>NC_090265.1:1594365862-1597298362 GCF_040414725.1 Anabrus simplex | reverse complement strand
ATCGTCGAAGTGGTTTTCCGAGGTTTCCCATTTCTCCTCCAGGCAAAATGTTGGGATGGTACCTAACTAAATGCCACGCCAGCTTCTTTCCCTCTTCCTTGTCTATCCCTTCCAAACTTCTCATCTCCCACAATCCCCCTGTTCAGCATAACAGGTGAGGCCGTCTGGGCGAGGTACTGGTCCTCATTCCCAGTTTCATCCACCGACCCAAAATCATACGTTTTAGGACACTGCCCTTAAGGTGGTAGGGGTGGGATCCCTCGCTGAGTCCGAGAAAAAAAAGACCAACCCTGGAGGGTAATCGGATTAAGAAAGAAAGAATAATAAACAAATAAATAATAAATACATTCTGACGTCATTTCCTACAACGAAATCCAGATATTATAATAGACAAATTCGTGTGTTTTCTTGTAAAAATATGACAGAACTGTATCTCACTCACCGCCATCATCGACAGCAATAAGACAATTGTCCACCGACGAGCCATAGTTGAGGAAAAGATAAGAAATGGGTGTTGGAATTATATGCTCTGAGAGCAGGAATAATGGAACACCGTAAGTAAGATAGGGATTTTAAAACTGCTAGATTTAGGTGACCTTCTAGGGCAATAAATCTTAATGCCCCATATTATCACGAGAATCACTTTAATGGCACTGTACATAAGAAAATTACAAAGACATTTGTTATTGTTCCCATTGGCTCTCATTATTGAATGATACCACTATATAGCCCTTTTTCTTCTGTTCTTTCTCTCCATTCTGCTCAGAGAAGAAAGCACGAGACTCACCTCGAAGGGATAAGGTGATCGGATGGTTTGGAGTGTAACTTCTTCCTTCTGTATTGACATGAGAAATTTATATGTCGACGATGCGTAGTGTAGGAGGATAGGTAAAGGAATATCATCTACTCTAAAACTTCCTTTCTGGAATGTTCTGATAAGAAAGAAACCCGACGGCTCCATAGTGCACTCTCTATCGTAAGCCTACCCACACAAATCACTACCTCCATGAAGATTATTACCACCATCCAGCACAAAGACAGGGCATTCTCACGACCCTCACCATGGGCGCGAAACTAAATTGTGAACCATCAACTATCCAGGAGGAGTACACACTCAAAGTCGCATTCAACGGTAATGGTTACAATGATGTACAGATTCATAATAGAGTCCTGCATCGCAGAGGGACGATTTAGTGAAACTCACAGAAGAAAGACGTGAAAGGAACTGCTATCCTTCCTTCCCTTCATCCACAATTCCACAGATCGAATTGTCAAGGTTCTCCGCAAACACAGTATAAAAACCGTGTTTGACACCGTCACAAAAATTATTCACAGTTTAGGTAAAAGCAAGGACAAAATATCCCCACTAAAACACCCTGGGGTGTACCAAATTCCCTGTAATTGCGGCAAGGTGTACATTGGCCAATCGTTTTAATTTTTTAAATAATTTCTTATACCGCATTCATCCTTGAATCTTCCGATGACCTTGCTATTTTCTTTGCACGCACATACGATGGAATAAGAAACGTCCTAATTGGAGCTCGGAAGGCTAGCGCACAGCGAGTCAATTAGTAATATAACCTTCCAATAGTCTCCAGATCAGTTATCGAGCCATTAAAGGTTATGATAAAGAAGAAGTCTATGGAATTTTCACGGAAGTATACGTCCAGCCGTTATACGCCCAGTTACTATACGTCCAACTGTCCAACTGTGCTTGTCGGCCGAGATAACTCGCTCATTTGAATAGGAGATTTTGATGGAAATAGGATGAAGGCGTAAACTCATAAGCTCAAAACCCGTGGTTTTATATACATAAAAACATCGTCTAGTGTATAAGCGGAAAACAATAAATGAAAGATCACATGTCTGCGGGAGAATAAAGCAAGTTTTATACATGATATACAGGTCCAGCGATAGCATATACGGCGGAAGCCATTGTTTGAACGATGCAAGTTCAGTGATCAAGAAGGCGTTGATGTAACAATCGATTGTACACGTCAGCAAGATATAAGTGAATGGTTGTTCATTTGCACGATTTCTTAATTAAGAGAGTGACTTTGGGCGATACGTCAAGAGTTCATACATTTCCAGAAAAAGAAGAAGCTAGCTGCTTTACGTCGCACCGACACAGATAGGTCTTATGGCGAAAAAAGAAGAAGAGAGTGACTTTGTCATAGAAGGCATTCCTCAAATGTCAAAAACAGATGGAAAGGAAATTATAGACCAGCGATTTGTCAGAAATTATAAAATGCGAACCAGTGTTATTATTGTAAAATTGAAATAGGATTTTGTTTCATAGGAGCAATACTATTGTAAAGGAAATTGAGACTGAAGGTCGGGAAAAAGAATTGCTAGGTACATTTAAGAAGGAAGCTAGCTGAACTTGAATTTGAGAAGTTATTGTGAGATGAATAGGAAAGAAATTGTTGTAATTATTGTTACCGTGGTTTGGTGGATCAGCAAAGGTGAAAGAAGGTACCGGGGTTAATGGGTCTAACTACCAAAATCAAAGTTAATTTTAAAACTGTAACAAGATTATATTTTTTTTATCTTCCTTTTTTTGAACAACAAGAAACAATGCAATAGGTACAAGTAGCAAAAATTAACTATAGGAAAGATAAGATTGGTAGTATAAACAGAACTTGGGCTTCAAGCCCTCCCTTTACATTTTCTGAGCTCTTAGCTCACAAACACATATTTACCAAAGGGCAGAAAACCCCTAATACCTGGAGCACTTGCTCCCAACTTTGCAATGTCAAGCCTCCTAGAGGCACATTTCCAATACTTAAAAGAGCTGACCCGCTCTCAGTTTTTCAAGCCTATTAAAGGCCATAACAAACTTTACCATTAATTGCCCTCAAGGCACAACTTACACAAAATGAAACGGGGGTATCTCGAACCCAACCTACTGGGCTTTAGTAGAAAAAGAACAGGTTAAGTAAATGGCCCAAAATGCAAAAATGAATGGAGGCGTGTACTTGCACTCCTAAATACACACTTTAAAACCTGAAAGGCACTAGGCTGATGAAACAGGGGCCATTCCCAAACTATGGAGGTGACTCGTATAAGGAAAAAGTTTAAAACATTAAGGAAAAGAAGAAAATCAGTTACCAAAACGTAGTCACCTCAGACCAATATGAAGGGGAGCTCGAGAGGGTAAATCACTCTCTATCCCCGAATTACAGTTACAAATTTACTTAAGTTTTTGCATAAACTGGTAGAAATTTACATATTTGTAAAGATGGGTTACAGGGTAAAGGTTTCGGACCTTTCCCGCGGGTTAAACTGCTGAGCTAGCAAGAAATAAAGATGTTGAGCGGCCATTACCTTACTGAAGAACTGCTGCCTGGTGGAAGAGGCGCTTGCCGCCTCCTGCTACACGTCCATACACTAGGTTAGATGTTGATGAAGTGGCCGAGAGACAAGAAAATCAGCAGTTTTTATACTCTCGGGGAAGGTTCGAGACCTTTCATGAATAATTAAGACACACCCACAGGCTTTTATTGGGTAGCTTAAAGTTACACATCAAAATCGAAGAAGAAAGACACGATTGGTCAAAAATTAATTACAGAAATTCTGGATTGGCTAAGTTCAAAACTGGCGGAAAGAAAGATTAATATTGCCAACCCACAAATGAAAGAACGAAATTTAGTAAGGAAAAACTTATGAGTACAAAATTTCTTCAATAAAGTTCCTTCACTTCGCACCAGGGTGCATGATCACAGTTTTTAGGCAGTGACATGTATGAGAGAATGTCCAAACTTCTTGATAAATAGTAAACAAAAACACGTCGAAATTCACACAGTGACATCTTCAGAGGAAAGGTTTAAGTAGATCCAGTTTTAAGTTCACTTTTTCTCCAGTAGAGGAGTTCTAATTGGCGTAAGATTTAAACGTGCGGCGTAGAGGTGTACCACCCGGTACAGTAATAATAATAATAAGGTCTAGCGTTTTACATAAGAAACGAGGGAGTATTTTAGATTAACAATGAAATATTGTGTGTCACATATCGTTGTACTGATTCCGATTATACAAGTTTCAGGTCAGAATGTCCACGAAGGTGGAAGATTGTTACTGTAATACCATAACCAAATCAACCATGAGGGCTTGAAGAGGATGGTGAAATGAAATAACATTTTCAATTTAACCAGATGAGGGGATGGAGATGAGCTATAAGAATCCGTCAACGATAAGTACCCCAAGATGTTGTATTTCCTCTATTCTCTTATGTAGAATGCATAGCAGTAGCGTAGATTTTTTCTTTATTTTGTCATGAGGTGACAATTAAGATACAGCTTGAGTAATATAATGTGATCGTCGCAAATATTCAGTGATATTCGTAATTGCAGTTAAGTTTTCAATAAGGAGATATTGGAATCATGTTACCGTACAATATTCAACCTGTAAAAAAGCACGCATTCGTGGTGATTATTCCTAGATTTTTAAAGACTGTTCGTGAATGTAGGAAATACTATCCTCACAATTGAAATGACATACTAGTTACTGCGTAGATAATTCTTGTGATATGGTGTGGTTTACGAGTCGGTTTTGAGATGTTGTTATATGACAAATTTCATGTGAGCGTATGTATGAAGGTAATGCGATATCTCATACTTCAGTGATGTTATTGTCACCTGAAGCAGTGCATGACTAGTATTTATTTAAGTAGTTGCTTTGTAGCATGGATTTTCATAGACAATAGTAGATCTTCATAATTTTCAGGAGAATAATCTCGGTGAAGCCAGATGCTGTTGGACCGTTTCGAACTTTTCTTATTTATTAATGATGTTATCAGCTAGATGTTGTGTATTTTAGGTGCGGCGCATATGAGGTTTCCAGGAGATGCCACTCCTGCTTTGATTGAATTTACTTGTTAGAATTAGTCGCAGTCTCTCTGAATAGTATGTGATTACGTTATTAACAAGCGACAGCTTTGAATATAGGTTATTATGGAATACTCAAGTTGTTAGATAGATAATTAATTCATGCCACGAGTCATTATATTGATGGAATATAGAAAGATAAATTCTTGGATTAATGAGTGACAAGTACGAGTGAAATAACTAAATATTTTTTATTTTAATTCTATGATTGGCGGACAATGAGAAGATAGTAGAATAATTTAATGTGTCGTGCTTCTTCAGCAAGTTTCATGTTGGATTTGTTACAAGTCAAGATTTGAATTTAAGTTTATTACCAACATGTGATCAATTGTGTTATGATCCAAACCAACAAAGCGTATAATGTCGATTATATTCTTATTTTACAATAATGTTGTAATGTAAATATCATTGTTATTCACTTCCATTTACGTTTGATTTATTAGCTTGGAATATCCTTCCAAGAAACTAGAATTACCGAGCAGTCGCTTAAGTGCGGCCAGTATCCAGTATTCGGGAGATAGTAGGTTCGAACCCCACTGTCGGCATCCCTGAAAATGGTTTTCCGTGGTTTCCCATTTTCACACCAGGCAAATGCTGGGGCTGTACCTTAATTAAGGCCACGGCCGCTTCCTTCCCACTCCTAACCCTTTCCTGTCCCATCGTCGCCGTAAGACATATCTGTGTCGGTGCGACGTAAAAGAACTAGCAAAAAAAAAACAACAACTAGAATTCTCGAGTTTTCATTTCGTAGAATTAAGAATTACAGTAGGCTTACATGGTTTATTGGAATTAATTCTTCCTATAGTAATAAGAGCCTAATATCAAGTAGAAATGAACTGTAATCGGTGTTCGTCGAATGTCCATGCCCGTGAGTGGAGACTCATGTAACTCCGTTGGCACCGGCCGAGGCGTACTTACTTAATCGAATCGACCCACGGACGGTTATAGTAACGAACGAGAGTACTACAGACAAACGGTAAATCATTCTCAAATTCACAACTTCATGATTAGAGAAGTCTTTCTCGTAAAAAGAAGAGATTTTCTTCTGAAGATGCGGAGCAAAGTTCTCTGCGAGATTTCACCTTGTTTTTCTGATACGACTAAAGCACGAAAGCTTATTATCATGTCTGCGAATTTAACTCTTAGGCTTTCCCAAATAGTTAATTATGTGCTAAATTATAATTCTCTAACAGAAACATATGAAAAATGAGTAACGGCGTTTACTTTTCTTCATATTATTCTTCCTTAATAGAAGTCAAATAACACCATCAAATAAAAAAAATATGTATATATGGCTGATAACGAAAGGGTTTCAATTCAAAAATGCATTTTTGAGATTTTGCTATCAGTGTATAGCTTATTTTGACCTTTATAATCTCCGAAAATGTTACAGTCAAAAAAGTAATGTTTTTCATGCCAGGAAGCGCTACTATCTCTTTTCAAAATTTTGATGTTAGTTGCTTTGCTTAAATCGAAAGGGGGGTAATTTTCTGCTGTAGCTCTTTTCCAGATTATAATAAACGATGTAAGAATCAAGTAAACATCAATTTTCAAAAAAAACATCGTGTAACAAGTGTTTTTTGAGAGATAATGATGCAAACTACTAAAACTTAAAACTCATCTCCTAAAACTAATGGATTTTGGATTGTAACCCTTTCGTTCTCGGACATTGATATAGCTATCTATTCGCAGTTTGAATGGAATACTGCCGAGATAAACGTAAAACAACGTTGTAGCTCCTAGAAACGACAAAAGTAACATGCGAATACAAACAAAAAATTATATAGATGAGTACTTCTCCAGTCTGCAGCAATCCGGGATGAGAATCTACACAACAAAGAAAAATTAGCACGTTCAATACCTATATCCCTGAAATAAGGATACAAAAGGGTCAACAGACAAAAAATTTCACAATTAAATTTAGACCATGCAATATTGTTTTCGGTGTCTTCATCCTTCAATAGTCATCTTTCCAACACACTTAGGTTGCTGTAAGGTGAAAAAAAAAAACCCTCTCTCTCTCTACATATACACAGAATGTCTGAAAATAAGTTACGGAAATTGTAAGAGATAGTAGTGTTCTGAAACAAAAATCGATCTCCAGCGTATTTTATTTCTTCCTAGCGAAAGTTCAGCAGAAAATAGACAAAGAAATGTTAGTTCAGTCGTAAGCAACTTCCGTGTCAGCCTATCAGCGTATGGCCGGCCTAGCTCTCTTGGTTGATAACCTTGGGCGGTGGGCTACCGTAGCACATTGTGTCGCTCGCACATATGCACCTTGCTAGTAATGGCGGCGTATCAAGAGGAGCATCTGATCATCATGCGTCTTTATTCTGATTATCATGCACTAATGTATCCCGAACGGACTTAAATCCTAGAAGTAAAATTCCTCTCGGTTTTGGGCGAGTACAATGCCTTTGTTTTATGAAGCATATCGGTAAACACAGTACATTTCATTCATGTCAAAGTTCGCCATACTGCAAAATAATTACTGAAATGTCATACCCACGTAACGTAGGTTATGTAATAAAAGTAAACATTGCAAGCACCTCCTGTGGTATTGACAAGTATTAAGATTGTGCTAGTGTATACAGTAGGTGTTATATTTATTTGTCATAAGTCTGTACAGAGTTACCCTCCACATGCAACATACTGTATGCATGAATTGAATAAATGAATGGCTGCACGAATGACTGATTGCATGACTGTATTGTAGGATATAGGCTAACAAAATTAAGTCCAACGTAGTTCCGTAGGTTATCATTGTGTTTTGTTGGGTGTTAATCAGAAATGTAAGCCACACGTTATTTACTTTTCCCGAAGTTGCAGGCCGGGTCTTCACACGTCGTTTTTAGAGTCCATAGGTCAATGAGGAAATACGTTTAGTGATAATTGATTTCTGTTCAATATACCGTACATAGTGTGAATATAAATATTTTTATTTCATTTATAGCAGGGCCTCTCAGGGTGCATGCGCGTGGTGCATGCACTGTGCACGGTGCAAAAGAAGACATGGCTTGGTTGACCAGAGTGCAGACCCCCCACTCCTCGATTTGGAGCAATAGCCTTAACTCTCTCTTTCCTAACGCCTCTCTCGCTCGCTCCGCCTGTCTCCCTCTCCCCCACTTGCGCCGTAGCGCTCCAAATCCGGGCTGAGTTGAGCCGAGTATAGCCGAGTAGAGCCGAGCATAGCCGAGTAGCCCAGAGACGAAGCGTTGATCCGAGCCATACCGAGCGGTACCGAGCGGCACCGATGCACAGTGCACGGAGCTCTTGCGCCTCGCTCTGCACGCGTGAGATTTTGGGCGTTTGAGAGGCCCTGATTTATAGTGTGTTTCACTTGGCATAGGGCACAGGCGTGAAAACCTACATGAAATAGTGGTTTAAAATTCTCCTTCCCGATGCCCCACTTGTCTACTCCCCTCGCCTACATGTGTTGAGTTACAATGTATTCATTCGCTGTATCGCTTGCCAATTGCACATCACTGCCGATACTCAGTCACGCGCTCATGTCAGTTCTCCGTTCATTAGTAAAGTTTCTCATAATTTCTGCGTACCCCATGCATTTTCTTTAGAAATTTTGAATGCTAACATTAACACTCTTCACCGTTAACGTTCTGTTAGAATTAAGTACATTACGTTGCAGGACATGAGCTGTATGAAGCAGTTATTCCTGGCGATTAACCAAAATGTATGGGAAAAATAGATGATGGGATTTTTTTTTTACAATATTGGGTTCATTATGCCTATAAATTCTCCGTAACTTATTTTCAGACACCTCCAATCAATCAATCAATCAATCAATCAATCAATCAATCAATCAATCAATCAATCAATCAATCAATCAATCAATCAATCAATCAATCAATCAATCAATCAATCAATCAATCAATCAATCAATCAATCAATCAATCAATCAATCAATCAATCAATCAATCAATCAATCAATTAATACTGATCTGCATTTAGGGTAGTCGCCCAGGTGGCAGATTCCCTATCTGTTGTTTTCCTAGCCTTTTCCTAAATGATTTCAAAGAAATTGGAAATTTATTTAACATCTCCCTTGGTAAGTTATTCCAATCCCTAACTCCCCTTCCTATAAATGAATATTTGCCCCAATTTGTCCTCTTGAATTCCAACTTCATCTTCATATTGTGATCTTTCCTACTTTTATAAACGCCACTCAAACTTATTCGTCTACTGATGTCCTCCCACGCCATCTCTCCTCTGACAGCTCGGAACATACCATTTAATCGAGCAGCTCGTCTCCTTTCTCCCAAATCTTCCCAGCCCAAACTTTGCAACATTTTTGTAACGCTACTCTTTTGTCGGAAATCACCCAGAACAAATCGAGCTGCTTTTCTTTGGATTTTTTCCAGTTCTTGAATCAAGTAATCTTGGTGAGGGTCCCATACACTGGAACCATACTCTAGTTGGGGTCTTACCAGAGACTTATATGCCCTCTCCTTTACATCCCTACCGTGTATATATATTATTCAATTAAGTTATCCACCTAAAACGATTCGTGAATATTTACAGATACTGCCATTCTGTTTCCACTCTCCGTAATGGTACCAAGGGGCTCATAATCTTACAGAAATTTTTCATACTGTCAGTATCTTCTGAGATAATGGTGTTAAGTTTGCTGTTTATAAAAATGGAACTACACTTTTTCTAGAGATAGCCTTAAACCTAAAACACATTGTAAATTCATCACCGTGATTATTTTGAAAATTGGACAAGTACTTCTTGAGAAAATGTAATGTATTCAAACGTGCTCCATTTAACAGGAAGGGACTACTCTATTCGATTCGCGATTACGTATGGAGCATGAGATGGATGTTGGTCGTTATACTGAGCCCAAAAATACACAATTTAACCCCTTTAGCAGGTAAAGGAAAAACAGATATGCGACGGGTTCTATGGGACAACATTATTATCCTGACATGACATTAAACTACACAGCACCGACCGTGCTGGCTGCGCATGTGGGCCGCTTAGCTGTTAGCTTGCGTCCGGATGATGATAGATTCGATCTGTACCTTCGGCAGCGCTGAAGATGGTTTTCCGTGGTTTGGCATTTTTATTCCATTTTCACTTCAATTAAGGCTATGGGTGCCACCATCCCAGTCCCAGACCTTTTCTACCCCATTGTCGCCAAACTCCCCCCTTAGTGCTAACACTAGGAAAGAAGAAAATCATACATGACTGACGTCAAGCAGGGCATATGCCCGTAATACTGGGGCAAATCGACATGCGTGAGACGTATGGGAATACACACCCACCAAGAAGTGGGAGAGTTGACGGAGAAAGAAGGAGAAATATTTGAAAAACAAAAGGAAGAAAGGCCTAGTATGAAGGTTTTTAAGTAATGGTAGTAGTGGAAGTATTATTTAAAGTACAACTAGTACAACTGGGCAATCACCCCCTTCTTAACACTAATCACAGGGGGAATATGAAGTTTTTGTTTTTTTTACAATTTGTTTTATGTCGAACCGACACAGATAGGTTTTATGGCGACGATGGAATAAGAAAGGGATAGCAGTTGGAAGAAAGTGACCGTGGCCTTAATCAAGGTAAAGCCCCAGCATTTTACTGGTGTGAAAATAGGAAACCACGGAAAACCATCTTCAGGGCTGGCGACAGTGGGTTTCGAACCCACTATCTCCCAGATGCAAGCTCACAGTTGCGCGCCCCTCAGCGTACAGCCAACTCACCCGGTAAAAAAAGTGTTTCGATTCTTCGGAGATTAAACAAAACAAGGAAAACGGGCACGAAGGAGTGGAAAACGAAAATGATCCCAAGGCTTTGCAAACCTAATACAGTCGGGATCAGAAAAGAACAAGGATTGACTGAGGGAAGTCGGAGAGGAAAGGAAACTGTTGTTTACAATTTGTTTTACGTCACACCGTCACGGGATAGGAAAGGCCTAGGAGTGGGAAGGAAGCGGCCTTAATAAAGGTACAGCCCCAGCATTTGCCTAGTGTAAAATGGGAAACCACGGAATACCATCTTCAGGGCTGCCGACAGTGGGGCTCGAATCCACTATCTTCTTGATGCAAGCTCACAGCCGTGCGTCCCTAACCGCACGGCCAACTCGCCCGGTGAAAGGAAACTCATCGCATATCTGATTCTCCTTTACCTAAGGCTATATTCAACATTATACTATAATACTGTATATATTACCGAACGAGCCTTAGAAGCACCAAGTCTCCCACAGAGTCCATTTTCCTTTGGAAGACTATTTACGTCCCTGTTGAAATGATTTTACGTATGCATTCCCTTGACCACCTCAGATAAAAAATATGATTCAGCTGTTGCACCAAATTCCATTTGGTTAGATAGGAGCGGGAGCTGTTGGATATGTCTGGGGAGGGGACGGAGGTCAATCGTCTCCGTACTAGAAAATGTCCAGGTGTCAAATAGCGTTGATCATTGGGGTCGTCAGTCATTGAACAGAGAGGTCTTGAGTTCAACACAACTCAATTTGATACAACAGAGTACTCAGCTCTTCAAAATTAAGAATAAAATTTCCTGTGGTCCGCTTCAAAAGTGATTTTGCGGACTTTATTCCAGCCTTCCAAAGCCCACTGAAATGAGGACTGGAGGTGTAATAAACTTCCATTTCACATTCAAATTAGATGAACATTTTTCTATTCCAGTACAGCTATCCTTAATAAATCTTAATAAGTCATTGTTGGCTAAATTAATGCCATTATCGCTCAAGATGAGATTTGGAAATCCTCTACGAGCCGTAAATCTTCTAAATTCAGTGAGGAAGTCCTGAGTCGTTGGATTCTTCACAGGTTCAAGATGTATTGCCTTAGTGACAAGACAAACACAGAGAGCAATGCTTGCTTTAAAATTTATCTTAATCAATCAATCAATCAATCAATCAATCAATCAATCAATCAATCAATCAATCAATCAATCAATCAATCAATCAATCAATCAATCAATCAATCAATCAATCAATACCGATCTGCATTTAGGGCATTTGCCCAGGTGGTAGATTTCCTATCTGTTGTTTTCCTAGCCTTTTCTTAAATGATCGCAAAGGAATTGGAAAATTATTGAACATCTCCCTTGGTAAGTTATACCAATCCCTAACTCCCCTTCCTATAAATTAATATTTGACCCAATTTGTTCACTTGAATTCCAACTTTATCTTCATATTGTGATCTTTCCTACTTTCAAAGACACTACACAAACTTATTCGTCTAGTGATGTCCTCCCACGCCATCTCTCCACTGACAGCTCGGAACATACCACTTAATCGAGCAGCTCGTCTCCTTTCTCCCAAGTCTTCCCAGCGCAAACTTTGCAACATTTTTGTAACGCTACTCTTTTGTCGGAAATCACCCGGAACAAATCGAGCTACTTTTCTTTGGAATTTTTCCAGTTCTTGAATCAGGTAATCCTGGTGAGGGTCCCATACACTGGAACCATACTCCAGTTGGGGTCTTACCAGAGACTTATTTGCCCTCTCATTTACATCCTTACTACAACCCCTAAATACCTTCATAACCAAGTGCAGAGATCTGTACCCTTTATTAACAATCATATTTATGTGATTACCCCAATGAAGGGTCTTATATTAACACCTAGATACTTACAATGATCCCCAAAAGGAACTTCCACCCCATGAACGTAGTAATTAAAACTAAGAGGACTTTTCCTATTTCTGAAACTCACAACATGACTTTTGACCCCGTTTGCCATCATACCATTGCCCACCGTCCATCTCACAACACTATCAAAGGAGAGATGAAATGTGAAAGAGGTGGACATAATTGATTTAGTTATAAAAACGTATAGAACTGATGTTAAATGTAAGGATAGAATTGTGTAAGAAATAGTAATACGAAGAAGAAGAAGAAGAAGAAGAAGAAGAAGAAGAAGGGAGAGACAGTGTTGGAAGAACTATGAAAAGAAAGAGTGAACAGAGTATGAGATTTGAAGGATGGACTGTTTGTATGTGTGCAGCGTAAAGTCTATGTAGAATATTGCGCTGCAACCGCTCACAATCTTGTAACTTATTTATTACTTTGTACAGAATAACATCATCTGCAAACAGCCTTATCTCTGATTCCATTTCTTTACACATATCATTGATATATATAAGAAAACATAAAGGTCCAATAATACTGCCTTGAGGAATTCCCCTCTTAATTATTACAGGGTCAGATAAAGCTTCGCCTACTCTCATTCTCTGAGTTCTAGAAATATAGCCACCCATTCAGTCACTCTTTTTTCTAGCCCAATGGCACTCATTTTTGCCAGTAGTCTTCCATGATCTACCCTATCAAAGGAGAGATGAAATGTGAAAGAGGTGGACATAATTGATTTAGTTATAAAAACGTATAGAACTGATGTTAAATGTAAGGATAGAATTGTGTAAGAAATAGTAATACGAAGAAGAAGAAGAAGAAGAAGAAGAAGGGAGAGACAGTGTTGGAAGAACTATGAAAAGAAAGAGTGAACAGAGTATGAGATTTGAAGGATGGACTGTTTGTATGTGTGCAGCGTAAAGTCTATGTAGAATATAGCGCTGAAAGGATGGGTAGTGGCTTAGGTAGTAAAAGGCAAGGTTTAGGTAAATAGGAAGAAGGGAGGAGTATTACGTAATTTGCATGGTATGTACATAAAGGCAGGATATAATGCACAAAGGTGTAGTACATGTTGTATTATACATTGTTACGTGTGTGTGTAGGAATATACATTTTATGAAAGTTAAGAGATAAGTTTGAAGAAGCGAGATCTGGAGTGTACGTGGAGCTGTGAGAGGGAGAGATCGGCCTGACCTATCTTAAAATAAAGTGTTGATTTAGAACGTCTGCACGTGTAGAGTAGAGTAAGGTAGAGAAGAGTACTAGATTAGAGGAAGTAAGCTGTCAATGAGGCAGTGAAAGTTGAGCCGAGTTATGGCATCCGTCTCGGCAGGAGAATGGAGGTGTGACATAAAGGAGTGGTGAGGAAACTAACATTGACAGCTTAAAGGGTCTATGAGGTCTCGGTTTCCGGTCTTATGATACATGGCTGGTCGTGGCATCCCAGGGAAGGGTGGCACCGGTTCCTCACCGGGGGATGATGTCGCGACCAGACAGATTTAGGATAGATTTAGTACAGATTTAATGTAGTTAACAAGTTAGTTTAGTTAGGTGTAGAGGAGCGCCTTGCATGTGGAGCTGGCGATCCACCCATGTGTGAGATGCTACACAGTAGATTTGTATGAAATTAGTTATAGATTTCATGGTAGTTAATAGTTAGTCCTGTCATAAACTAGTTTTTCTTTATTAATACCGATGTTGTGTACTATGGTGGGCAATAAAGATGTAGTTAAATGTATAAAAATAATAGAAAACGATCTACATTAATGTAGAATCCATAGTTTTTGGGGTCGCTTAGGTAAATAGTCACACTCCAGATATAATTTAAGTCCAAGATCAGCCCCATTGCACGGTGATGAGATAGGTTTTTATTGAAATAACTCAATCAAAACACGGGTAGAATGGAAAGATTATGGCATTCGTATCATGATATTAACACATTGACGACCGACCCCGGAGATCTCCGTAGTACTGTGGCCAGCGGCTGCAGACGGGCCTCTGTTTTTACGTACAGGCTTAGGTTTCAGCATTTTGCGCTGTCTGTTGGCTATAGTTTGAACTATTTACCGTAATATCATGAAATAGTAGGATCACTGATATTAGCGTCGACATTTTTGTCCACTTTTGCGATCATTGTAACCATGAAAACAACCTACATACAGAATTGTCAAGATGGCGCCCCCATGGCAAGACAAAGTATTTGAACACTTAGATTCATTACATGATGTGCGACATGAGTGACAAGCCCGGAGAATGTTAGTTCTCGAAAATTATCGTAGTTTCTTAGATGACAATTGGTGATGGGCTACGAGAATTCTCGATTTTATGCACCACGTATTTACTTGATGATTCATACAATTATGGATGAGTTTATGTTTCCAAACGGTGTACTCATGGAACATAAACTATCGCTGCATCTTTCTTTCTTTAAACCTTCATGTATTTAACAAAAGTAGAGAGATATTCCCTAGAGCTCCAGTGCCGATGTCAGCATTCAGTTCCTGACGGATACCGATAATATATGCAAACCAGTTATGATAGGTACCGACTGATAGTGAATTGGATATTTCTAATGGTTAACGGATAACAACAAAAGGGAAGTAACCTTAAGGAGACTACTAAGCAACAAAGTGAGTACATGTTACAAGTCTGAAGTCGATATCTTGGATACTTTTCCAGTTACAGTAATTTGAGTGCAGCAGTGAAAATTCTTTCTTGGAGGCTTGAACTAATTGTACAGAACAGAACAATAAGAAATCTAAAGAGTTTAATGACGTAGTATAATGTTTTTGTAACATTTTAATACCTGTTGAAATACTGCAAAATGCCTAAAAGTGCAAGGTCTCAACTTTCTGAACATACTTCCCGGGTGAGGGCAGCCAAATCTTCATCTGAAAATGAAAATCGTCTTGCAAGTCAGAGAGAATACGCGTCGCAGAGAATCGAGGGCCGAACGTTCACAGCGTCTTTCTGAACAACATCTGAGAACATCATAGGTACGCGCACGAGAGTCGAGTATCGAGCGTTCGCAGGGGCTTGATGAAATGAGGGCTAGAATTACGCAAACACGCGCATGGGAATCGAGCACTGAGCGTTCCTAACGACTGAGAGGAAGACAGCAGGCGTCAACAACTAGAGTTCACGATCGAGTATTACCTCACAGTAATAGATTGGCATTCAGATACGATCCACAGATTGACTATGCTCATCAGACCTCCGTCGATGAATAAGATCTCCTCCAGGTGCTTTGCCAAAAATGGAACGATGAACCTAATGGCATGTGCTGTGCTTCTGAAAAAGTTAGTCTTCCCAATATTCAGGAGCCACCACAACCAATAAAAAATCTTCTGATAAATAATCATTCACTATTTGGACATTTTAAACAAACATACGTAGGTACAATAGCCTTTTACAAATGACTTGGTTTGGCGCGAAAGAAATTAGGGAAGGACATTTTATGCCCACTTTTAAAATAGAAGGACAAGTGTATCATATCATAGGTAACCTTTTTACCAAAATCAGGCCAAAGCCCACAGTACTTGTAGATATATTTCATTTCAGATGAAGATCAGTTATCGTTGCCATCAAACATAGCCCCAACGCTAAACATTTATTTTATCCAATTACAGACCGGTTTGAATAGTCACAACGTATACATACGTTTTAAGCAAAACGCAGAACTTAACTCTTCAGATAATTTCAAGTTAATTATTCTTTTAGACCGCACTCCACAGACAGAACACCGAGGCAGATATAATGCTCCGACTGTGAACGAGGTAGCCGTTCTATTGGTTAATGAAGATATAATGCTGCACGGTAGAGACGGCTGAAAGGGTCTCTGAATTGCACCACTGCTATGATCCATTGCAGTATCCTGTAATGTTTGTAACGGGAGAAGACGGTTATTATTTGATCATTCCTCAGCAAGGTTCAGCGTGTAATGTAACCGTTTCGTGTATACAATTCTATGGATTTACATTGATGGTTAGAGCTAAATGATTTAATCCGTTATATTATTACAGATACTTATTTAGTCAATATTGTGTCGATATGATGACTAAGCTCAGAGATGCTTTAAATCAAGACGCGAATGTTGACCCATCAAATATCGCTCAACATGCAATCTCGCCATCTTCGTTCACAGGTTCTACACGTTATCTGCATGAAAAGACGCAGGACACAATGACTTAGATCGAAATTATGGGAGACCCGGCTTATACTGTATGTCACGTTTACATGTAATCCGGAATTGGCTGAAATTAAAGCGGAACTATTAGTTGGCTAACGGTCATTCGACCGTCATGACATAATTATAAGGACATTTCAAGTAAGGATTAAGAAATTCATAAAATTATCCACAAAATATCAAATATTCCTCAAAGTGAAATGTTGTTACATGGCAAGTGTGGAGTAGCAGAAGCGCGGTTTAACCACACTCTCATACGCTGTTCTGGCTCGAGAGAAAAATCCAGCCAGACGAAATTGATATTGTTTAAATTTAAATTTCGTGTGGCTATTTATAGCCGAGTGTAGCCCTTGTAAGGCAGACCCTCCGATGAGGGTGGGTGGTTTCAGCCATGTGTAGGTAACTGCGTGTTATTGTGGTGGAAGATAGTGTTATGTGTGGTGTGTGAGTTGCAGGGATGTTGGGGATAGCACAAATACCCAGTCCCCGAGCCAAGGAAATTAACCATTTAAGGTTAAAATCTCAGACCTGGCCGGGAATCGAATACGGGACCCTCTGGACCAAAGGCCAGCACGCTAACCATTTAACTATGGAGCCGGACATTGATAGTGTTATAGTTGCTGAACTACCTGACCAACAAAAGGATCCGGTATTGTACGATATCGTAACTAAAAATATGGTGCATTCAGCATGCGGAGAGCACAGCTTAGCAGCACCATGTATTAAGAACGGTATCTGTACAGAAAAATACCTTCGACCTTTCGTCAACGATACCCAAACCGGTGAGGATGGGTATCTAGTTTACCGTCGCCGTGACGCCGAAAATGGAGGTCGGAGCGCTACGTTGAATATCAGGAGAAGTGGGTTCACTATAGATAATAGGTGAATTGTCCCTTATTCCCCGATATTATGTAAAACGTTTAACGCTCACATGAATTTGGAGTACTGCCACTTCGCTCATGTTATCAAATATATTTTTAAATATATCAATCAAAGATCAGACCAAGCTACTTTCAGAAATCCAAATGTCGAAATAGAAACCTATTTAAATGGCCGGTACATAAGTACATTAGAAGCTGTCTGGCAAATATTAGAATTTCCGATCCACAACCCGTATCCTACAGTCGTGAATTGGGCCGTTCACTTAGAGAACGGCCAAAAGGTGTATTTTACAGCAGGAACGGCTTAACAAGTTGCCCAAAACCTACGTAACATGCCACTGCTGGCATATTTTGAGCACTGTAATGAACATGAATTCGCAAAGACTCTTCTCTACCACGGAGTCTTGCAATATAATGCATGGGCCAATAATAAATTTACAAGAAGGGGCGTGGCGAGGACGTAGTTGGTCATAAGGGCATAGAAAATGGTACCGCATTAGGAAGAGTCTACGGTGGATCGTAACCGTTCACGACATCGACATCGCCAGGAGCATGTCGTTATACCCTGTAAATAGAGTATGCCATTTCGCGCGCAATTCTAGGACAAATAGTATCCAAACCAGCATATTTTACCTGTTCCGGGACACGAGTGGCTCTCTGCTGGCTGGCGAGTGTAGGATCTCTGTGCGCGTAATTACAGAAAAGAAGGCTTGCGCTAGCGTGTACTTGAAAAACGCTCTCTTTCTGTGGGAGAGCGAGAACAGCGTAGGCACGCGGCACATGACCAGATATTTAGGTCACAAGGAAGGACTTAAGAAGCCGTCTCAACACATGAAACAGTAAATCTCCGTGATTTTCCCTGCAGATCCACTGATACCAACATACAGTCTTCAGTTGTTTTTAGTAATAATAACCAAAGTCCTGAAATACGTGATGGATATTTATGAATCAGGATCCATATGAATCATAGTATTTTATACTGAAGTATGATGCCAAGATGTATCTTACATAATTGAGGAATATTTGTGGGAAACGGTATAAGTGCCAAATGGTATTTTTTTCAGGAAATGAAAAACATCTCAAATGTGATGTAATGTTTACTTGCCTTTAATGGTTTATTGGATCATTCTTACAAATATAACTAGAACTGAAAAGGTTAACTCTCAAAATATCAAGTACTGTAAAACTGAAAAGGGAAAGTTTACAGTGTTTTGAAATTTCATTCCAATTGTTTGTTTAATTCAATTGCCTTATTGACAAATGTTCCTGTAAAACGTGTTGTATTTCTGATCCGTGAAAGGAAGCATCGACAGAAGATCTTTATTTTTTTCGGCACTCATTGCAGGTGATGGATTTAACTGAGGAAGATTCTCCAGACGTGTCACATTTTGCACTGTATACCCTTTCCTGAAGATTGAATAAGCATTCCATCCCTCAATTTCACTGATGGGTTTCTTGACCAGAATTTGGTTGGAATTACTCTCTCTAATTGAAGAGAGTTGATTCAGCTGGAGTTTGGATGTACTGATGTACACATCTGTTAGTGCACCCATGTCAGAAAAGTCTTCTCTTTGCATTTTAATGACTATGAAGGGGATTTCCATCTGGCTGACCTGACCCATTTCCTGAACTTCTTCAGGAACCATAGGTTTGCACTTCCTTTTCCATTTTTCGATTATACCGAAATCCCTATCACAAGGCATATAGCTGTGCCCTGTAACTAGGGACTTAATATCAACAGTATCAAAATATCCTTTAACAACGAGGTAGATAGCTAGCAGCCATCAGTACCCTTATATTTTATTTTGGGCTCGCAGTTATCACACCACACTTGCAGTATTTTCTTTGCTCTGTGTGAGGGTAGGACAGAATATAACATGTTGTAGATCCATAAATAAGGAACATACGTCACTAGAAGGAAGCTGCGACTCGTTTATAGACTTGCTGAACTGACCAGTGGAATTTTCACTGGCCTTAAACTTACACTGGAGCTGGTCACAAACTCGGCATGTGTCTGTTTTAGGCAAATCAAAATATAGTTTTGGAAAATATTTTCGAAACACACGCTGATAAAATCTATATTCTACTTCTGAGTTAGGATACTTAACTATGAAAGCATTATATATACGTTGAAAGTTTAAGTCACTACTTAGGTACTGCCTACTACATTTCCTTCGTCCATAGTGGCTCTCTTGGCACGTAAATATCTGTACGTGTTCCTTCACTATATTCCAATCTTCATCTGTATATTTAATTTTGGGGTTATGTGATGAAGGATGTTTCCCCCGACCATCTGAATATACGAAAAGACCTTTCTTCTTGCGCTGATTCAGCGTTTGAAGTCTTCGGTTCGTGAGACAGAAAATGTCTTTAAAATGTTTTTGACACATATAGTACGCGCACCTTTTAGCGATACACGGACACCCTAGTGCTGAATCGGTCGACCTCGGGTATCTTCGAGAGTCGTACTGGCAACCTTTGAAACACAAACTATGAATGGCTTGTGCATCGCTGTGGTAAAACCTATTGAAATAATTTAAATTTTGTGCGTGTGCATTCCATTTAGTGCTATTTGTATATTGGTGTTTAGTGCTTGTTGGTAGAAACTGGGAGTAGTGTTGTTTATTTGAATTTTATAACAAGTAATTCATTTGGTGTTCAGTAGATTACGTTTTCTAGGTTAAGTAGGCTAGCTAGGTGTACTTTGTTTCGAATTTAGGTTTAAGAAATACTTCAGGTAATAATATTAACTTTTAAAACAATATTTTTAAATATCTGTAGGTTCGTTGGTATTATACTTACAAAGGCAGATTATCATAAGGTGTTGTAACTCATTGTAATTTCCGCCGCTACTTTTCCGATATTTTGTACAGATATCCGTTCAAAATATCACGAAGGTAATAATTTATTACATTAAATAATACGATAAGCCTGTAAACATCGATTTAAAGAGAATTCACGGTAATTTCACTGGATAATTACGGTACTTAACAGTTTTTTGGATTGTTGACGATTGTTGCTACATGCACATGATAGTTATGTAAATAAATACAAAGTCAGCTGATTCATTATTCCGATAATTTGTAGTCTTAGTTCCCTGAATACTTTGTACTTTCCACCTTCGTTTATTCATCGAGTAAAAGTTAATAATCAAATTCCTATATCCCAATAATATTGCACTTCAAACCCCCGGCGTGGTTTTGACAGAAATTATAGTAGACAACCTCTTATTCCCAGCATTTAAGGAAAATTTTATTCTCCGTCCCGCGTAGTAAGGAAAATAATACTAATCCACCAGCGGTAAAAGTTCATATAATCACATTTCAGCTGAAAATTGAAGTGCAGATACATTGTAGTATAGACATTTAGATAGTGCCTTTTCTTGCCTGCTATATTCGTGTGTTATCTTACGTGTGTATCTATTAGAGCGTAGTATTAATAATAGTATGTCTAAGCATTTAGCTTTGTTGGTAATCTTTGAGTACAGTAGTTCTTCCAAATTTCATTTCTGTTTGTGCTTAGTAGTGACATAAGGTACCGGCATCGTAATAAGGATACGTCTGAAAGTAGTTTAAAAATTACTGTAGTGTTCTGTACAGTAGTATACGAGTAATATCCTATTAGAATACAGTGTGCTTATTTTATTTTGTAAAATAATTGTGTAGTACTGGTGTAGTAGAGGTATCCGTAGAAACTCTTACTAAAATCCTGTTGTTGTAATTAGGATAGGCTTAGTTGCAGTTTGTAATTGTGTAGTTCTTGTGTATTACTTTCAATATTCAGTAATTAACAGCAGTTTTTATCCTGTTAGTGGTTGTAGGATATAGTGTACCACTAAGTAGTATTGTAGTGTAGTCGTATATTAATTACCTTATTGTAGTGTGATCTTCGAGTACTATCCCAGACAATATATCCCTCCGTTCATTTATTTTTCGCAAATAAGTTATTTTATTTTTAATTTCATTTTTTCCGTAAAGAATGGCTAAGGAACGCGAGTGTACGAACTGTGGGTGTGGCGAGGTATTGAGGGGTATGAGGGAGGAGTTGGAAGGTTTGAGGGAAATAATTAGGATTCTCACAGAAGACAGGAAGGAAGATAGGACTCCCTCAAACAATGTACAGGTTACAGTAGGTGGACAAGAGGGAGAGGGAGGAAAGGGGGGAGTTGTAGGTGGTCTAAGATTCTAAGGGGAAGGAGATTGCAGGCTAATGGCTCTATTCAGGATCAGAATTCAGGACAGGGGTCTGTGCGAAATCGGTACGAGTCACTCAAGGTAGAACAACAGAGGGAAGGTGAGGGACAGGGAACTGTTGCTGAGATGTGTGGAAGTAGGAGAAAGGGAAAAGGTAGGAAAGGGAAATGTAGAGTAGAGGATAGGAAAAGACAGTTGGAACAGTGTCATGGGAAGGAGAAAAGGGAGGAGGAAATAGCTTCTGTAGCTATCAGGAAAGATATGGCTGACCAGGAGGGGAGGGATCAAATGAGGTGGGTAGGTTTGAGGCTCTCGTCATGGGTGATTCCATCGTTAGACACGTGGGGAAAGTGTGTGGAGGAAAGGGAACCAGGGTAGAATGTTATCCAGGAATTAGGTTGAGGAAGATTTTGAGGAAAGTAGAAGAGAGGGAGGAGGGAAAGGAAAAGGTGGTAGTGTTTCACGTTGGTACCAACAACGTAAGGCAAGCTGATATAAGTACCAACATAGTTGGAGATGTGTGGGATCTGGTAAATGCAGCACGGATGAAGTTTAAGAAAGCGGAGATTGTTATTAGTGGAATACTGTGTAGGAGGGATACTGACTGGAGTGTGATTGGGGTTTTAAATGAGACTATGCAGTGGGTATGTGGGAAACTGGGAGTGAAATTTCTAGATCCTAATGGGTGGGTAGGAGATAGGGATCTGCGCTCAGATGACCTTCACTTAAACCTCTGTGGCACGTATAAGTTAGGATATTTGTTTGAAAGAGTAATAGGGAGGTATATTCAGGGAAACGGGCTAGCCTAGGGAGCGGTGATAAGGGAACAGGGAACTGGAAATCAAGTAGGGATGACGTAAAATTGTTAGTGTTGAACTGTAGAAGTATTGTAAAGAAAGGTATAGAATTATGTCATTTATCAATATATATTTACCAGATATTGTAATATGAGTTGAATCATGGCTGAGAAATGATATAATGGATGCAGAAATTTTCGCACGGCACTGGAATGTGTATCGTAGAGATAGGATAGGAATGGTGGGAGGGGGAGTATTCATTCTGGTGAAAGAAGAATTTGTAAGCACCGAAAAAAAAGATGAGACACATGAAATTCTAGGTGTAAAGCTCATTTCTAAAGATAACAGGCAACTTGATATATTTGGAGTGTACAGACCGAGAAATGGTAGCACTGACGCGAATTCGGAATTATTTGATAGGATAGTCGGCTATGTGGGAAATGACATGGAAAGAAATGTGATTGTAGCATGAAATCTGAATTTGCCAGATGTCAATTGGGAAGGAAATGCGAACGACAGGAAGCATGACCAACAAATGGCAAATAAGTTAATATGGGAAGGACAGCTGATTCAGAAAGTGATGGAACCAACCAGAGGGAAAAATATCCTGGATGAGATGCTGATAAAACCAGATGAGCTGTATAGCGAAACTGAAGTAATAGATGGTATTATTGATCATGAAGCTGATTTTGTCGTAGTTAAAATTAAATGTGATAGAAAGGAAGGTCTCAAAAGTAGGACTATTAGGCAGTACCATATGGCTGATAAAGCAGGTATGAGGCAGTTTCTAAAAAGTAACTATGATCGCTGCAAAATGGTAAATAAAAATGTGAACAGACTCTGGGATAGGTTTAAAGAAATTGTTGAGGAATGCGAAAACAGGTTTGTACCTTTAAGGGTGGTAAGGAATGGTAAAGACCCACCTTATTATAACAGAGAAATAAAGAGACTAAGAAGGAGGTACAGACTGGAAAGAAATAGAGTTAGAAATGGCTGTGGAAGTAAGGAGAAATTGAAGGAACTTACTAGAAAATTGAATCTAGCAAAGAAGGCAGCTAAGGATAACATGATGGCAAACAGAATTGGCAGTCATACAAATTTTAGTGAAAAATGGAAGGGTATGTATAGGTATTTTAAGGCAGAAACAGGTTCCAAGAAAGACATTCCAGGAATAATTAATGAACAAGGAGAGTGTGTATGCGATAATCTTCAAAAGGCAGAAGTATTCAGTCAGCAGTATGTAAAGATTGTTGATTACAAGCATAATGTCCACATAGAGGAGGAGACTAAGGCCAAAGAAGTATTAAAATTTACATATGATAACAATGAC
The DNA here is from genome assembly GCF_040414725.1 of Anabrus simplex. Lineage (NCBI taxonomy): Eukaryota > Metazoa > Arthropoda > Insecta > Orthoptera > Tettigoniidae > Anabrus > Anabrus simplex. The sequence goes on along the minus strand of NC_090265.1, from coordinate 1,597,274,482 downwards.
ATTTACAATAAGATACAGAAGTTGAAAACTAGAAAAGCGGCTGGAATTGATCAGATTTCTGGGGATATACTAAAGACAATCGGTGGGATATAGTACCATATCTGAAGTACTTATTTGATTATAGTTTTTTTTTCAGAGGAGCTATACCAGATGAATGGAGAGTTGCTATAGTAGCCCCTGTGTATAAAGGGAAGGGTGATAGACATAAAGCTGAATATTACAGGCCAGTCAGTTTGACGTGCATTGTATATAAGCTTTGGGAAGGCATTCTTTCTGATTATATTAGACATGTTCGTGAAATTAATAACTGGTTTTAGGAAAGGATATTCCACTGAAGATCAGCTTGTAGGATTCCAGCAAGATATAGCAGATATCTTGGATTCTGGAGGTCAAATGGACTGTATCGCGACTGACCTGTCTAAGGCATTTGATAGGGTGGATCATGGGAGACTACTGGCAAAAATGAGTGCAATTGGACTAGACAAAAGATGAGACTGTATGGGTTGCTATATTTCTTGAAAATAGATCTCAGAGAATTAGAGTAGGTGAAGCTTTATCTGACCCTGTAATAATTAAGGGAGGATTTTCTCAAGGCAGTATTATCGGACCTTTATGTTTTCTTATATATATAAATGATATGAGTAAAGGAGTGTAATCGGAGGTAATCCTTTTTGCGGATGATGTTATTCTCTATAGAGTAATACATAAGTTACAAGATTGTGAGCAACTGCAGCGTGACCTCGAAAATGTTGTGAGATGGACAGCAGGCAATGGTATGTTGATAAACGGGGTTAAAAGTCATGTTGTGAGTTTCACAAATAGGAAAAGTCCTCTCAGTTGTAATTACTGCGTTGATGGGGTGAAAGTTCCTTTTGGGGATCATTGTAAGTATCTAGGTGTTAATATAAGGAAAGATCTTCATTGGGGTAATCACATAAATGGGATTGTAAATAAAGGGTACAGATCTCTGCACATGGTTATGAGGGTGTTTAGGGGTTGTAGTAAGGATATAAAGGAGAGGGCATATAAGTCTCTGGTAAGACCCCAACTAGAGTATGGTTCCAGTGTATGGGACCCTCACCAGGATTACCTGATTCAAGAACTGGAAAAAATCCAAAGAAAAACAGCTCGGTTTGTTCTGGGTGATTTCCGACAAAAGAGTAGCGTTACAAAAATGTTGCAAAGTTTGGGTTGGGGGAATTGAGAGAAAGAAGAAGAGCTGCTCGACTAAGTAGTATGTTCCGAGCTGTCAACGGAGAGATGGCGTGGAATGACATTAGTGGACGAATAAGTTTGAATGGCGTTTATAAAAGTAGGAAAGATCACAATATGAAGATAAAGTTTGAATTCAAGAGGACAAATTGGGGAAAATATTCATTTATAGGAAGGGGAGTTAGGGATTGGAATAACTTACCAAGGGAGACGTTCAATAAATTTCCAATTTCTTTGAAATCATTTGGGGAAAGGCTAGGAAAACAACAGGTAGGGGATCTGCCACCTGGGCGGCTGTCCTAAATGCAGATCATTATTGATTGATATTGATATTGATTGTTTGATCTGGCGTACACTTTACGTACTAGTACTGTTGTTGTTTACACAGCGAAACCAAACTATAGAATTCATGCTAGGAACATGATTCACATCGAGAAATGTTATATAATGTTGTATCATGTGTGTATGACACAGTTGTTGGCTTAAGATAATAATGGTTTAGAAAAATCATACCAATCTATCATATTATCGATTCAATTCAGATTTCATTTTCATTGAGTTGGCAGTATGTCTGGAACCGGGAAAGCTCCCTCCTTACTCCTCAATCCCGTACAAAGAAATATCGCTAAAAGGTTCGCGGACTATACCTGCACAACTCCAGTGTGAGGCATTGTTGATTGTCACTTACTTTCGGCGGGATCTTTATACTGTCTGTGTCTCCTGGGTGCTACGGGAATGATTTCTATACGGTTCAATAGATATCTTCCTTGTTGTTCATCTGAGAGTTTGTACAATTCTGAAAATAACACCTCTCTTCATTCCTTTGAGAGCTTCTTACATTTGTACTTGCATTTGCACGTTACCTGCAATAAAATAATATAAATATAAGATACTATAGTATATGAAAATATGTATATACATTTTTCAATATTACAACATTTACAAGTTCAATTCCTAACGACAACATGCAGAAATATGGTTCGCAAAACATATTTTGAGGTTATAAAGACAATACATACCTCTAGTACTGGAAGTTTTTGCTGCTTTATTTTTTCCCCGTTGATGTAGTGTAAGCCTTGCCATGAACTCTCACTCAAGTCTTTCTTAGCAGCCACTTTCTTCCGAACAGTAGTATGTTCTGTATTTAGGTCCATCTCGATGTAAGAAGCTAATAAACAACGAAGTAAAGCACATAAGTAGATATTTTCGCGAGTAAATCACAGTACACTAAAAATGCGTGTAGATGGCACTTATATCGTTCTCCGCGGAACATGTAATGGAGATACTCCAAATGCCATCTTTGGACAGCAATTAGAACTAAATGGAAATGGCGTGACACTTAGATTTTTTCCTACAGTATTGGCATCCGTACATAGAACGATTTCAATGCAACATCTGAAAATGAGGTATTCTGGCACTTATACCGTTTCCCACAAACACTTCTCAATTAGTATATCAATAACTACGCAGAGTATGAGGGTGCAGAAAAATTGCAAACAGATGATGGGTTTTGGCCGTGAGAGTGAACTTCAGGATTCCCCACGGCATGGCGTCACCGATCGGAAAATATCTGATGATGCTTTTGAGATTGTGAACAAACCTACGATGCGTTAAAACTGAAAATCGATCAGTGGAAAGAAGAATTTTCAGGCTTTTATTTGATACATAAACCAACGTCGAGAACCCCTTATTAGCGGACCGATGTTTGGCAAGCAGGCGTTGTTTTCCCCTTCTCCGAGCACCAGGCCGGCTCGTGTATAAAAAGAGCTTTGAGGCCGTTTATTCAGTTTTTATGCAGTTTTTACTCAGTCTTTATTCAATCGTCAGTTTTCATTCAGCGTGCAGTTTTTACTCAGTGATCAGTGATTCGTTGTGAATTCAGTCGCACTCTCAGTGATTTCATCATAATGTGTGGTGTGCATATAATTTGCCCCTAGTGAATTTATAAGCGCGGTGTTAATATTGATCGGTGAAAATTACGCGTTGAGATGTCACGGAGCTGTGGAATTATTTACCCTTGTGAAGTTTAATGTTATGTGTGAAATCACGTAAAATTAGTGAAGCGAGCGCGGTTTGCGTATATTATAATATGCACATAATGTAACAAAACGCATAGGTCAATCAAAGAGAGGAAAAGTGCTATAGGAGAATTTATAACTTTGTAATAGCGTATTCAGGAATGAACTTGGCGAAAGAAAGAGCGGCTTGTTTGCGATATTAATAGATAGGGAAGCGTCTGCTAAATACTTTAAAAATGCAGTGAGTAACCTGTCCTACAGATAGCCAGTGCCGTACATTAGGCGAATGTAATACCATTAACACGTAAAGTGTTAAGCTAACTAAACATTGTGTATCCAGTGACTGTGACGAGGTGAACGTGTGTTGCTTCAGGGACTAGATAGCTGCTAATAACCGTGATAAGAAAATGATAGGAGATCGGTAGCGGGCTATAGGACAATACCGTTACTGGGCTAGTGCATTCGAGTCTATGAGTAGTTCTAGTCCCAACGAGTAATAATTTGTGGCATAAAATTACGCATTTATAACAAAACAATTTCCTCATTTGCATAGTTGAACAAGCGAAATCATCGGACCCGGGAGGAGTATTCGAGCCGTTTGCCTTGTGTTCCATCCCAACACAGCAGAGAACTTCTAGATTTCCCGACGCGGGTTGAAGTTCCAGCCGACATCAACGTGATCCAGAACCAGACGAACCTAGGACTCCACACCTCTGAAGCCATCATGATGACAGCTTAAAATGCCATGGTTGTACCCGCCTGAGGGCAGCTGATCTCAATACTGAAGTGATGAGTACATTTCAAAATTTTGGCATGAAAGTAGTATCATGAAATAACTGTAATTTGTTAATTTACGCAGGTAAATAATTAATAAAACAGATAACCACTACACTGTTTCAACGGGATGGTAGTTTTTCTGTTTATTACATTTTTACAGGGGTATTTTCTTCATGGTTGGACAACCATTCATTTTATTTAAGATCAGGGAAATGTAGTGCATGATGTATTCATAAGACCCTAGAATTAATGTAATGTAAAGGGGTTTATGTTCAGTAGAATGTTTCCAGCCATCACCAATTTATAAGTTAATATGAGTCGTCAGAAAGTTCTTATTTTTTTGTACTTCACACATAATGTAAGAAATTTCTCCAACCTGTAGTTTCAAAATTACTGATCAAGATGGTGGAGATACGACATCTAGAACGGGAGTTATATAGTGTATTTCAGTCCCGAAGGATAGTGGCTTCTCCATTAGTCTGCATGTGTTTGAGATATCGGAGAGGAGAGCGGAGCTTACCTCGCAGGTCATTGTCCGGGATGCTGAGATTGTAGATTTAAACTTGAATCTCCCCGTATGATTGCGTGTTAAAATGCGATGTGATATACCGCACCAGGAAAATGGTATTGAGGGTAGGTAAGGGCCAGATTATGGTATTGATGTCAATAGCATCCAGAGAGTTAAAGAAGGGGAATGTTTTTCTTCGAGAATATTAATAATAATATAAAAGGAAACAGCTCTGTTGTTTGTGGGATGAAAGTGAAAACGGCCGACAGCGGGTGCGCCCGACAGATTTACGGCCTTGTTGAAGAGGGGAATGGCCTGAACAGAGTTTTGCCTTACCGCTACTTGGGACAACTTATGCGAGCTTTTCACTTTGCATCTTTACGATGTAACAACCACATGCAAAAGTCAGAGATTACTACCGTCTTGTAGACTTAAGATTCATTAAGTGAGAGAATTCCTCCCATTTTCTCCTTGTATTTAATTAAACCGATGCATGAAATTCCAGGAAATGCACCCCGTATGTCAGAGGAGCGTGGGTTCAATCCCATGCGGCAGTGATGGTTATACTCACTTTCAGTGATCTTAAAAGGACCATACCATCCATTAGCCTTCTTGTAAATATAAAATGTAGTATTCCCTGTATTTTCTTTTCAGAGAGTGTAAATGTTTATGTCATATACTGTGTCTGATATTGCTTCGCTAAATGTGTTGTCCCAAAGGAAGCAACGTTGTTGAAATGTGTCTTATCAAATAGTGCATATTAATATCTCGGCGAAACAAGCGTTGTGTGTGATTTAATACTTAATAACATATTCAAATAGGATTTGATAGGGTAATGTTGTGATACGACTTTCGCATGTCTAGGAAGTTCGCTTAAGAAAGCTTTCTTAAACAGCTCAATCACAATGCTATTATGACATCATAAATCATAATGTGTAATTTATAAAATCATGATGTAAGAATAATGGACCGTTGCGAGATATGTATGCCTTTATAAATTGTATTTTTTAAATTTATCACAGTGTGTTATATAATGAGTAGGGCTAGGATTATGATGACCTAAAACTGCCAAAAATGCAAAATGAAAAGTGCATTTATGACCTAAAATATGCAGAAAATGACCTAAAATTAAAAAAATGACCTTTGATTTTCTATGATTTCTGTATGATTTTATTCTTGTGTGGTAACGAAATGAATTCAAGCTATTAATAATGACAAAATACACATTTTGTAATACATTTCCGAGTTACGAATTTTGAAAATAATACTTACGTGTTTACAAAACAAACATTTCTCAGCCATAAAGATCCCGATTGTTCATTACAAAATGTGTGAGTTGCAGTGAACAACAAATACATGGTGTAGTTTATCAAATTAAAAGGATTGCCTATTATCAACCAACAAAGCTTTATACATAGAAAAGCTCCTTTCTACCTCCACCGACATAACATGAGCCTACTTAAAGGAAACAATGTCACTTGAATTTAATTCACTGTCGTCAACATCACAAAATGGAAATGTCTCACCTAACAAAATTTTAGCACTTGAACACAATGTCTGATACCCTTTATTTTTCTCCAAAACCTTCTTCATCTTCTCAGACACAGCTTGTCCCACTTTGCCACAGGCGTGATCCAAATTATTCCCCACTTTAAGGACAAGTTGTAACTGCTGCACTAACAGCACTTTCGACTTTTCCAGAGCAATTATAGCAGTAGGAAGAAATCCACAATTTCCTTTTATGTAAGCAAGTTTCCCTGAAATTTCACCATCTGCCATATTTTTTAGCACTGCTTTGATTGATGCGGCTTCAGTGTTGTCGAATTAATCCACGATAGGTTTCACCACTTGTAAATTCTCGCTATAATACGTGCAGGCTTTAATCCAGGTTCCCCATCTTGTCAAAACGAGGGAAGTTGGAAGTGAAATGTCTGTAGCTTCTGACTTGAAAGTTGAAACTCGAGAGGGTGCCTTCCACAATACCTTTTTCAAATATCCTATCAATTGGTCAACTTCTGGAAAATGACAGCGAACCTCCTCTGCGACTCGGTGTAATGCGTGGGCCAAACAGGTTAAATGCACCATTTTAGAGTAGAGAGCACGAAGCGAATTAGCAGCCTTGACCACCTAGGGGGTTGCATCTGTTACTAAAAACAACACATTGTCATGCCAAATGCCATCAGGCCACAACAATGTCAAAGATTTATCAAGAACTTTGCTGATAGTTGAGTGGTTCACTTTTTGTAAATGCTTACAATAAAGTCAAAAGTGTTCCCCAGGAACATCCTCGTCCAGTGTTCCTACCACCACATTAGCGACATTTCGTCCTGAAGAGTCTGCCGTCTCGTCCATCGATACCCATATTTTTTATTTCCAACTCTTTTCCTGATTTCTTCTAAAGATTTTTCACAGCATCGTCGAACATAGATTTTCCTTAACGTAGACGAATCCGGTATGGATTTGGGCATGTGCTTAGTTTAGGGTGGTTTAATTTACTCAATGGGATATAGGCACAAAGAAACATTCTACACAGTTCTTCAAAGAATGGTGAAAATGATGAACGGGTTTCTCCAAGAAGTGTTGTACTAATGTTCCTTCATCCTGAAGTCGTTGCAGACCACCTTTGTGTTTCTCATGCTACACATGTTGTTCCACCGTAATCCTTTTTACAGCTGCCACTCTCACGTCACAAAGTTTGCAGTAAAGTATTGTCCCGTCAGTGGTGAAGAACCTTTCTCCATATTGCGAAACAAATTATTTTGGTTTAGCAGACACAGTTTGCTTCATTTTAGGCATATCGCAACTTCGTAGAACAGCACCTCCAGCTCGAAGAAATACCACGAACTCAATAACTCATTGCTAGCTGCAATCTTCTACCTACGCGAGAGGCAAATGCACTTCCTTGTACGGGCGAGTCCATTATACGCATACTTTCGGGAATAGGGGAAGAGGGTATCCGTTTCCTGGAAAATATATATCAAGCTTGTATGAAATCAAACTAAATATTCAACACGGAAATTTAGTAAAATACAGAATTAAAATAGCTAAAAATAAAAAAAATCCTTCTATCTTGAAAACGGTAGAAAAATGACCAAATAGACCTAAAATTTCCCAAAAAATGCCCTATCCCTCAAAAATGGCAAAAATGCAAAAATGACTTAACAAATGGACTTTATTGAACTCATTCTTTCATGAAACACACACACACACATATATATATTTCTGCAACATGTCAGTCTTACAAAAAATTACAATATTATCGGAATCCTAGCCCTAATAATGAGTGTCTGCTAGTGTTAATTAGTCCGAAAGGGGACGCTCTTTCGAAATCATAAAGTTAGGAAGTGAAAAATGCAGGTCAGGCAGAGACTGAAGGACAATGACTCGCTCATCCTAAGTCAGACATATACATTTCTATGTTTCAGTTTCGTGGCATATCTTTCGCATAGAATTTAACATGTGTTTCCTCAGTTTATTAAAGTTTGTGTTTTTAAGTAATGAACACCATTCTTCTCATTTAGTAGTGAAGTCGTATTCCTCTCATAACTAAATCCCCCTACTTTATAGAGAATTAGTTTAGTGCCCATATATACGGACAGACCATTGACCCGTATGCTCCCGACCTTAGAAGTGCATACTACTCAAATAGGGGTGTTGGGACTTCGATGCCGGGGTTATTTCCGAATATCTCATCTAAGACAATCCATTCAGCCGTCCCATTTGAGAACTAAAATAAATCATTATGCACTGAGTGTTTTTATCCCAGAATGTTTTGCTACATCACGTACGCGGTCCGACCTCATTCGAGTACCTAAAATCTTTAAACTCGGTTATCAAAGAGCCCTATCAAGCAGCTTGCCGTGACAGAGGTTTGCTAGAAAACGATGACAATAGACCAAAAAAACCTGAGAGAAGCTCCGTTTTCGCAATGCTCATCAAAACTAAGAGAATTGTTTGTAGTCATACTTTTATCTGTCAGCCAACCGAACCATTGAACTTATGGGATAATTTCAAAGATGATTTATGTGAAGACATCAGACACGTTATCAGACAGGAAAATTAAGACTTTACTTTACACTTCAGTGAAGGAATTTATAACGAAGGTTTGATACAGATAGAAAAGTGTATATTGGAATTAAATGATAAAGTATAAGTGATTTTGGATTACCTACTGAATAATGCTATACACACAATGGTACGCCAGTATAATACCAATGATTTGACAGCGTTTGTCAATGAAAATGTGCCAAAATTAGTTCCAGATCAAAGACATGCTTTTGAGACTATAGTAGACAGCGTGAATAATAATAAAGGGCAATATTTTGGACGCTCCAGGAGGCACGCGGAAGACGTTTCTCACAAATTTACTACTTGCTAAGATAAGACAATCATGGAAGATAGCGATAGCAGTTGCTTCGTAAGGAATTGCTGCAACCCTCTTACGCGATAGAAAAACTGCTCATTCCACATTTAAACTTCCGCTATCCGTATCTCTACTAGAGGAACGATCTACATGTTCTATCCGCAAAAATGGGCCTCTTGGTAAATTACTACAAGACGCGTCATTGATTATACGAGATGAATGCACCATGAGCCAAAGAGCACATGTAGAGGCTGTGGACAGAACCTTTAAAGTCCTCAGAATCTCTGCTGCCGTCATGGGTGGTATTACTTTTGTATTTGATGGAGATTTCCGACAGACACTCCCCGTTGTTAACAGAGGGACGCTTGCATATATTATTAAAACATGATTAAAATCGCCTACGTAGATTCAAAATTTGAACACATGAGAGGTCATCTTCGTGGAAACACGCATAGCAATTTCCCACAACTGCTAAAAATAAGTTAAGGAATTTTTCCGTCTCCAAATGTAAGCAGTAAATATGACGTCCTTCTGGATGAGTTTCTGGGTCGAACAGTCCATAATTTATAAAGTTTAATAAAAGCAGTATCGTAACATCGAAAAGTTACACGAAAGGGACTTTCATTGGCTGTGTTCTAGAGATATAGTATCACCTACGAATGGCAGTGTCAACGAAATAAACAATTTGATTATACAAAAAGTACCCGGCAAGGTCAAAAAGTATACATCGATCGACACAGTAACTAATATCGAAGACGCAGTCCATTACCCACAGGAATTTTTAAATGCACTTAACACCTCTGGACTGCCACCTCATGAATTAACATTAAAAATCGGAACGCCAATCATGATTCTGAGAAATTTAAGCCCTCCTAGCATGTGCAATGGGAAGAGGCTTCTTATAAAGAATTTAATTATAGCGACCATTATCACCGGCCCTGCAGTCGGTCAGTTAGCTCATATTCCTAGGAAACCCACGATCCCTACCGATTTAGCAATTCCGTTTAAACGACTTCAATTTCCGGTGAAAACACCTTTTGCTTTAACAATTAACAAGTCCTAGGGACAAACCTTCGATTTACTAGGGATTGACCTACGAAAATAATACCGTACTAATGGTCAACTGTATGTTGCCCTATCGCGGGTCGGAGGTCCCGAAAATCAATGTAATTTGCTACCAAAAACTAAAACGACATCGAATATTGTTTACAGGGAAGCTATAATCGATAAAATGTGAAACTATAGAACCGATTTTAATATTTCTTTTACAAATAGAATGGTGCATTGACCAAAAGTAAAATAGAATACGTATAAACGTTCAATAAAATTAATTTCCACAAATACTGTATTATTTAGTATTATGTTCGGCTCCATGGCTAAATGGTTAGCGTGCTGGCCTTTGGTCACAGGAGTCCAGGGTTCGATTCCCGGCGGGGTCAGGAATTTTCACCTTAATTGGCTGATTTCTCTGGTCCGAGGACTGGGTGTATGCGCCGTCTTCATCATTTCATCCTCATCACGACGCGCAGTTCGCCTACGGGTGTCAACTCAAAAGACTTGGACCAGGCCTCTCCGGAGGCTGCACATCATCATGAAAAGTTTTCATTCCCCTCCCCGAAGGGGAGGGGTGACCCACCTAGAAGTAACGCCTTTTCTCTTGTCAGGAGGCCACACGCCATTTAATTTCATTTAGTATTATAAGAGAAAAGTGGTTTATGTCTGGTTTGTTTATGTAAGGGTCCATCACACAATAAATACAGCAGCAATTGATCTAAAACTTTGCATGAATGTTTCTAGATTGGCCGTCAGTAACATATACCTAATCTTATTTTGATATTTGTAATAGTTACGAAATGCAGGATCAAACAAGTACATTCAATACTATTTATACAGGGCAATTCAAAATGATGGACCCGATTTTATAAATTTACTAGCAAATATACCCGTGCTTCGCTACGGTATTGTACAATGTATACGGATATTGCTGTACATGAAGTGAATAGAAATTTTTTAATTGCATGTCTCTTGGCGTTATCCGAGAAAAAGCATAGGGAGGTCCGCAGACGGTGTTTCCAATGTGAAGTGCGAGTTGTACAGTTGTGATGATAACGACAGGTCCACTTGTCTGCCGCAATTCACTAATGCGTAACGTCAGTCACATTTTGATGGGTAAATTTGTTTATAATCGGGGGCACCAATACCTAATGATAAAGAGAATCAGGTAAAAGAGTTAAAAACAAATGCACGCTCCCTTGCCTTCTGCTAGTCAAATCAAGAAGGGAATTATGCATTACAATGGTACACAGGCGTTGGGAAACTACCCCATTCCTATTGCTAGTTAAATTCGATGTGAGGAGTACTGATTACAACAGCAGAGAGTCACTATTGATTTGTAAAGTATTAATTACAGTGTAAGACACACCCCTTTTTAGATCGCTACAAATCGACTTAAATTAATAAATGTAGATCGACATACGGAAGTATATGCATGTTCACCTCCATTTACAGAATAACTGCTGCTAAACGGTGCATTCATATTGAAAAACAGATTGTATAAAAAGACAACTCTGGCCTCATTTAGCTATCTAAATGGCTGGCTCTATGATATTTCCTCGTATCTCATCTATTTAAAGGCAAGATTATTTTAGAAATGTTGAATAGGGTGAAATTGTGTAAGGTTTTCACACACTTATGCGACAGCTTCAAACATAGAATTTGGCTGGGTGGGCCAATATTCGTGTAGAATTTGATGATCCCATCTTTCCTATAAGTGAATCAAACCATCAATTATACGTGTACAAAGTGCAGAATTTAGGTAAATCCAGAAATAGAGCCAAATTTAACATAAGGGGTAGAGATACGACAAAAAGTCACAATACCAAAGTTGTAGATCACTCCAAATTGAACGGAGATTGTGCCATCCGTCTTGTGATAAGACCGTTTAGCCACCAAATACCTCGAAAGGAAGGTCTGCACCGTCATTAAAATTGCCTCCATATTTCGATACTTTTGGGGGTAAAAAAATAAATTTATTAAACATCTCGTAAATTTTCCATCGGTTATAGGCAAGAAGCTATAATTTTGCCAAATTTCTATTTTCTAACTGGTCTGGGAGATTGTGCTGACATCTTGATATGGGGAGGGGGTTAAAAATTAGGACATTCAGGAAACTTTTAAGCCCATGAAACCTATAGGCTATCGTTCAGGATAAATATCACCGACTGTGTTCTTATGCAGATTTGAAACTCCCCACGTGTCCCTCTGGGAGAATTTTGAGAATGTTAGTGTTTTCTAGGGATCCTGAAGTCATCAGGTTGTCTGGTACCAAGTTTTAAGTTTCTAGGATACCTAAAATTGTCTCATTAATTCACGTCTCTTTTCATTTTTATGCCTTAATTTATATATGTATAGTACAGTATTTATAGATCGCGCCAAACTGACTTCTATTTATTAATATGGATTATATATTTCACCCGCTTTCGAAGTGGTTCTAGGGGCGTCTTACTCCCACAGTATGTTTTCCAGGTAGTAAGTCATACTTGAAAGTCATACTGGAACATACACACGCCTATTACCTTGGGCATTCTTGACAATATATTTTTTCACCCTTTCTCACCCTCTATGCCAAAGGGGGGCATTTTTGACAATACGGAAGTATATGCATGTTCATCTTCATTTACAAAATAACTTCACCCTTTCTCACCCTCTATGCCAAAGCCGGCTGAAGCTGGACTTTAAAAATCCGGAATGTTACTATTCATCTCAGCGACCCGGAAAACTATGCATTAGGCAGTATATTCGATTATTATTATTATATCTCACTCCCGCTCCCCCCTAAAGGGGATTAAACTTTGAGTTTTAAAATATCGGGAGTGTTACTATTCATCTCAGCGACCCCCAAAACTATGGCTTCGACACTATTTTCGATTATTTTAAAATCTGAATCCCCTTCACCCCCCAGAAAGGGGGATGAACTTTGACTTGTAAAATATCCGGGGTCCCACCAATCATCTCAGCGACCCCAACAACTATGGATTCAACATTATTTTCGTTTATTTTTATATATCACTCTCCAATTGCCACCCACCACGAAGGGGGCTGAACTTTAAAAAATTCCGGAGTGCCATTATTCATCTCAGCGACCCCGAAAAGTATGGATTCGACACTAATTTCGATGATTTTTATTTCTCAGCCCCTCGCCCCCCCCCCTAGTAGTTCCTGGGGTGTCCTACCCCCACGTGCTTTGTCTCCTGATACTAAAATTTCGAAGTGTACAATTCACCTCGGCGAAATCGAAAACAATGTATTCGACACTATTTAGGATTATTTTTATATATATCATTCTCTCATCTCCCCCACTACGATGGGGGCTGAAATTCGACTTAAAAAAATCCGGAGTGTCACTATTCATCTCAGCGACCCCAAAAAATATGGATTCGACACTACATTCGATGATTTGTATATCTCAGCACCTCGCCCCCCCCGCCCCTAATTTTTTCCTCGGGTGTATTAGACCCACGTGGTTTGTCTCCTGATACTAAAATTCCGGAATGTCACTATTCATCTCAGTGACCCCGAAGACTACGTATTCGGCAGTATTTTCTATTATTTCTATATATCACTCCCCCATACCCCCCCAACGAAGAGGGCTGAACTTGGACATTAAACATTTCCGGAGCGTTGCTATTCATTTCAGCGAGCCCGAAAAGTATTGATTCGACACTACTTTCGATGATATATATGTCTCACCCCCTCCGCCCCTAAGCGTTCCTGGGGTGTCCTACCCCCACGTGGTTTGTCTCCTGATACTAAAAATCCGAAGCGTACAATTCACCTCGGCGACCCCGAAAACTACGTATTCGACACTATTTTCGATTAATTTTATATATCACTCCCCCCTCGTCCCCACCCCAAAGGGGGATGAACTTATAAAATATCTGGAGTCTCACTATTCATCTCAGCGACCCCGACAACTATGGATACGACACTCTTTTCGATTATTTTCATATATCACTCTCCCATCGCCCCCTACCATGAAGGGGGCTGAACTTGGACTAAAAAAAAAGCCCGGAGTGTGACTATTCATCTCAGCGACCACGAAAAGTATGGATTCAACACTACTTTTGATGATATTGTATCTGAGCACCCTTGCTTCCCTGCCCCTAAGGTTTCTTGGGGTGTATTACCTCCACGTGGTTTATCTCCTGATACTAAAAATCCGGAGTGTCACTATTCATCCTAGCGACCCCGAAAAGTATGGATTCGACACAATTTTCGTTAATTTGTATATTTGACCCCCTCACCCCCCTAAGGGTTCCTGTGCTGTCTTACCCCCACGTGGTTTATCTCCTGATACTAAAAACCCGAAGTGTACAATTCACCTCGGCGACCCCGAAAACTATGTATTCGACACTATTTTCGTTTATTTTTATATATCACTCACCCCTCACCCCCCAAAGGGGGCTGAACTTGGACTTAAAAAAAATCGGAGTGTCACTATTCATCTCAGCGACCCCGAAAAGTATGGATTCGACACTATCTTCGTTAATTTGTATATCTGACCCCTTTGTCCCCCCCCACCCCTAAGGTTTCCTGGGCTGTCTTATCCCTACGTGGTTTGTCTCCTGATACTAAAAATCCGGAGTGTACAATTCACCTCGACAACCCCGAAAACTATGTATTCGACACTATTTTCGTTTAATTTTATATATCAGTCCCCCTCGCCCCCAACCCAAAGGGGAGCAGAAATTTGACTTTTAAAAAATCGGGAGTGTCACTATTCACCTCAGCGACCCCCCAAAATACGGATTCGACACTTTTTTCGATTATTTTTTACCTGACCCCCTAACCCCCATTCGTAGGGGGGCTAGAGGTGGCTTACCCCCACAATGCTCGTCTCCGGATAGCAAATAATGAGTGTTCAAAATTTGATTGAAATTGCTCCTGTGGTTTAGGAGGAGATTTGTCATTTACACACATATACATACATCCATTTTCGTTTATTTTTATATATCACTCCCCCGTCACCCCCAAAGGGGCCTGAACTTGGACTTTAAAAAACCCGGAGTGTCACAATGCATCTCAGCGACCCCGAAAAGTATGGATTCGACACTATTTTCGTTAATTTGTATATCTGACGCCCTTGCCCCCCCCCCCTAAGGTTTCCTGGGCTGTCTTACCCCCACGTGGTTTGTCTCCTGATACTAAAAATCCGGAATGTACAATTCACCTCGACGACCCTGAAAACTATGTATTCGACACTATTTTCGTTTAATTTTGTATATCAGTCCCCTCTCGCCCTCCACCCAAATGGAAGCAGAAATTTGACTTTTAAAAAATCGGGAGTGTCACTATTCACCTCAGCGACCCCCAAAACTATGGATTCGACACAATTTTCGATTATTTTTTACCTGACCCCCTAACCCCCTACCCCTAAGGGGGCTAGAGGTGGCTTATCCCCACAGTGTTCGTCTTCAGATAGCAAAGAATAAGTTTCAAAATTTGATTGAAATTGCTTCATTGGTTTAGGAGATGTGTCATTCACACATCAGTCCCCCCTCGCCCCCCACCCAAATGGGAGCAGAAATTTGACTTTTAAAAAATGGGGAGTGCCACTATTCACCTCAGCGACCCCAAAAACTACGGATTCGACACTATTTTCGATTATTTTTTTACCTGACCCCACTAACCCCCCACTCCTAAGGAGGCTAGAGGTGGCTTACCCCCACAGTGCTCGTCTCCGGATAGCAAATAGTAAGTGTTCAAAATTTGATTGAAATTGCTCGAGTGGTTTAGGAGGAGATGTGTCATTTACATACATACATACATACATACATACATACATACATACATACATACATACATACATACATACATACATACATACATACATCAATTTTTATATATAGTAAGATAAGATAAGGTTCTATGAAATCTAATGAACATATCATACTGTGAGATATGCACAAAGAAAGGCAAACTCTCAAAGTTGTGTTTAGATTTCATCCCACGTGGTTTCATTTTCAGCCGTTACGAGCGCGCAGGAAGCGAGTGAAGAAAATGGCTGAGGCTGGAGAGCAGAAGTCGTTCTGTGTGCTTGATTACCATGTAAACAAGTCTGTAATTAGTGTTCAACGGCATTTCCGTACCAGGTAGGGAAGAGATCCACCTGCTGGAAAAGCCATTCGTGCTTGGTATGCAAAATTCAGAGACATGGGCTGCATCTGTAGGCGAAAGTCGACTGGCCGTCCTTCGACCGGGGAAGAGACAGTGGAACGTGTTCGCACCAGTTTCGTGCGGAGTCCGCCGAAGTACACCTACCGGGCAGCAAGGCAACTCGAACTTCCACAGGCAACTGTTTGGCGCATTCCGCATTACCATGGCAACGTTCGGGGCCATCTCAACGAGACATTGGCAGAACACTGGATAGGTCATGCATCTCAGGAGGATCGAACTCTCATTCGTTGGCCACCGCGTTTCCCCAACTTAATCCCATGTGATTTCTTCGTGTGGGATTTCGTAAAGGATCATGTTTACGTACCACCTCTTCCACTAACATTGGACGACCTTCGTGCCCACATCACAGTAGCCATCGCAGAGATTGACCGCGACACACTAGACAAGGTTTGGCGGGAGATAGACTATCGGCTTGATGTATGTCGTGTTACGCGAGGTGCTCACATAGAACACTTGTAATATGACTGAAACCATTTGAGAGTTTACCGTTCTTAACACATGTATCACATTACGATATTTTTATTAGATTTCACAGAATAAATTTATGAAATCGGGTCCATCATTTTGAATTGGCCTGTATTTGTGGTACTATCTAGCGGCTGTATACTTACACTAGGATTTCAAACATAACAAATAATTTCTATGTACTTGTGTAAGTACACCAGTTATATAAATATGTAATGAAGTCAGTCACACCGATAGTATGAGTAACTAAAGCCAGTTTCTGATGAAATGAAATGTCGTATGGCTTTTAGTGCCGGGATATCCCAGGACGGGTTCGGCCCGCCAGGTGCAGGTCTTTCTATTTGACTCCCGTAGGCAACCTGCGCGTCGTGATGAGGATGAAATGATGTTGGAAGACAACACATACACCCAGCCCCCGTGCCATTGGAGTTAACCAATTAAGGTTAAAATCCCCGACCCGGCCGGGACTCGAACCCAGGACCCTCTGAACCGAAGGCCAGTACGCTGACCGTTCAGCCAACGAGTCGGACAGTTTCTGATAACACATACGAAGAACGGGTACTTCTGCTAGTATCAAATAATTCTGCACTCAAAATCAGCCCTGACAGGTCTGTGTACCCCTAAAACGTGAGTTGCCTATTACTTTTACAGATAAGTCCTACACCTAGAATTTCATATTTTTCATCCTCAACATTTTCGTAGCCGACGAATATTTCTTTCTCAGTGAGAAAACTTCCCTTCCTATCTTTCCTTACCTGTCACTACGATATACATTTCAGCTCTGTGAGAAGATTTCCTCATCCATACGAGTAATATCACTTCTCAGCCATGATTCAGTTCCTATTACAATATTTGGTATACTTATTTCTATTCCTTTCCTTACAGTATATCCACAGTTTAACACTAACAATTTTATGTCATCCTCACTCGAATTTCTCCAACTTATACTGCCATCATCAGTGTCTCTATCCTCCAATAATCATATTTCCAACAGACTTTGGCTGCTGTAAAGTCAAAGAAACAAATTGTATTATATAATCCATATAATACCATATTTATCATTCCTCGCGACTTGCGATGGTAAGTAAACTACTGTAAGATAACTTTAATTCCACAATCCCAAACACGTTAAACTGGATGGCATACACTTACGTTGATATATAATTAGATCTCTTCACGAAGTCGCAGCTAGTCCCACAGAAATATCCACACGGTATAACGCGCGATAACGTCTTCTCTTGCCCATTATTTAAAATTGAAGCCTCCATCCCGTTCCGTATATCACCGTACTCCATATTTGCGGACACATAAATTAAGTATAAACCCGTTTAAATCATGTAGATAACTTTGGAAGATCCTTCCTTATTTCAGCACACATTACATATTCTCATATTATCACTTCGTAGTAATGTTCTCTGCGACAATATCATCATCATCATCATCATCATCATCATCTGTTTACCCTCCAGGTTCGGTTTTTCCCTCGGACTTAGCGAGGGATCCCACCTCTACCGCCTCAAGGGCAGTGTCCTGGAGCTTCAGACTCTTGGTCGGGGGATACAACTGGGGAGTATGACCAGTACCTCGCTCAGGCGGCCTCACCTGCTATGCTGAACAGGGGCCTTGTGGAGGGATGGGAAGATTGGAAGGGATAGGCAAGGAAGAGGGAAGGAAGCGGCCGTGGCCTTATGTTAGGTACCATCCCGGCATTCGCCTGGAAGAGAAGTGGGGAACCACGGAAAACCACTTCCAGGATGGCTGAGGTGGGAATCGAACCCACCTCTACTCAGTTGACCTCCCGAGGCTGAGTGGACCCCGTTCCAGCCCTCATACCACTTTTCAAATTTCGTGGCAGAGCCGGGAATCGAACCCGGGCCTCCGGGGGTGGCAGCTAATCACGCTAACCACTACACCACAGAGGCGGACCAATATCATCATACTTGAATAAAATTCTGAGGATATGCATCCTACATTATTTTGTAAATCATCCCATATTCGATTAGTAATTCACCAGTACTTCATATTTGATCATAACATCACGAACAGTCCTAAACTTCATGATATTTCACTTGATTTGTTCTGAAAATTTCTAATTATGTATAAATTACTCGAATTACGATAACCGCGTACAAAAGATTCAGATACTGCTTTTACTGATAACTTTATATGCAAGTCCAAACCATCATGAGTTTACACTATGTCCATGTAGTTTAATTACAGCTCACATCATTGACATTTAATTCTGTAGATGTACATTTCCCAAGCAATTTAGAATACTCGCCCATCCAAAAGAGTTTGCGATGAAAAACATTTTGGATGCTGATTAGCGTCTCCTCTTAATTATCTTCCGGAGGGCATTTGAATCAATTCCCGATCATTTCTGCCCCGATCAGGCTTTTGTCCTCCATATTGTACATTTCCGGTATGATAATACTTCCCATTATTTTGCTGTTGACCTGAAACTTAGAAACATGAATTAATATTCCGCCACAAACTTTATTTCTTCACCATTCTACCAACATGATACCATACACGCACTTCAATCAGACGCTAATTTGTCGACGCTTTATTTTCGATGATTTAAACTGAATCAATATTCTCCTGTCCGACTCGTTGGCTGAACGGTCAGCGTACTGGCCTTCGGTTCAGAGGGTCCCGGGTTCGATTCCCGGCCGGGTCGGGGATTTTAACCTTAATTGGTTAATTTCAATGGCACGGGGGCTGGGTGTATGTGTTGTCTTCATCATCATTTCATCCTCATCACGACGCGCAGGTCGCCTACGGGTGTCAAATAGAAAGACCTGCACCTGGCGAGCCGAACCCGTCCTGGGATATCCCGGCACTAAAAGCCATACGACATTTCATTTCAATATTCTCCTCCCTTTTTATGATTTTTTCATGTATATAATACTTCTCAATATTGAATATAATTTCACACATTCTAATGTATCTCTTGCGTGCATTTTGCCGATGACACTTTCGGGTCATGCCCCAAACACGATAGTCATCCTTAGTTGCGCTGGTTATCACTGAAGATCGACTGACAGTGCAGAGTTTGTATAAATAACTGAAGAATTAATGGGATAAGATGCTGTGATGCAACCTTTATACATGCGCCCGCAGTACTTTCGTGGCTATATTATAAATTATTGTCATTTAAAGGATTTAATTCCACCGGTGACTGCAAAAGATAATTTCCATCACATTTTTCATTATGTTTTCCTAAAAAGGAACCTTACAAACTATATTCTTTAAATAATTGATCTCAATGGCTATGTATTGCATAACACTTCATCTCATTTTCAAACATTCAATCAGGAGAGAAACGGCATCTATTAACTTAAAGAAGCGGGCGAGAAAATAATGTTTTCCAAGTACAAAATTTACCATTATTTTATTGATTCCTACTTCAAATATATTTCAAAAAGTGGTCTAAATAAGACTTCAATTTATAGCCGGACGTCAGATGATATTCAGTGTAGTTATTCTTTTTATCATTTAAATTCATTCCTCTGTGCTTTATAGAATACATACTGTAGATCACAATTTCCATCCATTCAGAACAAACCTTAAGATTATACTCGTACGTCCAGCAAGACTTCCACTTCTCACGTCCAGTGCAGTAAGGTTACAGTATATTACTGTAATAAATAAATGAATAAATGATTAATTAACATACTCCAAATTTAATACTGCAGTAATAATAATTTTGCTATGAAATCAAAGATAGTGTTATACAGTAATAAATTGCTGAAAAATAACTGAACTGCTCAGAGCAGTTGATGATTCAAAATGACCTTGGTTATACACTGTAGACATATACCAGTTCTATTTTAAAGTTATATAAATCACTTCATACTGAAACTTAGATTTTGACAACAACGACAGAACATCCTTTAGGCAAAGAAATAAAAGTCTTGTCCGGCAAGTGAAGCAGTTATCATTAAATCTCTTTCTACGCAGAATGTTCTTATGACCAAGGAAAAGGTGACCAGAGGTTACCAAATTTGGGCTACAACCCCAGTTGTTTTAGTATTTTGCACACACTTGCTTACCGAAGTCCTAGCTGGTTATACTCACTCTTACACGTTTGTTGCTCATATCATAACCGTGAGGTCAACACGCTACACATAGTGAGGTGCCTATGCGCTGTGTGGTCAGCCATTGCGTAAAGAATAATTCTTGAATCTCAACGTGACATTTTTTTAGTATTCATTTTATCTCACACCGGGTCAAATAGTTTTCATGACGACGGTGGAATAGAACGGGGTTACATCTCGGAGGGAAACGACCTTAGCTTTAATTAGGGTATATCCCCAGCATTTGCCTGGTGTGAAAATTAGAAACCAGGGACAGACATTTTTAAGGCTGACAACAGTGGGGTTCCAACCCACTATCTCCCTAATGTAAGCTCACAGCTACGTTACCTCGAACCACGCAGCCAACTCGCTCGGTTACGTGCCTATTCTTGACTGCTTAGGTAAAAAGAATGTCATGTAAATTATAAAGTGGCCAAAATGTAATAAGTTCACGTTACGTCACTCCAAATGAAATGAAATTGGCCTATGGCTTTTAGTGCCGGGAGTGTCCGAGGACATGTTCGGCTCGCCAGGTGTAGGTCTTTTGAATTGACGCCCGTAGGGGACCTGTGCGTCGTGATGAGGATGAAATGATGATGAACACGATACATACACCCAGTCCCCGTGCCGGCGAAATTAACCAATGATGGGAATCGAACCTGGGGCCCCTGTGACAAAAGGCCACTTCGCTAACCATTTAGCCATGGAGCCGGACTACGTCATTCCAAAGTGTGTTCCACAGTATAGTATTAATGTTACACGTAATATATTTATCGTATGACACCTTGATTGTTTTACTATTAGACAGCTTCAATATTTTACAGATTTCCTTCATTTCCAAATAATTACACCAAATATTATTTTTAATATAAAGTATCTAGCCATGTAATCGATTTGTCTAAATTAATTTTCTAGACTGTAAAGGTAGAATGGCAAGCAAATGTGAGACATTAAATGGTCTGTATTGAAAAATGTGTGGATTTTGATTTACACTCTTTCCCCGAGCAGTCATGTATTGTTACCCAGCAATCTCTGTACCAGTGACTTGCTGTACTGCGGTCGACAGCGTCATCTCCGTACATTAATTGTGTTAACCTCTTGTGAATGTTTATTTTCAAAATACAGAACTTTATAACACAACGTTACTTTTGATGAACATAAAAACGAAACGGCCATCTTGTACAAGTCCTCGACCGCATCATGCGTGGAAACTGGGGGTTCTAAATTCGAATACAAGGATTATAATTAGGAAAGGGTGTAGAGAAATGGCTTTTCAGCACAATGCCATGCAATTCGTTTTTTATCAACTCTCGAATTTAATATGATTTTAGGCACCACATTGAATTTTCCCCGTCGAATATGTCTGTACGGCCATCTTCCTGTTATCGTAGCACGGGAAAATGACTGCATTTTCCGAATTTGAGATCTTGTTCGTCCCCTTTGGATGGTGGGCTGAATTTTGTTTGGCACCTTCGAACCTGGCTCAGCCCGGTGGTATTTGAAAGTTTTCAAACACGTTAGCCTCGTATCGATAGATGTAATGAAAAGAATTCCTGCGGGGCATAATTCTGGCACCTCTGCGTCTCCGTAAACCATAAATTTTTGGTTAGCGGTAGGTAAAACCAGTATTATTTTTATTGTTATTTTTATTATTATTAGAGTCTCCATAGCTCAGACGGCAGCGCGCCGGCCTCTTACCGCTCGGTTCCGTGGTTCAAATCCTGGTACTACAGTAGTATAATTGGATGGTTCTGCGGTCACCTCCTCCTCCGGCTCTCGGGAGAGGCCTCCATCTCCCGCGGGAAAATTGAATTTTGGCGGGAAATTTGAATTTTGGCGCGAGATTTGAATTTGTAAACAAAGCCACGTGCTTTTTGACAGCTGTCATCGACAACAACGCATCGCTAACCTCACTGCTGCCATCTTGACGTGCCTAAACCTCAGTGGTACCAACTTAACCTCACAAGCGCGAGATTTGAATTTGTAAACAAATCCACGTGCTTTTTGATAGCCACGTGCTTTTTGACAGACAACAACGCATCGCTAACCTCAGTACTGCCATCTTGACGGGCCTAAACCTCAGTGCTACCAACTTAACCTAACTAGCGCGAGATTTGAATTTGTAAACAAATCCACGTGCTTTCTTGACAGCTGTCATCCGCCATCTTTGAACCACAGAGCACTGTGATGCCCTCTTTATCGCAGTAGCTGCAAATTCGTCACCTGTCATCCGCAGTGCTGCCATCTTAACGGGAATAAACCTTAGTGCTACCAACTTAACCTAACTAGCGCGAGATTTGATCGGTAAACAAATCCACGTGCTTTTTTGACAGCTGTCATCCGCCATCTTTAATCTATAGAGCACAGTGCTGCCCTCTTTAGCTACTTACCTTTGAAATGTGGTGGCGGATAATTTGAAAAATGCTTTTTGACAGCAGCCATCTTTAACCTAGAGAGCACCGTGCTGCCCTCTTTAGCTAGATACCTTTGAAATGTGGTGGCAGGCAATTCCACGTGACAGCAGCCATCTTTAATCAAGAGAGCACCGTGCTGCCCTCTTTGTGGCGGTGGCAAATTCCACGTGCTCTTGTTTGGAAACAAAATCACGTGGTTTTTCTGATAGCTGTCTTTCGCCATCTTGCATCACAAACCTCAGTGCTGCACTCTTTAGCTAGATACCTTTGAAATGTGGTGGCGGCAATTTGAAAAATTCTACGTGCTCTTGTTTGGAAACAAAGCCACGTGCTTTTTTGACAGCTGTCATCCGCCATCTTTAATCAATAGAGCACTGTGCTGCTATCATGCGGGCAATTTCGTCAGCTGTCATCCGCCATCTTTAATCTACAGAGCACCGTGCTGCCCTCTTTATGACATGTAGTAGCGGGCAATTTGAAAGGTTCTGTTGGCTGTCATCCGCCATCTTTAATCAAGAGAGCACCGTGCAGCCATCTTTAGCTAGATACCTTTGAAAAATGGTGGCGACAAATTGAAAAATTCCACGTGCTCTTGTTTAGTAAACAAACTCACGCGCTCTTTGTCAGCTGTCATCCCCCATCTTACATCGCAAACCTCAGTGCTACACTATTTAGGTACATACCTTTGAAATATGGTGGCGGATAATTTAAAAAGAAAAATTCTACATCAGCCATCCCTCGACGCTAATTGCAGAAGATGCTGGCTATACATGACTCCTTAAAGGTGCTTATGCAAGATGGCCGCTATACATATGTTCTTATGAGACGCCCTTGGGATGTTTGCGCAAGATGACGGTTATACAAGGCTCCTTATGAGACGCCCTAGGGATGCTTGGGCAAGATGGCGGTTGCTCTTAGGAGGCAGCTTAAGGGTCCTTTGCACAAGATGGCTAGAGATGTCCTAAGGATGCTTGCGCAAGATGGCGGACGCAAGATGGCGGCTATACACGACTCCTTATGAGACGGCTTAAGGATGCTTGCGCAAGATGGCTGCTGCTATTATGAAGAAAGCTAGCTTAGAGGCTAACGTGTCATGCTAGTTCGATTCATTAAATTTGGGGCTTAAATGCAAAATGTTAAATATCTCGAAAACGGTGCATCGTAGAGCAAAACGGACAAAATTTTTTTGCCCAATACCTCGGTTCGCAGAATGAGGCACATGATAGCATAAGAAAAACGTAGACTAATGATGAGATCAACGGTTCGGTTCCAGCTTAGGCCCTTTGGCATTAGGTCTGTTTCAGCTTGTAATGAAGCAAGTCTTCGCAACATGATCAAGTCTAGCTATGGTAGAGAGTATAACGTGTCGTGCAGGTTCGATTCATTAAATTTGGGGCTTAAATGCAAAATGTTAAATATCTCGAAAACGGTGCATCGTAGAGCAAAACGGACAAAATTTTTCCACCTAGTACCTAGGTTTGCAGTATCAGGAACATGATAACATAAGAAAAACATAGCCTAATGATGAGATCGACGGTTCGATTCCTACTTATGCCCTTTGGCATTGGCAGCTATCTATTTCTACAAGATGGCGGCTATACATAGCTTCTTATGAGACAGCTTAAGAGCGCTTGCACAAGATGGCTGCTGCTCTTATGAGACGCCCTAGGGGTGCTTGCGGGAGGTAGCAGCGACAAGACGATGACTATACACAGCTCCTTATGATACGGCCTAGAGGTGCTCACACAAGATGGTGGCTGCTCTGATGAAGAAAGCTAGCTTTGCATCGTGCAGGTATTTTTACAGCACTAAACCTCATACCTTTGAAATGTGGTGGCGGGCAATTTGAAAAATTCGACCTGCTTTTTCTTCACAGCAGCTATCTTTAGACAATAGCGGCTATACATAAGCTGTTAAGGCCTCCTCTTATATCAAGGCATAGCTCTATCGAACAAGTTTAAACCTGCATCGGAATAGCTAGAGTAAGCACGTGCTGCAGTGATGACGTCATTAAGCATGTTTAGACTTGCAAATCACAAAAGAAACGTAACAAGACTAGAATCGAACACTGCACTCTATGCCGTGAACTTTATCATGTGATCGGAACATTGATTGAAGTGTTTAGAACACTAAATAAGTAATCAAGACTAAAATAGAACACTGTACTCGATACAACATGTGTTTAGAACATGTCAGGGGATACCTTTGTTCTAAGAAGATTAGATTACCGCACATTCCTTGTAGGGCTAATAGGCTAAAGGGCTAATGGGCAAAAGGGCTAATGGGCAAAAGGGCAAAAGGGATAAAGTGCTAATGGGCAAAAGGGCTAAAGGACTAGGGTGCCTCTCCTCTCTTTATCCGGGCTTGAGACCGGCTTTACAACTAGAGGCGGAGTTAACACCCTAAGGAAGGGAGAATGTTGGGAAATAATCTATACGAATATAGCTACTCGATCGGCTATGTACTACAGATGGATGACTTAGGTGAGGGTAAGCGCTTACTTAATAATACCTACACGACGTAATTCATGCTCTATTTCAAAAATATCGTCTTTGTACTGTGTGTAACCAGCATCATGATAGGCTCTTAGCAGTTGTAAACGTTTTACGAGTACGTTGGGGTCTTTACAGCATCTTATATCTACATAGGGTAACAGAGGCTTGTTGTGAACTTTGAGTCTATATGCAGACAGTTGATGTGTAGGGACTTGTTTTGATGTAATACGTGCTTCAGCAGTAGCGTTTCTAGGTACAAACTTAACTTGTTTCGATAGCGATGAAGCGTTGAAATTTCCTTCTTCTTTACCTTGCATCTCTTCTTGAGATGTTTGCACTGCGACAGAACGTGTAGTAGGCTTAGGAAATGAAGTAAAATCATCAAGCTGTAATGGCAATGAAACATTAAGATTTTCTTCTTCTACTACTTTCCCTTTACTACTGTTTTGATCAACATCATTATCCTTATCATAATCATGATCTTGCCTCTCTTTATCTGGAAGTTTGTGCTTAGTAACAGAACTTGTAGCAGGCCTGAACAACAAGGGAGAATTAAAAATCTCTCGCAGAGGTGTACTTTTTAAACATAAATCAGTGTTCGCTTCAATATGGTTGAGCTCTTTGTATTTTGTTCCCGTGGAAGCTACATTACACGCGGCTTCATGACGTTGAGCGTTGTATGCGTTCTTGAACTCTCTTCTACAATGTTTGCATTGAAAAATTGTCCTACATGATATCTCATGACGTCTCTTGTGATAGCTTCGGGAAAATGCTTTTCCACACTCTTCGCAAATATACCTAGAAATAGGTTTTTCCATGACGGACTTTTATCTTCTGCTAACAGATTCTTCTTTAAATCTGCTTAACATTTGTTACTCTCTACTTCGATGATGTGAACAGCTTAGCGATTAACAGTGAAATAACACAAAAGCGTATTACCAAGGTAGCAACAGTAAGGTTTAAGTCCATCAAGATGGCAAGAGTGAGGTTAGCAATGTTCTGTTGTTGGATTTTAAATTCCGCACTATAACATGCATAAGGTGGCAGCCTTGAGGTTTACCGCCGTCAAGATGGCAGCAGTGAGGTTAGCGACGCTCTATTGTCCTTCAAAGTGAGGTTAGGGTCCGTCAAGACGACAGCTGTCAAAAAAGCACGTGGCTTTGTTTACAAATTCAAAATTCGCGCCAAAATTCAAATTTCCCGCCAAAATTCAAATTTCCCGCGGGAGGTGGAGGCCTCTCCCGAGAGCCGGTGGAGGAGGTGGCCGCAGAACCATCCAATTATACTACTTACTCCAAGTAAGATTTGTGCTGGACAAAGCGGAGGCGGGACAGATTTTTCTCCGGGTACTCCGCTTTTCCGCGTCATCTTTCATTTCAACAGCACTCTACTATAACATTTCATCTGTGAGTCAATAATCATAGCCCCAGAGAAGTGCGACAGGATTCGGCAGCCGGCACAGTTTCTATACTCACCGCACGATGAGGCTTCATTCATTTCATTCCTGACGCGGTCGAATGACTGGAAACAGGCTGTGGAATTTTATTATTATTATTATTATTATTATTATTATTATTATTATTATTATTATTATTATTATTATTATTATCACATTTTTTTTGATCAAGAGAAGTAGGAAAAGCCAAATAATAAATTCGGTGATGTTGCCATAGATGGATCAGACAGAACTAATTTTGAGCAACTCTACGTGATAATCAAAACTTAGTTGCCAGAATGACCACATAAATCATACTTCAAGACTGTATAACAGTCCTCTTTCGGGATTTTTATCGCACAGAAGTATTTTCTGACAGAATTAAATCTCAATCTCAGCATTCTTCCGTTTGGTATGCTACAGTGAGATGTGAGAGGAATTACGATATTGTGGCTTCTCTGTCTATTAACCGTTGTAACTCTGAAGAGTCTTATATCGACCCATTTATGCCCGCAACTTCTTTCACCTCTGTCAACCACGGAAACCACCTAACAGTTATTACTGTAGTCTGATTTCTGGATAGTACCCTCTCTGTTGTCTATTCTGATTAACTTTAGAATCTCGAAGAGCCTGAATCGATCAACACTATTAAACCATTTTTCCCGATCTATAAATTCCATATTTGTGGACTTCGTGTGTTCCTACTGATCTTCTGTAAGTAACGCGTGTTAAAATTTTGAAAACACGAGAAGCTAAACTAATGGTGTGGTAGTTTCCACACATTCCTGCACCAGTTTTCGTAGAGATAAGGATGATGATTCACAAGTTGAAAGCCTTATTTTCGCGCGGCTGTGAGCTTGCATCCGGGAGATAGTAGGTTCGAATCCCACTATCGGCAGCCCTGAAGATGGTTTTCCGTGGTTTCCCATTTTCACACCAGGCAAATACTGGGACTGTACCTTAATTAAGGCCGCTTCCTTCCAACTCCAAGGCCTTTCCTATCCCATCGTCGCCATAAGACCTATCTGTGTCGGTGCGACGTAAAGCCCCTAGCAAAAAAAAAAAAAAAAAGCCTTATTTTGCTTCAAGTTTCGTAGAAAGACTCAACTTCACTGATGTAGATACTACAACGAATTCTCCTAGTGAAGCTTCTGACCCAGTGTGTCAACGTGGTGTAACTCTAGATAAACTGAGATTGTGAATTAAATTCTTACAGTGGCAAATGAAGAATTATCTTTCTGAAAATGCACTCATCAACAGTAGCGAAGTGCAATTTCTTTGGCAGGAAATGGTTACTTTCTTCCTCATCTTGATTCTCAATTGAACTTATTCAAATTCGAATGCGATAATTACATGAAATGAAATGAAATGGTGTATGGCTTTTAGTGCCGGGAGTGTCCGAGGACATGTTCGGCTTGCCAGGTGCAGGTCTTTTGATTTGATGCCCGTAGGCGACCTGCGCGTCGTGATGAGGATGGAATGATGATGAAGACAGCCCTCGTGCCAGAGAAATTAACCAATGATGGTTAAAATTCCCAACCATGCCGGGAATCGAACCCGGGACCCTCTGAACCGAAGGCCAGTACGCTGACCATTCAGCCAACGAGTCGGACGATAATTACATAGGTCTAATGCACGAGAAACCCTCGAAGGAACAAACACAGGAATTCATTATTTATTACCTCAAAATGATTGACTACCTTGGGATAAATATTCACTGAAAAACTATTTTATGTAGTGTATACGACGAATGAGACAGTGGTTCCATTTATAAGAACGTTGGTATCCTTATATCTTAGAAAGAAGGTTCAGACAAGTGTAAAAAATACTACAGCATTAGTTTAATATCTCACATATGCACAATTTTAACGCGTATTATTTACCAAAGAATGGAAAAACAAGTTGAAGATCATCTGGGAGACAATAAATACAAAACAAAAATAATGGAATGCAGCCGAAGGAATTTAGGTGATGGAGGAAAGAAGTCTTCAAGGAAGTATGTGAATATTATTGCTTGGTCGGCAGAATAACTAACTATGACAGAATGATGGAGAACGTAAAATGCAGACCATCACAAGCAAGAAAGGCCTTCGTTAAGACAAGACATTTTTCACCCTTCAAACATGGATATGACCTTTATAAAGATACACTGACTGACAGAGCAAATGCAACACCAAGGAGGAGTGGTTCGAAAGGGATGAAAGTTGGGGAAAAAACAGAGTCGGCACGGAAGAATAATTGATGTTTATTTCAAACCGATATGCAGGTTACACAATGCGCACGGCATCGACTCAGTAGGATGTAGGACCACGGCGAGCGGGGATGCACGCAGAAACACGTCGAGGTACAGAGTCAATAAGAGTGCGGATGGTGTCCTGAGGGATGGTTCTCCATTCTCTGTCAACCATTTGCCACAGTTGGTCGTCCGTACGAGGCTGGGGCAGAGTTTGCAAACGGCGTCCAATGAGATCCCACACGTGTTCGATTGGTGAGAGATCCGGAGAGCACGCTGGCCACGGAAGCATCTGTACACCTCGTAGAGCCTGTTGGGAGATGCGAGCAGTGTGTGGGCGGGCATTATCCTGCTGAAACAGAGCATTGGGCAGCCCCTGAAGGTACGGGAGTGCCACCGGCCGCAGCACATGCTGCACGTAGCGGTGGACATTTAACGTGCCTTGAATACGCACTAGAGGTGACGTGGAATCATACGCAATAGCGCCCCAAACCATGATGCCGCGTTGTCTAGCGGTAGGGCGCTCCACAGTTACTGCCGGATTTGACCTTTCTCCACCCCGACGCCACACTCGTCTGCGGTGACTATCACTGACAGAACAGAAGCGTGACTCATCGGAGAACACGACGTTCCGCCATTCCCTCATCCAAGTCGCTCTAGCCCGGCACCATGCCAGGCGTGCACGTCTATGCTGTGGAGTCAATGGTAGTCTTCTGAGCGGACGCCGGGAGTGCAGGCCTCCTTCAACCAATCGACGGGAAATTGTTCTGGTCGATATTGGAACAGCCACGGTGTCTTGCACATGCTGAAGAATGGCGGTTGACGTGGCGTGCGGGGCTGCCACCGCTTGGCGGCGGATGCGCCGATCCTCGCGTGCTGACGTCGCTCGGGCTGCGCCTGGACCCCTCGCACGTGCCACATGTCACTGCGCCAACCATCTTCGCCACAGGCGTTGCACCGTGGACACATCCCTATGGGTATCGGCTGCGATTTGACGAAGCGACCAACCTGCCCTTCTCAGCCCGATCACCATACCCCTCGTAAAGTCGTCTGTCTTCTGGAAATGCCTCCGTTGACGGCGGCCTGGCATTCTTAGCTATACACGTGTCCTGTGGCACACGACAACACGTTCTACAATGACTGTCGGCTGAGAAATCACGGTACGAAGTGGGCCATTCGCCAACGCCGTGTCCCATTTATCGTTCACTACGTGCGCAGCACAGCGGCGCATTTCACATCATGAGCATACCTCAGTGACATCAGTCTACCCTGCAATTGGCATAAAGTTCTGACCACTCCTTCTTGGTGTTGCATTTGCTCTGTCAGTCAGTGTATAAATATATTTTTTAAGACTTCGTGGCTTTGCGTGCAAGTTAAACAAGGACAATAACTGGTGTAGAAAGAAAGAATATTGCGAAATGCGATGTTACAGAAGAACGCTGAAGGTGAGGTGAGTAGAACGGTTCATAAATGAAGCGGCTGGAGGTGTGGAGGTTAGTAATTGCGAATGAGAAGTAAACCAGCATACGCACGCAAACGAATGCAATTTTTTACTCAGTGGGAAGCTCCTTTCCAAAGAACATGATGTAGCTGGTTCACTTTACATGGCTATTCTTAGCCTCTTGTAAGGTAGACCCTCCGTTGCCGTCTGTCATGTGTAGAGAGTTATATTATGTTGCCGGAAAGTTCGGAACAGCACGAACATCCAATCCCCGAGGGAAGAAAAGAGATTGCATAAGAAAAGGAATTGAATTGAATTGAATTGAATTGAATTGAATTGAATTGAATTGAATTGAATTGAATTGAATTTATTGATCATGATTTACATGCCACTGAGACTGAAAAGCCCCTTTATGCAGCGTCTTCTTATAATACAATGCAGATTTATGAAAACAGTAACTACATTTTTATAATATTAAAGTATTAAACTAAACAAGAAACTTAAAAAAAAATATGAAAATACAGATACCACATCCAGTAAGGTTAAGACATACATTATATAATAAGTAAGAAAGTAAATCATTAAGCCCTTCTGTTATTCTGGACTACATGGGTATAAAGAGAGTGAACAGGCAGAGTTGGAAAAGTTGAGAGGTCTAACTGAAAGTAGAGCTTTCTATCAGAAATGAAATACAGGTCGGAAAGACTTTCAACCCAGGACAGCCTTCTGTAGAGATAAGGAAGGCACTATTATTAGCAGTGATGAAATGATACTTGAAATGTGGACCCAACATTCTGATCAGCTTTTAAATATAAATATTGATATGGCGCTCCCATGGTCATTGTAATGATTCCAAGAAACCTGGAAGTAGAAGTGCCAGTACAAACCATCGAGGAAGTACAGCTGGCTATTAAGAAACGTAAGAAACAAAATGCCCCAGGAATGTATCTTATCCAATCAGAAATGGTGAAGTATGCATATCCGGGATATAATAAACACCCACATCAGTTAATGACCAAATTTAAGAGTGGAATTTGAGGATTATATGTCAAATTTACAAGAAAGGTGATCTTATGGTATGCTAAAATTACAGGGGAATCTGTTACGAAACGCCTATAAGATCTTTTCTGAGGCTATATTCCGTTTAACAGGCTTGCGCATTTTATAGAAGATGCGATTGAGGACTACTAGGGTGATTTCGGCCAGGAAGATCAACAGTGGATCAGATTTTTACCGTATGTCACGTACTTGAGGAATGTAATGAATCTGGAATGGAAACACATCCTATCTTATTGATATTTGATAGGCCCATGATAGCATTGATAGAAGTAACCTTTATGTAGCAATGGAAGAATGACAGATTCCAAGAAAATTGATCACTGTAATTAGAGCTACCATGGAAAATGCATGGTGTCAAATTACTATTCAGAATATGATGTCAAGTCCATTAACCACGTAAAACTGAGTTCAATAAGGGACAAGGGGATTCCTTGCTTGCCTCCCATTCAATACTGTTTTATAGAAATTTATTGTAGATGTTGGCATTGACACCAAAGGACCTGTGTTCTAAAAGTCTGTTCAGATTTTAGCATACCGGTATGCATATGATTTTGAATAGTAGGAGGAACGCAAAGAGCAATGAAAGAAGCTTTTCTTCAGCTAGAAAAGACAGCAAGAAAGATGTATCTACAATTTATTGAAGCTAAAACAAAGTATATTCCCGTAATGAGAAAAGATCATATGAATGGATATGGACATAGAAATTGCTTCATATAAGATTGAATTTTTACATAGTATTACCTACCTGTGATCAAAAGTAAATTAGAAAAATAACGCCAGTTCTGAAATCGAATGGCAAATACTTTCTGAAAACAGGTGCCTTTATGGTCTAAAAAAATATGTTCTGTGAACTAATAGAACATTGTATAAAGTTCAAGAGAGATCAACAATGAGAGTTGCGTAATGCCAACATTTGATGAAAGATAGCTGAATGTATTCGAAAGGAAAATATGAGCCAGTTGAAGAATATGGGATGTGGAGAAGAATATAAAAATGTGAGCCAGATGTCATAATAACCATAAAAATCAGAAGGCTGGAATGTATCGGGAACTTATTGTGTATGAACGACAACACATTTGTCAAGAGGATCTTCAATTACATGCCAGAAGGAACAAGGAAAGTTAATTAAATAATGTTATTTGCTTTGCGTCCCACTAACCACTGTTATGGTTTTCAGAGACGTCGAGGTGCCGGAATTTAGTCCCACAGGAGTTCTTTTACGTGCCAGTAAATCTACCAACACGAGGCTGAAGTACCTGAGCACCTTCAAATACCACCGGACTGAGCCAGGATCGAACCTGCTAAGTTGGGGTCGGAATGTCAGCACCTCAACCGTCTGAGCCATTCAGCCCGGCACAAGGAAAGTAGGAAGACCTAAGATGAGATGGAAAGAATGTGTGAGTCAATGAAACAGACCCTGCGAGTTTGAAATTAGAATAGTCTGGCTGAAAATCGAGAGGAATAGCGAAATCTTTTGAAGAAGGCCAGGGTTTACAAGGGGCTGTCGAGCTAATGATGATGATCACAGTGGTGATGAGATTCTTTGACACAGTAAATTAATTTAAACATCTTTAAGCTCGACTCAGATCGAATCTGTTATCTTGAGAACAGTAGGACAACGACTGAGGTATATATCAATAAAGTAGCTCTTCGTCCGCTATTTCCAAACCCACTTCGATCTGTGTCGGACATGAGTACTGAGCCCTGGTGTGTTGTGACTATATGAAGAGGAGTGTGTTACGGGACACACAAACCTTCAGACCCCGAGCCAGAGGAATGAACCGGAAGTAGTTCAAAGTTCCGGACCCGCCGGGAATCGAACTCAGGACCCTCTGAGCAGAAGGCCTCGACGATGATCATAAGCCAAGGAGCCGTAAAAACTTTTTTCAGCTTATTTAGGGTATTTCTGGCCCATTCTGGATTTGTTTTCTATTTGCTTTACATCGCACCGTTAGAGGCAGGTCTCATGGTGACGACGGGGTAGTAAAGGGCTAGAATTAGGAAGGTAGGACCGTGGTCTTAACGGAGGTACAGCCCGAACATTTGCAATACGTGATTTTCAGGTGAAAATTCCAATGCGAGCTAGACTAGAAGTCGAACCTCCGTCGTCCAGTTAGGAAGTCACTACGCTCATCACGTATAGGGCTGATGATGTAGCTCTTGATATGAACGACGTAGAACTCTCCCTGTTGCGATATACTTTAACATTTTTAACGAATTTGTAGGAAGAAACAAACATGAAATTATTCCTGATATAGCACGGAAAATTCCAGTGAAAACTAGAGGTCACTTATGATAATTAAATCTACAATAAGCAATATGCGGCGAGAAAGATCATTAACGAACAGATGAAGGCAATAAAATTATGCGCACGTGCTGACATAAAACTGACTGTTATTGTGTACTTAGCAAACAAACCATGAAGGCGAAAAATTAAAATGCATGGCTGCTTATTTACTGTGGAATAAAATAATCTGTATTATCTAATTCATTGTTTATTGGACCATTAACTTTTTCGATAATTAATCATAGTCTATATAATTTCAAGGACGGTTGATTAGAGACGTAGCAAAACCGATTTTTTTTTTCATTTCCAGTCCCACTACCTTGAGAACAATGGCAAACTCATTGTCTATGTCACGGTGCTTGTAGAGAAATAAAATAAGGCATTAGAGGTCACCCTTAAGTGAATGTTTTTCTATACCTTGGTAATAAAAGCTAAAGTTGTTACTTCATTTAAAAAAACAGGAAATACCCAAAATGCTCAACATAAATCACTACCGGTTAAATCCTTTTTTCCCCATTTATTTAACGCTAATAATAATAATAATAATAATAATAATAATAATAATAATGAGCACACAGAGACAGATCAATAGGATCTTTTCCTACTTTCTTAACAAGAAAACAAAGGGACCCTGGTTTATCGAAGTTGAAAAAGACCTTCAAGAAATAGGAATCACACTCGAAGACATCCAGAAACGTGCTCCTCTCCAGAAAAAGCTCCAGGGATACAAGAGGTTCCAAGAAAGGCCAAAGATGAAAACAGGCAAGAAGTGGACTGATGAAAGAAAGGAGGCTCACAGAACGAGAATGCGTGAGTACTGGGGAAGAATTAAAGCTCAAGGATGCAAACGGTTGAAATAACGTGGTCCACAGCAGGCCGAAACGAAGAAATAATAATAATAATAATAATAATAATAATAATAATAATAATAATAATAATAATAATAATAAAAATAATAATAATATACTCAATTTTGAGACCGGGAAGTAGTTCAGGAAGTTGGTCAAATGAGAATGGTAGTATAAATAATAGAAGAAAACATTGTTTTAAAATAGCAAAATAACTTTGTAAATATTTTAAGCCTCCGAGGAGTGGGATATAAAAATATCTACCAATCGTAAACTCAACATTAAGAGGGTTACAGGGGCTAGTTCAATGCCTGACCAACTTTGCCTCCAGGATATAACGTAACATGGATTTCTGCCGTCGGACGTGTGAACTCCGGGGTCATGTGTTTCTCTAGAATTTGAAGTATAGTTTCTCTCAAGCTCGCTAACCCAGAAGCGGAGTTCTAGTCATTTTCTAAATAATATTTTTTATCAGTTAGCATACTTCAAACAGCTTCTGAATTTCTTCGGAAAACTACCCATTATCTTTGAAAGCTTCGAGGTCAGTTATCCAAAAATCATTTTGTCCACCAAACAGAAATTGGCCTCAACCTGGAAATATGAAAAAAATGTGAAATTCGATCACCATATACTCTGGCATGGAACGACGAGCAGTTTCTGAAAAATGATTTAGGTACAGACTGTACTTAAACTGGACTGTGGCGTCTATATACAATCCTTGTCATTTGTCGTGATGGAATATTCAAACCAGTTCCAGCTTTATAGATCAAGGCAATATTTTTTTTTTTGCTAGGGACTTTACGTCGCACCGACACAGATAGATCTTATGGCGACGATGGGATAGGAAAGGCCTAGGAGTTGGAAGGAAGCGGCCGTGGCCTTAATTAAGGTACAGCCCCAGCATTTGCCTGGTGTGAAAATGGGAAACAACGGAAAACTATCTTCAGGGCTGCCGATAGTGGGATTCGAACCTACTATCTCCCGGATGCAAGCTCACAGCCGCGCGCCTCTACGCGCACGGCCAACTCGCCTGGTAAAGGCAATATTATCTGATTTAATTTTTGCTGTCAATAACGAAATTTGTTCCAGAAAAGATGGATTGACATACAGTACACAGTAACATTTCAAAATGTTTAGGGTACTACTAGAGTTTAATCCAGAGTGTACTTTACCAGGCCGGCCCCGTGGTGTAGGGGTAGAGTGCCTTCCTCTTACCCGGAGGCCACGGGTTCGATTCCCGGCCAGGTCAGGGATTCTTACCTGCATCTGAGGGCTGGTTCCACGTTCACTCAGCCTACGTGATTAGAATTGAAGAGCTTTCTGACGGTGAGATGGCGGCCCCGGTCTAGAAAGCCAAGAATAACGGCCGAGAAGATCCGTCGTGCTGACCACACGACACCTCGTAATCTGCAGGCCTTTGGGCTGAGCAGTGGTCGCTTGTTAGGCCACGGCCCTGCGGGGCTGTTGCGCCATCGGGGGGGGGGGGTTTACTTTACCAGACTTTAATATTGCCGCACGGCATGCAGTAACCTCGGAACTCCCAAACTGCAAGATAAAAGTATGTCTGTTTCGCTGTGGCCTATTTGTTTGAGGGTAAATTTTAAATCTTGGTCTCAGACAGAGGTACCTGGAAGAGGATGACATAAATGCATACATCCGGAAATCATTGGCCTTACCCTTTGCCCTTCTGCAAGATATTCATGAATTATTTGACACTATAATGGATGACAGCCATGGGTGTCTACGACCTTATAACATGCACGGAAACGACGTAGTCCAGAGGACAGCCTGCTATAGAGACGGCCAGTCCCTCCAAGGTGCCGTGCTCCTGTCTAGAGGTACTTAAAGGGAATGCAAAGGACAAACCATGCTGTCGAAGGCCGCCATGCAAAATTTCAGAAGTAAATTATTATGCTCCACGCATCAATTCGGAAATTCCTCGAACATGTACAAAGTGATGAAGGAGTCAACGAAATTATTACGTTACAGTTACAGAAAGGGCACCGGAACGTTCAATATCCTTTCTTGGAAAGATATGTACTAAACTAAACAGAAATAAATCATATCTTAAACAGTAACTTAGAATACGGTCTTCCCTCTCCATAGTGGCCTGTGTGTGGCCGTATGCATTGTGGATACATCCCTGCCAAGCCTTTCTACAATATCGTGGAAAGAATATCCACCTTGTAGCCCTAATACATGGCCTCGTTCAAACTCAGTAAGCTGCTGATACCGCCTTCTTCGTCTCCTTAAAACCGGGCGAGTTGGCCGTGCGTGTAGAGGCGCGCGGCTGTGAGCTTGCATCCGGGAGATAGTAGGTTCGAATCCCACTATCGGCAGCTCTGAAGATGGTTTTCCGTGGTTTCCCATTTTCACACCAGGCAAATGCTGGGGCTGTACCTTAATTAAGGCCACGGCCGCTTCCTTCCAACTCCTAGGCCTTTCCTATCCCATCGTCGCCATAAGACCTATCTGTGTCGGTGCGACGTAAAAGCCCCTAGCAAAAAAAAAAAAAAATAATAAATAGCGTCTCCTTAAAGACATGCTTGTCTTACATCTACCTCACAATGTCAACACCGGATGATGACTAACGCTTACGAAGCGAAGTGTGCAGTGGGTATTTAAAGCAAACTTGCTTTGCAAGGTAATAGTGGCTCTACTACCACCACTCTTCATCGAATAGCATGGAAATTCGAATAAGCGTCATCCTTCAGATGTGCAAACATACCTCTTGATTTTAGTTTATCTAGAACAACTCCTTCTTGGTGTTGGGATTTCATTTTGCACCAGTGTAGATCTATGCACAGTACTCAGTTTGTTGTAGACAGCCATCTGCCTCTAAATTGCTCTAGTGTCCGACAGATAATTCTTCTCACTCTTCTGAGTGAACGAAGCGCACCTTTATTGCCTCGGTTAAGTGGTTCCCGGGATCAATAAGCATGACATGGCAGTCAGCGTTTCCAAGACTTGACTAATATCGACACTGATGAGGCAGGAAGTATGATATTAGAGCACGTGGGTTGCACTAAGTTTCATACTTTTACTGTGAAATTGAGTAGGTGGATTATATCAGGACCGAGCTCGATATCTGCAGTCGCTCAAGTGCGGCCAGTATCCAGTAATCGGGAGATAGTGGGTTCGAGCCCCACTGTCGGCAGCCCTGAAGATCGTTTTCGGTGGTTTCCCATTTTCACACCAGGCAAATGCCGGGGCTGTACCGTAATTAAGGCCACGGCCGCTTCCTTTCAATTCCTAGACCTTTCCTATCCCAAAGTTGCCGTAAGACATATCTGTGTCGGTGCGACGTAAAGCAAAAAATAAATAAGTAAATATATATATCAGGTCCCATAGTTTGACCTTTTCACACGATGGCTAGTGTAAAGTGAAAAATTCAATCAAGGTGCATGTTAGATATTGCGCTGAATTTGTAATGACTGCCGACGGTAATTTGTAAAGAAGGAAGTGAGTCACAGTATGTAGACCAGACTAACTTAGCATCTCCCTGTTTAAATTTGCTATACGGGCATGAAGGCAGGAGTATTTCATTCATAAACTGGTGGTAAAGGACACAGTTTATATTCATATACCAGTTACTAATGGCATCATGGAAGAGTGTATAATGTGAACGTCCATATGTATTTTGGCAAAACCCTCGGTACGGGATTGTCCTAAAAACGAAGCTAAGGAGGAACACTTACTAAGCATATCTGATAGCAGTTAGAAGAAGTAATTTTAAATGTCCCGCACACTCAACTTTCTTGAATATGAAATCCAGAATGACGTTTCATACTCGAAATGTTAAAGATACTCTTTCCTAACATTTCATCGCTACACGTACCCCTTCATTACTGACAGACAGCCAGTAGTAATTTTCAGCTACAGTATTAGTCATATCATATGTAAAGATACACTCTGACTGACGCTGTTCATATATAGGCCTATTCAGGCTGTGAATTTGTCCATTGGTTGTATTATACCAGCGAGGAAGTATATAGATTTTATCGGCTGGGAATTAACCTCATGTGGTTAATTCCCCTAGCTCGGATGCTGGGTGCTTGTGTTCGCTTTAATACATATCTTCATTTACATAAAACACATCACACTACAAACCATCACAGAAACATGCAATTGTGGGTACATCCCACCGCATGGAGTTAGTGTCAGGAAAGGCACCCGGCCGTAAAACAGGGTTTAGTACACACATATTGCCGACTCCACGTAATTGAGTAAAGCCCAGGAAGATGCAGAAGAAGAAGAAGAAGAAGGACTCTAATGGTAAGATTATTGTTGGTCTACTTGCAAAATGCATGCCGATTAAAGTCAAGGGTTTAGGCTTCCTTACGGTATGTGTGTATTCATTTATTTCCTTTGATCTGTGATATTTGGATTGTGGTCGGTGAGAAGAGATCATGGGTTGTGAATCGCACACTGCTGTAGGAGGTGAGTTAGCCTCTACTAAGGTAAACAATAGCTTGAGATAGGCAGCTTTCCTTAACAAGTCCACGCACGTCTAGGTTTTTACCATAATTCGTTTTACAAGAGAGCCAAGCTTCTTTATATCAAATAATAATGTTTCGGATTGGCAACAATATGACTTTAAAAAGGGTGAAGTGTATTGATGATGATAAGCACTTCGGTTGGAACAATGCTGACGATTAAATGTTATGGTGTAAACATAATAAATATTGGTGATTATTTGGAATTTTACAAAAATGGGATGACTCTTGAAATGTTACGTCTAACAGCCAGTAGAATTTTGATCACGTAAATTTTCTGATCAAGCAATCCACTACAGTTGAAACTGAAAATAATGCGATGGCAGGACTGAAAAGATTCTGTCGTAGACGGTAGACTATATGAAATTTGATCTATGTCTTTGGAGTGCTTCGTAAATGATTAACTTTTTTCTTACAATTGGCTTTACGTCGCACCGACACAGATAAGTCTTATGGCGACGATGGAATAGGAAACGGCTAGAAGTGAGAAGGATGGGGCCGTGGCCTTAACGTACAGCCCCAGCATATGACTGGTGCGAAAATGGAAAACCATCTTCAGGCCTGCCAAGAGTAGGTTTCGAACCCACTACCTCCAGAATGCAAGCCCACAGATGCGCACCCCTAACCACATAGCCAACTCGCTCTGTCGTAAGAAAATTAACAGCAGTTGTTTCTGTCCTGGCGAAATATTTATTTGGACAGCTCGACGTTTACATGCTGAAGAAATGATAAAAATACCAAACATCACAACGCTTGAACAACGGTAAAACACAGCAAAATATATAATGTCCGCCTCTGTGGGGTAGTGGTTAGTGTGATAAGCTGCCACCCCCGGAGGTCCGGGTTCGATTCCCGGCTCTGCCACGAAATTTGAAAAGTGGTACGAGGGCTGGAACGGGGTCCACTCAGCCTCGGGAGGTCAACTGAGTAGAGGTGGGTTCGATTCCCATCTCAGCCATCCTAGAAGTGGTTTTCCGTGGTTTCGCACTTCTCCTCCAGGCAAATGCCGGGATGGTACCTAACTGAAGGCCACGGCCGCTTCCTTCCCTCTTCCTTGCCTGTCCCATCCAATCTTCCCATCCCACCGCAAGGCCCCTGTTCAGCATAGCAGGTGAGGCTGCCTGGGCGAGGTACTGGTCATTCTCCCCAGTTGTATCCCCCGACCCAATGTCTGAAGCTCCAGGACACTGCCCTTGAGGCGGTAGAGGTGGGATCCCACGCTTAGTCCGTGGGAAAAACCGACCCTGGAGGATAAACAGATTAAGAAGAAGAAGAAAATATATAATTGTGATTTGTGTCTGCACAGAAAAATTTAATCTTAAGGGTATTATTCAACTGTTAAACTCAAGTTTATTTAGAACTTCTTTAATAGCATGTGTTCTTCAGCCTTTCTAAAACGGAGTACAATTTATCTCGTTTGAGAAGGATATTATTAGAGCTCCGAAAACTCGTTTGTTAATTTACGACTCATAGTTGATAACATTTGATTACAATTTGGAATAAGAAACATGACTTCAGAATCACTTATACTAATATATATTTAACCTTCATGGGTGGTTAAATTTTGTAACGTGTACCATGGAATTCTCCATAAAATCACCGATGAGTGGACGAGATATTACTTCATAACATGGCGCACAGCATGGCACCCTCTAATCATTTCCTTAGACTATGGTCGTCCAGCAATTAACTGAAGTAACACGGATACTAGCGTCTATGCATATTAAGCGGTCTAGTAGTTTGAAGGAGTGGGTAGATACTACAAAGGAGGAAATGCATGTTTTTTATAAGTTTGAGAATGTGGATGGGTCTTGTAAGAACTCCTTCATTTTCAAATTACCGGAACCAGTGTTCTGTATATGGAAATATTGTAGCTGGTCAGGCAATGTCAATAAATCGTTTTCAGTTACTACTTCGATTCCGGCACTTTGGTCCCAACGATGCTTCAGCTGGAAAGTTGCACAAGATTCAGCCACTGTTAGATACAATGCATATGAACTTCAAAAGTGTAAAAACCCCAGGTGAAAACCTCGTAGTTGATGAATCAATGATTCCGTGGAGGGGTCGTTTATCATTCCGGCAATTTATGCCTGGTAAGGCACGCAGGTACGGTGTTAAACAATTTAAGCAGTGCGAGGACACGGGCTACACCTACAAAACTAAAGCATACGCTGGTGAAGGTACCTTGAAAACTCAGAATTCATTGAGCATGGCTACTCAAGTTGTAATGCAACTTACCGGGCGAGTTGGCCGTGCGCGTAGAGGCGCGCGGCTGTGAGCTTGCATCCGGGAGATAGTAGGTTCGAATCCCACTATCGGCAGCCCTGAAAATGGTTTTCCATGGTTTCCCATTTTCACACCAGGCAAATGCTGGGGCTGTACCTTAATTAAGGCCACGGCCGCTTTCTTCCAACTCCTAGGCCTTTCCTATCCCATCGTCGCCATAAGACCTATCTGTGTCGGTGCGACATAAAGCCCCTAGCAAAAAAAAAAAAAAAAAAAAAATGTAATGCAACTTATGGACCCGTATCTCTATCTGGACAATTGCCGCTTTCTCTGCACCGACAATAATATTACTCATCAATTGAGTTAGCTGAGGTGCTACTGGATCGTAAGACACATTTTATTGGCACACTTAGGAAAAATTGAAAAGGTTTACCAAAGGATGGTGTAAATGCAAAGC
The DNA here is from genome assembly GCF_040414725.1 of Anabrus simplex. Classification (NCBI taxonomy): domain Eukaryota; kingdom Metazoa; phylum Arthropoda; class Insecta; order Orthoptera; family Tettigoniidae; genus Anabrus; species Anabrus simplex. The sequence continues at coordinate 1,597,232,433 of NC_090265.1, read as the reverse complement.
TTAAGAAGGGAGAACTCGTTGCAATGGAGAATGGAAATGGGTTGACAGTGATGAAGTGGAGAGATCAGCGGGACGTGCTGATTACGTCAACCAAATGTTCTAATGATGTAATTGCTACGGGCAAAAAGAACAGGAAACACGAAGATGTGGTTAAACCGAAAATGGTAATAACGTACAATAAAATGAAAGGTGGAACAGATATTCCATGTCAAAAAATCTGTGACACCTAATGGCGTCACGCTATATTTCATCTTTCGTAAAAATGGATGTGACACCATATGGCGTCACACATGACCTTGGTATGGTGAGATAATATTTACTTAGTACATCGAATAAATGTCCGCCTCTGTGGTGTAGTGGTTAGCGTGATTAGCTGCCACCCCCGGAGGCCCGGGTTCGATTCCCGGCTCTGCCACAAAAATTTGAAAAGTGGTATGAGGGCTGGAACGGGGTCCACTCAGCCTCGGGAGGTCAACTGAGTAGAGGTGGGTTCGATTCCCACCTCAGCCATCCTGGAAGTGGTTTTCCGTGGTTTCCCACTTCTCCTCCAGGCGAATGCCGGGATGGTACCTAACATAAGGCTACGGCCGCTTCCTTCCCTCTTCCTTGCCTATCCCTTCCAATCTTCCCATCCCTCCACAAGGCCCCTGTTACGCATAGCAGGTGAGGCCGCCTGGGCGAGGTACTGGTCATTCTCCCCAGTTGTATCCCCGACCAAGAGTCTGAAGCTCCAGGACACTGCCCTTGAGGCGGTAGAGGTGGGATCCCTCGCTGTGTCCGAGGGAAAAGCCGACCCTGGAGGGTAAACAGATGATGATGATGATGATGATGACATCGAATAAATACATCCCAAGATTATATAAACAGCCTACAACGCGTACAATTGCTTTGGCACCAGCGGAATACTATTCAAAAACATGCCTGGCACCAGTGGAATAGTGTGCTAAAATCGGCTCGGCACTCAACGTGTAAATCGTGCTGTCCAGTTGGTGCAGTGGGTAGAGTTTTGGGTTAGAATGCAGGGGGTCGAGGGGTCAATCCTGGCTTGAGTTGTATGTTTTTTATTTCGTAGATGTAGTCCAGGTTGTATGGTATCTGGCATCTTAATCGTCAACAGCGACTGCAGCGGGTCCTTTAGAAACCATTTGCACTTACATACTACGATCCTACAAATGGACGAACATTCTTTGTCATTGGTCAGCTTTGAAAGACGCCGTCAGCGTTACTAAATTTTGTAAATGTAGGATACATGTGACCTAAGAAACGGTGTCTTACTGTATTACAGTATGTAATGTCCGATGGAAATCTATATGTATAAAATAAGAGTTTTGTCTGTACATTGCTCAAAATTTGAAAATAATGGTATTTCTGTATCGGTCATGTCCATAGTAAGAAGAAAATGCACTTTTTACTTTTCCGTAATTTCTGTCTGTCTGTCTGTCTGTCTGTCTGTCTGTATGTATGTATGTATGTATGTATGTATGTATGTATGTATGTACACGCATTACGAGAAAACGGTTGAAGAGAATTTAATGAGAATCGGTATGTGAAGTCAGGGGATGAGCCTCTACAATCTATAACTCACGCTGAGTGAAATGGTAGTTTAGGGGAAGGCCTAATATTGAATTCTCAACTATTTATGTTATTAATGGTCGTATTTTAAAGAAAATGGGTATACAAAGTTGGGGAATAAGTTGCTACAATCTAGGCTATCAATAATTGTAATCACGCTGAGAAAAATGGTAGTTTAGGGGAAGGCCTAAAATATAATTCTCAAATATTGTTGTTATTAGTAGTCCTATCTTGATGAAAATCGGTATGCAAAGTCAGAAAATAAGTCGCTATAGTCTAGGCTGTAAATTATTTTATTCACGCTGAGTGAAATGGTAGTTTAGGGGAAGGCATAAAATGTAATTCTCAAATATTTCTTATTAGAGGTGTAATCGATGAAAGCTACATAACTAGGGTTATATAGTATTAAATTTCCTATTATTCATGTCTTATACATTGTTACCGTACTGGCTATGATCACAAAGATATTCATGATTTTGGATTTTTGTTACTAAGTCCATATCAGCGCCGAGTAACCAGAAATGGGTAAACAGTATTTAATGAAAATCGGAATGTAAAGTCGGAGAATAAGAAACTACAGTTTATGGTATAAAATATTTTACAAATCACAGAGTCGAAAGAAAACTAAATGTGAAGGCCTACAATATAGAAAGCTCATAACATTGATCAACAATAACATTACATTGACCATTGTTTGTCGTGATGTGCTTTGTGTCATCTGTTGCCCTTCATCTCCGGTAGATAGGATTACTGCTGCGTACAGAGTATTTTTTATTTGATTTACGTCGCACCAACATAGATAGGTTTTAATGGCGACGATGGGATAGGAAAGGGCTAGGAGTGCCTTAGGCCTTAATTAAGGTACAGGCCCAGCATTTGACTGGTGTGAAAGTGGGAAACCACGGAATACCATCATCAGCGCTGCGACAATGGGGTTCGAATTCACTATCTCTCGGATGCAAGCTCACAGCTGCGCACCGCTAACCACACGGTCAACTCGCTCAGTCGTACAGAGTGTAACAGCCTGCCTGAATATTGATGGGAAGTAGCTGGGGAGTTAGATAACTTTCTTCTTTAGCATGACATTCCCCTGGTTTATAAATTTTCTGATACTACTGGTACGTAACACACTGGATCAGCATAGCATTCGGGCTATTCAATCCCTACTCTGAGGCACTGATTGGAATGAACAGTGTGTATATTTAGCGGAATAATGGCAGATGAGTGTTCATGGCAATCTGCGGCCTGGTCTTCCCAGCTCTGGAACTTTGGACTATTAGATTGGCACCGCAATCTAACCGCAGCACAGTTCGTTAAAAGTGATAAAACGTGCGGCTTTCCATTTGATCGAGTATTTTATATGATAGCATTGCTTTTAATCGCTACATTCATACTTACGTTTTTGTAATGACCTATGTTGATTTCAGGTTAAGAAAACCACAAAGTCAGTCTTTCTGAGAATCCCGTAGCGAAGCAGGGTACATCAGCTAGTTAGCAAATAAAAAAGAGGCGCCTCAACCCAGGATCGAACCCTCGACCTCCTGCAGGCTAACTCAGAACCCTATCCACTGCACCAACTGTACAGCACGACTAACATGTGCTGACAGGAGTAGTTACCCTACATGTGGTTACAGTGTTGCCAGATTGCCACTCTTCAACGTTCTTTTTCTGCCGGATATACTCGCAGGACGATCTTTTGTGAGATACATTTTTTTATTGCTGGCATGTGAGGAGTCGCGCTGCGACGCCCGAGTGCGCGAATTTCGTTTCACCCTGTATTCTACAGACTGTTGTTAAGAATGAAAAGTCTTATCTCTTATCTTAATCTGTTTACCCTCCAGGGTTGGCTTTTCCCTCGGACTCAGCGAGGGATCCCACCTCTACCGCCTCAAGGACAGTGTCCTGGAGCTTCAGACTTTGGGTCGGGGATACAACTGGGGAGAATGACCAGTACCTCGCCCAGGCGACCTCACCTGCTACGCTGAACAGGGGCCTTGTAGAGGGATGGGGAGATTGGATGGGACAGGCAAGGAAGAGGGAAGGAAGCGGCCGTGGCCTTAAGTGAGGTACCATCCCGGCATTTGCCTGGAGGAGAAGTGGGAAACCACGGAAAACCACTTCCAGGATGGCTGAGGTGGGAATCGAACCCACCTCTACTCAGTTGACCTCCCGAGGCTGAGTGGACCCCGTTCCAGCCCTCGTACCACTTTTCAAATTTCGTGGCAGAGCCGGGAATCGAACCCGGACCTCCGGGGGTGGCAGCTAATCACGCTAACCACTACACCACAGAGGCGACAAGAATGAAAAGTTGTGAATAAAATTCGGTGATGGAAAATGTTAAGCATTTCCTAAGTTATTAAAAGTGAGTACAAATGCTTTATTAACACTTCATTTAGTTTAGGATAAGGGATGCACTGGAGGAGTTCTGACGTAGAAGTAGTAGTCTGAAAATATTTCTTGGAGAACTACCCTAGTTGTTCAAGTTACTGGAATTACTCTTCATTCTGAAGGCTCTAGATAGGAACTAACGAGGGATTAATTGTAAGAAATAAAATAATAAGAGAGGAAGAAGAAGTATTGCTTGGCTGCGGTTTTATGGATAATTTCCAAACCAAACCAAACCCCATGGCACTATAGCCCTTGAATGGCCTTGAGCTACCACGCGACCGCTGCTCAGCCTGAAGGCCTGCAGATTACGAGGTGTCGTGTGGTCAGCACGACGAATCCTCTCGGCCGTTATTCTTGGCTTTCTAGATCGGGGCCGCTATCTCACCGTCAGATAGCTCCTCAATTCTAATCACGTCGGCTGAGTGGACCTCGAACCAGCCCTCAGGTCCAGGTAAAAATCCCTGACCTGGCCAGGAATCGAACCGGGGGCCTCAGGTAAGAGGCAGGCACGCTACCCCTACACCCTAATTTACACAGCTAATTTACATGTTGAAATAAATGTTAATATTTACCTGTTAATCACATCAAATCCTAAGAAGAAACGTTACGAATAGAATAGAATAGAATAGAATAGAAAACTTCCATCCTCTAGTTCCGTATTGCCAGGAACTGGGGAGAGAGTAATCATTTATTGCATTCCAGATTATTTTGATAAATGCATCGTTTCGTTGCATTGAATTTGTCTATTACTAACTTAAATATTGCAAGTACGCCTAATCAATAATTACACACGCTGTCTAAATTGTAGATGAAAAGTTCTGTCCCTAGGTCATCAGCCCAGAGGCTGGTTGGATCCTCAAATAGCACCACCAAATCTAACGTGGTTATAAGGAAACCACGAAAACCGATGGTGGTACCAAATGAGACGTATTAGGAAAGTGAGGTAGTTTGCCAGTGCTTTCCTCACAGGGTCAGAGAGTGCTATTGCAGCACGACTGACCTACGAGCAACAGTGTCGAACTCCGTCATTACTCAGCAGCTTCCACATTGTCACATCCATGTACGAGACTGAGAATTCAGTGGAAGCTACATTTTATTGTGGCATGTGCCAAGAGGCACTGTATCCATGAATAAATGGCAGTAGACAGTGAATTAAAATGTTGACAACAATTATTCTAGGACATTGTAAACAAAAATCGTATTTATTCATTGTGACGTACTTACACATTTAAACATTTTCTACACATATGTTTGTAACAAACACGATTCAAATGTTCCAATTTCTTGGATGTTAGATATCCAACACAATTTGCCCTCCAGTTCCTCGAATGTACTGTTGACCACCGAAGTTGTAGACTCCTTCCACATCAGTGTGCTGAATGTACTGTGTACCTCCTGGGTTGGAGACTCCATTCACACCGACACCTTCAACGTACTGAGTGCCTCCGCCACCTTCGTGCTCATGATCTTCTATTTGAACTTCAACGAATAATTTTTTCGAAGGGTCGTTATTTACCAAATACTGTGGTGGTCGGGAAGTGATTTGTACCACCATAGGACCTCCAGAACCCCAAGTCTCCACCTCAGTGCCATGTGGTGGACTGTCCCAGTATTCCCAGTAACTGTCCTCAAGCCCACGTTGTGAACCTTCCCAATAATCACTTCCAGAATTATCGAACGCTGCGTCGCCTCCAGCTTCCCATTCACTGCCTCGGTGTTCTAAAATAAAATGTACAGTAAATATACACAGCTATTAAAAACTATTTAAAGTAGTATGTGTTTGGCCCATCTTGTCAATACACTTTTATAATTGAAAATTATTTATTCATACACATGTTTCAGTAACATAGTACATTCAGTGATGAAGGGAACATAGTAATTATATTCACTGAAACATGTATGAAAAATAATTTTCAATTATAAAATTGTATTGATGAGGTGGACCAAGCCCATACTATTATAGTTTTAATAGCTTTAGACAAGTCATATCAACAGAAAATATACAAGTCAGAGTCAGCTACAGGACTAAATAATAATGAATTCAAGTATGTAATTATCATGTATACCGGGCGAGTTAGCCGTGCGCGTAGAGGCGCGCGGCTGTGAGCTTGCATCCGGGAGATAGTAGGTTCGAATCCCACTATCGACAGCCCTGAAGATGGTTTTCCGTGGTTTCCCATTTTCACACCAGGTAAATGCTGGGGCTGTACCTTAATTAAGGCCACGGTCGCTTCCTTCCAACTCCTAGGCCTTTCCTATCCCATCGTCGCCATAAGACCTATCTGTGTCGGTGCGACGTAAAGCCCCTAGCAAAAAATAATATCATGTATTGCGTTCCGTGCAAACACGAATATTCGTCAGATGATGCTGCACACCCGCTATACAACTCACACAGAGAAGTTGCTGCGATCAAAATAATCAAGTGTACAGCAATGTAGTCATCTATATAAATAAAGTTGTAGGGGGTTCGCTGTCTGTAATTTCTCTTGTTTTGCTAATTTTTCAGATATTTATCCGTTTTAGGTCAACTCAAGACCGAATCGGTGGTTTTTACTTTTCGTGTCTGTTTGTCTGTTTGTTCCACCATCACGTCGAAACGGCTGGATAGTTCTCAACCAAACTTCATATTTAGAGTATACTCATCCCGAAGAAGGTTTTGATATGCATATCATTTTAAAATCTTTGAATAGACGGGGGCTTTATAGGAAAACCAGAACGGTTTTCCACTATTTTCTGTTATACTATTGATTTTCTGTAAACTCCGTGGACCGTACGTGAAACGTCTCTTCATCATAAACAAAAGTCATCCATCAAACTCGCTTTGGAAAGAATATTCCTGACATCCAACGAAACGTGACGAGGACATGTATCGCCGATCTCAGCAGTGCATAGTTATGGGAGGGGACTATTTCGAAGGACAGTAAGGTCAATGTCGTGCATTGTTCATCGTACAGGACTATTCACCGAACTTTATTGTCACAAGTTGTATATGATGATGCTGGATTTAGAATGTTAAAGTAGTAGTATTTCTTGTAATATTTTCTTTCCATGTAATTGATTGATGTAGTTGATGCTGTTGTTGTTGTAGTTGTTTTTTGGATATTATATTTTTACTTTATTATCACACTACTGTTTAGTGACCATTGCCACCGGGATATGTCCCACTTGCATTTTATTTGTTAATATAATAATTACAATCGACCAAGGCTACTTCTGAGAAAGAGGAGAAATGTCTTCGTGAAAGATAAAGTGAGTTTGTTGATGCTCACTATATTTAGTTTTTAATGGTTCAGAAAGTTCTTCAGCAAATATTAATGTCCAATTAAAACAAAATATATCGGTAATTAATTAGTTGCAATTGATTAATTGATGAATGCATGTACAGGCTGCGCGAAAAGTCAGCGTACTTCTACGTAGTAATATACCTCTGTGTCTTGCAATAACATTGTTCGCGTGGAAGCACATCCGAGCACACTATATATGGAGACCAGTGTGTTTAGTGGTTGTCTGTGCAATTGTGGTGTTGCCATGGCAGATACAAGCGATTACTCAGTTCAGTTGAAGAGCGATTAGTGGCAAGTTTATTGGTGTATAGAGAGCGCGCGGGTATGACAATGGCCCGTATTATGAGTGCGTTTCGGGAACATGTTAAGAAGACTTCACCACGGAAAGCAACACCACTGGATTGGGAGGAACATGCGTTTCTTTTTAGCTGATTTAAAGACAGGCCGCGGAGTGGACGAAAGGTGTCGCGATTGGAAACATGTGATGAAATAAGCCCCTCCGGTGAGTATTCCTAAAGCAGTTTTGCCCGACGTTCATCAACGAAATGTCAGACGCCCACTTCGATCGACAATATGCAGCATGCTGTAAATTGTTGGACTCTTTCCTTGTGAAGGTACCCACTCAAAAGTTATTTTCACTGATGACTGCATTGCCTGTTGCAGTTCGCGTAACAGAAATATGGTGTTCTGGACGAAAGAAAATTCCCATTTTACGATTTAAGGGGTGGATGAGGGTATGACAGCAACCACACTGTTTGGTTCCCCATTTTTCGACGGGCCCGTTAGTGTTGTAAATTATTGAATCTTGGAGACGAGACTAATAGCGCAGCTGGGAGATGAAGACCTAATGAGCGATGGGTGGCACCAGCACACTTCGCCTTGTACGGTTGCGGTTCACCGACATCATCAGGACCATTAACGTGGCACCGTGCAGTCCAGACCTTACTACCCCGGAAAATTCGTGCAGGGGTATCATCATCGAGGCTGCAATATCGTGCCACTGAAGAGGGACGGGGAAAAGGCTTCCCACAATATTACCCCACAATTGCTGCAATAAATCTCACATAGGACTTGGAGGCGTATTAGCTTGTGTTTCGATCATTAAGGAGCCCGTACAGATAAACTAGATGCGTAACTATTTATTATTACGCAGGGGTACGGTGACTTCTCGTCCACTTCGTATACATGAAGAAAAAATGTATATTTTTAAAAAGTGATCGATAAAAAAAACCCGTATCCTCATCCCGAGGTGGTGCAGCTCTTTTCAGGCACACCCCCAATGAAGGTGAGCTGCATGTACAATTCAACCACATACCAGCCCTCCTGCCATTCTTAAATTTCTGGCAGTACCAGGAATCGAACCCGGGCCCCCGAGGACGGCAGCTAATAATACTATTACGCTACGTAGACAGACAAAGTAATCGATGGGATCAACAAACTGGACGAGTGCGATTCTTGTAGACAACATGGTTGAGGACTGCTGCTTTAACACGTATAACATATACTTACTCACCAGACGTGTGCGCCAGAGCTGCAACAGCCTGCAACAGTCAATACCATAGTAAGTTTCATTGCAAGGTAGGCGTATCGTTATTTATGACAGATGAAAATTGCGAAAAAACTGGATTCAGATTAGCAGTGGATTTAGGAGTACAATATACTGTGGCCGTTCTGCTACTCGTTGTTATTAGGAGTAAAGATGGCTGACTACTGACAATTATATTGCTGTGAAAACACCAAATTGAGGAGCAAAAACGATATTTAAAATAAAAAATACTGTGTGTTTCTCTCATCGTTTGGCCGGCAGGCGTGCCCAGCTTATCTGCCTTACATCTGATGTACCCTCAAATAGGACTGTTGCTGAGAAGGTGAAACAAGCTTTATAGTGAAAATGAGTGGAGATAGAAAAATACACTACACTGCAGTACTTGCGGTTTGTACTGATAGTACGTGTTAAGCTGCCGCTGATGATCATCTTCTAGTGAAAGTCTCAGCCTAAGGAAAATATACCAGCAGGTGTGGTTATACACTTGAATGGAAAGGGTTGGATGGATGAAAATGGCATGAAGTATGGATTGATTAAGTGTGGAAAGAAACCTCTTCTTGTACTTGATCAGTTTCGATCACACTTGAAAAATTTCAACAGCGCAAAACTTTTTTTTTTTTTTTTTGCTGGGGCTTTACGTCGCACCGACACAGATAGGTCTTATGGCGACGATGGGATAGGAAAGGCCTAGGAGTTGGAAGGAAGCGGCCGTGGCCTTAATTAAGGTACAGCCCCAGCATTTGCCTGGTGTGAAAATGGGAAACCACGGAAAACCATTTTCAGGGCTGCCGATAGTGGGATTCGAACCTACTATCTCCCGGATGCAAGCTCACAGCCGCGCGCCTCTACACGCACGGCCAACTCGCCCGGTACAGCGCAATACTGAACTGGCTGTTACCTCAAGAGGACTTTTTTTTTTCTCTACTACACCCCTTGACGTACCATTAAACAAATCTTTCAAAGTATACATGAGAGAAGAATGGAACAAATGGATGATGGGTACCAGTGTTCATCAGGTGACACAGAAAGGGGCTTTGGAACGGCCTACTATCACATAAGTATGCGAGTGGGTGAAATCACCATGGTCGCAAGTGAATGAACACATTGTCATCAAACCTTTTGTTAAGTGTGACATCAGTAGTGCCCTTTATGGGAGTGAGGAACATGTTTTGTACCATATGTACGATATGAAGAAGTGGAAGAAACATAGAAACATACGTCGATGGTAACGATGACTTGAGTGGGCAGAAGTTTCAGGAGGCAATAGTATGGATTTTGCAGATTTCTAAAAAGTCAGTGTGTTGTTCAAAATTTCTTTACTGTTATTTTATTTTTAAATTATAGTTATTCTCTTACCTTGTTTTTTCTTTTTCCCTGAAAACAGTGTTAAATTTTGGGATGCGTCTTATACAAAGGAACGCCTTTTACACCCATAAATACGTTACTTTACTTTCTTTATATTTGTGTAGTTGTATGGTTCCTCTCTTTCGATTTTCAGTAGTAATTGTAGTAATAGTAGAATAGGTAGTGACATGCACGAGTAAAGATAGGTTGAAGGAATGTCTAGGATCAACATGATATTTATCGCGATAATTGGTCTTGTATATTGTTTGAATTTTACATCACCTTGGGGACACTTCCCCTATTCCCCGAGCCAAAGGCTGTGTGAAATGTCAAGGCCTGTGTTGCTCAGTTGACAGGACATCGGATACGAGATCCGAAGGCACAGCAGTAACACATATTTAGCACCTTTTTGACAGAGGAGATTTGTTTGACACATAGAATGCACAGGATAACTGAAGCTCAGAGCTTATGGTAACTGTAGAAGAAAGAACATATAGAAATAGGAGTACATACTTCTCGACAAACAACACACTCCAACAAAGAGCACGTGGGTCTAACCTGCAGTGGATGAAGAAAGGGGAAGAGCCCCGCTAGGCAGATCTCACAGAGAGAGCTTGAGTCTTGGATGCTTGTTCTAAAGTAAAACTTCTACACAACTCGTGCCATCATAGAGTCAGGTCAGCAACACGGCTTCCTCCGTTAGAAAAGTAATGGGGGTATTGTATAATTACTGTTTTTAAGTCGAACTCGTCATGATGGTATACAGTATTATGCACATTACTACCAGGGCCCTATTTCATACATGTTACAATTATACAGGTGGCAGGGAAATGCCAGACAGGTTTACATACTGATAATTTCGTGTTTCATAAAAACTTACAAATCTAGTTTAACAAATTTGTTTCAAAAATATTTTGAACTGACAGACAAGAATCTAACAGATTTGGCAAATTGCAGACGATCTACAGCGTTGTGCCGTTTCTTTGGCATTTTAAAAAATGTAGAATTTATATTAAGGGAGTGACTGGAAATCATTTTTATATAGCTTATTATGTGAATGCAACTAGGCGGCTTATTTTCTGGAACATTTCGTGATTTAGACTCTTTCATGGATATTTGACTTGGGTTTTTACACAACGGATTAACCTAACCTTCAATTTCTGTGACTTCTTATTCAAAGCGAAATATCGTATTGGCAAGACAACAGCCGAATATATTGGACATTATATAGGACACTATGAGAAGGTTCTAATGGCTTTTGCTTTCTTTGCAGTTCCTACTATAGATCATATCCTTGTCCTCTCAAATCAAGTAAAATATCATAATCATACCAAAATAACGCCGCCTCTGTGGTGTAGTGGTTAGCGTGATTAGCTGCCACCCCCGGAGGTCCGGGTTCGATTCCAGGCTCTGCCACGAAATTTGAAAAGTGGTACGAGGGCTGGAACGGGGTCCACTCAGCCTCGGGAGGTCAACTGAGTAGAGGTGGGTTCGATTCCCACCTCAGCCATCCTCGAAGTGGTTTTCCGTTTCCGTTTCCCACTTCACCTCCAGGCGAATGCCGGGATGGTACCTAACTTAAGGCCACGGCCGCTTCCTTCCCTCATCATTGCCTATCTCTTCCAATCTTCCCATCCCCCTACAAGGCCCCTGTTCACCATAGCAGGTGAGGCCGCCTGGGCGAGGTACTGGTCATACTCCCCAGTTGTATCCCCGACCAAGAGTCTGAAGCTCCAGGACACTGCCCTTGTGGCGGTAGAGGTGGGATCTCTCGCTGAGTCCGAGGGAAAAGCCGAACCTGAAGGGTAAACAGATGATGATGATGATGATGATGATGATACTAAAATAACTCGATCTCCTGCCAGAGTGAATAAAATTGTGCAGGTTGAATTTCAATCTTGGCTTTTACCGCTTTTCAAAATGTAATAACACCTGATACTGCTTGTTGCTTTTTCTTTGTGGACATCACTTTTTGCATCTCTCTCTCTCGGGACAGGTCAGAGCAAAATGTAGCTTCCACCAAAGTCTCTGTCACATTTTAGGACTGCTGATGAATGCGTGGTGCTGAGTAAGAATACCCAGAGCAAGACTGGTGCACCTGGATGTTTGAAAGATAGTGCTGATCATGCTGCAGTAGAACTTTTCGACTCACAAGGGGACATTCCCTACTCGTCACCACCGATTTCGCTCAAATTTATAGAACATGCAGGGCTTGGCTAGAAATGAAAGTACCCAAAGTGGGAACTCCAGATGGCCAAGCGTATAGAAAATAAACATAAAAATGTTGACGCGGCTCACGCACCGTATAAGCAACTTACGTTAATACGGACGCCAAGCAGTAGTTGGCGTAGCGGTAGGAGCTAGGACTAGTAATTCGATGGTCGTGGGTTCGGCTCGTCGTGTGGAGAATATTTTTCTCAATTTTTATATTATTCATTTATTTTATTTTATTTATGCAAAAGGCATATAGGACGTCATTTTTTTAAATGAGCGCACAATTGTAGAAAATGTGGAGTTGCAAACTTTCCTGAAGTGTTCAAACAGAAATTCTTCTTTTTTCTCCTTTATTGGCTATCTCCCCTCCTTGGGGAATGTGCCATAAACGTGAATAGTCGTTTCGCTGTAAGATTCGTTTTAACCTGACAAGTGAAGGTTGCTCCTCGCGGCTGTACACAAACAATAGATTCTTGGACAATGACAATGAAATACAATTTTTTTTACCTTTTCTATGCCTTTTGCGTATAAATACATAAAATGAATTATTCACCTCTTTGCGTAATTGGAAAATGAATAATATAAAATTTGACAGAAAAAACCAGTCTCCACACGGGGAGTCGAACCCACGACCACCGAATTACCATCTTACCGCTACGCCAACAACTACTCGGCGTGCTGACTAACGTAAGTGGCTTATACGGTGTGACAGCCGCGTCAACATTATTATTTTTATCTTTATTTTCTGTACGCTTGGCCATCTGGAGTTCCCACTTCGGGTACTTTCATTTCTAGCCAAGCCCTGCATGTTCTATAAATTTGAGCGAAATCGGTGGTGACGAGTAGGGAATGCCCCCTTGTCAGTGAAGAAAGCAATGGCAAACTATCTCAGTCCTCACCATGCCTTGTACGGCTCATTATGGCTCCATCATCGGTTTTTGCGGTTTTTCCCGTAAGTGTACAAACTTTGGCCTTCTCTATTGAGGATTCAACCGACCACTAGGTTGAAGACTAAACATACTCCACAAACAACACCCAATCATTTTTGCCTCGACATCGCACTTCAAAGCCGTCAAGAGTGTAATGCCGTAAAGTTAAAGTTTGACATAAAGTTGTCGTATTTATGAAACAAGTTTTTCAAGTTTGAAAATTGTAAATACTTTTTCTATTACGTAAGGGAAAGTTGTAACATTTACGAAGCAGAAAACTGTCATGACATACTGGCAAATTTGTCAGATCTGACATAATTATCGAATTTGTCACATCCATCGCGTTTTATGAAATATGGTCCAGGTTTCAGGACGAATGAGAACCAACCTGAGGAAGATTCAACGATGAAACTGGGAACTATTACAATATTACACCTGATAATGGGTGCTAAATGAGAATACATGATAACAGAGAGACGTAGTTAATAGTTACTGCAACCAAGTTCAAGTTACTTTATACACGGTGGTCCACCTAAGTGTTTCGCTTCGAATATCTTCTTGCGAGTAGACGATAGCGACAGGCAGTTACCTCGGGGAATAGCAATGTGAAGCACACGAAAGATAATACAGTATGTGCCCCGTGACGTACCGAAGCAGCGATTCCAAGCCACTGTTTCTGAATGGAGCTACACTGTACTCATTTCTATCGCATCCATAGTTGTTTATTGGCAGCCACATTCAACATTCACGGATGCAATTATTTCCACTCAGAAATAGTCCTGAGTTAGACCAAGGACTAACGACCTTCGCGTTCTTGGCGATAGAAGAACGGCCCAACATCGAGAAAATAACGGTCAAAAGGCTCTTCCGATAGATATATACTGTATATATAATAGTTTACGTCGCACCGACACTGATATATCTTATGGGGATCAATCAATCAATCAATCAATCAATCAATCAATCAATCAATCAATCAATCAATCAATCAATCAATCAATCAATCAATCAATCAATCAATCAATCAATCAATCACCACTGATCTGCATTTAGGGCAGTCACCCACGTGGCAGATTCCCTATCTGTTGTTTTCCTAGCCTTTTCTTAAATTTTTTGCAAATAAATTCGAAATTAAGGGGCGAGCTGGCCGTGCGATTAGGGGCGCGCCGCTGTGAGCTTACGTGCGGGAAAAAGTGGGTTCGAATACCACTTTCGGCCGCCATGAAGATTGTTTTCAGTGGTTTCCCATTTTGAAACCAGGCAAATGCTGGGGTTGTATCTTAATTAAGGTCACGGCCGCTTCATTCTCACTCCTAGACCTTTCCTATCCTATCGTCACCATAAGAGATATCTGTGTTGGTGCGACGTAAAGCAAATTATAAAAAAAAAAAAAAAAAAAAGGAATTGGAAATTTATTGAACATCTCCCTTGGTAAATTATTCCAATCCCTAAATCCCCTTCCCATAAACGAATACTTTCCCCAATTTGTCCTCTTGAATTCAATCTTTATCTTCAATGTGATCTTTCCCACTTTTAAAAAACATCACTCAAACGTATTCGTCTACTAATATCATTCCACGCCATCTGTCCACTGGCAGCTCGGAACATACCACTTAGTCGAGTAGTTCGACTCCTTTCTCCGAAGTCTTCCCAACCAAACTTGGAAACAATTTTGTAACGCTACTCTTTTGTCGGAAATCATCCAGAACAAATCGAGCTACTTTCTTCTGGAATTTTACAGTTCTTGAATCAAGTAATCCTGGTGATGGGATAAAAAAAAAAAAAAGGTTAATTAAGTAGAGCCCCAATATTTGCCTCGTGCGAAAATGGAAAAACCGCGGATAAATCATCTTTAGGTTTGCCGACAGTGGGATTTGAACCCACTATCTCACGAATACAAGCTGATAGCTACGTGACTTAAACCGAACAGCTACTTTCTCTGTACGTTCCGATATGTATGTTTCAGACACGCCGAGGTGCCGGAATTTTGTCCCGCAGTAGTTCTGGTACGTGCCAATAAATCTACTATTATGTATGTATGCACGTATGTATGCCTGTATTTATGCATGTATGTAAGGTTGAGGATTGTGGTTTTCATCATCATCATCATCTGTTTACCCTCCAGGTTCGGTTTTTCCCTCGGACTTAGCGAGGGATCCCACCTCTACCGCCTCAAGGGCAGTGTCCTGGAGCTTCAGACTCTTGGTCGGGGGATACAACTGGGGAGGATGACCAGTACCTCGCCCAGGCGGCCTCACCTGCTATGGTGAACAGGGGCCTTGTAGGGGGATGGGAAGATTGGAAGAGATAGGCAATGATGAGGGAAGGAAGCGGCCGTGGCCTTAAGTTAGGTACCATCCCGGCATTCGCCTGGAGGAGAAGTGGGAAACCACGGAAAACCACTTCCAGGATGGCTGAGGTGGGAATCGAACCCAACTCTACTCAGTTGACCTCCCGAGGCTGAGTGGACCCCGTTCCAGCCCTCGTACCACTTTTCAAATTTCGTGGCAGAGCCGGGAATCGAACCCGGGCCTCCGGGGGTGGCAGCTAATCACGCTAACCACTACACCACAGAGGCGGACGATTGTGGTTTTACGTAGTAAAAAGAAAATGAAATAGCGTATGGCTTTTAGTAACGGCAGTGTCTGAAGACAAGTTCGGCTCAACAGATGCAGATCTTTTGATTTGACTCTCCTAGGCGACCTGGGCGTCGTAATGAGGATGAAATGAGGAAGACGACACATACACCCTGTCCCCGAACCAGCGAAATTAACCAATTATGATTAAAATACCCGACCCTGTCGAGAATCGAATCCGGGTACCGTGTGACAAAAGGCCAGTACGCTAACCATTTAGTCATGGAGCCGGACATTATTCATGGTCTTGACGTTCACATTCACACTCGAAAGTCAATTTCTTATGAACCATTAAATGGACGTAATAAACTCACCAGGAGGAACAGCGCCACATGTAATGAGAAGGCCATTGCGAATCCAAGGAGCGAAGAAGTAAATAGTCTGTGTTTTATCAGATATTTATACGACAGAATTGCGAAGTAATATTAACTTTTATTAGCGAGAGGCGATGAAGTGTTGAGCTTTCTTTTGACATACAAAGTCACAATGGCCGAGACATTCACTTTACTGTTTATTTTACGGAACGAAGTGAATTAACAGGGCTTAGAACTTGCTTTATAGGTTACTAGCAATTACCCGCGGCTTCGCTCGCGTGGATTTCGTAATTTAATCAAAGTAATCGCTCCTCTGCATTATCTGAAAATTACTAAAGTATAAAAACTCACAAAAATTAGTTTCATTTACCCCAGAAATTCTTTGTAAACCATACTTTTGGTATTACCTTTCTTTTTTTTTTTTTGCTATGGTCTTTACGTCGCACAGACACAGATAGGTCTTATGGCGACGATGGGATAGAAATGGCCTAGGAGTTGGAAGGAAGCGGCCGTGGCCTTAATTAAGGTACAGCCCCAGCATTTGCCTGGTGTGAAAATGGGAAACCACGGAAAACCATTTTCAGGGCTGCCGATATTGGGATTCGAACCTACTATCTCCCGGATGCAAGCTCACAGCCGCGCGCCTCTACGCGCACGGCCAACTCGCCCGGTGGTATTACCTTTTGGGGCTAGGACGACCACACGACATGCAACTGTACATGTGAGAAACAGTCTTCTCTCAAGTCGAAAAAAAATACATGTTTATTTATTTTGAAAGGAGAATACCTATTCGCACATCTGTAACATCTTCAGTTTTTGAGATATACATAAGTACCCCCATAAAAGGAATTCAACCCCTTGATCAGTCCTACCCCTACAATTACCCCTAAGTGTGTTTTACGAAAACAAAAATACATATTTCTGTATTTTTAAGGAAATTCCAAATACCAGTTTTCATGTCTTTACGTCTGTAACACCTTCAGTTTTTCAGATAAATGTATACTCATAAAAATAATTCAAATTCTTCTTCTTCACTTCTCTCCACCCCTCTCCCGCCTTAAGTGGACATTCCGAAAACAAAAATTACGTGTTTCTTTATTCTGAAAGGAAATTCAAAATATCAATTTTCACGTCTGTAACAGCTTCAGTTTTTTGAGATAAAGTCTCATCATGAACATATTTAACTCCTTATTTACTGATTTTCAACCCCACGTCGATTTGCCGATAAAAAGAAATGCGTGTTTATTTCCTGTTAAAGGAGATTACAAATACTAATTTTGATGCCTGTAAGATCTTCAGTTTTTGAGATATAAGTATAATACTAATAGAAGTATTTCAACTCCTTTTTCAATCCCGCTTCCTACACGTTGATTCTCCCTTCCCTAAAAGTGCGTGTTCCTTTATTTTTAAAGGAGATTCCAAATACCAATTTTTACGTCTTTAACATCTTTAGTTTTTGAGATATAAGTATCCTGATACAAAGAATTCAACTAATTTTTCAATTGATTCACCCGCCCCCCTACCTAAGTGGATTTTCCGAAGACAAAAGAACACGTGTTTCTTTACTTTGAAAGAAGATTCCAAATACAAATGTTCATACATCTAACATTTCCAGCTTTGACATATAACTAATAACTCATAAAAACTATTCAACTCCTTTTTCACCCCAGCCCGTTAAGTTGATTCCCCCTCCCCTCTCCAAAAAATGCGCGTAATTTTATTTTTTAAGGTGACTCCAAATACAAATTTTCACGTGTGTAACCTAAAGATTTTGAGATATAAGTTTCTCCATAAAAGAATTTAAAAAATTCACTTCCTTTCACCATCCCCCTTAAGTGATTATTTCGAAAACCAAAAATACTTGTTTATTTATAAAGGAGCTTCCAAATGCCAATTATCACGACTGTAAAGTCTTCAGTTTTGAGATACCGGTACATGTATCCTCAAAAAAAGGAATTAAACCCCTTCTTCACCGCCCCCGCCCCCAAGCTGATTTCCCCCCAGAAATGCGTGTATCTTTATTTTTAAAGGAGATTTCAAACACTAATTTTCACGTCTGTAACATCTTTAGATTTTGAGGTATAAATATCCTCATACAAAGTATTCAACTTATTCTTCAATTAGTGGATTTTCCAAAGACAAAAGATTACGTGTTTCCTTACTTTGAAATAAAATTCCAAATACAAATGTTCGTGTCTGTAACATCTTCAGTTTTTGAGATATAAGTATCCTCATGAAAATAATTCAACTCGTTTTCCATTCCACCCCCGCCCGTTAAGTTGGTTTCCCCCCAGCCAAAAAGTGCGTGTTTCATTATTTTTAAAGGAGATTTCAGATGCCAGTGTCCACGTCTATAACCTTCACTTTTGAGATATAAGTTTCTCTAGAAAAAGAATTAAATTCTTTTCACACTCCGGACTCAAGTGAATTTTCCAAAAACAAACAGTACCCGTTTCTTTAAATGAGCTTCCAAATACCAATTATCACGACTGTAACATCTTCAGTTTTTGAGATACATGTATCCTCGTAAAAGGAATTCATCTCCGTTTTCATCCCCCCCCCTTCCCTACTAAGTTCATTTCCCCATCAAATGCATGTTTCTCTATATTTAAAGAAAATTCCAAATACCAGTTTTCACCTTTGTAACATCTTTAGATTTTTTGGTATATTGTGCCGTTTCACAGTTCTTTATACGAGCTGGTAGGAACAAACATGGAGTCTCTGCGATCAAAATGTTAAAATAAATGCATTTAACATCAGTACGGGCCGAAATGTAATTATTTTCATCAGTCAGTTATGGAAAGAACCATGTATAGAAGGCGCAGGAAAAGAATGACAAATGGACATTATTTAAACCTATTATTTAAGAAAAGAATTTGCTCATCACTCACTATATAATCAGACCTTGAAGCAGTAAGAAGACGTAGGACTAGACTGAAAGAGATTATTCATCTGGAGTAAATACCGTAATTTGGAAGGAAATATAATTCGCGGCTACACGCCCAACACTTGTTATCAAGATTTAATCGCTGCGCGAAAGATAAAATACTATAAAAGGAGATAAACCAGATTACAATAGAGCTACGTCACGAAGTGGCGCAGAGCTAAAATAAATTTGCCCGATACCGCTTAATAGTAAAAGATACGTAATGATCAGCTGTTGAGTGCGTTCGCATGTAGTCATGATAATATTTAAGCCTTCACTGAATTATTTCGGATGATTTTGAAACTCTCACTGTGTATAACATTATTCTGAACACTATTCAACCTACTAGACTAATCACTAGTGACATAGCTATTCAAAAAGAATTATTTTTAGTCGAAGATAGTGTCTTCTGACCACGTAGATTTTCCGTTAGTAGTAGGTGTGATGATAATTTCATAAGGGTATGCATGATGACGTTTCTTACAACCAAATACGCACGTAGACTAATACTAACCCTTATCATTGAAATTAAGGTCACATTACCTTAAGTTTATAAGTTAAATCTTATGATAACGTTACTTGGAGGGTGATTACGACTTACACTGGACATAGCTTAGCTTATGGTGAGTGACACAGGGAAATATGAGTAATTAAGAGGCAATTGAGCATGCGAATGTGAATATTTAAACCGTGAAACATACGTGAGTGTACTTGTCAATTCAAAATCAGGAGAAGTTCTGAGATAGTTTTTTTTTATTGAGAATTTTTCACCTGCATCGAGACAGACAGTTAGTGTAAATTGAAATATGTGTCAGTCCTATGAGTAAGGAATAAGTAGTAACGAACTGAATTTCATATTTATCCGAAGAATAACTGATATTCAGACAATTTGAACTCCAATTCTTATCTGAACACCAACTCGATGATTCCATAAGCGTTCTTCATTTCTCAAGAAAGTTTAATCAGAAATATTGTAAATAGTAATTGGTACAATGTTTTTTTCTTCTTAAAGGATGCATCCAACACTCTTAATATTTTTGATTTTAATGTTTATTTTCTTGCCAGTACGGCACATGTAAATATAATTAATTTCATTCATAATAGTTTAATTCATTATCCCCCAACTTCGTAAGTGAATTGCCTACGGATGAAACCATATGTTTCTTTATAATTCCCAAATGTTATGTAATATTTCTTCTAATATTCTATAATTTTGAGAGATCAATGGACTCATGAAATGAAATGGTAGAATCCTAGAGTGCGTTTATTTACGACGAGTTCGGAGGATATGATTTTTCTGAGATGTTGGTGAAGAATACAGACTGTAGGAATAACAACGAATTACTCACTTCAAGAAATTTTCATTGGTCGAATTTAAGATGATTTTCCTTATATGTCTAACTTAATATTTAAATAAATGTGAGATAGTATAACCTCAGCATTCTTTCTATGTGTTCCTAGAATAAGTATTAGTTATAAGATAGTGGTATCTTCAGTTGACGACAACTTCTCTACGAGCTAATAAGAGTATGGTATCTAACTAGTAACGGGTAAGAGACGTCTTTCAACGTTAGTTAAAATCTACCATTAACCGACCTGAACGTTTTTCTCTTACGGAACCCATACCCATAAAACTTAGTCGTTGAACCAATTGAATTTAGAGCTAGTCAGGATCTCTTGTGTCCATGCCTGGACGCGGGAACGGCGCAATATATATACATTCTCATACAAATAATTCAACTGAATTTCAATTCTTTCACACACACCCTCCCCGTTAAGGGTTTTTTCTGAATACTAAAGTACGTGTTTCCTTACTGTTAAAGGAGATTCAAAATACTAATTTTCACGTCTGCAACATGTTATGTTTTTTTAGATATACTGTATACATGTTAATTTTAAAAATTCACCCGCTAGTTCAGTTCCCCTTAAGTGGATTTTCCGAAAGGTACATTTATGTTTTGTTTACTTTGACAAGAAATTGCAAATACCAGTTTTCAAATCTGTAATATGTTACGTGTCCGAGATTATTTGCAGATATAGTCTTTTTAAATATTCACCCCGTTTGTCACTCCTGTTCACCCCCTATTCATCGGATTATCCAAAAACACAAAAATACATGTTTCTTTATTTTCAAAGGAGATTTCAAATATCAATTTTCATGTCCGTAACATCTCCAGTTTTTGAGATATGTCTCCTCATAAAACGTGTTCAATCGTTTCCCCCCCCCCTTTTCACCCCCTTAATGGGATTTTACGAAAACAAAAACATACGTGTTTCTTTATTTTAAAGGAGATTCCAAATACCAAATTTTACGTCTGTAAACTTTTACGTTTTTGAGATATATATATCCTCATTTGAAAAATTCACCCCGATTTTCACCCCCTTAGCGGCAGAATATCCAAAAATCCTTCCTTAGCGAGCACGTATATGTTAATATGAATATATCCTCAAAATTTCATTTCTTTATGTCCGGTAGTTTTTGCTCGGCGATGATGAATCAGTCAGTCAGTCAGTCAGTCAGTCAGGACAAGTTATTTTATATATAGAGATAGATTAGACCTACATATTTCTTTGGGCGGTTAAGTTGCTGCGCGTTAGGACTGGAAAGCTACAAGTCAGACATATGCGTTTTGAGTCCTGATAATATATTAGTGTTAACAGTTTCATGTTCACACGAGCAATAAACTGAGACAGTCCTTTATCTCAAGTCCCGGAGCATCTCACTGAACGACATCTAATTAAGCCTTCACACTAATACAGATAGGCCCATAGTTTATTCACACGAGTCTCTCTCTCTATTTCCTAGCACTTATCCCGAAAAACGGGGTTATCTATTTTGCAACATTTTCACCATTTGACATTGACTTGAACATCTTGAGTGTTCATGCCTCCATCCTTCATATTTTCCAAGATGTTATACATCCCCTTGTTGCCAGAGGCCTTCTGAGTGTAGTTCAAGCTTTCACAGCAGGCGATCCGCGAACCATATTTCTGCTCGATCGCCTTGAAAATGTCAAAAATGAGAGAAAATCTATTTGAATAATTTAAATGAAATTGCATGCATGCTGCTATTGGGTTTCTACTTGTTTTCATATAAGAATTCCCTGTTTGTTAATCTTAATTTTCTCCCCTAAAAGTACATATTGAATAAAGAGGGAATAAAAAATGAAGTGACTGCCCACCTTTATAACCTCTAACTTTTTTGAAGAACAATGAAATTTGAAGTTAAAAGTATTATTGATCAACTATCTGATAACCGGGCGAGGTGGCCTTGCGGTTAGAGGCGCGCGGATGTGAGCATGAATACGGGAGATAGTGGGTTCGAACTCCACTGTCCGCAGCCCTTAAGATGGTTTTCCATGGTTTCCCATTTTCACACCAGTGGGTTCATGATTCACATAGACGTACTCTCAGATTGATGACATATCTATATTCACTTTTTTAAATCTGGGTACCTACCGTTTTTTATCAACTTCGTTATTTATTGATGTTTCAGGCTGTGGGTTACTGTAGTCACGTCCTAGTTCGTGAACCATGGGCATCGGCTGAGTGGCCCAGTAGGTGGTTCTGAGAGTCGGGATACCAGTTGCTACGGAATAGGAGTGGGCATCTCGGACATATTCTGAATCATGGCCCTCCTTTTGTTCAGGCGGCTAGGACTATACAATCTGCCGGTGGTCCCTAACCCGTTAGAGGAGAGATCCACATTTGGACTATGTGTAAGTAGGGTAGCATTCTGCTTCGCGAATATACCGAGCTCAGAAAATTTTAAGCAAGCCTCGGACCTATGGGAGTAACGGAGTTCCACTCCCATTTGACAGGCGAGGGACTCCTTGGAAACAACTTGGCGAACGGAAAGGAATTCGATGGGGAGCTATCAATATTAATGGGACTTATGGAAGAAAGAAAGTAGAACTGGCTGAGTCAGCAAAGGGGATGCATCTATATGTGCTAGGGGTAAGTGATATTCGGGTAAGGGGAGATAATGGGGAAGAGATAGAAGATTATAAAGTGTACTTGATGGGTGTTAAAAAGGGAAGGGCAGAGAATGGGGTAAGACTGCTCATCAGGAATACTATTGAACGCAACATAGTTTCTGTTAGGAACGTAAATGAGGGAATGATGTGGGCAGATTTCGCAGTTGAGGAATTAGGACGAGAACTGTCTCAGTGTATTGACCATGTGAGGGTGCAGATGAGAATGAAGTTGACAAGCTTTATGAAGCATTGAGTGACATCGTAGTCAGCGTGAACAGCAAGGATAGGATAGTGCTAACGGGCGATTTCAATGCGAGACTTGGGAATAGAACTGAAGGATACGAAAGGGTGATTGGCAAATGTGGGGAAGATATTGAAGCTAATAGGAATGGGAAGCGTCTGCTGGACTTCTGTGATAGTATGCGTTTAGCAGTTACGAATACATTCTTCAAGCATAAGGCTATTCACCGATAAACTTGGGAGGCTAGGGGGTACCCGATCCATAATAGACTGTATCTTAACCGACTTCGAATTCAAGAAATCTGTTGGGAATGTACGGGTTTTTCGGCGATTTTTCGATGTTACAGACCACTATCTGATCTACAGCGAACTAAGTATCTCTAGGCCTAGGACAGAGAGAGTGAAAACTGTCTGCAAACGAATAAGGGTAGAAAATTTCCAAGACTATGAAATTCGACAAAAGTACGTAGAATTAGTGAGAAGTTCCGAACAGTGGACAGTAAACAGGTTCAGGATATAGAAAGAGAATGGGTGGCATACAGGGATGCTGTAGTAGAAACCACAAAGGGATGACTAGGGAGAACTGTGTGTAAAGTGTAAAGATGGTGGAACGATGAAGTGAGAGCAGCTTGTAAACGTAAAAAGAAGGCTTATCAGAAATAGCTCCAAACAAGGGCCGATCCATATGGGGAACTGTACGTAGATTAAGGGAACAGAGCGAAACAAATAGTTGTTGAATCCAAAAAGAATTTGTGGAAAGATTTTGGTAATAACCTGGAAAGGCTAGGTCAAGCAGCAGGGAAACCTTTTTGGACAGTAAAAAGAATCTTAGGAGGGAAGGGAAAAAGGAGATAACAGTGTTTTGGGTAATTCATAATAGATCCCAGGGAATCACTTGAGAGGTGGAGGAAATATTTTGAACATCTTCTCAATGTGAAAGAGGGGCTGTCTGGCCGGGGCGGTAAAGGCGTTCTCAGTACGCCCGGAAGGACGTGAGTTCGTACCCCAGTCAGGAAGTCCTAAAATTTAAGAAACAAGATTTCCACTTCCGGAGGTGCATATGGCTCTGAGGTTCACTCAGCCTACATCAAAAATGAGTACCAGGCTAATTCCTGGGAGCAAAGGTGGCCGGGCGTAGAGCTAACTACTCTACCCCATCAGGTGCCGAGGTTAACAATGGTGGAAGCCTTTACCTTCCACTCCTCCAAGGGCTTTCATGGTCTGTACGGAAGCGACTTTGCTTTAGTTTGCTTTCTCAATGTGAAAGGAAATCTTCCTGATGGTGTTGCGAACAGTCAAGCTTATGGAGAGGAGGAAAATGATGTTGGTGAAATTACGCTTCAGCAAGTGGAAAAGATGGTAAATAAACTTCATTTTCATAAAGCAGCAGGAATAGACGAAATTAGACCTCAAATAGTGAAGTACAGTGGGAAGGCAGGAATGAAATGGCTTAGAGAGTAGTAAGATTAGCATGGAGTGTTGGTAAGGTACCTTCAGATTGGAGGAAAACAGCAATTGCACCTATCTATGAGCACAGGTTCAGGAAGGATTGCAACAATTATCGATGTATCTCATTGATTAGTATACCAGGCAAAGTATTTACTGGCATCTTGGAAGGGAGGGTGCGATCAGTGTTTGAGAGGAAGTTGGATGGAAACCAGTGTGGTTTCAGACAACAGAGGGACTGCTAGAATCATATTTTCAATATGCGCCAGGTAACTGAAAAATGCTACGAGAGGAATAGACAGTTGTGTTTATGATTCGTAGAACTAGAGAAGGCATACAAGTATGACAGGGTACCGAGGAAAAGGTGTTTACCATACTGGGGGACTATGGGATTAAGAATAGATTATTAAAATCAAAGGAATTTATGTTGACAATTTGGCTGCAGTGAGAATTAATGGTAGAATGTGTTGTTGGTTCAGGGTACTTACAGGGTTTATACAAGGCTGTAATCTTTCACTTTTGTTGTTCGTAGTTTACATGGATCATCTGCTGAAAGTTATAAAGTGGGAGGGAGGAATTCAGTTAGGTGGAAATATAGTAAGCAATCTGGCCTATGTTTAAGACTTGGTCTTAATGGCAGATTGTGCCGAAAGCCTTCAGTCTAATATCTTGGAACTTGAAAATAGGTGCAATGAGTATGGTATGAAAATTAGCGTTTCGAAGACTAATTTGATGTCAGTAGGTAAGAAATTCAACGGAAGTGGATGTCAGATTTCAAGTATTTAGGATGTGTGTTCTCCCAGGATGGTAATATAGTAAGTGAGATTGAACCAAGGTGCCGTAAAGCTAATGCAGTGAGATCGCAGTTGCGATCAACAGTATTGTGTAAGAAGGAAGTCTGCCCCAGGACAAAACTATCTATACATCGGTCTGTTTTTAGGCCAACTTCGCTTTACGGTAGCGAAGGCTGGGTGGAATCAGGATATCTTACTCATAATTGAGAAGTAACAGACATGAAAGTAGCCAGAATGATTACTGGTAAAAACAGGTGGGAACAATGGCAGGATGGTACTCGGAAGGAGAGGAAAAAGGATAATTTGTGAATGAACTCGGTGGATGAAGCAGTACGCATAAACCGGCTTCGGTGGTGGGGTCATGAGAGGCGAATGAAGGAAGATAGGTTACCTAGGAGAATATTGGACTCGGTTAAGGAGGGTGAGAGTATTAGAGGGACACCTAGACGAGGATGGTTAGAGCTACATGGGGTTGCAGCACTAGTTGCAAATAGAGGTTTGTGGCGACGTTTATTAAATTCATAAGGATTGCGGACTGAAAGCTGAAAGGCATAACGGTCTATAGTGAAGATGTATGTATGTGTGTATGTATGTATGTATGTATGTATGTATGTATGTATGTATGTATGTATGTATGTATGTATGTATGTATTTATGTATGTATGTATGTATGTAACCTTACCTTGAACTTGCTTCTAATTCAAGTAAGTCTTCAATCTGGAAGAGATGGGAGATTTGATGTACATTACAACGAATGGAGGGAGTGTAGTGGATATAGAAATAAGCTCCGAGATAGCGTTAAGGAGAATATTTTTTGAGGTGTTAGAATGTGGGTTAACAGAACATACGCTTATCAAAATAAAATTGAGAAATGAGGAAGCTGATGAGAAGGGTAAGCTGGAGGAATTTAGGGAGGGATACAGGAATGGAGGATGGAAGTTTGTCTGAAATGATACTACGAGAGAGAAACTGAGACTGGAGCTGAAAGAGGGGGAGAAATGTTAAGGGTAGGAATTGAAAGGGCGTTGGAAGGAAATAACATGGATAGCGTCCTAGAATTAATAGAACTCCAAGTATGGAGGGTGGGAAAGAAAATGAGGAGAAGGGAATGAAAAACAGAGTGAATGGATGGTTTGATGAAGACTGTAGGTGGAAACGAGAAGTTGTAATGAGAGCCCTAGCGGAGTCTAAGAAGAAGGGGGAACAAGAGAAGAGGGAAGAATATTGTAAATTAAGAAGAGAATACAAGGAGGTATTGAATGAGAAGGAAAGAGGATGGAAAGAAGCGGAAGCTGAAAAAATAGATATTGTAGAGAGAATAAATTTGAGAAGATATGGGAGTCTATAAACAAGATTAGAAGAACGAAACCGGTGGGAAAGGGGGAAACAGGAGAAAACGAGTGGGTTAGCCATTTCAAATGCTTTTAGAAGGAGTGGGGAAGTCGGGTAGAGAAATGGACAAGACATATATAGGAAGGGAATTGGAAGTAGGAGTTCAGATACTGGATGAGGAGATAGCAAGGCAGGAACTAATGAGGGTATTAACTAATGCAAGTCCCAAGGCAGCAGGAGGTGTGAACGGTATTACAAATAGTGTGTGGAAGGATGTTGGGGCAAATGAACCGATATTGAGAGGGATGGTAAAATATTTTTATAGGTTGCTGTAAACGGGGAAATTTTCGAGAGAGTGGAGGAAAGGGTATTATGCCCAATTTATAAAAACAAAGGGGCTAGAAGCGATCCAAATAATTATAGAGGAATAATACTCCTAGATGCTCTGTCGAAGGTGTATACAGGGGTTTTGGCAATAGGAAAAATAATTGGGCTGAGCAGTATGGGAGGATATCTGAGTTTCAAAATGGAGTTAGGAAAGGAAGGAACACAGTTGATAATGTATGGATTCTGGACACCTTGATTACAGAGTATTTGAGGAAACAGGGCGTAAATTATACGTAGGAGCGATCGACTAGAAAAATCCTTTGATACGGTGAGTAGGGAGGCGCTATTTATGAGATTAAGGGAGGTTGGGATGTCGAAGGAAATGAGGGGGCAATAGGAGCAATCTAAAATAAAGTGTGTGTGACGATTAAATTACAGGGTGGAAGGATGAGTAAGTGTTTTGAATCGAAAAGTGGGGTGTAACAAGGATGTAAGCTATCCCCGATATTATTTATATAGTTTATAAATAATATTTTGGAGAGTCATGGGGGAGAGGGGTGGCAGTGCCCTTGGATAGTGAAGATGGAGGTTCCGGGGTTGCTATTCGCTGATTATCTATTGATTTTGGTATTGACGGCAAGTGGTTTGCAAAAAGGGTTAGACGAAGTAGTTGACTATACTAGAAAGTGGTCTTTCAGAGTAAATGTAAGAAAGACACAGATAATGGTTTGTAGTAAAAGGGGAGGGAGGAAGAATAAGGACGTCTGGAAGCTAGAGCCGGAAGAAATTACACCAGGGGGAAAAATTGAGTATTTAGGTATAATAATTAGTAAAAATGGCTCTTGAAAAGAACAGTGTAGGAGGGCTACATTAAAGGGAAGAGGAGTGCTTGCAGCAGTGAGGGTATTAGAAAATAAATTCCTAGATGTTAAATACAAAATCCAGAAAATTGTGTTTCAATCACTGGTAATAGGCAAAATATTAATTGCTTTGAAAGTATGGCGTTTGAAGGAGGGCAGGATAGAACTAAACCAGGTAATGGCGAAATGTAGCAAGATCATGATGGGCCATCGAAACTGCACAGCCAATGCGGATTAGTGTGTAAAGATTATATGGAGGTTGAAATAGCTAAGTATTGGATTAGATTCGAAGAAGGGAAGGGTGGGATATTATTACAAGAAGCAATTAGATTTCAAAAAATACGGTGAACGAAGGTTGTTGGGTGAATGTTTGAAAAAAATGCTTGCAAAATTTTGGCTTGGGGGAATATGGGAATGTTTGGAGGGATAAAGGAATAAATGGGTGTGGGAAAGAATAAAGGGAAGACTACTAGATATAGAAAAGCAGAGTTTAAAAAGGGAGTGTAGAGAGAATCTCTCTATCAGTATTAAATAAATTGGCGGGAGTAACAAACCCGAAAAATGAGTCGAGGGCAGAAGAGGTAAGAGAGGTTTGTATTGGTGGGTATTAGGATTTTCCAGAAATAGGGGATGGGTAAGAAGAGAAAATAAGGATAGATGTGTGTTATGTTGAGAGGGGTGGTCGGACTTGCATATATTCAATCAATGCCGAGCTTTGGAGGAGTTAATATAAAATACTAATTAATGAGGAGGTGGGGAAGTTAGGAAAAATTTATGACATCTTGGTTATGTAGAGTGTGGGAGAAAGGAGCAAATATATCGAAATCTTAAATATGGTTAGAGCAAGATTTTTAAAGAAATCGAGGGAATAAAAGGTGGTGTTCAGATAAAGAAAAAGAGGTTGTAATCTGTGTGCTGAATGAGGGAATGCATCTTGCTCAGAGGAATGGTTATCCGCCCTGAGCAATTGCAGGAAGGATATCATGTTGAGCATGTTAGGGGGAGAGCACCTTCCCCAGTGGAATGGTGATCCGCCCGGGGCAAGTTGCTGGGAAGTAGAATGAGGAGAAGTAGTATGTGATTGTTGTACTATATTTAAGATATGTGTAATTCTAGAACTGATGTGATTATGAAAAGAGTTTATAACAAGAAAAAGGTTGATAGAAGTAGGGAGGAGTTGTTAAAAGGGGAAGTTGAGCAGGCACCGGGGGTAGTTGGTAATACAAATTAGGTAAGGAGTAACAACTTGTGCATGGGAACTGGTTTCGCCCAGAGCAACTTGTTGTCATAAATTGAGAAAAGTAGTAAATGAAAAATGAAATGTCGTATGGCTTTTATTGCCGGGATATCCCAGGACGGGTTCGGCTCGCCAGGTGCAGGTCTTTCTATTTGACACCCGTAGGTGACCTGCGTGTCGTGATGAGGATGAAATGATGATGATGAAGACAACACATACCAACCAGCCCCCGTGCCGTAGGAATTAACCAATTAAGGTTAAAATCCCCGATCCGGCCGGGAATCGAACCCGGGACCCTCTGAACCGAAGACCAGTACGCTGACCGTTCAGCCAACGAGTCGGACAAGGTAGTAAATTATAAGAAGGTGATATATATTTTAAGTTTATCGTTGATGGCTGATGTGTACGTTTAGTTAGAAGCTAGTGAGTAAGTAATAAAAGGATTTTTTTTTGCTATGGGCTTTACGTCGCACCGACACAGATAGGTCTTATGGCGACGATGGGATAGGAAAGGCCTAGGAGTTGGAAGGAAGCGGCCGTGGCCTTAATTAAGGTACAGCCCCAGCATTTGCCTGGTGTGAAAATGGGAAACCACGGAAAACCATTTTCAGGGCTGCCGATAGTGGGATTCGAACCTACTATCTCCCGGATGCAAGCTTCACAGCCGCGCGCCTCTACGCGCACGGCCAACCCGCCCGGTAATAAAAGGATTAAGAGGGAGAGTAAGAGGTAAGAAGTGTGTAAAAACTGCGAAGTGCGGAGTAAAATAGGAGAGTATGGAGGGAAATATGTTTATATGTGTGTAGAGGAGGGTTGTAAAATGATTGATAGTTGATGTGTAAGTCTTAAGTAAGATGGAAAGAACTAAGAGAAGACTGAGCTAACTAATTGATTTGGAAAGAAAAAAACTGTTTGTAAGTGTGTAAGTGCGGTGTTGTAGATTACTGGATTGTTTAGGTGTAAGTCATAAGTTAAACAAGATGGGAAAACTGTGAGAAAACTGTGAACTAATTGACTTGGAAAGGAAAACTGTTTGCATGTGTGTAAGTGCGGTGTTGTAGAATAATGGATTGTTTAGGTGTGTATGTGTTGAGAAGGTGATGTAAAAGAATGTGAATGTAATAAGTAAAACAAGAGAGATATGGTGGGTAGTGTAGTAAAGGAGAAAGTGCTGGTAGTATGGAAATTGTGGAAATATGTAATAGAGAGTTAGAAAAGATAAACTGTTTTATTTCTGGTGCAGGAGGCCTTGTAGTAAGATTGTGTGTGTATGTGAAATGTAGCTTGCGGGAACAGCGTGATAGAGAGGTGCGTGACGTATTAAGGGGAGAGTTAGGGGTGGGCCTGACCTATCCCAAGGAAGTTATGCTTAAGCATGTCTGCATGTGAAGAAAGAGGAGACGGAAGGAAGTGCGCTGGCAATGGGGCAGAGTAGGTGTGACGTGTACATCGGGCTGAAGAGTGTGGCAGGCCACGTGTTGGTCCGGTCTCCGCCACATGTGGCTTGCTACGCAAGATATGGAAGGAAACATATTGTTAGTTGGGGCCGGTGAGATAAGGGATCCGTTCTCACGAGGCGAGGCTGGTGGCGGCGTCTACGGGTTGATTGGCTTATTTTCCTTACCGGGGCAGACGCCGCGACCAGCCAACTACTTTAAATTTGTTTTAGGCGGTGGGTTTAGGTAGTTATGTGAATAGGGTAGTTTGTAGTGCGGTGGCATCCTGCATGTGTGCTGGCTATCCGCGCACGTGTGGGATGATGCTGAGTAGATGTAGAGGTAGTTAATTTGTTAAGTAGTTTAAGGAGAGGTGTAGTGGCTTTTTTCTTTCTGTCTTTATTACCTGTAAACCGATGGTGTATACTATGGTGGGAAATAAAGATATGCTTGAATGTATGTTAGCTTACATTCGGGAGATAACGGCTTCGAAACCCATTTTCAGCAGCCCTGAAGATAGTTTTCCGTGGTTACCTATTTTGACACCAGTCTGTTCCTTAATGAAGGCCACGGCCGCTTCCTTCCAACACCTAACACTTCCCTACGCCTTCGTCGCTATAAGACCTATCTGTGTCAATGCGATGTAAAGCAAATTGTCTATAGAGCTCATGTGGTTTTATCAGCATTGCGTCCAGAATATCTTTCCTTCTAGTTTGTCCCGTTACTTTCTGATTCAGCTGTACTTCTCCGATTAATTTACCATTTGCTGGCCATAATTTCTGTCAGTTGCATAACCTTCCAAGTAAACCTTCACTGAGCAAGTTGGCTGTGCGGTTAACTGCAGCAGCTCTGAGTTTGCATTCAGGAGATAATGAGTTCGAACCCTACTGTCGGCAGCCGTGAAGATGGTTTTCCGTAGTTTCTCATTTTTACACCAGGCAAATTTTGGGGCTGTACCATAATTAATTAAGGCCATGGTCACTTCCTTCCCACTTCTAGCCCTTTTTCGTCGCATCGTCGCCATAAGACCTATCTGTATCGGTGCGACGTAAAAGCAAGTTGTAAAAAATGTAACATTTGGTAAGCAGAGTTATCCTGTCACAACGACGTTCCTTTTTATGCGTCTTTTCCCACACAGTTTATTATGTTATCACAGAATTTCACATTAGCATCAGCGCCACCTTTTCCAGTTATGTACTGTACCCGCCCCTACCCAAACAAGTGTCTCAGGCGAGAAATGTACAGGGCGTTACTGGGTAAAATAAATAGGCGCATATCTTAAATTAACTTAGCGGCATACAGAGTAGGAGAAACGGGGCATACCTAACTATGAGAACACATTCATATAGAATTTAAGTTAATGCAAAAGTTTTATTAAATCCTGATGACTGTGCTGATGACGCATAAATACACAAATGAAGTATATTATTTATTGACATTAGTTGTGGATCATTTATGGACTTGTAGTCTCGTATGATAGATGCGAGTATTATTTATCGCGAAGCGATATGTATGACACCACGTGAACGAAAACATTTACCATAAATACTAAGGCTATCTCACATTACTGACTACTGACTACTGAAATTGACAATCATGCAACAGACCTGAGTGATCCCTATTCTAAAAGCACACAATTATTTACCCAACGGAATATTGTAAAATAAATTATACACGTGTGGATCAAACACCCGGGTTCGAACCAAACCCTCAATGGAACACAATTCGCCGTGCCGTTGGGATGAACCATCGCCGACGCTAATTACAGTCACAAAATGTCACATAAAACAATATAAAGGATAACACGTTATGTACAATAAACACGTGAGGTACACATCCTTCATTCCAGCATTGTGGAATACAATGCCTACGTAGAGGACTGAACTGAAGACCGCAGGATGAGCATGTGGCACTGAAAGCCCTAGCTGTATTATACTCAAATAAATAATAATACTAATCTAACGAATATCAGTACCAATGACCGTGTCATTTATCAGCAAATACATCATTCTGGTGTGTTGAATATTTCCAATTATTAGCCAATTCATTCAGGCCTTCTTTTCTTAGCCAAAGCTCCCTCCCTCAGAAGCGAGACACGCAAAAACACACGTCTGGCGCAAGGTCAAACGTTTCCACCCCCAAACACGGGTGGTCATTAGCCTCAATCTCCACAGTCATAACAAGCCATTTCTTTAAAAACACCCCGTCCCGAGGTACATTCTCAATAAACTGAGGTCTATTCGTCATTAATAAAACCGCACCGACTCCAATAAATCACTTCGATTCAACACCTATATTTCTCGTGGTCAAAATATGACTTCAAATATCACGCCTATCTCACAACACGACACCGATTCTATAATACCAACATTTGCACGATTACTACCATTATTATTATCATTATTATTATTATTATTATTATTATTATTATTATTATTATTATTATTATTATTATTGGTTTCATCTCTTCACTGCCTTCCTACGTGATTTACCTGGTGATTAGATCATACCGAATCATCACACGGAAACTTCCTCATAATTACAATGTAATTAAATAATCAAACTGCAATCGACTCATAATTAAACCCTAATTTATTTATAGTTAACACATAATTAATTTATAATTAAATAGTCACACGGTAATCAACTTATAATTAAATATTCACACCGTAATTTACTCAATTAAATATTCACACGCTAATTAGCTCAATCAAATATCCACATGGTAATTAATTTATAATTAAATATTCGCATGCTAATACACTCATAATCACACCGTAGTTAAATAGTCACACGGTAATCAAATTAAATATTCACACGCTAATTAACTTGTATTTATGCCATAATTAAATTGTCACACGGTACTTAAATCATAATAAAATCGTACATAAACTGATCAAAACAACCCATCTTAAATTGAAACACTCCCTAGCTAAATATTACAATGGAGGAATAAGGGGTATCAGTTCTATAGACATCTCTCGTACCTCTGGCACCTGACGTAGATTCATTATATTACTTACCACTCATAAAATTATCGATATTGGGTAAACTACAACCTACCTTAAATTATCAGTCCCTGAATCTACTAAACTGCTGGTCTTCTGACGCATTAACTGACTGCAAGTCTCCCAAAATGAAGTATGTAAATCTTCTACCGCATGCAAATCTCTCAGACTATAGTTTCCACTATTTACAATTAAATCACTCAGACCTGTTATTAATTAAATGAAATAAGAAATAAAAACTACGTGCTCATCTACGGCACTTCTATCTTCAAATAAAATTACATCCCTAAACTTATGGCGTCAGCTTATGATAAATAATTCCCGTCCAATCTAATCATGCCATTTTGAATATGAATAATACTCATCTCCATCGTCTGACGACACCTTGATCAGCTAGGGCGGTCCATGTC
Organism: Anabrus simplex; assembly: GCF_040414725.1. Classification (NCBI taxonomy): domain Eukaryota; kingdom Metazoa; phylum Arthropoda; class Insecta; order Orthoptera; family Tettigoniidae; genus Anabrus; species Anabrus simplex. The sequence continues at coordinate 1,597,198,213 of NC_090265.1, read as the reverse complement.
GGGTTTTACTGCTGACCCATGGGCACCAAGGCGATCACTGGTAACTCCATTCCTACTTCAAGCCCGAAGTCCATGGTTCTTCTTTGGTGAAGTCGCTTGCAGTATCCTGAGCACAGAGCACATCACTATTTATTTTCACAATATGTTCAATTGCGTTCAACTTGGGCGCCAGGCCACGGTTCCGGATTAGTACTTTGTAATCCGCGGTTGGGTATCAAATTCCTTGTACCTCTCAGTCCCTATTTATTTATCACTGCCCGACACAATCGTGCGGTAATAATAATAATAATAATAATAATAATAATAATAATAATAATAATAATAATGATAATAATGATAATAATAATAATAATCATGTTACGATTCGAATTGAATGTTCGCGACACGTCACAGTTTTAAAAGTTCAATTACTAGCGTCACGTACATCAATTCTACGCAGTCTTCACACGCATTATTCTATTGCATTGGAATTTTAAGTTTGAAGTCACTGAACAAAGGATTAGAAGGAGCTCAGCTAAACATAGCTTTGCCCTTGGTTTGCTGAGAGTCCCGAATGACTAGCTGCCCCTTCGGCATCGCTTTTTAGAAGAGGCAATTTTCCCTACTCCAAATCTGCCTGTGGCCTATCCACGGCCCACTAGAGGTCAAATAGTACGACCATAAGGTGACCAGTATTCACCTGATGTGATTGAGACATATCCGTACGATTATTATTCGTAGGATCTCCTGTAATTAATTAAAGTTTTCTCCTGCTTCCCCTTCTACACCAGGGTGAACTCCCGCATCAAGGAGGTGTGATGACACTAACCAGATGGCCCCTGGTACTTTTCCACGCAGAAATAACGCAGTATTCATTCTCCATCCGAACGTTATCAAGTAAGAGGACATTAGACACTCTAAATAAATGCCCCAATTATAGTTATATCTTTTAAATCGGAAGACGACTCCGGAATTCAGATTTAATTAATTTTTACATCGTAGACGATCAAGTTGGCTAGGCTGAATTAAAGATGGCTCCCATATTTCGTTTCGAAGAAGTTCGCCTCCCCTCACTTTCGTGGTCATGAGGGAGGGATGACTTCTCTCAAGTTACGTCATGGTGAACCACCGATTCCAGCCCTACCCAAGACTTGAGGGATTGGCTCTGCTGCGGGCTCCCCGCTGGACGAAGAAAGATGTTGCACATTAGATCGCAAATAATATAATTTCTGTAGAATGAATTCTGTAGACTTATTTTATCGGTCTCAATGATATTTTTATTAATTAATTTCGATATTCCTTTCCAAAAATAGCATTGCGTCTGCAATTTAAATGACCAGTCTTAACCAAAGGTCCTTGGATCATGCCCCTGTATGCCCCTGTCGGGTTCAGTACATTCCAAAAAGAATCAGGTTGCCTATTTTCCTTATATCTGAGCCTTACACCTAGAATTTCATGTTTCTTGTCCTTAACTTCTTTGTTAATTGTAAATTCGTCTTTCAAATGTATTAATACTCCCCTTCTACCCTTCCCATCCCGTCTCTGAGATAATCACTCCAGTTCCGTGAGAAAATATCCGCATTCATAATGTCACTTTTTAGCCATGATTCTGCTCCTATTACAATATGTGGTAAATATACATCTATTAGATTGGATTAGGTCTACAATTTACCCTTTATGGATGATATTGCGAGTTTCGCTAACTCCAAAAGTTAAAAGAATAGAATACTAAGAGTTTTTCACCAAACCTTAGGAAAATATCCTCTATTACAAGATACTTCTGCTGTTTAACAGTAACAATTTTATGCCATCCTTACTGGGTTTCAAACTCCCTATGCTCTTAACACCGCTCGCTAGCCCAGCCCGTTCCCTTGATGTGGGCTTGGGCTAGGGATGTATTCACTAATGCGTGTTTCTGTGATAGTTGTGTGGTATTTTGTTGGTAGATAAAGGGGAGTACATTAAGCTGAACACAAACATTCAGCCAGAGAAATTAATCACACATACAGTTAAATAACGTTTGATAAAGTAGTTGGGCAAATCTCTTTGGGACTGCATTGGAATGGCAGGCATGTTATTCCGAATTTGTAAAACTCAGCCCACATACAAAAAAAATTCTGGGCTATTTTGCTATGGTCCACTCCCCTCATTCTTTCCAGACGTTTCGACTACTGCTGCGGTAGTTGTCTTCTGAGACATCGTCTATATACTCTCTCCTGTATCCCGCTGGCGGTGATACACGAAAATGTCACGGAATTCTGATACTTGGGAAGTGAAACTAACTACAACAATAAATGCCTATCAGAAATCATGGAAAGGTTAGTAATAATTGTGAAACAAGTCTGGCGACGAGAGTACATAGACGACACCACAGAAGATGACTACCGAAGCAGTAGTCGAAACGTCTGGAAAGAAAGAGAGGAGTGGACCACGGCAGAATATCCCTGTATATATTATATTGACTCCGGCCGTGATAGATTTCATACTTTGATGATCAGACCATACAAATAGAAAATAATGAAACCGGAAAGGAAGTAAAAGTAAGGAGAATTGTAAGGCAGGGCTGTCCTCTGTTCTTCCTCTGCCCAGAAGATGTACTTACTGAAATGAAATAGAAAACAAAAGGATTGAAGTTCAGTGCTAAAGTGGTCTACAATTTCCGCTTTATGGATGATATTGCGAGTTTCGCTAACTACGAAAGTTAAAAGAATAGAATATTAAGAGTTTTTCACCAAACCTTAAGAAAATTTGGGCTAAGAATAAATACTCAGGAGACAAAGCTCATAATGGTCGACAAAATTACATGACCAACTCAAGTTCACATAACTTTACATGAACAAGTCACGGAATTCTTCTGCTTGGGAAGTTTAACTTACAAGAAATGCCTATCAGAAAACAAGGAAAGGTTAATAATTGTGAAACAAGTCTTTCAAAACTAGAACAGTATTTTTGCTAAATAATTAATATATCAGTATGGAAATAAGAAACTCGTTTTTCAAGGCCTTTGTTTGCAGTGTGCCATCATGTAGTTTTACGACGCTCAGACTCTACGTAAACTGAAAGAAGCACAAATGGAAGTCGTGGGAATGTGATTCTGGAGAACAATGCCCAGAACAAGCTCAAGGGATAGAAACAAAAATTATATCGATATCAAAGAAAACCAATGTCTACTGAATAAGAACGAGAAGAGATAAACGACGTTATTTCGTCACATACTCTGGTAGGACATTCTTCTCCAGTTAATTTTTGAAGGTTAAGTTCTGAGGAAGAGAGGTGGGGACAATCATGGAAATTCTATATTAAGAACAATGTCAATGGACTATGTTGTGATTCATACGCTCTTATGAAAAATGACACTGGATCTTCATGCGTGGCATCAAAGAAATGGCTCTGCCTTTCAAAGATGATTATAATGGGTTAAATTCTCCTAACAGGATGTGGATTGAATGGGAGTCCTTTGAACCGAAGGCCAATACAGTGACCAATACAAGTAGTATTTAGAGGTTAGTAGTATAGTAAATGAAATACAGGGTGAACAAAAATGCTGCACGTGGAGGTTGGCATGCGGTTCCTCGTCGAAATTCACGACAAAAGTTTATCTTTCGAAACCTAGTCCCACCAATAGGTATAATAGAAATGCGAGTTAAGAAACGAGGCTCTGGCAACGCTGTAACGGCGTGCAGCGTGGCCAAACACAGGTCGCATGAACTCGGCGCTCTGCCGAAGCTGTCTCATTAGCTCAGTGAGACGAGGTAATGCCATAAATGCCGGTTGTGCTGACGCGCCGATGTTCGAATCGCGTTCGCAGCTTTTTCTTGTTAATGTATCAAATTGTATCCATTGTACACCTCCACTATGCAATACACTATGTTCTGTCTTACCGTTACAGTTACCTTTATTTAAACATTAAAACAAAACGTGAACTTCTTACAGACGGAAACGACCACTTTTTTCGTCCATGGAACAAATCTCCAAGTGCGGCATTTTTTGTTCACCCTGTAGAATCAAGGTGTAGTCAAGCTGTTGCAGTGAGCTCCTTATTGCGCACAGCAGTATTCTCTATGAAAGAGGTGAGTTCTCGGACGAAATTTTGCTTTCTGCACTAACTGAGGCATGATAACTCGTACTTGCTGGTTATCGGAGATTTTTAGACTTCAAATATTCAGTATGTGCAGCTCGTGGTGGACTGTGATGCAGAAACTGGTTGTTCGAGATGCTCATTGAGTTCTGGCGTCACCTATGTTGCATTAGCTCTGCGGCTGTTTATGGCAATCATCCTGAATATTTTGAGATTCCGATCAGTCAGGATTGATTTTAGTTTAATATTAATCTTCGTTGATGGGAACAATGACAGTCTTCGATGCACTTTCTCCACTTATCCTCGCTCAAATAATTCACCCTCGTTCAAAGAGAGATTTTTCAATTTTGTCTCATCTACGCCTGACCGATTGTGCGCATGAATACGTATTACATCACTAACGTCCTTCACTGCAATACCAAACGACAGTCTCAAGCAGTTTCCTAATCTTCATTTCCAGATACAATTCTTTCTCCTGATTGGCTGCTGCCGGTCACGTGACTATGACGTCACAGTCCATGCGAAATGAAGAGTGGGCGTTGTTTATTTTTATGCCAGCCAGCGCGGGAACTGAACAAGTCTTGCCAACATAACAAATACTTAGAAGAGTGCAGGCTTAACCTTACTCGGCTGTAGGATTAACATTACTAGAGTGTCACTCCTGTGGACGAAGATTGCATAAGCGAGAGATTTAGTTGGTATAAATACCAGTGTGGGAAATTAAAAAATATGGACATAACAGGCTGTCTGTTGAGGCTTAACCTCACAAGCGTGCCAGCCGAACAAACTCAAGTGTGATGCTATTGCCTTAACCTCACAAAGGTCTTAACCGTGCAGACAGAAGTGTGATGCTGTTGGCTTAACCTTACAGACTTAGCTTCGACTCCAGGCTTAACCTTACAAGGGCGACACCGTATGGACTTATAATTTCTTTCAAGCTTGGAGTACCGTACAAGGTAACAAGCCGCGTTTTTTGTTTATCTTCTTAAGCCGCGATTGGTCGCGGCAAAAGAGTTACGCAATGGGTCGCGCAAGGTCAGTTTGACCGGATAGTATAAAATAACAGTTTCTGTAACAAAACACATTGTATTATTAATGAAAATATATCCATAAAAACAATTTTCTTGTAAAACGCGTTGTATAGTTAAGTACAAATATATCCGTGAAACAAAATACACGGCAAAACACGTTAGAGAAAGCATGTCTATTGAAAAAATATCAGTTTTTAAGGCAAAACTCACTGTGTTACTAAAGAAAAATTTATCCGTGAAACTAAATACTGGTTTTTGTAGCAAAAGACATTGTATTATCAAAGAAAAATATATCCGTGAAACTAAATATTAGTTTCTGTAGCAAAACACATTGTATTATTGAAGAGAAATATATCCATGAAACTTATAAAAAAAAAAATCGAACGTCAGCAGTCGCGCACGGTGAAAACGACCAGTCTTACAGAAAAAGCTTTCCACTGACTGACTGGTGATGAAAGTACGGAACAGCGAACATAAGCAGGTGTAGTGGACGAATCCGTTGAAAGGTACAGAAAGGAATGAAGCTTTATACCGTGAAACTATTACGAAATAATAAAAAATCTATGCGGCTGGTTAAATAAACATAGTTTTAAGTTGTTGTTGATTTGTTAAGAGTGTTCCAACATCGGAGTGATCAGTCTAGTGTACTTGTGTGCACACTAGTGTGGAGAAAGAGGTAAACCCGTCTTTCAAATTATTAGTGACATGCTATTGCGGTTGCCTTTTACTCGTGGTAACATAGTAATAATACCGATTTTACTTGAGCTGAAGTATGTCTGTTTGTTGAAATACTACCACTACTGCAACTACTACTACTAGTACTACTACTAATGATAACAATATTGGTTCATAATCGAATCTTCAAGGCTTCATGTATCTCCCTCAACCTATATGTAAATTCAAAATTCTACCTTAAAATCTACTTTTAAACTTGGGAAGAATGCCCTCTTGTTGGAATGTCTAGCCTTCGTAGATTACGTTCTGATAATAGACAACCCTCACAAGCCAAGAAGCAAGTTGGAAAACTTCAAAATATCACAGCCAAAAGAAGATTAACTTACTTTCAGAAAACAGCATTCACAGTCTCATACAAAGCAGATGGCACGGACAGAATTGTAACTCAGTTTGGGAACAACCATGGCGTTCATAATTTTAAATACCCGCCAGAAATTCTCATTCCCAGTGGAAATGGAAAGGAGGCATTTAAAAAGACGGTGAAGAGGACAGAGATGACCTTCAGGCTATGTCATGACACATGTCCAAGTCCATCTGCATTCAGTCAAATTGTCATTACTGCACAGTGGTCAGAACGGAATGCCTTTGTGGAACACTGACAAGGGTGGCAGACTCAGACCTTGAAATAAAAGGGAAAGGATGTTCCTTCGAAAAAAATTTGGGTCCAAACAAGTTGCAAAATGAACAACATATTTTCTGGTTGAGACCAAACATGTAACTCTATAAAACCATTGATATGATTTCCGCAATATAACTTGCCCTGTACTATTCGTTATTTTCTGGTCAAAGAACCAGTAGTAACAACGTTAATATTAGGGGAATTACCTCCTAAAGACCAGAGATGAATGCTAGTCGAGATGTGACGCTCGCCATGTAAGTTATTTCTCTTCTACCACAGGTAAAGTTTGTGGGAGAACTATTATATAGGTACTTTAACTTGCCTTGTGGATGGGGGAAGTAGAATAACACCCACGTTATCTCCTGCCTGCCGTAAGAGGCGACTAAAAAGGGCTCCAGAACTCTTAATTTGGGAGCGTGGGTTGGCGACCACGGGGTCTTTACCTGAGCCCTGGCATTGTTTGTGCCAGGCTCCTCACTTTCGTCTGTCCTACCCGACCCCAGTTGATCAACTCTTATTCATTTCAGACCCCGACGGTATTAAGTCACGAGGCCTAGGGAGTCTTTCATTAGTTTGATTTGTGTTATCGGAGGATGATTGTCCAGTTGAAAGTGCACTTAAAACAATATTCATCACCACCGCGATGACAACAATGGTGCGGCACCACATTCTCTATGCGGTCCGTCCTTAATGTTATAAGTGGTGGCTGCAATAATATCTCAATTTCACGGGGATATGCGAAGTAGCTCCTATGGGAAGAGCTTTTGGATTACTGACCATCAGCATGATCGTTTGCAAGACAACGGTTCATTTATTTACTTCCTCTCGACCACGCGTCAAAATTCCTTTTTAATTTCATCTTTTCCATTTTCTACCTTGAAAGCCTTGTAGGCGGCCATGGACTGGGGATGACAGCGGCTCTTGAGCGGCAGTGGTCTAGCGCCGGGGATGTCTCGGTACGACCGCGACAGGGTAACCAGTGCCGAAAGGAGATATGCGATTGCCTGGTGGGTTTAGGGAGGTTTCTCATAACTTCTCCTTTACGAGGGGTGTAAGTAGTTGGCAGAAGACTAGCCTTTACACCTCAAGTTATTCTGTACTCTAGTTCTAGGCTATGTTCCTGCGTTTCACGTTGGTACCAACAACGTAAGGCAAGCTGATATAAGTACCAACATAGTTGGAGATGTGTGGGATCTGGTAAATGCAGCACGGGTGAAGTTTAAGAAAGCGGAGATTGTTATTAGTGGAATACTGTGTAGGAGGGATACTGACTGGAGGGTGATTGGGGATTTAAATGAGACTGTGGAGTGGGTATGTGGGAAACTGGGAGTGAAATTTCTAGATCCTAATGGGTGGGTAGGAGATAGGGATCTGCGCTCGGATGGCCTTCATTTAAACCGCAGTGGTACGTATAAGTTAGGAAATTTGTTTGGAAGGGTAATAGGGAGGTACATTCAGGGAAACGGGATGGCCTAGGGAGCGGTGATAAGGGAACAGGGAACTGGAAATCAAGTAGGGATGACATAAAATTGTTAGTGTTGAACTGTAGAAGTATTGTAAAGAAAGGAATAGAATTAAGTAATTTAATAGATATATATTTACCAGATATTGTAATAGGAGTTGATTCATGGCTGAGAAATGATATAATGGATGCAGAAATTTTCTCACGGCACTGGAGTGTGTATCGTAGGGATAGGATAGGAAAGGTGGGAGGGGGAGTTTTCATTCTGGTGAAAGAAGAATTTGTGAGCTACGAAAAAGTTAAAGATGAGACACATGAAATTCTAGGTGTAAGGCTCATTTCTAAAGATAATAGGCAACTTGATATATTTGGAGTGTACAGATCGGGAAAGGGTAGCACTGATGCGGATTCGGAATTATTTGATAGGATAGTCAGCTATGTGGGAAATGACATGGAAAGAAATGTGATTGTAGCGGGAGATCTGAATTTGCCAGATGTCAATTGGGAAGGAAATGCGAACGACAGGAAGCATGACCAACAAATGGCAAATAAGTTAATATGGGAAGGACAGCTGATTCAGAAAGTGATGGAACCAACCAGAGGGAAAAATATTTTGGATGTGGTGCTGATAAAACCAGATGAGCTCTATAGGGAAACTGAAGTAATAGATGGTATTAGTGATCATGAAGCTGTTTATGTGGTAGTTAAAAATAAATGTGATAGAAAGGAAGGTCTTAAAAGTAGGACTGTTAGGCATTACCATATGGCTGATAAAGCAGGTATGAGGCAGTTTCTAAAAAGTAACTATGATCGGTGGAAAACGGTAAATAAAAATGTAAACAGACTCTGGGATGGGTTTAAAGAAATTGTTGAGGAATGCGAAAACAGGTTTGTACCTTTAAGGGTGGTAAGGAATGGTAAAGACCCACCTTATTATAATAGAGAAATAAAGAGACTAAGGAGGAGGTGCAGACTGGAAAGAAATAGAGTTAGAAATGGCTGTGGAAGTAAGGAGAAATTGAAGGAACTTACTAGAAAATTGAATCTAGCAAAGAAGGCAGCTAAGGGTAACATGATGGCAAGCATAATTGGCAGTCATACAAATTTTAGTGAAAAATGGAAGGGTATGTATAGGTATTTTAAGGCAGAAACAGGTTCCAAGAAAGACATTCCAGGAATAATTAATGAACAAGGGGAGTGTGTATGTGAGGATCTTCAAAAGGCAGAAGTATTCAGTCAGCAGTATGTAAAGATTGTTGGTTACAAGGATAATGTCGAGATAGAGGAAGAGACTAAGGCCAAAGAAGTAATAAAATTTACATATGATAACAATGACATTTACAATAAGATACAAAAGTTGAAAACTAGAAAAGCGGCTGGAATTGATCAGATTTCTGGGGATATACTAAAGACAATGGGTTGGGATATAGTACCATATCTGAAGTACTTATTTGATTATTGTTTGACCGAAGGAGCTCTACCAGATGAATGGAGAGTTGCTATAGTAGCTCCTGTGTATAAAGGAAAGGGTGATAGACATAAAGCTGAAAATTACAGGCCAGTAAGTTTGACATGCATTGTATGTAAGCTTTGGGAAGGCATTCTTTCTGATTATATTAGACATGTTTGCAAAATTAATAACTGGTTCGATAGAAGGCAATTCGGTTTTAGGAAAGGTTATTCCACTGAAGCTCAACTTGTAGGATTCCAGCAAGATATAGCAGATATCTTGGATTCTGGAGGTCAAATGGAATGTATAGCGATTGACATGTCTAAAGCATTTGATAGGGTGGATCATGGGAGACTACTGGCAAAAATGAGTGCAATTGGACTAGACAAAAGAGTGACTAAATGGGTTGCTATATTTCTAGAAAATAGATCTCAGAGTGTTAGAGTAGGTGAAGCTTTGTCTGACCCTGTAATAGTTGAGAGGGGAGTTCCTCAGGGCAGTGTTATCGGACCTTTATGTTTTCTTATATATATAAATGATATGAGTAAAGGAGTGGAATCGGAGGTAAGGCTTTTTGCGGATGATGCTATTCTCTATAGAGTGATAAATAAGTTACAAGATTGTGAGCAACTGCAACGTGACCTCGAAAATATTGTGAGATGGACAGCAGGCAATGGTATGTTGAAAAACGGGGCTAAAAGTCAGGTTGTGAGTTTCACAAATAGGAAAAGTCCTCTCAGTTTTAATTACTGCGTTGATGGGGTGAAAGTTCCTTTTGGGGATCATTGTAAGTATCTAGGTGTTAATATAAGGAAAGATCTTCACTGGGGTAATCACATAAATGGGATTGTAAATAAAGGGTACCGATCTCTGCACATGGTTATGAGGGTGTTTAGGGGTTGTAGTAAGGATGTAAAGGAGAGTGCATATAAGTCTCTGGTAAGACCCCAACTAGAGTATGGTTCCAGTGTATGGGACCCTCACCAGGATTACCTGATTCAAGAATTGGAAAAAATCCAAAGAAAAGCAGCTCGATTTGTTCTGGGTGATTTCCGACAAAAGAGTAGCGTTACAAAAATGTTGCAATGTTTGGGTTGGGAAGAATTGAGAGAAAGAAGAAGAGCTGCTCGACTAAGTGGTATGTTCCGAGCTGGCGTGGAATGACATTAGTAGACGAATAGGTTTGAATGGGGTCTATAAAAGTAGGAAAGATCACAATATGAAGATATAGTTGGAATTCAAGAGGACAAACTGGGGCAGATATTCATTTATAGGAAGGGGAGTTAGGGATTGGAATAACTTACCAAGGGAGATGTTCAATAAATTTCCAATTTCTTTGAAATCATTCGGAAAAGGCTAGGAAAGCAACAGATAGGGAATCTGCCACCTGGGCGACTGCCCTAAATGCAGATCAGTATTGATTGATTGTTAGTACTCGCTTGTCGGTCATTTGCCCAAACAGGTAGGTCACCACGGGCTGTGAGGCGGGGCGGAGCCTCACGGCAGCCCCCCCCCCCATTAAAAAGACACACACTAACACAGCTTTATTCTTTTTTATCTCACTTATAAAGAGGCTAACATTGTTGAGGTGGGATGAGCGATGACCGTCCGACTAGGCCTCCAGTGATTTCTATCTCTTCGGACCGTTGATGAAGCACGAGGATGAACATCATGACTTGGCTTCAGAAACTGGAAGCAGATTTCTGTCTTGCCAGCATCGATGTCTTGATGTAGAGGAACAAGATCTTGGATAAGAACAGTGAGTATGTTGAATAGCAATGTGTACTACAATTCTTATATGTGCCTGTAAAATAAAGTTTCTCCGTGCAAGATCTTGTTTCCTTATTTTTTTAAAGGTGTATTTTACTTATAACACATGGTGCCCGTCATCCTTGAAGGGTCTGCCTTACAAAGGCTGCACCACTCGTAGTAATTAGTCATATAAAATACACACCGGGGTGTACAAAATTCTCGGTACTTCCTGAAAGGTATACATTGGCAAAACATTCCACTTCCACTGGTACTCGTATCAAGGAACACCAACGTAATATTCGTCTCAACCAGCCAGACAAATCAGCAATAGCTGGGCACGCCCTATGTATGTCGCGTTCCAAGTAGTTCGACTACTACTGACATGTTTTCATTCCTTCCTTGAAGAAGGAGGTGAGCCCCTTAGACGGTGACGCCATCTCTCAGACCAGGAGATGCTTGGGGAAAGTGAGGGGGTAGGCGTTCGTTGCCTATGCTAGGAAGTGTTTCGGCATTCACCTTAGTGCAGGAGAATGGAAAGCCACGGAAAACAATTTTCAAGACAGCCGAAGGTGGGGACCAGTCCCTCTCCGTCTCTCGAATACAGGGGCGTAGAGCTACGGTAGAGCCTTGGCCATCCCTCCTCAGCTATGTCGGCCGGTTAGAGTGCAGAGCTGTCGGACCACGGGCCAGCGGTGGCCACGTGTGGGCCCAGACTCACCCTGCATCCGCCGACCCGATGTTCGAGCTCTTACCTACACTAAAAACTACAGGTCTTGGATTATACGGGAAGCTATGGAAACACGTATTTCAATAGGAATACTCTCTGTCACTTACGTAATACTGGTTGCCAGCCATTAAGGATTTATATAGGCGTCTTTTCACTGTTATTTCTTTCCAATTTTATCCAAATTCGTATTCTCCTCATCACGAGATGGTTGACACTGCGCGCAGGGAGCCATCTAGTGACTAACGTGAATACCACTTACTATAGACAACGGTAAAGCATTCTTAAGTTCAAGTTATTTCAAACCTTCATTCATTTTTAGAGAAGTCTTGCTCGTGAACAGACGAGATTATCTTTTTTTTTTAAATGCCCAAAAGCTTATTATCGTATCTACATACAAACTATTATTATCTATGTAATGTGATGATCATTCATTGGGCAAAATTTGAATCACCAGTATACTGTATTTCAAGGAAAGTGGGGGTCACGAGGGATGATACACACTGTTTCACAGAGCACATCTCGCTCAGTGGAAATACTCTCCGCCGTCGCAACTTCCAATTTTTGCTCGACCGGTTGGCCTTCATCTCTACCTGCTACCTAGCCGATCTCAATCAGCATATAGGTTGACGCCTCGCTGGCTGTTGACTTCCCTATGCCCATGGCCCATTGTATCATCCCCGGAGTGGACCCAGCCAACTCCAGACATCGTCGATGACCTCCTCGCCGCTGACTTCGAGGTACATCATGCCTACAGAATGACGGATGGCCACATCTGTACACCCTCTACGCAGATTCTAGTGTATCTCAGCGGAGAGGACGCCCTCCGCCACCTCTTCGCTTCCGGCGCGATGATCTATTGTAAGAACTACGCTCATTCAAAGCCAGCTCTCTGAAACTCCAACCCTTGTCCCAGCTGTCCACGAGCCCACACCCCTGACGACGCTTCAGCCATCAATACCCTCCTTCCCACCACCGACCACCATTACCACAACCACCATATCGTCCGCTAGTATCCTTTCTCTTCTTCCTGTCACAACGGTTACCACCTGTCACCCATCGCCTGTTATGTCGTCATCTCTCCCAATTTCTTCGCCCACTGCCCTTCAGCACCTCCCTGCAAGCACGCCGGACTCAACTGTCACCGCTTCGCCATCGATATCTTCGCCAGCCAACACCACAGCAGACGCCGCCCAGACATCTTTGACCCAGTCATCTTCACCGACCCATCCAGCTGTGTATAGCTGTGTGCTGCGTGGAATCCCACCTGAAACCTCCGACAGGGACGTTCGGCAACTCGATGGTCGACATAATTAATACTAGTTAAGTTAGGACGTGAAAAAGAGCAGGATTAACGTAACGAGTAAAAATAATCAAGCAAGAACTGCATTATGTTTCACAAAACGTATTTCTTCTTCTTCTTCTTGTCGTTTGGGCCTACTGAGGACCACGGGGCTCATTTCGACTCCTTGTATGGAAATTCTGTTTTTTCTTCGCCCAGAAAGGTTTCATCTTCTGGCTGTGTGCTTGTTTCCTTTCCTCGGTCCACTTCGGTCGGGTGGTGCCTGTACTCTGTCTGCTGGTGAGAGACTCTGGAAAGACACCTTGAAAGGTCAACTGCCGGAATAATACACGATCCTGTATGGTTTGTTCTGAAATCCCCATATGTTCTAAGTCGGACTTCACTGTGGTGATTCTTTTTTTTTTTTTGGACGCTTTCCCTCTGCCTGTAGTGGTAAAGATCTTGCTGGTCTGTAAGTACTCATACGAGTAAAATTACCATAAAAAGTCAATCGCCTCTTCCTCATGGATGTAACTATGTCTTCTTGATGGTCATAGATCTCATTGTTGTGCCTTATCCTGTAAGCACCATCCCCTTCTCTTATTGGTCCTAAAATGCTCTTTAGTATTTTTCGTTCCTTGAGCTCTAGCTTCCTCAGTGGGCCTTTTCTGTTCATCAGAAGACACTCCGAGGCGCACAGTACGGGCGGTCTTACTACATGGTCCGAAATTATTTTTGTTGTTAATTTGTATAGAAGCGTTACTTTGCCAAAGTTAACATTTTAATAAATCTGTGTTTACAAAAGTTTGTCATTCAAATCTTCTTATTTAAATTTTTTTCTTCTCTCTTATCCTTCTTGCTTAGTAATTTAAGGTTAGTTTGTAACATTCGAAGATGTCTCTGTGGGTAGTACCCACTCAGCGACCCTGTGATAGTCTTATGCCGGTGCCACATTTCTATGGCTTGAAGGGTAGAGGGTTGAATACAATAACATTATTAACAACTGCTACAAATTTGAGTACAGCAATATTTCATATCACACAATATCAACAACAACAATCACTGTTTACTCCCAGTTTTCACAAACACCTGTGCCAGTCACGTGATTAAATCGAAACTTATAATTGGTCGATGTGGAATTGGTCAATTTGGTTAGCAATACCTTAAGGAGTTGGACGTTTCTGTAACTCAGGCTGATATTATAATGCTAAATATTAACAGTTATGGCCGCTTTTGATACTAATTAATCTCTTAATTAGATCCCACATATTCTTTACTATATGAGTCAGCGATAACTCCGATTTAAAAATGGAGTTGGCCATGTTTGTAACTAGGCCACTCAAAATGATGTTTAAGAGTAAAAAATAGGTCGGGGTAAAAACAACCCTTTACTTTAATATTCAATACCTCTTCAACCGTTCGTTGCAGGAAACTGACTTTTAAAATTTATCGAAAATTATTCTAACCGGTGATATATATAAACTCACGCCAAAATGCTTCTTTTAAAGTTTTGGGGTAAGAATGAATTTGAACGTTAAAGAAAGAGCTTCGGAGGATACTTTATATAGTGCTTAGAATAAGAAATACATTTTTGGGGTGAAAACAATCCTTAAATTCAAAATTCAATATCTCCTCAACAAGGCATCGTAAAAAGCTATTCTCGAGCTCAAAATGTTTCGTTTTACTTGCTCTTAATCTTCACATAACGTTTCTGCTCTTTATCACAACATATTCCTCCACTCCTCCCCGCAAGTCCTTAAAAGGCCTGTAGTGGCTGTATGATGTTTTATAGCACCTAAACATTTCCGATCATGACCCCCCCAAAAGGAAAAGTCCTGTCATGCGCAAAACGGGACCGAAAAGAAGGCCAGCTCCCTCCTACCCCGTCCTTCCCTCCCTCCCCCACCACCTTGAAATCCTCGGTATAATGTACATGACATGTTTCAAAATAGGATCTATAATGTCCACGCAATATCCTACGGCATTAGCCTGGAGTGTCGAACTCGAAGTAACAAGCCGTAAGCCTCCTCTAAGTTAGCTCTCCAAAGTTAGCCATTCATAACCGTAATGTATACGATTTAGCCTTACAACACCTATCACAAAGAACATATAGGAGTGTCGAACTCGAAGTAACAAGCTGTAAGCCTCCTCTAAGTTAGCTCTCCAAAGTTAGCCACTCATAACCGTAATGTATATGCTTTAGCCTTACAACACCTATCACAAAGAACATGTATAGTCAACATCTTGTTCCGCATTCCAAACTCAGCTCCGAGTCCTTGAGATCATCCTCCAAAGTTAATCCTATATAAGCAATACGTTTGTATTAGTCCTTACTCCACCTCCTTGTCTCATATGGGCCATGCACAGTCGCCATCTTGGAGCTCAGCTCCGATGACCCAAAGTTGTCCTGCAAGTTATTCTTCTATACGCAATGCATACGTATTATGCCTTATACTACATCCTAAGTCCCATGCGAACTATGTATAGTCGTCATCTTGGAGCTAAGCTCTGACATCCAACGTTTCGCCATCTCGCAATTTCTATACGAACCATAAATAGTCACTATCTCAGAGTTCTGAGTCCTTCACAGCACTCTTCAACTCTTTTTCTATAAGCAATGCGTACGTATACACCCTTTACACCACCTCCTTTGTTCCATATGAACAATGTAAGTTCGCCATTTTGGAGCTCAGCTCCGATGCTCTGAAGTTGCCCTCCAAGTTATTCTTCTATAAGCAATGCGTACAAATTGGGCCTTACACTACTTCACAGGTCACATACGAACCACGATTGTATAGTTACAATCTTGGAGCTCAGCTCCGAAAGCCCAAGGTTTCTTCTAAAGTTATTCTCATATAAACAATGCATGCATATTAACACTTTTTCACAAACTGCTACCGTTACTACAGTAACACGGGTTATCAAACGAACTGTACATTTCTATAAGTACCCAATGCTGATTACCATGATGTTACCCAGATCGTGATGAAATCAACTTAAGAAAATGTTTCGTTTATAAAAGAGCGTGAAACGTTCCGTACAGTTAATTTATAGCTACTATTTTGCCTATCAGCCTTGCGCCAGAAGCCTTCAAACTAGTGTAGGAAAAGGCAGCCAGTAAAGAAGAGAAAGAAGGAACAGAAGCTGCCAGAACTGTCACAGTTTGTCCCCATGTATAGCAGCCATATTCCTCAGAAAGTCCTACGAGATAAGTCTGAATTCTTAAGCTTCTAATTTGGGTCTGTAAAATTGGCATTCCCTCTGTCAAGTAGGTAAATAGCCGCAATCTTACCTTGTTATATTAAGCGCGGGGTCGAACCCGATTATGTACAAGTATGCACACATAGCCAGCCGTCTTAATTTCCAAATCGCCTGCTCCAAAATCTGTAAAGTTGGCCGTCTCTCTGTCAAGTCTGCGACCCATCAGAGTGCAGCACACTCCCAGAAGTGGCGCGACAGCTGTCAAACACTGCCACGCCTACTTTTCAAATCACTCGCGTGTGATGTTACAGGCACGTTCCCCTCCCCTTGAACGCCCCTGACATGCCCTCGTTGAGCTACCATTGTCATATAGGTTCTACTCCGAGTGACTTGAGATTGTAAGAATAATCACTGTTGTAAAACTCTTTACCTTGTTCAGTTTGAAGAAGACGTGGGCAGCGTTTTTATTGATGAATAATATGTTTGAAAGCATCTTTGAGGTTAGCTGCTGATTCAGAATGCACGTGCTATGCAAAAGCAAACTTGGAGTACTGTACACATCGATAACAGTATGTAGATACTTATACCCTTTATTGCTAGAGGCTAAGGAATTATTTCTACAAAATCATCTTGCCATTCTTCAACCTTTCCACATGTAATACCACGTCTGCGATTGTAAGAGTAACGAGCTGGTTTATGTAAGTCATGTGCGCTGTTTACCTTTACAGGTCAGGTCTTGCTTTGCGAAGCCATTACTCAATAATGTCAGCATTAAGTAATTCCTTCGCTATTTATAGAACCTCTCATTCATGTCCTGTTTGGCCGGCATCTTGACAGGCTTTTAGCAGCTGCAAACGTTCTACGAGTAGATTACGGTCACTCCAGTATCATACGTCTACGTTGGGCAACAAAGGCTTACCGGGCGAGTTGGCCGTGCGCGTAGAGGCGCGCGGCTGTGAACTTGCATCCGGGAGATAGTAGGATCGAATCTCACTATCGGCAGCCCTGAAGATGGTTTTCCGTGGTTTCCCATTTTCACACCAGGCAAATGCTGGGGCTGTACCTTAATTAAGGCCACGGCCGCTTCCTTCCAACACCTAGGCCTTTCCTATCCCATCGTCGCCATAAGACCTATCTGTGTCGGTGCGACGTAAAGCCCCTAGCAAAAAAAAACAAAGGCTTATAAATATAATTGGACCACGTACAGACGTTTGATGTGAAAGAAACAGCTTAGAAACAAGCTCTCGATACTTATGACTCCTTATTGTATTTACGGCTTCTATTCTCTAGTAATTACGTTGTGTAACATTAGAAAAAATGGAGAATCGAACTATAGTTCTTAAGATCATCTGGTGAAATTATATTCTTGTCGGATGTCTGAGAGAATAGTCGTTGTAAGAGACCTTCAGTAGGTTTATAAGTCACGTCTTTTACGATGAGACTGTTGCTGTTAATCTTAACGTCAGTGTCACTTACACGTAAACAGTCATCTTCATACGGAATACCGTAGGTTGTGTCGATATCTTCTGTAAAGAGTTTTTCTATGTAAGGAGAAAAGAGTGAACCAAAGGTGTTCTGAATAAATGTTTTTAGCTAATTACGATACTCTGGAGTAATTATAGAAAGGAAGGTATATCTTGCTTTGAAGTACCAGGTGTTTCTGTAATAACGTATGTATTTAAAAATGTAACTTGCTTAGATGGTAAAGAGAGGTTCAGATCTTCATCCTCTTGCATATCCTGCAACTCCTCTACCTGCTTCTCCATATCGTGGTGTGTTTGCATAGTAACAGAACTTGTAGTAGGCTCAAACGATGTAGTAGAATAAGAAAATTCTCTTAGAGCTATACGGAGTTGTGTTTTAAAAACTTAATCAGTATCTGGTTGAATACATTTATGCTCTTAAAATTTACGTCGAATATAGTTTCAAGCATGGATGATAGGTTGCACAGTCTCTCTGCTTGATGTTGATATTACGACGGTTTCGTACCAAATTCTGTCTGTAACCGCTGTGTTTATGCTTACGAAATGATCAAAGCAGATGTGATACTTCCTTTATCAATAACATAAAAGACATAACTTTGCGATGACCAACATGTAGCATACAGAAGTTTAGAATCATTGAATGTCATATCAGTGTTAACATGATCGTCAAACACATGTCTCATGTTGCGCTCATGTTGTCGAGATAGTACAATGATATCAGCGCTGTCACGTACCAACTGCTTTGGCACACGAGAATAGGTTTGGCATAAATAGAAACAATCTACATATTTATGACGTCCCATACTAAATAATGCACGAATACCATCTTACAGTTCTGTAGCAAAATCGTCAAAGATCTTGAGAGAATTAGGACGCACATCATCCGGTGACAGTATTTGCTCAGGTGCATTATTTTTAAAATATCAAAACAGCTTTAACCAGATCCTGCATAAGGTGCGGAATAATATACAGTGGTTGATGGAGTAACTTTGGGAAAATGTAAATATTTTGGAAGTGTATGCCATTTTAAGAGTTAATGAGTTCGAGTAAAATATTTGTCTTGCCGCATCCCGACGGTCCGATAAGAATACTTCGAAGTGTAGAGGGAAACAATGTTTTATGACGACTTTGCGTAGTTGTAACAGAACTAGGTGGTAGATGTAACGCTATATCGCTGATAGGTAGTGCGTCTTGCCGCTTTATAACCTTCATGCTGACTGAATGAATTATTACATGATAAGTAGGGCCCGGATGTTTATGCAGTGATAGGTTAGAATGCAAACTTACTGAAGCGAGTACCAAGCAGAGTCTACCCGCAGGACCGTAGTGCTATGAGGTTTACATGTACATTAGGGGTTCGGCCCATTAAAACCCCTATAATTCATGTTACTACCACTACATTAGGTTAGAGCGGGCTAGTCGACATTTTCTACTAACAAAATTATTTAGTAACAATATTAATTAGTAGGAAATGTCGACTAGCCCGCTCTAACCTAATGTAGTGGGAGTAACATAAAATCTAGGGGTTCTAATGGGCCGAACCCCTAATGTTTATGCAAAACTCATAGCATTACCGTCGTGCCGGTAGACTCTACTAGTTACCTATTATTGCATAAACATCCGGGCCCTAATGATAAGCATATATAACGAATGAGACAAGAGGTAACTGTCACTTCGTAAATTGCTGTTAACGAATGATGTCTTGTACAGAATGGTGAAACAACGGTATCACATCGTTATGAAGAAGGGTAAGAATAAGAAGGAGACAAGACAGTAGGATTGAAAGCAGTAGTCGAAGCAGCGCGAAAAGCTATTCGTGGAGAATACAATGCACGAGTAATTATCACCAAGGCTCTACGCGCAGCATGGGCGAGAATTTCTCCTAAGAGTGAAGCAATGTTTCGCAAACGTCCTGAAATTATTCCTTACTGATACGAGCGGATTCCTTCCAGCGTTGTTTGCTGGACTAGTAGTTTTAGGATTTCTCCTAGATCGTGTTAGTGCAGTAGCAAGAAGTGTCAAGGCTGTACAAGAGGCAAAGCGGGAGTTGAAAGAAAGTACAAATCATAATGAGACGATGGAGGCAATTGCATTGCGAGATATAGGTGTACACATGAAGTGAGCACCATACAAAAAGGCTTGCTATCCACACATCGCAAAAAATGTCTACTGAATGCACTGCTACATCTTACTCAACTCAAGGAGGTGTTGCTATGTTTGTTAAATAACTAGGAATTTACGAATTTCGTGGTGTGTTTATAATGAGATCAGCTACCAGCACACCTACATGAATGCAAGACTCCCGTGATCAACTTAGACGACAGCCGTGGATACGGAACTCATTACGTTGCCTACGTAACACGCCACTAGAATGGCTCTTCCGTTCAACCATGCGTGATTCGATAATTTGTTTTGATGCTTTGCAAAAACGTGTCTACTAATTCTTCTTCCGAATTCATGACGTTGAAGAAATTAGATGAGAAAGTCATTTTTCCTTTTTCTGGATTTGTAGGTACTGTGCCGTGAACGACCTCGAATGATTGTCTTGAACATATGCTAGCTGTTGGATTGGTTTGAAGCCTCTCATATTTGTCATTAAATGCATGTTTGGATTGTGCTCCAAAAAGTTGAATATTTCAAGTAGACATGCAATTCATCAGCTGGTGTTGTGCGAGGTGTAGTTGGAAGAGTTTGCCTGAAGTCACTGGATAGTAATACCAATGCTCAACCAAATGGAACCCGATTATTTCTCAAGTCTTTCAATGTATGGTATAATGCTTCCAATAACTTATTGTGAGCCATGCAATGATTTTGCACGCCTGAAGAACTTTTCACATTGCTGATGTTTTTGAATGTTACATGATGGGTTTTCTGTGAATTGCATGTTTAGTGACAAGCGCTGTTATTGCTCCTTGCATCAACTTGACAGCAACGCCTGAAGAAGCAAGAGCTAACGAAATATGGCCGTTTTTACGAATTTTAGACAGGATTATGGAAATTAAGAACATTTTTCTAGTTCTATCTGAAGCGTCCAAAAAGTGCAATCAACCGGATTGCTTTGCCAGAGCTTGTATGTTGGTATCAAATGCTATCTTTTATTCTGGAAGGAGTTTCGGTGTATTTTCTTGGACGAAGAGCTTAAAGTCATTTATGGTGTATGATTGGTCTCTGAGCAGTTCTCTGTCGAGTGTTGCATTGATGGACTGATTTGGCACTGTCATTCCCAATTGTGCCAACAATTCACCACAAATTGCAAGGCAAAGATCCTCAATGAAGATTAGAGCTTCATTGTATATATCTTCTGTGAAATCCCACCCGTGATTCTGTGTTTCTTTCGGCTGCTCAAGTTCAGAAACATAATTGCATATTGCAATGGATCGTTGCATCTCTGAGTGTCAGGACTGTCAGCAATTCTTCGTAGTTTCCCATTTCTGCTCTGAAAATGATATCGTGAGGATGAACTTCTTATCCAACCATGACAATTGCTACCTTATCAAATGTTGGCGCGTTATATCGTCTGACATGCTCAATGGCTGGTGTTTGATCAGCACGAATAACAATTCTATGGTTGTCTGATGGCATGAGATTAATCGCACTTTTAAAAATCGGAATAAAATTATTGCTGTCATATAACTTTTTACAACTACTCAAAAATATGCCTTCTGATTCCAGTAGAGTTTTGGAAGTGTGCATTCAATTGGTCATCTTCATCTACGATAAAGTAAATTTAGGAAAATTTATGGTTATTGCTTGGGAAAGGAAGCAAATTTGGAAAATTTGGTAAATTTGTCCCTGAATTTCAAATGTCGACATAAAATGCTCCGCTATAATGTTAGCGCTGAATGAAGTCGTCTGAAAACAGGAATTGTAATTTCTTATGTTTTTGAGAAATGTTTTGATTCATCAGTACTTCCATTTCATAAACTTTTCAGTGGTTCTTTCGGCTGCTCAAGTTCAGAAAGCTTCACTTTTCCGCTCGCGAAGCACATTCCCGGGCTTTCTCCTTTAAACATTTTTGTGCAGTGAGGACAAACTTTGTCCATTTTTCCGATTTGAACGAATTTACATGAGGTACTGAATATCTGGTGCGTATGAAAAGGAAATCCGGTGATATGAAGCTCGGTTATTCAGATATTGCAACTGCGTACATCTTCGCTGTTTATCTATTTATTCTGGGCGTATTTGAGATGATTGTGCTCTTCTTCTTCTTCTCGATTCAATTTGTAAGACTTGAAGTGTTTCTTCCTGCTCATCTGCCGATTCTTCTGCTAACCTTTGAGAAGTTCTGACTATAGCACGTTCATTATGATCTAAACGTTCCTGATCAGTGCTGTCTGTCCTCCTTTGACGGTCTATGATTGCGTGTCGAGGATGGCGGCCTTTATTCGAGCGTGGGCGAGGAATTACTGTTGATTAATGAATGTGGTACTATGGCTTATGACTAAAGTTTGCCATACTACGACTAGGGGTCTTTTATTATTACTTAATGATATGAAGCTCCATCATTCAGATATTGCAACTGTATACGTCTTAGCTGTTGATCTAATTGTTATTGGCGTTCTTGAGACTACTGTGCTGCTCTTCTTCTCCTCGATTCAACTCATAAAACTCATAATATGGCTGGCGGAAACACAGGCTACGATCAACTGAAATGAAACTACGTAATCACGCGCTCATTTGAATGCAACGTTGTGTCAATTCCAAGTCGGTCGATCGACTACTTTTAGAGTTTTGCGAGCACGGGATATATTTATTCATGTTTATTGACATTTATTAACATTTACAATAACAGACAATGACTTACTTGAAAGCACATCTCGATCACGGAATGTTGCATTCCTATTTCCAAATAACAGGCAAAGAATAAGAGAGGTCCTTCATAAAATATGGCGGCGTGTTCCTATCCTCTTATATACAGCAACAAGCTGTTACGCGCGGCTTCGCTCGCGCGGATTCAGTAATTTGATGAAAGTTCCCGGTACTGTACTAAGACATTGTCTGAAAATCCCTAAAGTAAAATTAAATCACCGGAAAATTGAGTTTCATTTACTCCAGAAACTCTTTCTAAACAACGTTTGTGGTGTTGCCTTTTGGAACTGATATAACCATGCGACATACAACTGTATATGCGAGGAACATTATTCTAGCAAGTCGAAAAAATACAGTTTTTAAATGAGATTCCTAATATCTATTTCCACGTCTGTAACATCTTCAGTTGTGAGATATAAATATCCCCGTAAAAACAATTTCATTCCTTTCCTCCAACCCCCATTTTTTATTCCCCCCCCCTGAAATGCGTTTTCCCTCTCTTTCTAAAGGAGACGCCAAATACCAATTTTCACGTATGTAATATCTTCAGTTTTTTAAATATGAGTATACTCTTATAAATAAGTCAAGTAATTTTCCAATTCTTTCACCCCCCTAAAGTGGATTTTCCGAAAACAGAAAGTATGTATTTATTTTTAAAGGAGATTACAATTACTAATCTTCTCGTCTGTAACATGTTTACTTTTTAGATATAAGTATCCTCATATAAGTAATTCAAGTAATTTTTCAATTCTTTCACCCATTTAAGTGGTTGTTTCGAAAACAAAATAAGACATGTTCAGTTTTTGAGATATACTCTAAGTATTCCCTTAAAAGTTCAATTTGTTTCACTTCCGTTCATCCTCCCCATTAAGTGAAATTTCCGAAAACAAAAAGTATATGTTTCATTATTTACAAAGGAGTTTCCAAATACCAATAATCACGACTGGAAAATCTTCATATTTTGAGATATATCTTTATGAGTATACACTCAGAACAAGAATTCAACTCCTATTTCACCCATTCCCGTAAGTTGATTCCACACTCCACCCCCAGATGCCTATTTCTTTATTTTTAAAGGAGATTCCAAATGGCAATTTTGACGTCTGTAGAATCTTTAGTTTTTAGAAGTATCCTTATACAAATTCAACTATTTTTTCGATTCTTTGACCCTAAAGTGGATTTTGGAAAACAAAATAATACGTATTCCTTTATTTTTAAAGAAAATTTCAAATACCAGTTTTCACTTTTGCAACATCCTTAGTTTTTGAGATATAAATATTCCCATACAGAGAATCCAACTAACTTTTCAATACCTTCATTCCCCTTTTAAGAGGATTTTCCAAAAACAGAAAAATGCGTATTTTTTTATTTTTAAAGGAGACTCCAGGTGTCGATTTTCACTTCTATAACATATTCAGTTTTTGATATATCAATATCCTAATAAAAATAATTCAACGAACATTTCAGTCATTTTTACCCCCTTTGCGGGTTTTGTAGAAAACAAGAAATACATTGTTTCTTTATTTTTAAAACGGATTAAAAATACCAGTTTTCACGTTTGTAACATATTAACATTTGAATATATACTGTAGATATTCTCATATTGAAACATCACACCCCTTTTACACGTCCCCTTGAGTGAATTTTCCGAAAATAAATGATCTATGTTTCTTTACGTTTGGAGGGAATTCCAAATATCAGTTTTCACGTATGAAACATTTTACGCTTCTGAGATATAATGTAGAAACTTCACCCCCTTTGTCACACCTATTCATCCACAACATTGGATTTTCCAATAAAAAATACGCGTGTTTCTTTACTTTAAAATGAGATTCCTAATACTAGTTTTTACGTCTGTAAAAGTCTACTATTTTGGTTTAAGTATCAGTTTTAAAGGGAGATTTCAAATAACAGTATCAGCTTCAACGTTTGTAATATCTTCAGTTTTTTATATAAAAGCATCCGGATGAAAGAAAGTCAACCCCTTGATCAGTCTCCCCCACAATCACCTAAGTAGATTTTTCGAAAACAAATTAATACGTGTTATGTATTTTTAAAGGAGACTTGAAATGCCCGTTTTCATGTCTGTAACATCTTAAGTTTTTAAGATATACGTATCCTCATAAAAGGAATTCAACTCTTTCTTCACTTCTTACCACCCCTTCCCTCCCTTGAATAGATTGTTTGAAAGTAAAAAAATAAATATATGTTTCTGTTTTTACAAGAGTGTAAATATACCAACTGTCACGTCTGTAATATCTCCAGTTTCAACTCCTTCTTTACTTATTTTAACCCCCACGCCCTTATGTAGATACTTACATGTTTCTTTATTTTGAAAGGAGATACAGATACCAGTTTCACGTCTGTAATATCTTTACTTTTTATATATAAATATCCTAATACAAATAATTCACGTGTTTTCAATTTTTTCACGCCCCTTTAAGTGGATTTTCAAAAACAAAAGATGATATGTTTCTTTATTTTTAAAGGAGATTCCAAATATCAATTTTCACATGTGTAACATCTTTAGGATTTGAGTTATACAGTAAGTATCCTCATAAAAAGAATTCAACTCTTTTCTCATCCTAACCACTTTTAAGTTCATTCCTCCCCTCAAAATGCGTGTTTCCTTATTTTTAAAGGAGATTACACTTACCAATTTTCAAGTCTGCAACATTCATATTTTGAGACATAAGTATCCCCTTAAACGTATTCAATTTTTTCACTTCCTTTCACCGTTCCCATTAAGCGAATTTTTCGAAAAATTACGGGTTTCTCTATTTATAAAGGAGAATCCAAATACCAATTATCAAGTCTTTTAAATCTTCAGTTCTTGAGATAAATGAATCTTCATGCAAAGAATTCAGTTCCCATTTCACCTCCCACCAAACTTATTTTCCCCCGAAAATTCGCTTTTATTTTTAAAGGTGATTTCAAAA
This sequence comes from Anabrus simplex, assembly GCF_040414725.1. Taxonomy (NCBI): domain Eukaryota; kingdom Metazoa; phylum Arthropoda; class Insecta; order Orthoptera; family Tettigoniidae; genus Anabrus; species Anabrus simplex. The sequence goes on along the minus strand of NC_090265.1, from coordinate 1,597,172,668 downwards.
ATAAATTTTCATATCAGTAAATCTTCAATTTCTTTAGATCCTAGTAGTTACCCGCGACTTTGCTCGCGTGGATTTCGTAATTTGATAAAAGAATCGTTCGTCGGTACTGTACTAAGATAATATCTGAAAATCCCTAAAGTAAAAATAAAATCACTGAAAAATATAGTTTCATTTACCCAAGAAACTCTTTGTAAACTACATTTTTGGTATTGGCTTATGGGGCTGAGATGACGATGAGACATAGAACTGTACATGTGAGAAATAGCCTTCTCTAAAGTAGAGAAAGAAAGTTTCTTTATTTTTAAAGGAGATTCCTAATACATATTTCCCCGTCTGAAACATCTTCAGGTTTTTAGATATAAATATCCTCGTAAAAAAGTATTTCACTCCTTTCTTCACCCCGTTAAGTTGATTTTCCCCCCTTCCCCCCGAAATGGGCTTCCTTTTTTTTTTTTTTTTTTTTTTTTGTAAGGAGATTCCAAGTACCAATTTTCACGTCTGTAACATCTTCAGTTTTTGAGATATATGTATTCTCATGAGAGGAATTCAATTTCTTCTTCACTTCTTTCCATTCCTTCCACCTTTAAAATGACTTTCCGAAGATAAAACACAATTTTCTATTTTTAAAGGAGGTTCAAAATACCAACTTTGACGTCTGTGATATCTTCAGTTCTTGAGATATATGTACCCTTACAAACAGAATTCAACTCCCTATTTATTTGTTTCTCCCCCATTATGTTAGGGGCTGCCTGGCCGAGACGGTAAAGGCGTGCTCGGTTCGCCAGAAAGGACGTGGGTTCGAATCCCCGTCAGAAAGTCGTAAAATTTAAGAAATGAGATTTCCACTTCCGGAGGCGCATATGGCCCTGAGGTTCACTCAGCCTGCACAAAAATGAGTACCAGGTTAATTCCTGGGGGCAAAGGCGGCCGGGCGTAAAGCTAACCACTCTACCCCATCACGTGCCGAGGTTAACAATGGTGGAAGCCTTTACCTTCCACTCCTCCAAGGTGACTTTGCTTTTGCCCCCATTATGTTCATATTCCGAAAACAAAAGCAACGTGTTTCTTTAATTTTAAAGGGGGCTCCGATTACCAATTTTCACGTCTGTAATTTCTTTAGTTTTTTATATATATATCCATATACAAATAACTCAAGTAAATTTTCAATTCTTTCACCCCACTCTCAAGAGGTTTCTCGAAAAGAAAAGAAGACACGTTTATTTATTTTAGAGAGATTCCACATATCAATTTTCACGTGTGTAACATGTTTCGTTTTTGAGATATAGGTATCCTCATTAAATTAATTCAAATCATTTTCATTCTCCCCCCTGTTAAGTTCATTCACCCCCACCCCCCAAAAAACTGCATGTTCCTTTATCTTTAAAGGATATTCCATTTACCAATTTTTACGTCTGTAAACTTTATTTTTCGAGATATAAGTATTCCATTAAAATATTTCAATTTTTCACTTGCTTTCACCCCACCCTTAAGTGCATATTACGAAAATATGTACGGGTTTCTCTGTTTATGAAGGAGCTTCCAAATACAAATTATCACGGTTGTTACATCTTCAGTTTTTGAGATATCAGTACCCTAATAAAAAGTAATCAACCCCATTTACAGTCCTTTATACTCCCCCTTTCGTTTCTCCAAAAACAAAAATACATTTTCCTTTATTTTTAAAACATTAAAAATACAAATTTTCACGCCTGTGACATGTCAAGTTTTTGAGATATACTGTAGATATAGTTATTTTAAAAATTCATCCTACCCCCCTTTCAGCACTTAAGTGCTTTCTCCGAAAACATAATAAATCAAATTTCTATATTGTTAGAAGAGATGAAGGAATACCAATTCACGTCTGTATCATGTTAGCTTTTGAGATATACTGTCGGTATGCTTTTTTAAAATTTTCCCTCTTTTTAAGTTGCCATTAATTTTCTGAAAACAAAATTTCTAAGTTTTTATTTTACATGATGTTCGAAGTACCATTTTTCAAGTCTGTAACATATTATATTTCTGAGAATACTCTTTTTCAAAATTCCCCCCTTTGTAACTCCTATGCCTTTGCTGGCAAGATGTAGTATTTACAGTGCGCTGTGTCTTCTGGTATGGGCTAGAATAAATTTGTTACTTTCATTGACCTGTCTCAGTCTCATCCTTAGCTTTGACAATATGAAAGTGACCGAGGTATGTGTGATGCTATTAATACCATTCCTTATGCAGCCGGTCCCTGTTATGAATGGTGTGAAAATGTCACTCATAGGGTCGGTTGGTGCATGCATTTCAGTGGGCTTGGCAGACTGATATGTAATAGCAACTTCCGGCTCAGTGAGGAAAGCAACTGGAAACTACCTCACTCTTCATTTCCCTAGTATGCCTCTTCAGTGGTGCCCAGGATATCTATGACAGCTGTTGGCAGAACTGTGGAGGATCAAACCAGCCTTCGATCTGAATACCTAACATACATTGTAACTCCTGTTCACCACCCATTAACTATATTGTTATTAAAACCTGTTCCTTTATTTTTAAAGGAGATCCCAAATGCCAATTTTCATGTCTGTAACATCCTCAGTTTTGAGATAAAAATATTTTCATTAAAGGTCTTCAACACCTCTCCCAAGTTTTTCACCCCCTTAATGGTTATTTTCGAAAACAGAAAAAAATATGTTTCTTTATTTTTAAAGATGATTCAAAATGCCAATTTTCACGTCTCTAAAATTTTAAGTTTTTGAGATATACACATTTAAATAATTCAACCGTTTTTCACTCCTTTAGAGTCGGAATATCCAAAAATATTCCCTTAGTGAGCACTTACACTCTAATATAAACGTATCCCCAAAATTTTGTTTATTTATGTCTAGTAGTCAGTCAGTCAGTCAGTCAGTCAGTCAGTTAGTCAGTCAGTATATGTTATTTTATATAAATAGATAAGTATCCTCATACAAATAATTCAACTAATTTTTCAATTCCTTCACCTCCCTTAAGTGGATTTTCTGAAAAAAAAACCGTATTTCTTTATTTTTAAAGGTGACTCCAAATATCTATTTTCACGCCTGTAACGTTTTCATTTTTTGACATATCAATATCCTACTTGAAAAATTCAACCCCATTTCAGTCCTTTTTTGTCCCTTTAAGTATTTTTTCCGAAAACGAAAGAAATACATTTTCCTTGACATTTAAAACATTAAAAATACAAATTTTTAAGTCTGTAACATGTTAAGTTTTGAGATATACTGTAGATATGCTCATTTAAAAAATTCACACAATCCCCTTTCAACGCTTAAGCCCTTTCTCCGAATAGATAATAATACATGATTTTAAGAGAGGTTAAAAATTCCATTTCACGTCTCTAACATGTTACCTTTGAGATAACTGTCGATGTGCTCATTTTTAAAATTCACCCCCTTTTTCAGTTACCCTGAAGTTGATTTTCAGAAAACAAAAAAGCCGCATTTGAGGTGGGAATCAACTTGACGCGGGGGGGGGGGGGGAGGGGCAGGAAAGGATTAAATTTCTTTTTACGGGGATATTTATACCTCAAAACCTGAAGATGTTACAGACGTGGAGATAGGTATTAGGATCCTTTAAAAATAAAGAAACTTTTTCTTCGACTTGAGGGAAGACTGTTTCTCATCTCTACAGTTCTATGTCGCATGGTCATCTCAGCCCCAAAAGGCAATACCACAAACGTGGTTTACAAAGAGTTTCTGGGGTAAATGAAACTATATTTTTCGGTGTTTTAAATTTTTACTTTGGGGATTTTCAGATAATGTATTAGTACAGTAGCGACGAACGCTTACTTTTTATCAAATTACGAAATCCACGCGAGGGAAGCCTTTGGTAACAGACAGTTATTGTTACCGGACTACCGTGATACAGAGTAAGTCGTTGTCCGATTTCGTTCAAACCACTTCCTAAACACGAGCGTATTCGAATGCAAAGTTGTCTCAAAATTTCATGAAATGGATCGACAAATTTTAGAGTACTATAAACGCAAACATACGTGGGTTGAATTTATATAATAATAATAATAATAATAATAATAATAATAATAATAATAATAATAATAATAATAATAATAATAATAATAATAATAATAATAATAATAATAATAATGGCACCAGCCGTTGTTCCGTTTGTCTACGGGGTCAATTATGAGGTGAGGTGAATCTATCGTGGCAAGTTTTCATGACCGGTTGCCCTTCCTCACCTCAATCTCATTAGAGGATGACGTGATATATGACAATAGGAAGGGAGGGGATGAAACCTGATGCCGGCACATAGCCCAATCGTGCCGGTTAGGTTTAACGTCCTCATCCGACGGACGAATCACCATCAACAGCGCCATAAGGCATCACTCCATACCGAGGAGATGTTTGGAATTTAATGACGTTTTTGGCACGCAATCTAATGATTAGATATTGTATTCCACCACCTCCCTTACCCTGCCGGCCAACATTCTGATGGTGATAATATTTTTGAACACTGGGATTCGAACTGGCTAATCACGGTGTCAGACCGTTTAGATTTCAACGCCTTAACGATCACGGCCACCAGGCGGGCTTAATAATAATAATAATAATAATAATAATAATAATAATAATAATAATAATAATAATAATAATAATAATAATAATAATAATAATAATAATGATAATAATAATTATTATTATTATTAACAATCACTGTCATCATCATCATTACCGAATCTGTTGATTGCCACAGATATCAAGGAAGTTGGGTATACTGTCCATGAGGAAGTCTATAGCCTGTCTGATGATGGAAGTATATGGCGTATATTTATTTGTATATACATGGATGAATGTATGTGTGTTTGTGTATTCAAAATTTCCTCCTAAATAACTGGAGCAATTTCAATAAAACTTTCAATAAAATTTTGTGCATGTAAGACAAACACCGTTAGGGTATGATATCCCTAGCGCCCTTATGGGTGGGGGTGGGACGGAGTGCGATATAAAATATTCGAAAAAAGTGTCGTTTCCATAGTTTTCGGGGTTGCTGAGATGAATAAGGACACTCTAGGTGTCGTTTAAGTCCAGTTAAACCCCATTGGCATGGAGTTCAGAAGGGGTGAAAAGATAATATGTCCATATGGCCGATATTATGGATGTATGTGTGTATGTTCCAGCATAACTCGCAAGATACACCTTAGAATACAGAGGGGAGGGGGGTAAAATTTAAATATACCCTAAACGACCGATTATCCTGTCGAATATATAGTTTTCGAAGTCGTTGAGATGAAATGTGAAACTCAAGATGTTGCTAAGTTCAAGTTCAGCCCCCGTTGGTATTGAGGGAATGGGCGTTAACAAGGAAGATTAAAAACGAAATGACCAAAATGACAGAGATTACGGAAGTATGTAGGTGTGTTCCAGCATAGCTTTCAACCAAACTTTGTACATATACAATTTATTATCTGGCAACGTTACTGTGGGGATAAGACACCCCTGGCACTTCTAAGGGAATGAGGTGAAATATACAAATAATAAAAAATGACAGATATTAGTATCGAATCCACAGTTTCCGGGATCGCTGAGATTAACTGTGACACCCTGGATACCGTTTAAGTCATAAATTAGCGCCAGTTGGAAAGGAGGTTAAGAAGAGGTAAAAAATAATGTTCAAAATAGCCTAGAATATGAATGTCTGTACGTGTGAATTTTCCAGAATAGCTCTTAACCAAACTTAGTTCACATATGATATACTAACGAAGAAAACACTGTGAGGGTAAGACACCCTTAGGGGAGGGTGTGACATGTAAAGTTTATCGAAAATGACCGATATAAGTGTCGAATCCATAGTTTCCGGAGTCGTGAAGGTGAATTGTGACACTGTAGATACTGTTTGAGGCCAAATTCATGAGGGTTGAGAAGCGGCAGAAAAAATGTCCAAAATGACCGAAATTAGTGTAGAACCCACAGTTTTCGGGGTCGTTAGGTTGATTGGTGACATTCTCAGTGTCAGCTGGGTTCGTGTACCTGTACATGATATCTATAGCACGACGCTTGAAAAGATCAACTACTTCCCAGACAATCTGTGCTGCCATAAGGACAAAGTTAACGCGATACTAAATAATCTCGAACTAAAACTTAAAATTAAATTCATAACAATAATTCTAAATCTACAGAAGATTTCGTAAAATAACAATCAACGTCACAATAATTTTTTTTTTACAAATGATCACTTAAATTCCGATAACACAAATCGCAAATATAAAGTTAGAAAAGTACCCAAGCAGAACTATTAACGTTTATATCATTGCCCTATTGCGCACACAAACCTTGACCATCTGAGTTCATTATTCAACCAACAACCAGGTTCGAATTTAATTCCACCGGGTGAGTTGGTCGAGCGGTTAGGGGCCCGCAGCTGTGAGCTTGTATCCGGGAGATAGAGGGTTCGAACACCTAATTCGGCAACCCTGAATATGGTTTTCCGTGGTTTCCCATTTTCACGCCAGGCAAATGCTGGGGCTGTGCCTTAGTGAAGGCCACGTCCGCTTCCTTCCCATTCCTAGGCTTTTCCTCTCTCATCGTCGCGTTAAGACCTATCTGTGACTGTGCGACGTAAAGCAAAATAGCGAATTTCATTCCTGCCAATCAATGGAAGCTGACGAAGAGGGACAGAAAGTATACAGTTAGACCTTTCCTTATACTTCGAAACATTCAGACTTGAAAGAACTGAAGTTACGATATCGGACTGATGGTTGATGCAAGGAGAACCATACTATCTTTCCTTAAAATCTTCGTTCAAAATCTGCATTACCTTTCTAATCGTTCAAGGATCTGTTACAATACTTAGGTTCCACCTACATCGACAATTATTTCTTCCATTGTAAGCAGCTAGAGATGACACCATGTCGAGCGAACAGCACCCTCCATTGTATCAGATATAATTGCAACGCTTTCTCAGTTTTAGCCATGTCACTTAAAAGAACAGATCTGTGGATGTAGGTCTACAATTAAATTGTAATGTTTTATTTTAATATGTATTATATGTGCAAAAATTACACTTTTCCCAGTGCGGCAGACCATAATTGTACGAGGTAAATAAATAAAAAATATAAAAACGACACAATGATCTAGGCTATGTTTTCCACTACAGCACATAATCTGGTGCAGTTCGTTTGACGATTCACTGAGATATGTAAAACTGATTTTACATATCCCAGTGAATCTGGTATTTCACTCTGGGAAGCCACTGGTTATCTTTACAAACACAAAGTCAATTTTTAATGCTCAAAACCCATCTAGTGCTCACCCATTACAATAAAGCACCAACTATGCAGTTGAATGTATAATTTTTTCCATTGTGTCACACATTTACACATACAGGACGCTGTGATTACCATCCATTGGAAGCATTTACCACACCCTTGCCTATGATGTTCTGAGACCCACCGTTGTTGGAAACGCTATCTACTCCAGTGCCTTTAATGTTCTGTTGGCCGCATCTGTTTGTAACCCCGCTCACGCCGGTGCCATCAATGCTCTGTTCGCCGCCAATGTTTGCAACATTGCTAACGCCGGTGCCATTTATGTTCTGCACGCCGCAGTTATTCTGAGAGACTTCTCCAGCAGGCGGGGGTTGCACAATGACCGGATGTTGAGGAGGAGGAGGAGGAGGAGGAGGAGGAGGAGGCGGAGGAGGAGGAGGAGGGGGAGGAGGGGGAGGAGGGGGAGGAGGTGGTGGTGGCGGCGGAGGTGGCGGTGGCGGTGGGGGAGGGGGTGGCGGGGGAGGTGGAGGAGGATACCAATGTCCACCCCCATGACCGCGCCCATGTCCACCCCCATGACCGCGCCCATGTCCATCCCCATAACCGTGCCCATGCCCATCCCCATGACCGTGCCCATGTCCATCCCCATGACCGCGCCCATGTCCATCCCCATAACCGTGCCCATGTCCACCCCCATGACCGTGTCCATGTCCACCGCCATAACCGGGCCACATTCCACCCCCATGACCGTGCCACATTCCACCCCCATGATACCCTGAGGGCCAGCCTCCATACCCCGGGCCATGTGGACCCCATCCATCACCTCGGTGTCCTGAAACAAAAGAAAAATATTAAAGGTCTTCAGAGGTTTATCCATTTAAGGCATTTCACTGTGCTGGTAACCACATTTAAATATATATAAACTTTTTAAAATCAAGTTTGTATATTTGTTACCTTGTATCTATTTTTTTAAACAAAAGGCATCTCCCTACTGGCCACGAAGGCCCCTGAAGAGTAAGAGGTAAAGGGTTTCCACTATCCGTAATTCAACAAGTGTGTGAGAGGTGTTGCCTGCGTATACCTCTCCGCGCTTTCCCGAGCACGTATAGGCAGCCACTTTCACTACACACACATATACATAAACTTATGTTCATAAAAACCAGAACACCGTGAACGATTAGAGATGGCAAGTTCATATTCACATTAACATGTGCATTAGTATGTTCTGAAGAAATGATAATCATTTGAATCATGTCGGCTCTCAGGTTCAAGGTCCGCACCACCACCGACTGTTAAAATGTGCCTGCTGCTCTCGTTGACGCTATAAACCGAGCATACATGCAGTGTGCCTCGCAGACGTATGCGAGAACCGTACCGACAAATGAGTGAGTTTGAAAGAGGGCGCATTGTTGACACAAGAGAAGGTGATGCGTCCATTCGGGAAATTGCTCCTCGTGTGGGACGAAGTGTGAGAGCAGTGCAACAGGTGTGTACAAAATGGTTGACACGACGAGATGGGTCTGGTCGCACCACCCAGACTAACCCCCGCCCCCCCGCATCCCTCGAAAAGATCGACACCTTATCTGAATGGCATTGCAGGACAGATCTGGGTCCTCTTCGGCTCTGGCGCAACAGTGGAACAATGTAACACATCGTACACTATCAGGAGTGACAGTCCGTCGCCGTTTATTACGGTCTGGTTTCCCGGCGCGTCGTTCACTTCTCCATCTACCTTTGACTAATGTGCGCAAACATGTTAGATTGCAATGGTGTATGGAATGACGTCACTGGGGACAGGAATGGCAGAATATAGTGTTTTAGGACGAGTCCAGGTTTTGTTAGTTTGAAAATGATGGCCGAATTTTGGTTCGCCGCAGACAGGTTGAAAAGCATCACATTTACTGCATTCGCACAAGACAAACAGCCAATTAAAGGTCTTATGGTGTGGGGTGCTATTGGGTACAACCGCAACTCAACTGTACGTGGTGTTCAGGGCACTGTGACCAGTGTGACCTACATGAATGCCATCCTGCGTCCCGTAGCCATACTCTTCCTGCACGACACCCAAGACACCATATTACAACAGGACAATACGCTTCCACATGTTTGCAGCATGGATGGATGTATACCAGGACGCCATTCACGCTTTAATACACGTCGATATCATCACGTGTGGAACAAGTTTCCAGTGTCCATTGTGGAACCAGTACCTACTAGGCAACAGGACACATGCTGAACCTAAGTGACTGAAATTCTAATCGTTTCTGCAGAACATACTCATGAGCACGTCCTGTGAATATGAACTCCCTATCTCTAGTCTTTCAAGATGTTGATTTTTTTATGACTATGAGTACACACACACACACACACACACACACACACACACACACACACACACACACACACACACACACACACACACACACACACACACACACACACACACACACACACACCGGATGGTCCACCAGCTCCTTGCGATCCAGTTTTATGCATCCCTTCACATTTACTACATTTCTGAAGGACATCGATCCCTCTCCCTAAACCGGGATAATATAACGAAATGTGTGTTTACCGGCTAGAAGACAGCAGGGATCGTGAGAACCACTGTTAATTCATTATGGGTACCTCGAATGAACCCGTAAAACGAGTGAAGGTACGCAGAACACGAACTTTAAAATAGGAGGTGGGCGCATAGACCGGGATCACGGTACTGTATAGGCTGGAAAGTGGGCGCCGTAGGTCAAGTGTCACAGTAGCTCACATGACAAGCGGATGCAGAGCCATGTGACAGTGGACAGTGCTTGCGGTAGGAGGTTCGAAATTCACATAAGCATTTTTAACAGCCAGATGCCTGGGATGCGATAAGGTTGCATATTTGATAGCTTCCAAGGACTGATTTGTTTATCTGACAGTTTAAAAGACCGTATGTATTGTTGCATTGGGTATGGTGCAGGGTTGGACACAGATGTGAAGATGATGGTCTGTGGCAAGTATAGGCTGGGAAATGGGCGCCGTAGGCCAAGTGTCGCAGTGTTGCAGTAGCTCACATGGCTATCACGCGGTAGGATGTGTGATATTTGACAGTGCTCGAGGATTAGAAGGTTCAAGTCCCATGCAAATACTTTTTAAAGTCAGTTGCCTGAGATGTGGCATGGTTGTCTACTTAATACCGGTATTTTTCAGACTGATTTCTTTACTTGGCCCTGAAAAGGGCCGTTGGTATGGAGCTGGGTTGATAGAGGCTAGCAAACATGTGACAGGATTTCAGTTATCCACGTCGTTTAACGAAACACCTGATCGAACTGACGACCTCCGTGCTAGATACAGAACTGCGGGCGACATTGTAAAGACCGTCTGACCCGCTGCAACATCTCTGGCGAAACGGATCGGCATGCCTCGGTGATGAGCTTTCTAGGATGACATGGACTGGCCGGAGTCTGTGCTTACACCCGTTGTTTTACATGGCCCCACAGAAAAAATCCAGGGGCGTAATATCGGGCTATCTGGCGGTCAGAGGACAGGTCCTCCCCTTCCTATCCATTTATCAGGATACGTCGCATGGAGATGGTCCCGATCGACCACCGCCGCATGCGGTCATGTTAAAACCACATTCTGCAGCGGTCAAGGAGTTGTACATGTTCCGGAAACGGTGGTAGTTCATTTTGGAGAAACCATAGATAGCGTTGGCTGGTCAGATGGCTCTCAAAGAAATGGAGACGGATGAAGTGATCATCCATAATTTCACAACATACATTCACAACCCTCTGTACCTGAAAAGCTGTCTATCGCACCCAATGGGTACTATACACACTCCAGTAATGCATATTATGGCGATTAACAGTTCCATTGTTGCGGAATCGTGCTTCGTCCGTAAATGAGAGAGTCGCTAGTAAAGCAGGATCAGTGTCCATATGCTGTAGGATCCACTGATAGAACGCCACCCGGGCATCAAAATCATGACCATGGCCCTCCTGGTGTAAGTGCAGATGGTACAGGTGAAACCGGTGGGTATCCGCATGACAGACACTCGGCTGATGTTCGTCTCCTGTGCAATGGCCCGTGTGCTAGTATGAGGGTTACGCCGGATAGTGTCAAACACGTCGCTATCCGTGTCATTGTCAGCAGACGTCACGGGATGATCTCGAGCAGGCCGTGTCCTTCCCAGGGATGCAATATCCAGCAGGCGTCTTTTCACACTCCGAAATTTCATGCCCGTCGGTTGTCATCTATCAGGATGGCGTTCTTGGTACAAGCGTTGTGCCTGGTATGCATTCTGTCTAACTTCTCCATAGATAAGTAATATATCAACACACTCGTCATTGGAATACATTTCGAAGCAGTGAATAAACTTTGTGTTGTGAATTGCTTCGAAGGACGGGAGTTCGCGCAGCTACATACTTACCTGCCATCGCATGTTGTTATCGTTCCAATGGGGCACAGTTTGCCCTACGTGTGGTCTACGAAGCTTGGAACATGTATAACGTTGCTAACTTGCCACGGACCATCATCTCCTCTTCCTCGTCCAACCCAGCACCATATCCAATACAACAACAAATACGGACTTTTACAGGGTCAAATGAACAAATCAGTCCTCGGAAGCTATCAAGTATGCAACCTTACCACATCCCAGGCAACTGACTGTTTAAAAATAAATTTATATGGGATTCGAACCTCCTACCTCGAACATTGTCCACTATCACATATCCTCCCGCCCGCTTGCCATGCATCTTCTCAGTGAGTTCATATCACCGGATGCACTTCCTCACAAAAAGAGTTAATGTGATGACATGCATGGGGTGATATATGATAATAGGAACACTTGGCCTAGGGCGCCCACTTCCCAGCCTGTACAGTACCGTGCTCCCGGTCTGTGCGTCCACCTCCTGTTTTAAAGTATGTGTTCTGCGTATCTGTACTCGTTTTACGAGTTCATTCGAGGTACCCATAATGAATTAATAGTGGTACTCACGATTCCTGCTGTCTTCTCGCCCGTAAATACACATCTCGTTGTATTACCCCGGTTTAGGGCGAGGAACCGGTGTCTTTCAGAATTGCAGTAAATCTGAAGGGATGCATGAATCTGGATCGCGAGGGGCTTGTGGACCACCCGGTATATGCAAAACATTCTTTAAAAAATGTAATCGTTATTTTCCAGGTTACCAGGATTGAAGCTTCAAATCTGTCTGTTCTGACACCATGGTTAATCGGTCGTGTCCCGTTGTTGGAAAACTTTTTCACCATCAGAATGTTGGGCGGCAGGGTAGCAGAGGTGGTGGTATATAATTTCTAATCAGTAACTTGAGTGTCAAAAGCGTGGATTCATTTCAAAACCTCTTCGCAGTGTTCATGTGGAGTAAGGATGTATGGCGCTGTTGATGTTGATTCGTTTGCCGGATGGGGATGTTAAGCCTTGAGCTATTCGATAAGAGTAGGCTAAGTGCCGACACCGGCTTCCAACCTCTCCATTCCTGTTATCATATATCACGCCATGCATTTCATCTCATTAACTCTTTTTATGAGGAAGTACATCCGGTGATATGAACTTGCTGGGAAGGTACAACTAACTTCATACACAACCCCATAGAAGAACGCGTAAAGAGTTGACATACATAGACCATTGCAGGTTGTCTTAATATGCCCAGGAGCATTCTTAAAATACATTAAATCCCATTGTTACTTCAAGATTATGGAATGGATTTTATTTTCTTGTAAACGCGTGCTCGCTTCACCCGGAAGGACATGGTTTCGACTCTCCGTATGGGAATAGTAACATTTAGAAAAGCGATTTGTCCTTCTGAAGAATGCATGGCCCCGAGGTTCATTCGGTGTAAAGTGTAAAGTGGGTAATAGGTTAATTTTGGGGCCAAAGGCGGCCGCTCTATTCCAAATACATTCGAAGTCATCAATAGTGGAACCCTTTACATTTCGCTCTTCCAAGGGCTTTCATGGCTTGTACAGAGATGATGGCTTTTTGGCTAATAGTTATCTTATATTCATTACCAATGATAGGTATCCAATTAGTCCACTGTTAAGCAGGCAGCACACTTGTCTGTATTATGCAAGTTTCTCACCAGTGGTGTGACGGGGGCAACTGCCAACATAGTAAGAAATGCAGTGCCGAACGGGCGCTAGTGTCGCTACTGATTTGCATGTAGTACTACAGTCCACCAGATGTCATCTGGCTTTTTATATACCCTACAGAGAAACAGAAACATTCCAGTCTTCACTTTGTGCAGGTGAAGGAATCGTATCCATGAAATTTCATTCTAATTTTTGCCCTAAATAGAAGATAATAATTGATTTTACGAAAATTTAGAGTAAAATCAGCGGTTAATTAATAAATACCACTATTACTAGAGAAATATATACATACACACTTTGCTACATTACGACTATGAATACTATCTACTACTAAACGTTTTCACTCCTCCCCTGAAGGGGGAGGCGGGCCTCTTCGACGGTGACGCCGTCTCTCAGGCCAGGAGATTTGTTACAGTGAAGGAGATGTGCGGAGAAGGTGAGAGGGTGGGCGGCCGTAGCCTACACTACGAACTGCCCCGGAATTCGCCTTAGTGCAGGAGAATGGAAAACCACGGAAAACCATTCTCAGGACAGCCGACAGGTGGGGCCAGGCGTGTAGTCCGCCACTGTGCCCCAGACCCGTCTCCTGAATGCAGAGGCGTAGAGCCACGGTAGAGCCGCGGCCAACTTTCCTCTGCTCGGTTGGCCGGTCAGAATACAGAGCTGCTGGACCACGGAGAAGCCATGGCCTCTTAAGGGACGAAACCCAAGGACAGAAACCCACTCTGCATCTACCGACAGAACTCTACCTCGCCACAGCACTTCAGTATCGCTTTTGTTCTTGTAACACTTTTGTGTGTTAAGTCTTTGCTCACTTAACTTCTTTGAACTTCTTCGCTTTGCTTTGTTTTGCTTTGCATGATATTAATTGGTGGGGCGAATTGTTGACTTGTGTCCGTAACTCATCTATATAAAAGTAACTTGTCCTGACTGACTGATTCATCATCGCCGAGCAAAAACTACCGGACATAAAGAAATGAAATTTTGGGGATACATTCATATTAACATGTACGTGCTCGCTAAGGAAGGATTTTTGGATATTCTGCCGCCAAGGGGGTGAAAATCGGGGTGAAATTTTCAAATGAGGATATCTATATCTAAAAAACGTAAAAGATTACAGACGTAAAATTTGGTATTTGGAATCTCTTTTAAAAATAAAGGAACACGTATTTTTTTTGTTTTCGTAAAATCCCATTAAGGGGGATGAAAAACGGGGGGGGGGGGAGGAGTTGAACACGTTTTATGAGGAGACATATCTCAAAAACTGGAGATGTTACAGACATGAAAATTGATATTTGAAATCTCCTTTAAAAATAAAGAAACATGTATTTTTGTGTTTTTGGTCCGATGAATAGGGGGTGAACAGGAGTGACAAACGGGGTGAATTTAAAAAAAAACTATATCTGCAAATAATCTCGGACACGTAACATATTACAGATTTGAAAACTGGTATTTGCAATTTCTTTTAAAAGTAAACAAAACATAAATGTACCTTTCGGAAAATCCACTTAAGGGGAACTCAACTAGCGGGTGAATTTTTAAAATTAGCATGTATACAGTATATCTAAAAAACTTACCATGTAGCAGACGTGAAAATTAGTATTTGGAATCTCCTTTAACAGTAAGGAAACACGTACTTTGGTATTCAGTAAAAACCCTTAACGGGGAGGGTGTGTGGGAAAGAATTGAAATTTAGTTGAATTATTTGTATGAGAATGTATATATATATAATACCAAAGAATCTAAAGATGTTACAAACGTGATAACTGGTATTTGGGATCTCCTTTAAATATAAAGAAACACGTATTTGATGGGGAAATGAACTTGGTAGGGGAAGGGGGGATGAAAACGGAGATGAAAACCATTTACGAGGATACATGTATCTCAAAAACTGAAGATGTTACAGTCGTGATAACTGGTATTTGGAAGCTCATTTAAAGAAACGGGCACTGTTTGTTTTTGGAAAATTCACTTGAGTCCGGAGTGTGAAAAGAATTTAATTCTTTTTCTAGAGAAACTTATATCTCAAAAGTGAAGGTTACAGACGTGGACATTGGCATCTGGAATCTCCTTTAAAAATAAAGAAACACGCATTTTTTTGGCTGGGGGGAAACCGACTTAACGGGCGGGGGTGGAGTGGAAAACGAGTTGAATTATTTTCATGAGAATGCTTATATCTCAAAAACTGAAGATGTTACAGACACGAACATTTGTATTTGGAATTTTATTTCAAAGTAAGGAAACACGTAATCTTTTGACTTTGGAAAATCCACTTAAAGGGGTGAACTGATTGAAGAATAAGTTGAATACTTTGTATGAGGATATTTATACCTCAAAATCTAAAGATGTTACAGACGTGAAAATTAGTGTTTGAAATCTCCTTTAAAAATAAAGATACACGCATTTCTGGGGGGAAATCAGCTTGGGGGCGGGGGCGGTGAAGAAGGGGTTTAATTCCTTTTTATGAGGATACATGTACCGGTATCTCAAAACTGAAGACTTTACAGTCGTGATAATTGGCATTTGGAAGCTCCTTTATAAATAAACAAGTATTTTTTATTTTCGGAAAATTCACTTAAGGGGGATGGTAAAAGGAAGTGAAATTTTTTTATTCTTTATATGGAGAAATGTATATCTCAAAATCTTTAGGTTACACACGTGAAAATTTGTATTTGGAGTCACCTTAAAAAAATAAAGATACGCGAATTTTTTGGAGAGGGAAGGGGGAATCAACTTAACGGGCTGGGGTGAAAAAGGAGTTGAATAGTTTTTATGAGTTTACTTATATGTCAAAGCTGGAATGTTAGATGTATGAACATTTGTATTTGGAATCTTCTTTCAAAGTAAAGAAACACGTGTTCTTTGTCTTGGGAAAATTCACTTAGTTGGGGGGGGGGGGGGGGCGGGTGATCAATTGAAAAATTAGTTGAATTCTTTGTATGAGGATACTTATATCTCTAAAACTAAAGATGTTAAAGACGTGAAAAATGGTATTTGGAATTTCCTTTAAAAATGAAGGAACACGCATTTTTGGGGAAGGGAGAATCAACGTGTAGGAAGCGGGATTGAAAAAGGAGTTGAAATATTTTTATTAGTATTATACTTATATCTCAAAAACTGAAGATCTTACAGGCATGAAAATTAGTATTTGTAATCTCCTTTAACAGGAAATAAACATGCATTTCTTTTTATCGGAAAATCGACGTGAGGTTGAAAATAAGTAAATAAGGAGTTGAAATATGTTTATGATGAGATTTTATCTCAAAAATCTGAAGCTGTTACAGACGTGAAAGTTGATATTTTGAATTTCCTTTCAGAATAAAGAAACACGTAATTTTTGTTTTCGGAATGTCCACTTAAAGCGGGAGAGAGGTGGAGAGAAGTGAAGAAGAAGAATTTGAATTATTTTTATGAGTATACATTTAACTCGAAAACTGAAGGTGTTACAGACGTAAAGACATGAAAACTGGTATTTGGAATTTCCTTAAAAATAAAGAAATATGTATTTTTGTTTTCGGAAAACACACTTAGATAGGGGTAATTGTAGGGGAAGGACTGATCAATGGGTTGAATTCCTTTTATGGGGATACTTTTGTATATCTCAAACACTGAAGGTGTTACAGATGTGCGAATATGTATTTGGATTCTCCTTCCAAAATAAATAAACATGTTTTTATTTTTTTTCGACTTGAGAGAAGACTGTTTCTCACATGTACAATTGTATGTCGTATGGTCGTCCTAGCCCCAAAAGGTAATACCAAAAGTATGGTTTACAAAGAATTTCTGGAGTAAATGAAACTAATTTTTGTGATTTTTTATACTTTAGTAATTTTCAGATAATGCAGAGGAGCGATTACTTTGATCAAATTACGAAATCCACGCGAGCGTAGCCGCGGGTAATTGCTAGTTAATTAATATAATTATTGGTCCAGGGATCATGCTATTTTTCTTTTAACAAATGTTTTTGTGTTACTTACGAAGTACTTTTCCATTTCCTCGTTTTCTGAGTTATTAATCGTAAACCAGATGATGTGCCTGAAAATCGTTCATGTTAAAAGCACGACCACGTTTATTTAGTTAAGGCGTACCGCGAGTCATATTTGTTATCGTGGTTCACATGTGCAATCAAACGCTAAGTCAAATATTCGGATCGGATCTTTAGTTGACGAACCGAATGTGAGCACACGATTTCATTAAACTAAGTTTCGAATATGTGTTGCGTGATTTTACAGGTGTTACGTCAAAACGACGCATTTATTAAGAAATAACATCAGGCATTACTAAAGGAGAAAATGATATAATATTGAAAACGTGTGTCAAACGACATATCTAACAATATAGATACGTCATTCCTCAATGCCTAAGTCTAAAACATGTCTGGTGGACTAGGGTTTTATTCAACCTGTCCTAGAGTGTTGGCGCTGGTCACTTCGAACAGGTACTTCGCATTACTAAACATATGAAACATGTGCAATGACTTCTTATTCTTTCAGAGGCACACTTTTGGCGAGGAAAATGTAACGACTGTCTCTCCAGTTTTGTTGTGGATATCTGCTGAGGACAGCACTTTCAATACTTGGACCATTGACTTGAATTCTGTCACTCTTCTCATCAGCAGAGCTAACGACTCGTGTGACTGGATTTTACCGATGTTTGGTTCGTATTCTGTTTTGATAGTCAGATTTAAGTTCTCTGGTGGGCCTGTGGTAGAGTGCCTGTCTTTGGAGATTCCAAGCTCCGTATTAAAACATGGCAGAGCCATTTCATTCGATTTCGATTAGTAAAATATTTGTAGAAACATGTTCGGTATTACCTGAAAAGAAATGTAAAAATCATTATAGTTTGTCCAAAAAGTTCCATTTTACCGACGATTTGGCAGAGTAAAATTGACGGAACACAGGTAAACTAAATGGCGTAGAATATAGAAAAGTCGAACGGTAACTGACATTATATTACTATTATTAATATTATTATTATTATACGTACAGCTTTATCTGTCGTGTTTATTCCTCACTTAACCTTCATCCCCTCATTCCGACTACCCACTTGTAATATTACCACCTGTTTGCACGAGTAATCATTCTCACTACTTTCATATTTGTTACTTCTTTTTCTTTTTTTTTTGCTATGGGCTTTACGTCGCACCGACACAGATAGGTCTTATGGCGACGATGGGATAGGAAAGGCCTAGGAGTTGGAAGGAAGCGGCCGTGGCCTTAATTAAGGTACAGCCCCAGCATTTGTCTGGTGTGTAAATGGGAAACCACGGAAAACCATTTTCAGGGCTGCCGATAGTGGGATTCGAACCTACTATCTCCCGGATGCAAGCTCACAGCCGCGCGCCTCTACGCGCACGGCCAACTCGCCCGGTCTCTGTTACTTCTAACTTATGAATGACATGTAATGAATCCACACAGCTTCCACTATCGCACACCACATTTCGTCTGGAAACCGAGCATTTTAAGGAGGAGGTGCAGATTGGAAATAAATAAATTTAGAATTGGCTGTGGAAGAGAGGAGAAACTGATGGAACTTACTAGGAAATTGAATCTAGCAAAGAAGTCAGCTAAGGATAACATGATGGCAAGCATAATTGGCAGTCATAAAATTTTTAGTGAAAAATGGAAGGGTATGTATAGGTAATTTAAAGCAGAAACAGGTTCCAAGAAGGACATTCCAATCATTAATGAACAAGAGAAGTGTGTATGTGAGGATCTTCAAAAGGCAGAAGTATTCAGTCAGAAGTATGTAAAGATAGTTGGTTACAAGGATAACGTCCAGATAGAGGAGGTGATTAATGCTAAAGAAGTGTTAATATTTACATATGATAACAATGATATTTAAAATAAGGTACAAACGTTGAATAGTAGAAAATCGGCTTGAATTTATAAGATTTCTGGGGATATACTAAAGACATTGGGTTGGGATATAGTACCATATCTGAAGTACTTATCTGATTATTGTTTGCATGAAGGAGCTATACCAAATGAATGGAGAGTTGCTATAGTAGCCCCTGTGTGTAAAGGAAAGGGTGATATACATAAAGCTGAAAATTACAGGCCAGAAAGTTTGACATGCGTTACATGTAAGCTTCGACATGTTTGCGAAATTAATAACTGGCTCGATAGAAGACAGTTTGGGTTTAGGAAAGGTTTTTCCACTGAAGTTCAACTTGTAGGATTCCAGCAAGATATAGCAGATATCCTGGATTCAGGAGGTCAAACGGACTGTATTGCGATTGACCTGTCTAAAGCATTTGATAGGGTACATCATGGGAGACTACTGGCAAAAATAAGTGCAATTTTATTAGACAAAAGAGTGACTGAATGGGTTGCTAAATTTCTAGAAAATAAGATTTCAGAGAATTAGACTAGGCGAGGCTTTATCTGACCCTGTAATAATTAAGAGGGGAATTCCTCAAGGCAGTATTATCGGACCTTTATGTTTTGTTATATATATAAATGGTATGAGTAAAGAAGTGGAATCAGAGATAAGGCTTTTTGCGGATGATATTATTCTGTATAGAGTAATAAATAAGTTACAAAGTAGTGAGCAACAGCAAAAAGACCTCGATAATATTGTGAGATGGACAGCAGGCAATGGTATGTTGATAAATGTGGTTAAAAGTCAGGTTGTGAGTTTTAAAAATGGGAAAAGTCCTGTCTGTTTTAATTACTGCGTTGATGGGGTGAAAGTTCCGTTTGGGGATCCTTGTATTTGTTATCTAGGTATTAATATAAAGAAAGATCTTCATCGGGGAAGTCACATAAATGGGATTGTAAATTAGGGGTACATATCTTTGCACATGGTTATGAGGGTGTTTAGGGGTTGTAGTAAGGATGTAAAAGAGAGGGCATATCAGTCTCTGGTAAGACCCCAACTAGAGTACGGTTCCATTGTATGGGACCCTCACCAGGATTACTTGATTCATGAACGGGAAAAAATTCATATAAAAGCACTTCGATTTGTTCTAGGTGACTTCCGACAAAAGAGTAGCGTTACAAAAGTATTTGGGAGAAGAAGACGAGATGCTCGACTAAGTGGTATTATCCGAGCTGTCAGCAGAGAGATGGATGGATTAGCATTAGTAGACGAACAAATTTGACTGGTGTTTTTAAAAGTAGGAAATATCACAATATGAAGATAAATTTTGAATTCATGGGGACAAATTAGGGCAAATAGTCGTTTATAGGAAGGGGAGTTAGGGATTGGAATAACTTACCACGGGAGATGTTCAATAAATTTCCAATTTCTTTGAAATCATGAAAAGGCTAGGAAACAACAGACAGGGAATCTGCCACCTGGGCGACTACCCTAAATGCAGATCAACATTGATTGTTTGATTGCTTGATTGATTGATTGAATTTCGTCTGAGAACTCACTTCGCAAACAACATCGTTGATTTCAATATCTATTCACTGGAATCGTTCATCTACATCTTGATTCGATTTCACTTACAACTCTACCATCCGGGGAAAATACACATCCTAAGTACTTAACATTATTCACCAGTTCCAGTTTTGTATTCCTGACTCGACATGCAGTCGCCATAGGTTTCTTCCCTTCTGAAGTCTTGCAAATGGGTGCTAATTTATGAATTTCATGTCGCTGTAGGCGGACCTACATTCCAGTTCTAAGATAATTCAGTATTTGATTTACTGGATTTCAATACAGTCTGGCATTACGATCAAGTAGCCGGTGCTGGCCAAGCTGTTTACTACATTTCCACCCAACCGAATCGACACACAGTTAGCCTAAATGGCGTAACATGAATTCATGCTCGCGCCATTTAGAAGGATATCTGCATCATGTACTTCAAACAGTGTAGTGGAAGAAGTTTGTACGTTTATCGTCAGATGTCTCCACTGTCGATTTATGTGCTCCCTCTGGTGAGAGAATGGACAATGAATTTCAAAGGAATTTTCATTTCCGTTTGTTTCCTAACTGAACTATTTGTAGATTGTAAAAAACCAGATTGCGCCTTGGAGAGGCTTGAATCTTGTAAATTTTGGAGAGTAATCTCCTAATTAATTGTGTGGAGTTACGTCGCTCTTTCTAATGTGGAAAATTTTGGAGCCCAGAATCCTGACTTGTAACTGATTGGAGCAGTAGTGCTCTGGATAATAGTGTAAGTTTGAGCTACCTAACTCAAGTCTTAAAACTCATTATGTCTATTGTACCTGATTTGAATAACTATTTGTATAAGAGCTCAAGAGCTCCCTTTCTGACTATCCAACTGTTGCTTGTTTAACAAAGTGTAAAGTCTGAAAGGAAACGAAAAAAAAAAAGAAATAACATTTTTTTAGAGCAGGGCTTCTCAAACGCCCAAAATCTCACGCTTGCAAATCGAGGCGCAAGAGTTCTGTGCACTGTGCATCGGTTCCACTCGGCTCAGCTCGGACGAACGCTTCGTCTCTGGGCTACTCGGCTAAGCTCGGCTCAACTCGGATCAACTCGGCTCGAATTTGGAGCGCTACGGAGCAAGTGAGGAAGAGGGAGGCAGGGGAGCGAGCAACACATGTGTGGGGAAAGAGAGAGACAACGCTATTGCTTCAAATCGAGGAGTGGGGGTTGCACTCTGGGCAACCAAGCGAACTCGTCTTTTGCACCGTATACAGTGTATTTACCAGGCGCATGCACTGTGAGAGGCCGCGTTTCAGAATTTTAAATTATATTTCGGTCTTTTTTTTCTGTGCACCCATTCATGCCCGCAGCTTCTTACACCTCTGCGTTCCACGATATCCCGGAACAATTATTATTATTATTATTATTATTATTATTATTATTATTATTATTATTATTATTATTATTATTATTATTATTATTATTATTATTATTATTATTATAAAACTTAGGTTGTATAGTGAATATCACTGAAGATACTATTTTGTTTAATTCAACTTTCATCATTCAGCGTTGAATTACATTGCCTCCAGAAGGACGCCCAGTGGTTACTCTTGACGTGTGACTGGTCTAGAAGAGCTCCCAACTCTATTTCATAGCTACCTCAATTTAAGCTACTCTCTTCGTACGTAATCGTATAATCCCAGCATGAACTCACCGTGAGTCTGGATCAGGGCCACGAGCACCTGCAACATTCAAAAACCCAGGCAATGTATTAAAATGTACTCTAAAAGATCTCATTTCTGGAGGTCAAATGAAAACCATGAAGGAAGTGAAAGGAGTGGTTCATATTGAAGTCAAATGCAAGGCAAATGAAGGTATTAAGGAATGGTAAAGATCCACCATATTATAACAGATAAATAAAGAGACCAAGGAGGAAGTGCAGGTTGCAAAGAAATAGAGTTATAAATGGCTGTGGAAGTAAGGAGAAATTACTATTGACTTTACGTCGCACCGAAACAGATAGGTCTTACGGCGACGATGGGAGAGGAAAGGGCTAGAACTGGGAAGGAAGCGGCCGTGGCTTTAATTAAGGTACAGCCCCAGCATTTGCCTGGTGTGAAAATTGTAAACCACGGAAAACCATCTTCAGGGCTACCGATAGTGGTGTTCGAACTCACTATCTACCGAATACTGGATACTAGCCGCACTTAAGCGACTGCAGCTATCGAGCTTGGTAAGGAAAAATTGAAGGAACTTACTAGGAAATTGAGTCTAGCAAACAAGTCAACTAAGGATAACACGATGGCAAGCATAATGAGCGGTCATACAAATTTTAGTGAAAAAAATGGAAGAGTATTTATACGTACTTTAAGGCAGAAACAGCTTCTAAGAAGGACATTCCAGCAATCATTAAAGAACAAGGGAGTGTGTATGCGAGGATCTTCAAAAGGCAGAAGTATTCAGTCAGCAGTATGTTAAGATTCTTGGTTACAAGATTAATGTCCAGATATAAGAGGTGTTAAATGCTAAATAAGTATTAAAATTTACTTATGATAACAATGACATTTACGGTAAGATACAAAAGTTGAAAAACTAGGAAAGTGGCTGGAATCGATAAGACCGACAGAATCATGAAATTCGGCAGGATCACTGGAATGTCCGTGGGTCATATGTGAGAAGGATGCATGATTCTAGCACTGTGTAAGAATGGAGAAACGGAAGGAATATGTGGACAATGTACTCCTAATCTAAGGTTCCAAACATTTCTACCGTGTACCCGATGCAGATACGACAAAACATGAAAGAACGAAAATGTAAAACAGTAAAATTAATTACGGAAAATGTGCAAAATTGGCGTAAAATCTGAACATGCAGCTCTATCTGAGGCATAAGGGATCAAGGTACGACTAATGGTCACGGGACCGAAGTTGTAGATCTCTTCACGATTGGTTCCGAATGCCGTGTCCATTTGGCGATACGACTTACCGTTTAGCCACAAAAATCATCAAAACGATGATCGGCACCGTCATGAAAATTGCCTCCACCTTTCGATAATTTTGGATGTAAAAAGGTAAACAATGGAAATTTTTGGAATTTCTACGTCGGTTACAGGGTAACAGCTATAATTTTTCCATACTTCAATTTTCTAGCACACCCGAAATATGAGTCCGCCATTTTGTTTGGGGGTTAAATATGAAATAATTTGAACGTTTTGGCATTTATCCTTGGGTTACAACCTAACTACTGCCGAATTTCAAGTTTCTAGCTAATCTGGAAGTGGGTAAACATGAATGTCAGTGAGTCAGTGAGTCAGTTAGCCTTATGGCTCTATATAATAGGTATAGAGCCAGGGAATCTGCACTCTAAATACGGACACGCCATCAGACAACTCTTTTAGTTGCCTACACTTGTTCGTATCTCGGCTATTTATACCATAGAATGAGGTGAATGTTTCGATCCATGTCAAATTTCGTATGTTTTTCACAAGTTGAAAAATTATTTTCCCAACTTAGCAGACAGCCACTAATTTGAAACTTGGCAGGCGAATCGAGGATTAAACCACCTACAATTTTGGTCATTTGACGTTTCGCCGTATCTCCATCGGCTGCACATTAGATTGCTTAAGGAACATATATTAAGTAGCGTTTCAACATATTCCTTCCGTTCTTCCGTACTTTTAAGGTAGCTAGAATAATGAAAGTCAGTCTACGAATGGTCAATGAACGTGCCAGAGAGCCTGCTTAATTTCGTGTATCCATCTGTCTTTCGAGTGGGTGAGGCAGTAACATAATTTATGGAAAATGAACAAAATTGATCAAACCGGGTCGAGATACGACAAAATGTCATAGGACCAAAGTTGTAGATCTCTTAATTTTAGGAGCCGAAAATGCAATCCGTTCATTGATAGCAATTAACGTTTAGCCGCAATGTAGGTCGAAACGAAAGTCTGCACCGTCACTAAATTTGGCTTCATGTTTCGAAATTTTGGGGGGATAAATTATAAATATTGATTTTCTTGCAATTTCTCCGTGGGTTTCAGGCTAAGAGCTAGAACTTTGCCCAATTTTAAAATTCTAGGACACTGTAACACGGCGTCCACCATTTTGTTTGGTGGAGGGGGACAAAAATTAAAAAATTCAACTTTCTGCAAATTTTCCATAGGCTACACGCTAATAGCTATAACTGTGTCAAATTTAAAGTTTCTACCTAATCTGGAAGTGGTCTATCTTTTAAGTCAGTCAGTGAGTGAGTCAGCCGTACGGTTTTATATAATAGAGATAGAGCCATGGAATGTGCACGCTAAATAGTACAGACTTTCATTTAGAAATTAATTGCAGTCAAACGGTACGTCGTATCTAGAAATGGATTTCGCCATCAGACGACCCTTTTAGTCACGTATATATTCGTCTTAAGGCAGTTTGTTATATCGTGGCTATTTATACCATAGTAGGAGGTGAACATTTCGATCCATGTCAAATTTCGTACGTTTTTCACAAGTTAAAAAATGATTTTTTAGCAATTTAGCAGACAGCTACAGTCTTCGAACTTGGCAGGCGAATCGACGATGAAACGACCTACAATATTGGCTCTCTGACGTTTTATCTTATCTCCATCGGCTGCACCTAAGATTGCTTAAAAATATATAAAGTAGTGTTTCCACATATTCCTTCCGTTTTCCCATACGTTCAAAGCAGCTAGAATAATGAAAGTCGGTCTACGTAAGGCCAATGATCGTGCCAAGGAGCCTGCTGAATTTTGTGCATTATTTGTCTTATGAGTGTGTAAATCAGTAAAATAATATACGAAAAATGAACAAAATTGACCAAAACCGGAAAAATAAAGCCCAATCTAAGGTAGAAGGGGTCGAGATAAGACAAAAAGTCATAGGACCAAAGTTATAGATCTCTTCATTTTAGGACGCGAAAGTGCAATCCGTTTGTTGATAGCAATTACCGTTTTACATAGATAATTAAAAGAGTTTAACAGTTCCACATTTTCAATAATGTGGAAACATGGTACACTGATGCCGTTAAAAGATCGACTAGTTTGATGTAATAAGAAACATGTAAGAGTTAAAATTAGACGGATTTGAATATTGTGGTTTGACATTATAAAGTTAAAAGTTGAAGGTGAAGGTGAAGAATAGTCAAAAAAGTGATAAAAGTTTTAAATTGTGCATAAATTGCATTAAAATAAGGCGGCGTTGCCTGCCGTTAAAGGATGATTCAAGTTGATTAATCTAGATGCTGAAAATTATTAAAAACTTGCATTTGATGTCAAACTAGTATAAACTTTTAACGGCATAATGTACCACGTTTCCTCATTATTCACAGCATGTGCATAACTTATTTTCTAAGTGTCACTGCTATCATATAATGATGTATGGCTATCGGAACTTTGTAAGGAAAGATACGCAAGATTTTAATAATCTTCAGCATCTAGATTAAACAACTTGAATCATCCTTTAACGGCAGTCAAGTGCTTTATTTTATTGCAATTTATGCACAACTTAAAACTTTTGTCACCTTTGTGACTATTCTTCATCTTCAACTTTTAACTTTATTGCGTCAAACCACAATATTCAAATATGTCTAATTTTAACTCTTCCATGTTTCTTATTAATCTTTACGGCATATGCACATTGTTTATTGGACCTTTTGATATTTTGTATAATTTGTGTTATTGGCTGATCATGACCTTGACATTAGATGGAAACTAGTACAAAATAAATGTTTTACTTGTAATGTAAACCTCCTTGCAAAATGTTGTATTGAAAAGATGGAACTGTTAAACTCTTTTAATCATCTATGTAATCAGTGTAATCACAGTTCAATACGGACGAATCAACATGAAGTTTATATCCCATAATTACCGTTTTGCCACAAAATAGCTCGAAACGAAAGTCTGCACCGTTAATAAATTTGGCTTAATATTTCGATATTTTTAGTGGGGGGGGGAGGTAAAATATTTAATATTTGAATTTCTTGCAATTTCTCCGTTGGTTACAGGCTATGAGCTAGAACTTTGCCCAGTTTTAATATTCTGCGGCACTGCAACACATTGTACGCCATTTTGTTTGGGGGGGGGGGGCAAAATTTAAAGATTTCAACTTTTTGAAAATTCCCGGAGGTTACACGCTAATAGCTATAACGGTGCCAAATTTAAAGTATCTACCTCTTCTGGAAGTGGTCGGTCTTTAATGTCGGTCAGTGAGTGAGTCATCCGAACAGTTTTATATAATAGAGATTTAAATGCTTGTAAAGTATGGGCCTAAATTTGTAGATAGTTAAAATATAATACTAAGAATAAATAAAAATTACTTTAAAATAAAGCCTAATAACAACCATCCCAGATGCTCAGCTTAATTATAAATAAATTGCTTAATAAGTTTTTTTGGAATTTATTCTCGACCACTTATTGTTTCATTATGGAAGTGCATAGTTTCGTTTATATTTGGGCTGGTAAGTACACCGGGGGGGGGGGGAGGATATGTAGTCACGTTTCTTCTCCTGACACGGGTTTCTTATATTTTTGTGATTATTTCTGTATTTGTTTGTGGAATCATATTTAGAAGTCTGCATATGCATGGTATCAGCTGATTTGAGTTTCGTGATTGTTTTACGGTTAGGTTAATATCCCTTATGTTAGTTGTAAATAACATGTGTTGTAGTCTCCTCGATCAGTAGGATAACCTACGATGATTAGCTATATTACCCGGCGCTGCCCGGGCATTTTTTGTTCCCTTTACGTATCTTATTTCCTGTTAATTACGTGTGAAGAGAATTTTTGTAGATTTCGTTACTGTGACGTCTGATTATGAACTATTTTGTAGTTTAAAAGTTATTGTACCGAGCTCGATAGCTGCAGTCGTTTAAGTGCGGCCAGCATCCAGTATTTGGGAGATAGTGGGTTCGAACCCTACTGTCGACAGCCCTGAAGATTGTTTCCCGTGGTTTCCCTTTTCCACACCAGGCTGTACCTTAATTAAGGCCACGCCCGTTTCCTTCTCACTCCTAGCCCTTTCCTGTCGCATAGTTGCCATAAGACCTATCCGTGTCGGTGAGACATAAAGCAAATAGAAAAAGAAGTTATTGTTGTGTTTAATTTCAAGTCTTGTAGATTACTTTATTTCCCGTTAATCAAATTAATCTCGATAAGTTTGGACATTTTCTTCATCACCACTTTTCGCCATGCCTACACAGTTGAACTGGTACTTAAACGGCATCCAGAGTGCCCCAATACAACTCAGCGACCCCGGAAACTATGAATTCGACGCTAATATTGGTCGTTTTCGATTATTCTTGTACGTCATTCCCTCCCTTAGGTTTGCTAGAAGATGTTTTACTTTTCCAGTATCTTTACCTGATAGTAATTCGTATTTGTACGAAGTTTGGTTGAGAGCTATTCTGAAGGATATTGTACATACGTACATTTACAATTTTGGTAATTTTCTCTTTCACACCTTTAGCTTTTAGGATATGAATTACTTGTTTCAAATATTTTTTAAAAGTTTTCTTTATTGTGACGTTGATTGATCGTTTATTAAGTCTTTTGTTAATTTGTAAATTTAGAAATATTTTTATGCGTATAATTTTACGTTTCAGCTTGAAATTTTTTTTTTGCGTTAAAGTATTTCCTTATCGCAGTCCAGATTGTCTGGGAAGTCGTTGATCCTTTCAAACAATAATAAAAGTATGTTATACCGTGATGTATTTACGCATCGTATTATACTGCAGATACACGATTCCACCTGTCACTGGGACTGCCACCAATCAGCCGAGCGACCCCAAGAACTGTGTAAACAACATTAATAGCGGTGAATTTGGATATTTTCTTTATCACCCCTTTTAAATCACCATACCGATGGGTGCTTAACTTGGACTAAAACGACATCCAGAATGTCACTATTCACCTCAGTGACCCTGGAAACTATGTATTCGACACTAATATCGGCTGTTTTCGATTACTTTACATGTCATCCCCTCCCCCAGGGGTATCTTACCCCTACTGTGTCTCTTCCAGGTAGTAACTCATATCCGTACCGAGTTTGGTTGAAAGCTGTGATGGAGTATGACCTTCAACTTAAAGGCGTCCGGAGTGTCAGTATTCATCTAAGCGACCAGAAAACTGTAATGTTCGTCGTTTTCGATTATTTTTTAGTATCACCCACTCCACGAAGGGTGTTAGGGGTGTCTTACACATGTATTTTTTTCCCACATAGTAGTCTATAGTAAGTCATGCGTGCACCAGTTTTGGACATTTTGGACAATTTTTCACTCCTTCTCAAACTCCATTCCGCCTGAGGCTGAACTATGACTTAAACAGCATCCAAAGAGTCACGCTGTTAGGGGAGTCCTGCACCACAGTCATTTTTGTTTGTTTGTTTGTTTGTTTGTTTGTTTGTTTGAAAGCTATGCTGGAACGTACATTAATCCATAACCTCGGTTATTTTGGATATTTTCCTTTTCACTCCTTCTCACCCCCGTGCCAATGCGGCTGAACTTGGACTTAAACGACATCTGGAGTGTCAATATTCATCTTAGCGACGCCGAAAACTATAGATTCTACTTAGTGTACCATTTCATTGCCCTGGTCATTTAGAATCGCGACATTGAAATCGTCATTTGTCGAGAATAGCGGTAAAGTTCCGTAAATCATGCGGCAGAAAGTTCGAAGTAATGAAATACAGACTAATGGAATCCATGTGGCCGCTAACATAAGGGAAAATATACAGGCAAACGGAATCCAGGTAACCGTGATATAAGAAAAGTTCACTATAAACCAACAGTATAGTAATGGGAAGGAGCAGTTCACCTGTGGGAACTAGTTCATTTACTCTCGCTCCCAAGAAAGAACTACTTCATGAACTACTTCACCAACTACTTCAAAATGTTTAACTTTCCCGCTAGAGTACTCTGCAACCGCTGAAGTAGTTCGTCCGCGAACAAGTTCTTTCCCATTCCTTTCACACTCGTGACGTTCTACAGTTCGAGAAGTAGTTCTCGAGAGACGAGTAAACACGTCACAGTTCGTGGGAGTGAAGTAGTTTCCGAGAACTAGTTCGTTCGCGAACTACCCATCACTACAACAGTAGGAACATTGGAAGATCGTAAAAAGGAAGAATATACACAGAAGATTTCAAGAAGCTACTGTATAAAGAAATAGCAGATTTTAGAGAGAAGATACTAACATTATCGGAAGAATTAACAAAAATACGAAGTCCAAATGTTATATTTCTCGTAAAGATATAGGGTCATAGGCAAATTACACTGCAATTCGTGTTGTTAAAACTGCAATAGTTGAATTTACGTCATCATATTCTCCTCATAAGATCCTAAAGAATATAAGAAGGCTTTATAACTATGGAGACCGTGGAATTAATGTTATATTTATCTATGTTTTTCATGCATGTACGTGAAAACGCTGTGATGGCCTGCTAAATGGAGATGGGATTGGCGACAGACGGGAACCGAACCGGCCTTGCCCGACAACACAAGTCCAGCGATCAAGACTCGGAGATGCCTCAGATATAAACCAGAGATGATCGCCACATAAGAGGACGAAATTACAGCAGTCCCAGCCCAAAACACAGGCAGAATAAGATAAGTTTAAAAGCTGTATTTTTCAAAAGTAGATATTTGTGTAGTACCGGTATCATGTAGTAATTTGTTGGTTGTGTTGATGTAAGGAATGGATCGATGTATCTTCGAGAGATGACTTATAAAGATAGTTTCATCGCGAACGTATTGATAATGCTGTTCAGATGAAGGTGTTTGGTAATCTTCAAAAGCAGATAAGAACTTCCATATGTAGGAAATGTCGCATTCGCCAATGAAGCACTATAATAACGTCTTGTCAGTCGATTTTCAAAGAGTTATGCCATAATCAAGCCGTTCAAATGTACTTGGAATAAGTAAATACCGGTAATGCAGATCGAATCGTAGGTTATCTAGATCATCATTAATACCAACTTATTGCCAAACGTGAGTAAATATGGGTTATATATATATATATATATATTGACAAATCAAGTGCATATTGTCAGAAATAGATGTTGTCGATCCATAATATTGTAATTTCATTGGGATATGGAATTATTCAAATCGAGCGTTACATTGAATAGATCAAATGAAGTTTATGTATGCGGTGATGTAAGGATATGATGGAAATATGAGATAGGGAGTGCGAATAATAAATAATAGATATCCTTGAATATTTGTTTGGGGAATGATAATAAATGGAAGCTCGTTTGAGGAAAGAATCTCACGTATAAGTAATTAATGAGAGTGTATGTAACGTAGTGTAGAATTAAGGTTTTATTTAATGCTTAAAGCGACGTAACCTCGAATAATCTATATGTGACGTATTGGCAAATTGAAGATGGGTTTACAGGATGTTAATGAAGTATGGTCATCGGAAATTAATCTCAATTAACCTACAACTCAGGCTATTATGGCAACCTCAAAGAAAATTTCCACATCCTATTTGATATTTAAGTTGATTTAAGCTGAAACACTAGATCAGTGTCGGCAGGTATGAAATTAGTGTCATCGTAATGTTAGCTAATCACTATTAATGGCTTAGGAACTGTCATCTAAGGTATTCCTTGACTTATTGCAAACATATAATTGGATTTATTAAGCGGTGCGACATATTATAACCTGAATGCAAATGTGTTGAGTCTATCTTGAAGATTTTACAGGTTTCATAGGAATATTTTGATCACATCTAGTCATGAATAATGATATATATATGTGTGTGTGTTTATATATATTAACGTAGGTAGCTATTACGAGCTACAATCATGAAACATTTCTTATTCTGCGTGTGTTTTCTGAAAGATAAAGTTAGTTGAAGAGCCCAGACAGATAATTAAGCTTACTTACCAAAAGTTTTAAAAAAAACAGAAAAAAAAATTCTCGGATTCTTAAGTTTGAAACTTTGTAAAATATCAATAACCGAAACTGGATGTATGTCAGAACTCGACATTCTGTTGGAGCTTAACAGTAGAATCTTATATTTCACGAGAATTTGACTTTATTCATGGAAGTTTCACTTTTATTTTACTCTTGTTGTGTCATTTACACAATTTCAAGCTAATTCATTAATCTAATTAATTTATAAATGTCAATATAAAGAACTATACAATTATAATTTTTTTAAATAAGAGAATGAGAATATGAAGATAGATTGTAATTCATAATAAGTCAGGATGAATTCATCGAACAATCTTAATCCATGAAAAATTTTAGGAGAAGAATTATTTGGTAGGATGAGACCATAGGCAATAATGAGGCAGTTTTTTGATTAATTATCACGGACTTCAAGGACTAGTTCAAGATTTTTTTGTTTGGATGAAATACCAATGTACATACAAAATATTTAGAAAACATTTAGCTCATCTGAAAATATGATATAATTTTGAATAAATATTAATAATTTAGAATTTAAGTGATTTCATATTATTTATAGATTATAAGATTAATTTAAGGTAATATCTTACCTGATGATGGTAATTGAGTTTGAAACCGAGTCTTCATGACCAAATATTCCAATCGATGTTCGCATATAATGAAAGGTAGAGAGGGTAATCCCAGTCGGATTCACGGTAAAAAAAAAGAATGCTGATGTAACTTATTCCGTGAGATATTGTTCGAACATTGAATTTTCTTGATTGCTGAGTAGGACCGAAAGGTGGTATAGGCACTGTAGCACGGCTCTAGATAGTCACCCATAAGAACGGTGCAAGAAAGGAAATTGTTGCCCACTCGTAGAGCTTGAAAGGAGAAAGACGCCGCGGGACTAAGCGTTCGATTCAGGAAAAAGGTAGTCGCCCACTCATGGCAAGAAAATTTTTCCCTACTTCGGCTCATTAGTGTTGGTCATTTTTTATTACTTTTACATTTCATCCTATTTCCACCCCCGCTCAGAGGGGTGCACACACATACATCCATAAAATGGGCCATTTTCGACTTTTTCAGCCCTTCTCACCCCATGCCGATGGGGACTGAACTTATACCTAAACGATATACTGAGTGTCACTGTTCATCTCAGCGACCCCGAAACGTATGGTTTCGACACTATTTCCGATTGCTTTTTGTATGCCATCCCTTTCTGACCACAGCTGCTAGGGGTGGCTCACTCATACAGTGCTTTTTTCGAGACAGCTAGCCGGGCTGAGTGGCTCAGACAGTTAAGGCGCTGGCCTTCTAACCCCAACTTGGCAGGTTCGATCCTGGCTCAGCCCGGTGGTATTTGAAGGTGCTCAAATACGACAGCCCCGTGTCGGTAGATTTACTGGCACGTAAAAGAACTCCTGCGGGACTAAATTCCAGCACCTCGGCGTCTCCGAAGACCTTAAAAAGTAGTTAGTGGGACGTAAAGCAAATAACATTATTATTATTATTATTATTATTATTATTATTATTATTATTATTATTATTATTCGAGACAGCTATATGTGTAGCAGAATCTCTCCTTGTCCTAGCCTACATTTACGCACGTGTCTACAGTACTTCGAACATCAGGTCTGTAGGGGGTTTGTATTCTGATGCAGAAATCTGAGCTGGCGTTGCCATGGTCACTGCTGGTCATTTCTTCATCCAGTTCCTAGAGCGGGGTAGTGTGATGCCAATATCTCCAAAACGGTTGGTTTTAGGCACTTAAAACATGGTTTTCGAAGCCGGTAGGGCCTCACCGAGTTTTTTCTACGCGTCGTGTGGTTTAAAATGAGCTTTGCCCTGTCCTTGTACGAGAAATTGAATATTTTGCCCATATTATCCTATATGAATATGGCAAAGGGCCTAAATCTAGGGAATGGAGATGGATGTTAAAATTCCTTGTAGACAGGGTTACCCGCAGAGTCCTAAAATGTAAGTATACACAATTTGGTTCAGATTATGATATTAATCCTTTCTAATAATAATGATTTCTTTCTGCAATGTTTAACCATTTTTCTTGTAACTTCGAATATTTTGAGATTTTTATCGTTTCACGATGGAGGCAATAGGATATTATTCTATGATGAAAACAATCATTTTAATAATAAAGTGACCTTGAGATAATCATTATAATGATTTCAATAGTCATAACTACATTTATTTGTGGTAATTAATCCTACTGATGCTTAATTTTGGAATTATTTAGTGACCCATTCAAGTATCCCTGTACGTGGTATTTCCACATGGTTAGAGATAAGGCATTTCTTGTTTTATTATGTAATTTAAGAACGATTTAAAGTTCACCTCCTCCTTCTTCATCTATATTTATGACATGTTTTGCGTGACGCACGCTTTGTTAAATCTGGAGATCCTTTTTTGAAATATCTATTTAAAAATATTTGTAATTGACATGTATTGTTGATGTAATGCACGAATGACTTTAATTTTAATTATGTAACTTTTGAAGTGGAAATAACTTGGTAATTTCATTAGATAAATTATTCTCCAGATTCGATTACAGAGAAAGGATCATTGCCTATCTCTCCTCATTTAATCTAAATAAAATGCGAGCCTAGCGTTGGCTATTAATAGTATTTTAGTTTAAGAGACTTGAGAACCTTATTTTATGGTCAGTGCCAAACGAGTGACTCATTTTCACTTTATTCAAGGAGATTTTTTCCGGTAAATAATTATTTTCCCTTGACTTGTTCTAATTTCATGCTTCAGGGCGGATAGTAACTCGCTTAGTTTTAACGGTACCAAACAAGTAATGAAATTTAGAAGGGGAGGAAAACTTAGAATAACAGATGTTTCCACCGGCAGGGATAAAGGACTTAAAATCGTATCATCGTTTAAATACTTGAAAGTCACGCCCCAAACTATAGGCTCAACTTTCACATCGCTTATACAAGACAGGACGGTAGCAGCAACCAACGCCGAGTATAAAATTCCATAGCTTCGGGATCTGTCAATAGACCCAGCAGAGACTCTATTTAAGCTTAAAATCTCCCCAGTAGTAATGGAAGGTATCCGGTTAATATGGCGAAACTTGACTGCACGGAATTTGAGAAAACTAGAAACGAGTCCATCATGTTTCAAACAAGTACAGAAAACCGATTTACATACGCAATGGCCAATGAGGTACATGTAAGTGATGCTTGTGATCGTTCTTGGAGGACATTAAGTCTACAGTTAGACTACCGGATACTGTTGCATCAATCGCGGTGCGACAGATAGCACAGCAAATGCCAAAATAATTCAACATGGAAATAGAAAAGACTAATGTATGGAGAGGATCTAACTTCAAATTTCGGCACATATACATGCGCTTCGGCATCCATTTATTCCATGTGAATATACTGTATGCCTAACCAATGGATCCCACACTCCAAGGGTATGCCGACTTTGCTACCACCTAGTAAACAGCATCAATAGAACGCATCCTCTCAGTGAATTTACTGGTGAAAACTTGTGAGTAATGTATAAGACCCGTTATGTTCCCTGGTCCTTGTTCATATATACTTATGTTTTGTGTGATCCCCGCTTTTCTACAAACTGAAGATTGTTAAATTTGGAGATCATTTTTGTTACATGTAAGTGATGTTTGTGTAGATCTTTCATTATATTATGTATGAGCATTGTGCCTAACAAATTCGTTATAATGTTTAAAGTCACGTCCGTTGTCTTTTCATTTAAAATGTTATTTGCATAACTCTCCCCGTACCTGCCAACGATAGTGATGGACCTCCCACTACCTTAGGTAAGTATCTCGCTCACCAGCGTTACTTATGCTAGCCAGAGGCTGAGGAAAAATAAGAAGAAGGACCCTATTACAAAGAAGAAAGGCGAGTGTCTCGATACTACCTGTATAAGAACCTCCAAAAGGTGCAGTACGCCAAAAATATCTTCACTTTTATTTTTTGGGGTCATCTGACATACATGTATCTTTTTCATCCGTGTCTGTACTAATTTTTACAGAAAAATCCCAATCTATTTTTCTAAATATCTATATTCTTTGACGAACTCTATGTTCCAGTGAGAAAGGTTGGCATGGAATAAGAGCACAGCATTGTTCTGTACCTCGCATGACGTTTGTTGTTTGAGTTGCATTGTTTACTCTCTTAGTCAAAAATTAAACAATTAATCAACCTGTTCCTTGACTTTATACTTCATTAATTGAAAAATTAAAGAAATGCTTTATTCTTCCTGTGTGGCTATTCACGAGGATCAAACACAATGGCCACATTTAATTAAGAGAAAAGCTCCAATATTATACACTTTGAAAAATTACCATATGATCATAGTCTGTAGAAAGTCATCAACGCTCTGACAGGAAGTAATAATAATGATACTACTACTACTACTAATTTTTTTGCTAGGGGCTTTACGTCGCACCGACACAGATAGGTCTTATGGCGACGATGGGATAGGAAAGGCCTAGGAGTTGGAAGGAATCGGCCGTGGCCTTAATTAAGGTACAGCCCCAGCATTTGCCTGGTGTGAAAATGGGAAACCATGGAAAACCATCTTCAGGACTGCCGATAGTGGGATTCGAACCTACTATCTCCCGGATGCAAGCTCACAGCCGCGCGCCTCTACACGCACGGCCAACTCGCCCGGTACTACTACCATTACTACTACTACTACTACTACTACTACTACTACTACTACTAATACTAATACTAATAAAGTATGTTGAGTGCCCAGCCCGAAGGCTGGTTTGGACCTGGACAGTTTAGCCATCAGCCGTTAAGTGGACCAGGCATAACTGAAGAGACATACTAGCGAAATGAGGAGTTAAGTAGCTTCCCGTTGTTTTCTTCGCTGAGCCAGAAGTTGCTATTACATCTCATTCCGCCAAGCCAACTGAAATGCCCGCATCAACCGACCCTATGAGCAACAATTTCAGACTATTCATAGGAGGGGCTGGCTGCATAAGGAATAACATTACTTTTTTTAGTTGCTTTAGGTCCCACCGACACAGATAGGTCTTATGGCGTCGATGGGACAGGAAAGGGCTAGGAGTGGGAAGGAAGCGTCCGTGGCCTTAGTTAAAGTACAGACCCAGCTTTTGCCTGGTGTGAAAGTGGGAAACCACGGAAAACCATCTTCAGGGCTGCCGACAGTGGGATTCGAACCCACTATCTCCCGCATACTGATGACATTACTAGCATCGCTCATACCTCGGTTACTTTCATGCTGTCAAGGCCAAGGATGAGACTGAGACAGGTCAATGAAAGTAACAAATTTGTTCAGCCGACACCAGAAGACTGTGTGCACTGTAAACACCAGGTCTTGCCAGCAAAGGCATAATAATAATAATAATAATAATAATAATAATAATAATAATAATAATAATAATAATAATAATAATAATAATAATAATAATAATAATAATAATAATAATAATAAATCAGTTTCATTCACTGCAAAAATCAGACATTACAACACTGTCATCAAACCAGAAAGTCTATATGCGATCGAATGTATTCCACTGAACAGAAAACATTGAAAAGACAGAAAGGAAGATCTTAAGGAAGATACTAGGGCCCAGGAAAGTGGGTCAAGAATTTAGACTGCGACCAAATGAGGAACTATACAAAAGGACCGAAAAAATCACAACATCCTTCAAGAAGAGAAGACTCTGCTTCTACGGACACATTAAAAGAATGCCACCAGAGAGAACAGCTAAGCGAATTCTGGAATACATGGAGAACAGGAAGACACAAACTAGCTGGCTTAAAGGGGTCAAGGAGGATATGGAGGAAAAAATATATCACAGCAGGTAGTATATAACAGACAGGAATACAGAAAAATCATCAACAAAATTAAGGGATTCCAAGATCAAAGTAGCAAAAAACGGACCGGCAACAACTGGTCACGAGAACGTCAAGAAGCCCACTCCGAAAGGATGAAGAAGTACTGGGCCGATCGAAAGAGGAAGAACCGTAAATGAATGATGCTTAACGTGGTCCATAGTAGATCCATTCGAAATAATAATAATAATAATAATAATAATAGTACGGCCCCACCTATCGAGCATTGGCATTTTTATTTGACGCTATTGAGAACACCTGCGCGTCAATGTTGACATTCTATTTTACTCAACCAAATGGGAGAGAAGCGGATCTCAGTTGTGCTGAAGTCTTAATTAATTCTGTCCCATAAACATCAAGTGTGTCACCAGAGATCTTTTACTTGCCGTCATCGTACGACATGTTTCAACAATTACCGGTTTACGAATTACAAGAGGTTCTTGAAATTCTCGTAAAATACAAGGAATTATATTGTAATTATAAAATATTGTAATTAATGATTCTTCTTCTTAATCTGCTTACCCTCCAGGGTTAGTTTTTCCCTCGGATTCAGCGAGGGATCCCACTTCTACCGCCTCAAGGACAGTGTCCTGGAGGTTCAGACTTTTTGCCGGGGTACACAAATTGGGAGGATGATCAATACCTCGCCCAGGCGACGTCACCTGCTATGCTGAACAGGGGCCTTGGTGGGGGATGAGAAGTTTGGAAGGGATAGACAAGGAGGAGGGAAAGAAGCGGCCGTGGCCTTAAGTTAGGTACCATCCCGGCATTTGCCTGGAGGAGAAGTGCGAAACTACGGAAAAACCACTTTCAGGATGGCTGAGGTGGGAATCGAACCCACCTCTACTCCCACTCCCACCTCAGCCATCTTGGAAGTGGTTTTCCGTGGTTTCCCACTTCTCCTTCTCCGCTTCCATCCGTCTTCCTAGTCTATCCCTTCCAATCATCCCATCCCCCTGTAAGGCCTCTGTTCAGCATAGCAGGTGAGGCCGCCTGGGCGAGGTACTGGTCATCCTCCACAGTTGTAAACCCCGACCCATAGTCAGAAGCTCCAGGACACTGCCCGTGATGCGGTAGAGGTGGGATCCCTCGCTGAGTCCGAGGGAAAAGCCAACCCTGGAGGGTAAACAGATTATGAATGAATGAATGAATGAATGAATGAATGAATGAATGAATGGAAGGGGCGACTGAATCACACGGTATTAACACCTAGTTACTTACAGCTCATTGTTCGCCACGAGATACTATCTCCTCATCAACACAATAATTAAAACTGAGAGGACTTTTCCTCTTGGTGAAACAACTTGACTTTTCATCCCGTTTACATTCATACAATTGTCTGCTGTCCATTTCACTATATTGTAATAGTACAACGTCATCCGCAAATATCCTCATCTGTGATACCAGATCTTTACTCATATCATTTATATACACGAGGAAACATAAAGGTCCAATAATACTATCCTGCGGCATCCCCACTTAATCAATACAGGATCAGATAAGGCATCACCTACTCTAATTCTCTGAGTTCTATTTTCTAGAAATGTAACCACCCATTCAACCACTCTTTTGTCTAGTCCAGTAGCCGTCGGTAATGTCTCATGATCTGCCGTATCAAAATCCTTGGATAGGTCATTAGCAATACAGTCCATTTCACGTCCTGATATTCCCTGTACCTTGCTGGAATCCTACAAGCTGAGCTTCACTGGAATAACCTTTCCTAAACTCGAACTGCCTTCTATTAAACCAGTTAGTAATTTCGCAAACGTATTTAATATAATTAGAAAGAATGCTTTCCCAATGCTTACAAACTACACATGACTGGCCTGTAATTTTCCGCTTTTTGTCAACCTTTCCCTTGTACACTGGGGCTGCTATTCCAAATCTCCATGCAAACAGTAATCGAAGAAGTATTTCAGATATGACATTATATCCCAAACCATATCCTTTAATATATCCCCAGATATTTTATCCATGCAAACAATAATCGAAGAAGTATTTCAGATATGACATTATAGCTATCCTTTAATATACCTCCAGATATCTTATCAAACCCAGCTGCCTTTCTAGCTTTCAACTTTTGTATCTTTTTATAAATGGCTTTATTATCATAGGTCTGTCTGTCTGTCTGTTAGGTCATCAGCCCAGAGGCTGGTTTGATCCTCATATAGCACCACCAAAGGCTATGCAGTTATAGGGAAACTGCAAAAACCAATGGCAGAGCCCAAATGAGGCGTACTTATAGGCAAGATGAGGAGTGAGGTTGTTTGCCCTTGCTTTCCTCACTGGACCAGAAGGTGCCACTGCAGCACGACTGATCCTATGAGCAACACCTTTCATAACACTCAGACACTAGTTGTGCCCCAAATGTCATTACTCAGTACCACCCATACCCCAGCAGCTTCCATATTGTCATAGCCATGGATGAGACTGGGACTTCGGTGGAAGCTACACTTTGCTCTGGCCTGTGCCAAGAGACGGATACAAAAATACTGCATCCATCAAGAAATGGCAACAGGCAGATTATCATAGGTAAATTTTATTATTTTGCCATTATTAGTAGCCTCCTTTCACCTGTGCGGTATATGCACTAGGACGAGTAATTAAATAAATAAATAAATAAATAAATAAATAAATAAATAAATAAATAAATAAATAAATAAATAAATAAATAAATAAATAAATTAGCTGCGTGAATTCCCTAAGGACTATGACCTGCTGCAGTGCAGGGACAGTGCTCAGTTTAACTCATCAGGTGAGCAGTTCCTGAAGAGTATTTTTTTTTTTTGCTAGGGGCTTTACGTCGCACCGACACAGATAGGTCTTATGGTGACGATGGGATAGGAAAGGCCTAGGAGTTGGAAGGAAGCGGCCGTGGCTTTAATTTAGGTACAGCCCCAGCATTTGCCTGGTGTGAAAATGGGAAACCACGGAAAACCATCTTCAGGGCTGCCGATAGTGGGATTCGAACCTACTATCTCCCGGATGCAAGCTCATAGCCGCGCGCCTCTACGCGCACGGCCAACTCGCCCGGTCTGAAGAGTATTATTATATTGGTTAATCTCTAGTTTGTTTCATGATAACGTATTACCGCACATTGTACACTTTTGTAGTCTTACCCCCGAGTGGATGCAATTGTATATTTCTGGATCAAAAATTAGCGTAAACGCACTGTTACATCATTGACAAGTGTACTTTTTTTTCCCAGGGAGGGTTTAGGCTCCTTCTTGGTGAAAGCTTAAACTTGCACGCTTCGTTCTTCCATAGCTTCTTCTCCGAATGTTGTAACGAGTATGTATTCGTTCTTAACTACGAGCTGTTTACTGGCTTTGCGGGTTGTTTATCAAGAGTTTCTGGGTTTTCCCCATAGGCTATATGTACGGTATCAAGTGGGAAATATACTACTTTCCACCTTTCAAAAATCCAACTACCCCTGCCGTATTTGAACCCTCAGCCCCACAGATGGAGTTTTTTTTGCTAGTGGCTTTACGTCGCACAGACACATATAGGTCTTATGGCGACGATGGGAAAGGAAAGGCCTAGGAATTGGAAGGAAGCGGCCGTGGCCTTAATTAAGGTATAGCCTTAATTAAGGTATTTGCCTGGTGGGAAAATAGGAAACCACGGAAAACCATCTTCAGGGCTGCCGACAGTGGGATTCGAACCCACTATCTCCCGGGCGTAAGTTTACAGCTGCGTGCTCCTAACCGCACGGCCAACTCGCCCGATGATGGAGTTATTAGCGTGATAATTTTATGTTACACATTATTAATTGACAAACATTCCACTGCCAAAAGGCCATTTATGCTCATAACAGTGAGCAAGCAAATCACTATTAAATTAATTGAAATCCGCCTAGCGGATTAAATAAGCGATTAAATGCGAGCAATAAACAAAACATAAACTTACCAGGAGCAGGAGCGCCACCTGCAGGCAGCTGTGCCTGAAGGATATGGCCATGGCGAATCCAGTGGCTACCGACACTGAATACCAGACATTTATATGACCTAGTATTACGAAATTGTTA
Source organism: Anabrus simplex (assembly GCF_040414725.1). Taxonomy (NCBI): domain Eukaryota; kingdom Metazoa; phylum Arthropoda; class Insecta; order Orthoptera; family Tettigoniidae; genus Anabrus; species Anabrus simplex. Next base: position 1,597,131,214 of record NC_090265.1, on the reverse strand, counting down.
TACACAGGTCAGTTGAAGACTTCTTTTGGCTCACAAGCCAATGACAATGAAATTTACGACTATATTTTATGGAATGAAAAACTTAACTGCACATAGTCAATCCTAGATTACAAGGTTGATATCATAAATAGAAATATCACCGCTATGCCACATTACGAAGTTTTAAGGCAATTTTTCACAGAAAATAAATTATCCAATTGCGCGTTGCCACATTTTAGCTTATTTTATCCCAGGTACAATCTGTATTAATGCAATTTGTCTTTACGTTATGGAAAGGACAGTTTAGTTTGACTATAACACCTTTCCATGTCATATAAAGTCCTTACAGACTATCGATTACATTTCTGTGTATATGCAAGTATGTGGCTACTAGCTTTACCTCACACTAGCTTATACCGATCTTATGGCGGTGATGGGGTAGGACGGGGCAAGGAATGGGAAGGGACCGGCCTCAGTCTTAATTAAGGTACAAACATATTCCAAGTGTGAAAATGGGAAACAATGGCTGTCAGCAGTGGTGTTCGCTCGTATATCTCCCTACGTGATTCGATACGCGCAGCAAACTTACTCCGTGCATTCATGTATACCGGATGAATGAGCAGCGCCTACTGTTTACCCATATTTTCTTGAACATATGCAACCTGCTACTATTTTACGTCTCTTATTTGCACCTTATGCTGCAAAAAATCCACAGCCTGTTTTCAGTCATTCGACCGGGTCAGGAATGGAATGAATGAAGCCCCCATCTAGCGGCGAGGATAGGACAGAGAGTGCTTGAGTCTTGGATGCTTGTTCTAAAGTAAAATTTCTACACAACTCTCGCCTTCATAGTCACGTCAGCAACACGGCTTCCTCCGTTAGAAAAGTAGTGGGGGTATTTGTATAATTACTGTTTTTAAGTCGAACTCGTCATGATGGTATACAGTATTATGCACACTACTACCAGGGCCCTATTTCACACATGTTACAATTATACAGGTGGCAGGGAAATGCCAGACAGGTTTACATATTGACAATTTCGTGTTTCATAGAAACTTACAAATCTAATTTAACAAATTTATTTCAAAAATATTTTGAACTGACAGACAAGAATCTGACAGATTTGGCAAATTTCAGACCATCTACAGCGTTGTGTGGGAGTGACTGGAAATCATTTTTATATAGCCTGTTATGTGAATGCAACTGGGCGGCTTATTTTCTAAAACATTTAATGATTTAGATTCTTTTATGGATATCTGACTTGGGTTTTTACGCAACGAATTAACCTAACCTTCAATTTCTGTGACTTCTTATTCAAAGCGAAATATCGTATTGGCAAGACAACAGCCGAATATATTGGAGATTATATAGGACACTATGAGAAGGTTCTGATGGCTCTTGCTTTCTTTGCAGTTCCTACCATAGATCATATCCTTGTTCACTCGAATCAACTAAAATATCACAATCATACCAAAATAACTCGATCACCTGCCAGAGTGAATAAAATTGTGCAGGTTGAATTTCAGTCTTGGCTTTTACCGCTTTTCAAAATGTAATAACATCTGATCCAGCTTGTTGCTTTTTCTTTATGGACAGTACTTTTTGCATCTCTCTCTCTCTCTCTCAGGACAGGTCAGAGCAAATCGTAGCTTCCACCAAAGTCTCTGGCACATTTTAGGACTGCTGATGAATGCGTGGTGCTGAGTAAGAATACCCAGAGCAAGACTGGATGTTTGAAAGATAGTGCTGATCGTGCTGCAGTAGAACGTTTCGACTCAGTGAAGAAAGCAATGGCAAACTATCTCAATCCTCACCATGCCTTGTACGGCTCATTATGACTTCACCATCGGTTTTTGCGGTTTTTCCCGTGAGTGTACAAACTTTGGCCTTCTCTATTGAGGATTCAAGCGACCACTAGGCTGAAGACTAAACACACTCCACAAACAACACCCGATCATTTTTGCCCCGACATCGCACTTCAAAGCCGTCAAGAGTGTAATGCCGTAAAGTGAAAGTTTGACATAAAGTTGTTGTATTTATGAAACAAGTTTGTCACGTTTGAAAATTGTAAATACTTTTACTATTACGTAAGGAAAACTTGTGACATTTACGAAGCAGGAAACTGTCATGACATATTAGCAAATTTGTCAGATCTGACATAATTATCGAATTTGTCACATCTATCGCGTTTTATGAAATATGGTCCAGGTTTCAGGACGAATGAGAACCAACCTGAGGAAGATTCAACGATGAAACTGAGAACTATTACAATATTACTCTTGATAATGGGTGCTAAATGAGAATACATGATAACAGAGAGACGTAGTTAATAGTTTCTGCAACCAAGTTCAAGTGACTTTATACACGGTGGTCCACCTAAGTGTTTCACTTCGAATATCTTCTTGCGAGTAGACGATAGCGACAGGCAATTTTTACCTCGGGGAATAGCAATGTGAAGCACACGAAAGATAATACAGTATGTGCCCCGTGACGTACCGGACAAGCGATTCCAAGCCACTGTTTCCGAATGGAGCTACACTATACTCATTTCTGTCGCATCCATAATTGTTTATTGGCAGCCAAATTCAACATTCACAGATGCACTTATTTCCAGTCAGAAATAGTCCTGAGTTATACCAAGGACTAACGACCTTCGCGTTCTTGGCGATAGAAGAACGGCTCAACATCGAGAAAATAACGGTCAAAAGGCTCTTCCGATAGATATATACTGTATATATAATAGTTTACGTCGCACCGACACTGATATACCTTATGGCGATGATCAATCAATCAATCAATCAATCAATCAATCAATCAATCAATCAATCAATCAATCAATCAATCAATCAATCAATCAATCAATCAATCAATCAATCAATCAATCAATCAATCAATCAATCAATCAATCAATCAATCAATCAATCAATCACCACTGATCTGCATTTAGGGCAGTCACCCACGTGGCAGATTCCCTATCTGTTGTTTTCCTAGCCTTTTCTTAAATTATTGCAAATAAATTGGAAATTAAGGGGCAAGATGGCCGTGCGATTAGGAGGGCGCCGCTGTGAGCTTACGTGCGGGAAAAAGTGGGTTCGAATCCCACTTTCGGCCGCCATGAAGATTGTTTTCCGTGGTTTCTCATTTTCAAACCAGGGAGACCCTGGGGCTGTATGTTAATTAAGGCCACGGCCGCTTCATTCCCACTCCTAGACCTTTCCTATCCTATCGTCGCCATGAGAGATATCTGTGTCGGTGCGACGTAAAGCAAATGATAAAAAAAGAAAGAATTGGAAATTTATTGAACGTCTCCTTTGGTAAATTATTCCAATCCCTAAATCCCCTTCCCATAAACGAATATTTTCCCCAATTTGTTCTCTTTAATTCAAACTTTATCTTCAATGTGATTTTTCCCACTTTCAAAAAACATCACTCAAACTTATTCCTCTACTAATGTCATTCCACGCCATCTCTCCACTGACAGCTCGGAACATACCACTTAGTCGAGTAGTTCGACTCCTATCTCCGAAGTCTTCCCAACCCAAACTTGGAAACAATTTTGTAACGCTACTCTTTTGTCGGAAATCATCCAGAACAAATTGAGCTACTTTTCTCTGGAATTTTACAGTTCTTGAATCAAGTAATCCTGGTGATGGGATAAAAAAAAAAGCTTAATTAAGTAGAGCCCCAATATTTGCCTTGTGCGAAAATGGAAAAACCGCGGAAAAATCATCTTTAGGGTTGCCGGTAGTGGGATTTGAACCCACTTTCTCACGAATACAAGCTGATAGCTACGTGACTTAAACCGAACAGCTACTTTCTCTGTACGTTCCGATATGTATGTTTCAGACACGCCGAGGTGCCGGAATTTTGTCCCGCAGTAGTTCTGGTACGTGCCAATAAATCTATCATTATGTATGTATGCACGTATGTAAGGTTGAGGATTGTGGTTTTCATCATCATCATCTGTTTACCCTCCAGGTTCGGTTTTCCCTCGGACTTAGCGAGGGATCCCACCTCGACCGCCTCAAGGGCAGTGTCCTGGAGCTTCAGACTCTTGGTCGGGGGATACAACTGGGGAGTATGACCAGTACCTCGCCCAGGCGGCCTTACCTGCTATGCTGAACAGGGGCCTTGTGGAGGGATGGGAAGATTGGAAGGGATAGGCAAGGATGAGGGAAGGAAGCGGCCGTGGCCTTAAGTTAGGTACCATCCCGGCATTCGCCTGGAGGAGAAGTGGGAAACTACGGAAAACCACTTTCAGGATGGCTGAGGTGGGAATCGAACCCACCTCTACTCAGTTGACCTCCCGAGGCTGAGTGGACCCCGTTCCAGCCCTCGTACCACTTTTCAAATTTCGTGGCAGAGCCGGGAATCGAACCCGGGCCTCCGGGGGTGGCAGCTAATCACGCTAACCACTACACCACAGAGGCGGACGATTGTGGTTTTACGTAGTAAAAAGGAAATGAAACAGCGTATGGCTTTTAGTAACGGCAGTGTCTGAAGACAAGTTCGGCTCGCCAGATGCAGATCTTTTGATTTGACTCCCCTAGGCAACCTGGGCGTCGTAATGAGGATGAAATGAGGAAGACGACACATACACTCTGTCCGTGTTCCAGCGAAATTAACCAATTATGGTTAAAATACCCGACCCTGTCGAGAATCGAATCCGGGTACCCTGCGACCAAAGGTCAGTTCGGTAACCATTTAGTCATGGAGCCGGGCATTATTCATGGTCTTGACGTTCACATTCACACTCGAAAGTCAATTTCTTATGAACCATTAAATGGACGTAATAAACTCACCAGGAGGAACAGCGCCACATGTAATGAGAAGGCCATTGCGAATCCAAGGAGCGAAGAAGTAAATAGTCTGTATTTTATCAGATATTTATACGACAGAATTGCGAAGTAATATTAACTTTTATTAGCGAGAGGCGATGAAGTGTTGAGCTTTCTTTTGACATACAAAGTCACAATGGCCGAGACATTCACTTTACTGTTTATTTTACGGAACGAAGTGAATTAACAGGGCTTAGAACTTGCTTTATAGGTTACTAGCAATTACCCGCGGCTTCGCTCGCGTGGATTTCGTAATTTAATCAAAGTAATCGCTCCTCTGCATTATCTGAAAATTACTAAAGTATAAAAACTCACAAAAATTAGTTTAATTTACCCCAGAAATTCTTTGTAAACCATACTTTTGGTATTACCTTTCTTTTTTTTTTGCTATGGTCTTTACGTCGCACAGACACAGATAGGTCTTATGGCGACGATGGGATAGAAATGGCCTAGGAGTTGGAAGGAAGCGGCCGTGGCCTTAATTAAGGTACAGCCCCAGCATTTGCCTGGTGTGAAAATGGGAAACCACGGAAAACCATTTTCAGGGCTGCCGATAGTGGGATTCGAACCTACTATCTCCCGGATGCAAGCTCACAGCCGCGCGCCTCTACGCGCACGGCCAACTCGCCCGGTGGTATTACCTTTTGGGGCTAGGACGACCACACGACATGCAGCTGTACATGTGAGAAACAGTCTTCTCTCAAGTCGAAAAAAAAATACATGTTTATTTATTTTGAAAGGAGAATACCTATTCGCACATTTGTAACATCTTCAGTTTTTGAGATATACATAAGTACCTCCATAAAAGGAATTCAACCCCTTGATCAGTCCTACCCCTACAATTACCCCTATCTAAGTGTGTTTTACGAAAACAAAAATACATATTTCTGTATTTTTAAGGAAATTCCAAATACCAGTTTTCATGTCTTTACGTCTGTAACACCTTCAGTTTTTCAGATAAATGTATACTCATAAAAATAATTCAAATTCTTCTTCTTCACTTCTCTCCACCCCTCTCCCGCCTTAAGTGGACATTCCGAAAACAAAAATTACGTGTTTCTTTATTCTGAAAGGAAATTCGAAATATCAACTTTCACGTCTCTAACAGCTTCAGTTTTTTGAGATAAAGTCTCATCATGAACATATTTCAACTCCTTATTTACTGATTTTCAACCCCACGTCGATTTTCCGATAAAAAGAAATGCGTGTTTATTTCCTGTTAAAGGAGATTACAAATACTAATTTTGATGCCTGTAAGATCTTCAGTTTTTGAGATATAAGTATAATACTAATAGAAGTATTTCAACTCCTTTTTCAATCCCGCTTCCTACACGTTGATTTTCTCTTCCCTAAAAGTGCGTGTTCCTTTATTTTTAAAGGAGATTCCAAATACCAATTTTCACGTCTTTAACATCTTTAGTTTTTGAGATATAAGTATCCTGATACAAAGAATTCAACTAATTTTTCAATTGATTCACCCGCCCCCCTACCTAAGTGGATTTTCCGAAGACAAAAGAACACGTGTTTCTTTACTTTGAAAGAAGATTCCAAATACAAATGTTCATACATCTAACATCTCCAGCTTTGACATATAACTAAACTCATAAAAACTATTCAACTCCTTTTTCACCCCAGCCCGTTAAGTTGATTCCCCCTCCCCTCTCCAAAAAATGCGCGTATCTTTATTTTTTAAGGTGACTCCAAATACAAATTTTCACGTGTGTAACCTAAAGATTTTGAGATATAAGTTTCTCCATAAAAGAATTAAAAAAAATTCACTTCCTTTCACCATCCCCCTTAAGTGATTATTTCGAAAACCAAAAATACTTGTTTATTTATAAAGGAGCTTCCAAATGCCAATTATCACGACTGTAAAGTCTTCAGTTTTGAGATACCGGTACATGTATCCTCATAAAAAGGAATTAAACCCCTTCTTCACCGCCCCCGCCGCCAAGCTGATTTCCCCCCAGAAATGCGTGTATCTATATTTTTAAAGGAGATTTCAAACACTAATTTTCACGTCTGTAACATCTTTAGATTTTGAGGTATAAATATCCTCATACAAAGTATTCAACTTATTCTTCAATTAGTTAACCCCCCTTAAGTGGATTTTCCAAAGACAAAAGATTACGTGTTTCTTTACTTTGAAATAAAATTCCAAATACAAATGTTCGTGTCTGTAACATCTTCAGTTTTTGAGATATAAGTATTCTCATGAAAATAATTCAACTCGTTTTCCACTCCACCCCCGCCCGTTAAGTCGGTTTCCCCCCAGCCAAAAACTGCGCGTTTCATTATTTTTAAAGGAGATTCCAGATGCCAATGTCCACGTCTATAACCTTCACTTTTGAGATATAAGTTTCTCTAGAAAAAGAATTAAATTCTTTTCACACTCCGGACTCAAGTGAATTTTCCAAAAACAAACAGTACCCGTTTCTTTAAATGAGCTTCCAAATACCAATTATCACGACTGTAACATCTTCAGTTTTTGAGATACATGTATCCTCGTAAAAGGAATTCATCTCCGTTTTCACCCCCCCACCCCTTCCCTACCAAGTTCATTTCCCCATCAAATGCGTGTTTCTCTATATTTAAAGAAAATTCCAAATACCAGTTTTCACCTTTGTAACATCTTTAGATTTTTTGGTATATTGTGCCGTTTCACAGTTCTTTATACGAGCTGGTAGGAACAAACATGGAGTCTCTGCGATCAAAATGTTAAAATAAATGCATTTAACGTCAGTAAGAGCCGAAATGTAATTATTTTCATCAGTCAGTTATGGAAAGAAGCATGTATAGAAGGCGCAGGAAAAGAATGACAAATGGACATTATTTAAACCTACTATTTAAGAAAAGAATTTGCTCATCACTCACTATATAATCAGACCTTGAAGCAGTAAGAAGACGTAAGACTAGACTGAAAGATATTATTCATCTGGAGTAAATACCGTAATTTGGAAGGAAATATAATTCGCGGCTACACGCCCAACACTTGTTATCAAGATTTAATCGCTGCGCGAAAGATAAAATACTATAAAAGGAGATAAACCAGATTACAATAGAGCTACGTCACGAAGTGGCGCAGAGCTTAAATAAATTTGCCCGATACCGCTTAATAGTAAAAGATACGTAATGATCAGCTGTTGAGTGCGTTCGCACCAATAAAGATATAGAGGAAAGAAGTTCCTTTTCAAGTTGGAATAAATACTTAATAATTATCCTAGTCGATTTGGAGCTAGCATATTGGACTAAATGTACCAAAGCAAAATCCATACAATTTGAGCTTCACAAGAGATATATTAGTTGAAGAATGACAGCAATGAATCACATATTTTGTTATTCTGTTACATACGTCCGAGATTCCACTATGAGCCTGTAAAGAAGCAAGGCAACGCTATTTGGATCCTGATGAGGCGATACGATGTTGATCATCCCAGATGACCAGTAATCAATGGTGGAGAGCTACGATGAACCCGATCACTCGTGGAGGAACCAGATGACGAGATCCTGATCTCAGATGACCAGAGATGAGAAGACATCGGGACCACCTTGAGCAAAGCTAAGTCCATTATCTGAGTCGTTTTCGTAAGTAAGAGAATATTACCTTTTATAATTATATGTTGATATGTGTATTTGTGCGAAGACAGTGCGTAGATAAACGTCTAGATGAGATGATTGGAAGTAGGTATTCATCTATATGAAGTGTCAATTTCATTAGTAGGCGTGGTCACCAAGTGATATTCCGATCGTAATGTTTCCAGTGATGTGTGAGAGTAAATAGTGTTATTATTATTATTATCAGTGAAGAGTAGAGTGTGAAGTTGACATTAACACCAGTGTATACTATTTTAATCAAAGTCACTCGGTGCGAGATCGTATATAGGAAGTGTTTACGGAGGAATAGGGCAGTAGATTACTCAGAGTTATGATGTTAAATTTGGCACTATGACGATAGGAAGTAAAGAGGGCATTTTAAGAATGTCACGGCACGTTGACGTGCAGTTTAATGAAGTGATTTGCATATGATGGAGAGATTTATTATAAGTGAAATGTGAGTAATAATTGACGCGTTATAGATATGGTATAAGGATGATAGTGATTTATGATGGTCATATTTATTATTTCTTCGAGAGAGATAGTCATAGTTGTTCTAAGTTGAGACGATGTGATTTTCAAGTGATGTTTCTGAGAGTGTCAGTGAATTCTTGCCAATTCCATATGATAATTCTTAATCCTATGCATTTTCACATAGCTTAGGATACGATCTCGAGATTGATAGAGCAATGTTTTATCCATGTTAGAATTGTCTAGAGAGTCATACATGTAGTCATGATAATATTTAAGCCTTCACTGAATTATTTCGGATGATTTTGAAACTCTCACTGTGTATAACATTATTCTGAACAATATTCAACCTACTAGACTAATCACTAGTGACATATCTATTCAAAAAGGATTATTTTTAGTCGAAGATAGTGTCTTCTGACCACGTAGATTTTCCGTTAGTAGTAGGTGTGATGATAATTTCATAAGGGTATGTATGATGACGTTTCTTACAACCAAATACGCACGTAGACTAATACTTGTCATTGAAATTAAGGTCACATTACCTTAAGTTTATAAGTTAAATCTTATGATAACGTTACTTGGAGGGTGATTACGACTTACACTGGACATAGCTTAGCTTATGGTGAGTGACACAGGGAAATATGAGTAATTAAGAGGCAATTGAGCATGCGAATGTGAATATTTAAACCGTGAAACATACGTGAGTGTACTTGTCAATTCAAAATCAGGAGAAGTTCTGAGATAGTTTTTTTTATTGAGAATTTTACACCTGCATCGAGACAGACAGTTAGTGTAAATTGAAATATGTGTCAGTCCTGTGAGTAAGGAATAGGTAGTAACGAACTGAATTTCATATTTATCCGAAGAATAACTGATATTCAGACAATTTGAACTCCAATTCTTATCTGAACACCAACTCGATGATTCCATAAGCGTTCTTTATTTCTCAAGAAAGTTTAATCAGAGATATTGTAAATAGTAATTGGTACAATGTTTATTTTTCTTCTTAAAGGATGCATCCAACACTCTTAATATTCTTGATTTTAATGTTTATTTTCTTGCCAGTACGGCACATGTAAATATAATTAATTTCATTCATAATAGTTTAATTCATTATCCCCCAACTTCGTAAGTGAATTGCCTACGAATGAAACCATATGTTTCTTTATAATTCCCAAATGTTATGTAATATTTCTTCTAATATTCTATAATTTTGAGAGATCAATGGACTCATGAAATGAAATGGTAGAATCCTAGAGTGCGTTTATTTACGATGAGTTCGGAGGATATGATTTTTCTGAGATGTTGGTGAAGAATACAGACTGTAGGAATAACAACGAATTACTCACTTCAAGAAATTTTCATTGGTCGAATTTAAGATGATTTTCCTTATAATGTCTAACTTTATATTTAAATAAATGTGAGATAGTATAACCTCAGCATTCTTTCTATGTGTTCCTAGAATAAGTATTAGTTATAAGATAGTGGTATCTTCAGTTGACGACAACTTCTCTATGAGCTAATAAGAGTATGGTATCTAACTAGTAACGGGTAAGAGACGTCTTTCAACGTTAGTTAGAATCTACCATTAACCGACCTGAACGTTTTTCTCTTACGGAACCCATACCCATAAAACTTAGTCGTTGAACCAATTGAATTTAGAGCTAGTCAGGATCTCTTGTGTCCATGCCTGGACGCGGGAACGGCGCAATATATATATTGTGACCGTTCGTGGACGCCGTGGTTTGTAGATAACCATGAACTATCAAATTATTTGCCGACTAGTATTCAGAAGGTTCGCATGATACTCCACTCAGGGCATGGCCCTTCGAAGAGTATTCGGTCACATTCAGATAACGACGACTGAGCTATAGATACTGCCAATCATAAAATGTAAATTCTACACTAAGGCAAAGTTTTCAAATAAATCGCAACAGAAATTGGAAGGATCACATTTTAATAAAAAAAAAATCAATTGATTGAATATGAACAACTGAAATGAACAACGTAAAATAAATCATATGCATTCATTAACATTAAATAAGGACCGAGTCCATCTTGCATTGTCCATCATAAACCGGAAATAATTATTTAACACAAATTCACAGAAATGTAGAATCTTATGGATATACCAAAGTCTATCGGGTCATATTATGTCATTCACTCGCCGTCGCAAATGTTAATTGTACCTGTCTACTCCGCCTTGCCTTTCATAGTTATCATTGTTCCTATCTGACTAACTAAATATCGGTTAACTTGAACCCCCCCAACAGATTTCAGCATTTATAAATGATCACACATGGCAACACAATACACATAAATGAGTAAAATGCACGTCGTTTCCACCCATCGAGCTGCTGGGCTGCACCTGAAATGAATCTTTATCTACTGGCATGAAAATATAAGTTGGTGCCGTCTGGACTGCGTCGAGGTCTGCCTTCACCGTCAGCTGAAATGCTACTACAGCATGAATCTACTATAAGCATCTACTACATGTACATCGATCGCAATAGGTGACTCTGATCTTAAACATAACTATCACTGAATTGCATTTTAAGACCCTAATCGTGCGCATATTCCAACATTTCATTACTTGCAACTACGAATCTTAATTTATTAATTCATGTACTTGATGACTCTCTTCAATACCAATGCCTAACGCTGGACTAGCTTGTCAATCATCTCACAAAATATGCGGCGGAAATTCTATTAACAACACCATTAACAACTTAACACGTCTCGAAACTCCATATAATTCGACACGCAAACCATAAAAATCAACCTAAATTATCTCGTGTCCGCCACGCTTTATGACGACCCTACGCTCGTCATCTCATTGTATACCGCACAAAATCATCACATCCTAACTGCACAAGCAATATTAAGGAAGAGTCTTATTAACATTATACATGAACATTACCTAATACACCTTAATGAACATCCATATCACATCATGGAATTATACCAAGATCACGCACCAATATTTCACACACACTGTCACACTGCAACTTACCTGTAGTAAATGATATTATTTTTGTTTCACAGCGATAAATAATACGGACACAACGCAGTAAAACGTCTCATCCACGGTAATTGACGGCATACAATATTTACCCACGTATGATCAATCGCAACCCGACAAATACAACCGAAAATCTGTTAGATCGTTCAAGTTAACACCCCCTTGTCACCTACGTGACATTGACAAAAGGACTAACGCTACTAAAGCATTCTAGGAAAGCAAAAGATAGACAAGTACAATAACTTATCTGGCTTCTTCATGGTAATTCCGCAGCGGTTTAATCATCATTTTTGTAATTCCGTCCATTCCGGCAGAGGCCTGAGTCCGCCAGGGCACTATATTGGTTTAGCACTTCATGTTGTTCATTTACATTCCCTGGTCAGATAGTGATTTAACATCTCCGGCCGCCACCTGAAACTTGTACGATATAATTAGGAATACAATTTCACACTAATTGTATCTTCACTATTCCAGTTTGATACTGGCCTGAGGAAACATATAATTCGAGGTTTGCAAATGATTTTGGCTATTATATAACTTATATCTGGGCTTATTCTTTATGTTTATCAATTACAGAACCAGATCTTTAAGCTTGCTTCAATTATCTTCCTTCATACAGTAATCAGTAAGTAAAAAACGAACTCCTTCCATTATTATTTACAATAATAATAAGTTGCTTTCCATAAGCAGAGAAATCCTATGCTAGCTATACATGTGTTTTTGACATTTGAGGAACTGAATAACAACTCTAACCTTCATCATAGAAGTTGCTAAAGGAAAACACACACTATTGTTCTTCTTCTTACTATGAAACACGTCAGCACGGGCCCATTAGATGATTTGCCATATGAAGTTTCATGCTAATCCATGGCCCCCTTTACAACTTAAAACTAGATATCGTGTCTAGCCACATTCTTCTCAGCTGATGCTGACATTGTACTGAGCTCTTGCTTGTAGATAAAGCTGATCTTGACGTAATTCGACATATACCACGGGGTCTTAAGTTCGATCCACCGGCTCTCATCCATTATGTCTATTCTACACTTACGAGTTGTATCGGTTCTTTTATAAATATGCGCGTAAGCCGCACATTGACACGTTACACCTTTTTCCAAGTCATTGATACACATTTCATTTCACTTATGACTTTCAATGACCGGCCGACATATTGCTACAGGTCATTGAAAGGTCATAATATATATATATATATATATATATATATATACATTCTCATACAAATAATTCAACTAAATTTCAATTCTTTCACACACACCCTCCCCGTTAAGGGTTTTTCTGAATACTAAAGTACGTGTTTCCTTGCTGTTAAAGGAGATTCCAAATACTAATTTTCACGTCTGCAACATGTTATGTTTTTTAGATATACTGTATACATGCTAATTTTAAAAATTCACCCGCTAGTTCAGTTTAAGTGGATTTTCCGAAAGGTACATTTATGTTTTGTTTACTTTTGCAAGAAATTGCAAATACCAGTTTTCAAATCTGTAATATGTTACGTGTCCGAGATTATTTGCAGATATAGTCTTTTTAAATATTCACCCCGTTTGTCTCTCCTGTTCACCCCCTATTCATGGGATTATCCAAAAACACAAAAATACATGTTTCTTCATTTTCAAAGGAGATTTCAAATATCAATTTTCATGTCCGTAACATCTCCAGTTTTTGAGATATGTCTCCTCATAAAACGTGTTCAATCGTTTCCCCCCCCCCTTTTCAACCCCCTTAATGGGATTTTACGAAAACAAAAACATACGTGTTTCTTTATTTTAAAGGAGATTCCAAATACCAAATTTTACGTCTGTAAACTTTTACGTTTTTGAGATATATATATCCTCATTTGAAAAATTCACCCCGATTTTCACCCCCTTTGCGGCAGAATATCCAAAAATCCTTCCTTAGCGAGCACGTACATGTTAATATGAATATATTCTCAAAATTTCATTTCTTTATGTCCGGTAGTTTTTGCTCGGCGATGATGAGTCAGTCAGTCAGTCAGTCAGTCAGTCAGTCAGTCAGTCAGGACAAGTTATTTTATATATAGAGATAGATTAGACCTACATATTTCTTTGGGCGGTTAAGTTGCTGCGCGTTAGGACTGGAAAGCTACAAGTCAGACATATGCGTTTTGAGTCCTGATAATATATTAGTTTTAACAGTTTCATGTTCACACGAGCAATAAACTGAGACAGTCCTTTATCTCAAGTCCCGGAGCATCTCACTGAACGACATCTAATTAAGCCTTCACACTAATACAGATAGGACCATAGTTTATTCACAAGAGTCTCTCTCTCTATTTCCTAGCACTTATCCCGAAAAACGGGGTTATCTATTTTGCAACATTTTCACCATTTGACATTGACTTGAACATCTTGAGTGTTCATGTCTCCATCCTTCATATTTTCCAAGATGTTATACATCCCCTTGTTGCCAGAGGCCTTCTGAGTCTAGTTCAAGCTTTCACAGCAGGCGATCCGCGAACCATATTTCTGCTCGATCGCCTTGAAAATGTCAAAAATGAGAGAAAATCTATTTGAATAATTTAAATGAAATTGCATGCATGCTGCTATTGGGTTTCTACTTGTTTTCATATAAGAATTCCCTGTTTGTTAATCTTAATTTTCTCCCCTAAAAGTACATATTGAATAAAGAGGGAATAAAAAATGCAGTGACTGCCCACTTTTATAACCTTGAACTTTTTTGAAGAACAATGAAATTTGAAGTTAAAAGTATTATTACCGGGCGAGTTGGCCGTGCGCGTAGAGGCGCGCGGCTGTGAGCTTGCATCCGGGAGATAGTAGGTTCGAATCCCACTATCGGCAGCCCTGAAAATGGTTTTCCGTGGTTTCCCATTTCCACACCAGGCAAATGCTGGGGCTGTACCTTAATTAAGGCCACGGCCGCTTCCTTCCAACTCCTAAGCCTTTCCTATCCCATCGTCGCCATAAGACCTATCTGTGTCGGTGCGACATAAAGCCCCTAGCAAAAAAAAAAGTATTATTGATCAACTATCTGATGACCGGGCGAGTTGGCCTTGCGGTTAGAGGCGCGCGGATGTGAGCATGAATACGGGAGATAGTGGGTTCGAACTCCACTGTCCGCAGCCCTTAAGATGGTTTTCCATGGTTTCCCATTTTCACACCAGTGGGTTCATGATTCACATAGACGTACTCTCAGATTGATGACAAATCTATATTCACACTTTTAAATCCGGGTACCTACCGTTTTTGATCAACTTCGTTATTTATTGATGTTTCAGGCTGTGGGTTACTGTAGTCACGTCCTAGTTCGTGAACCATGGGCATCGGCTGAGTGGCCCAGTAGGTGGTTCTGAGAGTCGGGATACAAGTTGCTACGGAATAGGAGTGGGCATCTCGGACATATTCTGAATCATGGCCCTCCTTTTGTTCAGGCGGCTAGGCCTATACAATCTGCCGTGGTCCCTAATCCGTTAGAGGAGAGATCTACATTTGGACTATGTGTAAGTAGGGTAGCATTCTGCTTCGCGAATATACCGAACTCAGAAAATTTTAAGCAAGCCTCGGACCTATGGGAGTAACGGAGTTCCACTCCCATTTGACAGGCGAGGGACTCCTTGGAAACAACTTGGCGAACGGAAAGGAATTCGATGGGGAGCTATCAATATTAATGGGACTTATGGAAGAAAGAAAGTAGAACTGGCTGAGTCAGCAAAGGGGATGCATCTGTATGTGCTAGGGGTAAGTGATATTCGGGTAAGGGGAGATAATGGGGAAGAGATAGAAGATTATAAAGTGTACTTGATGGGTGTTAAAAAGGGAAGGGCAGAGAATGGGGTAAGACTGCTCATCAGGAATACTATTGAACGCAACATAGTTTCTGTTAGGAACGTAAATGAGGGAATGATGTGGGCAGATTTCGCAGTTGAGGAATTAGGACGAGAACTGTCTCAGTGTATTGACCATGTGAGGGTGCAGATGAGAATGAAGTTGACAAGCTTTATGAAGCATTGAGTGACATCGTAGTCAGCGTGAACAGCAAGGATAGGATAGTGCTAACGGGCGATTTCAATGCGAGACTTGGGAATAGAACTGAAGGATACGAAAGGGTGATTGGCAAATGTGGGGAAGATATTGAAGCTAATAGGAATGGGAAGCGTTTGCTGGACTTCTGTGCTAGTATGCGTTTAGCAGTTACGAATACATTCTTCAAGCATAAGGCTATTCACCGATAAACTTGGGAGGCTAGGGGGTACCCGATCCATAATAGACTATATCTTAACCGACTTCGAATTCAGGAAATCTGTTGGGAATGTACGGGTTTTTCGCCGATTTTTCGATGTTACAGACCACTATCTGATCTACAGCGAACTAAGTATCTCTAGGCCTAGGACAGAGAGAGTGAAAACTGTCTGCAAACGAATAAGGGTAGAAAATTTCCAGGACTATGAAATTCGACAAAAGTACGTAGAATTAGTGAGAAGTTCCGAACAGTGGACAGTAAACAGGTTCAGGATATAGAAAGAGAATGGGTGGCATACAGGGATGCTGTAGTAGAAACCACAAAGGGATGACTAGGGAGAACTGTGTGTAAAGTGTAAAGATGGTGGAACGATGAAGTGAGAGCAGCTTGTAAACGTAAAAGAAGGCTTATCAGAAATAGCTCCAAACAAGGGCCGATCCATATGGGGAACTGTACGTAGATTAAGGGAACAGAGCGAAACAAATAGTTGTTGAATCCAAAAAGAATTTGTGGAAAGATTTTGGTAATAACCTGGAAAGGCTAGGTCAAGCAGCAGGGAAACCTTTTTGGAAAGTAAAAAGAATCTTAGGAGGGAAGGGAAAAAGGAGATAACAGTGTTTTGGGTAATTCATAATAGATCCCAGGGAATCACTTGAGAGGTGGAGGAAATATTTTGAACATCTTCTCAATGTGAAAGAGGGGCTGTCTGGCCGGGGCGGTAAAGGCGTACTCAGTTCACCCGGAAGGACGTGAGTTCGTATCCCAGCCAGGAAGTCCTAAAATTTAAGAAACAAGACTTCCACTTCCGGAGGTGCATATGGCTCTGAGGTTCACTCAGCCTACATCAAAAATGAGTACCAGGCTAATTCCTGGGTGCAAAGGTGGCCGGGCGTAGAGCTAACTACTCTACCCCATCAGGTGCCGAGGTTAACAATGGTGGAAGCCTTTACCTTCCACTCCTCCAAGGGCTTTCATGGTCTGTACGGAGGCGACTTTGCTTTAGTTTGCTTTCTCAATGTGAAAGGAAATCTTCCTGATGGTGTTGCGAACAGCCAAGCTTATGGAGAGGAGGAAAATGATGTTGGTGAAATTACGCTTCAGCAAGTGGAAAAGATGGTAAATAAACTTCATTGTCATAAAGCAGCAGGAATAGACGAAATTAGACCTCAAATAGTAAAGTACAGTGGGAAGGCAGGAATGAAATGCCTTAGAGAGTAGTAAGATTAGCATGGAGTGTTGGTAAGGTACCTTCAGATTGGAGGAAAACAGCAATTGCACCTATCTATGAGCACAGGTTCAGGAAGGATTGCAACAATTATCGATGTATCTCATTGATTAGTATACCAGGCAAAGTATTTACTGGCATCTTGGAAGGGAGGGTGCGATCAGTGTTTGAGAGGAAGTTGGATGGAAACCAGTGTGCTTTCAGACAACAGAGGGACTGTCAGAATCATATTTTCAGTATGCGCCAGGTAACTGAAAAATGCTACGAGAGGAATAGACAGTTGTGTTTATGTTTCGTAGAACTAGAGAAGGCATACAAGTATGACAGGGTACCGAGGGAAAAGGTGTTTACCATACTGGGGGACTATGGGATTAAGAATAGATTATTAAAATCAAAGGCATTTATGTTGACAATTTGGCTGCAGTGAGAATTAATGGTAGAATGAGTTATTGGTTCAGGGTACTTACAGGGTTTATACAAGGCTGTAATCTTTCACTTTTGTTGTTCGTAGTTTACATGGATCATCTGCTGAAAGTTATAAATTGGGAGGGAGGAATTCAGTTAGGTGAAAATGTAGTAAGCAATCTGGCCTATGTTTAAGACTTGGTCTTAATGGCAGATTGTGCCGAAAGCCTTCAGTCTAATATCTTGGAACTTGAAAATAGGTGCAATGAGTATGGTATGAAAATTAGCGTTTCGAAGACTAATTTGATGTCAGTAGGTAAGAAATTCAACGGAAGTGGATGTCAGATTTCAAGTATTTAGGATGTGTTTTCTCCCAGGATGGTAATATAGTAAGTGAGATTGAACCAAGGTGCCGTAAAGCTAATGCAGTGAGCTCGCAGTTGCGATCAACAGTATTGTGTAAGAAGGAAGTCTGCCCCAGGACAAAACTATCTATACATCGGTCTGTTTTTAGGCCAACTTCGCTTTACGGTAGCGAAGGCTGGGTGGAATCAGGATATCTTACTCATAATTTAGAGGTAACAGACATGAAAGTAGCGAGAATGATTACTGGTAAAAACAGGTGGGAACAGTGGCAGGATGGTACTCGGAAGGAGAGGAAAAAGGATAATTTGTGAATGAACTCGGTGGATGAAGCAGTACGCATAAACCGGCTTCGGTGGTGGGGTCATGAGAGGCGAATGAAGGAAGATAGGTTACCTAGGAGAATATTGGACTCAGTTAAGGAGGGTGAGAGTATTAGAGGGACACCTAGACGAGGGTGGTTAGAGCTACATGGGGTTGCAGCACTAGTTGCAAATAGAGGTTTGTGGCGACGTTTATTAAATTCATAAGGGTTGCGGACTGAAAGCTGAAAGGCATAACAGTCTATAGTGAAGATGTATGTATGTGTGTATGTATGTATGTATGTATGTATGTATGTATGTATGTATGTATGTATGTATGTATTTATGTATGTATGTATGTATGTATGTATGTATGTATGTATGTATGTATGCATGTATGTATGTATGTATGTATGTATGTATGTATGTATGTAACCTTACCTTGAACTTGCTTCTAATTCAAGTAAGTCTTCAATCTGGAAGAGATGGGAGATTTGACGTACATTACAACGAATGGAGGGAGTGTAGTGGATATAGAAATAAGCTCCGAGATAGCGTTAAGGAGAATATTTTTTGAGGTGTTAGAATGTGGGTTAACAGAACATACGCTTATCAAAATAAAATTGAGAAATGAGGAAGCTGATGAGAAGGGTAAGCTGGAGGAATTTAGGGAGGGATACAGGAATGGAGGATGGAAGTTTGTCTGAAATGATACTACGAGAGAGAAACTGAGACTGGAGCTGAAAGAGGGGGAGAAATGTTAAGGGTAGGAATTGAAAGGGCGTTGGAAGTAAATAACATGGATAGCGTCCTAGAATTAATAGAACTCCAAGTATGGAGGGTGGGAAAGAAAATGAGGAGAAGGGAATGAAAAACAGAGTGAATGGATGTTTTGATGAAGACTGTAGGTGGAAACGAGAAGTTGTAATGAGAGCCCTAGCGGAGTTTAAGAAGAAGGGGGAACAAGAGAAGAGGGAAGAATATTGTAAATTAAGAAGAGAATACAAGGAGGTATTGAATGAGAAGAAAAGAGGATGGAAGGAAGCGGAAGCTGAAAAAATAGATATTGTAGAGAGAATAAATTTGAGAAGATATGGGAGTCTATAAACAAGATTAGAAGAACGAAACCGGTGGGAAAGGGGGAAACAGGAGAAAACGAGTGGGTTAGCCATTTCAAATGCTTTTAGAAGGAGTGGGGAAGTCGGGTAGAGAAATGGACAAGACATATATAGGAAGGGAATTGGAAGTAGGAGTTCAGATACTGGATGAGGAGATAGCAAGGCAGGAACTAATGAGGGTATTAACTAATGCAAGTCCCAAGGCAGCAGGAGGTGTGAACGGTATTACAAATAGTGTGTGGAAGGATGTTGGGGCAAATGAACCGATATTGAGAGGGATGGTAAATTTTTTTTATAGGTTGCTGTAAACGGGGAAATTTTCGAGAGAGTGGAGGAAAGGGTATTATGCCCAATTTATAAAAATAAAGGGGCTAGAAGCGATCCAAATAATTATAGAGGAATAATACTCCTAGATGCTCTGTCGAAGGTGTATACAGGGGTTTTGGCAATAGGAAAAATAATTGGGCTGAGCAGTATGGGAGGATATCTGAGTTTCAAAATGGAGTTAGGAGAGGAAGGAACACAGTTGATAATGTATGGATTCTGGACACCTTGATTACAGAGTATGTGAGGAAACAGGGCGTAAATTATACGTAGGAGCGATCGACTAGAAAAATCCTTTGATACGGTGAGTAGGGAGGCGCTATTTATGAGATTAAGGGAGGTTGGGATGTCGAAGGAAATGAGGGGGCAATAGGAACAATCTAAAATAAAGTGTGTGTGACGATTAAATTACAGGGTGGAAGGATGAGTAAGTGTTTTGAATCGAAAAGTGGGGTGTAACAAGGATGTAAGCTATCCCCGATATTATTTATATAGTTTATAAATAATATTTTGGAGAGTCATGGGGGAGAGGGGTGGCAGTGCCCTTGGAT
The DNA here is from genome assembly GCF_040414725.1 of Anabrus simplex. NCBI lineage: Eukaryota > Metazoa > Arthropoda > Insecta > Orthoptera > Tettigoniidae > Anabrus > Anabrus simplex. The sequence continues at coordinate 1,597,110,783 of NC_090265.1, read as the reverse complement.
AGTGAAGATGGAGGTTCCGGGGTTGCTATTCGCTGATTATCTATTGATTTTGGTATTGACGGCAAGTGGTTTGCAAAAAGGGTTAGACGAAGTAGTTGACTATACTAGAAAGTGGTCTTTCAGAGTAAATGTAAGAAAGACACAGATAATGGTTTGTAGTAAAAGGGGAGGGAGGAAGAATAAGGACGCCTGGAAGCTAGAGCCGGAAGAAATTACACCAGGGGGAAAAATTGAGTATTTAGGTATAATAATTAGTAAAAAGGCTCTTGAAAAGAACAGTGTAGGAGGGCTACATTAAAGGGAAGAGGAGTGCTTGCAGCAGTGAGGGTATTGGAAAATAAATTCCTAGATGTTAAATACAAAATCCAGAAAATTGTGTTTCAATCACTGGTAATGGGCAAAATATTAATTGCTTTGAAAGTATGGTGTTTGAAGGAGGGCAGGATAGAACTAAACCAGGTAATGGCGAAATGTAGCAAGATCATGATGGGCCATCGAAACTGCACAGCCAATGCGGATTAGTGTGTAAAGATTATATGGAGGTTGAAATAGCTAAGAGGGTGATCAAGTATTGGATTAGATTCGAAGAAGGGAAGGGTGGGATATTATTACAAGAAGCAATTAGATTTCAAAAAATACGGTGAACGAAGGTTGTTGGGTGAATGTTTGAAAAAAATGCTTGCAAAATTTTGGCTTGGGGGAATATGGGAATGTTTGGAGGGATAAAGGAATAAATGGGTGTGGGAAAGAATAAAGGGAAGACTACTAGATATAGAAAAGCAGAGTTTAAAAAGGGAGTGTAGAGAGAGAATCTCTCTATCAGTATTAAATAAATTGGCGGGAGTAACAAACCCGAAAAATGAGTTCGAGGGCAGAAGAGGTAAGAGAGGTTTGTATTGGTGGGTATTAGGATTTTCAAGAAATAGGGGATGGGTAAGAAGAGAAAATAAGGATAGATGTGTGTTATGTTGAGAGGGGTGGTCGGACTTGCATATATTCAATCAATGCCGAGCTTTGGAGGAGTTAATATAAAATACTAATTAATGAGGAGGTGGGGAAGTTAGGAAAAATTTATGACATCTTGGTTATGTAGAGTGTGGGAGGAAGGAGCAAATATATCGAAATCTTAAATATGGTTAGAGCAAGATTTTTAAAGAAATCGAGGGAATAAAAGGTGGTGTTCAGATAAAGAAAAAGAGGTTGTAATCTGTGTGCTGAATGAGGGAATGCATCTTGCTCAGAGGAATGGTTATCCGCCCTGAGCAATTGCAGGAAGGATATCATGTTGAGCATGTTAGGGGGAGAGCACCTTCCCCAGTGGAATGGTGATCCGCCCGGGGCAAGTTGCTGGGAAGTAGAATGAGGAGAAGTAGTATGTGATTGTTGTACTATATTTAAGATATGTGTAATTCTAGAACTGATGTGATTATGAAAAGAGTTTATAACAAGAAAAAGGTTGATAGAAGTAGGGAGGAGTTGTTAAAAGGGGAAGTTGAGCAGGCACCGGGGGTAGTTGGTAATACAAATTAGGTAAGGAGTAACAACTTGTGCATGGGAACTGGTTTCGCCCAGAGCAACTTGTTGTCATAAATTGAGAAAAGTAGTAAATGAAAAATGAAATGTCGTATGGCTTTTATTGCCGGGATATCCCAGGACGGGTTCGGCTCGCCAGGTGCAGGTCTTTCTATTTGACACCCGTAGGTGACCTGCGTGTCGTGATGAGGATGAAATGATGATGATGAAGACAACACATACAACCAGCCCCCGTGCCGTAGGAATTAACCAATTAAGGTTAAAATCCCCGATCCGGCCGGGAATCGAACCCGGGACCCTCTGAACCGAAGACCAGTACGCTGACCGTTCAGCCAACGAGTCGGACAAGGTAGTAAATTATAAGAAGGTGATATATATTTTAAGTTTATCGTTGATGGCTGATGTGTACGTTTAGTTAGAAGCTAGTGAGTAAGTAATAAAAGGATTAAGAGGGAGAGTAAGAGGTAAGAAGTGTGTAAAAACTGCGAAGTGCGGAGTAAAATAGGAGAGTATGGAGGGAAATATGTTTATATGTGTGTAGAGGAGGGTTGTAGTTGATGTGTAAGTCTTAAGTAAGATGGAAAGAACTAAGAGAAGACTGAGCTAACTAATTGATTTGGAAAGAAAAAACTGTTTGTAAGTGTGTAAGTGCGGTGTTGTAGATTACTGGATTGTTTAGGTGTAAGTCATAAGTTAAACAAGATGGGAAAACTGTGAGAAAACTGTGAACTAATTGACTTGGAAAGGAAAACTGTTTGCATGTGTGTAAGTGCGGTGTTGTAGAATAATGGATTGTTTAGGTGTGTATGTGTTGAGAAGGTGATGTAAAAGAATGTGAATGTAATAAGTAAAACAAGAGAGATATGGTGGGTAGTGTAGTAAAGGAGAAAGTGCTGGTAGTATGGAAATTGTGGAAATATGTAATAGAGAGTTAGAAAAGAGAAACTGTTTTATTTCTGGTGCAGGAGGCCTTGTAGTAAGATTGTGTGTGTATGTGAAATGTAGCTTGCGGGAACAGCGTGATAGAGAGGTGCGTGACGTATTAAGGGGAGAGTTAGGGGTGGGCCTGACCTATCCCAAGGAAGTTATGCTTAAGCATGTCTGCATGTGAAGAAAGAGGAGACGGAAGGAAGTGCGCTGGCAATGGGGCAGAGTAGGTGTGACGTGTACATCGGGCTGAAGAGTGTGGCAGGCCACGTGTTGGTCCGGTCTCCACCACATGTGGCTTGCTACGCAAGATATGGAAGGAAACATATTGTTAGTTGGGGCCGGTGAGATAAGGGATCCGTTCTCACGAGGCGAGGCTGGTGGCAGCGTCTACGGGTTGATTGGCTTATTTTCCTTACCGGGGCAGATGCCGCGACCAGCCAACTACTTTAAATTTGTTTTAGGCGGTGGGTTTAGGTAGTTATGTGAATAGGGTAGTTTGTAGTGCGGTGGCATCCTGCATGTGTGCTGGCTATCCGCGCACGTGTGGGATGATACTGAGTAGATGTAGAGGTAGTTAATTTGTTAAGTAGTTTAAGGAGAGGTGTAGTGGCTTTTTTCTTTCTGTCTTTATTACCTGTAAACCGATGGTGTATACTATGGTGGGAAATAAAGATATGCTTGAATGTATGTTAGCTTACATTCGGGAGATAACGGCTTCGAAACCCATTGTCAGCAGCCCTGAAGATAGTTTTCCGTGGTTACCTATTTGACACCAGTCTGTTCCTTAATGAAGGCCACGGCCGCTTCCTTCCAACACCTAACACTTCCCTACGCCTTCGTCGCTATAAGACCTATCTGTGTCAATGCGATGTAAAGCAAATTGTCTATAGAGCTCATGTGGTTTTATCAGCATTGCGTCCAGAATATCTTTCCTTCTAGTTTGTCCCGTTACTTTCTGATTCAGCTGTACTTCTCCGATTAATTTACCATTTGCTGGCCATAATTTCTGTCAGTTGCATAACCTTCCAAGTAAACCTTCACCGAGCAAGTTGGCTGTGCGGTTAACTGCAGCAGCTCTGAGTTTGCATTCAGGAGATAATGAGTTCGAACCCTACTGTCGGCAGCCGTGAAGATGGTTTTCCGTAGTTTCTCATTTTTACACCAGGCAAATTTTGGGGCTGTACCATAATTAATTAAGGCCATGGTCACTTCCTTCCCACTTCTAGCCCTTTTTCGTCGCATCGTCGCCATAAGACCTATCTGTATCGGTGCGACGTAAAAGCAAGTTGTAAAAAATGTTAACATTTGGTAAGCAGAGTTATCCTGTCACAACGACGTTCCTTTTTATGCGTCTTTTCCCACACAGTTTATTATGTTATCACAGAATTTCACATTAGCATCAGCGCCACCTTTTCCAGTTATGTACTGTACCCGCCCCTAACCAAAAACGTGTCTCAGGCGAGAAATGTACAGGGCGTTACTGGGTAAAATAAATAGGCGCATATCTTAAATTAACTTAGCAGCATACAGAGTAGGAGAAACGGGGCATACCTAACTATGAGAACACATTCATATAGAATTTAAGTTAATGCAAAAGTTTTATTAAATCCTGATGACTGTGCTGATGACGCATAAATACACAAATGAAGTACATTATTTATTGACATTAGTTGTGGATCATTTATGGACTTGTAGTCTTGTATGATAGATGCGAGTATTATTTATCGCGAAGCGATATGTATGACACCACGTGAACGAAAACATTTACCATAAATACTAAGGCTATCTCACATTACTGACTACTGACTACTGAAATTGACAATCATGCAACAGACCTGAGTGATCCCTATTCTAAAAGCACACAATTATTTACCCAACGGAATATTGTAAAATAAATTATACACGTGTGGATCAAACACCCGGGTTCGAATCAAACCCTCAAAGGAACACAATTCGCCGTGCCGTTGGGATGAACCATCGCCGACGCTAATTACAGTCACAAAATGTCACATAAAACAATATAAAGGATAACACGTTATGTACAATAAACACGTGAGGTACACATCCTTCATTCCAGCATTGTGGAATACAATGCCTACGTAGAGGACTGAACTGAAGACCGCAGGATGAACATGTGGCACTGAAAGCCCTAGCTGTATTATACTCAAATAAATAATAATACTAATCTAACGAATATCAGTACCAATGACCGTGTCATTTATCAGCAAATACATCATTCTGGTGTGTTGAATATTTCCAATTATTAGCCAATTCATTCAGGCCTTCTTTTCTTAGCCAAAGCTCCCTCCCTCAGAAGCGAGACACGCACAAAAACACGTCTGGCGCAAGGTCAAACGTTTCCACCCCCAAACACGGGTGGTCATTAGCCTCAATCTCCACAGTCATAACAAGCCATTTCTTTAAAAACACCCCGTCCCGAGGTACATTCTCAATAAACTGAGGTCTATTCGTCATTAATAAAACCGCACCGACTCCAATAAATCACTTCGATTCAACACCTATATTTATCGTGGTCAAAATATGACTTCAAATATCACACCTATCTCACAACACGACACCGATTCTATAATGCCAACATTTGCACGATTACTACCATTATTATTATTATTATTATTATTATTATTATTATTATTATTATTATTGTTTTCATCTCTTCACTGCCTTCCTACGTGATTTACCTGGTGATTAGATCATACCGAATCATCACACGGAAACTTCCTCATAATTACAATGTAATTAAATAATCAAACTGCAATCGACTCATAATTAAACCCTAATTTATTTATAGTTAACACATAATTAATTTATAATTAAATAGTCACACGGTAATCAACTTATAATTAAATATTCACACCGTAATTAACTCAATTAAATATTCACACGGTAATTAGCTCAATCAAATATCCACATGGTAATTAATTTATAATTAAATATTCGCATGCTAATTAACTCATAATCACACCGTAATTAAATAGTCACACGGTAATCAAATTAAATATTCACACGCTAATTAACTCGTATTTATGCCATAATTAAATTGTCACACGGTACTTAAATCATAATAAAATCGTACATAAACTGATCAAAACAACCCATCTTAAATTGAAACACTCCCTAGCTAAATATTACAATGGAGGAATAAGGGGTATCAGTTCTATAGACATCTCTCGTACCTCTGGCACCTGACGTAGATTCATTATATTACTTACCACTCATAAAATTATCGATATTGGGTAAACTACAACCTACCTTAAATTATCAGTCCCTGAATCTACTAAACCGCTGGTCTTCTGACGCATTAACTGACTGCAAGTCTCCCAAAATGAAGTAAGTAAATCTTCTACCGCATGCAAATCTCTCAGACTATAGTTTCCACTATTTACAATTAAATCACTCAGACCTGTTATTAATTAAATGAAATAAGAAATAAAAACTACGTGCTCATCTACGGCACTTCTACCTTCAAATAAAATTACATCCCTAAACTTATGGCGTCAGCTTATGATAAATAATTCCCGTCCAATCTAATCATGCCATTTTGAATATTAATAATACTCATCTCCATCGTCTGACGACACCTTGATCAGCTAGGGCGGTCCATGTCAGGTTTTACTGCTGACCCATGGGCACCAAGGCGATCACTGGTAACTCCATTCCTACTTCAAGCCCGAAGTCCATGGTTCTTCTTTGGTGAAGTCGCTTGCAGTATCCTGAGCACAGAGCACATCACTATTTATTTTCACAATATGTTCAATTGCGTTCAACTTGGGCGCCAGGCCACGGTTCCGGATTAGTACTTTGTAATCCGCGGTTGGGTATCAAATTCCTTGTACCTCTCAGTCCCTATTTATTTATCACTGCCCGACACAATCGTGCGGTAATAATAATAATAATAATAATAATAATAATAATAATAATAATAATAATAATAATAATAATAATGATAATAATGATAATAATAATAATAATCATGTTACGATTCGAATTGAGTGTTCGCGACACGTCACAGTTTTAAAAGTTCAATTACTAGCGTCACGTACATCAACTCTACGCAGTCTTCACACGCATTATTCTATTGCATTGGAATTTTAAGTTTGAAGTCACTGAATAAAGGATTAGAAGGAGCTCAGCTAAACATAGCTTTGCCCTTGGTTTGCTGAGAGTCCCGAATGACTAGCTGCCCCTTCGGCATCGGAAAATCTGCCTATGGCCTGTCCACGGCCAACTAGAGGTCAAATAGTACGACCATAAGGTGACCAGTATTCACCTGATGTGATTGAGACATATCCGTACGATTATTATTCGTAGGATCTCCTGTAATTAATTAAAGTTTTCTCCTGCTTCCCCTTCTACACTAGGGTGAACTCCCGCATCAAGGAGGTGTGATGACACTAACCAGATGGCCCCTGGTACTTTTCCACGCAGAAATAACGCAGTATTCATTCTCCATCCGAACGTTATCAAGTAAGAGGACATTAGACACTCTAAATAAATGCCCCAATTATAGTTATCTCTTTTAAATCGGAAGACGACTCCGGAATTCAGATTTAATTAATTTTTACATCGTAGACGATCAAGTTGGCTAGGCTGAATTAAAGATGGCTCCCATATTTCGTTTCGAAGAAGTTCGCCTCCCCTCACTTTCGTGGTCATGAGGGAGGGATGACTTCTCTCAAGTTACGTCATGGTGAACCACCGATTCCAGCCCTACCCAAGACTTGAGGGATTGGTTCTGCTGCGGGCTCCCCGCTGGACGAAGAAAGATGTTGCACATTAGATCGCAAATAATATAATTTCTGTAGAATAAATTCTGTAGACTTATTTTATCGGTCTCAATGATAGTTTTATTAATTAATTTCGATATTCCTTTCCAAAAATAGCATTGCGTCTGCAATTTAAATGACCAGTCTTAACCAAAGGTCCTTGGATCATGCCCCTGTATGCCCCTGTCGGGTTCAGTACATTCCAAAAAGAATCAGGTTGCCTATTTTCCTTATATCTGAGCCTTACACCTAGAATTTCATGTTTCTTGTCCTTAACTTCTTTGTTGATTGTAAATTCGTATTTCAAATGTATTAATACTCCCCTTCTACCCTTCCCATCCCGTCTCTGAGATAATCACTCCAGTTCCGTGAGAAAATATCCGCATTCATAATGTCACTTTTTAGCCATGATTCTGCTCCTATTACAATATGTGGTAAATATACATCTATTAGATTGGATTAGGTCTACAATTTACCCTTTATGGATGATATTGCGAGTTTCGCTAACTCCAAAAGTTAAAAGAATAGAATACTAAGAGTTTTTCACCAAACCTTAGGAAAATATCCTCTATTACAAGATACTTCTGCTGTTTAACAGTAACAATTTTATGCCATCCTTACTGGGTTTCAAACTCCCTATGCTCTTAACACCGCTCGCTAGCCCAGCCCGTTCCCTTGATGTGGGCTTGGGCTAGGGATGTATTCACTAATGCGTGTTTCTGTGATAGTTGTGTGGTATTTTGTTGGTAGATAAAGGGGAGTACATTAAGCTGAACACAAACATCCAGCCAGAGAAATTAATCACACATACAGTTAAATAACGTTTGATAAAGTAGTTGGGCAAATCTCTTTGGGACTGCATTGGAATGGCAGGCATGTTATTCCGAATTTGTAAAACTCAGCCCACATACAAAAAAAATTCTGGGCTATTTTGCCATGGTCCACTCCCCTCATTCTTTCCAGACGTTTCGACTACTGCTGCGGTAGTTGTCTTCTGAGACATCGTCTATATACTCTCTCCTGTATCCCGCTGGCGGTGATACACGAAAATGTCACGGAATTCTGATACTTGGGAAGTGCAACTAACTACAACAATAAATGCCTATCAGAAATCAAGGAAAGGTTAGTAATAATTGTGAAACAAGTCTGGCGACGAGAGTACATAGACGACACCACAGAAGATGACTACCGAAGCAGTAGTCGAAACGTCTGGAAAGAAAGAGAGGAGTGGACCACGGCAGAATATCCCTGTATATATTATATTGACTCCGGCCGTGATAGATTTCATACTTTGATGATCAGACCATACAAATAGAAAATAATGAAACCGGAAAGGAAGTAAAAGTAAGGAGAATTGTAAGGCAGGGCTGTCCTCTGTTCTTCCTCTGCCCAGAAGATGTACTTACTGAAATGAAATAGAAAACAAAAGGATTCAAGTTCAGTGCTAAAGTGGTCTACAATTTCCGCTTTATGGATGATATTGCGAGTTTCGCTAACTACGAAAGTTAAAAGAATAGAATATTAAGAGTTTTTCACCAAACCTTAAGAAAATTTGGGCTAAGAATAAATACTCAGGAGACAAAGCTCATAATGGTCGACAAAATTACATGACCAACTCAAGTTCACATAACTTTACATGAACAAGTCACGGAATTCTTCTGCTTGGGAAGTTTAACTTACAAGAAATGCCTATCAGAAAACAAGGAAAGGTTAATAATTGTGAAACAAGTCTTTCAAAACTAGAACAGTATTTTTGCTAAATAATTAATATATCAGTATGGAAATAAGAAACTCGTTTTTCAAGGCCTTTGTTTGCAGTGTGCCATCATGTAGTTTTACGACGCTCAGACTCTACGTAAACTGAAAGAAGCACAAATGGAAGTCGTGGGAATGTGATTCTGGAGAAGAATGCCCAGAACAAGCTCAAGGGATAGAAACAAAAATTATATCGATATTAAAGACAACCAATGTCTACTGAATAAGAACGAGAAGAGATAAACGACGTTATTTCGTCACATACTCTGGTAGGACATTCTTCTCCAGTTAATTTTTGAAGGTTAAGTTCTGAGGAAGAGAGGTGGGGACAATCATGGAAATTCTATATTAAGAACAATGTCAATGGACTATGTTGTGATTCATACGCTCTTATGAAAAATGACACTGGATCTTCATGCGTGGCATCAAAGAAATGGCTCTGCCTTTCAAAGATGATTATAATGGGTTAAATTCTCCTAACAGGATGTGGATTGAATGGGAGTCCTTTGAACCGAAGGCCAATACAGTGACCAATACAAGTAGTTTTTAGAGGTTAGTAGTATAGTAAATGAAATACAGGGTGAACAAAAATGCTGCACGTGGAGGTTGGCATGCGGTTCCTCGTCGAAATTCACGACAAAAGTTTATCTTTCGAAACCTAGTCCCACCAATAGGTATAATAGAAATGCGAGTTAAGAAACGAGGCTCTGGCAACGCTGTAACGGCGTGCAGCGTGGCCAAACACAGGTCGCATGAACTCGGCGCTCTGCCGAAGCTGTCTCATTAGCTCAGTGAGACGAGGTAATGCCATAAATGCCGGTTGTGCTGACGCGCCGATGTTCGAATCGCGTTCGCAGCTTTTTCTTGTTAATGTATCAAATTGTATCCATTGTACACCTCCACTATGCAATACACTATGTTCTGTCTTACCGTTACAGTTACCTTTATTTAAACATTAAAACAAAACGTGAACTTCTTACAGACGGAAACGACCACTTTTTTCGTCCATGGAACAAATCTCCAAGTGCGGCATTTTTTGTTCACCCTGTAGAATCAAGGTGTAGTCAAGCTGTTGCAGTGAGCTCCTTATTGCGCACAGCAGTATTCTCTATGAAAGAGGTGAGTTCTCGGACGAAATTTTGCTTTCTGCACTAACTGAGGCATGATAACTCGTACTTGCTGGTTATCGGAGATTTTTAGACTTCAAATATTCAGTATGTGCAGCTCGTGGTGGACTGTGATGCAGAAACTGGTTGTTCGAGATGCTCATTGAGTTCTGGCGTCACCTATGTTGCATTAGCTCTGCGGCTGTTTATGGCAATCATCCTGAATATTTTGAGATTCCGATCAGTCAGGATTGATTTTAGTTTAATATTAATCTTCGTTGATGGGAACAATGACAGTCTTCGATGCACTTTCTCCACTTATCCTCGCTCAAATAATTCACCCTCGTTCAAAGAGAGATTTTTCAATTTTGTCTCATCTACGCCTGGCCGATTGTGCGCATGAATACGTATTACATCACATAACGTCCTTCACTGCAATACCAAACGACAGTCTCAAGCAGTTTCCTAATCTTCATTTCCAGATACAAATCTTTCTCCTGATTGGCTGCTGCCGGTCACGTGACTATGACGTCACAGTCCATGCGAAATGAAGAGTGGGCGTTGTTTATTTTTATGCCAGCCAGCGCGGGAACTGAAGAAGTCTTGCCAACATAACAAATACTTAGAAGAGTGCAGGCTTAACCTTACTCGGCTGTAGGATTAACATTACTAGAGTGTCACTCCTGTGGACGAAGATTGCATAAGCGAGAGATTTAGTTGGTATAAATACCAGTGTGGGAAATTAAAAAATATGGACATAACAGGCTGTCTGTTGAGGCTCAACCTCACAAGCGTGCCAGCCGAACAAACTCAAGTGTGATGCTATTGCCTTAACCTCACAAAGGTCTTAACCGTGCAGACAGAAGTGTGATGCTGTTGGCTTAACCTTACAGACTTAGCTTCGACTCCAGGCTTAACCTTACAAGGGCGACACCGTATGGACTTATAATTTCTTTCAAGCTTGGAGTACCGTACAAGGTAACAAGCCGCGTTTTTTGTTTATCTTCTTAACCCGCGATTGGTCGCGGCAAAAGAGTTACGCAATGGGTCGCGCAAGGTCAGTTTGACCGGATAGTATAAAATAACAGTTTCTGTAACAAAACACATTGTATTATTAATGAAAATATATCCATAAAAAACAATTTTCTTGTAAAACGCGTTGTATAGTTAAGTACAAATATATCCGTGAAACAAAATACACGGCAAAACACGTTAGAGAAAGCATGTCTATTGAAAAATATCAGTTTTTAAGGCAAAACTCACTGTGTTACTAAAGAAAAATTTATCCGTGAAACTAAATACTGGTTTTTGTAGCAAAAGACATTGTATTATCAAAGAAAAATATATCCGTGAAACTAAATATTAGTCTCTGTAGCAAAACACATTGTATTATTGAAGAGAAATATATCCATGAAACTTATAAAAAAAATTCGAACGTCAGGAGTCGCGCACGGTGAAAACGACCAGTCTTACAGAAAAAGCTTTCCACTGACTGACTGGTGATGAAAGTACGGAACAGCGAACATAAGCAGGTGTAGTGGACGAATCCGTTGAAAGGTACAGAAAGGAATGAAGCTTTATACCGTGAAACTATTACGAAATAATAAAAAATCTATGCGGCTGGTCTAAAAGACCGTGACGCGACCCATCGCGGGTTAAATAAACATAATTTTAAGTTGTTGTTGATTTGTTAAGAGTGTTCCAACATCGGAGTGATCAGTCTAGTGTACTTGTGTGCACACTAGTGTGGAGAAAGAGGTAAACCCGTCTTTCAAATTATTAGTGACATGCTATTGCGGTTGCCTTTTACTCGTGGTAACATAGTAATAATACGGATTTTACTTGAGCTGAAGTATGTCTGTTTGTTGAAATACTACCACTACTGCAACTACTACTACTAGTACTACTACTAATGATAACAATATTGGTTCATAATCGAATCTTCAAGGCTTCATGTATCACCCTCAAGCTATATGTAAATTCAAAATTCTACCTTAAAATCTACTTTTAAACTTGGGAAGAATGCCCTCTTGTTGGAATGTCTAGCCTTCGTAGATTACGTTCTGATAATAGACAACCCTCACAAGCCAAGAAGAAAGTTGGAAAACTTCAAAATATCACAGCCAAAAGAAGATTAACTTACTTTCAGAAAACAGCATTCACAGTCTCATACAAAGCAGATGGCACGGACAGAATTGTAACTCAGTTTGGGAACAACCATCGCGTTCATAATTTTAAATACCCGCCAGAAATTCTCATTCCCAGTGGAAATGGAAAGGAGGCATTTAAAAAGACGGTGAAGAGGACAGAGATGACCTTCAGGCTATGTCATGACACATGTCCAAGTCCATCTGCATTCAGTCAAATTGTCATTACTGCACAGTGGTCAGAACGGAATGCCTTTGTGGAACACTGACAAGGGTGGCAGACTCAGACCTTGAAATAAAAGGGAAAGGATGTTCCTTCGAAAAAAATTTGGGTCCAAACAAGTTGCAAAATGAACAACATATTTTCCGGTTGAGACCAAACAAGTAACTCTATAAAACCATTGATATGATTTCCGCAATATAACTTGCCCCGTACTATTCGTTATTTTCTGGTCAAAGAACCAGTAGTAACAACGTTAATATTAGGAGAATTACCTCCTAAAGACCAGAGATGAATGCTAGTCGAGATGTGACGCTCGCCATGTAAGTTATTTCTCTTCTACCACAGGTAAAGTTTGTGGGAGAACTATTATATAGGTACTTTAACTTGCCTTGTGGATGGGGGAAGTAGAATAACACCCACGTTATCTCCTGCCTGCCGTAAGAGGCGACTAAAAAGGGCTCCAGAACTCTTAATTTGGGAGCGTGGGTTGGCGACCACGGGGTCTTTACCTGAGCCCTGGCATTGTTTGTGCCAGGCTCCTCACTTTCGTCTGTCCTACCCGACCCCAGTTGATCAACTCTTATTCATTTCAGACCCCGACGGTATTAAGTCACGAGGCCTAGGGAGTCTTTCATTAGTTTGATTAGTGTTATCGGAGGATGATTGTCCAGTTGAAAGTGCACTTAAAACAATATTCATCACCACCGCGATGACAACAATGGTGCGGCACCACATTCTCTATGCGGTCCGTCCTTAATGTTATAAGTGGTGGCTGCAATAATATCTCAATTTCACGGGGATATGCGACGTAGCTCCTATGGGAAGAGCTTTTGGATTACTGACCATCAGCATGATCGTTTGCAAGACAACGGTTCATTTATTTACTTCCTCTCGACCACGCGTCAAAATTCCTTTTTAATTTCATCTTTTCCATTTTCTACCTTGAAAGCCTTGTAGGCGGCCATGGACCGGGGATTACAGTGGCTCTTGAGCGGCAGTGGTCTAGCGCCGGGGATGTCTTGGTACGACCGCGACAGGGTAACCAGTGCCGAAAGGAGATATGCGATTGCCAGGTGGGTTTAGGGAGGTTTCTTCCTTTACGAGGGGTGTAAGTAGCTGGCAGAAGACTACCCTTTACACCTCAAGTTATTCTGTACTCTAGTTCTAGGCTATGTTCCTGCGTTTCACGTTGGTACCAACAACGTAAGGCAAGCTGATATAAGTACCAACATAGTTGGAGATGTGTGGGATCTGGTAAATGCAGCACGGGTGAAGTTTAAGAAAGCGGAGATTGTTATTAGTGGAATACTGTGTAGGAGGGATACTGACTGGAGGGTGATTGGGGATTTAAATGAGACTATGGAGTGGGTATGTGGGAAACTGGGAGTGAAATTTCTAGATCCTAATGGGTGGGTAGGAGATAGGGATCTGCGCTCGGATGGCCTTCATTTAAACCGCAGTGGTACGTATAAGTTAGGAAATTTGTTTGGAAGGGTAATAGGGAGGTACATTCAGGGAAACGGGATGGCCTAGGGAGCGGTGATAAGGGAACAGGGAACTGGAAATCAAGTAGGGATGACATAAAATTGTTAGTGTTGAACTGTAGAAGTATTGTAAAGAAAGGAATAGAATTAAGTAATTTAATAGATATATATTTACCAGATATTGTAATAGGAGTTGAATCATGGCTGAGAAATGATATAATGGATGCAGAAATTTTCTCACGGCACTGGAGTGTGTATCGTAGGGATAGGATAGGAAAGGTGGGAGGGGGAGTTTTCATTCTGGTGAAAGAAGAATTTGTGAGCTACGAAAAAGTTAAAGATGAGACACATGAAATTCTAGGTGTAAGGCTCATTTCTAAAGATAATAGCCAACTTGATATATTTGGAGTGTACAGATCGGGAAAGGGTAGCACTGATGCGGATTCGGAATTATTTGATAGGATAGTCAGCTATGTGGGAAATGACATGGAAAGAAATGTGATTGTAGCGGGAGATCTGAATTTGCCAGATGTCAATTGGGAAGGAAATGCGAACGACAGGAAGCATGACCAACAAATGGCAAATAAGTTAATATGGGAAGGACAGCTGATTCAGAAAGTGATGGAACCAACCAGAGGGAAAAATATTTTGGATGTGGTGCTGATAAAACCAGATGAGCTCTATAGGGAAACTGAAGTAATAGATGGTATTAGTGATCATGAAGCTGTTTATGTGATAGTTAAAAATAAATGTGATGGAAAGGAAGGTCTTAAAAGTAGGACTGTTAGGCATTACCATATGGCTGATAAAGCAGGTATGAGGCAGTTTCTAAAAAGTAACTATGATCGGTGGAAAACGGTAAATAAAAATGTAAACAGACTCTGGGATGGGTTTAAAGAAATTGTTGAGGAATGCGAAAACAGGTTTGTACCTTTAAGGGTGGTAAGGAATGGTAAAGACCCACCTTATTATAATAGAGAAATAAAGAGACTAAGGAGGAGATGCAGACTGGAAAGAAATATAGTTAGAAATGGCTGTGGAAGTAAGGAGAAATTGAAGGAACTTACTAGAAAATTGAATGTAGCAAAGAAGGCAGCTAAGGATAACATGATGGCAAGCATAATTGGCAGTCATACAAATTTTAGTGAAAAATGGAAGGGTATGTATAGGTATTTTAAGGCAGAAACAGGTTCCAAGAAAGACATTCCAGGAATAATTAATGAACAAGGGAAGTGTGTATGTGAGGATCTTCAAAAGGCAGAAGTATTCAGTCAGCAGTATGTAAAGATTGTTGGTTACAAGGATAATGTCGAGATAGAGGAAGAGACTAAGGCCAAAGAAGTAATAAAATTTACATATGATAACAATGACATTTACAATAAGATACAAAAGTTGAAAACTAGAAAAGCGGCTGGAATTGATCAGATTTCTGGGGATATACTAAAGACAATGGGTTGGGATATAGTACCATATCTGAAGTACTTATTTGATTATTGTTTGACCGAAGGAGCTCTACCAGATGAATGGAGAGTTGCTATAGTAGCTCCTGTGTATAAAGGAAAGGGTGATAGACATAAAGCTGAAAATTACAGGCCAGTAAGTTTGACATGCATTGTATGTAAGCTTTGGGAAGGCATTCTTTCTGATTATATTAGACATGTTTGTGAAATTAATAACTGGTTCGATAGAAGGCAATTCGGTTTTAGGAAAGGTTATTCCACTGAAGCTCAACTTGTAGGATTCCAGCAAGATATAGCAGATATCTTGGATTCTGGAGGTCAAATGGACTGTATAGCGATTGACATGTCTAAAGCATTTGATAGGGTGGATCATGGGAGACTACTGGCAAAAATGAGTGCAATTGGACTAGACAAAAGAGTGACTAAATGGGTTGCTATATTTCTAGAAAATAGATCTCAGAGTGTTAGAGTAGGTGAAGCTTTGTCTGACCCTGTAATAGTTGAGAGGGGAGTTCCTCAGGGTAGTGTTATCGGACCTTTATGTTTTCTTATATATATAAATGATATGAGTAAAGGAGTGGAATCGGAGGTAAGGCTTTTTGCGGATGATGTTATTCTCTATAGAGTGATAAATAAGTTACAAGATTGTGAGCAACTGCAACGTGACCTCGAAAATATTGTGAGATGGACAGCAGGCAATGGTATGTTGATAAACGGGGCTAAAAGTCAGGTTGTGAGTTTCACAAATAGGAAAAATCCTCTCAGTTTTAATTACTGCGTTGATGGGGTGAAAGTTCCTTTTGGGGATCATTGTAAGTATCTAGGTGTTAATATAAGGAAAGATCTTCACTGGGGTAATCACATAAATGGGATTGTAAATAAAGGGTACCGATCTCTGCACATGGTTATGAGGGTGTTTAGGGGTTGTAGTAAGGATGTAAAGGAGAGTGCATATAAGTATCTGGTAAGACCCCAACTAGTGTATGGGACCCTCACCAGGATTACCTGATTCAAGAATTGGAAAAAATCCAAAGAAAAGCAGCTCGATTTGTTCTGGGTGATTTCCGACAAAAGAGTAGCGTTACAAAAATGTTGCAATGTTTGGGTTGGGAAGAATTGAGAGAAAGAAGAAGAGCTGCTCGACTAAGTGGTATGTTTCGAGCTGTCAGCGGAGAGATGGCGTGGAATGACATTAGTAGACGAATAGGTTTGAATGGCGTCTATAAAAGTAGGAAAGATCACAATATGAAGATAAAGTTGGAATTCAAGAGGACAAACTGGGGCAAATATTCATTTATAGGAAGGGGAGTTAGGGATTGGAATAACTTACCAAGGGAGGTGTTCAATAAATTTCCAATTTCTTTGAAATCATTTCGGAAAAGGCTAGGAAAGCAACAGATAGGGAATCTGCCACCTGGGCGACTGCCCTAAATGCTGATCAGTATTGATTGATTGTTAGTACTCGCTTGTCGGTCATTTGCCCAAACAGGTAGGTCACCACGGGCTGTGAGGCGGGGCGGAGCCTCACGGCAGCCCCCCCCCCATTAAAAAGACACACACTAACACAGCTTTATTCTTTTTTATCTCACTTATAAAGAGGCTAACATTGTTGAGGTGGGATGAGCGATGACCGTCCGACCAGGCCTCCAGTGATTTCTATCTCTTCGGACCGTTGATGAAGCACGAGGATGAACATCATGACTTGTCTTCAGAAACTGGAAGCAGATTTCTGTCTTGCCAGCATCGATGTCTTGATGTAGAGGAACAAGATCTTGGATTAGAACAGTGAGTATGTTGAATAGCAATGTGTACTACAATTCTTATATGTGCCTGTAAAATAAAGTTTCTCCGTGCAAGATCTTGTTTCCTTATTTTTTTAAAGGTACATTGTACTTATAACACATGGTGCCCGTCATGCTTGAAGGGTCTGCCTTACAAAGGCTGCACCACTCGTAGTAATTAGTCATATAAAATACACACCGGGGTGTACAAAATTCTCGGTACTTGCTGAAAGGTATACATTGGCAAAACATTCCAGTTCCACTGGTACTCGTATCAAGGAACACCAACGTAATATTCGTCTCAACCAGCCAGACAAATCAGCAATAGCTGGGCACGCCATATGTATGTCGCGTTCCAAGTAGTTCGACTACTACTGACATGTTTTCATTCCTTCCTTGAAGAAGGAGGTGAGCCCCTTAGACGGTGACGCCATCTCTCAGACCAGGAGATGCTTGGAGAAAGTGAGGGGGTAGGCGTTCGTTGCCTATGCTAGGAAGTGTTTCGGCATTCACCTTAGTGCAGGAGAATGGAAAGCCACGGAAAACAATTTTCAAGACAGCCGAAGGTGGGGACCAGTCCCTCTCCGTCTCTCGAATACAGGGGCGTAGAGCTACGGTAGAGCCTTGGCCATCCCTCCTCAGCTATGTCGGCCGGTTAGAGTGCAGAGCTGTCGGACCACGGGCCAGCGGTGGCCACGTGTGGGCCCAGACTCACCCTGCATCCGCCGACCCGAAGTTCGAGCTCTTACCTACACTAAAAACTACAGGTCTTGGATTATACGGGAAGCTATGGAAACACGTATTTCAATAGGAATACTCTCTGTCACTTACGTAATACTGGTTGCCAGCCATTAAGGATTTATATAGGCGTCCTTTCACTGTTATTTCTTTCCAATTTTATCCAAATTCGTATTCTCCTCATCACGAGATGGTTGACACTGCGCGCAGGGAGCCATCTAGTGACTAACGTGAATACCACTTACTATAGACAACGGTAAAGCATTCTTAAGTTCAAGTTATTTCAAACCTTCATTCATTTTTAGACAAGTCTTGCTCGTGAACAGACGAGATTATCTTTTTTTAAAATGCCCAAAAGCTTATTATCGTATCTACATACAAACTATTATTATCTATGTAATGTGATGATCATTCATTGGGCAAAATTTGAATCACCAGTATACTGTATTTCAAGGAAAGTGGGGGTCACGAGGGATGATACACACTGTTTCACAGAGCACATCTCGCTCAGTGGAAATACTCTCCGCCGTCGCAACTTCCAATTTTTGCTCGACCGGTTGGCCTTCATCTCTACCTGCTACCTAGCCGATCTCAATCAGCATATAGGTTGACGCCTCGCTGGCTGTTGACTTCCCTATGCCCATGGCCCATTGTATCATCCCCGGAGTGGACCCAGCCAACTCCAGACATCGTCGATGACCTCCTCGCCGCTGACTTCGAGGTACATCATGCCTACAGAATGACGGATGGCCACATCTGTACACCCTCTACGCAGATTCTAGTGTATCTCAGCGGAGAGGACGCCCTCCGCCACCTCTTCGCTTCCGGCGCGATGATCTATTGTAAGAACTACGCTCATTCAAAGCCAGCTCTCTGAAACTCCAACCCTTGTCCCAGCTGTCCACGAGCCCACATCCCTGACGACGCTTCAGCCATCAATACCCTCCTTCCCACCACCGACCACCATTACCACAACCACCATATCGTCCGCTAGTATCCTTTCTCTTCTTCCTGTCACAACGGTTACCACCTGTCACCCATCGCCTGTTATGTCGTCATCTCTCCCAATTTCTTCGCCCACTGCCCTTCAGCACCTCCCTGCAAGCACGCCGGACTCAACTGTCACCGCTTCGCCATCGATATCTTCGCCAGCCAACACCACAGCAGACGCCGCCCAGACATCTTTGACCCAGTCATCTTCACCGACCCATCCAGCTGTGTATAGCTGTGTGCTACGTGGAATCCCACCTGAAACCTCCGACAGGGACGTTCGGCAACTCGATGGTCGACATAATTAATACTAGTTAAGTTAGGACGTGAAAAAGAGCAGGATTAACGTAACGAGTAAAAATAATCAAGCAAGAACTGCATTATGTTTCACAAAACGTATTTCTTCTTCTTCTTCTTGTCGTTTGGGCCTACTGAGGACCACGGGGCTCATTTCGACTCCTTGTATGGAAATTCTGTTTTTTCTTCGCCCAGAAAGGTTTCATCTTCTGGCTGTGTGCTTGTTTCCTTTCCTCGGTCCACTTCGGTCTGGTGGTGCCTGTACTCTGTCTGCTGGTGAGAGACTCTGGAAAGACACCTTGAAAGGTCAACTGCCGGAATAATACACGATCCTGTATGGTTTGTTCTGAAATCCCCATATGTTCTAAGTCGGACTTCACTGTGGTGATTCTTTTTTTTTGGACGCTTTCCCTCTGCCTGTAGTGGTAAAGATCTTGCTGGTCTGTAAGTACTCATATGAGTAAAATGACCATAAAAAGTCAATCGCCTCTTCCTCATGGATGTAACTATGTCTTCTTGATGGTCATAGATCTCATTGTTGTGCCTTATCCTGTAAGCACCATCCCCTTCTCTTATTGGTCCTAAAATGCTCTTTAGTATTTTTCGTTCCTTGAGCTCTAGCTTCCTCAGTGGGCCTTTTCTGTTCATCAGAAGACACTCCGAGGCGTACAGTACGGGCGGTCTTACTACATGGTCCGAAATTATTTTTGTTGTTAATTTGTATAGAAGCGTTACTTTGCCAAAGTTAACATTTTAATAAATCTGTGTTTACAAAAGTTTCTCATTCAAATCTTCTTATTTAAATTTTTTTCTTCTCTCTTATCCTTCTTGCTTAGTAATTTAAGGTTAGTTTGTAACATTCGAAGATGTCTCTGTGGGTGGTACCCACTCAGCGACCCTGTGATAGTCTTATGCCGGTGCCACATTTCTATGGCTTGAAGGGTAGAGGGTTGAATACAATAACATTATTAACAACTGCTACAAATTTGAGTACAGCAATATTTCATATCACACAATATCAACAACAACAATCACTGTTTACTCCCAGTTTTCACAAACACCTGTGCCAGTCACGTGATTAAATCGAAACTTATAATTGGTCGATGTGGAATTGGTCAATTTGGTTAGCAATACCTTAAGGAGTTGGACGTTTCTGTAACTCAGGCTGATATTATAATGCTAAATATTAACAGTTATGGCCGCTTTTGATACTAATTAATCTCTTAATTAGATTTCACATATTCTTTACTATATGAGTCAGCGATAACTCCGATTTAAAAATGGAGTTGGCCATGTTTGTAACTAGGCCACTCAAAATGATGTTTAAGAGTAAAAAATAGTTCGGGGTAAAAACAACCCTTTACTTTAATATTCAATACCTCTTCACCGTTCGTTGCAGAAAACTGACTTTTAAAATTTATCGAAAATTATTCTAACCGGTGATATATATAAACTCACGCCAAAATGCTTCTTTTAAAGTTTTGGGGTAAGAATGAATTTGAACGTTAAAGAAAGAGCTTCGGAGGATACTTTATATAGTGCTTAGAATAAGAAATACATTTTTGGGGTGAAAACAATCCTTAAATTCAAAATTCAATATCTCCTCAACAAGGCATCGTAAAAAGCTATTCTCGGGCTCAAAATGTTTCGTTTTACTCGCTCTTAATCTTCACATAACGTCTCTGCTCTTTATCACAACATATTCCTCCACTCCTCCCCGCAAGTCCTTAAAAGGCCTGTAGTGGCTGTATGATGTTTTATAGCACCTAAACATTTCCGATCATGACCCCCCAAAAGGAAAAGTCCTGTCATGCCCAAAACGGGACCGAAAAGAAGGCCAGCTCCCTCCTACCCCGTCCTTCCCTCCCTCCCCCACCACCTTGAAATCCTCAGTATAATGTACATGACATGTCTCAAAATAGGATCTATAATGTCCACGCAATATCCTACGGCATTAGCCTGGAGTGTCGAACTCGAAGTAACAAGCCGTAAGCCTCCTCTAAGTTAGCTCTCCAAAGTTAGCCATTCATAACCGTAATGTATACGATTTAGCCTTACAACACCTATCACAAAGAACATATAGGAGTGTCGAACTCGAAGTAACAAGCTGTAAGCCTCCTCTAAGTTAGCTCTCCAAAGTTAGCCACTCATAACCGTAATGTATATGCTTTAGCCTTACAACACCTATCACAAAGAACATGTATAGTCAACATCTTGTTCCGCATTCCAAACTCAGCTCCGAGTCCTTGAGATCATCCTCCAAAGTTAATCCTATATAAGCAATACGTTTGTATTAGTCCTTACTCCACCTCCTTGTCTCATATGGGCCATGCACAGTCGCCATCTTGGAGCTCAGCTGCGATGACCCAAAGTTGTCCTGCAAGTTATTCTTCTATACGCAATGCATACGTATTATGCCTTATACTACATCCCAAGTCCCATGCGAACTATGTATAGTCGTCATCTTGGAGCTAAGCTCTGACACCCAACGTTTCGCCATCTCGCAATTTCTATACGAACCATAAATAGTCACTATCTCAGAGTTCTGAGTCCTTCACAGCACTCTTCAACTCTTTTTCTATAAGCAATGCGTACGTATACACACTTTACACCACCTCCTTTGTTCCATATGAACAATGTAAATTCGCCATTTTGGAGCTCAGCTCCGATGCTCTGAAGTTGCCCTCCAAGTTATTCTTCTATAAGCAATGCGTACAAATTGGGCCTTACACTACTTCACAGGTCACATACGAACCACGATTGTATAGTTACAATCTTGGAGCTCAGCTCCGAAAGCCCAAGGTTTCTTCTAAAGTTATTCTCATATAAACAATGCATGCATATTAACACTTTTTCACAAACTGCTACCGTTACTACAATAACACGGGTTATCAAACGAACTGTACATTTCTATAAGTACCCAATGCTGATTACCATGATGTTACCCAGATCGTGATGAAATCAACTTAAGAAAATGTTTCGTTTATAAAAGAGCGTGAAACGTTCCGTACAGTTACTTTATAGCTACTATTTTGCCTAGCAGCCTTGCGCCAGAAGCCTTCAAACTAGTGTAGGAAAAGGCAGCCAGTAAAGAAGAGAAAGAAGGAACAGAAGCTGCCAGAACTGTCACAGTTTGTCCCCATGTATAGCAGCCATATTCCTCAGAAAGTCCTACGAGATAAGTCTGAATTCTTAAGCTTCTAATTTGGGTCTGTAAAATTGGCATTCCCTCTGTCAAGTAGGTAAATAGCCGCAATCTTACCTTGTTATATTAAGCGCGGGGTCGAACCCGATTATGTACAAGTATGCACACATAGCCAGCCGTCTTAATTTCCAAATCGCCTGCTCCAAAATCTGTAAAGTTGGCCGTCTCTCTGTCAAGTCTGCGACCCATCAGAGTGCAGCACACTCCCAGAAGTGGCGCGACAGCTGTCAAACACTGCCACGCCTACTTTTCAAATCACTCGCGTGTGATGTTACAGGCACGTTCCCCTCCCCTTGAACGCCCCTGACATGCCCTCGTTGAGCTACCATTGTCATATAGGTTCTACTCCGAGTGACTTGAGATTGTAAGAATAATCGTTGTTGTAAAACTCTTTACCTTGTTCAGTTTGAAGAAGACGTGGGCAGCGTTTTTATTGATGAATAATATGTTTGAAAGCATCTTTGAGGTTAGCTGCTGATTTAGAATGCACGTGCTATGCAAAAGCAAACTTGGAGTACTGTACACATCGATAACAGTATGTAGATACTTATACCCTTTATTGCTAGAGGCTAAGGAATCATTTCTACAAAATCATCTTGCCATTCTTCAACCTTTCCACATGTAATACCACGTCTGCGATTGTAAGAGTAACGAGCTGGTTTATGTAAGTCATGTGCGCTGTTTACCTTTACAGGTCAGGTCTTGCTTTGCGAAGCCATTACTCAATAATGTCAGCACTAAGTAATTCCTTCGCTATTTATAGAACCTCTCATTCATGTCCTGTTTGGCCGGCATCTTGACAGGCTTTTAGCGGTTGCAAACGTTCTACGAGTAGATTACGGTCACTCCAGTATCATACGTCTACGTTGGGCAACAAAGGCTTACCGGGCGAGTTGGCCGTGCGCGTAGAGGCGCGCGGCTGTGAACTTGCATCCGGGAGATAGTAGGTTCGAATCCCACTATCGGCAGCCCTGAAGATGGTTTTCCGTGGTTTCCCATTTTCACACCAGGCAAATGCTGGGGCTGTACCTTAATTAAGGTCACGGCCGCTTCCTTCCAACACCTAGGCCTTTCCTATCCCATCGTCGCCATAAGACCTATCTGTGTCGGTGCGACGTAAAGCCCCTAGCAAAAAAAACAAAGGCTTATAAATATAATTGGACCACGTACAGACGTTTGATGTGAAAGAAACAGCTTAGAAACAAGCTCTCGATACTTATGACTCCTTATTGTATTTACGGCTTCTATTCTCTAGTAATTACGTTGTGTAACATTAGAAAAAATGGAGAATCGAACTATAGTTCTTAAGATCATCTGGTGAAATTATATTCTTGTCGGATGTCTGAGAGAATAGTCGTTGTAAGAGACCTTCAGTAGGTTTATAAGTCACGTCTTTTACGATGAGACTGTTGCTGTTAATCTTAACGTCAGTGTCACTTACACGTAAACAGTCATCTTCATACGGAATACCGTAGGTTGTGTCGATATCTTCTGTAAAGAGTTTTTCTATGTAAGGAGAAAAGAGTGAACCAAAGGTGTTCTGAATAAATGTTTTTAGCTAATTACGATACTCTGGAGTAATTATAGAAAGGAAGGTATATCTTGCTTTGAAGTACCAGGTGTTTCTGTAATAACGTATGTATTTCAAAATGTAACTTGCTTAGATGGTAAAGAGAGGTTCAGATCTTCATCCTCTTGCATATCCTGCAACTCCTCTACCTGCTTCTCCATATCGTGGTGTGTTTGCATAGTAACAGAACTTGTAGTAGGCTCAGACGATGTAGTAGAATAAGAAAATTCTCTTAGAGCTATACGAAGTTGTGTTTTAAAAACTTAATCAGTATCTGGTTGAATACATTTATGCTCTTAAAATTTACGTCGAATATAGTTTCAAGCATGGATGATATGTTGCACAGTCTCTCTGCTTGATGTTGATATTACGACGGTTTCGTACCAAATTCTGTCTGTAACCGCTGTGTTTATGCTTACGAAATGATCAAAGCAGATGTGATACTTCCTTTATCAATAACATAAAAGACATAACTTTGCGATGACCAACATGTAGCATACAGAAGTTTAGAATCATTGAATGTCATATCAGTGTTAACATGATCGTCAAACACATGTCTCATGTTGCGCTCATGTTGTCGAGATAGTACAATGATATCAGCGCTGTCACGTACCAACTGCTTTGGCACACGAGAATAGGTTTGGCATAAATAGAAACAATCTACATATTTATGACGTCCCATACTAAATAATGCACGAATACCATCTTACAGTTCTGTAGCAAAATCGTCAAAGATCTTGAGAGAATTAGGACGCACATCATCCGATGACAGTACTTGCTCAGGTGCATTATTTTTAAAATATCAAAACAGCTTTAACCAGATCCTGCATAAGGTGCGGAATAATATACAGTGGTTGATGGAGTAACTTTGGGAAAATGTAAATATTTTGGAAGTGTATGCCATTTTAAGAGGTAATGAGTTTGAGTAAAATATTTGTCTTGCCGCATCCCGACGGTCCGATAAGAATACTTCGAAGTGTAGAGGGAAACAATGTTCTATGACGACTTTGCGTAGTTGTAACAGAATTAGGTGGTAGATGTAACGCTATATCGCTGATAGGTAGTGCGTCTTGCCGCTTTATAACCTTCATGCTGACTGAATGAATTATTACATGATAAGTAGGGCCCGGATGTTTATGCAGTGATAGGTTAGAATGCAAACTTACTGAAGCGAGTACCAAGCAGAGTCTACCCGCAGGACCGTAGTGCTATGAGATTTGCATGTACATTAGGGGTTCGGCCCATTAAAACCCCTATAATTCATGTTACTACCACTACATTAGGTTAGAGCGGGCTAGTCGACATTTCCTACTAACAAAATTATTTAGTAACAATATTAATTAGTAGGAAATGTCGAGTAGCCCGCTCTAACCTAATGTAGTGGGAGTAACATAAAATTTAGGGGTTCTAATGGGCCGAACCCCTAATGTTTATGCAAAACTCATAGCAATACCGTCGTGCCGGTAGACTCTACTTGTTACCTATTATTGCATAAACATCCGGGCCCTAATGATAAGCATATATAACGAATGAGACAAGAGGTAACTGTCACTTCGTAAATTGCTGTTAACGAATGATGTCTTGTACAGAATGGTGAAACAACGGTATCACACCGTGATGAAGAAGGGTAATAATAAGAAGGAGACAAGACAGTAGGATTGAAAGCAGTAGTCGAAGTAGCGCGAAAAGCTATTCGTGGAGAATACAATGCACGAGTAATTATCACCAAGGCTCTACGCGCAGCATGGGCGAGAATTTCTCCTAAGAGTGAAGCAATGTTTCGCAAACGTCCTGAAATTATTCCTTACTGATACGAGCGGATTCCTTCCAGCGTTGTTTGCTGGACTAGTAGCTTTAGGATTTCTCCTAGATCGTGTTAGTGCAGTAGCAAGAAGTGTCAAGGCTGTACAAGAGGCAAAGCGGGAGTTGAAAGAAAGTACAAATCATAATGAGACGATGGAGGCATGAAGTGAGCACCATACAAAAAGGCTTGCTATCCACACATCGCAAAAATGTCTACTGAATGCACTGCTACATCTTACTCAACTCAAGGAGGTGTTGCTATGTTTGTTAAATAACTAGGAATTTACGAATTTCGTGGTGTGTTTATAATGAGATCAGCTACCAGCACACCTACATGAATGCAAGACTCCCGTGATCAACTTAGACGACAGCCGTGGATACGGAACTCATTACGTTGCCTACGTAAGACGCCACTAGAATGGCTCTTCCGTTCAACCATGCGTGATTCGATAATTTGTTTTGATGCTTTGCAAAAACGTGTCTACTAATTCTTCTTCCGAATTCATGACGTTGAATAAATTAGATGAGAAAGTCATTTTTCCTTTTTCTGGATTTGTAGGTACTGTGCCGTGAACGACCTCGAATGATTGTCTTGAACATATGCTAGCTGTTGGATCGGTTTGAAGCCTCTCATATTTGTCATTAAATGCATGTTTGGATTGTGCTCCAAAAAGTTGAATATTTCAAGCAGACATGCAATTCATCAGCTGGTGTTGTGCGAGGTGTAGTTGGAAGAGTTTGCCTGAAGTCACTGGATAGTAATACCAATGCTCAACCAAATGGAACCCGATTATTTCTCAAGTCTTTCAATGTATGGTATAATGCTTTCAATAACTTATTGTGAGCCATGCAATGATTTTGCACGCCTGAAGAACTTTTCACATTCCTGATGTTTTTGAATGTTACATGATGGGTTTTCTGTGAATTGCATGTTTAGTGACAAGCGCTGTTATTGCTCCTTGCATCAACTTGACAGCAACGCCTGAAGAAGCAAGAGCTAACGAAATATGGCCGTTTTTACGAATTTTAGACAGGATTATGGAAATTAAGAACATTTTTCTAGTTCTATCTGGAGCGTCCAAAAAGTGCAATCAACCGGATTGCTTTGCCAGAGCTTGTATGTTGGTATCAAATGCTATCTTTTATTCTGGAAGGAGTTTCGGTGTATTTTCTTGGACGAAGAGCTTAAAGTCATTTCTGGTGTATGATTGGTCTCTGAGCAGTTCTCTGTCGAGTGTTGCGTTGATGGACTGATTTGGCACTGTCATTCCCAATTGTGCCAACAATTCGCCACAAATTGCAAGGCAAAGATCCTCAATGAAGATTAGAGCTTCATTGTATATATCTTCTGTGAAATCCCACCCGTGATTCTGTGTTTCTTGACGCATTCTCTGCAGAATACCTTCGCCCATGTAGTCTTTATATTTATCCCACACTTGTACTGGATGAGATGGGGAAGTTGTAGATAAAATTATTGTGAAACAGCGTGCGTATTTGGAATGGATTAGAAGCGGTGGATGAATTTTCAATTGACTTGTCCCAATGATCGTCGTGTTCCAGAAAATGAAGTGCCTTGCACGCACTCCGAAACTTATTATGTACAATTCCATTCCTGTTCGTAAGTATATAAATTATGTTGGACTACGAACGGTAATCAAAAGCAACCGTAAATAAAAGCATTCAAGGTTGTTCGGATGTGTATTGTATATTCTTCTAAAGCATTTGATGAAAATATTCCAGGCTGTCCAACTATTGCGTTGCCTTTCTTTTCTTTCAAAATTCTTTCGTGTTGCGTTCCAAGAGTTGGAATGTCTGCATACATAAAAGTTCTTGCAAAATAACCTGTTTGACATAATAGAAGAAATGCTGCTAAGGTTGTGTCCGGTGGATTTGTTGCTCTGTCCTGTATGTTCGGTTCCGTCAAATACACACTTTGTCCATTTTCAGGATGGACACCAAGGTAAACGTCAGTTGGATCTATCTCATGGATTAGAAATCCTAAAATAACCCACACAGCTTCATTGCAGCTGATATATTTTTCGATTTTATACTGATATATTAAATTACTAATTGATAAAACTCAAAACACGGCGGTGTCGCAGCGTTTGTTGACGTATTTAAAAAAGTACTTTATGCATTTCACAGAATTGCAATACTCAGCGTTGAAATGTGTTTTGAAAGTTTTCGACACTGGTGAGTATGCAACAACCCAAAGATTACCGACTCTAATGTCATTGCCTCTCACTTTCAAAGTAATTGCTTTTATATTGCCCTCTGTACTTTTTCGCCGATATAGTGGGTAACCATCATTGCCAGCAATTGTGTCCTTTAACAACTCTCGGGTATACCATTTTAGAGCATTTTCCATCGATCATACACAGTGAATTTCTATTGATTGCTCCACGTGGTTCGTTTACCCTGTTCTTGGTCACAACGTTAAACAACTCATTATCAATTGTGGGATCTGGTATGTTGCTTTGTCTATTTCATTTGGCACTATATTAACAGTAAGCCATTTTAAAATGTGCGCTTGTGGCAATCCTCCTTTTTGCCATTCCACAGAGTACATCCACCATGGTGTTTATTCGAAAACGAGTGGTGAAGTTATGAAATTTGTTAATTTCTTTAGCTTTTGTTCGAAAATGCGTGCTGTTATGTCGTGGGGATAAGTAGGAGTTTGTTCTGGAAGTATTAACTCTTTTATTTCATCACATACTGGATTACTTATAAAAATGAAAAATCTGGACAATCATATTTCCGCATATACGTAATAGCGCCCTGCTCATATGTCGTGGGCCACCATTGTATGTGGCAGGTAATATGATGATCTTTCCTATGTTGCTTATATCACCATCATTACTTATCATGTGTCACAAATGTATATATTCTTCTGATCTCAGTTTATTTTGATAGAGTCTAATGAATAGCAGCCGTTCCGACTCTATTTAAGAGTACATATCGACGATATACTGATGGAAGTGCTAAGGCACTTCGCAATATGGTTATCTTCATTTTCACGTACCATAATTCGATATGAATAATAGTTCATTAGGCTAACTTTTTCGCTTGTGTTTTCACCTGTGGCTGTGTTTGCCATTTTGATGTTGAAATGATAACCATCTCGTCCGTCTGGAAACATAATTGCATATTGCAATGGATCGTTGCATCTCTGAGTGTCAGGACTGTCAGCAATTCTTCGTAGTTTCCCATTTCTGCTCTGAAGATGATATCGTGAGGATGAACTTCTTATCCAACCATGACAATTGCTACCTTATCAAATGTTGGCGCGTTATATCGTCTGGCATGCTCACTGGCTGGTGTTTGATCAGCACGAATAACAATTCTATGGTTGTCTGATGGCATGAGATTAATCGCACTTTTAAAAATCGGAATAAAATTATTGCTGTCATATAACTTTTTACAACTACTCAAAAATATGCCTTTTGATTCCAGTAGAGTTTTGGAAGTGTGCATTCAATTGGTCATCTTCATCTACGATAAAGTAAATTTAGGAAAATTTATGGTTATTGCTTGGGAAAGGAAGCAAATTTGGAAAATTTGGTAAATTTGTCCCTGAATTTCAAATGTCGACATAAAATGCTCCGCTATAATGTTAGCGCTGAATGAAGTCGTCTGAAAACAGGAATTGTAATTTCTTATGTTTTTGATAAATGTTTTGATTCATCAGTACTTCCATTTCATAAACTTTTCAGTGGTTCTTTCGGCTGCTCAAGTTCAGAAAGCTTCACTTTTCCGCTCGCGAAGCACATTCCCGGGCTTTCTCCTTTAAACATTTTTGTGCAGTGAGGACAAACTTTGTCCATTTTTCCGATTTGAACGAATTTACATGAGGTATTGAATATCCGGTGCGTATGAAAAGGAAATCCCGTGATATGAAGCTCGGTTATTCAGATATTGCAACTGTGTACATCTTCGCTGTTGATCTATTTATTGTGGGCGCATTTGAGACGATTGTGCTCTTCTTCTTCTTCTCGATTCAATTTGTAAGACTTGAAGTGTTTCTTCCTGCTCATCTGCCGATTCTTCTGCTAACCTTTGAGAAGTTCTGACTCTAGCACGTTAATTATGATCTAAACGTTCCTGATCAGTGCTGTCTGTCCTCCTTTGACAGTCTATGATTGCGTGTCGAGGATGGCGGCCTTTATTCGAGCGTGGGCGAGGAATTACTGTTGATTAATGAATGTGGTACTATGGCTTATGACTAAAGTTTGCCATACTACGACTAGGGCTCTTTTATTATTACTTAATGATATGAAGCTCCATCATTCAGATATTGCAACTGTATACGTCTTAGCTGTTGATCTAATTGTTATTGGCGTTCTTGAGACGACTGTGCTGCTCTTCTTCTCCTCGATTCAACTCATAAAACTCATAATATGGCTGGCGGAAACTCAGGCTACGATCAACTGAAATGAAACTACGTAATCACGCGCTCATTTGAATGCAACGTTGTGTCAATTCCAAGTCGGTCGATCGACTACTTTTAGAGTTTTGCGAGCACGGGATATATTTATTCATGTTTATTGACATTTATTAACATTTACAATAACAGACAATGACTTACATGAAAGTACATCTCGATCACGGAATGTTGCATTCCTATTTCCAAATAACAGGCAAAGAACAAGAGAGGTCCTTCATAAAATATGGCGGCGTGTTCCCATCCTCTTATATACAGCAACAAGCTGTTACGCGCGGCTTCGCTCGCGCGGATTCAGTAATTTGATAAAAGTTCCCGGTACTGTACTAAGACATTGTCTGAAAATCCCTAAAGTAAAATTAAATCACCAGAAAATTGAGTTTCATTTACTCCAGAAACTCTTTGTAAACCACGTTTGTGGTATTGCCTTTTGGAACTGATATAACCATGCGACATACAACTGTATATGCGAGGAACATTATTCTAGCAAGTCGAAAAAATACCGTTTTTAAGTGAGATTCCTAATATCTATTTCCACGTCTGTAACATCTTCAGTTGTGAGATATAAATATCCCCGTAAAAACAATTTCATTCCTTTCCTCCAACCCCCATTTTTTATTCCCCCCCCCCTGAAATGCGTTTTCCCTCTCTTTCTAAAGGAGACGCCAAATACCAATTTTCACGTCTGTAATATCTTCAGTTTTTTAAATATAAGTATACTCTTATAAATAAGTCAAGTAATTTTCCAATTCTTTCACCCCCCTAAAGTGGATTTTCCGAAAACAGAAAGTATGTATTTATTTTTAAAGGAGATTACAATTACTAATCTTCTCGTCTGTAACATGTTTAGTTTTTTAGATATAAGTATCCTCATATAAGTAATTCAAGTAATTTTTCAATTCTTTCACCCATTTAAGTGGTTGTTTCGAAAACAAAATAAGACATGTTCAGTTTTTGAGATATACTCTAAGTATTCCCTTAAAAGTTCAATTTGTTTCACTTCCGTTCATCCTCCCCATTAAGTGAAATTTCCGAAAACAAAAAGTATATGTTTCATTATTTACAAAGGAGTTTCCAAATACCAATAATCACGACTGGAAAATCTTCATATTTTGAGATATATCTTTATGAGTATACACTCAGAACAAGAATTCAACTCCTATTTCACCCATTCCCGTAAGTTGATTCCACACTCCACCCCCAGATGCCTATTTCTTTATTTTTAAAGGAGATTCCAAATGGCAATTTTGACGTCTGTAGAATCTTTAGTTTTTAGAAGTATCCTTATACAAATTCAACTATTTTTTCGATTCTTTGACCCTAAAGTGGATTTTGGAAAACAAAATAATACGTATTCCTTTATTTTTAAAGGAAATTTCAAATACCAGTTTTCACTTTTGCAACATCCTTAGTTTTTGAGATATAAATATTCCCATACAGAGAATCCAACTAACTTTTCAATACCTTCATTCCCCTTTTAAGAGAATTTTCCAAAAACAGAAAAATGCGTATTTTTTTATTTTTAAAGGAGACTCCAGGTGTCGATTTTCACTTCTATAACATATTCAGTTTTTGATATATCAATATCCTAAAAAAAATAATTCAACGAACATTTCAGTCATTTTTACCCCCTTTGCGGGTTTTGTAGAAAACAAGAAATACATTGTTTCTTTATTTTTAAAACGGATTAAAAATACCAGTTTTCACGCTTGTAACATATTAACATTTGAATATATACTGTAGATATTCTCATATTGAAACATCACACCCCTTTTACACGTCCCCTTGAGTGAATTTTCCGAAAATAAATGATCTATGTTTCTTTACGTTTGGAGGGAATTCCAAATATCAGTTTTCACGTATGAAACATTTTACGCTTCTGAGATATAATGTAGAAACTTCACCCCCTTTGTCACACCTATTCATCCACAACATTGGATTTTCCCAAAAAAAATACGCGTGTTTCTTTACTTTAAAATGAGATTCCTAATACTAGTTTTTACGTCTGTAAAAGTCTACTATTTTGGTTTAAGTATCAGTTTTAAAGGGAGATTTCAAATAACAGTATCAGCTTCAACGTTTGTAATATCTTCAGTTTTTTATATAAAAGCATCCGGATGAAAGAAAGTCAGCCCCTTGATCAGTCTCCCACACAATCGCCTAAGTAGATTTTTCGAAAACAAATTAATACGTGTTATGTATTTTTAAAGGAGACTTGAAATGCCCGTTTTCATGTCTGTAACATCTTAAGTTTTTAAGATATACGTATCCTCATAAAAGGAATTCAACTCTTTCTTCACTTCTTACCACCCCTTCCCTCCATTGAATAGATTGTTTGAAAGTAAAAAAATAAATATATGTTTCTGTTTTTACAAGAGTGTAAATATACCAACTGTCACGTCTGTAGTATCTCCAGTTTCAACTCCTTCTTTACTTATTTTAACCCCCACGCCCTTATGTAGATACTTACATGTTTCTTTATTTTGAAAGGAGATACAGATACCAGTTTCACGTCTGTAATATCTTTACTTTTTATATATAAATATCCTAATACAAATAATTCACGTGTTTTCAATTTTTTCACGCCCCTTTAAGTGGATTTTCAAAAACAAAAGATGACATGTTTCTTTATTTTTAAAGGAGATTCCAAATATCAATTTTCACATGTGTAACATCTTTAGGATTTGAGTTATACAGTAAGTATCCTCATAAAAAGAATTCAACTCTTTTCTCATCCTAACCACTTTTAAGTTCATTCCTCCCCTCAAAATGCGTGTTTCCTTATTTTTAAAGGAGATTCCACTTACCAATTTTCAAGTCTGCAACATTCATATTTTGAGACATAAGTATCCCCTTAAACGTATTCAATTTTTTCACTTCCTTTCACCGTTCCCATTAAGCGAATTTTTCGAAAAATTACGGGTTTCTCTATTTATAAAGGAGAATCCAAATACCAATTATCAAGTCTTTTAAATCTTCAGTTCTTGAGATAAATGAATCTTCATGCAAAGAATTCAGTTCCCATTTCACCTCCCACCAAACTTATTTTCCCCCGAAAATTCGCTTTTATTTTTAAAGGTGATTTCAAAAATAAATTTTCATATCAGTAAATCTTCAATTTCTTTAGATCCTAGTAGTTACCCGCGACTTTGCTCGCGT
Organism: Anabrus simplex; assembly: GCF_040414725.1. Classification (NCBI taxonomy): domain Eukaryota; kingdom Metazoa; phylum Arthropoda; class Insecta; order Orthoptera; family Tettigoniidae; genus Anabrus; species Anabrus simplex. Next base: position 1,597,077,377 of record NC_090265.1, on the reverse strand, counting down.
GGATTTCGTAATTTGATAAAAGAATCGTTCGTCGGTACTGTACTAAGATAATATCTGAAAATCCCTAAAGTAAAAATAAAATCACTGAAAAATATAGTTTCATTTACCCAAGAAACTCTTTGTAAACTACATTTTTGGTATTGGCTTATGGGGCTGAGATGACGATGAGACATAGAACTGTACATGTGAGAAATAGCCTTCTCTAAAGTAGAGAAAGAAAGTTTCTTTTTTAAAGGAGATTCCTAATACATATTTCCCCGTCTGAAACATCTTCAGGTTTTTAGATATAAATATCCTCGTAAAAAAGTATTTCACTCCTTTCTTCACCCCGTTAAGTTGATTTTTGCCCCCTTCCCCCCGAAATGGGCTTCTTTTTTTTTTTTTTTTTTTTTTTTTTTTTTTTTTTTTTTTTTTTTTTTTTTTTTTTTTTTTTGTAAGGAGATTCCAAGTACCAATTTTCACGTCTGTAACATCTTCAGTTTTTGAGATATATGTATTCTCATGAGAGGAATTCAATTTCTTCTTCACTTCTTTCCATTCCTTCCACCTTTAAAATGACTTTCCGAAGATAAAACACAATTTTCTATTTTTAAAGGAGGTTCAAAATACCAACTTTGACGTCTGTGATATCTTCAGTTTTTGAGATATATGTACCCTTACAAACAGAATTCAACTCCCTATTTATTTGTTTCTCCCCCATTATGTTAGGGGCTGCCTGGCCGAGACGGTAAAGGCGTGCTCGGTTCGCCAGAAAGGACGTGGGTTCGAATCCCCATCAGGAAGTCGTAAAATTTAAGAAATGAGATTTCCACTTCCGGAGGCGCATATCTCCCTGAGGTTCACTCAGCCTGCACAAAAATGAGTACCAGGTTAATTCCTGGGGGCAAAGGCGGCCGGGCGTAAAGCTAACCACACTACCCCATCACGTGCCGAGGTTAACAATGGTGGAAGCCTTTACCTTCCACTCCTCCAAGGTGACTTTGCTTTTGCCCCCATTATGTTCATATTCCGAAAACAAAAGCAACGTGTTTCTTTAATTTTAAAGGGGGCTCCGATTACCAATTTTCACGTCTTTAATTTCTTTAGTTTTTTTTATATATATGTATCCATATACAAATAACTCAAGTAAATTTTCAATTCTTTCACCCCACTCTCAAGAGGTTTCTCGAAAAGAAAAGAAGACACGTTTATTTATTTTTAGAGAGATTCCACATATCAATTTTCACGTGTGTAACATGTTTCGTTTTAGAGATATAGGTATCCTCATTAAATTAATTCAAATCATTTTCATTCTCCCCCCTGTTAAGTTCATTCACCCCCACCCCCCAAAACACTGCATGTTCCTTTATCTTTAAAGGATATTCCATTTACCAATTTTTACGTCTGTAAACCTTATTTTTCGAGATATAAGTATTCCATTAAAAATATTTCAATTTTTCACTTCCTTTCACCCCACCCTTAAGTGCATATTACGAAAATATGTACGGGTTTCTCTGTTTATTAAGGAACTTCCAAATACAAATTATCACGGTTGTTACATCTTCAGTTTTTGAGATATCAGTACCCTAATAAAAAGTAATCAACCCCATTTACAGTCCTTTATACTCCCCCTTTCGTTTCTCCAAAAACAAAAGGACATTTTCCTTTATTTTTAAAACATTAAAAATACAAATTTTCACGCCTGTGACATGTCAAGTTTTTGAGATATATTGTAGATATAGTTATTTTAAAAATTCATCCTACCCCCCTTTCAACACTTAAGTGCTTTCTCCGAAAACATAATAAATCACATTTCTTTATTGTTAGAAGAGATGAAGGAATACCACTTCACGTCTGTATCATGTTAGCTTTTGAGATATACTGTCGGCATGCTTATTTTAAAATTTTCCCTCTTTTTAAGTTGCCATTAATTTTCTGAAAACAAAATTTCTAAGTTTTTTTATTTAACATGATGTTCGAAATACCATTTTTCACGTCTGTAACATATTATATTTCTGAGAATACTCTTTTTCAAAATTCCCCCCCCCCCTTTGTAACTCCTATGCCTTTGCTGGCAAGATGTAGTATTTACAGTGCGCTATGTCTTCTGGTATGGGCTAGAATAAATTTGTTACTTTCATTGACCTGTCTCAGTCTCATCCTTAGCTTTGACAATATGAAAGTGACCGAGGTATGTGTAATGCTATTAATACCATTCCTTATGCAGCCGGTCCCTGTTATGAATGGTGTGAAAATGTCACTCATAGGGTCGGTTGGTGCATGCATTTCAGTGGGCTTGGCAGACTGATATATAATAGCAACTTACGGCTCAGTGAGGAAAGCAACTGGAAACTACCTCACTCTTCATTTCCCTAGTATGCCTCTTCAGTGGTGCCCAGGATATCTATGACAGCTGTTGGCAGAACTGTGTGGAGGATCAAACCAGCCTTCGGTCTGAATACCTAACATACATTGTAACTCCTGTTCACCACCCATTAACTATATTGTTAATAAAACCTGTTCCTTTATTTTTAAAGGAGATCCCAAATGCCAATTTTCATGTCTGTAACATCCTCAGTTTTGAGATAAAAATATTTTCATTAAAGGTCTTCAACACCTCTCCCAAGTTTTTCACCCCCTTAATGGTTATTTTCGAAAACAGAAAAAAATATGTTTCTTTATTTTTAAAGATGATTCAAAATGCCAATTTTCACGTCTCTAAAATTTTAAGTTTTTGAGATATACACATTTAAATAATTCACCCGTTTTTCACTCCTTTAGAGTCGGAGTATCCAAAAATATTCCCTTAGTGAGCACTTACACTCTAATATAAACGTATCCCCAAAATTTTGTTTATTTATGTCTAGTAGTCAGTCAGTCAGTCAGTCAGTCAGTCAGTCAGTTAGTCAGTCAGTATATGTTATTTTATATAAATAGATAAGTATCCTCATACAAATAATTCAACTAATTTTTCAATTCCTTCACCTCCCTTAAGTGGATTTTCTGAAAAAAAAACCGTATTTCTTTATTTTTAAAGGTGACTCCAAATATCTATTTTCACGCCTGTAACGTTTTCATTTTTTGACATATCAATATCCTACTTGAAAAATTCAACCCCATTTCAGTCCTTTTTTGTCCCTTTAAGTATTTTTTCCGAAAACGAAAGAAATACATTTTCCTTGACATTTAAAACATTAAAAATACAAATTTTTAAGTCTGTAACATGTTAAGTTTTGAGATATACTGTAGATATGCTCATTTAAAAAATTCACGCAATCCCCTTTCAACGCTTAAGCCCTTTCTCCGAATAGATAATAATACATGATTTTAAGAGAGGTTAAAAATTCCATTTCACGTCTCTAACATGTTACCTTTGAGATAACTGTCGATGTGCTCATTTTTAAAATTCACCCCCTTTTTCAGTTACCCTGAAGTTGATTTTCAGAAAACAAAAAATCCGCATTTGAGGTGGGAATCAACTTGACGCGGGCGGGGGGGGGGGCAGGAAAGGATTAAATTTCTTTTTACGGGGATATTTATACCTCAAAACCTGAAGATGTTACAGACGTGGAGATAGGTATTAGGATCCTTTAAAAATAAAGAAACTTTTTCTTCGATTTGAGGGAAGACTGTTTCTCATCTCTACAGTTCTATGTCGCATGGTCATCTCAGCCCCAAAAGGCAATACCACAAACGTGGTTTACAAAGAGTTTCTGGGGTAAATGAAACTATATTTTTCGGTGTTTTAAATTTTTACTTTGGGGATTTTCAGATAATGTATTAGTACAGTAGCGACGAACGCTTACTTATTATTATTATTAACAATCACCGTCATCATCATCATTACCGAATCTGTTGATTGCCACAGATATCAAGGAAGTTGGGTATACTGTCCATGAGGAAGTCTATAGCCTGTCTGATGATGGAAGTATATGGCGTATATTTATTTGTATATACATGGATGAATGTATGTGTGTTTGTGTATTCAAAATTTCCTCCTAAATAACTGGAGCAATTTCAATAAAACTTTCAATAAAATTTTGTGCATGTAAGACAAACACCGTTAGGGTATGATATCCCTAGCGCCCTTATGGGTGGGGGTGGGACGGAGTGCGATATAAAATATTCGAAAAAAGTGTCGTTTCCATAGTTTTCGGGGTTGCTGAGATGAATAAGGACACTCTAGGTGTCGTTTAAGTCCAGTTAAACCCCATTGGCATGGAGTTCAGAAGGGGTGAAAAGATAATATGTCCATATGGCCGATATTATGGATGTATGTGTGTATGTTCCAGCATAACTCGCAAGATACACCTTAGAATACAGAGGGGAGGGGGGTAAAATTTAAATATACCCTAAACGACCGATTATCCTGTCGAATATATAGTTTTCGAAGTCGTTGAGATGAAATGTGAAACTCAAGATGTTGTTAAGTTCAAGTTCAGCCCCCGTTGGTATTGAGGGAATGGGCGTTAACAAGGAAGATTAAAAACGAAATGACCAAAATGACAGAGATTACGGAAGTATGTAGGTGTGTTCCAGCATAGCTTTCAACCAAACTTTGTACATATACAATTTATTATCTGGCAACGTTACTGTGGGGATAAGACACCCCTGGCACTTCTAGGGGAACGAGGTGAAATATAAAAATAATAAAAAATGACAGATATTAGTATCGAATCCATAGTTTCCGGGATCGCTGAGATTAACTGTGACACCCTGGATACCGTTTAAGTCATAAATTAGCGCCAGTTGGAAAGGAGGTTAAGAAGAGGTAAAAAATAATGTTCAAAATAGCCTAGAATATGAATGTCTGTACGTGTGAATTTTCCAGAATAGCTCTTAACCAAACTTAGTTCACATATGATATACTAACGAAGAAAACACTGTGAGGGTAAGACACCCTTAGGGGAGGGTGTGACATGTAAAGTTTATCGAAAATGACCAATATAAGTGTCGAATCCATAGTTTCCGGAGTCGTGAAGATGAATTGTGACACTGTAGATACTGTTTGAGGCCAAATTCATGAGGGTTGAGAAGCGGCAGAAAAAATGTCCAAAATGACCGAAATTAGTGTAGAACCCACAGTTTTCGGGGTCGTTAGGTTGATTGGTGACATTCTCAGTGTCAGCTGGGTTCGTGTACCTGTACATGATATCTATAGCACGACGCTTGAAAAGATCAACTACTTCCCAGACAATCTGTGCTGCCATAAGGACAAAGTTAACGCGATACTAAATAATCTCGAACTAAAACTTAAAATTAAATTCATAACAATAATTCTAAATCTACAGAAGATTTCGTAAAATAACAATCAACGTCACAATAATTTTTTTTTTTACAACTGATCACTTAAATTCCGATAACACAAATCGCAAATATAAAGTTAGAAAAGTACCCAAGCAGAACTATTAACGTTTATATCATTGCCCTATTGCGCACACAAACCTTGACCATCTGAGTTCATTATTCAACCAACAACCAGGTTCGAATTTAATTCCACCGGGTGAGTTGGTCGAGCGGTTAGGGGCCCGCAGCTGTGAGCTTGTATCCGGGAGATAGAGGGTTCGAACACCTAATTCGGCAACCCTGAATATGGTTTTCCGTGGTTTCCCATTTTCACGCCAGGCAAATGCTGGGGCTGTGCCTTAGTGAAGGCCACGTCCGCTTCCTTCCCATTCCTAGGCTTTTCCTCTCTCATCGTCGCGTTAAGACCTATCTGTGACTGTGCGACGTAAAGCAAAATAGCGAATTTCATTCCAGCCAATCAATGGAAGCTGACGAAGAGGGACAGAAAGTATACAGTTAGACCTTTCCTTATACTTCGAAACATTCAGACTTGAAAGAACTGAAGTTACGATATCGGACTGATGGTTGATGCAAGGAGAACCATACTATCTTTCCTTAAAATCTTCGTTCAAAATCTGCATTACCTTTCTAATCGTTCAAGGATCTGTTACAATACTTAGGTTCCACCTACATCGACAATTATTTCTTCCATTGTAAGCAGCTAGAGATGACACCATGTCGAGCGAACAGCACCCTCCATTGTATCAGATATAATTGCAACGCTTTCTCAGTTTTAGCCATGTCACTTAAAAGAACAGATCTGTGGATGTAGGTCTACAATTAAATTGTAATGTTTTATTTTAATATGTATTATATGTGCAAAAATTACACTTTTACCAGTGCGGCAGACCATAATTGTACGAGGTAAATAAATAAAAAATATAAAAACGACACAATGATCTAGGCTATGTTTTCCACTACAGCACATAATCTGGTGCAGTTCGTTTGACGATTCACTGAGATATGTAAAATTGATTTTACATATCCCAGTGAATCTGGTATTTCACTCTGGGAAGCCACTGGTTATCTTTACAAACACAAAGTCAATTTTTAATGCTCAAAACCCATCTAGTGCTCACCCATTACAATAAAGCACCAACTATGCAGTTGAATGTATAATTTTTTCCATTGTGTCACACATTTACACATACAGGACGCTGTGATTACCATCCATTGGAAGCATTTACCACACCCTTGCCTATGATGTTCTGAGACCCACCGTTGTTGGAAACGCTATCTACTCCAGTGCCTTTAATGTTCTGTTGGCCGCATCTGTTTGTAACCCCGCTCACGCCGGTGCCATCAATGCTCTGTTCGCCGCCAATGTTTGCAACATTGCTAACGCCGGTGCCATTTATGTTCTGCACGCCGCAGTTATTCTGAGAGACTTCTCCAGCAGGCGGGGGTTGCACAATGACCGGATGTTGAGGAGGAGGAGGAGGAGGAGGAGGAGGAGGAGGAGGCGGAGGAGGAGGAGGAGGGGGAGGAGGGGGAGGAGGGGGAGGAGGTGGTGGTGGCGGCGGAGGTGGCGGTGGCGGTGGGGGAGGGGGTGGCGGGGGAGGTGGAGGAGGATACCAATGTCCACCCCCATGACCGCGCCCATGTCCACCCCCATGACCGCGCCCATGTCCATCCCCATAACCGTGCCCATGCCCATCCCCATGACCGTGCCCATGTCCATCCCCATGACCGCGCCCATGTCCATCCCCATAACCGTGCCCATGTCCACCCCCATGACCGTGTCCATGTCCACCGCCATAACCGGGCCACATTCCACCCCCATGACCGTGCCACATTCCACCCCCATGATACCCTGAGGGCCAGCCTCCATACCCCGGGCCATGTGGACCCCATCCATCACCTCGGTGTCCTGAAACAAAAGAAAAATATTAAAGGTCTTCAAAGGTTTATCCATTTAAGGCATTTCACTGTGCTGGTAACCACATTTAAATATATATAAACGTTTTTAAATCAAGTTTGTATATTTGTTACCTTATATCTATTTTTTTAAACAAAAGGCATCTCCCTACTGGCCACGAAGGCCCCTGAAGAGTAAGAGGTAAAGGGTTTCCACTATCCGTAATTCAACAAGTGTGTGAGAGGTGTTGCCTGCGTATACCTCTCCGCGTTTTCCCGAGCACGTATAGGCAGCCACTTTCACTACACACACATATACATAAACTTATGTTCATAAAAACCAGAACACCGTGAACGATTAGAGATGGCAAGTTCATATTCACATTAACATGTGCATTAGTATGTTCTGAAGAAATGATAATCATTTGAATCATGTCGGCTCTCAGGTTCAAGGTCCGCATCGATATCATGGCGCACCACCACCGACTGTTAAAATGTGCCTGCTGCTCTCGTTGACGCTATAAACCGAGCATACATGCAGTGTGCCTCGCAGACGTATGCGAGAACCGTACCGACAAATGAGTGAGTTTGAAAGAGGGCGCATTGTTGACACAAGAGAAGGTGATGCGTCCATCCGGGAAATTGCTCCTCGTGTGGGACGAAGTGTGAGAGCAGTGCAACAGGTGTGTACAAAATGGTTGACACGACGAGATGGGTCTGGTCGCACCACCCAGACTAACCCCCGCCCCCCCGCATCCCACGAAAAGATCGACACCTTATCTGAATGGCATTGCAGGACAGATCTGGGTCCTCTTCGGCTCTGGCGCAACAGTGGAACAATGTAACACATCGTACACTATCAGGAGTGACAGTCCGTCGCCGTTTATTACGGTCTGGTTTCCCGGCGCGTCGTTCACTTCTCCATCTACCTTTGACTAATATGCGCAAACATGTTAGATTGCAATGGTGTATGGAATGACGTCACTGGGGACAGGAATGGCAGAATATAGTGTTTTAGGACGAGTCCAGGTTTTGTTAGTTTGAAAATGATGGCCGAATTTTGGTTCGCCGCAGACAGGTTGAAAAGGATCACATTTACTGCATTCGCACAAGACATACAGCCAATTAAAGGTCTTATGGTGTGGGGTGCTATTGGGTACAACCGCAACTCAACTGTACGTGGTGTTCAGGGCACTGTGACCAGTGTGACCTACATGAATGCCATCCTGCGTCCCGTAGCCATACTCTTCCTGCACGACACCCAAGACACCATATTACAACAGGACAATACGCTTCCACATGTTTGCAGCATGGATGGATGTATACCAGGACGCCATTCACGCTTTAATACACGTCGATATCATCACGTGTGGAACAAGTTTTCAGTGTCCATTGTGGAACCAGTACCTACTAGGCAACAGGACACATGCTGAACCTAAGTGACTGAAATTCTAATCGTTTCTGCAGAACATACTCATGAGCACGTCCTGTGAATATGAACTCCCTATCTCTAGTCTTTCAAGATGTTGAGTTTTTTTATGACTATGAGTACACACACACACACACACACACACACACACACACACACACACACACACACACACACACACACACACACACACACACACACACACACACACACACACACCGGATGGTCCACCAGCTCCTTGCGATCCAGTTTTATGCATCCCTTCACATTTACTGCATTTCTGAAGGACATCGATCCCTCTCCCTAAACCGGGATAATATAACGAAATGTGTGTTTACCGGCTAGAAGACAGCAGGGATCGTGAGAACCACTGTTAATTCATTATGGGTACCTCGAATGAACCCGTAAAACGAGTGAAGGTACGCAGAACACGAACTTTAAAATAGGAGGTGGGCGCATAGACCGGGATCACGGTACTGTATAGGCTGGAAAGTGGGCGCCGTAGGTCAAGTGTCACAGTAGCTCACATGACAAGCGGGTGCAGAGCCATGTGACAGTGGACAGTGCTTGCGGTAGGAGGTTCGAAATCCACATAAGCATTTTTAACAGCCAGATGCCTGGGATGCGATAAGGTTGCATATTTGATAGCTTCCAAGGACTGATTTGTTTATCTGACAGTTTAAAAGACCGTATGTATTGTTGCATTGGGTATGGTGCAGGGTTGGACACAGATGTGAAGATGATGGTCTGTGGCCAGTATAGGCTGGGAAATGGGCGCCGTAGGCCAAGTGTCGCAGTGTTGCAGTAGCTCACATGGCTATCACGCGGTAGGATGTGTGATATTTGACAGTGCTCGAGGATTAGAAGGTTCAAGTCCCATGCAAAAACTTTTTAAAGTCAGTTGCCTGAGATGTGGCATGGTTGTCTACTTAATACCGGTATTTTTCAGACTGATTTCTTTACTTGGCCCTGAAAAGGGCCGTTGGTATGGAGCTGGGTTGATAGAGGCTAGCAAACATGTGACAGGATTTCAGTTATCCACGTCGTTTAACGAAACACCTGCTCGAACTGACGACCTCCGTGCTAGATACAGAACTGCGGGCGACATTGTAAAGACCGTCTGACCCGCTGCAACATCTCTGGCGAAACGGATCGGCATGCCTCGGTGATGAGCTTTCTAGGATGACATGGACTGGCCGGAGTCTGTGCTTACACCCGTTGTTTTACATGGCCCCACAGAAAAAATCCAGGGGCGTAATATCGGGCTATCTGGCGGTCAGAGGACAGGTCCTCCCCTTCCTATCCATTTATCAGGATACGTCGCATGGAGATGGTCCCGATCGACCACCGCCGCATGCGGTCATGTTAAAACCACATTCTGCAGCGGTCAAGGAGTTGCACATGTTCCGGAAACGGTGGTAGTTCATTTTGGAGAAACCATAGATAGCGTTGGCTGGTCAGATGGCTCTCAAAGAAATGGAGACGGATGAAGTGATCATCCATAATTTCACAACATACATTCACAACCCTCTGTACCTGAAAAGCTGTCTATCGCACCCAATGGGTACTATACACACTCCAGTAATGCATATTATGGCGATTAACAGTTCCATTGTTGCGGAATCGTGCTTCGTCCGTAAATGAGAGAGTCGCTAGTAAAGCAGGATCAGTGTCCATATGCTGTAGGATCCACTGATAGAACGCCACCCGGGCATCAAAATCATGACCATGGCCCTCCTGGTGTAAGTGCAGATGGTACAGGTGAAACCGGTGGGTATCCGCATGACAGACACTCGGCTGATGTTCGTCTCCTGTGCAATGGCCCGTGTGCTAGTATGAGGGTTACGCCGGATAGTGTCAAACACGTCGCTATCCGTGTCATTGTCAGCAGACGTCACGGGATGATCTCGAGCAGGCCGTGTCCTTCCCAGGGATGCAATATCCAGCAGGCGTCTTTTCACACTCCGAAATTTCATGCCCGTCGGTTGTCATCTATCAGGATGGCGTTCTTGGTACAAGCGTTGTGCCTGGTATGCATTCTGTCTAACTTCTCCATAGATAAGTAATATATCAACACACTCGTCATTGGAATACATTTCGAAGCAGTGAATAAACTTTGTGTTGTGAATTGCTTCGAAGGACGGGAGTTCGCGCAGCTACATACTTACCTGCCATCTCATGTTGTTATCGTTCCAATGGGGCACAGTTTGCCCTACGTGTGGTCTACGAAGCTTGGAACATGTATAACGTTGCTAACTTGCCACGGACCATCATCTCCTCTTCCTCGTCCAACCCAGCACCATATCCAATACAACAACAGATACGGACTTTTACAGGGTCAAATGAACAAATCAGTCCTCGGAAGCTATCAAGTATGCAACCTTACCACATCCCAGGCAACTGACTGTTTAAAAATAAATTTATATGGGATTCGAACCTCCTACCTCGAACATTGTCCACTATCACATATCCTCCCGCCCGCTTGCCATGCATCTTCTCAGTGAGTTCATATCACCGGATGCACTTCCTCACAAAAAGAGTTAATGTGATGACATGCATGGGGTGATATATGATAATGGGAACACTTAATACTTGGCCTAGGGCGCCCACTTCCCAGCCTGTACAGTACCGTGCTCCCGGTCTGTGCGTCCACCTCCTGTTTTAAAGTATGTGTTCTGCGTATCTGTACTCGTTTTACGAGTTCATTCGAGGTACCCATAATGAATTAATAGTGGTACTCACGATTCCTGCTGTCTTCTCGCCCGTAAATACACATCTCGTTGTATTACCCCGGTTTAGGGCGAGGAACCGGTGTCTTTCAGAATTGCAGTAAATCTGAAGGGATGCATGAATCTGGATCGCGAGGGGCTTGTGGACCACCCGGTATATACAAAACATTCTTTAAAAAATGTAATCGTTATTTTCCAGGTTATCAGGATTGAAGCTTCAAATCTGTCTGTTCTGACACCATGGTTAATCGGTCGTGTCCCGTTGTTGGAAAACTTTTTCACCATCAGAATGTTGGGCGGCAGGGTAGCAGAGGTGGTGGTATATAATTTCTAATCAGTAACTTGAGTGTCAAAAGCGTGGATTCATTTCAAAACCTCTTCGCAGTGTTCATGTGGAGTAAGGATGTATGGCGCTGTTGATGTTGATTCGTTTGCCGGATGGGGATGTTAAGCCTTGAGCTATTCGATAAGAGTAGGCTAAGTGCCGACACCGGCTTCCAACCTCTCCATTCCTGTTATCATATATCACGCCATGCATTTCATCTCATTAACTCTTTTTATGAGGAAGTACATCCGGTGATATGAACTTGCTGGGAAGGTACAACTAACTTCATACACAACCCCATAGAAGAACGCGTAAAGAGTTGACATACATAGACCATTGCAGGTTGTCTTAATATGCCCAGGAGCATTCTTAAAATACATTAAATCCCATTGTTACTTCAAGATTATGGAATGGATTTTATTTTCTTGTAAACGCGTGCTCGCTTCACCCGGAAGGACATGGTTTCGACTCTCCGTATGGGAATAATAACATTTAGAAAAGCGATTTGTCTTTCTGAAGAATGCATGGCCCCGAGGTTCATTCGGTGTAAAGTGTAAAGTGGGTAATAGGTTAATTTTGGGGCCAAAGGCGGCCGCTCTATTCCAAATACATTCGAAGTCATCAATAGTGGAACCCTTTACATTTCGCTCTTCCAAGGGCTTTCATGGCTTGTACAGAGATGATGGATGATGGCTGTTTGGCTAATAGTTATCTTATATTCATTACCAATGATAGATATCCAATTAGTCCACTGTTAAGCAGGCAGCACACTTGTCTGTATTATGCAAGTTTCTCACCAGTGGTGTGACGGGGGCAACTGCCAACATAGTAAGAAATGCAGTGCCGAACGGGCGCTAGTGTCGCTACTGATTTGCATGTAGTACTACAGTCCACCAGATGTCATCTGGCTTTTTATATACCCTACAGAGAAACAGAAACATTCCAGTCTTCACTTTGTGCAGGTGAAGGAATCGTATCCATGAAATTTCATTCTAATTTTTGCCCTAAATAGAAGATAATAATTGATTTTACGAAAATTTAGAGTAAAATCAGCGGTTAATTAATAAATACCACTATTACTAGAGAAATATATACATACACACTTTGCTACATTACGACTATGAATACTATCTACTACTAAACGTTTTCACTCCTCCCCTGAAGGGGGAGGCGGGCCTCTTCGACGGTGACGCCGTCTCTCAGGCCAGGAGATTTGTTACAGTGAAGGAGATGTGCGGAGAAGGTGAGAGGGTGGGCGGCCGTAGCCTACACTACGAACTGCCCCGGAATTCGCCTTAGTGCAGGAGAATGGAAAACCACGGAAAACCATTCTCAGGACAGCCGACAGGTGGGGCCAGGCGTGTAGTCCGCCACTGTGCCCCAGACCCGTCTCCTGAATGCAGAGGCGTAGAGCCACGGTAGAGCCGCGGCCAACTTTCCTCTGCTCGGTTGGCCGGTCAGAATACAGAGCTGCTGGACCACGGAGAAGCCATGGCCTCTTAAGGGACGAAACCCAAGGACAGAAACCCACTCTGCATCTACCGACAGAACTCTACCTCGCCACAGCACTTCAGTATCGCTTTTGTTCTTGTAACACTTTTGTGTGTTAAGTCTTTGCTCACTTAACTTCTTTGAACTTCTTCGCTTTGCTTTGTTTTGCTTTGCATGATATTAATTGGTGGGGCGAATTGTTGACTTGTGTCCGTAACTCATCTATATATATAAAGTAACTTGTCCTGACTGACTGATTCATCATCGCCGAGCAAAAACTACCGGACATAAAGAAATGAAATTTTGGGGATACATTCATATTAACATGTACGTGCTCGCTAAGGAAGGATTTTTGGATATTCTGCCGCCAAGGGGGTGAAAATCGGGGTGAAATTTTCAAATGAGGATATCTATATCTAAAAAACGTAAAAGATTACAGACGTAAAATTTGGTATTTGGAATCTCTTTTAAAAATAAAGGAACACGTATTTTTTTTTTGTTTTCGTAAAATCCCATTAAGGGGGATGAAAAACGGGGGGGGGGGGAAGGAATTGAACACGTTTTATGAGGAGACATATCTCAAAAACTGGAGATGTTACAGACATGAAAATTGATATTTGAAATCTCCTTTAAAAATAAAGAAACATGTATTTTTGTGTTTTTGGTGCGATGAATAGGGGGTGAACAGGAGTGACAAACGGGGTGAATTAAAAAAAAACTATATCTGCAAATAATCTCGGACACGTAACATATTACAGATTTGAAAACTGGTATTTGCAATTTCTTTTAAAAGTAAACAAAACATAAATGTACCTTTCGGAAAATCCACTTAAGAGGAACTCAACTAGCGGGTGAATTTTTAAAATTAGCATGTATACAGTATATCTAAAAAACTTACCATGTAGCAGACGTGAAAATTAGTATTTGGAATCTCCTTTAACAGTAAGGAAACACGTACTTTGGTATTCAGTAAAAACCCTTAACGGGGAGGGTGTGTGGGAAAGAATTGAAATTTAGTTGAATTATTTGTATGAGAATGTATATATATAATACCAAAGAATCTAAAGATGTTACAAACGTGATAACTGGTATTTGGGATCTCCTTTAAATATAAAGAAACACGTATTTGATGGGGAAATGAACTTGGTAGGGGAAGGGGGGATGAAAACGGAGATGAAAACCATTTACGAGGATACATGTATCTCAAAAACTGAAGATGTTACAGTCGTGATAACTGGTATTTGGAAGCTCATTTAAAGAAACGGGCACTGTTTGTTTTTGGAAAATTCACTTGAGTCCGGAGTGTGAAAAGAATTTAATTCTTTTTCTAGAGAAACTTATATCTCAAAAGTGAAGGTTACAGACGTGGACATTGGCATCTGGAATCTCCTTTAAAAATAAAGAAACACGCATTTTTTTGGCTGGGGGGAAACCGACTTAACGGGCGGGGGTGGAGTGGAAAACGAGTTGAATTATTTTCATGAGAATGCTTATATCTCAAAAACTGAAGATGTTACAGACACGAACATTTGTATTTGGAATTTTATTTCAAAGTAAGGAAACACGTAATCTTTTGACTTTGGAAAATCCACTTAAAGGGGTGAACTGATTGAAGAATAAGTTGAATACTTTGTATGAGGATATTTATACCTCAAAATCTAAAGATGTTACAGACGTGAAAATTAGTGTTTGAAATCTCCTTTAAAAATAAAGATACACGCATTTCTGGGGGGAAATCAGCTTGGCGGCGTGGGCGGTGAAGAAGGGGTTTAATTCCTTTTTAACCGGGCGAGTTGGCCGTGCGCGTAGAGGCGCGCGGCTGTGAGCTTGCATCCGGGAGATAGTAGGTTCGAATCCCACTATCGGCAGCCCTGAAAATGGTTTTCCGTGGTTTCCCATTTTCACACCAGGCAAATGCTGGGGCTGTACCTTAATTAAGGCCACGGCCGCTTCCTTCCAACTCCTAGGCCTTTCCTATCCCATCGTCGCCATAAGACCTATCTGTGTCGGCGCGACGTAAAGCCCCTAGCAAAAAAAAAAAAAAAAAAAAAATTCCTTTTTATGAGGATACATGTACCGGTATCTCAAAACTGAAGACTTTACAGTCGTGATAATTGGCATTTGGAAGCTCCTTTATAAATAAACAAGTATTTTTTATTTTCGGAAAATTCACTTAAGGGGGATGGTAAAAGGAAGTGAAATTTTTTTATTCTTTATATGGAGAAATGTATATCTCAAAATCTTTAGGTTACACACGTGAAAATTTGTATTTGGAGTCACCTTAAAAAAATAAAGATACGCGAATTTTTTGGAGAGGGAAGGGGGAATCAACTTAACGGGCTGGGGTGAAAAAGGAGTTGAATAGTTTTTATGAGTTTACTTATATGTCAAAGCTGGAATGTTAGATGTATGAACATTTGTATTTGGAATCTTCTTTCAAAGTAAAGAAACACGTGTTCTTTGTCTTGGGAAAATTCACTTAGTTGGGGGGGGGGGCGGGTGATCAATTGAAAAATTAGTTGAATTCTTTGTATCAGGATACTTATATCTCAAAAACTAAAGATGTTAAAGACGTGAAAATTGGTATTTGGAATTTCCTTTAAAAATGAAGGAACACGCATTTTTGGGGAAGGGAGAATCAACGTGTAGGAAGCGGGATTGAAAAAGGAGTTGAAATATTTTTATTAGTATTATACTTATATCTCAAAAACTGAAGATCTTACAGGCATGAAAATTAGTATTTGTAATCTCCTTTAACAGGAAATAAACATGCATTTCTTTTTATCGGAAAATCGACGTGAGGTTGAAAATAAGTAAATAAGGAGTTGAAATATGTTTATGATGAGATTTTATCTCAAAAATCTGAAGCTGTTACAGACGTGAAAGTTGATATTTTGAATTTCCTTTCAGAATAAAGAAACACGTAATTTTTGTTTTCGGAATGTCCACTTAAAGCGGGAGAGAGGTGGAGAGAAGTGAAGAAGAAGAATTTGAATTATTTTTATGAGTATACATTTATCTCGAAAACTGAAGGTGTTACAGACGTAAAGACATGAAAACTGGTATTTGGAATTTCCTTGAGAGAAGACTGTTTCTCACATGTACAATTGTATGTCGTATGGTCGTCCTAGCCCCAAAAGGTAATACCAAAAGTATGGTTTACAAAGAATTTCTGGGGTAAATGAAACTAATTTTTGTGATTTTTTATACTTTAGTAATTTTCAGATAATGCAGAGGAGCGATTACTTTGATCAAATTACGAAATCCACGCAAGCGTAGCCGCGGGTAATTGCTAGTTAATTAATATAATTATTGGTCCAGGGATCATGCTATTTTTCTTTTAACAAATGTTTTTGTGTTACTTACGAAGTACTTTTCCATTTCCTCGTTTTCTGAGTTATTAATCGTAAACCAGATGATGTGCCTGAAAATCGTTCATGTTAAAAGCACGACCACGTTTATTTAGTTAAGGCGTACCGCGAGTCATATTTGTTATCGTGGTTCAAATGTGCAATCAAACGCTAAGTCAAATATTCGGATCGGATCTTTAGTTGACGAACCGAATGTGAGCACACGATTTCATTAAACTAAGTTTCGAATATGTGTTGCGTGATTTTACAGGTGTTACGTCAAAACGACGCATTTATTAAGAAATAACATCAGGCATTACTAAAGGAGAAAATGATATAATATTGAAAACGTGTGTCAAACGACATATCTAACAATATAGATACGTCATTCCTCAATGCCTAAGTCTAAAACATGTCTGGTGGACTAGGGTTTTATTCAACCTGTCCTAGAGTGTTGGCGCTGGTCACTTCGAACAGGTACTTCGCATTACTAAACATATGAAACATGTGCAATGACTTCTTATTCTTTCAGAGGCACACTTTTGGCGAGGAAAATGTAACGACTGTCTCTCCAGTTTTGTTGTGGATATCTGCTGAGGACAGCACTTTCAATACTTGGACCATTGACTTGAATTCTGTCACTCTTCTCATCAGCAGAGCTAACGACTCGTGTGACTGGATTTTACCGATGTTTGGTTCGTATTCTGTTTTGATAGTCAGATTTAAGTTCTCTGGTGGGCCTGTGGTAGAGTGCCTGTCTTTGGAGATTCCAAGCTCCGGATTAAAACATGGCAGAGCCATTTCATTCGATTTCGATTAGTAAAATATTTGTAGAAACATGTTCGGTATTACCTGAAAAGAAATGTAAAAATCATTACAGTTTGTCCAAAAAGTTCCATTTTACCGACGATTTGGCAGAGTAAAATTGACGGAACACAGGTAAACTAAATGGCGTAGAATATAGAAACGTCGAACGGTAACTGACATTATATTACTATTATTAATATTATTATTATTATTATTATTATACGTACAGCTTTATCTGTCGTGTTTATTCCTCACTTAACCTTCATCCCCTCATTCCGACTACCCACTTGTAATATTACCACCTGTTTGCACGAGTAATCATTCTCACTACTTTCATATTTGTTACTTCTTTTTCTTTTTTTTTTGCTATGGGCTTTACGTCGCACCGACACAGATAAGTCTTATGGCGACGATGGGATCGGAAAGGCCTAGGAGTTGGAAGGAAGCGGCCGTGGCCTTAATTAAGGTACAGCCCCAGCATTTGTCTGGTGTGTAAATGGGAAACCACGGAAAACCATTTTCAGGGCTGCCGATAGTGGGATTCGAACCTACTATCTCCCGGATGCAAGCTCACAGCCGCGCGCCTCTACGCGCACGGCCAACTCGCCCGGTCTCTGTTACTTCTAACTTATGAATGACATGTAATGAATCCACACAGCTTCCACTATCGCACACCACATTTCGTCTGGAAACCGAGCATTTTAAGGAGGAGGTGCAGATTGGAAATAAATAAATTTAGAATTGGCTGTGGAAGAGAGGAGAAACTGATGGAACTTACTAGGAAATTGAATCTAGCAAAGAAGTCAGCTAAGGATAACATGATGGCAAGCATAATTGGCAGTCATAAAATTTTTAGTGAAAAATGGAAGGGTATGTATAGGTAATTTAAAGCAGAAACAGGTTCCAAGAAGGACATTCCAATCATTAATGAACAAGAGAAGTGTGTATGTGAGGATCTTCAAAAGGCAGAAGTATTCAGTCAGAAGTATGTAAAGATAGTTGGTTACAAGGATAACGTCCAGATAGAGGAGGTGATTAATGCTAAAGAAGTGTTAATATTTACATATGATAACAATGATATTTAAAATAAGGTACAAACGTTGAATAGTAGAAAATCGGCTTGAATTTATAAGATTTCTGGGGATATACTAAAGACATTGGGTTGGGATATAGTACCATATCTGAAGTACTTATCTGATTATTGTTTGCATGAAGGAGCTATACCAAATGAATGGAGAGTTGCTATAGTAGCCCCTGTGTGTAAAGGAAAGGGTGATATACATAAAGCTGAAAATTACAGGCCAGAAAGTTTGACATGCGTTACATGTAAGCTTCGACATGTTTGCGAAATTAATAACTGGCTCGATAGAAGACAGTTTGGGTTTAGGAAAGGTTTTTCCACTGAAGTTCAACTTGTAGGATTCCAGCAAGATATAGCAGATATCCTGGATTCAGGAGGTCAAACGGACTGTATTGCGATTGACCTGTCTAAAGCATTTGATAGGGTACATCATGGGAGACTACTGGCAAAAATAAGTGCAATTTTATTAGACAAAAGAGTGACTGAATGGGTTGCTAAATTTCTAGAAAATAAGATTTCAGAGAATTAGACTAGGCGAGGCTTTATCTGACCCTGTAATAATTAAGAGGGGAATTCCTCAAGGCAGTATTATCGGACCTTTATGTTTTGTTATATATATAAATGGTATGAGTAAAGAAGTGGAATCAGAGATAAGGCTTTTTGCGGATGATATTATTCTGTATAGAGTAATAAATAAGTTACAAAGTAGTGAGCAACAGCAAAAAGACCTCGATAATATTGTGAGATGGACAGCAGGCAATGGTATGTTGATAAATGTGGTTAAAAGTCAGGTTGTGAGTTTTACAAATGGGAAAAGTCCTGTCTGTTTTAATTACTGCGTTGATGGGGTGAAAGTTCCGTTTGGGGATCCTTGTATTTGTTATCTAGGTATTAATATAAAGAAAGATCTTCATCGGGGAAGTCACATAAATGGGATTGTAAATTAGGGGTACATATCTTTGCACATGGTTATGAGGGTGTTTAGGGGTTGTAGTAAGGATGTAAAAGAGAGGGCATATCAGTCTCTGGTAAGACCCCAACTAGAGTACGGTTCCATTGTATGGGACCCTCACCAGGATTACTTGATTCATGAACGGGAAAAAATTCATATAAAAGCACTTCGATTTGTTCTAGGTGACTTCCGACAAAAGAGTAGCGTTACAAAAGTATTTGGGAGAAGAAGACGAGATGCTCGACTAAGTGGTATTATCCGAGCTGTCAGCAGAGAGATGGATGGATTAGCATTAGTAGACGAACAAATTTGACTGGTGTTTTTAAAAGTAGGAAATATCACAATATGAAGATAAATTTTGAATTCATGGGGACAAATTAGGGCAAATAGTCGTTTATAGGAAGGGGAGTTAGGGATTGGAATAACTTACCACGGGAGATGTTCAATAAATTTCCAATTTCTTTGAAATCATGAAAAGGCTAGGAAACAACAGACAGGGAATCTGCCACCTGGGCGACTACCCTAAATGCAGATCAACATTGATTGTTTGATTGCTTGATTGATTGATTGATTGAATTTCGTCTGAGAACTCACTTCGCAAACAACATCGTTGATTTCAATATCTATTCACTGGAATCGTTCATCTACATCTTGATTCGATTTCACTTACAACTCTACCATCCGGGGAAAATACACATCCTAAGTACTTAACATTATTCACCAGTTCCAGTTTTGTATTCCTGACTCGACATGCAGTCGCCATAGGTTTCTTCCCTACTGAAGTCTTGCAAATGGGTGCTAATTTATGAATTTCATGTCGCTGTAGGCGGACCTACATTCCAGTTCTAAGATAATTCAGTATTTGATTTACTGGATTTCAATACAGTCTGGCATTACGATCAAGTAGCCGGTGCTGGCCAAGCTGTTTACTACATTTCCACCCAACCGAATCGACACACAGTTAGCCTAAATGGCGTAACATGAATTCATGCTCGCGCCATTTAGAAGGATATCTGCATCATGTACTTCAAACAGTGTAGTGGAAGAAGTTTGTACGTTTATCGTCAGATGTCTCCACTGTCGATTTATGTGCTCCCTCTGGTGAGAGAATGGACAATGAATTTCAAAGGAATTTTCATTTCCGTTTGTTTCCTAACTGAACTGTTTGTAGATTGTAAAAAACCAGATTGCGCCTTGGAGAGGCTTGAATCTTGTAAATTTTGGAGAGTAATCTCCTAATTAATTGTGTGGAGTTACGTCGCTCTTTCTAATGTGGAAAATTTTGGAGCCCAGAATCCTGACTTGTAACTGATTGGAGCAGTAGTGCTCTGGATAATAGTGTAAGTTTGAGCTACCTAACTCAAGTCTTAAAACTCATTATGTCTATTGTACCTGATTTGAATAACTATTTGTATAAGAGCTCAAGAGCTCCCTTTCTGACTATCCAACTGTTGCTTGTTTAACAAAGTGTAAAGTCTGAAAAAAAAAAAAAAAAAAAATTTTTAGAGCAGGGCTTCTCAAACGCCCAAAATCTCACGCTTGCAAATCGAGGCGCAAGAGTTCTGTGCACTGTGCATCGGTTCCACTCGGCTCAGCTCGGACGAACACTTCGTCTCTGGGCTACTCGGCTAAGCTCGGCTCAACTCGGATCAACTCGGCTCGAATTTGGAGCGCTACGGAGCAAGTGAGGAAGAGGGAGGCAGGGGAGCGAGCAACACATGTGTGGGGAAAGAGAGAGACAACGCTATTGCTTCAAATCGAGGAGTGGGGGTTGCACTCTGGGCAACCAAGCGAACTCGTCTTTTGCACCGTATACAGTGTATTTACCAGGCGCATGCACTGTGAGAGGCCCCGTTTCAGAATTTTAAATTATATTTCGGTCTTTTTTTTCTGTGCACCCATTCATGCCCGCAGCTTCTTACACCTCTGCGTTCCACGATATCCCGGAACAATTATTATTATTATTATTATTATTATTATTATTATTATTATTATTATTATTATTATTATTATTATTATTATTATAAAACTTAGGTTGTATAGTGAATATCACTGAAGATACTATTTTGTTTAATTCAACTTTCATCATTCAGCGTTGAATTACATTGCCTCCAGAAGGACGCCCAGCGGTTACTCTTGACGTGTGACTGGTCTAGAAGAGCTCCCAACTCTATTTCATAGCTACCTCAATTTAAGCTACTCTCTTCGTACGTAATCGTATAATCCCAGCATGAACTCACCGTGAGTCTGGATCAGGGCCACGAGCACCTGCAACATTCAAAAACCCAGGCAATGTATTAAAATGTACTCTAATAGATCTCATTTCTGGAGGTCAAATGAAAACCATGAAGGAAGTGAAAGGAGTGGTTCATATTGAAGTCAAATGCAAGGCAAATTAAGGTATTAAGGAATGGTAAAGATCCACCATATTATAACAGATAAATAAAGAGACCAAGGAGGAAGTGCAGGTTGCAAAGAAATAGAGTTATAAATGGCTGTGGAAGTAAGGAGAAATTACTATTGACTTTACGTCGCACCGAAACAGATAGGTCTTACGGCGACGATGGGAGAGGAAAGGGCTAGAACTGGGAAGGAAGCGGCCGTGGCTTTAATTAAGGTACAGCCCCAGCATTTGCCTGGTGTGAAAATTGTAAACCACGGAAAACCATCTTCAGGGCTACCGATAGTGGTGTTCGAACTCACTATCTACCGAATACTGGATACTAGCCGCACTTAAGCGACTGCAGCTATCGAGCTTGGTAAGGGAAAATTGAAGGAACTTACTAGGAAATTGAGTCTAGCAAACAAGTCAACTAAGGATAACACGATGGCAAGCATAATGAGCGGTCATACAAATTTTAGTGAAAAAAATGGAAGAGTATTTATACGTACTTTAAGGCAGAAACAGCTTCTAAGAAGGACATTCCAGCAATCATTAAAGAACAAGGGAGTGTGTATGCGAGGATCTTCAAAAGGCAGAAGTATTCAGTCAGCAGTATGTTAAGATTCTTGGTAACAAGGATAATGTCCAGATATAAGAGGTGTTAAATGCTAAACAAGTATTAAAATTTACGTATGATAACAATGACATTTACGGTAAGATACAAAAGTTGAAAAACTAGGAAAGTGGCTGGAATCGATAAGACCGACAGAATCATGAAATTCGGCAGGATCACTGGAATGTCCGTGGGTCATATGTGAGAAGGATGCATGATTCTAGCACTGTGTAAGAATGGAGAAACGGAAGGAATATGTGGACAATGTGCTACTAATCTAAGGTTCCAAACATTTCTACCGTGTACCCGATGCAGATACGACAAAACATCAAAGAACGAAAATGTAAAACAGTAAAATTAATTACGGAAAATGTGCAAAATTGGCGTAAAATCTGAACATGCAGCTCTATCTGAGGCATAAGGGATCAAGGTACGACTAA
The DNA here is from genome assembly GCF_040414725.1 of Anabrus simplex. Classification (NCBI taxonomy): domain Eukaryota; kingdom Metazoa; phylum Arthropoda; class Insecta; order Orthoptera; family Tettigoniidae; genus Anabrus; species Anabrus simplex. The sequence continues at coordinate 1,597,054,595 of NC_090265.1, read as the reverse complement.
ACGTCACGGGACCGAAGTTGTAGATCTCTTCACGATTGGTTCCGAATGCCGTGTCCATTTGGCGATACGACTTACCGTTTAGCCACAAAAATCATCAAAACGATGATCGGCACCGTCATGAAAATTGCCTCCACCTTTCGATAATTTTGGATGTAAAAAGGTAAACAATGGAAATTTTTGGAATTTCTACGTCGGTTACAGGGTAACAGCTATAATTTTTCCATACTTCAATTTTCTAGCACACCCGAAATATGAGTCCGCCATTTTGTTTGGGGGTTAAATATGAAATAATTTGAACGTTTTGGCATTTATCCTTGGGTTACAACCTAACTACTGCCGAATTTCAAGTTTCTAGCTAATCTGGAAGTGGGTAAACATGAATGTCAGTGAGTCAGTGAGTCAGTTAGCCTTATGGCTCTATATAATAGGTATAGAGCCAGGGAATCTGCACTCTAAATACGGACACGCCATCAGACAACTCTTTTAGTTGCCTACACTTGTTCGTATCTCGGCTATTTATACCATAGAATGAGGTGAATGTTTCGATCCATGTCAAATTTCGTATGTTTTTCACAAGTTGAAAAATTATTTTCCCAACTTAGCAGACAGCCACAAATTTGAAACTTGGCAGGCGAATCGAGGATTAAACCACCTACAATTTTGGTCATTTGACGTTTCGCCGTATCTCCATCGGCTGCACATTAGATTGCTTAAGGAACATATATTAAGTAGCGTTTCAACATATTCCTTCCGTTCTTCCGTACTTTTAAGGTAGCTAGAATAATGAAAGTCAGTCTACGAATGGTCAATGAACGTGCCAGAGAGCCTGCTTAATTTCGTGTATCCATCTGTCTTTCGAGTGGGTGAGGCAGTAACATAATTTATGGAAAATGAACAAAATTGATCAAACCGGGTCGAGATACGACAAATTGTCATAGGACCAAAGTTGTAGATCTCTTAATTTTAGGAGCCGAAAATGCAATCCGTTCATTGATAGCAATTAACGTTTAGCCGCAATGTAGGTCGAAACGAAAGTCTGCACCGTCACTAAATTTGGCTTCATGTTTCGAAATTTTGGGGGGATAAATTATAAATATTGATTTTCTTGCAATTTCTCCGTGGGTTTCAGGCTAAGAGCTAGAACTTTGCCCAATTTTAAAATTCTAGGACACTGTAACACGGCGTCCACCATTTTGTTTGGTGGAGGGGGACAAAAATTAAAAAATTCAACTTTCTGCAAATTTTCCATAGGCTACACGCTAATAGCTATAACTGTGTCAAATTTAAAGTTTCTACCTAATCTGGAAGTGGTCTATCTTTTAAGTCAGTCAGTGAGTGAGTCAGCCGTACGGTTTTATATAATAGAGATAGAGCCATGGAATGTGCACGCTAAATAGTACAGACTTTCATTTAGAAATTAATTGCAGTCAAACGGTACGTCGTATCTAGAAATGGATTTCGCCATCAGACGACCCTTTTAGTCACGTATATATTCGTCTTAAGGCAGTTTGTTATATCGTGGCTATTTATACCATAGTAGGAGGTGAACATTTCGATCCATGTCAAATTTCGTACGTTTTTCACAAGTTAAAAAATGATTTTTTAGCAACTTAGCAGACAGCTACAGTCTTCGAACTTGGCAGGCGAATCGACGATGAAACGACCTACAATATTGGCTCTCTGACGTTTTATCTTATCTCCATCGGCTGCACCTAAGATTGCTTAAAAATATATAAAGTAGTGTTTCCACATATTCCTTCCGTTTTCCCATACGTTCAAAGCAGCTAGAATAATGAAAGTCGGTCTACGTAAGGCCAATGATCGTGCCAAGGAGCCTGCTGAATTTTGTGCATTATTTGTCTTATGAGTGTGTAAATCAGTAAAATAATATACGAAAAATGAACAAAATTGACCAAAACCGGAAAAATAAAGCCCAATCTAAGGTAGAAGGGGTCGAGATAAGACAAAAAGTCATAGGACCAAAGTTATAGATCTCTTCATTTTAGGACGCGAAAGTGCAATCCGTTTGTTGATAGTAATTACCGTTTTACATAGATAATTAAAAGAGTTTAACAGTTCCACCTTTTCAATAATGTGGAAACATGGTACACTGATGCCGTTAAAAGATCGACTAGTTTGATGTAATAAGAAACATGTAAGAGTTAAAATTAGACGGATTTGAATATTGTGGTTTGACATTATAAAGTTAAAAGTTGAAGGTGAAGAATAGTCAAAAAAGTGATAAAAGTTTTAAATTGTGCATAAATTGCATTAAAATAAGGCGGCGTTGCCTGCCGTTAAAGGATGATTCAAGTTGATTAATCTAGATGCTGAAAATTATTAAAAACTTGCATTTGATGTCAAACTAGTATAAACTTTTAACGGCATAATGTACCACGTTTCCTCATTATTCACAGCATGTGCATAACTTATTTTCTAAGTGTCACTGCTATCATATAATGATGTATGGCTATCGGAACTTTGTAAGGAAAGATACGCAAGATTTTAATAATCTTCAGCATCTAGATTAAACAACTTGAATCATCCTTTAACGGCAGTCAAGTGCTTTATTTTATTGCAATTTATGCACAACTTAAAACTTTTGTCACCTTTGTGACTATTCTTCATCTTCAACTTTTAACTTTATTGCGTCAAACCACAATATTCAAATATGTCTAATTTTAACTCTTCCATGTTTCTTATTAATCTTTACGGCATATGCACATTGTTTATTGGACCTTTTGATATTTTGTATAATTTGTGTTATTGGCTGATGATGACCTCGACATTAGATCGAAACTAGTACAAAATAAATGTTTTACTTGTAATGTAAACCTCCTTGCAAAATGTTGTATTGAAAAGATGGAACTGTTAAACTCTTTTAATCATCTATGTAATCAGTGTAATCACAGTTCAATACGGACGAATCAACATGAAGTTTATATCCCATAATTACCGTTTTGCCACAAAATAGCTCGAAACGAAAGTCTGCACCGTTAATAAATTTGGCTTAATATTTCGATATTTTTAGGGGGGGGGGAGGTAAAATATTTAATATTTGAATTTCTTGCAATTTCTCCGTTGGTTACAGGCTATGAGCTAGAACTTTGCCCAGTTTTAATATTCTGCGGCACTGCAACACATTGTACGCCATTTTGTTTGGGGGGGGGGGCAAAATTTAAAGATTTCAACTTTTTGAAAATTCCCGGAGGTTACACGCTAATAGCTATAACGGTGCCAAATTTAAAGTATCTACCTCTTCTGGAAGTGGTCGGTCTTTAATGTCGGTCAGTGAGTGAGTCATCCGAACAGTTTTATATAATAGAGATTTAAATGCTTGTAAAGTATGGGCCTAAATTTGTAGATAGTTAAAATATAATACTAAGAATAAATAAAACTTATTACTTTAAAATAAAGCCTAATAACAACCATCCCAGATGCTCAGCTTAATTATAAATAAATTGCTTAATAAGTTTTTTTGGAATTTATTCTCGACCACTTATTGTTTCATTATGGAAGTGCATAGTTTCGTTTATATTTGGGCTGGTAAGTACACCGGGGGGAGGGGGGGGAGGATATGTAGTCACGTTTCTTCTCCTGACACGGGTTTCTTATATTTTTGTGATTATTTCTGTATTTGTTTGTGGAATCATATTTAGAAGTCTGCATATGCATGGTATCAGCTGATTTGAGTTTCGTGATTGTTTTACGGTTAGGTTAATATCCCTTATGTTAGTTGTAAATAACATGTGTTGTAGTCTCCTCGATCAGTAGGATAACCTACGATGATTAGCTATATTACCCGGCGCTGCCCGGGCATTTTTTGTTCCCTTTACGTATCTTATTTCCTGTTAATTACGTGTGAAGAGAATTTTTGTAGATTTCGTTATTGTGACGTCTGATTATGAACTATTTTGTAGTTTAAAAGTTATTGTACCGAGATCGATAGCTGCAGTCGTTTAAGTGCGGCCAGCATCCAGTATTTGGGAGATAGTGGGTTCGAACCCAACTGTCGACAGCCCTGAAGATTGTTTCCCGTGGTTTCCCTTTTCCACACCAGGCTGTACCTTAATTAAGGCCACGGCCGTTTCCTTCTCACTCCTAGCCCTTTCCTGTCGCATAGTTGCCATAAGACCTATCCGTGTCGGTGAGACATAAAGCAAATAGAAAAAGAAGTTATTGTTGTGTTTAATTTCAAGTCTTGTAGATTACTTTATTTCCCGTTAATCAAATTAATCTCGATAAGTTTGGACATTTTCTTCATCACCACTTTTCGCCATGCCTACACAGTTGAACTGGTACTTAAACGGCATCCAGAGTGCCCCAATACAACTCAGCGACCCCGGAAACTATGAATTCGACGCTAATATTGGTCGTTTTCGATTATTCTTGTACGTCATTCCCTCCCTTAGGTTTGCTAGAAGATGTTTTACTTTTCCAGTATCTTTACCTGATAGTAATTCGTATTTGTACGAAGTTTGGTTGAGAGCTATTCTGAAGGATATTGTACATACGTACATTTACAATTTTGGTAATTTTCTCTTTCACACCTTTAGCTTTTAGGATATGAATTACTTGTTTCAAATATTTTTTAAAAGTTTTCTTTATTGTGACGTTGATTGATCGTTTATTAAGTCTTTTGTTAATTTGTAAATTTAGAAATATTTTTATGCGTATAATTTTACGTTTCAGCTTGAAATTTTTTTTTTTTGCGTTAAAGTATTTCCTTATCGCAGCCCAGATTGTCTGGGAAGTCGTTGATCCTTTCAAACAATAATAAAAGTATGTTATACCGTGATGTATTTACGCATCGTATTATACTGCAGATACACGATTCCACCTGTCACTGGGACTGCCACCAATCAGCCGAGCGACCCCAAGAACTGTGTAAACAACATTAATAGCGGTGAATTTGGATATTTTCTTTATCACCCCTTTTAAATCACCATACCGATGGGTGCTTAACTTGGACTAAAACGACATCCAGAATGTCACTATTCACCTCAGTGACCCTGGAAACTATGTATTCGACACTAATATCGGCTGTTTTCGATTACTTTACATGTCATCCCCTCCCCCAGGGGGATCTTACCCCTACTGTGTCTCTTCCAGGTAGTAACTCATATCCGTACCGAGTTTGGTTGAAAGCTGTGATGGAGTATGACCTTCAACTTAAAGGCGTCCGGAGTGTCAGTATTCATCTAAGCGACCAGAAAACTGTAATGTTCGTCGTTTTCGATTATTTTTTAGTATCACCCACTCCACGAAGGGTGTTAGGGGTGTCTTACACATGTATTTTTTTCCCACATAGTAGTCTATAGTAAGTCATGCGTGCACCAGTTTTGGACATTTTGGACAATTTTTCACTCCTTCTCAAACTCCATTCCGCCTGAGGCTGAACTATGACTTAAACAGCATCCAAAGAGTCACGCTGTTAGGGGAGTCCTGCACCACAGTCATTTTTGTTTGTTTGTTTGTTTGTTTGTTTGTTTGAAAGCTATGCTGGAACGTACATTAATCCATAACCTCGGTTATTTTGGATATTTTCCTTTTCACTCCTTCTCACCCCCGTGCCAATGCGGCTGAACTTGGACTTAAACGACATCCGGAGTGTCAATATTCATCTTAGCGACGCCGAAAACTATGGATTCTACTTAGTGTACCATTTCATTGCCCTGGTCATTTAGAATCGCGACATTGAAATCGTCATTTGCCGAGAATAGCGGTAAAGTTCCGTAAATCGTGCGGCAGAAAGTTCGAAGTAATGAAATACAGACTAATGGAATCCATGTGGCCGCTAACATAAGGGAAAATATACAGGCAAACGGAATCCAGGTAACCGTGATATAAGAAAAGTTCACTATAAACCAACAGTATAGTAATGGGAAGGAGCAGTTCACCTGTGGGAACTAGTTCATTTACTCTCGCTCCCAAGAAAGAACTACTTCATGAACTACTTCACCAACTACTTCAAAATGTTTAACTTTCCCGCTAGAGTACTCTGCAACCGCTGAAGTAGTTCGTCCGCGAACAAGTTCTTTCCCATTCCCTTCACACTCGTGACGTTCTACAGTTCGAGAAGTAGTTCTCGAGAGACGAGTAAACACGTCACAGTTCGTGGGAGTGAAGTAGTTTCCGAGAACTAGTTCGTTCGCGAACTACCCATCACTACAACAGTAGGAACATTGGAAGATCGTAAAAAGGAAGAATATACACAGAAGATTTCAAGAAGCTACTGTATAAAGAAATAGCAGATTTTAGAGAGAAGATACTAACATTATCGGAAGAATTAACAAAAATACGAAGTCCAAATGTTATATTTCTCGTAAAGATATAGGGTCATAGGCAAATTACACTGCAATTCGTGTTGTTAAAACTGCAATAGTTGAATTTACGTCATCATATTCTCCTCATAAGATCCTAAAGAATATAAGAAGGCTTTATAACTATGGAGACCGTGGAATTAATGTTATATTTATCTATGTTTTTCATGCATGTACGTGAAAACGCTGTGATGGCCTGCTAAATGGAGATGGGATTGGCGACAGACGGGAACCGAACCGGCCTTGCCCGACAACACAAGTCCAGCGATCAAGACTCGGAGATGCCTCAGATATAAACCAGAGATGATCGCCACATAAGAGGACGAAATTACAGCAGTCCCAGCCCAAAACACAGGCAGAATAAGATAAGTTTAAAAGCTGTATTTTTCAAAAGTAGATATTTGTGTAGTATCATATAGTAATTTGTTGGTTGTGTTGATGTAAGGAATGGATCGATGTATCTTCGAGAGATGACTTATAAAGATAGTTTCATCGCGAACGTATTGATAATGCTGTTCAGATGAAGGTGTTTGGTAATCTTCAAAAGCAGATAAGAACTTCCATATGTAGGAAATGTCGCATTCGCCAATGAAGCACTATAATAACGTCTTGTCAGTCGATTTTCAAAGAGTTATGCCATAATCAAGCCGTTCAAATGTACTTGGAATAAGTAAATACCGGTAATGCAGATCGAATCGTAGGTTATCTAGATCATCATTAATACCAACTTATTGCCAAACGTGAGTAAATATGGGTTATATTTATATATATATATATATTGACAAATCAAGTGCATATTGTCAGAAATAGATGTTGTCGATCCATAATATTGTAATTTCATTGGGATATGGAATTATTCAAATCGAGCGTTACATTGAATAGATCAAATGAAGTTTATGTATGCGGTGATGTAAGGATATGATGGAAATATGAGATAGGGAGTGCGAATAATAAATAATAGATATCCTTGAATATTTGTTTGGGGAATGATAATAAATGGAAGCTCGTTTGAGGAAAGAATCTCACGTATAAGTAATTAATGAGAGTGTATGTAACGTAGTGTAGAATTAAGGTTTTATTTAATGCTTAAAGCGACGTAACCTCGAATAATCTATATGTGACGTATTGGCAAATTGAAGATGGGTTTACAGGATGTTAATGAAGTATGGTCATCGGAAATTAATATCAATTAACCTACAACTCAGGCTATTATGGCAACCTCAAAGAAAATTTCCACATCCTATTTGATATTTAAGTTGATTTAAGCTGAAACACTAGATTAGTGTCGGCAGGTATGAAATTAGTGTCATCGTAATGTTAGCTAATCACTATTAATGGCTTAGGAACTGTCATCTAAGGTATTCCTTGACTTATTGCAAACATATAATTGGATTTATTAAGCGGTGCGACATATTATAACCTGAATGCAAATGTGTTGAGTCTATCTTGAAGATTTTACAGGTTTCATAGGAATATTTTGATCACATCTAGTCATGAATAATGATATATATATGTGTGTGTTTATATATATTAACGTAGGTAGCTATTACGAGCTACAATCATGAAACATTTCTTAATCTGCGTGTGTTTTCTGAAAGATAAAGTTAGTTGAAGAGCCCAGACAGATAATTAAGCTTACTTACCAAAAGTTAAAAAAAAAAACAGAAAAAAAAAATCTCGGATTCTTAAGTTTGAAACTTTGTAAAATATCAATAACCGAAACTGGATGTATGTCAGAACTCGACATTCTGTTGGAGCTTAACAGTAGAATCTTATATTTCACGAGAATTTGACTTTATTCATGAAAGTTTCACTTTTATTTTACTCTTGTTGTGTCATTTACACAATTTCAAGCTAATTCATTAATCTAATTAATTTATAAATGTCAATATAAAGAACTATACAATTATAATATTTTTAAATAAGAGAATGAGAATATGAAGATAGATTGTAATTCATAATAAGTCAGGATGAATTCATCGAACAATCTTAATCCATGAAAAATTTTAGGAGAAGAATTATTTGGTAGGATGAGACCATAGGCAATAATGAGGCAGTTTTTTGATTAATTATCATGGACTTCAAGGACTAGTTCAAGATTTTTTTGTTTGGATGAAATACCAATGTACATACAAAATATTTAGAAAACATTTAGCTCATCTGAAAATATGATATAATTTTGAATAAATATTAATAATTTAGAATTTAAGTGATTTTATATTATTTATAGATTATAAGATTAATTTAAGGTAATATCTTACCTGATGATGGTAATTGAGTTTGAAACCGAGTCTTCATGACCAAATATTCCAATCGATGTTCGCATATAATGAAAGGTAGAGAGGGTAATCCCAGTCGGATTCACGGTAAAAAAAAGAATGCTGATGTAACTTATTCCCTGAGATATTGTTCGAACATTGAATTTTCTTGATTGCTGAGTAGGACCGAAAGGTGGTATAGGCACTGTAGCACGGCTCTAGATAGTCACCCATAAGAACGGTGCAAGAAAGGAAATTGTTGCCCACTCGTAGAGCTTGAAAGGAGAAAGACGCCGCGGGACTAAGCGTTCGATTCAGGAAAAAGGTAGTCGCCCACTCATGGCAAGAAAATTTTTCCCTACTTCGGCTCATTAGTGTTGGTCATTTTTTATTACTTTTACATTTCATCCTATTTCCACCCCCGCTCAGAGGGGTGCACACACATGCATCCATAAAATGGGCCATTTTCGACTTTTTCAGCCCTTCTCACCCCATGCCGATGGGGACTGAACTTATACCTAAACGATATACTGAGTGTCACTGTTCATCTCAGCGACCCCGAAACGTATGGTTTCGACACTATTTCCGATTGCTTTTTGTATGCCATCCCTTTCTGACCACAGCTGCTAGGGGTGGCTCACTCATACAGTGCTTTTTTCGAGACAGCTAGCCGGGCTGAGTGGCTCAGACAGTTAAGGCGCTGGCCTTCTAACCCCAACTTGGCAGGTTCGATCCTGGCTCAGCCCGGTGGTATTTGAAGGTGCTCAAATACGACAGCCCCGTGTCGGTAGATTTACTGGCACGTAAAAGAACTCCTGCGGGACTAAATTCCAGCACCTCGGCGTCTCCGAAGACCTTAAAAAGTAGTTAGTGGGACGTAAAGCAAATAACATTATTATTATTATTATTATTATTATTATTATTATTATTATTATTATTATTATTCGAGACAGCTATATGTGTAGCAGAATCTCTCCTTGTCCTAGCCTACATTTACGCACGTGTCTACAGTACTTCGAACATCAGGTCTGTAGGGGGTTTGTATTCTGATGCAGAAATCTGAGCTGGCGTTGCCATGGTCACTGCTGGTCATTTCTTCATCCAGTTCCTAGAGCGGGGTAGTGTGATGCCAATATCTCCAAAACGGTTGGTTTTAGGCACTTAAAACATGGTTTTCGAAGCCGGTAGGGCCTCACCGAGTTTTTTCTACGCGTCGTGTGGTTTAAAATGAGCTTTGCCCTGTCCTTGTACGAGAAATTGAATATTTTGCCCATATTATCCTATATGAATATGGCAAAGGGCCTAAATCTAGGGAATGGAGATGGATGTTAAAATTCCTTGTAGACAGGGTTACCCGCAGAGTCCTAAAATGTAAGTATACACAATTTGGTTCAGATTATGATATTAATCCTTTCTAATAATAATGATTTCTTTCTGCAATGTTTAACCATTTTTCTTGTAACTTCGAATATTTTGAGATTTTTATCGTTTCACGATGGAGGCAATAGGATATTATTCTATGATGAAAACAATCATTTTAATAATAAAGTGACCTTGAGATAATCATTATAATGATTTCAATAGTCATAACTACATTTATTTGTGGTAATTAATCCTACTGATGCTTAATTTTGGAATTATTTAGTGACCCATTCAAGTATCCCTGTACGTGGTATTTCCACATGGTTAGAGATAAGGCATTTCTTGTTTTATTATGTAATTTAAGAACGATTTAAAGTTCACCTCCTCCTTCTTCATCTATATTTATGACATGTTTTGTGTGACGCACGCTTTGTTAAATCTGGAGATCCTTTTTTGAAATATCTATTTAAAAATATTTGTAATTGACATGTATTGTTGATGTAATGCACGAATGACTTTAATTTTAATTATGTAACTTTTGGAGTGGAAATAACTTGGTAATTTCATTAGATAAATTATTCTCCAGATTCGATTACAGAGAAAGGATCATTGCCTATCTCTCCTCATTTAATCTAAATAAAATGCGAGCCTAGCGTTGGCTATTAATAGTATTTTAGTTTAAGAGACTTGATAACCTTATTTTATGGTCAGTGCCAAACGAGTGACTCATTTTCACTTTATTCAAGGAGATTTTTTCCGGTAAATAATTATTTTCCCTTGACTTGTTCTAATTTCATGCTTCAGGGCGGATAGTAACTCGCTTAGTTTTAACGGTACCAAACAAGTAATGAAATTTAGAAGGGGAGGAAAACTTAGAATAACAGATGTTTCCACCGGCAGGTATAAACGACTTCAAATCGTATCATCGTTTAAATACTTGAAAGTCACGCCCCAAACTACAGGCTCAACTTTCACATCGCTTATACAAGACAGGACGGTAGCAGCAACCAGCAGCTTCTGGATCTGTTAATAGACACAGCAGAGACTCTATTTAAGCTTAAAATCTCCCCAGTAGTAATGAAATGTATCCGGTTAATATGGCGAAACTTGACTGCACGGAATTTGAGAAAACTAGAAACGAGTCCATCATGTTTCAAACAAGTACAGAAAACCGATTTACATACGCAATGGCCAATGAGCTACATGTAAGTGATGCTTGTGATCGTTCTTGGAGGACATTAAGTCTACAGTTAGATTACCGGATACTGTTGCATAGCACAGCACAGCAAATGCCAAAATAATTCAACACGGAAATAGTAAAGACTAATGTATGGAGAGGATCTAACTTCAAATTTCGGCACATATACATGCGCTTCGGCATCCATTTATTCCATATGAATATACTGTATGTCTAACCAATGGATCCCACACTCCAAGGGTATGCCGACTTTGCTACCACCTAGTAAACAGCATCAATAGAACGCATCCTCTCAGTGAATTTACTGGTGAAAACTTGTGAGTGATGTATATGACCGGTTATGTATCCTGGTCCTTGTTCATATATACTTATGTTTTGTGTGATCCCCGCTTTTCTACAAACTCAAGATTGTTAAATTTGGAGATCATTTTTGTTACATGTAAGTGATGTTTGTGTAGATCTTTCATTATATTATGTATGAGCATTGTGCCTAATAAATTCGTTATAATGTTTAAAGTCACGTCCGTTGTCTTTTCATTTAAAATGTTATTTGCATAACTTTCCCCGTACCTGCCAACGATAGTGATGGACCTCCCACTACCTTAGGTAAGTATCTCGCTCACCAGCGTTACTTATGCTAGCCAGAGGCTGAGGAAAAGAAGAACCCTATTACAAAGAATAAAGGCGATTGTCTCGATACTACCTGTATAAGAACCTCCAAAAGGTGCAGTACGCCAAAAATATCTTCACTTTTATTTTTTGGGGTCATCTGACATACATGTATCTTTTTCCTCCGTATCTGTACTAATTTTTACGGAAAAATCCCAATCTATTTTTCTAAATATCTATATTCTTTGACGAACTCTATGTTCCAGTGAGAAAGGTTGGCATGGAATAAGAGCACAGCATTGTTCTGTACCTCGCATGACGTTTGTTGTTTGAGTTGCATTGTTTACTCTCTTAGTCAAAAATTAAACAAATAATCAACCTGTTCCTTGACTTTATACTTCATTAATTGAAAAATTAAAGAAATGCTTTATTCTTCCTGTGTGGCTATTCACGAGGATCAAACACAATGGCCACATCTAATTAAGAGAAAAGCTCCAATATTATACACTTTGAAAAATTACCATATGATCATAGTCTGTAGAAAGTCATCAACGCTCTGACAGGAAATAATAATAATGATACTACTACTACTACTACTATTTTTTTTGCTAGGGGCTTTACGTCGCACCGACACAGATAGGTCTTATGGCGACGATGGGATAGGAAAGGCCTAGGAGTTGGAAGGAAGTGGCCGTGGCCTTAACTAAGGTACAGCCCCAGCATTTGCCTGGTGTGAAAATGGGAAACCACGGAAAACCATCTTCAGGACTGCCGATAGTGGATTCGAACCTACTATCTCCCGGATGCAAGCTCACAGCCGCGCGCCTCTACACGCACGGCCAGCTCGCCCGGTACTACTACCATTACTACTACTACTACTAATACTAATAAAGTATGTTGAGTGCCCAGCCCGAAGGCTGGTTTGGACCTGGACAGTTTAGCCATCAGCCGTTAAGTGGACCAGGCATAACTGAAGAGACATACTAGAGAAATGAGGAGTTAAGTAGCTTCCCGTTGTTTTCTTCGCTGAGCCAGAAGTTGCTATTACATCTCATTCCGCCAAGCCAACTGAAATGCCCGCATCAACCGACCCTATGAGCAACAATTTCAGACTATTCATAGGAGGGGATGGCTGCATAAGGAATAACATTACTTTTTTTAGTTGCTTTAGGTCCCACCGACACAGATAGGTCTTATGGCGTCGAATGGACAGGAGAGGGCTAGGAGTGGGAAGGAAGCGTCCGTGGCCTTAGTTAAGGTACAGCCCCAGCACTTTCCTGGTGTGAAAGTGGGAAACCACGGAAAACCATCTTCAGGGCTGCCGACAGTGGGATTCGAACCCACTATCTCCAGCATACTGACGGCATTACTAGCATCGCTCACCTCGGTTACTTTCATGCTGTCAAGGCCAAGGATGAGACTGAGACAGGTCAATGAAAGTAACAAATTTGTTCAGCCGACACCAGAAGACTGTGTGCACTGTAAACACCAGGTCTTGCCAGCAAAGGCATAATAATAATAATAATAATAATAATAATAATAATAATAATAATAATAATAATAATAATAATAATAATAATAATACCGCCCCACCTATCGAGCATTGGCATTTTTATTTGACGCTGTTGAGAACACCTGCGCGTCAATGTTGACATTCTATTTTACTCAACCAAATGGAAGAGAAGCGGATCTCAGTTGTGCTGAAGTCTTAATTAATTCTGTCCCATAAACGTCAAGTGTGTCACCAGAGATCTTTTACTTGCCGTCATCGTACGACATGTTTCAACAATTACCGGCTTACGAATTACAAGAGGTTCTTGAAATTCTCGTAAAATACAAGGAATTATATTGTAATTATAAAATCTTGTAATTAATGATTTGTATATTCTTTTTCTTCTTAATCTGCCCACCCTTCAGGGTTGGTTTTTCCCTCGGATTCTGCGAGGGATCCCACTTCTACCGCCTCAAGGGCAGTGTCCTGGAGGTCTAGACTTTGGGCCGGGGGACACAATTTGGGAGGATGATCAATACCTCGCCCAGGCAACGTCACCTGCTATGCTGAACAGGGGCCTTGCGGGTGGATGGGAAGCCTGGAAGGGATAGACAAGGAAGAGGGAAAGAAGCGGCCTTGGCCTTAAGTTAGGTACCATCCCGGCATTTGCCTGGAGGAGAAGTGGGAAACTACGGAAAACCACTTCGAGGATGGCTGAGGTGGGAATCGAACCCATCTCTACTCAGTTGACCTCCTGAGGCTGAGTGGACCCCACTCCAGCCCTCGTACCACTTTTCAAATTTCGGGGCAGAGCCGGGAATTGATTGATTGATTTCAGACTAGAATAGAATACACACATCATTGTCCGCCTCTGTGGTGTAGTGGTTAGTGTGATTAGCTGCCACCCCCGGAGGTCCGGGTTCGATTCCCGGCTCTGTCACGAAATTTGAAAAGTGGTACGAGGGCTGGAACGGGGTCCACTCAGCCTTGGGAGGTCAACTGAGTAGAGGTGGGTTCGATTCCCACCTCAGCAATCCTGGAAGTGGTTTTCCGTGGTTTCCCACTTCTCCTTCTCCGCTTCCTTCCGTCTTCCTAGTCTATCCTTTCCAATCATCCCACCCTACTGCAAGGCCTCTGTTCAGCATAGCAGGTGAGGCCGTCTGGGCGAGGTACTGGTCATCCTCCCCAGTTGTAAACCTCGTCCCATAGTCAGAAGCTCCAGGACACTGCCCGTGAGGCGGTAGAGGTGTGATCCCGCGCTGAGTCCGAGGGAAAAGCCAACCCTGGAGGGTAAACAGATTATGAATGAATGAATGAATGAATGAATGAATGAATGAATGAATGAATGAATGAATGAATGAATGGAAGGGGCGACTGAATCACACGGTATTAGCACCTAGGTACTTACAGCTCATTGTTCGCCACGAGATACTATCACCTCATCAACACAATAATTAAAACTGAGAGGACTTTTCCTCTTGGTGAAACTTACAACTTGACTTTTCATCCCGTTTACATTCATACAATTGTCTGCTGTCCATTTCACTATATTGTAATAGTACAACGTCATCCGCAAATATCCTCATCTGTGATACCAGATCTTTACTCATATCATTTATATACATGAGGAAACATAAAGGTCCAATGATACTATTCTGCGACACCCCCACTTAATTAATACAGGATCAGATAGGGCTTCACCTACTCTAATTCTCTGATTTCTATTTTCTAGAAATGTAACCACCCATTCAACCACTCTTTTGTCTAGTCCAGTAGCCGTCATTTTCGTCGGTAATGTCTCATGATGTGCCATATCAAAATCCTTGGATAGGTCATTAGCGATACAGTCCATTTCACGTCTTGATATTCCCTGTACCTTGCTGGAATCCTACAAGCTGAGCTTCACTGGAATAACCTTTCCTAAACCCGAGCTGCCTTCTATTAAACCAGTTAGTAATTTCGCAAACGTATTTAATATAATTAGAAAGCATGCTTTCCCAATGCTTACAAACTACACATGTCAAGCTGACTGGCCTGTAATTTTCCGCTTTTTGTCAACCTTTCCCTTGTACACTGGGGCTGCTATTCCAAATCTCCATGCAAACAGTAATCGAAGAAGTATTTCAGATATGACATATCCCAAACCATATCCTTTAATATATCTCCAGGTATCTTATCAAACCCAGCTGCCTTTCTAGCTTTCAACTTTTGTATCTTTTTATAAATGTCTTTATTATCATAGGTCTGTCTGTCTGTTAGGTCATCAGCCCAGAGGACTATGACCTGCTGCAATGCGGGGACAGTGCTCAGTTTAACTCATCAGGTGAGCAGTTCCTGAAGAGTATTATTATATTGGTTAATCTCTAGTTTGTTTCATGATAACGTATTACCGCACATTGTACACTTTTGTAGTCTTACCCCCGAGTGGATGCAATTGTATATTTCTGGATCAAAAATTAGCGTAAACGCACTGTTACATCATTGACAGGTGTACATTTTTTTTCCCAGGGAGGGTTTAGGCTCCTTCTTGGTGAAAGCTTAAACTTGCACTCTTCGTTCTTCCATAGCTTCTTCTCCGAATGTTGTAACGAGTATGTATTCGTTCTTAACTACGAGCTGTTTACTGGCTTTGCGGGTTGTTTATCAAGAGTTTCTGCGTTTTCCCCATATATGTACGCTATCAAGTGGGAAATATACTACTTTCCACCTTTCAAAAATCCAACTACCCCTGCCGTATTTGAACCCTCAGTCCCACAGATGGAGTTTTTTTTTTGCTAGTGGCTTTACGTCGCACCGACACATATAGGTCTTATGGCGACGATGGGAAAGGAAAGGCCTAGGAATTGGAAGGAAGCGGCCGTGGCCTTAATTAAGGTATAGCCCCAGCATTTGCCTGGTGGGAAAATGGGAAACCACGGAAAACCATCTTCAGGGCTGCCGACAGTGGGATTCGAACAAACTATCTCCCGGACGTAAGCTTACAGCTGCGTGCTCCTAACCGCACGGCCAACTCGCCCGATGATGGAGTTATTAGCGTGATAATTTTATGTTACACATTATTAATTGACAAACATTCCACTGCCAAAAGGCCATTTATGCTCATAACAGTGAGCAAGCAAATCACAATTAAATTAATTGAAATCCGCCTAGCGGATTAAATAAGCGATTAAATGCGAGCAATAAACAAAACATAAACTTACCAGGAGCAGGAGCGCCACCTGCAGGCAGCTGTGCCTGAAGGATATGGCCATGGCGAATCCAGTGGCTACCGACACTGAATACCAGACATTTATATGACCTATTATTACGAAATAGTTACACACAGGTCAGTTGAAGACTTCTTTTGGCTCAGAAGCCAATGGCAATGAAATTTACGACTATATTTTATGGAATGAAAAACTTAACTGCACATAGTCAATCCTAGATTACAAGGTTGATATCATAAATAGAAATATCACCTCAATGCCACATTACAAAGTTTTAAGGCAATTTTCACAGAAAATAAATTATCCAATTGCGCGTTACCACATTTTAGCTTATTTTATCCCAGGAACAATCTGTATTAATACAATTTGTCTTTAATTTATGAAAATGACAGTTTAGTTTGACTATAACACCTTTCCATGTCACATAAAGTCCTTACAGACTATCGATTACATTTCTGTGTATATGAAAGTATGTGCTTCTAGCTTTGTCTCACACTAGCCTATACCGATCTTATGGTGGTGATGGCGTAGGACGGGGCAAGGAATGGGAAGGGACCGGCCTCAGTCTTAATTAAGGTACAAATATTTTCCAAGTGTGAAAATGGGAAACGATGGCTGTCAGCAGTGGTATTCGCTCGTATATCTCCCTACGTGATTCGAATCGCACAGCAAACTTGCTCCGTGCATTCATGTATACCGGATGAATGAGCAGCGCCTACTGTTTACCCATATTTTCTTGAACATATGCAACCTGCTACTAATTTACGTCTCTTATTTGCACCTTATGCTGCAAAAAATCCACAGCCTGTTTTCAGTCATTCGACCGGGTCAGGAATGGAATGAATGAAGCCCCCATCTAGCGGCGAGGATAGGAATTGTGGCGGCTGCCGAAGCCTGTCGCACTCCTCTGGGGCAATGATTAATGAATGACAGATGAAGTGAAACGATATTGGGGAGTGTTGCTGGAATGAATTATGACAGGGAAAACTGGAGTAACCGGAGAAAAACCTGTCCCGCCTCCGCTTTGTCCAGCACAAATCTGACATGGAGTGACCGGGATTTGAACCATGGAACCCAGCGGTGAGAGGCCGGCGAGCTGCCGCCTGAGCCATGAAGGCTCACCTTAGGCTACACCTGAAACAATTTTATGTACTTAGTAGTAATGTCGGAACGAGCTATGAGACCGTATCAACCCCAGAAATCGGGACAATAACATGTTTTGCAATTTTAACATTCCACTTATTTGCGTATGTTTCTACGGCACCTCGGCTCATTGAAACAGCAATCACCGAGCTCGATAGCTGAAGTCGCTTAAGTGCGGCCAGTATCCAGTATTCGGGAGATAGTACGTTCGAACCCCACTGTCGGCAGCCCTGAAAATGGCTTTCCGTGGTTTCCCATTTTCACACCAGGCAAATGCTGGGGCTGTACCTTAATTAAGGCCACGGCCGCTTCCTTCCCACTCTTAGCCCTTTCCCGTCCCATCGTCGCCATAAGACCTATCTGTGTCGGTGCGACGTAAAGCAACTAGCAAAAAAAGAAAACAAAACAAACAACAGCAATCAACGCTCGTGCTAATCAGTGATGAATACTTGCTTTCCTTTAGCGACTCAGCCACAGGGTAGCAGCACTTTCGCACCTCACAGGCACATGCGCAACAGCGGCAGTTATTTGAGAAAAATACCATTGCAAGACTCCGAATACATGCCTAAATTGTTAGCGTGTTGACCTTTGGTCACGGGTTCGATTCTCGGCAGCGTAGAAAATTTTAACCACAATTGGTTAATTCCGATGGCACGGGGGCTGGGTGTATGTGTCGTCTTCACCATCCTGTCATCGTCATCACGACGCGCAGGTCGCCTATGGGGCATCAACTGATTCTCGTACATTCCCGGCACTAAAAGCCATACGCCAATATTTGCCAATGTAAAAGACGTTCCCTTCGTCTCTTTCAGCTCAGTCAGTGCTCGCAAACTTCCAGCAGTTTGCTGATCTGTATAGCCTCCCATTAGCTTCGACCTTAGGGCATACGGTGTAGGAAACAAGTCAGGAGATCCAAATTTAGAATTTTTCCTTGAATTTTTCTGCATAGTGTTCAACATTCTTCAAGTCAAAGGGACGTCTGATATAAAACTGTATAGTAATGAAGAGAGCTCGAGATATTCAGGAAGATGATTAATGAATACAACATAGTTGCATGGTTTACAGAAGCTTATCACTTAAGAGACAACACAACGCATCATGAAAGCAGTACGCCCAAACTACACAGTCACCAGTATGAAATATTGGATTCTTTTATAGTGAAAACAGAACTTATATTTTAGGCCTTCTAGGAAAATGACTTTGTAAAACCTCGAAATGAGGTAATGCTCTGCAGGGTACAATGCTACCTTTCCTAAGAACAAGGCCATTAATTTAATGAAAATGCACCCTTTCTTTGACGAAGAACAGCCGAAGAATAGCTAAATAAAGAACTTATTCTTTATTATGATTGCAAAACAGCATTTGCCACCAAATGAACTTCTAACATTCATTTCCCAAAATGATATTCAAACAATATATAAACAGCTTACGAAGTTTCTACACCAGATTTCCAGCTACAGCTGTGTTGAAAGGAAATACGGTTCACATTTTATTGTTGGTGTAGAAATAACCAACTACAATAAATAATTAAAACGATTTACAGTAAAATAAATTATAATTAAATAATGATTGTTTGCTATTTGTTTTACTTCGCACCGACACGGATAGGTCTTATTGCGACGATGGGATAGGAAAGGCCTAGGAATGGGAAGGAAGCGTCTGTAGCCTTAATAAAGGTACTGCCACAACATTTGCCTGGTGTGATAATGGGAAACCACGGATTGCCATCTTCAGGGCTACCGACAGTGGGGTTCGAACCCACTATCACCAGGATGCAAGCTCACAACTCCGCGACCCTACCCACACGGCCAACACGTCGGTGATAATGAAAGAAGTTCTTTACTTGTATATTCATCTAAGAATACGCCTACGTTCAAAATTTCAGATCTCTGCATGCGGTAGATTTGGCTGGGCATCACACACATGTGCACAAACACACAAACAGACACTTCCGGAAATTACGGACTGAATATGGCTCCTCGTGTCGGGGACCGAAAATGGAATGATTCCTTGATTTTTATCCTACTAGCAAATATACCCTTGCTTGGCTACGGCATTATACATTGTATACGGATATCAAAGTAAATTACTGTACATGCACGGAATAAGATTTCTTTTTAATTGCATGTCTCTTAGCGTTATCCGAGACACAACATGGGGAGGTTCCCATACGTTGTTCCCAATGTAAAATGTGAATAATTGCGGAGTTGTGATGATAACGCCGGGCTCACCTGCCTACTGCTATTCACAATAGAGATGGAAAGTTTACATTATAATGGCAGATCCCATTGCTTAATGCGGGGTCACAATCGATTTGGGAAGTTTTCGTTAAAATCGCAGGCCTCATTTCCTACTTCCAGAAGGATTACAGTTGAGGAGTTTTTTATAATGGCAGGCAACTTCCCTGCTGCCAGTCAAAATTGAGTTGTACTATTATCATTATAATGACAGGCCCATTTTCCTAATGCCAGCCAACTTACTGCCAGGCACACCGAGTTGGTGAGTTTCCGTTATGATAGCAAGCCACTATGCCTAATGCCAATCACTTTTTAGATGGGTTCATTTGTTCATTATGGAGGACACCTATGCCTACAGCAAACACAATGAGGTAGGGGAGGTTTGAACAAAAATGCATGTTCCCTTGCCTTCTGCAAGTGAATCGAGAAGAGAATTATTATTACAATTCTACTTACAATTCAATCCTTACTAATGCCACTTACACAGAGATTGGAGAAAGACTTCCATTCCAACTGCCAGTCAAAGTCGAGTTGGGGAGTACTGATTACAATAGCAGGCACACCCTTTCTTGATAGCTACAATTCGACATCAATGAATATATAGAGATCAACATACAGAAGTACATGCATGTTTAAAATATTGCAGACCTTCATTTACAGATTAACTGCTGCTAAACGGTACTTAATATCGACAAATGGATTGTTCCATAAGACGCTTTACTTAGCGGTCAAACTGGCTGGTGTTAAGATATTTTCTCGTATCTCATCTATTCATGCGTCAGATTGAGTTAGAAACATTGAATAGGGTGAAATTTGGGTAAGATTGTCTCACAGTGCATTACTTTTCGGGTAATTATGTGACAGCTACAAACATAGCATTTGGTTCCCATATGGCTACTGTGTGGATAAATGATCATGTAGAATTTGATGATTCTATTATTCCTATGTTGTTGTTGTTGTTGTTGTTGTTGTTGTTGTATGAGACATGAGTCCATAGACTGGTTTAAAACAGCTCTCCATGTCACCCTATCTTGTGCTAAACTTTTCATTTCTACATAACTAATACATCCTATAACTGCTCTAATCTGCTTGTCACATTCGTACCGTGGTCTAACCCTACCATTCTTACCACCTACACTTCCCTCAAATACCAACTGTACAAGACCTGGGTGTCTTTAGATGTGCTCTATCATTCTATCTTTTCTTATGGTCAAATTTAGCCATATCGATCTCCTCTCACCAATAACACGTGATTCTATTTACCCACCGCACCTTCAGCGTTCTTCTGAAACACCACATCAATTTAGTCTTCGAAAGGCTTATTTTCATACCATAATTATTGCACCTATTTGCAAGTTCCAAGATATTAGACTGCAGGCTTTCATCACAATCTGCTTTTAAGACCAGGTCGTCAGCACAGGCTTGACTGCTTACTACATTTCCACCTAAATGAATCCCTCCCTGCCATTTTATACCTTTCAGCAGATGATCCGTGTAAACTACGAACAGCAGAGGTGGAAGATTACAGCCTTGTCTAACTGTAAGTACCTTGTACCAAGAAATCATTCTACCATCAATTCTCACTGAAGCCCAATTGTCAATTGATTTTAATAATCTACCTTTGATTCCATAGTCCCCCAGTATGACGAATATATTTTTCCTTGGTACCCTGTCATATGCTTTCTCTAGATCTACGAAACATAAACACAACTGCCTACTCCTCTCGTAGCATTTTTCAGTTACCTGGCGCATACTGAAAATCTGATCCTGACAGCCCCTCTGTGGTCTGAAACCACACTGGTTTTCATCCAACTTCCTCTCAACGACTGATCGCACCCTCCGTTCCAAGATGCCAGTGAATACTTTGCCTGGTATACTAATCAATGAGATACCTCGATAGTTGTTGCAATCCTTCCTGTTCCCTTGCTTATAGATAGGTGCAATTACTGCAAAATAAGAATAATTGCTTCATGCTTGTCGGCAACGTTCTGTGAGAAGAAGGAGCTAGAATATGAAAATCCATTACTTAAAGCCTTATAGCAGGTTACCAAAATGCGCGCAGTGGAAGCATAAAGTTGAGGACGGATGAAGCAGCAACAGCAGGTTGAGCGAGTAGGGACCAAGTATAGCATTACAGCAGGTAAGATTAATGTTGGCGATTACCTGTAAATCTTTACTCACTTCCAAATACTTTATTCAATAAACATAATCAAAGGATAACAAGATGAAGGACATAAAATAGTATTTTACATATTTTATAATAATAATAATAATAATAATAATAATAATAATAATAATAATAATAAACGACCTGGATGAGTGGTTCAGACATTTGAATGCACGCTTTCTGACCCCAACCTGGTGGCAGATTCGATTCCACGTCAGTGCGGTGGTATCTGAAGTTGTTTAAGTGTCTCAGCCTCTTTCTCGGCATATTTATTGCCACGTAAACGAATTCATAAGGGTCAACGTTCTGGCACCTTGGCGTCTCCGAAAACCGTACAACCGGATTGTGGGTTGTAAGTTCATTATTATTATTATTATTATTGATAATAACGAAAATCGCATTTTCTTCAGCACGTGATCCCAAAATTCACAAAACTGTATTGATCCCTTTTTAATAATAATAATAATAATAATAATAATAATAATAATAATAATAATAATAATAATAATAATAATAATAATAATAATAATAATAATAATAATAATAATAATAAAATGTAAATCACATCTTACCGAGCTCGATGGGTGCAGTCGCTTAAATGTGGCCAGTATCCGGGAGGTAGTGGGTTCGAACCCCTCTGTCGGTAGCCCTGAAGATGGTTTTGCGTGGTTTCTCATTTTCACACCAGGCAAATGCTGGGGTTGTACCTTAATTAAGGCCACGGCCACTTCCTTCCCACTCCTAGACCTTTCCCATCCCATCGTCACCATAAGACCTCTCTGTGTCGATGTGACGTAAAACAAATTGTAAAAAAAGAAAAAATCACATCTTCTTTTATGCATGAAATTGAAACACAAAGCAGAATGTATTATTATTATTATTATTATTATTATTATTATTATTATTATTATTATTATTATTATTACAACAATAATCATATGCTCGTTTACGTTTATGCTGTTATTTACACAGTGCCAGCCTCCACTCACTTAGTCTTACAAGTACTGTAGGACACCGAGAGGACGGACCGAGCCTGTAGCACGAAAAGCTATCGGTACGCGCTCGCGACAGAACGGGGGCGAAAACCACCAGTGACCGATTTGCCAACAGTGGTTTAAAGGACATAGCATTTAATTAAACAGTTTTAGTCTTGGCACTCATTACTATGATAAAGAGTATAGCAAAAACATTGAAGCTCTTTAAGCTTTTCCAATCTTGAAATTATCAGCGTTTCGCTCCAGTGTAACAGTGGACTCGTCATTTGGATTGCCGCATCTTTCCAAGACGCTGGCGGTTAGTGCGCCGTTGACAAACCACTAGAAGCCTTCCATATAGGAAAAGTATGGGAACTAGGCAATGTACCTCCTCCTGGAATATAGCAGTAACAGACTTGTAAATCAGCTTCTTGTTGAAGCTTTCTATGTTCACTTTGAGAGTGTAAATGAATGTATAAGCAAGTAAACGATCCTCAAAATCACTTTAGTGCACTCTTGTCACCACCCTCCCTCCACTCACACACAAACATCCTGCTATAATTTTTTTCATTTATTTTACAATTGGCTTTACGTCCCACCGACACAGATAGGTCTTATGGCGATGATGGGATAGGAAAGATCTAAGAATGGGAAGGAAGCGGCCGTGGCCTTAATTAAGGTAGAGCTCCAACACTTGCCTGGCGTGAAAATGGGAAAACCATCTTCAGAACTGCCGACAGTGGGGTTCGAACCCACTATCTCCCACATGCTCGGTCATGCTATAACTAAATAAATAATTAACTGCCTAACTCTTATGACTAATTGTATTTTTCTCATTGGTTACCTACTCTTCTCTATTATTTCCACACAATGGTCTCTATACTGAAATACAACTTCACCATATTCGGTCTCTGCTTGATATTCACCTTCCAATTTTAAACTTCTCTTACTGTTCTCATCTACTTGTACGAACAGGCTATTTTATTGGCTAGTTGACATTTCTTGAGAACAAGAAAAATCGATTTTTTAAAGTGCTTCAGTCATAAACCATGGGTCCAACAGCTTAACGTAGACTCCGAAGTACTGGGGAGTTGATTTTCCATTTCGCCGATTTTCTACAAGAACTCGTTTGTGTACCTTTCCTCAGCTTTGTTTCCCAATAGATAGTGTCCCCAAGGATTTCCGGCAGACCAAATTTGCAAAACCAAATATTACCAAAGCATACATTTCCCAAAGTGTTTTATTCAATAGTTTTCTCAAGCGAACAATTTCATAATCGACTACAAGTTACAGTTTATAGGGATACACTGTGGCAATAGTTCGAAGGAACGTCATGATTTCATTTCTCTCTTTGTATTGTTCATGTCTGGGAACAAATAAAAAATCGTTGCTCATATCGGACCTGAGTTTAGCATTGAACATTTCCAATTATTTGACCAATTTATAGCTTATTTGTCATGGATTTAGTGTCCGACTGTTCTTTTAGTTCTTTTAGAAAGATACAAAAGCTACGAAGTTGACGGCTTACCCTTCAGATAAACGTTTGTCGAGCAGATATCCCCCTATCAGGCGAATTTGTTATTTCAACCGCTATAATTACTGTAATAATATTATTATTTGTTTTACGCCCCATTACACAGTACACAAGAAGATGTAAACAATGTTAGAAAATCCACCTACTTGTCGTTCACTGCTATAAATGCCACCGCAAAACTGTACTTCGTGACACTAATTTGGATTTCATTTAACTATTATAACCTTCCAATAGCATCCAGATCAGTTATAGAGCCCTTGAAGGTTATGTTAAAGAAGAGGTCAACGGAAATTACACGGAAATATACGTCCAGCCGTTATACGTCCAGTTGTTATAAGTTCAACTGTGTCTGACAGCTGAGATAACTCGCTAATTTGAATAAGAAATTGGATGGATACAGAATGAGGACGGAAATTCATAAGCTCAGAGCCCCGTGGTCATCCGATACTTACATTCAGAAAATATCATTTAACGTATAGGCGAAAACGAGTAAATGAAGTTTACATTCGCTAAATAGTCAATGTACTGGTCTTCGATTCCAGGCCGGTCGGAGATTTTAACGTTCCAGTGGCAGGATAAAGCAAGTTTTATATGTGACACTCAAGTCTAGCAATGACATATGCGGTGGAGACCATGGTTTGAACGATGCAAGTTCGGTAATCAAGAAGGCGCTGATAAAACAATCGATTGTATACGTCAAGAAGATACGATTGAATGGTGAAGTGTGTTCCTTTGAATAACTTCCTAATTAGAAGGATGACATTATTATAGAAAACATTCCTCAAATGTCAAAAACAGATGGAAAGGAAATTATAAACTAACGATCTTGTCAGAAATTATGAAATGCGAACCAATATTGTTAATGTAATAGTTTTAATAGGATTTTGTTTCATGAACAATATATTGTAAAAGTTGAGATTGATGGTCGAGAAAGAACTGGTTAACGCGTACTAAGAAAGAGCTAGTTGGAAGTATGGATTTTGAAGTCATATTCAAGAGAAATATTGGGAGGATATAATAGTAATAATAATAATAAGATCAAATAATTATTATCAGAAACAAGGCGAGTGTTTTAGGTTAATATTGAGATATTGCATGACACATATATCATTGTACTAATTCCGCCTGTACAATTTTCAGGTCCAAATGCTCACGATGGTTGAAGATTGTGTGTGTAATGTCATGATCAGATCCAGTATGACGGCTTCAAAGGGATTAGTGTCCTGACAGGCCCGGATCAATGGTAAAATGAATAACACCGAGCTGCAGTCGCTTAAGTGCGGCCAGTATCCAGTAATCGGAAGATGGTGGGTTCGAGCCCCACTGTCGGCAGCCCTGAAGATGGTTTTCCGTGGTTTCCCATTTTCACACCAGGCAAATGTCGGACGTAGGCCTTTCCCATCCCATCGTCGCCATTAGACCTATCTGTGTCTGTGCGACGTAAAGCAAACAACAAAAGAAAATTGAATACCAAATTTAAGACCAACGAAATGGAAGGACGGAGGAAAACTTCATGAAGCCATCAACGATAAGTACCCAGGATTTTGTCTTTCTCTATTCTATCGTGTAGAACGCATAGCAGTAGTGTAGCTCTTTTATTTGTCATGAGGTGACATAATTAAGACAACTTGAGTAACCTAATGTGATCGTCGCAAACATTCAGTAATATCCGAAACTGCGATTAAGTTTTAATAAGGAGATATTAGAGTTATTTTTCTCGTGCAATGTTCAACTTGTAAAACACGCATTTCGTCGTAAATTATCCTGGGATTTCTTTGTAACTGTTCGTGAATATAGGAAATGTTTTATTCATAATGAAAATGATATACTAGTACTGCGTAGTTGATCTTGTGAGGTGATGTGATTTCAATGTCTTCTTATATGATAATTTTTCGTATACGCGTGCGTTGTGCAGATGCAAGTGTTTCGTCAGATTAATACTATGATGATTATGACATGTTTTTGGACGATGAAATGGTTCTTCGGATAAGGATGCTCGTGTATTTCTTTGGGATGGATAATTATGAATACGCATGGTGCCTATGAAGGTGTTGTGAATCATAAATGATAGGATCGTCGATAAAGTGTTTAGATGGTAAAATGAGGTTGCTGTGATACATATGATTTGTTGAAACTAAGTATTACGGGAGTGTAATATAGTCTTCGAGATTTTCAATGAATTCAAGGTTGAGAATGATTGATTAAAGTGTTCATCATGCGAAACTAAGTGACTCCAAAGATAGACAAGCAATAAGGTTTGATGTTAATGTTTTCACGTAATGTCCCTGAAGATTATAAGTTTTAAGACATGTATACGGTCATCAAAATATTAATTTATGACACGACAAGATGTGAATATTAAACATTTGAACGGATAATTACTGATAGAAGGTCTTCGACAATGAAAAATGAAATGGCGTATGGCTTTTAGTGCCGAGAGTATTCAAGGACAAGTTCGGCTCGCCAGGTGCAGGTCTTTTGATTTGACTCCCGTAGGCGACCTACGCGTCGTGATGAGGATGAAATGATGATGAAGGCGACACATACACCCAGCTCCTGTGCCAGCGAAATTAACCAATGCTGGTTAAAATTCCCGACCCTACCGGGAATCGAACCCGGGACCCCTGTGACCAAAGGCCAGCACGCTAACCATTTAGCCATAGATCCGGACATCTGCGACAATAAATAACGTTGATATGAATGTAGTGACGCATATCATACTTAAGCAAAGTTGCTGTCATCTGAAACAGTGCATGACTTGTATTCATTTGAGTAGTTGCTTTATAGTATGGATTTTTCGTAAGTAATAGTAGATCTTCACAATTTTCAGGTTGATAATTCCGGCGAAGCCAGATGCTGTTGAATCATTTCCAGATATTCTTATTTATTTAGGATGGTATCAGCTAGATATTGTGCATTTTAGGTGTGGCGGATATGAGTTTCTAGGAGATGCTGTTCCTGTTTTGACTGAATTTATTGTTAGATCTAGTTGCAATGCCTTTGAATGATATATGATCACTTGTATAAGAAACTGCAGAGTTGGACATAGGTTATTAGGAAACTCAAGTAGATAGGCAATTAGTTAATTCATGCGAGAAACGATAATAGTGATGGAATATAGAAAGATGTAATCCTGGATCAGTGAGTGGTAAAGACGAGTGAAATGACTGAACATCTCTCAATTTGATTCTATGATTGTCGGTCAATTACTGATAACAGAACAATTTTATGGATTGTAATACTAAGCCATCAGCAAGTTCTATGTTTGATTTTATTACAAGTCAATTTTGAATTTAAATTAATTATTACCAACATGTGATTGATTATGTGATAATATCAACCGACAAAGCATTCAATATCGATTTTATTTTCATATTTTCCAGTCATGTTGTGATGTAAGATTATTGTTGTTTAATTCTACTTACTTTGATTAATTAAATTAAGTAACATTCTCGATATTTTCATTTATTAAATTAGGAATTATCTCAGCCTTATATAATTAATTGAAAAATTCCTTGCTATGACAATAAGAGCCTAACGTTAAGTAGAAAATGAAATACAACCGGTGCTCGTCGAATGTCCATGCCATGAGTGGGGACTCGTGTATCTCCGCTGATTCCAGCAGAGGCGTACTCACATTATCTTCGAACCCCTAATTGAATCGACCCACGGACGGTTAGACTATGTTTATGTGAGATACTTTAGACAACAAATCGATACCATGCATCTGACAATGCACTTCCTATCCATAATTTTCCTTAAGACTAGCCACGCTCCCAGCCGCGTATGGATATGCAGTCTATCAGAACAATTTACACTTCTGCATTGGAAAGTGGACCTTATCGGAACGTACTGTAAGGATGTATGTTTGCATGACGTACTTACGCACGCCTAATGTATTTCAGGTTCATTTTCCTTTATAAGCATAGGAAACTGAACATAACGGACATTGTTCCGATGGACTGCATTTCCATATATGGCTAGGAGATGTGACCAGTCTTAAGGGAAATAATGAATAAGAAAAGCATTTTAGGCACGTATTAGAACAAGGCCATCCGAATGCAAATTTATTGCTAGTATGGTAAAATCAGTTTCCTACATGTCCAAGTCCCCATTTGTATCCTCCTGTTGGTGGGAGTGGCAGAATAAAATCTATGGTATCCCCTGCATGTCGTAAGAGGCGTCTAAAATGGGTCGCAGGAAGTCTTAATTTGACAGTGTGGGTTGGCGACCATTGGTCCCTTAGCTGAGTTCTGGCATTGCTTCCACTTACTTGTGCCAGGCTCCTCACTCTCATTTATCCTATCTGACCTCACTTGGTCAACCCTTGTTCTTTACCGACGCCGACTGTATTTGGTTTCCGATGCCTCGGGAGTCTTTCATTTTTTCTGCTAGTTGCTTTTACGTCGTACCGACACAGATAAGTCTTATGGCGATGATGGAACAGGAAAGGCCTAGGAATTGGAAGGAATCGGCCGTGGACTTAATTAAGGCACAGCCCCAGCATTTATTGGAGTGAAAATGGGAAACCACGGAAAACCATCTTCAGGGCTGCCGACAGTGCGATTCGAATCCACTATCTCCCGGATGCAAGCTCACAGCCACGCGCCCCTAATCGTACAGCCAACTCGTCTGGTAGTCTTTCATTTTCACTCCCATCGAGACCTGTCTCTTTCTTTTGCCAATACCTTCACTTTTCAAACTGTCGGGCGCCTTCCAGTTTTGCCTCTCATTAATATTAAAAGAGGCTGGTTGCTCACTTGCACTTCCTCTTAAAACAGTAAACACCACCACCACCACCACCACTAATTGTAAAGCACTCATTATATCGCAAAGTTGCTCCGGGAATAACCTGGTTGATTTGATGGACAGGGGGGAACAATGGGAGGTGTGATCATGGAGTCACTTGAAATTATTCATACTCATACCTACAATCCGTCGTTAGTTTTACCTGTTCACAACACAGTCCACGCTATCCACACCCGAACAGCTAGTGAAGTCATCCAGCTTATGAAACTACTTGACTAACTTTTGCAACAGATGGCAGCACTTTGAACTTCTCTCTGTACTAGGTCTTGTTATTGGGAATCGGGCAAACCGCAGGCGTCTTCCCCAACAACTGCTGGTACAACAGCCGCTTCCGTGAAAATATAGCACATCACACCCCTTCTTTTTCTTATTATTTTTCTTCTTCTTCCTCGTCTCTTCGTAGTTACCTGGGGCACATTATACGGATTCAGCCCACTTTTATGACCGGATACCTATCCTGACACCAAATACATCCCCCTGTGGGTGGGGACGGTAGAATAACACCCACGGTATCCTCTGCCTATCGTAAGATGCGACTAAAAGGGGCCCCAGGGGCTCTGAACTTGGGAGCGTGGGTTGGTAACCACGGGGCCCCCATCTGAGTCCTGGCATTGCTTACACTTACTTGTGCCAGGCTCCTCACTTTCATCTATCCCATCCGACTCTCTTGGTCAACTATTGTTCTTTTCCGACCCCGATGGTATTAGGTTCCCGAGGCCTAGGGAGTCATTCATTTTCACGCCCTTTGTGGCCCTTGTTTTTCTTTGGCCGATACCTTTAATTTTCGAAGTGTCGGATCCCTTCTATTTTTCTCTCTCTGTGTGTTGTGTATAGTTGAAGATGTCTGTTGACACCAATACAAAAGCCTAGTCCCCGAACCAGAAGAATTAACTGTATGGAGTTGAAATCTCCGACCGGCCTGGAATCGAAGACCAGTACATTGACTATTCAGCGAATGAGCCGGACCTGCTTTAATAACCACTGTTCACTGTTAATACTGTTGATGTGGTATACTGTCCATTTTCATATTCAGCAACGGGCAAGCAAGATGGAAAGTAATAAATAAAAATATATAGGAATTAAACGTTGAAATGTGATGTACAGTACGTTCTAAAAGAATCATGAGGGTACGTTGCTCGATAGCATAATGGTCTCAACTGTTTAGGCCAATGGGTTATAAATACAACCCATAGTGATTATAATGCAGTTTCCTTCCACATTAATGATCACTCATTAATT
Source organism: Anabrus simplex (assembly GCF_040414725.1). Lineage (NCBI taxonomy): Eukaryota > Metazoa > Arthropoda > Insecta > Orthoptera > Tettigoniidae > Anabrus > Anabrus simplex. The sequence continues at coordinate 1,597,024,044 of NC_090265.1, read as the reverse complement.
CAAAAGGGGTATTCCGGAACGGATAAAATTATTTTCAAGAAATGGTCCCAAACATGTAGGCCTTCAAAAGTGCTGCATAAAACCTGTTTTGACGTTACTGAAAGAGAGAGTTCTGAAATTAATTCCAGTTAGAATAAAATTATCACGTACCACTTTTATTATTCTTTTTTAATAGCTACGAATTGTCGGAAAAGGTATGTTTCAGTTCTTTGGAAGTGATATTTAATACGTAGGTATGTCGGTAAACGTCAAATTGAATGCTGTGGTCGTAAATACTACACTCTTTCAATAATTTTCAAACTTACTTTTTATCTGCAATAAATAACCCTTAAAATTTAAAAAAAACATGTATTTTGTAATTATTTATAACCTTAGTCTAAAATGGGTTAACAGAAGCTGAGAAATGATGTGGTATACTGAACATAATCATATTCATATTGTCATATCAGTTTACATCAGATTCGCTTAGGAGAATTACATGCACCTCTTAAGTCAAGAAATTAACAGTTTTCCCCGAGTAAAATGTACACTAAAACAAAGGGTAAAGTAAGATCTGGAAAGAATAGCACAGATGATTAAGAAAGGTTTTGGAGACACCGTAGCGCCGAAAATTTGTCTCTCATTTCTGTGGTGAATCTTGGCTGAAAATCATCTGGGAGCATCAAACGATATCTAACTTACGGGCTATAAGCCAGATTCCTTAAAAGAACGCTTGAAATCTCCTCTATGTCACACTCAAGACTGGCGTACGAACTAGCTTCAGAGACATTCTTATTGGAAGATTTGAAAACCAGACTGCAGCTCCCATCTATAAGGATGGAAACGGAACTCCTTCGGTTAGGACAAATCAGAAATCGATCTAGACTTTTATTCAACAGATGCTATGCTTAATCGAAATTGGACTGGACCAGATAACGACATGAGAAGTACCTTGAACCGGTTAGCAGTACATAGCTTTCATCATACACTATGGATCAGGTCGGATAATCATGAGCCGTTTGTGCGAGGTGTGTCTGTGTGTCTGTCTGTCTATGTGTGTGTGTGTGTGTGTGTGTGTGTAAAATCCCGATTTTAGTAAATATACAAGAGAACAAAAATTGTACTGGAATATCGTAACAAGTAATCCAACAATAATAAAAAATTAATAAACATTTGTGCACTGCATACGAATAATAAAATATAAAGACTTGCTCACAAAAGAAATTTCGTTACAAAACTAGGTGATTCCCCAAAAAATACACACGCAAGAAACATGTCCCATATAATAATTCGGTACCAAAGTCGTCAAGGAAAACAGACTTAAAGTTTTCATGCGATTGTTTATATCGAGATCATAGCTTCGGAACCTTTAGACTGAGTGAGGTGGCTATGCAGTTTGGGCCATGTACCTCGCATGTGCGAGATCATGGGTTCAAACTCCAACTCCCGATGAGTTGGTGGTACGGTTAGGGGCGAGCGGTTGTGAGCTTTCATCCGGTGGATAGTGGGTTCGAACCCCACTGTCGGCAGTCCTGAAAATGGTTTTGCGTGGTTTACCACTTTCACACCAGACCTTGATTAAGGCCACGGCCACTTCCTTCCCACCCCTACGTCTTTCCTATCCCCATAAGAACTATTTGGGTCGGTGCGACGTAATAATAATAATAATAATAATAATAATAATAATAATAATAATAATAATAATAATAATAATAATAAAAGAGCAACAATAACGGCAGTCTTGTGATGGTTTTCCGTGGCTTCCCATCTTCATACCAGTAAAATACTGGGGCTGTTCCTTAATAATGCCCTGACAGCTTCGTTTCCAACCTTCCTTCCTTTCCTATCCCTTCGTCGCCAAAACCTGAATCAGAGCGAAGTTAGAACACTAACAAACAAAGGGACACACCAGGCAAATGCTGGGGTTGTGCCTTAATTAAGGCCGTGGCCGCTTCCTTCCAACTCCTAGGCCTTTCCTATCCCATCGTCGCCATAAGACCTATCTGTGTCGGTGCGACGTAAAGCTCCTAGCAAAGTAGCTTCCTTCCCACTGGTAGGCCTTTCCTATCCAATCGTCGCCATAAGACTTATCTGTATCTGTGCGACGTAAAAATCTTGAGTTTTACGTGGAATTGTTAATAATTTGATATGAGAGTACGTGGAATCCACAGTACTAGGATGCGACTTCTCTTAAAGTCCACATGCTTTTGCCGAGATTCAGAGCATGTCTGCCTTGGAATGAATCTGTGACGATGTCACGTGGTCATCAATTACGCACCCCCTAAATCGTGTTACACAGCGTGTTGTATGCTGTGTGTGCAAATTATTTCTAGTAATTTTCCGTTGGCTAAACAAATCATAATCCACGTGTTTCATAAGATGACGGACCATAAAGCGCAGAAGTTCACTACCAAGACGTGAACATTATTACATGTGCGATAACTAACGCCAATTTTAAATTATGTTTTATCACTAGAAAATATATGCGGAGGAATTTAAAGGCCTATTTGACGCACAGAATTAAATTTGTTACCACAGCAGAGTTTTAATGGTACATGTAAAGACATAATTTAACGACATAAATTTATTATTTCACTATACGGGGAAAGGAATTTAATTATTAGCAATCACCTTTATATGCCGCTGCTTTATGATAAGTAAAATAACGAGAGGCAATGCCGACGTGGGACGGCCACGACAAAATTGCGTAATCCCATTTACTTGACTAACAAAATACGAAGCTCTTATTAGTTTGAGTACACAATTACTTTGGATTCATGAAATCATATCAAATTAATAACAATGGTCCCTATGCATGTTCACGAAAATCCAGAGTAAGATTATCGCAAACTGACCTTCTCTGCTCGCACTTATTTCTTACGCACCCTCATTATTGGTAGGATTCCTGATTTTGCAATAGCGATATTAAAAAGAATCTTTATAAAAGTTTGTTATTTAGATTTTGCACTTACTCGTGGATGTAAACTGTTACGTTTGCACGATAAAATGCGAAATTTACTAAAATTCTCCATAAATTCTAAACCGAGGATTTTTTAAATAGAAAAGAAATGCTTTATCTTCTTCTTGTGGAAACACAAACAAGGAGTTTGTGCGCCAATGAATGGTCATTCCGAGTTCGGTCAAGTAGTTCTGCAAATTGTTTGGGGGTTCTACCAACATTGTAGATGCTGAAGGATATTTAAAGCAAATATAATGTAATTGTCCGCCTCTGTGGTGTAGTGGTTAGCGTGATTAGCTGCCACCCCCGGAGGTCCGGGTTCGATTCCCGGCTCTGCCACGAAATTTGAAAAGTAGTACGACGGCTGGAACGGGGTCCACTCAGCCTCGGGAGGTCAACTGAATAGAGGTGGGTTTGATTCCCACCTCAGACATCCTCGAAGTGGTTTTCCGTGGTTTCCCACTTCTCCTCCAGTCGAATGCCGGGATGGTACTAACTTAAGGCCACGGCCGCTTCCTTCCCTCTTCCTTGCCTATCCCATCCAATCTTCCCATGCCTCCACAACGCCCCTGTTCAGCATAGCAGGTGAGGCCGCCTGGGCGAGGTACTGGTCATTCTCCCCAGTTGTATCCCCCGACCAAGAGTCTGAAGCTCCAGGACACTGCCGTTGAGGCGGTAGAGGTGGGATCCCTCGCTGAGTCCGAGGGAAAAACCGAACCTGGAGGGTAAACAGATGATGATGATGATGATGATAATGTAATTGCAAGTGAGAGGAGAACACTAATGATAGAACTAAATGTTCAGGTATGTTGTATAATTTTATTCAACCTTTGCATAGTGTCAATAGTATTATGATTTTTTATCAATGTAAATTTAATACAGATGTTATATTTCTCTTAGCTCCGTGCAGATTGGATTTTAATTTCACATTAATATTAACAAAATACATAACGTGTTCACCATAATAAACTCAAATTTATATTTTTCTTGAAAGCGCTAGCATAAATGTATAAAAGCTACGGAATTCTCTTATACAAATCAAAATGGAACTTTCTGATTTCAAAACGTTCCGTTAATTGCTGGTTATTATTTGGACATCTATTGTCATAGGAATCTGGGAATAACTTGAAGAACTGGCTTCGTTACCATTTCTTACAGACAAGACAGTGTTGTTACCAATCACTTTCAGCATAGAACGGTCGTCTCGCTCATGAACTGCTGTTGTTAGAGATGCGAATTATTTCTACTACGTCATCGCCGACTCCGACTGGGTGAACTGCTAATAAACGTGATATTTACACAGGGCTCTAATCTTCTCTATCTCCACTTAAATGGTTCCCAACCTGTGCTCCACGTCCGCTCAAGGAAAATACAATATTAATAAAAATTGAATGAAATTAAAGAATGCCATACAACAAGTAAAATCAAGATAAGAAAACTAGATTACATTACGTCGCACCGACACAGATAGGTCTAATGGCGATGGGATAACAAAGGCCCAGGAGTGGGGAAGGATGCAGCCATGGCTTAAGTAAGGTACAGCTCCAGCATTTGTCTGGTGTGAAAGTGGGAAACCACGGAAAATCATCTTCAGGGCTGCCGACAGTGGGGTTCGAACCCACTATTTCCCGGATGCAAGCCCACAGCTGTGTCTCCCTAACCGCACGGCCAACTCGCCCGGTAGTATAGGATTTAGGTTAGGGACTTTGCTCGACTGTGTAACTCAGACGCTAGAACACTGGCTTTCTGAGCACCAGATTGCAGGATCGATTCCGGCTAAATCCGGTGATAAAGTAAACACGTATCCTCATCCCGAGGTGGTGCAGCTCTTTTCAGGCACACCCTGTTGGAGGTGAGCTGCATGTGCCATTTTAATCACATTTAAGCCCTCCTGCCATTCTTAAATTTCTGGCAATACTGGGAATCGAACTCGCGGTCCCGAAGACGGCAGCTAATAACAATAATCGTCACGCTAAGGTGGCGGACGATCCGGGGATAGTTGAAAGCAGTCAAATTTGCAGGTTTCGAGTCGTTGGGTCCAGGGCCACGTAAAAAAGGAAGACATTCTGGTAATTCGGTATCTCTGAAATCATAAACTTAATTGCTCGTTTGGAAGTCAGTCCGGAGGCCGATTGGGTCCTCAAATAGTACAACCAAAGGTTGTGTGGTAATAAGGAAACCACAAAAAACATATGGCGACGCCGTAATGAAGCGTGTAAGACAAGAGGAGAATAGGGGTAAATTGCCCATAATTTTCTGCACTGTGGCAGAAAGTGCTATTGTAGCACGACCGACACACTCAATAGCTGTTTTCGTAACATCCAGACGCACGAAGTGTGCTCAGAATATCTTTACCCAGCACTAGTCGGGTACCTCAGCAGCTTCGATGCTGTCAAACAAACATATCCCATGGCGCAACAGCTCTCATGAGCCTTGGCCTACAAAAGTACGAAATGTCCGGTACCCTACAAAACGGCCGCTGCACAACTTGAAGGCCATTAGATTACGAAGTAACACGTAACGAAACCTCTAGGCTGTTATTCTTAGCTTTCTAGACCAGGGCGGCAGTTTCACAGTCAAATAGCTCCTCAATTGTTATCTCGCAGGCAGAATGGACCTCGAACCAACCCTCCGGATAAGTATAATAATACCTGGATTTGCCGGGAATGGAACCTGGCGCCTTCAGGTAAAAGGTAGGAACGGGGTAGGGTTCTATACGGTCATGACCACAAATGAAAATGGGAGTTCTGTGGAAGCTATATTTTGTTCTTGTCTATGGTAACAGACAGTTGCAAAAATAGTGCTTTTATCAAGAAATGAAACCAATAATATTAGTAGAACAAACAAGTTCCTGAGAAACACGAATTAACCATGTTGTTGTTTGTCATCAGTCTATAGACTGGTTTGATGTAGCTCTCCACACCACCCTATCCTGTACTAACCTTTTCATTTCTACGTAACTCCCACATTCTACATCTGTTCTAATCTGCTCGTCATATTATTATCTTAGTTTCTCCCTTCCGTTCTTACCACTGTACCATTTCATTGCCCTGGTCATTTAGAATCGCGACATTGAAATCGCCATTTGCCGAGAATAGCGGTAAAGTTCCGTAAATCGTGCGGCAGAAAGTTCGAAGTAATGAAATACAGACTAATGGAATCCATGTGGCCGCTAACATAAGGGAAAATATACAGGCAAACGGAATCCAGGTAACCGTGATATAAGAAAAGTTCACTATAAACCAACAGTATAGTAATGGGAAGGAGCAGTTCACCTGTGGGAACTAGTTCATTTACTCTCGCTCCCAAGAAAGAACTACTTCATGAACTACTTCACCAACTACTTCAAAATGTTTAACTTTCCCGCTAGACTACTCTGCAACCGCTGAAGTAGTTCGTCAGCGAACAAGTTCTTTCCCATTCCCTTCACACTCGTGAAGTTCTACAGTTCGAGAAGTGGTTCTCGAGAGACGAGTAAACACTTCACAGTTCGTGGGAGTGAAGTAGTTCACGAGAACTAGTTCGTTCGCGAACTACCCATCACTACAACAGTAGGAACATTGGAAGATCGTAAAAAGGAAGAATATACACAGAAGATTTCAAGAAGCTACTGTATAAAGAAATAGCAGGTTTTAGAGAGAAGATACTAACATTATCGGAAGAATTAACAAAAATACGAAGTCCAAATGTTATATTTCTCGTAAAGATATAGGGTCATAGGCAAATTACACTGCAATTCGTGTTGTTAAAACTGCAGTAGTTGAATTTGCGTCATCATATTCTCCTCATAAGATCCTAAAGAATATAAGAAGGCTTTATAACTATGGAGACCGTGGAATTAATGTTATGTTTGTCTATGTTTTACATGCATGTACGTGAAAACGCTGTGATGGCCTGCTAAATAGAGATGGGATTGGCGACAGACGGGAACCGAACCGGCCCTGCCCGACAACACAAGTCCAGCGATCAAGACTCGGAGATGCCTCAGATATAAACCAGAGATGATCGCCACATAAGAGGACGAAATGACAGCAGTCCCAGCCCAAAACACAGGCAGAATAAGATAAGTTTAAAAGCTGTATTTTTCAAAAGTAGATATTTGTGTAGTATCATATAGTAATTTGTTGGTTGTGTTGATGTAAGGAATGGATCGATGTATCTTCGAGAGATGACTTATAAAGATAGTTTCATCGCGAACGTATTGATAATGCTGTTCAGATGAAGGTGTTTGGTAATCTTCAAAAGCAGATAAGAACTTCCATATGTAGGAAATGTCGCATTCGCCAATGAAGCACTATAATAACGTCTTGTCAGTCGATTTTCAAAGAGTTATGCCATAATCTAGCCGTTCAAATGTACTTGGAGTAAGTAAATACCGGTAATGCAGATCGAATCGTAGGTTACCTAGATCATCATTAATACCAACTTATTGCCAAACGTGAATAAATATGGGTTATATTTATACATATATATTTTAACAAATCAAGTGCATATTGTCAGAAATAGATGTTGTCGATCCATAATATTGTAATTTCATTGGGATATGGAATTATTCAAATCGAGCGTTACATTGAATAGATCAAATGAAGTTTATGTATGCGGTGATGTAAGGATATGATGGAAATACGAGATAGGGAGTGCGAATAATAAATAATAGATATCCTTGAATATTTGTTTGGGGAATGATAATAAATGGAAGGTCGTTTGAGGAAAGAATCTCACGTATAAGTAATTAATGAGAGTGTATGTAACGTAGTGTAGAATTAAGGTTTTATTTAATGCTTAAAGCGACGTAACCTCGAATAATCTGTATGTGACGTATTGGCAAATTGAAGATGGGTTTACAGGATGTTAATGAAGTATGGTCATCGGAAATTAATATCAATTAACCTACAACTCAGGCTATTATGGCAACCTCAAAGAAAATTTCCACATCCTATTTGATATTTAAGTTGATTTAAGCTGAAACACTAGATTAGTGTCGGCAGGTATGAAATTAGTGTCATCGTAATGTTAGCTAATCACTATTAATGGCTTAGGAACTGTCATCTAAGGTATTCCTTGACTTATTGCAAACATATAATTGAATTTATTAAGCGATGCGACATATTATAACCTGAATGCAAAGGTGTTGAGTCTATCTTGAAGATTTTACAGGTTTCATAGGAATATTTTGTTCACATCTAGTCATGAATAATGATATATATATGTGTGTGTGTGTTTATATATATATATATATTAACGTAGGTAGCTATTACGAGCTACAATCATGAAACATTTCTTATTCTGCGTGTGTTTTCTGAAAGATAAAGTTAGTTGAAGAGCCCAGACAGATAATTAAGCTTACTTACCAAAAGTTTAAAAAAACAAAAAAACAGAAAAAAATATTCTCGGATTCTTAAGTTTGAAACTTTGTAAAATATCAATAACCGAAACTGGATGTTTGTCAGAACTCGACTTTCTGCTGGAATTTCACGAGAATTTGACTTTATTCATGAAAGTTTCACTTTTATTTTACTCTTGTTGTGTCATTTACACAATTTCAAGCTAATTCATTAATCTAATTAATTTATAAATGTCAATATAAAGAACTATACAATTATAATTTTTTTTAATAAGAGAATGAGAATATGAAGATAGATTGTAATTCATGAAAAGTCAGGATGAATTCATCAAACAATCTTAATCCATGAAAAATTTTAGGAGAAGAATTATTTGGTAGGACGAGACCATAGGTAATAATGAGGCATTTTTTTTGATTAATTATCATGGACTTCAAGGACTAGTTCAAGATTTTTTTTTGTTTGGATGAAATACCAATGTACATACAAAATATTTAGAAAACATTTAGCTCATCTGAAAATATGATATAATTTTGAATAAATATTAATAATTTAGAATTTAAGCGATTTTATATTATTTATAGATTATAAGATTAATTTAAGGTAATATCTTACCTGATGATGGTAACTAATTGAGTTTGAAACCGAGTCTTCGTGACCAAAATATTCCAATCGATGTTCGCATATAATGAAAGGTAGAGAAGGTAATCCCAGTCGGATTCACGGTAAAAAAAAAATGCTGATGTAACTTATTCCCTGAAATATTGTTCGAACATTGAATTTTCTTGATTGCTGAGTAGGACCGAAAGGTATAGGCACTGTAGCACGGCTCTAGATAAATAGTCACCCATAAGAACGGTGCAAGAAAGGAAATTGTTGCCCACTCGTAGAGCTTGAAAGGAGAAAGACGCCGCGGGACTAAGCGTTCGATTCAGGAAAAAGGTAGTCGCCCACTCATGGCAAGAAAATTTTCCCTACTTCGGCTCACCACCTACCCTCAAAAACCAACTGAACAAGTTCAATTCGAAGGAGGGTTTGATAATTTTAATTGCTTGATTCATTATATTTAAAAACTGCATAAAAAATTGAAATTTGGAGCCGGACTGAGTGGCTCAGACGGGTGATCTCGTCTGACCAATTCTACTCACTATTTCTTCATTCGTGATTCGATCTACGCAGCTCACTTTCAGCAATCTTCTGTGACACCACATTTCAAAAGCCTCTATTCTTCTTCTTTCTGAGCTAGTTGTCGTCCATGTTTCACCTTCCATATAATGCCACGCTTCAAACAAAATTCTTCAAGAACATCTTTCTATATCAGGAGTTTCCAATTAGCAACGGCTCGAGAGCCATTTTGGAAACCTTAGTCATGTTCGCGGGCCGCACTTAATATGTCAATTTTCGTTAAAGTCTGCAAATGCTACAGAAGCACCGTTATGAAATAATATGCTAGTTCAATTCGAAGGAGGGTTTGATAATTTTAATTGCTTGAATCATTATATTTAAAAACTGCATAAAAAATTGAAATTTGGAGCCGGACTGAGTGGCTCAGACGGGTGAGGCGCTGGCCTTCTGACCCCAGTTTAGCAGGTTCGATTCTTGCTCAGTCCGATGGTATTTGAAGGTACTCAAATACGTCAACTCGTGTCGGTAGATTTACTGGCAGGTAAAAGAACTGCGGGACAAAATTTCGTCACCTCAGCGTCTCCGAAAATCATCAAAATTAGTCAGTGAGATGCAAAAATAACAACATTATTTCTTGAAATTTGGATTTTAAATGTTTTAAAATTGAAAATAATGTATTGAGAACAAGTGAATTCTTGAAAAGAGGAAATAGTATTAAAGAATAGTTAGTTTTGACTTGGGTCTATATGGCGTATAAAAGTTAATACGTTTTTGAACGAGCTATTAAATATTTTTGTGACTTTTCTTCACATTATTTCTTACAGTGGTCTCGCGGTCCGCAAAAATGGCTTCGCGGGCCACATGCGGCCCGCGGGCCGCATTTTGGAAACCCCCTGTTCTATATTAATTTTCGAAGTGAGCATATATTTCTTTTCTTAAAAAGACGATTAAAATCCAATGACATGGTCTGGAATAGAATACGGAACTGCGCGGTTCGAAGACAACGGTGATAATTCAGCCACAGTATCAATAATAATAATAATAATAATAATAATAATAATAATAATAATAATAATAATAATAATAATAATAATAATAATAATAATTCGTTTAACATCTCTTCAACTGGTATATTTTCAAAAACCATTGCCAACACTGCTGTGCAGGATATAAAACTTCATGGAATCACTGCATTCTGTCTACAGGGTGAAATGAACATTTTGCAAGTTTATCTATTTATTGTATGGCTTTTAATGCGGGGAGTGTTCAAAAACATGTTCGGCTCGTCTGATGCAGATCTTTCTCTTTGACTCCCATAGGCGACCTGCACGTCCGGATGGGGGATGATGATGATGAGATAGGGAGAGGGTGAAACGGTGTGCCGGCAAATAGCCCACTGCTGTCGATTAGCACCAAGGGTTCTGCTCAGATCTTTACTTCGCCATGCGACGGACGAATTACCATAAACAACGTCATATTCCCTCACTCCATATGAACACTGGGGAGAGGTTTGGAATTTATTCCAGGCTTTTGGTACACAATCTAGTGATGAATATGTCGTGTGGCATTTGGAGAGGCCTTGTGCAGGTCTTTTGATTTGACTCTCGTAGGCGTCCTGCGTGTGGCGATGAGGATGAAAATGATGATGAAGACGGAACATACACCCAGTGCCCGTGCCAGGGGAATTAACCAATTGTGGTTAAAATTCCCGATCCTGCCAGGAATCGAACCCGGGACCTCTGTGGCCAAACGCCAGCACCCTAACCATTTAGCCATGGAGCCGAACATCTAGTGATTAGAAATTGTATTTCACCCCTTCCCCCACTCTGTCGCCCAACATTTCGAGGGTGACATTTTTCGACCAACGGGACTCGAACCGGCTAACCACTGTGTCAGACCGTACGTCTTAACGATCATGGTCACCAGGCGCGCTTCTTTGCTAGTGATTTAACGTCGCACGGTCGCACTAACACATCAAAGATTTTCGGCGACGAAGGTATGGGAAAGGTAGCGGCCATGGATTTAATTAAGGTACAGCCCCAGCATTTACCTATTGTGAAAATGGAAAACTACGTAAAACCACCTTCAAGGCTGGCGATGCTGATTTTCGAACCCCCATCTTCCGAATGCAAGCTCACAGACACGCACCCCATACCGCTCAGTGAAACGAACTACCGACATAATAAGAATAATTACCACTACGGACAGTGATATTAGAGGCAAAGGGGGAAATTTCAAGTTATGAACGAAGAAACTGAATGAAGGAAGCTTGAATGTGATGGATAAATAGAAAATACGTCGGAAACTACGGGCCTGTAAGTGTGGAAAATAATTTCTGTATATTCGCCCACACTCTGTGTTTGTATTCAGACGATTGAAAATAATATTTAGTTTCTTTCTTTCTTTTTTTAATCTGCTTACCCTCCAGGGTTAGTTTTTCCCTCGGACTCAGCGAGGGATCCCACCTCTACCGCCTCAAGGGCAGTGTCATGGAGCATCAGACTCTGGGTCGGATGATACAACTGGGGAGAGTGACCAGTACCTCGCCCAGGTGGCCTCACCTGCTATGCTGAACAGGGGCCTTGGTGGGGAATGGGAAGATTGGAAGGGATAGACAAGGAAGAGGGAAGGAAACGGCCGTGGCCTTAAGTTAGGTACCATCCCGCCATTTGCCTGGAGGAGAAGTGGGAAACTACGGAAAACCACTTCCAGGATGGCTGAGGTGGGAATCTCCCCAGGCCAGGGATATTAATCATTACAATTAAAAGACCCTGACCCGGCTGGGAATCGAACCCGGGGCCGCCGGGTGACAGGTGGAAGCGTTGCCCCCTACACTGCGGGGCCGGCCTGGTTATTGGTTACGACTGAGTATAATGTTAATATTACTGTATTGAAATGTTCGAAAGAAATGCACAAGCAGCCTAATTAAACAACTTTCTGAAAATTCAGCGGGCACTGTTATATGTTAGCACCACAAACTATTCACGTGCTGAGCTTATACATATACTTAGGAAACTAACTGTTAGCCGCGGATTCGCTCACGTGGATTTCGTAATTTGATAAAAGTAATCGTTCCTCGGTACTGCACTGAAACATTATCTGAAAATTCCTAAAATAAGAAAAACCTCTGCGAAAAATTGAGTTTAACCGGGCGAGTTGGCCGTGCGGTTAGGAGCGCGCAGTTGTGAGCTTGCATCCGGGAGATAGTGGGTTCGAACTTCACTGTCGGCAGCCCTGAAGATGGTTTTCCGTGATATTCCATTTTCAAATCAGGCAAATGCTGGGGCTGTGCCTTAATTAACGCCAAGGCAGCTTCCTTTCCGATCCTAGGACTTTTCTTCGTCATCATAAGACCCATCTGTGCCGGTGCGACATAAAGCCAACTGTCAAACAAGTTTAATTTACTCCAGTACCTCTTTGCAAACCACGTTTGTGGTATTGTCTTTTGGGGCTAAGGTGACCAAGCTTCTGGCAGAGCTACCTCTGGAACATGTGACATAGAACTGTCCAAGTGAGAAACTCTCCTCTCTCAAGTCTAAAACAAGACGAATACGTGTATATATTTAAAGAAGATTCCAAATACCACTTTCCATCTTCAGTTTTTGAAATATAAGATCCCCTTAAAAATAATTTAACCCCTGTTTAAATCATTCATTCACAAGTAGTTGAATTTCCGAAAACCAAAACTTACGTGTTTCATTATTTTAAAAGAATTTCCATGTCCCTGTTTTCACGTCTGTAACATCTTCATTTTTTGAGATATAAGTACCTTCAAGAAAGAATTCAACTCCTTCACTTCTTTCCCCCCACCCCACTAAGTAGTTTTCCGACACCAAAAAATACGGGTTTCTTCATTTTAAAAAAGATTCCAAATACCTATTTACACATCTGTGACATGATAAGTTTTCGAGATCCGTTTATAAAAATTTCACCCCGTTTTTTAATTCTTTTCACTTCCTTTTAAGTGGGTTTTCTGAAAACAAAAAGAATACGCGTTTCTTTATTTTTAAAAGAGATTCCATATATCAATTTTCGCGTCTGTAACATCTTCAGTTTTTGAAATATAAGTACACTCATAAAAATAATTCAGCTCCTTCCATTTCCTTTCAACCGCATATTAAGTGAACTTCCGAAACAAAAAAAAAAAAAAAAGTTGTTTCTTTATTTTTAAAGGAGATTCCAAATACTAATTTGCATTTCTTTACCACGTTAAGATTTTGAGATATGGTATAGGTATACTTCTTTTAAAAATTCATCCGCTTTTTAAAATTCTTTTGACTCTCTATTTTTAATGAGATTCCAAATATCAATTTTCACGTCTGAAACATGTTCAGTTTTTGAGTCTAAGTATCCTTATGAAAAGTATTCAACTCGTTCTTCACTTCTTTTCACCCCTTCCCCCATTCCCTCTTAAGTGGATTTTCCGAAAACAAGAGTAATATATTTATTGCAGCCAAATAACCATACAGAAAGGAAGAAAATTTCTCGCGCGCTTGCGCCTTGGTTTGCATATTCTTTAATTATTTTTGGTCTTTTGATACAGAGTTTTACGTGGTAATGTTCACACATGTATCCACATAGTTTGCACTTACATGTCTCTGTCAGTTCATGGTATGAGGTGCTGGTACAAATTACATCGTGGAAACTATGTACTGCCAGTCTTGTGAACACGTGTCTCATCTCGAAGCTGGATGTTGTACATGTCCGGTCTATCATGGCCCCAGTTCCAAAGAAATCTGAAGGAATGTCTTCCCTTTTATTGTTGAGTGTTGCTAGTAGATTTTATGATGCTCTGGTGTTGGGTAGGATCAGGTGTGTTCTGAAGTCTTCAATGAGGAAGGATTCTCGCGCTAGAAAGTAGACGAGTCTTGATCTAGTTGTCTTGGATACTTCGATCGCTTTTTTTTATGTATATAGCTTTCACTCTTTCTAGAGAGGATAGGTTATTTTCTGTGAGATATGATTTCTATTCCATATGTTAGTATAGGCATGCTTTTTGATCTAAATAGTGCCATCGCCGTCTCTAGGCTCAGTGTTTCGATGTAGTTGATTTCGTGCAGCGCCCGTTCTGCCGGTGTTGCTTTCTCTGTTATGTGCTTTATAAATCATTTGGCTTGAAGTCGTTTACTATGGCTACTTTCTGCCTCTTTATGAAGATAGTCTTTATAACAATAGAATTTAATGCAACCAATGGCCAAGAAATAAATACAATATCGTACATTGCTCATTCACTACAAAATGAGGTCTACGACGTCGTTCTTTCCGTACACTCCCGAAGATGGTACCGATCGCATTGTTTCTTGCACAATTTGCAAGTACAGTCATTATTAGGGTCGTGATGTCTTGTCTTGTCGCATATTTTGTGATGGAATCCATGCACAGCGAATCGCGTCATGATTATGTCGCAGGTCGTAATTTGGACGTTGCCAGTCTTGAGTCATCCGTGGTGTAAAACGTGCTCAATATTTCTTTCTTTTTGTAGTGTAGTTCTTTTAACGCACTGTGATACATAGGTGCAAAATGTAATAGCATCCATTCTCGAAGATCCTCTATAAAGAACCTTTCTTTCACCAGCTCATATACCAACCGTGAGGGGGGAAGGAATAAATTTAGATACGCTGAGTACTCTGTTTAGATAAATTGCCTTGATCTTTTCCAATTCCAGAAGATTGCTCTTAGAAAGATAGTCCCATATTAGATGTAATCCGTAACACACAATAGTATTTATGAAAATAGCCAAAGTACCATTACACTAGCACCAACAAATTGGACTCTGTTGACAATAAATCTACATAGAAAAACTTATACAATAAATGCATTGAGACGGCCTCAATACCGGTCAGATGGAAACATTCAACTATTACAGTACTCTATAAAGACAATTGCGACCCATATGACGCAAACACATACAAAGATATCGCTCTGGAGAACATACCGTTCAAGATATTCACAAAAATAATCGTGGCGAGAGTCAGGGAAGAAATAGATGAATATCTACTAGAAAATCAATTCGGATTCAAGAAAGGAAGTTTACAATTACTTCTCAATAACATATGGAAAACCCTTGAAAGAAGTGAAAGTTTTACGTAGTGTTCATAGACTTCACAAAAGCATTCGACCACATAAATCGGGAACTTGTGACTCAGAAGCTGGAAAAAACCCTCAGTAGAAACAATGTGGGGACTGAAGCCATAAAAACTATACTAGAGTGGAACAAAATACGAATCTCTGACAGCATATCACTCTCAGAACCGATACTTCAAACGAACGGCGTATTACAGGGTGAGCCAATTAGCCCGTTACTTTTCATCCTGACAGCAGAAGAAATAATGAGAATAACCTATAAGGAAGACGTAGTATCATAGTAATCGGATCAAAGGACATCAAAAAAACTACAAAACGCGATAGAAGGTATGGAGGAATGGTGCTACAAACACAAGTTTGAAATTAATATATCAAAAACAAAGTGATGGTATTTAGGCAAGGAGGAAAGATTCTGAAAACAAAATCATATGTGTTTCTTTATGTTTTAAGGCGATTCCAAATACCAACTTTAATGTGTGTAACATATTCATATTTTGAGATATATATATATAACCCCATGAAAAGGATTCATCCCCTTTTCCAGTCCTTTTCTCCCAGCCCTTAAGTGAATTTTCCTTAAATGATAAATATGTATACCTCTATTTGTAAAGCTGATTCCAGATACAACATTTTACATGTGCAATATGTTCATATTTATGGATATACTCATTTTAAAAATCATCTTATTTTTCAATTCTTTTCACCGCCCCCTCCCCTAAGTGGGTTTTCTGAAAACAAAAAAGTGTGTTCCTTTATTTTTAAAGCAGATTCCATGTAGCAATTTTAACGTCTGTGAAATCTTCAGTTTTGAGATATAAGTATCATCATGAAAATAATTCAAACACATTTTCAATTTTCTCACCCCCCTAAGCGGATTTTCCTAAAACAAAAAATGCAAATTCTTTATTTTTAAAGGAGATTCAAAATACCAGGAGCCTTCGTGTCTCAGGAGGCAGCGCGCCGGCCTCTTACCGCTGGGTTCCTTGGTTCAAATTGTGGATCTCTCCATGTGTGATTTGTGCTGGACAAAGCGGAGGCGGGACAGGATTTTCTCCGGGTACTCCGGTTTTCCGTGTCATCTTTCATTCCAGCAACACTCTTCAATATCATTTCTTTTCATTAACCATTCATTAATCAATGCCCCAGAGGAGTGCGACAGGCTTCGGCAGCCGCCACAATTCCCATTCTAGCCGCTAGATGGGGCTTCATTCATTCCGTTCCTGACTGATCAAATGGCTGGAAACAGACTATGGATTTTCATTCAAAATACCAAATTTTACGTCTGTAAACTGTTCATTTTTGAGATATGGGTATACAAAGTTAAACAGTTCATCCCACCTCCCCCCTTTTCACCTCCTTAGTGAGGGAATATGCAAAAATCCTCGATAAATGAGCACCTACATTGTAATGCAAATGCATCTCCTAAATTTCATTTCTTTATAACGAGTAATTTTGGCTCAGCGATGATAAGTCAGTCAGTCAGTCAGTCAGTCAGTCACTCAGTCAGTCAGTCAGTCAGGACATGTTATTTTATAAGATAAACTGTTAAAAAATGAAATGAAAAACGATGAACAAAGAAATATTATTAAAAAAACGCGCGTATTCGAATCCAACGTTGTGTGAAAATTTCAAAGCAATCGGTAAATAACTTGCGGAGATTTAAGATTTTGAACAAACGGACATTTACATTTTTATTTATATAGATGAACTGAGTCTGTCGTAAACATGTTATCATTTATTATTTTTTAACTGTCCGACTCGTTGGCTTAACGGTCAGCGTACTGGCCTACGGTTCAGAGGGTCCCGAGTTTGATTCCCGACTGGGTCATGGATTTAACCTAAATTGGTTAATTCCTACTGCACTGGGACTGGGTGTATGTGTTGTCTTCGTCATCATTTCATTCTCAGTACGACGCGCAGGTCGCTTACGGGTGTCAAATAGAAAGACCTGCACCTTGGCGAGCCGAACCCGTCCTGGGATATCCCAGCACTAAAAAGCTATACGATATTTCATTTCATTTGTTAACTGCGATCAGCAGCTCTCGTGGGACTGGGAAAGGAACGAGATTTGATCTTTAATGAGGCTGGGGAAAATCCACACAAAGTTCATTTTTATTATAATTATTCTCTCTTATACCAGATGGCTCTCGAACGCTGTACTTTCTACTTATAAATGCCCCGCATGCACAAATGATGAATGGGATATTTAATGACTGATTTTCACAGGAGGACTACTGCCAGCGGGCAGGTTACATCAGAATATGAAGAGATAAGAAACGGAGTGTCGCTCGCAGCATGTTACTCAGCGCTACTGGTCTAATTCACCCCTTGCATTAGTAAACATCGTTTTCGACCGCATAGTTCTAGGCTGGTGTATGGTACAGCCGCACTATATTTGCTGTCTGCATATCGGCAGTAGCTAGTGTGATCAGCAGCGGTGAATACACAGACATTATTTTAAGCTGGACAACCTGGTCGGAGTACAACAGAAGCTCCAAACAGACGTACGCCTTCTACACACATATTTCGCCGAACAGTATTAGTTTTTGTTCCATACAATCAACTCTTTTATCGAGTTGAATGTCTACACGTGTATAAATTAATAAGTTATTAGATTTCATATACCGTACTGCATCTTTGGCGTGTCTACAAACAGTAGCCGCGGTTAGGGGGTGGGGTGAGGAGGGATAGTTGCTCCCAACCCCACTTTGTAGAGTAAATATTACATTTTATTCCACTTTAGCCAGCTGGAACTAAGAGTTATTAAAAAAGCTATTTATACAACCCTTGTTGTCTTATATGCTAAATCTTTATTGTACGGGGTAGTAGGGGTACATATTTTTTTTCCGAGGTCGTGGCCACTGAGTTATAATTCATCTACTTGCCGCGCGCATTCGTCAATCTGGCAGTCTCTTTATTGTCTGTTAGTTTCTTAGTGTGTATTCAAGTACTAAATTATTTTTAATTGCATAATCATGCCGTACACCTATGTAATTGTACCGGGCGAGCTAGCCGTGGGGTTACGGGAGCGCAGCGGTGAGCTTGCACTCGGGAGATAGTGGTTTCGAATCTCACTGTCGACAGCCCTGAAGATGGTTTTCCGTGGTTTCTCATTTTCATACCAGGCAAATGCTGAGGCTGTACCTTAAGTAAGGCCACGGCCGCTTCCTTCCCATAAGTTCTATCTGTGTCGGTGCGACGTAAAGTCAATAGTAATTGTAATTTCAACGCGAGTGATTACCAACTTTACTTTCACCGGACTACATTATTTCGTTTGTATTATGTTATTTTATATGGAAATGTAATTAATCTGTCCCGTGGATTATTCGTAATAATAGTTTTCTTGAAATTTTGATTCAATGCTGTATAATAAAATTTTCTCCAGGTCTCACAAACATACTACGAGGCATTTACTTAATAAATAACATAACACAAAGAAACAATTTAGAAACGTTGGTATTAGCTCCCTTTGAAATACGATTACAACTGAATACTTTTTTTTTTTAACAATTCGCTTTACATCGCACCGACGTAGATAGAATTTATGGCGACGAGGAGACAGGAAATGGCTGCGCGTGGAAAGGAAGCGACCGTGGCCTTAAATAAGGTACAGCCCCAGCACTTGCCTGGTGTGAAAATGGGAAACCACGGAAAACCATATTCATGGCTGCTGACAGTGGGATTCGAAACTACTAACTCCCGAGTGCAAGCCCAGAGCTACGCGCCCGTAACCCCACGGCCAAGTCGCCCGGTATAATTAAATAGAAGTACGGCATGATTATGCAATTAAAACTCATTTCGTATTTCGATACTCACTAAGAAACTAACAAAAAATAAAGAGACTGCCAGACTGATGTATGAGCGCGGCAAGTGGGTGAATTATAACTCAGTGGCCACGATCTCGGCAAAAAAATATGTACCCCTACCACCCATCCTCACAGCACATGCAAAGTCTCCACTACTTGCCGTGGTGCTATAGAAATTGTTTAGCCCCGACGAACAGCATTTTGTGCGTATTTCCGTCAGTAATTATGTTAATAATTAAAGAAAATAAACGAAGGAATTAGCAGATAAGATAACAAGGTTTGTACAAACAGCTTTTTTAAAACTATTCCTGTTTCCAGCTGGCTAAAGTGGAATAGAAATATAATGTTTACTCCAAAATGTGGGGAGGGTGTTGTCCCTCCTCTCCTCACCCCCTAATCGCCGCTACTGTTTGTAGACACGCCAAAGATTCAGAAAAGGAAATGTAATAACTTTTTAATTTATACACGTTTAGACATTCCACTCGATGGAAGAGTTGCTTGTATGAAACAAAAACTAATACAGTTCGGTGATGTACGTGTGTAGAAGGCATACGTCTGTTTGGAGCTTCTGTTGCATTCCGACCAGATTGTCCAGATTAAAATAATGTCTGTGTATTCGTCGCTGCTGATCACACTAGCCATTGCTGATATGCAGACAGCAAATATAGTGCGGCTGCACCATACACCAGCCTAGAACTATGCGGTCGAAACGATGTTTACTAATGCAATCAGTTATCAGTTACTAGACTTCCCATTCATCATTTTCGCATGCGGGGCGTTTATAAGTAGAAAGTACGGCGTTCGAGAGCCACCTGTTATATACCTAACTTACATAATCTGCGGTAGTGAATGTTGGTAAAAAATAGTGCTCCTGCTTATGTTTAACTGTTGCCTCGACTATGTCCTTAAATTTGATCAGCCTTTCGTTGAAAATATGGATCTTATATGAAATGTCCCTTTAGGAAAGTTGTTCGGTCAAATTTCTTAATACGTTTTCATACAAGTAGCTCTTGCATTATCTTCCAAAGCTCCAGTGTTTCACTGAAGTTATAAAACACCAGTAAACTGCAAAGGGATATCTTATTCTGGATGGGCCGTCTAGGCGTCCTCGAGATTGGTTAGTCCTTTGCAAGCTGCGTCGGTACACGAATCTTTCGACAGTTCTTAAAGGATTATAGTTCCTGATTATCAAAATATAGCATTCACAGATATTAGAAATCAAGTGTTGACTAGTGAGCAGTTAGAAGGGTAAACAGGTAAAAAATTCCCTGAGGAATGAAATTCCTCCACTCCTGAAAGCACCACGCTTAGTGGGAAAAGTATATATATATATATATCATTTAGCCAAGGAGCGGTTTGATACAAATATCCAGAAAACAGTGTGTCATAGTGCCCTAAAACATGTTTTTTTTCATAAATTTATAGATATACGCGTTTTATTTGTTGCGTTGAGACACTTAACTCTAGCTCCATTCGGTCCTTATATGACAATTTATTTTTTACCTTCCTCAAATATTTAATGTAACCTAAATATTAAGTTGGTCTTACAAAGAAGTGGGCTCCAGTTCAGGCAGGAAAAAGGCGCTCTGACGGAAGTTAAACTTGTAGCTGCTTGCACAGCTTGCCGTTACAACTGGGGACAAACCGCGTATCAAAACAGATTTAAACTTTTTATATTTTTGTTGTGTCTAATTTATCGTTCTCTTCGGTACATTAGATTATGGTGCTAAGTAAATACGTTTTATATTCCCTTCATTATGTATGCGTAGGAAAAAAAATTATTACTTTGACATCTAATAACTAAATACTCGTTGTCTACCATCTATAGTCCTGAAAATACAATAAGCCAACATAAAAGATTGTTTAGAACACTGCAGAAACAATGAAGGAAAAACTAGCTGTAGGTTAAGTACAGAAATAAATAAGCTACATGAATAAAGAGCATTTACCATAAACAAAACATAGGCCAATGTGTTCTTATAAACCGTATCTGCAATTCCATTCAGCAGGTGATGAGGAGGAGTGCGTATCTTTTCGCTGAAGAAGAAGAGTTATATTTTGTGTGATCGATCTTGCACTTGTAATTCAAAGAACGGCAGTGAGATGTGCATCAGTTAGAGTGGCTCTTCGTGGAGATTCGTTTATCTTCATTAGAGAGAACAGTTTCTCACACAGATATGTTGAGCCAAATATTGATAGAAATTTGGTGGCTATTTTGTGCTTATTTGGGAAATCTGTTTGAAAAAAAAATTATAAATGTGACAGGCTTCTTGATGATTCATATTTAGCCTTCAGTTCACTATCACATCGAATTGTGTGCAACTAGCACTGTAGATCAGATGGTACGTCTTCATTTACTCTAGCAGTTGAAAAGGGCACAGCAAACTTTCAGATCAATTGCGAAATCGTCCATATCTCTAAATCGGATGGAAAATTCTTTCACAGCAAACTTTCAGATCAATTGCGAAATCGTCCATATCTCTAAATCGGATGGAAAATTCTTTCACAGCAAACTTTCAGATCAATTGCTAAATCGTCCATATCTCTAAATCAGATGGAAAATTCTTTCATAGCAAACTTTCAGATCAATTGCTAAATCGTCCATATCTCTAAATCAGATGGAAAATTCTTTCACAGCAAACTTTCAGATCAATTGCTAAATCGTCCATATCTCTAAATCAGATGGAAAATTCTTTCACAGCAAACTTTCAGATCAATTGCTAAATCGTCCATATCTCTAAATCAGATGGAAAATTCTTTCACAGCAAACTTTCAGATCAATTGCTAAATTCTTTCACAGCAAACTTTCAGATCAATTGCTAAATCGCCCATATCTCTAAATCGGATGGAAATTTCTCGCAAGAGTACTTGAAAATATCTGCAAATGATCTTGAGTTAATCTAGATTTCCGCATTGAAATTTGGGAAAATGGGCTAAATCACCTTACAACACCCGACGCTGTCAAACCTCCGACATTCGCTTGAAAGCAGTAATGCTGTCTACAAAATGAGTAATACGTATTTTAAGTACACAATGGACTGCATGATACTATGCTGTTTTACTGGGTAAACATAATACACTCAGCGCGGTACAGTACTGTAGCTATGCTTGCGCATTGTCTCAGTATATCGCCATCTAGTCTTTATAGCACAAACTATTAGAAGTCAGCTGCTCCTGGCTCCTGGGCAATTGTAGAAGTCCGGTAGTCCGGCACGTTCGGGACCGGCCCGGTGCCGGATTACCGGAAATGCCGGACTATCGGGCGGTGCCTCTTACTACGATATAGGTTAAGGCGTCCAGCAAAAACAGCTGTAACAAGGCGTTTTGCAGTAAAATGTTGATCAGCGGAATCATTAGTTTAACAAATTTAGCTAAAAATTAGGACAGCACCAAATTTTCATTCAACACATTCAGTTTACATACAGTACATGTACTGTACAATATTTTAGTCTGACTTAAAAAAATCTCGAATATCTTTTTTCTTTTCGAGATCGTTGTCGCTCGGCATAAAAGTTATTCCTGATGATATGTAAATCAATAAGTTCAGTGGCATTATAATTAGTATTACACTCAGCAAAAGCGATGAATTTATTCAGGGACTCTGCCGCTTCTGCCCAGAAGATTATCTCCTTTTCTTCTGTTTCCTCATCTCAGTCACTCTTTTCAAGATTGTGTATATTTTGAGGGTTTAGTACACTTTGGATAATGACCTCATCGGTTAGCTCCTGCCCGGTAGGTTCATTGTTATCCATTTGAATCCACTCCGCGAGTTCCTCTTCAGATACACTATCCTAAGGATTGTTGTTGGTTACACTTCTTACAACGTCCAAAACTTCAGACACTGATTCGGGATGTTATTCCTCCTCAACAGTCTGTGTAGTTGAATCAAATGTAGGATCCGCAGTTCGGCAAAGTTTTCCCCAGCACCGCTGTAAAGAAATATTCTTTACTTGAGCCTAGGACAGTGCGACAGCATAGACGGTATCTTGTACATTGAACTTTTTTTTGAAATTCAGTTACATCACACTCAGTGTATAACAGGCTGCGAACTAAAGAACTCCTATAAAAACATTTAAAGTTCTGGATTACCCTTTGATCCATTGGCTGAATCAGTGACGTAACATTAGGCTGCAGAAGTCTGTTTCCAGAAACTAACTCAGCTACTGCTGGATGTGCTTTATAGTTGTCCAAAAGAAGGATGGCTTTGCTGTCTTCTGGTAGACCAAGGTTTTTGAAGCTTTCTTTGACTTGTGGCACAAAATGATGAAAGAACCAGTCTTTGAATAGGGTGGCGGTCATCCACGCATTTGATTGAGCGTCATAATGAACAGGCGAGTTCGTAACATTTTTAAATGCCCGATGTTTTCTAGATTTACCAGTTACAAAAGGAGTTATTCGGTGGCTTCCAGGCGCATTAACACATAGAAAAACTGTCAATCTGTCTTTGTTATTTTTAAACCCTTTAGCCGCCTTTCCACCTCCCGCAGTTAGAGTAGATGTTGATAAGCACTGCCATAGTAGGCCTGTTTCATCAGCATTGTAAATCTGATCAGCTGTTAGATTGTTAACTGTGGTTATTTCTTCAAACTCGTCTTCATATTTTTCTACCGAATCTTTGTTTGCTGAAAGTGTCTCTCCGGTTACATGAAGTCTTCGAATTCCATGCCGAAACAAAGTTTCTGAACCAACCATCAGAAAAATTGCATTCACTTTCTGCAACACCTAAGTCTTGCCCAAATTGATTTGCCTTTTTAATAACCATTGGCCCCGTTATCGGCTTTCCTTCGAAGCGTACTGCACTGAACCATTTTTACAATGAGCTATCTAATAGTTCCAGTTTTTTAAATGTTTGTCTGGAAGCCCATTTTTCAGTTATTACCGATTGAGAAGCAAATTTCATTAGTTCATCTTTTTGTTTTTTATGTCGTGAATGGTTGACGAGTCAATATTAAATTCATTCAACAAAATATTTCTATTTTCACCTTTCTCCAGGCGTTTGATGATTTCCACTTTCTGGTTGATGGTCAGAGTTACGTGCTTACGGTTCTCTCCTGATTTTGAACTTGAAGAAGGTTTCGGTTTCGAGAACATTATCATTGCTTGAATACCAAGAAAACTTCCACAGGGCACTTTGATATGTATGTTCGCTACACTACTGCACTACTGTAATACGGATCCTAGTTCGTAAGAAAAAAAATACTGTAGCGAAAAGTGCTCGCAACCAAAACAATGAACTGAACCTGGTTTTTGTGACAGCCAACAATGCTGATATTGTCTAACAATAGCAGATGCGTAGTGGACACTTCCGGGTCGTTTCGAAATGCGCCGTGCGTTTTCACTGTCACAAAAGTAAAAAAAGAAACATAAAAATTTCGTGGAATGGTGCCGGACTATCGGGCGTTCCGGACTGTTGGATGCCGCTTTAATGGAACTTTACTGTATCTCAAGGATCGCGCTATCTCACTGCCAACCTATGGTCTAACAGGAAATGGAATACAAAAATGCGTGTAAATGGGGTGTAACAATAAACCCAAAAAGTAGACAGACGGACGGTTAACAATAAAGTGGATATCGATCTCTCTCGTCACATGATCCAAAACACGTAAAAGAATAAACTTAAATTTCCGGTCAAAATAACTAATGAATAGACATTCGGACAGAGATAAACTCCAGTTCAGAAATACTTCAGTTTTATTTGTAGATATTATTAACTGTTGCACCCGATGTTGCCAGATTCATTACTGTACTAATGCAGCTGTAATGCCATCTAGGCGGAGGTGAGTAACAGCGGAAAAAATAAAGCATATCTCAGTGTTATTTTACTGTTACTCAGTTTACACTGAGACCAGAAGTGGATTTAGAATGTTAAACTAGTAGTATTTCTTGTAAAATTTTCTTTCCATGGAGTGGCTTGTTGTACTCTCGTTGGTGTTGTATGTGCTTTACAAAGGAAAATATCTTGTAATGATAATATCTTGTAATGGTGTTGTATTTGTTGTTATTGTTGTTGTTAGGTAATTATCTTTAAATTTTGACTTATTATAACATGACTGTAATTGATCACTGCCACCGGGATATTTCCCAATTGCGATATCTTCGTTAGTAATGATATAGAAATGTTCACCCTGGGCTTTTCACCCCGCGGGCAGCACGTGGGTGGGCAAGCGGCCGAGCGATCAGTGCGTGTACTTCAGAGACAGCGACATCTATAAACGGTGGACGATCGTTTGATTAGTTAGGGAATAGTGTTATATTTTTATTTTTAATGGACAGAAATCCAGGTAATATTCGATGCAACTTACGTTGTAAGCAATTAGCTGTTTTTGTTCTTTCAGGTATGTTGACCTGATACAACAAAGAATTTACCAGTAACTAAAAATGTTTTTGCAATATACGCAATGAATAACAATTTTCACTATTACATTTTATACATTATATTTTAGAAACATTCCTAGCGTGAAAGAAAGGTAAGGCGGATAAGCTGAGACTTATTGTAGCTTGAGTTTAAATAATCTAAAAATCTCATCAAGTGTCCAGTCATGTTTACAATGAATAACATTAGTTAGATTATTATTTGTTTTGGGTATATATTACTGTAGTCGCGCCCTAGTTCGTGAACCGTGGGCCACGGCTGAGTGGGCTAGGAAGTGGTCCTGAGAGTCAGGCTACCAGTTACTATGGAATGGGAGTGGGCACCTCGGACATATTCTGAGTCATGCCCTCCTTATGCTCAGGCGGCTAGGACTATACAATCTACCGGTGGCCCTCAACTCCTTAGAGCAGAAATCCTCACTGGGACTATGTGTAAGTAAAGGTAGCATCCTGCTTCACAGAATTTTTCACAGAGCACGCTCAGAACGTTTTAAGCAAGTTTGGGATCTATGGGAGTAACGGAGTTCCACTCCCGATTGACAGGCGAGGGACTCCTTGGAAACAACTTGGCAAACGAAATGGAAATTCATGGGGAGCCACTTCGTATGAACATTAATGGGACTGTGGAAGAAAGAAAATATAACTTGCTGATTCAGCAATGAGGATGAGTTTGGGGGTGTTAGGAATTGATGATATTCGGTTATGGTGAGAACGAGGAAGAGATTGGGGATTATAAAGTATTCCTAACAGGTGTTAAAAAGGGAAGGTAAGAGTGTGGGGTGGGATCGTTCATTGGGAACACTATTTCACGGAATATAGTTTTCCTTTGGCACGTAAATGAGTGAATGATGCGGGTAGATTTGGCGGTTGGGGGAATTAGGATGACGTCTCAATGTATTCACAATGTGAGATCGTGCAGATGAGGATAAAACTGCCAAGTTTTATGAAGCATTGAGTGATATCGTGGTCAGGATCAACAGAAGGATAGGATAGTGGTAATGGTCGATTTCAATGCGAGAGTTAGAAATAGAACTGAAGGATACGAGAGGGTGACTGGTAAATGTGGGGAAGATATGAAAGCTAATAGGAATGGGAAGCGTTTGCTGGACTTCTGTGCTATTATTTGATTAGCAGTCACGAGTACTTTCTTCAAGAATAAAGCTATACACCGCAACAATTGGGAGACTGTACATAACCAATTATGAATTCAGGAAATCTGTTAGTAACGTGCGGGTTTTCCGGGAATTTTTCGATAATGCGGACCACTGTCTGATCTCTAGAGAACTAAGTATCTAGCCTAGATGAGAAAAAGTGAAATCTGTCTGCAGACGAATAAGGTTCGGAAATCTCCAGGACGAGGAAAAAGTTCCAATGGAGGGTAAGCAGGCTCAGGATATAGAAATAGAATGGGTGGCATACAGGGACTCTGTAGTAGAAGCAGCAAGGGGGTGCCTATGAACAACTGTGTGTAAATATGGGGAAAAGGAAAATAACATCTTGGTGGAATGATGAAGTGAGAGCAGCTTGTAAACGTGAAACGAAGGTGTATCACAAATGGCTCCAAACAAGGACTGATGCAGACGGAGAATTGTACGTTTGAAAGTGAGGGTGCGATCAATGGTTGAAAGGAAGCCGAATGAAAACCAGTGTAGTTTCAGACCACAGAAGAGCTGTCAGAACCAGATTTTCAGCATGCGCCAGGTAACTGAAAAATTCTCCGAGAGAAATAGACAGTAATATTTATGTTTTATGGATCTAGAGAAGGCGTATCACAAAGTACCGATGGGAAATATGTTCCCCGTACTGGGAGACTACGGTATTAAAAGCAGATTATTATAGTCAAGGGCATGTATGTTGACAGTTGGGCTGCAGTAAGAACTGATGGTAGAATGAGTTTTCAAGCAGCCGATGATTGCCCTTGTACACGATCTATACAATAAACTTATTTAAACAATTCACCTCCTTTTCACCCTCTTAGCGCCTGAATATTCAAGAATCCTCCCTTAGTGACCACCTACCCCCGAATCTTGATTTCTTTATGTCCAGTAGTTATGACTCAGCGGTGATGAATCAGTCTGGACATAAATGGAACACATAGGCAATCTGTCACCAGAGCCATTGCCCTAAATGCAGATCAGTATTGATTGATTTTGATTTTGGAAAAGTGTTACAGTAAAACTAACGTAAAGACTAAGCGCAAATTGCATTCATACGGATTGTTCCTGGGATGAAATTAGCTAAAATGTGGCAACGCACAGTTGGATAATTTATTTTCTGTGAAAATTGTCTTAACGATTTGTAATGTGTCACTGAGGTGACATTTCTATTTACGACATCAACCCTGCAATCTATGATTGGCTATGTATAGTTAAGTTTTTCGGTCTATAAAATATAAGTCGTAAATTCCATTGTTACGGCGAAGGTGTACTTGTGAGCCGAAAGAAGTCATCAAGTGTCCTGTGTATATTTATTTCATAATACTGCGTCATATACATGTCTGATATTCAGTGTCAGTAGCCAATGAATTCGCCATGGCCATATCCTTCACACACAGGTGTCTGCAGGTGGCGCTGCTGGTGATCCTGGTACGTAAGTTTTTGTTATGTTTATTGCTCGCATTTAGTTGTTTATTAGTGGGTCACGGCCAGGCTGATTTCATTTCATTGTGATTTGCTTGCTCAGTGTTATGAGCAAAAATGGCCTCTTGGCAGTGGAATGTTTGTCAACTAATGATGTGTAACATAAAATTATCACGCTAATAACTCCATCTGTGGGACGGAGGGTTCAAATCCGGTAGGGGTAGTCAGATTTTTCAAGGGTAGAAAGTATTCGATACATTTGACCATTTTCGGTCCCCTCGGGTGGAAAATAGTACATTCCGTACTTGATATCGCACATGCATCGGAAAACCCCGAAACTCTTGTTGCGCAATTCGTAAAGCCAATAAAGAGCTCGTAGCTGGGAAGGAACTAGTGGATGGATGCACAGACGTACTATGAGAGGCGCTTATTCTTAGAAAATCACTGATTATTGTTTATATGTATTTCAGACTATTTACACGTCCTAGCACATATCCCGCACAGGTGTAAGGCATAGTGATGTAGGCCTATTTAAAACTAGAGTATATAAATCATTAATAATATGATTTAATTATATTTATTTTACATTATTTTGCAATTTTCTTTCGTAAAGGAGAACGCACACTGACCTCCCTTTGTGTTAATCCTTGTAGTATACGAGAATTTCAAGAACCACTTGTGATTCGTGAATCAGAAAATGTCCATACGTGTCGTACGATGTCGGCAAGTTAATGAATGATCTCTGGTACCCAGCTGGTGTTCACCACACAAAATTAATCAAGAATTTAGCCCAGCAGACATCCGCTTCTCTTCCTTTTGGTATACTGAAGAGGAATGCCTAAAATTCATGCACAGGCAGCCAAAATGTCATCAAATGAAAATTAAAATGAAGCCGTACTAATATTGTTATTATTATTATTATTATTATTATTATTATTATTATTATTATTATTATTATTATTTCTTGTCAGAACATTATTGACTTTCATAACACATTCATGCCCATACGGTGATATAACTATATATATAAAATAACTTGTCCTGACTGACTGACTGACTGCCTGACTGATTCATCATCGCCGAGCCAAAACTACTGGACATAAAGAAATGAAATTTTGGGGATACATTCATATTAAGATGTAAGTGCTCGCTAAGAGAGGATTTTTGGATATTCCGTCGCTAAGGGGGTGAAAAGGGGGGTGAAATTTTAAAATTAGTGTATCTATATTTCAGAACTTTAAAAGTTTACAGATGTAAAAATTGGTATTTAGAATCTTCTTTAAAAATAAGGAAACACGTATTTTTTTGTTTTCAGAAAATCCCAATAGGAGGGATGAAAAAGGGTGAAAATGGGGAAAAATGGGTTGAATGCCTTTAATCAGTATACCGGTACTTATATCTCAGAAACTGAAGATATTACAGACCTGAAAATTGGTACTTTTGATCTCCTTTAAAATAAAGAAACACGTATTTTTTTGTTTTTGGAAAATCCAATTAATGGGATAGTGAAAAGGGGGTGAATTTTTAAAATGAATGAATCTATATCTCCAAACTTTTAAAGTTTGCAGATGTAAAAATTGGTATTTAGAATCTTCATTAAAAATAAAGAAACACGTATTTTTTTGTTTTCGGAAAATCGCAATAGGAGGAGTGAAAAGGGGTGAAAAAGGGGTTGAATGCCTTTAATGAGGGTACTTATATCTCAGAAACTGAAGATATTACAGACCTGAAAATTGGTGTTTGGGATCTCCTTTAAAATAAAGAAACACAAATTTTTTTGTTTGTGGAAAATCCAATTAAGGGGAGTGAAAAGGGGGGTAATATTTTAAAATTGTATCTATATCTCAAAACTTTTAAAGGTTATAGATGTGAAAATTGGTATTTAGAATCTCCTTTAAAAATAAAGAAACACGTATATTTTGTTTTCGGAAAATCCTAATAGGAAGGGTGGAAAAGGTTCAAAAAAGGGTCGAATGCATTTCATGAGTCTACAGTACCTATATTTCAGAACCTGAAGATATTACAGACCTGAAAATTGCTGTTTGGGATATTCTTTAAAAATAAAGAAACACGTACTTTTTTGTTTGTGGAAAATCCAATTAACGGGGGGGGGGGAGTGAAAAGGGGGTTATTTTTTAAAATGAGTGTATCTATATCTCAAAACTTTTAAAGTTTATAGATGTAAAAATTGGTATTTAGAATCTCCTTTAATAATAAAGAAACACATATTATTTTGCTTTCAGAAAATCCCAATAGGAAGGGTGGAAAAGGGTGAATAATGGGTTGAATGCCTTTATTGAGTCTACTTGTATTTCAGAACCTGAATATATTACAGACCTGAACATTTGTATTTTGGATCTACTTTAAAAGTAAAGAAACACGTATTTTTTCGTTTTTTGAAAATCCAAATAATGGGAGGGGGTGAAAAAGGGGGTGAATTTTTTAAAATGAGTGTGTCTAAAACTTAAAACTTTAAAATTTACAGATGTAAAAATCGGTAGTTAGAATCCCCTCTAAAAATAAAGGAACACGTATTTTTTTGTTTCCTGTAAATCCTAATAGGAGGGGTGTAAAAGGGTGAAAAATGGGTTGAATGCCTTTAATGAGGATACATATATCTCAGAAACGAAGGATATTACAGAACTGAAAATTTGTATATGGGATCTCCTTTAAAAATAAAGAAACGCGTTTTTTAGTTTTTGGAAAATCCAACTAATGGCGGTTAAACAGGAGTGACAAATTGGGGTGAATTTTTTGAAAGACTATATCTACAGATTATCTTGGAAACGTAAAATGTTACAGACGTAAAAAGTGGATGTTTGGAATCTCCTGTAAATGTAAAGAAACAGAGGTGATTTGTTTTTGGAAACTCCACTTAAGGGGAACTCAAAAGGGGTGAAATTTTAAAATGAGAATTTTCACAGTATATCTAAAAAAACTTAACATGTTACAGAAGTGATAAATGGTATCTTTTATCTCTATTAAACACAAAGAAACGTGTATTTTTAGTTTTCGGAAATACCACTTGGGTGGAGGGGGGGTTAAAGTGACTGAAAATGGTGTTGAATTCTTTTAATTAGGCTACTGATATCTCAAAAATGAAGATGTTACAGACGTGAAATTTGATATTTGCAACCTGCTTTAAAAGTAAAGAAACACGTATTCTCGGAAAATCCAATGAAGGGTTGGTGAAAGAATTGAAAAATTAATTGTCTTAATTGTATGAGAATACATACCTCTAATAAAAACTAAAGTTGTTACAGACGTGAAAATTCGTATTTGGATCTCCTTTCAAAACAAAGAAAAACGCGTTTTGGGGGGAAACCATCTTGGAGGGCGGGAGTGTAAAGGAGATGAATTCCTTTCATGAGGACACATAAATCAAAAACTGAAGAAGTTAGAGTCGTGATAATTGGTATTTAGAGGATCCTTTACTATTAAAGAAACAAGTATTTTTTGCGGGAAAATTCACTTAGGTGGGGGGGGGGGAGTAGTTTGAAATGAAGTGAAGAACGTAAATTATTTTTATGGGGATACTTATATCTCACAACTGAAGGTAATAGACGTGAACATTGGTGTTTGGAATCTCCCTTAAACATATAGAAACAAGCCTTCTTTTAAATTTTTTGGGGGGGAGGGGGTTGGTAAATAAACTTAACGGCGGTAGGGTGTAGAAGGAGGTGAGACCAATTGATTTTACTGTTATTAATGTACTTAAAAGGATCCTCCGTTGCTCAGGCAGCAGCGCGCCGGCCTCTCACAACTGGGTTCCGTGGTTCAAATCCCGGTCACTCCATGTGACATTCGTGCTGGACAAAACGGAGGCGGGACAGGTTTTTCTCCGGATACTCCGGTTTTCCGGTCATCAGCCATTCCAGCAACACATAATAATAATAATAATAATAATAATAATAATAATAATAATAATAATAATAATAATAATAATAATAATAATAATAATAATAATGTTCCGGACCGTCATCAAATGTGCGGACCGCGCTGGAAACGGCTACTGGACGGGTAATGACTAAGAATGCAGTCCGACCGCCGGTTCAATGCCGCCAAGGCACCCAATATAACACCACGCCGGATCTCCTGAAGGATTTTATCCATATTAAAAACGATTATAGGAAAAGATGGCAAAGATTTACGTACACAACTGACCGGGAAGAATACCTGAGCCTAGCCCGGGAAGTACGAACTCGATTGCTGGAAAGGAAGATTGAAAAATGGGAGGAAACGTGCCGTAAAATAAGAGAAAACGAGTCAGATCGGGAATTTTGGTGGATTCTCGCAGAAAACGAGTCAGATCGCGAATTTCGGCGGATTATATATCTAAAACAATAAGCATTCAATTATAAATTTCAGTATAATACCGTAGCGAAGCACGGGTATCTTGCTAGTATATAAAATAACTTGTCCTGACTGACTGACTGACTGACTGATTCATCATCGCCGAGCCAAAACTACTGGACATAAAGAAATTAAATTTTGGGGATATATTCATATTAAGATGTAGGTGCTCGCTAAGAGAGGATTTTTGGATATTCCGTCGCTAAGGGGGTGAAAAGGGGGGTGAAATTTTAAAATGAGTGTATCCATATCTCAAAACTTTAAAAGTTTACAGATGTAAAAATTGGTATTTAGAATCTTCTTTAAAATTAAGGAAACACGTATTTTTTTGTTTTCAGAAAATCCCAATAGGAGGTGTGAAAAAGGGTGAAAATGAGGGAAAATGGGTTGAATGCCTTTAATCAGGATACCGGTACTTATATCTCAGAAACTGAAGATATTACTGACCTGAAAATTGGTACATTTGATCTTTTTTTAAAATAAAGAAACACGTATTTTTTTGTTTTTGGAAAATCCAATTAATGGGAGGGTGAAAATGGGGGAGATTTTTAAAATGAGTGATTCTATATCTCCAAACTTTTAAAGTTTGCAGATGTAAAAATTGGTATTTAGAATCTTCATTAAAAATAAAGAAACACGTATTTTTTTGTTTTCGGAAAATCGCAAAAGGAGGAGTGAAAAGGGGTGAAAAAGGGTCGAATGCATTTCATGAGTCTACTTATATTTCAGAACCTGAAGATATTACAGACCTGAAAATTGGTGTTTGGGATCTCCTTTAAAAATAAAGAAACACATATTTTTGTTTGTAGAAAATCCAATTAATGGGGGGGGGGGTGAAAATGGGGTGATTTTTTAAAATGGGTGTATCTATATCTGAAATATTTTAAAGTTTATAGATGTAAAAATTGGTATTTATGATCTCCTTTAAAAATAAAGAAACACGTATTCTTTTGTTTTCAGAAAATCCCAATAGGAAGGGTGTAAAAGGCTTAATAATGGGTTGAATGCCTTTAATGTGACTACTTATATTTCAGAACCTGAAGATATTACAGACCTGAAAATTGGTATTTTGGATCTTCTTTAAAAGTAAAGAAACACGTATTTTTTTCGTTTTTGGAAAATCCAAATATTGGAGGGTGAAAAGGGGGGGGGGGGGGGTGAATTTTTTAAAATGAGTGTGTCTACAACTTAAAACTTTAAAATTTACAGATGTAAAAATTGGTAGTTCGAATCTCCTCTAAAAATAAAGGAACATGTATTTTTTGTTTCCTGTAAATCCTAATAGGAGGGGTGTAAAAGGGTGAAAAATGGGTTGAATGCCTTTAATGAGGATACATATATCTCAGAAACGAAAGATATTACAGACCTGAAAATTGGTGTTTGGGATCTCCTTTAAAAATAAAGAAACACGTATTTTTTGGTTTTTGGAAAATCCAATTAATGGCGGTTAAACAGGAGTGACAAATTGGGGTGAATTTTTTGAAAGACTATATCTACAGATTATCTTGGAAACGTAAAATGTTACAGACGTAAAAAGTGGATGTTTGGAATCTCCTGTAAATGTAAAGAAACAGGGGTGATTTGTTTTTGGAAACTCCACTTAAGGGGAACTCAAAAGGGGTGAAATTTTAAAATGAGAATTTTCACAGTATATCTAAAAAAACTTAACATGTTACAGAAGTGATAAATGGTATCTTTTATCTCTATTAAACACAAAGAAACGTGTATTTTTAGTTTTCGGAAATACCACTTGGGTGGAGGGGGGGTAAAAGTGACTGAAAATGGTGTTGAATTCTTTTAATTAGGCTACTGATATCTCAAAAATGAAGATGTTACAGACGTGAAATTTGATATTTACAATCTGCTTTAAAAGTAAAGAAACACGTATTCTCGGAAAATCCCTTGAGGGCGGGGGGGGGGGGAAGAATTGAAAAATTAATTGAGTTAATTCTATGAGAATACATACATCTAATAAATAATAAAGTTGTTACAGACGTGAAAATACGTATTTGGATCTCCTTTAAAAACAAAGAAAAACGCATTTGGTGGGGAAACCATCTTGGAGGGCGGGAGTGTAAAGGAGTTGAATTCCTTTCATGAGGACACATAAATCAAAAACTCTGAAGAAGTTAGAGTCGTGATAATTGGTATTTAGAAGATCCTTTACTATTAAAGAAACAAGTATTTTTTGAGGGGAAAATTCACTTCGGGAGGGGGGGGGGGGGGGGAGTATTGGGAAATGAAGTGAAAAAAGTAAATTATTTTTATGGGGATACTTATATCTCAAAACTGAAGGTAATAGACGTGAACATTGGTGTTTGGAATCTCCCTTAAACATAAATAAACAAGCATTATTTTAATATTTTTTTTTTGGGGGGGGGGGGGTGGCGGTAAATAAACTTAACGGCGGTGGGGTGTAGAAGGAGGTGTATCCAATTGATTTTACTGTTATTAATGTACTTATAAGTATCCTCCGTTGCTCAGGCGGCAGCGCGCCGGCCTCTCACAGCTGGGTGCCGTGGTTCAAATCCCGGTCACTCCATGTGACATTCGTGCTGGACAAAACGGAGGCGGGACAGGTTTTTCTCCGGATACTCCGGTTTTCCCTGTCATCAGCCATTCCAGCAACACATAATAGTAATAATAAAAATAATAATAATAATAATATTCCGGACCGTCGTCAAATGTGCGGACCGCACTGGTAACGGCTCCTGGACAAATGACTAAGAATGCAGTCCGGCCGCGGGTTCAGTGCCGCCAAGGCACCCAATATGACACCACGCCGGTTCTCCTGAAGGATTTTATCCATATTAAAAATGATTATAGGAAAATATGGCAAAGATTTAGGGACCCAACTGACCGGCAGGAATACCTGAGCCTAGCCCGGGAAGTACGAAATCGATTGCTGGAAAGGAAGATTGAAAAATGGGAGGAAACATGCCGTAATCTAATAGAAAACGAGTCAGATCGGGAATTTTGGTGGATTCTCGCCGAAAACGAGTCAGATCGCGAATTTCGGCGGATTATATATCTAAAACAATAAGCATTAAATTGTAAATTTCAGTATAATACCGTAGCGAAGCACGGGTATCTTGCTAGTATATATATAAAATAACTTGTCCTGACTGACTGACTGACGGATTCATCATCGCCGAGCCAAAACTGCTGCACATAAAGGAATGAAATTTTGGGGATATATTCATATTAAGATGTAGGTGCTTGCTAAGAGAGGATTTTTGGAAATTCCATCGCTAAGGGGGTGAAAAGGGGGTTGAAATTTTAAAATGATTGTATCAATATCTCTAAACTTTAAAAGTTTACAGATGTAAAAATTGGTATTTAGAATCATCTTTAAAAATAAGGAAACACGTATTATTTTGTTTTCAGAAAATCCCAATAGGAGGGGTGAAAAACGGTGGAAAAGGGGTTGAATGCCCTTAATCAGGATACCGGTACCTATATCTCAGAAACTGAAGATATTACAGACCTGAAAATTAGTTTTTGATCTCTTTTATAAATAAAGAAACACGTATCTTTTTGTTTTTGGAAAATCCAATTAATGGGAGGGTGAAAAAGGGGGTGAGTTTTTAAAATGAGTGCATCTATATCTCAAAACTTGGAAAGTTTACAGATGTAAAAGTTGGTATTTAGAATCTTTATTAAAAATAAAGAAACACGTATAATTTTGTTTTCGGAAAATCCCAATAGGAGGGGTG
This sequence comes from Anabrus simplex, assembly GCF_040414725.1. Taxonomy (NCBI): domain Eukaryota; kingdom Metazoa; phylum Arthropoda; class Insecta; order Orthoptera; family Tettigoniidae; genus Anabrus; species Anabrus simplex. The sequence goes on along the minus strand of NC_090265.1, from coordinate 1,596,987,729 downwards.
AAAAGGGGTGAAAATTAATGGAATGCCTTTAATCAGGATACTTATATCTAAGAAACTGAAGATATTACAGACCTGATAATTGGTACTTTTGATCTTCTAAAAATAAAGAAACACGTATTTTTTGGTTTTTGGAAAATCCAATTAATGGGAGGGTGAAAAGGGGATGAATTTTTAAAATGAGTGCATCTATATCTCAAAACTTTTAAGTATATAGATGTAAAAATTGGAGTTTAGAATCTTCTTTAAAAATAAAGAAACAGGTATAATTTTGTTTTCGGAAAATCACAATAGGAGGGGTGAAAAGGGGTGAAAAATAGGTTGATTGCCTTTAATGAGGATACTTATATCTCAGAAACTGAAGATATTACAGACATGAAAATTGGTGTTTGGGATCTCCTTTAAAAGTAAAGAAACGCGTATTTTTTTTGTTTTCGGTAAATCTAATTAATGGGGGTGAAAAGGGGGTGAATTTTTAAAATGAGTGTATCTATATCCCAAAACTTTTAAAGTTTATAGATGTAAAAATTGGTATTTAGAATCTCCTTTAAAAATAAAGAAACAGGTATTTTTTGTTTTCGGAAAATCCCAATAGGAAGGGCGGAAAAGGGTGAAAAATGGGTTGAATGCCTTTAATGAAGCTACTTATATTTCAGAACCTGAAGATATTACAGACCTGAAAATTGGTGTTTGGAATCTCTTTTAAAAAGAAAGAAACATGTATTTTTTGTTTTTGGGAAATCCCATTAATGGGGAGGGGGGCTCAAAGGGGTGAATTTTTAAAATGAGTGTATCTATATCTCAAAACTTTTAAAGTTTATAGATGTAAAAATTGGTATTTTAGAATCTCCTTTAAAAATAAACAATCACGTATTTTTTTGTTTTCGGAAAATCCCAATGGGAAGGGTGGAAAAGGGGGAAAAGGGGCTTGAATGCCTTTAATGAGGCTACTTATATTTCAGAACGTGAAGATATTACAGAGCTGAAAATTGGTATTTGGGATCTACTTTAAAAATAAAGAAGCAGGTATTTTTTCGTTTTTGGAAAATCCAAATAATGGGGTGAAAATGGGGGGTTAATTTTTAAGATGAGTGTGTCTACATCTTAAAACTTTAAAAGTTTACAGATGTAAAAATTGGTATTTAGAATCTCCTTTAAAAATAAAGGAACACGATTTTTTTTGTTTTCTGTAAATCCCAATAGTAGGGTTGTAAAAGGGTGAATAATGGGTTGAATACCTTTAGTGAGGATACATATATCTCAGTAACTGAAGATATTACAGAACTGAAAATTTGTATAAGGAATCTCCTTTAAAAATTAAGAAACATGTATTTTTTTTTTTGGAAAATCCAATTGATGGCGGTTAAACAGGAGTGACAAATTGGGGTGAAGTTTTCGAAAGACTATATCTACAGAATATCTGAGAAACGTAAAATGTTACAGACGTAAAAAGTGGGTATTTGGAATTTCCTGTAAATGTAAAGGAACATAGGTGATTTGTTTTTGGAAACTCCCCTTAAGGGGAAATAAAAAGGGGTGAAATTTTCAAATGAGAATTTCTACAGTATATCTCAAAAAATTTAACATGTTACAAAAGTGAAAAATGGTACTTTTTACCTCTATTGAAAATAAAGAAACGTGTATTTTTTGTTTTCGAAAATACCACTTGAGTGGTGGCGGGGTAAAAGTGACTGAAAATGGTGTTGCTTTCTTTTAATTAGGCTACTGATATCTCAAAAGTGAAGATGTTACAGACGTGAAATTTGTTATTTGGAATCTGCTTTAAAAGTAAAGAAACACCTATTTTCTGAAAATCCAATGAGGGGGGGGGGTTGAAAGAATTGAAAAATTATTTGATTTAATTGTATGAAAGTACATACATCTAAAAAAAAAATAAAGTTGTTACAGACGTGAAAGTTGGTATTTGGATTTCCTTTAAAAACAACGAAAAACGCGTTTTGGGGGGGGGGACAATCTTGCGGGGCGGCAGTGGAAAGGAGTTGAATTACTTTCACGAGGACACATAGATAAAAAACTGAAGAAGTTAGAGTCGTGATAATTGGTATTTAGAAGATCCTTTACTATTAAAGAAACAAGTAATTTTTTGGCCGGAAAATTCACTTAGCGGGGGGAGGGGGGGGGGCAGTGTGAGAGGAAATGAAAAAGTGAATTATTTTTATGGGGATACTTATATCTCATAACTGAAGGTAACAGACGTGAACATTTGTGTTGGAATCTCCTTTAAACATAAAGAAACGCGCCTTCTTTTATTTATTTTTGGCGGGGGGGGGGAATAAACTTAACGGCGGTGGGATGTAAAAGGAGGTGAGACCAATTGATTTTACTTTTCACAATGTACTTATAAGGAGTCTCCGTTGCTCAGGCGGCAGCGCTCCGGCCCCTCACAGCTGGGTACCGTGGTTCAAATTCCGGTCACTCCATGTGACATTCGTGCTGGACAAAACGGAGGCGGGACAGGTTTTTCTCCGGTTACTCCGGTTTTCCCTGTCATCATTCATTCCAGCAACACTGTCCAATATTTCATTTCATTTGCCATTCATTGATGATTGCCCCAGAGGAGTGCTTCGGCAGGCGGCACAATTCCTATTGTCGCCGCTAGATGGTGCTTTATTCATTCCTTTCCTGACCCTGTCGAATGACTGGAAACAGGCAGTAAATTTTCGATGTACTTATTCTGATCATAAACCGATCATTTTTAGTCTTTCCTGGGTTCGATTTCAACAGCCATCTTTTCCTTCGGAGAACGTTCTTAGATTACAGTAGACTCTCCTGGCATATAAATGAAAATTTAAACACATTTGAAATAAACGATAGGAATGAGATTGACCGTCAGATTGTTCACCTCTATAATAAGGTCAATAATGCACGGAAGTATGTCATTCGTATCGCAGAAATCCCGCACACTTGCCTACGCGTGACAATGATGCTGATCACATTGTCAACAATGACAATGGCAGCAGATGTAATTTACTGCTAAGTAACGGTATAAATAGTAAGTTCGAACCCCACTGTCGGCAGCCCTGAAAATGGTTTTCCGTGGTTTCCCATTTTCACACCAGGCAAATGCTGGGGCTGTACCTTAATTAAGGCCACGGCCGCTTCCTTCCTACTCCTAGCCCTTCCCTGTCCCATCGTCGCCATAAGACTTATCTGTGTCGGAGCGACGTAAAGCAACTAGAAAAAAAAAGTAACGGTCTTGCATCTTGCTATGGGGTCCAGAACATCTAATAATAATAATAATAATAATAATAATAATAATGTTCTGGACCGTCGTCAAATTCTGCGGACCGCGCTCGAAACGGGACCTGGCCTGGTAATGTCTACGAATACAATCCGGCCGTGGGTTCAGTACCGCCAAGGCACCCAAGACGACACCACGCCGGATCTCCTTCAGGATATGATCCATACTAAAAATACTTATAGGAAAAGATGGCAAAGATTTAGGGACCCAACTGACCGCGTGGAATACCTGGACCTAGCCCGGGAAGTACGAAATCGATTGCTGGAAAGAAAGATTGAAAAATGTTAGGAACTATGCCGTAATCTCTCAGAAAACGAGTCAGGTCGCGAATTTTGGCGGATTCTCTCAGAAAACGATTCAGATCGCGAATTTCTGAGGATTATATATAAAACGTCAAGCATTCAATTTTAAATTTCAGTATAATACCGTAGCGAAGCACGGGTATCTTGCTAGTTTATAAATAAAGGAATCCTGTTTTGCCGGTAACATTTTCAGTTTGTGGTTCTCCTTGCAAAATGTTTTAATCATCCAATTAAATTATGAAATATGGAGTAAAAGAATAGCTTAATCCTTTCTTTGTTCGTTAACTAAATGAGTATATAACGTAACTCAATCAAAACACTTCATGCTAGGTGCAGAGCAATGTTGTGTTCATACGACATGCCAACATTCTCTTTGGAGCATATAATTCCTAATAAACTACTCGGATGTTCTGCATGAAAATTACTACAGCAACGGAGGAAGATGATCTGATAAACATGAAAAATAAAAGTGAAGATGTTTTCTAGTGTATAAAGCCCCTTAAATTTGACTTCAATATGTTCCACTCATCTGGTTTTCATTTAATCTCCAGAATTGTGAACAGATTGAAGTAGCCTACATTTTAAACAATTGAATGGATTTTTGAATCTTGCAGGTTTTGGCGGCCCTGATCTAGTCTCAAGGCGAGTTCATGCATTAAGGATTATGCGGTTAAGTACGAAGAGAGAAGCTTCGTTTTGAGGTAACATTGAGGTAGAGTTGGTAGCCTTTCCAGACCAAGAGTAAACTTAAGGGCCTTTTAGAGGCGTTTTCAACTTAATGTCCTTTGAATGATGAAGGCTGAATTAAGCAAAATAGTATATATTCAGCGATCTTCACCATACAATCTCAGTAATAATAATAATAATAATAATAATAATAATAATAATAATAATAATAATAATAATAATAATAATAATAATAATAATAATAATCAGCTATCGTGTGTAAACAGTTTGATTCGACATCATCTAGACTGCCTGCTCTTCAATTTCGACGTTACATTTTACTCTCAGATCTCTGATGAAATATGGCTAGTTATTAAACTACTGTACTTTTGTCGGATAAACACCAAATCTGTTATCAGAGAAAGTTTATGTGCCGTTTACATGGAGTATCGAGTGGACTTTCCTACGCCCTTCAAAAACCCAACTTCCTCTATCGGGTTACAGCTCACGATCTTTGGATCCGAAGACCGACTCTCTACCACTGATATCAGAGAGACCCAATTGCTTATAGCAATTTACCTCTTAAATTTTATCACAAAGTATTACATCTATGTTAGCGTTTACCTGTGGTTTGGTACGAATGGAAATGTTCCCAGTCGGATATGAATTTCAACCTATACTAACTCCCTCCTGCTTTCCAGCGAGACTGCGGCAGTGTTTCAACGTTCCACGCGAACAGTACGCGAAGCTTGTCAGTATGAGCGTAGCTGGTGGAAGCGACACGAATGACAGAATACCTCGATCAGAGATAAGGTAATTCTATGATCTTACGGTAGCGGGTTACCTTTCCTTACTTTTTGCAGTGGTCCCCGCGAAAATAGGAGGGATAAGCTTACTGTCTCCCCTCCTAACACGAGCCCAAGCGAGCCGAATCTGCTGTAGAAGAAGCGAGCTTGATTTCTTAAACAGTACCTAAAGCGATTATACTGCTGGAAAAACAAATTATAGGATAATTATTGATCGTTACTAAATGTTATTCTTTTCTGTGTTATTAGTGTTCAGCATATCTTGCAAGTTTGCATCAGATGGGAAAGATGTGTTGGCGTAAAGTAAATAAAGTTCAACAAGAGAATTTCAGACCAGTGGTGAAACAGGGAGGTGGGATCCTGATGGTATGGGAGCTTCAGGCGTCGGCGAACTGCAATTAATATATGATACTCGTAGAAAAGTTAAACGGAAAAGACTGCTTCTCATTTTACCAAAATAGTGTCTCTAAACGTAAGGTAAAAGTAACAAGAACTTTTCAATCTGTCAAACACACTACAACTAGAATATAAATAATAACACTATAAACATACCTGTAAAAATTCACACTATTTTACGAAGAATGGCATGTTTCGTTCTACAAGAACATCCTCAAATTCTAACATATCACTTAAAACATGCTTTACGTTGCGTAAACTTGTCAATGATGGAGAGTTTAGTGATAATAAAGTTTGTTAAAGGAAAATGTGGTGTAGTGGTTAGCGTCATTAGCTGCCACCCCCGGAGGCCCGGGTTCGATTCTTGGTTCAGTCAGGAAATTTGAAAAGTGGTACGAGGGCTGGAACGGGGTTCACTCAGCCTCGGGAGGTCTAGTGAGTAGAGGTGGGTTCGATTCCCACCTCAGCCATCCTGGAAGTGGTTTTCCGTAGTTTCCCACTTCTCCTCCAGTCAAATGCCGGGATGGTACCTAACTTAAGGTTACGGCCGCTTCCTTTCCTCTTCCTTGTCTATCACTTACAATCTTCCCGCCCCCCCCCCGTAAGGGCCCTCTTCAGCATAGCAGGTGAGGCAGCTTGGACGTGGTACTGGTCATCCTCCCCAGTTTCATCCTCCGACCCAGAGTCTGAAGGTCCAGGACACTGCCCTTAATGCGGTAGAGGTGGTATCGCTCGCGGAGTCCGAGGGAAAAACCGACCCTGGAGGATAAACAGATAAAGAAAAAGAATAAGAAAATTTGAGCCAACATCCCATTTACAACAAGGTCCGACTCGTTGGCTGAATGCTCAGCGTACTAGCCTTCGGTTCAGAGGGTCCCGGGTTCGATTCCCGGCCAGGTCGTGGATTTTAATTGCTCCCGATTAATTCTTCTGGCTCGGGGACTTGGCGGTTACGTCGCACCTACACAGATAGTTCTTACGGCAACGACGGGATAGGAAAAGGCTAGGAGGGGGAAGCAAGCGACCGTAGCCTTGATTGAGGTACAGCCCCCGCATTTTCCTGGTGTGAAAGTGGAAAACTACGGAAAACCATCTTCAAGGCTGCCGACAGTGGTGTTCGAACCCTAAAGCAACTGTTAAATTCCTACGATATACTTCTACGTTGTTGCTTGTTGTGTGGTATGGAGAGGTGGAAATGTGTTGTACGTAATATTTACATACTTCAACAAGATCGCGTGCGGTTGAGCAGTAGAGGGTTAAAATTGTGTAGGCTCTGCATATCGCCAATTTCTGTTTTAATGGCCATGTGAGTGAGTAGGAGCATGCTTTGTGCAAAGCAGTAGACTAATTAGGCGTCTGATTGCAGTTAAGACCTGGAATCCAAATCAAGAGCTGATAGAGTACGAGACCTTCCTACATTTACCTCAAGCAGACGACATAAACATGAAGCCATCCAAGTAGATGAAACCAGGACTGCCTACCCAGGATGACGCAGCCTGATGATGGGCTAAACAGAGTAGCCGTGTCCGCAATGGAGGGACCATGAGGTCATCAATAATGAGATAAGTGAACAGGTGTTTTGGTATGTGTTGGGGTAATAATGTTTCGCAGATAGTTTACTTTTGATGTGAATAAGATGTTAATTAAGCCCCTCAGGCACCGTCTTAATGAAAGTAAGATGTTAGTCAAGCACTTCAGGCGACCTTTATGTGTAAATAACATGTTGACTAAGCTCTTCTGGCAATTAATTAATTTTTGTGGCACTATTGCATGTATAGGCAGTGTTTTTTAGCTTTGATTTAAGGGTAATGATGGAGATACGTATAACTTAGGTTTGATACTATGTAAATATTTCATTTTATTCCTTTACGCATGTTAATGTAGTTAGTTGTACAGTTGGTGACTTCAAATGAAAGTTCTGCCAACTGAGATGTCGTGTGGGAATTTGTTACGAAGTGTTTGTTAACTTGAAGATAGGATTGGCATGATTACATGTATGTGCATGAATTTCAGTGAGATGGGATGAGCAGTATGCATGCATTTGCAACGTTGAACCAGTAAGGATTTTCTAAATTTTCTGGCAGAGTTTTCCCACAAGTGTGCACTTGATCTGAACCAGGGTCTTAGAGACAAAGTGTTATATTGAACGGAGGACACTCCGTAGATTATATGAAGAATTAACACATGGAAATGATTTTATTTTTGATGAAGTGGACCCGTGATGAGGTCGGGCACATAGGCCTTAATGTGAATGAGAGGGAATGATCCCATTTGTATTATGAAAAGGGCCAGTGATCAGTATATACCTGCTTTAGAGGAGTAGAAGAGGAAATGCCCCATTTTGTCGAGACAGTGTCAGCGGTGTGGGGAACTGGGCCGTGTAAATGGTATGTTACTTTTTTTGCCGTCCGAGACTACCTTCTCCATCCCGCTCTGCCAGTGGTCGTTGACACAACTAGCACCCGGAGTGAGGGTAGGATCCTTTCTTTAAGCAGACTGCAAGTGATATGTGTCTCTTTCAATTTAGCGCGTTCTTTAATTTTCAGGTGTAGCAGAATCTGTGTCTTACTGTGTGGTCATATTATTGTACTTATTGGTGTTGTTTATATTTCGTTATTGTTTCTTTGATTAGAGATTGAAGTAGCACGAAAGCTACATAGTTGTTTGTGGGTTCAATCCCATCCTGTGCTTTGTGAAATCGGGCTGACATTTAACTTCTGTGTTTTTGGAACGGAATAATTTAGTCCTGTTTTTAATGTACATGTGTAAATATATCCCTATGTGAGGGAATTTCTAATAGTGATTAGTTTATAGATCTGTGAAGTATTACTGCTCCTAACATTAGAAATAATCTACGTCCGGCCAGGCGTTCTACCTGTTCAAACTTATCACAATTCCCCGAGGCAAAAGTAATTATCTCGCGAACTCCATGAATTTGTTGTTTGATTGCCACTTCATGGCTTGCAGTTTAACTTGTAATTTCGCGAGTAATTCATTGCCTTTCTATTCTGTAAATTTTGAGTTTCTTTTCTACATTCATTTTTGTGTTCTCAATTATGAAACTTACTTCGTTTTTCATTTACCCACACAACGACATTTCCTTTCCTATTAGATCTTTAAGATCCTTTTAGTTATATTTATTAAGGCCACAGACCGTCCACGCGCTCTGCGACTTCTAGCCAGGCACAGCAAGGACAGGGAAGATAGGTACGTTGTATAACCCCGTACTCACTCAACTTATCCAATTAATTAAGTACCTATAGGGTATAATATGCATGTTTTTTTCAGAATAGCTGTTTTCTTAAGAATTAACCATCATTAAATTGAATAAAGACCTAAAATAAAAATCCTATACATTCAAAATTCCATATCCACACGTTCTCTGAATCCATCGTTCTACAGTCTGCTTAATTCACGATCATGCTAATTGAAAATAATTCCATTAGAGTTCAATTTCTACTCACTTATGTGAAGACATACCAGATACATTCTGACAGCGATCTCTACCGTTATAAGCTGCACAAGGGTTCACCATCCTTGAATAATTTTCCATTCCACACGTAAGGCCTAATATAACTCTTCTTTAATATTTCTCATCAATTTAACTACTGCAAAAGCTCTCATTCACTGAAAACATTTGGTAATGTATTATCAGTCCTTCACATATAATACTACAACAGATCCACCAACCGACACGATTCAAAATGGAAGCACGCAAGGAACTGTAAACATTATCACGTGCATTCAAAGCTAAATTTACCACAATATGACGATTCGCGAGTGTGTTCAATATTCCTCATAGCATCAGCGCGCTCCGTGAGTCTAGATCAGTAATATTAAACATGAACTGATGCCGACTTTGACGAAAGAAACAGATCGAAACAAATCATTGTGGAATCAAAGAAGAAGTCATGGGAAGGTTTTGGTAGTAACCTGGAAAGCTTGATAAAGAAACAAGGAAACCTTTATGGACGGTAATAAACAACCTCAGATAGAGGGCGAAAAAAAAAGGAAATTGATAGTGTTTTGGATAAACAAGGTAAACTCATAGTAGATCCCAATGATTCAGAGTATAGGTGGCTGGAATATTTTGAAGACATTCTCTACTTAAAATGAAATGTTTCTGTTGAAGTTGCGAGAATAGTGTTAATAGGGAGGAGAAAAGTGATGGTAGTGAAATTACGCTATATGAAGCTCAAAGAATGGTAGGTACAGAAACAACATTGTCATAATGTAGTAGGGAAAGATTAAAATGAATCAGAAAAGGTAAAATATAGTGGTAAGACAGGGATAAAATGGTTTCATAGCGAAGTAGGCCCTAAGTACAGAATGAAGTGTTAGCAGAGCGCGATTTCTATCTCATGGCACAAAAGCTTAATAGGGTAATAAATGAGTTTTTTACGTGGATGAGTCCATGTGCTGCTGCATAAGTGAGAGGTGACGAACATTCACTTGACTAGTTGCTGCGGAAGGGTTTTCACCGTCTCCTGATAACTGAATGCTTCTGCTCACACTTCTCCTAATGTCTACAGGCCATCTAGTGACTACATTCGTGTGATAAGGCTTCATTTCGCTCTCAGTAACACAGCAGGAGTTACCATCTCAACTACTTTCCTTTCCCTTCTTTCCTCTCCAAGCTCGTGCCTTCGCGCATATTTGTGCGTTCAGGCAGTAATCACACTCTATAGTACCTTCTGACTGGACGAAAGCAGTAATTGTACCTGTCTATAAGCAAGGGAACTGTAAGGATTGCAACAAATAATGAGGTGTTTCATTGACCAGTACTCCAAGCAAGGTGTTCACTCCCATCATGAAAAAGAGGATGCAATCAATCGTTGAGAGTAAATTGAATGAAAAAATGTTGTTTCAGAGTTCAAAGCGGCTATCAGAATCATATTTTGGGTGGGCACCTTCAATTGCTAGGAGAGGAATAGACAGTTATGCTTGTGACCTTTCTATGTGAGTGTTAGACGGAGAACTACCGAGTCTTATTGCATAGAAATACTGCTGCAGGTTGTTACTGGCTATGCCGGGCTGAGTGGCTCAGACGGTTGAGGCGCTGGCCTTCTGACCCCATTTTAGCAGGTTGAATCCTCGCTCAGTCCGGTGGTATTTGAAGTTGCTCAAATACGTCAGCCTTGTGTCGGTAGATTTACTGGCACCTAAAAGAACTCCTGCGGGACTAAATTCCGGCACTTTGGCGTCTACGAAAACCGTAAAAGTAGTTTATGGGACGTAAAGCAAAAAACATTATTATTTATTATTGTTACTGGCTATCCCATGGAAAATGGCGGACCGCAAGATATTTTCATCAGAGCGCAAATGACTAGAGACATGGGATAATAACACTTAGTCACAGCTGACGCCTATCTCATGGTACGATAAATTGACAGTCTTATTTTCATGAACATCCAGGATATATTTTGCATAAATAGGCTTATGAAGTGTAAAATGGAGGCATAATTTCAAAAGATTAAATTGCATTGAATACGGAAAAAGTTTCAAGTGCTAATAGACATACTGAGAGACAGATGTTAAGAAATTCTGAACTTCAAAATCTCCCTAATTAACTCGTGAGTTTCACAAATAGGAAAAGTCCTCTCAGTTTTAATTACTGCGTTGATGGGGTGAAAGTTCCCTTTGGGGATCATTGTAAATACCTAGGTATTAATATAAGGAAAGATCTTCATTGGGGTAATCACATAAATATGATTGTAAATACAGGGTACAGGTCTCTGCACATGGTTATGAGAGTATTTTGGAGTTGTAGTAAGGATGTAAAGGAGAGAGCATATTTGTCTCTGGTGAGACCCCAACTAGAGTATGGTTCCAGTGTATGGGACCCTTACCAGGATTACTTGATTCAGGAACTGAAAAAATCCAAAGAAAAGCAGCTCGATTTGATTTGGGAGATTTCCGACAAAAGAGTAGCGTTACAAAAATGTTGCAATGTTTGGGCTGGGAAGACTTGGGAGAAAGGGGACGAGCTGCTCGACTAAGTGGTATGTTCCGAGCTGTCAGTGGAGAGATGGCGTGGGAGGACATCAGTAGACGATTAAGTTTGGATGGTGTCTTTGAAAGTAGGAAAGATCACAATATGAAGATAAAGTTGGAATTCAAGAGGACAAATTGGGGCAAATGTTCGTTTATAGGAAGGGGAGTTAGGGATTGGAATAACTTACCAAGGGAGATGTTCAATAAATTTCCAATTTCTTTGAAATCATTTAAGAAAAGACTAGGAAAACAACAGATAGAGAATCTGCCACCTGGGCGACTGCCCTAAATGCAGTTCAGTAGTGATTGATTGATTGATTGATTGATTGATTGATTGATTGATTGATTGATTGATTGATTGATTGATTCATTCATTCATTGATTGAACTCGACGTAACCACCTGCTAGTTTTACCTCTCTGTAGGGATGAAGAAACATTTAAATGAACAACATTTTACATTAGAAAACGAGTTGGAAGCGGCATTTCATTAGGTTTAACAAAATAGTACAGAAGGTGGCATCCACCTGTGCATTCAGTAGCTTTACCAAAGTGGATTGCTTTGAAGGTGGTTGAACACCATTTTATACGAGATAGTACCTTGTATTTATTGATCTGATTGACCTCTACCATTAGTGAGACACAGGTTTATTTAGACGCAATTTCTTTTATGTCCCAATAACTCTACAATTTCTTTTACAGTTGTTTTACGTCACTTCGACACAGATACCGTAGGTCTTATGATGACGATGGGATAGGGAAGGCCTAGGAGTGTGAAGGAACCGGCCGTGGCTTTAATTAAGTTACAGTCCCAGCATCTGCCTGGTGTGAGAATGGGAAACCACGGAAAGCCATATTCAGGGCTGCCGACAGTGGAGTTCTAACCCACTATCTCCCGGATGCAAGGTGACAGCTGCGCGATCCTAACCGCACGCCCAACTCGCCCGGTACTCTACAAATTATGAACGACGGTGAGATACGGAAGAGCTAGATTTGCGAAGGTAGCCACCGTGACCTTACTAAGTTACATCCCCGAGATTCACCTGGTATAATCCCGGAAGTCTATTTTGAGGGCCTGCGAGTTGGGCCTGAAGCCACCATCTACTGATGGAATATTACAACTACACGACCCGTAGCGTGCAGCCAGCACACTCAGTGTACAGTGTAGGATCACTGTATGGCCGTCCCCAAGGCTGTAGCCACTGTTACTCTACTGATAATTCTCACAAGGAAATAATGAAAACACACAGGTTGCTGAGAGTAGAATATTTATTTCTCATTTGTCACAGCTTAGAACATTCCATAAATTATCTGCCATAATTGGTAACATTTTGAACACCAACGCCGTTAATGTTTTGAGTTCCACCACCATACCGAGTCTGTCGTGGTGGAGAATTTCCTAGGACATCGACCTCGACTTGCAAATTTGGAGAAACATAGGTTCGACTGCCTAATTCGACATCCTGCAATGGTTCAACATTCCTTTTTTCCAGCCGCCGGTCATGGCCTAAAACAACACAATACACCAATAAATATATGTGGCAATGCATCTCACAAAAGTAACCATAAAACAACACAATTCTTTCAAAAATATGACCAGACATATCTCAAACAGTACCGTCCAATCAAGTAAACGACGAGTAGAGAGCTCATATATAGTGACTTAGAAAGAAAAGACAAATAAAGAAACGAAGAATAAGTGCCTGTTATAGTATGTTCGTTGCTTTGAATGTTTTATCAGACTTAATTTTAATTATTATCAAAATATAATTCGTCTCTCACCAAGATACTAGTCATGTGGATACCCACATCAAACATCATATCTATAGTTGAGTTGTTACCGAGAACAGTTTAACTGTGACGAACTTATGCAATACCATGCGCTCATTCCTATTCCTATCTTCTGCACTGTTATAGATAGTAACATAGTAATATCAAAATTATTGAATAGGAGCACCTGAATATATTTGTTTTATATGGTTAGCAAATACAGGTATATTGACGATAACTGTGTTCATAAGTCATTGGTAGGCTGTACATGTGTTGCTAGGCAACTCGAGGGGGAAGTACAGAAGAAAGAACTTGCGATATATTTGTTAAAATGAAGCTCACCCCACGAACAATCGTGTCTGTAACATAGTTGGAAATACATATATGTCAAATAACGTAAAATGTCGCTCCCGTTGGAGAGAAAAGAATCTACAATATCTCCCAAAATTGAGTGTAAAATTAGTGTTCACTGAATGTTAATTAGGTGAATTTAACATTGCATGCAATTTATGTTACGAGAGGAGAATTACGGATGAAGAATTAACAAACTTCATATAAACCAGGGCCGGTCACACGATGTGATTTTGCGCATTTATGCTGGCCGTTGTGTCAGTTTGCACTGCGGAGGGGAATCATGGCCCGTACATGAGAGCCTGGGCGACAGAAAGCGGTAGACTTGTGGTTGGGTCTGTGGAAGGGAGATAAATCGCGCACAGATTCCTTTGTTTACGGTAAGACTATTGACGAAAAGCCTAATTATTATTTCAGAATATCGCCGAGTTTCGTCCCGTGGTAGATGTATTTGTGAGGCCATGTTCCCTATGGGACGTGTCACAACATTTCGAATTAGAACTCTTCGGGTACGGGGCATATTTACGCAGTGTGAAGTTTGCCTGCATTTTACCCCCGGCTAGAATTTCCTCGACTTCATTGTATAGTTGGGGATATGTGGAACCTGGTTACGGCGGCACGGAACAAGTTTGAGGAAGCAGAGATTGGTATCAGTGGAAACTTTGTAGGATGGGTATTGACTGAGAGGTGATAGGAGATTTAAATGAGACTATGGAATGGGTATGTACGAAAGTGGGAGTGAGATTTGTAGATCCTAATGGTCGGGTGGGACATAGCGATCTACATTCAGATGACCTTCACTTGAACCTCAATGGTACATATAAGTTGTGAGGTTTGTTTAGAAGAGCTCTAGAAGAGTTATATTCAGGAAAAGGGGGTGGACTAGACGGCGGTGATGACAGTGTAGGAAGCAGGAGGTCAAGTAACGATGACAAAATATTGTTAGTGTTACTGTATGAGTATTGTAAGGAAAGGAATACAATTAATTAATTTATAGATATTTACCGGATACAGAATCCGGAATATAATCATGGCTGAGAAGTGATATTATGAATGGGGAAATTTTCTCACAAAAATGGAGTGTTTATCGTAGGGGAATGTTAGAAACGGTAGGAGAGGCTTCATACGGGCGGAACAAGAATTTGTAAGCTGCGAAAACGTTAAGGAAAATGAAATTTTAACAGTAACACATCTCTGAAGATACCAGTCAACTTGATGTTTTTAGGATATATAGACCGGGAAAGGCAGGCGCTGATGCTGACGCTGAATACTTTGATAAGGTAATCAGCTATGTGGCGAACGACACAAAAAGGAACGCCATTCTATCAGGTGATCCCAATTTGTTAACTGGAAAGGGAATGCGAAGTACAGAAAGCATGATCAACTAATGGTGAATAAGTTAATATGGGAAGGACAGTTGGATCAGAAAGTGACGGAACGATGTGGAGAGGAAAATATTCTCGACGAGGTGCTGATAAATCTAATGAACTCAATAGAGAAACTGAAATGATAGATGGTATGCATGATCATGAAGCTGTCTTCGTTGTAGTTAAAAATAAATGTGGTAGAAAGGAACGTCGTAAAAGTTGATTGTTGCTTGTTGTTTTAAGGGGCCTATTATCGAAGGTCATCGGCCCCGTCGTAAAAGTAAGACTATTAGGCATTACCGTATGGTCGATAAGTGAGGCATAGGGAAATTTTTAAGAAGCGATTATGATCAATGGAAAGTTGGTAAATAAAAAATAAAATAATGTACACAGCCTATAGGATGGGTTTAAAGAAATTGTTGTTGAGGAGTGTAAAAGCTGGTATGTACCTTTAAAAGTGGTAAGAAATTTTAAGGACCCATTATATCTTATTATAAGGGGGAAATAAATGGATTAAGAACTAGGTTCAGATTAGAAAGAAATAGTGTTAGGAATGGTTGAGGGAGTAAGTAGAGATTGAAGGAATTACTAGGAAACTGAATTTAGCAATAGAGGACTGTTGAATCGCCTAGTTAATTCTCAGAGAGGCTTGCAGACAGCATATTGATCCTCTGATCCACATGAAGAGGATATATAGAAGGACATAGTACAACAGGGAACTACCAGATCTTGGAAGAGGAATCACTGTCATACACCAGAATTTCCTGAAACAAGACTGTGTAACTAAAAATGTTTGTAGATAATCACAATAATAATAATCTGAAAAGTGCTAAATTCAACTTACTAAAATGCGACTGGCTTCCAACGACGAAAGACTGAAACTGAAAAAAGAAACAGTATAATTATTTAAAACACAATGTAAATACAAGCCCTCATACAAATCGTGAAGTCAGTTGCGACTCTACGTTGATAATAACAATCATCAAAATAACAATTGTTTAAATACTTCAAATGCTTTAGATCATAAGAATGACCAGGGTGTCGGAATTCTTCAGGCTAGAGTTCTTTAACGCAATGGAATTCTTTTTAATTCTAAGGTATCCGGAATCATAACCTTTATTACTAACCGATTCCGCTCCTCAATGCAGCATTGCCTTCAAGTATGGAACTACAAGGCTTTTGACCAAAATCACAAACAATTCTGAAATAGCTAGTGTAATATCTTTATCTCCAAAATCCGTTTTACTTACTCTTTTTCCTAACAGGAACCCTTCCCATAATAATAAATTAATAATAATACCGAGCTCTATAGCTGCAGCCGCTTAAGTGAGGCCAGTATCATTCAGTATTCAAGAGATACTGTGTTTGAACCCCATTATCGGCAGTCCTGAAAATGGTTTCCCGTGGTTTCCCATTTTCTCACCAGGCAAATGCTGGGGCTGTACCTTAATTAAGGCAACGACCGCTTTCTTCCCATCCCTAGCCCTTTTCTCTCCCATCGTTGCCATAAAACCTGTCTGTCTCGTTGAGACGTAAAGCAACTTGTAAACTAATAATAATAATAATAATAATAATAATAATAATAATAATAATAATAATAATAATAATAATAATAATAATAATAATAATAATAATAATAATAATAATAATGTGTCCTCGGCTACAATGTGCAGGTATTTTGATTCGATGCCATCTAGGCTGCCAGCTTGTCAATTAGGACGTTCCGTTTTACTCCAGTTGACGGCAAGGAAACTGGCGTATGTTGCCTGATCTCTGCTTGAGGCTTTAATTAGTTTGATCGGGTTAACAACAAATATTCTACCTCTTTCGGGTTTGAACCGACAATCTTCGGATCTGGAAACAGACACTTTATCACTGATACACGGAGGGTGACGGAGATGATAAGCTTCACAGAGAGAAATTTCCTCTTTACGCTGAAGTAATCTCGAAGGAGGAATTTAAGGTATTCTCTATCCTCAACTTCTGTTCGTATGGAAGAGTCCCTACTATTCGACCAATTGTAAAACTTAAAACAGTCTCTTTAAAAATGGTGACGTAGTTCAGTGTTGGTGAAGTAATTCGATTCTAAATCGATTTCTTATGTCATACATAAATGCTGACTATAATGACTTGGGAAAAAATCAGTTTAATGGAAGTAATAGTCAATCTACTGCAGGCCTTTCAAATGACGATGCATTGCGGAATGTTCAAGATCATATCACTAGGAACCCCCGCCTATGCATGTGAAGTTTCTGAAGTGAAATTCATGTCCTTGTGATTCAGATTCCACGCAAAACTGAAAATCGTGAGGCTATGAATGGAAGTCAACAGTCATGTAAAACTACAAGTTTGCTTGTCTTCTTTTTTTATTTTTATCAAGTTACCAACGACTGAACCGGGAAGTCATCTGAAGTCCTAACCCTCGCAAAATTACAAATACAGCCTTATACAACAGATCATGCAAAAGGAAAATTGAAAGGAAACTTGGAGGTAGGACGAATATTATCCAGGGTTTAGAACTTACGGCAATTTCCAACATTCAAAATACGGCAACTCTGACGGAACCAGAAGTATTAGAAGAAGAAGATCAAAGCACAGAATACAACAGAAAGGTATAGATCATTAGGGGTCTTAGAGAGGTAGTTCGCCTTGCCTCCCTTTGGCGGCCAAGTGAACTTCAGGTTGAGGTGCTTTCCTGCAAATGGAAGTCATCTTCCTAACTTTTTCAGTTTCCTGGGGAATTAAACCCATGTCTTTCTGGGTGAGCAGTGTTGGGCTTTAACGTCTCGGCTAGACTGCATCTGTATTGAAGTGTACGTGTAATCTTTATCGGGATATGTAGTTTCTTGCTCTCTCTTCCTCGAGTAAATGTTTCTTTTCGTACATTATATGAGTTCAAAAATACTTTCAGAGTAAAACGATAGTTCTTTTTATCAACATCGGTAAGGTTTTAACATTTGGACACAGAGCAGCGTTCTACTTGAGATGCGTCGACCCACATCCGTATCTTTACCATCATCTCCTTTTTTTTTTTTTTTTCTGGTACTATGGAGTATTTTGATATACATATGTCTAATTGGCTTGCGGTCATCTGACATTTTGCGTCGCCGGGCTGAGTGGCTCAGACGGTTAAGGCGCTGGCCTTCTGACCTCAACTTGGCAGGTTCGATCCTGGCTCAGTCCGGTGATATTTCAAGGTGCTCAAATACGTCAGGCTCGTGTCGGTAGATTTACTGGCACGTAAAAGAACTCCTGCGGGACTAAATTCCGGCACCTCGGCGTCTCCGAAAACCGTAAAAGAGTAGTTAGTGGGACGTAAAGCAAATAATATTAAAACATTATTAAAACATTTTGCGTCACGAAATGCTTGACGCGATGTTACCTAGCAACCATGCAGGCTGTGATGTGAAATAATGATGCATGACAGTGACTGAGAAACATCAACTGGAAGTTCCACAGTGAATTGATACTGACAATGAGAACTATATAGAATCATTGCGAAAGAGAAATAGTTATTCAGTCGTTTTTGTTCGATCAGTTTTAGAATTTGAACCCTTATCCCGTAAAATTTATTAACTTGTTATTAATTTTGAAAAAGAGGCTATTTGTTCGGGGCGTCGACCTATAGAGATATTTTGCCCCTACTTGCACCATGTGATATGAACCTGCGTGTAATTGGAATGGAGGAAGTGTAGAGTGTTGAATGTGAGGAAAGGAGCGTTGAGGACGACACAAACACCCAGTCCCCAGGCCAGGGATATTAATCATTCACAATTAGAAACCCCTGATCCAGCCAGGAATCGAACCCGGGGCCGTCGGGTGGCAGGCGGACGCGTTGCCCCCTACACCGCGGGGCCGGACATCCCGTAAAATGTAGGTGATGTATTTTAATGCTAATGAAGTGTCACTTTGTTCTGAATTTCTGCGGAAGGTGAACGTTTGATGCTTATACCGACCTGCTGAATATTGTGAAGTGGGAAGTATTTTCAGCTTAATGAAAGTACCGTTGACTACAGAAGATAAATATTAAGACATGTTTCAGTTCAGTTCAGTTTTATGAACACTACTTGAAGAACAAGAGGTCCACGCAGAGTCCAGAAGTTAATCAGCACACTTATAATTTGTTAGCTAAAGCTGGCTTAGGCGCATAATCAAGTCAGTTTAAATAGCGAGAGGTTGTAGGTACTTTTATTACGATTTCTCTTATATTTTCAAGGTATTGCATATCAATCGCAGAATATTTATAAGGAGATAAATTGTGGCACGTTCAATTTTTATTATTTTATTTATTTTTGTCATTACCTTCAGCAATATTCCATCTGGTCTTGATCACGTCTGTCGCATATGGAATTGACTTCCTTTTTATTTTACCAGCCGAGTGAGTTTGCCGTGCGGCTAGGGGTACTCAGCTGTGAGCTTACATTCAGGAGATAGCGGGTTCGAACCCCACTGTCGGTAGCCTTAAAGATGGCTTTTCGTGGTTTCCCATTTTCAGACCGGGAAAATACTATGGCTGTACCATAATTAAGGCCATGGCCTTTTCTTCCCACTTCTAGGCCTTTCCTATCCCATCGGCTTCATAAGACCTATCTGCGTCGGTGTGAAGGAAAAAGAAATGTTAAATGCTTTTATGACCCACAAACTACACTTAATGCTTTCGAAGTGGCCTGGATGAAGGAAATTTGTCCTGTAAGACATTTACGAGTGAGTAAATATATCCTATTTGAGTCAGGATTCGACCGTCATTCCTTAGTATCGAACACTTGATTGACAGTCAGTGGTCGGAAACGACACAGTACCGGCTCGAATACCATGACTCATACAGAGCCAACGAAATTAGCGCCTAAGTCTATAGACGAACGGTATTAAAACATTTGTCATTCGCTACGCACATGAAATTAAGAATATTTTTCTGTTAAAAGTTCCGTTATATTTGTTTCTACTTATTTGTGTGAGCATCAGTTTTCACATATGAAGTAGTAGCTGGCGTACCCGTGCTTCGCTACGGAATTCTACAATGCATACCGAATTCTAGATGAAGACGTGTACACCTTGTAAATAAGATTTTATTAAATTGCACCACAACGTAGGCATTTAGAAATTAAATTTTAGGTGCCTACCCTCAAACTACCATTTCATCCAGCGTGAAGAACGTTATTTATAGCATATACTGCAGTTATTTATTCCCCGACTTTACTTACCGATTTTCATTACATTCTGTTCACTCATTTCCTCGTGGCTTGATATAGAGTTAGCAACAAAAATTGAAATGTATGAATCTCTGTTATCATAGCAGTTACGGTAAAATGTATAAAGCATAAATTATAGGAAATTTAACTGTATATAACTTTAGTTACGTGGTATTTTTAGATAGGACCACTAATAACATAAATATTTGAGAATTGAACGTGAGGCCTTTCCCTAAATTACCATTTCAATCAGCGTGAATAAAATTATGTATAGCCTATATTGTTCCGCCTGTTGTCATTTCTTGATGGATGCAGTACTTTTGTATCCGTCTCTTGGCACAGGCCAGAGCAAAGTGTAGCTTCCACCGAAGTCCCAGTCTCATCCATGGCTGTGACAATATGGGGTATGGGTGGTGTTGAGGAATGACATTTGGAGCACAACTAGTGTCTGAGTGTTCTGAAAGGTGTTGCTCATAGGGTCAGACGTTGTGCAGTGGCACATTCTGGCCCAGTGAGAAAAGCAATGGTAAACTACCTCACTCCTCATCTTGCCTAGTACGCCTTATTTCGGCTCTGCCATTAGTTTTTGCGGTTTCCCTATAACTACATAGCATTTGGTGGTGCTATTCTAGGATCCAACCAGACTCTGGGCTGATGACCTAACAGACAGCCTAGATTGTAGTGCCTTATTCCCCGGCTTTATATACCGACTTTCAGTCAATTCTCTTCAGTCATTTCTTCGTGATGCCCGTACAGACAGACAGACAGACAGACAGACAGACAGACAGACAGACAGACAGACAGACAGACAGACAGACAGACAGACAGACAGACAGACAGACAGACAGACAGACAGACAGACAGACAGACAGACAGACAGACATGGCGGAAAATTAAAAAGTGCAATTTCTTGTTACTGTGGACACTACCGATACGGAAATATCGTTCTTTTTAAATTCTGAATAATGTACAGACAAAACTCTTGCTTAATGGTATAGATTTCAAGTCTGAATATGGATCCCGTGTGACCGACAAGCATCTGCTGACACAGATGAAAATGGTTTTAAATTTTAGTGAAATAATTGCAAATGCAAAAAAAAATTATAATGAAAATTTGGACTTTTTATTTCTTTACTGTAGCGCATAAAAACCGCAGTCAGTATTTGTCTAAGAATCATCAACCACATCTGCACTCATCATGTCTAAATCTACCTGCTCTTTGTAAACTACGTGATGTTCGCTTATCAAATGTTTCGGATTTTTCCCATACAAACGTTAAAAGCAAAAAGTACCTTTCAATAATTTGTTTCATAAAAATATAGGAAAAATATTTTATGTACCTGCAGACTGATGGTCATAATATTTAATAGAAAATTTTACTACAAGCTCAGATAAAAAAGAAGGAAATGCTATTAGAGCTTTTATTCCAAATACATAAAATTAATGATCGCAAGATTTAAAAACCCGTAGAATGACGTTATTCACCACATACTGCGAGCAAAAAATTAACTTCATGTGAAATATTATTACAGAACGTGTCTCAAACAAAATTTTGGAATACCGTATGCTTGAATTTATTACTGTTATGTATTCTACTCCATAGGCGTACAGATGTGCTGAGCAAAGTGAAGACGATCAACTCGTCAACAGTTCCCCATTCCCGACATCTCGAACACAGAAAAAATTCTCTACTATGTCTTCAAAATGCTAGTATCTGATATGTTAATATCATTGGTGAATGTAATGCATTAATTATAGTTATGTCCTTTTCGTGCTCAAAAGAATTGTCGATTAATAATAATATGTACAGCAGAGATTGATTTTAAAATTTTTAAATGCACTTTAGTGGTATGCAAGAAATGTTTCGTCATTTCATTTGTAAATTGTGGAATACAGAATTTTAAACTTTTCAGTATAAAGCTACAAAAATATATCGATATTTAAATTATTTCTGCCCATCCTAATCAGTCGTTATACAGTAACTATAAAATATTTTGAAATTGTTTCAAAACTTACCAGAAGCAGGGCTAGTGTCAAGCACGCGATGGTCGAGTAGGAGGTCATACTTAGTCGATAATTGATTGGAGTGAAGACTGCAGTTTCATCGGGTAATTATATATTGTACGCACTTTGAATTGCGAAATGTCCTTATCTCGTTTCAATGAGGGCTAAACAGATTTTAATACCATAGAAAATTACCGTGATATTCATATAAGCTGCCGGGCCTTGAAGGCTCTCGGGGCTACGTTGTGTGCTTACGAAACACGTCACGTGTCACGAAGAGTCTCAAGGGATTATTAATGCAGCACTGTTGTACACTGATCATTTCTAAAAATGCAACTTCGTCACCAGTGTCTTCACGCCGGTCGTTTTGTTGGTCTTACATACCTTTTCGGGTTCTCCCCGAAGAGCTCCGCCCTCAAAACAATCTTTTATAATTTACAGCTAGAGAAAGTGAAATACATGTAAGGCGTTACTTTACCTTCTTATCCCAGTAGATAAGTATTAGATACAAATGTCAGTTATTTATGTATTTGGCCTACACACACACACACACACACACACACACACACACACACACACACACACACACACACACACACACACACACACACACACACACACACACACACACACACACACACACACTGTACTTGAAAAGCCAGAAATAAATACTCTTCCCTTCTGATGCTGTCTCCTCGCTAAACTGAAAGTCAGGAAGTATTCGGTGTCGTCTGCTTAGAGAATAGAGTACGTTCACTCCTCACTGATTTTGATTATATTATTAACTTCATCAAGGGAAATTCGAAAGTCATCTTTAGATTATATGTTAAGAAGAATTAGAGAAACTAAAGTTGCCATATTTTCGTTGTCTGTAAAAATATTTCTCAACATGAACTAATGAGGTAATCGGAAATTTTCTCCTAATGAGTTGAATTTATCACATAGTAGCACTTGGATGGCCGGCATTGACGGGTTAATGTTCTTACTTGCAGCAGATATGCCCGTTAGTGGAAACTAGTGACAGTAAAGAAGGCATGCAGCAGTTCAATGATGTGATATCGTGTGGGCTGGTGCAGGCAGGTCTTCGTAGTTGATACGTATGGATGATGATCGAATTATGTACGGGGCGAAACCTAGAGCCGGCACGTAAGATACCAACAATAATCAGTCAGTTTAAAGTTATTTCCGATACGTTTTAAGAACATAGTACTATCTAGGCCACCCCTAGACGAGGCCTGATCCGGTGGGTGACGTCACAGCGCGATGCGGGGTGCTAGCTAAGAGCGCGCTCGTAACCTCACATGACCTTACGCTGGCTACGTGTGCAGGATTAACCTTACAGACCTCGGGTTTGACTCTAGACCTAAGGGCGTTAACCGTATATACCCTACTTCGAAGCAAATCTTTAGGCTTAACCTTAGAGACCCCCGGGTTAGACTCCAGGCCAAAGGGTGTTAACCGTAGAGACCCTACTTCTAATCACGTGTCCAAGCTTAACCTCACAGATCCCGGTTCGACAGTAGACCTAAGGGCGGTAACCTTACATCCTAAGTTCGATGCCAAGGCTAACAGCATAACAGTGCAGCCTTAAGCTCACGCTCACCAGGCGTTAACCTAACCGGTTACCCTCCTTGCACTTGTTCGGGCATCACTTTACACGCTAGCTAGGAGTGCTGACTTAGCCTCACGCTGACCAGGCGTCAACCCGACCGGTTGCCCTTCCTTACACTACCTCGGCCATAACTTTGCAAGCTAGCTAGGAGTGCTGACTTAGCCTCACGCTGACCAGGTGTTAACATAACCGGTCGCCCTTCCCTACACCTGGCTAAAAGTGGAGGCTTAATCTTCCGCTGACCACGCGTTGATCGAACTTAACCTCCCCAGACTTGGAGCTGAACTTCGAACAAGGCTTAATACGTATGCTTTATTCGGAGGGGTGTATTGTCGGAAGGTGACTTCGGGGGCTTAGTACTGAACTAGGAACAAGATGGTGGATGCACATGGGATTAGGGAGATGGTGTAAGGCTTAATGCATGTACTTTGTTGGGTAATTGTAGGGTTAGTTGTAGTATTCGACACGTAGTAATAAGTGTGGGATAGAATAAAGTCAATTAAGTAGATTTTTAGAGACAGTGCTTTTAAACAATATACCATAAATGCATGAATACATCATGCGTAATGATTTATAAGGGGGTCGAGAATAATATCAGCAGGGTGCAAGGATAGCGCTGGGAACCGAAAGGAGTCCGTGGTAGGTACAGAGCGATAATGACTAATAGGGAACCATAAAAAAGAAAAAGGGAACAGACGAATTTCAACAAACTATGAACATGTATTTAGAACAAGTACCTTGGAAAAACAGAAAGTTTTTTGATAGATATGAAATTTGACAACGGAGATCACACGATCAAGAAAATCGGCCACAATAAATTACCTCAAGGGTAAGTTAAAAAC
Source organism: Anabrus simplex (assembly GCF_040414725.1). Classification (NCBI taxonomy): domain Eukaryota; kingdom Metazoa; phylum Arthropoda; class Insecta; order Orthoptera; family Tettigoniidae; genus Anabrus; species Anabrus simplex. Next base: position 1,596,963,173 of record NC_090265.1, on the reverse strand, counting down.
ATATCTGAAAAATGAAAACCTACAACCTGTTTTCCAGTCATTGACCGGGTCAGTGAAGGAATGAATGAAGCAGATATAGGCTATTAGTATGATGGGGTCGCCACACCCCAAGTGATTTATTAATGACTGATAGATGCTATGAAATGAGAATGGAGAGTGTTGCTGGAATGAAACATGACAGGAAAAACCGGAGTACCCGGAGAAAAACCTGTCCCACCTCCGCTTTGTCCAGCACAAATCTCACATGGAGTGACCGGGATTTGAACCACGGTATCCAGCGGTGAGAGGCCGACGCGCTGCCGTCTGAGTCACGGAGGCTATTAAAAACATATCTACCCAGTGGAAAAGACAATTTTATCCTAAGGAAACAAACGGGGGAAGGAAAGAGAGAGGTCGGGAGAGAGAGGTTGAATCCTGCTTCTGAAGTTTATTACAGTAGAAATGAAAAGGAACCACTTGAATACGGTTCATTGATTTGAGTTAGGTGAATTTAAATAGAACACAAGTCCTTGACCACATCTTCACGCACAATGTATTCGACGAAGTTAATTTTTGAATAAACAGATGTTTTGTTCACACAATGAAAGAGGGAACACAATGTATCATAAAGAAGGAGATAAAGAGTTCTAGTCACCCTATATATTGTCGGCTATTGGGTGACTTCGCGGGTAAATTTGGAAACTTCTAGAACGTTCGAGACAGCCCAGTGGAAGCTTCATCAACACTTCGAAAACATCCGAGTACTTCTTTCACCAACGTTCTCAACACCTGTACACTTCGAGAAGTTTCGATGGCTTCAGGACCTTCGCCTCCTTCATCGTCTGAGAAAGATGCCGAGCAAATTAAACAATCTCGTCGCCTTTCTCCGGACACTGAGGGAGAACGCAAAAAAAGTCTGCGGAAAAGCCCTGCTATCATTTCGTCAGGCTCAACTTTCACCTCACCGAGCTCCGTTGCTACCCAAGTCTCAGGCATCAAACCGTTGAACTACCTGGATCACCATTCCATCAATCACCTCAACTTCAATCGCCGCCAAATCCATGTATTTCATCCTACGTTCGAAGTTATGCCCCTAGCGGCGAATAAAGCAACTTTAGCCCCGGCCATCCGTCAACGAAGCATAGTTCATCCATTACCACTTCCACCAGCTACTTTCTACATAGTAAAATGATGCACATTGATCCAGACAAAGCGAACACCCGCAACATCTACCAGATCCTCACGAGATTCACGCCAAACTACAAGGACTATGACATCAAGATCCAGCGCACTCTAGAAGGGTACCATCATATAAAAACTAGCATGCCTTTTTATGTCCACCTCACTCCGACCATCGGACTTGCTCACTTTGGAAGTCACACCAAGGCTGTTAACATGACGTAGCAGGCACCTACACGACGCCCTGAACCGTCCACACGTCCCGCGCCTGTTCATTCAGTTGTGGCGTATGGCGTCGAGCGCGACTGGACGGACGATGAGATCTCCGCCCAGCTCCAGCTTGAAGGTCACCAGGTGTTCAAGGTGGTACGAATCAAGAATGACCGTGGACCTACCAGCCTCTTCCGCATCCTGTCACGTGACATCGCCACCCTGGATGCCTTCCCGCTCGGCGCCACAACAGAAAATCCTCTGCAATCAGTGCCTGCATTATGACCATCTTCCTGGCCAGCCCTGTCAACAATCACAGGTATGCAATTTGTAGCCAGGAGCATCCGACTAGTAGTTGTCGTAACAAGGCATCTCGCAGTTGCATAAATTGTTCACAACCTCCCCCCCCACCTTTTTCCTATAAATGCAAGTCTCATCTTGCTCCTGAACACTCCCAACCTGAAACGGTTATTCCCGTCATTTCCCAGGACCTTCCCACTCCCGCTCACTCCTCTTCCCTTCCCACTCCCTGTTCTGAGAACATCCTTCGTTTTTTAACAATGGTGCTCCAGAACGTCCTCCCTTTCCACCGCACCCTCATCCTTAGTCAGGTCCAGCTTACAGCGCGGTTGGTTTTCAATACCCACATGGATATAGCGTATGCGGGGAACAAAACGCATTTTGCATTTTTCTCCCTCAATGCTGTTCCCCTAGTGGGGTAAAATGTTTACCCTATACTTTACTAACATCTGTTCTTTAAACTCCAGCCGTGCTCTCCTGGACCTCTCCCTCAACCTGTATGACCTGGATACCTTTGTACGAAATGAAACGTTTCTAAACCCCCTCCTCCACCCACATTTTCCTAAGCACAATTTGCATCGCGCCGATAGACTCTATGAAACTCGTGGAGGTGTGGCTATTGGTACGAAACGGCATATTACAACTAAACGTCATTTTTATAACTTTGGAAATAATTTCACGGAATATTTAATTCTTGAAACTTTTCTCCCGAATAACACTACCATTACCATCATCACGCTTTACCCCCCCCCCCTAGAACCCCACCCCTTATCGACCTTCTTCACTATGTTGACTCGACCTTCACGAATTATATAATTTATTGCCGATATTAATATACACTGATATAATGTCACTCAATCCACCGATTTTACGACTCTGCTATCGGAAATCCGGGGCATACAGGTACCTTTCCCCTTCCCCTCCCGCCCTATCTCCCAAACCGCCCCTGACACCCTCATCCTCTCCCCTTCCCTTTCCACCATTTCTACCATAGATAAATGCCTCCATATCGATTCTGAGCACCTTCCTGCTCTCCTCACTTTTTCCACTTTCTCTTCACTACCCGTCTGCCCCCCTCCCGACCCTCACCCGAGCACATTACCTATCGCCACATCAGTGAAGCTCCATTATCTCTTCATCACGCTCTTTGTTCTATATTTAATACCCTTCTCTACACCGGTTCCCCGCACATTGGGGCCATGCCCTTATTCTTCTCTTTTTGAAACCTCGCAAACCGCCTTCTGACCTAACAGCCTACCGCCCTATCTCCCTTCTCCCTGTCATCTCGAAGATTTTCGAAGGAATTCTCTGTAAGTGCCTCTCTCTTTACCTCCAATCTCTCAATCTCCTCCCTTCTTCCCAGGCCGGCTTCCGAGCTCACTTCTCAACACATGACAACCTCCTTCATATCACATCTTCTCTTTCCACTTTCCTCCAATCTCACCGTCCTGCAGCTCTGGTTTGTCTCGATGTAAATAAGGCCTTCGATTCCGTTTGGCACGAGGGCCTTCTTTACAAACTCCGCCACCTTCCTCTCCCTACTACTATTATTCGCCTACTATTTAACTATCTCAAGTGTAGAACTGCTACTATTACCATCCGTGGTGCTCGCTCTTATACCTTCCCTCTCACTTCTGGTGTCGCTCAAGGCTCCCCTCTCTCTTTCCTACTGTATATTCTGTTTACTTACGACATTCCCCATCCTCCTCACCGCTTATATCAATATGCGGACGACTTAGCCATCCTCGCCCTAAGTCGTTCTTTTACCTCACTCACCAATCACCTCCAATCCTATATCAATACTTTGGAATCTTGGTTCAATTCCTGGCACCTTACTATTAACCCTACTAAAACTCAATTTGTCGTTTTTCGCCTTAAATCCCGCCTCCATCCTCTTAGTAACCGAATCCGACTAACACTGTATAACGTCCCTCTTGTAGAAACTGAACTACTAACTTACCTAGGCATACCTTTCCAGAATAATTTAAAATGGATCCACCACCTTGCAGCCATCCACCGTAAAGCCCTCTATCGTTTCCGTGCTCTCCGTTCCCTTACTTTTTTTTTTTTTAAATCATTTATTTCTCACAAATAACAAGATACAGTGTCAACATACAAAAGTAACACAACAAGCAAAGCACGGAATCTCTCATGACAGTATAATGTGCACTAGTCACAAGTCCTTCTGTCCTGATTGTTCTAGAGAGTAGTCATTTCAACTGAGAGGGAAAAAAAAAAACCATTGGCACAAAACACATCGCGTGAACAACACTGCACTATCCACTGCACGACCATTCGACTGTTATAATGAAACACTCTCGAGTTCCTTAACTTGATGTTTCTCTCTCGATGGCACACGTTTCAGTAATGTTCGTTTGGCATCTTTTAGAAGACGAATGAACGTGTTAAGGGAGGACTGTTCGTTTGTCTGGACAAAATAAAGATACCCCATGACAAGCCAGGTTTGCGCAAATTTCAAGTGCTGCGTACCGAAATCGAGCTCTAAGGCTGCTCTGTAAGCTGCATTAGGATTCGTCGATCCTGTCATCTGTCTTAGCACAGAACAAAACCATTTCCAGATAACTTTGACATTTCCACAGGTAGTAAGTTTATGCCTCTGTGTGTCCACCTCCAGACATTTTTTACAGAGTGGGGATTGGGTGATGTTGTGACGGAATTTTTTATCTTCTGTGGGAATAATTTCGTTTATAGCTTTATATGCGGCTACTTTCCAGTCAGTTGGTATAAGAGGATCTTTGAAATTTCTCCAGATTTCATTCCATTTCCGATTTGGGTACTTCTCCGTGATCTGGGGTTGTGTTTCGTTCTTCTGTAATAGATGATTGTATATTACTCGTGTAGGAGGAACGTTGTTTCCTGTCACTCGTACCGTATCTATCGCTTGCAGCGCTCTTCTAAAACATCGAGTCGGCACTAAATACTTCGGGTTTTGCTGATGTGTATTCCAAAAGTAAGTATTATGAGCAGCTCCTACTCCCGTCTTCGCAATCATTATCTCTCGCATTAAAAGCGCTTGGCATTTTTCGCCGACTGCTATGAGACCCAGTCCTCCTTGCGCTACGGATTTTCTCACTTGTGACCTTGCTACACGAAACATATATCCGCGCCACAAATAATAACTAATACAGAGTTCAACTCGCTGGCTTATTTTTACCGGCATGGGTAGAATTTGTGCCACATACCACAATTTAGACAAGGCATACAAGTTTATATGCCACACCTTTTGGATGATGTTCAGGTTTCGACTCAAACTGATGGACAATGTGGCGCGTACCCTTGAAACTATGGTTGACCAGTTTATGTCAATATTTTGGGACATATTAGGGGTAAACACTAATCCCAAAATCTTAATTTTATCTTTAATTGGTATGGACGCAATTGTCATCTCTTGTGACCAGCTACCAAGCGGTAGTATCGCGGATTTTTGATAACTGACTTGGGCATTAGAGGCTTTCTCGTAAGTTGTTATTATACTCTTCAACTGTGGGGTAACGGTGGGTGTCTGCAGTAATATGGTGACGTCGTCAGCATAAGCTGCAACCGTGAACAGGCTCTGGGGGTTGGGAATCGTGCACAGTACAAAGTGGACTGCCCGAATAAAGGGTTCAATACTGAAAGCAAAAAGAGTCATTGAGAGGGGACATCCTTGTCGTACCGATGTCTTAATTGGAATTGGTCTGGAGAAGAGTCCATTAAGAATGATTCGAGAATGCGCCGAACTATACAGGGTTCGAATAAGATTGCATATTGCGGTTGGGAGACCCAAGCGTTGCAGCACTGCTAACAGGTACCCATGATGCACTCTGTCGAAAGCTTTTCGGAAGTCCAGGTTTAGAATCGCGCCCATTTCAGTTGGATCTGCTTCAAAGTGTAACACTGCATTCCTTACTGCCTGTAGGATGTGGGTAATTTTCCTTTCGGGTATAGCACATGTTTGCCCTTCTTTGATGATGTTATTAAGGTAGGGACGTATTCTTTTCGCCAGTATTTTCATGAAGATTTTGTAATCAGTGTTGAGGAGTGTTATCGGGCGGAAATCCGATACAGTTCGTGGTGCGGCGACTTTGGGTATAAGGATTATAATGCCTTCATTAACGCCTGTGCAATCTTGTAGATTGGCGAACAATAGTTGCATTAGTGTTAAAAGGGTTGTTTTCAGGACGTTCCAGTACTTTTTGTAGAAAAGGTAAGTCAGACCATCAGGGCCGGGAGCTGATCTCTTACTGGCCGATCGTAGGGCCTCGAATAGTTCACTTTCTTCAATGGGACGGAGGAGCTGTTGCCTATCATCATCATTGAGTTGTTGATCGACGAAAGACAGAATGTTCGTTTGATCTAGCGGGGAATTCTCACAGTCCCGGAACGTTTCGCGGAAGTATTTCTCAGTTTCATTTAGACAGTCTTTAGTAGATAAGAGTCGTCTGTTGTCATCTGTATGAAGAGTAGATATTACTTTGCTCTTCCCGTTCCTTTTTTCATGGGCTACATGATAAAGCTGAGCTTTTTCTTCTGCTAAGGGTGAATTAGAACACGAACGAACTAACGAACCCTGTAGGATGTTTTCCTGAATAGCTGTTATTCTTCGTTTAACTGCGGCTATGTGACTGTTTACGTTGTAACCTGCCTGTTGACGCGCCAGAAGGTCAGTTAGTATAGTGTAGTAAGAGTGCAGAGTTTTCCGTCTGTTACGTGCTTTTTCTGCTCCATGTTTCTTAAAGAAGGATTGAATCGCCGGTTTAACCTTATGCAACCACTTGTGTACAGTTAAAGGGCCCTGTTGGGTGAGACGACTGAGCATATTTGACCACATCTGTTGAAAGCTCTCTTTCACTTGCTCGTCATCAAGCAACGCATTATTTAGTTTCCAATATCCCTTCCCGATAACAGGTATTCTCCTAGTGGTACGAATCTTCAGTAGGACAGCGTGATGATCACTGAAGGGTAATATTTTAACACTGATGTCATGTATATGCGGTGCTAGGTCTCTGTTAACGTAAAATCTATCAATTCTAGAAGCCGCTGTTCCTCGGAAAAATGTAAATTGTACGAAATTGCCATGTTTACTTTCCCATCCATCACGAAGCTCTAAGGCCTGACATATCCTTTCAAGTGCAGGAGAAGGGTTGAATTCTCCTCTCTGGTCTTTGGCGTGTAAAACACAATTAAAATCCCCACCGAAAATTAAGTCTTTGTAGTTATGTCGTAAATAGAATGGTAAGTGTGTGGTCAGAAATTCCTCTCGCTCGTGACGACGATGTGTTCCAGAGTGCAGGTAGATGTTTATGTACAGTGTGTTATCTTCTGTTAATATCGACGTGATCCTCCCACTAGGGTGTGTTTCACAAAGTTTAATGTGTAATCCAGATCGGTATATAATTGCAGTACCTCTCGAGTCTTCCCCAGGATTGGCAACATACTGGTAATTATTCCCCAGGTAAGGCAAAGTAAAGACGTTAACTTCTTGTAGGAAGAGGATATCGATGTCATAATCTCTAATAAATTCTTGTAAGAGGACCTGTTTGCTGCGACTTCTCAGGCAATTTACATTAAGTGATGCTACGGTATGAAGAAGTAGAATGCTTAAGGAAAAGAACACAGCGCCAATCATAATGATGTGTTTGAAGATGGAGACGAGTGCTTAAGTTATTTATTCGGAACATGTTTGATAATTTTAGTGACTTTCTTTTTACCAGTATCATCTACCGGCCGCTTTAACCTAGGATCCCGTTGGCTAACTGGAGGTAGTTTTGTTTCCGTAATTTCCATTTCTTCCACCGACGGGGGTCCCGCATGTTCGAAGGTCGGTGATATATTATGCTCTTCCCTACTTTGCATATTACTGTCTTTGACGGATGGTGGCGGTGTCAATACATCTCCGCCCCCTGTTTCCATATCCTGAGTTATTGGAGGCTGTAACTGGTTATGATTTGTTTCTTGGGGTAGCTGTGCTGGCCGTACGGCATCTGACTCGAGCGTAGTTAGCCTTTCCGGTTGCGGTATTTGATGACTATTATCAGAATTGTCGTTCTCAGTTATCTGATCCCCCACCTGTTGACCTAATAACTCTGTCTCCCTGTGCGTCACAGAAGTGGCCGGCATAGTGTTCTGGTGATCATGTTGTGTTTCCTGTGTAGCTTCATGTAAGTCACTAGGTGATGAACTGTGTAAGTTGTCTTCAGGAGTCAACTGCGTAGCTTGCAGCGGACTGCGCTGTGTCGGCAGTTTCCCACTGGCCAAGGTCGCCCAGGTGGGACTAGCAGGCTGTTCGCTTAGCTGGACAGGTTGTTTACGTCGTGGGCATTGACCCCGTAAGTGTCCCACTGCATTACAAGACGAGCACGTAGTAGGCTGATTTTCGTAACTGATCAGGGCTTTATGCCCACCAATATCTAAGTAAGACGGTATATGTTGCTTTAACATTAGTCGAATTGCTCGTACACCATTATGAACCTTGTACCGGAAACCTGAGCTCCACGTTTCATCCTGAATCGAAAAAATTGTCCCATATTTACTAATTTGTTCCACAATTATTCTATGAGGTACCTCCATTGGAAGATTAAAGATTCTCACCAACTTTGTACCTAGTCCCGCAGAATCAATAGTCACTTTGCTACGGAACCCATTACTGTGTAAGAAGGAGTGCTCACCTGCATAATCCTGTAGCAGTTTTTCAGTTGTTTCCTGCTTCTTGCATTTTATGTACACTTGCCGCGATATACCATTAAGCTGGATCATTTCGATGTCACTTTCTTCTAGGTGCAAGGTGTCAAAAATCCAGTCATGCACTTCGTATGGGGCTGGTCGGGGCGTGTCTCTGTCGGTGAAGTTGATCACAATCGTATTCTTCCTTTCCACTATCATGATGATCGTTTAACTATGAACACATAGATATCTCGAACAACCCTATCTGTCACCACTGTCAAGCGTTTATCAGATAGTCACTTATACACAAGTAAAAACAGACTCGTTAGACCGTACACTCAGTTCGAGAGCTCACTAGCTGCCCTGACTTGCACGCACGCTGGTCCAAGCAGAACTGTTTTTAATAATGTTATTTGTTTTACGTCCCACTAACTACTCTTTTAAGGTTTTCGGAGACGCCGAGGTGCCGGAATTTAGTACCGCAGGAGTTCTTTTACGTGCCAGTAAATCTACCGACACGGGGCTGACGTATTTGAGCACCTTCAAATACCACCGGACTGAGCCAGGATCGAACCTGCCAAGTTGGGGTCAGAAGGCCAGCGCCTTAACCGTCTGAGCCACTCAGCCCGGCACCATTCCATCAATCACCTCAACTTCAATCGCCGCCAAATCCATGTATTTCATCCTACGTTCGAAGTTATGCCCCTAGCGGCGAATAACGCAACTTTAGCCCCGGCCATCCGTCAACGAAGCATAGTTCATCCATTACCACTTCCACCAGCTACTTTCTACATAGTAAAATGATGCACATTGATCCAGACAAAGCGAACACCCGCAACATCTACCAGATCCTCACGAGATTCACGCCAAACTACAAGGACTATGACATCAAGATCCAGCGCACTCTAGAAGGGTACCATCATATAAAAACTAGCATGCCTTTTTATGTCCACCTCACTCCGACCATCGGACTTGCTCACTTTGGAAGTCACACCAAGGCTGTTAACATGACGTAGCAGGCACCTACACGACGCCCTGAACCGTCCACACGTCCCGCGCCTGTTCATTCAGTTGTGGCGTATGGCGTCGAGCGCGACTGGACGGACGATGAGATCTCCGCCCAGCTCCAGCTTGAAGGTCACCAGGTGTTCAAGGTGGTACGAATCAAGAATGACCGTGGACCTACCAGCCTCTTCCGCATCCTGTCACGTGACATCGCCACCCTGGATGCCTTCCCGCTCGGCGCCACAACAGAAAATCCTCTGCAATCAGTGCCTGCATTATGACCATCTTCCTGGCCAGCCCTGTCAACAATCACAGGTATGCAATTTGTAGCCAGGAGCATCCGACTAGTAGTTGTCGTAACAAGGCATCTCGCAGTTGCATAAATTGTTCACAACCTCCCCCCCCCCTTTTTCCTATAAATGCAAGTCTCATCTTGCTCCTGAACACTCCCAACCTGAAACGGTTATTCCCGTCATTTCCCAGGACCTTCCCACTCCCGCTCACTCCTCTTCCCTTCCCACTCCCTGTTCTGAGAACATCCTTCGTTTTTTAACAATGGTGCTCCAGAACGTCCTCCCTTTCCACCGCACCCTCATCCTTAGTCAGGTCCAGCTTGCAGCGCAGTTGGTTTTCAATACCCACATGGATATAGCGTATGCGGGGAACAAAACGCATTTTGCATTTTTCTCCCTCAATGCTGTTCCCCTAGTGGGGTAAAATGTTTACCCTATACTTTACTAACATCTGTTCTTTAAACTCCAGCCGTGCTCTCCTGGACCTCTCCCTCAACCTGTATGACCTGGATACCTTTGTACGAAATGAAACGTTTCTAAACCCCCTCCTCCACCCACATTTTCCTAAGCACAATTTGCATCGCGCCGATAGACTCTATGAAACTCGTGGAGGTGTGGCTATTGGTACGAAACGGCATATTACAACTAAACGTCATTTTTATAACTTTGGAAATAATTTCACGGAATATTTAATTCTTGAAACTTTTCTCCCGAATAACACTACCATTACCATCATCACGCTTTACCCCCCCCCCTAGAACCCCACCCCTTATCGACCTTCTTCACTATGTTGACTCGACCTTCACGAATTATATAATTTATTGCCGATATTAATATACACTGATATAATGTCACTCAATCCACCGATTTTACGACTCTGCTATCGGAAATCCGGGGCATACAGGTACCTTTCCCCTTCCCCTCCCGCCCTATCTCCCAAACCGCCCCTGACACCCTCATCCTCTCCCCTTCCCTTTCCACCATTTCTACCATAGATAAATGCCTCCATATCGATTCTGAGCACCTTCCTGCTCTCCTCACTTTTTCCACTTTCTCTTCACTACCCGTCTGCCCCCCTCCCGACCCTCACCCGATCACATTACCTATCGCCACATCAGTGAAGCTCCATTATCTCTTCATCACGCTCTTTGTTCTATATTTAATACCCTTCTCTACACCGGTTCCCCGCACATTGGGGCCATGCCCTTATTCTTCTCTTTTTGAAACCTCGCAAACCGCCTTCTGACCTAACAGCCTACCGCCCTATCTCCCTTCTCCCTGTCATCTCGAAGATTTTCGAAGGAATTCTCTGTAAGTGCCTCTCTCTTTACCTCCAATCTCTCAATCTCCTCCCTTCTTCCCAGGCCGGCTTCCGAGCTCACTTCTCAACACATGACAACCTCCTTCATATCACATCTTCTCTTTCCACTTTCCTCCAATCTCACCGTCCTGCAGCTCTGGTTTGTCTCGATGTAAATAAGGCCTTCGATTCCGTTTGGCACGAGGGCCTTCTTTACAAACTCCGCCACCTTCCTCTCCCTACTACTATTATTCGCCTACTACTGTATTTAACTATCTCAAGTGTAGAACTGCTACTATTACCATCCGTGGTGCTCGCTCTTATACCTTCCCTCTCACTTCTGGTGTCGCTCAAGGCTCCCCTCTCTCTTTCCTACTGTATATTCTGTTTACTTACGACATTCCCCATCCTCCTCACCGCTTATATCAATATGCGGACGACTTAGCCATCCTCGCCCTAAGTCGTTCTTTTACCTCACTCACCAATCACCTCCAATCCTATATCAATACTTTGGAATCTTGGTTCAATTCCTGGCACCTTACTATTAACCCTACTAAAACTCAATTTGTCGTTTTTCGCCTTAAATCCCGCCTCCGTCCTCTTAGTAACCGAATCCGACTAACACTGTATAACGTCCCTCTTGTAGAAACTGAACTACTAACTTACCTAGGCATACCTTTCCAGAATAATTTAAAATGGATCCACCACCTTGCAGCCATCCACCGTAAAGCCCTCTATCGTTTCCGTGCTCTCCGTTCCCTTACTGGCCCCTCCTGGGCTTGAAACCTTGCCATCTACTTACCTTCTATAAATCATCTATCCGCCCTCTCCTTACCTACGCCTCACTGACTTGGATTACTGCGCTCTCTACAGACTACGCTCGACTGCCACGACTGGACCGTCATGCTCTCCGTATCGCCTACCGCCTTCCTTAAGACACTCCTTCCGCACATTTTCAATCTCTTTATAGTTTTCCCTTAATTCTCTCTCACCTTCATTCCCTCCGTCTCAACTATCTTAATTCTGGTATCTCTAGTCATAACCCTCTCATTACTGAAGCCCTTGCTCTTTCTCCTCTGGCCACTGCTATTTACAATAACACTCGCACTCCTGACAACTTTCATCTTCCCGCCCCCCCTGCTACTCCTTAGTTTCCACTAGATACTTCCCGCCGCACCCCCCTCGCTCGATGTTATGTATAGTCCTGACGCTCAAAGCATACCCACGCGGTATCCTCTGATCTCAAAACTTGGCCCACCCTGGTAATAATGAGGGTTGTCATTCTGCCCGCCCTAGTAATAATGAGGGTTGTCAGTCGGTTTCTTTCCTCTGGACACAAGAGGCGCGTGTCGTTTAAAAGGCAAGTGAGCTCTGTCATATTTTGCGTCGATTATTTAAACATGTTAACACTTAATTTATTCTAAAGTCAAAATATAAATATAAAAACTTGATCATGAACCACAGCACACACCGATATCGCAGAATAATTTGTTTCGTGGTTAACACGTGCGGTGGTCGCAGATGTTGAAAGAAAGAAAGAAAGAAAGAAAGAAAGAAAACAGGAAGAAGGAATTGGCAAATAAACTCGACAAGGACTAAACTTAAATTGATACCAAAGTAGGCCTATTAAAATATTATACGTAATTTCATGCTGCTAGTATCAGTGTCTCGCTTTCAGTAAAAAAAGGAAAAGTACAACAATTATTTACAATTTGTTTTGTGTCGCACCATCACAGATAGGTGTTATGGCGACGATGGGCTAGGAAAAGTCTAGGAGTGGGAAGGAAGTGCCCGTAGCCTTAATTAAGGTATTTCCCCAGCATTTTCCTGGTGTGAAAATGGGAAACCACGGAGAACCATCTTCAGAGCTGCCGACAGTGGGGCTTGAACCCATTATCTCCCGATGCAAGCTCACAGCGGCGCGCCCCTAACCACACGGCCAACTCGCCCAGCAAAGGAAAAGTAAAATCACGAACTAGGGACTGGATAATAATAATAATAATACTAATAATAATAATAATAATAGTAATAATAATAAAAATAATAATATTAATTGTCCGCCTCTGTAGTGTAGTGGTTAGTGTGATTAGCTGCCACCCCCGGAGGCCCGCATTCGATTCCCAGCTCTGTCACGAAATTTGAAAAGTGGTACGAGGGCTGGAATGGGGTCTACTCAACCTCGTGAGGTCAACTGAGTAGAGGTGGGTTCGATTCCCACCTCAGCCATCCTGGAAGTGGTTTTCCGTGTTTTCCCCCTTCTCCTCCAGGCAAATGCCGGGATGGTACCTAACTTAGGGCCACGGCCGCTTCCTTCCCTCTTCCCTGCCTATCCCTTCCAATCTTCCAATCCCCCACCAAGGCCCCTGTTCTGCATAGCAGGTGAGGCCGCCTGGGCGAGGTACTGGTCATTCTCCCCGGTTGTGTAATTTCCAGGTGTGATTCCCATGGTCTCCACATCACTGCATGAAGTGAAATGAAAAGCAACACACTTCACAAATATTAATTAACGAAGCAAAGAAATAATCCAAAACTTTCAAACAGCGAACAAAGCCATTGTGAATTGTCTGAGCTGAAAAAAGAGACTGACGTCTATTTAACAAGAGGTGAAGTGGCAACAGAGTTGTGAGGATTTCTGAAGGGGAATGCGAACTTCCGTTTTAAAGCCCACTGCCGTCATAAATAACCCCCTGCTAGGCAAGTGAGTGGCCAGGGAGATCAAACGTTTGCCGAACTCTTTGAATGCCGCTGGGTACGCTTTGCCCTTCTCAGCTATAACACACAGCTGATTGTGCTTTCAATGTTGCTCCTGGATGTGGCTGCACGTTTCTGTACCCACTCCGACAACAGCGCCACAAGCGCTGTCAGTGTTGTGTTTTCAGTGCAGTGAAGTGTTAGTGTCCCCAGTCTTCATATTCAGTGCTTAATAATCTGCATTCGTTTTCCCAAATTATGTGTTTCTTTACGTCTATCACTGTTTATTGTTGCATATTCTTCTGCACGTGACAATGTTCTTGTTTTATGTTGCAATTCCTATCTTTCTTTTCACGGACTCATGATGTCACAGGGCATATGACGCCATACTCGTGATGCAACAAGTTTCTCTGTGTGATTCTCTCAAGTTTTGTTTACGATTTAGTTCATTTAATGTATATACTTTTTAATGTGCACATTACACCTCTTCGTTTTCCTTAAGTCACTGTTTAATGTTGTTTCTCACGCTCATGTTGTGTCGTGTTGTTCTGTGTCAACTTAGTTGATGGTACGTACTTACATTTTTACATTTCTGTGTTCTTATTTCACTACGACATGGTGTAAAGACTACATATTGCCCACGTTATATGCCAAGACTGCCTGCTGAAGGTATTCCTTCCATTTGTATATTTCATTACTGTTGTACATTTCAGTGCTTTTTACATGTCTGTATTTGTCTTATTGGAAATAAACGGTTTTTTTGTGGGGGTTTGATCCTTGGGGGGTGCGATGCGAGTCTCCCTTGCGGGTCCGCTTGTTGTTTGTCTTAGCCTCTGCGCCACTCCATCTACTCCCCGTTCAGGTATGTACAATACATTCTTCTCTCTTTTTTAATTTTTTCTGCTGTATTCTTTCTTACCAATGACCGAAGAGCTGCTCGTTCAGCTGATGGACCACCCACTCTTCGGGGGTGGGAATGAAATGACAATTTGAAACGAAAACGTAAACGAAAACGAATTCTAGTCCAAGCCTGAAGGGCGAAACGTAAGTCAAGCTCCCTGCTATCGATGCTTAAATAAACATAAGATTTTAGCTTACCCAGTCGTCACACTGTGATGAATTCCAGAATGGACTGAAATTAAATGTGTACGTGTGAAAACACGTATATCAGCCGGAGCCCCTCCACACCAGACCGCTATCAAAGTTGAACTGATCATTGAGGGAAACAGCATGAGTATTTATAGGACAGAAGGAATGTCCTCGAAGAAAAGGAAGCATGGAGGAGCTTCGAGAAAGTTAGCTGAAGTCACAAGTCACATGGTCGAAGAGCCGATACACGTAGAACATACTTAGTATAAAGCTGGAAGGTGAAGATGGCGGGTTCACGAGGCTGATAAGCAGGTACAGAACAATTTTTATTTTTTGGGTTAGACGGGGCACGTTATACTTTATTCATATTTTTAGTGTCTGCAACTTGGACTTTCATCCAAAACGGAGACCGAGTTTGGGGCTCCCTTGAACTAAAAATAACTTCTGCGGGACTAAATTCTGGCACTTCGGCGACTGTTAAACGTATTTAGTGGACGTAAAGCCAATATTATTATTAATAGTTGACCCAAAAAGAGATCGAGTCTGAGAATCCCTTGAACAAGAGGAGAACGACTGCGGGACTAAATTCCGATACTTTGGTGTATCTAGAAAGCAGTTAATAGGACATAAAGGCAATAACATTGTTAATATTTGACCCAAAACAGAGATCGAGTCTTGGGCTCCCTTGAACAGAAGTAATATTTAGTAAAAATATCTATCTTACACAGAGATTGAGTCTAGGGCTTGAACAATAGAAGAACGAACATCGAACTTGGAACTCTCTTAGACTGAAGCTCAACAACACCAGGAAATTGAATACTGGACTTTTCTTGGACCGATGACTAGTGTAACCTAACAGCTCAATCCGCCTTAGAAAAGGAATGCTGACAAAGTATTATGAAGGAACAATGTCGCGTCTCAGCAGAATTGTTTCTGGAAGCAGCAAGGGTTACTAACCTGGCAAACATTTGCTAATGTAGGTTTCTGTGCAGTTGTTCATACATGTTATTATCCGGTCTGCATGTGAGAAAATATGCATACGTTTGGATGCTGGCTGATTGTCCTTCCCTACACCAGCTCGGATATAACTTTACACCCTAGGCTTAACCGCACGCTGACCATGCGTTAACCTAACGGTTGCCCTTCCCTACACGAGCTTAGCGGCTACACGTTGTACTAATAGGACTAGGGAGACGGTGTAAGACCTAATGCATATGCTATATTCATAGCGGCGTAACGCTGGAAAGCAGCTTCAGTGGGAGGGTCTTGGAGCTGAACTTGGATTCTTGAACAAGATAGCGGCTACACACATTGCACTGATAGGACTAGGGAGATGGCGTAATTCTTAATATGTGTGCTTTATTCATAGAGGCGTAACGTTGGCAGGCACCCTCAAGGGCTTAGAGCTGATCTTGGAACAAGATGGCGGCTACAAATGGGACTAGGAAGATGGTGTAAGCTTAATACACATGCTTCATACATAGGGGCATAACGTTGGAAGCTTAACTCGGAACAAGGTGGTGGCTACACATAGTACTAGGGAGATGGTGTAAGGCTGAATACATGTGCTTTATTCATAAAGGGAATGACGTTGGAAGCCAAATTGAGCAGTAGTTTAATTGGGTCCCAGTACCGGTTTCACTTTAGCGATCCTCAGCTGAGCTGTCTGGGAAATAAGTATAAGAATAATAAATATAGATTGTTGGTAATAATAATAATAATAATAATAATAATAATAATAATAATAAATGTGCATTGACATGTGGCATTCGTAGGAGAAGTCTGTTGATAAATGTTAATTTGGCATGATTAACCTCGCTGTGTGCTGCACCGTAGCTGTGTGTTCGCTTTTTAATGAGCTTTGTTTCAACGGCAGGTGGTAGACCTGGTTGGTCACTCATCCGGGTACTGGCCATGCCCAATTTTGCTTAACTGCAGCAGTAGCGGTATCAGCATCAGTGGGCCCTGCCACTGTTTTTACACGAGAACATTATTAGTTCTCGTGTGTCGGCACTATACATTTTGAAAAAACTTACAGCATGTATTTTTCAGCATGTGTGGACTTCCCGCCTCGGCGTCCTGTTGGTTTCCAGTGCATCGGTTATGGTGATTTTGACTTATTGTTTTGTGGGTTTGGCGATAGGTAATTGTGGAATTTGAGCAGGTTGTTGTGGTTTTGATTCGTTAGTGGGGTTGGTAGACGGCTGGAAGGTCGGTATTGTCTTGGTGGGAACTGGCTTTTTGATGGGAAGTGAGAACTTTTCGTTGATCTTGATGGGCTTGGCGGGATTTGTACTTGGTTGGGGGTGGGGGGCTGGGGGGCTGGGGGCGTGTTGGCACTGGGGGCCTGTGCATGGGGATTGGTAGACTGGTTTGGTTGGAAAGCAGGTTCAGTATCAGTAGGTGCAGCAGGGTGGTTGTGTCTCGGGTGTGTAGGGTGGGGGTGGTTTTGATAGGTCTTGTGTTCGGTTGTGATGGGGGTGGGACTGGGAGGCTGAGTAATGGGGGTGGTGTTGGAATTTGGATGTAGGTGACGGGATGGTCTGTAATGTGCCTTAATTGCCTCTTTGATAAATGGACAGCCAAAAGACGAAGCTGCGCGGATGCCTTGGCAGTTGGCACAATTCACCTGGTCCCGTGGTACCTTACAATCTGTATGACGGTGGGGACCACCACACCTATTGCAGCGGGTGGGCTCAGAGCACGAAGCTGCGTGGCTGCCTTGGCAGTTGGCACAATTCGCCTGGTCCCGTGGTACCTTACAATCTGTATGGCGGTGGGGACCGCCACACCTTATGCAGCGGGTGGGCTCAGAGCACGAAGCTGCTGTGTGATTTCATTTGGGGCAATTAAAGCACTGTGTGATTAGGGATGGGCGTGGGAGCGTGTAGGCTCGTGTTGGCTGTAGTGCTTTGTGTGAGTGTGTGGCTTGGCAGGAGGTTTTTTACGCCTGCTCCCGGTCTGCGTGAATGTGTCTGTGTGTGGTAGTTGTGGGTTGGTTTGGGCCTGTGTGGACTTCGTGGGTATCGGTGGGAGTGGGGGTGGCTGGGGAGGAAGGTGGGTTGGTTTGGGTTTCGGTTGACTCGGTAGGTGGTGGTGGGTTGGGTTGGGCTTCGGATGATTCGGTAGGAGTTGGTAGGTTGGTTTGTGTTTCTGTGATATGCATGGATGGGAGAGGGGATGATGCGGTTGTTTCTGTGGATTCTGGCTGGTCTGAGGTGTTGTTTAGTGGGTTGAACACAATTGAGGTGGGGATTTCAATACCTGCGATACGGTTCAGGATGGTATTTAGGAATATGTTTCTGACTGGGGTTATAATGAGGAGGTTGTTGTGGGTTTCTCCGATTATTGCTATGTAGCGTGGTATGATTGGTTTTAGGGCTTCGATGATTAGGGGGCGGGTGATTGGAACTGGTCCTGGGTTCGTGAGGGGAAGGATAATTGACTTGCGTTTCGGGGAAGTTGGGAAGGGGGTGGTATGGTTGTTTATAGGTGTCTTCTTCAAAGGTTGCTTCTTCTTCTTCTTCTTCTTCTTTTCTGTTGACTCGGTGGGGTGAGGGGATTGGTATGGATCCCAGCTACTTGATCCACAGGGATGGTCCATACTTGGTGGGGAGGAGAGGGTACTGTGTTTAATACTGGGGGATGATATAGATATTGCTAGGTTGGTGAAAGCTTGGGAGTAGTCGAAGTTAGGTGGATGTGCCTGGTTAGGGTCCATGGAGGCTGGGGTACGTGAAGCACTGGAAACGGTCGAATAAGTGTGAGGACCTACGTCTAATTTGGCGCACTCAGTGGGTACCATTCGTGTCAGGTTTAGTTTTAATCGGATCACGCCGAGACAAGACACGAACTGGTAACCGCACTGAGAACTAGACAAATTTGCTTGTTTGCCCGCACAATGGTTAGGCAGGCTGGCTGGCTAGCTGGTGTGGCTATGTGACGGCTGCTATTGGCTGCCCGTCTTGGTCCTGCTCCGTGATTGGCTGGCAGGCTGAGCGGGGACTCGTTGTCAACGTTGGAAGCTGAACTCGGAAAAAGCTTGTGGCTACACATGGGACTAGGGGATGGCCTTAGGTTTAATGTATGTGCTTTATTCATGGGGGCTGTAACGCTGGAAGCTGAAATCGAAAAACAATGGTGGCTACTGGACTAGGGAGATGATGCAAGACTTAATACATATGCTTTATTGATTGAGGAATAACGCTCAAAGGTGACCTTGGGTCTTGGAGCTGAGCGACCACATAAACCGCAAAGGGCAAAACGGGCTAAATGTCCAAAGGGCTAAATGGCTAAAGGACAAAAAGGTAAAAGCTCAAAAGGGCTAAATGGCAAAAGGACCAAAGTGTAAAATGGCAAAAGGGCAAGAGGGCTGTTTCTTTCTAATATGCTCTTCCTTATTAATCTCTTTATTTTCCTGTTATTATATGATGTGTCCTCACTATTCATTACCAGTTTTAAAGGTACATATCTATTTTTACACTCCTTAACGATTGCTTTAAACCCATCCCATAGACTACGCTTTATTAATTATTTATATTGTACGTCTCCATTATTAGAGATCGGGCGTTAAAACCTTTTAGATTTGACATATTAAATGTTGAATTTCCTATAATTTTTCCACGTACATCTTTTGCATAGAATATTTCTGTAAAACAATGATAATCGCGAAAAATTCCGTCTTCCAAGGGGCAGAGAGTAACGCAACTTGAAAAAGTCAGTAACTACTAAAAGGAACCATACCTCCGGTTATTATCTGGATGCCTTCCTTTAATTCGTCCCATAACATATTGTCTTCAGTCTTAGTTATCATTTTTTGACTGTATTTCCGTCAAGATATATAAATGATAAGGTTGATAAGTTTTCATGTTGAATACTACCAAATACAGTGGAGACAATACGCGGCACTCAGCGAGATATCTAGGGCCAGCTATTACAGCTCTCTCTAGCGGATTGACCTGAGAACTACGGATTCTGTCATAAGAGCACGTGTATTTGTGTGTGAAGTTTTTGGTGTTATTTATGCTTTTTCAGTGAGTTGACATAATTAAATAGTAGCGTGTGTCATTCCTTGATATCTCTCTCAACATGAGGGGAAAGGTATGTGCTGTGTTTGGCTGCAGTAACTATGAAGTAGAGAAGAATGCGCGGTCTTTCATCCGTTTCCCTCGTGACAAGAAAATTTAAGTAATATTGTGTTTGCTTGTATATTCTTCCAGTGGAAAAGGGATTTTTATAGTACTTCATAATATTCTGACCTGATCAACCCATATTTTAACTGTCTTAAAATATAATACGCATATTTTATTATATAGTGCAGCAATTAACCTTCAATACCGATGTGTTGTTGTAGGTGTAATCTGTGGGTTTGACTTAATTCAGGAAAATACATATGCACATGAGTGTGGCTGGTTGTATTCCAAGTTACCCCATTTGGAATGCCGTAATGCGTTGTCAAGCACTGAAGAAAATATGGGTGATTTAAGAAATGTACATTTTTTTTGAAACAATATAATGATGCAAAATTGCTTTACCCTAATGTAATGGCATTATGGGAAGTATTGCTTATAGGGAAAGTTTGAATGATTTTGAACATAAACTTATAGATTTTCTTTCTGTTGGTAGGCTTCAAGTTAAAAGGAAAATTGTCCAGCTCTTAAATATAAATTCATTGAATCACGTGTGTAATTAATATGCCGATATTTTTGTTGACAAGTGTTTTAATATGATGGTACAATGCTTTTAAATGAGAAAAAGAAAAATCTAGCCGTGAACGGTCAGGCAGGAATTCTAAAGCAAAAAAATGTAATACATAAATGAAAGATCAAGCCCTTTCACAGCAGTCCATTTCACATCTTGATTATATGTCTAATTTCAGTTTTTAAATAATAACCTTCATAATTCTTCATTCATTTATCCAGAATTGCTTTAGCAACTTTGAAGTTAATATCTTAGTAACACTTTCTTTCTAGAAGTAATTTATTTATCCATTTCCGTGTATACATTTCCATTGATATTTGAATTTAGCGCGAATTTTCGGAGCAAGCCACTAGGAGCGCCATTTACGACTTGTTTCCCATTTTAACAAGGCCAAATCCGGAAGTGTCGCATATTGTCTCTACTGTATTTGACCTATAGGCCATAAAACTTGACAGCAGTCATCGTGAATCAGGGGATTATTTTATTTCTGGAGGAGATATTTTATTCCAGCATTCCTTATTTTCGTATATGTTATTCACCCGCCAAAACGATGTGCATCAAAGTGTACCAATATTAAATAACCCCTAGCAAATATGCCCGTGCTTCGCTACGGTATTCTACATTGTATACGGATATCGAAGTAAATACTGTACGTGCAGTAAGTTTGTTTTAAAATAGCATGTCTCTTAGCTTTATCCGAGAAATAGAATGGGAAGGTCCATACGTTGTTTCCAATGTAAAGTTTGGGTTGCGGAGTTGTGATGATAACGGCAGGCTCACTTGCCTGCTGCCATTCACAATCGAGTTGGGGAGTTTATATTATAATTGCAGGCCCCATTGCCTACTGCGCGGTCACAATCGATTTGGGGAATTTTCGTTACAATGGCAGGCCCCCTTTCCTACTTCCAGAAAGATAAAAGTTGAGGAGTTTTTATTATAATGGCAGGAAACTTCCCTACTACCAGTCAAAACTGAGTTTTGCAGTTATCATTGTGATGGCAGACCCTCTTTCCTTCTTACTACTAGCCTACTGCCAGTCACAAAGATTTGGTGAGTTTCCATTAAAATAGCTGGCCACTATGCCTAATGCCAGTCACATTTTAGATGGGTGCATTTGTTTCCAAAACCGGGCACCCTTACCTACAGACAAACACAATCGGGTAGGGGAGTTTGGTACAAAATCGCATGCTCCCTTGCCTTTTTCAAGTCAAATCAAGAAGTGAATTATTCATTACAATGGTTGGCCCTCCTTACTAATGCCAGTTACATAGGAGTTGGAGAAGGATCCTGTTCCTACTACCAGTCAAAGTCGGTGTGGGGAGTACCGTTTCTTGATCGCTACAAATCGACATCAGTGAATATATATAGATCTATATCGCAGACATTAATTTACGGATTAACTGCTGCTAAACGGTACGTCTATCGACAAAAGATTGCAGCATAAGACGCTGTATTTAGTGGCCTAAATGGCTGGTCCTATGATATTTTCTCGCATCTCATCTATTCATGGGTCAGATTGAGCTAGAAACGTTGGATAGGGTGAAATTTTTGTTTATCATACATTGCATTAATTTTCGGACAATTATGTGACATATCATTTAGCTCACATATGGGCACCGAGTAGGCCAATGTTCGTGTAGAGTTTGATGATTTTATCTTTCCTGTAAGTGATCGAATGAATTATGCAGGTAAAAAGTCCAAATTTGCTTAAAAGCGAGAAATAGAGACGAATCTAACGTATAAGGGATACAGACACGACAAAAAGTCATAAGACCAAGGTTGAAGATCACTCCAAATTGAACGGAGATTGTGCCATCCATTTTGTGATAGTACTTCCCGTTTATCCCACGAAATAACTTGAAACGAAGGTCTGCATCATCATTAAAATTGCCTCCATATTTCGATATTCTTCGGGGATAAAATGTGAAATATTTATTTTGGAAGTTCTCCGTCCGTTAAAGGCTAAAACGTATATTTTTTCCAAATTTCAATTTTCTTGCTCGTCTGGCAGATTATGCCGCAATTTGGATTTTGGGTTAGGGGGGTAAAAATTAGGACTTTCAGGAAACTACACCGAAAATATGCAGATAGTAATTATTACCCCTCAAACGGGTAGCTGTACGAAAATGTTACCGAAACAGTCAATGTACAGGCACCACAGTCCTTACCATTTTATTTATATAGATAGATAAGGAATCTGCTCCACGTACAACACCTTTTGGGCTATGTCCGCTGGACTTAACCTACAAAAGCGACCGTTCATGATATCTCACATATTAATCCT
Source organism: Anabrus simplex (assembly GCF_040414725.1). Lineage (NCBI taxonomy): Eukaryota > Metazoa > Arthropoda > Insecta > Orthoptera > Tettigoniidae > Anabrus > Anabrus simplex. The sequence continues at coordinate 1,596,940,480 of NC_090265.1, read as the reverse complement.
CCTGTCGAAAAATGCACATGAGAAAAAAGTTTTAGAAATGGATTTCCATTAAGGATTGTAGTTTTCCATTAATTTCGGATGTGCATATTTTGAGGGAGTGCAAATTCAAGGTTTCGTTTTCAGATCAACCCCAAGTAAATTTAGGTATTCAGAAATAATATTGGCCCTAAAACCTTCTCGAGGACAGGTGGGTTCTGAACATCAATTTTGGTAGAAATATATTCAGTAGTTTTCAAGTTATAAGAAATCATACAATCAAACAGACAAACAGACACCGAAGCTAAGCAATATAGAGATGATCATCATTACGCCTGAAACGGATAACTGTACGGAAATTCCGCCAAAATAGTCAATGTCCAGACAGACGGTCGTTACGATTATATTTATATACATGACAGATAAGCATGGGCACGTTTGTAAATGCAAACCTTCATCAATTCACTTCAAATTGAACGGAGATTGTGCTATCCGTTTTGTGATAGGACTTACCGTTTAGCCACGAAATACCTCGAAACTAAGGTCTGCACCGTCATTGAATTGACTCCATATTTCAATATTCTTCGGCATAAGAAATGAAAAAGTAAAGGTCTCGGAAGTTTTCCGTAGGTTTCTGGCTAAAACGTATAATTTTGTTTATTTTAACTTTTCCAGCTCGTAATGCAGATTGTGAGGCAATCTTGATTTTGGGCGAGGGGGTACATTTTAGGACATTCAGGAAACTATAGCTAAAAATATGCATATGGTCATTATTACCCCTTAAATGGAGAGCTGTACGAAAATTTCGCCGAAATAGTCAACGCACGGACACACGGTTGTTACGATTTTATTTATATAGATAGATGAGGAATCTGCTCCACGCATGGGGAAAATATTGTTTCTAAATCCCTGAACAGACCTGGGGTTTATACGAAACCGAAACCGTGATTTTGCACTTCCTCAAAATATGCACAACCAAACTTAATGGAAATCTACCTGCCTTAATGGAAATTAATTTCTAAACTTTTTTCTCATATGCATAATTTTTATACCAGGATCAATAAGGAAGATATCATTAACGGGCTATTGGGCTATGTCCGCTGGAGTTAACCTGAGAAACCGACCTTTCATGATATCTCCCATATTTATCCTCCTGTTGAAAAAATGCACATAAGGAAATATTTAGAACTGAATTTCCATCAAGTTTGGTTGATTTCCAATCATTTTTGTCTTGTATTTCATATATTTATGTATATAGGAATTTATACATGTCCAATAATACAGCCTTGAGGAATTCCCCTATTAATTATTACATGATTAGGCTTACTCCAATTCTATGAGATCTGTTTTCTAGAAATATAGCAACCCATTCAGTTACTCTTTTGTCTAGTAAAATTGAACTCATTTTTTACAGCAGTTTCCCATGATCCACCCTATCAAATGCCTTAGACAAGTCAGTCGCGATACACTCCAATTGACCTCCTGAAATCCAAGATATCTTCTATATCTTGCTGGAATGCTACATGTTTAGGGTCAGCGGAATAACCTTTTCTAAAGCCGAACTACTTTCTATCGAACCAGGTATTAATTTCGCATACATGTGTAATATAATCGGAAAGAGTGCTTTCCCAAAGCTCACATGCAATGCATGTCAAACTGACTGGCCTGTAATTTTCAGCTTCATGCCTATCACCCTTTCCTTTATATACATGGGCTACTATAGCAACTCTCCATTCATTTGGTAAAGTTCCTGCATGCAAACAATAATCAAGCAAGTACTTCAGATATGGTACTATATCCCATCCCATTAACTATATCCCCGGAAATCTTATGAATTCCAGCCGCTTTTCTAGATTTCAACTTTTGTATCTTATTGCGAATATCATTGTTATTGTTACGGAGATATCCGTGATAGGCAGAGGTGAAAGAAGGCGCGGGCTGGAATAGGTCTCCACTACAAAATTAAAGTTAATTTTAAACGTTAACAATGGTTATATTTTCTTTTCAAAATCAACAAATAACAGAGTATAACAGGTACCAAGTAGCAGATCAACAAATTAAGAAATTACAAATTACAGTTCGTTACAAGATTTCGGCTTCGAGACCCGTTTTACATTCCTCGAGCTACAAGCTCAACTTTGCCAAGTCCCACATTTGATCCCAGGGGCAGAAGACCCCTTCATACGAGGAGCACTAGCTCCCACCTTTAAATCACAAGCTTCTCAGAGGCACTATTCAAATACTCGAAAGAGCTGACCCGCTCTCAATCATTCAAGCCTTTTAAAGGCAACATAATGCTTTACAATTACTTGCCATTGAGTCGCAATCTACAAGAATTAAACAGGGGTACCTCGTACCCAGCCTACGGGGCCTTAAAGGAAAAAAATAATAATAATAGGTTACTTAAATGGCCCAAAATACCAATATGAATGGAGGCGTTGCTTGCGCTCGTACATGAAACGTTATAAAATCTAAGGGGCACTAGGCCTATTACACAGGGGCTAATCCCAAACTATGGAGGTGACTCGTATACAATTTGAATTTAACACATTAAGACGGAATAGAAGAACAGTTACTAAAACGTAGTCACCTCAAATTCAAAATGAAGGGGAGCTCGAGAGGGAAAATCACTCTCTATCCCCGATTTAAAGTTAAAGCTGTATGAAGTTTTACAAGGACAGGGAAGGTTTACATGTTTTTAAGTTATAGGTTACATATTAAAGAACCTGCCCCGCTGGTTAAACTGCTGAGCTAGCAAGGAAAAGAAAGATGTTAAACGGCCATTACCTTGTTGAAGATCTGCTGCCTGAAGAAAGAGGCGCTTCCCGCCTCCTGCTGCTAAACCGCGCACTAAGTAAGATGTTGGTGAAGTGGCACGGAGACAAGAAAATCAGCGGAAAATTCGAGACCTTTCAGGGGTAATTAAGACCCGCCCTCTTAACTTTATTGGATAGCTTAGAGCTACATATATCGAAGAAGACGTACATGATTGGCTGAGAATTAATTAAAGAAATTCGGGATTGGCTAAGTTCAAACCTGGTGGAAAGAAATATTAATATTGCCAACCCAAAAATAAAAGAACAAAATTTAGTAAAGACAACAACTTTTGAATTAAAAATTTCTTCAAGAAGGTTCATTCCTTTGCACCAGAGTGCATGATCATAGGTTTTTTTGTAGAGACATCTGGTAGAGAACGTCCACACTTGTTGATCAATGACAAACAAAAACACATCAAAATTCACACAGAGCCATCTTCTGAGAAACTGTTGAGTTAATACAGTTTTTTAAGGTTCAGGCTTTCTCCTGTAGAGGAGTTTCAACTGGCGCAATATTTGAACTAGCGGCGTGGAGGTGTACCGCCGGTACAGTTATCATAGATTACTTTAATACTTCTTTAGTATTAGTCACTTCCTCTATCTGGACATTACCCTTGTAACCAACAATCTCGCATACACACTCCCCTCGTTTATTAATGTTTCCTGGAATGTCATTCTTGGAACCTGTTTCTACCTTAAAGTACCTATACATTCCCTTTCATTTTTCACTAACATTTTTATCACTGCCATTTATACTTGCCATCATGTTAGACTATCCTTAGCTGACTTCTTTGCTAGATTCAATTTCCTAGTAAGTTCCTTCAATTTATCCTTACTTCTACAGCTACTTATAGCTCTATTTATTTCCAATGTGCATATCCTTATTGGTCTCTTTACTTCTCTGTTATAATTAAGTGGGTATTTACCATTTTTACCACCCTTAAAGCTACAAATCTGTTTTCACATTCCTCAACAATTCATTCCCGAGGTCTATGATAAAAGGGAAAAAGAAAGAATTTGCCAGAATGCCAGAATTCGTGAAATATTTCTTAAAATACTTTGGTTCTTAGAAAATCTTATTCCAAACTGAGCTTGAAAATGACGTTATATGCATATACATTTGTCGTATTAAACAAGACTGAGAAACACATTTCTTACGAGGAATATACCTGTACCACAGATCGACGAGTTGTCGCTGGAACTGACGTCGTTAAACCAAGTTTAACTGTAACTTGACATATCCCTGTAACTGTAACTGAAGGTCAGAGCTGTTGTTCTTCAGCTCATGTTATGCACACCCATCTCACACTTTTTATATCCGGTTACACATCCTCTTGCAGTGATGTATACTCGTATCCTTCTAGGTGTAACCATCCTCTGGCCTGCTAAGGTAGTGATTGCCCGATTTTACTCTACAACAGCTATTCTATGTAATTCATTTTAATCTCCCCGCGGAGCTTTAAACAGGACTCAGGTCTGACGAGTGAGGAGGTTGCTACAGTCAGGCGATATTGGAATTTCGGAGAAACACATTGATGATACCCGCTGGATCGACATGCGAGTAGTCTCCCACGGAGATAACTTCTGCTAATGATAATGATTTTATTGGTCTTAGGCCCCTCTGAATAGTTTTCGGTTTTCTTAACATTGAGATGTCTGAATTCTATTCCATTAGTGTTCTCTAACATGCAGTGAATCTACGGACAAGGGGCTGATGTATTTGAGCACCGTCAAACACCACCGGACTGAGCCGCGTTCGAATCCACCAAATTGAGCTCAAATATTCAGCGTTCTGCTGCCTGAGCTTCAGAACATGGCGACAAATTATTTTCTGAAATGTCAAAGATACAGTTTTACAATAGGTTGAAGGAAATTGTTCAGGAATTTAAGGTTTATGGGGCCTTAAGTCTGAACGGAAGAATGGAGCAAAGTCTGTGGTTTGCCTATATCATGCAATCCTTAGTCATTGCTGAGTGCTTGTCGTGTTGAGCTCACAGAACAGTGTGTGTGCGTCATGCATCATTTCCAGATTATCAAGAATGTGACTTACTGTACGACATTCAGGGCCCAAACACAGTGCAGCTTATTATCCATGATGCAGTACAAGGCCGTACCCAGAATATATTTTCGGAGGGGGTTAGGAATTCTGGGGCGGGGAGGAGGGGGAAGGCTTCCGATAGAACTGTAAGTTTAGTAACACACTTTTTACTTTCAAATAGATTTTGCAGAAAAAAAAGTTTGAAATAGTTTTACAACTTTTGCAACTCAACGGGTGAAATAGAAAGTATAGTGATTTGGTGGGCAAAACACGCTTAACAAGCGCGTGTAGTGGGACACAAATATTTCTGTCAGTTGTTAAGAAATGGAGGTAGTTTCACTATAAGTATTAAAAATATTTAGAGGTTTGATTCACTTTTAAAATTCTCCTAGCGACTCGATAACATGAAAATATTTCTATATGTTTATTGATATTGATTTTTATGGTGCAAAATTTATTAATGAAAATCCGTATATCTCACAAAAATTATTATCTTTTCAGTAAATTTTTTTAACTATATTCATAGAGGAACATTCGAAGATGGCGCAGATTTTATAGGTTAAAGGCATTCATTTAATTTGCAAATTCTTGTTGTTATAATATTTCTAATTTGCTGTAGGCTATTTCAAACCCCATGTATGCTGTTTATTTTTGTCAAGTTGACTTTTATTTCGAAGGGGTTTGAAACCCCCCTAACCTCACATCTGTGTACGGCATTGATGCAGTACCCACCTGTAAAGTATATCATGCATGTAGTTCACCACGGTGATTGATGGTGAATATTGACATTATACAGTACATTTATTACAGTTTGGGTAGATACACGACGTCATGTTTTCACTGTAACAAATTAATATTCAAAATAAAAGCATTGTTCAGGGCGTTCCTCCCAGCCGAAAAATTTAGATATATGTCATCGTTACAGTCGCAGGCTGCGGACGAACCTTGAGAAGACAACTTCTCATTACTACATGTGTATTATGTTCAAAACACATCACTTTGTTTCCCTTGGTGATTGTCCTGTATGAACACGGTGGAACTACGGCATCAGACATCTCTCACAAGGGAACAGATTCCTTTGGACCGGACCGACTGCAATGAAACATGTAAGGAAAGTAAATCAAAACTTTGATGGCAACAGTCAATCTACCGTAAACTGATACTTACATACACAAACCGAGTGAATTATTGTTGCAGTTTTAAACGTAAAGTACTGTATCGAAGGATCTGATTGCATTGAAACTTGGTAGGATGATAAATTAAGACATGAGAACATAGCCGTCCGCCAGTGTTGCATAGGTTGTCCACAACATGGGGAGATGTGTGATCCTGAACGGGAAACTGGTTTCCTTCGTTATAATAACGTATTATGCATACTTACAACATGTAATTTACATTTATGGAATATAGATGACCAATATTTCATCTCCCATAATGTTGCACTGGCATTATAGATGACAAAGAAGTATTATTATTTTAGTATAGGTATTTATATAGTCTGCACGTGCTAAGAAAATAGAACGTGAAATTCTGGTCACATTTTCAAAATCTCATCTTCGGTACAAAGTGTTTTATGCCTTCAAAATAAACTTTACACTTACGAGGGAAGTACCCCAGCTCGAACGGCTAAAACCGATATAAAGTGGGATTAAAGTTTATAGTTGTACCTATGTCAATAGCTATCAAGGTCATTCATCTGTAAAACTACGGGTTCGGTCGCCAGCGCCATCTGACAGTCAGCGCACAGGCCGCGCTGCATTGGAGCTGTACACGCAATGCCTGTTAGTCAGTTGCAGTGTGTCGTAGTATAGTGCACACACAAACGTCTGACATAAGTAGGTGGAAGCCAATCAATCCTATGAATGTTATGAAGTTGCTGCGTGAAAAGGTACGCCGACGCTACACACTGGATAGTGAAGATGTGAGTGGAGTGGAGGATGGGCCATTTGCATGCATGTTATATGATATCATAACACAGAAATACAATGGATTTGTAACAGAACTACATACCGACACACTGGAGAGTAATGTTGACTGTGAGGCGGATGGCGTAGAAAAAACAGCACATGAGTGTGAGGGTTCCAACCGTACCGACAATCCAGCAATGGAAGGAACTACAGTACACGTGACAGTGATTTCGCTCCTTCATCCCCCAGACGTGGCAGACGTGAACATGTTTATTCAAAACAGGAATATAATGAAGGAATGCGTGTGGAGTAGTGAACTAGCCAATTTTTTATGAACTAATGCCTTCTGAAACACTTTCAACCAGAGGGGAAATATCAACAGTTGGTCTGGTACAGTCTGTGCATAGTTCTACGCACAGTTACACAGTTGATGTGGCTGTGTCCATAAATGGCAAATTAGCGAACAAGCTTTACATTTGTCTGCAGGAAAAGGATGGAACCTTTGGTCCGAATGTTGCAAAAAATGGACAGCAATGTGTCCACGGAACATCCGTGTTGAAGCGAGTAAAATTTGGAAAATTACTAAAGCACATATGAAGAGCTTCTTTAATGCGGTCCTGGCTGAACACGTTGGTGAGAGAGGTCTATTACTTTGCGATTCCTGGTCAGGACACAAAGACTACAGCGTCATTCAAGAATGTTTTCCAAATAAAGATATTACATTAAAGATATTGCCACCAAAGATAACCAAATACTGTCAACCTCTGGATGTATACTTTTTTAGGCAATAAGAGCTCTATGTCAGACGTCTTGTTGATTTTGTACGTTTGCATATAGATACCACACAGGCCACGTTACATGATCGATACTTCATCATTCGACTTCACTCCGTCATCTACAACCAACTATCTGCTCCGAGATACAGACCTATGTTAAGATACGCATGGTAAAGAGCAGGTTATGATGTGGATGTTCCTGTTGCTTCGTTCGATAATGTGATTACCGTGGCATTTCAGTTCGGACTATTGCAGTGCGAGAACATAGTAAATAATGTAGTATGTCTACATGTTGCCCTCGTTAAGTGTGCATACTGTTCCATTCCGCTGTGTTTTAATCACTTCATTGAAACTCCACATTTACACTTCGACGTCGAATAAAGGACAACACAGTATCTTCTATTGTGGGTAAGATGAGTATGTCAACACGGTACTGCATGTGTTAAGAGTTCTTGTTGCAAGTACGTGTTCAACCTTTTGTCAGATGATACTGCACCACTTCTGTTTCTTGTCACTGTAATCGTACTAAGTGCCTGTTGCAGCGTAGTTTCTGCGATCTTTGTAGGCCGTAACTTCCAAACATTGATTGTACACTAATGCGGGGTTTTACAGATAAATGCCCTTGATGGACAGTAGAACAGACATATCTTCGTATGTTTAGCGCACTTTCAGTCGGTTTTAGCCGTTCGAGCTGGGATACTTCCCTCGTTAGTTTATTAGGTAGTGTTCGGTACATATAGATGTTAAATGTATTTTCTACCCTTGCCCCTTTCTCTACGGAGTAGGGTATGAAATGAGATGGACCTTTCAGATGAGTTTTGACGACCACATGCTCTTCCTGACGTCAACCTCATCAGAGGGGTTAATGAGAATAAATGAATGATGATGTATATTCCTGTCTGTGTGTTACTGTATAATAAGACAGCAGAGGATGAAACCCGGTGCCAGCACATAGCCTACTCCGGTTGAACAGCACTCAAGACTTAACGTCGCCATCTGACGGAAAAATCATTATTAACTGCATCATATGCCTTCTGTCCATTTGAATACTGCTGAGAGTTTTGAAAATGAATCCAGATTTTAGGTAGGTAATCTAGTGCACCGTTTCTTCGTCCAGGTGAGGACGCATGAGATCCAGACTAGCTCTTACTATAACTATTATTCGACGACTAAGGTTCATGGGCTATGAGTTCCGCAAGAGAAAGTACGCCGGTTGGTTAATGGCAAGCTCTAACCTACGTCAAAGGACGTCTCCTACACGTATCTAGTTAGGTACCATACGCATATTAGTCGCTAGAGAAATCGCCGGTAACTTAAGATAGTGCAGTCTTACAACTAACACTTATCCTAATAAGACATTGAAAGAATTGTGATGTTTCACTATTCCATATTTATTAGACTATCAACTCACATGATAAAAGGAAGGTTCATTTTAAAACCCAATCAAATGCATAATACTCAAGGTAAATGACCCTGTATTGCTCTTAGAGTTCCTGTTCATTACTTATGTTTCTCGAAATTCAGGTCATCCGACCTCCGCTGATTCATTCATTCAGTGTACAGTGGTATGATATTATTAAATCAAAACAGTAAGAACAGTTGAGCTTGTGAGGTTAATAAAATATAAAAGAATTCTAGGCCTCAATCACTTCATCTTATCAGTCCCTTGGCCTCTCAGAATTATTGAATATTAAAAACGAAATATCATATGACATCTAGGAATCATTTGTAAAATTAAAAGTTTCAATTACATGAAATACACCTAATAAGTTTGGAGACATTAGGTTGAGTAACACAAATGAAAATAAAAAAATTAGATGGAACGATATTGAAAAGAAATAAACGTTAAATTAAGTAACTTTGAAAATATTGGATGCATCCAGTTGAATGAAAATAAAAGAAAATTACATCAACTACTATTTACAGTAACTCAGATTAGAGCTTCTCAAGAAAATGTAAAACGCACTCAGAAGTATCAAATGAATATTCAGTTAAGTATTGGAATGTATTCTGCTTGGAGATCAATTAATCTTCAAATAAATGCAAAATTCCGTCAGTTAATACCTATCTCTTACACATTTAGTAAAATGCATGTTATTCTAGGCTGCATTAAACGCTTGTGTCCATACAAGTTGAAATTCTCAAGGGAAATCATTTATATTCTTCTCACAACTTCGGCTAGATAGTACGTATTCATATGCTTTGCAGTTCAAATATCATATTTACGTATTCATATGCTTTGCAGTTCCTCATATTTCTTTGTATCATCCACCGTAAGTTAAGCTACGTCCACTACAAGTCGTAATCATTCTTAAAAATAATATTATCGTAAGGCTTAAGTCATAAACTCTAGGTAATATCACCTTAATTCATGGTTAAAAATTAATTAATTGCGCATTTGGTTGCAAGAAACGTCATCACACATATCTTACTAAATTACTATCAAACATACCACAAGTGGAAAATCTAGCTGGATGGAAGACTCTATCTTCAACTAAAAATCCTTGTATGAATAAATAAGTCACCAGCGATCTGTCAAGTAGCTTGAATATTATCCGAAGTAAGGTTATAAGGAGTATATCCAACAGTTGTATCAAGGTAACGATGTAGATAATTTCGTTTTGGAACATGAAGAGGCTGTTGATGCTGATGAAATGGGAGACCCAATTTTGAGGTCAGAGTTTGACAGAGCTGTGAGTGACCTAAATAGGAACAAGGCACCTGGAATTGATGATATTCCCACTGAATTACTGACTGCCTTAGGAGAAACCAGCATGGTAAGTTTATTTCATTTAGTGTGCAAGATGTATGAGACAGGAGAAGTCCCATCCGATTTTCAGCAGAATGTTGTTATACCTATTCCCAAGAAAGCCGGTGCTGACAGGTGTGAAAACTACCGCACTATTAGTTTAGTAACTCATGCCTGCAAAATTTTAACACGTATTATTTACAGAAGAATGGAAAAACAAGTTGAAGCTGAGTTGGGGGAAGATCAATTTGGCTTCAGAAGAAATGTAGGAACACGTGAAGCAATCCTGACTTTACGTCTGATCTTAGAGGATCGAATCAAGAAGGACAAGCCCACGTACATGGCATTCGTAGATCTAGAAAAGTCATTCGATAATGTTGATTGGACCAGGCTATTTATGATTCTGAAGATGATAGGGATCAGATACCGAGAACGAAGAATTATCTACAACCTGTATAAAAATCAGTCTGCAGTGATAAGAATCGAGGGCTTTGAAAAAGAAGCAGCAATCCAGAAAGGAGTGAGGCAAGGCTGCAGTTTGTCCCCTCTCCTTTTCAATGTTTACATAGAACAGGCAGTAAAGGAAATCAAAGAGAAATTTGGAAAGGGAATCACAGTCCAAGGAGAGGAAATCAAAACCTTGAGATTTGCCGATGATATTGTTATTTTATCTGAGACTGCAGAAGATCTCGAGAAGTTGCTGAATGGTATGGACGAAGTCTTAGGTAAGGAGTACAAGATGAAAATAAATAAGTCCAAAACAAAAGTAATGGAGTGCAGTCGAACGAAGACAGGTGATGTAGGGAATATTAGATTAGGAAACGAAGTCTTAAAGGAAGTAGATGAATATTGTTATTTGGGTAGTAAAATAACCAACGATGGCAGAAGTAAGGAGGACATAAAATGCAGACTAGCACAAGCAAGGAAGAGCTTTCTTAAGAAAAGAAATTTGCTCACTTCAAACATTGATATCGGAATTAGAAAGATGTTTTTGAAGACTTTTGTGTGGAGCGTGGCATTGTATGGAAGTGAAACATGGACGATAACTAGCTCAGAAAGAAAGAGAATAGAAGCTTTTGAAATGTGGTGTTACAGAAGAATGCTGAAGGTGAGATGGATAGATCGAATCACGAATGAAGAGATACTGAATCGAATTGGTGAGAGGAGATCGATTTGGCTAAATTTGACGAGAAGAAGAGATAGAATGATAGGACACATCTTAAGACACCCAGGACTTGTTCAGTTGGTTTTTGAAGGAAGTGTAGGTGGCAAGAACGGTAGGGGTAGACCAAGGTATGAATATGACAAACAGATTAGAGCAGATGTAGGATGCAATAGCTACGTAGAAATGAAAAGGTTAGCACAGGATAGGGTGGCATGGAGAGCTGTATCAAACCAGTCTATGGACTGATGACTCAAACAACAACAAGGTTATAAACTGTGAAAGTTCTCAAAATTATCCGAAATAATTCAGTGAAGGCTTAAATATTATCATGACTACCTGCATGACTCTTTAGATGATCCTAAACATAGATAATGACACTACTCTGTCAGTGTCGAGATCGTATCCTAAGGTATGTGAGAATGCATAGGATTAAAAACTATCGTTTGGAAGTGGCAAGGATTCAATATCAATCTCAGAAAGTATCACTTGGAAATAACACTTTTTCATATGTGACAACTATGACCAATTTCTCGAAGAAAATAAATAAATATCACCATCATAAGTCCATAATTCTTATGCCATTATTGTAATATATCAATTATCATTTTATACTTCACGTAGGAAAAGCCTCTCACTAATATATATGCACATCAACTCGTTAAACTGAACGCAAATCGTGCCACAATAATCTCAAAATATCACATTACTTCCTACCATCATAGTGTCAAGTAAAACATTTCAAATCTGAGAAATGCTATGCCATATTTAATCACAAACACTTCCTAAATGCGATCTCTTACCGTGTAATCTCAATTATATAATCACACCCGTGCATTAATATCAACTTCACACTTTACGCTTCACTGATAATAGCAATAACACGAATTATTTCCTCTCACACATCATTGAAAGTATTCCGATCGAATATCACTGGGTGACTACGCCTACAAATGGATCTGACGTTACACACGATGAATACCTACTTCCTATAACCTCATCTTGACGTTCATCTACGCACTGGTTTCGCACTGTACTACATATATCAACATTCAACTAAATAAAAGAAAAGGTTTAATACTTACGAAAACGACTTTTAAAGGACTTAGCTTTACTTAGAGTGGTCCCGTTGTCATCTAGCCTCTGGTCATCGGAGGTTTGGCTCTCGTTTCATGGTTCCTTAACGAGTGTTTGGGTTCATCGTAGCTCCTCACAGCTGGTTACCAGTCATCCGGGCTGATTAATATCGAATTGCCTCACCATGGTCCAAGTAGCGCTGCCCTGAATTTTTTACAGCATCATAATGGAGTCTCTCATGTATGGAACAGAACAACAACAAAATAGGTCATTCATTGTGGTCATCCTTCAATTAATACGTGTCTTGGGATGCTTATTATATGTAGGTTCTGTTGTGGTACAATTTATTTCGATATGGTAGCTTCAAATGAGCTAGGACAAATGCTAAGTATTTATTCTGCCTGGAAAGCAAGGATGGTTTCTTTATCTTTCTTTTAGTGCAAGAGCACTTGACAGCTGATCAGTCTATGTGTTTTTCGCTGTTAAGCGGTATCAGACAAATTTATATATGTTCTGCGTCAAGTCGTGACGTATCTCAATTACGATCTTGATAATCTCCTTCTTGTTGGTATTTAAATTCGCGCTGCGATTAAATCTCTATAATTGGTGTTAAGCGTGTTGCCGCGAATTACGTTTCCTTTTAAAATCCGTCGTTTGGTCCAGATAAGCAGATTCTTTCAATTGCGGTCAATGGCTTCTTGGTCCTCGAAGGTCTGATTATGGAATGAGTGATGAGAAAAATTTTGTTCTAATAATAGGTTTAAATAATGTCCATTTGTCATTCTTTTCCTGCGCCTTCTAGGTCTGGTTCTTTCGGTAACCACCCGATGAAAAGATCCACATTTCCGTCCGTATTGACGTTAGATATTTTCACATTGACATTTTGATAGCCGGAATTCCATCTTTTTTCCCACCAGTTCACATAAAGAACTGTGAAATGGCACACTAGTGATTATAAATTGTAAGCCACCAGTCCTCCTAGTCTGACGGCTAATATTCTGATGGTGGAATTATTTACCACCAATGGGATTCGAACTGGCTAACCACGATGTTACCAAACAATATTAGGCCATAGCCAAAAATAACCTAACAATTGCAAAATATGCCGAACGCACATATGTTTTAGTTACTGCATACTTCAGATGACGAAGTACATATACTACATGTTACCATCTTCACGACACTACTGGTGTCTGTGATAGACCGCTCAGCAACGCCGCAGCTAGTCGCAACGCTCAGGGGTAATACACGTAACATTTTTTAATGGGACACTCGTTCCCGTGACTTTTGGCCACTCAGTGTATATATAAAATAAGTGTTTTGTCTGTGCATTGCTCAGAATATAAAAATAATTGTATTTCTGTATCGATCGTGTCCACGGTAACAAGGAATGCATTTTTTCGTTTTCCGTCATGTCTGTCTGTCTGTCTGTCTGTCTGTCTGTCTGTATGCACGGGCATCATGATAAAATGGCTGAAGAGAATCTAATGAAAATCGGTATGTACAACCTAGAAATGAGACAATACAATCTAGGCTGTAAATAATTTTATTCACGCTGATTAAAATGGCAGTTTAGGCCTAAGATGTAATTCTCAAATATTTATCTTATTAGTGGTTATTAGTTACAGAGAATTAAATTTCCGATCATTTACGTCATTTTTACAGTACCGGCCATAACAGAGATATGTATGAATTTCGATTTATGTTGCTGAGTCCATATCAACCCCAAGCCACAAGAAAGTGGATGAACAGGATTTAATGAAAATTGGTATGTAAAGACTGGGAATAAGGTGCTATATTCTAATTTATAAATAATTTTTGTTCACGCTGGATGAAATGGTAGTTTAAGGGAAGGTGCCTAAAATTTAATTTTTAAAATAACTTTCTTATTGGTCCTATCGAAAAGTATTACGCACCTAACAAACGTTATAGAGAATACAAGTTCCAATCATTTATATCTTATACAGTTTTACCGTACCGACTATGATGATAGAATAATGAATTTAGATTTGTGTTACTTAGTCCATATCAACGCCAAGCGTTCTTAACATGGAAACATTATTTAATCGTGTTAACTGGTGATGGTTTTTCTCATGATTGTATTAAGATGTAACCCCGCGTGGTCTTCGGTCCGTATCGACAAGGAAAAATGTGAAGATGATTACAAAATGTGAGAAAAAACGTAAACGAACGATCGCTTGAAGAATGAGGGAAAAGGGAATCATGAAAGAAGGAACAGCAGCCTTTACATTAGATGCTCTAATATCCCAAAGTCTGAAGAAAACTAAATGTGAAGTCCTAAAATATAGAAAGCTCATAAAAATGATCATAAATAACATTATATCGACCATTGTTGTGATGTGATTTATCTCTTCTACTGCCACTCATCTGCAATAGATGAAATTACTTTTGCGTCCCGAGTAAAACAGCATGCCTGAAATATTGTCGGAAAATAGCTAGGGAGTTAGAAAACTTCGCACATTCTATATAATTGTCCCATCAACGACAGGTGATAAAAACGACAGGTACTGTAGCGGTAGTCCATATAAGGGATAAATAATAGTTGAACGTTTCAATAATGACATTGAAAAAGTATGACATTTTGGAGCTGAATATTGTTCTTTAGCCCAGTTTTCTGGAAAAACCTCCACTAAATAATGCTGTAGTAACTCGATATTATCTTGTATAATTTTTCTAATATTGATTAAAATCAGTGGGTTTGGATTTTTCTTTGTTTTACCAAGTTGAAGTAAATTAAATATTATCCCAGCGTGATTGAGATAGACAAGGACTAACAAATCTTGCTTGAAAACACTGTGGGCAAAAATCAGTGAAAATATTATATAAACAGGGGTGGCCACCTGTTGGTTCACTGACACTATGATATAATCCATAATATTTAAAAAGATTACAAACTATATCACATTCTCTAGAAAATCTAAGATCTACGTTATGGTCCCCACAGATTATTACTTTCATTTTAGGCCTAGACTTTACTTCTTATGAAGTAATGCTTCCATATTTTCAGATATATATAGATACTGCTGCCAGGGGAACGCAATAAAGAACAAAGACCAGGACGTTAATAATTTAGGCAAGGAAACTATAATAATAATAATAATAATAATAATAATAATAATAATAATAATAATAATAATAATAATAATAATAATAATAATAATATAATAATAATAATAATAATAATAATAATAATAATAATCTCGAAAGTGTTAAACTAACTCAATCGTGACTGGCTTCCAACAGCGATGGGCTGACATGTAAACAAAGTGTAAGTAAGACACAACGTAAAAATCAACCCTTATAGAAATAGTAAAGTCAGCTGCAACTCTCATTTTTTTTCCAATTGGCTTTACGTCGCACCGACACTGGTAGGCCTTATGGCGAAGATGGGAGAGGTGAGGTCTTGGAGTTGGAAGGGAGCAGTCATGGCCTTAAATAAGGTACAGCCCCAGAATTTGCCTGGTGTGAAAACGGGAAACGACGGTAAGCCATCTTCAGGGCTGCCGACAGTGTGGCTCGAAACCGCTATTTCTGGAATGTAAGCTCACAGCTGCACGCCCCTAGCCGCACGGCCAACTTTCTCGGTCAGTTACGACTCTAAGCTACCAATAATAATAATGATAATAATAATAATAATAATAATAATAATAATAATAATAATAATAATAATAATAATAATAATAATAATAATAATAATAATAATAATTGTTGTTGTTTAAAACCTTTACAATTGCCTTAACTTTAAGAGAAATCTGGATATCGGAACTTTTCATGCGGTAGACATAATGAAGGTATCGTTCAATCCCTTTGGAGTCACATTAATGTTAGGGGATCGTACCCATTGGCTTGGGAAAACAAGAAGAACTAACCTATTTTGCTACTGAATTCAGCACTCCAAGTGTGAAGCTTCAAATGAGTAGAGGTTTTTACTTCGTTATGATCAAAATCACAATCACTACAATCCTTTTAAGTTACTAACGCTTTACCTTTGTAATCATATCCGTAATTTCACACCCGTTATTAATGGGAACATGTTCTTGACCACATATCCTATCTGACACATACATTTCCGACGCCGGCATGCTTTGTGTTATCTTATCCGTCCTATTCTTCTTCCTGGCCGTCTTCCCGAATTACTGGGGCTGGCACTTGTTTTGGATCTGGTCTATTTTTCCGGGCTCAATGCCCTTCCCAAAGCTAACCCTACTAGGATGTATTCACTACTGCATATTTATGTGGTGGATGGTAGTGTTGATGTATTATTTGAAGATGAAGAGAAATGCATGAGGATGAACACAAACACCAGGTACCCCAACCAAAAGAATTAACTATGCAGAGTTAAAAATCTTGTCAAAACGCAGTAACGTTGTTGTTACTAGACCCACGATCTTGGGGCCTACACACTACTAATGATCCACAGAGCGCAGTTTCGATTATTAAAAGCTTCAAAATAGAGAGGTACTGAAGCGAAGCATTGTACGTTATCTAGGCCTCCTGTGAATTCAAGGTTATCAGCCGAATTATTGGATGAGTACAAACCAAACCATGAGGTTCAAAAGTTACCAAGCTTGTAGTTTTGCATGACTGTTGATATCGTAATCATATTTACAGGACCACCAGTTTTACGTGGAATCCGAACTCTCATCTTATAAATGACGCGTACGTAAGTCGGAATCCGAACACAGGAATTTTTGTAATAAGTCACAGAAAATGACATCCGGCTACCACGCCTTTCCAGGTGATTTGGTATACCCTTGCGAACTTGAATATTTACAATACATCCACGCTTCAAAGGCCTGTACCAATTCACTATTGCTTTCATTAAATTGAATATTCTTCTTATGTCGGCGTATTCAATGCATATAGGTTTTCGTAAATTCAGAACAAATGTATACTTCATCAGCACTGAAATAGGTCACCAGTTTTTATTAGAGTGTGTTTAAAATTCAAACATTGGTCCAATGGAAGCGACCCTTCAATACAAACCGAAGTTACGGATAGTAGAAGCCTTTATTTTCTTGTCCTCCGTCAACCTTCGTGGCCTTTATGGGATGACTTTGCAGTGTGGACCACACACACACACACACACACACACACACACACACACACACACACACACACACACACACACACACACACACACACACACACACACACACACACACACACACACATCAATTTTTATGTAGTACTGGCTGAGTCAGCAGAGAGGATATTTCTGGATTTGTTAGGAACTGATGAAATCCGGGTAAGGGGAGATAACAAGAAAGAGTTAGGATATTATAAAGTGTTCTAAACAGGTGTTATAAAGACAAGTGCAGAATATGTTGTAGGACTATTCATCAGTAATAATATTGCACGCTAAACAGTTTCTGTTAGGCTCATAAATGAGCAAACGTTTTAGTGTTTGGAGGAATTGGGACGAGAATTATCTCAGTCTGGTTCACCATGTGAACAAGTTGACAAGTTTTATGAAGCACTGAGTGACACCGTAGTCAGGGTCCATAGCAAGGAGTGGCTGATAATGAGCGATTTCAATGCGATAACTAGAAATTAGAACTGAAGGATATGAAAAGTTGATGGCTAAATGTGGGGAAGATACCGAAGCCAATAGGAATGGAAAGTATTTATTGGACTTCGTTGCACGTATGGGATTACAGGTTATGAATACATTTTTCAAGAATAGGAGTATTCACCGCTACACATGGGAAGACAGGGGACACCAGATACATAATAGATAATAACATAATCGATTTAGATTTCAGGAAATCTCTTGAGGAATATGTAATTATTCCGTGAAATTTTCGATGATGCAGGCCATTATTCGATCTGTAGTGAGTTAAGTACTGTATCTCAAGGCCTATGATAGAGAAAGTAATATCTGTCTGCAGATGAATCTCCAAAGTAAACTCCATAGCCCAACAGCCCCGTTGGGCCTTGCCCTACCAAGCGACCACTGCTCATCTCGAAGGCCTGCGGATGACGATGTATCGTGTGGTCGACCCGATGAATTCTATCGGCCATTATTTTTGTCCGATACCGCCATCCCACCCCCAAATAGCTTCTCAAGTATAATTCCACGGCTGGTGGTCCTCGAACCAGCCCACAGTTCCGGGAAAAATCCCCGATATGGCCGGGAATCGCATATGGGTCCTGCAAGTAAGACGAAGGCACTCTGACCCTACACCACAGGATCCGACAGAGAATCTCCAGGACAAGGAAATTGGACAGAAATGCATGGATGTAATTAACGAAAAGTTCCAAACAATAGACAGTAAACAGGCTCAGGATGTAGAAAGGGAATAGTTGACATACAGGGATGCTGTAGTAAAAACAGCAAGGAAATGACTAGAAACAACTGTGCATAAAGATGTAAAAAGCGAACATCTTGGTGGAATGATGAAGTGAGGTCAACTTGTAAATCTGAAGAGAAGGCATAAGAGAACAATGGCTCCAAACGAGGATTGATTCACATGTCAGGCGTGTAGATGAATGAAACACAGCGAAAAAAGTAATTACTGAATCCAAGAATAAGTCATGAGAAGATATCGGAAATAGCCTGGAAAGTCTTGGTCGAGCGGCAGGGAAACCTTTCTATAGAGTAAGAAGAGTAGGCACTAAGGTGACCGCGAACGTGTCATCTTAAACGTCCGTGCAGGGCAGATTCCAGGGCAATAAAACATTTCGCCATTGCTACAGAGTTACTGGTAGAAAGAGAGGGAAGAAGAAATGGAAGTGTTTTGGGTAAAATCATATGAACTCACAATAGATCCCAGGGAATCAATGGACAAGTGGAAGGAATATTTTGGATATCTTCTCAACGTAAAAGATCTATCTGTTGCCGTCGCGAACAATCGAGCTCCTGGCGAGGAGGAAAATTATGTTAGTTAAGGATAGTAAATAAAACCCATTGTCATAGAGCCATGGAAATAATTAAATTAGACCTGAAATAGTGAAATATATTGGGAAGGCAATTATGAAATGACTACATAGAGTAACAAGATTAGCGTGAAAATTAAGTAAGGTACCTTCTGATTGGACAAAAGCAGTAATCGCACCCATCTGTAAGTAAGGGAACAGGAAGGATTGCAATAACTATCTAGGTATTTCATTGACCAGTGTATCAGGCAGGGAATTCACTTGCGTTTTGGAAGGGCAGGACAATATCAATGTTTGAGAGTAAGTTGGATGGAAACCAGTGTTGTTTCAGACCACAGAGGGATTATTAGAATCAGATTTTCAGTATGCACCAGGTAATTGAAAAATGCTAAGAGGGGAATAGACAGTTATGTTTATGTTCAGTAGTATAGGAGAGTGAAAACATGTTAGTCGTATTGAGAGATTACGGGTTGTGGGTAGTTTAATTTGAGAAAAGCGACAAATGGGAGAATTAATGACAGTATGAGTTCTTGGTTCAAGGTACTTACAGGGGTTGGAACAGGCTGTAATATTTTACCTTTGTTGTTCATAGTTTATATGCATCATCTACTGGAAGGAATAAAGTGGCAGGTAGAAATGTGGTAAGAAGTTTGGCCTATGCTAATGACTTGATCTTAATGGCGGACTGTGCTGAAAGCCTGCAATCTAATATCTTGAATTTTGAAAATTGGTGCAATGAGTACGATTTGAAAATCAGCATTTACAAGACTAGAGTGATGTCAGTAGGGAAGAAACCTTAGGGAATTGAATGTCAGGTTGGGAATACAAAACTTTAAGAGGTAGTTAGTTTCAAGTATTTAGGATGTATTCTCTCCCAGGACTTTAGTAGGTAAGTGAAATTGAATCAAGGTGCAGCAAAGCTAATGCAGTGAGTGCAATCAACAGTATTCTGTAAGAAAGAAATCAGCTCTCGAACCAAGCTATCGTTACACAGGTTTGTTTTCGGGTCCTCTTTGCTGTACGGGAGTTAAGGCTGGGTTTGATCGGGCTATCTTACTCGTATCTTAGAAGTAACAGACATGAAAGTAGCAAGAACGATCGCTGGTACAAATAGGTAGGAACAATGATAGTGGGTACTGGAAATAAGGTGATGATTCTATGTATGAAGCGGTAAGGATAAACTAGTTTCTGTTGTGGGGTCGTGTGAGGCGAATGGACGACGACAGTTAACCTAGGATAAAATGGACTTGGTCATGCAGGGTAAGACAATCACTGGGGACTGAGATACGATGGTTAGACTCAGTTTCTAATGATTTAATGATGAGTGGTATAGAACTAAACGTGGGCATATGAATTTTTACATTAAGGGGGTAGTTAAGGTGTTCAGTAAATTCACAGAGACTTGAAGACTGAACTCTGAAATTCACAACAGTGTGTAATGAATATGTATGTACGTATGTATTACACCCATAATTCCTAAATGGTATGAATGATACAGCATGTATGTTTGTATGTCAATATACGTTTATTTCAAAGCCAAACTCATTGCGTTCTTCCATGATGTTGCTCAAAAGGAACAGAAAGGCTTTTAAATTATCAGATAGTACCACGGTTTCATCTGTACAGCGGATGGTGTTTATGCGCTGCATCTCGACCTTAATTACTTTATCAACTTCTTCAAGGACGATTGCAACAGTAGATCTGATTATACTTAAAAGGTATTTTTGACTGGATACAACCGTACCTCGCGGGTTTTTGTATCTTTAACTGTTGAGTGACGTGGTCTCCAATTTCGTTGTGAGCTGCTTGATTTCAGTACAACGTCTTGATTATACAGAAGGTAGTTCGGGATCTCTGGGGACGAAGTTTGAAGGGTGATTAGCTTATAAATAGCCAAGTCCCCACCAACTATTATGCTCAATTGGAAATCCAGCATTTCTCGCTATAACCCGACAAATTAATTTCCATTGCAGTAGACATTTTCGCAGAGCGAGCATGTCTGTTTTATCTCACTCCTCCTGAATGGCTTTCCAGAGGCCACTGATAGTGCGTGGACGTCTATTTTCTAAGGCCATTTTTAGAAGACCGAGTGCACAGAAGTCCATGGGTAACTCGTAGGGTGCCTTCACCGGAATGTCAGTAAAAAGAATTGCACTGACTCCATTTTCCATCTCCATTCTCTCTAAGAAGCGATAAGTCGAATGACAGGTATGGCTGGATGCTTTATCTTGATGTACCCATACCTTATTTTTCACCCTCCCATACACTGCTAGGATATCGATGTTGTAAATGGGTGTTGAAATCTCTTGCTGATAGTATGTAGAAATCACATTATTAGCCTCACGGCGAATGGTTAACTTTCAATTGTAGCAGTATTCTGTGATGATCATAAAACCCCTTGGAAACCTTTCCTGGCATTATTTATAATGTATTTTGTCTCTAGGGCAGTAGTAAATCGAGCTGGGTTGTTAAAATCAGTAAGGTACACATATATCCTTCATCTAATGTCACCACATTCTTCCGTCTGTCTCCTGCCAGAAAGCCCTCATACAGCTTTCTTGCGTTAGTGTGACGTTCCGAAATGTGACGAGGCAACAGCTTGTGAAGTCGGCACTTATGCCGCTTTTCTAATTGCAGATCCTTGTTGATTACGGCGTTAACTGTTTAAAAAGCCATCCCCAACTTGCATGTGATAATCCTTTTGGTGGAAGATTACCACCTGAAAGAAGGGCCTTCACTTTCCTCACCACTTCTGGTGTACGGCTGATGGATGGTTGTGGATTTGCCAGTTTCCTCCCCTCTGGAATGAAGCCCAATTGGCCTTTGCCTTTTTTTTTCAATACGGAACTGATCCTGTTCTTCTCTATCAAGAAATCACGCTTGTTGCACATTCCTTTATTTGGAGAATAGCTACATTTAGCATCGGAGAAAGCTGTCACGTTGCCCTCCAAATGAGGGTCAACCCGCTTCGGTAACATTGCAGCTGATGTCACGAAACTATACACACACTTTCTCTCTAGTACTGACGTGAATCATCACTCTCCGTTTTGACGTGATCAAGTTGATAACAGCGCTACCAATGGCCTTCAAACTCTTCACAACAGATCCCGAACGACGTCCTGGCATTAGCATCTTAATGACAAGCCCAGTGTGTTTCAGCTGAAATGTTACGGTTAACATATTAGTGAGCATTTTCATAATCAATGAGCAAGCGAAGGTGACAAATTCAAGACCCAAATCTCCCACACCATCACAGCTACAGACACGCAACCACTATAGAGCACGCTGGAAGAATAGAGGCTAATACTACACACAAACACTAGTGGTCCGTGATGGGTAATGGTGGCTGCAATGCGACATACACGAACACACATGTTTATTTTTATATATAGTCGGCCACTTTCAACCCCCACATGTCCCTAACCACTACAGCTAACGTCACAGAACCACTACAGTGCATGATGGGAGACTCCACACTATTACCACACACACCAGTGTTGCGATGGTTAGCTGCAGATTCAAGGTGACATACATGAGCACACGCGTATATTTTTATACACTCGGTCGCTTTCAACCCCCACATCTCCCACACCACCACAGCTACCGATAAGCAACCACCATAGTGCACGATGGGAGACTCGAGGCTACTACGACACACAAACACCAGTGGTAGGCGATGGGTAGTTGTGGGAGGTGAAATATATAAACACATAGTCGGCCACTTTCAACTCAAACATTTCCCACACCACCACAGCTGCAGACACGCAACCACCATAGTGCATGACGGAGGATTCGAGGCTACTATCACACAAGAACACCAGTGGTCTGCGGTGGATAGTTGTGGCTGCAAGGTGACATACACGAACGCACACGTCTAGTCGACCTATTTCAACCCCCACGTCTCATACACTAATACAGATACCGACGCTCAACCAATATAGTGTACGATGGGAGACTATAAGCTACTACCTCACACGGAAATCGGTGATCTGCGATGGGTATTTTGGGTCGCAAGGTGAAATATACGGACACACGCGTCTATTTTTATATATATTCGGCCACATTCAAACTCCATATCTGCTAGACCACCACAACTACATACACACAACCACTATAGTGCACGATGGGAAACACGAGGCTACAACCACACATAAACACCAGTCGTCTGCGGTGTGTAGTTCTGCCTCCAAGGTGAAATATACGGACAAACAGGTATATATATATATATAGTCGGCCAATTTCAACCCCCACATCACCCACACCACCGCCACGATGGGAGACTCGAGGCTACAACCGCACACCAAAACCAGTGGTCTAGAACGTGTATTTTGTGGCTACAAGATGAAATATATGACACATGCGTCAATTTTTGGTATATATTCAACCACATTCAACTCCCACATCTACCACGCGACTACAGCTACCAGCATGCAACCGCTATAGCTCACGATGGGAGACGTGATGCTACTATCCACACAGACACAAGTGGTCTGCGGTTGATAGTTGTGGTTGCAAGGTGAAATATAAGAACACGTCTATTTTTATATGTAGTTGGAAAATTTCTACGCTCAAATCTACCACACCACTAAAGCTACCGATACTCAACCACCATAGTGCACGATGGGAAACCCGAGGCTACTACCACACATAAACATCAGTGGTCCGCGGTGGGTAGTTTTGGCTGCAAGGTAAAATATACGGACACGCATGTCTATTTTGATATATATATATATATACGTAGTTTGACGTACAACGAACCTATCGGATACCATGGCAACGTCCCTGGCTGCATGAAGTAAGGCAGTAACGTAATGCCATTTTCGTCATTATTCCTATAAACTCGTGGTTGTTCGTTGGGTGGAAGGCGAGAGAGACGTCAAGCTGCCATTCTGCGTGATTTTTGCGGAATACCGTTGTGGGTTACAATCGTCTTGGAATAGCACTAAGGGAGGCTGTTTGTATTTCAAAAGTACTGCGGACTGTATTCCATTACTTCATACATTAAGTTGTTTTATAGCATTTCCTATAAATTTTACTGCATTTCTCTTCTCTCTTCTGTCCTCTCCTTTTATTTCGTTTATTTCTTTAGACTTAAGTAGTAACACCATAAGTCATCTTCTTATCTAAGAATACCTGCGCCAAAATTTTCCCCTGTTACCGCCTCCTTATATCCGTAACTCATATCATTACAATTTAGTGAGGGACATTTTATATCTCCAATACATCCACTTGGGATTTACATATTTGTCTCATCCGGTCGTCCTCAGTTATTATCCTATCTTAAATTAATGTCAACTATTTAAACTGTATTACTTTATTCCTTAATTTATCCGAGTATGCGAGTTTTAATCCCGTAAACTGGACTCCCTTTCGTTCGAGGAAAAATTCCTAGATGTTCAATTATGTGACTTATTGGCCCCGGAAATGATCGAAAGAAGGAGGCAGATTTAAGGACGGTGCAGATCTTCGTTTCGGGGTAATTGGTGGCTAAACGGTAAGTCGTATTACAAAACTGATAGCACAATCGCGTTCATTTTGGAGAGATCTAGAACTTTGATCCTGTGACATTTTGTCGTATTTCTATCCCTCATACGTTAGACAGAGCTGCATTTCTCGATTTTAGGTTAATTTTGTAGGTTTTATACGTATATTTTACTGTTTGACACACTGATAAGGCGATAAGGAAGATAGAATCATCAAATTCGGCACACGCACTGACATCACCAGTATCCACCTGCTGGCCAAATTTTATGATTCCATCTGCCAAGTAAGTATCCGAAAAACAAGTAATGTGTGAGAAATTTACCCGAATTTCACCCTATTAATGTTTCTAACTCAATCTAATCCATAAAATATAGGAGATACAAGAACATGTAATAGGACCAACCATTGAGAACACTAAACGCGGTGGCTGATGGTGCAATAGGTTTGTAGATATGACGTAGGCCTACTATTGAAAAGCAGCATATTTCTACATGAATGTCTGCACTTAAAAACATGGCCATGCTTATTTATCTACATAAATAAATTGTAGGAGTTCGCTGGTTTTAATTTCGTTTATTTTGTCAAATTTTCAGATATGTATCCATTTTAGGTTAACTCAAGACCGTATATGCGGCTTTAAGCGTTCGTGTCTCTTTGTCTGTCAGGCTTTTACACTATCAATGCGAAACGGCTGGATAGATCTCGGCCAAACTTCATATTTAGAGTATAGTTATCCAAGAGCAGATTTACATATGCGTATGATTTAAGAATCAGAAGCTCAGAACAGTTGTGTCCAATTTTCTCTTATACTATTGATTTTCTGCCAAATCCGTAGACTATACTTTATGTGAAACGCCCCTTCATTTTCAACAAGTTTGGTATTACATTATTTCCCTTACTCTTGAAATGACGGAAAAAATAGTATTTTTCGTAGGTTTCGTGCTCTGCATCGAGTGACGGACACCCACGTAGAACGACAACGAACCTACCGGATACCATGGCAGCGTCTCTGGCCGCATGAAATAAGGAAGTAACGTAATGCTATTTTCGCCACTATTACTGTAAACTCGCAATTGGTCGTTGGGTAGAAGGCGAGAAGCATTCTAAGATATATTTTCGGAATGCCATTGGAGGTTAAAATCGTCTTCTAATAGCTCTATGGGTGGTTGTTGATATTTCAATAGTATGCGGAGTGTAATCCATTATTTTACGCCGTAAGGTGTTTTCTAGGATTTGTTTTAATTTTTACTGTATTTCTCTTTTACTTCCGTTTCCTGATTTAATGCCTAGCCTCTTTAGTCTTAAGTAATAACACCGTAAGTTACCTTGTTGTTGAAGGATTCCTGCGCC
The DNA here is from genome assembly GCF_040414725.1 of Anabrus simplex. NCBI lineage: Eukaryota > Metazoa > Arthropoda > Insecta > Orthoptera > Tettigoniidae > Anabrus > Anabrus simplex. The sequence goes on along the minus strand of NC_090265.1, from coordinate 1,596,914,245 downwards.
CGAATTTCTCCTCTGTTACCCCTTTCTTAAATCCGTAAATCATATCATTACAATTGAGTGAAGGACATTAAATTTTTGCAATACATCCACTTCGCTTTTATCTTTAGAGAGAGCGGCATTTCTCAATTAAAATAAAACCTCCAAATCGATTCTGACTGGCATTAGGAAAAGGCACATCTCTTTACAATGAAAACTCTACATCTCCATTGCAAATGCCGTTATAAGTTAGTTGAAACTTCTAAACTGGATTGTGAATTTCGCTAGGAAACGTAGCCTGCCATTTTCATCAAAACGTCCCAACGCGCACCGTACATCGCAAACAACGTACGCGGTCCTCCCAGTGGTATTTCTCGGATAACGCTAAGAGACATGCACTTTAATATAGTCGCTCCACCGGTAAAGCGTCGTATTCCACAATGCTCTTTCTATCCATTATTCTTCTTAAGACTGGTCACGCCTCCAAGATACATACGGATACGCAGTCCTTCAGAAAAATGTCCGTTATGTTCGTTTTCCTATGCCGACGAGTAAACGAAAATGAACCTTACATGCATTATACACCAGGAGTGCGTAAATATGTAATGCAAACATACATTCCTATAGTACGGTACAGTAAGGTTAATTTTCCTATACACATGGGCATAGGTGAAATGAACACAACACAGTTTGTTCTGATGGACTGCATATCCATACGTGGCTGGGAGGCGTGACCAGTCTTAAGGAGAATAATCGATAGGAAGAGCTTTATATAATACAACGTGTTACCGGTGAAGGGACTATATCATCTTACTGCGTGTACAGCAATTTACGTAGAAATCCGTATACAATGTGGAATACCTTAGCGAAGCACGTTTATATTTGCTAGTTATTATTATTATTATTATTATTATTATTATTATTATTATTATTATTATTATTATTATTATTATTATTATTGATTTGTCCATATTAATTCATTATTGTATTTAAGAATTTAATTATCCATTTATTTAGTATATTATGTAGTAGATGATTTATGTATAGTACATAGTGCAATCGAGCCTCCGTGGCAGCGCGTCGGTCTCTCACCGCTGGATACCGTGCTTCAAATCCCGGTCTCTCCATGTGCCATTTGTGCTGGACAAAGCGGAGGCGGGACAGGTTTTTCTCCGGGTACTCCGGTTTTCCCTGTCATCTTTCATTCAACACTCTCCATTCTCATTTCATAGCATATATCAGGTATTCATTAATCACTTTGGGAGTGGCGACCCCATCGTACTACTAGCCTATATATGATTCATAACATCCATGACCCTGTCAAAGACTGGAAAACTGCTTCAAGGTTTTCATTTCCACACAGTGCAAGCATCATATTTCTGTCTAAGCACTGCAAGAGGGAGAATGATGGAATATAGTATAGGCACGTGGCTGCACACTCTTGATTAAAGAACAGGTGAAAATACAATCGTTTACGTCGTTATTTAACTTACCATCATACTGATACTGGTAGATGTGTACACAGACAGTTATAGGCCTACTCAGAAAGAAATGAGAGGGTAAGAGTCAGAAACCACAAAGAGCAATGCGAGAAGGATATTTATTTCTCAGTTCTTATATGCCAGTAAAATTTTACTTTCTCATTTACGACCATGATTAACGGCATTTTTAACGCCGAAGCCATTGATTGTTTGATGACCATCTCCCCAGGTTCCATATCCTGGACGATTATAATCTTCGTAGTATTGACCTCCAGGTTGTTGTTCAACTACAACGCTTGCTGCTGGAGGTTGTGGAGTATAGCTGCCGCCATTCACCTGCCAACTTGAACCTCCTTGGCCTACCGATCCTGGATTATACGCTGCACCTCCCACTCCCCATTGCCCGATCCCCCACATTACTGGTCCTCCCAATACTGGACCTCCCCATGGTGGACCTCCCCATACTGGACGTCCATGATGACCTAAAGGAGAAAAAAGAAGGATTACTGACAGCATACAGTAATTACACTTAGGAAAAATTAAGTTTCTACAATGCATTTTATAATTACGTTCATTATGATTGAATTATTACACTTAGGATAATTTACGTCGCCTCCTTGGTCGAATGGTCAGCGTCGATGCTTTTGGTCTGGAGGATCTCGGGTTCGATTCAGGAAGCTTTCAGAGAAACTAAACAGGAGTGATTTGGTCGAGATCTATCTAGCCGTTTCTCCATGATGATGAAAGAGACAGACAGACAGACAGACAGACAGACAGACAGACAGACAGACATGAAAACTAAGGATCACTGATACGGTCCTGAGATAACCTAAAACAGATGTATAACTGAGAAATTGGCAAAATAAACGAAATTATAGACCGCAGCCCCGTACAACTACAGCATGTATAGATTATTTAATTGATTGTATAACATCACTTCTGGAATACTCTTTGTAATTGCCGCAATACTTGATTTATTCACTGCCTTGTAAATACTACGTGTTAGGTTACCAGCCGCCATCATCGTCAGTTAATTTATTGCGACGAAAACTGAACAGTATTTCATCGTAGGCGATGCCGGCTTGATTCAAGAACAGGAAAAAAAAATAATTTTTCTGAGTAATTTCAGATAAAGGAGTAGCGTTACAAAAATGTTGCAAAGTTTGGGCTGGGAAGACTTGGGAGAAAGGAGACGAGCTGCTCGACTAAGTGGTATGTTCCGAGCTGTCAGTGGAGAGATGGCGTGTAATGAGATCAGTATACGAATAAGTTCGAGTGGTGTCTTTAACAGTAGACAAGATCACAATATGAAGATAAAGCTGGAATTGAAGAGGACAAATTGGGGCAAATATTCGTCTATAGGATGGGGAGTTAGGGACTGGAATAACTTACCAAGGGAGATGTTCAATAAATTTCTAATTTCTTTACAATAATTTAAGAAAAGGCTAGGAAAACAACAGATAGGGAATCTGCCACCTGGGCGACTGCCATAAATGCAGACCAGTATTGATTGATTGATTGATTGATTGATTGATTGATTGATTGATTGATTGATTGATTGATTGATTGATTGATTGATTGATTGATTGATTGATTGATTGAAATACTTCGTTATAAAAATCTGAAGTCATGAATATGTCAAACTACTGGAGCTCGAAAGACAAAAATATGCATAAAATTTGAACAACAGTGAAATAATTTTGCATAGTTGTTGCTATCAGTGTAGGTATGGTTGAAGTTTTAAGTCTACTTCTTTCTATATGTACTATTATTGTAGCAATGTGAACAATGTACAAGTAAGTGCTATCAATGTTCCATATTTCTGGTGATATTTGATCTCTTCTTCATAGCCATTCTCCCAATCATCTGAAGTCGTCTCCCCTGTTCACTCTCTGCCAATACCGTCTTTGACAGTGTCCTTGGATATACCGTGTTATTTCAAGTCTTCTGAAACACGAGCTTTCCGTCTCACTTTCAGTCATCCCATTGCTGGATATCCCTCAACCTTTGGAGATATCTGATATTTTATTATTTGTGAAAATATAATAATCTTCAGTGTCTCCGTTATTATTCCTCGCACGGAAAATAACGCATGAAATGTAAAAGATCGGAAATGAAATTTTGAACAGTTCTTAATGTATTCTGTTCTTAGAACATATTTAACGAATAAATATGATATTCTCTGTCTTTGCCTCCTACGATTGTGACGAAATGTATTCTAATCGCATAATAATATTATAGCCTAATTCAAATCCCGCCTCTCCCTGAAATTAAATGTCGAGTTTGGATAAATTTCTTCTAGCCGTTTTCTCGTAATTTTCGCATAATCGAACAAACACACAGAACACAAACACACGCCCAGACACACAGACAGATAGACAAATAACCGAACAGACAAAGAGTCATATCAAGACATTGACCTATTTATGAAGAATGTTGCGGAATAGCACGGTCCTATAGCAATCTTCCAATTTTAATTAGAAGTTTCTTATACAGTTAATATTTGTTTCTTTTAACTATTTTAAAGATTTCTGTTGATAGTGCCTGTAATTTTGTTCTTTTACGTACATCGTTGTTAAAATGATAGGAACCTCGCTGCCAGGGAAGTTAAAGACAATGTACTTTTACACAAAATAGGAGATTTACGGGCCCACTCTAAGCTAATGAGCGTTCCTCAAACCGGCTTTACACTCACCACGGCAGGGATTGAAGGAGAGAAGTGACTACTACAACTAAAATGTTTTAATTCCTCCCCTGAAGGCGGAAGCGGGCCTCTTAGACGCTGAGGCCGTCTCTCAAGTCGGGAAATTTGTTACGGTGAAGGGGATGCTCGGGGAATATGAGAGGGTTGGCGGCCGTGGCCTGTACCAGGAACTGTCCAGGCATTCCCCTTAGTGCGGGAAAATAGAAAACCACGGAAAACCATTCTCAGGACAGGCGACGGTTGGGTCCATCCGTGAGGTCCAGCCCTGTCCCGTCTCCCGAATGCAGAGGCGTAGAGCCACGGTAGAGCCGTGGCCGCCCCTCCTCTGCTCAGTTGGCCGGTCAGAGTGCAGAGTTGTTGTACCACGGACCAGCTGTGGCCACTTATGGGCCGAGACCCACTCTGCATCTACCGACGAGGGAAGGGATGGGAAGCTTACATTAAACGACCAGAAATCTCTATACTGCAGATGAGTAAGATTTTCCTTTGTTCGTGAGAGTAGGTAGGTTATTTTTCTGTTAGGAGATCAACGACATCCGATTAATCCTTAATAATAATATTTTCCAAGAAATAAAATTAATGGTGATCTACATAAATTAGAATTACACACGTTATATAAAATACGTAGCTGATTTTGATTAAGGAATTTGGATAAAAATCCATCGGAACCGTCATCTCTCAATGTAAGTAAGAGCAATGTATAGATTTTACTTATGATAATTTATTTATTTTTCTTTTTTGTAGTTCTGAGTGTATACTTGTAAAGAATGTCAAACTCACTGTAATGAGCACTGAATATCCAGATTTATTTCGCACCAATCCACTTACGCGTGTCAGGCCTTTCTTCTTTTACAAAACCTTAGGAAAGTATTGTTCACTTTACGTCGCATCGATACAGATAGTTCTTATGGAGACGATGGGATAGAAAAGACCTAGGAGTTGGAAGGAAGCGGCCGTGACCTTAATTAAGGTACAATCCCAGCATTGCCTGGTATGAACATGGAAAATTACGGAAAACAATCTTCAGGGATTCAAACCCACTATCTCCCGAATCCAAGCTCAAAGCTGCGCAGCCCTGACTGCACGGCCAACTTAGATTTGCCATTCCTGAAACTGCACCACGATTACTGAAAAGCGACCTCATCTGTCATAATAAATTTCGGTATTTAATCATTTGATTTTCTTTACAAAGTAGATTTAGTCATACACAAAATGCATGCAAAAGCAAAGCAAAACAAGAAAAAGCTAAGTCATCTCCGTACTTGCCATATAGGCCCTCGGAGGAGTGGAAGGTAAAGGCTTCCACTGTCCGTAACCTCGGCACATGATGGGGTATAGCGGTTAGCTCTACTCCCGGCTGCCTTTGTCGGCAGGAATTGACCTGGTACTCATTTTTGGTGTAGGCTGAGTTAAACTCAGGGCCATGTGCACCTCCGGAAGTGGAAATCTCGTTTCTTAAATTTTACGACTTCCTGACGGGGAATCGAACCCACGTCCTTTCGGGCGAGCCGAGCACGCCTTTACCGCCTCGGCCAGGCAGCCCCTACAAAATGCATGTAATGTCATTATAATGCATTTATATAAGCAGATACAAGTTGTAATTCAAATTTTCTATTTTGAACTTTGGCAGCTAAGAGTATGAACAAAAATATAATTGGATGTATATTGGAAGTATAACTTTCAGTTTGATGAAGCTATTATAGTGACGAGGGGGACCTGAGCACTTTTTGTTAGGCGGAACCCAGAGGTAAAATGTTTGAGACCCGCTGGTTTAATATCTTCAGAATCAAATCAACTTTGGACCTGATACACTAAAAAAACCAACAAGCATATTTACGCTGTTTACGTTGTGGCTCGAATTGCATGTACTCCTGAGGTCCTATGGCATATTGAACTCAAAAATATTCAAGTGAAGCAACGAGTAGTTTAGGGCGCAATTTCACTAAGTTTTTTTTTTTTTTAAATTGCTTTTCGTCATGCCGATGCAGGTAGATCTTATGGCAACGATCGGATAGGAAAGAGCTAGGAGTGGGAAGGAAGCGGCCGTGGCCTTAATTAATGTAAAGCCCCACCATTTGGCTGGTGCGAAAATAGAAAACCATCCTCTGGTCTGCCGACAGTGGGGTTTAAACCCACTATCTCCCGAACGCACGGTCACTCACTCGTTCATTTAAGTTTTCGTCTGTTGCACTTGAGTAATGAGAAGTAACAGAGAAATTGAAATAAAAGTTATGACTAGAGGGGCAACGACCTCTTAATGGCTATGTTTATTGAATAATCTAATATGACTTAAGATTCCCTGAAGACCATGGACAAATAATAATAATAATAATAATAATAATAATAATAATAATAATAATAATAATAATAATAATAATAATATTTTTGCTAGTTGTTTTACGTCGCACCGACACAGATAGATCTTACGGCAACGATGGGACAGGAAAGGGCTAGGAGTGGGAAGGAAGCGGCCGTGGCCTTAATTAAGGTACATCCCCAGCATTTGAAATGGTGTGAATATAAGAAACCACGGAAAACCATTTTCAGGGCTGCCGACAGTGGGGTTCGAACCTACTATCTCCCGAATATTGGATACTGGCCGCACTTAAGCGTCTGCAGCTATCGAGCTCGGTAATAATAATAATAATAATAATAATAATAATAATAATAATAATAATAATAATAATAATAATAATAATAATAATAATAATAATAATAATAATCAACATCTCAGAAGACATTGTACAGGACAGACGTAAATTCAGAACCAAAATCGACAATCCCCACTCTGAAGACAAACCCAACACCAGAGCTACTATAACTTGGACAGAAGAACGAAGAAGTAGTTCAGCGAGAGGATGGAGAGATTTTGGGAGGAAAAGAAGGCCAACACATCAGCTAAGCAAGTTCAACCGTGCTCCTGAGTAGGGCATAACGATGTAAATTAAAAATAATAATAATAATAATAATAATAATAATAATAATAATAATAACCATAATAATAATAATAATAATAATAACAATAACAATAATAATAATAATAATAATAATAATAATAATAATAATAATCCTTTGTGCAATTATTAAATCAAACTTACCCCAGTGAGCATGGATTCCAACGAAGATGGACTGAAAAGAGAAACAAATACATACTTAATTTAAAAATCTCTGCGACCTCCCTTAAAACTGTATGGTATTAGTGAGACATGATAGCTGAGTGGCAACCCCGTTGGCTTCTAGCCGGCGTGGGCGCAGTTCGAATTGCGGCCAATGAATTTTATGATTTAAAACATGAAAAGTCACATCCGTTTGGTTTGGATTAGACGTACTACTTGAGATCCCGTGGCATATTGATGTTACCTGTCCGACTCGTTGGCTGAACGGTCAGCGTACTGGCTTTCGGTTCAGAGAGTCCCGGGTTCGATATCTGGCAGGGTCGTGGATTTTAACCTTAATTGGTTAATACCTACGGCACGGCGTCTGGGCGTATGTGTTGTCTTCATCATCATTTCATTCTCATTACGACGCACAGGTCACCTATGGGAGTCAAACAGAAAGACCTGCACTTGGCGAGCCGAACCCGTCCTGGGATATCCCGGCACTAAAAGCCATACGACATTTCATTGATGTTACCAAATTCAAATCAGACATCGAGTGGTTCACGGAGTAATTTCCTCGTTGAAAATTCGTCGATTACATCTTTATGGTCTTAATTGCTGACTGTTGAAAATCTTACCACAAAGAATAAGTATTATAATTATTTTTACTAAAGAGACCGGTTGGAAATATGATAGGAATATACCTATAATTTGAATACGGTATGAATACAGCAGACAAAGAGCTAATCAGTTCTCAACCAGGTGTTGCTCAACAAAACTTGGGGCACGAGAGTACTAGTAGGAAGTCCACACAACGGACATTACTCCTTTCAAGATTTGGGAATCTGAAGATAACACAGTGTTCCCAAGAAGAATAACATAAATAACATGTGGAAGGAAAACCCGTGAAGTTTTCAATCTCTCTTAACACATGTCGTATGATGAAGACGAAGAGGGATTATGTTTACTCTCACAGACAAGTAAATAGGCTACTTAGTTGACAATTATCTGTATGATAGTTCTCGTTGATTACATTTCAAATTGAATAAGGTCGTAAGTTGATTGAAAAGCTTACCAAAAAGAGCGCTGCTAGCGGGCAGGTTTTGTACATGGTGAAAGCCACGTGGTAGCGAAAGAGGAAGCCGTGTAAGTTGAACGTCTTTAACGGATATTTATATAAAATATTATCATAAAAAATGTTACGAAATAGAAAAGAGTGATTTTTTAAATCTCATATCACGGAGGGATAAAGACATTTTAGTACCTTAGAAAATTGCTGTGGAAAATACTTTATTAGCAATGGCAGGCGAGTGTTGAAGGTTATCGTAATTATGATGCAGTAAGTGTTAACCATGTCTAACAAAGATGTGATAAAATTATAATATATGATAACGTAAATAGAGTAATTTGTATTATACTATTTCAGTACCATCTGTCAAGAAAGTTAGGCCTCTTTTGAACATTCTTCTTTAAAGCAATGGACATCAGAAATTAATTTGAGAGAGATGAATTTTCATACTTCAATTATCACTATATTTCTCTCTTCCAAATTATAAGTAGTTCTGGAGAATAGCAATGTTTAGTATTGGTGTGCATATAAATATAAGTAATTTTGGAACGGATTGGATTGAAGTCGATTTGGCGAAGAACTGAGGCAGTGCAGTCAAAGTACGAAGGAGAACATTTTATAAGTCACTCGATGATTTAGCGGACTATTGCTCTGTGTAACGCTTACCGATGGAACAACATACAACAAAATAACAGAAGGTAATGGGAAAAGTGGGCGTAATCTATATACATAAAGTTGTAGGGGCTCCGCTGTCTGTAATTTCTTTTGTTTTGTCAATTTTTCACATATTTATCCGTTTTAGGTCAACTCAAGACCGAATCGGTGGTTTTTACTTTTCGTGTCTGTCTGTTTGTCGGTCTGTTTGTCTGTTCCATCATCACGTCGAAACGGCTGGAGAGATCTCAACTAAAATTCATATTTAGAGTATATTCATCCCGGGGAAGGTTTCGATATGCATATCATTTTAAAATCTTTGAACAGATAGTTTATAGGAAAACTAGCAAATGTACCCGTGCTTCGCAACGGTATTCTACATTGTATTCGAATACCGAAGTAAATACTGTACATGCAGTAAATAAGATTGGTTTAAAATTGCATGTCTCTTAGCGTTATACGAGAAACAACATGGGGAGGTCCCCATACGCTGTTTCCAATGTGAAGTGTTTCTTACGGATTTTTCATATAATGGCAGGCTCACTTGCCTACTGCCATTCACAATCGAATTGGGAAGTTTACATTATAATTGCTGGCCCCATTGCCTACTGCGTGGTCACAATCGATTTGGGGATTTTTCGTTAAAATGGCAGCCCCCTATTCCTACTTCCAGACAGATAACAGTTGAGGAGTTTTTATTATAATGGCAGGCAACTACCCTACTATCAGTCGAAATTGAGTTGTGCAGTTATCATTATAATGTCAGGCCCCTTTCCTACTGCCACAAGCTTACCGCCAGTCACACCAAGTTGGTGAGATTCCATCAAAATAGCAGGCCACTATGCCTAATGCCAGTCACATTTTAGATGAGGACATTTGTTTATAATTGCGGGCACCCTTGCCTACTGCCAAACACAATCGGGTAGGGGAGTTTTAAACAAAACTGCATGCTCCTTTGCCTTCTGCAAGTCAAATCGAAAAGAGAGCTATTCATTACAATGGTAGGCCTTCCTTACTAATGCCAGTTACACAGGAGTTAGAGTATGACCCCATTCCTACTGCCAGTCAAATTCAGCGTGGGGAGTACTGATTACAATAGCAGACACACCCTTTCTCGATCGCTACAAATCGACATCAGTGAATATATATAGATCGATATACGAACGTATATGCTTGTTTATAATATTGCAGACCTTCATTTACAGATTAACTTCTGCTAAACGTACGTCATACCGACAAAGGATTATACCATGAGACACCGGATTTAGTGGCCTAAATGGCTGGTCCTATGATATCTCATCTATTCTTGGGTCAGATTGATATAGAAACGTTGAACAGGGTAAAGTATTTGTAAGATTATTTCACATTGCATTACTTTTCGGATAATTATGTGACAGCTGCATACATAGCAACGGCTCACATATGGCTACTGGGTGAAACGTTTGATGATTCTATATTTCCTATAAGTGATCGAAAGTACGAATTATGCCTGTAAAAAGTCCAAATTTACTTAACATCGATTAATAGAAAAAAATCAAACGTAAAAAGGATACAGATACTACAAAACGTCATAAGACCAAGGTTCTAGATCATTCCAGTTTTTTTAAACGGAGAGTGTGCAATCCGTTATGTAATAGGACTTCCCGAATGTCTGCACCATCATTAAAATTACCTCCATAATTCTATTTTCTTCGGGGATAAAAGTGAAAAATAGAAAGATCTTGGAAGTTTTCCGCCCGTTACAGGCTAAAAGGTATAATTTTGTCAAATTTCCATTTACTTTTTCGTCTGGCAGATTATGCCGCAATCTGGATTTTGGGCGAGGAGGGTCAAAATTAGGACTTTCAGGAAACTGAACCGAAAAGTATTCAGATGGTCATTATTAGCCCTTAAACGGGTACTGTGCGAAAATTTCGCCCAAATAGTCAATGTAGAGGCACACAGTCGTTTGGATTTTATTTATATTGATAGATAAGGTATCTGGTCCACGTACAACACCTTTTGGGCTATAACCGCTGGACTTAACCTGAAAAACTGACCATTCATGATATCTCCCTTATTAATCCTCCTGACGAAAAAAATGCACATGAAAAGAAAGTTTTAGAGATGGAATTCCATCACGTTTTGTCGATTTCCAGTCAGGTTGGTCTTGCACTGTATATATTGTGGGAGAGTAAAATAACAATTTCGGTTCCCTATAAACCACCAGTCCATTCCGGGAAAATGAAATGTTATAGACCTTTAAAACCTACCTTTGGACAGATGGATGCTAAATACAAAGTTTGGTTCGTATATCTTCAGTAGTTTTCAAGTTGTAAGAAATACGCTTTACACGCACCCGTTCTTGAGTTAAGTCCGATGGGACTTGTACCAAAAAACGGTCCGTTAATGATATCTCCCTTATTAATCCTCGTATCGAAATGATGCACATGAGAAAAAAGGTTTAGAAATTAATTTCCATTAAGTTTTGTTGTGTATATTTTGTGGGAGTGCAAAATCATGGTTTCGGTTTCGTATAAACCCCCAGTCAGTTCAGGGATTTAGAAACAATAGTTACCCACGGAAAGGTGAATTCTAAATATGAAGTTTGGTGGAAATATATCCATTAGATTCTAGCTCCCGCGTACATACGGAGTAATTAAGGAAGAAAATAATAGAGTTAAGAAAGTTGAAAAAGAAAATGGACTAGAATGGTTTTCCTCCATTTTCTCTTATACTATTGATTTTCTGTAAACTCCGTTTACCGTACGTGAAACGCCTCTTCATTATAAACAACTTTCGTTATGTTCATAATTTACCTTACTCTTCACATGACGGATAAATTTACAATTTTCTGCTGGTATCATGCTCTGCATTGAGTGACCGACAGACCAACAACGAACCTACAGGTTTCCATGGCAACGTCTCGGACTGCATGCCAGCAGGGAAGTAACGTATTGCCATTTTTGTCATCATGCTTTTAAATTCGTGGTTGTTCCTTGGGTAGAAGGCAAGAGAGGCGTCAATCGGCCTATCTGCGGGATATTGGCGGAATATCGTTGGAGGTTATAACCGCCCTCGAATAGATTAAGTAATAACACCATTAGTCATCTTATTATTTGTTTACCTAAGAATCACTGGACCTAAATTTCTCCCCTGTTACCGCTTTGTTATATCCATAACTCACACCAGCATAATTTATTGAGGGGCACTTTATGTTCCAATACATTCACTTGGCATTTACATATTTGTCGTTATCCGGCTGTCCTCAGTTATAATAAATTTTCTATTAATTTCAACTTTCTTAACTGTATTATTTTCTTCCCTAATTACGCCGTATGTACGCGAGTGCTAGAAACTACTGGATGTATTTCCGTCATGCTTCATATTTGGAATCCACCTGTTCTTGATTGGTTTTAGGGCAAATATTGTTTCTAAATCCTTGAACTGACTGGGGTTTTTATACGAAACCGAAACAGTTATTTTGCACTCCCACATAATATACACAGCCAAACTTAATGGAAACCTACCTACCTTGATGGAAAATAAATTTCTAAACTTTTTTTCTCATATGCATCATTTCGATACGAGATATCATTAACGGACCGTTTTTCGGTACAAGTCCCATCGGAGTAAACTTACGAGCGGGTGCGTGTAAAGCGTATTCCTTACAACTTGAAAACTACTGAAGATATTAGAACCAAAATTTATAATTATCATCCACCTGTCCAAAGGTAGGTTTTGAAGGTCAATAACATTTCATGTTCTCGGAATGGACTGGCGGTTTATAGGGAACCGAAATGGTGATTTTACTCTTCCACAATATATACAGAACAAGACCAAGCTGACTGGAAATCGACCAAACGTGATGGAATTCCACCTCTAAAACATTTTTTCATGTACATTTTTTAGTCAGGAGGATTAATTTTTTTTTTTTTTTTTTTTTGCTACTTGCTTTACGTCGCACCGACACAGATAGGTCTTATGGCGACGATGGGATGGGAAAGGCCCAGGAGTTGGAAGGAAGCGGCCGTGGCCTTAATTAAGGTACAGCCCTAGCATTTGCCTGGTGTGAAAATGGGAAACCACGGAAAACCATTTTCAGGGCTGCCGACAGTGGGGCTCGAACCCACGATCTCCCGGATGCAAGTTCACAGCCGCGCGCCTCTACGCGCACGGCCAACTCGCCCGGTAGGAGGATTAATAAGGGAGATATCATGAATGGTCAGTTCTGCAGGTTAAGTCCAGCGGACATAGCCCAAAAGGTGTTGTACATGGAACAGATTCCTTATCTATATAAATCAAATCGTAACGACTGTGTGCCTCTACACTGACTATTTTGGCGAAATTTTCGTACAGCTTTCCGTTTAAGGGGTAATAATGACCATCTACATAATTTTTGGTTTAGTTTCCTGAAAGTCTTAATTTTTACCCTCGTCGCCCAAAATCCAGACAAAGATAATTGAAATTTGACAAAATTATACGTTTTAGCCTGTAACGGACTGAATACTTCCAAGATCATTAAATTTTTAATATCGAAAGATGCAGGCAATTTTTTACGATGGTACAGACCTTCGGAAAGTCCTATCACATAACGAATTCCACAATCTCCGTTCAATTTGGAATGATCTACAACCTTGGTCTTATGACTTTTTGCCGTATGTGTATCCCTTTTACGTTTGATTTTTCTCTATTAATCGATGTTAAGTAAATTTGGACTTTTCACATGCATAATTCATACTTTCAATTACTTATATGAAATACAGAATCATCAGACTCTTCACGAAAATTGGCCCACCCAGTAGCCATATGTGAGCCAAATGCTATGTATGTAGCTGTAACATAATTATCCGAAAAGTAATGCAATGTGAGATAATCTTACAAAAACTTTACCCTGTTCAACGTTTCTAACTCATTCTGACCCAAAAATAGATGAGATATCATAGAACCAGCCATTTAGGCCACTAAATCTGGCGTGTTATGGTATAATCCTTTCTCGTTATGACGTACGTTTAGCAGCAGTTAATCTGTAAATGAAGGCCTGCAATATTGTAAACACGCATATACTTTCGTATGTCGATCTATATATGACTGATGTCAATTTGTAGCGATCGAGAAAGGGGGTGTCTGCTATTGTAATCAGTACTCCCCACACCGACTTTGACTGGCAGTAGGAAAGGGGTCCTGTGTAACTGTCATTAGTAAGGAAGGCCTACCATTGTGATGATTAGTTCACTAGCTGCCTCTGTAGATCAGTGGTAGAGTGTCGGCCTCCGGATCCCAAGGTAGCGGGTTCAAACCTGGCAGAGGTAGTGGGGTTTTTGAAGGGCGGAAGAAAGTCCATGTCGTACGATGTCGGCATGTAAAAGATCTCTAGTGACACATTTGGTGTTTACCCGACAAAATTCATTAAATCTCAGCCACAGACGCCCAAGCCAAGAGAGTTTCGGTTTACTCGGTCTGCCATCTAGTGGGCCTAGAGTAAAACGGAACGTAGAAATTGACGAGCAGACAGCCAGATGGCGTCAACTTGAAATGTCTGCACATGGTAGCTGAGGTCATACGATTATCTATCTATATAAATAAAATTGTAGGGGGTCCGCTGTCTGTAATTTCTTTTGTTTTGCCAATTTTTCAGATATTTATCCGTTTTAGGTCAACTCAAGACCGAATCGGTGGTTTTTACGTTTCGTGTCTGTTTGTCTGTTTGTCTGTTTGTCTGTTTTTCTGTTCCACCATCACGTCGAAACGGCTAGATAGATATCAACCAAACTTCATATTTAGAGTATACTCATCCCGGGGAAGGTTTCGATATGCATATCATTTTAAAATATTTGAATACACGGGGGGTTTATAGGAAAACCAGAATGGTTTCTCCACCATCACGTCGAAACGGGTGGATAGATCGCAACCAAACTTCATATTTAGAGTACACTCATCCCGGGGAAGGTTTCGGTATGCATATAATTTTAAAATCTTTGAATAGACGGGGGTATATAGGAAAACCAGAATGGTTTCTCCACCATCACGTCGAAACGGGTGGATAGATCGCAACCAAACTTCATATTTAGAGTACACTCATCCCGGGGAAGGTTTCGGTATGCATATCATTTTAAAATCTTTGAATAGACGGGGGTTTTATAGGAAAACCTGAATGGTTTTTCCGCCATCACTTCGAAACGGCTGGATAGATCTCAACCAAACTTCATATTTACAGTATATTCATCCCGGGGAAGGTCATCTGGTTTTCCTCCATTTTCTCTTATACTATTGATTTTCTGTAAACTTAGTTTACCGTACGCGAAACGTCTCTTCATTATAAACAACTTTCATTATGTTCATAATTTACCTTACTCTTCACATGACGGATAAATTTACAATTTTCCGCTGGTATCATGCTCTGCATTGAGTGACCGACAGACCGACAACGAACCTACAGGTTACCATGGCAACGTCTCTGACTGCATGCCAGCAGGGAAGTAACGTATTGCCATTTTCCTCATCATGCTTTTAAATTCGTAGTTGTTCCTTGGGTAGGAGGCAAGAGAGGCGTCAATCGGCCTATCTGCGGGATATTGGCGGAATATCATTGGATGATATAACCGCCCTCGAATAGATTAAGTAATAACACCATTAGTCATCTTCTTATTATTTGTTTACCTAAGAATCACTGGACCTAAATTTCTCCTCTGTTACCGCTTTATTATATCCATAACTCACACTAGCATAATTTATTGAGGGGCATTTGATTTTCCAATACATTCACTTGGCATTTACATATTTGTCGTTATCCGGCTGTTCTCAGTTATAATCCATTTTCCATTACTTTCAACTTTCTTAACTGTATTATTTTCTTCCTTAATTACGCCGTATGTACGCGAATGCTACAAACTACTGGATGTATTTCCACCAAGACTCATATTTAGAATACACCTGTCCTTGATAGTTTTTAGGGCAAATGTTGTTTCTAAATCCATGAACTGACTGGGGGTTTATACGAAACCAAAACGGTGATTTTGCACTTCCACAAAATATACACAACCAAACTTAATGGAAATCTACCTACCTTGGTAGAAATTAATTTCCAAACCTTTTTTCTCATGTGCATCATTTCGATACGAGGATTAATAAGGGAGATATCATTTCGGTACAGGTCCCATCGGACTTAACTCAAGAGCGGGTGCGTGTAAAGCGTATTTCTTACAACTTGAAAACTACTGAAGATATTCGAAGCAAACTTTATATTTAGCATCCACCTGTCCAAAGGTAGGTTTTAAAAGTCTATAACATTTCATGTTCTCGGAATGGACTGGTGGTTTATAGGGAACCGAAATGGTGATTCTTCCACAATTTATACAGTACAAGACCAACCTGACTGGAAATCGACCAAACGTGATGGAATTCGATCTCTAAAACATTTTTTCATGTGCATTTTTTTCGTCAGGAGGATTAATAAGGGTGATATCGTGAATGATCAGTTTTCAGGTTAAGTCCAGCGGACATATCCCAAAAGGTGTTGTACGTGAAGCAGATTCCTTATCTATCTATATTAATAAAATCGTAACGACTGTGTGCCTCTACATTTACTATTTTGGCGAAATTTTCGTACAGCTAACGGTTTAAGGGGTAGTAATGACCATCTGCATATTTTTGGTTTAGTTTCCTGAAAGTCCTAATTTTTACTCTCCTCGCCCAAAACCCAGATTGCGGCGTAATCTGCGAGACGAAAAGGAAAATGGAAATTTGACAAAATTATATGTTTTTTAGCCCGTAACGGACCGAAAACTTCCAAGATCTTTAAATTTTTCACTTTTTATCCCCGAAGAATATCGAAATATGGAGGCAATTTTAATGATGGTGCAGACCTTAGGGAAGTCCTATCACATAACGGATTGCACAATCTCTGTTCAATTTGGAATGATCTACAACGTTGGTCTTACGACTTTTTGTCGTATCTATATCCCTTTTACGTTTCTCTATTAATCGATATTAAGTAAATTTGGACTTTTCACATGCATAATTCATACTTTCAGTCACTTATAGGAAATATAGAATCATCAAACTCTTCACGAAAATTGGCCCACCCAGTAGCCATACGTGAGCCAAATGCTATGTATGTAGCTGTCACATGATTATCCGAAAAGTAATGCAATGTGAGATAATCTTACAAGAACTTTACCCAGTTCAGCGTGTCTAACTCAATCTGATCAAAGAATAGATGAGATATCATAGGATCAGCCATTTAGGCCACGAAATCCGGCGTCTTATGGTACAATCCTTTGTCGATATGACGTACGTTTATATTCACTGATGTCGATTTGTAGCGACCGAGAAAGGGTGTGGCTGCTATTGTAATCAGTACTCCCCATACCGACTTTGACTGGCAGTATAAATGGGGTCTTTCTCCAACTCCTGTGTAACGGGCAGTAGTAAGGAAGGCCTACCTTTGTAATGAATAGTTCACTTCTCGATTTTACTTGCAGAAGGCAAGGGAGCATGCAAGTTTGTTTAAAACTCTCCTACCCGACTGTGTTTGGCAGTAGGCAATGGTGCTCGCAGTTATAAACAAATATCCCCACCAAAAATGTGACTGGCATAATCATACTGGCCTGCTATTTTGATGGAAACTCACCATCTTGGTGTGACTGGCAGTAAGCTGGCTGGCAGTAGGAAAAGGGGCCTGACATTATAATGATAACTACTCAACTCAATTTCCACTGATAGTAGGGTAGTTGCCTGCCATTATAATGAAAACTACTCAACTGTTATCTGTCTGGAAGTAGGTAAGTTGGCTGCCATTGTAACGAAAACTCCCCAAGTCTATTTTGAATGGCAGTAGGCAAGTGAACCTGCCGTTATATCACAAATCCCTAACAAAGTCTTTACATTGGAAACGCGTATGGGGACTTCCCCATGTTGTTTCTCGGATAACGCTAAGAGATAAGCAATTTTAAAACAATCTTATTTACTGCATGTACAGTATTTACTTCGATATTCGAATACAATGTAGAATACCGTAGTGAAACACGGGTAAATTTGCTAGTTCCTAATAAACTACTTGGATGTTCTGCATGAAAATTACTACAGGGACGGAAAAAGATGATCTGATAACCTTAAAAATAAAAGTGAAGATATTTTCTAGTGTATAAATCCCCTTAAATTTGACTTCAATATGCTTCTCTCATCTGGTTTTCATTTAACCTCCAGAATTGTGAAGTGATTGGAGTATTCTACATTTTAAACGATTGAATGGCTTTTTGAATCTTGCAGGTTTTGGCGGCCCTGATCTAGTCTCAAGGCGAGTTCATGCAGGAAGGATTATGCGGTTAAGTACGAAGAGAGAAGCTTCGTTTTGAGGTAGCATTGACTTCGAGTTGGTAGCTTTTCCAGACCAAGAGTAAACTTAAGGTCCTTTTAGAGGCGTTTTCAACATAATGTCCTTTGAATGCTGAAGGCTGAATTAAGGAAAATAGTATATGTCGGCGATCTTCACCATACAATCTCAGTGATGATGATGATAATAATAATAATAATAATAATAATAATATTAATAATAATCATCATCATAATATTCAGCTACCGAGTGCAAGCAGTTTGATTCGACATCATCTAGACTGCCTGCTCATCAATTTCGACGTTACATTTTACTCTCAAGTCTCTGATGAACTATGGCTACTTATTAAACTACTTTTGTCGGATAAACACCAAATCTGTTATCAGAGAAAGTTTATGTGCCGTTTACATGGAGTATCGAGTGGACTTTTCTACGCCCTTCAAAAACCCAACTTCCTCTATCGGGTTACAGCTCACGATCTTTGGATTCGAAGGCCGACTCTCTACCACTGATCTCAGAGAGACCCAATTGCTTATAGCACTTTAACTCTTAAATTTTATCACAAAGTATTACATCTGTGGTTTGGTACGAATGGAAATGCTCCCAGTCGGATATGAATTTCAACCTATACTAACTCCCTCCTGCTTTCCAGCGAGACTGCGGCAGTGTTTCAACGTTCCACGCGAACAGAACGTGAAGCTTGTCAGTATGAGCGTAGCTGGTGGAAGCGACACGAAAGACAGAATACCTCGATCAGAGATAAGGTAATTCTATGATCTTGCGGTAGCGGGTTAGCTTTCCTAACTTTTTGCATTGGTCCCCACGAAAATAGGAGGGATAAGCTTACTGTCTCCCCTCCTAACACGAGCCCAAGCGAGCCGAATCTGCTGTAGAAGAAGCGAGCTTGATTTCTTAAACAGTACCTAAAGTAATTATACTGCTGGAAAAACAAATTATAGGATAATTATTGATCGTTACTAAATGTTATTCTTTTCTGTGTTATTAATTTTCAGCATATCTTGCAAGTTTGCATCAGATGGGAAAGAAGTGTTGGCGTAAAGTAAATACGGAAGTTCAACAAGAGAATTTCAGACCAGTGGTGAAACAGGAAGGTCTGATCCTGATGGTATGGGAGCTTCAGGCGTCGGCGAACTGCAATTAACATATGATACTCGTAGAAAAGTTAAACGGAAAAGACTGCTTCTCATTTTACCAAGATGGTGTCTCGAAACATAAGGTAAATGTAACGAGAACTTTTCAGTCTGTCAAACACACTACAACTAGAATATAAATAATAACACTATAAACATACCTGTAAAAATTCACACTATTTTACGAAGAATGACATGTTTCGTTCTTCAAGAACATCCTCAGATTCTAACATATCACTTAAAACGTGCTTTACGTTGCGTAAACTTGTCAATGATAGAGAGTTTAGTGATAATAAAGTTTGTTAGAGGAAAATGTGGTGTAGTGGTTAGGGTCATTAGCTGCCACCCCCCGAGGCCCGGGTTCGATTCTTGGTTCCGCAAAGAAATTTGAAAAGTCGTACGAGGGCTGGAACGGGGTTCACTCAGCCTCGGGAGATCAAGTGAGTAGAGGTGGGTTCGATTCCCACCTCAGCCATCCTGGAAGTGGTTTTCCATAGTTTCCCACTTCTCCTCCAGTCAAATGCCGGGATGGTACCTAACTTAAGGCCACGGCCGCTTCCTTTCCTCTTCCTCGTCTATCCCTTACAATCTTCCCGTCCCCCCAGTAAGGGCCCTCTTCAGCATAGAAGGTGAGGCAGCCTGGGCGAGGTACTGGTCATCCTTCCCAGTTGTATCCTGCGACCCAGAGTCTGAATCTCCAGGACACTGCCCTTAATGCGGTAGAGGTTGTATCGCTCGCTGAGTCCGAGGGAAAAACCGACCCTGGACAAATGTCTCTACCAAAAACCACGACAACGCACTCTGGTGTAAAGGAATGAACCTTCTTGGAGAAATGTTGTATTCATAAGTTTTGTCTTTACTAAATTTTGTTCTGTGTTTTGTGGGTTGGCAATATTAAGTTTTCTTTCCGCCTGTTTTGAATTTCACCAATCCTAAAATTCTGTAATTAATTTTTCACCAATAGGGTGTTTCTTTATCGATTTGTATGTAATTTTGCGGGCAACCAATAAAAATTGAGTGAGTGTGTCTACTCATTCCTGAATGGTCTCGAATTTTCCACTAGGGTATAAAACTGCTGATTTTCTTGTCTCCGGGCCACTCGTATAACATCTTGCTCTGTGTGTGAATATGTAGCAGGGGGCGGGAAGCGCCTCTTTCTTCAAGCAGCAGCTCTTCAACAAGGTAATGGCCCTTTAACATCTGTCATTTCTCGCTAGCTCAGCAGTTTAACTCGCGGGGAAGGTTCGAAACCTTTATATGTAAACTATAAAATATGTAAACCCTTTTTCTGGTAAACTTCATTTTTCTTGAACTTTAATTCGGGGACAGAGAGTGCTTTACCCTCTCGAGCTCCCCTTCATTTTTGAAATTTGAGGTGACTACGTTTTCGTAACCGTTTTTGTCCTCCTTCTTAAAGTGTTAAATTTATTTTGCAGACTAGTCACCTCCATAGATTGGGATTAGCCCCTGTATTATCGGCCTAGCGCCACATAGGTTTTAACAAGCTTTAGTGTAGGAGTGCAAGTACTTGCCTCCATTCATCCTTGTGTTTGGGCCATTTAATTAACCTTTAATTTGCTATTCAGGTCTCGTAGGTTGGGTAGTAGATACCCCTATGTATTTATAATTGTGCCTTGAGAGGCAGTTTAGAGGAAAGTTTGTTGTTGCCTTTAACAGGCGTGAGAAATTGAGAGCGGGTTAGCTCTTTCTGAGGTGATAGATGTGCCTCTAGGAGGCCCAATATGTGTCTTTGGAGCTAACGCTCCCTGTAATGAAGGGGTTTTCTGCCCTTTGAAATTCTGTAACTTGGTATCGTTGAGCTCAAAGATTTTCAGATTGGGGCTCGGACCCCAGAAGTTGTAAAGAACCCGAAACTCGGGCTTTCCTGGTAAAACTACTCTGGTACCTGATTTTGTTATTTTCCCTATTGGAAACTGGTTAAATTTTTATCTAATCTTGGACTTCTTGATCGTGTACCTGAATTAACTTGTTGTTATTTGTTGTATGCTCAAAATTCTATTGTACCGTACCCAAGGGTAAATACCCTCTAGGACGATGCCTCCATTCCTGTATGAACTTCCGACTAACTCAGGGTTGGGCAGAGAGTGTGTTGGTTGTCGGTTGGGTCAGGATAAAAGTCGAAGTTCTACTCTAAATATAAGTAAAAGACAGGAAAATGGAGGTATAACACGAATGAGAAACAAACATATGGGGTAAGATGAATTTATTTATAGATATCCCCAAATCATTCTACTTGAAAATTAATAAAATCAAATATACAAATACCATTATAAAATTTCAAAATAAAAGAAATATCTGAACATTTACAACGCTAATTATATAAAGAAACAAAATTGAAATAAAGTATCAAGCACAACATTGAATACTTGTATACTTTCAAAACTGATCTTCTTCTTATTTGTCCATAGTTAATGGGATATATATAATATTACGTGTACGCATACACTGCTAGGTAATTATTTCGCATGGAGTCACACTCTAAATCATCACAACGAAACGGTTATGAATGTCATTTAAATCGAGAGTCGCAAAAAAATTCTAACGTTAAAGAAAATTACAATAAAGGAAAAGTTACGATGAAAAAGAAAAACTAAGACGCTATGGGACGTGATATGAACCATGTAGAATACTACTGGCATTTCCTACGCAATATTTACAACAAATCAAATAAGCGACACTAAACACATCTATTTACATCGGATAAATAGAAAAGTCTTACGTGCTACACAGATTCTACGTGAATCGCGGTTCACCACAAAGGATCTAGTCAGAACTAGATTGACCATCAATGAAATTCAGCACTCGGGCTGTTCCCCATTAAAACAACGAGACAAGGTATTCAAACAACGGGAAAAATATACAACGTCATCCTGAAAAGGAAAAACATATAAATAGACACCAATATCATGTAGAAAGCAATGAGCAACATTGCCTCCTTCTGCTGCATTTGAGCGCTCAACAGCGCTATCATCCGTCATGTATTTCCGGGTAGGCTGCCAGCTGAAAATAAATGTTGAACTCAACACTGTACTAAAATATGGATTCTGTCTCCCAAGATTGTCACAAGGAAATACCATCTCATTCGCGCCATCTAATACAATCACGGCCAATATATCAGCTTGCAGTGAGATAACGTCTTTCGTCGGCTATACGGAAAGTCACGTATAATCATTCCTTCCTGGCATGCTTTTACCATTTAACACACATCAGACTCATTAGTCTGGAATTAATTCCGTCAATTCTGATAACAATATACTCTCAGAAGACAATTGGCAGGTACATATCCACTGCACATTATTCTCTCACATATCAGGCATGCAATCGGCCTGCAAAACACTTTATCATTCCGCACGCAATCTTATTTCTCATATCTCTTATGAATCACATTGGACTTCTACATTATGAGACCCGGTTCATTTCCTGTGCAAATCATTGGGCAAAAACAGATTCCAACCTAAATTAGAAGATCCTATTCTTTCAACGTAGTTATACAGCTCCTTCGAACAGCTTCTGAAATACCATGCCTCATGCAATTAGCTATACCTGTCTCCCTGAATAACCAAAATAAAATGACGTAGTAAGTATATAACTTTAATCTTGGATGAATTTGTCAATCTAATCCTCCTAGCATTTTTATATATAAGGAAAACTCGGAATATTCTACACTAAGTAACATACATAACTGAACAACAAACTAATCCTAACAAATCCCTCATTATCCCAACTATCTAGTCATAAATCAGAATGAAAATGAAAAGTACATGCATTATTCTCTTATCCGTATATACAACAATATCAAAATGAATCAAACATATGCCGTCAGGCTTACTTTACATGAAATAAAAACCCTATCTACAGTAAACTGCCTTAGTACTTTAGCATAATTCATATAACATTCCATAATTAACACATTCGTCTTATTTTAAATCTGTAACGACTCCCGGGATACATGGTAGCAGCTCACATCCCTGCTATATATAGGGATCAACTCCATGTCGATCACAGCTTCAACACGTAGAAATGTACTTCCTTCTTCCATAAGCGAAGCCATCTTCTTGCTGAAAATTTATTTACACTGGAACACAGAAAGCTTGTGATGAATATCTCTTCACCGCTCAATGCTACACGTGCCGAACAACCCTTGGTGACGAAATGATCCAAACACACTGTCACATTAATAATGCAAACTTCAACTTTGAGGGTATATACACAGTTCTGAGAGCGGCACGCGGTACGCTACGATAGTTCCTCTCGAAACACGACCGATACGAAAATGAGAGACAATGGCGCGTCTCTCCTGCACTTGCTACAATGCGGCTAATTATCATCGTCTATGTTGATTTTATATTATGAAATAATGTAATTTGCTATTTACTCTGGAACAGTTATATCTTCCAGCTGCACGACTAAAACACTTGGTTGAAATCATATACTGTTACTGGTATAACACTTCAATATCCGCGATCACGATAACACCTCTACGCTGTCCAAGCAGCCCGATCAGAATACACTTCCACACTCTCCAAACTATCCAGTCAGAATGACGCTCTCCAGAGCTTGGGTACTGAGGAAACTTCGGTAACGCCGTTTCAACTCTGGGGTTCCCGGTTGTCTAAACAAACCCCCAATCAGAAAGCTTGCTATGTATGATGACACAATATTAATTATAATACATTTATGAAACAGTTCAAACAATAGCAAATCTCTTCCTCTAATTATTATATCGTATTTCTGATTATATTTTGCTTCTAGACCTATGGAAAACCGATGAATGACAGAAATTAACTCAAGCAACTATACACGTTGGTCAACCTGGGAATTAAGACTTGGCGCGATGTAGACTCCATACTTGCCAAATCCTCACGTTCTCATTGGCCGAAATATTGCTTGGTCATCATCTTGTACACGTGCCGATTCTTCCCAACGCTTGGTTACGCTAAGCTATTCTCACGATCACAAGGAAGTGTTAGGCAATATCCAGCGACTTGATGTCTCCATCGATTTCCTGTCTCAGCTATCTTGGGATTCAATACTTTACCATTTATGACTGTAATTTATATGAATAAAAATTAATATATTTTGTCAAATAATACTCTAAATATTTCATATGGGCCGGCAGGATACGGCTCACTATGTCACCATTGTTTAGTTTCGAAAATATGAACTTTATTGAAATTTTAATTCATCCTTCGGACTTGTAGTTAGACCCATTCCAGCCCGCACTTTCTTTCACCTCTGCCTTCCACGGATAACTGCGTAACAAGTGGTAGCAGAGCGTGGTTGAATGGGTCTCATTTAAGCCCCTTTTGACGGCTAAACTTTGCTTTCGTTTTGAACTCTAACAATTTTTTTCAGTCGCGGGAATTTTTCGATTTTTCTAAATTTGTAAAGTTCTGTCATCATGTCCGGCCCTCGCGACGTCCTCCATCCCGGCTATTTGCGCAAGGAGGAACTGATCTATGAATTAACGATTAGAAATGTTCAACCTGGAGGCACGGTTGCGGTTGACACCAATAAGCTTAAAGATTCTCTTGATTTGCCTATTACCATCCCAACTTTGGGAGAGAAAGAGATTGACGACGCTCTCTCCACGATCACTCTCAATACT
Organism: Anabrus simplex; assembly: GCF_040414725.1. Lineage (NCBI taxonomy): Eukaryota > Metazoa > Arthropoda > Insecta > Orthoptera > Tettigoniidae > Anabrus > Anabrus simplex. Next base: position 1,596,889,170 of record NC_090265.1, on the reverse strand, counting down.
ACTGAGCTAGCATCCGTAGTTAGTTTTTTTGAAGGAGGGGATCCATCCCCAAATCAACTCAAAAGAGTACAGGCCAGACTGTACCATTTTTCTAATAGAGTTAACAATCAATTTTCTCTAAGGTTGAATGACATTCAGGGGAAGGAGGCTAGTGCTATTCTAAACTGTCCAGTAAGGTTAGCCTATTGTTAACTGGAGCAGTACCTCCAAAAACCGACCAACCCACTCTGGTAAACGTAGTTAGCGAGGAAGAGTCTTCTATCGGAGAAGAAAACAGGAAATCTGTAGGTGCCCAACAAACCTCTGCCCCATTAGAAAATGAATCTGAACGTCGTACCTCGTTGAATAATGCACCTTCTGAATCTGCTTCTCCGCCACTTAGGCCTCTACCTACTATGTCACCTGGCTTCAGCAGTTTGCCCCATCCTTTAGCAATGTTGCTCAGAGGTATTTCTAAGTTCTCCGTCAATTCCACCAGTGAGGTTATTGCCTTTCGAAGATTTTTCGTTGAGTTTCAGGATCATGCTCTTGTTTTTTCTCTTTCTCCATGTCAAATTTGGAGATAATTTATCCCTATTCAATTGGTGTTCTATCTGACAAAATAGTAAGAGCCATTGCTGACCAATCATCCATAGAAGACTTCCACGCCCATTTATTAGCAAACTTCATTCCGGCTAGGGCAAAGTCATCTCTAATACAGACGTAATATTACCGTGTACAGCGTCTGGATGAAAACCTTGCCGACTTCATCCAAGATATTAAATTCTATACTAGGGTGTTTGCTCTTCACTTCCGTGGAGATCAGATTGTACAGGTCATTGTGGATGGCATTTCTCCATCGTACAGGTCATATTTGTGCTTTGCGTCGCGTTCTCAAACTTTTGCCGAATTAGAGGCTATGGCTGTCTCAGCGGAAGAAGTTAGATACGCCGACACCTTACGTCTCGCGGACGAACCCCCTCCATCTTCTAGTAATTTGCGGCCTCCACCTCGCCGAACTGTAACACCCCGCAAATGTTATGCTTGTGGGTCATCTGACCATCTTCGGAACAAGTGCCCCTTGATTAAACCCAATGGGACCAGGTATGGAGCAGGGTCATCCCAAGGCTGTTTTAAATGCGGCTCTTTTTCCCATATTGCTAAGAATTGCCCGAATTCTAATAGCACTCCCTCCTGCTCAACTTCGGGTGTAACTTCCACCCATACTCAAAAGTGACTAGTGGCGTCGGCTGAGTCGGCTAACTCATCTTTCCGAGGCTCAGCCCCAAGCAAACCAGCCGAAACCTCAGGCTCAGAACATGGTAGGAAGTCTTCCCAACCCACGTTGGAATACCCCAAAGAATGTCTTAGGATTGCGACGGATACCCCCGCACCTGTACCATTTCTCATTGAATTGAATAATGAGCCTGTAACTGCTCTATTAGATTCTGGCAGTGTGTGTTCCATTATTTCGGCTGAGTGTTACTCCAAATTAAAGTCCCTTTGTAAACTTTCTGATTTTTGTTCGACTTCGGTTCAATATGTTTCGGCTAACTCATCTCCATTAGAAATTTTAGGTTTTCTATATGCCAAAATTAGACTTGCTAAATTTACTTGGAAAGTTAAACTGTTGGTGGCTAAGCACTTGTCTTGCCCCATTATATTGGGAGCGGACTTCATGTCGCACACCGGTCCAGTGCTCGACATTCAGAGCAACTCGTGCACTTTCAAATTTGCTAGTAATTTCAAAATCCCCTTACTTAAATGTAGTTCTGTGTCATGTTCATCTGTTTCGCCTACCCAGGATGAGATGTTGTTAGATCTTAGACATCTACCTGAGGAGCAGGCCGATAGTATTCGTAAGTTGTGTCAGTCGTTTCCAGAAGTTTTCTCCGATACTCTTGGTGTTACTGACCTTATCGAGTACAAGATTGAGGTTACTGATGCGATCCTGTTAGGTTTCCACCTTATAGGCTGTCTCCACCTAAAATGAAGACTTTGAAGGAAATCATAGATCAGATGTTGAAGGATGGTATTATTCGACCCTCTAAGTCGGCGTATTCTTCGCCTATTTTTCTAGTCCCGAAACCCCAAGGTGGCTTCAGGCTTGTGATTGATTACAGGGCTCTCAATCGGAAGGTGGTGTTACAATCTGTGCCCCTTCCCGACCTTCATTCTTGTTTCTCGTGGTTTCAGAAAGCTAAGTTCTTCACCATCTTAGGCCTCAATCAGGCTTATAACCAGATACCTCTGGCTGAAGAATCTAAACATCTGACAGCGTTTGCCACAGATTGGAACTTGTACGAATACAACCGCGTGCCTTTCGGGCTCCCCACAGGAGCAGCTGTGCTTACGAGACTGCTAGATAGGGTCTTCTCCGACATTAAATTTTGAGTACTTATATCATTATCTTGATGATGTCGTCGTATTTTCGGAGACCCTCGAAGAATATCTAGATCATCTGAAGGAGGTCCTTAATCGCCTTCGTAAGGCAGGGTTAACGGTGAAGTTGTCCAAGGTTGCCTTCGCTAATCCTTCCGTGTCATTTCTAGGGCATATTGTGTCGCCCGATGGTGTCGCAGTGGATCATTCTAGAACACAGGCCATCCGTGATTTCCAACCTCCCAAGGACATCAAAGGTATTGGCAGGTTTATAGGCATGGTGAATTTTTTCAGGAAATTTATTCCAAACTTCGCTAATAGAGCGGCGCCTTGAACTTGCTCCGTAGGAAAGGCGTCAAATTTGAGTGGGGGCCTTCTCAACAAGCCGCTTTTGAAGACCTGAAATTAGCTCTTTGTAATGCCCCTGTTCTTGCTATGCTGGATTTCTCGAAGAAATTCATCGTCCAAACCGACGCGTCGGCGTCGGCGGTAGCTGCAGTCCTTCGTGAAGAGACTTAACTAGGGAGGCGACCCATCGCCTATGCCTCTAGGACATTATCGGCCCAAGAATCCAAGTATTCCATCTATGAACTTGAAGGTTTAGCAGTCTTATTTGCTCTAGAAAAGTTCCGCCTCTATCTGGAACACGTCAAGTTCGACTTGGATACGGATAACCAAGCCTTAAGTTGGGTCTTAGCTAGGCCATGTCGTACTGGTCGCATAGCCTGCTGGGCCATCAGAATTTCTGCCTTCCAATTTGATGTCAGGCATATAAGAAGAATGGAAAATGTTGTGGCAGATGGACTAAGCCGTATGTTTGCCAATGATGTAGAGACCCCTGAACAGGTTGATAGTTCTTCACTTCCCAAGTCCATACTACCTGAGGTTAATGCCATTCTAACTGAAGCTTCCATGCTCTTTAGGGGTATTGAAAAGTATCAACGTGAAAATTCGACGCTGGCTCCGATCATGGAAACCCTTTCTTCGGGGGAACATGTAGTCCCTTATGTATTGAGGAATGGGGTTTTATGTTGCCCGTCGGGGCATGATAAGAAGATGAAAGTTGTGGTTCCAGCTGTTCTCGTGCCCATGATCTTCAAATACTATCATGAGACCCCATTAGGGGGGCATTTAGGCATCTTCAAAACTCGAGAAAAGATCAGAGAGATGTTTATTTGGAAGGATATGGACGGAGAAATACGTGAATTGGTAAAGGCTTGTAAATCTTGTTGGCTTAGTAAACTCACCATCTCCACTAAGCTAGGTCTATTGTCTTCTCACCAAGCGTTGCGCCCCATGGAACGTCTTTACATCGACTACGTAGGACCCTTCCCCCAATCAAAGGGGAACGCCAATAAATTAATCTTTGTGTGTGTAGATGGTTTTACAAGATTTTCCTGGTTATTTCCGACTAAGCTGGCTACCGCTCAGTCCACCATTTCGTGTTTAAATTCCATCTTCGCTTCATTTAGTCCATGTCAATATATTGTTTCTGATAATGCCAAATCTTTCACCTCCAATCTTTTCCGTAAATTTTGTTTCGATCTGTCCATCTCTCATGTAACAACCTCTGCGTACTATCCTCAACCATCTTTGGCTGAACGGGTCAATCGTAATCTCAAGTCGGCTCTAATTGCCTATCATCACGACGATCATTCTAGGTGGGACACATCCCTGCATTGGTTAGCCTTCGCTTTGAACTCGACGGTTCACGAATCTCATAAATTCACTCCTGATTCATTGATGTTCAAGTTTGTACCCAACAAGCCGCTCTCTGACCTTTGGTCTCTTAGTGATATTCTACCTGAGACAATAGATCCAGATAATATTAAAGACCTTTGGAAGAAGGCTAAGGCCAATCTTAAAGTGTCTCATGAAAAGGTTAGGGAGAAATATGATTGTGAACGGAGGCCCACCAATTTAAAGGTAGGAGACCAAGTTATGGTCAAGAACATTGTTCCCGCGGGCAAGCTTGCCCCCAGATTTCATGGGCAGTGCATTATTTTAGATTTTCTTACGCCGGTCACATTGTTAGTGAGTAATTCAGCCACCGAGAGGATCTTTAGTGTACATCTGTCTGAGGTGAAACATGTGTAATATCATAGTTTTGCAATGGTGTAAAGGTTATATTTTGTCGTTCTCCGTGGCCTTCTGCCCCAAATTATTTTTATGGTCATTCATATAAGCACTTCATGTAAAAACTTCTCCATGGTTACTCTGCTGTCCTGTCAATACGGCCATTACCACGCTCCCGTCTCCTGGTAAACCACACCAGTGGCAATAAAAATAAAATAAAGTTTCCATGCCGCTGGCCCCTCAGCCTCACCACAAAGACAGTACCCTAAAACATTAATGTCCAACACAAATTCTGCCGTCGAGATTTTACTGTTTCAGTGCCACTGCAGACATGCGGCGCCGTACCGCCACAGAGGTGGGGTACGGCCCCGCTCCACTCCAGTGATGTCGACCAGTGTACGGCGCGCCGGAGCCCTCCTTCCGGCCAAGGGTGATGTGCGGCGCACCAACCGCAAGCTACTCGAGGACTGTAAACAAACTTCGCATCTGCGGCGTGCTTCACCACGACTACCCCTCTCATAGTAGCGGGAGAGGTGTATCTCAGGGTACTTGAGGGGTCCGGGTGACCTCGGCTGGACACTGGCAGCGGCGGCTGGTCTGGCTGTCAGAATTACCACCATGTACATTGCTGGTTACGGCAACAAAGGAACTCTAAAGTTGGTGTTTAAACAATTCTTACAAATCTACTTCAAAAAACTGTGAACATTTTCCTTTTTGCAACGTCTCCAAAATTCTTCTGCAAATCAATTTCAACCATTAAAACCTCTTCCGAAAATTTTCAGCAAAGCTATTGGCAAGGAATCAGAAAATGTTGATCAATTCTTGATCAAACACAAAAGACTTTTAAAACATTTTTTCTTTTTCTTCTTCAAGATTTATCTGTTATTCAGCAAAAAATACCTTTTCATCGATTAACGTTCCGTCAATATTTTTTTCACACATCTAACTACAAGGAAGCTGGAATCCAATTATTTTTCAAATATGGATATTTTTGTTGAAAACAACCTTTGTTAATGAATTTTTTCTGTATCACCCCTTGGAAGGACTTTGGGGGGGGGAGGTCTCTACCGGTTGGTACACCTATACGCCGCACACTTGAATTTTCCGCCTTAAAGTACTTCTCTACTGGAGAAACCCTGAACTTTAACAACTGAAATAACTCTACTAGTTATCAGAAGATGTCACTGTGTGTTTTTGATTTGCTTTTGTTTTTCATTGATCAAGAAATGTGGACATTCTCTAACAGATGTCTCTACCAAAAACTATGATAACGCATTCTGGTGTAAAGGAATGAACCTTCTTGGAGAAATGTTGTATTCATAAGTTTTGTCTTTACTAAATTTTGTTCTGTCTTTTGTGGGTTGGCAATATTAAGTTTTCTTTCCGCCTGTTTTGAATTTCTCCAATCCTAAAATTCTGTAATTAATTTTCCATCAATAAGGTGTTTCCTTATCGATTTGTATGTAACTTTTGCGGTCAACCAATAAAAATGGAGTGGGTGTGTCTACTCATTCCTGAAAGGTCTCGAATTTTCCACGAGGATATAAAATTGCTGATTTTCTTGTCTCTGGGCCACTCGTATAACATCTTGCTCTGTGTGTGAATATGTATCAGGGGGCAGGAAGCGCGTCTTTCTTCAAGCAGCAGCTCTTCAACAAGGTAATGGCCATTTAACATCTTTATTTCTCGCTAGCTCAGCAGTTTAACTCGCGGGGAAGGTTCGAAACATTTAATATATAAACTATAAAACATGTAAACCCTTTTTCTGGTAAACTTCATTTTTCTTGAACTTTAATTCGGGGATAGAGAGTGCTTTACCCTCTCGAACTCACCTTCATTTTTGGAATTTGAGGTGACAACGTTTTCGTAACCGTCTTTCTCTTCCTTCTTAAAGTGTTAAATTTAATTTGCAGACTAGTCACCTCCATAGATTGGGATTAGCCCCTGTATTATCGGCCTAGCGCCACATAGGTTTTAACAAGCTTTAGTGTAGGAGTGCAAGTACTTGCCTCCATTCATCTTTGTGTATGGGCCATTTAATTAACCTTTAATTTGCTATTCAGGCCTCGTAGGTTGGGTACTAGATACCCCTGTGTATTTATAATTGTGCCTTGAGAGGCAGTTTAGAGGAATGTTTGTTGTTGCCTTTAACAGGCGTGAGAAATTGAGAGCGGGTTAGCTCTTTCTGAGGTGATAGATGTGCCTCTAGGAGGCCCAATATGTGCCTTTGGAGCTAACGCTCCCTGTAATGAAGGGGTTTTCTGCCCTTTGAAATTCTGTAACTTGGTATTGTTGAGCTAAAGCTCAAAGATTGTCATATTAGGGCTCGGACCCCAGAAGTTGTAAAGAACTCGAAACTCGGGCTTTCCTGGTAAAACTACTCTGGTACCTGATTTTGTTATTTTCCCTATTGGAAACTGGTTAAATGTTTATCTAATCTTGGACTTCTTGATCGTGTACCTGATTTAACTTGTTGTTATTTATTGTATGCTCAAAATTCTATGTCACCATTGTTTAGTTTCGAAAATATAATCTTTATTGAAATTTTAATTCATCTTTTGGACTTGTAGTTAGACCCATTCCACCCCGCACCTTCTTTCGCCTCTGCCTTCCACGGATAACTCCGTAACAGTAAACATTATAATTAATTGCGTAGAGTACACAAATATTTTCAGTTACCGGTAAAATCTTTGTACGGAGCGTTGCTGTTTACGGGTCTGAGACTAGGAATTTGATAAGGGAGGAAGAAATAAGATTCAAATATTTTAAAATGTGGATATGGAGATCAACTGGCGAGACAAATTAAGGAGTGGTGTATTATTGGAAAGAGTAGGTGAAGAATGGACGACAATGCCGGAAATTATTCAAAAGGGAAAGAAGAATTGGTTAGGTCACTCTTTACGAAGGGAACAGAACAGAACAGAAGAGAACAGAACAGAAGAGAACAGAACAGAACAGAACAGAACAGAACAGAATGGGACGGGACGGAACAGAACGGAACACAACAGAACAAAATAGAACAGAACAAAACAGAACTAATTTATTCCAAGGTAAATTATATTGAAAATGGCCTGAATTTCTGTTGTCTTGAAATAAAACCAAATAATATTATTATTTTTTAAACATTCAAATGAACGTTCACTGTTCATAGACGTTTACGACCTGCGACGTAACCACAGCTATGCTGTCGCTGAGGCTCATGCATGATCGCTTTGCCCGCTCACCACCCAATTACATGCTAAAAGGTATCCGTGGGACGAAAAGCAAGAAAATGGATTATGTACATGAATGCTGTAGTCGAAACAGCACGGGTATACCTAGGAATAACTGTATGTAAAGGTGTAAAAAAGGAACATCTTGATGATTGTCATTACAGCTGGTAACGTAAAAGCAAGGCCCCACACCGCCGGCTCCGTAGAAGCGTGTGGCCGCCATGTTGAAGGCTCTCCTGAACTCGCCCAGGAGATCGCAGTTCGGAATACTGTACATGCATTAACTTACATTAAGACCTGTCGTTGTTATTATTATTTCTATGATACGAGATAACACGGTAAGAACGAAAGTTAATTAGGTACATAGAAAATATTTTAAAAGGGACAGCAATAGGAAACAGAAGATTGTCAGATCGCAAATAAAAATACTGTATTGTTAATTTTAAATCACATGCCAGGCAGAAGTTGTATACAGGGAAGTAATCCGAAGTTGCAAGTGGTAAAAGTGGGACGTCCGTGGGAAGTCTGTTTGTTCTTTCACATTGATTCTCGGTAAATGTCCGACAGCGTCTCATTAAGGCCTCGGGGAAATTTAACCATTCCCAAGTAATTGGTAATGAAAGAGACAACCTACATCAGCTACCGTGCACACATAAAAATTGAATTTCTATTGAATAATCTTCACTAACATGATTTAAATTAAGAAAACGGTGCCCAAAGAAGGAAACATCATAAATAGGCACACGAAATTTAAAATTAAACATTCTTCACCTTAAAAATGACAATGTAGGGCTTGTAATGAGCATTTTAGAGTTGGACCTAGTAACAATTTTCGGAATAGCGTATTTAACCATTCTTTTACTATAAAAGAGATGTGAAAAAGAAGAAATTATGACTTGCGCTACTTTTAAGGAATTTGTCAGATAATGTTTAATTATTTGAAGCAATACATTGACCTAAAACTAGAAAGGTTTTAGCAACCTTTATCAACCACATTTTCCGGATTCTATGGCCATGTTTTTCCAATTATTAGTACCGGTACACGGTCTGTAAGAAATAAATTGAACCGTATCGTTCATGGTGTGAAAGAGTGATACTTAACGCAGTTATAGTATTGCACCATAGGACTCAATTTACAATTGGGGCGAAGCCCTGTTGGAAGCTGTTGTTGGACTGGAGTCCACTAATACGGGCGTGGCATCATGTGTGAGTGAGAGGAAACGTGTTAGAGACGGACAGAGACACTTCAATTTTGTTTGGGGAAGCACCATGCCATCTTGATGTAAATTAAAGCAGCAAAATGCAGGCTTGTCACGTCGAGGAAATAAAGCCACATCTATTCTCCCAGACGTTTATTAGGGGAAATAAAATCATGGTAATAATCCTCGCAATTTTCCGAACGCTATGACGTTTCCTGAGACACTAATTGATAATGTATTCAATAAAAGAGCATTCGCGCGTACACCGTGGGGACGAGATGACTAGCCACATACCAATCTCAAAGTGTGTTTGCTAGTGAACTCCCTGGCGTGGCGTGCCCTGTGACTCCCTATAAGAACTGAGAGATGTTGAGGGAGGCATCTCATTCTGTTCCTAGATTTGCTTATGTACGGTCGTGAGTATGTCGGTTTGATCAAGATATTGCGCCATAGACAAAGACTTAACAATTATTCACTGCGACCGTGAATGCAATAGTTCCGCAGATATTCGCGCAATGAGCTCTATTGCGAAACAGTTTTAATTTAACTATTCTGTTTGAACATTTTATAGTGCGGTCGTGAGTGAATAACGGTATAACCGAGAACAACACAACATCGCCATGTCCATAGACTTCGTCGTAGAAGCTGTATGGCAAACTATGTAAATATGTATATGTGAAAAGTAGCTAGAGATATAGACTCTGGCAGCAAATATAAGTACCGCCAGATTAATATGTGTGTGCAGTTGAGCACGAGACAGTAATATTTACTTTCAACTAACTAGACTATCATTTCTGCCTTCAGTTAGAGTCATTTGTCACACAAGTTCGCGTGCGGTTGAGCAGTAGACGGTTAAAATTATGCTTGGCTCTGCATATCGCCAATTTCTGTTTTAATGCCCATGTGAGTGAGTAGGAGCATGCTTTGTGCAAAGCAGTAGACTAATTAGGCGTCTGATTGCAGTTAAGACCTGGAATCCAAATCAAGAGCTGCTAGAGTACGAGACCTTCCTACATTTACCTCAAGCAGACGACATAACCATGAAGCCATCCAAGTAGATGAAACCAGGACTGCCTACCCAGGATGACGCAGCCTGATGATGGGCTAAACAGAGTAGCCGTGTCCGCAATGGAGGGACCATGAGGTCATCAATAATGATATAAGTGAACAGGTGTTTTGGTATGTGTTGGGGTAGTAATGTTTCGCATATAGTTTACTTTTGATGTAAATAAGATGTTAATTAAGCCCCTCAGGCACCGTTTTAATGAAAGTAAGATGTTGGTGAAGCACTTCAGGCGACCTTTACGTGTAAATAACATGTTGACTAAGCTCTTCTGGCAATTAATTAATTTTTGCGGAACTATTGCATGTATAGGTAGTGTTTTTAGCTTTGGTTTAAGGGTAATGATGGAGATACGTATAACTTAGGTTTGATACTATGTAAATATTTCATTTTATTCCTTTACGCATGTTAATGTAGTTAGTTTTACAGTTGGTGACTTCAAATGGAAGTTCTGCCAACTGAGATGTCGTGTGGGAATTTGTTACGAAGTGTTAGTTAATTTGAAGATAGGATTGGCATGATTACATGTATGTGCATGAATTTCAGTGAGATGGGATGAGCAGTATGCATGCATTTGCAACGTTGAACCAGTAAGGATTTTCTAAATTTTCTGGCAGAGTTTTCCCACAAGTGTGCACTTGATCTGAACCAGGGTCTTAGAGACAAAGTGTTATATTGAACGGAGGACACTCCGTAGATTATATGAAGAATTAACACATGGAAATGATTTTATTTTTGATGAAGTTGACCCGAGATGAGGTCAGGCACATAGGCCTTAATGTGAATGAGAGGGAATGTTCCCATTTGTATTATGAAAAGGGCCAGTGATCCAGTATATACCTGCTTTAGAGGAGTGGAAGAGGAAATGCCCCATTTTGTCGAGACAGTGTCAGCTGTGTGGGGAACTGGGCCGTGTAAATGGTATGTTACTTTTTTGCCGTCCGAGACTACTTTCTCCATCTCGCTCTGCCAGCACACAACTAGCACCCGGGGTGAGGGTAGGATCCTTTCTTTAGGCAGACTGCAAGTGATATGTGTCTCCTTCAATTTAGCGCGTTCTTTAATTTTCAGGTGTAGCAGAAACTCTGTCTTACTGTGTAGTCATATTATTGTACTTATTGGTGATGTTTATATTTTGTTATTGTTTCTTTGATTAGAGATTGAAGTAGCACGAAAGCTACATAGTTAGTTGTGGGTTCAATCCCATCCTGTGCTTTGTGAAATCGGGCTCACTTTTAACTTCTGTGTTTTTGGAACTGAATAATTTAGTCCTGTTTTTAATGTACATGTGTAAATGTATCCCTATGTGAGGGAATTACTAATAGTGATTAGCTTATAGATCTGCGAAGTATTACTGCTCCTAACATTATAAATAATCTACGTCTGGCCAGGCGTTCTACCTGTTCAAACTTACCACAATTCCCCGAGGCAAAAGCAATTATCTCGCGAACTCCATGAATTTGTTGTTTGATTTCCACTTCATGGCATGTAATTTAACTTGTAATTTCGCGAGTAATTTATTGCCTTTTCATTCTGTAAATTTTGAGTTTCTTTTCTACATTCATTTTTGTGCTCTCAATTATTAAACTTACTTCGTATTTCATTTACCCACACAACGACGTTTAATTTCCTATTAGATCTTTAAGATCCTTTTAGTTATATTTATTAAGGCCAAAGACCGTCCACGCGTTCTGCGACTTCTAGCTAGGCACAGCAAGGACAGGAAAGATATTTACGTTGTATAACCCCGTACTCACTCAACTTATCCAATTAATTAAGTACCTATAGGGTATAATATGCATGTTTTTTCAGAATAGCTGTTTGATTAAGAATTAACCCTCAATAAATTGAATAAGGGCCTAAAATAAGAATCCTATACATTCAAAATTCCATATCCACACGTTCTCTGAATCCATCGTCCTATAGTCTGCTTAATTCACGATCATGCTATTTGAAAATAATTCCATTAGATTTCAATTTCTACTCCCTTATGTGCATACCAGATACATTCTGACAGCGATCTCTACCGTTATAAGCTGCACAAGGGTTCACCATCCTTGAATAATTTTCCATTCCACACGTAAGGCCTAACATAACTCTTCTTTAATATTTCCCATCAATTTAACTACTGCAAACGCTCTCATTCACTGAAAACTTTTGGTAATGTATTATCAGTCCTTCGCATATAATACTACAACAGATCCACCAACCGACACGATTCAATATGGAAGCACGCAAGGAACTGTAAACATTATAACGTGCATTCAATGCTGAAGTTACCACAATATGACGATTCGCGAATGTGTTCAATATTCCTCATAGCATCAGCGCGCTCCGTGAGTCTAGATAAGTAATATTAAACATGAACTGATGCCGGCTTTGACCAAAGAAACAGATCGAAACAAATCATTGAGGAAGCAAAGAAGAAGTCATGGGAAGAATTTGGTAGTAACCTGGAAAGCTTGATAAAGAAACAAGGAAACCTTTTTGGACAGTAATAAACAACCTCAGATAGAGGGCGATAAAAAAGGAAATTGATAGTGTTTTGGATAAATAAGGTAAACTCATAGTAGATCCCAGTGATTCAGAGTATAGGTGGAAGGAATATTTTGACGAAATTCTCTACTTAAAATGAAATATATGTCTGTTGAAGTTGCGAGAAAAGATTTTATAGGGAGGAGAAGAATGATGGTAGTGAAATTACGCTATATGAATCTCAAAAAATGGTAGGTACAGAAATAAGATTGTCATAATATAGTAGGAAAATATTAAATTGAATCTGAAAAGGTGAAATATAGTGGTAAGACAGGGATAAAATGGCTTCCTAGCGAAGTAGGCCTTAAGTACAGAATGAAGTGTTAGCAGAGCGCGATTACTATCTCATGGCACAAAAGCTTAATAGGGTAATAAAGAAGATTTTTACGTGGATGAGTCCATGTGCTGCTGCATAAGTGAGAGGTGATGAACATTCACTTGACTAGTTGCTGCGGAATGGTTTTTACCGTCTCCTGATAACTGAATGCCTCTGCTCACACTTCTCCTAATGTCTACAGGCCATCTAGTGACTACATTCGTGTGACAAGGCTTCATTTCGCTCTCAGTAACACAGCAGGAGTTACCATCTCAACTACTTTCCTTCCCCTTCTTTCCTCTCCAAGCTCGTGGCTTCGCGCATATTGGTGCGCTCAGACAGTAATCACACTCTATAGTACCTTCTGACTGGACGAAAGCAGTAAATGTACCTATCTATAAGCAAGGGAACTGTAAGGATTGCAACAAGTATTGAGGTGTTTCATTGACCAGTACTCCAAGCAAGGTGTCCACTCCCATCATGAAAAAGAGGATGCAATCAATCGCTGAGAGTGAATTGAATGAAAAAAATGTTGTTTCAGGGTTCAAAGCGGCCACCAGAGTCATATTTTGAGTGGGCACCTTCAATTGCTAGGAGAGGAATAGACAGTTATGTTTGTGACCTTTCTATGTGAGTGTTAGTGGAGAACTACCGAGTCTTATTGCATAGAAATATTGCTACAGGTTGTCACTGGCTATGCCGGGCTGAGTGGCTCAGACGTTTGAGGCGCTGGCCTTCTGACCCCATTTTAGCAGGTTGAATCCTGGCTCAGTCCGGTGGTATTTGAAGTTGCTCAAATACGTCAGCCTTGTGTCGGTAGATTTACTGGCACGTAAATGAACTCCTGTGGGACTAAATTCCGGCACTTCGGCGTCTCCGAAAACCGTAAAAGTAGTTTGTGAGACGTAAAGCAAATAACATTATTATTTATTATTGTTACTGCCTATCCCATGGAAAATGGCGGACCGCAAGATACTTATTTTCATCAGAGCGCACATGACTAGAGACATGGGATAATTACACTTTGTCACAGCTGACGCCTATGTCATGGTACGATGAATTGATAGTCTTATTTTTATGCCAATCCAGGATATATTTTGGATAAATAGGCTTATAAAGTGTAAAATGGAGGTATAATTTCAAACTATAAAATTGCATTGAATACGGAAAACGATTCAAGTGCTAATAGACATACTGAGAGACAGATGTTTAGTTAAGAAATTCTGAGCTTCAGCATCTCCCTAATTAACTCATGAGTTTCACAAATAGGAAAAGTCCTCTCAGTTTTAATTACTGCGTTGATGGGGTGAAAGTTCCCTTTGGGGATCATTGTAAATACCTAGGTATTAATATAAGGAAAGATCTTCATTGGGGTAATCACATAAATATGATTGTTAATAAAGGGTACAGATCTCTGCACATGGTTATGAGAGTATTTAGGGGTTGTAATAAGGATGTAAAGGAGAGAGCATATTTGTCTCTGGTAAGACCCCAACTAGAGTATGGTTCCAGTGTATGGGACCCTCACCAGGATTACTTGATTCAGGAACTGGAAGAAATCCAAAGAAAAGCAGCTCGATTTGTTTTGGGCTATTTCCGACAAAAGAGTAGCGTTAGAAAAATGTTGCAAAGTTTGGGCTGGAAAGACTTGTGAGAAAGGAGACGAGCTGCTCGACTAAGTGGTATGTTCTGAGCTGTCAGTGGAGAGATGGGGTGGGACGACATCAGTAGACGAATAAATTTGGATGGTGTCTTTAAAAGTAGGAAAGTTCACAATATGAAGATAAAGTTGGAATTCAAGAAGACAAATTGGGGCAAATATTCGTTTATATTAAGGGGAGTTAGGGATTGGAATAACTTACCAAGGGAGATGTTCAATAAATTTCCAATTTCTTTGATATCATTTAAGAAAAGGCTAGGAAAACAACAGTAGGAAATCTGCCACCTTGGCGACTGCCCTAAATGCAGATCAGTAGTGATTGATTGATTGATTGATTGATTGATTGATTGATTGATTGATTGATTGATTGATTGATTGATTGATTGATTGAACTCGACGTAACCACCTGCTAGTTTTACCTCTCTGTAAGGATGAAGAAACATTTAAATGAACAACATTTTACATTAGAAAACGAGTTGGAAGCGGCATTTCATTAAGTTTAACAAAATACTACAGAACGTGGCATCCACCTGTGCATTCAGTAGCTTTACCAAAGTGGATTGCTTTGAAGGTGGATGCACACAATTTTATACGAGATAGTACCTTGTATTTATTGATCTGATTGACCTCTACCATTAGAGAGACACAGGTTTATTTAGACGCAATTTCTTTAAGGTCCCAATAACTCTACAATTTCTTTTACAGTTGTTTTACGTCACTTCGACACAGATACCGTAGGTCTTATGATGACGATGGGATGGGGAAGGCCTAGGAGTGTGAAGGAACCGGCCGTGGCTTTAATTAAGGTACAGTTCCAGCATCTGCCTGATGTGAGAATGGGAAACCACGGAAAGCCATATTCAGGGCTGCCGACAGTGGAGTTCGAACCCACTATCTCTCGGATGTAAGCTGACAGCTGCGCGATCCTAACCGCACGCCCAACTCGCCCGGTACTCTACAAATTATGAACGACGGTGGGATACGGAAGAGTTAGGCTTGAGAAGGTAGCCACCGTGACCTTAACTAGTTTACATCCCCCCAGATTCACCTGGTATAATCCCGGAAGACTATTTTCAGAGCTAGCGAGTTGGGCCTGAAGTCACCATCTACCGATTCAATCTTACAGTTACACGACCTGTAGCTTGCAGCCTGCACACTCAGTGTATAGTGTACAATCACTTTAACTCTTGCCGTGTATAGCCGTCCGGTAGTCTGTAGCCACTGTTACTCTACTGTTACTATACTGATAAAAGAACTACCTGCAGAAAATTTCTGTAAAGACGTAAAACGGATGTATATATAACGAAACCCTCTGTACAAAACATAATTTTTCTATTGTGAGAATGTTCAGTATGAGTGGGAGGATGGATGAAAGTTATGGGGTCCCGAGTGATTGAGACGGTAAATGTGTAGGAGTGAGCCGGCCTAGCTAAAATATATGTGGGGTTTCTAGAGAGAGAGAATTGAATTGAACTGAATTGAATTGAATTTATTGATCATGATTTACATGCCACTGAGACTGAAAAGTCCCTTTATGCAGCGTCTTCTTATAATACAATGCAGAGAGAGAGAGAGAGAGAGAGAGAGAGAGAGACAGACTGTGTGTGTGTGTGTGTGTGTGTGTGTGTGTGTGTGTGTGTCGAATGACTTGAATGTTGAACAGGTCTTGCGAGTATTACTGTATGTAAATATGTCTATGTAAATATTTTAACTGTATATAAGAACATCGTGTAGAATGTAATTGTATATTTGTATATTATAATTTTAAGTGGTGATGGAGGCACTTTTGTGTATATGGGGCTATGCCCTTTCTCCATTCACCATCCCTAAATTGTAACTACAATTAGTGGAAAATAAATAATAATAATAATAATAATAATAATAATAATAATAATAATAAAGGAAAGAATGAAAACACACAGGTTGCTGAGAGTAGAATATTTATTTCTCAGTTGTCACAGCTTAGAATATTCCATAAATTATCTGCCATAATTGACAGCACCGTCAACACCAACGCCGTTAATGTTTTGAGTTCCACCACCATGCCGAGGATAATTTCCTTCGACTACGAACTCAACTTGCTTACCAGGAGTAATAAAGGTACGACTGCCTAACTCGACAGCCTGCAGGGGTTCGACATTCCTTTTTTCCAGCCGGCGATCATGGCCTAAAACAACACAGTACACCAATAAATACATGTGCCAATGGATCTCACACAAAGTAACTATAAAGCAACACTTATTCATGTTTGTACAATTCTTTCAAAAATATGAGCAGACATATCTCAAACAGTACCGTCCAATCAAGAAAACGACGAGCTGAGAGCTCATATATAGTCACTTAGAAAGAAAAGACAAATAAAGAAACGAAGAATAAGTGCATGTTGTAGTATGTTTGTTGCTTTGAATGTTTCATCAGACTTAATTTTAATTATTATCAAAATATAATTCACCTCTCATGAAGATACTAGTCATGTGGATACCCATATCAAACATCATATCTATAGTTGAGTTGTTACCGAGAACAGTTTAACTGCGACGAACTTATGCAATACCATGCGCTCATTCCTATTCCGATCTTCTGCACTGTTATAGATAGTAACACAGTAATATCGAAATTATTGAATAAGAGCACCTGAATACATTTGTTTAATATGGTTACCAAATACAGGTACATTGACGGTGATATATTTGATAAAATGAAGCTCACCCCACGAACAATCGTGTCTGTAACAGTTGGAAACACATATATGTCAAATAACGTAAAATGTCGCTACCGTTGGAGAGAAAAGAATGTTAGGTGAATTTAACATTGCATGCAATTTATGTTACGAGAGGAGAATTACGGATGAAGAATTAACAAACTTCATATAAACCAGGGCCGGTCACACGATGTGATTTTGCGCATTTATGCTGGCCGTTGTGTCAGTTGGCACTGCGGGGGGGAATCATGGCCCGTACATGAGAACCTGGGCGACAGAAAGCGGTAGACTTGTGGTTGGGTCTGTGGAAGGGAGATAAATCGCGCACAGATTCCTTTGTTTACGGTAAGACTATTGACGAAAAGCCTAATTATTATTTCAGAATATCGCCGAGTTTCGTCCCGTGGTAGATGTATTTGTGAGGCCATGTTCCCTATGGGACGTGTCACAACATTTCGAATTAGAACTCCTCGGGTACGGGGCATATTTTACGCAGTGTGAAGTTTGCCTGCATTTTACCCCCGGCTAGAATTTCCTCGACTTCATTATATAGTTGGGGATATGTGGAACCTGGTTACGGCGGCACGGAACAAGTTTGAGGAAGCAGAGATTGGTATCAGTGGAAACTTTGTAGGATGGGTATTGACTGAAAGGTGATAGGAGATTTAAATGAGACTATGGAATGGGTATGTACGAAAGTGGGTGTGAGATTTGTAGATCCTAATGGTCGGGTGGGACATAGCGATCTACATTCAGATGACCTTCACTTGAACCTCAATGGTACATATAAGTTGTGAGGTTTGTTTAGAAGAGCTCTAGAAGAGTTATATTCAGGAAAAGGGGGTGGACTAGACGGCGGTGATGGCAGTGTAGGAAGCAGGAGGTCAAGTAACGATGACAAAATATTGTTAGTGTTACTGTAGGAGTATTGTAAGGAAAGGAATACAATTAATTAATTTATAGATATTTACCGGATACAGAATCCGGAATTTAATCATGGCTGAGAAGTGATATTATGAATGGGGAAATTTTCTCACAAAAATGGAGTGTTTATCGTAGGGGCATGTTAGGAACCGTAGGAGAGGCTTCATACTGGCGGAACAAGAATTTGTAAGCTACGAAAATGTTAAGGAAAATGAAATTCTAACAGTAACACATCTCTAAAGATAACAGGCAACTTGATGTTTTTAGGATGTATAGACCGGGAAAGGCATGCGCTGACGCTGATGCTGAATACTTTGATAAGGTAATCAGCTATGTGGCGAACGACACAAAAACGAACGCCATTCTATCAGGTGATCCCAATTTGTTAACTGGAAACAGAATGCGAAGTACAGAAAGCATGATCAACTAATGGTGAATAAGTTAATATGGGAAGGACAGTTGGATCAGAAAGTGACGGAACGATGTGGAGAGGAAAATATTCTCGACGAGGTGCTGATAAATCTAATGAACTCAATATAGAAACTGAAATGATAGATGTTATGCATGATCATGAAGCTGTCTTCGTTGTAGTTAAAAATAAATGTGGTAGAAAGGAACGTCGTAAAAGTTTTGTTTTTTGCTAATTGCTTTACGTCGCACCGACAAAGATAGGTCTTATGGTGACGATGGGCCAGGGAAGGGCTAGGAGTGGGAAGGAAGCGGCCGTGGCCTTAATTAAGGTACAGCACCAGCATTCGCCTGGTGTGAAAATGGGAAACCACGGAAAACCATCTTCAGGGCTGCCGACAGTGGGGTTCGAACCTACTATCTCCCGAATACTGGATACTGGCCGCACTTACGTCGTAAAAGTTGCTTGTTGCTTGTTGTTTTAAGGGGCCTAGCATCGAAGGTCATCGGCCCCGTCGTAAAAGTAAGACTATTAGGCATTACCGTATGGTCGATAAGTGAGGCATAGGGAATTTTTTACGAAGCGATTATCATCAATGGAAAGTTGGTAAATAAAAAAATATGTACACAGCCTATAGGATGGGTTTTAAGAAATTGTTGTTGAGGAGTGTGAAAGTTGGTATGTACCTTTAAAGTGGTAAGAAATTTAAGGGACACATTATATCTTATTATAAGTGGGAAATAAATAGATTAAGAACGAGGTTCAGATTAGAAAGAAATAGTGTTAGGAATGGTTGAGGGAGTAAGTAGAGATTGAAGGAATTACTAGGAAACTGAATTTAGCAAAAAGTCACTTAGGGATAACATGGTGGCAAACATAATTGGTAGCCATACGAATTTTAGGGTGCAATGGGAGGATACGTTAAGGCGGGGAGTGTATATGTGAGGACTTAGAGAAGACAGAAGTATTCAGTCAGCCGTATGTAAAGGTAGTTTGATATAATAATGCCCACATAGAAGAAGTGACTAATACTGTCGAATTACTGAAATTTAACTCTCATAATAAAGTCGTTTACAAAAAGATACAAAAGCAGCTGGGAGTGTTAGGAAGTTTGGATGTATCTTAAATGCCATATCTGCCATTTCTGAAATCCTTATTTGATTATTGTTCGCATGAAAGAGTGATACAAAAGTAATGGTGAGTTGCAGGCGTGGCCCCAGTGTACAGAGAAAAGTGTGACAAACATAAAGCCGTAAATTACAGGCCAGTCAGCTTGACATTTGTGTTGTTTGTAAGCATTCTATGCGATTGTATTAGCTATGTTCGCGAAAGCGCTAACTGGTTTTATAAAAGGCAGTTCGGGTTTAGGAACATTCATTCCAGTGAAGCGCAACTTGTAGGATTCCATCAAAATATAGCAGATATTTTAGATTCAAGTGGTCAAATGGACTGTTTCGCTATTGATCCATCCAAGGCTTTTGATAGCGTACATCATTGGAAATTACTGGCGCAATTGAGGGCTATTGGACTAGGCAAGATAGTGGTTCAATGGGCGGCTACATTTCTAGATCTCACAGAATTGGAGTAGGTGTAGTGTTATCTCATCCTGTAACGATTAAGTGGGAATCCCAGTGGGCAGTATTATTGGACATCTATAATTTCTTATATATCTATTTAATACGAGTAAAGAACTGGAGTCATATATAACGTAATTTTCGGATGACGTTGTACAGTACAGAGTAGTAAATGAATTGCAGGATTGTGAGCGACTGCAGGGGACCTAAGCAATGTTCTGAGACGGACAGTGGACAATAGCATGATGTAAACAAGATGAAAAGTCAGGTTACCGGTTTCACCAAAAAACCAGGATTACTTGATATGAGAACTGGAAAAGGAAGGAAGAACGATTTGTTCTGGGTGATTTCAGACAAGGGGTAATGTTAAGAAAATGTTGCTAACTTCGGGCTGGGAACAGGTGGAAGTAAGGAGACGAGCTGCTCGACTGAGTGATATGTTTCGAGCTGTCAGTGGAGTGATGGTGTGGAATGACATTGGTAGACGAATAAGCTTGAATGAAGCTTTAACAAGTGGGAGAGATCAAGTTGGAAGTCGAGAAGAAAAATTGAGGCAAATATTAATTTATAGGACGAGGAGTAGGGATTGAAATAATTTAGCAAAGGAAATGTTTGATGAATTTCCAAGATCTTCGAAAATATTTAGGAAAAGGCTAGGCAAACAGTTGATAGAGAATCTGTCACCTGGGCGACAGCCCTAATTACAGATCATAGATGATTTATTTATTTATTTATTTATTTATTTATTTATTTATTTATTTATTTATTTATTTATTTATTTATTTATTTATTTATTAGTTTACTAATTTATTTATTGATTGATGGACTGATTTATTCTATTTATTTATTCTATTTATTTATTTATTTATTTATTTATTTATTTATTTATTTATTTATTTATTTATTTATTTATTCATTTATTGGTTGATTGATTGATTGATTGATTGATTGATTGATTGATTGATTGATTGATTGATTGATTGATTGATTGATTGATTGATTGATTGATTGATTGATTGGAACTAGAGCAGGTGGATTTAGTTATGAATTGGTGATACATGGTTGGAAGGCAAGGATACTACTAGCGTTAAATATGAGTAAGGTACCTTCTGTTTGGGTGAAACGGGTAATTACTGTTATTTCTACCGAGGAAATAAAAAGGAATGCAAGAACTATCCAGGCATTTCATTGCTCATTATACTAAGCAAGATATTCAATGGCATTTTAGAGAGAAGGTCGTTATCAATGGCCGAGAGCAAAGTGGAAGGAAACCGGTGTGATTCAGTGGGCTGTGAAGACCACAGTTTAAGTATGCATCAAGTTATTAGCGGAGATGCTAAGAAAGGAGCAGACAAGAATGCTTAAGTTTCCTAGATCTAAATAAGCCATACGATAGTGCACTCATTCTCTTTGCGGTAGTTTACCTAGAGAAATGTTGTTAGCACTACCGAGGGATTATGGAAACTGGAACAGCTTATTACAGGGATTTAAACGCTTTTAAGCTGCGTTAACAGTCACATCACAGTGAGAATTTGTGGTAGTGTGAAATCGTGCTTCAAATTATTTACAGAGGTTAGACAAGGCTGTAATCATTCACCTTTATATTTCTTAATGTAAATTGATCATTAAGTAGTTTGGTCTATGCTGACGACTTGGTCTTGCTAGGATATTATGCTGAAAACTGGTTATCTAATGTCTTGGAACATAAAGGGTAATCATCATCATCATTCCGTGTCCGGTCAGCATTTCCAGAATGTAGTAACTCCGATGGACTTGTTCGCCTCGATCACGTCCTGTGTAGTGCAGGGTTATTCTAGTAGAGGACAGATGAGCAGGTGGTTCGGATCTTGTGTTACACCACACTCGGTGGGTGTGTCTCCATCAACTAAAAGTATGCCCCAATTTTGCATGTTGGTCTTGCAAAGAGGGACGCCCACCCTAAGACGATTAAGTGATCTCCAAATAGGGTAGGGCAGGTCATTTCCTGGAGCTAGCTCTTCCTTTGCAGGGGTATCAGACGCCAGCATGCTCTTCCACCTGGTGATGCGGTTGGACTCCAATGCTCCTACCAGTGGTTGCGTTCTGGTGATGACGCTCTTTCTCGACTTCAGTCGACAGACTACAGCCTGGTGATCATGCAGTGGATGGCGAGAATTATTAGACTGCTTCGTCCTGTCTGCATCAGCAGCAACAGCCCTTCTGATAGTAGAGGG
Organism: Anabrus simplex; assembly: GCF_040414725.1. Taxonomy (NCBI): domain Eukaryota; kingdom Metazoa; phylum Arthropoda; class Insecta; order Orthoptera; family Tettigoniidae; genus Anabrus; species Anabrus simplex. The sequence continues at coordinate 1,596,866,927 of NC_090265.1, read as the reverse complement.
GAGCTATTCCAACAATCGGGTAGAGTTTGTCAACTCGAGTTGGCTGCAGACATCTCGACAAGTTTCGTACGGTCTCGTTGATTGCCATGCCAGCCTGCAAGAGCAGAGGTTCTCTGGACGCAAGGGCCTGCTCCCCAGGTGGTGGCTGTGAGCTTTCTCAAAATATTTTTCCGTGAATAAAGGGTAATAATAGACAGGGAGAGGCTACAGCGACGAAGGTTAGACTCAGTTTTTAATGATTTAAGGACAAGAGGTTTGAAACTTCAATAAACGAGGCTACGGAGCTAGTAGTTGCAATCAGAGGACTATTGAATCGCCTAGTTAATTCTCAGAGAGGCTTGCAGACAGCATATTGATCCTTTGATCCACAGGAAGAGGATGTATAGGAGGAAATAGCACAGCAGGGAACTACCAGGTCTTGGAAGAGGAATCACAGCCATACACCAGAATTTCCTGAAACAAGACTGCGTAACAAGAAATGTTTGAAGGTAATAATAATAATCTCAAAATTGCTAAATTGAACTTACTAAATTGCGACTGGCTTCCAACGACGACCGACTGAAATTGAAAAAAAGAAACAGTATAATTAATTAAAACACAATGTAAATACAAGCCCTCATACAATTCGTGAAGTCAGTTGCGACTCTACGTTGATAATAACAATCATCAAAATAATAACTGTTTAAATATTTCAAATGCTTTAATCATAAGAATGACCAGGGTGTCGGAATTCTTCAGGCTAGAGTTCTTTAACGCAATGGAATTCCTTGTAATTCTAAGGTATCCGGGATCATAACCATTATTACTAACCGATTCCGCTCCTCAATGCAGCATTGCCTTCAAGTATAGAACTACAAGGCTTTTGACCAAAATCACAAACAATTCTGAAATTGCTAGCGTAATATCTTTATCTCCAAAATCCGTTTTACTTACTCTTTTTCCTAACAGGAACCCTTCCCATAATAATAAATTAATAATAATACCGAGCTCGATAGTTGCAGTCACTTAAGTGCGGCCAGTATCATCCAGTATTCATAAGATACTGTGTTCGCACCCCACTAACGGCAGCCCTGAAAATGGTTTCCCGTGGTTTCTCATTTTCACGCCAGACAAATGCTGGGGCTGTACCTTAATTAAGGCCACGAACGCTTTCTTCCCATCCCTAGACCTTTCCTCTCCCATCGTTGCCATAAGACCTGTCTGTCTCGTTGCGACGTACAGCAACTTGTAAACCAATAATAATAATAATAATAATAATAATAATAATAATAATAATAATAATAATAATAAAAACTCCAAGCGATTAGCTGAATGGTTTTTGTCACATAGCTATTAGCTTGCATTCGGGGGATAGTGCGTTCGAACCCCTCTGTCGGCAGCCTTGAAGATGATTTCCAGTGGTTTCCCATTTTCACTCCAGGCAAATGCTGGGGCTGTACCTTAATTAAGGTCACAACCGCTTCCTTCCCAGTTCTAGCCCTTTCTCATCCCATCGTCGCCATAAGATCTGTTTCTGTCGGCGCGACGTAAAGCAAACTGTAATCTGATAATAATAATAATAATAATAATAATAATAATAATAATAATAATAATAATAATAATAATAATAATAATAATAATAATAATAATAAAATAATAATAATAATGTGCCCTCGGCTAGAATGTGCAGGTATTTTGATTCGTTGCCATCTAGGCTGCCAGCTTGTCAATTAGGACGTTCCGTTTTACTCCAGTAGACGGCCTGATCTGTGCTTGAGGCTTTAATTAATTTTAGCGGGTTAACAACAAATATGCCACTAGAAAGCCTTTACATACCGTCATCATACGACATGGAGTGTCGAATGGACTTTCCGTCACATCCTCTGAAAATCCGTCTACCTCTTTCGGGTTCGAACCGGTGATCTTCGGATCTGGAAACCGACACTTTATCACTGATCCACAGAGGGTGACCGAGACGATAAGCTTCACAGAGAGAAATTTCCTCTTTACGCCGAAGTCATCTCGAAGGAGGACGAGAAGGTTAAGGTATTCTCTATCCTCAACTTCTGTTCGTATGAAGGAGTCCCTACTATTCGACCAATTGTAAAACTTAAAACAATCTCTTTAAAAGTGGTGACGTACTTCAGTGTTGGTGAAGTCATTCGATTCTAAATTTCTGAAAATACCGGTAGGCGATTTCTTATGTCATACATAAATAGTGACTATGATGACTTGGGAAAAAATTCAGTTTAATGAAAGTAATAGTTAACCTACCGCAGACCTTTCAAATGACGATGCATTGCGGAATTTTCAAGTTCAAAACACGAGGATGGGTGTGATAGCCGAAAGACATTGTCTATGGCTTTTCACATAAGTGGTCATTGTCTGAACCCCGGCCTACGCATATGAAGTTTCTGAAGTGAAATTCATGTCCTTGTGATTCAGATTCCACGGAAAACTGAAAATCCTGAGGCTACGAATGGAAGTCAACAGTCATGTAAAACTACAAGTTTGCTTGTCTTTTTTCACCAAGTCACCAACGAGTGGGTTCTCTCTCATACCGGGAACTCCTAACCCTCGCAAAACGCAGGTACACAGGCTATTAATCTCACATCCTCCAAAATGACAAATACGGCCTCATACAATTTTTTTTTTTTGCTATTTGCTTTACATCGCACCGACACAGATAGGTCTTATGGGATAGGAGAGGCCTAGGAATTGGAAGAAAGCGGCCGTGGCCTTAGTTAAGGTACAGCCCCGGCATTTGCCTGGTGTGAAAATGAGAAACCACGGAAAACCACCTTCAGGGCTGCCGACAGTGGGGCTCGAACCCACTATCTCCCGATTACTGGATACTTGCCGCACTTAAGCGACTGCAGCTATCGAGATCGGTCCTCATACAAATGATCATGAAAATAGCAAAATTGAAAGGGAACTTGGAGGTAGGACGAATGTTATCCAGGGTTTAGAACTTCCGCCAGTGTTTCAACATTCAAAATACGACAACTCTGACGGTACCTCAAGTATAATAAGAAGATCAAAGCACAAAGTACAACATAAAGAAATCAATCTTTAGGGGTCGTAGAGTGCTAGTTCGCCTTTCCTCCATTTGTAGACTAAGTGAACTTCAGGTTGAGGTGATTTCCTACAAGTGGAAGTCGTTTCCCTAACTTTTCCAGTTTCCTGGGGAATTAAACCCATGTCTTTCTGGGTGAGCAGTGTTGGGCTTTAACGTCTCGGCTGGACTGCATCTGTTTTGAAGTGCACGTGTAATCTTTATGGGATATGTAGTTTCTTGCTCTCTGTTCTTCAAGTAAATGTCTCTTTTCGTACATTATATGAGTTCAAAAATACTTTCAGAATAAAGCGATAGTTCTTTTTATCGAAATCGGTAAGGTTTTAACATTTGGACACAGAGCACCTTTCTACTTGAGATGCGTCGACCCACATCCGTATCATCTCTTCTTTGCCTTCATCATCTTCTTCTTTTTCTGTACTATTTCCTCACAATAGGTTGGCAACCATCATGATGTCTTATTGGCTTGGCATCATTTTGCGTCGCCGGGCTGAGTGGCTCAGACGGTTAAGGCGCTGGCCTTCTGACCCCAACTTGGCAGGTTCGATCCTGGCTCAGTCCGGTGATATTTCAAGGTGCTCAAATACGTCAGGCTCGTGTCGGTAGATTTACTGGCACGTAAACGAACTCCTAAATTCCGGCACCTCGGCGTCTCCGAAAACCGTAAAAGAGTAGTTAGTGGGACGTAAAGCAAATAACATTAAAACATTATTAACACATTTTGCGTCACGAAATGCATGACGCGATGTTACCTAGCAACCATGCAGCCTGTGATATGAAATAATAATAATAATAATAATAATAATAATAATAATAATAATAATAATAATAATAATAATAAAAATATGTTTTATATATCCTGGCAAAGTTAGGGATGTACTCCCTTTCTTACACTTAACCAGTCTTAACCTAGAACACTTAATAATAACTACTGATGATAATAATATGATAATATGAACAATAATAACAGTTATAGCATTAACAAAAGTAACCACACTTGAAAAGATCATATCATCTATATAATATAAATCGTACGTAGAGTACATTAAGCATATAATTATGAATAATGAGTTCTATAACAACTACTTCAGAAAAAGCTTAGAAAATATATACATTTCTACAGTACACCGAAATATCGCCTTCAGTTGAGAGGTGAAGAGAAGGATTAGTAAGAAGGAAAAGAAGAAGAAGAAGAAGAAGAAGAAGATCTGTGAAAGGAAGAGGGAAATGATGATGAAGAGGCGGTAGGAGTAGGTGTTTTCAGGTCATAATTTGATGATTCATGCATGTTTACCTAGTATTTCGACACAGGCATGTTTAAAAGCTAAGCTGCTGGACATGCTTCTGACGTCCACTGGTAAGAGATTCCATTGTCGGGCTGCGGTAACGGTGAATGATTTCGTGTAGATTGCTGTTCTGTGTACAGGAAGGGATAAACACATGGTGCTGCAGGATAGGGTATTTTTGTTATGGTCTGTGGAGAGGAGCTTCATGCGATCACGCAGATAGGCTGGGTGAGAACTTTTAAGAATAGTATGCAAAAAGCAAAGAGTATGAAGTGTGCGTGACTGAGAAACATCAACTGGAATTTTGATCAGGCCTCTATTTTGCAGTAGTCCCACTCAAGTTCCACAGTGAATTGATACTGACAACGAGAACTATACAGAATCATTGCGAAAGAGAAATAGTTATTCAGTCGTTTTTGTTCGATCAACTTTAGAATTTGAACTCTTATCCCGTAAAAATTATTAATGTATTATTAATTTTAAAAAGATGCTATTTGATCTTTTGCCCCTACTTGCACCATGTGATATGAACCTGCGTGTAATTGGAATGGAGGAAGTGTAGAGTGTTGAATGTGAGGAAAGGAGCGTTGAGGACGACACAAACACCCAGTCCGCAGGCCAGGGATATTAATAATTTACAATTAGAAACCCCCTGATCCAGCCAGAAATCGAACCCGGGGCCGTCGTGTGGCAGGCATGCGCGTTGCCCCCTACACCGCGGTGCCGGACATCCCGTAAAATGTAGGTGATGTATTTCAATGCTAATGAAGTGTCACTTTGTTCTGAATTTCTGCGGAAGGTGAACGTTTGATGCTTATACCGACCTGCTGAATATGATGAAGTGGGAACTATTTTCAGTTTAATGAATGTACCGTTGACTACAGAAGAGAAATACTAAGGCATGTTTCAGTTCAGTTCAGTTTTATGAACATTACTTGAAGAACAAGAGGTCCACGCAGAGTCCGGAAGTTAATCAGTACACTTATAATTTATTAGCTAAAACTGGCTTAGCCGCATAATCACGTCAGTTTAAATAGCGAGAGATTGTAGTCACTTTTATTACGATTTCTCTTATATTTTCAACTTATTGCATATCAATCGCAGAATATTTATAAGGGGATAAATTGTGGCACGTTCAATTATTATTATTATTATTATTATTATTATTATTATTATTATTATTATTATTATTATTATTATTATTATTATTATTATTATTATTTTGTCATTACCTTCAAAGTATCACATCTGGTCTTGATCATGCCTGTCGTATATTAAATTGACTTCCTTTTTATTTTACCAAACGAGTGAGTTGGCCGTGCGGATAGGGGTGCTCAGCTGTGAGTTTACATTCAGGAGGTAGTGGGTTCGAACCTCACTGTCGGTGGCCCTAAAGATGGCTCTTCGTGGTTTCCAATTTTCTGACCAGGCAAATACCACGGCTGTACCATAATTAAGGCCAAGGCCGTTCCTTCCCACTTCCAACCCTTTCCCATCCCATTGACTCCATAAGATCTATCTGCATCGGTGCGACGTAAAATGAAATGTTAAATGTTTTTACGACACACAAACTACTCTTAATGTTTTCGAAGTGGCCAGGATGCCGGAAGTTTGTCCTGTAAGACATTTACGAGTGAGTAAATATATCCTATTTGAGTCAGGATTCGACCGTCATTCCTTAGTATCGAACACTTGATTGACAATCAGTGGTGGGAAACGACACAGTTCCGGCTCGAATACCACGACACATACAGAGCCAACGAAATTAGCGCCTAAGTCTATAGACGAACGGTATTAAAACATTTGTCATTCGCTACGCACATGAAATTAAGAATATTTTTCTGTTAAAAGTTCCGTTTTATTTGTTTCTACTTATTTGTGTGAGCATCTGTTTCCACATATGAAGTAGTAGCTGGCGTACCCGTGCTTTGCTACGGAATTCTACATTGCATACCGAATTCTAGATGAAGTCGTGTACGCCTTTTAAATAAGATTTTATTAAATTGCATAACAACGTAGATGTTTAAAAATTAAATTTTAGGTGCCTACCCTCAAGCTACCATTTCATCCAGCGTGAATAACGTTATTTATAGCATATACTGCAGTTATTTATTCCCCGACTTTACTTACCGATTTTCATTACATTCTGTTCACCCATTTTCTTGTGGCTTGGCATTCATATAGACTTAGCAACAAAAATTGAAATTTATGAATCTCTGTTATCATAGCAGTTACGGTAAAATGTACAAAGTATAAATTATAGGAAATTTAACTCTATATAACTTTAGTTACGTGGTATTTATCGATGGAGTATACTCTTGTATCCGTCTCTTGGCACAGGCCAGAGCAAAGTGTAGCTTCCACCTAAGCCCCAGTCTCATCCGTGGCTGTGACAATATGGGGTATGGGTGGTGTTGAGGAATGACATTTGGAGCAGAACTAGTGTCGGAGTGTTATGAAAGGTGTTGCTCATAGGGTCAGACGTGCTGCAGTGGCACATTCTGGCCCAGTGAGGAAAGCAATGGCAAACTACCTCACTCCTCATCTTGCCTAGTACGCATTATTTCGGCTCTGCCATTGGTTTTTGCAGTTTCCCTGTAACTGCATATCCTTTGGTGGTGCTGTTCTAGGATCTAACGAGACTCTGGGCTGATGACCTAACAGACAGCCTAGATTGTAGTGCCTTATTCCCCGGCTTTATATACCGATTTTCATTCAATTCTCTTCAGTCATTTCTTCGTGATGCCCGTGCAGACAGACAGACAGACAGAAATGGAGGAAAACTAAAAGTGCATTTTCTAGTTACTGTGGACACTACTGATGCGGAAATATCGTTCTTTTTAACTTCTGAACAATGTACAGAAAAAACTCTTGCTGAAAATGGTTTTCAATCTTAATGAAATAATTGCAAATGCAGAAGATTTATAATTAAAATTTGGAATTTTTATTTCTTTACTGTAGCACATAAAAACCGCAATCAGTATTTCTCTAAGAATCATCAAACATATCTGCACTCATCATGTCTAAATCTCCCTGCTCTTTGTAAACTACGTGATGTTCGCTTATCAAGTGTTCCGGATTCTTCCCATACAAACGTTAAAAGCAAAAAGTACCTTTCAATAATTTGTTTAACAAAAATATACATAAAATATTTTATGTACCTGCAGACTGATGGTCATAATATTTAATGGAAAAGTTTACTACAAGCTCAGATAAAAAAGAAGGAAATGCTATTAGAGCTTTTATTCCAAATGCATAAAATTAATGATCGTAAGATTTAAAAACCCCTAGAATGACGTTATTCATCACATACTGCGAGCAAAAAATTAACTTCATGTGAAACATTATTATAGAACGTGTCTCAAACAATATTTTGGAATACCGTATGCTTGAATTTACTACTGTCATGTATTCTACTCCTTAGGCGTACAGATGTGCTGAGCAAAGTGAAGACGATCAACTCGTCAACAGTTCCCCATTCCCGACATCTCGAACACAGAAAAAATTCTCTACTATGCCTTCAGTATGCTAGTGTTTGATATGTTAATATCATTGGTGAATGTAATGCATTAATTATATTCATATCATTTTCGTGCTCGAAAGAATTGTCGATTAATAATAATATGTACGGCAGAGATTGATTTTAAATTCTGTTAATGCAGTTTAGTGGTACGCAAGAAAGAATTCGTCATTTCATTTGTAAATTATGGAATACAGAATTTTAAACTTTTCAATATAAAGCTACAAAAGAATATCGATATTTAAATTATTTCTGCCAATCCTAATCAGTCGTTATACAGTGACTATAAAATATTTTGAAATTGGTATTACTATTGTTTCAAAACTTACCAGAAACAGGGCTAGTGTCAAGCACGCGATGGTCGAGTAGGAGGTCATACTTAGTCGATTATTGATAGGAGTGAAGACTGCAGTTTCATCGGGTAATTATATATTGTACGCACTTGGAATTGCGAAATGTCCTTATCTCGTTTCAATGAGGGCTAAACAGATTTTAATACCATAGAAAATTAGCGTGATATTCATATAAGCTGCTGGGCCTTGAAGGCTCTCGGGGCTATGTTGTGTGCTTACGAAACACGTCACGTGTCACGAAGAGTCTCAAGAGATTATTAATGCAGCACTGTTGTACATTGACCATTTATAAAAATGCAACTTTGTCACCAGTGTTTTCACGTCGGTCGTTTTGTTGGTCTTACATACCTTTTCGGGTTCTACCCGAAGAGCTCCGCCCTCAAAACAATCTTTAATAATTTAAAGCTAGAGAAAGAAATACATGTAACGCGTTACTTTACCTTCTTATCCCAGTAGATAAGTATTATTTTAGACACAAATGTCAGTTACTTATGTATTTGACCTACACACACACACACACACACACACTGCATTTGAAAAGCCAGAAATAAATACTCTTCCCTTCTGATGCTGTCTCCTCGCTAAACTGAAAGTCAGGAAGTATTCGGTGTCGTCTGCTTAGGGAATAGAGTACGTTCACTCCTCACTGATTTTGATTATATTATTAACTTCATCAAGGGAAATTCGAAAGTCTTCTTCAGATTATAAGTTAAGAAGAATTAGAGAAACTAAAGTTGCGATATTTTCGTTGTCTGTAAAAATATTTCTCAACATGAACTAATGAGGTAATCGGAAATTTTCTCCTAATGAGTTGAATTTATCACATAGTAGCACTTGGATGCCCGGCATTGACGGGTTAATGTTCTTACTTGCAGCAGATATGCCCGTTAGTGGAAACTAGTGACAGTAAAGAAGGCATGCAGCAGTTCAATGATGTGATATCGTGTGGCCTGGTGCAAGCAGGTCTTCGTAGTAGACATTCATGGATGATGATCGAATTATGTACGGGGCGAAACCTAGAGCCGGCACGTAAGATACCAACAATAATCAGTCAGTTTAAAGTTATTTCCGATACGTTTTAAGAACATAGTACTATCTAGGCCACCCCTAGACGAGGCCTGATTCGGTGGGTGACGTCACAGCGCGATGCGGGCTGCTAGCTAAGAGCGCGCCCGTAACCACATATGACCTTACGCTGGCTACGTGTCCAGGATTAACCTTACAGACCTCAGGTTTGACTCTAGACCTAAGGGCGTTAACCGTAGAGACCCTACTTCGAAGCAAGTCTCTAGGCTTAACCTTAGAGACCCCCGGGTTAGACTCAAGGCCTAAGGGTGTTAACCGTAGAGACCCTACTTTGATCACGTGTCCAAGCTTAACCTCACATATCCCGGTTCGACAATAGACCTAAGGGCGTTAACCTTACAGACCTAAGTTTAATGCCGATGCTAACAGCATAACAGTGCAGCCTTAAGCTCATGCTGACCAGGCGTTAACCTAATCGGTTACATGCCTTGCACTTGTTCGGGCGTAACTTAACACGCTAGCTAAGATTGGTGGCTTAGCCTCACGCTGACCAGGCGTTAACCTAACCGGTTGCCCTTCTCTAAACCAGCTCGGACATAACTTTACACGCTAGCCAAGAGTGCTGGCTTAGCCTCACGGTGACCAGGCGTTAACCTAACCGGTTGCCCTTCTCTAAACCAGCTTGGATATAACTTTACACCCTAGCTAATTGTGCAGGCTTAAGCCTACGCTGACCAGGCGTTAACCTGGCTGGTTGCCCTTCCTTACACCTGTTCGGGCATAACTTTACACGCTAGCTAAGATTGCTGGCTTAGCCTCACGCTGACCAGGCGTTAACCTAACCGGTTGCCCTTCCTCACACTTGTTCGGACATAACTTTACACCCTAGCTAATTGTGCAGGCTTAAGCTTACGCTGACCAGGCGTTAACCTGGATAGTTGCCCTTCATTACACCTGTTCGGGCATAACTTTACACGCTAGCTAAGTTTGCTGGCTTAGCCTCACGCTGACCAGACGTTAACCTACCCGGTTGCCCTTCCTTACACTTGTTCGGGCGTAACCATGCACGCTAGCTAAGAGTGCTGGCTTACCCTCAAACTGACCAGGCGGTAACCTAACCGGTTGCCCTTCTCTATACCAGCTCGGATATAACTTTACACCCTAGGTAATTGTGCCGGCTTAAGCTCACGCTGTCAGGGCGTTAACCAAACCGGTGCCCTTCCTTACACTTGTTCGGGCATAACTTTGCACGCTAGCTAGCAGTGCTGACTTTGCCTCACGCTGAACAGGCGTTCACCTAACCGGTTGCCCTTCTCTACACCAGCTCTGATATAACTTTACACCCTAGCTAATTGTGCAGGCTTAAGCTCACGCTGACCAGGCGTTAACCTGGCTGGTTGCCCTTCCTTACACTTGTTCGCGCATAATTTTAGACGCTGGCTAAGATTGCTGGCTTAGCCTCACGCTGACCAGGCGTTAACCTACCCGGTTTCCCTTCCTTACACTTGTTCGGGCGTAACTTTACACGCTAGCTCAGAGTGCTGGCTTAGCCTCACGCTGACCAGGCGTTAACCTAACTGGTTGCCCTTCTCTACACCAGCTCGGATGTAACTTTACACCCTAGGTAATTGTGCAGGCTTAAGCTCACGCTGTGCGGGCGTTAACCTAACCGGTTGCCCTTCCTTACACTTGTTCGGGCATAACTTTGCACGCTAGCTAGGAGTGCTGACTTATCCTTACGCTGACCAGGCCTTAAACTAACCGGTTGCCCTTCTCTATACCAGCTCGGATATAATTTTACACCCTAGCTAATTGTGTAGGCTTAAGCTCACGCACACCAGGCTTAACCTGGGTGGTTGCCCTTCCTTACACTTGTTCCGATATAACTTTGCACGCTAGCTAGGAGTGCTGACTTAGCCTCAGGCTGACCAGGCGTTAACCTAACCAGTTTCCCTTCTCTACACCAGCTCGGATATAACTTTACACCCTAGCTAATTGTATAGGCTTTAGCCTCACGCTAACCAGGCGTTAACCTGGCTGGTTGCACTTCCTTACACTGGCTCCGGCATAACTTTGCACGCTAGCTAGGAGTGCTGTCTTAGACTCACGCTGACCAGGCGTTAACCTAACCGGTCGCCCTTCCCTACACCTGGCTAAAAGTGGAGGCTTAATCTTCCGCCGGCCATGCGTTGATCGAACTTAACCTCCCCAGACTTGGAGCTGAACTTGGAAGAAGGCTTAATACGTATGCTTTATTCATAAGGGTATATTGTCGGAAGGTGACTTCGGGGGCTTAGAACTGAACTAGGAACAAGATGGTGGCTGCACATGGTACTAGGGAGATAGTGTAAAGGCTTAATCCATGCACTTTGTTGGGTAATTGTAGGGTTAGTTGTAGTATTTGACACGTAGTATTAAGTGTGGGATAGAATAAAGTCAATTAAGTAGATTTTTAGAGAGAGTGCTTTTAAACAATATACCATAAATGCATGGATACATCATGCGTAATAATTTATAAGGGGGTCGATGATCGTGTCAGCAGGGTGCAAGGATAACGCTGGGAACCCAAAGGAGTCCGTGGTATGTACAGAGTGATAATGACTAATAGCTAACCATAAAAAAAGGAACATAGACGAATTTCAACAAACTATGAACAACATGTGTTTAGAACAAGTATCTTGGAAAAAAAAAAGATTTTTGATAGATATGAAATTTGACAACGGAGATCACACGATCAAGAAAATCGGCCACAATAAATTACCTCAAGGGTAAGTTAAAACATATCTATCCAGCGGAAAAGACAATTTTATCCTAAGAAAACAAACGGGGGAAGGAAAGAGAGAGGTCTGGAGAGAGACGTTGAATCTGCGTCTGAAGTTTATTTCAGTATAGATGAAAAGGAACCACTAGAACACTGTTCATTGATTTGGGTAAGGCGAATTTAAATAGAACACAAGTACTTGACCAAATCTTCACGCACAATGTGTTCGACGAAGTTAATTCATGAATAAACAGATGTTTAGTTCACACAATGATAGGGCGAACACAACGTATCATAAAGAAGGAGATAAAGAGTTTTATCCAACCCTGAAGTGCGAAACGGGTATCAAGCACCCTGCTTTCGATGCTTAAATAAACATAAGCTTTTAGCTTACCCAGTCGTCACACTGTGATGAATTCCAGAATGTATGAAAATGAAAAGAGTACGTGTGAAAACACGCACTTCAGCCGGAGTCCCTCCACACTAGACCGCTATAAAATTTGGACTGATCATTGAGGTCTTTTTCCTTTCGGGTGAGCCCCCGAAGCCCGCTCCCCCTCAAGGCAATCGACTCAATCTACATTTCATCCTACATGCTATTATTTCTAAGAAGAAAGCGATAGAAGGGAAGAGTGGGAAGTGATACAAGAAGTATCTGCCGGTTTCCGCGTTAGACTCGATACCACGGCCAGAGTTTGTGTTGGTAACGTGGTGTTAAGATGTGGTATTATGGATCAGGGGAAAACCATATAGGCAGAAAAGAGCCTACATGTAAAACCTGACATCTTTTGATAGCACATGCAAGGATGTGGGCTGGAAAGGTCCAGAGGTTGTGTTAGTTGAGAATAGGTATCATGCATCAGCCATGAAACTTAGTCTCGCCAGTCCAGTATTCAGGGGATCAGTCCGTCTGGGCACTGCCGTGACTAGCGCGGGCCTTTCCGGTTGCGGAGCCATGCGTCAAGTGCCACTAGGGCCCGCCGCACAGCGCCGCCTCCTTGGGGTCCTTCGTACCTAGTCTCCAATCCCGGAGAAAGAGGCCAAGCCCGCCTGGGCGTGGACTTCCTGGATGGGGGTGGGTTATGACGCCGGGCCTCCTTCCTCTCTGCCCGCGCCATGGCCCGATATACAGGGCAACTACGATGGGAGGTCGGGTGGCCCCCGGCACAGTTGGCACACACCGGCGCTTCCTTAAGTGCTGCGCAGGCCGTGTACTGGTGATCACCCCCACAACGGTTGTACCTCACTAAGAGCCCACACCTCTCCTGCCGGTGGCCCCACCTCAGGCAGCGGAAACACTGCAAGAGCTGCCGAGGGGGACGTTTTGGTTTCACCTGATTGCCGCTTCCCGCTGAGGTCCTCTCCTAATTGGCTCCCCGGCCGACTGCTATCCTGGGGGCAGTTCTGGGTTGTGGTGGACGGCCCTCTCCTGGTGGACCGGCGTCGTTTTCTCGTTCCTCGTCGGGGGATGTCGTCTTCTTTCCGGGGGTGGAGGTCTCTTCTCGGCGGGGGAAGATGATTCTTCCTGGTGGTCCCCCCTACCAGGGGTAGCTGGTCTACCCGCTGTGGAGACGGTGTCTTCCTCCTCCTGGCTGGCGGTGGTAGCGTCGGTCGGTGCTGATACCCGACTGCGTTCCCTGTCCTGTGGGGGGGGGGGGCACGTCGATGTCTGCAGCTCGACAGACATGCTGGCAAGCCGGGCCTGGGTAGCAGCCTCCGAACGCATTGGGGTGTCCTTCTCCACTGATGTGCTGCCGTCCGCCGTCCTGAGCGCCTACCTGGATTGCGCCCGGTTGATAGGCCCTTCCTGGTAGGCCTTGGTCTGTGTCCACTTTGACCACATCACCGCTGGCGGGCTCGGGACCTCGGTCAGCAGCTACCTAGTGGAGCCGAGCCGCTCGGTCTGGGTCGCACAGTCACGGCTCCGCGGGGCGGCACGCACCACATGGGTGGTGGCATCGTTGGTCTCCAGCTTGGACTACGTCGGTATTAATTGCCCTATGCCTTAGCCTTCTCGGCGTCTGGGTGATGGCCTCCCTGGTCTCCGTCTCGGCCCTCCTCCTGTGGGCGACCGCGTTAGTTCCTGGCAAGCCGTCCCTCCCTGGTAGGTGGATGGCCTGGAACAGAGTAGAGAGCTCCTTCTCCGCGTCGCGCATCCGCTCCTGGTCGTGATGCCTGATGATGAGGCGGCCTGGTAGGAAACTCTCGACGGACATGGTCGTACAGCATGTATTTTGCAGCATATGTGGACGCCCCGCCTCGGCATCCTGTTGGTTTAGAGTGCTTCAGTTATGGTGATTTTGATTTATTGTTTTGTGGGTTTAGCGATAGGTAATTGTGTTTTTTTAGCAGGTTGTTGTGGTTTTTTTCTGTTTGTGGGGTTGGTACAAGGCTAGAAGGTCGGTATTGTCTTGGTGGGAACTGGCGTTTTGATGGGAAGTGAGAACTTTTCGTTGATCTTGATGGACTTGACGGGATTTGTCCTTGATTGGGGGTGGGGGTCTGGGGGTGTATTGGCACTGGGGGGTTTGGGCATGGGGAGTGGTAGACCCGTTTGGTTGGAAAGCAGATTCAGAATTAGTATTTGAAGCAGGGTGGTTGGGTCTCGGGTGTGTGGGGTGGGCGTGGTTGTGGTAGGTCTTGGGTTCGGTTGTGATGGGGGTGAGACTGGAGGCTGAGTAATGGGGGTTGGTGTTGGATTTGGATGTAGGTGACGGGACTGTCTGTAAGGTGCCTTAATTGCCTCTTTGATAAATGGGCAGCCAGAAAATGAAGCTGCGTGGTTGCCTTGGGAGTTGGCACACTTTGCCTGGTCCCTTGGCACCTTGCAATATGTATGACGGTGGGGACTGCCACACCTATTGCAGCGAGTGGGCTCAGAGCACGAAGCTGCTGTGTGATTTAATTTGAGGCAATTAAAGCACTGCGTAATAGTGATGGGCGTGGGAGCGTGTGGGCTCATGTTGCCGGTAGCGCTTTGTGTGTGGCTTGGGAGAAGGCATTTTACGCCTACTCCCGGCCTGCGTGAATGTGTCTGTGTGTGGTAGTTGTGGGTTGGTTTGGGCCTGCGTGGACTTGATGGATGGTGGTGGGAGTGGAGGTGGCAGGGGAGGGGGAATGGTTTGCTTCGTGTTTCGGTTGACTCGGTAGGTAGTGGTGGGTTGGTTTGGGTTCCGGATGACTCGGTAGGTGGTAGCTGGTTGGTTTGTGCTTCGGATGACTCGGTAGGTGGTGGTGGGTTGGATTTTGTTTCTGTGGTCTGCGAGGATGGGGGAGGGGATGGTGTGGTTGTTTCTGTGAATTCTGGCTGGTTTGAGGTGTTCTTTAGTGGGTTGATCACAACTGGGGATGGTGGTGGGAGCGGTGGTGGTAGGGATGTGGGAGAGTGGTTTGGTTTTGGCTTCGGTTGACTCGGTAGTGGTGGTTGGTTGGTTTGGGTTTCGGATCACTCGGTAGGTGGTGACGGGTTGGTTTGTGCTTCGGATGACTCGGTAGGTGGTGGTGGGTTGGTTTGTGTTTCTGTGGTCTGCGTGGATGGGGGAGGGGATGATGTGGTTGTTTCTGTGGATTTTGGCTGGTTTTAGGTGTTGTTTAGTTGGTTGATCACAATTGGGATGGGGATTTCGATACCTGCGGTACGGTTCAGGATGGTATTTAGGTATATGTTTCTGATCGGGGTTATAATGAGGAGGTTGTTGTGGGTTTCTTCGATTATTGTTATGTAGCGTGGTATGATTGGTTTAAGGGCTTCGATGATTAGGCGGCGGCTTTTCGGTACTGGTCCTGGATTCGTGAGCGGAAGGATAATTGACTTGTATTTCGGGGAGATTGGAAAGGTACTAGTACGGTTGTTGTTTTTTGCTACGGGCTTTACGTCGCACCGACACAGATAGGTCTTATGGCGACGATGGGATAGGAAAGGCTTAGGAGTTGGAAGGAAGCGGCCGTGGCCTTAATTAAGGTACAGCCCCGGCATTTGCCTGGTGTGAAAATGGGAAACCTCGGAAAACCTTTTTCAGGGCTGCCGATCGCGGGATTCGAACCTACTATCTCCCGGATGCAAGCTCACAGCCGCGCGCCTCTACGCGCACGGCCAACTCGCCCGGTAGTACGGTTGTTCATAGGTGTCTTCTTCAAAGGTTGCTTCCTCTTCTCCTGGTGATTCGGAAGGGTGTGGGGATTTGTATGGGCCCCAACTACTCGATCCACCGAGATGGTCCATACTTGGTGGGGAGGAGTGGGTGCTTGGTTCGGTACTGGGGGATGATATAGATCTTGCTAGGTTGGTTAAAGCTTGGAAGTAGTCGAAGTTAGGTTGATATGCCTGGTTAGGGTCTATGGTTAGGAGGCTTGGGTGCGTGAAGCACTGGAAACGCTCAAACTCGTGTAGAGACCTGCGTCTAACTTGGCGCACTTAGTGGGTACCAGTCGTATCAGGTTTAGTTTTAACTGGATCACGCCGAGACAAGACACGAAACTGGCAACCGCGATGAGCAATAGACAAATTTGCTTGTTTGCCCGCACAATGGTTAGGCAGGCTGGCTGGCTGGTGTGGCTGTGTGGCGGCTGCTGTTGGCTGCCGGTCTTGATCTTGCTCCGTGATTGGCTGACAGGCCGAGCGGGGACTCGTGTTGTCGCTTGACGGTTTTCAAGCTGGCTGGTGCAGGATGCTAGCTCCGTGCAGGACTCTCCGTGACGTGCTCTCCTAGAGCGCTTGGCTGAGAGTGTCGTATGAGTGAGTGTTCAACGTTGGAAGCTGAACTCGGAGAAAGATTGTGTCTACACATGGGACTAGGGAAATGGCGTAAGGTTTAACACATGTGCTTTATTCATAGAGGCCATAACGCTAAAGTGTATAATGGCAAAAGGGAAAGAGGGCTATTTCTTTCTAATATGCTCTTCCTTCTTAATCTCTTTATTTCCCTGTTATTACATGATGTGTCCTCACTATTCCTTACCAGTGTTAAAGGTACATCGGAACGAGATTATAGCTACACATCAGACTAGTGAGGTGGTGCAAGACTTAATACATATACTTTATTGATAGCGGCATAACGCTGAAAGACGACGTAAGGTCTTGGAGCTGAGCGACAGCATAAACGGCAAAAGGGCAAAAAGGGCTAAATGTCGAACGATTGCTTTAGACTACGTTTTATTAATTATTTATTTTTACGTCTCCATTATTAGAGCTCGGGCGTTAAAACCTGTTAGATATGAAAGATTAAATGTTCAATTTCCTTCAATTTGTGCTACGTACATCTTTTGGATAGAATATTTCTGTAAAACAATGATAATCCCGAAAACTCAGTCTTCCACGGGACATAGAGTAACGGAACTTGAAAGGGTCAGTCACCACTAAAAAGAACTACACCTCTGATTATTACCTGGATGCCTTTCTTCAATTCGTCCCATAACATATTGTCTTCAGTCTTCGTTATCAGTTTTTGACTGTATATCCCTCAATATATATGAACGATAAGGCTGAGCAGGTTTTCATGTTGACTACTACCTATAGGCCATAAAAATGGACAGCAGTCGTCTTGAATCAGGGTATTATTTTATTACTCGAGGAGATATTTTATTACAGCATTCCTTATCTCCCGCCGAAACGATGTGCATCACCAGTGTACTAATATTAAATAAACATTATTACAAAAGAAGGCAAGGAAATTGTAACATTCACAATAACCTTTTGGCACCAACAGAAAAATTCATATGGGTAATATAGCTACCTCCAATCCCTGGAGGTAAACAACTCTAGAGGCAGTGCAAACACCAGCCCCAAGCCAATAGAAGTATACACCTGTCGTTAAAAATCATGGCTTGTCCAGGAATTGAAACCAAGACTCCTCGAATCTAAGGCTACATCACTACTATTCAATCAAACAGGCGTACAACATACAAATAAAATATATACGCTAGAACTCGGTTATAATAACATCCAAGGGACCTGAAAAATGGTGTCGTTATAAACGAGCGTCTTAGTAACCGAGATTCGTATTATCAGTCCAGTGAGGTGGAAAATGAAAAAAATACAGTAACATAAACTTAATTACGCTTCATCCACGTCGCTCCGTTCCGGTTTCCGTAGTCGCTTAATTTTGAAACCATTATGTTCAAATGCACCAACAAGTTTATCCTTGGTCTTCCAAATCCTTTGGACTGTGGAATTAACAAGACCAAACTCACGACACACGTCAGCATTTTTAATTCCATTCTCAATTTGTTGAATCACGTTTACTCGCAACGTTAAAACTTTTCTTTTAGTAGTCATACTGCGTTAAAATGCGTGCACTTAGAGAAAACTTTCAATAGAAAATGACCGCATGCAGGTTTCGTTAATGCCACAAGAATTCGGACGGGTCAAAATGGGGTGGGGAATCTGCCTGCATTCGGTTACTCAGTCAGCTGATCTGCATTTAGGGCAGTCGCCCAAGTGGCAGATTCCCTGTCTGTTATTTTTCTAGCCTTTTCTTAAACGATTTCAAAGAAATTGGAACTGTAACTGTATTGAACATTTACCTTGCTAAGGTATTCCAATCCCCAACTCACCTTCCTATAAGCGAATATTTGCCCCAATTTGACCTCTTGAATTCCAATTTTATCTTCATATTGAACATTTTAAGGTCATTCGAAGGATACCTATCTTCCTTACCTATCAGAAAATCGGCATGAGATCTTTCTCTTAGGTCGTCTATAGGTTATTCGTCACTTTCTTAGATACAGGGTGGGTTTCAGTAATTTTAAATATTGCCTACAATGAGAGGAGTCAAGTCAAAAGAAACTGATGTTTATTGACCATTTGCGATGAAGTCGAAGAAAATGTGACATTATGCAACCTTTAATCAACGAACTCAACCTTATCCGCTTAAAAAATAATGTAATAATAATAACGATGATGAGAGACCCTGACTTTGGAAACCTTAACTGAATTGCGTGAGGGGCATCCCTACTAGAAACCACCGTCTTCATTTAAGAAGGAAATAAAAATAGTCTGCAGATCCCTAAGATCGGTTTCCGTGGGAGACTATATGTACCATCATAATGATTCATGATGTAACACGAGCTCTAGACTCTTGGCACAATCAAGGCAGTCCAATCAGCATGTGCCAAACAGTGGTTGTACGGCATGGGCCCTTAATTGAATCGATGTGACTTGAGACTATGTCATGGACCGACATCCAAATTTGTGATTTCCGTTAAAGTCATTGTGGTGATGACCGCAAGGAAAATGATGTTATAATGGCAGACGGCCCTAATCGAAGTCACTGAGATTGATGACCCCATGACCATCCAAATTTCTAAGCTGAAGGCTGAACGCAATTAAATTACAGTAGTTGATGACCAAGGTTTCCACATTAATAAATCCCCAACACATCTGATGCTCAACAAATCAAAATTAAAATAACAACAACAACAGCAAATGCTCACAACATTTGTGGCAGTGAAGTCCTTTGCCATCGGACATGTAACCTTAATCGTTACGTTCATAAAATGAAATTTCCCAGCAAATAAAACTAAGATTTCCAGAATACATTTTCAAGTTAGTCACTTAGTTTTAAGCTGATTCTCAAAATACGGTTTCACTGAATTTAATAAATTAATAAATGAAGTAATCTCATAATCCTAATAAACAATAAATTTTATCCATCCTGGACGAAATGGTTTCTTCAAACTGCCTAACAGTTTAATTACATTTTCGTTTACACTCGGACTTGTTTACCAGAAATATTCCTTTGACGAAAATATTGATCTGTTATTGTTTATGCTCAAAATTTTCTTCACCGCAGCTGGATAGGGGAATACATTGTCATAACAACCGGTACCATTTATTTATTTCATGACGTCACTCAACAAGTTTACATAATAACACTATTAATCATCAAGAAACTAGCTTCTATAATCCTAATCTTAAAATCCTATAATCTGCATAAATTTACACCCAACGCAAAATTAAACAACCCATGTCAAATCGCTTATAACGCCTGCGATAATCCCCTGGACTAATTCCGGCACCTGCTTCGATATGATTTCAAGCCGATGAGACTCAAGTGTCGTAATGCACCTCACAAAACTGAAGGGTGGATGGACTATTGCACCCCACATGCACCACAAGCATGACCTCATATTACATAAACCTACATATATGCCTTGGAAACCAACAACAACATAACACAATCATTCATCGCAAACTCTATGGATTGACAGCTATCGTGACATTCAAGTTAAATAATCGCAAATCTTTGGACAACCTTCAAAACAAGAAACAACATCATTACAGATTCTCAAATGTTGACATCCCTGAAATTGATTATTTCCAACATAACATACCATCGTGTCATATCCTCGCTTCGATAATGAAACTCAAGTCTCTACTAAACGACTCTCTTCTAAAGTAATGAAATCTAGTTCCAAACCTTTACTACAAATGACAAAATCTCTATTACAGTTTCTTTCTAACAATAAACTGGCTCGACCGCCCAACAGCTGGCTTAATAGCGGGAACACGACCCCTTCTCCACAAAAAATACCCCCGTTATCTGGACCTATATCAAATGAACACCTCGCCTCGCTGACAACTCGCATGAAATAATATTCTTGACCACCACAGGCTATGCGAAGAGATTTAATTTAAAACGTCACTTGAAATGTTCTTATCCATCACAGCCCTACGCTTTCACGTGGAAGGCTTACTATGGAAATACCCTATTCACATATTATTAAATTACACACAATAAATCCTCGGGTTCCCTGCAACGAAAATCCCGGCATAAAGTCGCTTCACCAGTAAAGGAT
This sequence comes from Anabrus simplex, assembly GCF_040414725.1. Lineage (NCBI taxonomy): Eukaryota > Metazoa > Arthropoda > Insecta > Orthoptera > Tettigoniidae > Anabrus > Anabrus simplex. The sequence continues at coordinate 1,596,846,130 of NC_090265.1, read as the reverse complement.
TTCAACAACCTGATCCACATTCCTTCCCATCTTTGCAAGACTTGCATCACTTGCTACCACAAATTCTCTACACGACAATAATATGGAATATCTCTGTTATGTGACCCACTAAGTTATTACATAAAATACTCTGTGACACTGTAACCATCTCTACTCGCATATCTGAATTGGACAACACAATATTTCCGAAACCGAAACTCATAACTTGATTTACGAAAATTTTACCGTTATATGCCTCTCATAGGATCTACACATATTTAAACAGACTTTTGGAATAGCACTCCTCTTTCACAAATCACACACCGGTCTCGCCTCGTACCTTCCCTTGACAAAATTTACACCGCCGAACATATGACGGTGTGACTTCCGTAACAGCTGACATTCCATCATTATTGCGCACTCGGCCTAAATGGTAAACCACGGATTACATTTACAAGAATTTCATCTTTACATCGAACAGAATTTCGTGATAAATTAATGTCTTAATTTTGGCAAACGACGAAATATATAAAATAAACGTACTGAAATGGTACTTTGCTCTAGACATTATATTTGTTTTGTCGTATTCCTCTGAAAATTTTTACGACATAAAAGGGTGACCAAAATCCGTCACAGATACACAGATAAAATGGTGACAGAAAATAAAGAACATGCACTTTATAACAAAGGTAATTTACATACCTGGAAGTGGTACGCGGTCTCACATTCTAACAGGCCCACCAGGCTCTCTCATTTTTTATATAGCCATCTCGACTTATAATGGCTTTCTAACCATATTCTACCAGTCTTCATATTTGAAATCATTCACCAGAAAATAATGACATAAACAAAAAAAAGCTCTTCACACATTTTCTTCGCAAACCGAACACTTTCGTGAAATCACCGATCCGTACACGTAATAAAGGCAAACAATGATATTTCTAATTTAACTGCGGGACGTCGGCATTATAACGACCGTCTGTTGCCCTGATGTGAATTTACATGACGGTTTTCATACAAATTACAAGGCATGTAAGAATGTAGCACTCTGGCTCCTTGTGACTCGAAGGTCATGGGTTCAGTATTGTGATCATCCCTTCTTTTAAAGACACCATACAAGCTTATTCGTCTACTAATGTCATTCCACACCACCTCTCCACTGACGGCTCGGAACATACAGCTTAGTCGACCAGCCCACGTCCTTTCTCCAAAGTCTTCCCAGCCCGAACTTTGCAACATATTTGTAACGCTACTCTTTTGTCGGAAATTACCCAGAACGTATCGAGCTGCTTTTCTTCGGATTTCTTCCAATTAGTGAATCAAGTAATTCTGGTGAGGGTCCCATACACTGGAACCATACTCTAGTTGGAGTCTTACCAGAGACTTATATGCCCTCTCCTTTACATCATTACTACAACCCCTAAACTCCCTCATAACCATGTGCAGAGATCTGTACCCTTTATTTACAATCCCATTTATGTGGTTACCCCAATGAAGATCTTTCCTTATATAAACACCTAGGTAGTTACCGTGATCCCCATAAGGAACTTTCACCCCATAAACACAGTAATTAAAGCTGCGAGGACTTTTCATATTTGTGAAACTCACAACCTGACTTTTAACCCCGTTTATCGTCATACCATTGCCTGCTGTCCATCTCGCAACATTTTCGAGGTCATTTTGCAGTTGCTCACGATCTTGTAACTTACTTATTACTCTACACAGAATAACATCAACCGCAAAAAGAGCCTCATCTCTGATTCCACTTACTTACTCATCGTTCGTTCGTAATCTGTTTACCCTCCAGGGTCGGTTTTTCCCTCGGACTCAGCGAGGGATCCCACCTCTACCGCCTCAAGGGCAGTGTCCGGGAGATTCAGATTTTTGGGTCGGGGGATACAACTGGGGAGAATGACCATTAACTCGCCCAGGCGGCCTCACCTGCTAGGATCATGGGAGACTACTGGCAAAAATGAGTGCAATTGGATTAGATAAAAGAGTGACTGAATGGGTTGCTATATTTCTAGAAAACAGATCTCAGAGAATTATAGTAGGCCTAATCCTGTAATAATTAAGAGGGGAATTCCTCAAGGCAGTATTATTGGAGTTTTATGAATTCCTATATTTATAAATGATATGAGTAAGTAAGTCCGCCTCTGTGGTGTAGTGGTTAGCGTGATTAGCTGCTACCCCCGGATGCTAGGGGCCTAGTGGAGGGATGGGAAGATTGGATGGGACAGGCAAGGAAGAGGGAAGGAAGCGGCCGTGGCCTTAAGTTAGGTACCATCCCGGCATTTGCCTGGAGGAGAAGTGGGAAACCACGGAAAACCACTTCCAGGATGGCTGAGGTGGGAATCGAACCCACCTCTACTCAGTTGACCTCCCGAGGCTGAGTGGACCCCGTTCCAGCCCTCGTACCACTTTTCAAATTTCGTGGCAGAGCCGGGAATCGAACCCGGACATCCGGGGGTAGCAGCTAATCACGCTAACCACTACACCACAGAGGCGGACTTACTTACTCATATCATTTATAAATATAGGAATTCATAAAAGTCCAATAATACTGCCTTGAGGAATTCCCCTCTTAATTATTACAGGATTAGGCCTACTATAATTCTCTGAGATCTGTTTTCTAGAAATATAGCAACCCATTCAGTCACTCTTTTATCTAGTCCAATTGCACTCATTTTTGCCAGTAGTCTCCCATGATCCACCCTATCAAATGCCTTAGACAAGTCAATCGAGATACAACCCATTTGACGTCCTGAATCCAAGATATCTGGTATATCTTGCTGGAATGTTACATGTTTAGCTTATGTGGAATAACTTTTCCTAAAGCCAAACTACCTTCTATCGAACCAGTTATTAATTTCGCATACATGTCTAATACAATCAGAAAGAATGCTTTCCCAAAGATTACATGCAATGCTTGTCAAACTGGCTGGCCTGTAATTTTCAGCTTTATGTCTATCACCCTTTCCTTTATACACAGGGGCTAATGTAGCAACTCTCCATTCATTTGGTATAGCTCCTTCAAGCAAACAATAATCAAATAACTACTTCAAATATGGTACTATATCCCAGCCTATTGTCTTTACTATATCCCCAGAAATCTTATCAATTCCAGCCGACTTTCTAGTTTTCAACTTTTGTATCTTATTGCGAATATCATTATTATCATAGATAAACTTTAATACTTCTTCAGTATTAAAGACTTCCTCTATCTGGACTTTACCATTGTAACCACAATAAATACTTACTGCTGACTGAATATTTCTGCCTTTTGAAGATCCCCACATGCAAACTCACCTCTCCATGAATAATTCCTGAAATGTCCTTCGTGGAACCTGTTTCTACCTTAAAGTACCTGTATATACCCTTTCATTTTTCATTAATTTTTATACTTGCCATTTTGTTATCTTTAACTGACTTCTTTGATAGATTCAATTTCCTAGTAATTTCCTTCAATTTATCCTTACTTCCACAGCCATTTCTAACTCTATTTCTTCCAGCCTGTATTTCCTTCTTAGTCTCTATTTTTATGTATTAATAAAGTGGGTCTTTACCGTTTTACCGCCTTTAAAGCTACAAACCTGTTTTCAAATTCCCAACAATTCATTCCCGAGGTCTATGACAAAAGGGGAAAAGAAAGAATTTGCTAGATTGCCAGATTTCGTGAAACACTTCTGAAAATACTTTGGTTCTTTGAAAATCCTATTCCTAACTGAGGTTGAAAATGCCGTTATATGCATATACATTTGTCGTATTAAACAAGACTGAGAAACATATTTCTTACGAGGAATATACCTGTACCACAGATAGACGAGTTGTCGCTGGAACCGACGTCGTTAAACCAAGTTCAACTGTAACTTGACATATCCCTGTAGCTGTAACTGAAGGTCAGAGCTGTTGTTCTTCAGTTCATGTTATGCACACCCATCTCACACTTTTTATATCCGGTTACACATCCTCTTGCAGTGATGTATACTCGTATCCTTCTAGGTGTACCTTCCTCTGGCCTGCTAAGGTAGTGATTGCCCGATTTCACTCTACAACAGCTATTCTATGTAATTCATTTTAATCTCCCCACGGAGTTTTAAACAGGACTCAGGTCTGACGAGTGAGAAGGTTGCTACTGTCAGGCGATATTGGAATTTCGGAGAAACACATTGATGATACCTGCTCGTTCTACATGCGAGTAGTCTCCCACGGAGATAACTTCTGCTAATGATAATTATTTTATTGGTCTATGGCCTCTTTGAATAGTTTTCGGTTTTCTTAACACTGAGATGTCTGAATTCTATTCCATTAGTGTTATCTAACATGCAGTGAATCTACGGACAAGGGGCTGATGTATTTGAGCACCGTCAAATATCACCGAACTGAGCCGAGTTCGAATCCACGAAATTGAGATCAAATATTCAGCGTTCTCCTGCCTGAGCTACACAGCCTGGCCACAAATTATTTTCTGAAATGTCAAAGATACAGTTTTACAATAGGTTGAAAGAAATTGTTCAGGGATTTAAGGTTTATGGGGCCTTAAGTCTGAACGGAAGAATGGAGCAAAGTCTGTGGTTTGCCTATATCATGCAATCCCTAGTCATCGCTGAGTGTTTGCCGTGTTGAGCTCACAGAGCAGTGTGTGTGCGTCATGCATCATTTCCAGATTATCAAGAATGTGACTTACTGTGCAACGTTCAGGGCCCAAACACAGTGCAGCTTATTATCCATGATGCAGTACAAGGCCGTACCCAGAATATTTTTTCGGAGGGGGTTAGGAATTCTGGGGCGGGGAGGAGGGGAAGGCTTCCGAAAGAACTATAAGTTTAGTAACACATTTTTTACTTTCAAATAGATTTTGCAGAAAGAAAAATTTGAAATAGATTTACAACTTTTATAACTTAACGGGTGAAATAGAAAGGTAAATTCATAGTGGTCTGGTGGACAAAACACGCTTAACACGCGCGTGCAGTGGGACACAAAGATTTCTGTCAGTTGTTAAAAAATGGAGGTAGTTTCACTGTAAGTATTAAAAATATTTAGAGGTTTGATTCACTTTTAAAATTCTCCTAGCGACTCGATAACGTGAACATACTGATATTGATTTTTATGGTGCAAAATATATTAAAAAATCCGTATATCTCACCAAAATTATTATCTTTTCAGTAAATTTGTTAACTATATTCATAGAGAAACATTCGAAGATGGCGCAGATTTTATAGGTTAAAGGCATTCATTTATTTTGCAAATTCTTCTTTTGATAATACTTCTAATTTGCTGTAGGCTATTTCAAACCCCGTATATGCTGTTTAAATTTGTCAAGTTGACTTTTATTTCGGAGGGGTTTGACACCCCCTAACCTCACCTCTGGGTACGGCTTTGATGCAGTACCCACCTGTAAGGTATATCATGTCTGTAGTTTATCACGGCGATTGATGGTGAAGATTGTCATTATACAATACATTTATTACAATTTGGGTAGATACACGACGTCGTGTTTTCACTAGCAAATTAATATTCAAAATAAAAGCATTGTTCTGGGTGTTCTTCCCAACCCAAAAATTTAGATCCTATGTCATCGCTACAGTGGTAGGCTGCGGACGACCCGTGAGAAGACAACTCCTCATTAATACATGCATATTATGTTCAAAACACATCACTTTGTTTCCCTCGTTGATTGTCCTGTATGAACACAGTGGAACTTCGGCATCAGACATCTCTCACAAGGGAACAGATTCCTTTGGACCGGACCGACTGCAATGAAACCTGTAAGGACAGTCAATCAATACTTTGATGGCAACAGTCAATCTACTGTAAACTGATACTTATACATAACCCGAGTGAGTTTTTGTTGCAGTTTTAAACGTAAAGTACTGTATGGAAGGCTCTGATTGCAATGAAACTTGGTAGGATGATAAATTAAGACATCAGAACATAGCTGCACGCCCGCCAGCGTTGCATAGGTTGTCCACAACATGGAGATGTGTGATCCTGAACGGCAAACTGGTTGTTTTCTCGTTTAGTATAATAACGTATTATGCATATTTACATCATGTACATATAGATGACCTATCTCACATAATGTTGCACTGGCATCACAGATGGCAAAGAAGTATTCATATAGTCTGTACGTGCCAAGAAAGAACGTGAAATTCTGGCCACATTTTCAAAACACTCATCTTCGGTACAAAGTGTTTTATGCCTTCGAAATAATCTTTACACGTAGCTTATTACGGGGTTGGGTATGAAATGAGATGAACCTTCGAGATGAGTTTTGATGACCGGATGCCCTTCCTGACGTCAACCTCATCAGAGGAGTTAATGAGAATAAATGAATGATGTTGTATATTACTGTTTGTATATTACGGTATAATAAGACAGAAGAGGATGAAACCCGGTGCCAGCACATAGCCTACTCCTGTTGAACAGCACCATGAGGTTTACTCAAGTCTGAACGTCGCCATCTGACGGACAAATCATTATTAACTGCAACATATGCCTTCTGTCCATTTGAATATTGCTGAGAGTTTTGAAAATGGATCCAGTTTTTAGTCAGGTAATCTAGTGATTGTAAATTGTATGCCACCACTCCTCCTAGTCTGACGGCTAATGTTCAGATGGTGGAATTATTTTCCACCAACGGGATTCGAACCGGCTAATCACGATGTTGCCAAACAGTTATACCCAAAAATACTCTAAAAAATGCAAAATATGCCGAACGCACATATGTTTTTGTTACTGCATGCTTCAGATGACAAAGTAGATATACTACGTGTTGCCATCTTCACGACACTGGTGTATGTGATAGACCGCTCAGCTACGCCGCAGCTAGCCGCAACGCTCAGGGGTAATGCATGTCACATGTTTTAATGGAACACTCCTTCTCTTGACTTTTGGCCACTCAGTGTATATATAAAATAAGTGTTTTGTCTGTGCATTGCTCAGAATTTAAAAAATAATAATTGTATTTCTGTATCGTTCGTGTCCACAGTAACAAGGAATGCAGTTTTTCATTTTCCACCATGTCTGTCTGTCTGTCTGTCTGTCTGTCTGTATGCACGGGCATCATGATAAAATGGCTGAAGAGAATCTAAGGAAATCGATATGAAAAATCGGGAAAAGGGACAATACAATCTAGGCTGTAAATAATTTTATTCACTCTGATTAAAATGGTAGTTTAGTCCTAAAATGTAATTCTCAAATATTTATGTTATTAGTGGTTATTAGTTACAGAGAATATTTACGATCATTTTCATTTTTACAGTTCCGGCTGTAACAGAGATATTTATGAATTTTGATTTGTGTTGCTGAGTCCATATCAACCCCAAGCCATAAGAAAATGGGTGAACAGAATTTAATGAAAATTGGTATGTAAAGACTGGGAATAAGGTGATTTATTCTAATTTATAAATAATTTTTGTTCACGCTGGATGAAATGGTAGTTTAGGAGAAGGTGCCTAAAATTTAATTTTTAAAATACCATTGTTATTAGTCCTATCGAAAAGTATTACACACCATAACAAACGTTGTATAGAATACAAGTTCCGATCATTTATGTCTTATACATTTTCACCGTACCGACTATGATAATAGAATAATGAATTTAGATTTATGTACGGAAACATTACTAATCGTGTTAACTGGTGATGGTTTTTGTCATGATTGTATTAAGATTTAATCCCGCGTGGTCTTCGTTCCGTATCGACAAGGAAAAATGTGAAGATGATTACAAAAAGTGAGAAAAAGCGTAAACGAACGATCGCTTCAAGAATAAGAGAAAAGGGAATCATGAAAGAAGGAAGAGCAGCCTTTACATTAGATGCTCTAATATCCCAGAGTCTGAAGAAAACTAAATGTGAAGTCCTAAAATATTGAAAGCTCATAAAAATGATCAAAAAATAACATTATATCGACCATTGTTGTGATGTGATTTATCTCTTCTACTGCCACTCACCTCCGATAGATGGAATTACTGTTGCGTCCCGACTAAAACAGCATGCCTGAATATTGTCGGAAAGCAACTGGGCAGTTAGATAACTTCACACATTCTATATTATTGACCCATCAACGACAGGTTATATAATAATAATAATAATAATAATAATAATAATAATAATAATAATAATAATAATAATAATAATAATATCAATCCCAAATGTGTTAAACTAACTCAATCGTGACTGGCTTCCAACGACGATGGGCTGACATATAAAAAAGTGTAAGTAAGACACAATGTAAAAATCAACCTTTATAGAAATAATAAAGTCAGCTGCGACTCTCTTTTTTTTCCAATTGACTTTACGTCGCACCGACACTGGTAGGCCTTATGGCGAAGATGGGAGAGGTAAGGTCTAGGAGTTGGAAGGAAGCAGACATGGCCTTAATTAAGGTACAGCCCCAGAATTTGCCTGGTGTGAACATGGGAAACGACGGTAAGCCATCTTCAGGGCTGTCGACAGTGGGGTTCGAACCCCCTATTTCTGGAATATAAGCTCACAGCTGCGCGCCCCTAACCACATGGCCAACTTTCTCGGTCAGTTATGACTCTAGGCTACAATAATAATTATAATAATAATAATAATAACAATTTCATGTGTCACCCCGGGAGGAACTTTTGGGGGGGGAGGTCTGTACCGGGCGGTACACCTCCACTCCGCTAATTTAAAATTTGCGCCAGTTGAAACTCCTCTGCTGGAGGAAGTCTGAACTTTATCTACGCTATTAATTCTCTACTTTCTCAGAAGATGTCACCACGTGGAAAATTTTGAGTTTTTGAACTGTGTCATTTTTGATGTGGTTTTGTTTCACTTGAAGTAAGAAGTGTGAACTTTCTCTTCTAGAGGACACTACTGAAGATCAACAATAGTGCAACCTAGTGCGGAGTCAAAGAACTATTTTGTTGGAGAAATTTTTATTTCAAATGTTTGTTCTTTGCTAAAATTTTTTCAGTCTTTGGTTAAGTTGGCAATATTAACCCCTTCTTTCCCCTTGTTTTAAATCTAGCCTATCCCGAATTTCTTGAATTAATTTTCCACCAATTATGTGTTTCTTCTTAGTATTGTGTAGGGGGTTTAATGATCTACCAATAAAATCATCGCGGGAGGGTGTTTTCATTCCCCTAACGCCTAGAACCTTCTGCGAGAGTATTTAAACTGCTGATTTTAGGGTCTCCGGGCCACTTCTGTTCCATCTTTCAGTGTATAAAGCACATAGCAGGAGGCGGGAAGCGCCTCTTTCCTCGGCAGCGGTCATCAATAAGGTAATGGCCGATTAATAAATTCTTTCTTTGCTAGCTCAGCAGTTTAACTCTCGGGGCGGGTGCGAAGCGTTCCTCCATGTAACCTTTTCCTAAAATGTAACGATCTTTTCTTCTATTCTCTTTTAAGCTGCATATTGGGATAGAGAGTGCTAACCCTCTCGAGCTCCCACTCACATTGTCTTGAGGTGAACTTATTTTCTCAACCTATTCTTCGTTAATGTAAAACAAATTGCTCTTTTCTAAAGTCACCTCGGTAGTATGGGATTAGCCCTTGCATTAGTGGCCTAGAGCCAGATTAGGTTTTTAAAAACAAGTGTATTAGGAGTGCAAGATCGCCTCCTCTCAAATTGTTATTTTAGAGGTCATGTAATTGCCCATTTTTATTTAATAGACCTGAGTAGGTTGGGTATTTTACCCCTGTGTCTATGTCCAGTGAGGACAACTTGAAGGTGGAGTTTGGTGTGGCCTGGGAGAGGCTTAAATTTTGAGAGCGAGTGGCTCTTTTGAAAATTGAGTGTTGTATGCCTCGTGGAGGCTTTTCTGTGTAATTTGGAGCAAGGGCTCCTAGGTATGAATGGGGTTTTCTGCCCCTCTGTTAAAACTCGTGTTTGGGGTAAAACTGAGCTGATTGCCCAAGCAGTGTAAAATCAGGGCACGAAGCCCAACTCCTGTAAATATTGTAACTACCCTTTTTGATTTGCTACTTTGTACCTGTCATGCTTGTTATTTCTTTGTTTTTAAAAAGAAAATATAACCTTGTTAAATTTTAAATTAATTTTGCTTTCGTAGCTGGAGACCTATTCACACCCGCACCTTCTTTCACCTCTACCTACCACGGAAAACTCCGTAACAAGTGGTAGCAGAGCGTGGTTGAATGGGTCTCAATTTAGCCCCTTTTGACGGCTAAACATTGTTTGTTCCGAACTCTAACTATTTTCCCAGTTGCTGGAATTTTTTGAGTTTTTCAAAATTGTTCTGTCACCATGCCCGGCCCTCGCGATGTTCTCCATCTTAACTATTTGCGCAAGGAGGAGTTGATCTATTAATTGACTATTAGAAATGTACAATCTGGAGGCACGGTTGCAGTAGACACAAACAAGCTTAGAGAGTCCCTAGATTTGCCCATTTCCATCCCCAATTTGGGAGAGAAAGAAATTGACGACTCTCTTTCCACGATCACGGAGAATATTACTGGGCTAGCTTCTGTAGTTAGTTTTTTGATGAAAATGATCCTTCTCCTAATCAAATTAAGCGTGTGCAAGCTAGGCTATATCATTTTTCGAATAGGGTTAACGATCTGTTGTCTCTAAAGTTGAATGATGTTCAGAAGAAGGAAGCTAGTACGCTGCTTGAAAATATGTCTGAATTATCTAGCAAGGTCACTCAATTGTTAACAGGGGAGGTTCCTCCCAAAAGCGATCTACCCACCACAGTGAATGCAGGTAGTGAGGAAGCGCCTCCCAAGGGAGAAGTTAATAGGATAACCGTTGCTGCTCAAACTATCCCTGCCCCATTGGACAACGAATCTGAACGTCGTGCATCATTGAGTAACATCCGTTCTGAATTAACTTCCTTGCCATTGAAACCTTTACCTACTATGTCACCCGGGTTTAGCAGCTTGCCTCATCCATTGGCAATGTTGCTCAGAGGTATCTCTAAGTTTTCCGTTAATACTACCAGTGATGTAATTTCTTTTTTAAGATTTCTAGTTGAATTTCAGGATCATGCCCTTGTGTTTTCTCTTTCTCCATGTCAAATTTTGCAAATTATCTATCCGTATGCTATTGGTATTCTCTCAGATAAAATCGTAAGAGCCATTGCCGAGCAATCATCTATTGAGGATTTCCATGCCCATTTGCTAGCTAACTTCATCCCGGCTAGGGCCAGGTCCTCCCTTATTCAGAAGTACTATTACCGTGTACAACGCTTGGATGAAAACTTGGCTGATTTCATACAGGACATTAAGTTTTATACTAGGGTGTTTGCTCTTCATTTCCCTGAGGATCAGATTGTACAAGCTATTGTGGAAGGGATTTCACCACCCTACAGGTCATATTTGTGTTTCGCGGCATGCCCGCAAACTTTCTCTGAACTTGAAGCATTGGCCGTCTCAGCGGAAGGAGTTAGATACGCCGATTCTTTGCGTGTCGCGAAAGAACCCCCGCCTTCCTTTAGTAATACTCGGCCTCCACCTCGCCGACCAGTCAATCCCCGTAAATGTTATGCTTGCGGGTCGCCTGACCATCTGCGCAACAAGTGTCCACTGATCAAGTCAAGTGGGACAAGGAATGGAGCCGGGTCATCACAAGGCTGTTTTAAATGTGGGGCTTTCTCACATATCGCCAAGAATTGTCCCAATTCGAATAGCACCCCCTCCTGCTCAACTTCTGGTGCAAATTCCACCTATGCCAATAATAAAAAGTGACTAGTGGCTTCGGCTGAGTCGACTAATCCATCTTCCCGAGACTCAGCCCCGGGTAAACAGGTTGTAAATTCAGGGAACGAGCAATTTTCAAATTCATCTTTTGAAGGTCCCAAAGAGTGTCTTAGGATTGCGGCGGATTCCCCCGCACCGGTCCCCTTTCTCAAAATTGAGTTAAATAACGAGCCTATAACAGCTCTCTTAGATTCAGGTAGTGTTTGTTCTATTATTTCGGCTGATTGGTATTCAAAATTGAAATCTGTTTGTAAGCTTCCTAACTATTGTTTGTCGGCGATCCAATACGTTTCGGCTAATTCCTCTCCATTAGAAATTCTCGGTTCCTTATATGTCAAAATTCGAATTTTTCAATTCACATGGAAAGTTAAATTGTTTGTGGCCAAGCATTTGTCTTGCCCCATTATATTGGGAGCGGACTTTATTTCTCACACTGGTCTTGTGCTCGATCTTCAGAGTAGGTCTTGCACTTTCAAATTTGCCTCTAATTGTAATATCCCTCTATTAAAGTGTAATTCTGCATCATGTTCTTCTATTTCGCCTACCCAGGATGAGATGTTGTTAGACTTTAGACATCTACCTGAGGAGCAGGCTGATAGTATTCGCAAATTGTGTCAGTCGTTTCCCGAGGTGTTCTCTGATACTCTTGGTGTTACTGACCTGATCGAATACAAAATTGAGGTCACGGATTCGATTCCTGTCCGTTTTCCACCTTATAGGCTATCTCCACCTAAAATGAAGGCTCTAAAAGAAATCATCGATCAGATGTTGAAGGACGGTATTATTAGGCCCTCTAAGTCAGCGTATTCTTCGCCTATTTTTTTAGTCCCGAAACCCCAAGGAGGCTTCAGGCCTGTCATTGATTACAGGGCTCTCAATCGGAAGGTGGTGTTACAATCAGTGCCCCTTCCCGACCTTCATTCTTGTTTTTCATGGTTTCGTAAGGCCAAGTTCTTTACTATCTTGGACTTGAATCAGGCCTATAATCAAATTCCCCTTGCCGAAGAGTCTAAACATCTTACAGCGTTTGCCACGGACTGGAATTTATACGAATACAACCGCGTGCCTTTCGGGCTCCCCACGGGAGCAGCTGTACTCACTAGGCTACTAGATAGGGTCTTCTCCGACATCAAATTTGAGTACTTATATCACTACTTGGACGATGTCGTCGTATTTTCAGAGACTTTTGAAGAACATCTAGATCATCTGCGAGAAGTTCTCGATCGCCTTCGTAAGGCTGGGTTAACTGTTAAGTTGTCCAAGGTTGACTTTGCTAAGCCCTCTATGTCTTTCCTAGGGCATATTGTGTCACCGGATGGTGTAGCAGTCGATCATTCTAGAACACAGGCCATCCGTGATTTTAAACCTCCCAAGGACATTAAAGGTATCGCCAGGTTCATTGGTATGGTGAATTTCTTCAGGAAGTTTATTCCTAACTTCGCTAATAGAGCGGCGCCCTTAAACCTTCTTCGTAGGAAAGGCATCAAATTCGAGTGGGGACCTTCTCAACAAGCCGCTTTTGAAGACCTTAAATTAGCTCTTTGTAATGCCCCTGTACTTGCTATGCCTGATTTCTCGAAGAAATTCATTGTCCAAACCGACGCATCGTCGTCAGCGGTAGCTGCAGTCCTTCTTCAAGAGACTGAACTAGGGAGGCGCCCCATCGCCTATGCGTCTAGGACATTGTCGGCTCAAGAAGCCAAGTATTCCATTTATGAGCTCGAAGGTTTGGCAGTCTTATTCGCCTTAGAGAAGTTCCGTCTCTATCTGGAACATGTCAAATTCGACCTGGAGAGAGATAATCAAGCCTTAAGCTGGGTCTTAGGTAGGCCGCGTCGTACTGGTCGTATAGCCCGCTGGGCCATCCGTATTTCTGCCTTCCAGTTTGATGTTAGACATATCAGAGGTACCGAAAATGTTGTTGCTGATGGACTCAGTCGTATGTTTTCTAACGACGTCGAGACCCACGAACCGGTCGACAGTTCATCACCTTCCGAGTCCATACTATCTAAGGTTAATGCCATCCTAACAGATGCTCCCATGCTCTTTAGGGATATCGAGAAATACCAACGTGAAGATCCGACGCTGGCTCCGATAATGGAAACCCTTTCTTCTGGGGAACGTGTTGTCCCTTATGTTCTGAGGAATGGTGTTCTATGTTGCCCTTCGAGGCATGATAAGATGATGAAAGTTGTTGTTCCAGCGGTTCTTGTACCTATGATCTTCAAGTATTATCATGAGACCCCATTAGGAGGGCATCTTGGTATCTTTAAAACTCGTGAAAAGATTCGTGAAATGTTCATTTGGAAAGGTATGGACGGTGAAATCCGTGAATTAGTAAAGGCTTGTAAATCCTGTTTGCTTAGTAAACCGACCATGTCCACCAAGGTAGGCCTCTTGTCTTCTCAGCAAGCGTCGCGCCCCATGGAACGCCTGTATATTGATTATGTAGTACCATTCCCCCAGTCAAAGGGTAATGCCAACAAGTTCATCCTTGTGTGTGTAGATGGTTTTACCAGATTTTCTTGGTTATTTCCGACTAAGCTGGCTACCGCTCAGTCTACCATTACTTGCTTAAATTCTATTTTTGCTTCTTTTGGTCCGTGCAAATATATTGTATCTGATAATGCTAAGGCTTTTACATCTAACTTATTTCGTAAATTCTGTTTTGACTTATCCATCTCTCATGTAACTACTTCTGCTTATTACCCTCAACCATCTCTGGCTGAACGGGTTAATCGTAATCTCAGGTCCGCACTTATTGCCTATCATCATGAAGATCATTCCAGGTGGGACACGTCCCTGCATTGGTTAGCTTTTGCTTTGAATTCGGCGGTTCATGAATCTCATAAGTTCACTCCAGCTTCCTTGATGTTCAAGTTTGTTCCCAACACGCCGCTCTCTAACCTTTGGTCTCTGAGTGACATTCTACCCGAGACAATAGATCCGGATAATATTAAAGATCTTTGGAAGAAGGCTAAAGCCAATCTTAAGGTATCTCATGAAAAGGTTAGGGAAAAGTATGATCGTGGGCGGAGACCCACCACTTTGAAGGTAGGTGACCAGGTGATGGTCAAGAATTTTGTTCCCGCGGGCAAGCTTGCCCCCAGATTTCATGGGCCATGCATCATTCTCGATTTTCTTACGCCGGTTACATTGTTAGTAAGCAATCCAGCCACCGAGAGGATATTTAGGGTTCACCTGTCCCAGGTGAAACCGGTGTAAATTTTGTGTCAACTTGCTTCATATAATTTGATAGGAATATGAAGGTTATATTTTTTTTTTGAGTTCCACTCTTAAGGCATTCTGCTCCTTCTATTTTATTTTATATGTAAGCATTTCTGTGAAACCTCCCCCGATTTGTTAAACTGCCATCCTGTCCTTGCCACGGCCATTACCACGCTCCCGTCTCCTGCTCCACTACACACAGTGGCTGGCTTAGATGAAATGCCATGGATATCTGCACGCCGCTGGCCCCTCAATCTCTCTACATGCCTGTGCCCTCAAAAGAAACATGATGGTCCAACACAATTCTGCCGCCTAGCTTTAATGTTTCAGTGCCCCCGCAGCCGCGCGGCGCCGCGCCGCAACTGGGTTTGAGGAAGGGCCCCCTCGGCCCCAGCGAGGACGACATGTGCACGGCGAGCCGGAGCTCTCCTCCCGGCCAAGGCTGATGTGCGGCGCACGACCTGCTACTTGCCCGCAGCCTGTATATGTTCACCGCGGGCGCGGCGTGTTTCAACACCTCTGCTCCCCTCATAGTGCGGGCGAGCGGTATCTCAGGGTACTTGGAGGGTCCGAGCGGCCTCCTTTGGACGCAAGCTGCAACGGCCGGTCTGGCCATCCAACTTCATCAACCTCAACTACATGGACAGTTACGATAAGCAATGACTACACTCGGGAATTCAACAGCAATATTTGGTGGACATTGCAAAATTTTTCATCACTTTTAAGTATTAAAAGTTTATCCTCAGAATTCTACTTCTACAAACTTAAAAACTATTCTTCATCTGCAACAACAAAATTTTGAAACTGAATCAAACCAAATAAAGAAAATCTTATAAATTATTTTGGCAATTAATCTCCATATCTACATCAAAACTTGGACCTTGTTTTCAAACAATTTCATGTGTCACCCCGGGAGGAACTTTTGGGGGGGGAGGTCTGTACCGGGCGGTACACCTCCACTCCGCTAATTTAAAATTTGCGCCAGTTGAAACTCCTCTGCTGGAGGAAGTCTGAACTTTATCTACGCTATTAATTCTCTACTTTCTCAGAAGATGTCACCACGTGGAAAATTTTGAGTTTTTGAACTGTGTCATTTTTGATGTGGTTTTGTTTCACTTGAAGTAAGAAGTGTGAACTTTCTCTTCTAGAGGACACTACTGAAGATCAACAATAGTGCAACCTAGTGCGGAGTCAAAGAACTATTTTGTTGGAGAAATTTTTATTTCAAATGTTTGTTCTTTGCTAAAATTTTTTCAGTCTTTGGTTAAGTTGGCAATATTAACCCCTTCTTTCCCCTTGTTTTAAATCTAGCCTATCCCGAATTTCTTGAATTAATTTTCCACCAATTATGTGTTTCTTCTTAGTATTGTGTAGGGGGTTTATTGATCTACCAATAAAATCATCGCGGGAGGGTGTTTTCATTCCCCTAACGCCTAGAACCTTCTGCGAGAGTATTTAAACTGCTGATTTTAGGGTCTACGGGCCACTTCTGTTCCATCTTTCAGTGTATAAAGTACATAGCAGGAGGCGGGAAGCGCCTCTTTCCTCGGCAGCGGTCATCAATAAGGTAATGGCCGATTAATAAATTCTTTCTTTGCTAGCTCAGCAGTTTAACTCTCGGGGCGGGTGCGAAGCGTTCCTCCATGTAACCTTTTCCTAAAATGTAACGATCTTTTCTTCTATTCTCTTTTAAGCTGCATATTGGGATAGAGAGTGCTAACCCTCTCGAGCTCCCACTCACATTGTCTTGAGGTGAACTTATTTTCTCAACCTATTCTTCGTTAATGTAAAACAAATTGCTCTTTTCTAAAGTCACCTCGGTAGTATGGGATTAGCCCTTGCATTAGTGGCCTAGAGCCAGATTAGGTTTTTAAAAACAAGTGTATTAGGAGTGCAAGATCGCCTCCTCTCAAATTGTTATTTTAGAGGTCATGTAATTGCCCATTTTTATTTAATAGACCTCAGTAGGTTGGGTATTTTACCCCTGTGTCTATGTCCAGTGAGGACAACTTGAAGGTGGAGTTTGGTGTGGCCTGGGAGAGGCTTAAATTTTGAGAGCGAGTGGCTCTTTTGAAAATGAGTGTTGTATGCCTCGTGGAGGCTTTTCTGTGTAATTTGGAGCAAGGGCTCCTAGGTATGAATGGGGTTTTCTGCCCCTCTGTTAAAACTCGTGTTTGGGGTAAAACTGAGCTGATTGCCCAAGCAGTGTAAAATCAGGGCACGAAGCCCAACTCCTGTAAATATTGTAACTACCCTTTTTGATTTGCTACTTTGTACCTGTCATGCTTGTTATTTCTTTGTTTTTAAAAAGAAAATATAACCTTGTTAACTACCCTTTTTGATTTGCTACTTTGTACCTGTCATGCTTGTTATTTCTTTGTTTTTAAAAAGAAAATATAACCTTGTTAAATTTTAAATTAATTTTGCTTTCGTAGCTGGAGACCTATTCACACCCGCACCTTCTTTCACCTCTACCTACCACGGAAAACTCCGTAACAATAATAATAATAATAATAATAATAATAATAATAATAATAATAATAATAATAATAATAATAATAATAATAATAATAATAATAGTTTAAAACCTTTACAATTACCTCAAACTTCAAGAGAGATCCGGATATTGGAATTTTTCATGCGGGAAACATAATGGAGGTATCGTTTAGTCCCTCTGTAGTGACATTAATGTTAGGGGATCGTACCCATTGGCTTGGAAAGAGAGCAAAATAACTAACCGATTTTGCAACTGAATTCAGCCCTCCCTTCAAGTGTGAAGCTTCAACAGAGTAGAGGTTGTTACTTGTTTATGATTAAAATCACAATCAGTACAATCCTTTAAAATTACTAACGTATATTTCACTCCCGTTATTAATGGGAACATGTTCTTGACCACATATCCTATCTGACACATACATTTCCGACGCCGGGATGCTTTGTGTTATCTTATCCGTCCTATTCTTCTTCCTGGCCGTCTTCCCGAATTACTGGGCCTGGCACTTGTTTTGGATCTGGTCCATTTTTAAGGGCTACTGCATATTTCTGTGGTGGTTGGTAGTGTTGATGTATTTTTTGTAGATGAAGAGAAATGCATTAGGATGGACACAAACACCAGGTACCCGAACCAAATGAATTAACTATGCAGAGTTACAAATCTTGGGCCGTGAAATCTTGTCAAAACGCAGTAACGTTGTTGTTGTTGTTAGACCCACGATCTTGGGGCCTACACACTACTAATGATCCACAGAGCGCAGTTTTGATTATTAAAAGCTTCAAAATAGAGAGGTACGTTATCTAGGCCTCCTGTGAATTCAAGGTTATCAGCCGAATTATTGGATGAGTACAAACCAAACCACGAGGTTCAAAAGTTACCAAGCTTGTAGTTTTGCATGACTGTTGATATCGTGATCATATTTACGCGACCACCTGTTTTAAGTGGAATCCGAACTACAGGGACGCAACTTTTCATCTCATAAATGACACGTACGTAAGTCGGAATTCGAACACAGGAATATTTGTTATAAGTCACAGAAAATGACATTCGGCTATCACGCCCTCCCAGGTGACTTGGTATGCCCTTGCGATCTTGAATATTTACGATATATCCACGTTTCAAAGGTCTGTACCGATTCACTATTGCTTTCATTAAACTGAAAATGATTCTCCTTATGTCGGCATATTCAATACGTATAAGTTTTCATAAATTTAGAACAAATGTATACTTTATCAGCACTAAAGTAGGTCACCAGTTTTTATTAGAGCATGCTGTCCGACTCGTTGGCTGAACGGTCAGCGTACTGGCCTTCGGTTCAGAGAGTCCCGGGTTCGATTCCCGGCCGGGTCGGGATTTTAACCTTAATTGGTTAATTCTAATGGCACGGGGGCTGGGTGTATGTGTTGTCTTTTTCATAATTTCATCCTCATTACGACGCGCAGGTCGCCTACGGGAGTCAAATAGAAAGACCTGCACCTGGCGAGCCGAACCCGTCCTGGGATATCCTGGCACTAAAAAAAGACATACGAAATTTCATTAGAGAGTGCTTAAAATTTCAAAATTGGTCCAATGGAAGCGACCCTTCAATAAAAACCGAAGTTACGGATGATAGAAGCCCTTATTTTCTTGTCCTCCGACAACGTTCGTGCCCTTTATGGGATGATTTTGCGGTGTGGACCACACACACACACACCCACACACACACACACATCCATTTTTAAGTAGTACTAGCTGAGTTAGCAACGAGGATGTTTCTAGATTTGTTAGGAACTGATGATATTCGGGTAAGAGGAGATAACGAGGGAGGGAGAGGAGATTATAAAGTGTTCTAAACAGGTGTTATAAAGACAAGGGCAGAATGTGTTGCAGGATTATTAATCAGCAATACTGTGCACGCAAAACAGTTTCTGTTAGGCTCAGCGTTTGAAGGAATTGGGACTATAATTTTCGCAATCTGATCACCATATGAGGTGAAGACGGTGTTGGCAAGTTTTATGAAGCACTGAGTGATATCGTAGTCAGGGTCAATAGCAAGGAGAGGCTGATAATGAGCAATTTCAATGCGATAAATAGAAATTAGAACTGAAAGATATGAAAAGTTGATGGCTAAATGTGGGGAAGATATCGAAGCCAATAGGAATGGAAAGCATTTATTGGACTTCGTTGCACGTGTGGGATTACAGGTTACGAATACATTTTTCAAGAATAGGAGTATTCACCGCTACACTTGGGAAGACAGGCAACGCCAGATCCATAATAGATAATAACATAATTGACTTTGAATTCAGGAAATCTCTTGAGGAATGTGTAATTACTATTCCGGGAAATTGTCGATGATTCAGACCATTATTCGATCTGTAGTGAACTAAGTACTGTATGTCAAGGCCTATTATAGAGAAAGTGATATCTGTCTGCAGACGAATCTCCAAAACAAACCCCATACCGCAACATCCCCGTAGGGCGTTGGCCTACCGAGTGACCACTGCTAATGACGAAGGCCTGCAGATTACGAGGTGTCGTGTGGTCTGTTCGATGAATTCCGTCGGCCATTATTCTTGACCGATGCAGCCATCCCACCGCCAAATAATTTCTCAAGTATTATACCACGGCTGACGGGCTTCGAACCAGCCCACCGATCCTGGTAAAAGTCCCTGATCTGGCCGAGAACTGAATCTGGGTCCTCCGAGTAATACGCAGGATTACACCACAGGATCCGACAGAGAATCTCTAGGAAAAGGAAATTAGACAGAAATGCATGGATGTGATTAGTGAAAAGTTCCAAACAATAGACAGTAAACAGGTTCAGGATGTAGAAAGGGAATAGTTGACATACAGGGATGCTGTAGTAAAAACAGCAAGGAAATGACTAGAAACAACTGTGCATAAAGATGTAAAAAGCGAACGTCTTGGTGGAATGATGAAGTGAGGACAACTTCTAAATGTAAAGAGAAGGCGTAAGAGGACAATGGCTCCAAGCGAGGACTGATGCACATGCCAGGTATGTAGATGGATGAAACAGAGTGAAACAAGGTCGAGCGGCAGAGAAACCTTTCTAGAGAGTAAGAAGAGTAGGCACTAAGGTGACCGCGAACGTGTCATCTAAAACGTCCGTGCCGGGCAGATTCCAGGGCAATAAAACATTTCGCCATTGCTACAGAGTTACTTGTAGAAACAGAGGGAAGAGGAAATGGAAGTGTTTTGGGTAAAATCATACGAACTCATAGTAGATCCCATGGGATCACTGGACACGTGGAAGGAATATTTTGGAAATCTTCTCAACGTTAAAGATCTATCTGTTGTCGTCGCGAACAATCGAGCTCCTGGCGAGGAGGAACATGATGATGGTTAAGGATAGTAAATAAAATCCATTGTCATAGAGCCATGGGAATAATTAAATTAGACCTGAGATAGTGAAATATATTGGGAAGAACCCCTTCCATTCACACCACTTCCGGCTGAGGGCCTTCAAATAAATACACACTGAAGGGTGCTGCTATCTGTCCTAAAGTGGTAGCGAGTAACTAGGTGGTCTAGCCATAGCTAGGCCGGAACATGCTCCCCACCGTTGAATCACCATGATTCAACCGAATTAAACTGCCTGATATGCCCTCATGAGAGTTCAGTTCAAATATCACACAGGCACTGACATACAGAGTTCATGTACAGTAACCAAAATTAGTTGATCATTCAACAAAATATACATATAAACATAGGCAAAATAGAAACACAAGCAACAAAATATTTAAGTTACACACTGTTAACAGAAGGTACTAAGTAGGTTGACTGTGTCCTCATCCATTATTATGCAGTATGAATTAAGCACACTATAATTTTCAGTTCAAATCACACACACAACGCCATAATTACACTCTGAAATGAACAAGAAGAAATATTCACATGAAACACATTATATTTTAGCCACAACGATCCTGTTTAGTTCTCAATAGGTAATGGAATTAACTTGTTAACAGATCGTTTAAAAAGACCACTGGTTGTTCTGATGGTAGCCACTCGTGCAAGTCCATCCTTCCCAGGGTGAACAATCTCCACCACAGCCAACTTCCAACAGAGAGGAGGATTGTCCTCCTTCAGAAGAACAACTGTTCCAGTAGCTAGGTTTTCCTTGGGACAGGTCCATTTCTTCCTCTGCTGCAGTGAGTTCAGGTAATCGGCAGACCGCCTCTTCCACAACTGCTGCTGCATTGCCTGGATACGCTGCCATCAAGACAATCTGTTCATGGGCAGGTCAGTAATGTCAGACTCAGGAATGGTTGTAAGGGGGGCACCAATTAGGAAGTGAGCAGGTGATAAATAATTAAGGTCACTGGGGTCATTAGATAAGGCAGATAGGGGGCGAGAATTAAGGCAGACTTCTATCTGTGCAGTAAGGGTACATAGCTCCTCAAATGTCAGTAGCTCATTACCCGCAACTCTTCTCATGTGGTACTTCATGGACTTGACAGCTGCTTCCCACAGTCCGCCAAAGTGTGGAGAGCTGGGAGGTATAAAGTGCCACGTGATGCCTTCCATCGCTAATGAATTCCTTCTCTCTTCACAAAAGCTGGTTGAAAGGAATAGTTTCCGGAGATCCTGCATTCTTCTGTTGGCACCAGTGAAGTTAGTCCCATTATCACTATAGATGATGGAGCATTTTCCACGTCGAGCTATGAATCTCCTGAGGGCTGTCATAAAGGCATCAGTAGAGAGGTCACTCACCACCTCCAGGTGAAGAGCCTTGGTAGCCAGACAGATGAACAATGCAATGTAGCTCTTCGTTGTCTGTTTGCTTCTTACATTTCCCCTCTTGTCGAAGAAAGGACCAGCATAATCAGTTCCTACATTAAGAAATGGGCGACTCTGTTGCACTCTGGTCACAGGGAACTGTCCCATCAGCTGTTCAGCTGTTGACGCCTTGAATCTAAAACATGTGAGGCACTTGTGGATGACTCTTCGAACAACTGCCCTAGCCGTGGGAATCCAGAATCTTTCTCTTAATGATGCAATAACTAATTGAGCACCTGCATGTAAATGCCTAATGTGTTCTGCCATCACAACAAAGTTTATGAGAGCATGCTGGGGAGGAAGGATAAGCTGGTGCTTAGTGTCATAAGGTAGTCTTGAATTTACTAGTCTTCCTCCTACCCTTAGCATTCCGTTATCATCTAAGAAAGGATGTAAACCTGCAATTTTACTCTTCCTTGAAATGCAGTGTTTAGAGTTGAGACTGGCTATCTCTTGAGAATAACACACTTGTTGTGCAATTTTGACACAAGAGTGCAAGACCATCTGCAGCTCTTGTGCACTTAATATCCTTAACCTCTTGTCTTGAGGATTGGCACTATTGTGAATAAATCGCCAACAATATGCAGTAACTCGAGTCAGTCGGGACAGTGACGAGTACTTCAGCATAAGTTCATCCCAATTTGTACCTATCAACATAACTACAGTGTGCTTCGTGACTCAGGTAGTTCCTCTTCTGCATGGGCCGATATTGTGTCTGGCCATGATTCAGTGGGCTCAGTTAACCAGGATGGTCCGTGCCACCACAGGTTCGTACCTCGTAATTGTCCTGGAGCAATACCTCTGGATATTAAATCTGCTGGATTACAACTGGTAGGAACATGTCTCCTTTCTGCCTTGTGAGAGTATTCTTCAATTGAAGAGAATCGGTTGGCCACAAATGTTTTCCAGCGAGTAGCAGGAGATGCGATCCAGGCTAAGACAATGGTGGAGTCCGTCCACACGTACAACTTGCTGACTGGCAGAGACAAAGCTGGAAGGGTCTTGTGGAGTAGTCGGGCAAGTAGTAGCGCTCCACACAGTTCAAGTCTTGGTAGTGTCAGTTTCTTCACCGGTGCTACTCTGGATTTAGAAAATAATCTGTTGACAGGCCGTACATAAAGACAAGCTCCATAAGCTTGTTCTGAAGCATCAGAAAAACCATGAATTTGTACATCAACAGGGGGTCCCTTACATGTGACTAAACGCTCAATATAAAATTCTCTTACTGCCTGTGGCTTAAAGTGAAGTTCCTCCCATTCTCTGACTAGTTGAGATGGTAGTCCGTCATCCCAGTTCAGATTGACTAGCCAATGTTTCTGCATACAAATCTTGTAAGAAATTACCAAAGGACTGACCAACCCAAGTGGATCAAATATTGTTGCAATAACAGATAAGACCTTTCGTTTAGTTACATGAGTGTCAGCATGATAGGGATTGTCTGAATACAGATGGCCACAAATGAGAAAATAATAAATAATCAGTAATTGGATGCCATAATAGGCCTAAAGATTTCACGCTAGTGCCTTCATCAAGACTTAAAGGCAGCTGGGTTTCCCTGTCCTCTTCTAGTAATGCTGGGTGGTTTGAACACCACTTCCTGAGGTGAAATCCTCCACTCTCTAGTAAATTAATAATTTCAGGCTGCAACTGAAGAGCATCCTGGATATAGTCACAGCCGCTTAATAAATCGTCAACATAAAAATCTCTGCGAACAACTTGTGTTGCTCTGGGGAACATCGATTCTTCATCTTCTGCAAGTTGCTGCAGGCATCTGGTAGCTAGGTAGGGTGCTGATGCTGTACCGTATGTTACAGTTGTCAGTTCATAGTGAGAGGGTGGGTCCCTAGGTGATTCCCTCCAGATAATCCGCTGAAGTTTCCTATCATCTGCATGAACCATAACTTGCCAATACATTTTAGCAATATCTGCGGTGAAGGTAAAGGTATGCATTCTGAATCTTAGAATGATAGAGTAAAGATCGTATTTTCATTCCAACCATTAATATATCATTCAATGAAATATTGTTGGAAGTTTTAGAAGATGCATCAAATACAACCCTAGTTTTGGTAGTCGAGCTACTAAGCTTAAAAACTGGATGTTGGGGGTAGATAATAGCTTCCACCTTCATTCCCTGACTGAGTAGATGTATCCACCTTCACCATATGCCCCATCGCCTCATATTCGTGAAGAAAGTTAGAGTAATCATGCTTAAGTGAGGGCTGCCTGCTGAAACGCCGTTCTAATTGAGTTAGTCCTGACATGGCATGTTTGAAAGAGTTCCCCAGAACCTCAGGTTTCTGCTTGAGGGGTAAGCGAACTATTAATCTACCTGTAGCATCCCTAGTAGTATTCTCTGTAAAGTGTTTTTCGGTGGCTCTCTCTTCTCTTGTCATGACTCGTGACGTAAGCTCTTCTATTTCCCAGAACCGTTGTAGTTGGGTGTCTAACCTGTCCTCTGACTTCAAGAAACATGTAGTTAGAGTAAGATGTTTCTCTTCCCTACGATGGTAGTGTCCAGCAATAATCCATCCTAGTTCAGTGTCTTGAAGAATAGGATAATCTGGTGATCGAGTTCTGCGCCCAGGTTTCAGTAATGAAAAGAAATGTTCTGCGCCTATTAACAATTCAATGTCACCTGGCTGGAAGAACTTGGGGTCAGCGAGCTTCAAGTCAGTGGGCAAGTTCCAATGCTCATGCTGAATGTAACTCCTGGTCATGTTACCTGTGATACGTGGAAAGACAGAGCAAGTCATACTCACAGTGAAGTTACTTACAGTGGATTGCAATTCTACTGTAACTGAACACTGTACCTTGATTGAGAAATGGAATCATTTATGCCACTGATTGGTATGGGATTCTTCATTTTCTTAAGGCCTAATCGCTATGCTAGACTTTCAGTACAAAGATTAACCTGGCTGCCACTGTCAAGAAGTGGCCGGCAGACCTGCATTTGCTCCCTAGAATCTAGTAACTTGACCATGGAAGTGGACAGCAGAACCCCTACAGGATCTCTTGTATTGCAGTATGTGTGAGAGGAGTTGGATGCAGTTTAATGGGCTGTACCTCCCTCTCTACCTGATGGATTATGTAATGAGGTGTGATGCTTCCTACTACATAATTTACAGCCACGTGACTTGCACTGTTTGGCAGAATGCTGTGTACGCAAATAGTTAAAACATAAGTCCATTTCCTTAACCCTTCTTTGTCTATCTTCCACACTCAGAGCTGCAAACCCTTCACATTTAAATATCGGGTGATTACCGTGACAGCAGGGTCACTTTATGAGACTGGTAGTGGTGTAAGTGTAGCGTGGTTGAGTATCCCCTTGAGGTTTAGGCTTATTTCTGTCAGCTTGTTGTCTGTGCGATGGTGCAGTGTGCTGTGAACTAGGAAAGTTCTCCAGAGCTTGCCATTTGTGCTCAACAAATGACAGCAAGTCATCAAGTGATGAAAGCCGAGTGTCTGCCTGTGATAACACCCAGTCTCGTCTAGTACAAGCATCAAGTCCTTGAGCATACAGTTGAGTCAAAATAACTTCATGCAATGGAATGTTAAGTTCTAGGGCCTTGAGTGCATTCAAATGACTATTAAAAGTGTTAGAGTACCTTAACAGTTCTGTGGCTGTTTCACTGGAGACTGATTTTAAAGTTAAGAGTGCCTTAACATGAGTAGCTGCTATTAGTTTCTTGTTCTCAAATCTGTCCTTCAACATTTTCCACGCTACCTCATAATTTGCCTCTGTGATGGGTAAATTTTGAATTAATTGGCTGGCTGGGCCCTTGAGAACAGATGCTAAGTAGTGAAATTTCTGGACACCTGGCAGATTGTTATGGATCATAACTTGAAAAATGTCTGCGAATGAGAGCCAGTTTTCGTATTTTCCATCGAAATGTGGAATGTTAATAGCCGGTAACTTTAAACTCGCGACACTGCTGACCTGAGTTCTTCCTGAATCTACCGTGTCGCGTGATGCCTCTTCAAGGTTCGCTATTATTTTACTCATTTCGCCCTTTACCTTGTAGTATTTGGTTTCGAATTCGGCTCGCGCCTGATCATGAGCATGCTCGTTTTCATCGTCTGCTAATTCTAATTCTGACTGCACGTCATCAAACTTCGAAATGAATGCACTCACATCTTCGTATCGTAATTTAATTTCATGCGAATTCGAATGTTGTTGAGCGATGAAATTCTCAGCGAAAGTTTCCGAGCGGGTAAGTTGCGCTTTAAATCGCGACCTCTGCTTAAGAAGCTTTTGCCTTGTTGAGGATTCCATGATGGAGGGGGTAAGACAATAACAAGGAGAAAAGGAGAGCCATAAACGAATGGTACTGACCTGCCTTCTCAGTTTAGTTTACCTCTGGTGCTGGAACATCGAACCCGGGACTGCCAGATGATGTCATTAAAGTGAACTTCCAAGTATTTCCATGTGACTGTTGAAACTAAGCGTCCATACTACACGCCACGCTGCATCCACGAGATCCTCGTGGTGTAGATAATCCGGCCCGGTAATTGGACCATGTTTTGTACGTAATTCACTCACTTGATTAAATAACAACATTTATTACATTTAGGACACTTATATAACACATTATAAATACATAATACTCCATATTGATGGGCGGACGCCCTCGATAACAGTCAGTCACATGTTCCCGTCTCCTCTCGTACGAGGCACCCAAGCATAACAGTCTCTCATCCCCTTCCATCCACACCACTTCCGGCTGAGGGCCTTCAAATAAATACACACTGAAGGGTGCTGCTATCTGTCCTAAAGTGGTAGCGAGTAACTAGGTGGTCTAGCCATAGCTAGGCCGGAAGACCTGAGATAGTGAAATATATTGGGAAGGCAAGTATGAAATAACTTCACAGAGTAAGAAGATTAGCGTGAGAATTTGGTGTGGTACCTTCTGATTGGACAAAAGCAGTAATCTCACCTATCTGTAAGTAAGGGAACAAGAAGGATTGCAATAACTATCTAGGTATTTCATTGACCAGTGTATCAGGCAGGGAATTCACTTGCGTTTTGGAAGGGAGGACAAGATCAATGTTTGAGAGTAAGTTGGATGAAAACCAGTGTTGTTTCAGACCACAGAGGGATTATTAGAATCAGATTTTCAGTATGCACCAGGTAATTGAAAAATGCTAAAAGAGGAATAGACAGTTATGTTTATGTTTCGTAGATTAGGAGAGTGAAAACATGTTAGCCGTATTGAGAGATTACGGGTTACGGGTAGATTATTAAAAGCAAAGAGACAATTGGGAGAATGAATGGAGTTCCTGGTTCAAGGTACTTATAGGGGTTGGAACAGGCTGTAATATTTTACCTTTGTTGTTCATAGTTTATATGCATCATCTACTGGAAGGAATAAAGTGGCAGGTAGAAATGTAGTAAGAAGATTGGCCTATGTTAATGACTTGATCTTAATGGCGGACTGTGCTGAAAGCCTGCAGTCTAATATCTTGAAATTTGAAAATTGGTGCAATGAGTACGATTTGTAAATTAGCATTCACAAGACTAGAGTGAAGTCAGTAGGAAAGAAACCTTAGAGAATTGAATGTCAGCTTCGGAATACAAAATTTTAGCAGGTAGTTAGTTACAAGTGTTTAGGATGTAAACTCTCCCAGGACTTTAGTATAGTAAGTGACATTGAATCAAGGTGCAGCAAAGCTAATGCAGTGAGTGCGATCAACAGTATTCTGTAAGAAAGAAATCTGTTCTCGAACGAAACCATCATTACACAAATTTGTTTTCGGGTCCTCTTTGCTGTACGGGAGTTAACGCTGTGTTTGATCAGCCTATCTTACTCGTACCTTAGAAGTAACGGACATGAAAGTAGCAACAACGGTCGCTCGCACAAATAGGTGGGAACAATGTTAGTGGGTACTGGGAATAACGAGATAATGTCTAAGTAAGAAATTAATTCTATGAATGAAGCGGTAAGCAGAAACTAGCTTGGTTTGTGGGGTAATGTGAGGTGAATGGAGGATAACAGTTTATCTAGGAAAAAATGAACTTGGACATGGAGGGTAAGATAACCATTGGGGACTGAGAGACGATGGTTAGACTCAGTTTCTATAGATTTAATGATGAGTGGTATAGAACTAAACGTGGGCATAGGGATTGTTACATAAAGGGGATAGTTAAGGCGTTCAGTAAATTCACAGAGACTTGAAAATTGAACTCTGAAATTCATAACAGTCTGCAATGAAGGTGTATGTACGTATGTATTACACCCGTAATTCCTAAATTGTATGAATGGTACAGCATATATATTTGTATGTGTATGTACGTTTATTTTAAATCCAAACTCATTGCTTTCTTCCATGATCTTCCTCAAAAGGAACATAAAGGCTTTTAAATTATCAGATAGTACCACGGTTTCATCTGGACAGCGGGTGGTGATTATTCGCTGCATCTCGACCTTCATTACTTCATTACATCAACTTCTTCAAGGACGATTGGAACAGTAGATCTGATTACAACTTAAAAAGTATTTTTGACAGGATACAACCATACCTCGCGGGTTTTTCTATCTTTAACTGTTCAGTAACGTGGTCTCCGATTTCGTTGTGAGCTGCTTGATTTTAGTACAACGTCTTGATTATCCAGAAGGTAGTTCGAGACCTTTGTAGACGAATTTTGGAGGGTGATTAATTATAAATAACCAAGTCTCCACCAACTATCATGCTCAATTGGAAATCCAACATTTCTCGCTATAACCCGACAAATTAATTTCCATTGCAGTAGACTTTTTCGCAAAGCGAGCATGTCTGTCTTATCCCACTCCTCCTGACAGGCTTTCCAGAGGCCACTGATACTGCGTGGACGTCTATTTTCTAAGGCCTCTTTAGAAGTCCGAGTGCAAAGAATTCCATGGGTAACCCATCGGGTGCCTTCACCGGAATGTCAGTAAAAGGAATTGTACAGATTCCAGTTTCCATCTCAATTCTCTCTAAGAAGGTACAAGTCGAACGAGAGGTATGGCTGGATGCTTTATCTTGACGTACCCATACCTGATTTTTCACCCTCCCATACACTGCTAGGCTATCGATGTTGTAAATGGGTGTTGAAATCTCTTGCTGATAGTATGTAGAGATCATCTTCACATTAGTAGTCTCACGGCGAATGGTTAACTTTCCATTGTGGCAGTATACAGTGATGATCATAAAACCCCTTGGAAACCTTTCCTGGCATTATTTATAATGTATTTTGTCTCTAGGGCAGTAGTAAATCGAGCTGGGTTGTTAAAATCAGTAATGTACACATATCCTTCACCTAATGTCACCACATTCTTCCGTCTGTCTCCTGCCAGAAAGCCCTCATACAGCTTTCTTGCGTTAGTGTGATGTTCCGAAATGTGACGAGGCAACAGCTTGTGAAGTCGGCGCTTATGCCACTTTTATAATTGCAGGTCCTTGTTGATTACGGTGTTAACTGTTTAAATAAACATCGCCAATTTGCATGTGATAGTTCCTTGGGTGGAGGGTTACCACCTGAGAGAAGGGCCTTCACTTTCCTCACCACATCTAACGGTTGGTGGCCGGTTGTGGATTTGCCTGTTTTCTCCCCTCTGGAATTGACCCCAATTGGTCTTTGCCTTTTTTATTCAATACGGCACTCATCCTGTTCTTCGATATGAAGAAATCACGCTTATTGCACATTCCTTTAATTGCAGAGTAGCTATATTTAGCGTCGGAAAAAACGGTTACGTAGCCCTCCAAACGAGGGCCAATCCGCTTCGGTATCGTTGCAGCTCATGTCACGAAACTCTACACACACTTTCTCAGTACTGACGTGAATCATCACTTTCCGTTCTGACGTGATCAACTTGATATCAGCGCCACCAGCGGCCTTCAGACTCTTCACAAAACATCCCAAACCAAGTACTGGCATTAGCATCTTAATGACAAGCCCAGTGTTTTTCAGCTGACATGTTAAGGTTAACATATTAGTGAGCATTTTCACAATCAATGAGCAAGCGAAGGTGCCAAATTGAAGACCCACATCTCGCACACCATCACAGCTACAGACACGCAACCACTATAGAGCACGCGGGGAGAATCGAGGCTAATACCACACGCAAACACCAGTGGTCTGCGATGGGTAGTGGTGGCAGCAATGCGACATACACGAACACACATTTCTATTTTTATATAATAGTCGGCCACTTTCAACCCCCACATGTCCGTCACCACTACAGCTAACGTCACAGAACCACTACAGTGCATGATGGGAGACTCCACGCTATTACCACACACACACACACACACACACACACACACACCAGTTTTGCGATGGTTAGCTGCAGCTGCAAGGTGGCATACCACACACGTCTATTCTTACACACTCGGTCGCTTTCAACCCCCACATCTCCCACACCACCACAGCTACCGATAAGCAACCACCATAGTGCACGATGGGAGACTCGAGGCTACTACGACACACAAACAACGGTGGTAAGCGATGGGTAGTGGTGGGAGGTGAAATATATGAACACATAGTCGACCACGTTCAACTCAAACATTTCCCACACCACCACAGCTACAGACACGCAACCACAATAGTGCATGACGGAGGATTCGAGGCTACTACCACACACAAACACCAGTGGTCTGCGGTGGATAGTTGTGGCTGCAAGGTGACATACACGAACGCACACGTCTATTTTAAATATAGTCGACCTATTTCAACCCCCACGTCTCATACACTAATACAGAGACCGACGCTCAATCACTATAGTGTACGATGGGAGACTAGAAGCTGCTACCTCACACGAAAACCAGTGATCTGCGATGGGTATTTTGGGTCGCAAGGTTTAATATACGGACACACGCGTCTATTTTTATACAGGTTGTTAGGGGTATACCTGCAGATATTTCTTCTAGCAATAGAAAACGATGTGAAAAACCACTATATATCAAACTTTTAGTAATCCTCGGAAATTATTTTCGAGAGCAAAGAGATACGATGTTTTTAGAATAGGTAGTATGCCTTGTTATTGTGAATGAATAGCTTCCCTTTGAGAACAGGCGAGTCACGCGCATCCGTGCCAAACTGGTTCCTGTTTATGTTTACGAGCAAATGTACTACAGTAACAGCTGAACGCTACCTACGCAATGCACGAGATGTTACGTAACATACTTGTCAAAATGGTTTTATGTTTAAGAGCAACTGAACTACGATAACACCTGAAGGTGGCTACTACAGTAGTGTATGCCATGTTACGTTACATTCTCGCCAGACTGGTTTCGTTGTTGTTAGTATTTAGTTTCCGTCTTAGGGGCTTCAGACAACCCTGGTCATCGGTTTCAGACCCTGGAGATGTACCGAGTTCTCAGGGTTAATACTGGTTCATTTGCTGTTACGTCCTTTAAGGGATTTAGATATCTGTGGTCATCAGCCCCGTGGTCTAGTGTGTATGGAAATGACCTGAAAACCTGTATGGGTACGGGACCTGTA
Source organism: Anabrus simplex (assembly GCF_040414725.1). Classification (NCBI taxonomy): domain Eukaryota; kingdom Metazoa; phylum Arthropoda; class Insecta; order Orthoptera; family Tettigoniidae; genus Anabrus; species Anabrus simplex. The sequence goes on along the minus strand of NC_090265.1, from coordinate 1,596,814,491 downwards.
CGAGCGTGTGATATAATTATTGGTTGGGATAGGCACGCCGGGACGTGAAATACGGTACGATCCCCGTTGTGCATTGCGTAAAGGTAGAAGAAAGGTGGCAGTTCCTTACGCCAACGAGAGCAGTCATGGGATGCCCAAATGAGTAGCATCGGAACTGAATTATCGAAACACATCGAACGTTAATTTCAAACGAATAATGGACATGTTATACAACTAAATAAAGTAAACGTACCTACATTTCGTGCCTCCTTCCGGGCTGAGTGGCTCAGGCGGTTGAGGTGCAGGCCTTTTGACTCCAACTTCACAGGTTCAAACCTGGCCAAGTCCGGTGGTATTTGAACGTGCTCAAATACTGTACGTCAGCCTCGTGTCGGTAGATTTGCTGGTACATAAAATAACTCGTGCGGGACTAAATTCGGGCACCTCAGCGTCTCAGAAAACCGTAGAAGTAGTTAGTGGGACGTAAACTACTTAGCGTTATTATTATTGATGATGATGATGATGATGATGATGATGTTTGTTGTTGAAAGGGGCCTAACATCGAAGGTCATCGGCCCGCGTTATTATTATTATCAGGTCATTAAAAGCTGAAATACGTGGAAGAAAATAGTAACATATGCGTGGTTTAAGAGGTAACAAGATGAAATGTACGTCACGTGAGGTAGTATCGGTCGCGGTATTTACCTACAGATTACCATGCGTAAGACGAGAACCAGGTCAAGCTCGTGGGGATGAGTCAGCTGTAATCTCGTATTGTGAATGAACATCAAACGTACACATCAACAAATCTAAGAAACATAAACAAGGTTACACGTTAGATACATGTAGCTGTTAACCTGAACGCCAGGCCGACGGTCGCTTTCATGAGTACAGATGAGTTATCAAATTATACACAATTCACAGAAGTCGAACCTTTCTAAGAAGATTCCGCCACTACTACATTACATTTTACTATGTTGGTGCTAATAACAATCGCAGCAGCTATTGGCTTTACGTCGCACAGACACAGATAGGCCTTATATCGACGATGGGACAGGAAAGGGCTAGGACTGGGAAGTAAGCGGCCTTGGCCTTAATTAAAGTACAGCCCCAGCATTTTCCACGGAAAACCATCTTCTGGGCTGCCGAGGGTGGGGTTCGAACCCACTATCTCCCGAATACTGGATACTGGCCGCAATGAAATGAAATGTCGTATGGCTTTTAGTGCCGGGAAGTTCGGCTTGCCAGATGCAGGTCTTTTGATTTAACTCCCGTAGGCGACCAGCGCGTCGTGATGAGGATGAAATGATGATGAAGACGGCACATGGACCCAGTCCCCGTGCCAGCAAAATTAACCAATTAAGGTTAAATTCTTGACCCTGCCGGGAATCGAACCCGGGTCCCCTGTGACCAAAGCCGAGCACGCTAACCATTTTTCCATGGAGCCGGACTTAAGCGACTGCAGCTATCGAGCTCGGTAAATCGCAGCAGATTACGCTACTGCGTGTTAAGATGATGTCGGTAGAATACAGTATACCTGTTAAGACACAAGGCTGCAGTAGAAGCACAGGAAGAAGAAGGTAACGAGAGCCACATAGTCAAGCAGGACAGAGCCGAACAAGGTGCACATTAGTGACACAGACATAAGAGTGACGTGGTCGCAGGAACTACAGTCGCATTAGTAAAACTCTGTTGTAGAAAAATAATGAACTAATATACAGTAGGGGCTCCGTAATTCCAGGTGGACGGTAACAAAACTATCTCGAATAGAAAAGCACGGATTTATGAACGTACACGAAAACGCCTGTGTACAAAAACATGTACCCATGTTCAACATTACAGTACAACAGTTTAGAAAACAAAAACATACAGATTGCCTTACACTAAAAGAAACTTTATTTTGTAAATTAACAAAACACTCTAGGCAACCTTCTTAAGTTAAATGTTAACTTATAGTTCCTATTTCAGTAATGATGAATGTAAAACAATCATTTTATTGAATTTTTATACGTGATGATGATGATGATGATGATGATGATGATGATGATAATTACGTTCTTAAGGTCATCGGCCCTTTAAAACGCAAAGTGTCCTCTGTTTTAACTCGTAGTGAATAAGAAACAAAATATAAATTGCTCGAAGCCTTTCCCGATAGATTCATGATGGGCGACCCGTGTTCTGTTCTGCCACACAATACACTAGCAGCATATCATGGTATTCGTGGTATTCATACACTGGCATTATTCAAATACCCCTACTGATGCTACTACTACGAAGTAACTCGCGTACTAGTACGGACGATAATTCGCATCTCTGACAGCTGTTATTCAGGTTAAGGTCAGACGGACAGCTCATACCTCTAGTCCGGTCTCATGTGGGTGCGGGGAACACGTCCAGCCACATCCCCGTCGCTAGGAACAGCAGACAACCGAACCGGCACGTGACAGGTCTAGTGCTTTTGTCGAACTGCTTATGTGGAATATTCTCCCACAGTGCGATTTCAATATCATGGTCTTTTGGGAGCCCAACTCGCTGTATGCAGAAACATCCCGTGTTGACGTGTACGTAAATAAAATTTATTACGTCAACGAAAGAATGCATGGTATAGGATTTCCAAGTGAGTAGTATCGGAATTGAAATGTCAAAACCCATCGAACGTTTTGCATCATACCAGTAAGGGACATGTTATAAAATAAATTAATTAAACGTACATCCTTTTCGTGCTTCCAAACGAAGAGAACATGTTTAATGGTAAATGAAGGCATTCTAGCTGATTTTGCAGTGCCTATTAAACGTATCAAAATAAACGTTGCCAGGCTGAGTGGATCAGACGGTTCAACCACTGGTTTCATGAACTTAGCAGGCTCGATCCTGTCTCAGTCAGCTGGTATTTGAAGGTGCTCAAATACGACCGCTTCTGATCGGTAGATTTACAGGCACGTTAAAGAATACCCGTGGGCAAAATTCCGACACCGCGCGTCTCCATTGGCACCTAAAGATGTATTATTATTATTATTATTATTATTATTATTATTATTATTATTATTATTATTATTATTATTATTATTATTATTATTATTACTGGGCGAGTTGGCCGTACGATTAGGAGCGCGCGGTGTCAGCTTGCATCCGTCGAAAAGCCACTAACAATATTATTATGATAACTGTGTTAGTCTATTATTACTAACTTATGAAAATAAAAGTTAATCGCCCCACTCAAACTTCGTAGCTCGTAATCCGTCAGAAAACACTAAAGAAAATAGTGAACTTTTAACAGGTCCGAATTATTATTAATATTATTGTTGTATGTCCTCCGCTCTCTTCGCTCAGCGCCAGCCAGCCGCACGCACGCAAGCGTGGATCATTCGAGACTCGACGCGCAGTCTTCAGTGCGCGTGTCTGTTACGTCGTGTGCAGTATATAAGGAGCTCCCTGTCTGTCACTCATGAGGATTCTCCCCAATGTCCTGCTCCAGAATACACTGAACGTCGAACACGGAGACTACTCCTCTTAAAAATGTGTCTCGACCAGGTGGACGGAATTCTGGTAGTATGAGGTTTCACCTCAGGTCACTACTCCACTTTCCCGTTCCTTCATACATGTCGAGCCCCGATGTTGTACGCCACACATCCCCAAGCTCACTCAAGCTCCAACACACACATTAGATTCTCTAATTGTGAACATAGCTTTCATTTAGTACAAGCTTATGAACTCAGACACTTCAAGTTAGAAGGAACTCTCTTAGCTAATCTATGCTAGTGCAAATGATAGTTTTCAACTATCACGAACTATATCTTTCCCAAGAACTATCTTTTCAAGATAGCAGTGAGTGTAAATACATTCAGAGTGTACATAGTGTATAGAAACAGAACTCTCTCAAGATTAATCATCTACTTTGCTTCAAGACAATTTTATGTTTTATTCCTGTACATACTGTAGAATTCTGTGTGAAGCAAATAAATAAGTTGTGTTCTTGTAAACCTTATCTTGTTTACAACACAACTCATTGGCGACGAGGAAAAAACACAACTACGTGCCATCTGCCACCAACACATTGGCGACGAAGTCAAACAGTGGTCAGTGTGTCGCCCACTCATTCGAAACGAGGTACAAAACTGATTACATTCTGTTGTCAACTCATTCGCGACAGGGCACAAACACTTCCAGGATATCATCCACTCATTGGCTCAGTGCAACTATTAGCCTCCTTCGAACTACGGACAGTCAGCCGACATTCCAAGGCTCTCTCTCGCTCGCAGCACCTGTTCGGCACGCTTCAGCTTGCTTGCTCTCTCACACATTCCCAGCTGTTCCGGTGAAGGTCTCACCTACAGCCAGCTCAGTCCACGCTGCTATACAAGTTCTTTTCTCTCACGCATCTCAACATGGCTACAGCCGAGCAGCTAGCTGCCGTATTGCAAGCTCTACAGCAGCAACAACAAGCGGCATTGCTCACAGCTATGCAAACTCTTTCTGTTTCTACGCAGCCCTCAGCAATTCCTCCGTTCTCTGCTTTTGATCCGGCTAAAGAAGAATGGTCAGTCTATTTCGCCCGCCTACAGCAACATTTCATATGCCATTCCGTCACGGATGACAAGCGCCAACGTGCACTATTTCTCAGTTCGGTTGGCAATGCTACGTGCGAATTACTACAAAAATTAAGTCCAGAGCAGCAACTCTCTGAAGTGCCATTCGCACAGCTCTTGGCCCGTATCACTGAACACTATGCTAAAGCCCCGCACATAGTGGCCGCTGGCTAAAAATGTTTTCAGAGCAGAAAGCAACTGCATCAGACTCATGCTGAATGGATCGCAAAATTGCGAGATCTAGCTAAATCCTGCCAGTTTATTTGTTCCAAGGACGGTTGTGGTACGCCCTATACCGATTCCCTCATTCGGGATATGGTCATTCTGCATACTCCTGAGGACAAAGTTCGTTTTGACGGTGTTAAGAAGAGTAACCCTTCTTTAGAAGACGTCCAGCGCATTGCTACGGTATACGAACTTACTACCAAGACTGCGGCAGAAATACCTTCTAAACACGAAGTCGCTCAAGTCTCTACTCCAGCCCGCCAGTCCTCTGCTACCTTGAACCGCTCAGCCTAGTCGCTCTCTGCCAAGCATTCTCGTCACTCCAGGTAGAACAACAGAGGGAAGATGAGGGACAGGGAACTGTTGCTGAGATGCATGGAAGTAGGAGGAAGGGAAAAGGTAGGAAAGGGAAATGTAGAGTAGAGGATAGGAAAAGACAGGTGGAACAGGGTCATGGGAAGGAGAAAAGGGAGGAGGAAGTAGCTTCTGCAGCTATCAGGAAAGATAGGGCTGACCAGGAGGGGAGGGGATCAAATGAGGTGGGTAGGGTTGAGGCTCTGGTCAAGGGGGATTCCATCGTTAGACACGTGGGGAAAGTGTGTGGAGGAAAGGGAACCAGGGTAGAATGTTATCCAGGAATTAGGTTGAGGCAGATGTTGAGGAAAGTAGAAGAGAGGGAGGAGGGGAAGGAGAAGGTGGTAGTGTTTCACGTTGGTACCAACAACGTAAGGCAAGCTGATATAAGTACCAACATAGTTGGAGATGTGTGGGATCTGGTAAATGCAGCACGGGTGAAGTTTAAGAAAGCGGAGATTGTTATTAGTGGAATACTGTGTAGGAGGGATACTGACTGGAGGGTGATTGGGGATTTAAATCAGACTATGGAGTGGGTATGTGGGAAACTGGGAGTGAAATTTCTAGATCCTAATGGGTGGGTAGGAGATAGGGATCTGCTCTCGGATGGCCTTCATTTAAACCGCAGTGGTACGTATAAGTTAGGAAATTTGTTTGGAAGGGTAATAGGGAGGTACATTCAGGGAAACGGGATGACCTAGGGAGCGGTGATAAGGGAACAGGGAACTGGAAATCAAGCAGGGATGACATAAAATTGTTAGTGCTGAACTGTAGAAGTATTGTAAAGAAAGGAATAGAATTAAGTAATTTAATAGATATATATTTACCAGATATTGTAATAGGAGTTGAATCATGGCTGAGAAATGATATAATGGATGCAGAAATTTTCTCACGACACTGGAGTGTGTATCGTAGAGATAGGATAGGAAAGGTGGGAGGGGGAGTTTTCATTCTGGTGAAAGAAGAATTTGTAAGCTACGAAAAAGTTAAAGATGAGACACATGAAATTCTAGGTGTAAGGCTCATTTCTAAAGATAATAGGCAACTTGATATATTTGGAGTGTACAGATCTGGAAAGGGTAGCACTGATGTGGATTCGGAATTATTTGATAGGATAGTCAGCTATGTGGGAAACGACATGGAAAGAAATGTGATTGTAGCGGGAGATCTGAATTTGCCAGATGTAAATTGGGAAGGAAATGCGAACGACAGGAAGCATGACCAACAAATGGCAAATAAGTTAATATGGGAAGGACAGCTAATTCAGAAAGTGATGGAACCAACCAGAGGGAAAAATATCCTGGATGTAGTGCTGATAAAACCAGATGAGCTCTGTAGGGAAACTGAAGTAATAGATGGTATTAGTGATCATGAAGCTGTTTTTGTGGTAGTTAAAAATAAATGCGATAGAAAGGAAGGTCTTAAAAGTAGGACTGTTAGGCAGTACCATATGGCTGATAAAGCAGGCATGAGGCAGTTTCTAAAAAGTAACTATGATCGGTGGAAAACGGTAAATAAAAATGTAAACAGACTCTGGGATGGGTTTAAAGAAATTGTTGAGGAATGCGAAAACAGGTTTGTACCTTTAAGGGTGGTAAGGAATGGTAAAGACCCACCTTATTATAATAGAGAAATAAAGAGACTAAGAAGGAGATGCAGACTGGAAAGAAATAGAGTTAGAAATGGCTGTGGAAGTAAGGAGAAATTGAAGGAACTTACTAGAAAATTGAATCTAGCAAAGAAGACAGCTAAGGATAACATGATGGCAAGCATAATTGGCAGTCATACAAATTTTAGAGGCCAAAGAAGTAATAAAATTTACATATGATAACAATGACATTTACAATAAGATACAAAAGTTGAAAACTAGAAAAGCGGCTGGAATTGATAAGATTTCTGGGGATATACTAAAGACAATGGGTTGGAATGTAGTACCATATCTGAAGTACTTATTTGATTATTGTTTGGTCGAAGGAGCTATACCAGATGAATGGAGAGTTGCTATAGTAGCCCCTGTGTATAAAGGAAAGGGTGATAGACATAAAGCTGAAAATTACAGGCCAGTAAGTTTGACATGCATTGTATGTAAGCTTTGGGAAGGCATTCTTTCTGATTATATTAGACATGTTTGTGAAATTAATAACTGGTTCGATAGAAGGCAATTCGGTTTTAGGAAAGGTTATTCCACTGAAGCTCAACTTGTAGGATTCCAGCAAGATATAGCAGATATCTTGGATTCTGGAGGTCAAATGGACTGTATCGCGATTGACATGTCTAAAGCATTTGATAGGGTGGATCATGGGAGACTACTGGCAAAAATAAGTGCAATTGGACTAGACAAAAGAGTGACTGAATGGGTTGCTATATTTCTAGAAAATAGATCTCAGAGAGTTAGAGTAGGTGAAGCTTTATCTGACCCTGTAATAGTTGAGAGGGGAGTTCCTCAGGGCAGTGTTATCGGACCTTTATGTTTTCTTATATATATAAATGATATGAGTAAAGGACTGGAATCGGAGGTAAGGCTTTTTGCGGATGATGTTATTCTCTATAGAGTGATAAATAAGTTACAAGATTGTGAGCAACTGCAATGTGACCTCGAAAATGTTGTGAGATGGACAGCAGGCAATGGTATGTTGATAAACGGGGCTAAAAGTCAGGTTGTGAGTTTCACAAATAGGAAAAGTCCTCTCAGTTTTAATTACTGCGTTGATGGGGTGAAAGTTCCTTTTGGGGATCATTGTAAGTATCTAGGTGTTAATATAAGGAAAGATCTTCACTGGGGTAATCACATAAACGGGATTGTAAATAAAGGGTACCGATCTCTACACATGGTTATGAGGGTGTTTAGGGGTTCTAGTAAGGATGTAAAGGAGAGTGCATATAAGTCTCTGGTAAGACCCCAACTAGAGTATGGTTCCAGTGTATGGGACCCTCACCAGGATTACCTGATTCAAGAACTGGAAAAAATCCAAAGAAAAGCAGCTCGATTTGTTCTGGGTGATTTCCGACAAAAGAGTAGCGTTACAAAAATGTTGCAATGTTTGGGTTGGGAAGAATTGAGAGAAAGAAGAAGAGCTGCTCGACTAAGTGGTATGTTCCGAGCTGTCAGCGGAGAGATAGCGTGGAATGACATTAGTAGACGAATAGGTTTGAATGGCGTTTATAAAAGTAGGAAAGATCACGATATGAAGATAAAGTTGGAATTCAAGAGGACAAACTGGGGCAAATATTCATTTATAGGAAGGGGAGTTAGGGATTGGAATAACTTACCAAGGGAGATGTTCAATAAATTTCCAATTTCTTTGAAATCATTTCGGAAAAGGCTAGGAAAGCAACAGATAGGGAATCTGCCACCTGGGCGACTGCCCTAAATGCAGATCAGTATTGATTGATTATTGATTTTTAACTTCACTCGTTCTTCTCCAAGGAAGCCCACTTCTAAGAGCAAGTCGCAACTACTGCCTTCCTGCAGAGGATGTTTCAAACATCATGAACGTCGTGCCTGTCGTTTTTTCAAAGCCACTTGTGAACGATGTAATAAAGTAGGACACATATATCAGAGTTCGCTCCGCCCTGCTAAGACTCCTGCAGCGCGCCCGAAGCATATACAGCCCCGACAGGACATGGAAGTTGATCAGATAAATCTTATTCTTCCCACCAAGTATTCTCACAAGATCATCGTTCCTCTATCATTCTCTGATCGCTCTGTCGATTTTCAGTTAGACACTGGATCACCTGTCTCTATCATTAACCTGGCTACATATCACGACTTAGGTTCACCTTCATGCTCTCCAGCTGACATCAAGCTTGTTACATTTAACAAACGGAAGATTGACATTAAAGGCCAAATCACGCTTCCAGCCAGTTATAAAAGAATTCGGAAGGTCATTCCACTACTCGTAGTCAACAACTACACCGCATCGAACATTATGGGCATGGATCTCTTTAATTTATTCGGCTTCCAGATTCATGACAATATCAACGTGGTATCTACTTTGCAACCTACTTCTGATATTACGGCTCTCCTCGAGCAGTTTCCTGAAGTCTTCGACTCTACGCTCGGAACCGCCAAAAACTATACAGCTCACATACAGCTGAAATTAGGAGCTAAGCCGCGCTTTTTCAAAGCACGTCCAGTGCCCCTGGCACTTCAAGACCAGGTCACTAAGGAGTTAGAAGGATGGGTAGAAGCTGGAATAGTGGTACCAGTCAATTCCAGTCAATGGGCCACTCCACTAGTTGTAATCAAGAAGCCTGATGGCAATGTACGACTTTGTGGTGATTTCCGATCTACGATCAACGCACAAATCGACACAGATATATTTCCAATTCCCCGTCCAGAGGACTTATTCCGTCGTCTAGCTGGTGGACAATTCTTCTCTAGAGTGAATCTTAAAGAATCCTATCTACAGCTACTTTTAGACGAGGAATCCAAGCAATTTCTCACACTCAACACTCCTATCGGACTGCTCCAGCTCCATCGTCTCCCGTTCGGCGTCTCTTCCTCAGCTGCTATTTTTCAGCGCTATTTAGCTCAACTCACCGCCTCCATTCCCGGTTGTGCTAACTACCTTGATGATATTATTGTGACCGGCGCAGATCATGAAGAACATCTCCATAATCTGCGCCTCCTTCTCACGAAGTTGAAAGACAATGGCCTACGAGCGAATCTCGCTAAATGCACTTTCTTTCAGCCGCAAGTTCACTACCTGGGACACATCCTCGATAAAAACGGCATTCAACCTAGTGAACGGAATGTCTCGGCGATTGTAAACATGCCTGTACCACAGAACATCAAGCAGCTCCAAACCTTCCTAGGCAAAGCGAACTACTATAACAAGTTCATTCCCCGCTTCGCTTCAGTTGCAGCTCCGTTAAACGCCTTACGCAAAAAAGGTGTTAAATTTCAGTGGTCTCCGCAATGCCAACAGGCATGGCATACGATCAACAAAGCCCTTGTTCAAGCTGTTAAACTCACACATTTTCAGCCTGGCAAGCTCATCACGCTAGCTACTGACGCATCAGATTACGGCGTCGGCGCCGTTCTCTCCCAGAAGGATCGTCACGGACAAGAACGCCCCATCGCCTTTGCTTCGAAGACACTTCATAAACATTAACGTCGGTACTCCCAGATAGAAAAAGAAGCTTTAGCAATCATCTTTGATATTCGCCGTTTCAATGAATATCTCTATGGCAACCATTTCCTGATCATTACTGATCACAAGCCTCTAGTACACTTATTCCACCCTGGTAATAAGATCCCTGAGCATTCCCTCAGAAAGCTTCAAAGATGGTCCATGTTCCTTTCTGATTATTCCTATCAGATCGCCTATCGTGCCACATTCCAGCATTGTAATGCTGATGCCCTCTCTCGCTTACCAGTCGGTCCTGATACCGCCTTCGATTCTCAAGAATCCGAATGTCTTCAGTTAGACATAGAACTCGAAGACACCGTATCTACCTTTCCTATTGACGCTACCTGCCTTGCTAAAGCTACGGATAAGGACAGTACACTTGCTACGGTACGTACTAACATCCGCAATGGTTGGCCCCTTCAGAACAAACTTCCGGCCCAACTTGCGCCTTATCATCGTATTCAGCATCGTCTTACGACTCGTGCCGGAGTTATACTCCTCGAAACCGGCACCACCTTCCGAGTGGTTATCCCACCTAGTCTACAGACACCAGTTCTCGACTTGTTACACCAAAGTCATTGGGGTATATCCCGCACTAAGCAACTGGCACGTCAACACTGCTACTGGCCTGGTATTGATGCCGCCATCGAAAAGCTCATCCGCCATTGTGAACAATGTCAGATTAATCAGAACGCCCCGTCTTCTGATCTAGCTTCATGGCCTCCTGCTACTTCTCCATGGGAACGAGTTCACATCGATTTCGCAGGTCCTTTCCTCAATTCCATGTGGCTCATCGTCATAGATTCTCTATCGAACTTTCCCTATGTAGTGGATATGCATTCGACTAATACTACAGACGCTACCATTCGTGCTCTTCAGAAAATATTTACAACTGAAGGCTTACCTCAAGTCTTAATTTCTGACAATGGACCGCAAGTTACAGATACTGCTTTTAAGAACTTCTGTACATATAATGGCATTCGCCATGTCCTAGCACCGCCTTTTCACCCTCAATCTAATGGTGAAGCTGAACGCTTTGTACAAACTTTTAAGAAAAGTATGAAAAAAGCTGTCTCTTCAGGCTTAACTAAAGACCAAGCATTGTTACAACTCTTAAGCAACTACAGAACTCTGCCCGGCGCTGATAATGTCACTCCCGCACAAAAGCTCTATGGACGACCTCACAGAACTTTACTTTCTCTGTTGCAGCCTCTTCCGGCCCAGACTAAGACCTTGCCAACTAAGTTCACCGTCAACGACAGGGTCTACATAAGGACATTCAAGTCAAACCCGCTCTGGTTACCTTGTGTCATCCGCAGATCTTTGGGCCATCGTCTCTACGAGATTCAGACTGCTGAGAAACGCATTTGCCGCCACCAGGACCAGATACGCCTGCGCTACCGTCCATATCCGGCTATTGATTCTCTTGTTAAGCCAGATAAATCTATTGCTGAACGAGCTTTAGAACATTTAATAACCATGGGTTCCTTTCAGGACGATGCAGCGCCACTGCGCCCAGTCACAGCTCCGGACAATACAACAGGGACGTCAGAAGCTCCTGCCCAGCATCGTAGCCACCGCCAGCGCCGCCGCCGCTTCACGCCGTATCGGCGTATTTAGGAAGGGAGGGTGTTGTATGTCCTCCGCTCTCTTCGCTCAGCGCCAGCCAGCCGCACGCACGCAAGCGTGGATCATTCGAGACTCGACGCGCAGTCTTCAGTGCGCGTGTCTGTTACGTCGTGTGCAGTATATAAGGAGCTCCCTGTCTGTTACTCATGAGGATTCTCCCCAGTGTCCTGCTCCAGAATACACTGAACGTCGAACACGGAGGCTACTCCTCTTAAAAATGTGTCTCGACCAGGTGGACGGAATTCTGGTAGTATGAGGTTTCACCTCAGGTCACTACTCCACTTTCCCGTTCCTTCATCCATGTCGAGCCCCGATGTCGTATGCCACACATCCCCAAGCTCACTCAAGCTCCAACACACACATTAGATTCTCTAATTGTGAACATAGCTTTCATTTAGTACAAGCTTATGAACTCAGACACTTCAAGTTAGAAGGAACTCTCTTAGCTAATCTATGCTAGTGCAAATGATAGTTTTCAACTATCACGAACTATATCTTTCCCAAGAACTATCTTTTCAAGATAGCAGTGAGTGTAAATACATTCAGAGTGTACATAGTGTATAGAAAGAGAAACTCTCTCAAGATTAATCATCTACTTTGCTTCAAGACAATTTTATGTTTTATTCCTGTACATACTGTAGAATTCTGTGTGAAGCAAATAAATAAGTTGTGTTCTTGTAAACCTTATCTTGTTTACAACAATTATAATTGCAGACATATCTCCGAAATTACCGAAACATGTACTTACAAATTGTTTTACGTCGCACCGATACAAATAGGTCTTACGGCGACGATTGGAAAGAAAAGGGATACAAGTGGGAAGGAAGCGTTCGAGATCTAATAAATGTACAGTCCCAGAATTTCCCTGATGTGAAAATGGGAAACTACTGAAAACCATCTTCCCGGCTGCCGACAGTGGAGTTCGAACCCACTATCAGCAGAATGCAAGCTCACAGCTGCGAGCCCCTAACCGCACGATCATCTTACTCTAAGCTCCAATGTCGGTTTGAGTAGCTCGGACGATAGAGTAGAGTAGAGATGGTTCGATTCCCACCTCAGCCATGCTGAAAGTGGTTTCCCGTAGTTTCCCACTTCTCAAGGCAAATGCCGGGATGGTACCTACTTATGGCCACGGCCGCTTCCTTCCCTCTTCCTTGTCTATCCCTTCCAATCTCCCCATTCCCCCGCAAGGCCCCTGTTCAGCATAGAAGGTGAGGCCACCTGGTCGAGGTACTGGTCATTCTCCCCAGTTGTATCCCCCGACCCAATGTCTTACGCTCCAAGACACTGCCCTTGAGGCGGTAGAGGTGGGATCCCTCGCTGACTCCCAGGGAAAACCAACCCTGGAGGGTAAACAGATTAGGAAAAAGAAGAATAAGCCTTCTATTAGAAATGCCCGGCGGCAATTCCACAGTAGCTATTTTTCCTTCGAGCAATGTTCACGCATGGCTGCAACTACGGTTTTTGAAATCTGTCTCATTAATAACAATATGACTGAATACTTATAGCCTTTTCTTTCAGTGTCCACCGTCCTTTCATTGACCTGAAAAGTTTATGAATAAGCATAGACAACTCGCATTGTCTATTGTCAGAAATTCATCGTAGACTGTCGCAATAACAGCACAGAAATGTTGCGCTCATTTTTCATTTACTTATTAACTATTTCCTTTCAATTTGTCAGCTTGGATCACTGAGTAATGCCATTGACGTCTTATAAATCATACACAACTACACAATACTTGATATGCTGGTACATATCTTCGAGGGCACTGTAAGGATTCTGTGTACATTTCACACAGAGTACCCTAGACCGGTTTTCGAGTACAGCAAGTGGCCTGGCACGTGAGTCATCCTCTCCTACTTGCCAAACCTTTAGGGGAAGTGCACAACAACATGTGTTGGCCTGCGATAAGAAACAAGTTCAACAAGCCCTACACTCTGCTACTGTACTTCCACTAAGCGTGGACAGAATGATGTAACCGGTATATCCTGCTACGGCCGTTCAAAACACATTAGGTCCTGAAATATTTGGCTCAGTTATGGGCAAACTAATAGGACAAGTTAAAAAGTACTTAGCATATATTGTGAGATGTATTTTTCTTTGCCGACTATCTTAATAGCTGCAAGTATACCCCTAACATTCTGTATATATTCGGCCACATTCAAACTCCATATCTGCTACACCACCATAGCTACATACACACAACCACTATAGTGCACGATGGGAAACACGAGGCTACAACCACACATAAACACTAGTCGTCTGCGGTGTGTAGTTCTGCCTCCAAGGTGAAATATACGGACAAACAGGTATATATATATATATAGTCGGCCAAATTCAACCCCCACATCTACCACACCACTGCCACGGAGGGAGACTCGAGGTACTACCGCACAGCAAAAACCAGTGGTCTGGGATGAGTATTTTGTGACTGCAAGATGAAATATATGACACATACGTCACTTTTCGGTATATATTCAACCACATTCAACTCCCACATCTACCACGCGACTACAGCTACCAGCACGCAAACACTATATCTCACGATGGGAGACGCGATGATACTACCCACACAGACACATGTGGTCTACGGTTGACATTTGTGGTTGCAAGATGAAATATAAGAACACGTCTATTTTATATGTAGTTGGAAATTTTCTACCCTCAAATCTACCACACCACTACAGCTACCGATACGCAACCATATATATGTGAATATATATATATATATATATATATATATATATATATATATATATATATATATTGTACCCGTAAAATGTGTTCATATCTTTAAGGCGCTTGATATTAAATTAACGAGCATGATTCTTAACCTAGGGAGTGGCTTTATCATTGGAGCTGGTACATAGAGAGGTATAGTTATCAATTTTAGAGATTCTTTTGATAAATTGAGTTTATTGATCATCAAAACAAGTTCATATCACCTTCGTACAGCAGCGTGGAAGTGTCGTGGCTGGTTGGTACCTCCAAGTCCTGGGATGGTGCTGGACATCGACTGGGCAGGGACCACACCTGCTCGGATGAGGAGTTCTGGAATGTCTCCAGGTTCTGGAAATGTCTCGACTTCTGGAAGTCTCGACGTTCTGGAATGTCCCGACGTTCTGGAATGTCTCGAAGATTGGCACACGTTCCTGGGTTCGATTCGAGACGTAATTCACACTTGAATTTCCTGCACGGCACTCCACACATTCAGGGCACTGTCTGAACAGATATGACCCTTTAATTATGGTTACTGCACTCTAAATATTAAATCAAAACGTTCTGGAATAATCACTCGAAGAACAAGTACTGGTAGAAATGCAAGTTCATAATGCAAGCTCACTGTAAGTCAGAATGTTCTAGAGGATTACTGTCACTGCAGTCCTAAACGAATAGTTCTGAAGATTTAAAACATATTGGCAATGAACTGAATAAGTAGCACTCGGAAACTGTCCTGTTCCGTCAATAGGCGAAGTGAATAGCCATTAAAGAAAATAATATTTGAGTGAAAAAGTCTGACTTCATAAATTATGGATCACTCAAAATACTGGAAAGTTCTAGGCTTTCTGGGAACGCGATATGCGTATTCTGAATTGTCACAGTCTTTAAGAATCAAAACATAAGTCCCTGTGCAGCACTTGGAAAGTATTGCATATTTCACAATTAGACGTAATGTTGAACGTCCCCTAAGTTTCATAGTCTTTACAAGGCGTAAATTCAATGAGGCACTTGAGAGAACAAGTCATATCGTTCACAAGAAAGTTTATGTTGGTAGGGCACAAGTTCATCCTACACGCTCGGAAAATTTCAATGTTCCAGAAATTGATTCAAAAATACAAGTTCAAATAAGTTCGAAACATAAGTTCAATGCGGTACACAACACTCGTGAAAATTCAAAGTCCTTCCAATCGTCGTCGAATAAGTAAGTCCCTATGTGGCATTTCAAAAAAAATAACAAAGTTCCAATGTGTAGAAATAACAAAGTTCCGATATGTCAGAAAATTAAAGTCCCAACACGACACTCGAAGAAAATAAAGTTCCAAAGACAATGTTCCAATATGTCACCTTAAGAAGATAATAAAGTCTTATCGCGGCACTTGGCGAAAATAACAAAGTTCCAATGAAACGCTTCCGAAAAAATAACGAAGTTCCTATATGACACTTTCAGAAAATATCAAAGTCCCATCACGACACACGAAAAATAACAAAGTTCCAATATGTCAATATGACAAAGTTCCAATACGATGCTCGCAGAAAATAACAAAGTCCCATTCAGGCACTTCAAGAATATGATAAAGTCCCGATACAACACTTAGAGAAAATACCGAAGTTCCAATACTTGGATTTCGCAGACTGTCAACCAGAAGTTCGACACACACAATACTTCTCCTGTCACCCGTGTCACAGAGACGGCGGAGTGACAGACACTGAATTCGTAGGTCGGGCGGTCCTCCTTTTATACACGTTCGCATGGAAGTGTCTAGAACTCGGGTACTATCTACCCTTATAACTTTTATAATACTTGGTGGATTTTCTTGAAATCTTGACAGATGACGTCTATTGTAAAGGTTTTTAAGATGGCAGTGTCAAAATAGGGATAAAGTAGCTCAAAATGTACTTTTGAGGGTGAGCTGGAACATTACCATATATGGCACGAATAGCTGGCTTACGGCGGCCACGTCACTCGCTGGGTACGTCACTGCGTTCGGCGGGCTGCCTACCTTCCTCCTCGCGCGAAGTTCAACAAACATACTTCGGACTTCTCTCGTAGCGGCGTTCCCGGTACAATATATATATATTCAACCACATTCAACTCCCACATCTACCACGCGACTACAGATACCAGCACGCAACCACTATAGCTCACAATGGGAGACGCGATGCTACTATCCACACAGACACACGTGGTCTGCGGTTGGCATTTGTGGTTGCAAGGTGAAATATAAGAACACGTCTATTTTTATATGTAGTTGGAAAATTTCTACCCTCAAATCTACCACACCACTACAGCTACCGACACGCAACCACCTTAGTGCACGATGGGAAACTAGAGGCTACTATCACATATAAACATCAGTGGTCCGCTGTGGGTACTTTTGGCTGCAAGGTGAATTATTCGGACACACACATCTATTTTGATATATATATATACAGATATATAGATACGTAGATTGTCCGACTCGTTGGCCGAATGGTCAGCGTACTGGCCTTCGGTTCAGAGGGTCCCGGGTTCGATTCCCGGCCGGGTCGGGGATTTTAATCGCTTCTGATTAATTCTTCTGGCTCGGGGACTGGGTGTTTGTGTCCGTCCCAACACTCTCATCTTCATATTCAGACAACATAATACACTACCAACCACCACAGAAACACGCAATAGTGATCACATCCCTCCATATAGGGTTGGCGTCAGGAAGGGCATCCGGACGTAAACAGGGCCAGATCCACATGTGCGACCCCACAGGTGTGGGAAAAGCGGTCGGAAAAGAAGACGAAGAAGAATAGATACGTAGATGGAATGACCTACAACGAACCTACCGGATACCATGGCAACGTCTCTGGCTGCATGAAGTAAGGAAGTAACGTAATGCCATTTTCGTCATTATTACTATAAACTCGTGGTTGTTCGTTGGGTAGAAGGCGAGAGAGACGTCAAGCTGGCATTCTGCGTGATTTTTGTGGAATACCTTGTGGGTTACAATCGTCTTGGAATAGCACTAAGAGAGAGTATTTATATTTCAAAAGTACTACTTGCTATTGGCTTTACGTCGCACCGACACAGGTCTTATGGCGACGATGGGACAGGAAAGGGCTAGGACAGGGAAGGAAGCGGCCGTGGCCTTAATTAAGGTCCAGCCCCAGCATTTGCCTGGTGTGAAAATGGGAAACCACGGAAAACCATCTTCAGGGCTGCCGACAGTGGGGTTCGAACCCACTATCTCCCGAATACTGGATACTGGCCGCACTTAAGCGACTGCTGCTATCGAGCTCGATTTTCAAAAGTACTGCGGACTGTAGTTCATTATTCCATACATTAAGTTGTTTTATGGCATCTCCTGTACATTTTACTGTATTTCTCTTCTACTTCCGTTCTCTTCTTTTATTTCGCTTATTTCTTTAGACTTAAGTAGTAACACCATTAGTCATATTCTTATCTAAGAATACCTGCGCCTAAATTTTTCCTCTATTACCGCCTTCTTAAATCCGTAACTCATACCATTATAATTTAGTGAGGGACATTTATTTCCAATATATCCGCTTGGTATTTACATGTTTGTCTCATCCGGTCGTCCTCAGTTATTATCCTATCTTCAATTAATGTCAACTTTTTAAACTGTATTTCTTTCTTCCTGAATTTATCCGAGTATGCGAGTTTTAATCCTGAAAACTGGACTCCCTTTCCTTTGAGGAAAAATTACAAGATGTTCAATTCTGTAACTTTTTGGTCCAGAAAATTATCGAAATAAGGGGGCAGTTTCAATGACGGTGCAGACCTTCGTTTCGGGGTAATTGGTGGCTAAACCGTAAGCCGTATTAAAGAACTGATAGCACAATCGCGTTCAATTTGAAGTGATCTAGAACTTCGATCCTATGACATTTTGTCGTATTTCTATCACTCATACGTTAAACAGAGCTGCATGTCTCGATTTTATGTTAATTTTGTAGGATTTATACGCATATTTTACTGTTTGGAACATTTATAAGGAAGATAGAATCATCAAATTCGGCACGCGCACTGACATCACCTGTATCCACCTGCTGGCCAAATTTTATGATTCCATCTGCCATGTAAGTATCCGAAGAAACAATGCAATGTGTGAAAACTGTACCCGAATTTCACCCTATTCAATGTCTCTAACTCAATCTAATCCATAAATATATGAGATACGAGATTATATAATACGACCAACCATTGAGAATATTAAACGCGGTGGCTGATGGTGCAATCCGTTTGTCGATATGACGTAGGCCTACCATTGAAAAGCAACACATTTCTACATGAATGTCTGCACTTACGAACATGCCCATGCTTATCTATCTACATAAATAAATTGTAGGGGGTTCACAGGCAGTAATTTCGTTTATTTTCTCAATTTTTCAGAAATGTATATCTACATTTTAGGTCAACTCAAGACCATAAACGCGGCTTTTAGCGTTCATGTGTCTTTGTCTGTCGGGCTTTTACGCTATCAATGCGAAACGGCTGGATAAATATCGGCCAAACTTCATATTTAGAGTATAGTTATCCAAGAGCAGATTTACATATGCGTATGATTTAAGAATCAGAAGCTCAGAACTGTTGTTTCCAATTTTCTCTTATACTATTGATTTTCTGTCAAATCCGTAGACTATACTTTATGTGAAACGCCCCTTCATTTTCAACAAGTCTTGTATTACATTATTTCGCTTACTCTTGAAATGACGGAAAAAATAGTATTTTTTGTAGGTTTCGTGCTCTGCATTGAGTGACGGACACCCACGTAGACCAGCAACGAACCTACCTGTCTTTGGCTGCATGAAGTAAGGAAGTAACGTAATGCCATTTTCGCCACTATTCCTGTAAACTCGCGATTGGTCGTTGGGTAGAAGGCGAGATAGACGTCAAGCAGCCATTCTAAGGGATATTTTCGGAATGCCATTGGAGGTTAAAATCGTCTTCTAATAGCTCTATGGGTGGTTGATGATATTTCAATAGTATGCGGAGTGTAATCCATTATTTTACGCCGTAAGGTGTTTTCTAGGATTTGTTTTAATTTTTACTGTATTTCTCTTTTACTTCCGTTTCCTGATTTAATGCCTTGCCTCTTTAGTCTTAAGTAATAACACCGTAAGTTACCTTGTTGTTGAAGGATTCCTGCGCCCGGATTTCTCCTCTGTTACCCCTTTCTTAAATCCGTAAATCATATCACTACAATTGAGTGAAGGACATTAAATTTTTGCAATACATCCACTTCGCTTTTATCTTTAGAGAGAGCGACATTTCTCAATTAAAATAAAACCTCCAAATCGATTCTGACTGGCATTAGGAAAAGGCACATCTCTTTATAATGAAAACTCTACATCTCCATTGCAAATGGCAGTGGGAAAGTGAGGCTGCCGTTATGAGTTAGTTGAAACCTCCGAACTGGATTGTGAATTTCGCTAGGAAACGTAGCCTGCCGTTTTCATCGAAACGTCCCAACGCGCACCGTACATCGCAAACAACGTATGCGGTCCTCCCAGTGGTGTTTCTCGGATAACGCTAAGAGACATGCACTTTAATATAGTCGCTCCACCGGTAAAACGTTGTATTCCACAAAGCTCTTTCTATCCATTATCCTTCTTAAGACTGGTCACGCCTCCCAGCTACATACGGATACTCAGTCCATCAGAACAATGTCCGTTGTGTTCGTTTTCTTATGCCGAAGAGTAAACGATAATGAACCTTACATGCATTATACACCAGGAGTGCGTAAATACGTAATGCAAACATACATTCCTATAGTACGGTACAGTAAGGTTAATTTTCCTATACACATGGGCATAGGTAAAATGAACACAACACCGTTTGTTCTGATGGACTGCATATCCATACGTGGCTGGGAGGCGTGACCAGTCTTAAGGAGAATAATCGATAGGAAGAGCTTTATGTAATACAACGTGTTACCGGTGAAGGGACTATCTCATCTTACTTACTGCGTGTACAGCAATTTACGTAGAAATCCGTATACAATGTGGAATACCGTGGCGAAGCACGGTTACATTTGCTTGTTATTATTATTATTATTATTATTATTATTATTATTATTATTATTATTATTATTATTATTATTATTGATTTGTCCATATTAATTCATTATTGTATTTCTTCTCCTTCTTAATCTGTTTACCCTCCAGGGTCGGTTTTTAGCTCGGACTAAGCGAGGGATCCCACCTTTACCGCCTCAAGGGCAGTGTCCTGGAGCTTCAGACTTTGGGTCGGGAGATACAACTGGAGAGAATGACCAGTACCTCGCCCAGGCGGCCTCATCTGCTATGCCGATCAGGGGCCTTGTGGAGGGATGGGGAGATTGAATGGAAAAGGCAAGGAAGAGGGAAGGAAGCGGCCGTGGCCTTAAGTTAGGTACCATCCCGGCATTTGCCTGGAGGAGAAGTGGGAAACCACAGAAAACCACTTCGAGGATGGCTGAGGTGGGAATCGAACCCACCTCTACTCAGTTGACCTCCCGAGGCTAACTGGACCCCGTTCCAGCCCTCGTACCACTTTTCAAATTTCGTGGCAGAGCCGGGAATCAAACCCGGGCCTCCGGGGGTGCCAGCTAATCACGCTAACCACTACACCACAGAGGCGGACTCATTATTGTATTTAAGAATTGAATTGTCCATTTATTTAGTATATTATGTAGTAGATGATGTATGTATATTACATAGTGCAATCGAGTCTCCGCCGCTCAGACGGCAGCTCGTCGGCCTCTCACCGCTGGATACCGTGGTTCAAATCCCGGTCCCTCCATGTGACATTTGTGCTGGACAAAGCGGAGGCGGGACAGGCTTTTCTTCGGGTACTCCGGTTTTCCCTGTCATCTTTCATTCCAGCAACCCTCTCCATTCTCATTTCATAGCATATATCAGTCATTCATTAATCACTTTAGGAGTGGCGACCCCATCGTACTACTAGCCTATATATGATTCATAACATCCATGACCCTGTCAAAGACTGGAAAACAGCTTGTAGGTTTTCATTTTCACACAGTGCAAGAATCATCTTTCTGTCTAAGCACTGCAAGAGAGAGAATGATGGAATATAGTATAGGCACGTGGCTGCACACTCTTGATTAAAGAACAGGTGAAAATACAATCGTTTACGTCGTTATTTAACTTACCATCATACTGATACTGGTAGATGTGTACACAGACAGTTATAGGCCTACTCAGAAAGAAATGAGAGGGTAAGAGTTAGAAACCACAAAGAGCAATGCGAAAAGGATATTTATTTCTCAGTTCTTATATGCCAGTAAAATTTTACTTTCTCATTTACGACCATAATTAACGGCATCTTTAACGCCGACCCCATTGATTGTTTGTTGACCACCTCCCCAGGTTCCATACCCTGGACGATTATAATCACCGTAGTATTGACCTCTAGGTTGTTGTTCAACTACAACGCTTGCTGCTGGAGGTTGTGGAGTATAGCTGCCGCCATTCACCTGCCAACTTGAACCTCCTTGGCCTACCGATCCTGGATTATACGCTGCACCTCCCACTCCCCATTGCCCGTACACTGGAAACCCCACCATTACTGGTCCTCCCAAAACTGGACCTCCCCATGCTGGACCTCCATGGTGACCTAAAAGTGAAAAAAGAAAGATTACTGACAGCATAATTACACTTAGGAAAAATTACGTTTCTGCAATGCATTTTATAATTACGTTCATTACGATTTAATTATTACATTTAGGATAATTCACGTCTCCTCCTTGGTCGAACGGTCAGCGTCGATGCTTTTGGTCTGGAGGATCTTGGGTTCGATTCAGGAAGCTTTCGGAGAAGTTAAACAGGAGTGATTTGGTCGAGATCTATCTAGCCGTTTCTCCATGATGGTGGAACAGACAGACAGACATGAAAACTAAAAAACACTGATACGATCCTGAGATGACCTAAAACAGATCAATATCTGAGAAATTGGCCAAATTAACGAAATTATAGACCGCAGCCCCCTACAACTACAGCATGCATAGATTATTTAATTGAATGTATAACATCACTTCTGGAATACTCTTTGTAATTTCCACAATACTGGATTTATTCACCGCCTTGTAATTACTAAGTGTTAGGTTACCAGCCGCCATCGTCGCCAGTTAATTTATTACGACGAAAACTGAACAGTATTTCCAGGTCGACGATGTCGACTTGATTCAAGAACTGGAAAAATCCGAAGAAAAGCAGCTCGATTTATTCTGGGTGATTTCCGACGAAAGAGTAGCGGTACAAAATGTTGCAAAGTTTGGGCTGGGAAGACTTGGGAAAAAGGAGACGAGCTGCTCGACTAAGTGGTATGTTCCGAGCTGTCAGTGAAAAGATGGCGTGGAATGGCATCACTAGACGAATAAGTTTGAGTGGTGTCTTTAAAAGTAGACAAGATCACAATATGAAGATAAAGCTGGAATTCAAGAGGACAAATTGGAGCAAATATTCGTTCATAGGAAGGGGAGTTAGGGACTGGAATAAATTACCAAGAGAGATTGTCAATAAATTTCCAATTTCTTTACAATAATTTAAGAAAAGGCTAGGGTAACAACAGATAGGGTATCTGCCACCTGGGCGACTGCCCTAAATGCAGATCAGTAGTGATTGATTGATTGATTGATTGATTGATTGATTGATTGATTGATTGATTGATTGATTGATTGATTGATTGATTGATTGATTGATTGATTGATTGATTGATTGATTGATTGAAATACTTCGTTATAAAAATTTGAAGTAGTGAATATGTCAAACTACTGGAGCTCGAAAGACAAAAATATGCACAAAATTTGAACAACAGTAGAATAATTCTGCATTGTTGTTGCTATCAGTGTACGTATGGTTGAAGTTTTAAGTCTAATTCTTTCTATATGTAATGTTATTGTAGCAATGTAAACAATGTGCAAGTAAGTGCTACCTTTGTACCATATTTCTGGTGATATTTGAATCTCTTCTTCTTCTTCGTAGCGATTTTCCAAATCATCTGCTGTCGTCTCTCCTGTTCACTCTCCCAATACCGTCTTTGACCCTGTCCTTGGATATATCGTGTTATTTCAGGTCTTCTGAAACACGAGCTTTCCGTCTCACTTTCAGTCATCCCATTGCTGGATATCCCTCAAACTTTGGAGATATTTGATTGCTGATTATTTGTGAAAATATAATAATCTTGAGTGTCTCCGTTATTATTCCTCTCAGGCAAAAACGCATGGAATACAAAGGATCTGAAATGATATTTTGAACAATTGTTAATGTATTCTGATTTTCTTACACATTTAACGAATAAATATGATATTTCCTGTATTTTCCCCCTACGATTGTAACGGAAATGTATTCTAATTACATAATATTATAGCCTAGTTCAAATCCCGCCGCTCCCTGAAATTAAATGTCGAGTTTGGATAAATTTCGTCAAGCCGTTTTCCCGTAATGTTCACATAATCGAACAAACACACAGAACACAAACACACGCTCAGACACACAGACAGATAGACAAATAACCGAACAGACAAAGAGTCATATCAAGACACGTTATTTGACCTATTTTAAATAATGCTACGGAATAGCACGGGTCCTCTTGTAATCTTCCAATTTTAATTAGAAGTTTCTTATACAATTAATTTTTGTTTCTTTTCATCACCATCATCATCATCTGTTTACCCTCCAGGTTCGGCTTTTCCCTCAGACTCAGCGAGGGATCCCACCGCTACCGCCGCAGTGTCCTGGAGCTTCAGACTATTGGTCGGGGGATACAACTGGGGAGAATGACCAGTACCTCGCCCAGGCGGCCTCACCTGCTATGCTGAACAGGGGCCTTGTGAAGGGATGAGAAGATTGGAAGGGATAGGCAAGGAAGAGGGAAGGAAACGGCCGTGGCCTTAAGTTAGGTACCATCCCGGCATTCGCCTGGAGGAGAAGTGGGACACCACGGAAAACCACTTCCAGGATGGCTGAGGTGGGAATCGAACCCACCTCTACTCAGTTGACCTCCCGAGGCTGAATGGACCCCGTTCCAGCCCTCGTACCACTTTTCAAATTTCGTGGCAGAGCCGGGAATCGAACCCGGACCTCCGGGGGTGGCAGCTAATCACGCTAACCACTACACCACAGAGGCGGACTTTTGTTTCTTTTAACTATTTTAAAGATTTCTGTTAATAGTGCCTGTAATTTTGTTCTTTTACGTACATTGCTGTTAAAATGATAGGATACCTCGCAGCCAGGGAAGTTAAAGACAATGTATTTTTACACAAAATAGGCGATTTACGGGCCCACTCCAGCTAATGAGCGTTCCTCAAACCGGCTTTACACTCACCACGGCAGGGATCGAAGGAGAGAAGGAACTACTACTACTAAAATGTTTTAATTCCTCCCCTGAAGGCGGAAGCGGGTCTTTTAGACGGTGAGGCCGTCTCCCGGGTCGGGAGATTTGTTACGTCGAAGGGGATGCTCGGGGAAGGTGAGAGGATTGGCGGCCATGGCCTGTACTAGGAACTGTCCCGGCATTCGCCTTAGTGCGGGAGAATGGAAAACACAGAAAACCATTCTCAGGACAGGCGACGATTGGGGCCAGCCGTGAGGTCCAGCCCTGTCCCGTCTCCCGAATGCAGAGGCGTAGAGCCACGGTAGAGCCGTGGCCACCCCTCCTCTGCTCGGTTGGCCGGTCAGAGTGCAGAGTTGTTGGACCACGGACCAGCCGTGGCCACTTATGGGCCGAGACCCACTCTGCATCTACTGACGAGGGAAGGGATGGGAAGCTTACATTAAAAGACCAGAAATCTCTATACTGCAGATGAGTAAGATTTTCCTTTGTCCGTGATATTTTACAAGATATAAAATTAATGGTGATCTACATAAATTAGAAATACACAACATATATAAAATACGTAGCTGATTTTGATTGAGGAAATTGGATAAAAATCCATCGGAACTGTCATCTCTCAATGTAAGTAAGAACAATGTATAGATCTTACTTACGATAATTTATTTATTTTTCTTTGTTGTAGTTCTGAATATATATTTGTAAAGAATGTCAAACTCACAGTAATGAGCACAGAATATCCAGATTTCTTTCGCACCAATCCACTTAGGCGTGTCAGGCCTTTCGTATTAGGAAAATATTGTTCACTTTACGTCGCATCGACACAGATAGGTTTTATGGCGACGATGGGATAGGAAAGGGCTGGGAATGTGAAGGAATAGACTATGGCCTTAATTAAGAAACAATTCCAGCATTTTCCTGGTGTGAACATGGGAAATTACTGAAAACAATCTTCAGGGGTTCGAACCCACTATATCTCGAATGCAAGCTCAAAGCTGCGCAACCCTGACTGCACGGCCAACTTCGATTTGCCATTCCCGAAACTGTACCACGATTACTGAAAAGCGACCTCATCTGTCATAATACATTTCGATATTTAATCATTTGATTTTCTTTACAAAGTAGATTTTTTTTTGCTAGGGGCTTTACTCGCACCGACACAGATAGGTTTTATGTCGACGATAGGATAGGAAAGGCCTAGGAGTTGGAAGGAAGCGGCCGTAGCCTTAATTAAGGTACAGCCCCAGCATTCGCCTGGTGTGAAAATGGGAAACCACGGAAAACCATCTTCAGGGCTGCCGATAGTGGGATTCGAACCTACTATCTCCCGGATGCAAGCTCACAGCCGCGCGCCTCTACGCGCACGGCCAACTCGCCCGGTCAAAGTAGATTTAGTCATATACAAAAAAGCATGTAATGCCATTATAATGCATTTGTATAACCAGTTACAAGTTATAATTCAATTGTTTTATTTTGAACTTAGACAGCCAAGAGTATGAACAAAACATAATTGGATATACATTGGAAGTATAACTTCCAGTTTGATGAAGCAATTATAGTGACGAGGGGGACCTGAGCACTTTATTTTATAAGGTGGAACCCAGAGGTAAAATGTTTGATACCCGCTGGTTTAATATCTTCAGGATCAAATCAACGTTGGACCTGCCACACACACACACACACACACACACACACACACACACACACACACACACAAGCATATTTACGCTGTTAAAGTTGTGGCTCGAATTGTATGTACTCCTGAGGTCCTATGGCATACTGAACTAAAACAAATTCAAGTGAGGCACGAGTGGTTTAGGGCGCAATTTCACTCAGGGCGTTTTTCTCGAATTGCTTTTCGTCACCCGATGCAGGTAGATCTTATGGCGACGATGTGATAGGAAAGGGCTAGGAGTGGGAAGGAAGCGGCCGTGGCCTTAATTAAGGTAAAGCCCCAGCATTTGGCTGGTGTGAAAATTGAAAACCATCTTCTGGTCTGCCGACAGTGGGGTTTAAAACCACTATCTCCCGAACGCACGGCCACTCACTCGTTTATTTAAGTTTTCGTCTATTGCACTTCAGTAATGAGAAGTAACAGAGAGGTTAAAATAAAAGTTGTGACTAGAGGGGCAACAATATCTTGATAGCTATGTTTGTTGAATAATCTAATATGACTTAACATTCTCTGAATACCATGGGCAAATATAAATAATAATAAACCTTTGTGCAATTATTAAATCAAACTTACCCCAGTGAGCATGGATTCCAACGAAGATGGACTGAAAAGAGAAACAAATACATAATTAATTTAAAAATCTCTGGGACCTCCCTTAAAATTGTATGGTGTTAGTGAGACATGATAGCTGAGTGGCAACCCCGTTGGCTTCTCGCCGGCGTGGCCGCAGTTCGAATTGCGGCTAATTAATTTTATGATTTTTAAAAGGAAAAGTCACATCCGTTTGGTTCGGATTAGACGTACTACTTGAGATCCCGTAGCATATTGAAGTTACCAAATTCAAATCAGACAACGAGTGGTTCACGGCGTAATTTCCTCGTTGAAAATTCGTCGATTACATCTTTATGGTCTTAATTGCTGACTGTTGACAAATCTTACCACAAAGTATAAGTATATATTACAATTATTTCTACTAAAGAGACCGGCTGGAAATATGATAGGAATATAACTATAATTTGAATACGGTATGAATACAGCAGACAAAGAGCTAATCAGCTCTCAGCCAGGTGTTGTAAATAATAATAATAATAACAATAATAATAATAATAATAATAATAATAATAATAATAATAATAATAATAATAATGCTATTTGCTTTACGTCTCACCAACTACTTTTACGGTTTTTGGAGACGCCGAGGTGCCGGAATTTTGTCCCGCAGGAGTTCTTTTACGTGCCAGTAAATCTACCGACACGAGGATGACGTATTTGAGCACCTTCAAATACCGCCGGACTGAGCCAGGATCGAACCTGCCAAGCTGGGGTCAGAAGGTCAGAACCTCAACCGTCTGAGCCACTCAGCCCGGCTGTAAAAAAAAAACTTCGGGCACGAGAGTACTCGTAGAAAGTCCACACAACGGACATTACTCCTTTCAAGATTTGGGAATCTGAAGTTAACACAGCGTTCCCAAGAAGAATAACATAAATGACATGTGGAAGGAAAAACCGTGAAGTTTTCAGTCTCTCTTAACACATATCCTACGATGAAGACGAAGAGGGATTATGTTTACTCTCACAGACAAGTAAATAGGCTACTTAGTTGACAATTATCTGTATGATAGTTCTCGTTGATTACATTTTAAAATGAATAAGGTCGTAAGTTGATTGAAAAGCTTACCAAAAAGAGCGCTGCTAGCAGGCAGGTGTTGGGCATGGTGAAAGCCACGTGGTAGCGAAAGAGGAAGCAGTGTAAGTTGAACGACTTTAACGGATATTTATATAAAATATTATCATATAAAATGTTACGAAATAGAAAAGAGTGATTTTTTATCTCATATCACGGAGGGATAAAGACATTTTAGTACCCTAGAAAATTGCTGTGGAAAATACTTTATTAGCAATGGCAGGCGAGTGTTGAAGGTTATTGTAATTATGATGCAGTAAGTGTTAACCATGTCTAACAAAGATGTGATAAAAATTATAATATATGATAACGTAAATAGAGTAATTTGTATTATACTATTTCAGTACCATCTGTCAAGAAAGTTAGGCCACTTTTGAACATTCTTCTATAAAGCAATGGACATCAGAAATTAATTTGAGAGAGATGGACTTTCATACTTCAATTATCACTATATTTCTCTCTTCCAAATTATAAGTAGTTCTGGAGAATAGCAATGTTTAGTATTGGTGAGCATATAAATATAAGTAATTTTGGAACGGATTTGATTGAAGTCGATTTGGCGCAGAACTGAGGCAGTGCAGTCAAAGTACGAAGGAGAACATTTTATAAGTCACTCGATGATTTAGCAGACTATTGCTCTGTGTAACGCTTACCGATGGAACAACATACAACAAAATAACAGAAGGTATTGGGAAAAGTGGGCGTAATTATTTAATAAGCTTATATATGTATTTCCTTAAAAGTACTTAAAGCTTCCCAATGTAAAGGGAATAGCATCTAAGAAACATGATCAGTTTCCAACAGGATTTGTAGTCGATTATAATGTTTCCTGACTGATATTTATGTGACGTTAAATGGTTCCTATTCACATGTTTAATGCAGCACGTTAAACATATATTTTAGACATGTTAATAAGAACTGAGACAGTGCATTCATCGTGCGAAGGAGTAGAACCAATTTATGAGTCACTCGATGATTTAGCAGTATAGCGCTTACGGATGGTAAGGTTTATTTTTGCTCGTTGCTTTACGTCGCACCGACACAGATAGGTTCTATGGCGACGATGGGATAGGGAAGGGCTAGGAGTGGGAAGGAAGCGGCAGTGGCTCAGCATTTGCCTGGTGTGAAAATGGGAAACCACGGAAAACCATCTTCAGGGCTGCCGACAGTGGGGTTCGAACCTACTAACTCCCGAATACTGGATACTGGCCCCACTTAAGCGACTGCAGCTATAAAGCTCGGTCGGATGGTAAGGGACACTGGCTATCAATTAAGTAATACGTGGTTGCCAGCCATTAAGAATTTACCTAGGTAGTCCACTTCCCTGTCCTTCCACTATTGTTATTTCGTTTTGGTGTCTTCCGAATTCGTACGTTCCTTATCACCAGATGGTTCGTTCCAAGCTATGTGCTAAGTATCATCAAACACAGTAGAGACAATACGCTACACTTCCGGATTTAGCCTTGTTAAAATGGGAGACAAGTCGCAAGTGGCGCTCCTAGTGGCTTAACCTGAAAATTCGCTCTAAATTCAAATATCAATGGAAAAGTATATACGAAAATAGATAAATAAATTACGTCTAGAAAGAAAGTGTTACTAAGATATTAACTTCAAAGTTGCTGAAGCAATTCTGGATAAATGAATGAAGAATTATTTAACAGGTTATTATATAAAGACTGAAATTAGACATATAGTCAAGATGTGAAATGGACTGCTGTGAAAGGGCTTGGTCTTTCATTTATGCATTACTTTTTTAGCTTTAGCATTCCTGCCTGAACGTTCACGGCTAGATTTTTCTTTTTCTCATTTAAAAGCATTGTATCATCATATTAATACACTTGTCAACAAAAATATCGGCACATTCCTCACACACATGATTCAATGAATTTACATTTAAGGGCTGGGCAATTTTCCTTTTAACTCGAAGCCTACTAACAGAAAGAAAAACTATAAATTTATCCTCAAAAACATTCATACTTTCCTTATAAGCAATACTTGCAATAATAATAATAATAATAATAATAATAATAATAATAATAATAATAATTTCGTGTTGCTATTTCTAGCCGAGTGCAGCTCTTGTAAGGCAGACCCTCTGATGCGGGTGGGCGGCATCTGCCATGTGTAGGTAACTGCGTGTTATTGTGGTGGAGGATAGTGCTGTGTGTGGCGTGTGAGTTGCAGGGATGTTGGGGACAGCACAAACACCCAGCCTTCGAGCCATTGGAATTAACCAATGAAGGTTAAAATTCCCGACCCGGTCGGGAATCGAACCCGGAACCCTCTTAACCGAAAGCCAGTATGCTGGCCATTCAGCCAACGAGTCGGACAATACTTGCCATAATGATATTACATTAGGGTAAAGTAAATTTGCATCATCATATTGTTTCACCAAAATATGTACATTTCTTAAATCACCCATATTTTCTTCAGTGCTTGACAACGCATTACGGCATTTCTAATGGGGTAACATGGAACACAACCAGCCACACTCATATGCATATGTAGGTATTTTCCTGAATTAAATCAAACCCACAGATCTCACCTACAACAACACATCGGTATTGAAGGTTAACTGCTGCATTATACAATAAAATATGCGTATTATATTTTAAGCCAGTTAAAATATGGGTCGAGCAGGTCAGAAAATTATGAAGTACTATAAAAATCTCCTTGTCACTGGAAGAATATATATGCAAACACAATATTACTTACATTTTCTTGTCACAAGGGAAACGGAAGAAAGACCGCGCATTCTTCTCTACTTCATAGTTACTGCAGCCAAACACAGTACATACCTTTCCCCTCATGCTGAGAGGATCAGCAATGACACACGCTACTATTTAATTATCTAAACTCACTGAAAACGCATAAATAACACCAAAAACTTCACACACAAACACACGTGCTCTTATGACAGAATCATTAGTTCTCAGGTCAGTCCGCTAGAGAGAGCTCTAATAGCTGTCCCTCGATATCTCGCGGAGTGTCGCGTATTGTCTCTACTGTATTTGGTATCATACTTTGATAAAGTGTGTACAACGGCTTTGCCACCCCTCCGCTCGCACATCGTCTCACGCCATTATCATCCTCTGGTTTTCTCCACACACTTTCTTTCCATTCTTCAGCTCTGTTCTATTTATCCTAGGTGTCTTTCGTTGCACTGTACTTCATTTGATAATTTTCCGTATACATCTACATACGGTGTGGTGGAACACCTTAAATGGAGCTTCTCTCGTGAGCTCCCTCTTGCAATGCTAACGATGTGCCGGCATACAGCGAGCCATCTGGTGGCGAATGGGCGTACCTCTACAGCGACCAACGGTAAAGCATTCTTAAATTAAAACCTTCATTACTGTAGAAGTTTTCCCTCGTGAGCAGACGAGATTTTCTTCTGAAGACGCTGAGCAAAGTTCGTTGCAAAACGTAAAGAGTTTCATTTTGATTTCTTGACACGGCATAAGCCGAAAAGCCTATATCATATCTACAAGTACTGGCCGTGAAAGCATCTACTACTACTACTAAAAGTTTTCATTCCTCCCTTGATGGGAGAGGCGGGCTTCTTAGACGGTGACGCCGTCTCTCAGGCCTGGAGATTTGTTACGGTTAAGGAGATTTTCGGAGAAGGTGAGGGGGTTGGCGGCCGTGGCCTATATTAGGACTTGTCCCGGCATTCGCCTCAGTGCGGGAGAATGGAAAACCACTCCCAGGACAGCCGATGCTTGAGGCCAGCCGTGAGGTCCAGCCCCTGTCCCATCTCCCGAATGCAGAGGCATAGAGCCACGATAGAGCCATGACCACCCCTCCTTTGAGCTGTTGGACCACGGATCATCCGTGGCCATTTATGGGTCGAGACTCACTCTGCATCTGTCTGTCTGTTAGGTCATCAGCCCAGAGGCTGGTTGGATCCTCAAATAGCACCACCAAAGGTTATGCGGTTATAAGGAAATCCCAAAAACCAGCGGCAGTACCAAAATGAGGCGTACTAGGCAAGATAAAGAGTGAGGTAGTTTGCCATTGCTTTCCTCACTGGGTCAGAAAGTACCATTACTCTGCATCTACCGACAAAAAAAAAGACACTGAACACAAAAATTATAGGAAAGAAAAACAGAAGCACACACTTCTTCTGGCACGTGTGAAAGCTTATCACAGAGCTCTCGCATGCTGGCACAACGCGTCCATCATCCGTATTCGAACGGGTCTCCTCTGACTGAGATACACACATCTGAAATCCCTAAACCATCTACCTCTTCATAATTCTGACAAGGAAACATCTCATAACTGCCAGTTGTTATTTCCATAGTAGTATAATTGGATGGTTCGGCCGCCTCCTCCTCCTCCCGCCGCCTCCTCCGCCTCCTCCTCCGCCGCCGCCTCCGCCTCCGCCGCCGCCGCCCGCGGGAAATTTGAATTTTGGCGGGAAATTTGAATTTTGGCGCGAGATTTGAATTTGTAAACAAAGCCACGTGCTTTTTGACAGCTGTCATCGACAACAACGCAACGTTAACCTCACTGCTGCCATCTTGACGGGCCTAAACCTCACTAGTGCCAACTTAACCTAACTAGCATGAGGTAAACAAAGCCACGTGTTTTTGACAGCCACGTGCTTTTTGACAGACAACAACGCATCGCTAACCTCAGTACTGCCATCTTGACGGGCCTAACCTTAGTGGTACCAACTTAACCTCACTAGCATGAGGTAAACAAAGCCACGTGCTTTTTGACAGCCACGTGCTTTTCGACAGATTTGTAAACAAAGCCACGTGCTTCTTGACAGACAACAACGCATCGCTAACCTAAGTACTGCCATCTTGACGGGCCTAACCTTAGTGGTACCAACTTAACCTCACTAGCATGAGGTAAACAAAGCCACGTGCTTTTTGACAGCCACGTGCTTTTCGACAGATTTGTAAACAAAGCCACGTGCTTTTTGACAGACAACAACGCATCGCTAACCTCAGTACTGCCATCTTGACGGGCCTAACCTTAGTGGTACCAACTTAACCTCACTAGCATGAGGTAAACAAAGCCACGTGCTTTTTGACAGCCACGTGCTTTTCGACAGATTTGTAAACAAAGCCACGTGCTTTTTGACAGACAACAACGCATCGCTAACCTCAGTACTGCCATCTTGACGGGCCTAAACCGCAGTAGTACCAACTTAACCTAACTAGCGCGAAATAAACAAAGCCACGTGCTTTTTGACAGCCACGTGCTTTTTTGACAGCTGTCATCCGCCATCTTTAAACTACAGAGCACCGTGCTACCCTCTTTCGTCACCTGTCATCGGCAGTGCTGCCATCTTGACGGGCCTAAACCTTAGTGCTACCAACTTAACCTCACTAGCTCGAGATAAACAAATCTACGTGCTTTTTGACAGCCACGTGCTTTTTTGATAGCTGTCATCCGCCATCTTTAATCTATAGAGCACAGTGCTGCCCTCTTTAGCTACTTACCTTTGAAATGTGGTGGCGGATAATTTGAAAAATGCTTTCCGACAAGCAGCCATCTTTAATCCAGAGAGAACAGTGCTGCTCCGGTGACGGCAAATTCCACGTGCTCTTGTTTGAAAACAAACTCACGTGCTTTTTTGACAGCTGTCATCTGCCATCTTTAATCTATAGAGCACAGTGCTGCCCTCTTTAGTTTGAAATGTGGTGGTGGTAAATTCCACGTGCTCTTGTTTGGAAACAAAGCCATGTGCTTTTTTGACAGCTGTCATCCGCCATCTTTAATCAACAGAGCACTGTGCTACTATCATGCGGGCAATTTCATCACCTGTCATCCGCCATCTTTAATCCACAGAACACTATGCTGCCCTCTTTGTGGCTACTACCTTAAGCACGTAGTAGCGGGCAATTTGAAAAGTTCTGTTAGCTATCATCCGCCATCTTTAATCAAGAGAGCACTGTGCTGCCATCTTTAGCTAGATACCTTTGAAATGTGGTGGCGGCAAATTGAAAAATTCCACGTGCTCTTGTTTGGAAACAAACTCACGTGCTTTTTCGACAGCTACCATCCGCCATCTTTAATCAACAGAGCATAGTGCTACCCTCTTTAGTTTGAAATGTGATGGCGGCAAATTCCACATGCTCTTGTTTGGTAAACATAGCCATGTGCTTTTTTTGACAGCTGTCATCCGCCATCTTTAATACAGAGAGCACCGTGCTGCCCTCTTTATCGTAGTAGATGTAAATTCGTCACCTGTCATCCGCAGTGCTGCCATCTTTAGCTAGATACCTTTGAAAAGTGGTGGCGGATAATTTAAAAAGAAAAATTCTACAGCAGCCCTCTCTCGACGCTAATTGCATAAGATGGCGGCTATACATGACTCCTTAAGGGTGCTTACGCAAGATGGCTGCTATACACAGGTTCTTATGAGACGCCCTTGGGATGCTTGCGCAAGATGGCAGTTATACATGGCTCCTTATGAGATGCCCTAGGGATGCTTGCGCAAGATAGCGGCTGCTCTTATGGGACGGCTTAAGGGTCCTTGCACAAGATAGCTTGAGACGCCCTAAGGATGCTTGCGCAAGATGGCGAACACAAGATGGCGGCTATACACAACTCCTTATGAGACGCTTTAAGGGTGCTTGCGCAAGATGGTTGCTACTCTTAGCTTAGAGGCTAACGTGTCGTGATAGTTCGATTCATTAAATTTAGGGCTAAAATCCAAAATGTTAAATATATCGAAAACGGTGCACCGTAGAGCAAAACGGACAAAATTTTTCTGCCTAATACCTAGGTTCGCAGTATGAGGAACAAGAAAATCATAGTCTAATGATGGGATCAACGGTTCGGTTCCTACTTAGGCCCTTTGGCATTTGCTCTGTTTTAGCTTGTATTGAAGCGAGTCTTCGTAACATGATCAGGTCTAGCTATGGTAGAGAGTATAACGTACCGTGCAGGTTCGATTCATTAAATTTGGAGGCTTAAATGCAAAATGTTAAATATCTCGAAAACGATGCATCGTAGAGCAAAACGGACAAAATTTTTCCGCCTAATACGTAGGTTCGTAGTATCAGGAACAAGAAAAAACATAGTCTAATGATGAGATCAACGGTTCGATTCCTACTTAAGCCCTTTGCCATTCGCAGCTATCTATTTCTACAAGATGGTGGCTGCTCTTATGAGAAACAAGATGCCTTGAGACGTCCTAGGGATGCTTACGCAAGATGGCAGACACAAAATGGTGACTATACATAGCTCCTTATGAGACGGCCTAGGGGTGCTCGCACAAGATGGCGGCTACTCTTATGAAGAAAGCTAGCTTAGAGGCTACTGCGCAAGATAACAGCTGCTGTTATGCATGTGGTGGAGGGCAATTTGAAATTCTATGTGCTTAATCAACAGAGCACCCTGCTGCCCTCTTTAGCTGAAATGTGGTGGTGGATAATTTGAAAAATTCTTTTGACAGCTATCATCTTTAAACAAAGGCGACTATACATAGGCTGTTAAGGCCTTATCATTCTCCTCCTCCTCCTCCTCCTCCTCCTCCTCCCCCTCCTCCTCCTCCTTCTCTACCTCCTCCTCCGCCTCTTATGTCAAGGCATAGCTTTATATCGAACAAGTTTAAACCTGCATCGCGAAGGCAAGCGTGTGCAGCGATAACATTATTGTGCATGTTTAGACTTTCGAAACATAAGAAGAGTAGAATCAAACGCTGTACTCGATACGACATGTGATCAGAACATTGATTGATGCGTTCAGAAAACAAAATAAGTGATCAAGACTAGAATCGAACAATGTACTCAATACATCATGTGTTTAGAATATGTCAGGGGATACGCTTGTTCTAAGAAGATCAGATTGAAACATAACAAGACTAGAATAGAACACTGTAATCGATGTTGTTAACTTCAACATGTGATCAGAACATTGATTGATGTGTTCAGAACACAAAATAAGTGATCATGACTAGAATCGAACACTGTACTCGATACAACATGTGATCAGAACATTGAGAACACAAAATAAGTGATCAAGACTAGAATCGAACACTGTACTCAATACAACATGTGTTTAGAAAATGTTAGGGGGTACCCTTGTTCTAAGAAGATCAGAATGAAACATAACAAGACTAGAATCGAACACTGTAATCGATGTTGTTAACCTCAACATATGATCAGAACATTGTTTGATGTGTTCAGAGCAAAAGTACAATTTTGATGATTTGCGCAGCTAACTCGCTCGGTAAACGATATAGCCAAAGTATATCTTCAAATTATTTACCTTCCATCATTCGTCTTGTGTGTAAAAATCAGTCGAACAAGTTATCGTATAAACATGGCTGAAAAAAAATCGTGATAGGGTATGGAACCGAGGGGTTACATCTTATCAGAAGGGCAAAAAGGATGAAAGGACTCTTCCTCCTCCTTACCGCACATTCCTGGGCTAAAGGGCTAATGGGCTAAAGGGCTAATGGGCTAAAGGTCTAAAGGGCTAATGGGCTAAAGGGCTAAAGGTGCAACAACCTCATCGATCGCTATCAGCAAGAACGCTTGTACTTTGTTAAGTGTAGAAAATTAATCTTTATTGGTAAATGGTTTTATGTTCAGAACAAGGAATGGAACCTAGGGGTTACGTCTTACCTAATAAAATCCCCGAGGTGCGATGAGTTACGTTTTCGAACTAGTGTTTGGAACACTGAACTTTTCAAGATGGCAAGAGTGAGGTTAGCAATGTTCTGTTGTTGGATTTTAAATTCCGCGCTACAACATGCATAAGGTGGCAGCCCTTGAGGTTTACTCCCGTAAAGATGGCAAGAGTGAGGTTAGCAATGTTCCGTTGTTGGATTTTTAAAATTCCCCGCTATAACATGCAAAAGGTGGCAGCCTTGAGGTTTACCGCCGTAAAGATGGCAGCAGTGAGGTTAGCGACGCTCCATTGTCCTTCAAAGTGAGGTTAGGGTTCGTCAAGAAGACAGCTGTCAAAAAAGCACGTGGCTATGTTTACCAAACAAGAGCACGTGGTCGTGAGGTCACGGTCACGTAGTATGCTGCCTCAGCATGCAAAGTTCAATGTCTACACCTACGTAGTTAACACTCTGCTATGTTCACAAGATTTTTATACATCACTATTCTTTATGTTTTAAGTTCATTCACATAGGCTATGCTAAGATAGCAGCACAAACACATGCGAACTTTGTACATTCTAATGGAATAAGTTTAGTACTGTGTGCGTCATGGATACATGATGTGTGCACGCATTTAATCTTGACTATACGTAATGCTGCTGCTTTGTTTACAAGATTTTTATACATTGCTATTCTTTATGCTTTAAGTTCGTGCACGCACAAGCGATACTCGTACGCTCTAGCAGGAGAAGTTTAGTACGATATTCGATACATACATTATCGATAGGTGATGTGTACACGCTTTAGAACATAGCCCATCTTTATGCTTTAAGTTCGTGCACATGGGTTAGGGATACACAAAAGCGATTGCTACATGCTCTAGCGGAAGAAGTCTAGTACGATAGTAGATGCATGTAAAATCGATAGGTTATGCTAAGATAGCAGCACACTTACATGATTTTAGCACAATCTAGTGGGAAAAGTTTAGTATGATAGTCGTTTCGTGCAAAATCATTAGGTAATGTGTAAACGCTTCGAAACAAGGCTATTCTTTGTACTTTAAGTTCATGCGTACAGGTTATGCTAAGATAGCGGCACAATCTAGCGCAAGAAGTTTAGTACGAGAGTCGATGTATGTAAAATCGATAAGTAATGAGTACACGCTTTAAAACATGGTTATTCTTCGTACTTTCAGTTCATGCATCTTAGTTATGCTAAGATAGCAGCACAATCTAGCGGAAGAAGTTTAGTACGATATTTGTTGCATGCAAATCGATAGGTGATGTGTACACACTTTGAAACATGGCTATTCTTTTTACTTTAAGGTCATGCGTATAGGTTATGCTAGGATAGCAGCACAATCTAGCGGGAGGAGATTAGTACGAGAGTCAATGCATGCAAAATCCATAGGTAATGTGTACATGCTTTGAAACATGGCTATTCTTTGTACTTTTAAGTTCATGTGTATAAGTTATGCTAAGATGCCAGCACAATCTAGCGGAAGAAGTTTAGTACGAGAGTCAATGCATGCAAAATCGATAGGTAATGTGTACACGCTTTGAAACATGGCTATTCTTTGTACCTTAAGGCCATGCGTATAGGTTATGCTAAGATACCAGCACAATCTAGCGGAAGAAGTTTAGTACGAGAGTCGATGCTTGTAAAATCGATGGGTAATGTGTACACACTTTGAAACATGGCTATTCTTTTTACTTTAAGGTCATGCGTATTGGTTATGCTAAGATAGCAGCACGATCTAGCGGAAGGAGTTTAGTACGAGAGTCAATACATGCAAATTCGATAGTTGATGTGTACACGCTTTGAAACATGACTAATCATTGTACTTTAAGTTCATTGGTATAGGTTATGCTAAGATAGAAGCACAATCTAGCGGAATAAATTTAGTACGAGATTTGATGCATGCAAAATCAATAAGTAATGTGTACACGCTTTGAAACATGGCTATTCTTTGTACTTTAAGTTCATGCGTACAGGTTATGCTAAGATAGCAGCACAACCTAGCGGAAGAAGTTTAGTACAATATTTGTTGCATGCAAAGTCGATAGGTAATGTGTACACACTTTGAAACATGGCTATTCTTTTTACTTTAAGGTCATGCGTATTGGTTATGCTAAGATACCAGCACGATCTAGCGGAAGGAGTTTAGTATGAGAGTCAATACATGCAAATTCGATAGTTGATGTGTACACGCTTTGAAACATGGCTATTCTTTGTACTTTTAAGGTCATGCGTATTGGTTATGCTAAGATAGCAGCACGATCCAGCGGAAGGGGTTTAGTACGAGAGTCAATACATGCAAATTCGATAGTTGATGTGTACACGCTTTGAAACATGACTAATCATTGTACTTTAAGTTCATTGGTATAGGTTATGCTAAGATAGCAGCACAATCTAGCGGAATAAATTTAGTACGAGATTTGATGCATGCAAAATCAATAAGTAATGTGTACACGCTTTGAAACATGGCTATTCTTTGTACTTTAAGTTCATGCGTACAGGTTATGCTAAGATAGCAGCACAACCTAGCGGAAGAAGTTTAGTACGATATTTGTTGCATGCAAAGTCGATAGGTAATGTGTACACACTTTGAAACATGGCTATTCTCTGTACTTTAAGTTCATGCGTATAAGTTATGCTAAGATAGCGGCACAATCTACCTGCAGAAGTTTAGTACGAGAGTCGATATATGCAAAGTCGATAGGTAATGTGTACACGCTTTAAAACATGGTTATTCTTCGTACTTTCAGTTCATGCATCTTAGTCATGCTAAGATAGCAGCACAATCTAGCGGAAGAAGTTTAGTACGAGAGTCGATGCGTGAAAAATCGATAGGTAATGTGTACACGCTTTGAAACATGGCTATTCATTGTACTTTAAAGTCATGCTAAGATAGCAGCCCGATCTAGCGGATGAAGTTTAGTTCGATGGTCGATGTATGTAAAATCGATAGGTGATGTGTACACGCTTTGAAACATAGCAATTCATACTGCTGCTCTGTTCCCAAGACTTTTAAGAATAGCTAAACCTAATGCTGCTCTTAGCGACGTCGAGCTAAGGATTGATTACGTGACCGTGACGTCACGACCACGTGCTCTTGTTTGGTAAACATAGCCACGTGCTTTTTTGACAGCTGTCTTCTTGACGAACCGTAACCTCACTTTGAAGGACAATGGAGCGTCGCTAACCTCACTGCTGCCATCTTTACGGCGGTAAACCTCAAGGCTGCCACCTTTTGCATGTTATAGCGGGGAATTTTAAAAATCCAACAACGGAACATTGCTAACCTCACTCTTGCCATCTTTACGGGAGTAAACCTCAAGGGCTGCCACCTTATGCATGTTGTAGCGCGGAATTTAAAATCCAACAACAGAACATTGCTAACCTCACTCTTGCCATCTTGAAAAGTTCAGTGTTCCAAACACTAGTTCGAAAAACGTAACTCATCGCACCTCGGGGATTTTATTAGGTAAGACGTAACCCCTAGGTTCCATTCCTTGTTCTGAACATAAAACCATTTACCAATAAAGATTAATTTTCTACACTTAACAAAGTACAAGCGTTCTTGCTGATAGCGATCGATGAGGTTGTTGCACCTTTAGCCCTTTAGCCCATTAGCCCTTTAGCCCTTTAGCCCATTAGCCCTTTAGCCCATTAGCCCTTTAGCCAAGGAATGTGCGGTAAGGAGGAGGAAGAGTCCTTTCATCCTTTTTGCCCTTCTGATAAGATGTAACCCCTCGGTTCCATACCCTATCACGATTTTTTTTCAGCCATGTTTATGCGATAACTTGTTCGACTGATTTTTACACACAAGACGAATGATGGAAGGTAAATAATTTGAAGATATACTTTGGCTATATCGTTTACCGAGCGAGTTAGCTGCGCAAATCATCAAAATTGTACTTTTGCTCTGAACACATCAAACAATGTTCCGATCATATGTTGAGGTTAACAACATCGATTACAGTGTTCGATTCTAGTCTTGTTATGTTTCATTCTGATCTTCTTAGAACAAGGGTACCCCCTAACATGTTCTAAACACATGTTGTATTGAGTACAGTGTTCGATTCTAGTCTTGATCACTTATTTTGTGTTCTCAATGTTCTGATCACATGTTGTATCGAGTACAGTGTTCGATTCTAGTCATGATCACTTATTTTGTGTTCTGAACACATCAATCAATGTTCTGATCACATGTTGAAGTTAACAACATCGATTACAGTGTTCTATTCTAGTCTTGTTATGTTTCAATCTGATCTTCTTAGAACAAGCGTATCCCCTGACATATTCTAAACACATGATGTATTGAGTACATTGTTCGATTCTAGTCTTGATCACTTATTTTGTTTTCTGAACGCATCAATCAATGTTCTGATCACATGTCGTATCGAGTGCAGCGTTTGATTCTACTCTTCTTATGTTTCGAAAGTCTAAACATGCACAATAATGTTATCGCTGCACACGCTTGCCTTCGCGATGCAGGTTTAAACTTGTTCGATATAAAGCTATGCCTTGACATAAGAGGCGGAGGAGGAGGTAGAGAAGGAGGAGGAGGAGGGGGAGGAGGAGGAGGAGGAGGAGGAGGAGGAGGAGGAGGAGGAGGAGGAGGAGAATGATAAGGCCTTAACAGCCTATGTATAGTCGCCTTTGTTTAAAGATGATAGCTGTCAAAAGAATTTTTCAAATTATCCACCACCACATTTCAGCTAAAGAGGGCAGCAGGGTGCTCTGTTGATTAAGCACATAGAATTTCAAATTGCCCTCCACCACATGCATAACAGCAGCTGTTATCTTGCGCAGTAGCCTTTAAGCTAGCTTTCTTCATAAGAGTAGCCGCCATCTTGTGCGAGCACCCCTAGGCCGTCTCATAAGGAGCTATGTATAGTCACCATTTTGTGTCTGCCATCTTGCGTAAGCATCCCTAGGACGTCTCAAGGCATCTTGTTTCTCATAAGAGCAGCCACCATCTTGTAGAAATAGATAGCTGCGAATGGCAAAGGGCTTAAGTAGGAATCGAACCGTTGATCTCATCATTAGACTATGTTTTTTCTTGTTCCTGATACTACGAACCTACGTATTAGGTGGAAAAATTTTGTCCGTTTTGCTCTACGATGCATCGTTTTCGATATATTTAACATTTTGGATTTAAGCCCTAAATGTAATGAATCGAACTATCACGACACGTTAGCCTCTAAGCTAAGAGTAGCAACCATCTTGCGCAAGCACCCTTAAAGCGTCTCATAAGGAGTTGTGTATAGCCGCCATCTTGTGTCCGCCATCTTGCGCAAGCATCCTTAGGGCGTCTCATAAGGAGCCATGTATAACTGCCATCTTGCGCAAGCATCCCAAGTGCGTCTCATAAGAACCTGCGTATAGCAGCCATCTTGCGTAAGCACCCTTAAGGAGTCATGTATAGCCGCCATCTTATGCAATTAGCGTCGAGAGAGGGCTGCTGTAGAATTTTTCTTTTTAAATTATCCGCCACCACTTTTCAAAGGTATCTAGCTAAAGATGGCAGCACTGCGGATGACAGGTGACGAATTTACATCTACTACGATAAAGAGGGCAGCACGGTGCTCTCTGTATTAAAGATGGCGGATGACAGCTGTCAAAAAAAGCACATGGCTATGTTTACCAAACAAGAGCATGTGGAATTTGCCGCCATCACATTTCAAACTAAAAAGGGTAGCACTATGCTCTGTTGATTAAAGATGGCGGATGGTAGCTGTCGAAAAAGCACGTGAGTTTGTTTCCAAACAAGAGCACGTGGAATTTTTCAATTTGCCGCCACCACATTTCAAAGGTATCTAGCTAAAGACGGCAGCACAGTGCTCTCTTGATTAAAGATGGCGGATGATAGCTAACAGAACTTTTCAAATTGCCCGCTACTACGTGCTTAAGGTAGTAGCCACAAAGAGGGCAGCATAGTGTTCTGTGGATTAAAGATGGCGGATGACAGGTGATGAAATTGCCCGCATGATAGTAGCACAGTGCTCTGTTGATTAAAGATGGCGGATGACAGCTGTCAAAAAAGCACATGGCTTTGTTTCCAAACAAGAGCACGTGGAATTTACCACCACCACATTTCAAACTAAAGAGGGCAGCACTGTGCTCTATAAATTAAAGATGGCAGATGACAGCTGTCAAAAAAGCACGTGAGTTTGTTTTCAAACAAGAGCACGTGGAATTTGCCGTCACCGGGGCAGCACTGTTCTCTCTGGATTAAAGATGGCTGCTTGTCGAAAAGCATTTTTCAAATTATCCGCCACCACATTTCAAAGGTAAGTAGCTAAAGAGGGCAGCACTGTGCTCTATAGATTAAAGATGGCGGATGACAGCTATCAAAAAAGCACGTGGCTGTCAAAAAGCACGTAGATTTGTTTATCTCGAGCTAGTGAGGTTAAGTTGGTAGCACTAAGGTTTAGGCCCGTCAAGATGGCAGCACTGCCGATGACAGG
Organism: Anabrus simplex; assembly: GCF_040414725.1. Lineage (NCBI taxonomy): Eukaryota > Metazoa > Arthropoda > Insecta > Orthoptera > Tettigoniidae > Anabrus > Anabrus simplex. Next base: position 1,596,771,133 of record NC_090265.1, on the reverse strand, counting down.
TGACGAAAGAGGGTAGCACGGTGCTCTGTAGTTTAAAGATGGCGGATGACAGCTGTCAAAAAAGCACGTGGCTGTCAAAAAGCACGTGGCTTTGTTTATCTCGCGCTAGTTAGGTTAAGTTGGTACTACTGCGGTTTAGGCCCGTCAAGATGGCAGTACTGAGGTTAGCGATGCGTTGTTGTCTGTCAAAAAGCACGTGGCTTTGTTTACAAATCTGTCGAAAAGCACGTGGCTGTCAAAAAGCACGTGGCTTTGTTTACCTCATGCTAGTGAGGTTAAGTTGGTACCACTAAGGTTAGGCCCGTCAAGATGGCAGTACTGAGGTTAGCGATGCGTTGTTGTCTGTCAAAAAGCACGTGGCTTTGTTTACAAATCTGTCGAAAAGCACGTGGCTGTCAAAAAGCACGTGGCTTTGTTTACCTCATGCTAGTGAGGTTAAGTTGGTACCACTAAGGTTAGGCCCGTCAAGATGGCAGTACTGAGGTTAGCGATGCGTTGTTGTCTGTCAAAAAGCACGTGGCTGTCAAAAAACACGTGGCTTTGTTTACCTCATGCTAGTTAGGTTAAGTTGGCACTAGTGAGGTTTAGGCCCGTCAAGATGGCAGCAGTGAGGTTAGCGTTGCGTTGTTGTCGATGACAGCTGTCAAAAAGCACGTGGCTTTGTTTACAAATTCAAATCTCGCGCCAAAATTCAAATTTCCCGCCAAAATTCAAATTTCCCGCGGGCGGCGGCGGCGGCGGCGGAGGCGGCGGCGGAGGAGGAGGCGGAGGAGGCGGCGGGAGGAGGAGGAGGCGGCCGAACCATCCAATTATACTACTTTCCATATTTTCATTTAACTCAAGTGTTCTTAGACCGAACTATTGAAAGAAAACACAGTGTGGAATTCATGGGTCCATGGCCTTAAACGACAATAACACGGCACACCACTCTTCACGGTGGGGAGAAAGAACGAAAGATAAAGTTTCCCTTCTACTGTACTCGACTAGGTTAGTCGCACGGTCCTTCATATTCACTGGCTGCCACTGCCATCCCCGTCATAATTACAGCGGCTAATTCTCCTCCTAGGATACACGTACTGTATTATTGCCCCAGTTCATTTATTTCTCCCAAGTGTTTCATATCACCGCAGAGTTCCCATGGACTATTATTCATTTACTCTTTATTCTCTCATTTTTTTAAGTCCATTACCTCGGGGCATTACAACAATCTATTTACTTATTTCATACCTCATCGTACACTATCTTGGACATTCGGTCTTATCATTACTTCACACATGCGTATCCTAGTTCCTTGAGCGTAGTGCTGTCACTAACATTTATCTCATATCTCATATTTTCTCTCCACTTGCCGTCAATTCTTATCACTCTCTCAATTTCCTGGCGCCCCCTCCAAATCAATACTGTTTCGCACGAAAAATAAACGAGCACTCCAAACGGGAGTCTCATAATAACCCTTAAAAATCAGGGGGAAATTAAATAATATCCCTACAATTTTCTTCCTAAATAACACAGTCTGTTATCTTAGTCAGAACTCCTCATTCTTGATGTCCATGCCTTAATACTAATGTACGTGTCAGTTTGGGAGTGCAAAATATCTAAATGAACCCTTGAGCATAGGGCTGCACTTCCCACGACAACCATATTGAATAGCAAGAACGAACTTTTGGACAGGGTCACTTGCAATCATCGCTCGCTGGTGTATCCCTCCCGTCTAAGGAAAGCAAATGTTGTAATTAGTGGTATACTAATAAATAATTTCGTGTGGCTATTACTAGCCGATTGCAGCCCTTGTAAGGCAGACCCACCGATGAGGGTGGGCGGCATCTGCCATGTATAGGTAACTGCGTGTTAGTGTGGTGGAAGATAGTGTTATGTGTGGTGTGTGAGTTGCAGGGATGTTGGGGACATCCCAAACACCCAGCCCCCGGGTCATTGGAATTAGCCAATTAATGTTAAAATCCCCGATCCGGCCGGGAATCGAACCCGGGACCCTCTGAACAGAAGGCCAGTACACTGACCATTCAGCCAACGAGTTGGACAGTGGTATACTAAGGAGGCCAGATGTACCATCGAAGAAGTTTGGCCCGTTGAACGAAGAGCTTCAGTGGGTGGCCGAAAGTTCCGCATTTCTCTTTGTAGACGGCAACAGTTCTTCAGCAGGGATGGACTTCACCTCAACCAGCGAGCAGTGGCAAGACTAGGTGAACTATTTTCGAGGGTTACCGAGTCATTTTCCACCCAACCGGATAACGCCGCAGAACGGGCAGTCGAATGATGATCCACGACGCGAGCAGATTCGATGCAGCTACAGCGACAACGGGGCCATCAACAGGATATTGTGAGAGGCAGTGATAACGGATCGGGTTAGTTTCCTAGATTCTTGTAGGTAAACTGTGGAAGAATTGGTAATAAAATCGCAAAATTCGAAAACTTAGTTGATGCAAGTGACCCTGATATAATTGTGGAAACGGAAAGTTGGTTATGGGATAATATGTATAATTCTCAAATTTTCAGGTCAAAATTTCTAACGTTTAGATGGGATAGAGGGTCGAAAGGAGAGGGAATTTTAATTTGTGTTATGTCAGAAGTAGCATAATGCAGGGATTCGGCCGCCACCACCTCCTCCGGCTCCCAGAGGCCACCTCCACCACCACCACAGCCAGAGGCCTCCCAGATGCCTCCTCCACCACCACCATAGCCAGAGGCCTCCCAGATGCCTCCTCCACCACCACCACCACAGCCAGAGGCCTCCCAGAGGTCTCCTCCACCACCCGCGGGAAATTTGAATTTGTAAACAAAGCCACGTGCTTTTTGACAGCTGTCATCGACAACAACGCATCGCTAACCTCAATACTGCCATCTTGACAGGCCTAAACCTCAGTGGTACCAACTTAACCTAACTAGCGCGAGGTAAACAAAGCCACGTGTTTTTTGACAGCCACGTGCTTTTTGACAGACAACAACGCATCGCTAACCTCAGTACTGACACCTTGACGGGCCTAAACCTCAGTAGTACCAACTTAACCTAACTAGCGCGTGCTAAACAAAGCCACGTGCTTTTTTGACAGCTGTCATCCGCCATCTTTAAACTACAGAGCACTGTGCTGCCCTCTTTATCGCAGTAGCTGCAAATTCGTCACCTGTCATCGGCAGTGCTGCCATCTTGGCGGGCCTAAACATTAGTGCTACCAACTTAACCTCACTAGCGCGAGATAAACAAATCCACGTGCTTTTTTTGACAGCTGTCATCCACCATCTTTAATCTATAGAGCACAGTGCTGCCCTCTTTAGCTACTTACCTTTGAAATGTGGTGGCTGATAATTTGAAAAATGCTTTTTGACAGCAACCATCTTTGAGCACCGTGCTGCCCTCTTTAGCTAGATACCTTTGAAATGTGGTGGCAGACAATTCCACGTGACAGCAGCCATCTTTAATCAAGAGAGCACCGTGCTGCCCTCTATGTGGTGGCGGCAAATTGTACATGCTCTTGTTTGGAAACAAACTCACGCGCTTTTTTGACAGCCGTCATCCGCCATCTTTGATCAACAGAGCACAGTGCTGCCCTCTTTAGCTAGATAACTTTGAAATGTGGTGGCGGCAAATTCCACGTGCTCTTGTTTGGAAACAAAGCCATGTGCTTTTTTGACAGCTGTCATCCGCCATATTTAATCAACAGAGCACCGTGCTGCTATCATGCGGGTAATTTCATCAGCTGTCATCCGCCATCTTTAATCCACAGAACACCGTGCTGCCCTCTTTATGGCTACTACCTTAAGCACGTAGTAGCGGGCAATTTGAAAAGTTCTGTTAGCTATCATCCGCCATCTTTAATCAAGAGAGCACCGTGCTGCCATCTTTAGCTAGATACCTTTGAAATGTGGTGGCGGCAAATTGAAAAATTCCACGTGCTCTTGTTTGGAAACAAACTCACGTGCTTTTTTGACACCTACCATGCGCCATATTTAATCAACAGAGCATAGTGCTGCCCTCTTTAGTTAGATACCTTTGAAATGTGGTGGCGGCAAATTCCACGTGCTCTTGTTTGGAAACAAAGCCATGTGCTTTTTTGACAGGTGTCATCTGCCATCTTTAATCAACAGAGCACCGTGCTGCTATCATGCGGGTAATTTCGTCAGCTGTCATACGCCATCTTTAATCTACAGAGCACCGTGCAACCCTCTGTAGTAGCGAGCAATTCGAAAAGTTCTGTTAGCTGTCATCCGCCATCTTTAATCAAGAGAGCACCGTGCTGCCATATTTAGCTAGATACCTTTGAAATGTGGTGGTGGATAATTTAAAAAGAAAAATTCTACAGCAGCCCTCTCTCGACGCTAATTGCATAAGATGGCGGCTATACATGACTCCTTAAGGGTGCTTACGCAAGATGGCTGCTATACACAGGTTCTTATGAGACGCCCTTGGGATGCTTGCGCAAGATGGCAGTTATACATGGCTCCTTATGAGATGCCCTAGGGATGCTTGCGCAAGATAGCGGCTGCTCTTATGGGACGGCTTAAGGGTCCTTGCACAAGATGGCTTGAGACGCCCTAAGGATGCTTGCGCAAGATGGCGGACACAAGATGACGGACACAAGATGGCGGCTATACACAAATCCTTATGAGACGCTTTAAGGGTGCTTGCGCAAGATGGTTGCTACTCTTATGAAGAAAGCTAGCTTAGAGGCTAACGTGTCGTGCTAGTTCGATTCATTAAATTTAGGGCTTAAATGCAAAATGTTAAATATCTCGAAAACGGTGCACCGTAGAGCAAAACGGACAAAATTGTTCTGCCTAATACCTAGGTTCGCAGTATGAGGAACAAGAAAACCATAGTCTAATGATGGGATCAACGGTTCGGTTCCTACTTAGACCCTTTGGCATTTGCTCTGTTTTAGCTTGTATTGAAGCGAGTCTTCGTAACATGATCAGGTCTAGCTATGGTAGAGAGTATAACGTACCGTGCTGGTTCGATTCGTTAAATTTGGAGGCTTAAATGCAAAATGTTAAATATCTCGAAAACGGTGCATCGTAGAGCAAAACGGACAAAATTTTTCCGCCTAATACGTGGGTTCGTAGTATCAGGAACAAGAAAAAACATAGTCTAATGATGAGATCAACGGTTCGATTCCTACTTAAGCCCTTTGGCATTGGCAGCTATCTATTTCTACAAGATGGTGGCTGCTCTTATGAGACACAAGATGGCTTGAGACGTCCTAGGGATGCTTACGCAAGATGGCGGACACAAAATGGTGACTATACATAGCTCCTTATGAGACAGCCTAGGGGTGCTCGCACAAGATGGCGGCTACTCTTATGAAGAAAGCTAGCTTAGAGGCTACTGCGCAAGATAACAGCTGCTGTTATGCATGCGGTGGAGGGAAATTTGAAATTCTATGTGCTTAATCAACAGAGCACCCTGCTGCCCTCTTTAGCTGAAATGTGGTGGCGGATAATTTAAAAAATTATTTTGACAGCTGTCATCTTTAAACAATGGCGACTATACATAGGCTGTTAAGGCCTTATCATTCTCCTCCTCCTCCTCCTCCTCCTCCTCCTCCTCCTCCTCCTTCTCTACCTCCTCCTCCGCCTCTTATGTCAAGGCATAGCTTTATATCGAACAAGTTTAAACCTGCATCGCGAAGGCAAGCGTGTGCAGCGATAACATTATTGTGCATGTTTAGACTTTCGAAACATAAGAAGAGTAGAATCAAACGCTGTACTCGATACAACATGTGATCAGAACATTGATTGATGCGTTCAGAAAACAAAATAAGTGATCAAGACTAGAATCGAACACTGTACTCAATACATCATGTGTTTAGAATATGTCAGGGGATACCCTTGTTCTAAGAAGATCAGATTGAGACATAACGGGACTAGAATAGAACACTGTAATCGATGTTGTTAACTTGAACATGTGATCAGAACATTAATTGATGTGTTCAGAACACAAAATAAGTGATCATGACTAGAATCGAACACTGTACTCGATACAACATGTGATCAGAACATTGAGAACACAAAATAAGTGATCAAGACTAGAATCGAACACTGTACTCAATACAACATGTGTTTAGAACATGTTAGGGGGTACCCTTGTTCTAAGAAGATCAGAATGAAACATAACAAGACTAGAATCGAACACTGTAATCGATGTTGTTAACCTCAACATATGATCAGAACATTGTTTGATGTGTTCAGAGCAAAGGTACAATTTTGATGATTTGCTTAGTGTAAAATAAAAAAACTATGGAAACACACTGTGCATATATCGCGTAGCTAACTCGCTCAGTAAGCAATATTGCAAAACTACAACTTCAATGATTTGCCTAGTGTAAAAATAAAAAACACACTGTACCCATACTGCGCAGCTAACTCGCTCGGTAAACGATATAGCAAAAGTATAACTTCAAATTATTTGCCTTCCATCATTCGTCTTGTGTGAAAATCAGTCGAACAAGTTATCGCATAAACATGTAACATGAAATATCAGTCAATCTGTTGGCATGGGTTACAAGCATGTAGCTTATGCGGGAAGTAAAATTAAACAGAACGCTAGTGCTATAAGAAATACTCTGCTTACATTTAAGTCCCTAGCTGTTGAACAAGTTATTACATAAATATGTAACATGAAATATCGGTTCGTAAACATATTGTTTCAATCTGTTGACATAGATTACAAGCATGTAGCTTGTGCAGGCGAGGGCTACTATGCAAAATGCTAAGCAGAAAAAAATCGTGATAGGGTATCGAACCCAGGGGTTACATCTTATCAGAAGGGCAAAAAGGATGAAAGGACTCTTCCTCCTCCTTTGCCCTTCTGATAAGTTGTAACCCATGGGTTCCATACCCTATCACGATTTTTTTTCTGCTTAGCATTTTGCATAGTAGCCCTCGCCTGCACAAGCTACATGCTTGTAATCTATGTCAACAGATTGAAACAATATGTTTCCGAACCGATATTTCATGTTACATATTTATGTAATAACTTGTTCAACAGCTAGGGACTTAAATGTAAGCAGCGTATTTCTTATAGCACTAGCGTTCTGTTTAATTTTACTTCCCGCATAAGCTACATGCTTGTAACCCATGCCAACAGATTGACTGATATTTCATGTTACATGTTTATGCGATAACTTGTTCGACTGATTTTCACACAAGACGAATGATGGAAGGCAAATAATTTGAAGTTATACTTTTGCTATATCGTTTACCGAGCGAGTTAGCTGCGCAGTATGGGTACAGTGTTTCTTTTTATTTTTACACTAGGCAAATCATTGAAGTTGTAGTTTTGCAATATTGCTTACTGAGCGAGTTAGCTACGCGATATGTGCACAGTGTGTTTCCATAGTTTTTGATTTTACACTAAGCAAATCATCAAAATTGTACCTTTGCTCTGAACACATCAAACAATGTTCTGATCATATGTTGAGGTTAACAACATCGATTACAGTGTTCGATTCTAGTCTTGTTATGTTTCATTCTGATCTTCTTAGAACAAGGGTACTCCCTAACATGTTCTAAACACATGTTGTATTGAGTACAGTGTTCGATTCTAGTCTTGATCACTTATTTTGTGTTCTCAATGTTCTGATCACATGTTGTATCGAGTACAGTGTTCGATTCTAGTCATGATCACTTATTTTGTGTTCTGAACACATCAATCAATGTTCTGATCACATGTTCAAGTTAACAACATCGATTACAGTGTTCTATTCTAGTCCTGTTATGTTTCAATCTGATCTTCTTAGAACAAGCGTATCCCCTGACATATTCTAAACACATGATGTATTGAGTACAGTGTTCGATTCTAGTCTTGATCACTTATTTTGTTTTCTGAACGCATCAATCAATGTTCTGATCACATGTTGTATCGAGTACAGCGTTTGATTCTACTCTTCTTATGTTTCGAAAGTCTAAACATGCACAATAATGTTATCGCTGCACACGCTTGCCTTCGCGATGCAGGTTTAAACTTGTTCGATATAAAGCTATGCCTTGACATAAGAGGCGGAGGAGGAGGAGGAGGTAGAGAAGGAGGAGGAGGAGGAGGAGGAGGAGGAGGAGAATGATAAGGCCTTAACAGCCTATGTATAGTCGCCATTGTTTAAAGATGACAGCTGTCAAAATAATTTTTTAAATTATCCGCCACCACATTTCAGCTAAAGAGGGCAGCAGGGTGCTCTGTTGATTAAGCACATAGAATTTCAAATTTCCCTCCACCGCATGCATAACAGCAGCTGTTATCTTGCGCAGTAGCCTCTAAGCTAGCTTTCTTCATAAGAGTAGCCGCCATCTTGTGCGAGCACCCCTAGGCTGTCTCATAAGGAGCTATGTATAGTCACCATTTTGTGTCCGCCATCTTGCGTAAGCATCCCTAGGACGTCTCAAGCCATCTTGTGTCTCATAAGAGCAGCCACCATCTTGTAGAAATAGATAGCTGCCAATGCCAAAGGGCTTAAGTAGGAATCGAACCGTTGATCTCATCATTAGACTATGTTTTTTCTTGTTCCTGATACTACGAACCCACGTATTAGGCGGAAAAATTTTGTCCGTTTTGCTCTACGATGCACCGTTTTCGAGATATTTAACATTTTGCATTTAAGCCTCCAAATTTAACGAATCGAACCAGCACGGTACGTTATACTCTCTACCATAGCTAGACCTGATCATGTTACGAAGACTCGCTTCAATACAAGCTAAAACAGAGCAAATGCCAAAGGGTCTAAGTAGGAACCGAACCGTTGATCCCATCATTAGACTATGATTTTCTTGTTCCTCATACTGCGAACCTAGATATTAGGCAGAACAATTTTGTCCATTTTGCTCTACGGTGCACCGTTTTCGAGATATTTAACATTTTGCATTTAAGCCCTAAATTTAATGAATTGAACTAGCACGACACGTTAGCCTCTAAGCTAGCTTTCTTCATAAGAGTAGCCGCCATCTTGTGCGAGCACCCCTAGGCTGTCTCATAAGGAGCTATGTATAGTCACCATTTTGTGTCCGCCATCTTGCGTAAGCATCCCTAGGACGTCTCAAGCCATCTTGTGTCTCATAAGAGCAGCCACCATCTTGTAGAAATAGATAGCTGCCAATGCCAAAGGGCTTAAGTAGGAATCGAACCGTTGATCTCATCATTAGACTATGTTTTTTCTTGTTCCTGATACTACGAACCCACGTATTAGGCGGAAAAATTTTGTCCGTTTTGCTCTACGATGCACCGTTTTCGAGATATTTAACATTTTGCATTTAAGCCTCCAAATTTAACGAATCGAACCAGCACGGTACGTTATACTCTCTACCATAGCTAGACCTGATCATGTTACGAAGACTCGCTTCAATACAAGCTAAAACAGAGCAAATGCCAAAGGGTCTAAGTAGGAACCGAACCGTTGATCCCATCATTAGACTATGGTTTTCTTGTTCCTCATACTGCGAACCTAGGTATTAGGCAGAACAATTTTGTCCGTTTTACTCTACGGTGCACCGTTTTCGAGATATTTAACATTTTGCATTTAAGCCCTAAATTTAATGAATCGAACTAGCACGACACGTTAGCCTCTAAGCTAGCTTTCTTCATAAGAGTAGCAACCATCTTGCGCAAGCACCCTTAAAGCGTCTCATAAGGAGTTGTGTATAGCCGCCATCTTGTGTCCGCCATCTTGTGTCCGCCATCTTGCGCAAGCATTCTTAGGGCGTCTCAAGCCATCTTGTGCAAGGACCTTTAAGCCGTCCCATAAGAGCAGCCGCTATCTTGCGCAGGCATCCCTAGGGCATCTCATAAGGAGCCATGTATAACTGCCATCTTGCGCAAGCATCCCAAGGGAGTCTCATAAGAACCTGTGTATAGCAGCCATCTTGCGTAAGCACCCTTAAGGAGTCATGTATAGCCGCCATCTTATGCAATTAGCGTCGAGAGAGGGCTGCTGTAGAATTTTTCTTTTTAAATTATCCACCACCACATTTCAAAGGTATCTAGCTAAAAATGGCAGCACGGTGCTCTCTTGATTAAAGATGGTGGATGACAGCTAACAGAACTTTTCTAAATGCCCGCTACTACAGAGGGCTGCACGGTGCTCTGTAGATTAAAGATGGCGTATGACAGCTGACGAAATTACCCGCATGATAGCAGCACGGTGCTCTGTTGATTAAAGATGGCAGATGACACCTGTCAAAAAAGCAAATGGCTTTGTTTCCAAACAAGAGCACGTGGAATTTGCCGCCACCACATTTCAAAGGTATCTAACTAAAGAGGGCAGCACTATGCTCTGTTGATTAAAGATGGCGGATGGTAGCTGTCAAAAAAGCACGTGAGTTTGTTTCCAAACAAGACCACGTGGAATTTTTCAATTTGCCGCCACCAATTTCAAAGGTATCTAGCTAAAGGTGGCAGCACGGTGCTCTCTTCATTAAAGATGGCGGATGATCGCTAACAGAACTTTTCAAGTTGCCCGCTACTACGTGCTTAAGGTAGTAGCCATAAAGAGGGCAGCACGGTGTTCTGTGGATTAAAGATGGCGGATGACAGCTGATGAAATTACCCGCATGATAGCAGCACGGTGCTCTGTTGATTAAATATGGCGGATGACAGCTGTCAAAAAGCACATGGCTTTGTTTCCAAACAAGAGCACGTGGAATTTGCCGCCACCACATTTCAAAGTTATCTAGCTAAAGAGGGCAGCACTGTGCTCTGTTGATCAAAGATGGCGGATGACGGCTGTCAAAAAAGCGCGTGAGTTTGTTTCCAAACAAGAGCATGTACAATTTGCCGCCACCACATAGAGGGCAGCACGGTGCTCTCTTGATTAAAAATGGCTGCTGTCACGTGGAATTGTCTGCCACCACATTTCAAAGGTATCTAGCTAAAGAGGGCAGCACGGTGCTCAAAGATGGTTGCTGTCAAAAAGCATTTTTCAAATTATCCGCCATCACATTTCAAAGGTAAGTAGCTAAAGAGGGCAGCACTGTGCTCTATAGATTAAAGATGGTGGATGACAGCTGTCAAAAAAAGCACGTGGATTTGTTTATCTCGCGCTAGTGAGGTTAGGTAGCACTAAGGTTTAGGCCCGCCAAGATGGCAGCACTGCCGATGACAGGTGACGAATTTGCAGCTACTGCGATAAAGAGGGCAGCACAGTGCTCTGTAGTTTAAAGATGGCGGATGACAGCTGTCAAAAAAGCACGTGGCTTTGTTTAGCGCGCGCTAGTTAGGTTAAGTTGGTACTACTGAGGTTTAGGCCCGTCAAGATGTCAGTACTGAGGTTAGCGATGCGTTGTTGTCTGTCAAAAAGCACGTGGCTGTCAAAAAACACGTGGCTTTGTTTACCTCGCGCTAGTTAGGTTAAGTTGGTACCACTGAGGTTTAGGCCCGTCAAGATGGCAGTATTGAGGTTAGCGATGCGTTGTTGTCGATGACAGCTGTCAAAAAGCACGTGGCTTTGTTAACAAATTCAAATTTCCCGCGGGTGGTGGAGGAGACCTCTGGGAGGCCTCTGGCTGTGGTGGTGGTGGAGGTGGCCTCTGGGAGCCGGAGGAGGTGGTGGCGGCCGAATCCCTGCATTATACTACTGTCAGAGCTAAGTAGTACGTTAAAATGGGTTCTCATTGGCTGCAAAATAATTGGGGGTGGTGGTAAATAATGCACCCATTAAAAATATAGACCTTATAGGAGTTTAACGCCCGCCGAAATCAGGTTTAAACACGATCACTCGTCTTTCAGAATTGACATGCGGAAATATAAGCTACGAGAAAATAATTATAATTGTAGTGGATCTAAGCCTACCGACAGTAAACTGGGCTGGGTCAACAACGGGGTGCCTATCGCAGGGAGCAGTTAACATTTTAGTGTTGAATAATTGCTTTTCCCAAATCGTTAAAAAGAACGCACGTAAACGAGCACTTTTACATGTTTTTCTAGTCAGACCGGATGACATACTTATATTTTGTGACGTAATTCAGGGGATTAGTGACCGCAGTGCAGTGGTCCTCGATCTCTCTTGGGAAACTTGTAATACGAGGCATATGGGAATTTAGAAGACTATTTGGTGCTAGGCGAGGGGAGACTCCGTAGATTTTCAAAACAATTAAGGTTGTGTTATAACAATTGGTTAAAGGACGGCAAGAGGATGGACGATATTTGATAGAATTTCAAAACCATTTTAAGTACTGGACTGAATAAATTCGTTCCCAAAATGATAATTAGGGAAAAGTCAGATCCGCTGTACTACACCGCGACTATCAAGTAGCTTAAACGTAAGACTAGGAGAGCGTTCAACAGAAGAAATAATAATGATACGTGAAAAACGGAATTTAGAAGTTTGGTGAATCTTTTGCTAGCACAAAAGAAAATGGCTGAAGTGAAATATTTTCACAGTATCCTAAATGAAAATCGGAATTCCTGGAATCCTTTTTCAAAAAATATATACGAAGACGGAAGGAGAGAACAAGCCTATTTCTTATCTTTGTATAGCAGGGGATTTATTGGCAACAGATATAGATAAAGCGGAAGCATTGAATAAGCAATACGGAAAGGTTTTTAATCCGGCGGCACAGTTATTCAGGCACAAATTTCCGAAAATTAATAATAATTCCTAAATTTAAGCTTCATTGTTGGGTAAAGGCCTTTCTCAACTCAGAAAAAAAATCTTGTAGGCAAGGTTGTATTTCCGAAGAGGCACTTCAACTCGGAGGTGAAGCGATCCTACTCTACTTAATATGAATCTATAATATATCACGTCAATCGTACGCATACAAATGGAGCAATTAATAGTAGAATATTTACGGTTAAAATGGGACTCTTCTGGAATTATATTTAAGGGGCAGCATTGTTTTAGGGAAGGATTCTCCTGCGAAAGTCAGCTCTGTTCCGTATGCCAAGATATATCGGATAAGCACGATAGTGGGTCAAGGATTGACGCAATAGTAATTGGATGCCGTTATGCATCACTAGACTAAGCGCCAAAAGTTGGTTGCGAGATAATCGCGTTTAAATTTGGTTCTATGTATAAATTCGAGCGAACATAATGTTGCTAAATATGGTATTACTGGTGTTGTAGGATAATAGATTGTTCGTTCTCACCAAATTTGAACATTTTTATACTCGCACTACATAGATTTTCTTGAAGAAATGGCGCTTAGTCTACTGATGCAATTTAAGGTTTTCCTCAAGTGCGAATAATGCATCACGATGCTACACCAATAACCCCTAACTGTTGAATATGTACTGAGTAAAACTTCAAAAAATATAACGTAGTGGCAGCCATGATTAAAAACTGAATCTCCTACTGTCTGAAAAGGCCCGCTAAGTGCTTGATCTAGCACGAGCCACGCCACAACTCCGGTACATTATACAAGTTTTAGATGGAGAAGTTCTAGAAGGGAAGCTATTCCCTAAAGTCGTTGCTATAACGACTTACTGATTTTAGGAGTTTCAACTTATCTGAGTCAAATACAAATGGTAAGACATGAGCCATTGTAGTCTACAATTTTTGAATGGATTTTCCTTCACGATAGGCCTATTATATTCTGAGAGTGCAGTATTGACGTGATATTTTTAAGCCTATGGGTAAGTTTTGTTCTGCTTGAGACAGAAAATGTGATTAAAGATATTTTCTCCCATAAATACACACAAATCACTGGACAGGTAATAAGAATGTTGCTCTCAGTTCATTCAATCTCGAAATCAGTATCTCCATTAAATCCATCTACGTCATCCACGATGTCAGAATCTGCTTGAAGATTCTGGTAAAATTGTTTGGCATCTGCAGGTATTAGGTGCATCAGCGAACCAAAGTCTCTTAGTTTGGCTTCGGAGATAGGTTTTCCTTTTGGCCACAGAGGTATTAATGTCTGGTGAAAGGGAACTCTACTTTCTCTACTTAGATTTACTTCCTGAGATTCACCATCAAATTCTAGAGAATGATTCTCAGACGCAACCTTCTTAGCAAGCTGCATTAGTAGTATTGTCCTTCTCCTTACTTTTGGAAGTACTTGATACATCGCTGAACTTCGTCACTTGATAAACCACTCAATGTATCACCACGTAAAAGTGTCAGCACGATCGAAAACGCGGGCTTCCTCGCTGTCATCCGCGCGCAATGTGAGGAATGTGGCGTTTGCTCTAATGATGCAAACTGGAAAGTCGCATAGTCTACTGATGCAATTTACATTTTTAGTGATTCCCGCTTTGTCGCTTAGGTTTTCTGTTTACTAACAACTAACGGCCTCTTGCAATGCAGTGGGGAATTTTAAAATGAATAATTCAAGCCTTTCTCTTCAAGATGGCACTAAAATCTCAATTTTCGTCAAATGGCGCTTAGTCTATTGATGCATAACTGCATCCAATTGATTTTGCTAAGGCATTCGATCTTGTGCCAAATGACATCCTCCTTAACAAGTTAGCGCGTACGGACATTGACATCAGAGTTGTGAAATGGATACGAAAACTCCTCAATGGAAAAACTCAGAGGGTGCGCGTGGGAGAAACTCTATCTTCTCCAATAAGTGTTACGTCTGGTGCGGCTCAGGGTAGCGTTACTGGGCCAATTCTTTTCATACCTTTCATTCATAATATGCCTGATTCGATAAAATCCGAAGTGCGCCACATTGCCGATGATTGCGTCAAATATCGGGAGATAAAGACAGAGGAGGACGAACTATTGCTTAAGTAGGATTTAGATACGATTTAAAAATGGGCGCGTGAAAATCAAATGAATTCACTGCGGATAAAGCAAGGAATAGTGTTACGGTAAGAAAGAAATGTCAGGGAAAAGGGATTACGAACTTGAAGAGGAAAGTGTTATTGAAGTTGATAGTTGTAAGTATTTAGTTGTTACTATTAAAAACGACTTAAACTGGTCAGACCAAGTGGAAAATATAGTTGAGAAATCCTGGAAATCGCTTCATTTTATTATGTGGAATTTAAAGAAGGCTAATTCTGGTGCCAAAAGTAAAGCTTATGAATGTTCTGGCAATATCGATTCTCGAATATAGATCTGGATGCTGGAATCCGTACAGAGTAGGTTTAATAAATTCAACAAAAAAGGTCAAAGAAGAGCAATGCGTTTCGCAACCGGGAATAGGAAAAATGCCATTAATTGGAAAATTCTTTAATCTAGAAGTACTAGAGCTTGCCTGTGTAGTTTTTATAAGAACTATAAGGGAAGGGCTGCCTGGAGTAGTATTAGGAACAGGCTGGAACCTCCCTCGTACTTACCGAGAAATAATTACAACATAAGATTAGGGCCAAAAACCAGCATGTGGGCAAGTTTTCCTTCGTAAACAGGACCATAAAAAAAGCAAAGTCACCTCCATAAGGGATTAGAATAAATTGTCTGAAGCAGTCTTCCGGTATCAAATCTTTTAAGAATATCATTAGTGCTAGTGTAAAGTGAAAAGTAAAAGTTGTACATTACGAACACTGAATTTGTGATTTCTTACTTGATTTAGAATATTAAACTAGTAGTATTTCCTGGAAATTGCTTGTTGTACTCATGCTGTTTTGGTTATTGATATGTAACTACCATGCCCAAAGCAGAGACTCCTGGAGGAAGATCACCAGAAGGATTGTCGCATGATGCCACTACACCCTTACGAAGGGTTGGACTAAAAGAGAGAGGTAACTACCTGTGATTTTAACTTTACTTTATTAGCACTTGAAATGCTATGCTAGTAGTAAGCTCAATCTCGTAGTTTTAGCACTGAGATGTACTTAAGTTGTGTGTGAATTTGTATATGATGAAGCTGGATTTAGAATGTTAAACTAGTAGTATACGTTTTAATATTTCCTTTCCATGGGTATGTTTGTTGTATTCTCTTCGTTGTTGTTGGGTAATTCTGTTATTAACTTTACTTGATTATCATTGTAGTGTTAAGCAAGTAGTAAGCTCAACTTATAGTATTGTAAGTCGTAGTGTCAAGCGTTGGAAATAATTAAACTGTGTATGAAATTTTATACGGTGATGCTGGATGTAGAATGTTAAACTAGTATTCTTCTAATACTTTCCTTCCATGAAACTGCTTGATGTACTCCTGTCGTTGTAATTGTTGTTGTTGGGTAATTGTGTTTTAAGTTTACTTTATTATCACTTGTAGTGTTAAGCTAATAGTAAATACTTCAGTTATGTGATAAATTGTATATGATATTGCTGGATTTAGAATATTAAACCAGTAGTATTTCTTGTAATATTTTCCTTCCATGGAATTGCGAGTTGTGCTCTAGTTGTTGTAGTTGTTGTAGTTGTGTTGTTGGGTAGTTAGGCTTTAACTCTACTTAATTATAACTTGTAATATTGAACTAGTAGTAAGCTCAGCCTGTAGTACTGTAAGTCGTAACGTTACGCACTGGATACACTTAAGTTGTGTGTGAATTTTTATATGATGATTCAGATTGGAATGCTAAAATAGTACTATTCCTTGTAATATTTTATTTCCATGGAATTGCTTGTTATACTTTTTGTTGTTGTTGTTGTTCTTCTTCTTGCTGCTGTGTAATTATGTTTTAACTTTACTTTATTATCATACTATTGTAAGTGACCAGTGCCACCGGGAGATTTCCTAATTGCGATGTACTTGTTAATAATAATAATAATTATACCCTTGTCTCCAATTCTCACTAGCATATTACACATCACTAACAACAATGGAAATATTGTAGATTTAGCCTTCCTCAAACTATAGACTTTATATAATCCCACTGTTATTACCAAGGATAATAGAAATTAGCTAATCATGCCATAATTGTGTAAATAATCATCTTCATCACCATCATCATCATCATCATCATTGTCCTATTTTTATTTTTTATCGTAAAATTGTATTGTTTAGTAGTTGCAAGATGTAAGTGTGTTTATTTCAATTTTGCACATGTAAAAACTGTATTTTCTGGTTAGATGGAAGAGAGGGCCTAATGCCTTAATCTTGCCAGACAAAATAAATCTATTGTATTGTATTGTAAAATACTCCTCACGAAAAATTATCAGAAAGATAAATGTGCTTTCGTCCACAAAAATTTAGCTCTCTTAATTTTACGTTAACATGACAAAAGAAGAAATCAATATTAGGACATCCTTTATTACAATGTTTACGTCATTCAAAAAGAAAACCCTAAATCATTGACTCCGGTTGCTGAGTGCATACTAAGTACAAACTCGACATCTACTAATCTACTTTGGCGGTCATTCTTCCTTCCACGGGGAACGCATAGTGGAGTTCTGCTAGTACAACCTCTGAGCGCTGTGGGCGAACCTCGTCTATGGCAACCTTCCAACTGCCACAAACCTTGAAGTTATACAATTAGTATCAGCTCCAGCACTCGTCATACGTTCCTTTCTGGCTACAACGACACATACACCGAATTTAACACAGGAATTTCCTCTTATGGAGCCAAGTCACTCTAGTCAAGGAAGGCATGCATTAACATAATGAGTAGGTTGGCTCATAAGACTTGAGAAACCCTTACTCCGAATTGCTGAATTGTTCCTGTCGACGCTATTCTATGACCGACTTTTACAGCTCTGAATTTGATACTACTAATTGACTGATATTGGGTCGTACCTTATGCCGACATTGTCCTAACCAACTCCCACTATGTATTTATTCAAATTTGTCTAGCAGCCTACTTGCATTGGACAAAATACGCACAAGGTAAATAAACACAGCTTGAAAGAGAACACAAATATGTACATTTGATGTCATCGTCCGAGTAGAGTCTCGACCCCATGACCTCTAAGGCTATGGACGTCAATGGCCGTTATAGACACAGCGGATTTTTTGAAGTTAAATTTAGTAACTCTCGTCAGCTGGAGAGAGAAATTAAGTAGCAAAATATTTTACACGCGGACAGACTGACATTCCATAGGGCTGGGATAACGGTTTTCGTGTGCACAGCAAGTTTATTCACTTAAGGCCCTGCCTCCACTCGTAAGTAATCTTTACCTGCGTAAATACATCACTGGGTCAACAGCCTATTCAACTTCGGGGAGTGCAGAAAGAAGTCTCCCCTTCCACTGATACAAAGTCTCTCGTGAGTCTTGTCACGGTGCACCAAATTGTGCCCCACATTATTCTGAAACCAGGCTACTCATTGGCCTGTTCTCAAATGTATATATCTCATATCTCATGAGGATGGCATACTTTACGGCTCTTCACGGACTCGCATCTAAAATATCCTGCTTGGCATACAGGCTCTTACTCGGCTTATTCTCACATCAAAAGCTTCTCGACCGTTTCTCACAAATACCTCACTGCGAAAGTACACAGTCTTTATGACGCTTTATGGCCTCACATCCCACATACGGCTATGGCTTAGTCTGTCGCGATCTCATATAAAAGACCCTCTCTGAGTTACAACGGTTTAAATGTCCCTCTGCTCTCGCTGCAACTTGAAATATATCCCCCATGCGTAATCATGCACATCCTGACATTTTATCTAAGTCGTCTTCGATACCGGATTCCCCGTTCGAACCTCTAGAGGTAAGTTGACCTCCAACTTATTTTGAGAACTTTGACGTCAAAATAAATCTCGCGTCTCTATATGGCGGAGAAGAAATATTCACAAAACACAAAATAACTACAAGTCTATTACATTATCCTCATTTCATCTTAAACAAAGCTAATAAACACAGGCTGCCGCAGGCGACCAGCCCCAAGCTAATTTACCTAACCTAGAATTGAATACACATGCATATGGCATTGGAAGTTCCATATTTAACATTTACATTGCCGAAAGGGCCCTGAGTCGAATCTATAGCTACAAATTATGCTTATATGCAGTTCAACTTATCCGAAACCTTGCCTCAGAGCGCCCATCTACGGGCCGCGTATAGTGGGATCACCCATATTGGCGATATGTACTCTGGATCCTGAAGTTCGGTACTCTGCTCCTGGAAACGCTATTACAGGGCAACCTTCTTCCCTGGTCCTCGGCAACTCCTGAAACCTGGATGATGAATTATGACACTCCTCTTCACTGCCTAGTTCGTCTTCGCATACAGTGCCGCGACCTAGGCAAGATACAATTTGCTATATCTCCTACTTATGGCATCAGTCCGATGGGTATGATGCCCGGTCACAACAAGTCCTTCTGGCACTTAACCGACATGAACCGCACTATATTTGAGAAATCGTTTTCGTTACCATCATATTCTCTCTATAAATGCTCAGGTGAGCTAGTCTAAGCCCTTTGTTAAATTCACTTTGTCTAGAGGTTTGATACGAGCGACACGCACTCGCACTGGTCTGTCAGCAATAGCGTCAAGCTGCTTGAGAGACATTGCCTTTATAGCATTGGTATATTTCCGCTGGGCTCCAATAAACCTCCGCGCTCACAATAGATCGCGTACTTGAATTTAACCAAAGAAAACATTTAACATGCATACTTTTCACTGTTATGGTGTAAATAGTGAATCATAATTATAACCAACATTATTCAGTGTTTTATTTTTGCAGATACTAGAACACGTGTGGAAATAACGTCCCGAATTTGCATGCTACCAGATGTGGATTGCTCCCATTTGGCTACGTGCTGTTGGCACCACTGCCTTCACGTGACAGATTCAAACATCTTTGTCTCTTTCTTGCCATCTCACTTCTCTTTCTTTGTCTCGCTAGGAATAGCGATATGCGGGGTCTCCACTAGTAGGTTCAAAACAAAGCTTCCGTCTTGTAGGTGTTTACATGAGCATCCACAAGGACTACATCTTCTGCTCGGGGTTCCACCTCCCCCTAGGACATGGAATCGGGCTCAGCTTAGCGCTACATTCAAATATTCCTGTAACGTAAAATGGTGTTACTTGGACCATAATAGAGTGATACGGTTCACTATGGCAACTAAATAACCGAGCTTCCAGTGAAAAATCTTCGACCGAAGCCTAAAAGCACTAGTCCACGTCTAGGACGTCTGAGAATGCTTCTGAACGTGAGATCGGTTTGAATGTGGTCATTTATGTACAGGTAGATCTACCGACGCGAGCTTTGCATATTTCCACCTTCCCACTAGCGACATCTGCTCACATACCATCGAACTGCGGCAGGATCAAACCCACTACCATTTTTTAAACTTGGGGGCAGGGCATGACAATGCAGGTGTAAGCATTTCTTTTACCCAGTGCAGTATAATTTTCCAAAGCGATGATCTATAGTTTTGTAGGCTTAACAGTTTCCTGAAAGTCCTGATTTTAATCCCCAAACCCAAATCAGGAGTGGGGTCACAATCTGCCGGGATTTTAGCCTGTAATCGGCGGAAAATTTCAAAGATGCTCAAAGGTTTAAATTTTACCTCGAAAAAATGACGAAATTTGGAGGCAATTTTAATGACGATGCAGACCTTCGTTTGGTGATTGTTGGCTAAATGGTACGTGATATCACAAAGCGGATAAGACAATCGCTGCCCAATTTGGAATGATCCACAACTTTGGTCCATCTCGATCCCTTATACGTTAGATAGAGCTGCATTTCTCGACTGTAGGTAAAATTTATATTTCTTTCACATATATTTTATAGTTTGACACAATTGCAGACAAGATATAATCATCAAATTCGGCACACTTATTAGCACAAACAGTGGACACATGCGAGACAAATTTTGTGATTATAGCTGTCACGTAAGTATGTGAAAAATAAATATATATATATATGAAAACTGTACCCAAATTTCATTCCATTATAAGTTTCTAACTCTATGTAATGCTTAAATAGAGGATGTACGAGAAAATGGACCAACCACGAAGACAAGTAAAAATGATGTCTGATGACGCAAGCTGTTTGTTGATGTGACGTGCCATTTAGCAGCATTTAATTTTGAAATGAAGGTCTGGAAATTATAAACTTGCATATACTTTTGTATATCTAACTATATACATATAAGTCGATTTGTAGCGATCTAGAAAGGCGGGGCTTGCCATCATAATTAAACTCCCCAAATCGGAAGTGACTGTCAGTAGAAGAGGGATCTGCAATTGTAATCAAACCTCCCCTCATCGACTGTGATTTGTAGCAGGAAAACGGGTCTACCATTTTAACAGAAACTCACCCACTCAACTGGCATTAGAAAATGTGCCCTGATTACGCAACGAAAAATCCTCTTCTTGATTTGACTTTTTTTGCTAGGGTCTTTACGTCGCACCGACACGATTGGTCTTATGGCGACGATGGGATAGGAAAGGTCTAGGAGTTGGAAGGAAGCGGCCGTGGCCTTAATTAAGGTACAGCCCCAGCATTTGCCTGGTGTGAAAATGGGAAACAACGGAAAACCATTTTCAGGGCTGCCGATAGTGGAATTCGAACCTACTATCTCCCGGATGCAAGCTCACAGTCGCGAGCCTTTACGCGCACGGCCAACTCGCCCGGTCTTGATTTGACTAGCAGGTACTTTTGGTCAAAACTCCCCTACCGATTGTATCCGTCGGTAGGCATGGATGCTCGCCATAATAAACAAAATTCCTTAACTAAATTGTGACTGTTAGTAGAGTAAGCAAAGCGGCTACTCTTCTAATGGAAAACTCCCACACCCAAATGTGACTGGCAGTAGGAAAGATGACCTGCCGCTATAATGAGTACTCCCCAGCTCGACTGTGACTGGCATTATGGAAGTGTGCCTCTCATTATAACGACAAAACCCCAATTCTAGTGTAACAGTTAGTAATAAAGGGGACCTACTTTTATAATGAAAACACCCCAACTCGATTGAGGAGGTCTGCCGTTATAATCATATCTCCCAGTCTCGATTGTGACTGGCGGTAGGCCAGTGTCCCTGCAATTTAATTTAAACCCCCAAATCGATTGTGACTGGCATTACGAAAAGGCGCCTGTCATTATAATGAAAACTCTCCACCTCGACTGTGAATGGCAGTAGGCAAGTGAACCTGAAATTTTAGTAGAATCTTCTGAACTCGATAGTAAATGACAGTAGGAAACCTGGCCTGCCATTATCATCGAAACTCCCCAACGCTCACCTTGCATCGGAAGTAACGTATGGGGCCTCCCCATGGCGTTTCTCGGGTAAAGGTGAGAGCAGTGGCGTATGCTAGGATCAAGACGAGAACTATCATTAGACTCCGCTGGTATGCTGTAAAATTCAAAATTTTAATCTTATAAATAAGATTCTGATGTCAACACTCCTACGACTTCCTTTTTCCTTAGTTATTAACCAATCAGGAATTTTGTGTATATTTCTCTAGCCAATTAAAATTGGGGGCGTGTGCAGGCATTCTGTCTAGCTCAAGAGAGTTCTGGAACTTTCCCATCTGGGGTACTGTAAAAGCTGGGCGCTTTACGGCCGTACTGCCATTTTCATTGCAGCTGTTGTACCCATCGTTCACTGGTTTATCAACTTCCTCCAGAGATCAGTGGCGGTGTCCGACCCACGATAACAGGTTCCATTCCAACTAACAAAACATGACAGTAAGCGTTGAAAGATTGCACTTCATTTCAACAGGCCTACCTATAAAAAGAAAACTACATTATTCCTATAACAACAGCCCTGCAGTGTCTTCCTACAAGGATGTACAGTGGAAGTAAACGGGAGTGAAATACGAGCACTCTGTTATCTATATTATTAAGTCAGAAGTATGAAGTCAAAAAGTATATCCGATGAGTAACGCACGGTTCGTAGTTAGCAGTGGAGATCTGACGAGCGAAGCCTACCATACATATCCCCCGAGTCTCCGCACCTCTTGGACATTCAGCAGCAAGCTGCGTGAAGTGAGGCGAGGGGAATGGGACGCAGCGTTTGGACTACAATATCAGTCTCCTATGTCTTGGTCTCAGATATACGTGCGACGTTATTTCTCGTTGCTTTAAAGTTTTGTAAATGGAACACTGTGCTAGACGCTTACGTTATAATGTGCTTTAGATATCCAACGTTCTCATTGGTTTGGGCTTCACCGATATCCTTGGTAGCCCTCAGTATTTGCCACTGGCTAAGAGTCACGCAATTTAACAAAATCTTGCTCACATGCCTCTACAGTAATTTACGTAGAAATCCGTATGCACTGTAGAATACCGTACCGAAGCACGGGTATATTTGTTAGGATGTGGTATGGACACAGAAAATACATATCTTACTTTATCCATTATAAGAAATCAACTGTGCAATTTGTTCACCACAGTCATTTTACTGATAAGTGCTTAGTCTAGAGACAGTGAAAATAACACTAAATTTTGTCAGGAAGCCAACATCAACCCCGTTGTAGTTTATCTTGTAAATAAAATCCTAGGGAGTTCGTTGTCTGTAATGCCATTTATTTCGCCAAATTTTGATATATTTATCCGTTTTAGGTCAATTCAAGATCGTATCAGTAGTTTTTAGCTTTTGTGTCCGTTTTGTTTTTCTGTTTGTTCCACCATCGCGGGTAAACGGCTGAATAGACCTCGACGAAACTTCATATTTAGAGTCTACTCACCCAGAAGCAGGTTTCGATATGCGTGTCATTTTAAAAATAATTCAATAGACGAGGGTTTATAGGAAGACCAGAAGATTTTTCCTCAATTTACACACGCACTGTTGAATATATCTCGAAAACCCTTCATGTTTAGAGTCTACTTATCCAAGCGCAGGTTTTGATATGCATATACCGAGCTCGATAGCTGCAGTCGCTTAAGTGCGGCCAGTATCCAGTAATCGGGAGATCGTGGGTTCGAGCCCCACTGTCGCCAGCCCTGAAGATGGTTTTCCGTGGTTTCCCATTTTCACACCAGGCAAATGCCGGGGCTGTACCTTAATTAAGGCCACGGCCGCTTCCTTCCACTTCCTAGGCCTTCCCCGTCCCATCGTCGCCATAAGACATATCTGTGTCGGTGCGACGTAAAGCAAATAGCAACAACATGATATGCATATCATTTAAAGATCACTGTATAAACTGGGGGTTTATAGGAAATTAGACGTTTTTCAATTTTCTCTTACACTGTTGATTATATCTCGACCAAACTTCATATTTATAGTCTACTCATCCAGGAGCGAGTTTGATATACACACAATTTAAAAATCAGTGAATAGACTGGGGGTTTATAGAAACAACAGAAGGGCTCTTTTTCAATTTTTTTTACACTGTTGATTATATCTCGACCAAACTTCATATCTATAGTATACTCATCCAGGAGCGAGTTTGATATGCACATCATTTAAAAATCACTGAACAGACTGGGGGTTTATAGAAAGAACAGAAGAACTCTTTCAATTTTTTTACACTGTTGATTATATCTCGACCAAACTTCATATTTATAGTCTACTCATCCAGGAGCGAGTTTGATATGCACATCATTTAAAAATCAGTGAATAGACTGGGGGTTTATAGAAAGAACAGAAGGGCTCTTTTTCAATTTTTTTACACTGTTGATTATATCTCTACCAAACTTTATATCTATATTATAGTCATCCAGGAGCGAGTTTGATATGCATATCATTTAAGAAAACTGAATAGGTTGGGGATTTACAGGAAGACTAGAAGAGTTCTTTTTTCTTCTTCAATTTATCTTACACTATTGATTATATCTCAACCAAACAATGTATATAGAGTCTAGTCATCAAAGAGCGAGTTTTGATATGCACATCATTTAAAAATTACTGAATAGACTGGGAATTTATTGGTATAACAGAAGAGTTTCTCTTTCCAATTTTCTCTTATACTACTGATTATATGTAAAATCTGCAGACTCCATGTGAAACGCCCGTTCATTTTAATATTTTTGTGTACATAATTTCGCTTACTCTTCACATGACCCAGAAAATTACTATTTTCTACGGGCTTCATTCTATGCAGCCAGTGACGGACACCCTTGTAGACGTGCAGTTATTTGAAGGATCCATAACAGGCGATTTTTTTACAATTTGTTTTACGTCGCACCGACACAGATAAGTCTTATGGCCACGACGGGATAGGAAAGGCCTAGGAGAGGGAAGTGGCCGTGGCCTTAATTAAGATACAGCTCCAGCATTTGCTTGGTGTGAAAACAGGAAACCACGGAAAACTATCTTCAGAACTGCCGAGAGTGGGGCTTAAACTCACTATCTCCCAGATGCAAGGTCACAGCCGCGTGCCCCTAACCGCACGGTCAACTCGCCCGGTCAGGAGAAAATCAGAGGATGCATAATATTTCGCTCGACTTGAAAATTAACCCCACCTAATGTATCTTAACACCGAGGTAACATGCGATAAAACTTTTCTCTTTGGTGTCTGTCTGTCTGGTTGTATATTCCTAAAAGTGGAAAATTGCCGGACTTATTTCAACCAAACTACATATTTGGATTCTACTCATTCAGAAATGTGTTACCAGGTGCATATGATGTCATGGTAATCACATGGAGTTGGTATTTATAGGAGAATTATTCTTAAATATTTTCGTCAACATTAGGTCAATCAAAAGACCGTATGCAACAAACGTTTAAGAATATGTCATTTCCTTTCCTTTAGGCCATGTACGTATTTATCATACAACGGAAAATAACCCAGATGATTACGAAAATTTGAATTTTTTGTCCAAGTCCCGTGGGACATATCGTGCATGCCACTTCAAGGTGGGCAACGGGAAAAACTAAAGCGCCATTTTACTCCTTTCGATAGGACAGATATTAAAGGAGGTATCATCAATGTCAGATAACCACGCCATTTTTCAGAGGTACAATATGCAACCTGAGAACCATGGAGAACTTTGCACAATTTCTGACCGGGAACTGTACTGTACAATAAATTCGGAAATCGTCATCATTCACCCTCTACTTTGTTTAGCTTCATCATATTTCACGTTGCTGCCACGCGCTTTCGTACGAAAATACCACATACACATGTCGCATTAAACATGTAATTAGAGCCATGTTATTTCGCATAGATTCCTGAAGGTAACATGTAATCCACTGCAAATTCCCGTGCAAACAATGGGTACAAATTCTAGTGTATCATACGTCTTAAAGTGATTCTTTGTAATATTGCTTTTTGTTGGCTTACAACTAAATAATGAAGATGTTATCTAAACAAGTGTGATTCTGTAGTAATTTAACGACTGCTAAGATAAAGAATACAAGAATGTATAGTTTCCAATCATTTCATTGATTCGTTTCTTGTTTTAGTGCTTAAAATAATTTTGTTGCGCTAGAGAGCCTTACTCGCTCACCGTACGACGCTTTAAAAAGACTGAGTACTTTGTATTTCTTGACAGCGTATGCCATACCATTTGGTACTCACCGGCAACTGTAACAACTCCTTTGTTGCACTTTTAATCATTTTATCGC
Source organism: Anabrus simplex (assembly GCF_040414725.1). NCBI lineage: Eukaryota > Metazoa > Arthropoda > Insecta > Orthoptera > Tettigoniidae > Anabrus > Anabrus simplex. The sequence continues at coordinate 1,596,744,909 of NC_090265.1, read as the reverse complement.
TGGGTGGGACAGATTTAGGAATCCAGGATTTTGAGCAATAAATTAACACTATGGTCGTCGACAGCGTTGATGGACCCTATTGGCGGAGAAACAGAGCGATGATACAAAACACGGCGTTATCGCATATGGGCAGTCATTTCCGCCAGTTTTAGCAACCAACATCAAATACCACGTGTGCTTGGACACGTATATTTAGAGGTAGGGTCTCTGCATATCGTTAGGATGAAAGCAAATTTTATTTTGAATATACACAAATAAAATTCACACTTCTACACTAAGTGGTTCGCGTTTTATTATCTCTTAACAAACTTCAGCTTTAACCGTATATAACACGCTGTAAAAATAACCGATGTTATTTCACTTTAGTCTCTCCCATTCACCCAAAGTGTCTGGATATGGCTGTTGCTAAGGTCCCTGATGAATTGTATGGCCACAGGTGAACCTGACATTATGACGAGCTAAACTAAGCTTGTGGTTTGACGTGACTGTTAGTACCGTGTTCGAAGCCACACACAATAGATTGGGATCCCTCTTTCACTCTCTTCCATTCCCAAACATCAACAACTACGTGGCGTAGTAGACAGTAGGCTCGTAGTATCTGATTTTATTTCTGTTACAGAAGTGAACATTATTGTCATATGTTATAGAAATATTATAGAACGGAGCCATGGTAACGTACACTTCAGGTTCAAATTATTTCAATATTTTAGGGTGTGTATATTTATATTGTGTTGTACATTGGTTGTTTTTTTTGCTAGTTGCTTTACGTCGCACCGACACAGATAGGTCTTATGGTGACGATGGGATAGGAAAGGCCTAGGAGTTGGAAGGAAGCGGCCGTGGCCTTAGTTAAGGTACAGCCCCAGCATTTGCCTGGTGTGAAAATGGGAAACCACGGAAAACCATCTTCAAGGCTGCCGACAGTGGGGCTCGAACCCACGATCTCCCGGATGCAAGCTCACAGCCGCGCGCCTCTACGCGCACGGCCAACTCGCCCGGTTTGTATATTGGTAACCTTCCCTTTTAACCTATACTTATGCATACATATATAATAATTAATATAGAGTACATTATACAATGGATTATCCCTACTTACGAAAATATAAAACAAAACAGTATAAAATAAAATCCTCGATACTGTCTGTCTGTCTGTCTGTCTGTCTGTCTGTCTGTCTGTCTGTCTGTCTGTCTGTCTGTCTGTCTGTCTGTCTGTCTGCAAGTGCTAATCTCAAGAACCACTGGATGGATTTTGATACGCTTTTCGCCATTAAATTAAGCATTTCTAGAGGAAGGTTTGTGTATAGGAGCATTCGTCTATAACGAAAGAAAACCGAAAAGTGCGTTTTCAATGAAAGCAAGCCGAAGGAAAACGGCCGTCATGGCAACTATTTTTTTCTCGCGAACAGGCGACAACACGGAAAATCTAAGATATGCATTTGGAAACGTACGCATGTACTTGCGTATGATGCCACTAGATGGTGTATGTAAACAACAGTGTGGCTCTAAGCATGCCCCCAAGTTCAGTGTGTGAGTGAGACCGTCACAAAATTGATTTGAACAAGCAGGGGCAACGATCGTATATTAAAATAGCTGTTCTCCGCGACAGAAATGCACGCCAATGCCATGCAGAGCTGCAGGAAGCATTAGGTGTGCATTCCATGCCCTATAGAACAGTGGAGAGGTAGGTAGAGACGTTCAAACGGGGTAGAGTATCAACTGCCGATTTGTCTCGCCCTGGCCATCCAGTGTCCATGGACAAAGATGTACGGATAATGGTAATCGATCCCAACTGCCGGCAGCCCTGAGGTTGGATTTCCGTGGTCTCCCATTTTCACACCAGACAAATACTGCGGCTGTCCCTTAATTAAGGCCACGATCAGTTCCTTCCCACTCCTAGCCCTTTCCTGTGCCATCATCGCCATAAGACCTATCTGTGTCGTCGCGACGTAAAGCAACTTGTAAAATATATATGCGCATTTTAAGTCATACTGTGAATATCTTTGAGCGTATATAGGATTCGTTCATCGGTCAAATTGTGCACATGACATCCAATATGTGGGCTCGTCAAAGGATGTAAGATGACTGACTCTGTTATGAAAGAAGAAAAGTAATTCGCAAGGCATTTCTGTAGCTCAAAGAGCCTTCGGCAGAGTGCCTCGTGATCTTGCATGGTGAAAATTAAGATCTTATGGTGCATAAGGTGAATTCAGCTCCTCTACCGCAATTTAAGCAGTTCAGTTCATAGCGCAGCCTTTCGATATTCGTGAGAATTTAAATAGAGGTTCTACCCTTTCGCAGTTACTTTCCTTTCTCTGTGTGGGTAGTTACCAAGGATTTTCAGACAATGAATCCTTGGACTCTACGGTATGGTGATAATATGAAGGGTTAGGGGGAAAAGCAGGAGAGTCAATATTTTTAAAACTTGAGGAAAAGTAATTTAAATGTCCAAATTGTTGTGACATCAGTGTATCAGCATATTAAGTTATTTTGATTTCCAGAGAAAAACAAAACTAGGGTCCAGGAAAAATGGCATCAGAGCTCTAGGCATCGTGTTTTGTTTATGCCATGAATTGCACATAATGCTTTCGCAGATACCTGAACGTCCTGAACTGCCAACGCCTCTCGACCAATGCGCACTCTGTAAGCATAGCTAGCTTCGCGAAACTAAGCAACTTCTTTATTCTTCCACGGCCTTCTTTGCGCCGTGGGCATAACCGTAATCAACCCTCCTAAATGCCTATTTTGTTCACTGTGAGACTGTAGACTGGTGAACTGGCGTAATATATTTTCTTTCCTGTCCCCTTCACTCGTGATGTTGTAACAGTCAAATCGTTTACAATGGCAAGGGAGGGCAGGTTCGTGGGTAGAAAGTTTCAGTTTATTGTTCACCTCTGACATCCGTTCAGTAATCTTTCGATTTTTTGCTTCATGTTTTACAAGTTCATCAGGACTGGAAGCCATAACCGCTAACACACACTCGCGACACACAGCTCACGGTATAACCATAACCTCGTGGATGAACACAAACAACACATCAACTTAAACGAGGGAAGCACAGAGAACGAAGTCAAGGCAGATAGCGCCACGATATTTTCTCTGCCCTCTCGTGGCCAGCTGAAGCATCATTGACTCGCCTGCTTCTTTTCCATTTCCGACCTCTCAATAGATGCGCATGATCACTCTGAAGCGGACTGTAACAATACCTTAATTTCGAGAAAAGAGTGACTTACCTGGCTTCCCCCACCCCCCTCCCCTTCATATTATGTTGGTAATTTAAACACGATCCACGCTTTGGCGATTGGTGCAGTAGTGGGAAGACCATCTTACTGAATATATGTATCAGGGGCGATCAGAAAGTTTCCGTTCGACAGCCGTAGTCTTGTATCGGGATGCCAATCAGGAAAACTCACCGTGAGCATTGAGAAACTCATCCCACTGACCCTCCAGGTTGAAGAATCCCGCCTGGTAAAATGCCGTGTCCTGCTGCGTTAAGAAGTCCGTAACCGCCTGCTGCACATCCTTGTTTGAGAGGAAGAGTCGAGTCTTAAGGCCTTTTTGTGGGGACCGAAGGCGTGATATAATCGCATAGGGAGGGATCATGACTATAAGGGCGGTTGCTCGAGTGTCTCCCGCTTGTGAGTTGTTGTAGTTGTCCGTAACGGATTAGGCTGGCGTCTTGCATCGAAACGCGACTCGCACGGAATTTGGTGCGCCATTCCACAACGGTAGTTTTCAACAAACCCGCTGCCCCCTACAAAGTCTTCATTCTCCGATGGATGTCCACCGGTGTTTTTCCTTAGGCAGCCAAGAACAGAATCACTGCTAGTTGGTCCTCTTTGGACACATTTGGTAAGAACGTCGCTATAGTTCACGTGGCCGCATTTAACGCAATCTCTAGTTTAGAATAAATACGGTAATGTTATTATAATAATGGTCATGTGATAAGCAATAAAGAAGTGACATTTTATACAAATAATGCGCCAAAGAAATACACACACACACACTCACGCGCTTCGAATACAGGTTTCTCGCCCTTTTTGTCCATGGCTAGATGATGAAGCCAAGAGAATGATGGCCCACCGTGACTCGTTAGTTCGACATTATAAATAAACCCTAGATGACACAGACTTCGAATCTTACCGCATCTTAAAACATCGCATAAAGCATTTAATCAGAAATAAGAAATGTATATAGGGCTATTTCCGGAATTTATCTAACAACTTAAATTCTAATCGCGCTTGGGACAACTTAGAGCTCTGGGAATAGGAAAACACCAACAGAGACAGACGACTTCCGACATTCCACTTGACGAACTGAACGATTACTTTAGTAGAAGAAATATTCAACCTGTCCCAATTAACCACACCGACTCACCGCCCTCCCATCCGGCCAATCCACCGTTCACATTTCACAGTGTCATAGAAAATCACGTTGAAAAGGCTTTGCATTCCATTAAATCAAAGGCTACAGGTGTAGATGATATTCCTATTACTTTTATACACAACATTATGGGTGCTGTCCTGCCTATACTACTGACGCACATACTGAATTACTGTTTACTAAACGGAAATTTCCCTGCTGTCTGGAAAACAGCCAATTATATACCGGTACCTAAGAGTTTAAACCCACAATCACCCTCTGACTATCGCCCTATGTCTATGCTCCCTGCGCTATCTAAAGCTTTTGAACGTTTAGTATACGAGCAAGTTCTGGAATACTTAAATCAAAATGCTCTTTTGGACCCTTTGCAATCTGGATTTAAGAAGGGTCACAGTACCGCGACAGCACTTTTGAAGGTTACTGAAGACATTAGAAACGCTATGGACAAACGACTGCTCACTATACTTATCCTTCTTGACTTCCGTAGCGCCTTTGACACTATAGTAATTCCGACTATGGTAAAGAAAATGAAACTGCTAAATTTCGACCTGGCTGCGCTTAAGGTTTTTAGTTCTTCCTTGAGTAACCGTCAACAGCGTGTAACAGTAAACGACAAGGCCTCTAAATGGAAAATGAAAGTGTTGCCCCATAGGGCAGTATTCCAGGGCCTCTAATTTTCTGTATTTATATCAATGACATACCATCTGTGACAGGAAATAACACACACCACCTCTATGCTGACGATCTTCAAATATATCGACATTGCAAGACAAGATATTAACAATGACCTCCGACGACCCAATATATATGCACAACGAAACTCTCTTATACTAAACTGCACAAAATCTCTGGCAAACATAATTGGATCACGAAAAATACTGCGCTGCTCAAACAATGTCGTAATCCCGCCTATCCTACTGAATGGTAACATTATTCCCTACAGTAACTCGGTTAAAAATCTCGGCGTAATGATGATTGAAACAGTTGATTGATCTGATTACACGGAAGAAATACGTAAAAAGATTTCCGGAATGCTTCACCCTCTCAAACGGCAGAGGGATGTATTTCCATTTGATCTACAGGCCAAACTCATACAGACACTCATTCTTCCTATTCTTGATTATTGTGGTTTTAGTTGACATGACGAGAGAAGAAACACCTAAACTTCAACGAGCACTGAATTCCTGCCTGCGATTTATTTACAATATCGCGTACGATGATCATATCACCCCGTACTTTCAGGCTGTCTCATGGTTGATGTCTGATAAACGTCGGCAGCTAGACACTTCAACGATAGTGTTGAGAATGGTAACTGAAAGTCAGCCACTGACAATTTCTTCTAAATTCATCTTTTTATCATCATTTCACAACTTAAATACACGTTCTAGATTCATTCTTTCTATTCCACTGCACCCCACAAATAAAGTTAACAGATCATTTGTCGCGGCTGTCGCCAGGTTATGGAATTCCCTGCCAGCTCAGGTCAGAGAAACTAGCTTTCTTAAATCACGATAATAATTTCGTGTGGCTATTTCTAGCCGAGTGCAGCCCTTGTAAGGCAGACCCTCCGGTGAGGGTGGGCGGCATCTGCCATTTGTAGGTAACTGCGTGTTATTGTGGTGGAGGATAGTGTTATGTGTGGTGGGTGAGTTGCAGGGATGTTGGGGACAGCACAAACACCCAGCCCCCGGGCCATTGGAATTAACCAATTAAGGTTAAAATCCCCGACCCGGCCGGGAATCGAACCCGGGACCCTCTCAACCGAAGGCCAGTACGCTGACCATTCAGCCAACGAGTCGGACTTAAATCACGATTTGAGATTACCTGCCGAGGCATCTGTTGAGGACAGCTTACTTAACGGTTGAATATGAATGTGTGCGTGCCCGAGGGTTAGTCATTTTTAAGAGTTTTTAATATTAATTAGTTAGAAAATTTAGTAATATATTTAAATTTATTTTCAATTCTATTAATTTATGTAGTTTTAACTATTTTAAGTCTCTCTATTTTATTTAATGTTCTGATTAGTATGTGGTTGTATAGGAGAGGGTCTGGAGCCCTAACTTCGCAACTGTACAGAAGGCACTAATACATACATATATACATACATTATCATTATAGACTGTTATGCCTTTCAGCGTTCAGGCACTAATAAATAAATAAATAAATAAATAAATAAATAAATAAATAAATAAATAAATAAATAAATAAATAAATAAATAAATAAATAAATATAGAATGTAAAGCGTATGGGTATATACAGTATATTTTGTTAGTTGGTAAAGAAAAATTTCACGTCACAACATATGCTAGGTAGAGATTACATTGTCCTATTAGTTTCCCTCGCGGTTAGGGTCGCGCAGTTGTGAGCTTGCATACGGGAGATAGTGGATTCGAACCCCACTGTCGGCAGCCCTGAAAATGGCTCCCCATGGTTTCCCATTTTCACACCAAGCAAATGCTGGGGCTGTACCCTAGTTAAGGCCACAGCCTCTTCCTTCCCACTTCTAGACGTTTCCTATACCACCGTCGCCATAAGACCTATCTGTGTCGGTGCGACGTAAAGCAAATTGTTAATCAGTTTCCCTCGCAAGCCTGGGATACAGAATATAGTAGTATAAAGTTACAGTTTTGTGACGCTAATATTCGTATGTATAATTTTCATTAACGCCCCATAACCAACGACACGGAGCTGTTGCCATTTCAACAGCGTTTTAAGGGCCTCCGACCCAAGCCGGGATTTGAACCTACGAACTCGGACTCAGAAGGACAGCGACTCAACCAACTGAGCCACATGAAAAGGAGGCGTTCGTGATTATTGTTTAAAATAGGTGCCGTTAGTATTTTTACAGAGGTTTTTTGAGGAGCATTTATTACGGCATACGTTTCCCAATTGTCCTAAATGAACGAGGCCGGATAGAAGAACAGGGGTGTTGCTGCCTTCTCTGTTCAATTTTCCAAACCAAACTCCATGGTGTAACAGCCCCGAAGGGCCATCGCCTACCAAGCGACCGCTGTTCAGCCCGGAGGCCTGCAGATTACGGGTTGTCGTGTGGTCAGCATGACGTATCCTCTTCTCCGTTATTCTTGGCTTTCTAGACCGGGGCCGCCATCTCACCATCAGATAGCTCCTCAATTATAAACACGTGGGCTGAGTGTACCTGGAACGAGCCCTCAGATCCAGGTAAAAATCCCTGGCCTGCCCGGGAATCGAACCCGGGGCCTCCGGTAAGAGGCAGGCACGCTACCCCTACACCGCGGGACCAGCTGGTTACTTTTAGGTTTCCTTATTTTAGAATTTGACTTAAGGCATCCTGCATTCGATTCCCGGCACTGACAGAGTTAAGAAAGGCATGGGATGGGGAAGATACAATCTTGATTGTGGGTGCAGTAGAGCTGGCCTTGAGTCTCCCGTAATCGAAATATCTACGACCTGGAAGGTGGTCACCTTCACGGTGTGTAGTACCAAAGTGGTTCCTTTTTTTTTAAGAAGACAAATTAAATGAAAATTCTACTTCCTCACGAACGAAGACCGATATTATCAATTTTACGAACAGTTTCAATAATGCAGCCGGTTTATGTTAAGAGTATTGTACCCGATGCATTTACTGGACATATTAAAAATGGCGCCTACGGAAGGTAGAGGCCAGCCAAGGCAAAGAAATGTATAATAGGATATCGATATTGATGTATGCTAGGAGGCCATGACTAACTTAAACCTACCACTATGAAGGCGGTGTACAATGGTGTAGAATCGATAGAATTGTTTTTGAAAAAATAAGAAGGATCAAACAAATTATTATAAAAACTGACTTTAAAAAATTGACGTGGTGAGAACAAGACGTTCCGAACTTCACTCTCAAAAATAAGCGAGATTGGCAATATTTAGCGTGAAGTAGTATGCTGAGAAGAAGGAAATATTAAGCAAATTGAATAGATAAGCGTTTAAAATACTGCAAAGAGGGAATAAAATCCTGAAGCTTTGAAAAATACGTCCAGAAACTTAGACGCAAAGTCGTTTGAAAACCAAAACTTGATTGAGACGTGAGAGCTCGAGATTGAGCCGCATTTAGTAAAAATAATCGCAAAGACAGCCTAAATTAAGAAGCAATCACCATAAATAATATATACTCTACGCAGAACCATGGCGAATTTATATTTTTCAGAATCAACGTATATTGTCTACTGTGTTGCTGAGCAGATGATGGCTTGCTAAATCGGCATAGACCAACCTGGAGGGAGATGTCATCCTGGCCGTTAAAACCACCCGACCTGTGTGGAGGAGGTCACTCTACCTGAGATACCAGTGGTGGAGATTCTGCCCAGTTCCCGATCCAAGGACTACGACCACACCGTAGAGCAACTAAGGCTCGAGATATAGAATGGCGAGCTAAGTAATAGTATTAAGTAATATAATTTCTTATGTAGAGTATTACCAGTATATACAATAGATCTGAATAGCCTAAGCGTGAGATAATTAAGTGTGCTGTGAATATAAAAAAGTGCAGTGTGAAATATTTAAGACAATACCTTGTTACAGAATGGTAACGTGTTTACTACATTATTTTATCCAAGGTTGAAGGAATACGATTTAAAAATGCGACGTAGTGTAACAGCTGTTTTCAAAGAATCCCGGTTAGTTAGAAAGATCCATGAGTGATGTAGTACTAGTCAAACCCAGTTACGTCACAGAGGGATGCATGTTGAATTGGTTAAGTTAAGTCACCATACTCTTTGCTGTGTGTCTTTATTGAAAGGATAGACACTGAATTTGGGGTTATATACGGAATCGTATTGTGCCGTTTCACAGTTCTTTATAAGAGCTGTAGTAACAAAGATGGAGTCTCTGCGATCAAAATGTCAAATAAAATGCGCTTAACGTCAGTACGGGCCGAAATGTAAATCTTTTCGTCGGTCGGTTAAGGAAATGACCGCGTATAGAAGGCGCAGGAAAAAATGACAAATGGACATTATTTGAAACCATTATTCAAGAAAAAAAAGTGCTCATCACTTATTATATAATCTGACTTCGATGTGTAAAGAAGACGCAAGACTAGATTTGAGAGAGATTATCCAGCGGAGCTAAAATAATAGGAATTGGAAACAAAACAATACGCGACTACACGCCAATCTGCGGATATCAAGATTTAAACGTCGCGCGGGAGATTAAAAACGCAAAAAGAAGAGATAAATGGACCACAGTAGCACGACGTCACGAAGTGGCGCAAGTCCTCAAAAATTTTCCCGATACCGTTTAATATTGAAGTACACCTATTGACCAGTTATTGATTGCGTTTACGCCAATAAACAGATAGCGGAAGGAAATTTATTAGCAAATTGAAATATATACAGAACATCTGTCTTAGTCGATTTTGAACTAGATTATTGGATCAACTTTACCCCAGCAAAACCTATGCAATCTGAGCAAAGCAAGAGCTATATTAATTGGAAGATGACAGCAATGAGTCAAATATTCTATTATTGTTCTGTTTCATACGCACGAGTCTTCACCATGGGTCTGTAAGGAAGCAAGGCGATGCTGCTTGGATCATGATGAGGCGAGACGATGTTGGCTGTCCCGGATGACCAGTGATCAATGTTGAGAAGCTACGATGTACCCGACCACTTGTGGAGGAACCAGATGACGAGATCCTAGTCTCAGATGACCGGAGATGAGGAAACACCGAGACCATCTTGAGCAAAGCTAAGTCCATTATCCAAGTCGTTTTCGTAAGTAAGAGCATATTCTTCTTTTATCGTGTGTTGATGTTTATTTTCCGCGAAGATAGTGCGTAGATAAACGTACAGCTGATGATTGGAAGTAGGTATTCATCCATATGAAACGTCAATTCCATTTGTAGGCGTGGTCACCAAGTGATTTTCCGATCGTAATGTTTTCCAATGATATGTGAGGAGAGATAGCTAGAGTTATTATTATATTCAGTGAAGTGTAAAGAGTGTAGTTGGCATTAATACCTGAGTGTTCTAATTTAAGCAACGTCAATCGGTTCGAGATCGTATATAGGATGTGTTTTTTTGAAGGAATATGGCAGTAGATTAATCCAAGTTCATGTTAAATTCGGCACTATGATAGTAGTAAGTAAAGTAGGCATTTATGAATGTCTCGGCACGTTGATGTGCAAGTTAAGGTAGTGATTTATATATGATGAAGTGAAAGTGTTGCTATATATGAAGTATAAGTATTAATTAACGCGTCATGGATGTGATATAGAGTTGTTAATGATTTATGATGGTTGTATTTATTGTTCTCTTCGAGAGAGATAATCATAGTTGTGCGAAGTGAGATCTTGTGATCTCGAATGTTGTTTCTGAGAGTGTCACTGAAATCTCGCCAATCCACGCAATAATTCTGGATCCTACTCATTTTACCTAGCTCAGGATATGATCTCGAGACGTGTAGTGCAATGTTTTTATCCCTGTTAGGATTGCCTGGATAACCATATATGTACTCTAGATGAGAATTTGAGCCTTCACTGATTTATTTAGGACGATCTTGAAAACTCTCATGATGTATAACATCATGCTGGACAAAATTCAACCTACTAGGCTAGTCACTGGTGACATAGATTTTCAAAAGAGAATTATTTTTTTTTAGTCGTAAATAGTGTCATATGATCAAGTGGATTTTCCATTGGTAGTATGTGTTATGATAACTATGCATGATAAGTGTGGTGACGTTTCTTGCTACCTTGTACGCACGTAGTCTATATCAATAAGCTAAGGTCATTTTACCTTAAGTGCATAAATTAAATCTTGCGATAATGTTACTTGTAGGGTGATTACGACTTACAATGGACGTAGCTTAGCTCATGATGTGTGACACAAGGAAATATGAGCGTCTTAGAGGCAACTAAGGAGGCAGAAGTGAATGTTTAAAATGTAAAACTTATAAGAGTGTACTTGTCAAATCAAAGCAAGAAGAGCTTTATAAAAGCCTTATTGAGAGTCCTAAACCTGCATTTAGACAAGCAATCAGTGAAAATTAAGTAATATGACAGTTTATAGAGTAAGGAATAGGTGGTAACTAACAGAATCTAATGCGGATGCCAAGAATAATTGATTCCGACAACTTGAACTCCATTTCTTGACTGAGCATTTACTCAGCAATACCACTAGCGTTTCTTTATTTTCTCAAGGGAGTACCATTAGAAAGACTGTAAATAGTAGCTAATACAATTTTTATTTTTTTTATTGAGGATGCATCCTATATTCTTAGTGTACTTGATTTTAATGTTTATTTTCTTGCCAGTATGGCATATGTAAATACCATTATCTGTATTCACATTAATTTACTTTGTTATCACCCAGCTTTGTAGGTGAATTGTAGACGAAGGAAAACATAGCTTTTTCGAAAATTTCCCAGATGTTTCATAGAATTCATGCTAACAATTTATGATTTTGGAGATTAATGAGTTTACGAAAGGAAATAATAGGATCCGAGGAGACAGTTATTTAGGTTGAACTCGGAAGATATAATTTCTCTGAAAGTTGTGGACGGATATGAACCATTAGGTTGAGAATGAGTCATTCATTTCAAGAACTACTTCATTGATAAAGGTTTTGAGATAATTTTCTTGAACATTTGACTTAATATTTCAAATAAATATGGAATAGTGAATCCTAAACATTCTTTCTCTGTGTTCTTAGCATAAGGATTAGTTGTAAGACTGCAGTAGTTTCAAACGACGACAATTTCCATAAGAGTTAATAAGAATATGGTATCTAACTAGATACGAGTAAGAGACGTCTTTCTGCGTTAGTTAGAATATGCCATTAATCGACCTGGACGTTTTTCTGTTACGGAACTCACACCTGTTGAACTCAGTTACCAGATTAATTCAAGTCAGAGCTAGTCAGGATCTCTTGTGTCCATGCCTGGACGCGGGAACGGCGCAGTATGATAAAATGCGTTTTGAGGAACGAATTCTGCGCAATTGATGAGATACATATCGTTGTGTTTAATTAATATTGGAGGTTAAACGTGGTAATTGTGAATGTTAAATGAATTAAATATGGGTTGAATTGAAGGTTTATAGTGAGATAATGAAAGTGTGTATAGTATTTTAAATGATATATTGCGCAGATTAACAGGAAGTAAGACGTGTATGATATGTTTTATGTGCGATGTAGGAGCACATGTAGCGCGACTACAGAATATAAATATGCCCCAGGGATGAACCATAGCAAGGTATGAACAATATGATTACGTATATTTTAATGAAGTGTGAAAGTGGTTTGACAATAATAACAACCGGTGATGGGTAAATGAATACATGATTATACCATATTCTGAATGAATGGCTATTGCATGGAAGAACAAGCTTGTATGCAAGTAGTATGATAATGTAGTGTTGAAATATCTTTGTGTTGGCATTAGCACACCTATATATGATAATGCTTACTGGCTACATGTATATCGAGCTGTAATACGATACATAAGAAATTATTTAGCTAGAATAGGGAAATTATTTGACATTTACGTAGGATATTATCGATGTTTTTGTTAATCTGAAATATTATTAGAGCGAATACTTAGTTAGGAGCCGTAATTTAAGTGGCAATCGGACCGAGAAGCTTAGTGCGTCATTCAATATTTCATTTACTTCACTGTAGTCTGCACCAACGAACTCAGATAATTTTCAATGAAGATTAGGTCACTGATATTTATGTTCAGGACACATTATTCAAATTCAGTTCATTTCCACGGTTACTTGAACAACGTGATGGTTGTATATTTCAATGAAGGTATATAATTAACACCGTGAGTGATGGCATAATTTATTGATATACTGAATTTAGACCACGATCTGAAGACTGTGATGTAATATACTTAAGTGACCAAATGTAATTTTTAAAGGGAAGATAATTCATTTCAGGAATACGTGACCTAGAATATTAAGATGTAAACTTAGTTTAGGAATTATGCAGCGCTGACCTTAAATATTTAATTCAGTACTTAAAATATTTATTTATTAGGTTAATAATTGAAAACTTATGAGCCATATCTGATATTAACCATTTCTTTTGCGAAACTTGACAATTTAATAAATGTGTTTCTTGATTAGTTTTTTATATAATGAAGTGAGTTTTCATTTCTACTGGTAATCAATAGTTGTACTTAGTGAGTAAGGTTCTCGTTGTGCGCATATTTTTTTTTTTAAAGGTTGACTGAAGTTTCCGTTCACAAAACTACTACTGAGCGTTAAGTTACGAAATTCTGAACCGCGTATGATATCGTTACTTTCTCTTCGAACACACGTTAAACTAGACATAGAAAAATTAACCATTTTTCTGGAGGCATGGATACCCTGAGATAAATATAACTGACTAGTTGGGAATTACTGTGGTTACCCTGACCCGTAGGGTGCAGTATAGAAGCTATGATCGCACATGGTAACAATCAAAACCATCAATATCTACTGAAGATCCGTCACCGCACCCGGTAGGACCGGCTTTTTTCATATCCACTGGGCGATTTGGCCATGCTGTTAGGGGAGCACAGCTGTGTGCTTGCATCCGGGAGATAGTGGGTTCAAACTCCAATGTCGGCAGCTCTAAAGATGGTTTTCCGCGGTTTCCCATTTTCACACCAGGCAAATACTGGAGCTGTACCTTAATTAAGGCCAAGGCCTCTTCCTTCCCACTCTTAGCCCTTTCCTTTCCCATCGTCCGCATAAGACCTACGGTGCGACGTACCGGTAAAGCAAATTCTAAATAATAGAAAATAATAATCTTTTCACAACCCTTCCAAGGAAAATTTGTATCCACGCTATTGGCCTCGACTTACACCCCACCCACTGAAATTATTTTGTGGGTGCGCCACTCCATCCACTCACCATTTAAGGTACACAGTAAGCCCGAAGAATGGTTGGATACTCAAAATACACCACCATACATGACACGGTTATGGCTCAAAAGTATAAAGAAAGGTAAGGGACGGGATCTAGTGTTTTAAGTAGAATCCATATCAATACAACGTGACTTCCCATTTTAAAAATGTATCATGCATCGACTGCGATTCAAGCCTGGGCCGTCCTGATGAGAAGATAGAACCACTGGAACTGAGTTATCACGCCCGCCAATTACAAAAATTTACCCGCACTTTTGATGGTGCAATTTGAGGTTCCAATCAGTCACCGGACATTTGACAAAATATATAGGCCTACATATCGAACTTAGGCACGCATCCGCGATTGTCTTGCTACTGTTAGAATTTTTAAAAAACTTTTTCATAACTTACCGAGGATGTACATAATTTTGGCTTCTCAGTGACGAAATGGCCCTCTTCAAAAAAATTTACTTGTATGGCACAAAATGGGGAACTGACGTACAGCTCAAAAATCTGTCACAGTCTTCCCAACGCTGCAACTTAAACACAGCACATCTCTCAACCACGGTACAACCCGAGGATCCCTAGGACATTGTTGTTTCCTAGAACCGATGTGCAAAATCTGGCACTATGTTGTAAGCTTGCAGCTGTTTCTGGCCGTGGTCCCAGTTATCTCGGTGGTCACGTTCAGGCCCCCAAATGAGTAATCCCTTGGTAATTGCCCTTTTCCTGTCCGGATCCATGGCTAAATGGTTAGCGTGCTGGCCTTTGGCCACAGGGCCCCCGGATTCGATTCCCGGCAGGGTCGGGAATTTTAAACTTAATTGGTTAATTTCGCTGGCACGGGGGCTGGGTGTATGTGTCGTCTTCACCATCATTTCATCCTCATTACGAAGCGCAGGTTGCCTACGGGAGTCAAATCAAAAGACCTACATCTGGCGAGCTGAACTTGCCCTCGGACCCTCCGGCACTAAAAGCCATACGCCATTTCATTTGAATTTTTTCCTTCCCTTTTCCTCATGTCTTGACATTTTTCAACACACGGTTACATTCCCAATACTGAGCCCTCTACTAGGAATTATTCCCGCGCATCACAATCCTAAGAGTTTTCTTTTCATTCAGGCAGTACAAATTTGGAGAATTATGATTAGACCTATTGATCCTTGCTAGTAGATTCTTTGTCGCTACGTTAATTTAACATTTCGGCGTAAGTTTTTAAGTTGTTCGTACCGTACGTAAAACAACGGCTGATCGTCGCTCCAGTTTCAGGAAATATTTTTATGGGGGGGGGGGGGCGGCCCCACTGGGCCCCCTCCTTGGCTACGCCAGTGTCTGGTGCACTTCACATGCCAGAAATGATGTATGATGGCAAAACACACAGATGCAGAATGCCAGGCTGCAAAAGTGTGCGAGCTCGAGTTTTGTGCACAGTATGTGGAGTACATCTGTGTCTTGTTTCTAGGCGAAACTGTTTCAAAGTGAGCAACAGCAGCAGTTGCCAATGACAATGGACACCTTCATCATTACAATTTCAGGTCCAGTATCCTAAACTGTTCTGAGAACATAGACAAATATTGTTAGCTTGCAGTAGTGAACATACAGCAGTGTTTCGTGTGGTAAATTTTGAAAATTTGTGCCAAGAACCCAGTAATTCATTGAAGACTACGAAGTGCCTTTTAGTTAGTTAGAGTACCAATGTGTCACATACGACACATGCAGTTTTTCAAAAAAAATTCAACAATTCATAGTTTTTTTATTGTATCTGTGATATGTGATGCTTAATTAGCGATATATCTAATTTTTATTTCAAAAACAGCATTACTTTATACCTTGGGTCTGTAGAGGTTAAATCTTTACCTTATTTTGGAACTTAATAATTTCAACATCTAGTCACCATCTGTAATATAAGGCTTAGCTTCTGTAACTTCGGGCCATAAGCCCAGATAGGACTGTAAGTGTTTCAAAGTGTATTTTCAAAGGAGTGCAAGTGTCTCGCCTCCTAGCATTTTGTTTATGACCGTTTTCTTAAACCTTTTCTTTCGACCACTAAAGCCGTTTAGAATGGACAGTTGTTGCCTCTGTTTAATTTCTTATTATACATAGTCAATTGTGAATCAGACTGTTGAGTAGATAAGAGAGTAAAACCTGTTTTGTAATGATCTAATGTAAAATTTGGATTCGAAACTTGTGCTTTTGAGAAGCTGGAAAGTTGTAAGTTTCGGAGCTCAGTCTCCTGGAGTGTAAATTGAGTGGAGCGAAGGTGCTCTTTGGAATAGTGTAACTTTGGAGCTACAAGCTCATTCTGCAAATGATTGTATACCTGTTATTTGAGCCGATGAGCTCCTGATTTGTTGTTATTGTTTGTCAACATTTAAAGTCAAGAGAAAAAGAGAAAGGAAAGAAATAAAATTTCAAATTTTAGAGTTATAAATTACGCTCTCATCTTTTCTCCTTCCACCCGTTCATGCCCACATCTTCTTACCCCTCTGCAATCCACGATTTCCACGCAAAAATTATTATCATCTTCAAAGCTCTCTATTCAAGTTATTTATTCTAGTTAAATACTACGTAATCTCTCTCTGTCTGAGCATACAGCTCTGAATATTGTATAAACCTGATTACTTTCTCCAACGAATCTACAAGCATTACTCAAGATTTTCCATGCAGATATTATAGCATGCTAGTTGATGTTTATGGTCTGTTTTATTTCAGTGAGTACGTGTATCTTTCTCTACTATGAGTGGAAAGTCACAGTTTGTTTGCGAAAAATTTAA
The DNA here is from genome assembly GCF_040414725.1 of Anabrus simplex. Taxonomy (NCBI): domain Eukaryota; kingdom Metazoa; phylum Arthropoda; class Insecta; order Orthoptera; family Tettigoniidae; genus Anabrus; species Anabrus simplex. Next base: position 1,596,727,908 of record NC_090265.1, on the reverse strand, counting down.
GAATTCGTTCACTATATAGTTTAGTGGTAAGCAAAATTAAAAGAGCTGTAAAGCCACCTGTAAGTGTAATAAATATGGTCGTGAATTTCCAAACGCACACAACGGACATCAACACGAAGCTGTGATTCAGTTAGCTTCGCCTGCGAAAAAAGAGGAAATCGGAACCAACTAAAAATCATCCACGATGACGAACCCTGATGATATTAATGTACGGGAAGTGTACCTTCTAGCGAAAAATCGCAATATGTTCTCAGTAAAATTACAAATACGTAGAACAAACGTCAACATGAGGGGGTTTGTTTTTCAGCCTCGTCAACGTAAACGAGAAAACTGAAGCTTCTACACGTGAGCTGCATGTGATGGACTCCGAAGAAAATAACGTTATTGAATACTAAACCGCGTTCAAAGGATGGCGGTAAAATACTTTATTCCAGGTGATAATAAAGAAGATCAATATGTTAACCACCCGAAAGCAAAACACGCAATAGTTAAGCTCGTAGATGAAGCGCACCGTGAACATGTTCTGTAAAAGTTAGTTTAGCAGAAGAAACCGAGTTCACTAACACTGACGATGCGATAACGGATCACACTTTCCATAATAAATTTGAGTCCGTATGTCAAGGAACTGATCTGGATGAATTTATTCCGAGGCATTTAAAAAAGTTAATGTCAAAAATGGAAGAACCTTTTAAAGGAAGAAACTGGTCCTTTCTAGCTGTTAATGGACCGAGGGTGAAATCCGTTAAGTGAAAATAGTTATATTCGAATAGCTGTTAAAAATTCGTGGGTAAACACTAAAAATCAAAGAGATGAAAAATGTTTCTTATATTCGATAGGACATTTTTTCTTACAATTTGTTCACGTCGCCCCGACAGAGATAGGACTTATGGTGAAGATGGTAGAGGAAAAGTCTAGGAGTGGAAAGGAAGCGGCCGTGGTTTGCCTGATGTGAAAATGGGAAATAACGGAACACCATCTTCAGGGCTGCCGAAAGTGAGGCTCGAACTCACTATCTCCCGGAGGCAATCTCACATAATCGGTAAGAGGAGTAGTGGTTTGAGTTCTGGGCGAATTTATAGAGTAAAGGCTTGTTACTATAACACTATAATATGGAATCCAGATGGGAAAATACTGAAAAATAATTAGAAATAAAAAATCCACCTTGGTACTGTTCTAAGAATTATGGTATGATTGGAGTTGTACCAGGCGGTGATTAAAATACAATTAGTCTCCGTTAATCACAGTTTATGTGCATGAAAATGTTAAGTATTGAATAAAAAATAATATGAAAGTATCACTTTATTCATCTAGGTAGAACAATAAAAAGACACAGTACTGCAATTTACCGTAAAGTTATTTGATAATGATCATGTAGTTTCCGAAGAATTTGGTATCGTGATGCACCATAATCTAAACCACTGAGGTAATATTGCAATTAATGGGAAGAGCTATTTCTTGACGTAAAGTCTCAGAAGTTGAAGTGAAACACCGTCAAATTTGTAAGTTACTCGAATTTCACCTCCTCCAGTCCTCATATTCTAGTTGCAATAAGTGCAGCTGATATGGTAACACTATATCTGTACTTCTACGAGATGGGTGTATTTCAATCAGTCACTACTGATCTGCATTTTGGGCAGTCGCCCAGGTGGCAGATTCCCTATCTGTTGTTTTCCTAGCCTTTTCTTAACTGATTACAGAGAAATTGGAAATTTATTGAACATCTCCCTTGGTAAGTTATTCCAATCCCTAACTCCCCTTCCTATAAACGAATATTTGACCCAATTTGTCCTCTTGAATTTCAACTTTATCTTCATATTGTGGTATTTCCTACTTTTAAAGACACCACTGAAACTTATTCGTCTACTGATGTCCTCCCACGCCATCTCTCCACTGACAGCTCGGAACATACCACTTAGTCGAGCAACTCGTCTCCTTTCGCCTTTCTCCATTTACGAGAGTAGTCAGCAGGACAATATTCGCTGGCACTTCCTCCTCTTAGAGTCATGGAATTTGCAAACTAACAGTTTTTATCAATCAACTCGTAGCCCTGATAGGGGAATATTTCTTCGACGAAGCTCGACAGTGAACACAGAGCGAGATTAATGCGACCATCGTTAAGAAATGAAGAGCTATGTACAGTAGCTCTGGTGAAAAACCAGCGTTGTTAGCCTGTCACACTTCATTTACTTTTGAAACAGCGGGTTGATTTGTTATACCATAATAATAATAATAATAATAATAATAATAATAATAATAATAATAATAATAATAATAATAATAATAATAATAATAACAATATTAATAATAATAATAAAATTATTCTTTGCACAACCATAGTGTTACACAGTAAGATTATTTAATGAGATCTGTCGTAATTTTCACTGTCTTCACTGTCTTTATTTGCAGGCACGAGGGAAACTCGGAGTCAGTTGGATAAACACGAGGTCGTCAAAATGATTTACCTACAGCTTCGTCATTATAGGTGTCTATAATCAGTATTTTTTCAACGTAAAGAGTTACACTCATTTTACAAATATAATTCAGATGTTCTGATTGCAAACTTATCATTTGGTGAGAGATTACAGATTATTTAACTCTATGTAAATAGAAAAACCGTAAAAGTAGTTTGTGGGACGTAAAGAAAATAACAACAAAAGTATACATTTTAATAATGGTAATTATTGCATAAACAACAGATACAATAATCAATTACAAGTACAAACATGCCACTGAAAACATGGTAAACGAGAAGAAAATGCGGTAGTCACAGCGGGTTAGAGATGACAATCCTCCACACAGGGCATTCCTTTTCGCTCCCGGTATTTCATGTCACACTCATTCGCTCGCATAAATTGTGCTCATATTACCAGACCATCAGGATTTTATTTCAGCTTGTCAGATTACTTATTGCGATTTTCAATAAGTGACAGTCAATATATAAACAAACACCTACTTAAACTTCTGTATATTATTCACAGCTTTAAACTAAACCACCCAAGAGCAGAGTGAACATTATCCTTATTTTTCCTACAGCATGCCAGAATTTATGCGCCGTACTCAATCAAATCATCCAATTTATAACAAATTTTCCATCTTGGTTCTTAACAATCTTGAATTTCTTACCAGGTGATATAGCAGGGCCATTCAAGACGTAAGTCCCGTCCTGTTGCCTTACAACAACATATGGTGGATCTACTGTCGGCGTAGGTCGTCCTTGTTCATCAACGCGTATGGTAATTTTAATCTTGCTTAGAGATGGAGTTGTTGACTGTCCTTCGAGCCAGAAAACAGTGAAGTGTCCATTCGGACCTCTACTAAGTTTGAATTTCTTACCAGGTTCCAAGCCTGGACCATTCAGCAAGTAAGTGCCATCTGGTAGGCTTGCAATAAAATATGGTGGATCTACTATCGGCTTAGGTCGTCCATTTTCATCAACGCGTATGGTAATTTTAATGTTGTTTGGTGATACAGTTGTTGGCATCCCTTCGAGCCAGGTAACAAAAAATTGTCCATTCGGATCTCTACTAAGTTTGAATTTTTTACCAGGTTCCAAGCCTGGACCTTTCAGCAGGTATGTGCCATCTGGTTGGCTTAAAATAAAATATGGTGGATCTACTGTCGGCTGAGGTCGACCTTGATCATCAAGGCGTATGGTAACTTTAACGTTGTTTGGAGATGGAGTTGTTGACTCCCCTTCGAGCCAGGTAACAACAAATTGTCCACTCGGATCCCTTCTAAGTTTGAATTTCTTACCAGGTTCAAAGCCTGGACCATTCAGCAAGTAAGTGCCATCTGGTAGGCTTGCAATAAAATATGGTGGATCTACTATCGGGATAGGTCGCCCATTTTCATCATAGCGTATGGTAACTTTAATGTTGCTTAGAGATGGAGTTCTTGACTCACCTTCGAGCCAGGTAACAAAAAATTGTCCATTCGGATCTCTACTAAGTTCGAATTTTTTACCAGGTTCCAAGCCTGGACCTTTCAGCAGGTATGTGCCATCTGGTTGGCTTACAATAAAATATGGTGGATCTACTGTCGGCTGAGGTCGACCTTGGTCATCAAGGCGTATGGTAACTTTAACGTTGTTTGGAGATGGAGTTGTTGACTCCCCTTCGAGCCAGGTAACAACAAATTGTCCACTCGGATCTCTTCTAAGTTTGAATTTCTTACCAGGTTCAAAGCCTGGACCATTCAGCAAGTAAGTGCCATCTGGTAGGCTTGCAATAAAATATGGTGGATCTACTATCGGGATAGGTCGCCCATTTTCATCATAGCGTATGGTAACTTTAATGTTGCTTAAAGATGGAGTTCTTGACTCACCTTCGAGCCAGGTAACAAAAAATTTTCCATTCGGATCCCTACTAAGTTTGAATTTTTTACCAGGTTCCAAGCCTGGACCCTTCAGCAGGTATGTGCCATCTGGTTGGCTTACAATAAAATATGGTGGATCTACTGTAGGCTGAGGTCGACCTTGACCATCAAGGCGTATGGTAACTTTAATGTTGTTTGGAGATGGAGTTGTTGACTCCCCTTCGAGCCAGGTAACAACAGGTTGTCCACTCGGATCTGTACTGAGTTTGAATTTCTTACCAGGTTCCAAGCCTGGACCTTTCAGCAGGTATGTGCCATCTGGTTGGCTTACAATAAAATATGGTGGATCTACTGTCGGCTGAGGTCGACCTTGACCATCAAGGCGTATGTAAACTTTAACGTTGTTTGGAGATGGAGTTGTTGTCTCTCCTTCGAGCCAGGTAACAACAGGTTGTCCATTCGGATCTGTACTGAGTTTGAATTTCTTACCAGGTTCCAAGCCTGGACCTTTCAGCAGGTATGTGCCATCTGGTTGGCTTACAATAAAATATGGTGGATCTACTGTCGGCTGAGGTCGACCTTGATCATCAAGGCGTATGGTAACTTTAATGTTGCTTAGAGATGGAGTTCTTGACTCCCCTTCGAGCCAGGTAACAAAAGGTTGTCCATTCGGATCTTTATTAAGTTTGAATTTCTTACCAGGTTCCAAGCCTGGACCTTTCAGCAGGTATGTGCCATCTGGTTGGCTTACAATAAAATATGGTGGATCTACTGTCGGCTGAGGTCGACCTTGATCATCAAGGCGTATGGTAACTTTAACGTTGTTTGGAGATGGAGTTGTTGACTCCCCTTCGAGCCAGGTAACAACAGGTTGTCCACTCGGATCTGTACTGAGTTTGAATTTCTTACCAGGTTCCAAGCCTGGACCTTTCAGCAGGTATGTGCCATCTGGTTGGCTTACAATAAAATATGGTGGATCTACTGTCGGCTGAGGTCGACCTTGACCATCAAGGCGTATTGTAATTTTAACGTTATTTGGAGATGGAGTTGTTGTCCCTCCTTCGAGCCAGGTAACAACAGGTTGTCCATTCGGATCTGTACTGAGTTTGAATTTCTTACCAGGTTCCAAGCCTGGACCTTTCAGCAGGTATGTGCCATCTGGTTGGCTTACAATAAAATATGGTGGATCTACTGTCGGCTGAGGTCGACCTTGATCATCAAGGCGTATGGTAACTTTAACGTTGTTTGGAGATGGAGTTGTTGACTCCCCTTCGAGCCAGGTAACAACAGGTTGTCCATTCGGATCTGTACTGAGTTTGAATTTCTTACCAGGTTCCAAGCCTGGACCTTTCAGCAGGTATGTGCCACCTGGTTGGCTTACAATAAAATATGGTGGATCTACTGTCGGCTGAGGTCGACCTTGATCATCAAGGCGTATGGTAACTTTAACGTTGTTTGGAGATGGAGTTGTTGACTCCCCTTCGAGCCAGGTAACAACAGGTTGTCCATTCGGATCTGTACTGAGTTTGAATTTCTTACCAGGTTCCAAGCCTGGACCTTTCAGCAGGTATGTGCCATCTGGTTGGCTTACAATAAAATATGGTGGATCTACTGTCGGCTGAGGTCGACCTTGATCATCAAGGCGTATGGTAACTTTAACGTTGTTTAGAGATGGAGTTGTTGACTCCCCTTCGAGCCAGGTAACAACAGGTTGTCCATTCGGATCTGTACTGAGTTTGAATTTCTTACCAGGTTCCAAGCCTGGACCTTTCAGCAGGTATGTGCCATCTGGTTGGCTTACAATAAAATATGGTGGATCTACTGTCGGCTGAGGTCGACCTTGATCATCAAGGCGTATTGTAATTTTAACGTTGTTTGGAGATGGAGTTGTTGTCCCTCCTTCGAGCCAGGTAACAACAGGTTGTCCATTCGGATCTGTACTGAGTTTGAATTTCTTACCAGGTTCCAAGCCTGGACCTTTCAGCAGGTATGTGCCATCTGGTTGGCTTACAATAAAATATGGTGGATCTACTGTCGGCTGAGGTCGACCTTGATCATCAAGGGGTATGGTAATTTTAACGTTGTTTGGAGATGGAGTTGTTGACTCCCCTTCGAGCCAGGTAACAACAGGTTGTCCATTCGAATCTGTACTGAGTTTGAATTTCTTACCAGGTTCCAAGCCTGGACCTTTCAGCAGGTATGTGCCATCTGGTTGGCTTAAAATAAAATATGGTGGATCTACTGTCGGCTGAGGTCGACCTTGATCATCAAGGCGTATGGTAACTTTAACGTTGTTTGGAGATGGAGTTGTTGACTCCCCTTCGAGCCAGGTAACAACAGGTTGTCCATTCGGATCTGTACTGAGTTTGAATTTCTTACCAGGTTCCAAGCCTGGACCTTTCAGCAGGTATGTGCCATCTGGTTGGCTTACAATAAAATATGGTGGATCTACTGTCGGCTGAGGTCGACCTTGATCATCAAGGCGTATGGTAACTTTAACGTTGTTTGGAGATGGAGTTGTTGACTCCCCTTCGAGCCAGGTAACAACAGGTTGTCCATTCGGATCTGTACTGAGTTTGAATTTCTTACCAGGTTCCAAGCCTGGACCTTTCAGCAGGTATGTGCCATCTGGTTGGCTTACAATAAAATATGGTGGATCTACTGTCGGCTGAGGTCGACCTTGATCATCAAGGCGTATGGTAACTTTAACGTTGTTTGGAGATGGAGTTGTTGACTCCCCTTCGAGCCAGGTAACAACAGGTTGTCCATTCGGATCTGTACTGAGTTTGAATTTCTTACCAGGTTCCAAGCCTGGACCTTTCAGCAGGTATGTGCCATCTGGTTGGCTTACAATAAAATATGGTGGATCTACTGTCGGCTGAGGTCGACCTTGATCATCAAGGCGTATGGTAACTTTAACGTTGTTTGGAGATGGAGTTGTTGACTCCCCTTCGAGCCAGGTAACAACAGGTTGTCCATTCGGATCTGTACTGAGTTTGAATTTCTTACCAGGTTCCATGCCTGGACCTTTCAGCAGGTATGTGCCATCTGGTTGGCTTACAATAAAATATGGCGGATCTACTGTCGGCTGAGGTCGACCTTGATCATCAAGGCGTATTGTAATTTTAACGTTGTTTGGAGATGGAGTTGTTGTCCCTCCTTCGAGCCAGGTAACAACAGGTTGTCCATTCGGATCTGTACTGAGTTTGAATTTCTTACCAGTTTCCAAGCCTGGACCTTTCAGCAGGTATGTGCCATCTGGTTGGCTTACAATAAAATATGGTGGATCTACTGTCGGCTGAGGTCGACCTTGATCATCAAGGCGTATGGTAACTTTAACGTTGTTTGGAGATGGAGTTGTTGACTCCCCTTCGAGCCAGGTAACAACAGGTTGTCCATTCGAATCTGTACTGAGTTTGAATTTCTTACCAGGTTCCAAGCCTGGACCTTTCAGCAGGTATGTGCCATCTGGTTGGCTTACAATAAAATATGGTGGATCTACTGTCGGCTGAGGTCGACCTTGATCATCAAGGCGTATGGTAACTTTAACGTTGTTTGGAGATGGAGTTGTTGACTCCCCTTCGAGCCAGGTAACAACAGGTTGTCCATTCGGATCTGTACTGAGTTTGAATTTCTTACCAGGTTCCAAGCCTGGTCCTTTCAGCAGGTATGTGCCATCTGGTTGGCTTACAATAAAATATGGTGGATCTACTGTCGGCTGAGGTCGACCTTGATCATCAAGGCGTATGGTAACTTTAACATTGTTTGGAGATGGAGTTGTTGACTCCCCTTCGAGCCAGGTAACAACAGGTTGTCCATTCGGATCTGTACTGAGTTTGAATTTCTTACCAGGTTCCAAGCCTGGACCTTTCAGCAGGTATGTGCCATCTGGTTGGCTTACAATAAAATATGGTGGATCTACTGTAGGCTGAGGTCGACCTTGATCATCAAGTTCTATGGAAATTTCAATGTTATTTGGAGATGGATATGTTGGTTTTCCATTGAACCATTTAACAAGAAATTCTCCATTCTGGTCTCTACTAATTTTGAACTTAGTACCAGGAGGAACACCGTCTCCTTCCAGATGATACCAGTCATCACCATCACTGATAATTTTGAAGTTACCTCTCGGTGTCAAATAATAGTTACCCGTATCGTCTACGTTTAATTCAAATTGATATGGTCCGACACCAATTACTCGATTTCTAGGTTTCTTCAGCTGTACTTCGAAATTACCATCAGGGCCTCGGACAACATGTATTTTATAACCGGGTGGAATACCTGCTCCTTCTGGATGATACCAGTCATTGCCATCATTAACTATTCTGAAGTTACCTTTCGGGATCAAATGATATTTACCATTATTGTCTACACTAAATTCAATGTTATATTGTCCTAAGTTGATGAGGGTCTTGTTACTACGTTTTTGCCATTCTATTGCAAAACTACCGTTAGGTTCTCGAATTACACGAAACTTCTGCCCATTGTATATACCTTCACCCTCAGTGTGATACCAACCGTTTCCATCGTCAACAATTCTAAAATTCCCTTCAGGTTTAAGTTTGTAGCCACCATTGTGGTCCTCAATGATTGTAATCTCGATATTATTATTGTCCACTGGTCTCTTTTCTGAGTTGTCGTTGTTGTCAATAGAGTATTTGCCACTTGTATCACGAGATACATGGAATTTGTAACCGTTGGCACTGCCTTTTCCGTTTAAGTGATACCATCCTCTCCCATCGTTGACTACTTCGTATCTGCCGTTAACATCTTCTACATGATATCCTCCACCAGCATCCAGTACAACCCTTAAGTTTATATCTTCAACGTTTCCTTGCGATCCTGCGATGTTGTTTCGGTCTCTGTCGAAACCAGTTAATTCCAGCCCATTAATCAATCCACGCGGTCTGTTAATGACCTGACCTTGTTTACCAAGAGCTGCAACAGAATGAAAATAACAATTTCTGATGAAATTTATAAAATGTAGATTAACTGAAATATGCGCTAATTTTATTGATATTTACTCCAATGTATTTAAAGTAAATATTGAGATTACTGTTTTCAAGTATAGTTCAGCTGGATAAGCATCCGCCTCTAAACTCTGATCAGAAGAAGAAAGCAAAGAATGCAGGTATAGAGAAATGTAAGAAATAGGCTAAGTAGTTGTTGAGACTGCACGAACACAAAACCTCCGATGAGTCTACCATTGCATCCAATCACTTGACTTAACTCATAACATAAATTAAACAGAGCAACGAAAAATATACCTGTACCTGTATTTCGAAGTCTGTTAGATAGCAGAATATGAGGTAGGGGTCAAGGGCATTGTAGGATTGCAGGTGGGTTAAGTGGTTCAACAAATGAGTTTTGAAAAAAACAGTTAAAAACAAACAAATGCTGGAAATTGTTGTCAAGTTATATAACAAGGCATTTGAATATGTAGAATATCCGAAGGTCTGACAGAGTAGTATAATATGTGAAGCTTATGAAATACATGGGGATAGAAGCAATCCAAGTGATTACAAAGAAATAACACTATTAGTCTCCTCAACAAAAGTATGCACAAGAATCTTGGCAGAAGTGGGCAGAGTTTAATGTCCACACGAAATATCAGAGTGGATTCAGGAAGGGCAGAAGAACAATGGATAATATTATAACCGTTAAAAAATAATAGATGAATATTTGTACCTCTTTTCCAAATATTCATCTATTATTAACGATTGAAGCTATATATGAAAGTATATAATGCAGTATTAGAGTTGATTATTGGGTAATATATAGACTTATAGAATCAAAAATAGGGTTGAAACAGGGGTGTAAGTTATCCCAGATTTCATTCATGCTATTCATAAATGATATACTGAAGGAATATGGAAGAGAAAAGTGGACATGTCCAGTGTTAGGAAACCAAGAAATACCAGGCTTGATTTTTGCGGACGATGTTCTCTTGATGACACTAACGGCCGAAGGCATGAAAAATGTATAAATGAAATGACAGAATTCCGTGGTAAATGGTCGTTGAAAATTAACATTGGTAAGACAAAAGTGTTGATTTTTGAGAAGGGTATCAAAAGCGCAGCAAATGAGTAATGGATGATAAAGGAAGAAAAAAATGAGATAAGAAACAAATTAGAGTATTTGGGAACATAAAGTACGTAAGTACCAATGGGAAATGGTCTCATCAAATAAGACAAGCAAAATGGAAAGGGTTGGCAGCTCTTCCGGTGATAAAGATTCATGAAAATAAGTTTCGTAATACAGATTATAATATCCTAAAAGTGGTTTCTCATGCTGCAATAAAGAGTAGAATGTTGTATTGAGCTGAAATATGCGGGCTGGAGGAAGAGAGTGAAATATTGAACCAGACAGTAAATTTAGTAAAATTGAAATGGGGCTTGCATACTGTACAGCAAATTGCGGTACAAGACTAATATATGATGACAATATTCAAGTAGACATTTTAAGGAGAATTATGAGTAGGGCCCGGTTGTGTATGTCCTAAAAATGTTAGAAATGTGCAAGCATTTGTGACCTAAAAATGTATTAAAATATGACAATAAATATGACTTAAATGTTTTCTGGTCACATTTCGAAATCTTCATAATCTTGCCGCTGTTTAAATTAACATTATATTGAAAATACGATTTTAAAATCTAGAACATTCAGTAATAATAAATAAGTAATAATATCAATAATATTATATTTTGAATTTATTTAAGGACTCATTCTGGAGGTAACTCTCGACTCTGCACAGAATTAAATAAATATCACATTTTGATGGGTGATCGGAAAGAATTACAATAGCAAATTTAATATATTTTAAGGTTTTCAAATAGGAACGATCTTCTGTTTTCACTCAACATTGACTTGTAACGAGAAGAAAACCGCTCAACGTCGTAGGATGTTATTGGGGCATATGTGAAATACGTCAAATCATTAGAGTTCAATTGAGGCTCACTATTCTGTCGCTTTATTGGCATCTGTCTCCTATACAGCCTACCCTCCTAATTCACACACACACACACACACACACACACACACACATATATATATATATATATATATATATATATATATATATACATATACATTTCCAAGAAAGATAATCGTAAGAAATTACATACAACAATTAGGAGATGTGAAAAATTCGTCTTTGAGACGACTGCAAGCAGGTATGCGAAAATGGAGTAAAAAGATAGAAATGTGACAAAAACTCGAAAATTTACGAGAATATATGACCATAATATGAAAAATAACCGGAAAATACAAAAAGTTAAAAGAGCCAAAATATGACTTGACCCGTGAAAATTGCATAATTTTAACTTGTATTTCCCATGGAAATAAAATATGACAAGTCATAAACTTCCGGGCCCTAATTAGTATTGGTGAAGGCTGAAAAGAGGAGAGGGGGTGAGCTCCAGCACAGGGCATTCCAACATCAGAGTGAGAGTTTGCCCGGAGAATATCTGTTAGGTAAGGTTAAAAGTATCTTAGATAGGTTGGGATTTGGAAATTATTGGGAGAAAGACATGGCAAGGTGGGCAGGCAACAATACGGAAGATAATTGCACGAAGGGTGAAGGATATTCATAAACCGTGGTTGGACTCTGATTGCAGGAGGAAGGAGACCCTCTCAGTTTTAATAGAATATGCTAGGATATGAATATAATAATAGGGAATGTAAATTGAAGAGCAAGAAGAAGTCTGATATGGTGTTTGATGATAACTTACAAAAGCAAGACGGGGACAAGGGGAATGGACACTGGAAGATATGTGTTGAGAGGGGAAATGAGAGACGAAATTAATTTTTTTTAGGTATGTAAAGAAAATACATTGGTTAAAAGAAAATTATTGAGTAGCAGTGAGATATTAGTGTTAAGCTAGGAAGAGAACAATCTTAAAATTATAGAATGGATGAAGAATGAATGGAATAACCCTAGTAATGTAAGTAACTACTTAGCCGTATTTAGAAATATGTGTATAAGAAAGTTACAGGGAAGAAGTGGTTGTAGCAATTTAAGTAAAGAGAGTGATTGTAGTAGCAAGTGATAAAAGCTATGTGCACAATTACTCAAACACTTGGAGAGACAGGCTTATACTCGAAGCTAGTGGAAATTCCCAGCTGGGGGAGTAAGATATTGTGCCTGCATGGGCGCTCTTATCAAATAAGGTAGTTAATCTTAATGCTCATTTATTCTGTTAGTAAACAGTCCGTCATTTACGTATGTAGTGGTTCACAAGAGAGGCAAAAATATATGAGTTGGGAAAACTGCTGAGGTATGGGCATTAGGTGACTGCATGGTCTCCCCAGCTGCTGGCAATCCGCTGGTGGTGGGGGAAGGGAGGAACGGTATATGCATATAGGCAACAGGGAGAGGTGGGGATTCTCTCAGTAGCTACTGATTAACCGTAGCAGGGAGAGAGACCTCTCAATTTTAATTGAGTTCACGTTCACGCTAATGTTTTCACTTATATTCATACCATACCATACCATACCATACCATACCATACCATACCATACCATACCATACCATACCATACCATACCATACCATACCTTTATTTCCTTCTACAACACCATAGATTTATCCATCAGCTAGGTAGAGGAAATACAAACAAACATAACACATGTTACACTAGTCGAGCCTGACACTGTGCTTACTTTAGCTGTGTCAACGCAGTATCCCTTCCCTTTGATCATCCCCCCACCACCTCCCAACGGCTAACCTGTTGTTAGGCCGGGAGTCGATCACCTGTTCTATTCCTTTCCTTTCTTTCCCCTCTCCCCTCACGGGAACCTGTACTGAGAGAGTGGAACTTCTTCCAGGCTTCCCCGTCGGAATAACAAACGTAGGACCCTCCCATCAACCCCTCCCTCTTCCCTTGTTAATTCAGTCCCACCTACCTTACTTGAGTTAAGTCACTGTCTGTTCTATAATCGTTGACACAACCAGAAGTATTGTCTTGCGGAGCACCTTCAGAACACGTCCTTCTGTCTTTGTTGATTTTATATAACAAACCACGAAGTGTTCACAATTCCTAAACTAACAATAAGAAGCAGGACTGAAAGGTCCCATCATACACAACCCCTGTTAAAATCTTCATTTTTAACATATTTCCTACACTTAATTTCTTAATACACAATTTCCTCACTGCACTTAAAGATTTACATACGCTACTCGCACATTTCCATTCTTTCACAAGCCACCAAATATTTTTTTGCTCATTACCAGCCTGCCTTAACTTGTTTATCTGGTTCTCACTCAATAACTTTTCTTTCAATCCTTTGGTTTCTCTACAGTCATATATCAGATGATAATCGGCTCTCACTTCACCACATAAAATACATACCATTGTTTCTTTGTTTCTTATCCAGCCCTTGTTCTTAAAAAAACCCATGGACCACCATAAGAAACCACTTTACGCCGATCTGTCTACATCTACATTATTAGCTACTAACTACTACTAACTAAACTAATCCTATTAAATATGTCTATTGTCTGTCTTTTCCAACATTCCTCCCTTGAAGTTTGCAGTTGTGTATTCCTTACCCTTCTTATAATAATCCTCCATAAGCCTCTACCCCTTGTACTCCAGTCTTCATCCCACAAGTACTATAATCCCAGACCTTCCATAAACCGTTTTACTTTATTAGCCCAGCTTTCACTATTCCTACTTGCAATCTGATATTGGAAAGCTGCTTGCAACAGTAAGCCGCCTTCCCCCTCCTTAATCACCACCAATATCTCAGTATCCTCTTCACAATTTCTACTTCCATATACTCCCTGGAAATTACTAACGCCCCAGAACTAGCAGTGCAAAGAGGAACACTCATCACCGTTTTGCTGAATCCACTGGACAACTGATTTAGCTTACCTCTATCTTTTTCAACTCCCCATACCTCAGCACCATAAAAAAATTCTGATTAGGACCACCGTTTTATAAGCCATTCTTTGTCTTTCATACCTTATTCCCGGGAATTTACTTTCTAAGATTTTTATTACTGACATAGCTGTTACTCCCTTCCACTTAACTCTTTTGATCTGGTCCTCCCATCCCCCTTTTTATTAATATAGACCCACAGATATTCCAAATTAACCACCTCCTCAATCACCTCGCCTTGCAAAATCCACTCTCTTTTGCTCTTTGTCGTTCTATTTTTCCGGCCTACCAACATCTTAGTCTTGTGACAATTTATTTTCAACGCCCAGTTATTAGCATATTCCGAGACAGCATTTAGGACTTTTTTGCAAACCTTCCCCGATAACGTTGATAATAAAACATCGTCTGCAAAAATCAGACCTGGGATCTCTAGCTCTCCTAGTAGAGGGTAAGCCCATTCATCCCCTCCATGTCCCTGCAAAATATCATTTATAAATATTAAATTAAAATAGGCGATAGTTTGCATCCCTGCTCCAAACCTATGTCACATTCAATCAGCTCACTTAACACACCTTCCTCAACCCGAATACAGTAATAAACAGACCCATATATAGCCTATATCGCACGTATCGTTCTTCCTGAGACCCCACCCATTCGTAATTTTTCAACCGTCGCGCTTCGACCCACTGTATCAAATGCTTTTTCGAAATCAATAGCTGCTATGAACACTTTCCCTCTTTATTTCCTCACATATTTCTCAAGAATCATCCAAACTTTATATTGTCAGTCTTCCTTCTACCCTTTTTAAACCTACCTTGAAAAACAGACAATATCCCAAGTTCGTTAACCCAATCTCTCAATCTATTAGCCAAAATGCCTGTATAAATCTCACTGAACAAATCCAGCAGAGTTATTCCTCTATAGTCAATCGAAAGATTTCTATCATCTTTCCTCTTATATACTGGGCATGAAATTGCCTTTTGCCGCTCTCTTGGGAGCCTTCCCTCCTCAAATACTGTATTAAATAACTTTAGTATACCCTCCATCATCTGTCCGGAATACGTTATTTGTCCCGTTTCTATCTCCTGCTGACTTGTTCTTCATGTTACCCGCCACGTCCATTATCTCATCCCCTGTTATCTCTTTATCCACCTGATAGATCTCCACCACTATTCCCCTCTGCATGACCAATTTCCCTCTTGTTTTTCTCCATCTGTATCCCCCAGCTAGTAATGTACGAAAGTAATTCACCCAATCTTTGCAGTCTATCTTCGATTTTACATATTCCCTCCCCTTGTTAATTTTACTCACTCTTTCCCAAACTGTATCAAGTTGATTCATTTCATAGTCTCTATTTAACACCTCCGTCTGCTCTCTCTGCCATGATTTCTTTCTCTCAACAATTTTCGCCGTATACTGTATTCTTTCCTTAATTCACAAAAATTCTTTATTCTTTCTCTCTTTCCATATTTTCTGAACTCTTTTAGCGCTTTCATAACTACTACCCTCACTTCCTTGCATTCATTATTATACCTCCTCCTCCCCATTCCTTCCTCCTATTACTAACATTTGCAACCCTAGCTATCCTTTTTATCGGGTACTCTATTAACTCAACTTCCCTATTCACGTTACCTTCCCTTAACCCCACCTCCTACCCTATCTTAACCATTTGCGAATCATTTTCTAGCAACGTTTTTAGCCCCATTTTTACCTCATCCGATCATGTATATTTAGGATACTTCGAACTCTTACCTGAGCCTCTCTTACTACCTCTTCTCTTTACATTCCCCTCATCACTTCTTAACCTAATAAATACCGGACTATGATGAGAATCGATCCATTCACCTACTTCAAGAGAATTCTATCAAGCATATAGTCCCTCTCCCCCTGTGGCGTAATATATTTCATTTTCCCCTCCCTATCTCCATTCCACAAACCGTTTAAGATATACATAATTCAAGCAATTTTAAAACAAAACTATTGCACTCTTTATCTTCACTACACCTCGATCCCTTCGTCTTCCACCGAGCTCGATAGCTGCAGTCGCTTAAGTGCGGCCAGTATCCAGTATTCGGGAGATAGTAGGTTCGAACCCCACTGTCGGCAGCCCTGAAAATGGTTTTCCGTGGTTTCCCATTTACACACCAGGCAAATGCTGGGGCTGTACCTTAATTAAGGCCACGGCCGCTTCCTTCCCACTCCTAGCCCTTTCCTGTCCCATCGTCGCCATAAGACCTATCTGTGTCGGTGCGACGTGAAGCAACTAGCAAAAAAAAAAAAACCTTCGTCTTCCCACCTCCCTCTTTACTATAGGCAGAGTTTAATCCCCATACTCTTGTATTCAAAGCCTCAAACAAAATCAGGCAGTTTTCTTCGTTTTTCTTCCCGATCAAGTTTATTTGAAATAAAAGATCCTGGAAAAAAATTGCATTCGAGTAGGGCGAATTTTGTGGATGATTGTACAAAAAGGCCAGGCATACGTTCTTCTCTTTATCCCCCTCTAGTAAACCTTATCCAGATCACCTCCTCTCTCTCATTTTCGCTGTTTCCCATTCGCTCACTAATCTCTTCTTTATGAAGAACATAATACCTCCGGGGTTCCTCCCCCTTGCCATCTCCTTTCTTATGGTTTTATCCTTCAATACAAACTCTATCCATGTAAACACCTCCCCTTCACCTAGCCACGTCTCTATCAGTGTTACAATATCAAAACTCTCTACTAATTTAATCACTTCCTCGTTCCCCATCTTGCCTAACGAACCTTCTATATTTACAAAACCTACTTTCTATTCTAGTTATGCATTTCTCTCCCCTTCCTTGCTATTATCCCCTTCGCTCACGTTACTTGCTCTACTTCTTGTTATTATCCCACATTCTCTTCCCGCGTCCAAACCATATTTTTTTCTCATTTTTGAACACTCTTTATTTACTCTCTCATCCTGACCTCTCTTATTCTTACTCCACAGATCTTTCAGACTGAAGGATCTTCCCCTCTTAAGGAGTTCACTTCCTTTTTAGCTCGTTCCCCTCACTCGTTTCACGACACTCCTCACCGCCGACTCCGTTCCTTTGTTCCACACGGGCCTGGTGACCTCTGCTCTCTCCACTAGCCGTTTCATATACCTTAGACTCGCTTGCGCTGCTTCTGTCTGCTTGTTCATCGCAATTCGACCTCTCTTCAACCTCTTCACCTTGGTTTGACACCAAACACCCTTCCTGCTTATGAATATTATCCAATAGGGAACATGCATAATCCGGGGTTTTAATTAAAAATATGCTAATCTGATTCAAAATTTCATGCAGAATTCAATAATGTGATCAGAATGTACAAGTAATAGCTACAAACATGATAAAAATCTAAATTAAAGTACGAAAATGTCACGTCACGCAAGTACGCGATCTCATTGGTCTGACGGCATCGCACAGGTTGACTGAATTAGCAGACGAAATAACACATAGAGTGCTGTGAGAAGCAGGACACACTTAGCGTATTTCTACTTTATGTTAGTGTCTGGTTTGGTTAAATTCGAAGTCTATACATTGGATAATAATCTGAGTGGTATATTTTAGACTTCAAATGAATCCTGCGCAGTCAGTGAGGCTGAAGACTTATAAATGGTGTATAGTTCCGATGTGCAATAGCACATCTCATACCATCCCAAACAAATTGTTTATAAATGTTCCAAAGACGCTAACACTAGGGAGAAATAGATTTTGGCGAGCCGGATAAATGCTGGTGATATATCGGAAAAGTCTACAGTTTATTCTTTTTAAAGATAATTTTAACGTAAGTTGAATTTGTTTGAATTTTCCATCACTTTTCCACGTCAGCTGTTCTAGTGGTAACATTTTGAATTTTAATATATGATGCTTTAATTAAATGTTTCATTTACATCTTGGAATATGAAAGTAATAACCAGTGCATTAATTAGTGCTAATTATTATAGTATTCTCCAAACCTAACCTACGTTTTTGGTGATCCATGTCAAGGTAATAAATCAAAGAGATTATGAACCATATTGACAGCTCTAATTATACTAATTTATCTTGGCATGCGAAAGTTGTTTATGTCTTTATCGATGAGCTTACATTTGTAAAGAAATTTAGGCTATAGCTAATTACTCTATAATATAACAAAAAATAGGCGTGTACGTCATGAAAGAAAACGTGAATTTAACAAATGTATATCTCTACACAAAACCAATGCTTGTCTGTTGGGGTCTTATAAGTTAACAATGCTCAATTATAATAATTAAGATATTAGTGAAATAAATAACATAATTGCACACATAGGTGAAAATAGCGAAATAGTGAAATAGTGAAAATAGTGATGTTGGCCTTTAAAACATTAGGTTTTAGGTTATACAAGCCAAGTCAATAAACCGAAGGGTAAAAATACCGGGCGAGTTGGCCGTGCGGTTAGGAGCACGCAGCTGTGAGCTCGCATCCGGGATGTAGTGGGTTCGAAACCCATTGTCGGAAGCCCTGAAGATGGTTTTCTGTGGCTCCCCGTTTTCACACCAGGCAAACGGGCTGTACCTTAATTAAGGCCACGACCGCTTCCTTCCCATTTCTAGGCCTATCGGTGACGGTGCGATGTAAAGCAAATAGCAAAAAAAAAAAAAAAACTAAGAATGTAAAAGTCACAGTACCCAAATACATTCCTGTATTGAACGACTAAAAGCTTGTTAAAAGCCAAATGTAATTAATGTTATTGGCTTTACGCCCGCTAACTACTTCTACGGTTTTCGGAGACGCCGATGTGCAGGAATTTAGTCCTGCAGGAGTTCTTTTACGTGCCAGTAAATCTACCGATACGAGGCTGACATATTTGAGCACCTTCAACTACCACCGGACTGAACCAGAATCGAACCTGCCAAGTTGGGGTCAGAAGGCCAGCACCTCAACCTTCTGAACTAGATGAAGTCATATTTATCTTTATCTTTATCACGTTTAACTTTTTCTCTTTCATGGGCCCCGGAAGTGGGTAGGGCAGTTGCCCCAATCATAAATATATATTTTTTCGGGAATGGTAGATTATAGATCTATAGTACTATGATCTTTCTTTCTTTCCTTCTTTCTTTTTTAATCAGTTTATCCTTCAGGTTTGGTTTTTCCCTCGCACTCAGCGAGGGATTTCACCTCTACCGCTTCAAGGGCGGTGTCCTGGAGCGTGAGACTTTGGGTATGATGATACAACTGGTGAGGAGGGCCATTACCTCGCCCAGGCGGCCTCACCTGCTATTCTCAACAAGGGCCTTGTTGGAGGGTGGGAAGATCGGAAGGGACAGACAAGGAAGAGGGAAGGAAACGGCCGTGAGTGCCTGCAGGGGAAGTAGGAAAATACGAGAAACCCCTTCGGGGATGGCTGAGGTGGGATTCGAAACCCCTCTACTCAGTTGACCTCCCGAGGCTGAGTAGACCCCGTTCCAGCCCTCGTACTATTTGTTTTCAACTTTCATGGCAGAGCCGGGAATCGAAACCGGGCCTCCGGGGGTGGCAGTTAATCACATTAACCACTACACCATAGAGGCGGACTAGTACTATAATGATACTTATGTGTTTATGTTAGTGCTGAAATTCGATTTCTTACGTTACTAATGCTGAAAGTCCGAAAATGTAATGTTATTCTTTAATATGGGAATCAGTCTACAAGGAAATGTTGAAAGTGATGTGATTTCTATCCAGGTTCGTTGTTATCCTAATACTATGAGTTACAGTGCATTCCACGTATATAAAAGATGCCACTTACAAACTTGCTTTTTATCCGGGAATTTCTGCGGCCATAAAAGTCACTATTTTTCAAGAATGATGGCATCTACACATGATAGATTGTCTGACTGTGCTGTTTTGAACCTTTCTTCTGTCATTTTGAAGTTATTCGCGGTCACGAATAATAAACAATCGGCTTTTAGTAACGGCTGTTGCACAATGGCTAGTAGAGCTGCATGCGGTACTGGATCGTGACGTCACAGCGTACCGCTTACGTCAGAGGCCGTTTCACTCGCCTTGCGGAAAGGCACTTTTGAACATTTTTTAATGGGAGAAAACAAGGCAACTTACCACATTGTAATACGTTTACGTACCATTTCATTGGTGTACTTTAAAAAAATATTTTTGAACATTATGCATGATCCCTATTCCTGCAGCTTGTTCACAGACCACATTCGAAACCGATTTCCATTCCCTACCCAGGTGTTGTCCTCTAATTGAAGCTCTCAGCCCTTGATTTATGGCTCTCATTAGGTGGTTATTTAAAATTCTAATGATTCTACTTTCATCACTCTGCATCTCTCGTCTCACCCACACTTTCTCACCTTAGGCTATAGGTTTCCAGCATTCGTAACCACAATATCCGCCATCAAGGTGATTAATAATTTCACTTTAATTGGCCTATGACATTTCACTTTACCTATTCCTTCCACATCGTTTATATCCACTTCACTAAAATTAATTTTCATTTTGTTCTGTATCATATCCACCACCTTGTACACTATCCACTTTATTTTCGTTCACTCCCTCATGTATACCGTTGATGAAGATGTTTTTCCTCGTACGTTCCTGGAAGCTTATTGCCTCTTCTCTATTCACCTTCTCCAGCTCCTTTTCCAAGGATTTCACCTCTTTTCTCAAAGCCACTACGTCTTCAGCATTATCTACCGTCTCCAGTCTCACCTTCACATTCTCTCCTCCAGTGACCTCCTCATATCTTTAATATCCGTCCATTGCTCCTTTATTAGCTCTTTTACGTGGTCTAGCGGACACGCATCCTTCACAATCCCTTTAATAGTCTCAATTTCCATCCAACCGATGTTTCCACTTGGATCGGGGCCTGGGTTCAATTCGACGCGACCAATAATTAGTAACATTACCACCACTAATGCCACCGATGCCACAACCATCCTCTTCTCCAGAAATCATTTGCTTTCCGTTCTTCTTAGCATTTTCATACTCCTGCATCTCTGCCATCCTCCTAGAACTACTCGATGTTGTGCCAAGGAGATTCCCTCTCACTAACTGCTCCGCACGTCCACCTCCCTTCATTGCTTGCGCTCGGCTGTTTACATTTATATTCAGCTCCCACACACTTAGGTTCTCAGGTAACAGTTAGTATGTGGAGAAGGAGACTTGCCCCCTGGTTGGTGGTCATCCGTGACTGGGCGGTAGAGTTCTCTTTTGCGCCCATGTAGGCACATACACATAGGATATGCTATGTAGACTTATATTGCAGATATTAAAGAGTCTAATAATTGGAGGATACTCTGTATAGATTTCCGAAAATATAAATATTTCGAAGTCTGTAATATTACGAAAGAGTTTTCTTTAAAATACTGGGGGCTACCGCCACCCCTTGCCACCTCCGAATTAAACCTATGCCCTTATGTTGGCCTTCAACTTCCCCCTGCACTAAACCTCCAACGAAGTCGTCTCTCGACTCGACTCGACTCAAGCGTACTTTGGGGCCATATTTTCCATGCTAATGAAATATTCCTGGTTAATCCCGTAGTCACAGCAGTTAACTCATATACGTTCCCAATGTTATGTTTCTCCTCTGTAAATAGCTCTGAAATTCCAACATATAAATAACAGCATTATGGACAATTTCCAAGCCTGTACATTTAACATATGAACTTAATAGTTGAACACAGATTAGACGTAATAATAAATATAATGTGGGGGTGTGGTATGTGGACTATCATATAACGCCCCCTTGTTTATCAATATCACATGCCATGATTAAACATATAACAAACACTACCACAATGTGAAGCGAATGAAGGAGGATAGGTTATCTAGGAGAATAACGGACTCAGTTATGAAGGGTGAGAAAAGTATCAATCAATCATTCACTACTGATCTGCATTTAGGGCATTCGCCAAGGTGGCAGATTCCATGTCTGCTGTTTTCCTAGTCTTTCCTTCAATGATCCCAAAGAAATTGGAAATATATTGAACATCTCCCTTGGTAAGTTATTCCAATCCCTAACTCCCCTTCCTATAAACGAATATTTGCCCCAATTTGTCCTCTTGAATTCCAACTTTATCTTCATACTGTGATCTTTCCCACCTTTAAAGACATCACTCAGACTTATTCCTCTACTGATGTCTTTCCACGCCATCTCTCCACTCTCAACTGCACCCTCACATGGTGAATACACGGACACAATTCTTGCCCTAATTCCTCCAACTGACAAATCTACCCACAACATTCGCTCATTTACGTGCCTAACAGAAACTATGTTGCGTGCAATGGTATTCTTGATAAAGAGCCCTACCCCAGATTCTGCCCTTCCCTTTCTAACACCCGTCAAGTACACTTTATAATCTCCTATCTCTTCCTCGTTATTTCCCCTTACCCGAATATCACTTACTCCTAGCACATCCAGATGCATCCTCTTTGCTGACTCAGCCAGTTCTACCTTCTTTCTTCCATAAGCCCCATTAATATTGATAGCTCCCCGTCGAATTCCATTTCGTTCGCCAAGTTGTTTCCAAGGAGTCCCTCGCATGTCAAATGGGAGTGGGACTCCATTACTCCCATAGGTCCGAGGTTTGCTTAAAATGTTCTGAGCTCGGTAAATTCACGAAGCAGGATCCTACCCTACTTGCATATAGTGTAAGTGGGGATCTCTCCTCTTGCGGGTTTTGGACCACCGGTGAATTGTATAGTCCTAGCCGTCTGAGCACAAGTAGGGCCATGACTCAGAATATGTCCGAGATGCCCACTCCTATTCTGTAGCAACCGGTATCCCGACTCTCAGGACCAGTTACTAGGCCACTCAGCCGTTGCCCATGGTTCACGAACTAGGACGTGACTACAGTAACCCACAACCATGAACCATTTAAAATATACATTTCAGGAAGAATTGTCTTTGGCGGAGTTCTAGACCAATATTTGCAAGGAATTTCCGACTTTTATTAAAAAGCACTGAAGGTATAGATTCATTTCTAAGCAACCAACTTATACGAGACAGACTTTTCTGCTTTGGCAACACTTAAGTTAAAGTATCGCTCACTACTAAACATTGCAGAAGAACTTAGAACTGTCATTCCTGATGCTGCATCACGATTACTAGCTGACTCTGTAGATCAGTGGTAGAGTGCCAGCCTCCGGATGCCAAGATAGCGGGTTTAAACCCGGCAGAGGGAGTCGGATTCTTGAAAGGTGGAGAAAAACTTCCATTCGACACTCCATGTCGTAGGATGTCGGCATGTAAATAATCTCTGGTAACACATTTAGTGTTTACCCGACAAAATTAATTAAATCTCAGCCATAACGTCCAAGAGAATTTCGGTTTACTCTGTGTGCCATCTGGTGGGCGTCGAACTTGACAAGCAGACAGCCAGATGGCGTCAAATTCAAATGTCTGAACACGGTACCTGAGGCCATACGATTATTATCACGATTACTGTAAAACACAATGGTTTTTGACATTTAAATATTTGATATTCCTTACAAAGAAAAACTAGATACTTGTTAATTAAATATATTTTATTTGAATACTTCTGTATGACTAGCCACATGTTAAATTCTATTTGTTTTATTGAAGGACCTAATATTGTGATAATTAAATCTTAAAAGACAGCTAAGAGTATGAAAAAATATAAAATGAATAAGAACTGAAACTTTAACTTGTATTCTGTCGAAGCAATTAGACAAGGGGTCACCCAGGCCCATTGACATATCTTCAGGATCAAATCTACTTCGGAGCTGATGAAGGAATAAATATATTTACGCTCCATCCAGTCATTAATTGTTTTCCTTCAGTAGTACCTGTGTGATGAGAATTAAGAGCAAAACAGTCATTTTCATAAAGGAAGACCCTTGGAGGAGTGGAGGATAAAGGCTTCCACTTTCCGTAACTTCGACCCTAGTCTCATAGAGTGGTTAGCCCTATTCCCAGCCATCTTTGCTGCTAGGAATGAACCTAGTACGCACTTTCAGTACTGGCTGAGTGAACTTCAGGGCCATATGCCGCTCTTGAAATGTATTTCTCTTTATTAAATTTTTCGACTACCTGACGGGGAATGGAACCCACGACCTTTCGGGTGAAATTTGCACGCTTTTACCGCCTCGGCTAGGCAGCTCCTAGTGAGGGCTAAGATAGATAATAAAATATATGTTATAAAGAATTAGTACCCAAGATCACTCAGTAGCTATGTTTGTTGAATTAATCTTATATGAATTAACATTCCGTATAGAACACAGACAAACGTACAAATAATAATAATACATTGTATAACTACAAATAACTACTTACCCCGGTATGCTTGGATTTCAAAGAAGGTGGACTGAAAAAAGAAACAAATACAAAATTAAATATAAAAATTTGTCTGAGCTTCCTTAAAGGACATGGTATTATTGGGATGTGATAGCCGAATGGCAATATCAGTGGAAACATCAGTGGTCGCAGTTCGAATCCCGGGTAAGGCATGTGAGATTTAAAAAATGAATAGTCACGTCTCTGTGGTTCTCATTCCACGTATTACTTACGAGCCCCTCGCTATGATCACAATATCAAAATTCACATAAACTACAAGATTACTGGTCCTTTTACCGTTAAGTAAAGGAACACACGAGAGACTTTATATTTTACTCTACAAAATAGGTTCCCTTCAGGAGTTCAAGGTATGAATACTATCAGACATTTTGTATTAAAAAGACTGGCCGGAAATATGGGAAATATGGAACGAATATCACTGGTGTTCTTTATTCAAGAAGCATACTGGGAATGTGCTTTGAATATAATCAGTAATTAGTATTGTGAAATATATGTGAAGGAATAAGGAATGATAACCCACTAATGAGTAGACCCTATGTGCCTGCAGTTGAGATGACTTTCTGTGTAAGACAATTCTCCAAAATTTCTGAGACCACTTCAAGAACTTTACCGAGTGTTTCAAGAACACGTACTGATATAGAAATAAGGAAGGAAAGGATGAACGTTTATCAAATAAATGAGCAGCACTACTGAATATGGTTGTTTCAATATTTGAGCGCGAACTAATGCTTGAACGAAGGATGACAGTGCCGATTATGGTATACACATTATTTACAGCTAGTGTCAAACAACCGTCAGTTTGCAAAAAAAAAAAAAAAAAAAAAAAAAAAAAAAAAAAAAAAAAAAAAAAATAATAATAATAATAATAAAAAAAATAAAAAAGAACAGTATAAAGACAAAATTCAGTACATTTTCGAAACAACAACACCGTTCATAAATTACAAAATGGGTTGAAATATGTGCCGTTATAAGGAAGAGGATACACTAGACAAGCTGGACATTTGGCAAGTAAATTAACTCTATAGAGAATTGAAGAGACAGATGGCAATATGGTATGAATACTATCAGACATTTTGTATTAAAAAGACTGGCCGGAAATCTGGGAAATATGGAACGAATATCAATGGTGTTCTTTATTCAAGAAGCATACCGGGAATGTGCTTTGAATATAATCAGTAATTAGTACTGTGATATTTCCCTGTTTCAAATGCTTGAGTTTTAAGAGTATAAGTTCTGGTTTCAATAATACGAAATTATATAAAACGCATAGAGCGGCGGAATGCATAAACAAGGAATAAGAAATCACAATATATCGAGGACGGATTTGGATCACTTTGTTCGTGAGTGAGACAACGACATGTACGTTCATTGTTCTTATGATTGTCCGACAAATGTCAAGAAGGAGAGAAAAACTTTGGTGTTGGTACTGAAATATAACACATTACAATATCTCATTATGGAGAATTTAAGAAATGATAATATAAATTTTCCGTCAACCACAGTTGCACGGAACAGACTTTTGGATGTAATCGTCGCACGTGGAAACTGTACTGCAATAACAACGAATGACGGTACGAAGAAACATGTTAATTACTGCTATTTTATATGTGAAATATACTGTTGGAATCTGAACTGAAAGAAAGCGTACACGATAAGTTGAATCGAATGGAAGCTACAGTATCTGCAGAACAGTATTAACCCATATTACCATTAAGCTTACATGTGATGAAGGTTAGGACAAATTAGAGATCTCTTTAAATTGTCAGAATTTACTTGACAGTGAACAGGATATCTAGGTGGAGAATAGTGTGAATAAACTATATATGATGTCGCGACAGGTTACTAACAGAATGTTATATTTCTTGAATGAGAGTTCATTGAAAAAGATGATGGCCTAAATAAGCTGCAGAGCCGGCTACTCGGAGGAATCTAAAAGGAGTCCCGAACATCATGGGAGAACCTACCCCTGGGAAATCCTGAGTTCGATTCCAAAACTAACATGGGAACTACAACCACAGGATTTTGGCCGGGATAACAGACGAATGTTGAGGACGGAAAACTCGAGGTAAGATAAGTTTATCAATAATTTTTGTTTCCAATTGATTTATGTTCATTTATATTTGAGTGCTAAATATTATTTTCATTCATTTCCTTTTTTGCCGAACTGCTATAACTAATACATAAGTAGCACATTAAGTTACATAGCAAGCTGAAACAGGAATAATGAAGTACGTTAAAGGCACCACTATGTAAATTATTATTTCCTGAGTGTGAAATTCGTTGGGCTCATAAAAAAAAAAGCTAACTATGAAAAGGTTTTGGGCAATTAAGCCGACCGCCAGCTGCATGAGTGATGTTGTACCGTTCATATAATATTTTTGCACCGTAGACGAAATCTCGTTGGTACACAGAAGAAGGATCTTCATTTATGAGTGTCCGACTCGTTGGCTGAACGGTCAGCGTACTGGCCTTCGGTTCAGAGGGTCCCGGGTTCGATTCCCGGCTGGATCGGGGATTTTAACCTTAATTGGTTAATTCCAATGGCACGGGGGCTGGGTGTATGTGTTGTCTCCATCATCATTTCATCCTCATCATGACGCGCAGGTCGCCTACGGGAGTCAACTAGAAAGACCTGCACCTGGTGAGCCGAACCCGTCCTGGGATATCCCGGCACTAAAAGCCATACGACATTTCATTTTCATTTATGAGTTAATGCTAAATCGAGAACAGATAGGCTACTTGGTTAATGTGAAAAGGTAGACAACGGTTGGAAGATTATGAGATAATATTTGCTACACTCATTGAAGTTAGGATAATTTTTTTTTTTTTTTTTTGCTAGGGGCTTTACGTCGCACCAACACAGATAGGTCTTATGGCGACGATGGGATAGGAAAGGCCTAGGAGTTGGAAGGAAGCGGCCGTGGCCTTAATTAAGGTACATCCCCAGCATTTGCCTGGTGTGAAAAAGGGAAACCACGGAAAACCATCTTCAGGGCTGCCGATAGTGGGATTCGAACCTACTATCTCCCGGATGCAAGCTCACAGCCGCGCGCCTCTACGCGCACGGCCAACTCGCCCGGTGGATAATTAATTTGATAAATGAAACGGACTTTAGAATTAGCCCGGATTGTAATTCAAGTCATATTAAGGGATAAGTTGGAAGCCATGTACACATTTAATCGTCGTTGTATGAGATGGAAAGTCGTTATTCGGATCCTGACGTATGCGTACTACAGAGGTTATTGTGAGAGTGAATTATTCTGCTTAGAGAAGGCTGAATTACGTTATTTGCGGTATCAAATGATGAATATCTTCGAGGATATATGTCACGTAAAAGAAGGTCAGGACAAGTTGATAAATAATGTACAGATGTTCATGTAGAGTTTCATGAATGTTATTTCAAGTTGATATTATCCGAGTATACAGAAATCAAGTCTGAACGAACTTCTTTTGAAATATAGTAAGTATTATAGAGGTACAGTTTTTCGCCCATTACTATGTGAATATAGTATGTCACAGCTTATATACTATCGGTGTGCGAGTACTCTATAATGGCCTAATTTTTCATAAACACATGACAATAGTGTAGGATGCTGGCAGTTTACAGTTGCATTTCTCTTTCAGCTTTTTGCATGATGCGATGATGGTAAAGTTAGAATCTTTAAAATGAGATTTCCCAGTTAGATTCACCAATGCAGTTGAGCAGCAGAGGGGAATTGGTCATCAACTATACGACTAATACTCTCATACCTACGGCTATTTTTACAGTATTTTCATGTAACTTTCCAGCAGCAGAGGTACGAGCAGAATCCTGTTTATGTCATAGTCATTATAGTTTCGACTTTCACAGGCCAGATATGTGTATTTTTAAGAGTATAATCAACCTTACCACAATATAGGAAAATCTCTTTCAAACCAACAATAATATAATAGATTTTTCATTATTCTTTCAACCAAATCGTAGAACCTAGAAGAAAATTTCAACGAATATACAAAAAAATGAACGTATGACAACCGATAAACTCATCAGATCTCGTTAGGCTTGATAGATATATTCAAGTGTATGAACACTAGGCCTTATTTAGAACAACTTTCAAAGGAAATAGTAGCAATCATCTCAATAATATCAATAATATTAATAATTCCAAAGATTGTAATGACGAATCCATTTGGGGAACATGTTGTTTGGCTAGAAATGTTAGCGCAGACAAAATGTGATAACAATGTTCCCGATGTACAAATGTAAGCATTTGTCCTCCACATTATTCTTTAATTTGTAATAAATATGGTGCATTTTCACCTTCTATATAACATTTTGGTGGCATATTAATCGTTTTTTAAAGAAATGATATTAGAATCGTCTATTTGTTTTAGGTATCGTGCCCTAGAGCCCTACTTTATTGTCTCAGGGCAGATGTGTATTTAACTCGTTAGTCTTTCTTGTCGATAATATCACACAAATTGTATTCCTGATCCCATTTGAACCTTGATTTTAAGATACTTTTAGATGCTCCGTCGAAGAAAAGAAGAACTCTTGCAAATATTTTAGAGAGCGACGCTGATAAGTCGAGGTAAGTTATCTATGCTGACCTTTCCTGGCCACAGGACGCGCATAGTATTAAAGAGACAGGCGTGGAATGTGGAGTGAATATTAGCTGTAATGTGCATTTAAGGATTGATATTATCCATAATTTGTGTTAAAGAGGCAGTCTGGGAATATGGTGTAAACATTTTATTAAAAAGAGAACCTGGGAATATGGTATGAATACAGCAAACAGCTAACCAGCTATCAGCGAGATCTGTTATTGAGTTAAACTTTAGAGCCAAGGCCACTCAGAGAAAGACTTCGAGACGGGCATTATTCTCTTCGTTAACGAGAATCCGAAGATAACACTTTGCGTTCTCTATATCAATAACATGAATTATATTTGAAAGGGAAACCACTTGGGTATCAAACATTAATCGCTGGAAAAAAACGATGGACAAATAACGATAATATCTGTTCTTACTACTAATTAACAGTAGACGGGGCATTGGGGTTGTCTCGCAAGAGTTACTTAACATGTCGGGATCGAACGATACTGAGCTGTACTTAAACACCGCTAAATGCCACTGACTTCATCCAGCGATTATATCGATGAAAGTGGTTCGAAGAATGGAATTATTGACTGAAAAAAGTGAATGGAAAGAACTCGCCAGTATTGTCGGGATCAGAAGTGAACCAACGTTGACCAGGAGTCTGACAAAACGCCAGACTCAGCTGATACCTTCAACCTATCGCACAAGACGTGAGACCCTGGGCTGAGATGAGGAAGTAAAAAAGCGATATAGTCGACGGTTGTCTGCACACTAAGTTCTATTAACTCTTATATATTAGAAGATTTCAAAATGTCAGTGGTAACTAGAACTATATATGTGGTTGAAAATCTTACCAGGAGCAGCGTAAGAAGCAGACAGGAGTTGGCCATGGCGAAAGCCATGTTGTAGCCAATGAACAAGCAATGTTAGTTGGGTGTGTTCAACAGATATTTATACAAAATATTATCACCACTTAGAGTGGCGATATATCATCATTTCGTTTCGGGGAGGGGCAAACAAATTTTAGTGCCCTAGAAAATTACTGTGGAAGGTATTTTATCAACAACATCATTATCTCGTTTCGGGGAGGGCAAACAAATTTTAGTGCTCTAGAAAATTACTGTGGAAGGTATTTTATCAACAACGGCAGCTGAGCATTGAAGATTATTGCGCCAATGATGCAGTAAATTCTAGCTAGCCATGTTTAACTATCACGTGATAAAAATTGTAATACACGATAACATAAACAGATTAAAGATTATTATGTGATTTAAGTACCAGCTGTCAAGAAAGTTATCGCCACACTTCAACATTCATCTAATGAGCACTAAATTTCAGAACTTAATTTGAAAGATATGAAAGTTCATGCTACATTTAGCTCTCCCAAATCATCAGTAGTACGGAAGAATGGCTATGCTGACTGATGGGTTTAAAGCGACCTACTTTTGTAATGGAGTTGATGAAAGTCGATTTGGCGTAGAAATGAGTCAGTGCATTCAATAATTTTTTTTTGCTATTTTGCTTTACGTCGCACCGACACAGTTAGGTCCTATGGCAACGATAGGACCGGAAAAGGCCTAAGAATGGGAAGGAAGCGGCCGTGGCCTTAATTAAGGTACAGCCCCAGCATTTGCCTGGTGTGAAAATGGGAAAACACGTAAAACCATCTTCAGAGCAGTCGGCAGTGGGATTCGAACCCGCTATCTCCTGGATGCGAGCTCACAGCTGCGCACTCCTAACCGCACGGCCAACTCGTCCAGTCATTCAATAATCATTAATATTTTACGTCACTGAATGATTTAGCACATTGCAGGTCAGTATGATGGTTACGGATGGTAAAAAATATAACAAAATAACAGGAGGAGATAAGAACGGATGGTATGAGAACTAAACATTTCCAAAAATTACATAAAATGTACTCTAAAATGATCTCAAAATGACCTAAAGTAATGATAACATACCTAAGAAGAATTATCAATTTGTATCAAAATATTGCACTGACAGACAAATAATGACTTCATGAATGACAACACAAAATAATACACATTTTTACAAATGATATACAACTGGCGTAATAGGGAACATGCATGATCCGGGGTTTTAATTTAAAATATGCTAATCTAATTAAAAAATTCACTCAGAATTAAAAAAATGTGATCAGAATGTACAAATAATAACTCCAAACATGATAAAAATCTAAAAGTACGAAAATGTCACATGACGCAAGTACGCGATCTCATTGGTCTGACGTCATCGTACAGTTTGACTGAATTAGCAGACGAAATGACACATAGTGTGCTGTGAGAAGCAGGATACACTTTGCGTATTTCTACCTTATGTTATTGCCGGATATAGTTAAATTCGAGGTCTATACATTGGATAATAATCTGAGTGGTATATTGTTAGACTCCAAATGAATCCTGCGCAGTCAGTGAGGCTGAAAACTTGTGTATAGTTCCGATGTGCAATAGCACATCGCATACCATCCCAAACAAATTGTTTATAAATGTTCCAAAGGACACTAAAACTAGGGAGAAATGGATTTTGGCGAGCCGGAGAAATGCTGGTGATATATCGGAAAAGTCTACAGTTTATTTTTTTTAAAGATCATTTTAACGTAAGTAGAATTTGTTTGAATTTTCAATCACTTTTCCATGTTAGCTGTTCTAGTGGTAAAACTTTAAATTTTAATGTATGATGCTTTAATTAAATGCTTCAATTACATCTTGGGTTATGAAAGTAATAAACTGTGCATTAATTAATGCTGATTATTAGAGTATTCTCCAAACCTAACCTATTTTTTTCGGCGATCCATGTCAAGGTAATAAACCAAAGGGGTTATGAACCATATCGGCAGCTCTAATTATACCAATTTATCTTGGCATGCGACAGTTATTTATGCCTTTATTGAAGAGCTTAAATTTGTAAAGAAATTTAGGCTATAGCTAAATACTCTATAATATAACAAAAAAGTAGGCGTGTAGATCATGAAAGAAAACAACGTGAATTTAACAAATGTATATCTCTACACAAAACCAATGCTTGTCTGTTGGAGTCTTATAAGTCAACAATGCTCAATTATAATAATTATCATAATATTAATTAAATAAATAACATGATTGCACACAGGTGAAAATACATTACTGGTACTAAAAATAACAGTGATGTTGTTGTTTAAAATATTATCCAGCTTAGCCTGAGTTTTAGGTTATACAAGCCAAGACAATAAACCGAAGAGTAAAAATACCGGGCGAGTTGGCCGTGCGGTTGGGAGCACGAAGCTGTGGGTTCGCATCCGGGAGATAGTGGGTTCGAGCCCAACTGTCGGGACCCCTGGTTTCCCATTTTCACATCAGGTAAATGGAGGGGCTGTACCTTAATTAAGGCCACGGCCGCTTCCTTCCCATTCTTTGGCCTTTCCTGTCCCATCGTCGCCATAAGACCTATATGTATTGATGCAACGTAAAGCAAAAAAGAAAAAAAAAGAGGATAAAAGTCACAGCACCCAAAGGCATTCCTGTGTTGAACGACTGAAATGTCATCAAGACACTTTCCTTGCGTGATATGCTCAGCTTGTTTAAAGCCAAATGTAAGTAATGTTATTGGCTTTACGCCCCGCTAACTACTTCTACGGTTTTCGAAGATCCCGATGTGCAGGAATTTAGTCTTGCAGGAGTTACTTTACGACACGAGGCTGACGTATTTGAGCACCTTCAACTACCAACGGACCGAACCAGGATCGAACCTGCCAAGTTGGGATCAGATCCTTCTCGACCGTTTGCCCCAAGCATAAATAAATCTTTTTTTCAGGAATGATAGATTATAGACCTATAGTACTAAGATCTTTCTTTCTTTCTTTCTTTCTTTCTTTCTTTCTTTCTTTCTTTCTTTCTTTCTTTTTTTCTTTCTTTCTTAATCAGTTTATCCTTCAGCGTTGGTTTCTCCCTCGGACTCAGCGAGGGATTTCACCTCTACCGCTTCAAGGGCAGTGTCCTGGAGCGTGAGACTTTGGGCATGGTGATACAAATGGTGAGGAGGGTCATTACCTCGCCCAGGCGGCCTCACCTGCTATGCTCAACAGGGGCCTTGTTGCAGGATGGGAAGATCGGAAGGGATAGACAAGGAAGAAGGAAGGAAACGGCCGTAGCCTTAGGTGCCTGGAGGAGAAGTGGGAAAATACGAAAAACTACTTCGAGGATGGCTGAGGTGGGAATCGAAACCCCTCTACTCAGTTGATCTCCCGAAGCTGAGTAGACCCCGTTCCAGCCCATGTACTATCTGTTTTCAACTTTCATGGCAGAGCCGGGAATCGAAACCGGGCCTCCGGGGGTGGCAGCTAATCACATTAACCACTACACCACAGAGGCGGGCTAGTGCTATAATGCTACCTATATGTTTATGTTAGTGCTGAAATCCGATTTGTTACTTTACTAATGCTGAAAGTCCGAAAATGTAATGTTATTCTTTAATATGGAAACCAGTCTAGAAGGAAATGTTGAAAATGATGTGATTTCTATCCAGATTCGTTGTTATCCTAATACACTGAAGAAAATGGAAATTGCAACACCCAGAAGGAGTGGTGCTACATTGTTGCAATTGAACATGCAGTACGAGTGTTCGGTTGTGCTTCGATGATTACACTTTTAGGTGCCTCTGACCGCAAGTTTGGACAACAATCAATACAGGATATGCCCAACACGAGCTGCGATACATTGACGAATTCGTCGAGACATGGAGTCAATAAGGCCCTGGATCGCTTCCTGAGGAATTGTGGCCCATGCTTGCTGCACTGCACGGGTCAGTTTTTCCAGAGTTGTGGGTGGCTGAAGACGGTTGGCCAGTTGTCGACCCATGATGTCTCACACATGCTCAATAGGACTGAGGTTCGGGGACCTGGCGGGCCATTCTAAGGTTGTGATGTAGTGGAGAGCTTCTCTGGAGATGCGTGCAGTGTGAACCCGGGGATTGTCCTGCTGAAACATCTCATTAGCAATGTTCGCCATCATACGGACAACCACTGGATTGAGTACCCTATCAACGTACTGTCCAGCAGTCAACAAGCACTAATTGTGACTTCACAGTAAAGCCAATAGCTTCCCAGATCATAATGCTTGGTGTTGGCCCTGTGTGCCTCTCGACAGTAAGATCTGAGCGGCCCCTCTCCCCTGTACGTCGGCCCACACGATTCCGGCGATCACTGCGGGCAAGACAGAAGCGCGATTCATCATCACCAAAAGACGACCCTATGCCATTCGTCGACCCACGTCGATCTTTCTCGACACCAGGCCAGCCTTACACGTCGCTGTTGTGGGGTCAATGCAACACCTTCTGCAGGGACACGGGCTCGTAACCCAGCTGCACGCAGGCGATTACCAACTGTTTGTTGTGTAACGTGGGGTGCCGCAGCTACTCGAATTTGCGCTGCTGTTGCATGGGGTTCCATCTGGGCCATTCGAATGATGCGGCGATCCTCTCTCACAGTTGTCTGTCGCGCTGGGCCTGTGCCAGGTCTACGAGTGTGGGTACCTTCATTTGAACACTGTTGCCATACACCTTGTACCGTAGATGCCTGTCGGCCAACACGTGCAGCGAAAGTCCTTAGCGATAATCCAGCCTCACACAACCCAATTATCCGAGCCCTCTCAAACGGCGACAGTTGTTGATAGCGTGCTCTTCTCTGTCGTCGAGGCATGTTTGACGGGGAACACTTCAGTGCACAGACTGCAAGTCAACTACGCTACACCAGAGTCCGTATACTGGAGTTGATTCCTCTGCGACCAATCACGTGGGGAGGCCTGTAGCAACAATCCAATGGGTCAGAAACTTTGATCGTTTACATACCTACATGGCATCGTTCCATATCTTGAAAATCAACACAAACGACCAATGCCTTCATGGTGTTGAAATTTCCATTTTCTTAAGTGTACTATGAGTTACAGTACATTGCACGTATATAAAATATGCCACTTACAAATTTGCTTTTTATCCGCGAATTTCTGCGGCCACAAAAGTCACTATTTCTCAAGAATGGTGACATCTACAATGGTAGATTGTCTGACTGTGCTGTTTTGAACAATTCTTCTATCATTTTGAAGTTATTCGCGATCACGAATAATAAACAATCGGCTTTTAATAACGGGCTAACGGCTGATGCACAATGGGCTGGTAGAGCTGCATGCCGTACTGGATCGTGACGTCACAGCGCGCCGCTTACGTCAGAGGCTGTTTCACTCGCCTTGCGGAAAAGGATTTTAAAATAATTTTAATGGTAGAAAACAACGTAACTTACCACAATGTAATACGTTTACGTACTATTTCATCGATGTACTTAAAAAAAATAGTTTTGAAAATTATGCATGTTCCCTATTATTACTGGGATAATTCTTCTACATTATTATGAAAAACCAACGTCTAATTAATGCATAGTTAACATTGTGGTTCACTACTATAATCATCCTTAAGTTGTCCGACTCGTTAGCTGAATGGTCAGCGTACTGGCCTTCGGTTCAGAAGGACCCGGGTTCGATTCCTGGCCGGGTCGGGGATTTTAACCTTCATTGGGTGTGTGTGCTGTCCCCAACATCCCTGAAACTCACACACCACACATAACGCTATCCTCCACTACAATAACACGCAGTTACCTGCACATGGCAGATGCCGCCCACCCTCATCGGAGAGCTACAAGGGCTGCACTCGGCTAGAAATCCTTAAGTTGTGAAGCTTCCGCAGTCACCAATTATCGCTCGTTGGTAGGGACTGTAGAATACATTCATGATATACCCTCGTGTCGTAAGAAGCGGCTGAAAGGGGTCTCAGGGGCTTTCATCTAGGGAGCGTGGGTTGGCGACCACGGATCCCATAGCTTCCACGTACTTGTGTCAGGTTTCCTATCTTACCTCGCTTGGTCAACTCTTGTTCTACGTTTGTGAGGCC
Organism: Anabrus simplex; assembly: GCF_040414725.1. NCBI lineage: Eukaryota > Metazoa > Arthropoda > Insecta > Orthoptera > Tettigoniidae > Anabrus > Anabrus simplex. The sequence continues at coordinate 1,596,691,921 of NC_090265.1, read as the reverse complement.
TAGGGAGTCTTTCATATTCACGCCCTTCGTGGACTTTCCCTTTTGCTTGGCCGATACCTTCCATCCTTCACCCTAATTAGTCTTAACAGAGGATGGTTGCCCAGTTGTACTTCCTCTTGAGGGGACACGGAACGAAAAAAATGAAAAATAACTTTTTATTTTATTATTTTGAATTTTGTATCTGTGACCATTCCCCTTTCTAATGGTGTATCAATTTTGATAATCCTCCTGCTGGAAGTATTTTAATTAATTCTTTTATAATGTGATGCATAGGCTCCAAGCTCCTGCAAGGCAGGTAATTTGACATTTAGACTGATGAAAGCAGTATTTTTATATATATGCCAATAGAGTGGTATATTTAAGTAATTGAGGAAAATATGCTGCTGTGGAATTTCACTATTGGCAGCATTGTCATGGATTTGGTTGTTGACTGTCATTTGTTTGCTTTGTTTATGGTTGATGTGAGTACATGGCATGTGTTTCTGTTTACTTCGGTGTTCTTACTGTATTTTGATGATCCAGTATGCCTCGTGTTAATACTAGTGTTCAAAAAGCATGTTCATTCAAAGAAGAAGGCCAGAGTTGGAGAGAACTTTGTTGATGACCGTTTAATAACCAGTCCTTCTACTAGTAATGTTCTGTGATATGTCATCAACTGATGACAGGCTCCAGCATGGACTGTGTCCACGGGGAAAAGACAGCTGATGTAAGTTCAACAGAGGAATAGATGCAGGAGAAACTTACAGTCATCCTCACAGTCTAACATATGATTTTATGGAGGAAATACACTGACTGACAGTGACAATGCAACACCAAGGAGGAGTGGTTCGAAAGGGATGAAAGTTGGGGAAAAAACAGAGACGGCACGGATGAATAAATGATGTTTATTTCAAAGCGATATGCAGGTTACACAATGCGCACGGCATCGACTCAGTAGGATGTAGGACCACCGCGAGCGGCGATGCACGCAGAAACACGTCGAGGTACAGAGTCAATAAGAGTGCGGATGGTGTCCTGAGGGATGGTTCTCCATTCTCTGTCAACCATTTGCCACAGTTGGTCGTCCGTACCAGGCTGGGGCAGAGTTTGCAAACGGCGTCCAATGAGATCCCACACGTGTTCGATTGGTGAGAGATCCGGAGAGTACGCTGGCCACGGAAGCATCTGTACACCTCGTAGAGCCTGTTGGGAGATGCGAGCAGTGTGTGGGCGGGCATTATCCTGCTGAAACAGAGAATTGGGCAGCCCCTGAAGGTACGGGAGTGCCACCGGCCGCAGCACATGCTACACGTAGCGGTGGGCATTTAACGTGCCTTGAATACGCACTAGAGGTGACGTGGAATCATACGCAATCTCGCCCCAAACCATGATGCCGCGTTGTCTAGCGGTAGGGCGCTCCACAGTTACTGCCGGATTTGACCTTTCTCCACGCCGACGCCACACTCGTCTGCGGTGACTATCACTGACAGAACAGAAGTGTGACTCATCGGAGAACACGACATTCCGCCATTCCCTCATCCAAGTCGCTCTAGCCCGGCACCATGCCAGGCGTGCACGTCTATGCTGTGGAGTCAATGGTAGTCTTCTGAGCGGACGCCGGGAGTGCAGGCCTCCTTCAACCAATCGACGGGAAATTGTTCTGGTCGATATTGGAACAGCCAGGGTGTCTTGCACATGCTGAAGAATGGCGGTTGACGTGGCGTGCGGGGCTGCCACCGCTTGGCGGCGGATGCGCCGATCCTCGCGTGCTGACGTCACTCGGACTGCGCCTGGACCCCTCGCACGTGCCACATGTCCCTGCGCCAACCATCTTCGCCACAGGCGCTGCACCGTGGACACATCCCTATGGGTATCGGCTGCGATTTGACGAAGCGACCAACCTGCCCTTCTCAGCCCGATCACCATACCCCTCGTAAAGTCGTCTGTCTGCTGGAAATGCCTCCGTTGACGGCGGCCTGGCATTCTTAGCTATACACGTGTCCTGTGGCACACGACAACACGTTCTACAATGACTGTCGGCTGAGAAATCACGGTACGAAGTGGGCCATTCGCCAACGCCGTGTCCCATTTATCGTTCGCTACGTGCGCAGCACAGCGGCGCATTTCACATCATGAGCATACCTCAGTGACGTCAGTCTACCCTGCAATTGGCATAAAGTTCTGACCACTCCTTCCTGGTGTTGCATTTGCTCCGTCAGTCAGTGTACAATAATCACCAACACCACTCATCAGTTAACGAGGATTTTAACTTCGAGTAAACCTCTCCGTTTCCATTGCGTTGTTGACTGTTAAGTTAATCTGCCAGATCTGAAAGTTTCTTTTGATAAATACCAACTAGAGTACGGAAACTGGAAACTGGAACCCACGATGGAATGTGTCATTCTTGGTGAGTTGTAAGTTGGTAGAGTTGTGTGGCCTCCGAAGAGACCTGGTGCAGGCCTTTCGAGTTGAAGCCGTTCAGGCGACCTGCCCGTCTAAGGCCGCTATTAGCCGTGAGCGACTAGTTGCTCTGGCGATTCACGGAGCATTGGATCAAATGGAGCTTAAGTGTACGGCCACACTTGCGTGTTTTCCCGCAGCGTGACTGCGGGAAAACACGCGCTAAAAATGCACAACATTGACTTTAATGGGACTGGCCATACTTGCGGGAAGAAGACGCTGCAGTTTTATTGTTCTCTTGTTCGTGTTTAAAACTTAGGAGTATGTTATACAGTGAACTGATAATTTTGGAGGTACAATAGTACCCATGCCTTAACGACACCTTAATGTCAATGCGAGTTTTTCTTCCTCAGGAATACATTCCCACAGCCTTGTGTTTCTTTCGCTGATAGCAGTTTTCAACATACAGAAAAGCAGTTGAAATGAGGTCACGGACATTCTGTAATACTAAAAAAAATTATCTTGGTTGTCTTTTAGTTTGTTGTGTAGGATCACAAATTGTCCATTTGATGACCTGTCACTTAATACAGGATGGATCCAATGTTTTCTTTGACGATGACGACGACGAAGAACAACCAAGCACATAAACAATAACGGAATTATTATTTAAAAATGGAATTCCTTCCATGCGAAGAGCAATGGCGATGTTTGGCTACTCACAATATACAACCAAAACCAAACCCCATTGCACTACAGCCCTTGAAGTGCCTTGGCCTAACAAGCGACCGCTGCTCAGCCCGAAGGCCTGCAGATTACGAGGTGTCGTGTGGTCAGTACGACGACTCCTCTCGGCCGTTATTCTGCGCTTTCTAGACCGGGGCCGCCATCTCACCGTCAGATAGCTCCTCAATTCTAATCACGTAGGCTGACTGGACCTCTAACCAGCCCTCAGGTCCAGGTAAAAATCTCTGACCTGGTCAGGATTGTGGTGGTGATGATTGTTTTAAGAGAAAGTACAACTAGGCAACCATCCTCTATATAACACTAATCAGAGGGAAGAAATGGAAGGGATCCAACACTTCGAAAAATGAAGACATCGGCCAAAGGAAGACAAGGGCCACGAAGGGCGTCAAAATGAAAGACTCCCTAGCCCTCGCAAACCTAATAGCGTCGGGGTCGGAAAAGAACAAGAGTTGACCAAGAGAGGTCGGATAGGATAGATGAAAGTCAGGAGCCTGGCACAGTAAGTGGAAGCAATGCCAGGGCTCAGCTAAGGGCCCCGTGGTCGCCAACCCACGCTCCGAAGTTCAAACCCCTGGGTCCCCTTTTAGTCACCTTTTATGACAGGCAGGGGACACCGTGGGTGTTATTCTACCGCCCCCACCCACAGGGGAGCCTTGCCGGGAATCGAACCCGGGGCCTCCAGGTAAGAGACAGGCACGCTACTCCTACACCACGAGGCCGGCATCACAATATACAACACACTAATATAATCACGCCGTACAAACACGCAAGTGTGGCCACGTGTTGTCGTCGAGTTGGTGAAAAACACGCAAAAATCCAGCGTGAACAAACCGTAAGTGTGGCCACCCCCCTCGCAGGTAGTCCAGCTGCGTGAAAAACACGCAGTCACGCTGCGGGAAAACACGCAAGTGTGGCCGTACATTAATAGCCGCGGGCGACTTATAGCCGTGGGCGACTGGTGGCTCAACGAGTCGCCCAATGTACCTCCCCGCGCATACGGAAACGTCACTCAAGTTCGTGTTCTCACACCACCTTGACGTAATGCGGAAGATGGAACGCAATTGAGTCAGCCATCCACCTAACCATTATCTTTCTTCATTACTTTGTTTGGTCTCGTGCTTTGGTAGAATGAATATTTTACTTATTGTGATAGTTTATTTATTGAACAGGGAGACATCAAATAAACTACAAGAGCAAATGAAGGAGATGGCAAAATTATTTGAAAGTCAAATAAATACTGAAGACCATTTTGTAGAATGAAAACCGGTCACTTGGGATTCCAGTACTGAAGTTTACACTGACAAAATAGAAACACTGAATTCTTATAACAGCAGTTTAAAGAACTTTATTCCAGAATTCGAAGCAAAACCCGTAGGCGAGGGATTCAAACCCACTATCTCCCGGATGCAAGCTCACAGCTGCGCGCTCCTAACCGCACGGCCAACTCGCCCGGTATGTGAGTATTAGTAAACCCACTCTTATATGGAAATATGTAATACCCATAACAATTATGTAATCGTTTACATTTACAAGTACCATTGGTCCATTGTATGGCCATATTAGTGAATTACAGCTCAGCTGGGAAACACTTGTTTAGTCCTGTTCCCTTTCCCGTCATTTCTTCTTTTATGAAGCCGAGCATTTCGCAAAATGACGACTTTGATATGCGCAGGTAATTGAAAAATTTACTGTCATCCTCATTTAGATCGTCAAGCAATGCATAACATATACCTGTAGTCAGTCGAGAAACAAATATAGGGTGTTTCCGCATTTTCCTAACCCTTCGGTTATTCCTTTCTAATAGAACAGCAAGAAGAAGAAGTTCTACGTAGGACGTCATTCTCTCAACTGACTATTCCCCGGTATGAACCGAGCGATTATTCACAAGTTGCGCCACTGATCGCCCGGTACTTAAATCATCTGGCAACTAGTGGCGCAACTAATCGCCCACGGCTAATAGCGGCCTAAGAGGACGAGGTCCTACCTATGATGAATTCTAATAGTATTATTATTCGTGTCAGAAGCATTTACAATGATTGAATTTAGTTGGTAACAACAATGCATAATATGAACATGATACAATATAACATTGAATAGACAGGTCGTTTACACTTTTGCCGCCCAGAAGTTAGCGACATCGATTGCATTTGGTGTAGCACTAATCAGGTCCTTCAGAGTACACGATGCCGGACATCGACTACACTGGAGCAAATGGGAGGATGTCTGCACCTCGCCACACTCACATAGTCGCGACTCCGTACGGAAACCCTGATTCCTGTCCGTGGTAGCCCTGCTAAGGTGCTTGGATTTAAATTTCCATTACTGAACTGAACGTCAGCATTCCAGAAGCATTTGTGAGCTCAAGATGCGATTCTAGTGGTGAAGACGACACACACACTCAGGCCCCGAGTCATCGAATTAACTTTCGCTACTTGCTTTACGTCGCACAGACACAGACAGGTCTTATGGCGACGATGGGTTGGGGAAGGGCTAGGACTGGGAAGGAAGCGGCCGTGGCCTTAATTAAGGTACAGCCCCAGCATTTGCCTGGTGTGAAAATGGGAAACCACGGAAAACCATCTTCAGGGCTGCCGACAGTGGGGTTCGAACCTACTATCTCCCGAATACTGGATACTGGCCGCACTTAAGCGACTGCAGCTATCGAGCTCGGTCGGAATTAACTAATGAGAGTTAGAATTCCCGACCCGTCCGGGGAAGAACCCGGGACCCTGGACCAAAGGCTAGCTCGCTAGAGCCGGACACTGGAGTTATGGACGTGTCGTCTCATAACTCACGAGTTTCAAAACTCACGAGTCTCAAAACTCACGAATTCCAGGAAGAGGTTTAGTAAGAACAGGTTTCTCTACCTGAGCCAGTCTCAAAATTCACGAATTCCTGGAAGAGGATTAGAAAGAGTACCGTAAGCTTCCCTTCCTGGGCGGATCTTAAAACTCACGAGCAGGGTCTTTTCTTCTTTGAATGGATAAATGTCCACCTTATTAGTGATGAGATAATCGAATACTTTTAACAATCAAATAACTTCCATCCGTATATTAAAATAATAAAATGAATAATCAAATCAATTAATAATCGAATGAGTTTCAAATATCATTCTGTTACATAGTGCAGAATAATCGGATGCGTCATGATTTTTTTTTTTTTTCGGTTTAAGTATGTCGGGTACATAAACGATTGAAGTTAGCGAATAGATGAGCATGCTTAAATGCTGGCCTTTGGTCCAAGGGATCCAGGGGGTCCCGGGTTCGGTTTCCGGTCGGGTGGGAGATTTAAACTTTCATTAGTTAATTCCTATGGCTCGGGGACTGGGTTATCGTGCCGTCTTCAGCATTAGACTTCATCTTAGGTAGGGCCTCATCCTCAAAGACATGCAGGACATCTATACGACGTCAACTCTAAAGACCTGCATCAGACCTCTCCGGAGGCCTCACGTCGTTATTATAAATTTAGGGAAAAAGAAAGCGTTATATTAGCTTTAAGTTAACAGCAAAATAATTTTAAAATAATGATAATAATACACTTCTGCCTCTTTCATTCGGTAACCATTATTTCTCCCCTGTGGGTCGGGGTGGCAGAATAACATTCACAGTATCCCCTGCCTGTCGTAAGACGCGACTAAAAGGGTCCCCAGGGGCTAATTAAATTATTTAAGAAAATACTAGATAAAACTGATTGGCAACCTGCTATTTGGGTGACTGCTCAAAGTCGGTGGAAAAACATGGGTTGAAGAGAAGCGTGAGTCACCGCGCACCTCAATCAATCAATCAATCAATCAATCAATCAATCAATCAATCAATCAATCAATCAATCAATCAATCAATTAATCAATACTGATCTGCATTTAGGGCAGACGCCCAGGTGGCAGATTCCCTATCTGTTGCTTTCCTAGCCTTTTCCAATGGTTTCAGAGAAATTGGAAATTTATTGAACGTCTCCCTTAGTAAGTTATTCCAATCCCTAACTCCCCTTCCTACAAATGAATATTTGCCCCAGTTTGTCCTCTTGAATTCCAACTTTATCTTCATATTGTGATCTTTCCTACTTTTATAAACGCCATTCGAACTTATTAGTCTACTAATGTCATTCCACGCCATCTCTCCACTGACATCCCCCTGTGGGTGGGGGCGGTAGAATAACACCCACGGTATCCCCTGCTTGTCGTAAGAGGCGACTAAAAGGGGCCCCAGGGGCTTTGATCTTTGGAGCGTGGGTTGGCGACCACGGGGCCCTCAGCTGAGTCCTGGCATTGCTTCCACTTACTTGTGCCAGGCTCCTCACTTTCATCTCTCCTATCTGACCTCTCTTGGTCAAAACTTGTTCTTTTCCGACCCCGACGCTATTAGGTTTGCGAGGGCTAGGGAGTCTTTAATTTTCACGTCCTTCGTGGCCCTTGTCTTTCTTTGACCGATATCTTCATTTTTCGAAGTGTCGGATCCCTTCCATTTTCCCCTCTGATTAGTGTTATATAGAGGATGGTTGCCTAGTTGTACTTCCTCTTAAAACAATAATCACCACCACCACCTCTCCACTGACAGCTCGGAACATACCACTTAGTCGAGCAGCTCTTCTTCTTTCTCTCAATTCTTCCCAACCCAAATTTTGCAACATTTTTGTAACCCTACTCTTTTGTCGGAAATCACCCAGAACAAATCGAGCTGCTTTTCTTTGGATTTTTCCCAGTTCTTGAATCAGGTAATCCTGGTGAGGGTCCCATACACTGGAACCATGCTCTAGTTGGGGTCTTACCAGAGACTTATATGCCCTCTCATTTACAACCATACTACAACCCCTAAACACCCTCATAACCATGTGCAGAGATCTGTACCCTTTATTTACAATCCCATTTATGTGATTACCCCAATGAAGATCTTTCCTTATATTAACACCTAGATACTTACAATGATCCCCAAAAGGAACTTTCACCCCATCGACGCAGTAATTAAAACTGAGAGAACTTTTCCTATTTGTGAATCTCACAACCTGACTTTTAACCCCGTTTATCAACATACCATTGCCTGCTGTCCATCTCACAACATTTTCGAGGTCACGTTGTAGTTGCTCAATTTCTTGTAACTTATTTATCACTCTATAGAGAATAACATCATCCGCAAAAAGCCTTACCTCCGATTCCACTCTTTTAGTCATATCATTTATATATATAAGAAAACATAAAGGTCCGATAATACTGCCTTGAGGAATTCTCCTCTTAATTATTACAGGGTCAGATAAAGCTTCACCTACTCTAATTCTCTGAGATCTATTTTCTAGAAATATAGCAACCCATTCAGTCACTCTTTTGTCTAGTCCAATTGCACTCATTTTTGCCAGCAGTCACCCATGATCCACCCTATCAAATGCTTTAGACAGGTCAATCGCGATACAGTCCATTTGACCTCCAGAATCCAAGATATCTGCTATATCTTGCTGGAATCCTACAAGTTGAGCTTCAGTGGAATAACTTTTCCTAAAACCGAACTGCCTTCTATCGAACCTGTTATTAATTTCACAGACATGTCCAATATAATCAGAAAGAATGCCTTCGCAAAGCTTATATACAATGCATGACAAACTTACTGCCCTGTAATTTTCAGCTTTATGTCTATCACCCTTTCCTTTAGCACAGGTGCTACAATAGCAACTCTCCATTCATCTGGTATAGCTCCTCCGACCAAACAATAATCAAATAAGTACTTCAGATATGGTACTATGTCCCAACCCATTGTCTTTAGCATATCCCCAGAAATCTGATCAATTCCAGCCGCTTTTCTACTTTTCAACTTTTGTATCTTATTGTAAATGTCATTGTTATCATATGTAAATTGTATTACTTCTTTGGCTTTAGTCTCCTTCTCTATCTCGACATTTTCCTTGTAACCAACAATCTTTACATACTGCTGACTGAATACTTCTGCCTTTTGAAGATCCTCACATACACACTCCCCTTGTTCATTAATTATTCCTGGAATGTCCTTCTTGGAAACTGTTTCTGCCTTAAAATACCTAAACATACCCTTCCATTTTTCACTAAAATTTGTATGACTGCCTATTATGCTTGTCATCATCTTATCCTTAGCTGCCTTCTTTGCTAGATTCAATTTTCTAGTCAGTTCCTTCAGTTTCTCCTTACTTCCACAGCCATTTCTAACTCTATTTCTTTCCAGTCTGCACCTCCTTCTTAGTCTCTTTATTCCTCTAATATAATAAGGTGGGTCTTTACTATTCCTTACCACCCTTAATGGTACAAACTTGTTTTCGCATTCCTCAACAATTTCTTTAAACCCATCCCAGAGTCTGTTTACATTTTTATTTACCGTTTTCCGCCGATCATAGTTACTTTTTAGAAACTGCCTCATGCCTGTTTTATCATCCATATGGTACTGCCTAATAGTCCTACTTTTCAGACCTTCCTTTCTATCACATTTATTTTTAACTACCACAAAAACAGCTTCATGATCACTAATACCATCTATTACTTCAGTTTCCCTATAGAGCTCATCTGGTTTTATCAGCACCACATCCAGAATATTTTTCCCTCTGGTTGGTTTCATCACTTTCTGAATCAACTGTCCTTCCCATATTAACTTATTTGCCATTTGTTGGTCATGCTACCTCTCGTTCGCATTTCCTTCCCAATTGACATCTGGCAAATTCAGATCTCCCGCTACAATCACATTTCTTTCCATGTCGTTTCCCACATAGCTGACTAACCTATCAAATAATTTAGAATCCGCGTCAGTGCTACCCTTTCCCGATCTGTACACTCCAAATATATCAAGTTGCCTATTATCTTTAGAAATGAGCCTTACACCTAGAATTCCACGTGTCTCATCTTTAACTTTTTCGTAGCTTACAAATTCTTCTTTCACCAGAATGAACACTCCCCCTCCCATCCCTTCCTATCTTATCTCTACGATACACACTCCAGTGCCGTGAGAAAATTTCTGCATCCATTATATCATTTCTCAGCCATGATTCAACTCCTATTACAATATCTGGTAAATATCTATTAAATTACTTAATTCTATTCCTTTCTTTATAATACTTCTACAGTTCAACACTAACAATTTTATGTCATCCCTACTTGATTTCCAGTTCCCTGTTCCCTTATCACCGCTCCCTAGGCCATCCCGTTTCCCTGAATGTACCTCCCTATTACCCGTCAAAACAAATTTCCTAACTTATACGTACCACTGCGGTTTAAATGAAGGCCATCTGAGCGCAGATCCCTATCTCCTACCCATTAGGATCTAGAAATTTCACTTCCAGTTTCCCACATACCCACTCCATAGTCTCATTTAAATCCCCAATCACCCTCCAGTCAGTATCCCTTCTACACAGTATTCGACTAATAACAATCTCCGTTTTCTTAAACTTCACCCGCGCTGCATTTACCAGATCCCACACATCTCCAACTATATTGGTACTTATATCAGCTTGCCTTACGTTGTTGGTACCAAAGTGAAACACTACAACCTTCTCCTTCCCCTCCTCCCTCTCTTCTACTTTCTTCAACATCTACCTCAACCTAATTCCTGGATAACACTCTACCATGGTACCCTTTCCTCCACACACTTTCCCCACGTGTCTAACGATGGAATCCCCCATGACCAGAGCCTCAACCCTACCCACCTCATTTGATCCCCTCCCCTCCTGGTCAGCCCTATCTTTCCTGATAGCTGCAGAAGCTACTTCCTCCTCCCTTTTCTCCTTCCCATGAGCCTGTTCCACCTGTCTTCTCCTATCCTCTACTCTACATTTCCCTTTCCTACCTTTTCCCTTCCTCCTACTTCCACACATCTCACCAACAGTTCCCTGTCCCTCATCTTCCCTCTGTTGTTCTACCTGGAGTGACTCGTACCTCATCCCTCCTGTAGTCATCGCAAGCACCTGCTGTCCGGATTCGTGAATTTTGAGACTCATTAGAATGTTTACTTTAGCTACCAGTTTGTAGTCGTGAGTTTTGATACTATTTGTTACCAATTATAGCCCGTGAGTTTTGAGACTCGTGACTTTTGAGACGTAACCGTTATGTAATTTTGCTATCTAGAAATGTTACCGATTTCAGGCTAATTAGGCAGTTCATACGGCCTTCCCAACTTCCTCGAAGTTGTAATTAACGTGGGGCGACGTTGCGTTGCGAAACTCAATAGAGCTTATTTGACGTGTAGCCTGTAGGTATAGTAACGTGAAGTCTTCGCTTGTGAAATATACCTCGCCGGCGTGTACGAACAGGATATTGGCAATTGTCATTGATTGAGAGGATCCAAATATCTGTGTGAGAGTGAGTAAATTGCCGAAATACGCGTATGGTACAACATGTTTGACATCAGAGGTACAAGGAAGGGACACAAGTCAGAGACCTGGGACTGGACGAATTCGACGGATGATAATGCGGAGGGATCGTCACGTCGTTCGGATAACCTCGACAGACCCCCGAGCAAGAGAAGGTGAAACTCAAGCTGTTTTGGCACCAAACACTGTGCGACAAACGATATTGCTAACCGTTTGTGTGCAGCTGGCTTACGATCTCACGTCCCTGCAACAATTATTCCACCGACTGTGCTATACGGTCATGTGAGGCTGTCCGGGTGCCGGTAACCATCACCCTGGACCGATGTCCGTCTCCGTGGCTAAATGGTTAGCGTGGTGGAGTTTGGTTACAGGAGCCCCGGGTTCGATTCCCGGCATGGTCGGGAATTTTAACCATCATTGGTTAATTTCTCTGGCGCGGGGACTGAGTGTATGTGTCGTCTTCATCCTCATCAAGACGCGCAGGTTGCCTACGGGAGCCAAATCGAAAGACCTGCCCCTGGCGAGCCGAACATGTCCTCGGACACTCCCGGCACTAAAATCCATACGCCACTTTTTTAGCCTGGGCCGATGAATGGCATAGTCATAGCGATGAATTGCGAGTCGAAATCGTATCCGATGGCATACTAGGTAGAGGGGCTCCGCCGATTTCATCTCGAGAGGCACGTGGTCTTTAATGATTGTTGGTGGCACAAGGACGGCTAACAGAATGTGGTCAGGTTCTTAAATCCAGTGATGGTCCTTATGATGGCGACCGTTACAAATGAGATATTTCAGCGGGACAATTTCCATCTTTATATTGCTGGCGTCTCCAGGTAAGCTCCCCAGGACATTACAATTCTACCTTGGGCCGCCAAGCGACCAGAATTAAGCTTTATTGAATACGTGTGGGTCATGGTGAGCACACACCTGCACAACTTTACTCTGCCACGCTGAAGTGTGGACGAACTTACCCTCGTGCCGCAGCATGCATGGATCGCAATTCTACAGCACATGTTACAGGACTTTACTGGATCCATACCGGGCGGGATACAGCAATGTACAGTATTGCAGCTCAGTGGGGCAGATCCTGTACAGACCTGTGTCCAAATGTCCATGCAGAGTCATTTGAACGTCATTGCATCACTGCCTCACACCCGTCCACCAGCTAATGCATTTTAGGCACACCACCTCATGATGTTACTATTTTAAATTTTCCTACTGTATTTATACAGTGTGTTGTAATTTGTATTTCTATCGAATAAGTTTAATTCTTCTTTCGCAGTCTGGTTTTTAAATTTTATGTTCAATGTTGAGCATTTCAAACTGAATCTAATGAATTATTCAAAGTCATTCCCCTTTCTCTAGAGTGAATTGTGTTTTTGTTTGTTTTGAAAATGTATAATTATTGTATAATAATATAAATTCTAGATGCACATAAAGAAAAAAATGTAAATTAATGTATATACAGCATGTGTCTGTGGGTGTGTGGGGATAGAGTGAATGGCAGACTGGTTGAGTGGAAAGAAGTATGTGAGCACAGGAATGAGTGAATGAATGAGTGATTAGCTAACTGCCGATCGAGAGAATGAACGGGCTGTGAGAAATTATGTGTACATGTAAAGTATATCTTACACAGTATTTTTTAAGTATTTTGTAAACCATGTGAATGAATCTTATAAATACTCTCTTATCTTACCTTAAGAAAGGGGCTCACACTTTTCCCTAGAACTTCCATATTCCTTCTCAGACTTGCGGTAAATAAATAATACTATACCTTATGTCAGTTCTTATTTGAGTATCATAGAGCAAGCCCCAAGCAATCCGAATATCTTTAAGAGTTCTTTCCATTATTTACTGTTTTATTGACTACAAGATAACTGCCACAGACGCAATCGGGTAGCCTCTTTTAGGGGGGATGTAGCCGGTTGAGGTCAACATTTTAGACTTTTTTGTTGTTTTACGTCGCTTATTATGTTTTCTTCAATGTATGAACAGTTGAAAGGGTTATAGGAACTGGAAGCTAATGAAAATAAATAAATAATGTATCAGTGCGTAGGTACTTCCACGCCACCTTTTATGTCAAACATGATTCGACGCTTCATGTAATCTATACATACAATCCTATCACTTATTGAACAATTTCCATGTTCTATCTTTCATTCCATATGTTGTGAAGTACACTTTCTTATCCCCAGATGGCTCTAATTTCGCAAAATATGGTAAGATATGGCAAAACGCAAAATACTAATGAAAGTTTCAACAATTTAGCATGGATAACATGTCCTAAAACCATATTTTGTGGCTTAAATGTGTTGAACATTGCTGTGTATGAAGGAGTACTCTGCTATAATGAAGGGAATCATGGTAGGATTCAGGTGTTGCAGAAGGCTGGACTAGAGCCAGGAGTACACACAATAAAAACCTTGAATGACATTGATCAAAGGCGGATAGCGAAAGCAGAGTCAAACTTACAGAAACTGCAACAGAAAGAAAGACAGGACAGAACATCTAAAAGGAAGAGCCAGGAAGACAACGAGGAATATGCATATGGTGGACACTGAGGCTTTCTAAAATCTGTAGAAAGACGATTGTGTTTTAGAAGTAAGAGACAATTTTAAATGCTTTTTCCCATAACTTATAATTTCAAGCTTTTACGTTCCTTTTCCTCAGAAACTACCCAGTACAAATGCATACAATTTTCAAGGCTTCATTATAACGCATGCCTATTGAATATACTCTAAAATCGATTTAAAATCTTACCAGCTGATATATGGTTCATAACCCACTCTAAAATCGAGTGCAAAAACAGTCCAAAACTGAAGAAATGAATAATTTAAAAAATATACCTCTTACATCAAAGGGGCTAGTAGTAACGACTTGTCAAGGGGACATCAGATAAAAGCATGAAAATCAAAAGGAATCGCTCCATGGGTTACAGAGGAAAAGGAACATGTTCTTCAAACTTAAATAAGTTCAATATTTTGATAAAACTATGCAATATTTTTATTTAACATTTATTTTTAAATAGTGTGTTATATACTTGTTAAGCACACAAAATTTAAAAGAGTTATGATTAAAACTGAGATCACAGGAATTATTTTAATATATTCATGGTTTTTGGGTTACATCCCCCCTTAAGCGTTGCAGCTAGAGGATTCGATTTCGGGATCTCGAAAATTAGGATTTCGCGATCCCGGCTACTTTTCAATCCAGAAAGTTTTCCTGATTCCAAGATTTTCGGGATCGACATAATTTTAGAAATGTTGCAAAGTAGACTTCGTGGAGCGAAACGCTTCGTGCGTTTTACATGTCAAAAATGTCAGCCGTTTCATTTTATCTGTCAGTGTGTCACTGACATCAGCCATCTTGTTTTGCAGCTGATTTTAGTAGCTTATGGCGCCAGCAGACTGAGAGGTTATTTGTGAAAAACTGCGCTTCTTATTACGTGAGTTGAGTAGCGTCTTTTATTCTTCTTTAGTTAATTTTAATTAGTAGGTACTTGAATGTATTGACATCAATAACAAACGAATCTAATTCCTGTATTTCTGAGAAGTTATATTTGTATTGCACTAATGTCGTTTTTTTTCTCCTTAAAGGTATTTATCATAGACTATAGTGATTATGTCCCTATCTAAAGAAAGTTTTTCGCTGAAACGTGCAAATACGGAGATGCAACGTTGGTGTGGAGGCAATTTAATGGTCGCTAAATATAGCAGAACAGCCCAATTTAAATACTGCCCGACTATATAGAAAACCTTCGGAGGGTCAACCGAAGGACTAAACACTCATCTTTGAACCAAACATGGCAAAAAAGTTATTACTGCACGGCCGTCCTCATCAACTAGCCAAATTATTGCTCACTTTTATTAAAACTACTAGTACTTTGGACAACGTTTTGGGCCGAGTCACAGCCTTAGATAGCTTTCCTTTCAGTGTCTTTGTAACCTCAAAAGATTTGAGAGCGTTGTTATTATCAAAAGGGTATGCAGATTTACCGAGAGTTGCTTAAACAGTTCGTAACCGTGTCGTCAGTTACAGCTACAGGATTAGAAAACACTAAAATCTGAATTAACTGTTTTAAAAATGAGGGCCAGCGCTTTAGTTTGATCTTTGATGAATAGACATCGACTTCTAACAAAAGATATATGAACGTAAATATTCATTCGGAGAAAACGTTTTGGAGTTTAGGCCTTATTTGTATTGAAATATCTTTGTAGGAAGATACGTGTGTTGATGTTTTAAAAGAACGCATTTCTCAATTTAATATTTCACTGGACAACGAAACCGTGGCAATCGCAACCGACGGTCCAAATGGCATGCTCAAAGTCGAAAAACTTGTCAGTGCAGAGCACCAACTTCGTTTTGCTCACGACATTCACTTAGCCATTTGTGATTTACTTTATAAATAAATTATAGCCTGTATACAAGTTGCTTCAGAAAATGAGATCACTGAGTTCCACGATGCAGAATCAGATGATGATGATGATGATGAAGACCTTGAATCAGGATTAGCCCTTGAAGGAACATAAAATTGCCCGGATTTGACGAATGTTCAGCACCTACAGGATGTAATAAAGTTCGCAAAGTAGTGCTTGTTTTTCAAGAGAACGTCGTTGAAGAATGATAACATTATTCAGAAATGTGTGAAGGCAGAGCATGGCAAAGAGTCAAGTTTAGTGGTTTATTGCAAAAAAAAAAGATGTAACAGGCTCTACACTATGCTTAAAAGTTGAAAGTTAGCATTGCAAATGGAAGAGTACGATTTCGAAATCATCGATGAAATCAATTTAGTCTTGGCTGCAGTAATTAACTGTAACCGGGTGAGTTGGACCTGCGGTTAGGGGTGTGCAGCTGTGAGATTGCATCCGGGAGATAGTGGGTTTGGGCCACACCATCGACAGCCCTGAAGATGGTTTTCCGTTTTTCCCCATTTTCACGCAAGGCAAATGTTGGGGCTGTACCTTATTTAAGGCCACGGCCGCTTCCTTCCCACACCTGTCACTTTCTTATCCCATCGTTGCCATAATACCTATCTATGTCCGTGCGACGTAAAGCAACTAGCGAAACAAAATTACTGTAGAAGCACTTTGTCGCACTGATGCGAATTTATGCACAGCCGATACTACTCTTAAGCTCCTATTTCAGCAGTTAAGTGACAAAAGCTCAGATTTAACTTCTAAATTCAAGATACATTTAAGAAAGTGTATGAAAGTTCGCCGAAAAAAATTAGTTGAGTGGGGTTTTATGCAACCTACAAAATTCTCACAGTGACAATGTGGCGTTGACGTTCGATGATGAAATAAAGTATTATAAGTATTTTCAAAACCAAGCAAAACCCTGATAAAAACAGGTTATTTCTTTAATTGACAGTTTCAGTGGTAAAAGAATGATGAAGAGGAAGAACAAAATGTGCAAGTCGAGCCTACAAATAGGCCTACGGAAGAAAGTGATGTGATGCTCAAAGAAAAGCGTCAGCCGGAAATAGAAAACATGAAAGTGACGTCTCCTGAAGCATTAAATGAAAATTATTTTTCTAAAATTGTTAAGAAAGAAATGAACCTATATATGCCTTCAAATTCTGCACGGAGCTATAATCTAGAGTGGGCTTATTATTGTTCAGATAAGATAATACCCGTCTCCCATTATCTCGGGAACCACAGATCAGGGAGAGGGTATTGTTTATTGTAATCTTTATTATTTTTGGTACATACAGTATACAAAAGTTGATATGCCTTAGCATAATTATAAAACACAAAAAATCAGAAATGAAGAAGTGTCCGGAAAACATCATAAACCAAGAATAAGGATGTCACACAAGATGATCAGAGCGGTGGAAAGCATATACTCAGAAGTTAAGTGCTCAGTTAAAGTTGGACGGTAAAGTACAGTAATTGGGGAGATACTCTCCAAATTAGGGATGAAACAGGTACGTAAATTGTCCACTATACTGTTTCACTCTTCATAAATGATATATTTTAATCGTAGGGGGTTTACCCAAATCATGACAGTCAGGATATTCCGGGTCTCATTTTTGCAAATGACACCTTCCTACTCACACTGACTCCTGCGAGTATTCAGGGTAGTAAAAATGAAGTGATAAATTACTTCAATGATTGGAATTTGAAAATGAATACACAGAAAACAAAGGTAATGGTGTGTAGAAAAAGGCTACAAACTATAAAGAATAAAAATTTGTGGATGGTTGAAAGAAAAGAGAAGTCGTCAAGAAAATAAAGTACCAGGGTATGATAAGTGGAAATGGCAAATGGCCGGAACAAATAGAAAGAGCAAAACTAAAGGGTATGGTGCTATTTGCTTTACGTCGCACCGACACAGATAAGTCTTATGGCGATGATGGGATAGGAAAGACGTAGTAGTGGGAAGGAAGTGGCCGTGGCCTTAATTAAGGTATAACCGCAGCATTTGAATGGTGTGAAAATAGTAAACAACGGAAAACCTTCTTCAGGGCCACCGACACCGGGGTTCGAACACACAATCTCCCGGATGCAAGCTTACAGCTGCGCGCCCCTAACCGCACGGCCAACTCGCCCGATTTGAACAAAAACATGCCAAAGACTGACTAATGGGTGTATAAAAATGCATTTAATGCAGTAGTTAAATCAAAGGTATTGTACTGTACCCTACAGGGCACAACAACACTGCAGGATCATACTTACCTGCTCACCTGTTCTTACATACGGGCACCAGCTCAGCTGCAGTCGGCAGAAATGCTCGACACTGGGTTCTTATGACGAGAGGATCATGGGGAACTCATACAATTACAGTAAACTACAAAATGAGGAACATTTTCGCTACGATCAGATTTTGTGAGTATAAGTTGTATTCATAAATCACATGTTTACAACAATTGCACCTGTAGTGCGTAAATAAATGCCCCAAAGGTTCACATTTACAGTTTAAAAGAAAACAAAGAAAATACAATCTGGATGATGACGTTATGCTGAAGTTTGTCGATCTGTGAACCGAGAAAGAACGGATGTGTCCCCCACATGGAAACAGCATCACTATGCCTACGGCATAAAATGACATGATGGTAAAATTAAGGATATCCGCAGAAATTAGCGCTATTATGAAAGTTTCCTCCCATATCGGGATATTTATATACACAAAAATAGCAGCACAATAAGTATAAAAGTAATCACAGATAACCTACTCTACCGCCCTATATTACATATTTACATGGACGCGAACCCACGTCCACCAAGCAGAACTTCGTGTGAAGAGATGGGCTCTCGTAACAATTACATCGTGCAGGATACCTTAAGAGTAATACGCAACCATAAGAAAGCAGAAACAGCAAAAAAAGAAAGGAAAGGAGGTAAACGTTCAAATGAATGAAGCAACAGTGTCTCCAAAAAGCTTCTCTGCCAGAAAAAAGACGACCTTCCCCCGGGCTATACAAAGATGGCTGCGCCAACCCCCTCGCAGTGAGCAGACCGGACGTTAACCTCTACTGTCTTGGCAAGAGCATTGCCCATACCACAAAAAAATGTAAACAAACCCACTGCCAGACCTCGTACCCTACATCTTGCGCTCTCACAGGTCCCATTACAAAGGGCAATTATGCTTCTACACATACCGCAGCAATGGCCACAAAATGAGTGGAGAAAATAAATCTCCCTCAACGTATCAGGCTTCATTAACAGGTCACACGAGCCGCAATTATATCATATAAAGTGTTCTACCATACTATCCCATAAAATCATTACCGTCAATACATACGACGGGTTCACAGTAACCTTGGGGGTCAGAGGTTCAAGCCCATGTTTGGCAGAGTCGCACAGAGTCAAATAACATTAATGTCTCCACCTGCGTTACAGATCACGTTCATCTAAGTTACATAAATAGAGCCAAGCACATGATCAAAATACAATCAGCATGCACACCTAACAACACGCAGATATGTCTGCCCTTCCCCATGGAATATAATGGTAATTACACATAGTGATCCTAATCCTACAAGGAAAATGTATACACCGATCGACCCAAAGAAAATGTCCGGTCTATCGTACTCAAACAATACGTATCAATTAGGCACACTACCACTTGCCGCGTTAACAAAATTACATCATTGTCTGCTTTACATAAAGAAAAGAAAATCTATCTACCCTTACCCTTTAGATATATCAAAACTATCTTAATATGCAGCCTGATGGGCCACAATCAAATCCTATATTAATATTCACAAGTTTAATTCTACTATCTCTGCGTTGACTCCCTAACTCTATTAGCCTACATGTCTAGGAAATCATGGTCCACTTATCTCGTTATGATGGCCTCCTCATCTCCCCCCTCCGGGTAGGCTATAGTGATTTAGCCCATCATGGTAGAGGTCTCATCCAGGGTCGATTCTTGGAGTCCGGTCTCCCCGTCCCGCTGGTCCATGGTGCTGTCTTCTTCTTGATGGATGCCTCGTTCAAGGTAGCGTTTTCGAAGCCACGTTCTGAAGTTCTTGCCCCTCACTTCCCTCGGAATACGTCTCGACCTCGTACTACAATGAAATGTTCACTTTAAACACAACGCATCATTCTGGACTTTCATTTAGGTTGAGCTAGCATACAGCTCTAACACTTTGCAATATTACAACTCCTTGTCCTCAATTCTCGTATAACCGAATACTCACTAACTTGTGCACTATGCCATAAACTAGTTTCAGCCCTAGAAATTATGTACTCAGTTATTGTGTTTTTAGGCCCGCTTAATTCGGATTCACAAGTCTATCAGAGGATGGATATAGACCTCCTTAGCCTATTGTCCACACTTCCTCGGCACCTCGGGAGCTTCGCCCCTACCGCTATTTATCGGAGTCTATAAGTACGGCGTTCCTTTGTTGCCGATACAATTAGCCACATGCGACCTCACTGATAAGTATCTGAACATTGTCACATCTATGAATCTACCACCTGTAACTCTGTAGATCACCGATCCACTGGATCAAAGTTACCGCACTGCAATAATTACTCACTGTCTTTGTTCTGAACAAAGGGTTTCTGGCGCAATCTAGGCAGACGCGCGACGCGTACTGGCATCAATATGATCGTCGACTGGATGCCCCTTTCCATAACTCTCAGCTCTAATAGGAGACAACATACCAAGGGACGCCCGGGAATCCACGACGAAACATCTTGAGTATGGAATGCGTCCACTCCAGATCTTCCAACGGTGGTTCTGCTTGCTGCGTGTTTATTGATCTAATTATATATTAATAATCCTTGAGGAATCTATGGCTTCGTAAAAATCTGGCAATCACTTCCATCTTTTTATTTTCCTGAGAAACCTTCAATATACAAATTGGGGCTCGATTCCCGTCGTGTGGTGACCCTGTCTGCTCTCGCTTAAAATTCTGTTAGGTTGGCGCTGGGACTTCCCATAACAAAATCTTATCTCTCTTTCTCTCTTCCACATATACTCTTTCTCACTCGTAGACAACCACACTCTGCCTGGGGAATTACCTTCTCGATTCCCGCGCTCTGTATAGCATAACGCCCTCACAAGCGGCGTCCTACTGCTCAATATTTTTACTGCGTTAAATATCCATTCTCGCGATTAAATGGAATGGTATATTTGCCTCCCTACACACTGAAGAAAAATATGATTTTTTTTGTATTTTTCTTTGCGTCTGACATTTAACGCTCGTGCGGCACTTCCTTTCATTCCGAGCCATCGTGTGGTGTTTTCGGAACTTGCTCCAGTAGTTCCTCACTTTCCTTCCTGGTTTCGTAGTATGCATCCAAGAAAGCCAAGAATTTTCTATGATTCCCCGAACATTCAATGCACTCGACTGCCGCCATTCCTTTTATTGCGCTCCTCCGCGGCGAAACTTCTTCTACCTTTCCCACATTGAGGGATGCTTCATTCGGATTGTAGTCGAGGCCTTCATTTTCAGCATCTTGCGTCTCCACCGATTCGTCTGCGCCTACTACATCTTCTTCTTCTTCTTCTCCTTCATCGCCCTCTTCTCCCTCCATCTCTTCATTCTCGATGTTGTCCTCGATTGGCATTTGTCCTCTGGGAATGTAAATCTTCAGGTTGGACGCGTTAAATACCTTCTCAGTTCTATCATCTAAGCTTCGCACCCTGTGGGCATTGTTATCGTAACACTGAATTATACGATAAGGTCCCACATATAGTTCGGCAAACTTGTGATAAAATCTAGCTGACGGCTGACTGGGAGTGGTGCGCCTAACGAGAACTAATTCATTAACTTGTAAGGGGCGGTGGAAACGCCTCCTTCTGGACCTTCTCATTCTACGTTCGGCCTGCGCTCTCAGCTGTTCGGCCGCCCTCCTCACAGACATCCCTTGTGACATTCTCGTGTCGGTAGGGCACGGAATAACGCCCTCCCACGGTCGGGGGTGGGGGGGGGGTAGATATTGTTATGTAACACTGAAGGAATTTGCGCCGTAGCTTCGTGTCGTGTTGAATTCATGGACTCTGTAATGATGGGTATCGCACTCAACCACTTATAATGTTCTCTTGGGCAATAGATACGACAGTACTTAGCAATCTCTCGCATTTTTCTTTCACTGGGATTTGCTTCGGGATGCCGTATGCTAGATAGCACGTGTTTGATTCCCAAACGTTCTAGTTCCCTTTTAAAAGCCTCAGAGGTGAACTGTGCACCGTGGTCCGATAATAGACTCTCGGGTTTCACCATGGAAGGAATTATCTTATTTTTCAACTGATTTAGCGCTGTTCGGGTATTTGCTTTCCGTACCGGACACAGTGTTACATATTTACTGAAAACATCCATGCAGACTAATATGTATTTAAAACCTCTACTTGCTGCGGGGATTGGCCCATACCAATTTATTGCGAAGAGTTTTCTTGACTCCGTAGGGAGTAACGGTTTCGGCTTTTGCTTTAGTAGGTAGGGGTTCGGTTTCACCCGTTGGCATATACCGCAGGTCTTAAGCAACTGCTGAACTGTAGTCCTCAGCTTAGGCCAAACGAAAGTTTCTTGTAGTGTCGCAGTAACCTTATCAATACCTGCATGTCCTGTAGCATGGTGTGTAAGCCAAATTAAACCTGCCTGTAAATTGGAAGGTACAACTATTCGTAACCGGGTGTGTTTTTCGTCCACAAATTTGTGTAACATGCCATTAAGGAAATGGTAGGATGCAGCCTTCTTCTCTGCCTCAATGTATTCTGGGGTTCCTGGTTGTAATTCTTTCTTAAAATACTTCACCATGAGACTGGTGACAGGGTCTTCTAATTGCTCTTGCCCTATGTTTCGCAGCTGGTCTAAAACTTCCTGATACTCCTGTTCCAATGTTGTCAAGTTTATCGAAACTTCTTCCGGATTCGGATTACGGCTCAACGCATCTGCCAGTACATTCATTTTCCCCGGGCAGTGCTCAAAAGTTAAATCAAACTGCTGGACATAAAGCGCCCATCTCGTAACTCGGTCGCTTGCCAGATTTATCTTTAATACAAAAGTGAGAGCCTTATGGTCTGTTCGGATTATGCCAGGAAAACCATAAACATATTTCCTCCAATAATTCAGGGCAGTAACAATCGACAACATCTCTAGTTCGGTCGTAGTATATTTAGCTTCATGAGACCGTAATTTTCGACTCATGAAGGAGAGATACGTTGTTGGGTTTTCTTTCTCTGGAGTTTTTTGATATAACACGGCACCTATGCCCACTTCTGATGCATCTGTCTGTATTATGAACTTGCGGCTATAATTGGGATATCCTAATTTCACTGAATTTGCCAACAATCGTTTAGTACTCTGAAACGCCTGTTCATGTACCTTATCGCACTTCCAACGATTATTTGCCTTCAATAGATCTTGTAGTGGAGCGACAGTCTCCGTATAACCTGGACAATGGTTCGCAAAAAAGAGACATAAACCCAGGAACTGTCTAACGTGCTTCACACGAGTAGGTGTAGGAAAATTCTGTATTGCCCCGATCTTTGCAGGGTTAGGCCTTACACCTGTCCCATCCACCACATGGCCTAGGAATAAAACACTCCTCTGACAGAAATGACACTTCTCAAAGTTTATATTGAAATTGCTCCTATTAAGGTCTTCCAGTAACATGTCTATCTTCGTTAAGTGTTCATCCAGGGTCTTTGAACCTATTATTAAATCGTCCACATATTTGAGAGTAAATGCCTTTACTTCCGGGCTCAGGTTCGCTTCCAGAGCGCGTATAAGAGCAGAACTTGATGTCTTAATACCAAAGGGCCGTCGATAAAAAGAGATACGTCTGGTTATCGAACATGAAGCCTGTCAGCATACTTGTTTCAGGGTCTAAGACGATATGGAAGAATGAAGAAGTCAAATCGAACGTACTGAAGTACTCCATATCACCAAATTTTGTCGATAAGTCCTTTATTGCCGGGGCATATTCATATTCGGGCACTAATCGGCTATTTAATCCACGAGCATCCAAACACAAGCGGATCTAACCGTTGGCCTTAGGAACCGTACAAATGGGGTTCAGGAAAGATGTGGCCGCCTTTGATATTATGCCATTTCTCTCCATGTTCTCTATTATACCTTTGACTTGGGAAAAGAATTTTTCCGGTATGGGATATGGTTTCTGCTTATACGGTTCCCAATTCGTTACGTTCAGACGGTATTGAAAGTTAGGGATTCTCCCTGGTTTCGAACCAAAAACTGTTGCATGCCGCTCTAAGATATTTTGTAATCTCTTCTTGTCTTCTTCCCCAATTTTAGATTCCGCTATTTTCTGTGGCTTTATCGCCTCGAAGTTTTCTCTCTCTGATACCTCCTCTAATTCGGCTACCATAATTTCACACCTCTGAAAAATTTCCTTGTAATCCTCCAGTTCTAACGCTGGCATGTCTTCATATTCGCCCATGTTCCCTTCTTCTGCTGCAGTTACCCAGATTCTTTCTTCAGGGTGGTAATCCTCATCCTCGTTCAGTTTAACTTCTTCGGGTATCGGGCTTAGGTGTAATCTAATAACATTGTTACCCATGTCAATATTCGCCTGATGCCAGTAGTTTGGCATTGAATCTGTTCAAATTAGAAATGCATTTCTAATTCTACCTTCTGTTCCTCCCTGACCTCGGCAATCTGCGCCCTGACTTGTCCTAATTCCTCCTTCAATAACTCCCTTATTTCTTCTAATGTCAACGACATTTTATTATACTGCGAATACGCCAACCCTTCAGGACAGAATTAGAGGTCTTACCCGCACACCGTCATCACCCTATATTTCATTAAATTTCTACCCATAAACTTATGCTCTGTCTGATCATATATGAACCACAAACGTCAGAAATTTTGAACATAATGACTTAACACACTATAGTTTAATTCCAAATAACAGTGTGTTGCATATCAATTGTTTATTACTAGATCACAGTCCTGAAAGAAATCATCCTCACCATGATTACGAAATATTAGACAAAATATTGACACCAAACATGTACAATATTCACTGTTATACTAACGCACTAAAATTTGAACAGATTCAATGCCAAACTACTGGCTTCTCTGTTTCGGTTCCTCATTTATCAAAGAAAACTCCTAACTAATAATCCACCTCCATTCAGACACCTTTTTTTATCCTACCTCGGATATTCATAGCGTCTGTATCTATACTCTCGTCATACACAATTAAAGAAAAATTACTACTTTATGGTGGATATTATTATCCTTCCCCATGGATATTCTCACCACGCGCTATTGGGCGACACTCTTATGTACCCTACAGGGCACAACAACACTGCAGGATCATACTTACCTGCTCACCTGTTCTTACATACGGGCACCAGCTCAGCTGCAGTCGGCAGAAATGGTCGACAACTGGGTTCTTATGAAGAGAGGATCATGGGGAACTCATACAATTACAGTAAACTACAAAATGAGGAACATTTTCGCTACGATCAGACTTTGTGAGTATAAGTTGTATTCATAAATCACATGTTTACAACAATTGCACCTGTAGTGCGTAAATAAATGCCCCAAAGGTTCACATTTACAGTTTAAAAGAAAACAAAGAAAATACAATCTGGATGATGACGTTATGCTGAAGTTTGTCGATCTGTGAACCGGGAAAGAACGGATGTGTCCCCCACATGGAAACAGCATCACTATGCCTACGGCATAAAATGACATGATGGTAGAATTAAGGATATCCGCAGAAATTAGCACTATTATGAAAGTTTCCTCCCATATCGGGATATTTATATACACAAAAATAGCAGCAGAATAAGTATAAAAGTAATCACAGATAACCTACTCTACCGCCCTATATTACATAGTTACATGGATGTGAACCCACGTCCACCAAGCAGAACTTTGTGTGAAGAGATGGGCTCTCGTAACAATTACATCGTGCAGGATACCTTAAGAGTAATACGCAACCATAAGAAAGCAGAAACAACAAAAAAGAAAGGAAAGGAGGTAAACGTTCAAATGAATGAAGCAACAGTGTCTCCAAAAAGCTTCTCTGCCAGAAAAAAGACGACCTTCGCCCGGGCTATACAAAGATGGCTGCGCCAACCCCCTCGCAGTGAGCAGACCGGACGTTAACCTCTACTGTTTCGGCAAGAGCATTGCCCATACCACAAAAATGTAAACAAACCCACTGCCAGACCTCGTACCCTACATCTTGCGCTCTCACAGGTCCCATTACAAAGGGCAATTATGCTTCTACACATACCGCAGCAAATGGCCACAAAATGAGTGGAGAAAATAAATCTCCCTCAACGTATCAGGCTTCATTAACAGGTCACACGAGCCGCAATTATATCATATAAAGTGTTCTACCATACTATCCCATAAAATCATTACCGTCAATACATACGACGGGTTCACAGTAACCTTGGGGGTCAGAGGTTCAAGCCCATGTTTGGCAGAGTCGCACAGAGTCAAATAACATTAATGTCTCCACCTGCGTTACAGATCACGTTCATCTAAGTTACATAAATAGAGCCAAGCACATGATCAAAATACAATCAGCATGCACACCTAACATCACGCAGATATGTCTGCCCTTCCCCATGGAATATAATGGTAATTACACATAGTGATCCTAATCCTACAAGGAAAATGTATACACCGATCGACCCAAAGAAAATGTCCGGTCTATCATACTCAAACAATACGTATCAATTAGGCACACTACCACTTGCCGCGTTAACAAAATTACATCATTGTCTGCTTTACATAAAGAAAAGAAAAATCTATCTACCCTTACCCTTTAGATATATCAAAACTATCTTAATATGCAGCCTGATGGGCCACAATCAAATCCTATATTAATATTCACAAGTTTAATTCTACTATCTCTGCGTGACTCCCTAACTCTATTAGCCTACATGTCTAGGAAATCATGGTCCACTTATCTCGTTATGATGGCCTCCTCATCTCCCCCTCCGGGTAGGCTATAGTGATTTAGCCCATCATGGTAGAGGTCTCATCCAGGGTCGATTCTTGGAGTCCGGTCTCCCCGTCCCGCTGGTCCATGGTTGCTGTCTTCTTCTTGATGGATGCCTCGTTCAAGGTAGCGTTTTCGAAGCCACGTTCTGAAGTTCTTGCCCCTCACTTCCCTCGGAATACGTCTCGACCTCTTACTACAATGAAATGTTCACTTTAAACACAACGCATCATTCTGGACTTTCATTTAGGTTGAGCTAGCATACAGCTCTAACACTTTGCAATATTACAACTCCTTGTCCTCAATTCTCGTATAACCGAATACTCACTAACTTGTGCACTATGCCATAAACTAGTTTCAGCCCTAGAAATTATGTACTCAGTTATTGTGTTTTTAGGCCCGCTTAATTCGGATTCACAAGTCTATCAGAGGATGGATATAGACCTCCTTAGCCTATTGTCCACACTTCCTCGGCACCTCGGGAGCTTCGCCCCTACCGCTATTTATCGGAGTCTATAAGTACGGCGTTCCTTTGTTGCCGATACAATTAGCCACATGCGACCTCACTGATAAGTATCTGAACATTGTCACATCTATGAATCTACCACCTGTAACTCTGCAGATCACCGATCCACTGGATCAAAATTACCGCACTGCACTAATTACTCACTGTCTTTGTTCTGAACAAAGGGTTTCTGGCGCGATCTAGGCAGACGCGTGACGCGTACTGGCAGCAATATGATCGTCGACTGGATGCCCCTTTCCGTAACTCTCAGCTCTTATAGGAGGCAACATACCAAGGGACGCCCGTGAATACACGGCGAAACATCTTGAGTCTGGAATGCGTCCACTCCAGATCTTCCCACGGTGATTCTTCTTGCTGCGTGTTTATTGATCTAATTATATATTAATAAACCTTGAGGTATCTATGGTTTCGTAAAATTCTGGCAATCATTTCCATCTTTTTATTTTCCTGAGAGACCTTCAATTATACAAATTAGGGCTCGATTCCCGTAGTGTGGTGACCCTGTCTGCTCTCGCTTAAAATTCTGTTAGATTGGCGCTGGGACTTCCCATAACAAAATCTTATCTCTCTTTCTCTCTTCCACATATATTCATTCTCACTGGTACACAACCACCCTCTGCCTGGGGAATTACCTTCTCGATTCCCGCGCTCTGTATAGCATCACGCCCTCACAAGCTGCGCCCTACTGCGCAATATTTTTACTGCGTTAAATATCCATTCTCGCGATTAAATGGAATGGTACAGTACGGAACAGATATCTGGGGAGTTGAATGAAATGTTCCTACACTTGAGGTAAACACAAGTGAATTTGCCAAATTAATAACGGTACCAGCATCGGCGGTTGAGAATTAAAGGTGGTGGGAGGGCCACAAAAATGTAATAATAATAATAATAATAATACTAATAATAATAATAATAATAATAATAATAATAATAATAATAATAATAATAATGTTATTGTTTCCCGGTAAAGAAAGGAAAGAATAACGGCCGAGAGGATTCGTCGTGCTGACCACACGACACCTCGTAATCTGCAGGCCTTCGGGCTGAGCAGTGGTCGCTTGGTAGGCCAAGGCCCTTCAAGGGCTGTAGTGCCATGGGGTAATATTATTGTTTTACGTCTCACGAAATAATTTTAACGGCATTCGGAGACGCCGAGGTAATAAAATTTTGTCCCGCAGTTCTTTTACGTGCCAGTAAATCTACCTACACCAGGCTGACGTACTTGAGCACCTTCAAGTACCACCGGAATGAGCCAGGATAGAACCTGCCAATTTGATGTCATAAGACCAGCGCCTCTAACATCAAGCCACTCAATTCGGCGCACAAAAATGTATACACAACAAAAATCGCGGGGTCCAAGTGATATCGTGCAGAATGGGGAGGTAGACATGAAAATTGAGGGATATTTCAATAAAATAGCATCAATCACTACTGACCTGCATTTAGGGCAGTCGCCCAGGTTGCAGATTCCCCCTATCTGCTTTCCTAGGGTTTCTTCCTATAAACGAATATTTCCCCCAATTTGTCCTCTAGAATTCCAGCTTTATCTTCATATTATGATCTTTCCTAGTTTTTAAGACATCACTTAAACTTCTTCGTCTACTGATGTCCTCCCATGCCATCTCTCCACTGACAGCTCGGAACATACCACTTAGTCAAGCAGCTGCTCTTTTCCTTTCTCCCAAGTCTTCCCAGCCAAATATTGCAAAATTTTTGTAATGCTACTCTTTTGTCGGAAATCACCCATGACAGATCGAGCTGCTTTTCTTTGGATTTTCCAGTTCTTGAATCAAATAATCCTGTTGAGGGTCCCATACACTGGAACCATACTCTAGTTTGGATCTTACCAGAGACTTATATGCCCTTCCGTTTACGTCCTAACTACAGCCCCAAAATATCCTCAGAGCCATGTGAAGAGATCTGTACCCTTTATTTACAACCCCATTTATGTGATTACCCCAATGAAGATCTTTCCTTTCATTAGCATCTAGCTGCTCACAATTGTCCCCAAGAGGAACTTTTACCCCACCAATGCAGTAATTAAAACTGAGAGGACTTTTCCTATTTGTGAAACTCACAACCTGACTTTTAACCCCGTTTATAAACATACCATTGCTACTGTCCATCTCGCAACCTTTTCGAGGTCATTTTGCCGTTGATCACAATCTTGTACAGAATAATATCATCTGCAAAAGGCCTTATCTATGATTCCACTTTTTTATACATATCATTGATATATATATATATATAAAGGAAAACATAAAGGCCCAATAATAGTGCCTTGAAGATTTCCCCTCTTAATTATTAAAGGGACAGATAAAGCTTCGGCTACTCTAATTCTCTGAATTCTATTCTTTAGAAATATAGCCACCCATTCAGACACTCCTTTTTTCTAGTCCAAATTCACTCATATTTTCCAGTAGTCTCCCATGATCTACCCTATCAAATGCCTTAGATAAGTCAATCGTCATACAGTCCATTTGACCTCCTGAATCCAGGATATCTGCCATATCTTGCTGGAATCTTACAAGTTGAGCTTCATTGGAATAACCTTTCCTAAACCCAAACTGCCTTCTATCAAACTAGTTATTCATTTCGCAAACATGTCTAATATAATCAGAAAGAATGCTTTCCCAAAGCTTACATGCAATGCATGTCAAACTGACTGGCCAGTAATTTTTAGCTTTATGTCTATCACCCTTTCCTTTATACACAGGGGCTACTATAGCAACTCTCCATTCATTTTGTGTAGGTGATTCATGCAAACAATAATCAGATTAGTACTTCAGATATCGTACTATATCCCAACCCATTTTCATTAGTATGTCCGCAGAAATCTTATCAATTCCTATCGCTCCTTTAGTTTTCAACTTGTGTATCTTACTGTAAATGTCAATGTTATCATATGTAAATGTTAATACTTCTTTAATAATAGTCACCTCTTCTATATGGACATTTTCCTTGTAACCAACCATTTTACATGCTGCTGACTGAATACTCCTGCCTTTTGAAGATCCTCACATACACACTTCTCTTGTTCATTAATGATTCCTGGAATGTCCTTCTTGGAACCTGCTCGTCATTTTGCTCGCCATCATGTTATCCTTAGCTGACTTCTTTGCTATATTCAATTTGCTAGTAAGTTCCTTCATTTTCTCCTTGTTTCCATTTCTAACCTATTTCTTTCCACCTGCATCTCCTTCTTACTCTCTTTACTTTCTGTTATACCAGAGTGGATCTTTACCATTCCTTACCATCTTGAAAGGTACAAACCTGCTTTCACATTCCTCAACAATTGCTTTAAACCCATCCCAGGGTCTCTTTACATTTTTGTTTACCGTTTTTAAGTTTTATTTAAGTTGTTGATGTTCTTTGAACGAATTTCGAGATAGGTTTGACAGTCTACCAACTATAGTGCAGTAATAATAGTACTATACAATAAGACTTTCACTAAAGGAACAATAATTAACGCATCTATAAATCTACACTTAAACACAAGTACGGCGGTGTAATACTATAAAAAAGTCATTTAGTGTCTGACTACACACAACGGAAACTAGATAGTACTGGACAGACACAGTGACTGAGTGAGTTTGGCAGACTGACGAATGCACGCGGCAAGTGGGTGACCTTGGTAAAAATATATACTTGATACCCTTCGCCGCAGAACATGCTACTCATTGCTCCGCAGATCTCCACTACTCTGCTGTGGCGCTGTACAATTCGGCTAGTCGCGACGAACGACATTTTGTGCTTATTTCTGTCAAGTATTTTTCTTAATAAATAAAGAAACCGAATGAAAAGAGAAAAGGGTTTGAACAAATTGTTTTTTAATAATACCTAGTTTCAGGAAGCTAAAGTGGTTTAATAATACAATATTCCTCTACAAAGTGGGGGGCGTCGAACCCCCCTTGTCCCCCCTAATCACTGCTACTGAATTTGTCTACGCAATTGTACAACCTATTATTGTGTAAGAATGATGTGCAATGATGTAAGTCTACAGGGAGATATTGTTACAAAGATAATTGAGTAGTGGTTAGGACTGAAGTTGGGATCAGGTGACGAAGTGTTACAGACAGCCTACCAACGTCAAATGAAATATCAGAACCAAAGGTACTGGTTGGATTGGGTAAGGCACATTTTGGAAATGGTAGGAATGGGGTACTATTGGGAAATGGATTGCTTAGAGCAGCAAAGAATATGTAAAGCAAAATCTTAAGAGTTGAGGATATTGAAAAGCAACAAATTGCTTCACAGTGCAGATATAAAAGTTTACTAGCGGAATTTTGTAATGTAATTGGGAGAATGAGGATCAATGTAGATAATATAACAAAAAGGGAAATGAGGGGAATAATATGGTGGTTAATGGGAGTACACAAAAGTAAAACATACAGACAGGATACGGATAATAACACATGTTTATTACGTTCTAAATAAATGGGGTGGGCATAACTTACAAAAAAATTGCTTAGTGACAAGGGAAATAAGGGAGAAGTTTATGGATGAGGAGAATTGGAGGAAAATTAAATTTTATACCGTTACAAAGTTACTGAACACAGAGTTATGCATCTGGGAAGAGTTGCTACATTATTCCACATTGTTAAGGGAATATGGAAAAATAAATTGATAGAGGTAAGAATTGATGTATGCTAGTTAGTTACGGAATTGTGTCTAAGGTAACCTAGACAATACAACATCATTGTACGTATTTATAACGATTCCTCCAACTTCCATAGAACTTGAAAGCGCTTCCTCAGCAGCTGCATATATGTGCAACAAATTGAGAAGCAGGCTTGGTGATGAGACACTGAACGCGTCATTTCTCGGATCACATGTTCGCTATTAAAATAAGAATGTTCCGATAGAAGAACAAAGTAAAAAAATACGGTATTATTTGAAAGGCATTAAATTTAATCAGAAACCAAATACAGAACAACTATAATTCTCTCATGTCTCACCCACTTCAGTGAAGCAAGCCTTCCTGTCTATCAGTTCGCGTGCTACTGGCGGTGCTGGTATTAGCTTTAAGATGTTCAACAATGTGCTAGATATTATCCTTCCAACCTTAACTCACATAATGAGTACATCCCTTATGACTGGCATTTTGCCTTCGCAGTGGAAGCAAGCTGTTATTCACCAATTCCAAAAAAATACCCTACTTTACCTTAACATTTACGGCCTGTAAGCATATTACCTTTTCTGTCAAAAAACCTAGACAAAATAGTTCATAAGCAGATTATGATGTACGTAGATGAGAACAATTTACTCAACAAATATCAGTCAGGATTGCCCTAACCAGAGTACTAAAACAGCTCCCGTGAAAGTAATTAATGATACCGAGGTCAAAACAGAAGGAATTACTATTGAGGACATAGCTATACGAAGAGGTGTCCGCCAGGGATGTGTCCTGTCCCCACTCCTTTTCAACATCTACTCTGAAGCTGCGTTCAGAGAGGCTATGGAAGATGTTAATCTAGGTATCAAGATCAATGGCTTTGTCATTAATAACATCCGATTTGCTGATGACACGATTGTGTTAGCCAGCAACCCTAGTGATCTTCAAATCATTATAAACAACATCGTGAGGACCCGTGAAACCTATGGTTTATCCTTGAATATTAACAAGACCAAGCTGATTGTATTCTCAAAAACACCAAAACAGGCCTCCCTTTACATCAACAACAACATCGTCCAACAAGTATCTCCTATCAAATATCTTGGAACTCTAGTTAACCAGCCTTGTGATTCAAAATGCGAAATCTTATCCAGGATTGGACAAGCAAAAGCTATCTTCAATACCATGAGGACCTTATTCACCAGCCGAGAACTCAACCTCCAGATCAGAGTTCGAATGCTACGGTGTTATGTCTTTCCTGTCCTTCTGTATGGTTTCGAAAGGTGGACGCTTAGCCCTTTATTGGAGAAGCGTAATGAATCTCTTGAAATGTACTTATACAGAAGAATACTCCAAATATCTTGGGTAGAAAAGAAGACAAATGAAGATGTCCTCAACATCTTGAACAAGAAGAAAGAGCTTCTCATAACCATCAAGGAGCGTAAGCTCAGCTACCTCGGGCACATCATGAGAGGTGAACGATACGAACTTCTTCGACTGATCATTCAAGGGAAGATTGATGGGAAAAGATCTGTGAGAAGACGGAGAAATTCCTGGCTGAAAGACTTGCGGCGGTGGTATGGACATACGTCGATATAAATCTTCCGTGCTGCCGTTTCGCGTGTAATAATCAATTGGATCGCCAACTTTCAAAGGGAGATGGCGTCATAAGAAGAAGAAGAATGTGCTACGGACAATGCTCAGCTAACAATTTTAATAGTATTAGATTTGACTAAAGCTTTCGACTGCGTGGATAAAGATATACTTCTGGCAAAATTAGAATCGTTGAATTTCTCATCCAATGTAATAACGTTGATGCAATTTTTATGCAAAATTGTAGTCAGTGTGTTTACATAGCGAAAATAACATCCTCATGGAAACAAGTTGAAACAAGTACGCTTCAGCGTCCTATAATTTCTCCTCTTCTCTCTTCCCTTTATATTAATAACATTCCATCAAACATTGAAAACTGTAAATTCCATCTATACGCACATGATTTGCAGGTCTATGCTCACACGAAAGTAACCGGTATTCACGAAGTTCTATCTAAAATTAATCAAGACTTGGCACGTGTCGAAATGTGGACTAGACTAAACGGACTCCGAATGAACCCCATGAAATCTCAAGCTATAATGATAGGTACATCGAAGAGCCATTATCACTTAAAGAATGGAGATATCCCCCAAAACATTACATGGAATCATTATCCCCTTTGAAAACAAAGTTAAGTATTTAAGGTTAATAATGGACAAAATTTTTGACGTGACAGAACACATAACCGCACTATACCAACGAATATTTATCTCCCTCCACTCACTTAAAAAAATGCAATATTTGCTTCGTTTCAAGGTCGGAATGCTGTTGGTTCAACAGCTAATAATGCTTCTGTTGGACTTCTGAGACGTCGTGTATGCCAGACTAAGTGGTGCCGTCTCTAATAGATTTCAGAGAGCTCAGAATGTTTGTGTCCACTTTATAATGAACTATCAAACATTTTGTCATATAACTCCTGCATTCCATGAGTTAAATTGGCCTAAACTAAACCAGCGTCGTGGCTATCATTCGTTGCTTCTACTCCACAAAATAATACACAATCAGACACCCTCTTATCTAACAGATTCTTTCCTGTAGCCCTCAAGCATTCATAACAACCCGACCAGATCTGCAGCTAACGTAACCCTCGAAACACCCAATTACAGATCCAACCTCTACTATATTTCTTCTGTTGTCAATACGAGGTACAATTCGAACATGGAAGTCGTTGCCGAATGATCTAAGCGAAACCCTGTCTGAACCGGTATTTAAAAAGGAAATGTTGGCAGCGGTACTTGGACGGTTCAAGTTGAGCATAAATACACTGCCTGACAAAAAACGTTAAGCGCCGAGAAGGAGTAGTCCAATATTATCCCATTTCGGTGTACATACATACCACTAATGTAAGAGTAAATGTTTATATTTACAAGAATCTGTGATGTGTCCAATGTCCACCAGAAAGCACTCGTGATGGCACCGTCCTGTTGTTGATAAGTTGTTACCAGTTAACTGCTGTGAGACAGACAGGTAGGCAAGACGTGCAGAGAGGACTAGGTACAGTGTGAAGCACTCGCGATGCCTCGTAGACGTCTTAGACACCCTATTCACCAATTGAAAAGCCCGGCGCAAGAATCAACCAACTCCAAAAATAAAAAGTTTCAGGGTACACAAAAAATATCATAATGTAATTATATGTTCAAAAAGTAAGAGTTATCTTCATACACTATCTAGAAGCAGTAGTAACATACATACTGAAGTGGAAATGATACGAGTTGTGTTGCAGTATTCCTCCCAGTTTATTCACACAACCGCTGGAGCAGATCTTATTACACGCAATAACCAGTACTATTTACCTGAGTTATTACCGTAAGATACTTTATCATACAGCAGACTTACTGTGAGAGTAAATATCGTTACAACGCAACAAGATTTATATACTCCAAGGATATGAGGTTCACAAGAAGTTCATCATTATTCAGCACCAACATCATCACCGGGTGCGTCATTACCCCCAGTTGAAACTATCTGGTTGTAGAACTAGAAACAGTCAAGTTGAATATATTTCGAAGCTATATTTCTAACATTCTTTCCCTTATTTGCATTGACTTTTAAGACACATGTAGAACAACAGCTGCGTGTGGAAAATAAAGAGGAGCTCCTGCTTTCTCCGAAACAAGGACATTCCTTACCATGGTACTCGCATTGCCACAACACGGCAGTCCATTGCTGTTGTATTCAACATATCTATATTTTGACACTCAGTCGACTGGAGCCCTGCAAACGAAGCAGACGTGTGTGCGGAGTGCTGAGTGTTGTGGCGTAAGCATAGTGGGAATAAGCACAGAACTCTACCGAGCGGTCATCGGCCGATGGAACAATCGAATAAAATATCAGGTATGTGGTTTAAAATGTGATATAAAGTACTCTGAAATCGTGCTGGCAGCGCTAGTGATTGCTGCATTATTAGTAATTGGAGGAGTGGAAAGCAACCCTGGGCCACTGAATTGGGAGGATATAGCTAAGATCAAGGAGGTGATAAAAGAGGGCAACCAAACAGACACAACGAGGGAGCTCATTATGGCACAGAATAAAGATATTCAGGATATGAAAGACAGCCTTCGGGGTGATATGGCAGGTATAAAAGAATCTCTAGAAAAATACCAGGAAGAAATGAAAATTGCTGAGGAACACCGACTGGTGTTGGAGCAGCGCACACGGGAGCTGGAGATGCAGGTCCGGAGATCAGTGCTTGCCCAACGTAGCAGATGTCTGGTCATACATGGGATTAAGGACAATAGAAGCGAGGACAAACTGGCGTTACTAGATGCTGTGTTGGAAGTGTTCACACAAGGAGTGAAAGTAAATTGCAGAGAATAGGAAGGATCCAAGGGAACAGACCGATTAAAGTGCAATTGGTATCTGGAATGAAAACCCACCAAATTCTCCGGAATGCCAGGAATTTAAAAGGGACGGAAGTCTGGATCCAGAGAGACCTGGGAATTGAAGAAAGGAAAGAGATGAAAATCCTACGATTTCACTTGGGGAGAGCAAGAAGGGAGGGCCTTACAGCGTTTATTAGAGGCAAGAGACTATTCATCACAGGCGATGGTTGGAGAAAGAACTACACGCCATCCCAGCTGGAAGCCTTGGCGCTAGGAGGAAGTGCGGTACCGGCGCAACACGGAAGAAAGAATGATGACGTGCAGGAAACAGGAGCAGAGCTCGTGTCGCCAAGGTTGCTGACACCTACTGACAGTGAGGGAGTTGCCACTACTACGGAGAGACGACCTGTAAGTAAATGTTCAACACCTGATGAGTAACCGGGTAATAGCTCGTGTACTACTCCGGTAGCTGAAAAAAGCAGCTGCAGGACAGAGGACGATAAGAAAAAGAAGCAGGGACAGAGCTTGAAGGACTTATGGGCTAAGAAGGGAGTGTTCTCAGATGGAAAAGGTAATAAACGGGAAGGAAAGAAGTTAAGGGAACTATAAATTTCCCCTCATGGAAGTATAGTACAAATTGATAAATCAATAAACACACGTAGTAAAACAGGTAGTGTTTCAGATAATAGGAAAGTGAAATAACTAGCATTGAAAATTGGTTTTGTAAATATAGAAGGCATATTAAGTAAACTGGGGAATGATGGAGTGTCTGAGCTTGTGGAAAATTTTGAGATATTTGCTTTTTTAGAAACATGGATACCGGAAGGAAATATTTTAACATGGAAGGGCTATGTTACGAGAAGTGTAATAAAAAGAAAACGAGGGACTCGGGGAGAATTCCGGGAGGAATAACACTTCTGATAAAGGAAGAGTTTAGTAGTCAGATAGAAGAATTGCCTAACGATATGCAAGATGTAATTTGGATCAAACTTAAACTGGTAGGGAGTAAACAGAGAGACATATGCTTAGCCTTTATATATAACCATCCGATGGGGTCACCATATACCAATGTGAACTTTTTTGAGGATTTAATAGAGGAAATTAACCTAATGAGAGGTAAATATGAAGAAGCAGGAATCATTATGTTGGGGGATTGGAACGCACGAATTGGAGAGTCAATTCCCGCATATAGTAAAGAAGGAATAGAGCCAATGAGAGGTAGCAGAAACAGTCGGGATAAAGAACGTGATGTATATGGGGATAAACTACTAGAACTATGTACCGCAGAGAATTTCTATGGAATGGTTCATGTTTGTGGGTTACTGTAGTCACGTCCTAGTTCGTGAACCATGGGCAACGGCTGAATGGCCTAGTAAGTGGTCCTGAGAGTCGGGATACCAGTTGCTATGGAATGGGAGTGGGCATCTCGGACATATTCTGAGTCATGGCCCTCCTTGTGCTCAGGCGGCCAGGACTACACAATTCACCGGTGGTCCATAACCAGTTAGAGGAGAGATCCTCACTTGGACTATGTGTAAGTAGGGCAACATCCTGCTTCATGAATTTACCGAGCTCAGAACACTTTAAGCAAGCCTTGGACCTATGGGAGTAATGGAGTCCCACTCCCATTTGAC
Organism: Anabrus simplex; assembly: GCF_040414725.1. Taxonomy (NCBI): domain Eukaryota; kingdom Metazoa; phylum Arthropoda; class Insecta; order Orthoptera; family Tettigoniidae; genus Anabrus; species Anabrus simplex. Next base: position 1,596,653,909 of record NC_090265.1, on the reverse strand, counting down.
AGGCGAGGGACTCCTTGGAAACAACTTGGCGAACGAAATGGAATTCGATGGGGAGCTATCAATATTAATGGGGCTTATGGAAGAAAGAAGGTAGAACTTGCTGAGTCAGCAAAGAGGATGCATCTGGATGTGCTAGGAGTAAGTGATATTCGGGTAAGGGGAGATAAGGAGGAAGAGATAGGAGATTATAAAGTGTACTTGACGGGTGTTAGAAAGGGAAGGGCAGAGTCTGGGGTGGGGCTCTTTATCAGGAATACCATTGCACGCAACATAGTTTCTGTTAGGCACGTAAGTGAGCGAACGATGTGGGTAGATTTGTCAGTGGGAGGAATTAGGACATGAATTGTGTCCGTGTATTCACCATGTGAGGGTGCAGCTGAGGATGAAGTTGACAAGTTTTATGAGTGACTTCGTGGTCAGGGTCAACAGCAAGGATAGAATAGTGCTAATGGGCGATTTCAATGCGAGAGTTGGGAATAGAACTGAAGGATACGAAAGGGTGATTGGTAAATGTGGGGAAGATATGGAAGCTAATGGGAATGGGAAACGTTTGCTGGACTTCTGTGCTAGTATGGGTTTAGCTGTTACAAATACATTCTTCAAGCATAAGGCTATTCACCGCTACACATGGGAGGCTAGGGGTACCAGATCCATAATAGACTATATCTTAACAGACTTTGAATTCAGGAAATCTTTTAGGAATGTACGAGTTTTTCGGGGATTTTTCGATGATACAGACCATTATCTGATCTGCAGTGAACTTAGTATCTCTAGGCCTAGGATAGAGGAAGTGAAATCTGTCTGCAAACGAATAAGGTTAGAAAATCTCCAGGATGAGGAAATTAGACAGAAGTACATGGATATGATTCGTGAGAAGTTTCGAACAGTAGACAGTAAGCAGGTTCAGGATATAGAAAGTGAATGGGTGGCATACAGGGATGCTGTAGTAGAAACAGCAAGGGAATGCCTAGGAACAACTGTGTGTAAAGATGGGAAAAGGCGAACATCTTGGTGGAATGATGAAGTGAGAGCAGCCTGTAAACGTAAAAAGAAGGCTTATCAGAAATGGCTCCAAACAAGGGCCGAGGCAGACAGGGATTTGTACGTAGATGAAAAAAAACAGAGCGAAACAAATAGTTGTTGAATCCAAAAAGAAGTCATGGGAAGATTTTGGTAATAACCTGGAAAGGCTAGGTCAAGCAGCAGGGAAACCTTTCTGGACAGTAATAAAGAATCTTAGGAAGGGAGGGAAAAAGGAAATGAACAGTGTTTTGAGTAATTCAGGTGAACTCATAACAGATCCCAGGGAATCACTGGAGAGGTGGAGGGAATATTTTGAACATCTTCTCAATGTAAAAGGAAATCATCATGGTGGTGTTGCAAACAGTCAAGCTCATGGGGAGGAGGAAAAGTATGTTGGTGAAATTATGCTTGAGGAAGTGGAAAGGATAGTAAATAAACTCCATTGTCATAAGGCAGCAGGAATAGATGAAATTAGACCTGAAATGGTGAAGTATAGTGGGAAGGCAGGGATGAAATGGCTTCATAGAGTAGTAAAATTAGCGTGGAGTGTTGGTAAGGTACCTTCAGATTGGACAAAAGCAGTAATTGCACCTATCTATAAGCAAGGGAACAGGAAGGATTGCAACATCTATCGAGGTATCTCATTGATTAGTATACCAGGCAAAGTATTCACAGGCATCTTGGTCTGGTCTTCGGGGACGCCGAGGTGCCGGAATTTAGTCCCGCAGGAGTTCTTTTTACGTGCCAGTAAATCTACCGACACGGGGCTGTCGTATTTGAGCACCTTCAAATACCACCGGACTGAGCCAGGATCGAACCTGCCAAGTTGGGGATAGAAGGCCAGCGCCTTAACCGTCTGAGCCACTCAGCCCGGCCAGGCATCTTGGAAGGGAGGGTGCGATCAGTCCTTGAGAGGAAGTTGGATGAAAACCAGTGTGGTTTCAGACCACAGAGAGGCTGTCAGGATCAGATTTTCAGTATGCGCCGGGTAATTGAAAAATGCTACGAGAGGAATAGGTAGTTGTGTTTATGTTTCGTAGATCTAGAGAAAGCATATGACAGGGTACCGAGGGAAAAGATGTTCGCTGTACTGGGGGACTATGGAATTAAAGGTAGATTATTAAAATCAATCAAAGGCATTTATGTTGACAATTGGGCTTCAGTGAGAATTGATGGTAGAATGAGTTCTTGGTTCAGGGTACTTACAGGAGTTAGACAAGGCTGTAATCTTTCACCTTTGCTGTTTGTAGTTTACATGGATCATCTCCTGAAAGGTATAAAATGGCAGGGAGGGATTCAGTTAGGTGGAAATGTAGTAAGCAGCCTGGCCTATGCTGACGACTTGGTCTTAATGGCAGACTGTGCCGAAAGCCTGCAGTCTAACATCTTGGAACTTGAAAATAGGTGCAATGAGTATGGTATGAAAATTAGCCTCCCGAAGACTAAATTGATGTCAGTAGGTAAGAAATTCAACAGAATTGAATGTCAGATTGGTGATACAAAGCTAGAACAGGTCGATAATTTCAAGTATTTAGGTTGTGTGTTTTCCCAGGATGGTAATATAGTAAGTGAGATTGAATCAAGGTGTAGTAAAGCTAATGCGGTGAGCTCGCAGTTGCGATCAGCAGTATTCTGTAAGAAGGAAGTCAGCTCCCAGACAAAACTATCTTTATATCGGTCTGTTTTCAGACCAACTTTGCTTTATGGGAGCGAAAGCTGGGTGGACTCAGGATATCTTATTCATAAGTTAGAAGTAACAGACATGAAAGTAGCAAGAATGATTGCTGGTACAAACAGGTGGGAACAATGGCAGGAGGGAACTCGGAATGAGGAGATAAAGGCTAATTTAGGAATGAACTCGATGGATGAAGCTGTACGCATAAACCGGCTTCGGTGGTGGGGTCACGTGAGGCGAATGGAGGAGGATAGGTTACCTAGGAGAATAATGGACTCTGTTATGGAGGGTAAGAGAAGTAGAGGGAGACCAAGACGACGATGGTTAGACTCTGTTTCTAACGGTTTAAAGATAAGAGGTATAGAACTAAATGAGGCCACAACACTAGTTGCAAATCGAGGATTGTGGCGACGTTTAGTAAATTCTCAGAGGCTTGCAGACTGAACGCTGAAAGGCATAACAGTCTATAATGATAATGTATGTATGTATGTAAATGGATGGTGGGGGGAGATGAAACGGGAAAGCTAACATATATTACAGCGCAGGGAGGTAGTGTAATTGATTTGGTTGCGTGTACGGGAGATATTTTAGAGATGGTAAAATAAATAGAGATATTAGAATGGGCCGGATCACATCATTCCCCGGTATCTGTTACCCTAGAAGTGTATGAGAAAGAACAGGAGGAACGTAACACTGTAACAGAAAAAGATAATATTAGGATAATTAATAAATACAAGTGGTGCGAGTATACCCCAAAAAGAGTAGAGTCACATTTAAAGGGAGAAGAATTCCAGATAATTAAGAGTGGAATAGAGGTTGCGTTACTGAGTAGTAAGGTGGACTTAGCGGTAGAACTGGTAGAGAAACCCTTTAAAACTCTAGCTCATGTGAAAAGGAAACAGAATAATAATAATAAAGATAAAAGGAAAGGATGGTACAATGATGTGTGTAAAACAAACAAAATGGAGGTGATTAGAGCCCTAAAGGCATATAGAAAAGAGGGGGAGCCTAAGGTTCGGGCACACTATTGTAAACTAAGAAAAGAATATAAAGTGTTGTTAGTAGAGCAAAAGAGGATATGGCAACAGGAGGAGGCAAAATTAATAAACATAGACTGTAAGAATAATCAAAGTGATAAGGTATGGAATAGAATTAACAAAATAAGTAGAGGTGAGAGAGGATATGCCAATGTTAAAATTGAGAATGAATTCTGGATTGATTATTTAATAAATTGCTAGGAGGACAGGATACTTGGATAAATAATAGAACATGTATGGATATCTCGAGGGGCTTAGAGATTTGTATCCCCTGCTTAGATGAAGAAATAACAGAATGTGAGGTTTTAGAAATTATTAGAAAGGTCAAATGTAGGAAAGCGGAGGGCTTCAGTGGCATAACTAATGAATTTTGGAAAGAAGCAGTAAAAAATCAACAAATGCTGGAAATATTAGTAAAATTGTTCAGTAGGATATTTGATTCTTTGGAGTTTCCTAAGGCATGGCAGACAGGTATAACATGTCCAATTTACAAGAAGCGTGGGGAGAAAAGTAATCCAAACAACTACAGAGGTATAACACTATTGACTCCCTAAGTAAATTATATACAGGAATTCTGGCAAATAGACTGATGAAATGGGCGGAAGAATTCTCCATCCTCTCGAAATATCAAAGTGGTTTCAGAAAACGCAGAAGAACAATAGATAACATCATGATTGTAAATATAATAATAGATAAGTATATAAAACCGAAAGCAGGAAAATTATATATATCGGCTATAGATTTTGAAAAGGCTTTTGACACTGTCAGCAGGGGTGCATTGTTCGCAAAATTACGCCTATTAGGGGTATCTAGTAAGATGGTACAAGCATTGGAGACAGTTTACCGAAGGGTGCAATGCAGTATAAGGGTAGGTGATGGGGTAGCATGTGGTCAAATAGATTCTTTATTGGGTTTGAAACAAGGATGTAAGCTATCTCCTATTTTATTTCTGTTATTTATAAACGATATATTAAATGGACATGGAGGTGATAACTGATGAGTCCAGTTTTAGTAAATCAAGAAATACCAGGCCTAATTTTCGCGGACAATGTCGTGCTGATGACGTTAACGGCCGGAGGCATGCAAAAGAGCATTGATGCTGTGACAGATTTTGCTAAAACGTGGTCATTAAAAATTAACATTTCCAAGACGAAAGTTCTGATCTGTAAGAAAGGCTGTAAACGAGCGAAGAATGAACAATGGACGATTGATGGTTGTCAAGTCGAGGTCACAAATAGATTAGAGTACCTGGGAATATATATAGCAAACAACGGGAAGTGGATCCATAAAATAAAACAAGCCAAATGGAAAGGTCTTGCAGCATTATCAGTAATTAGAATTCTTGAAAATAAATTCCCAAATATAGACTATAAGATTCAGAGAAATGTCCTGCAAGCCGTAGTTAAAAATCGAATGCTTTATGGAGCTGAGCTATGGGGTGTAGGGAAAGAGTGTGAGATGCTGAATCATGTTATAAGTAAGTTCTGTAAAATTGTAATGGGGTTACCAAATTGTACAAAAAATTGTGGAGTAAGATTAATATGTGAAGAAAATATCCAAGTAGATGTTCTTAAGAGAGTTCTGAAATATCTGTTGAGACTGAAAGGAAGAGAGGGTGGAGAGCTTCTGCAGATCGCATATCAACATCAGAGAGATAATATCCATGGAGAGTATTGGTTAACGAAAATCAGAAGTATATTAGATAGTTTGGGATATGGAAGTTATTGGGAGAGGTTGGAAAGATCAACGAATAAACTAATCATTAGACGACTCAGAGATATTCAAAGACAGTGGTTGGTATCCGAGTGTAGAAGCAAGGCGACCCTCTCAGAGTTTATTAGGATAAGGCAGGATATGAACATAAATATTGTGAGTGTAAATAGAAGAGAAATCAGGGGTTTGATATGGTGGTTAATGGGAATTTACAAGAATAGGGGATGGATTAAAGTAAAAGATGTAACAAGGTGCCTTCTCTGTGGTGAAAACAGAGAAGAATTTCACATGTTGAAATCATGTAAAGAAACCATAGCGGTGAGAAGGAAATTTTTGAATAACAAGGAACAATATATGATAAATGAGGATGAGAATGGCTATAGGATTATTAAGGTGATAAGCAAAGAATGGTATAAACCTGGTAATCTCAGTAAACTGTTAATTGTAATTAGAAATTCATGTAGAAGAGTGTTGAAAGAGCCTACTATGAGGGTAGGTCATATTACGGATGGATGATTGTGTTGCGAACCGATTAGTTAAGAAATTGCCAATAGGGCTATGTAGTAAAAGGAATATTAGTATATGTAGCACTGTAAAGTCGATATGTTAGTAAGCCATAACGAAATTAACTGTCAAACTGTTTGTAATGAGACAGGGCCCAATGGATATAATGTTTCATCCTCAGCTGCTGGCGATCCGTGGCTGTAGGTTGATAACATTCACTCATTCATTCACTACTCATTCCACATATATTATTCATTCAATCATTTATTTAATTCATAATAAGGGCTCTCTCCCCAGTTACTGGTTATCCGTACTGGAAGGGATGAGTATTTTTTCCTAACATGCATGCATGAATATCCATACACCCATTCATAAATCCATCCATACGTGTGTTCTCAATACAGTTAGGGAATTGGTAATTAATTAATTCATACACTCATGTAGATAATCCTAGGCGTAGCCCTTGCATGTGGAATGGCGATCCGCCTGTGCAAGGAGGCACTAATTTAGGCAGGGAATCATAGCCAATTAATTAATTAATTAATTCATTAATTCATACACTTATGTAAGGATAGGACGGACCTATCCCAATCGAATATGTAGAGTGATCTAAATGCAACAGAGAAAGAAGAATAGGGAGGGGGCACATGGGGAGCGGGATTTCCGCTTACGTGTGCCTCGCAGAAATTAGGGAATGGTGAGAAATTAGTGTTTGACAGCTATTCGATCAGGTGGGGTCTTCCGTTTGGGCCTCAAGGGAAAGGGCCGGACGTATTATCCTTGGGAAGGAGGCTCCTTTTTCTCACCAGGGGTGGATAACACGAGCGGGCAGTAGTCATGCATAATCCCATCCATGCATTTATCCTGCCAACCGAATACTCTCTTCTCAGTTGGTGGCTATCCGTGACTGGGAGAGAAGTGTTCGTTCATTTATTCATGCATGCATGACAATTTTATTCGGTCATGGAATCATTAATAAAACCTCATTCATGCATTTATGTACACCTACGTATAGTGTCTGTGAAAATGGAGGAGAACTCTGTACAGACTTATAATAAATAAGTAAATATATTTTGACACTGGTAACTTTGCATTTTTACGAGGACTGACATTTGTTTTGAAGGAGGATGTGAATTGAGTTATGAAGTCCAAGAACTTGCTCGTGTTACATCATGAACAATGAACTTGCGACTCGCATTCTGTACCAGAGCACGATCATCTTGTGGTCCTCGCTTCCGTTCTTCGTTTTCCTCCTCGATTACACCAAAGGTCCGGTCGCAGTGATCGAACATAGAACTAAAGCCGCTCAAAGAAACAGAGAGCTCCAGGAGCTGTCTGAGTTCATGCGCCAGCAGGAACAATTAAAACAACCCCGATAACTCCTTTTACATTCCTACTACGCACCAAATCAGTGGAGCAGTACAGTTCTTACGCCGGCAGATAGAGCTTATTTTTCGTGATAGCTTACAGCAAAAAAACGAAACTGACCAAAAAGTGGAGCTGTCTGGTTTTTGTGCCGGGCTATTCAATTTACAGCATTTGACAGAGGCCGCATTGTGGGATTGCATGAGGCTGGTTGGTCCTATTGTGCAATTGTCGGGAATGTGGGCCATTCGGATGTCACAGTAGCCCGATGTTGGATTCAAATGGCACATGAGGGCACCCAATCATGTCGTAGAGGTTCGGGTTGACAAGGAAACACCACCCTGAGGGAGTACTGTCGTATGGTGCGCCAAAAATTGCGGTATCCCATAACTTTGACACCCGGCATCCATGAACATATTCTGGAGACTCTATAACACCCTTTAAGTTCCCGCACACTATCTCGATGACTCTCATCTGCAGGATTGTGGTCGTACCGCCGCATGTGTTGGTTGCCATTGACACCAGAACATCAACGACTGCGTTTGAAGTGGTGCCTTGCCCGGGAGGCATCGACGGAGGACGACTGGTGTCGCATCATGTTCACTGATGAGTCCAGCTCCCCCATAACCTCCGATGACCATTGTGTGCAGGTTTTTGGCGTCGAGGGCAGATGCTATTCATATTGTGGAAAACCACAAGCGTAATCCCTGGCATTACGTCGTTGGGAAGCATAGGATATGCGTTTCTTACTCATAAAGACATCTACGGCTGAACAGTCCAGACGGCTACTTAATGCCAAGTTTTTCGGAAGGTTTGAGATCAAAATCTAGAAGCACCAGTCCTTGAACTCCTGCAAAGGAGATATATTCTATAGGAATTTGGTTAAGTCTTCCGATAATACTATGATCCGGTACCTAGCACGTCGGGGTGTATCTGACGTGAAGAGGTTGAAGAGGCGTGTGGGTGATAAGCTGCTCGATACGGGCGCTTTCATCCTTACCTTCGACGGCGAGACCGTGCCTAAACGGATAAAATTGGCAATCTATCGTTTGATAGTTCGTCCATACATTCCAGCACCAATGAGGTGCTATAACTGTCGAAAGTTTGGCTACACCTCATTGCGATGTACAGGTTCGACGACGTACAAAATGTGTGGGAAGTGCGAGAATACTGGGGTTGACTGCACACCACCACCTGTGTACGTCAACTACCCGGGTGTGCATGCTCCAGTCTCAAAGGAGTGCCCCACATTCAAGCAGGAGAAGAAAATCCAGGGGACAAATTAGTTGTCTTATCCAGACGCCCGGATGAAGTTCAAGTCTATGGCTGCTACAGAGTTCCCCATCTCCTTCGCTGCGAAGGTCGCGAACTTGCGGATCACTCCACAGAGTTTTGTACAGAACACCAGTACTGAAAATGCATCGAACAGCCAGTAAAAATGTAATCGTAAAAAAAAATTGGAGTTTCAGCACCTGAAATATCGAAACGTGCGTTATTGCCGACGTTGCCCGGGAAGGGCCCTTCCCAGGATCGTTCGGCTGGGAAGTTCTCCCCCAACAGGGCGGGAGGAAGTCTCCCCAAAATAGGGCTGAAAAGTCAAGCCCTCCTTCCAATGCCCAGCCCATAAAGGAAGAGAAGGTGAAGCTACAGAGATTCCGTAAGAAATTGGTGAAGAAGCCTTCTCCAACTCAACCGGGGGTCACAGGATACCCGAAGCAGTCCGGCAAGCCATCTGCCGGTTCACCTCCAAAAAATACAGAAACGGCGGGCAAAAGTGAGGGGCCCCGACGCCCTCTTGCTCGATCATTATCTGGAGAACCTAGTTCACACAGGACGAAGGCTCCCTGTTCCCGATCAGTGAGATCACCATCCGCGGAGGGCTCAGTCAACGCGCCTCCCTCTTCTAAGGAGGCCATTGAGACTGAACCACTAATTGTCGTGGACGGTGATGACAAAAAAGATAACGACAATGACGGCGGAATTTGGCCGGTAGTGCACTGAACGAAGGTCAAGAAATTGCTCTAAATCCACACAATGGCACTATTGCAGTGGAACTGCAATTGTTATCACTGTCGCTTAGCTGAGTTACGTCAGTTGATGTCCGTCCGTGTGGCCTCCAGTGTCTGTAAACGGGAATCTCGTTTGAGACCTGGACACGACACGTCTTATTCTAAAGACAGAGTAGCTGTAGATGGCGCTGCTATTGGGGGCGTTTATACCCTAATTCGCTCCGACACTTCCAGCGATGAATTACCGCTCCGTACCCAGCTAGATGCAATTGCAGTTCGCACTCTTTCGCCAGTAATGAGAAATGTGTGCAACGAGTACGTTCCACCGGACTACGATCATCTAATGCATGCACTACAAGATCTGATCGCTCAGTTACCTCCCCCAGTGTTTTAAGATTAAGCAGATTGCAGGCTAAGGGTTCTATTCAGGATTAGAATTCAGGACAGGTGTCTGTCAGAAATCGGTACGAGTCACTGCCGGTAGATCAACTGAAGGAAGATGAGGAACAGGGAACTGTTGCTGAGAAGTGTGGAAGTAGGAGGAAGGGAAAAGGTAGTGTGCCCATTGCATTTTCTGGCGTGTTGTAAAATGGCGTCAAAGTAGATGTATAGCCCACTCAAGTCAGAATTATATAAAGTGAACTATGATTTAAAAGTTAACTGGAGGTCAATTTCCAAGCATATTTTCAAAGGGTGTGAGTAAGAAACATTAAAATATCAAGTGGATATGTTAAAAAGGAAGAAGATAATATTATTATATTATTACACTAACTAATTTGCCGAGATACTGGACGGTCACTGAAGGCTTTAGCTGCTAACGAAGAGAAAGAAATAAGCCAATTCCAAGTAAAATTCGTCAAGATTACTTGTCTTGGGGGAAAGATACGGCGTAATTTAAGTATGCAGCGCGTCAGAACAGAATTGCGGCGTGAAATAAGAAGACTAAATTTAAAATAAGCTAAGCAACTGGTCAGACAAGGACCTTAAGGTAACGTCGAAGGCTTTTGAAGATAGAGAAAGGAGGACAGAAAATAGTCAAGAGTTCTACCATGAAAACAGAATTAAGAGAGTCAACAATATTAAAGAACGAAATTATTATCTGAATTCTATATAAATATCAAGGCAGAAATAATACTGGAAATACAATGAACCCAGTATTAAGTATTTTGGGAATTATCAGCTCAATAAGCAAGCATATAGAAGGAGCATTGATAGGATATTTAGAATACAGGAAGCATTGATATGAACTTTTACATATAGGGATTTATGTTGAAATTAGCGCAAGAAAGAAGATGATGATCATAAGTTGCTAAATTTGCACTGGACCGACCTGGAGATGAGTATGTCATGGCCAACCAACCAACCTGGTGAAGGAGTGGACTCCAGCTGATGCATGGTTTCCAGCCGGCCAGCTACAAAATCGTCATAGGCCAGAGAATGACAAGCTAACTTTACTAAATTATAGTCCTTAACTAAGTTAGGAGGCAGTAACCTCATGAAATTATTAGTAATTGTAGTGTATTTAAGATATCAAGTGACTCGGTGATGTGCAATGTCTGAGTTAAGCTTTTCAAGTTTAAGTTGTGATGAAATCGATATACCTCGAAGAAGTGACTACCATACGCGAACCTTTTCTTGAGCCCTGAGCTCCCTAGTGCTGAATCGGTAGAGGTCGGTTATCTTGAACATCCATATCGGCAACCTTTGAAACACAAACTATGAATCGTTTAATCATCGCTGTGCGACATCTGGCGTACACTTTACGAACTAGTACTATTGTTGTTTACACCGCAAAGCCAAACTATATTATTCATGCTAGTAACAAAATTCGTATCGAGAAATGTTGTATAATGTTAAATAATGTATGTGTGATACAGTTGTTAACGTAATATAATAAATGTTTGGAAAATTCATATCGATCGATCATATTATCGATTCAGTTCAGATTTCATTTCCATCCAGTTGGCAGTATAACTGGAACCGGCAATGCTCCCTCCTTACTCCTCACCCCGTAAAAATCGGGCTCAAGAAAAGGTTCGCGTATAGTACATATATATTGAGTATATTATGATAGCTAGGGAATTTATGATTATTTGCGAGAATGAGTATAGATTTCACACAGCAAAATGAAAGCGTATGTACGTGATGGATTTCTTAAATGGGTTAAGAAGCCGAACATGCTTATTGATCATCACAGTGATATGATATGGAAAGGATATGTAGATAGTATGACCTATTCCTTGTCGATGTACGTCATGAAGAGGTATCATTGTATACTAGATGTTAAATGTTATTCTGAGAGAAGATTTATGATCCAATGAAGTGAATATAGATTCAATGAAGTTTAATACGTCGTAGGAATTATGTTATATGAGAAGAGGTTATGATATGAAGAAATATTGTTATGTTGAGAAATATTATTGAATGAAGTAAATGATATGCAGAATTTAAAGGAGAAATGAGAAGGCATTTAAGTGAATTGTTATGAAATTATATGTAGAGGGGATGTAATGATGGATGTTGAATACAAAAATTCAACTTCTGGATCAGATATATGAAGCAAGTGCATGGATAGATTAATACGTCGTGGGAATATCGTAAAATAAAGTAGGCATGGCTAACCCAAGTGATGTCAAAGCAAATGATTTTTTCTACATTTAAAATAAGGTTGCGTTGTTAGGAAATATCCATATCGAATGTCATATAGAGGTAGTGCACGGATTGAAAGATGAAATGCATATGTAGCTGTGTTGAATAGTATTAACATCTGAGATAATAACTGAGCTATCATATTAAGTGGAAAGGAGTAACTTAACTTTTCTAAGCAAATGAGTCTTCACATAGAGCCAAATGTGGAATAAGAGGTCGAAATTATAATTAATTAAGGACTGGAATGGTTAGAAATGAGTTTTAGATTTTTATTTTAGAAAGAAATCAGATGATTTTCAAGTGATCAAATATAGTAAGACTAGGATGGTAGGTGCCAAGATTATAAGCGGCAGTAGATGTTAGTAACCATAGCACGTCATTCAATGGAGATAAATAGTGATGAAGCAATGACAAATAAACAATGTAGCGTTCGAAAACTTAAAGAGAAACATTCAGAAATGAGAAACATGTGCCATTTTAAACAGTCATGTGGTTAATTTTTAAACTAATTATTGTTTAAACATGTGATGAATTAAGGAAAATATTTAAATATCAAACAGTGGTTGAAGACAAGGTGTTAGTTCATGTCAAGATTGAGAATGAAGAATTTTAATCAGTGCTGGTGAAAATGAAATTATTGGATAATCTTAATTTTAATTTCTGATTTTGGAACAAATATTTCAATTAATTACTTTCTCTTTGTTATGCATTATATTAAGTTTAGATTTCACATGTCTGATTAATTAATTCGTAGGCTGCTACTGTAGGAAAATTAAAGTCTTAAGTGTATTTATGCGATCTTCGATATTATGTGCGTTGGGACAGTATGCGAAAGGATGGAGATGTTCATCTGATATCGAGTTATGAGTTATTGCGTCGTACTTCTCTTCTGAATTCACGTAAAAGTGGACTATTTGTAAGAAGAATCACCCTGAGAGATGATAGAGCAGTCGTAGTATTTTTGTTTACGTCGCTGCTGGGCGCAGGAAGGGCGCAATAGGAAAGGGGAATGCAGAGTAGAGGATAGGAATAGAAAGGTGGAACAGGGTCACGGGAGGGAGAAAAGGGAGGAAGAAGAAAATTCTGCAGCTGTCAGGATAGATAGGGCTGACCAGAAGGGTAGGTGATTAAATGAGGTGGGCAGGGTTGAGGCTCTGGTCATGAGGGTTTCCATTGTTAGACATGTGATGAGGTGTGTGGAGGAAAGGGAACCAGGGTAGAGTGTTATCCAGGAATTAGTTTGAGGCAGATGTTGAGGAAAGTAGAAGAGAAGGAGGAGGGAAAGGAGAAAGTGGTAGTGTTTCACGTTGGTACCAACAACGTAAGGCAAGCAACCAACACAGTTGGGGATGTGTGGAATCTGGTAAATGCAGCACGGGTGAAATTTAAGAAAGCAGATATTGTTATAGGTGGAATGCTGTGTAGGAGAGATACGGACTAGAAGGTAATTGGATTTAAATTAGACTATGAAGTGGGTATGTGAGAAACTGAGAGTGGGAATTCTAGATACTAATGAGTGGGAAGCAGATAGGGATCTGCGCTCAGATGGCCTTCTGTTAAACTGCAATGGTACGTATAAGTTAGTAAAATTGTTTAGAAGGGTTATAGGGTGGTAGATTCAGGGAATCGTGGTGGTCTAGGGAGCGGTGATAAGGGAACAGGGATCTGGAAGTCAAGTATGGATGACAAAAGAATGTTAGTGTTGAACTGTAGAAGTATCTTAAATAAAGGAACAGAATTAATTTACTAGATATATACTTACCAGATATAGTAATAAGAGTTGAATCATGGCTGAGAACAGATATGTTGGATGCAGACATCTTCTCAATGAACTGGAGTGTGTATAGTAGAGATTGGATAGGAATGGTAGAAGGCGGATTATTCATTCTGGTGAAAGAAGAATTGGTAAGTTACGAAAAAGTGAAAGATTAGAAACATGAAATTTTAGGTGTAAGGCTCATTTCTAAAGATAATAGGCAACTTGATCTCTTTTGAGTATACAGATCGGGAAAGGGTAGCGCTGACGCTGATTCAGAAATTATTTGATAATATAATCAGCTATGTAGAAATCGGAATGGAAAGGAATGTGATTGTAACGAGAGATCTCAATTTAGCAAATGACAATTGGGAAGGTAATCCGAACGACAAGAAGCATGACCCTCCGACGAGGGTGCGTGGCATCTGCCATGTGTAGGTAACTGCGTGTTATTATGGTGGAGAATAGTGCTACAGTGTTATATGTGATGTGTGAGTTCCAGGGATGTGGGGGACAGCACAAATACCTAGCTCCCGGGCCACTGGAATTAACCAAGGAAGGTTAAAATTCCCGTCGCTGTCGGGAATCGAACCCGGGTCCCTCTGAACCGAAGGCCAGTACGATGACCATTCAGCCAACGAGTCGGACAATGGTATGATGATGTTGTTGTTGTTGTTGTTTGAGTCATCAGTCCGTAGACTGGTTTAATGCAGCTTTCCATGTCACCCTATCTTGTGCTATCCATTTCATTTCTGCATAAGTATTGCATCCTACATCATCTGCTCTAATCTGCTTGCCATATTCATACCCTGGTCTACCCCTACCGTTATTACCATCTACACTTCCTTTAAAAACCAACTGAACAAGTCCTGGGTATCTTAAGATGTGTCCTATCATTCTAATTCTTCTCGTCAAATTTTGCCAAATCGATCTCCTCTCACCAATTCCATTCAGTATCTCTTCATTTGTGATTCGATCTATCCATCTCACCTTCATCATTCTTCTGTAACACCACATTTCAAAAGCTTCTAATCTCTTTCTTTCTGAGCTAGTTATCGTCCATGTTTCACTTCCGTACAATGCCATGCTCCACAAGAAAGTCTCCAAAAACATATTTCTAATTCCTATATTAATGTTTGAAGTGAGCAAATTTCTCTTTTTAAGCAAGCTCTTCCTTGCTTGTGCTAGTCTGCATTTTATTTCCTCATTACTTCTGCCAATTATTTATTTTACTACCCAAGTAACAATACTCATCTACAGTACTTCCTTTCAGACTTCATTTCCTAATCTAATATTTCCTGCATCACCTGCATTCGTTTGACTGCACTCCTTTACTTTTGTTTTGGACTTAATTGTTTTCATATTGTACTCCTTACGCAAGACTTCGTCCATACCATTCAGCAGCTTCTGATAAACGGGATTAAATGTCCAGTTGTCAGTTTCACAAACAGGAAACGTCCTCTCAGTTTCAATTACTAGTTGATGGGGTGAAAGTTCCTTATGTGGATCACTCTAACTACCTAGGTGTTAATGTAAGGAAGGATCTTCATTGGAGTAATCACGTAAATTGGATTGTAAATAAATGGTACATATCTCTGCACATGGTTATGAGGGTTTTTATGGATTGTACTAAGGATGTAATGGAGAAGACATATAAGTCTCTGATAAGACCCCAACTAGAGTATGGTTCCAGTGTATGGGACCCTCACCAGGATTACTTGATTCAAGAACTGGAAAAAATCCAAAGGAAAGCAACTCGATTTTTTCTGGGCAATTTCCGACAAAAGAGTAGCGTTACAAAAATTTTGCTAAGTTTGGGCTCGGAAGACTTGGGAGAAAGAAGACGATCTGTTCAGCTAAGTGGTATGTTCCGAGCTGTCAGTGGAGAGATGGTGTGGAATGACATTAGTAGATGAACACGTTTGAGTGGTGTCTTTAAAAGTAGGAAAGAACACAATATGAGGTAAAGTTGGAATACAAGTGGACAAATTGGGGCAAATATTCGTGTATAAGAATGGGAGTTAGGGATTGTAATAACTTACCAAGGGAGATGTTCAATAAATTTCCAATTTCGTTCAAATCATTTAAGAAAAGGCTACGGAATCAACATATAGTTCATCTGCCACCCGAGCGATTGCCCTAAATTCAGATCAGTTGTGACTGACTGAGTGAGTGGTTGACACTAGGGAGGATCCTAAAGAACAGAGCACTAGATGGCACCACATGAGGTATGATAAATGAAATACTGAAGCAGGCACAAAGGCAAGGGTGAGATTCAGGAGCGCACTGCCAGAAAAGATTGTGATCAAGACCGGTGTCAAACAGGGAGTCGGACTGTAACCGTTGTTGTTCAAAATAACACTGGAAAGTTATCAGACAATGGAGGACAACAAATGAAAAGAAGGCGATACCAAAGACACGTGTAGGTGACAAGAAGGATAACGTGGCACAGATGGACTGCCTAGCCTTCGAGAATGTCATAGCCATAGTAAGCGAGACCGAAGAAGTGCAAAGAAACACTTCAACAACATGAGCGAGATAGCCAGAAGTGTAGGGCTACGGATCATATACGAAATTACTAAGACTCTCAACACCACCGGTGATTGGAAAATACTAGAAGTCACCGTGCAGATTGTAGGAAAGTTTATGCACATTGGAGAATACGTAACAGGAAGGAACAGGTATAAAACAGAGAGTGAAAAAGATGAAGACGACCGACCTTAAGGCCAGAGAATTGTACAATACAATAAACTGATCAACAGATGCAATGCTCAGACTCTACAAGGCAACAGTGAGGAACGCAGTACTGTACGGAGCCGAGACGATGACACTGTATGGTATGGGTTAGAACAACTATAGAAAAGAAAGACAAATTCTGAGGAAAATGCCGGGACCAAAAAGAGGAGGTGAAAGTCGGGAAAGGAGATCAAGGGACGAACTTCACCAAAACATGACGACGTTTTCGGAATAAATAGAACTCAAAAGAGTAATATTCGCTGGACATGAGATCATGACGGACGTGGAGAGAAAGAATAGAAGAGTATGGGATAAAACTGGTATAACGCGAGGAAATACGGGAACTAAATGGGTTGTCGAACTCCGTAAGGACTGGACTGAGATTGGGATCAAGGTGGAAGGAAATGAATATATACTAACCAATATACCAGAGCTCAATTACAGGAATGTACAGGAATATGACAGAGAAGCACCAGAATGCGAGACAAGAGAAGAGGGTACTAAACATATCAGCTAAAAAACGGGAGAGAAGGGGAGAGAGAGAGAGGGGATGAAGAGGTTCTGGAAGGAGAAGAATCTCAAACCATGACAAAGTTACCCGTGGTCCTACAGAGGCCGCAAAGAAAGAAGAGAGGAAGGAGAAGCTCTCGACGCAATACTCTACATAACTTGGATATTAGAGGCCTGGCAGTCTTCGGAGCTCAATGGTGAGACAGACCTGTGTCAAAAATATGTAACTTATCTTAGTCCTGGACTGGAATTACCTAAGTTATTCTAAATTCGTTGCATGTTACACGTTCCTTTGGTTTACCAAATTTTTTACGTTGTTTAGTGTTACTAGATGGCGCTAACATATCATCTCGGGCCGCGAATATTTTGCTATGTTCTCTTGAGCATTTATGGTCCTTTGTCTTAGTCTATGGATGTCCTTATGCTGGGTAAAATAGAGTCGGTGAGCCATCAGATCGCTTTCTCTTCTTATAAGGTTTACACCCGTTTTAAGGGTGTGTATCTTATTTGGATCTCACTTCTAAAGGTAGATTTTTGGTGTATTCCTTTTCTTTGGACTATGAGTCTATTCTAGTGTATTTTCTGTGCTTGGGACATCTATTTCTGTCCTTCTCTCGGTCGTCTACCATGGCTGCTACTTAATTATTTGTGTTTAAACCGTATTCGATTAACTTGAACTCTTTTACACACCTTGTCCTTTCTTTACGACCTTGTATCTTTATTTTCGTTTTCTCATTCCTTTCCCGTTTTTAATTTTTTGCCTTAACCTATTTTTTGGTGCAGTCGATGGTTTATGGACTGTTTGGTTAATCATAAAGTGTTAAAGAATTGTTCTAATAATGTGCTTTGTCGAGGGTGAATTTATTTTCCTTACGTCGGGAATGCTATTTTATTACTCCAGCCCATTGGACAAGAATTTCACATCCGTGGAACGACTGTCGTTTATTTATACGCTCGGGGCTTTCTCAGGAACGTTGTTGTCAAGCGGTGGAGTGCTGCCAACCTCTGTATTTATGAACTAATGAGTGAGTGGAGCTTCGATAGCTAGTGGTGGTGATTATTGTTACACGAGTGTTGAGGAGTTTTTCTTGCCGTCCCGACGTTAGGATAGGACCTGGACATTACCAGTGAGACAGGGAAAAACAAAGGGCGTCTTGGGGCTTAAGCCCCCAGGTTTGAAGCCGCGAAGCGGCCCTAGGCTTCTAGTTTCGTGTGGAAACACGATTGATCTGGACTGGTTCTTTCCGTGTGGACGTTAGGATAGGACCAGGAGAAGGCCATTGATCTGGAGTGGTTCTTGCCGTGCGGACGTTAGGATAGGACCTGGAGAAGACCATTGATCTGGAGTGGTTCTTGCCGTGCGGACGTTAGGATAGGGTATGGACAAGATAAGTGATATAGGGGCAAACAAAGGGTGTCGGGGGGCGTAAGCCCCCAGGTTAGAAGCCGTGTGGACGTTAGGATAGGATCTGGACAAGACTTATGATATCGTGATATAAGGACGACAGCAGCACCTTCTATGAGGTTTGAAATATGAATTAAAAGTTCCTTGTGTACTTTTACTCGCTACTTTTCATGTTACAATTTCTTAAGCTTTTATTATTTTATTAACATTATTGGCGGGAACGAGATCACGTGCCACTTCACACTGGGTGATAGTAATGCACGTAGCTACTTCAGAAATGAAATGGCGTGTAATACTCTTCATTAGGTTACAAAAATGAATGTACTTCTTGGAGCGGGGTGGTGGGATCCTGGATATGGCAATGAACACACCTCTCCTCTGAGACGCACTCAAAGTAAGATTTCCTTAATTTCCAATTGGTTATAACATTAAAAATATGTTGTCCAAAGGGCTGGAGTAATACCGTTATTTTGAACCCCAGTCCATAAGACCGCTTCTTTTGGTTGTTGCCCCTACGATCATTCTGAGCTATTGTCCTCGAATCATTTCCTAGGGGCAAGATAAACTTTCTTCGAGGTTATGTCGTAAAGTAGGTAAGTCGATTACTGTTAAAATGGTCTGTTGGACACTGACTGTCTGTGTATGTGTGGTTTTGGAGTTTTTGGATCATCGCTCCTGTATACTTGCATTTATGTTCTTATAAGCAGCACAATCGGAGTGTTGAAATATTGGCACAATTATGTTCCGAATGTGGTCTTTGTCTTGTATTTCCTGAGTGTGTGCGACGAACAGCCCGCATATGCTGCTAGGCGTATAGAGAGATTTGCCGTATTCGGGTATCTTAATCCATAAAGAATGGCTAAGGAGAGTAAATGTAGGAAGTGTGGGTATGGCCAGGCGTGAAGGACTAGGAGAGTTTGAAGGAGAGGATTCTCTCAGAGGACAGGAAGGAAGGAAGGCCTCCCTTAAACAATGTACAGGATGCAGTAGGTGTAAACGAGGTATCTGAAGGAAAGCGGAGAATTGTAGAAGACAAGCGGTCTAATGTTTTAAGAGAAGGACATTGCAGGTTAAGGGCTTTATTCAGGATCGGAATTCAGGAAAGTTGTCTGTGAAAAATCGGTACGAGTCACTGCAGGTAGAACAACTGAGGGAAGATAGGAACAGGGAACTGTTGCTGAGAAGTGTCGAAGTAGGAGGAAAAGAAAAGGTAGGAAAGGAAAATGCAGAGTAGAGAATAGGGAAAGACAGATGGAACAACGTCATGGGAAGGAGAAAAGGGAGGAGGAAGTAGCTGTCAGGAAAGATAAGGCTGACCAGGAATGGTGGAGATCAAATGAGGTGGGTAGGGTTGCGACAATGGTAATGGGGAAAGTGTGTGAAGGAAAGGGAACCAGCATAGAGAGTCATCCATGAATTAGGTTAACGCAGCTGTTGAGAAAAGTAGAAGAGAAGGAGGAGGAGAGGAGAAGGTGATGGCATTTCACGTTGGTCCCAGTAACGTAAGGTAAGCAGGTATAAGTACTAACATAGCTGGGGATGTGTGTGATCAGGTAAATGCGGCACGGGAGGAGTTTAAGGAAGCGTAGATTGTTGTCAGTGGAATACTGTGTAGGAGGTATACTAACTGGAAGGTGATTGGAGATTTAAATGATACTATGGAGTGGGTACGTGGGAAACTGGGGTCAGATTTCTACATCATAATAGGGATCAGCGCCCGGATGGCCTTCACTTAAACCGCAGTGGTACGTACAAGTTAGAAAATTTGATTAGAAGGGTTATAGAAGGGTACATTCAGAGAAACGGGGTGGTCTAGAGAGCTGTGATAATGGTACAGGGATCTGGAAGTCAAGTACGGATGACATAAAAATGTTGGTGATGAACTGTGGAGGTACTGTAAAGAAAGGAATAGAATTGAGAAATTTAATAGATATATACTTACCAGATATGGTAATAGGAATTGAGTAATTTTGAGAAAATATCTAATAGACGCAAAATATTCTCACGGAACTGGAGTGTGTATCGTAGGATAGGAATGTTAGAAGGGGAACATTCATTCTGGTGAGAGAAGAATTTGTAAGCTACGAAAAAGTAAAGGTGTGAAACATGAAATTCTAGGCGTAACGCTCATTTCTACAACTTGATGTCTTTGGAGTGTACAGACCGCGAAAGGGTAGCACCGACGCTGATTCGGAATTATTTGATAAAACAACCACCTATGTGGGGAAACAAAATGGAAAGGAAAGTGATTATAGTGGGTGATCTCAATTTACCAAATGTCAATTGGGAAGGTAATGCAAACGAAAGAACGCATGACCAAGAAATTGCAAATACGTTAATATTGGAAGGACAGGTGATTCTGAAAGTGACGGAACCAACTAGAGGGAAGAATATTCTGAACGTGGTGTTGGTAAAACCAGATGAGCTGTATAGAAATAACGAAATAATAGATCGTATTATTGACACGAAGCTGGTTTTGTTGTAGTTAAAAATAAATATGATAGAAAAGAAGGTCTTGATAGTAGGACTATTAGGCAGTACCGCATGGCTGATAAACAGGCATGGAGGAGTTTTTCAAAAGTGACTATGATCGGTGGAAAACGTTAAATAACAATTTAAATGAGTTGGGTTTAAATCAATTGTTGAGGAATTAGGAAACCGTTTTGTACCTTTAAAGGTGGCAAGGAATGGTAATGACCCACTATATTATAACAGAGAAGTAAAGCGACTAAGATGGAGGTGTAGGTTGGAAAGAATTAGAGTTAGAAATGGCTGTGGAATCAAGGAGAAATTGAAGGAATTTACTATGAAACTGAATCTAGCAAAGAAGTCAACTATGGATTAGATGTTGTCAAGGATAATTGGCAGTCATACAAATTTTAGTGAATAATGTAAGGGTATATATAGGTACTAGATACTTTATGCAAAAAAACAGGTTCCAAGAAGGACATTCCAGGAATCATTAATGTGCAAGTGGAGTGTGTATGCGAGGATCTTCAAAAGGGAGAAGTATTCAGTCAGGGAATGTAAAGAAAATTTTCTTTTACGTCGCATTTACACAGAAAGGTCTTATTGCGACGATGGGATAGGAAAGGCCTAGGTGTGGGGGAGGAAACGGCCGTGGCCTACATTGATATACAGCCCCAGCATTTGTCTGGAGCGAAAGTGGGAAACCACAGAAAACATCTCCAAGGCTGCCGACAGCGGGAATCGAACCAAGGCCAACAATAAAGACAGGCCCTGGCTCACTCACGAAGTCACGTGACCCATCCAGACTTTGCCGAACAACTGTGCTTATATGAATGAGCTTTGGATTTCTTCACATGAATAACCTAGCTTTTATTTATTGTACAAACATTCGTACACTATAACAGTAATCTCTGCATCCTTACATTACGAATCGTTAGCGACTGAAATAAAGGAATCGTCGTGAAAAATGCAAGGGAAATAAACAGTTTAATTTGAGGCGTGAAAGGTATTTTTAGATATTTTAATTTTGATTAAATAATCAGTACAATTATATTTCGTGATTGGAAATTTTACTTTTTTGGTAATTTGGTGTATACTGATTAGATCAATTAATTAAATTCATTTCATAGACTACAGTTTCTTCACATTTGTTACTGCATGAGAAAACAAAAAATAACTTACCAACTTACCCGAGTTTTCCATTGTCCTACTTCTATCTTCGGTCCTACTGAAGAAAGGCTCACAACGTGAAGTAAAATTCTTTTGCTGTATTTGTTCATTTATATTTCATTGACTGAAATCATTTAAGTTGAGTGCGCTGCAGTTGATGCCCCTGAGAGAGGAGTGGAGGTTTGGAGAAGGTATTAATTGATTGATTTTGAAAACGGTAAAATAATATTACAGCCGACAATCATTTCTGAAGAGCATTAATGACACAGGAGAACGGTAAACCAAAATAAAGGAAACAAAGCAAATAATACTCAGAAAGTTTGAAATATTTTACAAGATTAGATATTAAACTTATATTTTAATTTCATGACAATATGAACTGAAAAATGTTATGACACTGAATTTACTTCCCAATTCTGGTAACTAATTGAGTCTACATTCATGTTGAAATAAATCAATGGTATTTGCTGTACATACATTTATTTACAGTAAGTTTAAACACTGCCATTGCATAAAAAATTGGGCTAGGGTCATATAAAATTTTAAAATAAAAATACGTATATTTAGAATTGCCACCCCCACACCCCATATTAAGCCTTTTCAAATGTCTTAATTTTCCTGCCACCATAACATTGTTTTTAAATTTTCAATTTTTACCAAATTATTCAAGATTATTTTATAACCACGGTCACTAATATTTATAAGTTTTTCGGCCATTTTGCAGGAACATAAACAAAATTCTTCATAATCTATTACCATTCTAGTATTGCAACCTTTCAGACAGTTGGTCAGTATCTGTAAAGTAAATCTCTGCGAAGTCCCGGCTGATTCACGCAAGCTAAAATTTGCCCTTAAAACTATCAACTATGATCTGCATTACAAACCATACAACACAAAATTGCAATTTAAAAACGTTCTGAGGGAAAAATTAGCTTACCTCTGTCTAATGCCTCAATTAATTTGAACTCAAGTGGTATTCCAAAATCCACAGTTTTCTTAGTCTGCAGCCATGAAACATATAATTCACAATTTTGTTGTCATATTTCATGCCTGACAACATTCCTGCAATGTTATTTAAAACTGGAAGTAATTCTTTGGGTATACTTTGTACTGAAAATTCTCATTTCAAACCAGAACTGAATGGTGTAATGTCCACAGAGGTCTGTGGCTCATCATAGCATGGTAATAGTGTTGTTAATGAAACATTTCCATTCTTGCCTGCTAACAAAACTGCAGACTTAAATCTGAGTTTCCTCTCAGTCTCAATTAACCGCAAAAATGGTATGTGATAGTTAGCTCCACATAACTGTCTGTAGCATCCAAACTTTCCTCTAACACATTATTCTGAAACTTACTAAGTAGTAAATAATGTACCTTCCGCTCAGAAAATATAATTATATTTTATGAGATGAGTGAATGAATTTGCAGTTATAATGAATGACTGAAAAGTTTTTTCAGAGAGGGATACGTTTGTAGACATATTAATTCTCCATGTCTTTAACCATGATCACAATTTTTGTAAAAATTGCAATTGAAAATCCCCACCCTCTCTAATTGGTTCTCTATAATTGACATTAAAACTTTTCCCATCAAATGCACTTTTTTAGATTAGCTATTTTCCACCATGAGCAAATAATGTGTAGAAATTGGGAAGTGCCTTCAAATTCAGAAAAGTTTCATTAGACGCACACTCAAGTGCTGCAATATATTTTTTCATTGAAAATGGCCAGAGCTACGTTTACATTTTGTTTTTCGATTGAGGTTGAATAACTTTACAGGTACACTTTCAATTTTGATAGATTGTTTTGAAATGTTTGAATTTGGCTTCAGAAGTTGCATCAAAATTATTGAAATCTGGAAGTGTGAGGCAATTACTCACAATTCTTTTACTTATACGGTTGTTCCTAATACATTTAATTATGTACAGAGCATCAGAGAAAGAAACGAGTTTCCTGTCACCATTACAGGGAAGGGAAACAACAGATTCTAATTACCGACTGACAGAAAAGTACTCAAAATCCTTCCTCTTGATGTGGTTATTGTCAGGAACTAAAGCTATTACCCTGAATCCAATGTTCTCAGTTTCTTGTAAACCTTCACCAACAAACCTTACAATTGCAATGCTGCCATGTGGCTAACAGGTACAATTGTACTACGTCTTTATAATTAGAAATTACACCACATAACGTGCATACTTGTACTCTTTTAGCTACACACGTTGGATTATCTTCACTGGACACGAAAATTATGCCTGCTTTTAAATTAAGTTGAGGATTTATGTATATCTCATCAATATGCATACTCACAATTAACTCATTTTCCTTCAGCAATTTTACCTTACTCTTTAAGTAATTGAAGCTACCTTTAATACCACAGTCAGTCAGAGAAAAATCACCTATCAGTTTCCTAATATTCCTCGGGTGGGGCAAAAGAAACGCTTTGCCATTGTACACAGCGATATAAGCAGCTGTTGAATGAAGGAACAGAGAACAAGCAAGTAACATTGTGTGATTGACTTATATATCGCCTATTGTTGGCAGAATTTTTCCATAAAACTAACTGCTCATTCAGGAAATCAAAAGTTTCACAGTTGCTGTCAATTTTAGATAATATTTTAAACAAATTTTGTACTACATTGCCACTGTTAACACCTATTGCTGTATTCTTTTCTAAAAAATCGACAAGCTCATCAAGTAGGGCCCACATCCACTGAACATAATTTATTTAAATGCTTGGGAATCTTATCTAACCCCAAATTATTGTTCATTATAACCACATTACATACAAGGTTGCTGCGTAAAACAACAGAAGCTAAATTAGTGGGACTTAGCACTGCAGTTAAATCTATTAAAGGGACCGATGACCTTCGATGTTAGGCCCCTTAAAACAACAAGGATCATCATCATCATCAAATCTATTAAAGGCAAATAAACTGTTCAATTATGAACTTGCAGTGTCCATCCTTTCCCAGGCTGACTTTTATGGTAATGAGAAATTACATCAACACAAGACATCAGCTTACCTTTAATCAATTCTTGGTTTGACTTGAGGCTCGCTGCAATTGCCACATTGAGTTGTTCTTCCTCCACATCTGCTAATCGTTTCGGTACGCTTTTTATTTCACTCAGATATTTTGGCACATTTTGAAAAAAAACAGAAGGAATAGGACGTTCTTTTAACTTTGGAATTATTCGAGGAAGTTCCATTAATTGATCTTTAAGAATGCATTTGTCAACTCTAATAATACCACTTTCTGAAAAATGTCTGATACAGACAGACGGAGTTCTTAGACCACTGAAATCGGTTGATACTTTTCTTAGCCACTGAGCCTTCAAAATTTCATCCTTGAGAGGTGAAAATGTAGAAACAGCCGCTTCTCCTGGGGTGTAATTGGATTTGCGCCCTTTCACGCTACAGTGACGAAGCATACTGCATTGCAGGTTAGGTCACACAATCTCAGCATTATCTTAAAGAGTAATTCAAAGGAATTTATAGGATATTGCACGGATAAGTGTACACGAGTGCTAAGAGATATCACATCAGAAAGAATAAACATATATCCCATTACTATACCTTTCAAGATCCAAATCTTGCACGTGACACTCAAATGCTTATCCCGCTTGAACGATAACGAAATTTACCTACATCATAAGTTCACACGTACACATAGGCTATTTATAAACAAATGATGTTGCACATGCAAAGGTAACTTTCTTCTCAACAAAATTACTCATCGAATGTTATATAAACGATGTTTATATATTAAAATATATATGATCTTGTAGTAACGGATATACACAAGACAGCATAAACCCTCGCCATATTCGAGACTTACTTCATTACGTGATAATCCCGCACAAATGCTTGTCTTTGTTGTTGGCCTTGATCCGAACCCACAATTTTCCGGATGCAAGCACACAGCTGCGCGTCCCTAACCGCACGGAGTATGTAAAGAGTGTTGGTTATAAAGAGGAGGTGACTATTACTAAAGGAATATTAAAATTTACATATGATAACAACTACATTTGCAATAAGAAACAGAAATTGGAAAGTAGAAAAGCAGCTGGAATTGGTAAGATTCCTAGAAGTACTTATTCGAATATTGATTGCATGAAGGAACTATACCAAATGAAATGGAGAGTTGCTATAGTAGCCTCTGTGTATAAAGGAAAGGATGATAGACATACAGCTGAAAATTACAGGCCAGTCAGTTTGACATGAATTGCATGTCAGCTTTGAGAAAACATTATGTCTGATTATATTAGACATGTTTGCGAAATTCATAACTGGTTCGACAGAAGGCAGTTCGGGTTTAGGAAAGGTTATTCCACTGAAGCTCAACTTGTAGGATTCCAGCAAGATATGGCCGATATCTTGGATTCAGGAGGCCAAAGACTGTATTGTTATTGACCTATCTGGAGCATTTGACAGGGTAGATCATGGGAGATTACTGGCAAAAATGAGTGCGATTGGAGTAGACAAGCGAGTGACAGAATGGACGGCCATATTTCCAGAAAATATAACTCAGATAATTAGAGTAGGCGAAGCTTTATCTGACCCTGTAAAAATTAAGAGAGGAATTCCTCAAGGTAGTATTACTGGACTTTTGTGTTTTCGTATATATAAAAATGATATGAGTAAAGAAGTGGAATCAGAAATAAAGATTGTTGCGGATGATGTCATTCTGTATAGAGTAATAAATAAGTTACACGATTGTGAGAAACTGCAAAATGACCTCCATAATATTGTGAGATGGACAGCAGGCAATGCTATAATGATAAACTGGGTTAAGAGTCAGGTTGTGATTTTCACAAATAGGATAAGTTCTCTTAGTTTTAATTACTGCGTTGATGGGGTGAAAGTTCCTTTTGAAGATCATTGTAAGTACCTAGGTGTTAATGTAAGGAAAGATCTTCATTGGGGTAATCACAAAAATGGGATTGAAAATAAAGGGTATTTAGGGATTTTAGTAAGGATCTAATGGAGAGGGCATATAAGTATCTGGTTAGACCCCAACTAGAGTACTGTTCCAGTGTACGGGATCATCACCAGGACTACTTGATTGAAGAACTGGAAAAAAAATCCTAAGAAATGCAGCTCGATTTGTTCTGGGTGATTTCGACGAAATAGCAGCGTTACAAAAATGTTGCAAAGTTTGGGTTGGGAAGACTTGGGAGAAATGAGACGAGCTGCTCGACTACGTGGTATGTTCCGAGCGGTCAGTGGAGAGATTGTGTGGAAAGACATAGTAGACGAATAAGTTTGAGTGGTGTCTTTAAAAGAAGAAAAGATCACAATATGAAGATATAGTTGGAATTCACGTGGACAAATTGGGGAAAGTATTCGTTTATAGGAAGGGGAGTTAGGCATTGGAATAATTTACCAAGGGAGATATTCAATTAACTTCCAGTTTATTTGAAATCATTTATGAAAATGCTAGGAAAACAACAGATAGGGCACCCGCTACCTGAGTGACTGCCCTAAATGCAGATCAGTAGTGATTGATCCCTTTGCTTGGGCTTATATTTGTTACCTTTACCTATACTTTATATACGGATTACTTTATGTCAAATTTTGGTACTTTTAGGTGACTATGGTAGCCACCTCTGCTTATTTTCTCCTTTTAAACATGACCGTACTCCACTTTGGAATGTTAGTCACTCGCGCTGCGTCGGGAACGTTTGGTTCATATTGTCACCATATTTTTCTTTGATGTTTTATTCTCCTTTGAATATATTTATATACTAGCTGATGTACCCGTGCTTCGCTACGGAATTCTACATTGTATACAGAATTCTAAGTTAGGTAGTGTACAGGTTGTGAGCAAGATTGTATGAAATTGCATAGCTCTTAGCGTTACCCTAGAAACGCGACGGGGAAGTCACCGAACATCTTTTCTCATATGAAGACTGAGTTAGGGAATTTTCACTGTAATGGTAGAACCGCCTACATACCATCAGTCATAATCATGTTGGGGAGCTTTCATTATAATGGTAGACACTCACTCTCCACCTGCCTTTTTACATCCTCAGAAAGACTGTCTTAGTGGTTTTCCCAACTGAAATGAACATACATTACAATAACGTCAGTAGGAATGGCGCGATAAAAAGCAATACTTTCATATGAAATACTCGATCAAATGAAAACCGCATTTTTTCTCACTTTTAACGAACAGGACTGCGCTATCGATCTAACAGTCTAAAGATCTAGAGCTGGAATGACCAAGGCGCAGACTGCCGTGGGCCGTGGACACTCTTCGTCCTTTTTCGGTGGGAAGAGGGTCGAATAGTGGCGACTCCCAGGGCAAAAACTATGCCCTTTTACTAATCTGCTTCCTAGGAGTACCGATGAGTTGGAAAGTATCAATTCACTACACTGGCGGTGGAAAAATCTATCTGACTTTGAGGCAAATTTTTCCTCCAAGCCAGAGGAGAAACTGCCTCTTCACTGCTAATTTAGAATAAAATGAATTTAGAATTTAATAAAAATGAAGAGGAAGAAGCTTTTCTTAAGAAAAGGCTCTTTTCAGGGTTGAATTTTGAGTTATTTAGTGAATTGTGCTGCTATAATTTGGAATAGCCCTAATTGTTATTCTAGACCATGCCATACTACTACTACTCTACTAAGTAAGCCTCTGCCTTAAGTGTGCACACTGCTCCATCAAAACAGAGCGTCAGAGTGGAGATCGAATAGCTAGAATACTATGATGTACCACTGTGTGTTACGTACCAGCTGTATCAGAAAATGTATGAACCAGAGGAATGGCATGCTAAAGAACAAAGCTTTCTAACTCCCCGGCTATTTCCCGCCAATATTCAGTTAGGCAGTTATACTTGGTACGCAGCAATAATCCCATCTATCGGAGTTGAGAGGCGGCATAAAAGACAAAGAATATCACAACAAACAATGGTCAATGTAATGTTGTTGTTGATCAATGTTATGCGCTTTCGATATTGTAGGCCTTCACATTCAGTTTTCTTCCGACTCTGAAATACCACTCTAATCATAGTCGGTACGTTAAAACGGACTAAAACATAAATGACCGGAAATTGTATTCTCTATAACCTTTGTTACGTAGTATTTTTCGATAGGACCAATAACATAGGTATTTAAAAATTACATTTTAGGTGCCTTCCCCTAAACTACAATTTCATCCAAGGTGAATACAATTGTTTATAGTTTAGACTGTAGTTTCTTATTCTCCGACTTTATATACCGATTTTCATTACATTCTGTTTGCCTATTTTCTCGTGGCTCGGCGTTGATATGGACTTAGCAACAAAAATACAAATTCATGAATATCTGTGTTATCATAGCCAGTACGGTAAAAATGTATAAGACATAAATGGTGGAAAATTTAATTTTATATAACATTGGTTATGTAGTATTTATCGATGCGACCGCTAATAGTATAAATATTTGAGAATTAAATTTTAGGCCTCCCACCAAACTACCATTTCATTCAGCGTTAATTAAATGATTTATAGCATGTGTTATAGTGGCTCATTCTTCGACTTTGCATACCAATTTTCAATGAATTAGGACCACTCATAATGCAAATATTTAAGAATTAAGTTTTAGGCCTTCCCCTAAACTATCATTTCAATCAGCGTGAATAAAATTATTTATAGCGTAGATTGTAGCGACTTATTCCCCGACTTTGTATACCAGTTTTTATTAAGATAGGACCACTAATAACATCAATATATGAAAATTATATTTTAGGCCTTCCCCTGAACTACAGTTTCCATCAGCGTGAATAAAATTATGTATAGCCTAGATTGTAGAGACTTATTCCCCGACTTTGCATACTTATTTTCATTAAGTTCTTTTTAGCCGTTTTCTAGTGATGGGTGTACAGACAGACAGACAGACAGACAGACAGACAGACAGACAGACAGACAGACAGACAGACAGACAGACAGACAGACAGACAGACAGACAGACAGACAGACAGACAGACAGACAGACAGACAGACAGACAGACAGACAGACAGACAGACAGACAGACAGACAGACAGACAGACAGACATTACGGAAAAGTAAAAAGTGCATTTTCTTGTTACTGTGGACATTACCGATTCAGAAATACATTTTTTTTTCAAATTCTGAGCAATGTACAGACAAAACTCTTATTTTATATATATAGATGTTTTAGATCACAAAACTAAAATTTGTCGGTCTTCTGACTTGATATTTTGACACAACGTCTCATTCGAAAACTAGCGTGTTTAGGAAGTGGTTTGTACGAAAACTAATTGGAACGAGTAATTTTATGGAATTAATTTAATTACAAAACTACATCAAGGTTGGATCGACGTTGATGGACAGATTGTCGCTAGGCGATTCCGACTTACGCTATATCGTTATAGCCCGGTAAGAAGGACATTTCTTGCTAGGAGGTTCATATAATTAGGTGACTCATTGCCTGTTATCGGGGATGTACTTTCACGTAACTAATCAATTCATTACCAGTTACTGTAAATGTGAATTAATGTGAATAATCTATACTATTATACAAAGAGGTAAAGTTTGTTTGTATGTCATGGCTAATCTCAGGAACTACTAGACCGATTCTATAATAATAATAATAATAATAATAATAATAATAATAATAATAATAATAATAATAATAATAATAATAATAAATAATAATAATAATAATGTTATTTGTTTTACGTCCCACTAACTACTTTTTTAGGTCTTCGGAGACGCCGAGGTGCCGGAGTTTAGTCCCGCAGGAGTTCATTTACGTGCCAGTAAATCTACCGACACGGGGCTGTCGTATTTGAGCACCTTCAAATACCACCGGACTGAGCCAGGATCGAACCTGCCAAGTTGGGGTTAGAAGGCCAGTGCCTTAACCGTCTGAGCCATTCAGCCCGGCACTAGACCGATTCTAAAAATGATTCATTACCAGTATTCATTATCCCTGACGGACATGGGCTGCATTTTATTTTCAAAAAAATGTTCGAGGTGGGGGGGGGGGCATGGGAAGATATATAAAATGACTAGGCTAACATAGGCGAAATATCGAATTCGTCGTACTAGGACGAGGCAAAGCTCAATTTAAGCCCCTTGACGCAAATAACAAAAAACTCGGTAAGCCATACGGGCCAGAAAACCATGTTTTAAGGCCATAAAACCAACCGTTATGGAGATATTGGCACCACACTACCCCTGCTCTAGGAATCGGGTAAAGAAATGAACTGTCGTAAACAGGCAACGTCAGCTCCGGTATTCTTACAGCAGCGAGATTATCTACAATATATCACAACAACCTAACATGTTACAGACATGAAAATTGGTATTTGGAATCTCCTTTAAAAATAAAAGAACAAAAATTTTTGTTTTCAGAAAATCCACTTATGGCGTGAGGGAGGAGCGGGGGTGAAAAGAAGTGAGGAAGTAGTTGAATTCTTTATACAGTATGAGGATACGTATATCTCAGAAACTGAAGATGTTACAGACGTTAAAACTGGTACTTGGAGTCTCTTTAAAAAATAAATGAACACTCTTTTGTTTTGGAAAATCTACTTAAGGGGTGAAATGATAAAAAAAGCGGGTGAATTTTTTAAATGATTATCTTTTTCTTCTGCCGCATTTATCACACCTGTACGATTGCGGGTGCGAACTGTGTCGCACATGTGAATTTGACCCTGTTTTCGGGGTGGATGCCCTTCCTGACGCCAACCCCGTGTGTAGGGATGTAATTACACTTGCGTGTTCTTTTTGTGTTGGTAATGTGGTGTGTTGAGTAAATATGAAGAGGAGAGTGTTAGGATAAACACAAACAACCTATCCCCAAGACAGATGAATTAATCACACGAGATTTAAATCCCCGACTCAACCCGGAATCGAACCCGGAACCCTGTGAGCCGAAGGCATCTACGCTGTCCACTCAGACAAATATTGGGGAATTTTTTAAAATGAGTATATCCACAGTACATCTCATGAATTAACAGTTACAGACGTGAAAATTGGTATTGGTAAGCCCCTTTAAAAACAAAGAAACACGTACTTATTGTTTTCAGAAAATCAGCTTAAGCTGGAGATCGAAAATAAGTGAAGGAGTTGAATTCCCTTTATGCGGGTACTCATATCACAAACAAATAAGATGTTACAGGCGTGAAAATTGGCATTTGAAATCTCCTTTAGAAATAAAGCAAGGGTTTTCGACTTAAAAGAGGACTGTTTCCCACATGTAAAGTTACATGTCGCATGTTCCAGATTTAGCTCTGCCAGTAGCCTGGTCATCTTAGCCCCAAAAGTCAATGCCACAAACGTGGCTTACAAAAAGTTTCTGGGGTAAATGAAATGCAATTTTTCAGTGAGTTTTTATACTTTAGGCATTTTCAGATATTGTCTTATGGGAATGTTATAAGTAACAATAGACTGTTAGTACTCATATGACAATGACCTGATTTTCTTTGAGTAACTGCTGAAAAAGTGAATGAAAAACGGATTGGTAACGATTGGAATAACTGAAAGGAATTATAGCTGTACAAGGAATTGAGATATAATTCTTTAGACTTGACAAGTCAAAATAGACGGAATTTCATGAAGTTTTTAAGGAATGTGTTACTGACAACCAAAATGTAAATTATAACCCAATTGTATAATCCTAGTTACCTGTTTGTATTTGAGTTGCAGGTCTAACTGCCAGGTTGCTGGGAACGATAAATACCATGTATTGCAAGGAAGTAATAATGTTAGCAGCAAATACTTGGATATGAATATGATGTTTCAAATAAAGATGTAGGAGGCCAAAGGGAGGATACCGCGATTGGCAACTAAGATGACATGATCAGTTACAGTAAATCAGATGAGTTGAAATTTCTTTGCTTTGTTTTATTTTCACTTCTTTCTCTTTCTGTAGTCAATTTGAGTAGAAAGGTACTTCTTTCATGTTGTTAGATTTGATTGTTTTTTTACTTTGGAATCGGTAAAATTAGTTTAACCTATACTATGAAGGAATTCACGTATTTGAGTGTTACTGTACCGGTTATGGACTTGAGGAGTGTCATCTCGGAATTATTATAATCGGAGTACACATCATGTGTTCATTTGTGGGTGATAATCAGATGTTAATGTTCACATCAAACTTCGCATTCAAGAAAGGCATGAAGATGACGCGTTTATTATCATTTTATTATGATATGCGAAGAGTACTTCTGATCGTGTGGCTTTTAGTACCGGGATATCCCAAGAAGGGTTCGGTTCGCCAAGGTGCAGGTCTTTCTATTTGACTCCCGTAGGCGACCTGCACGTCGTGATGAGGATGAAATGATGATGAAGACAATACATACACCCAGCCCCCGTGCCGTAGGAATTAATCAATTAAGGTTAAAATCACCGACCCGGCCGGGAATCGAACCCTGGACCCTCTGAACCGAACGCTAGTACGCTGACCGTTCAGCCAACGAGTCGGACAGTACTTCTGGTGAGTGACATACACAGACTGATCAAAATACATCTAAACCAGGGAAGTAGGTTGACTCAGCATAATACGTTTACATTATTGTGCACATGATATTGTGGACACTAGTGTGGATTATGATATGTAGAGAGGCTAAATATCTCTGTTTCTTAGTAAATGTGTATGTGATATACGAATATGATGGTTGCGTACGATGTAATAGAAAATCTTCGTGTAGCAATTAAATATGAAGGATAACATTATGGAATCGTTGATAGTATTGTATTGTAGGGTCATTAGTAGGGATACTCCTATGGATTGAAAACAATATTTGAGGTTCGTGAGATGTCAGAAATATATTTATGTGGAATAAGTAACCTTTAATCATTGAAATCATGCGGCAAGATGACGGTAAGTATTAGGAAATTGGGTGTCAACATCATTTGTCTCTTCCTGATATACATGTCGAATACCTTGAGTCAGATTATCATATCTTTTAATAAGTAAGGCAGTATTTTGGAATGGAAAGTCTTTCTTTTGTAGGTAATAAACGAATGTCACATGCAAACATAAACCGAGTAAGTTAATTATTTTATACGAGTTTAGTACTTGAGGCACAGGGTTCGAATATCGTTTAATGCACCGTTCATATAAACAAGAAAAAATGAATTCATTCACCGACTAAAGAAAATGATAATTGACTTATTCCGCAGATTTCCTAGGGTACCATTTCTTAAATATTGTAGTTATTATAGTTGTTCATTTCTATGTGTTAAGATCGAAAATAATGCCAATCAAAACTTTGAAGTGATATCGTTGTTAATCGACTAATTAAATAGCATTCTGTGTTATTTTTTTCTGTTGGAAGAATATGTCAAGATAAATATATCATATTTGATGCTCCTTAAATTTTATTTTTTTTAAATGTTAATAAATATTAACTAGGTTATTACCTTTGCAAACTTTCCAATACATTGTTGTTCCATGTATTGTGAATAGTTAAGTGTAGTAATTTACGTATTAGGTAACTAATTTTATCATATTTTTATCATAATTTTTATCATAATTTATCATATTTTTATCATAATTTATCATAATTTATGTGGCATCGAGGTTAATTTGGTAGTCATAGCATTACTTTTCTTTGGCCTTATAGGTATTAACAGCGTTGTTTTCTTTCCTTTTGAGTTATTAATGTGGACAGTTTCCTGTCATGTATAGTTAGCGTTGAATTTAATCATTTTAGCAGGTCACATTTACACATGAGCCTTGAATGGAAGAGGAATCTTCTACCCAAAATAAGGCAGAGACATTTCTAATACTGCCACTGGATTAAATTAATATAATTTTGATTTCGGAGTATTTGATGAGATAAAATTCTACTTTATTATGTCTTTCTAAATTAATATATTTTGAAACAGTTTTACATTTTTAGATAACTTGTTTTAAATATTTCATTCAGCATTCAACATATGACTTTGAAGTAAAGAATCATGGTGGCGAATTCTTTCAGTTAAGAGCGAAAATAACTCCAGGTTACGAATGCCAATCAATACTTTAACATCATATCGTTTTAAACGACTAATAAAATAGTAATCTGTATTCTTCTTTTCTGGTAGAAAATTATGTCAAGTTAAATATGTAAGATTTGATATAGCGTCTTAAATTTTATTCAGAACGTATTTTAATAAACATCAACTAGATTATTACCTTTCCAAACAGGCCAATAAGTTGTTTTTAACATGTTTAGAAATTTTAAGTGTAGTAAAATACGTGATTATTTGTTTAATCCATCTAGGACCCCAACTGACCTGGAGATTAATCCCATGTGAACTGCCGAAGAAGATATAGAGATGTTTAACATGTGCAGGAGGGTTATTGGTTAAATACTTCAGTTTAAACGTTGATATATGCTACTGTATATCTATATTGAAATCGAACCTTCGAAAATAGATAACCAGTTAACAAACATGTAATACGCGAACAGTACATCCGTACATACAATTACTTTAATATACAAGCTGATGTACGCGTGCTTCGCTACGCAATTCTACATTATACACCTAAATCTAGCTGAGTAAGATTTTATTAATTTGCATGGATCTAAGGGCCATATTCAGAGACATCGCTTCAACTTAACTTCATCTTAACTTTGTGAAGTAAAAAGCTAGGCCACTTGAAGTAAAGTTCCGAATTTGTCTTCGGAAACAAAACTTAGGGCCGTATTCAGAGATATCACTTCAACTTAACTTTCACTCACATCTTAATTTCACTGTAGGAAAGCCTGAATTGGTATTCAGAGATAAAACTTAACAAGTGTTAACCTAACGAGATTCAAGACAGCTGGAGACCAACCTTACACCTCACTTTCTTGCTACAGCTTGCCTAAATAACATCTGTTCAGTACGATAAAATTAAGTGTAGGATTGAAATGGATTTCAAAGACTATGATTTCCAAAAATTCATGAATTACGTGTAGGAAGATAATTTACCGGTACCGGTACCACGGATATATGTGAGAAACTGTGAAAATCCCTCCGATACTTCCAGAGGCTGTGAATTTAAAAGGCCATATAGGTTCTCAAAAATGTGTAAATAAGATTATAATGCCGCTGGTGATGCCAGTACATGTTGGATATCATAACAGTAGAGGACTGTCATTGCCAGTGCATATTAAATTACTAACTACCCTAAGATTTAATACAACTGGCAGTATGCAAGAAACACATATTATTACTAATAAAAGTCAATAACTCTAAGGTGGTGGTGATTTTTGTTTCAAGAGCAATAACTGTACGGAGAAATTAACAATATTTGTTTCTGTATTTGGTCCCCAATTATTATTACCGTACACGTTTCGAAGTACACGTAGACAACCATAACCACGCAATCCTACTTCAGTTTTTCTCTCGCTGTGGGTAAGGACGATAGATTAGCCCATACAGTATCCCCTTACTGTCGTAAGAGGTGACTAAAGGGGTCCCCAGGGGCTCTTAACTCGGTAGTGTAGACAGGAGACCACGGAACCCTTAGCTGGGCCCTGGCATGGCTTCTTCTTACTTGTGCCATGCTCCTTACTCTTATCTATCATAGCCGACCTCCCTTTGTCAACTCTTGTTCTTTTCTGATCCCGGCAGTGTTATGTATGCGAGGCCAAGAGAATCTTTGATATTCACGCCTACGTGGCCCTTGTCTTTTTGTTTGGGCTATATATTCATTTCTCAACGTGTTGGATCCCTTCCATTTCTCCCTTTGATTCATGTTATAGAGGATGGTTGCCGATCACCACCGCAGTGGAATTCCTTGCTCTGCGACCAATTACATCTATTGTGCTGTTTAATAGGTTACTAATGGTTGATACAAAATAACGGATATAAGCTAAAAACTCAAACATATTTTTAATAAATTTGAATGCTTAAGTACTCTCTGCCAATTTTGTAAATAACAAGACGTAACATTATTTTTATTATTTCAGATCGTATGTGGAGATCTCCGTTGTATTAGCCAGCCTTCTGTCAGCAGAATAAATGTTTAGCCAGACATCTGGGAATTTATGTAAAATTTCCATCAAGCCTGGAAGCTATTAACCACAACAAATTTACGACAATGTTTCCAATGCAGAAAGCGAGTTTATTTAATGTAAGAATACGTAATTAATAGTATATAATTTATTAGTTACCTGTACTTATGATGTATAAATCCAATGCAATATTGTGCAACACACGGTAGTAGGCCAGAACAACGTATCATTGGCTCTAGAGAGTTACAGAAAATTCCTTTAATTGTAAATAGGTTATTGGAGACTCTTGAAATTACTAGAAAGCATGCTGCGTCATATTCTTCTAGAAGCCTGGCTAGGCAACGTATATAAAAGGGCAGTCTTGAGGAGTGAGGGGAATTGTTTAACAAGAGCTGCGAGTGTAAGTCGTTAATCAAGTATGTGAATTCATATTGTGATTGGTAGTACGTTGACATGCTATTGTGGCAGTCTTCTTCTTCTTCTTCTTAATCTTCATAACAGTGTTTTGTTCAAGAGCACGGTAGTCAAGTGTTCAAGAGGGCAGTTTATTAGTGCGTGTGTGGAAAATATAATATATATTATTTCAGCAGTATAGATCCCTTTTGCGGCGCTCACAAGTGACCGATCGTGACAAATGGGCATTCAAGGGAAAAAGAATAGACTTTAGAAGTGACGAATTGCACTCTTATTATGTCGGTAAATTATTTAAAGAAATGAGTTTAAACAATGTACGAAGTGTGCGATTTGCAAATATTGTTGCTGTAGGAAAATACGTATCGTCATTGTTGTCCACTTCACATTCTGGCCACTGTGACGCCTGTTTTATGTCAATGTAATATGTTGTAATTATCAGTTAAGAAAACAATGACAGTAAAACCAAAAATTACTTCCGGAACATCCATCAGTATAATAATGCACTTGCATTTGCTTCCCTTCAAGTGGATACCATAAGTGTTAAAAAGTCAATTATTACATTAAGTGGTAAGTAAGGCTGTCTAATATTGCACTGACCTGTGTATTCCTTAGTTCGCCAGGAGTTCACCAGGGGGCTACTCCACCACATGCTTTATAAACATGTGAGATTTCTCGCACGGGTACCCTAATGTATACATAATTTGTAAATAAAATAGTGTACATAACTGACAACATTTCGTGTGTGTGTCTTTGTGGTAACAGTGTTTCAACTCATATCGAGAAAGAGGGACGTGCCGGCTAGGAATGCCAGTCATGCACCTGCGAGGGGACGATTACTTAACAAGTGGAGCTGAATGGAGCATCACCAGAAACCGAGCATCCCGGTGAAAGCTATCCGACCTCCGCTTTATCCAGCACGAATGTTCCATGCAATCACCAGGGTTGAAACAAGGACCAGCGTGAAAGGCTGATGCCTAACTGTTTAGACATGACAGGATCACATCTGTGTAATCAAAATAAATAGTGAAATTTGAAAAATTCACTGCCCATAATTAAATTAAATAACTCCTTTCTTAGGCGATACATAGCAGTCCGGTTTTGACCTCCTTCATTAATATTAAGCGGAATAACTGCTAGTAACTCTTAAAAATAAACCTAAAAACATTAACATTTATATTCTAAGGTTAATAAAACTTTACTTCTAACGTGACAACCTACGAACATTTGTTGGATTGTTTCGGAACGTTTAAAGATTTTTGAAAGCATCCTTAAAACGTTTGCACTTGCAGAAAAAAATACGCATTAAAATTTTAATCTATATCTGTATACCGGTTGGTTCACCAGCCCCTTGTGTATTCCGGAGGTAGGTAACCAAACTAACGCGTATATCATATTCATTCGAATAACATTAATACCTGCTCCTTTATAGCCTTAGTACGAGTGCACCGTTTATGTAATGTTGGCGAATATGGTAGAAATAATTAGCGGCAGTCTTATTTCTTTTGTTTTAACAATAATGAATGTGTAAAATATTCACAGCTGCGAATAACACTATCTCGCGTTTGGACAGTAAGTGTCTATAACAGGGCCATCCAGCCATTGCGCTCCGAGAGCGCGCCCGCGTTCGGGAAGCAGTGGGCAGTCAAACTAGCGCTCGTTCCCCTACCACTACTACAGTGTGGCAGGAAGGAGACCTGAGGCGGACGGTGTTCGGACCGCGTACAGTCGTACGTCTGATGGCTTTTGTTGGTTTATTGACATCATATTGATAGGGCTGTTCTGCCATAACAAATACACCGCATATACAAATCGAAATCAAGTGTTAAGTAATAAAGAATACAGTAATATGATTTATTCAAAACTGAAATTTGAACATATCTGAGAGGAAAACTCAACAAAATTTTATCAATATGAGCAGATAATACAGACCTTGAGTGACTTTTGCTCAACCATTTTTATGAGCTTTTACTTTTGGAGCAAACAATCTTCCCCAACCTGAGTAGACCTACAATATTTCTGGACACAGCTATTCTTAAAAAATTGCGCAAGTTTCTATCGCTCATCATTGCACGATATTTACTTTTGGCAAGCTCAAGAACTGGAAAGAAACGCTCACAAATATACGTTGAGCCGAACATTGACAGAACTTTACATTGCACGTTATAAACTTCATATTAGAGCCCGTATTGTCGAAGTATCTACTTGTGAAAATTTGGATTTTATAATTCCACCTTTACAATGCTGTAATTGTCTTTATTAAAAAGACTACATTAATTACACTCGTGAGATATGTTTCGTCCTCTTATAGGACACTTTAGTCACAAATACAAATATAAAACATTAATAAGGCGAGGACACGTTGAAATAAGTAAATAAAAAGTCTTAGTATCCTGTGACGCGACGTGATGGTGTCTTGTCAATCTTCAATGTTAAAATGGTGCGGCGTTAACATGATATGAAGTATGAAGTCCAATTAAAATCAGGGGTTAAAAATGTTGTTCAAAACATCGAATTGTCAATTATAAAACACCGTAAGTGGCTGTGGGAATAAAATTATGTGCATTTTGTACATAAAACAGTGTTGAGGTGATGCCTCATTAAAATAGCTTTCTTGATTAGGAGGTGGAGTTATACTGATGATGCAAGTTGATTCTGATAGTGTGTTGACAATAGGGGCCTCCTTGCCCGTCCTACGTCGATCACTCCACCTCAAGTGCCCGACGAACTAGGAAATTGAAATTTGGCAAGATGTTTAACTTTTTCATTTTTTAAAACCCAGAAAACTTCGAAATATGGAGGCAAATTTAATGACGGTGCAGACCCTCGTTTCGAGGCATTTGGTGGCTAAACCACAAGTCGTTTCACAAAACAGTTGACAAAATCGAACTCAGCATGACAAGATCTAAAAATATTGGTCTTATGACTTTTTGTCTATCACTATCCCTTATACGTTAGATAGAGCTGCATTTCTTGATTTGAGGTACACTTGTTAATTTTTAGACTACACTTCATAGTTTTACACACGTATAGGAAAAATGGAATCTTAAAATTCAGCACACACATTGGTACGACTGATGGTCATGTGCCAGCGAAATTTTATGATTCCATCTACTACATGAGTATGCGAAAACTGTACAAAACTTTTACCCAATTCAAGGTTATTAATTCAATCTAACCCCTAAATAGAGAAGTTAAGAGAAAATTTTATAGGATTAACCATTTAAACCGCAAAAGGATACGCCTTATGGTGCAATCCGTTTGTCGATATGACGTACTGTTCAGCAGCGGTTAATCTGTAAATGTACGCCTGCAATATTGTAAACTTGCATATACTTCCGTATGCCAATCTGTATATATATTCACAGAAATCGATTTGTAGCGATCTAGAAAGGGGATGTCTGCCATTATAATTAATAATTTACAAGTCGATAGTGACTGTTAGTAGGAGGGCATCTGCTTTTGTAATCAATACTCCCCATATCGACCTTGACTCTCAGTAGGAATGCGGCCCTTTTAGTGGAACCCCTGTGTAACTCGCATTAGTAAGGAGGTCGTAACATTTTAATGAATAATTACCAACTCGATTTGACTGGCAGATTTGTTCAAAACTCCCCTACCCTATTGTGTCTGGCAGCAGGCGAGGGTGCCCACCCTTATAAACAAATCTATCCAACTACAGTGTGGCTAGCATTAGGCAAAGTGGCCTGCTATTATATCGAAACTCACCAATTCGAGTGTGACTGGTAGTAAGCTGACTGGCAATAGGCAAAGGGGCCTGTTGTTATAATGACAACAGCACAACTCAATTTTGACTGGAAAATCGAAGATGCCTATCATTGAACCTCTGAAATTTTTTCCATCGTTGGTCGGCCAAAGCTGCTGCAATAGAGCAAAATCGAACTCTTAG
This sequence comes from Anabrus simplex, assembly GCF_040414725.1. Classification (NCBI taxonomy): domain Eukaryota; kingdom Metazoa; phylum Arthropoda; class Insecta; order Orthoptera; family Tettigoniidae; genus Anabrus; species Anabrus simplex. The sequence goes on along the minus strand of NC_090265.1, from coordinate 1,596,612,628 downwards.
ATCTTGGGGTCGTAGCGGCTGTATATCGGTCACGATATTGACCAAATGATGGTGTTCAGAAGATAACCTTACTACTTTAAATGAGAAGCCAAAATGTACTTACTAAATTTTATTAAATTATCAATGCAAAAAATGTTTATAAAAATCATCCATTAAATCATTTGATTATTTAACATTTAAAAGAAGTCACATTGCAATGCGTGAATGTTGTATTTTTATTATTATTATTTTAAAAATTCCTCATAGGAAAGTAGAAAATATCATAAAATTAGTGGACAGCGAAAACTAGAAAAACGAAAATAAAACCTGAAAATCGGGCACAATTTGACCCAAACGATAACTGAGAATTAATCCATACGATCCGTGGAAAATCTGACTTTCAAGAAGTATAAATTTCAGATTTACATTTAATTAAGGTTATCCACCAGCCTGATACCCTGTCGGATATGGTAACACCCGCGGAATGGACCCTTAATCGAACTAAATTGACTATCAGTTGCTTTGGATAGGTTGCGAAATATTACTGGAAAGCATGGTGTTCATTACAAGTTAACAGCAACAGTCATAATTAAAAATAAAATTCCACCATGTGTTGTAATCTCGTGATACCCTTAAGTTACGGAATAATCCCGAAGTTGAAACATGCATCAGCCAAACAGCTGTTTAGAAGGAACCAACAACAACTTGATCCGAGAGGATCTTACGTTACGTCGTTCTGAAGGAACAAAATTGCGAAATGCAGGAAAAACTTATTCATCATGCATTTAGAAGAAATGCTAAACACTGAAGTTAAAGGAAAAGTGGTAAGTCACTTGGAAATATTATTATAAAACTAACTTCCAGGTTATAAATGGCTATGTTGAGTTTAATAAATATACAAGTCCATACGATAAAATAAATCAAAGGAAATCTTTCCGTTATTTTCTATGACTACCATTGCAGATCTGTCTACCTATGTTTGTCCCAATAAACTAAACTACAAGTTATTGGTAGACCAATGTCTCACCTAATATAAATGAAAGAACGTATATTGAAAATAAAATGCATTAACAGCTGACGAATCGAAACCGCATCCATAGCCCAAGTCCTACATAAAACAGCTAAGTGTCAACACACGGCACTATCAATGTATATCGGACATCTGAACGATAAAATAATTAAGTCGAGAAATAAAATTATAAAACCTAAAGTTCATTGAACGTGAACGTGTGTGGCAAACAGCAGTTAGCTAAGTATCCAAGATGGACAACCCTCATATTTATGCCACTAGTGGCTCCATGCAATTATGTAAACACCTTCGAGCTGGTGTCAAAACATGCCCTCAATATTATTTTGCTAACACCCTTCGCATTTACATACACTACTGCAGACACTACCATCGTTCAAGTCAATTCGCAAAACACCTAACCTAAAACTTGACTATATATACTATATCCTGACTTCGAGCCTAGTAGTTTCTACACATCCTAACAATAAAATCTTGTAACACACGCAGCATCCTAATTCTATCCTTGACCGTAAACCGGGATGTCTACTCATCCGTATACTCCTATGATACGCGCAACATCCTAAATCTATCGTTGAGCGGAAACTGGGATATCTACTCATCCTCTACAATATCAGGCGAAATCGTAACTTCAAACATAATCGCTGATATTTAATTGAAACCTTGTCGAAACCCTAGCACAATGAAGTGAAGCTTGCCAAAGAATGAACTCAAGTCTGGAAATGTAAGTATGTTCATTCTTGTCAATAAAACGTGAAACTGAAATCAAACAGAACGCGGCTACTTTAACCTATGACTCAAACACAATCTCAACACACGCAGTTGCGTTTAGAAAATAAAGTATAAATTCAACACTTGTCTAACTTTACGTAAATATCGCCAAAACAGTAATCAGCAACATCGCAAAATCCGCAGTGTAATCCAAGCGTGAAATTCCCAAACAACCTACCGTTCTCAATATTCCAAACATTTATATCCATGAATTATCCAATGAAGCGAATTTTCATTGCTCTACACAGCCAAACTATCACTTTTTAATAACATCCAATATTTCATCCCACAATGTTTCCGATTTAATGATCATTTCGTCTCGTACTAAAAATATACTCAATGGAAATTGGTTACAATAATTAAATAACACCATAACCATGTTTCAGAATGCCCTTTTGTTCTTGAGATCGCTTACCATAAAATGCACTATGCTGATTTGACATATAATCGTCATTTGGACTTAACTGCCAAGAGCTAAAATCTTCTAAAGAAATTGTTTACCATGGGGAGTTCTTGACTTGAAATCATAATAGGCGTTACAACGCGTTCACTTAAAATATGACCGCCTTTAAATCAGTCAGCTGTTCAGAGCTGCTGACGGGACATCGTATACAGCCTGTCTCAAAAATTATTCTCCATCGACAAATATAGCCTGTCTCAATAATTCTTCTCCATCGCCTATCAACACGGCGGCATTACTCAACAACTTCTTCACAACTATTCTCTTAACATTCCATTCCGACACAATCCATTTCTTTCTGTCCCAAAACCTTTCAAACGCGGTACTCCCATGACGAACAGTTTTATAAGAATCTCTTCATTCACTTCATTACATCGTTCGGACCTTAAGGACAAAATAACATACCGTGATTTCCTACAACACAAAATACACGGTGTTACAAAAATTAACTTCCCACGATTAAATATAACTTGATCAGACTTCACTGGATTTCAAAAAAAAGCAAATCTTACTCGACAGTACTGTTAAATACATGTTTTAACTTAGAACATTTTTATCCTGATGTAAATATTATTATTATTATTATTATTATTATTATTATTATTATTATTATCTGAACTCATACGACATTCGAATTTATCATGTTCACCACGACTATATTTTTGTTATCACATTCCTAACTTTTATCAGCTTGAAAAATATTTCTTAGGTTTTTAGCACAATATTTAAACTTCGCATTTTACACTTTCTTTTACCGCACTGAAGAGTTTCACACGCCGATAAGAACAAGAAATACTTCGCCTGATCATTTTGAAATAGTACTTCGACACATGCACTGGAAAATTTTAGTGGGGCAAACAAATTACTCTCTATCTACAACATTAATACAAAATTCACAGACCTGTAATGGAGTCATCTTGGAGTCCTGGTTACATATTAGCCAGATGGGCTGAGATTTAGCCGCACATGACTGGAGAAAACGTTTTCTTGTTATAAATTACTTATAACTTATTACTTATTACTTATTACTTGTTACTTATTACTAATTATTACTTATTACTAATTATTTATTACTTATAACACACACAAATGATGTATTCCTCTCGACCGTTAGCACGCGAACGTATCTTCTCTCTGCTGGACGACAGCAAAACTGTCTGTGGGAGATATGTTCTCATCCACCCAGTTAGGCCAGATGTTCAAAAGGAAACAAAATCAAAACTGTCTCTGACTAGCCTCCAGACCTCCTTGAATAATTTCTAACACACAATGGAAAAAATGAAATCAGCCACGTATTTTGAGTAGATATCTATGCCTTCACGGTTTTCGTCGGCGGAAGTTCAGGAAATTTTATATCACTTGAAATAAATACTCTAACTAGAGCCACCTACATGAATGTATAACACAAGTTATTCTGAGGAAACAGAAACTGCACTTTTCTCGGAGACGAGCGACGTGGGCTCCTCCATCCACACTTTCAGATCGAGTGTGAGAATACTGATTTGGGGGGGGTTTATTTATAATGGTCTCAGTTGACGCTGCCCCGGTCATGAAGTCTTGTGGTGCAATCCTCTAATCTCACAACCGCTGGACCAATCTCCCTGAAATTTACTCCAAAAATTCAGATAGAATGACAATTCACTATGGTGTTACTTTTATTTTTTTCCCATTCTTGCAACGGTTGCAATAAATTTATTACTGACATGTAACTTCGCGCGCTTTCGTAGGATTTGACCTTCGCACGTGTCGAAAATCCGCCAGTACAGACGCCAACTTCTCACAAGGCTTAATTACATTCATATTCACCCTGTGGATTCTGCCTTCATTTAATATTTATTAATAATTTCAATCCTTTATTTCTGGATTAACTATGTTGCCAAAATCTCTCGTTGTGAAGGTTTTCTATAGATTTTTAATTGGTCAGAACTCGAAATCAACGGAAGCGTTACGGCATATCACGAGCGGGTGACTCGCTCGCCGGGGTGAGTTCGGTTCCCTTGGACGGTGAGAGAATCTCGCAATAAAAACATAGCTGCGCCAAAAATGTTATTTGTAGCTGAAATACACTGCTGTTTGTAGAAAGTGAAACACTCAGAAGCAATGGTCTGAAACACGCCAAAATCAAAGGACGTGTGGAACAGTGGAACCATAATAAGTGTTTTAAATTGCAGAGAGATGACTTGCACGTATGCCCAGCAGTGCCTTTCTGTGTGTGACCAGCCGGGGCAGTTTTACGCAACGCTCAGTCAGTGTGAAGCCGTCATACGAAGTGGAAACGTGTACCTAAGTGCCAGTATGCCTTGCCGACATCACAGGAGGGAATATCTGCATGTGAGTGGGTTCGAACGGGGCAAAATCACAGGGCTCCGGGAGATGGGTCTGTCGTTACGTGACATTGCGGCTCGCACAGGGTACGCTGCTTCAACAGTGAGGCGTATGTGGAACCAGCGGAGAGAAGAGGGCCATACACAGCGCCGACAGGGTACTGGGCGACACAATGTGACCACAGCGCGAGATGGCCGCCATCATGTCCGCTTCGCCGTAACGGACAGAACAGCTTCGTCCACGGTGTTGGCTCGACGTTAGGGCACTGCAACGGGAGTGAGGATGTCTGCACCGACGGTTCCGCGCCGTCTTCTGAGGGCCGGACTGGTGGCAAGCATGCCATTGCGCCAGCTTCCATTGACCAGCAACCACCAACGCCTTAGACTGCAATGGGCACGTGAACAACGACATTGGCGTGCTGAGTGGCAAAATGTAGTGTTTTCGGACGAGTCCCGCTTCAACTTGTCCTACAGTGATGGCCGCATACGCGTTAGACGCCGCCGTGGTGAACGCCATCGGGCAGACTGTACTGTTGAGCGGCATAGCGGACAAACACAAAGTGTGATGGTTTGGGGCGCAATTGCCTATAACATGCGATCTCGCCTCCTACGTCTTGCGGGCAATCTGAACAACAGGGAGGTTTTACAGCTCGAGGCACTGAACCTCTTGCAAGCCGTTCCAGACGCCCGGCCGCATGTGGCGAGGAATGTGCAAGCCTTTCTTGAAGAACAACGGATACCACTGCTTCCCTGGCCTGCCCGTTCGCCGGATATGTCACCCATTGAACATGCCTGGGATATCGTCGGTCAGCACCTTGTTCGTCCAGGTCCTCCTGCAGCCACTGTTGATGATTTATGGTCGCGCCTACAAACCGCGTGGCAGAGTATTCCACAGCAGCATATTTAGGAGCTCTTTGATTCCATGCCACGACGTCTAGCGGCTCTGATTGCAGCGCGTGGTGACGCTACGCCGTACTGAATTTCCACGGTCACCCTCCATGTACAGTTCTGTAATTGTAATCATTTGTGTCTTGACATGTCCCTAATATGTGGAATAAATTGTACTGTGATCACAGCACTCGGTCTTGGTGTTTCACTTTCTACAAACAGCAGTGTATTTATCTGCAATTATTTATCATCGTAGAATTAATGGTTCACCATGATAGTAAAAACTCCTCAACTGCAATGTGCCTGGAAGTGGGAAAGGGGGCCTGCCATCGTAACGAAAACTCTCCAAATCGACTGTGACCGTCAGTAGGCAAGGGGCTTGCCATTATAATTTAAAATTCCCAAAACTTGCTTTTGAATGACAGGAGGCAAGTGAGCCTGTCGTTATCATCACACCTCCGCAACTCGCACTTTACATTGGAAACAACGTATGGGGACCTCCCCATGTTGTTTCTAGAGAAATGCATTTTTTTTTAATCTTACCTACCGTGTGTACAGTAATTTACTTCGATATCCGTATATAATGTTTGTTAGTTCTATACTCAATCTTCAGCCGTATTAGACAATCAGCATGTCGAGCATAAGAAAATAAGAAATAAAAGTCGTAGTGGAAACAAATATTTAAAGCACGTGAGCTTGCAGTTTTATGCAATTCTAAATCTTGTGATCATTAGTCACGGAACCAATAACTTTATGTTGAATCTGAACCAAAGAGATGCGATTGTCCGTTTCGAAAATCGCACATGCTTTGTTTTCGGAAGAAGGTGGATTCGAGGCTCGCCTCGCCTCACCTTTAATATTTTTCCTTGGTTTCACATGTTCAATCCATGTACCTGAGTTAAAGCTATGATCACTACCTTCCCAGCACTGGCCCTCTTCTTTCCCTTCGTTGACGAAGATTGCAGATATTAATTCCATGTTAAACATGTAGCAAAAACAGTCTCGCATGCACTACAATCCGCGGTCACTTTAGTACGATGTCACCCCGCAATGAATAAGCTGTTTCTTCCTAGAATCAAGAAATACCATGCAGCCGTTGGCCGTTGGATGGGAAGGGAAGGAGCAGAGAGATGCTACCAGCTAGGGGCCATCGTGTATAGTACCCCCCACCCCAAATACGTAGCCTTTTATGTTATGACAGGGGTGGCGTTTCGAAAATCTCCTTAAGGTTTAAGATGGTCTCACAGATATTTTCTAAAACTCATGATCATAAAATTAAATTGACGCTGGTTTAGGTCATATAGACCACCTTTTTTTTTTGTAGTGGTTATCGTAGTGACTCGTCCCCATCAATTACAGTGGTAGATTTGCTTCAACGCAATTTAACAAGCCCGGCATAAAAGCATACCATTGTCGGCCCATGTGCTTGTAACTACTTCCAATAAATAGGCAACTGGAAAATTATAATTCAAGTAACCTTTTAATTTTTATATGTGTATGGATAAGCAAAACACAGAGCAAACAGGGAAATACTAGTAAAGAGTAGGAAGGCACAATGTCTTAGAAAGTAATATCATTGCGTACTCATGTACTAAATTTGTACTTTATACTTACCATTCTATGAGCTGTAATATGCCAATGGTAATAAAAACTAATGGTATCATAAAAACGCAAAACATGGAGAGAGTTGGTCGTGCGGTTAGCTTGAGAGTGAGTTCGAACCCAACTTCCGGCAGCCCTGAAATGCTTTTCCGTGGTTTACCATTTTCACGCCAAGAAAATACTGGGGATATACCTAAATCAAGGTCACGTCTGCTTCCTTCCCACTCCTAGCCCTTTCCTCTCCCATCGTTGCCATATGACTCATCTGTGTCGGTGCTACGTAAAGCAAATCGTAAAAAAACTCAATACAAGGACACGAACACTTCAGTTTATACAGTTATGTATTGTCGGTGCTGTTAACAAAAGAAGGTAACTCTTGCCATTTATATCAAACCAACGACATGCCTACCTATTGCCATTTCATTTCGTAACGCCACAAATGCGCCCTGCTGCTGTGTAAATTGTACGTCATTACAATTCGCAGTGGTTAGTTGTATAGGCCTATTATCTTATAACTCTAGAGAGTGGTAGCCGCTTTTTCTTTTAATTTCTGTACAATTTTCGTTTCTTCATCGGATCATGTGAGAGGGGGGTAGAAAATTTCCCCCCATTCCCCCTCCCACTGTGGATTCTCCCCTGTGTTTACCAAAGATTCCAGTTGTATGCTTGCCAAATTTGAGCGCGGTCCGTCAAGTAGCTTTTACGTGAAAGAAACGAAGACATAGAGATCAACGATAAAGTATGAGCCAAAAGACAGCAAAACATTTTTTTTTCTAGAAAACTATTACATGTACGAAGAAAATGCATATATATATATATTACGGGAAATCGAATTTCAGGTATACTTGGTGAGCTCTATTGTTCAATAGGACTAAACGTTTAGGCAGCGTACTAAATTTTATGGGTTTGAAGCGTACGTTTATCTCCTACTTGCTTCACATTTTCTTTCGCTACATTTCCCGGTATCGCCTATGAGCTCCATCAGTCAAGTACTTTTTACATGATAAAACGCAGACAGGCATATATACAAACTTCAATACTTTTTAATGTTGCCATTTTTCCTTCAGTCACGGTTCTCGCGGGAACCTTTTGATATTTCGGGATGATATATAGCCTATGTTACCTGTAATAGTATTATCTTTCAAATGTAGAAAGGAATTTCAAAATTGGTCCAGTATTTTCAGAGGTTACCCGAAAGACACTCGGTCTCTCTTTATATAACAGTGTAGATGAACTGATGAGGAGGCTGATCCTTGGGAATCCTAGGTTGGGGCAGCTATCAGTATGACGCATACCACAATTTCATTGATTTTTCATTATTCAAAGAATGATATTAGCCAAGCTGTAATCACCGAAATATGGCTTCAGGTATAGCATCAATCAGACAGCAAGCTTACGACCATCCTGCAGTTTACGCAGTTGTGAACAATAATATATAACTGCATGAATAATTTAGGAAGGGGAAGAATTTTTTCCTATTTGCTTTACGTCGCACCGTCACAGATATGTCTTACGGCGACGATGGGATAGGGAAGGCCTAGGAATTGGAAGGCAGCTTCCGTGGCCTTAATTAAGGTACAGCCCCGGCATTCGCCTGGTGTGAAAATGGGAAACCACTGAAAACGATCTTCAGGGCTGCCGACACTGGGGCTCGAACCCACTATCTCCCGATTACTGGAAGGGGAAGAATAATTAGGAGGTTAAGCTTATGGTGATATACTACAGTAATTTTAATGTCAATTGATGGTGGGGAAAGTGATCATAACCTACACGATTTGGCGTTATTGGAGTGTTGATAGTGTCACTTACGGCCTAGAAAACCTCACTGAATTTTATTTTACAAGGTAATTTATGTTAGGAGAATAGGATCAATTTTCCCATATCCTGCCTGGTATTGTTCTTCACTTATTCTATGAATTATGCTAAGATTCAAGTCTTACAAGTCCTTAATTGAAAAGAAAATAGTCTAAATGAATAATTTTCTATGTTCTATCCAAACAAAAAATAAATTGGTGTTCACGTTCCGAGGTGATGCAGCAGTTAAGGCAAATATTACACACTGTTAAAAAATAAACACAAAGTACGAACGTATCACTTTATTCACACAGCCACAATAATAAACTGGTACAAAGTTGCCGTTTCATAGTGAAGTTCTCCAAAGATTGTTACACATTGTAGTTTCCGGAGAACTTGTAATCGTGATGTACCTTGGTCTAAATTACTGAAGTAATTTTACAAATAATTGTTAAAACCTCTTCAGATGCCTGTGCAATTTTTAGTAAGTGACAGTCCATAATTAACAAAACACCTGCTTGTGATTCTCAACGCATTGTATGCATTGTAATTTCTTTACAGCGTTAATTCAAACCTGTTAGGAGACCCTTCCACCACATTTCCTACTGAATTTATCCCTGGTACCGTCCCCAGTCGAAGATGCTACCACTTCCTTTGGAAACTACTAAATTACTAGGAATTCCAGATATTGTAAATTTTCCATAACCATTTCGGTTCACATGTAATTTAAAGAGCCTGGAACCATTAGGTTCTATGACGCTGAACCAGCCTTCACCTTCGCTAACTATTTGATACCTTCTATTACCAGATATTTTCAAACGGTATCCTCCACCTACGTCTTCGTCAATTTGTAGGTTGATAAGATCACCACTACCATCTGGTGACAAAATCTGCAACCTCCCCCCGTCCAGTGTATAAACTGTTCCTTGGTGATTGTCAGCACCATTAATAACATTTACAACAAATTGACCGTTTATATTTTTAACAATCTTGAATCTCATGCTAGTTGCCATTCCAGGCCCATTTAACTCATAAGTGCCATCATTTAGGTTTTTGATATAATAGGGTGGTTGTACTGACGGGTAAGGTCGACCTTGTTCATCAACAGTTATGGTGATTTTAATTTTAGAGAGTGGGGTTGTCGGTGGTCCATCTATCCATTTAACTGAAAATGTACCACCACTTGTATTAATTTCGAATTGCTTGCCAGGATATAAACCTGGGCCATTCAACTCGAACGTCGTGGAGGATAGTCTTATAATATAATACGGATATTTTACTGTCGGATTAGGTCGGCCATCAATACCAGGAATTATGGTGATTTTAATTGTGTCCATAGGTGGAGGGGAAGTTGGACTACCTTCGATCCACTGAATGACAAATTGACCAGAGGGATCTTTAACAATTTCAAATCTCTTAACAAGTGAGAACTCAGGTACATGTAACTCGTAAGTACCATCATATAGGTTTGTGATGTAATTGGGTGGTTCTACTGACGGGCTAGGACGTCCTAGATTGTCAACAGTTATAGTGATTTTAATCTTAGGTAAGTAACCCGTGGTTGTGGTTGTTGGTTCTCCATCTATCCATTTAATTGAGAACGTATCATGTGGACCTGTAATAATTTTGAATTTCTTGCCAGGATGTAAACCTGGGCCATTCAACTCGAATATGTCAGGGGATAGTCTTATAATATAATATGGGTATTTTACTGTCGGATTAGGCCGGCCATCAATACCAGGAATTATGCTGATTTTAATTGTGGTCACAGGTGGAGGGGAAGTTGGACTACCTTCGATCCACTGAATGACAAATTGACCAGAGGGATCTTTAACAATTTCAAATCTCTTAACAAGTGAGAACTCAGGTACATGTAACTCGTAAGTACCATCATATAGGTTTGTGATGTAATTGGGAGGTTCTACTGACGGGCTAGGACGTCCTAGTTTGTCAACAGTTATAGTGATTTTAATCTTAGGTAAGTAACCCGTGGTTGTGGTTGTTGGTTCTCCATCTATCCATTTAATTGAGAACGTATCATGTGGACCTGTAATAATTTTGAATTTCTTGCCAGGATGTAAACCTGGGCCATTCAACTCGAATATGTCAGGGGATAGTCTTATAATATAATATGGGTATTTTACTGTCGGATTAGGTCGGCCATCAATACCAGGAATTATGCTGATTTTAATTGTGGTCACAGGTGGAGGGGAAGTTGGACTACCTTCGATCCACTGAATGACAAATTGACCAGAGGGATCTTTAACAATTTCAAATCTCTTAACAAGTGAGAACTCAGGTACATGTAACTCGTAAGTACCATCATATAGGTTTGTGATGTAATTGGGAGGTTCTACTGACGGGCTAGGACGTCCTAGTTTGTCAACAGTTATAGTGATTTTAATCTTAGGTAAGTAACCCTGGGTTGTGTGTGTTGGTTCTCCATCTATCCATTTAATTGAGAACGTATCATGTGGACCTGTAATAATTTTGAATTTCTTGCCAGGATGTAAACCTGGGCCATTCAACTCGAATATGTCAGGGGATAGTCTTATAATATAATATGGGTATTTTACTGTCGGATTAGGTTGGCCATCAATACCAGGAATTATGCTGATTTTAATTGTGGTCACAGGTGGAGGGGAAGTTGGACTACCTTCGATCCACTGAATGACAAATTGACCAGAGGGATCTTTAACAATTTCAAATCTCTTAACAAGTGAGAACTCAGGTACATGTAACTCGTAAGTACCATCATATAGGTTTGTGATGTAATTGGGAGGTTCTACTGACGGGCTAGGACGTCCTAGTTTGTCAACAGTTATAGTGATTTTAATCTTAGGTAAGTAACCCTGGGTTGTGGTTGTTGGTTCTCCATCTATCCATTTAATTGAGAACGTATCATATGGACCTGTAATAATTTGGAATTTCTTGCCAGGATGTAAACCTGGGCCATTCAACTCGAATATGTCAGGGGATAGTCTTATAATATAATATGGGTATTTTACTGTCGGATTAGGTCGGCCATCATCACCAAGATTTATGGTGATTTTAATTGTCTCCACAGGTGGAGGGGAAGTTGGACTACCTTCGATCCAGTGAATGACAAATTGACCAGAGGGACCTTTAACAATTTCAAATCTCCTTACAGTTGGATCCCCAACCACACGTAAAATGTAAGTGCCATCACCTACGCTCTCGATAGAATTGGGTGATTCTACTGACGGCAGAGGTCGTCCTCCTTTACCAGGAACTATGGTGATTGTAATTTGTTTGTAATATGGGGGGGTTGTAGTTTCATACTCTAACGGAGGATATCCGAGTACCACAATATATCTTCCTTTGGGATTTTTCTCAATATGAAATATCCTATCTGGTAAACCAGATATATGTAGAACGTATGTATTATAGTCCGTTTTCTCTATTGTAGAACCATGGCCCTCGACTTTCGGTTCCACACCACCTTCAGGTGCATCAATGAGTTGAACTGTGACGTACCTTGGTTTATCAACCACAGACTTGTTCGTTTCGTCTGGCAACTGAATGGTATATGTACCGTCTGGACGCTGTCGAAGGTGAAATACAACAGGCTGTAGAAGTTGTGGGCCTACAATGTGGTACTTGCCTCCGCCATCGTCAACAATCTTATTGGGTGGTGATGTTACTGGAACTACTGTACCTCCAGGGTAGCTTATTACGGTGATCGGTACTTTATTTATCGGAGAAGGAGGTCCTTGAACCACGACAAATTCCTGATCCTGATTTTTCTCGATATGAAACACCCTATCTGGTAAACCTGGTATGTGCAGGACGTATGTATTGTAGTCCGTTTTCTCTATTGTAGAATCACCGTCCTCGACGTTTGGTTCCACACCACCTTCAGGTGTATCAAGAAGTTGAATTTTGACAGTCCTTGGTTTATCAACTAGAGCGTTGCTCGTTTTATCTGGCAACTGAATGGTATATGTGCCATCTGGACGCTGTTGAAGATGGAATACAACAGGCTGTACAAGTTGTGGGCCTACAATGTGGTACTTGCCTCCGCCATCGTCAACAATCTTATTGGGTGGTGATGTTACTGGAACCACTGTACCTCCAGGGTAGGTAATTACGAAGAGCGGTACTTTATTTACCTTAGAAGGAGGTCCTTGAACCACGATAAATTCTTGTTCCTCATTTTTCTCGATATGAAATACTCTATCTGGTAAACCTGGTATGTGCAGGACGTATGTATTGTAGCCCGTTTTCTCTACTGTAGAATCACCGCCCTCGACTTTTGGTTCCACACCACCTTCAGGTGTATCAAGAAGTTGAATTTTGACAGTCCTTGGTTTATCAACTACAGCGTTGCTCGTTTTATCTGGCAACTGAATGGTATATGTGCCATCTGGACGCTGTTGAAGATGGAATACAACAGGCTGTACAAGTTGTGGGCCTACAATGTGGTGCTTGCCTCCGCCATCGTCAACAATCTTATTGGGTGGTGATGTTACTGGAACCACTGTACCTCCAGGGTAGGTTATTACGAAGAGCGGTACTTTATTTACCTTAGAAGGAGGTCCTTGAACCACGATAAATTCTTGTTCCTCATTTTTCTCGACATGAAATACTCTATCTGGTAAACCTGGTATGTGCAGGACGTATGTATTGTAGCCCGTTTTCTCTACTGTAGAATCACCGCCCTCGACTTTTGGTTCCACACCACCTTCAGGTGTATCAAGAAGTTGAATTTTGACAGTCCTTGGTTTATCAACTACAGCGTTGCTCGTTTTATCTGGCAACTGAATGGTATATGTGCCATCTGGACGCTGTTGAAGATGGAATACAACAGGCTGTACAAGTTGTGGGCCTACAATGTGGTGCTTGCCTCCGCCATCGTCAACAATCTTATTGGGTGGTGATGTTACTGGAACCACTGTACCTCCAGGGTAGGTTATTACGAAGAGCGGTACTTTATTTACCTTAGAAGGAGGTCCTTGAACCACGATAAATTCTTGTTCCTCATTTTTCTCGACATGAAATACTCTATCTGGTAAACCTGGTATGTGCAGGACGTATGTATTGTAGCCCGTTTTCTCTACTGTAGAATCACCGCCCTCGACTTTTGGTTCCACACCACCTTCAGGTGTATCAAGAAGTTGAATTTTGACAGTCCTTGGTTTATCAACTACAGCGTTGCTCGTTTTATCTGGCAACTGAATGGTATATGTGCCATCTGGACGCTGTTGAAGATGGAATACAACAGGCTGTACAAGTTGTGGGCCTACAATGTGGTGCTTGCCTCCGCCATCGTCAACAATCTTATTGGGTGGTGATGTTACTGGAACCACTGTACCTCCAGGGTAGGTAATTACGAAGAGCGGTACTTTATTTACCTTAGAAGGTGGTCCTTGAACCACGATAAATTCTTGTTCCTCATTTTTCTCGATATGAAATACTCTATCTGGTAAACCTGGTATATGTAGAACGTATGTATTGTAGCCGGTTTTCTCTATTGTAGAATCACCGCCCTCGACGTTTGGTTCCACACCACCTTCAGGTGTATCAAGGAGTTGAATTTTGACTAGCCTTGGTTTATCAAGTATAGCGCTGCTCGTTTTATCTGGCAAATGCGTGGTATATGTGCCGTCTGGACGCTGTCGAAGATCGAATACAACAGGCTGTACAAGTTGTGGGCCTACAATGTGGTACTTGCCTCCGCCATCATCAACAATCTCATTGGGTGGTGATGTTACTGGAACCACTGTACCTCCAGGGTAGGTTATTAACGTGATTGGTACTTTCTTTACCACAGGAGGAGGTCCTTGAACCACGACAAATTCTAGGTCCTTATTTTTCTCGATATGAAATACCGAGTCTGGTAGATTTTCTACATGGAGAACGTACGTATTGTAGCCGGTTTTATCTATCGTAACCCCTTTCCCAACAGCCTTCGGCTCCACTCCACCTTCGGGAGTATCTGTCAGTTCAATTGTGGCGTTCATTGGTTTAGTAACCACGGGGTTGTTCGGATCGTCTTTCCACTTAATAGTATATGTACCACTTGGATCTTTGATAAGATAAAATATGATAGGCTTGACAATGTTTGGGCCTTCAATGTGGTACTGATTATAGCCGTCGTAAACAACCTTATTGGGTGGTGAGGTTATAAGGATGGGTCTTTCTCCTGAATCCACGATGGTTATTTCTATTTGTGGTTTTGGTGGACGTGGAGTTGTGGTGGCAGGAGGCTTCAATACTGTAACTTTAAAATCACCATCGGGATCTCGAACAACATGTATCTTATAACCGGGTGGAATACCTGTTCCTTCTGGATGATACCAACCATTGCCATCATTAACTATTATAAAGTTACCTATCGGAGTAAAATGGTAGTTACCATCACTGTCTACGATAAATTCAACGTCATGATCTCCTACATGGATAATGGTTTTAGTGGGTGGGTTCTCCAACTCTACTTCGAAATTACCACCAGGACCTGGGACAACATGTATCCTATAACCAGGTGGAATACCTGCTCCTTCTAGATGGTACCAATTATCGCCATCATTAATTATTGTTAACTTATCTTTCGTTGTCAAATAATATTTACCATTACCATCTACGTGTAATTCAACTTTATATGGTCCGATTTTAATAACTTGTATTTGCCTTGGAGGAGGGTTCTTCACCTGCACTTCGAAATTACCATCAGGACCCCGGACAACATGTAGTTTATAACCAGGTGGAATATCTGGTCCTTCTGGATGATACCAATCATTGCCATCATCAACTATTCTAAAGTTACCTAACGTAGTAAAATGGTAATTACCATCACCGTCTACGCTAAATTCAACGTCATGTTCCCCTAAATGGATAATTATCTTACTGGGTGGGTTCTTCAGCTCTACTTTCCAATTACCATCAGGACCTCGGACAACGTGTATCTTATAATCAGGTGGAATACCATCTCCTTCTAGATGATACCAATCATTGCCATCATTAACTACTCTAAAGTTGCCTATGGGAGTAAAGTGGTAATTGCCATTACTGTCTACACTAAATTCAATGTCATGGTCTGCAAAATGGATAATGGTTGTAGTGGTTGAGGGTACCGTACTGGGTGGGTATTTCAGCTGTACCCCGAAAGTACCATCAGGACTTGGAGCAATATGTATTTTATAACCAGGAGGAATACCTGCTCCTTCTAAATGATACCAATCATTGCCATCATTAATTATTCTAAAGTTATCTTTTGTTGTCAAATAATATTTACCGTTACCGTCCACGTGTAATTCAACTTTATATGGTCCAATTTCAATCACTTGTATTTGCATTGGATGAGGTTCCTGCACCTCTACTTCGAAATTACCACTAGTACCTCGGACAACATGTAGTTTATAACCAGGCGGAATATCTGCTCCTTCTAGATGATACCAATTATTGCCATCATTAACTACTCTAAAGTTGCCTATAGGAGTAAAGTGAAAATTGCCATTATCGTCTACACTAAATTCTATTTTATATTGTCCGAAATTGATAAAGGTCTTACTACTACGCTTCTTCCATTCTATTGTAAAACCACCATAAGGGTCTCTGATAACACGAAACTTCTGCCCATTGTATATACCTTCACCCTCAGTGTGATACCAACCATTTCCATCGTCAACTATTTGAAAATTTCCGTTCGCTTTAAGTCGGTAGCCACCATTGTTGTCCTCAATGATTGTAACGTCAATGGTATTCTTGTTCGTTGTACTTTGTCCCAAGTCGTTATTGTTGTCAATAGAGTACCTCCCACTGAAATCACGAGACACGTGGAATTTGTAACCATTGGCACTGCCTGGTCCTTTTAAGTGATACCATCCTCCTCCATCGCTGATTACTTCATATCTGCCGTTAACGTCTTCTACATGATAGCCGCCACTACCATCCAGTACAATCCTTAAGTTTATATCTTCAAAGTTTCCTTGCTGTCCTGCGACATTGTATGGACCGCTGTTGAAGCCACTCACTTGCATGCCATTCTTCAATGTGCGTAAGCCGCGAGAGGCCTGATCCCTTTCAACTAGAGCTGCAACAGAGAAAAAGGAACAGAGTTTGATAGAAGCCAGAGAGTTTATGATAACTGAAATATGTTAAGTTTCAGTTAAATTAAGTCTAGAAATGTGTCAATCAATCACTACTACTGATCTGCATTTAGGGCAGTCGCCCAGGTGGCAGATTCCCTATCTGTTGTTTTCCTAGCCTTTTCTTAAATGATTGCAAAGAAATTGGAATTTTATTGAACATCTCCCGTGCTAAGTTATTCCAATCCCTAACTCCCCTTCCTATAAACGAATATTTTCCCCAATTTGTCCTCTTGAATTCCAACTTTATCTTCATATTGTGATCTTTCCTATTTTTAAAAACACCATCCAAACTTATTCGTCTACTGATTTTCTCGCACACCATCTTTCCACTGACAGCTCGGAACATACCACTTAGTCAAGCAGCTCGTCTCATTTCTCCCAAGTCTTCCCAGCCCAAACTTTGTAACATTTTTGTAACGCTGCTCTTTTGTCGGAAATCGCCCAGAACAAATCGAGCTGCTTTTCTTTGGATTTTTTCCAGTTCCTGAATCAAGTAATCCCGGTAAGGGACCCATACACTGGAACCATACTCAAGTGAGGTTTCACCAGAGACAAATATGCTCTCTCCTTTACATCCTTAATACAACCCCTAAATACTCTCATAACCATGTGCAGAGATCTGTACCCTTTATTTACAATCATATTTATGTGATTACCCAAATGAAGATCTTTCCTTATATTTATACCTAGGTATTTACAATGATCGCCAAAGGGAACTTCACCCCATCAACGCAGTAATTAAAACTGAGAGGACTTCTCCTATTTGTGAAACTCACAACCTGACTTTTATCCCCGGTTATCAACATACCATTGCCTACTGTCCATCTCACAACATTATCGAGGTCATTTTGCAGTTGCTCATAATCTTGTAACCTATTTATTACTCTGTACAAAATAACATCATCTGCGAAAAGCCTTATCTCTGATTCCCCTTCTTTACACATATCATTGATATATATATATAAGAAAACATAAAGGTCCAAAAATACTGCCTTGAGGAATCCCTCTCTTAATTTTTACAGGGACAGATAAAGCTTCACCTACTCTAATTCTCTGAGTTCTATTTTCTAGAAACAGAGCCATCCATTCAGTCACTCTTTTGTCAAGTTCAATTAGCACTCATTTTTGCCAGTAGTCACCCATGATCTACCCTATCAAATGCCTTAGATAAGTCAATGGCAATACAGTCTAATTGACTTCCTGAATCCAGGATATCTGCTATATCTTGCTGGAATCCTACAAGTTGGGCTTCAGTGGAATAACATTTCCTAAACCCAAACTGCCTTCTGTCAAACCATTTATTAATTTTGCAAACATGTCTTATATAATCAGAAAGAATGCTTTCCCAAAGCTTACATACAATGCACGTCAAACTGACTGGGCTGTAATTTTCAGCTTTATGCCTATCACCCTTTCCTTTATACACAGGGGCTACTATAGCAACTCTCCATTCATTTGGTAAAGTTCCTTCATGCAAACAATAATCATACAAGTACTTCAGATATGGTACTATATCCCAACCCATTGTCTTTAGTATATCCCCCGAAACATTATCAATTCCAGCTGCTTTTCTAGTTTTCAACTTTTGTATCTTACTGTAATTGTCATTGCAGTCATAGGTAAATTTTAATACTTCTTTAGTATTAGTCACCTCCTCTATCTGGACATTATCCTTGTAACCAACAATCTTTACATACTTCTGACTGAATACTTCTGCCTTTTGAAGATCCTCGCATACACACTCCCCTTGTTCATTAATTATTCCTGGAATGTCCTTCTTGGAACCTGTTTCTGCCTTAAAATACCTATACATACCCTTACATCTTTCACTAAAATTAGTGTGGCCACCAATTATGCTTGCCGTCATGTTATCCTTAGCTGACTTCTTTGCTAAATTCAATTTCCTAGTAAGTTCCTTCAATTTCTCCTTAGTTGCACAACCATTTCTAACTCTATTTCTTTCCAACCTGTACCTCCTTCTTAGTCTCTTTACTTCCCTGTTATAATATAGTGGATCTTTACCATTCCTTACCACCTTTAAAGGTTCAAACCGATTTTCACATTCCTCAACAATTGCTTTAAACACCCATCCCAGAGTCTGTTTACATTTTTATTTACCGTTTTCCACCGATCATAGTTGCTTATTAAAAACCCCTCATGCCTGTTTTATCAGCCATATAGTACCGCCTAATTGTCCTAATTCTAATCTCTTTCTTTCTTTCAGGTTTATTGTTAATTACCACAAAAACAGCTTCGTGATCACTAATACCATCTATTACTTCGGTTTCTCCATAGAGCTCATCTGGTTTTACCAACACCACATCCAGAATGTTCTTCCCTCTAGAAGGTTCCATCACTTTCTGAATCAGGTGCCCTTCCCATATTAACTTATTTGCCATTTGTTAGTCATGCTTCCTGTCGTTCGCATTACCTTCCCAATTAACATTTGGTAAATTGAGATCACCCGCTACGATCACGTTCCTTTCTTTATTGTTTCCCACATAGCTGATTATCTTAAATAATTCTGAATCAGCATCTGCGCTACCCTTTCCTGGTCTGTACACTCCAAAGACATCTAGTTGCCTATTATATTTAGAAATGAGCCTTACCCCTAGAATTTCGTGCCTGTCATCTTTAACTTTTTCGTAGCTTACAAATTCTTCTTTCACGAGAATGAATACTCCCCCTCCTACCGTTCCTATCCTATCTCTACGATACACCCTCCAGTTTCGTGAGAAAATTTCTGCATCCATTATATCATTTCTCAGCTATGATTCAACTCCTATTACAATATCTGGTAAGTATATATCTATTAAATTAGTTAATTCTATTCCTTTCTTTACAATACTTCTACAGTTGAGCACTAACAGTTTTATGCCATCCCTACTTGATTTCTAGTTCCCTGTTCCCTTAACACCGCTGCCTAGCGCACCCTTTTTCCCTGAATGTTCCTCCCTATAACCCTTCTAAACAAATGTCCTAACTTATATGTACCACTGCGGTTTAAGTGAAGGCCATCTGAGCCCATCCATTAGGATCTAGAAATTTCACTCCCAGTTTCCCACATACCCACTCCATAGTCTCATTTAAATCCCCAATCACCTTCCAGTCAGTATCCCACTTACACAGTATTCCACTGATAACAATCTCCGCTTCTTTAAACTTCATCCGTGCTGCATTTACCAGATCCCACACATCCCCAACTATATTGGTACTTATACCTGCTTACCTTACGTTGTTAGTAGCAACGTGAAACACTATCACCTTCTCCTTTCTCTCTTCCTTCTTTTCCTCAACATCTGCTCCAAGCTCATGTTTGGGTAACACTCTGCACTGTTTCCCTTTCCTTCACACACTTTCCCCTCATGTCTAAGTATGGAATCCCCCATGACCAGAGCCTCAACCCTACCCACCTCATTTGATCCCCTCCCCTCCTGGTCAGTCCTATCTTTCCTGACAGGTGCAGAAGCTACTTCCTCCTCTTTTTTCTCCATCCCATGACCCTGTTCCACCAGTCTTTTCCTATCCACTACTCCACATTTCCCTTTCCTACCTTTTCCCTTTCTCCTACTTCCAAGCTTCTCGGCGACAGTTCCCTGTTCCTCATCTTCCCTCGATTGTTCTACCTGCAGTGACTCGTACCGATTTCTCACCGACACCTGCCCTGCATTTTGATCCTGAATGGAGCCCTTAGCCTGCAATCTCCTTCCCCTTAAAACATTAGAACACCTGTCTTCCACAATTCCCCCATTTCCTTGCAATCCCTCTGTTACACCTACTGTATCCTGTACATTGTTTGGAGGCCTAGTTTCCTTCCTGTTCTCTGACAGTATCCTAATTATCTCCCTCAAGCTCTCCAACTCCTCCCTCATACTCCTTAATGCCTGGCCACACCCACAGTTCCTACACTCGCACTGCTTACCCATTTTTTACTAAATAATGAAAAGAAAAGAAAAAATAAGATAACTTATTCTGTGCAAAAAAAAATGAAACGAAAGAAATATTGTCTAGATTAGTTCACAAAGAACACACGACAGTAAGTTATTTAAGATAGGCTACTACTACACTACGATACTACTTAATTGACTATTTTTATTCCCACAGCACGCTAACATGATGAAAATTGCTGTTAATTACTGGAAACAGAAAAAACAAATTTGGTGATTATCATTTTCAAGAGGAGTATAATTGAAAAAGCACCTTCCTATAAACTCTGATCATAAAATAAAGGCAACCACCCTTCAAAGAATGGAGGTATGACCAAATGGAAATAAAGGGCTTCGAATTCGTGAGAGTGAATGACCACGAGGCCTCAGATGAGCCTGCGATTACTACTGTTAACTTAACCCTTTTTTATATTTCCTATTTTATATTTCCTTCTCTGACAGTCGTGACGTTGTCAAGACTTCGAGGTCATTGTAATGATTATTTTTCCCGTATTTCATAAATCTTAATTTTTAACGGATACCTTCATACTTCAAATTCACGCTTAATTATCCATCCTATATTTTAAGTTTTGGGGAGCTGATGGTCTAACTGTTTTGTCCCTTAAATTAACACTGGGCACATCAACTGAGATGGTATAACCGCGAGCTGTGGGCGGATGCTGCTTTATCGCGATCAACTGCATATAAATACTAATTTAATAATCTGGTACCCTTTCTCTTGCACGTTATCAGAACAAACATTACGCCTGCACCCGAAGTCACTCCAGGTTTCCTGATGCATGGGCGCCCGCCAGGGGGGGGGCAAGGGGGGCACTTGCCCCCTCCTGGAATTCTAAAAATGTTCGTGTTCAATTGGTTTAATCTCATCCAAGATTATTTCATAAACTGAACTTACTGACAGTCATCTAGCATCTGTTATAACTGAAAATTTCTGTAAACAATTTAATGTTGCTGACGTCATGTCGGTTTTTTATTCAAGAAAATTGTTAATGTGCCCCCCCCCCTGGAAAGGATCCTGCGGGCGCCCATGCTGATAGAAGAGAATGTCTGGTATTACTGTTCCGCATCAACGACCTCGCGTTCTCCATTTTTAAATGTGCTTGAGTGGTGAGAATTAAACATTGAGATAGTAGCAATAATGCTATACAAGGCTTCATTTGAAACAATATTGTTTAACATTGTTAAAACGAAACCTAACAAAATGCGAGCTGACCGTTCGTCCATCAAATGGTTTTGAGGAAATGATAATTGTTTAAATAGGGAGTACAGCTAAATCTGTGGCTTGGTTCTAAAAGGGCCAATGTCATTTTTTTTATCGAAATTAAAATATTAACTGATAAAAACGCGTCTTATCCTGGCTTGCAACATGTTAAAAGGGCCAATGTCTCTGTTAAGTACTATACGAACAGTTAACGTTTAATTAAATAAGCCCTTGCCAATAATGTTAGATTACCAATAAAGATTAGAGACCTGGCAATTTTTAAAGAATGCGTTAGAAAAAATTAGCGTTTAATAATGTGACTTCCACAAAGAAAGTATTAAGTTATTTAAAGTTAGTTGTTGAAAAAAATAATTGAAAAACGATAAGAAAAACTTCAAATGCTCACAGGTTTTTTGACATTGGCCCTTTTAGAACCAAGCCACAGAAATATCAGTCGATTCCATCTTTGGAAGTAATCCTTTCTTTCCTTCCTTCTTTCTTTCTTTAAGAAGAGAATATAAACGTCGGTATCGAACTAATAACTTACGGGATGTCGGGAATATGATCAGTTGATAATTGGACTAGACAAAAGAGTGACTGAATGGCTGGAAATATTTCTAGAAAGTAGGTCTCAGAGAATTAGAGTAGGCGAAGTGTTATCTGACCCTGTAATAATTAAGAGGGTAATTCCTCAAGGCAGTATTATTGGAACTTTATATTTTCTTATACATATAAATAATATGAGTAAAGAAGTGGAATCAGAGATAAAACTTTGAGCGGATGATGTAATTCTATATAGAGTAATAAATAAGTTACAAGATTGTGATCAACTGCAACGTGACCTCGATAATGTTGTGAGATGGACAGTAGGCAATGGTATGATGTTAAACGGGGTTAAAAGACAGGTTGTGAATTTCACAAATAGGAAAAGTCCTCTAACTTGTAGTTACTGCGTTGAAGGGGTGAAAGTTCTTTCTTTCTTTTTTTTTTTTTTTTTGATCATTGTAAGAACCTAGGCGTTAATACAAGGAATATTGGGTTAATCACATAAATGGGATTGTGAATAAAGTATACACATGGTTATGAGGGTATTTAGGGGTTGTAGTAAGAATATAAAGGAGAGGGGGCAATAAGCTCTGGTAAGACGCCAACTAGAGTATGGCTCCAGTGTATGGGATTACTTGATTCAAGAACAGGAAAAATCCAAAGAAAAACAGCTTGTTTTGTTCTGGGTGATTTGCGACAAAAGAGTATTGTCACAAAAATTTTGCAAAGTTTGGGCTGGGAAGACTTGGGAGAAAGGAGACGAGCTGTTCGACTAAGAGATATGTTCTGAGCTGTCAGTCGAGAGACGGCGTGGAATGACATTAATAGACGAATAAGTTTGAGTTTTGAATTTTGTGGAGTCCGCTGTCGGTTGAGCTTGTAAATACACCCTCAGTTCGTAAGTCAAATGGTTTTCAGGGAATGGTTATTTATTTTCGGATCCAACACTGATTTGAACCCAATAGAAATGGAATGCTTTAAAACCCTTATTTATCATCTAGGACGTAGAAGCGACCTACATGTGAAATTTTGACTTCGTACGTCGAACAGTATTGGAGGTATGAATGCTTTCAGGAGTACAATGTTTTTAAAATACTTTTTATTTAACATATAGGACACAACGACCAACCTTCATGCAAAACTTATTTTCTTACCTGAAACGGATACAGAAGAATAAAAAAATGTGATTTTCAGAATCAACGCCCATTTAAACCCCACCGCCTTCACCCAGACAAATTCCCTTGGGGCGAGTTGTTTAAAAACCACTTATTAATTAAAATCTAAGACATAGAGAAGCAAACATTATGCGATATTTCAAACGTTTGTGTCTAGGAGCTTCAGTAAAATGAATACTTTTTGTCACCAGGCCGCAACCTCCACTCATCCCCTCAAAATACCTTATGGGTGCATTGTTTTAAGACCACTTCTGATTTAAAATCTAAGACGTACAGGAATAATCATCACGTGAAATTTTATATTAGTAAGTCGAACGGTTTCAGAGAACTGAATCATTTTGTCTTCGGGTCTCATCCCCCAGACAAAACTCCTACGCCTGGTTTCATCAACACATGTTAGTACTTAACAAGGTGTTAACTCATTTTAACATCGATTTAAGAAAATTTGCGTTTCATCAACAACTGTTAACATTAACAAATGTTAAACTGCGTATTAAAGTTAACATCAGCCATTTCCAATGTTAAACGGCTAACATTAGCATTTAGCAACCTGTTCCAAAATGGCTGCTGTGAATCTCGCTTTCGAGGCGGAATTGCTCTATTTAGATCTTTTACAAAACAATCCTGATCGAAGAAAAGTTCAGCGACGTAATGAGTTTGAAAATTTGACGGTTGCGGAATTTCTTCACAGATACAGGTTATCGAAAATAGTCGTTGCTAAGGTTGTTGACGAAATTCAAGTGAGGTTGGAATATCCTAGGAAGAGAAACTTACCTCTTTCTCCAATGTTGCAGGTGTGATATTTGGGACATCACTGTATATTTTTAAGGGTTTTTATCATCCATTTCAATCATCATTTCATTTCTTTGTATCGCGGCTATAACGTATTCTGAACGAACAAATTATTGGGTAAAGTATTTCAACATCACGCATATTTATAACTTGCAGTAAATTTTCCAATAGCCGTTGTGAGGTGACCAGAGTCAGCAGACTAATTTCAGCCCAGTTCCAGGAAAAGTACGTCATCGAGGTTACGAGAGATATTACCCTCTCCACGATTTATTTATGTTTTGCAGTGACAGGCACAACACATTTCAATTGCAGCAATGGTTGTCGAATATAAATACATTTAATGCATAGGCAACTTTGATATGAGTATGACATGGAAGACGTAATAAGAAAAGCCTTGAAAAATAAAAGAGATGTGAATTCATATATATTCAGTAGATACACAGTAATCATAGGCGGATCTGTAGTCTTACTGTACCGGTACTTTTGCGTTATAGCTGACGAAGGTCTATGTTTTCAACAAGTACCGATATTAAAGTATCACACTACAGTCTTCTGGGTATAATGGCAGTTACATATGCAAAAAGTGAAATGGCTATCGTACGAACTGGTACAACAACAAACAGTTACAAGGCAACACAATAAACGGCTCCGTATACATTACATAGAAAACGTAAACTAATACAATGTGGAAATTATAAAGGAGAGATATGAGGAAGGCTGAGTACGCAAAGTGTAGCACCGGTTCTCTTCGACAGCTAAGCAGACGGTCAGGCGCGGGGAGAAGGGAAACATGCGGTGGCAAACCAGAAGGACGGGGGAGGTGTGTAGGGGAGGAGGTACAGAGGCGTGTCTCCAAGCACGCAGTGTGCCGGCGTAGCATTGGCCAGCAGGTATTCATCACTGATCGCGC
Source organism: Anabrus simplex (assembly GCF_040414725.1). NCBI lineage: Eukaryota > Metazoa > Arthropoda > Insecta > Orthoptera > Tettigoniidae > Anabrus > Anabrus simplex. Next base: position 1,596,587,101 of record NC_090265.1, on the reverse strand, counting down.
GGAATTTGAAATGTCGCAACTTTTAGGTCTCGTAGTTAACGCTCTAATGAATGTTGGCAACCAAAGTTGATGCCGACATCGTTTTTACGTGTACCTCAATGTGTTTGCCAAATTTCATCGCGATCGGCGACTTAACCATTGCCGATGTTCCCTTGTAAGTCCTGACTATACTCGGAGCTATATTAACACTGGATCGTCCCTATGATGCCGCATCAACTTCATTGCTATTTAAAGAAGGAAAGGTATTCCTTTTTATCGCCTCTACAGGATAGCACTTTGAAAAGTCCCTTTTAAATAGGGGTAGGAGAGGTAGAAAAAGAAATTAGTAATGTTTAGTGTTTCGGTTGTTCTCCTCGGCTGACTGTACTGCGGTGGCGTCATGTTCGTTACTAGTGGCGTGCTGTGCCAACACATTCTAATACTACAGACCTCACAACCGGCTTGAGTTGGGAAACATGACGTCACAAGACTAGGCCGAGCCTAAGCGAGTTCCCGACTTCAAGTTTTCCTGTGACCAGTGCTACTGAGAATCCACCTAGGTGGCGAAATTTGGAACTACTAAATTTCTTTTTTTTTTTTTGCTAGGGGCTTTACGTCGCACCGACACAAAAATTTCTTTTAGTCCATGCAGGAAACCAACGTTTGCGGTCTACGACCCTATTTTTTGAATTCATTCCGTCTCCATCGTGTGAAAAACAGTACATTGTGGGGAAAAGTTATGTCTGGTATAGCATAATGAAAATGAAAATCCACCGCCTGTTTCCAGTCATTCGACCAGGTTAGCGATGGAATGAATGAAGCCCCCATCTAGCGGCGAGGATAGGAAATGTGCTGGTTGCCGAAACCTGTCGCACTCCTCCGGGGCAATAATAAATGACTGATAGATGAAATATTAATGGAGAGTGTTGCTGGAATGAAAAGTGACGGGGAAAACCGGAGTACCTGGAGAAGAACCTATCCCGCCTCCGCTTTGTGTAGCACAGATCTCACATGGAGTGACCGGGATTTGAACCACGGTATCCAGCGGTGACAGGCCGACGCGCTGCCGCTTGAGCCACAGAGGATTCGGTATAGCGTACTATTCAACTAAATATGGGTAATGAGTTAAAACGTAGGTAGAGTCATAAGTCATGGCAATAATTTTTTTCTCGCGAACAGGAGACAACACGGAAAATCTATGATATGCATTTGGAAACATACGGTATGTACTTGCGTATGATGCCACTAGATGGTGCATGTAAACAACAGTGTGGTTTAAGCATACCCTCAAGTTCAGTGTGTAAGTGAGAGTGTCACAAAATAGAAGTCAACAAGCAGGAGCAACGATCGTATAGTAAAATGGCAGTCTTCTGCGGCAAAAAAGCACGCTAATGCCGTGCAGAGCTGCGGGAAGCATTAGGTGTGCATGCCATGCCCTATAGAACAGAGGCGAGGTGGGTGGAGACGTTAAAATGAGGTAGAGTATCAACTGCCGATTTGCCTCGCCTAGGCCGTCCAGTGCCCATGGACAAGGATGTACCGGTGGCAACACACAGTAAAAACCTTGGGTGATTATTTCGAAGGTATGTAACCAGTGGAGACCAGTCCTTTGTACGTAGTCTTGTGTATTTGCTGTCTATACCATAATAAAACAATGTTTACCAATGGCCTGTGTTCTGTCACTTTCGTACGAGAATCTCTTGAAGTGAGAATTTGTTTTTTATTTTTTTCAAGTTGCTTTACGTCGCACCGACACAGATAGGTCTTATGGCGACGATAGAACAGAAAAGGGCTAGGAATGGGAAGGAAGCGGCCGTGGCCTTAAATAAGGTACAGCCCCAGCATTTGCCTGGTATGAAAATGGGAAACCACGGAAAGCCATCTTCAGGGTTGCCGACAGTGGCGTTCGAACCCACTCTCTCCCGAATACTGGATACTGGCCGCACTTAAGCGACTGCAGCTATCGAGCTCGGTGCGAAAATTTGTCTTCAGGCACTATGCATAAGTACATGCCCTAAATTTCCAAATGCATATCTTAGATTTTCCGTGTTGCCTCCTGTTCGCGAGAAAAGTAAATAAATAGTTGCCATGACCTATGGCTCGACCCTCGTATATATTGAAGTTTCATGCTAATTATCCCTGTACGAGGCACTCAAAGGCAGTTTTTATGTTGGCGTTACTGAACCAGTGAGTGGCTACCGCGTTGTGTCAGCAAGATAAAGCTTTGTGGACGTTAGGAGACGATTCTGTAAAATAATTGATCATAATTTAACATTTAATGTAATTAGAAGTGTGCGATCTTCTTTCTTTCTTAATCTGCTTACCATCCAGGGTTGGTTTTTCCCTCGGAATCAGCGAGGAATTCCACCTCTACCGCCTCGAGGGCAGTGTCCTGGAGCTTCAGACTCTGGGTCGGAAGGTACAGCTGGGGAGAATGACAAGTACCTAGCCCAGGCAGCCTTACCTGCTATGCTGAACAGGGGCCTTGGTGGGGGATGGGAAGATCGGAAGGGATAGAAAAGGAAGAGGGAAGGAAGCGGTCGTGGCCTTAAGTTAGGTACCATCCCGGCATTTGCCTGGAGGAGAAGTGGGAAACCACGGAAAACCACTTCCAGGATGGCTGAGGTGGGAATCGAACCCTCCTCTACTCAGTTGGCTTCCCGAGGCTGAGTGGACCCCGTTCCAGCCCTCGTACCACTTTTCAAATTTTGTGGCAGAGCCTGGAACCGAACCCGGGCCTCCGGGGGTGGCAGCTAATCACACTAACCACTACACCACAGAGGCGGACAGAAGTGTGCGATATGATGTTTAAATGTTTTGTACCAAAATGTAGAGGGAATTATGAATAAGGACCCCGAGCAGCAGTTTTTTCATTTCCGAAAGACGATGGACTTCGCCAGAAATGGATTACAGCAATACATCGGGACAACATTCAAGTCACCCAGAATTCAAAGGTAAGCTTGGCATTTTTATAATTTAATAAATGTTTTAAAGAGCCGCATTTTGCAACTGATAGACGCTTAGGCACATACTCTCTCCTGGGACAGGATGATCACTTGCTGTGTGTGATCATGTTGTAAGGGCATCACATTTTTTCTCTAATGATTTGTTTAGGTTCATCTCCATTGATGATGAAAATGAAAACCTACAACCTGTATTCCAGTCTTTGACGGGGTCATGGATGTAATGAATGAACCATATATAGGTTATTATTACAATGGGGTCGTCACTGGATATACTCCTCTTGGTGCAACTTTTCACGAGGTATATGGTATTGCTACGTATGTTCGGAGCAACCTAAACAAGGCTTCACTAATATCTGTTAATGTGGAGGAAGATATACATACGGTTGTCATACAAGTGCATGATATCACTGATTTATTAATGACTGATAAATGATATGAAATGATAATGGAGAGTGTTGCTGGAATGAAAGATGATAGGGAAAACCGGAGTACCCGGAGAAAAACCTGTCCCGCCTCCGCTTTGTTCAGCACAAATCTCACATGGAGTGACCGGGATTTTAACCACGGTATCAAGCGGTAAGGGGCCGACGCGCTACCGCCTGAGCCACGGAGGCTCCCATTGAGGACGTTGCCTGCTTTTACATTCAAATTTGGCTGCACTCTGGTTGCACAATGCTTGTTTTGATTCCAGTGATGGAATTGTTATTATTGTTAGTGCTGGGAAGTAGCGTTGCTCACGTCCGTGGGTTTAACCTCGAATTGTCCTACACGTGCCTCCTGGGTGGTGCTAACTGAGCAACAGTGAAAACAGGCGGCCAGACTATCCACAGGATCTCCTGGCAATGACATATTTTCGACGAAATAACTGAATGTCGAGAGCATTAGCAAGGCAAAGTATGACTATTTGTCGAAATTTCTGTTGGACAATAACATCGACATTGTTGACATTGTCATGTTTCCAACGAAGAAGCATTCCGATGCAGAGGTCGAATTCCTGGATATACTCCTCTTGGTGCAACTTTTCACGAGGTATATGGTATTGCTACGTATGTTCGGAGCAACCTAAACAAGGCTTCACTAATATCTGTTAATGTGGAGGAAGATATACATACGGTTGTCATACAAGTGCATGATATCACTATAACAAATGTTTATAAGCCACCTAAGACACCCTGGCCCGATTTTGTCTTACAATTTGCAGAACATCCTGTAATCAACACCGCATGTATGAAACCGTCTCGCGGTATACGCGTTTCGATACCATTCAAAGTGGCCGTAGGGATAATGAGATTCTTTTGAAAATAATTCAGCTTACATGAAATCATGAACGAAATTCCTGTCGTATCATTGTCTAGTTAGCAATGAAATGCATGTTGCCTAACTGCTCAGATGTCGTAGCCGTGCCGTGTGACCTGCAGTATTAGAAGGTGTTGGCTGTGCGAGACTCGACTCGGTGGATTAATGTAAGTTACATTCAGGGAAACGGGTTTGACTAGGGATCGGTGAAGTGAGTACAGACAGCTGGAAGTCAAGTGAGGATGGCATAAACTTGTTACTGTTAAACTGAAGTATTTAAACTTAAAGAAATACAATTAAGTAAATGTATATATCTATAATTACAAGATAGCTTACTACGAGTTGAATCATAGCTGAGAAGTGATATTATGGATGCGAAAATTTCCCCCCGGAACTGGAGTGTTCATCGTAGATAGAGTGTAGAATTGAAAGAAGAAAGAGCATTCCTACTGGGGGAAATGAATGTGTCAGCTATGAAAAGTTAAGGAAGAGAAACATGGAATTCTGAGTGTAAGCCTCATCTCTAAAAGTAATAGGCAACTTTATGTTTTTGGGTTTTACAGAACTGGGAAGAGTGATGCTGACACTAACGTGAAATTATTTCATAAGATGATCAGTTATGTGGAGAACGACACAGAAAGGAACATGGTTGTAGTGGGTGATCTCAATTTATAAAATATTAACTGGGAGGTTAATGCCAAAAACAATAATCATGACCAAAAAATGGTAAGTTAATCTGGGAAGGACCGCTAAATTAGAAAGTGATGGAACCAACTGGAGGGAAGAATATTCTGGACGCGGAAGTTGTGAAATCAGATGAGCTCTATAGAAAAACTGAAGTGATAGTCAGTATAAGATCAAAAAGCCGTTTTTGTCGTAGTTAAAAGTAAATGCACCGGGCGAGTTGGCAGTGCGCATAGAGGCACGCGGCTGTGAGCTTGCATCCGGGAGATAGTAGGTTCAAATCCCACTATCGGCAGCCCTGAAGATGGTTTTCCGTGCTTTCCCGTTTTCACACTAGGCAAATGCTGGGGCTGTACCTTAATTAAGGCCACGGCCGCTTCTTTCCAACTCCTAGGCTTTTCCTATCCCATCGTCGCCATAAGACTCGGTGCGACGTAAAGCCCCTAGCAAAAAAAAAGTAAATGCGATAGAAAGGAAGGTTGTAAATGTAGGAATATTACGCAGTACCGTACGGTCGATAAGACTTGCATGAGGAAGTTTTTAAAACGTAACTGATCGGTGGAAAATGGTAAAGAAAAATGTGAACAGCTTATGGGATATTACTTAGTTTTAATTTCGAGGTTTGTCCGTAGAATGTCAACAACAAAATACATCATTTTTTCATTCCGATTACATCAGCTGCAGAATTAAATACGGCGAAAATCTTTGCACATGACTGTTGAAAGCAGAAAGAATGGAGCTATAATTTGATAGAATTAAGATTGAGATTGGTGAATCCATTATTTTTATAGAAATTTTAACTCGAGTATCCCTACTTTTGAATACGAAAGTAGAAACAAATATGTGTAAAGATAGGAAAAAGCAAACTTCTTGGTGGAAACGTAAAAGGAAGGCGTTTCAGAAATAGCCTCAAAGAAGGACTGATGCAGACAAGGAGTTGTGCGATGAAACGGACCGAAACAAATAATTGTTGTTTCAAAGAAGAAGTCATGGGAAGATTTCGGTAATAACCTGACATTGCTAGGTCAAGCTTCGGGGAAAGATTTCTGGACACTAAGGAGGAATCTTGGAGGGAAGAAAGACATGAATAGTGTTTTGGATAAATCAGCTGAAATCATGGTAGAACTTAATATTCCACCGCCTTGCTTAAGAAGGTCTGAAGCTCTTCTAAAACTGTGGAAGAAGACCAGCCTGGACTCCAACCTCCCCGTTCACCAGGATATTACTCAACCTGCCCCTCCACGACTTAAGTCTAGATCTCCACCCTGGCGCACTGCACTTACACTGGAAGAATCTGGGTTCTCCATCACGAACGCCTGGTTACACCATTGGCAGCAGTCTTCTGTTCCCAATCAACATCTTGTGACTCTAACTCATGTTCAACCTCCCGGATTCAATCTACCCAGACGTCAATGGAGGACTCTAAACAGGATAAGAGTCAATCAAGGAAGATGCGGCTATACTCTTTATAAATGGGGCTGGCAGAAGTCTCCTGGGTGTGATTGTGGAGCTACCTCACAGACCATCCACCACGTAATTGCCGAGTGTCCACAGAGAGCATTTCAAGGTTCTTTGGAGGACATTCATAATGCAACTGAGGAGGCCTTCAAATGGATCAATGGACTTGATTTGGAAATATAGGCTTCTGCTTGTATATATTGTGTATATATTGTATACTTATTTATATAATCTATCTGTGCACATCATACGATAAATAATAATAATGGTAGAACTCAAGCAATCACTGAACACGAGGAAGGGATGTTTTGAAAATCTTCTCAGAGTAAAAGGAAATCTTTCTGTTGACGTCGAGAACAACCGAGCTCAGGGAATGAAGGATAGTAGTTTTAGTGAAATTACGCTTGAGGAAATAGAAAGGATGGTAAATGAACTCCATTGCCATAAAGCAGCAGGAATAGATTAAATAAGACCTGAAATGGTGTAATATACTTGGAAGAGAGGGATGAAATGGCTTCATAGAGTATTAATATTATCAAGGAATGTTAGTAAGGTACCTTCTGACTGGACTAAAGCAGTCAATGCGCCAACGTGTAAGCAAAGGAACAGGAATAAATTCAACAACTATGAGGTGTTTCATTGAATAGTAGAAATGGTGCGATCAGTGGATGAGAGTAAATTGGATGAAAAGCAGTGTGGTTTCATACCACAGGGGTCTGCCAGGATCAGATTTTCAATATGCGCCAGGCAATTGAAAAGCGCTATGGTTGGAATAGACAGTTATTTTTATGTTTCGTAGAGAAGGCGTTTGACAAAATACCATCTGGAAATATGTTATCTGTACTGGGGAATTATGGGTTTAGGGGCAAATTATTAAAAGCAATCAAAGCAATTTATGTTGACAATTTTGCTGCAGTGAGAAATGATGGTAGAATGAATCTTTGATAACACAGAACTTTTTGTGTTATCTGAAGCTATTCTTATCAGTATCGACAGTTAATGTATAACTGTTACGTTCTTCAGTCTACCAAAACTACACTCATGTTCATAAAAACAGAGATAGGAAGTTCATATTCACAGGACATGTTCAATAGTATGTTCTGCAGAAACGATTAGCATTTCAGTCACTTAGGTTCAGCATGTGTCCTGTTCACTAGTAGACACTGAGTCCTCCTTGGGCACTGAAATATGTCCCATGCTTGATAGCATCGACGTGTATGAGGCGCGAATGGCATCCTGGGATATATCCATTCATGCTGAAATCACCTGGTTACACAGTTCATCATTGGTGGTGGGCATTGGGTCACAGCGCCACACCCGTCGTTTCACCATATCCCATACATTTTCGATTGGCCATAAGTCCAGTGATCGGGCGGGCCAGGGCAACAGCCTGACATCCTGCGACAACAAGAAGGCACGTGTTCTTGCAGCAACATGTAGTCGCGCATTGTCCTGCTGAAATATGGCGTCTGAGCTGCCGTGCAGGAAGGGTATGGCTACGGGTCACAGGATGTTATTCATGTAGGTCAAACTGCTTACAGAGCCCTGGATACGGATCAACTGTGATTTGTGGTTGTATCCAACAGTACCCCACACTATAAGGCCTTGAGTTGGCGCTGTATGTCGTGTGCGAATACAGTGAATGTGATGCCTCTCCCTCTGTCTGCGGCGAACCAAAATGGGGCCATCATCTTCAAACAAACAGAATCTGGATTCGTCCCAGAACACTATCTTCTGCCATTCCTGTCCCAAGTAATGTCGTTTCATACACCATTGTAGTCTAGCTTGTTTATGCACTTTAGTCAAAGGTAGGCGGAGATGTGGACGACGCGCCCGTAACCGAGACGGTAATAAATGGCGACGGACTGTCACTCCTGATAGTGTACGATGTGTTACACTGTTTCACTGTTGCACCAGAGACGAGGAGGACGCAGATCTGTCCTGCAATGCAGTTCGGATGAGGTGTCGATCTTCTGGGGAGGGGGGTTGGGTGATGCGACCAGACCCATCTCGTCGTGTTCTACGGCCTTCTGTGAACCATTCTGTACACACCCGTTGCACTGCCGACACACGTCGTCGCACACGAGCAGGAATTTCCCAGATGGATATATCACGTTCTCTCATACCAATAATGCGCCCTCTTTCAAACTCACTAATTTGACGGTACAGTTCTCGCATACGACTGCGAGGCATCGTGCACGTCTGCTCAAGTCACACTGATCCATTACTTTCGGTTTATAGCGACAACGAGACCCGCAGGCACATTTTACCAGTCGGTGGTGGTGCGCCGAAATATCGATGTGGACCTTGGACCTGAGGGCCGACATGGTTCAAATGCCTAATCATTTATTCAGAACATACTAATGCACATGTCCTGTGAATATGAACTTCCTATCTCTAGTCTTTCAAGGTGTTCTGGTTTTTATGAATATGAATGTAATGTTGAGTAAATAAATTTACGAACTATCTGAAAAAGAAAAGGTATGATAACAGATTTATACCTGAAAAAGAAACAACTTAACTCTGTTACCGTATGTTTTGTTTTTCAGATAGTTTATAAACTTATTTATTCAAAATTACATTCGGCAGACTGAATAACCTAACATTTATAATGTAATGTTTCACTTGTGTTGCTTAAGGCTAGTACACACCAAGCGGAACACGTGTATCGCGACAAGTCCCAGGGATGTCCTGTTTGGGACTGTCGCGATACAAAAGTTGCATGTCGCAGGTCTCCCATTCGAAATGGGATACATGATACAAATGTTGCGCAACATGATGTAGTCTGGACGTGTCGCGAGACAAAGTCCCGGGACACGCCGATGCCAGTGTCCAGATAGCCGCCACGTGTTGGTGTTGTGTTTCATGTTCTGTTGTTTTGTGATGGAAACTACTCTAAAATCATTGAGGATTTACACACCCTCCCTTGTTTTGGGGTTGTTATGTCTACCGAGTTTAAAAACAGAGACAAAAGGAGGGAAGCAATGGAGTCTCTGTCTAAAATGTTCACTATGTCCATTCACGAGATGGAGAAAAAGATTCACAACATCAAAAGCACATAAATAATTTTTTTTCGCCATTTCGCGCCGATTCCTGTGGTGCAACTGGCTCTATAGATGTGGACGCGGCACATTGTATCGCAACAGTCTAGGGACAGTGTCTCGCAACTGTCCGCATACAATGTCCCGCGACTTTGTCGCTAGGTGTGTACTAGCCATTATAGTTCACACGGATCGTCTACCGAAAGGCATAAAGTGAGGGATTCGGTTAAGTGGAAATGTAGTAAGCAGTTTAGCCTATGCCGACGACTTGGTCTTAATGGCCGATTGTACCGAAAGCCTGCAGTCTAATATATTGGATCCTGAAAATAGCTGCAGTGAGTAAAATATGAAAATAAGCCTTTAAGACTAATGTGATGTCTGTAGGTAAGAACCTAAGAGAATTGGATGTCAAGTTGGGAATGCGAAAACTGAACAGGTAAATTTTCGAATATTTAAGTTGTGTATTCGCCCAGGATGGTAGAACCGTAAGTGACCGGGCTGTGAGGTTAGGGGCGCGCACCTGAGACGTTGCATCCAGGAGATAGTAAGTTCGAACTACACTGACAGCAGCACTGAATGTGGTTTTCCGTGGTATTCCGCTTTCACACCAGGCAAATGCTGAGGCGATACCTTAACTAAGACCACGGGCGCTTACTTCCCACTCCTAGGCCTTTCCTATCCCATCGTCGCCATATGACCTATCTGTGTCGGTGCGACGTAAAGCAAATTGTAAAAACAAAAATAAAATGCGAGATTGGATGAAGGTGAAGAGAAGCTAAATGCAGTGAGCTCGCAGTTGCAGTCAACAAGAAAGAAGTCAGCTCCCGGACGATACTATCTTTACACCGGTCAGTTTTCAGACCAACTTTATTGTACGGGAGTGGAAGCTGGTTTGACTCGTGATATCTTATTCATAAGCTAGAACTGATGGAGATGAAAGTAGCGAGAATTATTGCTGGTATTGAACTGTAATATATAGTGGTCTTAGGGCCATTAGTTAATGCCTAACGTACGTTAAAGGCTAAGGCTGAATCATGATCGGGGAGGCACCAGCAGGCAGAGATTAGGGTTGCTAAGCGAGCCAGGCAAAGAACGCTTGGGTGTGGCCACGCTAAGACAGAGAAGACAACAAGGCGAGAGCGGTATAGAAGACTTGAATTTTATTCGGTGATGCACCAGTTGCCACTGCGCGCTAGCGAAATCTGAGGGAAGACAGGCCTGGAATGAAATTAAAATAAGCTTCGACTTACGCTGGGGAGCCGATTTGGGCAAAAGTAAAACGGAGATAAATCATCCCTTGATTTATCGAGTGTCTATGGATAATAAAATGTACTAACCGTGCCTTATTAACAATATGCAAGTTTTGAATATCCGTTAAAGTGAAAGTGGGCCACAGTACAAAGTAGTAGTGTCTGTTAAGCCGGGGTTCCCCTGAGCAAAGTGGAGAGATAAGGGCGGCTTCAAGCGTCACTGGTGGTTATCGAATAGTAGAAGATGTGCGGTGCGTATCGCCTCTACCGCGACACAGACAATAGAGACAAAGAAGCACAGGGCGAATGCTCTAGCTGAGAGTAGGAACTGGTCTTTAGGACGTAATAAAATTAATAAGTGTTCCATAAGTTAGGAAGTTTATTTCAATCTTGGAGTTGGGGCGGAATGCGCGAAGTTGAATGGTTCTAGACCGCAGGGCAGATATATACGTGACTGGATAATCAACCCTTAATTAGGAACAGTAAGTAGCCGGACTAATGCTCGTATAGCCTGAATAGTAAGGTGTTTCCCATTCCTAAATCAGAGTATCATTGAACGCGAGTGCGGTAAACGTGTGTCGGAATCGACCAGCTAGTATTCTACGTAACTTTCAGAAGACATCTGGACGAGCTGTACAAGCAGACGGACGCAGCGCAGGAATGGGCCTGGGTACTTCAGCTATAGACTGCAGTAGTGTGATGGAGCACTAAAACCCCAAAACGCGTTACTCAGAGGGGAGCGCGAGACGAATTAATGAGCCGCCTAGCCGAGTGCATAGTTAGAACGATGTTTTTGTAACCAGCTGGGGTGTCATGTTTTTGAGAAGCGGGAGGCAGATGAGGAACCGCTTGAGTGGATGCCAATGACCGTCCTTACAGCTGACAGGACGCGAGTTGGACGTTAGCTCAGATCATCAAGACTAGTGTATTATGTTCGTGGATCTTTCAGGTTCAGTGTTATATTTTGTGTTAATGTTATTTTTGTTGTTGTTTGTGTGTCCTTGTTTTAACTGTGTGTCATAGTATTGTCAATCATTAGCGCGAGCGCTATTCACGGATGCAAGGTCCTCACCTCGTATTTGATCATAGGTCGCCTGTGGTAGAAGCTGTGTTTCTTGTGGGGGAAATGTGGGGCCAGTACTAAACTAAGTGTTATATTTTGTGACCCTGCTTTGCTGGGAATTATTTTCTTTAACCTGTTAAATGCGAAATTTCCGATTTTAATCTCATGAACCAGGACGATTAATTTCGAGCGCTACGGCCAAATTTGTTCCAATTTTCCGGGAGTACAATGTCGCGTCCAAGTAATCGACTCACATTCCAAGATGTCAATTCACTTTATCAGGGTTCTAGACCCGATGTCACACGGTGACTATATTGAAAATTATTGTATTTCTTACGTTGTTTTCATTAGGGATTTTCATCAGAATCTTAGATTTTTAGTATAATAAACCTACTTTACCCCCCCCCCCTATGTCCGACTTGTTGGCTGAATGGTCAAACTTTATTTGTACGTGGTATTAGGAGTGAAATCCGTGTGTGATCTCACATAGTTTTCAGCTTCACACGTTATGCAAGAAAACGTCAGGAGTGTACAGATGTGCGAAATAAGGAAATATGTATCTAACCAAATACAAAGCATTTTATACTTGTGATTTGAAGTTGGAGAACATTCCTTTTGTCTGTGTATTAAAGCGAACAGCAAATACAGTAATTGTGTGTCATAAACTGATCAGAAAGCCGATTAAGATGATAAGAGTTAGAAACAATTTTCATTCGCTGCATTTCCTTCCAGTTGCCTTAGATCGCAAGAACGCTCGCTCGCAAGTGCTAATAGATCACAGCGCGTGCCCAGCTGTACGAGAAGGCGAAGGGAGACTTCAGTAGCTGCAGGGAGAAGAAGATATATTATTGTGCGGCGATCACGTCCGATCGAGACTTCAGTAGCTGCAGGGAGAAGAAGATCCATTATTGAGTGGCGTTGGGTAACCAATGTTCCGTACGAGACATCAGTTCCAGGTGTTCCAGTTAAGAAGACAGAAAACCATGGTGATGTTGTTGGAGTCGAACCTAGGAGTGCTGCCCTGCGTCAACGGCAATAGCATGACCTGCTAAAAGCTGCAGTCCGCCATGGAGGATCGTTAAGATGAGCAACGAATTAAGGTCAGACATATTCTAATATTTAAGCATGAGATAGAGTAGGTTAGCTTCGCTAATGTTGTAAATAGACATTCTTGCCCTTCAGCGATTATGTATATACATTTTCGCTCAGGACAAGCATGTACTGGTAGTGCAGTTTATTTATTAGTGTGTCATTTTCTAGGGTCTAGTTCTAGGTTGTTTCTTTGTTTGTGTGTATAAATTTGTCAGTCAATTGAAGGAGGGATAACTCTGTAAAGTCATCAATAGAATGACCTACGTGGTTTGGTAAATGTGATAGGGAGACCTTGTGCCTTAGTTTACTAGCTAGATAACTGCATGTGTATGCCTTAGAGATATAATTTCATATTAGTGGTCAGTGTTGTAAACTTTAAGATCTTCGTAACAGCTCCTTCCATCACTCTCACAGACAACGAGCGGGATTCGAACGGCAGACTATTCAATGCAGAGAAATAAGGGAGAGGCGAGATATATAAGTTTAATCAGTCAATAAGCTGCCTGAACGGTTAGTCCTCTAAAGCAAAAGAGCAAAGAAAAAGTACTTAAAATTCTGTATAGAAGGAAAAGATTCATATGAATTTCCTTCATAACGCCAATAATTGACGAGGACAGAATGCTTTTATGCGTTTTGGCGTATACGTTTGAGAGTCGGAGTGTAGTGCCCTTAGCTTCAACGAATAAAATAAGCCATAAAATGGCGGATGCCACACCATTTAATTCGAGAATAGTTACCCATATTCGTGTTTGATTCGCGGCGCTAACTCACGCTCCCTCCTTTCCTTTAAATTTCGAAGCAACCAAGTAGGCCCTACAAACCAATTTGAGAACCATATACTAGCGACACGTGTGGATCCATCTCAGCATAAATTACTTTGATGGGAAAGGAACATTAATGGATCAAGCAAATGGCAAAACAAAGACAGAAATACGCTCGATCCCCTACACGTCATGGAGTTTCACAGCAAGATACTGCACTAATGTCATTTATCAGATGATTGTTTTATCTCTCGCTTAGTCACAGACTTCCTGCTTCTTAACATTTTCCAAGTTGTTATGACAAACTTTAGCGATATGTCTTGGAAACATACTGTTCTATAGCGAACTGTTGTACACTATACGCAGGCCAATATAATTACCCCTTATAGGCCTACAATTCAATAACAAAACTTTAATTCTTCATTCTTCAGCTAGTCCATTAGCTGAGAGGTGGCAGCCCCACCAATGGTCTTACTTCCTTCAGGCTAGCAACCCGTCGGAAGGACATTTGACTGCTTTCAAGTCTTGCAAAAAGTAAAATGCAAGACCGTAACGGGTCACATGGCCCAATACTTGGAAGGAAGATGATGATGATGATGGTATTAAAACCTCTTCTTTGTTGTCATGTTAGTTTTCTATTCATTGGCAGATCCTTTTCTTTCGGAAAACCACAGAAACAGTCTTTCTGAGGTTGTAAAGACAGAGATGGAGAGACTCTGGCATTACTGTATTATGAAAACCGCCCAACTCGATTGTGACTTGCAGTGGACCATCGCCGAACTGAGTGGCTCAGACGGTTGAGGCGCTGGCCTTCTGACCCCAACTTGGCAGGTTCGATCCTGGCTCAGTCCGGTGATATTCGATGGTGCTTAAATACGTCAGCTTTGTGTCGGTAGATTTACTGGCATGTAAAGGAACTCCTTCGGGAATAAATTCCGGCATTTCGGCGTCTCCAAAAACCGCAAAAGTAGTTAGTGAAACGAAAGCCACTATTATTATTATTATTATTATTATTATTATTATTATTATTATTATTATTATTATTATTATTATTATTACGAAGGGCGTACTATATTGTTTTACAGTTTAATCCCTACCGAAATCAGTTGTTACGTCTATCTTCTCAACATAATCTCCTTGTAACTGTATGCACTTTTGCCATCGACATGTCAGTCTCTTCAGAACTTTCTGAAACCATTATTTCAGAGTGTTGCGTACCCATGCATTGACAGCTGTGTCCAGTTCTGCAAAATCCGCAAACCGGCGACCACGCATAGGCTTCTTCATATTCTCGAACAGATGATAATCACTTGGTGCCAAGTCGGGAGAGTATGGTGGGTGTGGCAGCACCGTGAATCCCATTGGATCAATGGCAGCGGTGGCTCATAGTAATGTACCAGTCACAAGCGTAGCCATGTAGTCGGCTGGATCTTGATCATGGCATTGCATATGTTCTCTGCACACGTCCACACGCCTCTGCTTTTCGTCTGTAGAGAAGAGTCTAGGCACCCACCAGGATGACACCCTCCCCAACTGTAAGTGGCCGTGCACGATTCGCTTCAGGGTGCTTCGGCTAAGTCCCGTGGCTGCCTCCATTTCCGTAAATGTGATGCATTTGTTTCCTTGGATGATGGCCTGTTCAACCCGGGCAATGCTCCCTGGTGTTGACACTGTCACATTCCTTCCAGAACTCGTTCCCTTGTCCACGCGCCCTGTTTTCCAACCTTCCGCCCAGTTGTAAACTCTTTTCCGTGACGGCGCATGTTCTCTACAGACTACCACCAATCACCGATGAATTTCTGCAGTGGTCACGCCTTCTTTCCATAGGAACCAAGTCGTATAACGATGTCCCTGACGGTTGCTTTCCATGTTGTCTGCTCCTGCACTGACAGTGTTGTTATGAAATGGCTATGACGAGTGCATTTGTTGGCCCCTGTGGATGTTCTGCCACCAAACGGTGGAACAAGACACTAGTTACACGTTACCACCTTCAAAAGTGAAATGTGAACTATACCCAGACGTACAAAATTAAAGTGTAAAACGCCCATCCTATTATTATTATTATTATTATTATTATTATTATTATTATTATTATTATTATTATTATTATTATTATTATTATTATTATTATTCAACATGTAACTTTTAGGTAAGGGGCAAATTCACACAACTTTGGACAAAGAACTGTGCCGTACTATACAATCGGAGATCGTCCTCCTTCAGTCTCGATATGGTTCAGTTTAGTAGTTTCAGAAACACAAACGTACAGACACTATAATTTAATCAGATTATATTATCAGTATTACGTGGCGAATATTGTTGAAATAACAATTGTACAGACACGGGAACCTTGCAATTGTACTGCGTTGATGGGGTGAATATTCATTTTGGGGATCATTGTAAGTATCTGGGTGTTAATATAAGGAAAGATCTTCATTGGGGTAATCACATAAATGGGATTGTGAATAAAGGGTACAGATCTCTGCACATAGTTAAGAGGGTGTTTAGGGGTTGTAGTAAGGAGGTTAAGGAGAGGGCATATACGTCTCTGGTAAGACCCCAACTAGAGTATGGTTCCAGTGTATGGGACCCTCACCACGATTACTTGATGGAAGAACTGGAAAAAATCCGAAGAAAAGCAGCTCGATTTGTTCTGGGTGATTTTCAACAATAGCGTTACAAAAATGTTGCAAAGTTTGGGCTGGGAAGAACTGGGAGAAAGGAGACGAGCTGCTCGACTGAGTGGTATGTTCCGAGCTGTCAGCGGAGAAATGGCGTGGAATGACATTAGTAGACGAATAAGTTTGAGTGGTGTCTTTAAAAGTAGGAAAGATCACAATATTAAGATAAAATTGGAATACAAGAGGACTAACTGGGGCAAATATTCATTTATAGGAAGGGGAGTTAGTGATTGGAATAACTTAGCAAGGGAGATATTCAATAAATTTCCAATTTATTTGCAATAATTTAACAAAAGGCTAGAAAACAACAAATAAGGAATCTGCCAACTGGCCGACTGCCCTAAATGCAGATCAGTATTTATTCACTAATTGATTTAATTTTATTGATTGAGTTAAAAGTAGAAGACTGTTAACATTTTCGTCAGTAATGCAGCTCATTAATGGGTATGATACCCTAAAGTTGTATAAAGTGTCTTACGAAAAGTAGGCTGGGGAAGTTATATTAGAAACCATAATCACTTCTTTGCCTTCAAACAAACAGCAAACAAACCCCATGGCTCTACAGCCCTTGAAGAGCCTTGGCCTACCAAGCGACCGCTGCTCAGCCCGAAGGCCTGCAGATTACCACGGGTCGTGTGGTCAGCACGACGAATCCTCTCGGCCGTTATTTTTGGCTTTCTAGACCGAGGCCGCTATCTCACCGTCAGATAGCTCCTCAATTCTAATCACGTATGCTGAGTGGACCGGCCGGAAATAGAACCCGGGGGCCTCCGGGTAAGAGGCAGGCGCGCTACCCCTACACCACGGGGCTGGCTCTTCCTTGGCTTCACTGTATAAGAAAATCAAGTGAAAACACATGTCAGCAGTAAAGTTGTGAGTGATTCAATCTGTCTGCAACCGAAATAACCAAATGGATTTTTAGCCAAAGCCCGTGCGGTATTCGGTTGATATCACTTCAGGGTCACTTGAAGATGAGTTCACAAAGAGATCGAATAGTAATTTGGTGTTTCATCATCATCATCATCATCATCTGTTTACCCTCCAGGTTCGGCTTTTCCCTCGGACTTAGCGAGGGATCCCACCTCTACCACCTCAAGGGCAGTGTCCTGGAGACTCTTGGTCGGGGGATACAACTGGGGAGTATGACCAGTACCTCGCCCAGGCGGCCTCACCTGCTATGCTGAACAGGGGCCTTGTGGAGGGATGGGAAGATTGGAAGGGATAGGCAAGGAAGAGGGAAGGAAGCGGCCGTGGCCTTAAGTTAGGTACCATCCCGGCATTCGCCTGGAGGAGAAGTGGGAAACCACGGAAAACCACTTCCAGGATGGCTGAGGTGGGAATCGAACCCACCTCTACTCAGTTGACCTCCCGAGGCTGAGTGGACCCCGTTCCAGCCCTCGTACCACTTTTCAAATTTCGTGGCAGAGCCGGGAATCGAACCCGGGCCTCCGGGGGTGGCAGCTAATCACGCTAACCACTACACCACAGAGGCGGACAATTTGGTGTTTCGATAGAGCAATAATAAGGCAGATAGCATTAACAAGTGGTTTCGTGAGCTTTCAGTCACAGCGCCACGTCAAAGATTAGGGGAACTAAAATATGTAAGGCCGGGCTGAGTGGCTCAGACGGTTTTATGAAATAAAATATCATTAACAGCGTATTTTGTTTTCAAGCCATAGCTGTTCCACCAGTTTTGACTGAGTCAGAGAATGGACACTTCTTCCAACACATAAAATTTGAAAACGTTCTATACCAATTTCATTACACTTTTGTAAACATGTCTTTGGATGAAACGAACAAAGTTGTTAAAACTGTTCTATCAAGAGTACTATATCCACCAAACAATGGAAGTGGTGAGATGGCGAAATGGAAGTAAATAAAAGCGGGTGTCATTCTGCCCCTAACAGTTTAAATATTTTTAATAATAATGTTATTTGCTTTACGTCCCACTAACTACTTTTTAAGGTCTTCGGAGACTCCGAGGTGCCGGAATTTAGTCCCGCAGGAGTTCCTTAACGTGCCAGTAAATTTACCGACACGAGGCTGTCGTATTTGAGCACCTTCAAATACCACCGGACTGAGCCAGGATCGAACCTGCCAAGTTGGGGTTAGAAGGCCAGCGCCTTAACCGTCTGAGCCACTCAGCCCGGCATTTTAATATTTCTTATCAGTTGAAACAAGCCTTGTGTTAGCTGTACTAAGTACAAATACTGTTGAGAAGAGGACGTTTTCAGCCCTCAGTGGACTGATGAAAAGAACGGTTATACTTGAATCTACTCAAATAATATTGCTAGTTAAGACTTATTTACCAGTAATGGAGTGTGTCACTGGGGTGTATGGACGAAAAACAAGGCTATCGTTCATTGTTTATCAGCATGTCGTAATTCCGAAGCTAAGATCTTCACGCTTTTGGGAAGTATGTGGGAGAGTTTCATAAAGAGCTATCGTGATTGGAACATTTTAATACTTTCTGACATTTGAGCGGCTGTTGGAAGCCAGATATCTGCGAGGTTCAATCAAAGTTGATACTTGTATTCCTAGATACACCTAGGAAACTGATGGAACACTATTCGATCAATTTGATGTTATTGCTGGGATGTGACGGGACTCATTGATTGAGCTGAAGGTTAAAGAAGTCGTAAACATGATGGCTCATGGACTGGATCACAGGCGAAGCTTTATTGGAAGCAGAGATTCTGCAACACTCCTCCCAACTGTATTCACGAAAATACAGATCATGTTAAAGTAAATGAATAATGAATTTTTATGACCGCATTATACTCGAAATAAACTTTCACCTTTCAAAATTCAACTTAGTTTGTTAAGAATACCTATAGGCAGTGCAACATGTAAAAACATAGAAATTCAAATTTTACACCCCAGACAATTCTGTTCAGCTCTGCTGCGAAATTTCCATTTCCGACTTTGGGTCCCTTTCCACGCAACGGGTCACATATTTAGAAAGATTTAGACCTCTCAAATTACCAATCATATTTACACCAGCTTAGTAATATGTAGAGTAAAAATTAAAGGATGTTTCATCTCGATTAATATTAGAGTAATTGGTGTTGCCCTATATACACACAAAATTCTCTGTGTTAGACTTATAATAAGAAGTTTTCTTAAAACAATACAGCCCTAAGCAATTTTGGCTGGGAAGGAGGAGTGGTGTTAGGCCTGATGATAAAAATACTTATCTCTCTGAAAGCACTTAACATACGACGTTAAATTTCAAATGATGTCGTAGGCGTTACATAATAGAAGGTTTGAAAAAATAACCTCTGGGAGGGTTCAATGCACGTTAAGATCTTGAAACAAAAATATTCATTCTTCCCAAACCGTTTAACGTAGGAAATGACGAATGGCGGTACATATTTTAAATGCTAGGTGTGAAATAGTAACTATTTTAAAACATTCCACAGCTACAGGGTAAACGAAATTCTTCATCCCCCCAAAACTGTTTGACTTACGAAGTTGTAATTTTACAAGAAGGTTGTTTTTTCTTTTATGTCCTAATTGTCAAATATCTAAAAATATTTCTGCCTTAAACGGTTTGTTTGGGGCTGACTCTAAAATTTACAACACTCATTCTACTGAGAGCGTTTCACGTATGAACTTAAAATTCTACATGGAAGAGGGGGGGGGGGAGGGGTGTCATCTATGTTCTAGATGTGAATTAAGAAACATTTTAAAAACGTTTCGCACCACAAATACTGTTTGGCGTCCTAGATGTTATATAAGACAGGCTTTTAAAACATTCGAATTCTGTGGGATTCAAATTAGTTTAAGATCCGAAAATAAATCATCATTCCTCCAAAACTGTTTGACGTACGAACTGCGAGTGAATTTTACGCGGTCAGCCGCAAATGAACTTGCCAAAATTTAAAACCTTCGATGATAACTTTGAGTTTAAAACTATCAAAGCATGGTGTCTTGCTAGTGTTTATATATTTATCCCATTTTTACGACCACTTGCCCTTCCTGACGCCTTTCCTATGTGGAGCGATGTATACAATAATGCGTGTTAATGAGACTGTTTTAGTACTTTGAGCCGTGTGTAAACAAATTTATGGATTAAGATGAATACAAGTACCCAGTCCCCGAACTAGACACGTAGATGCAATCCTTGGTCCGTCCAGAAATCAAACCTAGAGCCTTCTGAACTGAAGGCCACCACGTTTACTATTCAGCCAAGGAGCCATGTCCTGAAAAATGAATAAAAAGAAGAAGAAGAAGAAGAAGTTCCGTGCCCTTAATCTAATATGGTGTCCCGCTACACCTCCAAAAAACGAGGAACAGAACGTTGATTTCCGTCTACTACAGGTGATAGCGCTAAAGGAACAATGCCACATATTAATGTCTTAATGTTCTTCATGTCCGTCTCTGTGGTGTATTGGTTAGCGTGATTAGCTGCGACTCCCGGAGGTCCGGGATCGATTCCCTGCTCTCCCACGAAATTTGAAAAGTGGTACGAGGGCTGGAATGGGGTCCACTCAGCCTCGGGAGGTCAACTGAGTAGAGGTGGTTTCGATTCCCATCTCAGCCATCCTGGAAGTGGTTTTCCGTGGTTTCCCACTTCTCCTCCAGACAAATGCCGGAATGGTACCTAACTTAAGGCCACGGCCGCTTCCTTCCCTATTCCTTGCCTGTCCCATCCAATCTTCCCATCCCTCCACAAGGGCCCTGTTCAGCATAGCAGGCGAGGCCGCCTGGGCGAGGTACTGGTCATTCTCCCCAGTTGTATCCCCCGACCAAGAGTCTGAATCTCCAGGACACTGTCCTGAGGCGGTAGAGGTGGGATCCCTCGCAGAGTCCGAGGGAAAAACCGAACCTGGAGGGTAAACAGATTACGAACGAACGAACGAACGAACGAATGTTCTTCATGTTCTTAATATATATTTTGAATGTTATTCTTAGAATAGTATTTCAGTGCGATGGGAATTTAATTACAATATTACTTTTATTGTAAAAAATAACTATTTCTTTACATACCTCCATAGGTGCCACTCAGAGTCACTGCACACTGGAACAAATAAAGCTAGCTTCAGTAAGATGTACAAGAGGATATTGACAAGAGATGAAAAGTTCCATGCTTTCAAAATTAAATTTTACAGGCTAATCTTAATCTTATGATTTAAGGGCAAAATTGACTAAAATGGCTCAAGATTATCATTTAATATAGTAATGTTCACAACAGCATTGTTCTTGAAGTGTATTTTCAGCTTATTATGTCGTGTTTAGTACATGATAGTACATTAGGAAAGGATGTCAAGTACAGAAAAAGAATGACCAACTTCACACTGGTGGGATCGAAACTCAGCAGCTCAGATCCTTTTCAACAGAACACAAAGGACCTACGACACCACAGCTCAACTCGTAGAGCACCTGACGCGAAATTCGGATGGTTGAAGGTTCATATACTATGGGTGTACATTCTTTTTCTGTACTCAACATCTCCTTGGAATGCACTAACCACGACGTAATAAGTTCAAGGTGTAATTAAGGTTAATATTTTTCCTTCTTCAGCATGATTTGTCCCGCTGACTCGCGGAATCGCTGATATGTATACGACTCCTCCATCCATTTCTATTGAATACGTTCTCCAAATCCATGTTTTTGAGATCCGCGTTGAAAGAGTCCTTCCACCTCGTAGGAGGCCTACCTATTCTTCTTTTCTCGGGAGAAGAGTCTTCTTCCCACATCAGCATTCCTCTCATAACGTGGCCTAACCATCTTAGTTGTGCTTGTCTTGAACACTAGTCACCGTTACCCAGTCCCGCATAGTTTCATGTTTCATCCTATCCTTCCCTGACATGCTGCTCTGCCACTCCAGTTTTCTTCCAGAGCTTTTTGCCACTGGCACAGTTTACAAGTCATGCGTTTTAAATAAAACTCTTGGGGTTTGGAGATATCATCTTGCCTCACAGGGCTCCCGCAACTGCTCTCAATTTATACCAGCTAGATTGACTCTTTTCCTGATCTCACTTCCTATTCCATCATCATTCTGCACCTATAAACCTAGATATCTTAAAGCTTCTGTCAATGGCACAGATTTTTCTAGAAAATAGGTCACAGAGAATTAGATTAGGCGAGGCTTTATCTGACCCTATAATAATTAAGAGGCGAATTACTCAAGGCAGTATTATTGGACCTTTATGTTTCCTTATATCATCATCATCATCATCTGTTTACCCTCCAGGTTCGGCTTTTCCCTAGGACTCAGCGAGGGATCCCACTTCTACCGCCTCAAGGGCAGTGTCCTGGAGCTTCAGACTCTTGGTCGGGGGATACAACTGGAGAGAATGACCAGTACCTCGCCCAGGCGGCCTCACCTGCTATGCTGAACAGGGGCCTTGTGGAAGGATGGGAAGATTGGAAGGGATAGACAAGGAAGAGGGAAGGAAGCGGCCGTGGCTTTAAGTTAGGTACCATCCCGGCATTCGCCTGGAGGAGAAGTGGGAAACCACGGAAAACCACTTCCAGGATGGCTGAGGTGGGAATCGAACCCACCTCTACTCAGTTGACCTCCCGAGGCTGAGTGGACCCCGTTCCAGCCCTCGTACCACTTTTCAAATTTTTGTGGCAGAGCCGGGAAACGAACCCGGACCTCCGGGGGTGGCAGCTAATCACGCTAACCACTACACCACAGAGGCGGTCATGTTTCCTTACATATACCGTAAAATGGGGTTACTTTGAACACATTCAAACTTTATTGTGTAACCCCTCAAATATTCTTAATTATTTTAAATGGATCAGTGCAGCCAGGTAGGGGGACTAGGGACCTCAAATGATTGTGCATATCAAAATTTATCACAACTGTATTTATTATATATAATAAAAATAAAAGTCAGTGTTCAAAGTTACCCTGCAATTGGGGTAACTTTGAACAAACATAATTTTTTTATTGCAGTTCAAAGTTAAACTCTGTGAGGGTAACTTTGATCAACAAGATTGTTTTAAAATGGAATTGGCGATTGAATAATGTTGCATTAAGATGAAATACCATGCAAATATGGGTAAATTAAGCTGACATTTTAAAATAAAGGTGGTAAAATATTTTACAATTATTTTCATAAATCAAAAGAACGGAACACTGTTGAATGAAATCTTTGGGGTCACTACTGTCTATAGAAGGGTTTTCTGGTACACTGCCAGTTCCTGCTAGCTGAAAAGTAAAAAAACAACCAACATTGTTGTTGTGTTTGTTTCTCACTTTGTTGCTAAGCGTTTGTACGGGGCCGGGCTGAGTGGCTCAGACGGTTAAAGCGCTGGCCTTCTAACCCCAACTTGACAGGTTCGATCCTGGCTCAGTCCGGTGGTATTTGAAGGTGCTCAAATACGTCAGGCTCGTGTCGGTAGATTTACTGGCACGTAAAAAAACTCTTGCGGGACTAAATTCCGGCACCTCGGCGTCTCCAAAAACCGTAAAAGAGTAGTTAGTGAGACGTAAAACAAATAACATTATTATTATTATTATTAGTTCCTACGGGAATGGAAAAATGCGTGCTAGCCATTCTCATTGTCATTCTGCCATTCGTGAGAGTATTCACAGCTTCCTCCAAGTTCTGCAAAGAGTAAGTCTTGTTTGGACAGGAATGAGCTTTACGGACGTATCTCTTTGGCATTTTAGAACTGAAAAATATAACCAATCTACTTTGCAACACCTACAATCACACCTTGTAGTAGAGATCAACAATAAGCTTCAGATAAAAAGAAAGGCATTATCAGTAGAAAATAATTTTTGTGTTTGGGGTAACTTTGAAAAGTGTTCAATGTTACCCCATTTTAGGTCAGAAAATGTCCGAATAAATATTTTCTGATATAACCGAGAGATATGTACATCCACTTCAAAAATCATATATATTATATTTAAAAGACATATTGAAAACTGTGATACAAATGTTTTCTGAAGATCAAAGTCGATACATACTTTCAAGCGCATAAAAGTAGTCACATGTGAAAATATTAATCAAATTTACCCGCCATTTTAAACATCCGCCAAAGAACACACAATTGCCAACAGCTGCAGGCAGTGGTACCAATGTGCTCAAAAAATATATCCTTAATATCCCAAACAGAAATTTACCTTAATATATTTCTTCAATAGTATTTATAACAGTAAATACAATTTCCAGGAAAAGTGTTCAATGTTACACCATTGTTCAAAGTAACCCCGTCTTACGGTATATATATATAAATGATATGAGTAAAGAAGTGAAATCAAGAGCTAAGGCTTTTTGCTGATGATGTTATTCTGTATAGATTAAAAAAATAGTTTCAAGATTGTGAGCAACTGTAAAATGACCTTGATAATGTTGTGAGACGGACAGTAGGCAATGTTATGATGATAAACGGGGTTAAAAGTCAGGTTGTGGGTTTCACAAATAGGAAAAACCCTCTCCGTTTTAATTACTGCGTTGATGGGGTGAAAGTTCCTGTTTGGGGAGCATTGTATCTAGGTGGAAATAATAGGAAAGATCTTCATTGGGGTAATCACATAAATGGGGTTGTAAATAAAGGGAACAGATCTCTACACATGGTTATGAGGGTGTTTAGGGGTTGTAGTAAGGATGTAAAGGAGAGGGCATATAAGGTTCCGGTAAGACCCCAACTAAACTATGGTTCCAGTATATGGGAACGTCACCAGGATTACTTGATTCATGAACTGGAAAAAATCCAAAGAAAGCAGCTCGATTTATTCTGGGTGATTTCCGACAAAAGAGTAGCGTTACAAAAATGTTGCAAAATTTGGGCTGGGAAGACTTGGGAGAAAGAAGATGAGCTGCTCGACTAAGTGGTGTGTTTCGAGCTGTGAGCGGAGGGATGTCGTGGAATAACATTAGTAGACGAATAAGTTTGAGTGGTATCTTTAAAAGTAGGAAAGATCACCATATAAAGTTGGAATTAAAGAGGACAAATCGGGGCAAATATTCGTTCATAGGAAGGGGAGTTAGGGATTGGAATAACTTACCAGGGAGATGTTCAATAAATTTCCAATTTCTTTGCAATCATTTAAGAAAATGCTAGGAAAGAACAGATAGAGAATCTGCCACCTGGGCGACTGCTCTAAATGCAGATCAGGATTGATTGATTGATTGATTGATTGATTGATTGATTGATTGATTGATTGATTGATTGATTGATTGATTGATTGATTGATTCCCCTGGAAAGGTGTCAGTCGAGTTACTCCACATGGTATGTATTCAGTTTCATCCTACTCAGTCTCATACCTCTGCTCTCGAGAGCAGACTTCCATATTTCCGATGAAACATCCAGTTCTCGAGATAATTCAGCACACATTGCAACGTCGTCGGCATACAGCATGGACCAAGGGGCTTTTTATCTGATCCGTTCAGATATTGCGTCCATAAGCATGGCAAAAAATGAACTGGACTAAGGACTAATTGCTGAACCCTGATGAAGTCCGACTTTGATACTTGTTCTTTCTTCAGGTCCGCGCCTTACATATGTATACCTGTTAGTGTACATATCTTGGACTACCCTGTTGTACTTCTCTGGAACTCCTTTATCCCGCAAGCGATTCCATATATCCTGTTGTCGAACTCTGTCCTATGATTTTTCCAAGTCGATGAACATGCAGTGCAACTCTGTCCTACCTGTCGTTCCTCGCCCAGACGTGAAGCCGAACTGTTCTTTACTAATAACAACTTAATTCCTGACCCATCATTCAATTTCATTTTGTAGCTCACCAGGACCTACCTGTATCGGTGCGACGTAAATCAAACTGATCCCCCTGCAATTATTCCATGGGGCAATATCCTCCTTATTTTAATAGATGGGAACTAAACACACTCAGCCTCCATTAATCTGGCATCCGCTCTGTTTGTGTGATCTTTCTGAATAAGCCTTCAAGGCAAAGTTCTCCTATACTGTCTTAAGATTTTCTACACTCTATGGGTATATTGTAGCCGGCCCCGTGGTGTAGGGGTAGCGTGCCTGCCTCTTACCCGGAGGCCCAGGGTTCGATTCCCGGCCAGGTCAGGGATTTTTACCTAGACCTGAGGGCTGGTTCGAGGTCCACTCAGCCTACGTGATTAGAATTGAGGAGCTATCTGACGGTGAGATGGCGGCCCCGGTCTAGAAAGCCAAGAATAACGGCCGAGAGGATTCGTCGCGCTGACCACACGACACCTCGTAATCTGCAGGCCTTCGGGCTGAGCAGCGGTCGCTTGGTAGGCCAAGGCCCTTCAAGGGCTGTAGTGCCATGGGGTTTGGTTTGGTTTTTATGGGTATATTGTGAGCGCCAACAGACTTTCCGTTCTTCACCCCATAAACCACAGTAAGTACCAAGATTTTGCGTTATATTTTACCTCCAAAGCCAAAGTTCCTAAATATTAAATTCGAACAAATGAGTTCGTTTAATTCCATTTCAGTTTGGAAAACGGCGACAAACTGTGTTGAGGTAACAGTGACAAAATTAATTGGTCTACAAATTGCAAAATATGATTATTTTTCATTTCATGTTGGATTTTGAAATACTTTAGATTCACGCTTAACGTAATAATAGGAAGTATGTTGAATTTATGAAGTTCTTATACAGCAAAATGAAATGGCGTATGGCTTTTAGTGCCGGGAGTGTCCGAGGATAAGATCGGCTCGCCGGATGCAGGTCTTTTGACTTGATTCCCGTAGGCGACCTGCGCGTCGTGATGTGCATGAAATGATGATGAAGACGACACACACACACACCCAATCTCCGTGCCAGCGAAATTAACCAATTATGGCTAAAATTGCCAACCCTCCCGGGAATGGAACCCGGGGCCCCTGTGACCAAAGGCCAGCATGCTATCCATTTAGCCATGGAGCCGGACTCTTATACAGTATCTTGGATGTGATTACTTTTGGAACAGTGAAATTGATTCACATATAATGAATGAATGAATGAATGAATGAATGAATGAATGAATGAATGAATGAATGAATCAATCAATCGATCAATCAATCAATCAATCAATCAATCAATCAATCAATCAATCAATCAATCAATCAATCAATCAATCAATCAATCAATCAATCAATCAATCAATCAATCAATCAATCAATCAATCAATCATCACTGATCTACATTTAGAGCTGTCGAACAGGTGGCACATTCCCTAGCAGTTGTTTACCTAGTCTTTCTTAAATAATTTCAAAGTGGGTCTTAGAGAGTCGATGGGATAGGTAAAGGCTAGGAGTGGAAAGAATGTGACCGTAGTCGCTCAGAATCCTGTAGCGTCTTTATAGTTGCTAAAATTATTAACGCAAGTTGTCCCTTTGGAAATTACATTAGTAGTAGTAGTAGTAGTAGTAGTAGTAGTAGTAGTAGTAGTAGTAGTAGTAGTAGTAGTAGTAGTAGTCGTAGTAGTAGTAGTAGTATTTTTCGGATCAGACAATAAGTAATATGTGAAACCTTTGCAACTTAAGTTCCCTTTCAGAATACTATATGTCTTCATAGTCTCCCGCGCTAGAGAGAGTAGAACTCACACACGAGGGAAAGTTTAGTTGATCAAACTACAGCCCTACATCGTGTTCCATGACTGAAATCACCACACAGTATTCTTCACTTACAGCATTTAGATATTCCATTTTGCTGAAAGGTTTCCTCGCCAAATCTAATAACCTAACAAAAAGCCGGCATGAGTGGCTCAGGCGATTCAGGCTCAGGTTCTCTGACCCCAACTTGGCAGATTCGATCCTGACTCAGTCCAGTGGTATTTTAAGGTGCTCAAATACGTTAGCCCCGTGTCGGTAGATTTGCTGGCACGTAAAGAGTACTCCTGCTACTATTACTACTACTACTACTACTTACTTCTGTACCGAGCTCGATAGCTGCAGTCGCTTAAGTGCGGCCAAAATCCAGTATTCGGGAGATAGTGGGTTCGAACTCCACTGTCGGCAGCCCTGAAGATGGTTTTTCGTGGTTTCCCATTTTCACACCAGGCAAATGCTGGGGCTGTACCTTAACTAAGGCCACGGCCGCTTATTTCCCAGTCCTAGCCCTTTCCTGTCCCATCGTCGCCATAAGACCTATCTGTGTCGGCGCTACGTAAAGCCAATAGCAAAAAAAAAAAAAAAATTACTTCTGTTTACCCTCCAGGGTCGGTTTTCGGTTTTTTCCTCGGACTCAGCAAGGGATCCCACCTCTACGGTCTCAAGGGCAGTGTTCTGGAGCTTCAGACTCTGGGTCGGGGGATGTAACTGGGGAGAATGGCCAGTACTTCGCCCAGGCAGCCTCACCTGCTATGCTGAACAGGGGCCTTGTCGGGGGAAAAGGGAAGCTGCCATGACCTAAAGTTAGGTACCATTCCGGCATTTGCCTGGAAGAGAAGTGGGAAACCATGGAAAACCACTTTCAGAATGGTTGAGGTGGGAATCGAACCCCCTGTACTCAGTTGGCTTCCCGAGGCTGAGTGGACCCCGTTCCAGCCCTCGTACCACTTTTCAAATTTCGTGGCAGAGCCAGGAATCGTTACCGGGCCTCCGGGGGTGGCAGCTAATCACACTAACCACTACACCACAGAGGCAGATAAGAGAACTCCTATGGAGCAAAATTCTCGCACTTCGGAGTCTCCGAAAACCGATAAAGTACTCGTATTTAGTGGTACGTATAGCCTATAACATTAGTATCATTCTAATAAGAACTGGATCTATGAAAATTTTGCCAATGCATTTGGTTTGTACTCGTAACTTCAATACGAGGAATGCTAGGAATCTTACTGTATACTTGAGTAGTTTTGTGGAAGAGGTCACAGCCCGCCTTGAAGGAAGTTCAGAACTTAGAGTTTTGTAACCTCAATAATAATATTATTGGTTTTATGTCACTGTGACTACTTTACCGGTTTTCGGACACGCCGAACTGCCGGAATTTTGTCACGCAGGAATTACTTTAAGTGCCGGTAAATATTCTGACACGTGGTTGACGTATTTAACGCCACTGGGCGGAGCCAACTTGAGCTCAGAAGGCCAGCAGTCGTCGTAGGGTGTCCATACGTCCTCTTTTCCCGGACACGTCTTCTTTTATGGGGCAAAAATGTACGGACAGAGTTTTCGAAAATTTGGCAGATATCTTCGTTTCTTTGGAGTGGGGACTGGGAACAAAATTTTAATTTTAATTTTCTAGTGCGAAGATCATTCAGTCATACAATCACGATTATAGACGCGATGAATGTGGAAATTCTGTTTTCTTTCCTAAATGTCTGCTTGCTCCGCGGTGTAGGGGTAGCGTGCCTTCCTTTTACTCGGAGGCCTTCGGTTCAGTTCACGGCCAGGTCATGGATTTTTACCTGTATCTGATGGATGATTGGAAGTCCGCTCTTTCTACGTGATGACAATTGAGGAGCTCTCTGACGGTTAGATGACGGCCCCGGTCTAGGAAGCCAGGAATAACGGTCGATAGGATCCGTCGTGCTGACCACACGACACATCATACTC
This sequence comes from Anabrus simplex, assembly GCF_040414725.1. Classification (NCBI taxonomy): domain Eukaryota; kingdom Metazoa; phylum Arthropoda; class Insecta; order Orthoptera; family Tettigoniidae; genus Anabrus; species Anabrus simplex. Next base: position 1,596,557,395 of record NC_090265.1, on the reverse strand, counting down.
TGCAGGGCTGAGCAGCGGTCACTTGGTAGGCCATGGCCCTTCGGGGCTGTTGCGCCATGGGGTTTGGTTTGGTTTTTAGTTAATGTCCAATGGACGGAAGAAAAATAATTTGACACAAAATCAGTAATAAGGGCTCAATGCAATTTTCGAACTTTCAAGCACTGGAATGTCATAAATGTTTGTCAGGTAACAAAAAGTTGCATAAAGAAATGGATTCTCCAAATTACTCGTGGTGTCGAAATAAATACGGATATTGTAATAATGGGAAATGTCATAGAGAAAGCAATGTCAGAACTGATTAACAACAATGCAACAATATTCTTCATAGCTTAATTTGGAGCTTAAATAAATGCTCAGTAATTGTACATTACTCTAAACCATTGTATTATGTCGGTTTAACCAATAATATGACCAAATACCTTGGACAACAGTATTGAATTTAAAAATCATATATAAGGCCTTTAGGAATTGGTTGATGATGCTTGAGTAAGTCAGAAATGCAAGTGTCTCCTTTTCTACCTGTAAGATTTGGTCAACCTAGCTCTACCGCCTAAGGTATTCAGGCCTTCCATTATGCAAGCCTTCACTTACAGAGTTTTGGAACAGTACAATTTATGAGTTAAGTAATATTGGCACATGGATGTTACAATAAAAGTTATTTTGATACGAAATATTGTTGCAGATAGGTTGAGAATATTTAATAATCATGCACATGTTTTTGATAAATTTAGACTTAGAGACTTTTAGAATCGAACGACTCAAATATGTTAGTGTAGTTCTCTCGCTATAAAAAGCCAAATTTACAAGCAGACAGTTAGAAATTGGCCTAGATTTTAATTTACCACTGTCCTACATATAAGAAAATTTTCCTTCTCGTTTACTATGAATACCGGTATCTAAAATTCATGGTTTGTACATATTTAGGGTATTTATTGTCCAGTCTTACTGTAAAATGATAAACTATGGATAGCAAGGGCCTTAGCATGGATTTAAACATAGTTAAAACTGTATATTATTTAATTACCGTAATTCTTTTACAATTACTAAAATGTTCATATATTTTCATAATTACGATATATGTTGGTAGATGCGGAGAGAAAATGAAAGCGAACAGAAATCCAAAAGACACTACTATTCACCACTGTCCTAGGATGGCACTTTATTGTACTAAAATATAAAACTTGTAATAAATTGTGTTAATATTCTTAATAGTGAGTTTATTTTGAGTTTAAACGTCAATTTTCACCACTTTCCTAAAGAAAAACATTAGTAATAACCGGTTGAAGGCAGCCTTACAGATATATGTATAAAATAAACCCATGGTGCAACAGCGCCGAAGACCCTTGGTTTATCAAGCGACTGGTGTTCAGTCCGAAGGCCTGCAAGTTATGAGATGTCATGTGTGGTCGGCGAATATTCTGGTCATTATTCTTGGCTTCCTAGACCGATAAATCCTCAGTTGAAATCACGTAGGTTGACTGATCTAGAACCAGCCCTCAGATCCAGGTAAAAAACACTGACCTGGTCGGGAATCGAACCCGGGGTCTCTGGGTATAAGACTGACTAGTTACCCCTACATTACAGGGCCGTCACAGGTTTTACACATGCAGATCATAATCTTAAAATATTTCCCTGTACTTTACAAACTATTTATGTTATTTCATTAAATCCTTAAATTGCTAGTGCTTGCCAAAATCAGTTGCCTGTTTTTGGATATAATTATCTTTACACAGACCTACAGGACATGACACACTTTTCAAACACTGCCTAAATTGCTCACGTTATCCCGGAGGTTAGTATACATTAATAACTTATTGTAAGCAGATCATTGTAACAAAGTACTGGATCACGGAACAGGTAGATTATGGAATATGACAGTGTAACACTACTACTTACCAGAAAGAGTACTGGCAGCACGCCAGAATAGGCCCAGGGCGGAGCCATGCCTCAGCCGATGAAAAAGCAGAGTGAATGACTTGGCACCTGCTGAACTTATTTATACTGCTAGGCTTATCGTCTCTCTGATTTCCGTGAAGATATTGGGTTCAGGGGTGAACAGAACTCAGTGTTCTTCTCAACTCCTTGTCCTCTGAACCGAACTGTGAGTAAGGTGAAGGTAAAAATCATATGTACTCCAAAATGTCATCGAAGGAATACGATCCGACCCAGTAAGTGTCTCGGATGACAGGAGAAACAGTTTCTTACCTACCTTCTTCAATTTAGACAAGTAACGAGTAATATTTTTCTCCCTCTCTATCTATATTACGCACTCATGTCCATATAAACCAGAACACCACGAGAGACTAGAGATAGGAAGTTCATATTCACAGAAGATGTGATTAGTATTTTCTAAAGAAATGACTAGTATTTGAACCATGTCGGCCCTCAGGTTCAAGGTCCGCATCGATATTTCGGCGCACCAGCACCGACTGTTAAAATGTGCATGCGGCTCTTGTTGTCGCTCTAAACCGAAGATAATAGATCAGTGTGACTTTAACAGACGTGCAGGATGCCTCGCAGACGTATGCGAGAACCGTACCGTCAAATGAGTGAGTTTGAAAGAGGGCGCATTAGTGGCGTGAAAGACGTGATGCATCCATCAGGGAAATTGCTTCTCGTGTGGGACAAAGTGTGTCGGCAGTGCAACGGGTGTGTACAGAATGGTTCACAGAAGACCGTAGAACACGACGAGGTGGGTCTGGTCGCATCACCCAATACCCCCACCACCCCCACCCAGAGGATCGACACCTCATCCGAATGGCATTGCAGGAAAGATCTGCACCATCCTCGGCTCTGGCGCAACAGAGGAACTGTGTAACAGATCGTACACTATCAGGTGTGACAGTCCGCCGCCGTTTATTACGGTCTGGGTTACGGGCGCGTCGTCCGCTTCTCCGCCTACCTTTGACTAGTGTGCGTAAACATGCGAGACTGCAATGGTGTACGGAACGACGTCACAGGGGCCAGGAATGGCAGCAGATGGTGTTTTCGGACGAAAATGATGGCCGGATTTTGGTTCGCAGCAGACAGGGGGAGAGGCATCGCATTGACTGCATTCGAACAAGACATACAGTGCCAGCTCAAGGCCTTATGGTGTGGGGTGCTATTGGGTATAACCACAAATCACAGTTGGTGCGTGTCCAGGGCACTGTGACTAGTTTGACCTGCACGAATGACATCCTGCGACCCGTAGCCATACCCTTCCTGCAGACACCCCGGATGCTATATTTGAGCAGGAAAATGCTCGACCACATGTTGTTGCACGAACACGTGCCTTTTTATTGTCACAGGATGTCAAAATGCTGCCCTGGCCCGCCCGATCACCGGACTTGTCACCAACTGAAAATGTGTGAGATATGTCGAAATGACCACACGAAATGGATTTTCAAGAACACGTACATAGAATAAGAAAATGGAAATTGAAATCTATTCATTTAACATGATTTTGAGAAAGACAGTTGAGACTTGATTTGTATGTGCCTTGTATTGCACTTTAATTGCAGCATTATACTACGAAAGTGTGGTTGAGGGATATGACTTAAAACTGGAAACCTCCGAGTTCGGTTGGACTCTACAGTTCCAGAGATCAGCCGGAAAGTGTTGTTAATTTGGACTCGATCTTTTCGTGTAACTTATGAACACTAATTTCAACTAGAACGCTAAAAAGTATGTTACTCAACATGTCATTGGTGTGGCAGGCTACTGTCATACAAAGAACCACTCTGAGAATTATTGTATCAGACAGCGTCGCAAGCAGGCTTTAGGTCACTGAATCCTGTTGCTTTGCCATCCTGTACATTAAAGTGGGACGTCCATTAGATCTTATTTTGTTAGTTACCTTAACAATAACATTCATTGCCGAGGAGAAGTAGCATGTTTAGCTCATAAATTCTCCTTTTGAACAATATAATGGTCCGCCTCTGTGCTGTAGTGTTTAGTGTGACAAAATGTGAAAAGTGGTACGAGGGCTGGAACGGGGTCCACCCGGCCTCGGGAGATCAACTGATTAGAGATGGGTTCGATTTCCCCCTCAGTCATCCTGGAAGTGGTTTTCCATGGTTTCCCACTTATCCAGGCAAATGCCGGGATAGTACCTAACTTAAGGCCACGGCCGCTTCCTTCCCTCTTCCTTGTCTATCCCTTCCAATCTTCCCATCCATCCGCAAGGCCTCGGTTCAGCATAGCATGTGAGGCCGCCTGTGCGAGGTAGTGGTCATCCTCCCCAGTTGTATCACCCGACCCAGAGTCTGAAGCTCCAGGATACTACCCTTGAGGCGGTAGAGGTGGGATCCCTCGCTGATTCCGAGGGAAAACCGACCCTGTAGGGTAAACAGATAAAGAAGAAGAAGAAGAAGAAGAAGAAGAAGAAGAAGAACATAATGTACCAAAGCTATTTTAATTCGGCCAGGCATCAACATTTCCATGAGTCGACAACAAGCAATGCTCCATTTAGGCAACTCTATCTCTTTCCGCATTAATGGGAATTTCAGGCAGGTTCTTTATCCGTTTTCTTATACATATCTGCAAAAAGAAAGAAACAACCTGTATAGACTATCGGTAAGTAAGTTGTGTGCTCAATAGTGAGCCCTCTGTTCAGGAAGTTTATTTTTCGGAAGCTGCACAAACCGTTTGTTGTACACAGACTTGGCAAATGTCATGGGATAGTCACCTAATAGCGTTCGGGGCCTGCTCTGGCCCTGCGAACTGCAGTGAGACGCCATGGAAGTGAGTCGACAAGTGCCTGGTAGTCCTCTGGACGCAGCTGACACCAAATCGTTTGCAGAGCGGCCGCCAATGCTGGTTTGTTCGTGGGTGCATGATCCATGGCACGGAGCCTGCGTTCCAGGACATCCCAGATATGCTCGATAGAGTTCATATCGGGCTCCTGGGTGGCCATGGCAGTCATTAGACCTCCGCTGCACGTTCCTGGAACCATTCCCGAGCGACGTGGGAGCGATGTGGCGGCGCGTTATCATCTTGAAACACCGCAGAACCGTCTGGGCGCGGGAAGGCCAAAAATGGGTGGAGATGGTCTCCGAGCAGCTCAACATACCGCGTACCATTCAATGTTTCTTCCAGAACAACTAGGGGCCCATTCCATACCAAGAAAATGCACCCCAGACCATAACAGAGACACCAGCGCCCTGGACCACACCTTCGAGGCGGGCGGGATCCATCGCTTCATGTGGTCTGCGCCATACACGGTGCCTCCCATCGGCATGGTGCAGTTGAAATCGTGATTCGTCCGACCATATCACGTTACGCCATTGTTCTAGTGTCCATCCCTGGTGACTGGCGACAAATGCGCGTCGTTGTGCCCGATGACGTTGGGTTAACAGTGTCGCCCGTGTGCGGCACCGGCTCCAACACCCTGTGTTGAATTGAGCCGTGATTTGTTGCACGGTTGCCCGTCTGTCACTACTGACAATCCGTCTCAGATGTCGCCGGTCACGGTCATCGAGGTTGGCTGGACGGCCGGTCGTTCGTCTGTTGTGGACGGTGAAACCCGCATTCAGTCATTCACGATACACCCTGCACACGGTTGATCGCGTGAAGCCGAATTCCCGCACCACTTCCGAAATCGCACTTCCCATCCGTCGGGCACCGACCAGCATACCCCGTTCGAACGGTGTCAGCTCACGACGACGTTCCATGTTACACCGGTCACATGCACAGCCACTGCATACAAGGTCTCCTAGTCTCCTATACAACTGCCGCTGGCACAGGGGGCGTGTGGTGCGCAGACAACACACCTGCACATCAGTGCTCCGCTATCCCATGACATTTGCTCAGTCAGTGTAATCTGTCATTGACTTGAGTAAATTCTAAGGAATACCTACATTTTCAACACTCTGTTCAGCATGCGTCAATATGTCGAAACCTTTTGCAGTGGCTTTCATCGGAACAATATCACACATTTCTCCCGCTACTTCTAAGTTATTATATACACGTCTTATAAATGTACTAATAGGCCTAGCTATGTTCGTCTGTACTTTCATCCAGTGTCAAAGCAGGTGTAATGTAACTATTTAGAATATCCTGAGTGGTGGTTTTGGGCAGGTTCTGCGACATCCGGAATCCACTGGCCCCTGGACGAGGCCTGATCCGGTGAGTGACGTCACAGTGCGGTGCTAGCTAAGAGCGTGCTCGTAACTTTATTTGACTAAGAGCGTGCTCTTAACCGTACACTGGCTACGTGTTCAGGCTTAGCCTTACAGGCACCGCGTTTGATCCTCCCAAATTCAATCCCAAAATCAGCAAGCTGTACCCAACTGATAACGTGATTATTGTCAAGAGTGTAGGCTTAATCTAACAGATACGGATTCGACTCCAAGCTTAACTTTACAGGTCCTGGATTCAACCGTAGGCTTAAGGGTGTTAGCTTTACAGACCCAAGTGTGATACCCAAGAATACCAGCTTAATCTAACTACCAACGTGAGCACGCATTCGACGCCACGCTTAACTTCACCACGACGTTACACACTCAAGTTTGAGAGTCGATTCAGGCTTAACCTAACTAGACAAGATAAGGCATGGTCCAGGAGCTTTGGTGTTGACATGGGTTCAAGCTGAACTTGAAACAAGATGGCAGCAACAAATAGGACTAGGGAGATGGTGAAAGGTGTAATACTCATGCTTTATTTATAGGGGGCGTAATCTTGGGAAGCATCTTTGAGGTACGCAGCTAAGCAACTGTGGAGTCATTACTCCTCCTCTGCATAAACTTAGTAGCGTATGACTACCTCCTCCTCATCCTGAGTGCAAGCTTAACATAACAGGCACGGATTCGACTCCAAGCTTTACCTTACAGGCTTTGGATTCGATTCTAGGCTTAACCTTATAAGAGCTGTACATATGTTCCTTGATGAAAGTAGGAGTTAAATTGAGGTAACAGTAGTGGTGGTTAAAGGGATAGGCTTATTGGAACAAAAATAAATCAATAATATTTAAGTTTATATATATATTATAACAACTGTGATACAGCTATAAAATGCGTTTACTACTAAGTATGGTAGCACTATCTTACTATATTTACGGATCTTTCATACAATACATACAGTATATTTACAAAAATATGTATTACATTCTAAGATATGTACAGTCATCTGTAAAGTAAGACATCTTAAAATTAACGCTTACTAAAAAGTACATAGCTCTAGTGTAATATTAATAAAGCTATTAATATTAATAACAGCTATTTGCGTATGTAAAATAGGTGGATTATTATGTAAATAATTTTCATAATTTTGTAAACTTAGCTCATTCAGAACTATATTACGTATTTTTAATACCTTTTCATTTCTTTAATTGCGGTTCATCTGAAGGCATAATGCAATATGATTTGGATTTAGTACCTTTAAATGAACCTATGATATTTCTAGCACATTCGTCTCTCATCGTACCTAGAAAGGTTTTGTTGAATTGTGGTAGATTGTAAACATTGTTTAGAGGATAGTTACTAGTATCAAACCTACCTAAGTCTGGCTTTATATCATAGTAATAGTCATCAGTATTGATTTGGTATGTAAATGAATCGGTATCTGTGTAGAGTAATGTTACATTATGAGCGTAGGATCATATAATGGAATTCATACATCAGTGTTTTAGCTAATTCAAGTACAGCAAAGGCAACGTAGGTAGGTTTGTTGTACTTGAATTCAACACGATAAAAATAAATCAATCAACACAGATCTGCATTTAGAACAGTCGCCCAGGGAGCAGATTCCCTATCCGTTGTTTTCCAGCTTTTCCTTAAATGGTTTTAAATAAATTGGAAATTTATTGAACATCCCCATTTGTAAGTTATTCTAATCCCTAAACCCCCTTTTTAAACGAATATTTGCGCCAATTTGTCCACTTGAATTACTGTTTACCTTCATATTGTGATCTTTCCTACTTTTAAAGACAACCATTCAAATTTATTCGACTTCTAATGTAATTCCACGCTGACAGCTCAGAACATACCACTTAGTCGAGTCCCAGGTCTTCCCAGCCCAAACTTTGCAACATTTTTGTAACGTTACTCTTCTGTCGGAAATCACCCAGAACAAATCGAGCTACATTTCTTTGGACTTTTCCAGTTCATGAATTAAGTAATCCTACTGAGAGTCCCATTCACTGGATCCATACTCTAGTTGGGGTCTTACCAGAGACTTATATGCCCTCTCCTTTACATCCTTACAACAACCTCCTAAACACCCTCATAACCATGTGCACAGATCTGTACCATTTATTTACAATTCCATTTATGTGATCACCCCAATGAAGACCTTTTCGTATATTAACACCTAGATACTAACGATGATCCCCAAAAGTAACGTCCAACCCATCAACGCAGTAATTAAAACAGAGAGGATATTTTCTATTTGTGAAACTCACAACCTAAATTTTAACCCTGTTTATCATCATGCCATTGTGTACTGTCCTTCTCACAACATTATCGAGGTCATGTTGCAGTTGATCACAACCTTGTAACTTATTTATTACCATATACAGAATAACATCATCCGCAAAAAGCCTTTTTTCTGATACCACTTCTATAGTCATATCATTTATATATATAAGAAAATATAAAGGTCCAATAATACTGCCTTGAGGAATTCCCCTCTTAATTATTACAGGGCCACATAAAGCATTGCCTACTCTAATTCCTGAGATCTATTTTCTAGAAATATAGCAACCGATACAGTCACTCTTTTATCTAGTCCAATTGCACTCATTTTTGACATTAGTCTCCCATGATCCCCAGTATCAAATGCTTTAGACAGGTCAATCGCGATACAGTCCATTTGACCTCCTGAATCGAAGACATGCGCTATATCTGGCTGGAATCGTACAAGTTGAGTTCCAGTGGAATAACCTATAGTAAACACGAACTGCCTTCTATCGAACCAGTTATTTTCACAAATATGCCTAATGTAATCAGAAAGAATACTTTCCCAAAGCTTACATGCAACGCATGTCAAACTTACTGGCCTGCAATTTTCAGCTTTATGTCTATCAATTTTTCCTTTATGCACAGAGGCTACTATAGCAACTCTCTATTCATTTGGTACAGTTCCTTCATGGAAACAATAATCAGATAAGTACTTCAGGTATTGTACTATAACTCAACACGTTGTCTTTAGTATATCCCTAGAAATCTTATCAATTCCAGCCGATTTTCTAGTTTTCCAATTTTGCATCTTATTGTAAATGCCATTCTTAACATATGTATCTTTTTGTAACTAGTAATTCAGCGGCTACACGTTTACACAGTTAAAAGGAAGGAAAATAAATTAAGTTACACGGTATCTTAAACCCTAGACACGCATTAAATATTAAATGAACTGCACCTAATACAACACAAACAATTATCAGGTTGGCAACTTGACAACTATAAACGAGGAACATGGAACTTGATTTATTTTCCTCCTTTTTAACTGTCTAAATGTGTAGCCACTCATGTACCGGTTACATATTGGTAGCAGAGCGTGGTTTCGATCCATGGACCTCTGGGTTATGGGCCCAGCACGCTTCCACGTCATAAATGGAATAATTCCTTTCAGCAGGATTCAGGGCACGAGAAGCATTAGAAATAAGACAACGCCCCTCTTCAAACTCCTGAAAGAGAACACCGGATATTCCTGAGGAAAAGCCATCTGGCTGAAGGATGAAGCGTTTACAAAAATCTGGCATAGCCAGTATAGAAGCGTTACATAAGACGGATTTCAAGTCGCTGAAGGTTTCACGTTGGGCATCACCCCACACTTATTTGGCATCCTTTCTTCTCAAGGCATTTAATGGGCTGCCCGTTCAGCAAAATTGGGAATGAATTTACGAAAAAAATTAACCATGCCAATAAATATGGCTACAGCCTTGAGGTCCTTTGGCGTGGGAAAATTTTTTGATGGCGGCAGTACGAAACTGATCGATTGAGACACCCTTCCCCGACACAATATGGCCTAAGAAGGACATCTGGGGTTGTGCAAAACAAACCTTGGTAGCCTTAATGGGTAATGTTCTGCTTTACGAAGTCTTCCAAGGACTTCGTTGAGATGGACGAGGTGTTCCTCGAAGGCTTCACTGAAGATACCAAATCGTCAAGGTAATTATAAACAAACTTGAACTTAATGTCAGACTAAAAATAATCCAGTAACCGGGTAAGGACATCAGTTCACGCCTTTGGGTTATGGGCCCAGCATATTTCTAGGACCCACAACTGACAAAAGCCAACCCACCCTGTTCTACAAGTTCGCGTCATAGCCTTTCTGGACTGTTCCAGCTATTACAGAAAAATCATTTACAAATCTAGTAGTTACAAAGTGGATAAAGTAAATAAAAGTAAAACACACTACACAAATATTTTACATCATACAGGTTAGGTAGCTAAATGGAATATGAATACAATATTTTACCTCAACGCTCCACATCATACAGTATTACTTTAAACATTTAGAAATAAAACATTCCACAACAACTTTCCACAGCATAGAAATTCTGCACAGGTCTCAACTTTAATACTTCTGTAGCATTAGTCACCTCTTCTATCTGGACATTATCCTCGTAATATCAATCTTTACATACTGCTGACTGAATACTCATGTCTTTTAAAGACCCTCACATACACACTCTCCTTGTTCATTAATTATTCCTGGAATGTCATTCTTTTAACCTGTTTCTGTCTTAAAGTACCTATACGTACACTTCCATTTTTCACTAAAATTTGTATGACTGCCATCATGTTATCCTTAGATGCCTTCTTTGCTAGATTCAATTTCCTAGTAAGTTCCTTCAATTTCTCCTTACTTCCACAGCTATTTCTAACTCTATTTATTTCCAGTCTGCACCTCCTTCTTAATCTCTTTATATCTCTATTATAATAAGGTGGGTCTTTACCATTCCTTACCACATTTAAATGTACAAACCTATTTCTTCACGTTCCTCAACAATTGCTTTAAACCCATCCGAGAGTCTGTTTACGATTTAATTTACGTTTTCCACCGATCATAGCTCTGTTTTAAAAACTCCCTCATGCCTGCTTTATCAGCCATATGGTACTGCCTAATAGTCCTACTTTTAAGACCTTCCTTTCTATTACATATATTTTTAACTACAGCAAAGCCGCTTCATGGTCACTAATACCATCTTCTGTTTCTCTGTAGAGCTCACCTGGTTTTATCAGCACCAAGTCCAGGATATTTTTTCCTCTAGTTTGTTCCGTCACTTTCTGAACCAGCTGTCCTTCTCAAATTAGCTTATTTGCCATTTGTTAGTCATGCTTCCTGTCATTCGCATTACGTTCCCAATCGACATTTGGTAAATTCAGATCTCCCGCTACAATCACGTTTCTTTCCATGTCGATTCCCACATACCTGATTATCTTATAATTCTGAATCAGCGTCAGCGATACCCTTTCCCGATCTGTACACTCCAAAGACATCAATTTGTTAATTTTTTTTGGAAATGGGCCTTACACCTAGAATTTCAATGTTTGTCGTCTTTACGTTTTTCGTACCTTACAAATTCTTCTTTCACCAGAATGAATACTCCCCCCTCCCACTATTCCTATCCTATCTCTACGATACACACTCCGGTTCTCGGAGAAATGTTCTGCATCATTTACATCATTTCTTAGCCATGATTCAACTCCTATTACAATATGTGGTAAGTATATATCTATTAAATTACTTAATTCTATTCCTTTCTTTACAGTATTTCCCTACTTGACTTCCAGATCTCTGTAACCTTATCACCACTCTAGACTACCCGTTTCCCAGAATGTACCCTTCCAAACAAATTTCCTAACTTATACGTACCACTGCGGTTTAATTGAAGGCTATCTGAGGGCTGATCCCTATCTCCTACCCACCCACTATTATCTGGAAATCTCACTCCCAGTTTTCCACGTACTCCATAGTCTCATTTAATCCCCAATCACCCTCCAGTCAGTATCCCTCCTACACTGTATTCCGCTGACAACAATCACCGCTTCCTTAAACTTCATGCATTTACCAGATCCCACACATCCCCAGCTATGTTGGTACTTATACCATCTTGCCTTACGTTGTTTGTACTAACGTGAAACTTTACGACCTTCTCTTTCCCCTCCTCCGTCTCTTCTACTTTCCTCAACATTTGCCTCAACCTATTTCCTGGATAATACTCTACCCTGGTTCCATTTTCTACACACACTTTCCCCACATGTCTAACAATGGAACCAGAGCCTCACCCTACCCACTTCATTTGATCCCCACCACTCCTGGTCAGCCTTACATTTTCTGACAGCTGCAGAAGTACTTCCTCCTCCCTTTTCTCCCTCCAGAAACCCTGTTGCACCTGTCCTTTCCTATCCTCTACTCTACATTTCCTTTTCCTACCTTCTCCCTTCCTCCTACTTCCACACATCTCACCAACTGTTACTTGTCCTTCATCTTCCCTCTGTTGTTCTACCTGCAGTGACTCTTATCGATTTCTCACAGACACCTGTCCTAAATTCTGATCCTGAATCGACCACTTAGCCTGCAATCTCCTTCCCCTTAGAACGTTAGACCACCTGTCTTCTACAATCCCCACTCCTTTCCATCCCATCCTTGTTTTGCACCTACTGTATCCTGTACATTGCTTGAAAGAGGCTTACCTGCCTTCCTGTTTTCAGAGACAAGCCCAATTACCTCCCTCAAACTCCTTAATGCCTTGCCACACCCACAGTTCCTACACTTGCACTCTTTAGTCATTCTTTACGGAAAAATGAAAAGGAAAGTAAAACTGAAATAACCTATTATGTGCAAAAAATGAAAGGAAAGAAGTATAGTCTAGGACAGTACACAAAGATCACACGACAATAAGGTAATTAATATACAACTACACTACAATACTACTTAGTTGTACTCTATTTTTATCCTGCAACATCACAACAGGATTAAAACTGCCGTTAATTTCTGAATACCGAAATGAATACACAAGAATTACACAATTCAAAACTGCAGTTAAGCCTATCATAATTACAACTACAGAATTATAGTAAGAGAATTTCTAAGGATACCTCTGCTATACTACACACATAAAACCAAACCAAACCAAATCCCATGGCACTTCAGCCCGTGAAGGGCCTTGGCCTACCAAGCGACCGCTGCTCATCCTGTAGGCCTGCAGATTACGAGGTGTCGTGTGGTCAGCACGACGAATCCTCTCGGCCGTTATTCTTGGCTTTCTAGACCGGGGCCGCTATCTCACCGTCAGATAGCTCCTCAATTCTAATCACGTAGGCTGAGTGGACTTCGAACCAGCCCTCAGGTCCAGGTAAAAATTCCTGACCTGGCCAGGAATCGAACCCGGGGCCTCCGGGTAAGAGGCAGGCAGGCTACCCCTACACCACGGGGCCGGCTACTACACACATACTTTACAATAATAGAATAACTACGCTAAATAATAATATATTTCTCGTATGCTACTGTACAGTACACTATAATAATTATTACGATTCAAGTGTATAATGACTAGATTTTCACGTATAATATAACAGCTACGGAAATAAGGTTTACTTATTAAATTGTTAGCACCATATTTCTTTTGAATATTTTCCCAGCTTGCAATCAGTTTTCGCTTCTGTTAACATTTTCCATTGTCTTACCAAACACACTGTTATTCATGAGCTTATAGAAAGCATTCTCAAACTCGTTAACTGCATTTGTTCTTAATTCATTGTTGAGATCGATGTATGGTTTTATCCACGGTGACTGATGCATTTCTAGTACGCGATGACATCTTTTAATTTTAAACCATGCTGCAAAGACTGTTTTAAATTCCAATAATGAATGACATATTTAAATTTGTCATACAAATTGGCGATTAGCATGTTTGTTGTTCATGTGATGTAGGGAGACTTCATATTTTCAGGGCAGAACAGTAAGTCATTATGAGAAGTGTGTAACTCTTTAGAACACTTTAAGTCGACTTCAAGGATATACCCTTTATTACCTTCATCGTCTAGGGTGTTCAGCTGTAAATCGTCAATCTCGCATTGCGGTAATCAGCGGAAGCTATTTATTGACAGATGCTGACTCATTGCCCGCCCATACTAATTCTTAGTATCAAGATAAACAATATACTGAGATTGTTGACTAGAGTCAAAACTCGGCATGTATTTATTATATGCCTTATAATACCGACCACTACACTGACTTAAGCCACCTCGAATAGACGATTTTATGAGGTGCACCATATCGATATATGTTAGCAGTTCCTAATTCGCTTGCGTGTATTTTAACATGGCATCCCAACTTAACTCAGGCGCTGTAAAATACTGGCATGGCTCAAGGCCGTATGTTTTCTTGCTTACGCAGAGAAAATTTTCAAAATCATCAGCTAACAAAAGTACATCTCTCTTTAAATATAAATCAGATTATTCACCCAACGTTTAAATGTGGAACTGCACCCAGATACGTTGTGCATGTAAATTTTCTTCGTCACTAATTTCAGCTGAATTCAGCGAGTTGTTAAACGATTGTTTTAATGGTAACGAGCCTTCTTCGAGACGTTCTAAGCAATTTATATATTCATAACAGAATACACATTTATGCCGAATTAAATGAAACGCGTTTTACTCAGGAAAAACACGTCAAATCTCTGCAAATTGCTCTGGTTGCATATTACCTGAAAGTTTACCAAAAGACTACTCGTCATGAAGCGAAACGGGTCAAGAAATTTCAATTTTGTAGTATACTTCACATTTACTTTTACGCATTTTCTAAATGCAATATACCGCTCTTTGTTCTGAGGGATTAGATCTATTTTTTCATGTGAAGCTCCAAATTCTGTAATAATAAAATGTGAATCGTAACCAGATAAGGGATAAATTTATGTACTCTGTACTTAAAATTGCATCTATTATGTGCGGGACGTCTGTACAAGCCAGTTAAATGGTCATGATCGAAAACTTTAGGGTCATTTTCTGAAAATTCACCATCACAAACACTACATTTTGTACTATGTTCATGTTCTTGTAACTGAATTTCAGTTACTGGTTTCATAGGAATATCGGTATTTATAATACGGTTAAGACGTACTGCGTCACTTTTAAGTCTTTATAAAAACACTTTAGCGGCATCAGGTCCTCTATGAAATTCTAACTTATTATGCGTACTCTCGTAACTACATCTTCTATATATATAAAAGCAAGTCGGGCTGGAGCGATGTATATATAAATATTTAAAAATGAAAAAAGACGTGAATTAATGAGGCACTTCCAGAAATCTCAGAAATTTGAAACTTTGTACGGAGGAAACTGATGACCCCAGGATCCCTAGAAAAATCGGAAATTCTCAAAATTCCCTGAAGGGGGCACGCTGGGGGGGCTCAAATTTTGGGCTCAGCATAAGAACACAGTCGTATAGTATATCCAAAACGATAACCTATAGGTTTCCTGGGCTTAAAAATTTTCGAGAATTTCCTCATTTTTATCCCCTATCCCCCCAAATCAAAATGGCGGCACAACCTGCCAGACGAAGTAGACAATTGAAATTTGGTGAAATTATAGCTTTTGGTCCCTAACCGACGGGAAAATTCCAAGATGTTCAAATTTTTCACTTTTTACCCCCCAAAGATATCGAAATATGGAGGCAATTTTAATGACTGTGCAGACATTCCTTTTGAGCTATTTTTTGGCTAAACGGTAAGTCGTATCACAAAACGGATGGCACAATGTCCCTTCAATTCGGAGTGATCTACAACTTTGGTCCTGTGACATTTTGTCGTATCTCTCTCCCTTATACGTTAAATTTGGCCGTATTTCTGGATTGTTCGTAAATTTGGTGATTTTTACAAGTATATTTCATTGTTTGACACACTTATAAGAATGATAGGATCATCACGTTGTGTGCGCACGTTGGCACGATTAAGGGACATGTGTGTACCAAATTTCATGATTCTAGCTTATACATAAGTAGGCAAAACGTAATGTAAAATGTTAAAAATGCACCCAAATTTCACCCTATTCAAAATTTGATCTCAATTTACCCCCTTAATATGGGAGATACGAGGAAATGGTTTAGAAACAAATATGTAGAGCGATAAATGAGACGTCTGATGGCGCAAACCGTTTCTTAATATCATAAACCGTTTAGGAGATATGAATCTCGAAGTGGAAGTCTGCACTTTTCAACGTGCTCATGCTTATCCGTCATCTATATATATAAAAGCAAGTCGGGCTGGAGCGATGTATATATAAATATTTAAAAATGAAAAAAGACGTGAATTAATGAGGCACTTCCAGAAATCTCAGAAATTTGAAACTTTGTACGGAGGAAACTGATGACCCCAGGATCCCTAGAAAAATCGGAAATTCTCAAAATTCCCTGAAGGGGGCACGCTGGGGGGGCTCAAATTTTGGGCTCAGCATAAGAACACAGTCGTATAGTATATCCAAAACGATAACCTATAGGTTTCCTGGGCTTAAAAATTTTCGAGAATTTCCTCATTTTTATCCCCTATCCCCCCAAATCAAAATGGCGGCACAACCTGCCAGACGAAGTAGACAATTGAAATTTGGTGAAATTATAGCTTTTGGTCCCTAACCGACGGGAAAATTCCAAGATGTTCAAATTTTTCACTTTTACCCCCCCAAAGATATCGAAATATGGAGGCAATTTTAATGACTGTGCAGACATTCCTTTTGAGCTTTTTTTTGGCTAAACGGTATGTCGTATCACAAAACGGATGGCACAATGTCCCTTCAATTCGGAGTGATCTACAACTTTGGTCCTGTGACATTTTGTCGTATCTCTCTCCCTTATACGTTAAATTTGGCCGTATTTCTGGATTGTTCGTAAATTTGGTGATTTTTACAAGTATATTTCATTGTTTGACACACTTATAAGAATGATAGGATCATCACGTTGTGTGCGCACGTTGGCACGATTAAGGGACATGTGTGTACCAAATTTCATGATTCTAGCTTATACATAAGTAGGCAAAACGTAATGTAAAATGTTAAAAATGCACCCAAATTTCACCCTATTCAAAATTTGATCTCAATTTACCCCCTTAATATGGGAGATACGAGGAAATGGTTTAGAAACAAATATGTAGAGCGATAAATGAGACGTCTGATGGCGCAAACCGTTTCTTAATATCATAAACCGTTTAGGAGATATGAATCTCGAAGTGGAAGTCTGCACTTTTCAACGTGCTCATGCTTATCCGTCATCTATATATATAAAAGCAAGTCGGGCTGGAGCGATGTATATATAAATATTTAAAAATGAAAAAAGACGTGAATTAATGAGGCACTTCCAGAAATCTCAGAAATTTGAAACTTTGTACGGAGGAAACTGATGACCCCAGGATCCCTAGAAAAATCGGAAATTCTCAAAATTCCCTGAAGGGGGCACGCTGGGGGGGCTCAAATTTTGGGCTCAGCATAAGAACACAGTCGTATAGTATATCCAAAACGATAACCTATAGGTTTCCTGGGCTTAAAATTTTTCGAGAATTTCCTCATTTTTATCCCCTATCCCCCCAAATCAAAATGGCGGCACAACCTGCCAGACGAAGTAGACAATTGAAATTTGGTGAAATTATAGCTTTTGGTCCCTAACCGACGGGAAAATTCCAAGATGTTCAAATTTTTCACTTTTTACCCCCCAAAGATATCGAAATATGGAGGCAATTTTAATGACTGTGCAGACATTCCTTTTGAGCTATTTTTTGGCTAAACGGTAAGTCGTATCACAAAACGGATGGCACAATGTCCCTTCAATTCGGAGTGATCTACAACTTTGGTCCTGTGACATTTTGTCGTATCTCTCTCCCTTATACGTTAAATTTGGCCGTATTTCTGGATTGTTCGTAAATTTGGTGATTTTTACAAGTATATTTCATTGTTTGACACACTTATAAGAATGATAGGATCATCACGTTGTGTGCGCACGTTGGCACGATTAAGGGACATGTGTGTACCAAATTTCATGATTCTAGCTTATACATAAGTAGGCAAAACGTAATGTAAAATGTTAAAAATGCATCCAAATTTCACCCTATTCAAAATTTGATCTCAAGTTACCCCCTTAATATGGGAGATACGAGGAAATGGTTTAGAAACAAATATGTAGAGCGATAAATGAGGCGTCTGATGGCACAAACCGTTTCTTAATATCATAAACCGTTTAGGAGATATGAATCTCGAAGTGGAAGTCTGCACTTTTCAACGTGCTCATGCTTATCCGTCATCTATATAAATTAAATCGTAACGACCGTGTGTCTGTACATTGATTATTTTGGCGAAATTTCCGTACAGTTATCCGTTTCACCTGTAATTATGACCATCTGCATCATTTTTAGCTTTGGTGTCCGTTTGTCTGTTTGTTTGTCTGTTTGTCTGTTTGTCTGTCCTTCTATAACTTGAAAACTACTGGATATATTTCCACCAAACTTCATATTTAGAATCCACCTGTCCTTGGGTAGGTTTTAGCGCAAAAAATAGAAGCGCAACGACCGTGTGTCTGTACATTGATTTTGGCGAAATTTCCGTACAGTTATCCGTTTCAGGTGTAATAATGACCATCTGCATCATTTTTATCTTTGGTGTCTGTTTGTCTGTTTGTCTGTTTGTCTGTCCTTCTATAACTTGAAAACTACTGGATATGTTTCCACCAAACTTCATATTTAGAATCCACCTCTCCTTGGGTAGGTTTTAGCTCAAATATCGTTTCTAAATCCCTGAACTGAGTGGGGATTTTTACGAAACCGAAACCGTGATTTTGCACTCCCTCAAAGTATACACAACCGAACTTAATGGAAATCAACCTGCCTTAATGAAAATGAATTTCTAAACCTTTTTTTCTCATGTGCATCATTTCGATAACAGGATTTAGTAAGGGATATATCATTAACGGACCGTTTTTCGGTACAAATCCCAGCGGGTGCGTGTAAAGCGTACTTCTTACAACTTGAAAACTAACAGGATATTTGAACCAAATTTTATATATAGCATCCATCTGTCCAGGGGTAGGTTTCCTTGGTGTCTGCTGGTTAGTTAGTTAGTTTGTTTGTTTGTTTCTTTGTTTGTTGGTCTGTTTGTCTTTCTCTAACTTGAAAACTACTGGATATATTTCCACCAAACTTCATATTTAGAATCCACCTGTCCTTTGGGGAGGTTTTAGGGCAAATATTGTTTCTAAATCCCTGAACTAATTGGGGGTTTATACGAAACCGAAACCGTGATTTTGCACTCCCTCTAAATACACACAACCAAACTTTATGGAAATCTGCCTGCCTTAATGGAAATTAATTTCTAAACCTTTTCTTCTCATGTGCATAATTTCAATCACTTACAGGAAAGATAGTATGATCAAACTCTACACGAACATTGGCCCACCCAGTACCCATATGCGAGCCAAATGCTATGCCACATAATTATCCGAAAAGTAATGGAAATGTAAGATATTCTTACACAAATTTCAACCTATTCAACGTTTTTGATTCAATCTGACCCATGAATAGATTAGATGCGAGAAAATATCATAGGACCAGCCATTTAGATCGCTAAATACTGCGCCTTACGGTACAATCCTTTGTCGATATGACGTACCGTTTAGCAGCAGTTAATCTGTAAATGAAGGTCTGCAATATTGTAAACATTCATATACTTTCGTATGTCCATCTGTATATATATTCATTGATGTCGATTTGTAGAGATCGAGAAAGGATGTGTCTGCTATTGTAATCAGTACTCCCTACACCGACTTTGACTGCTGGCAGTAGGAATGGGGTCCTTCTCCAACTCCTGTGTAACTGGCATTAGTAAGGAGGGCCTACCATTTTAATGAATAATTCACTTTTCGATTTGTCTTGCAGAAGGCAAGGGATCATGCAGTTTTGTTCGAAAGTCCCCTACTCTATTGTGTTTGGCTCTAGGCCAGGGTGCCCGCCATTATAAACAAATGTTCCAATCTAAAATTTGACTAGCATTAGGCATTGTGGCCTGCTATTTTCATGGAAACTCACTAATTCTGTGTGACTGGCAGTAAGCTGGCTAGCAGCAGTAAAAAGGGACTGTCATTATAATGATAACTGCACAACTCAATTTTGACTGGTGGTAGGGAAGTTGCCTGGTATTATAATAAAAACTCCTCAACTGTAACCTGTCTGAAAGTAGGAAATGGGTCTGCCATTGTAACTAAAACTCCCCAAATCGATTGTGACCGCGCAGTAGGCATTGGGGCCTGCAATTATAATGTAAACTTGCCAACTCGATTGTGAATGGCAGTAGGCAAGTGAGCCTGGTGTTATCATCACAACTCCGCAACCCTCACTTTACATTGGAAACAACGTACGTGGACCTCCCCATGCTATTTCTCGGATAAGGCTAAGAGACATGCAATTTTAAAACAATCTCATTTGCTGCACGCACAGTATTTACGTCGATATCCGTATACAATGTAGAATACCGTAGCGAAGCACGGGTACATTTGCTAGTTCAGTATAATACGCGAAGCTATACGGGACATGCATGTGTGTTGTATTAGTAAAAGAGGTGTCTGGAATTAGGCGCGTATGTGTTAAATGGTTCGAGGATGGCTTCAAAGTCTGTGCAGACGACAAAAGGCACCCACAGCTGCTTATCATAGTTTGTAAATTTCAAAACATTATTGTCTGTAGTAAGTATCTCTGAACATACATGTTTGCAGTCACTTTTAGGCCGGTATTCATAGTCAGCGACTTATTTCTCTAATAAGAACGACTTAACAAAGCTGTACTTATTCGTGAAGTCGACTTAAACGTTTCTCGTATTCATAGTCGTTGGTCAAGTTCTACTTTATTAAGCTGGACTTGATAAAGCGTTACTTATTATGCAGACGCTCTGCACAATTAAGTTGAACTTTATAGTACGAGAAATAGTACAGCCATCATCACAACAGTTGAATATGCGAGTCATCCTTCAGACACGGCCAACTAGATCTACGCTGCGCTCCTTATTCCGAGTTTATTTGTTTATTTATTTGTTCTTTTACCTGTTCCTCTGCGGCTAAAATTGTAGTTACTTTTTCTTAAATGGATATGAAATGCAGTCGCAAGCATTTTACTTCCGTTGAAAACTAGGCTTTCAAGGATATTTTATTGAACGATTCTCAAATCATCTATCTATCCATCTAATATAAGCAAGTCGGTCTATAAATATATATAAAGGTACACAAATGTGAATAGACGTGAATTAATGATGTAGTTCCATGCATCTCAGAAACTTACAACTAACTAGAAAAATCGAAAATTCTCAAAATTCCCTCCGAGGACACGCTGGGGTTTGGGGAGGCTTGAAATTTTGGGCTCAGCATAAGAATGCACTCATATATATTTACCCAAAGCGATAACCTATAGGTTTAGCGGGCTTAAAAACATTCGGGAAATTCCTCATTTTTATCCCCCTTCCCCCCAAATCAAGCTGGCGGCACAATCTGCCAGACGAGCTAGAAGATTGAAATTTGGCGAAGTTATAGCTTTTAGCCTGTAAGCGGCGGAAAAATTCCAAGAATTTTAAATTTTTCACTTTTTACTCCCGATTTTTTGTCGTATTTCTTTACCTTATACGTTAGACGTGGTTGTATTTCAAGACTGTACGTACATTTTGTGATTTTTACACGTATATGTCATAGTTTGACACACTTATAGGAAAGAGAGAGTCACCGAATTTGGCACGCACACTGACACGACCAATGCTGGCCATATTGCGAGCCAAATTTCATGATTCTAGCTTCCACGTCAGTATGCGAAAAATAATATAAAGTGTTAAAAATACACCCAAATTTCACCCCATTCAAATTTTCTAACTCAATTGAACCCATAAATATGGGAGATACGAGAAAATGTTTGAAGGCCAAACTTGTAGAACTACAAAACTGGCGTCTGACGGCTTAAACCGTTTGTCGATATGATGAACTGTTTAGGAGCAGCAAATCTAGAAAAGTCGGTTTGGAGCGATCTAGAAAATGTGTGTCATTATTATTAATACTTTACAAATTGATAGTGACTGTCAGCAGGAGGGCGTCTCCTGTTGTTATAAATTCTCCCCCCATCTACTTTGACTGGCAGCAAGAATGGAATCCACCGAGCTCGACAGCTTCAGTCGCTTAAGTGCGGCCTGCCGGGCTGAGTGGCTCAGACGGTTAAGGCGCTGGCCTTCTAACCCCAATTTGGGAGGTTCAATCCTGGCTCAGTCCGGTAGTATTTGAAGGTGTTCAAATACGACAGCCTCGTGTCGGTAGATTTACTGGCACGTAAAAGAACTCCTGTGGGACTAAATTCTGGCACCTCGGCGTCTCCGAAGACCGTAAAAGTAGTTAGTGGGACGTAAAGCAAATAACATTATTATTATTATTATTATTATTATTATTATTATTATTATTATTATTATTATTATTATTATTATTATTATTATTATTAAGTGCGGCCAGTATTCAGTATTCGGGAGATAGTGGGCTCGAACTCCACTGTCGGCAGCCCTGTAGATGGTTTTCCGTGGTTTCCCATTTCCACACCAGGCAAATGCTGGGGCTGTACCTCAATTAAGGCCACGGCCGCTTCCTTTCCACTCCTAGCCCTTTCCTATCCCATAGTCGCCGTAAGACCTATGTGTGTCGGTGCGACGTAAAGCAACTTGTAAAAAAATGAATGGGGTCTTTCTCCAATTCTTGTGTAACTGCATTAGTAAGGAGGGCCTACCATTTTAATGAATAATTCCCTTCTCAGTTTGACTAGCAGAAGGCAAGGGAACATGCAATTTTGTTCAAATCTCCCCTGCCCGATTGTGTCTGGCAGTAGACAAGGGTGCCCGCCATTATAAACATTTTTACCCATTAAAATGTGACTGGCTTTAGGCAAAGTGGCCTGGTATTGTAACTGAAACTCACCAACTCGAGTGTGACTGACAGTAAGCTTACTGGCATTAGAAAGTGGGGCCTGTCATTATAATGATAACAGTATAACTCAATACTGATTGACAGTAGGGAAGGTGCGTGCCATTGTAATGAAAGCTCCTCATCTGTAATGTGTCCGGAAGTACGAAAGGGGGCCTGTCATTGTAACGAAAACTCCCCAAATCGATTGTGACCGGCAGTAGACAAGGGGGCCTGCCGTTATCACAATTCCACAACTCGTACGTTACACGAGAAAGAAAGTATGGGGTCCTCCCGTGGCGTTTCTTCGATAAAATCTCACTCAGCGCGTGTACAGCAATTCACGTAGAAATCTGTATACAATGTAGAATACTGTAGCGAAGCACGGGTTCATTTGCTAGTAGAGAATAAGAAAACGAGCGCGGTATCTTCTAAGCAAAAGGAAGATGCTTGGTTAAGTATTGCTGAAGAATTCAATTCCTCAATACACACTGTAGAAAATGTAAGTAATGTTCTTATAATGGTAAAAATACTATTTCAGAAGCGAAGATTGTATAAGTATTATTATAAATAGCACTAATTTCGTTATAATTTATTATAGCGAGATGCTAAAAATTGCGGGAAGTATGGGCAAATATGAAATGCCATCACAGAAACCTCCTTTTGAATTCCACTTCACTGTAAAATTCAAATGGGTCCATAACATTTTGCAAGTATCGCTTTGGAGCGCGGATTTCGTCTAACACTTCCTCAAAATCTTCATCCATTTTATAGGTTAAGATGTGAAATAAGTCAAGGGTCTGCTTGACTTGACGAAGTTCAACTTATTTCATCACATAAGTAACACTTAAATGACTATGAATTCCAATAAGTCCAGCTTCATGAAGTTAGACTTTATGAAGTATATCACTATTAAGTAGGACTTATTTGTGCCGGAATCTGGAATAAAGTCGAGATTTAAGTTGGACTTGAACGTAAGTCTTACTTATTGCGACTATGAATACCGGCCTTAGAATGGTTTGTTAACTGATCTTCAGTTCTAAAATACTGCAAACATCCATCACATAACCACCTTTTACATTTTTTTGAAAACTGAATACCAACAAGCCTACTCAAATTTTTAATCCAACAGAGGAGACTATTCTCATGATTTTCTACATAAAGTAAGTTAACATGTGTGCCTTAGGCTACGACCACAGTGCAGGAGGCGAGCGGAGCGTTGCCGCTATCGAAAAATTGAAGAGTGGGGAGCAGAGAGCGGCTGTGTGGACATCTAGCAAGAGTCACTCAGCGGCGCGGCGTCTCCCCTGTACGTAGTGATTAGATGATGGCAGTTTCAATTTTCTCGTTTTGTCTCTGCTTTTAGAAATGTTTTATCTAAACTGAAGAATTCGACGCAGGACTAGGAAAGAATTTCGTGATCATCTAGTAAATAAATTACGTGAAATGCATGGGGAATCTCATCATTTATATGGAGAACTGAATTGATTTCCTGCTAAGATGTTTCAAATAAACTTCTATGTCCATTCAAACTTTTGACTTCTTTCTAAAACTTAAGGCGCGACTGCAAAAGCAAGTCACCAACTTCCAGAGACCCATAAAAGTCAGATGTAATGACGAACATAAGTTTTCATATCGGCAGTATATGACAAAGGATAATAATATTAATTAAACAATAATAATAGGGCGTAAAATAATAATAATAATAATAATAATAATAATAATAATAATAATAATAATAATAATAATAATAATAATAATAATATGTTGCATTAAATACACTATTGCTTATGTCCATAACCGTGATTGATTTTTAACTGAATTTATCTCGTATATTTAAGATCGTTTCAATCTCTTTCCAGGCTTCCCTTGTCACATATAGGTTTTCGAAATTTCTCTCTGTCGTTCCATAGGAAAGTTCAGATTTAAACTTCAGACATTAGCACTTTCATCTCCTCCCTTATTAATTCACTAACAGTCATTGCGAGCGGCGCAGCTGAAATCTCAAACAGGAGTGAGCGGCTGGCGGCAGGCAGCGTTGTCCTTGAGCCAACTTCCCTCCAAAATGACGCGCCGCTGGCACTATGGCCACATGCATTTGCTAACGCAGGTTTGAGTCTCATCTTTGCCGCCACACAACGCAACGCTCCGCTCGCCGCCTGCACTGTGGCCGAAGCCTTAGTTATCACTTGTATAATACAGAGGTCCCACCACAGACTTTTTGTTTACGACGTACACATTAATGCTAATGCTAATGTTATTTAGTTGTTCAAAGCGCTTAATATCTTTTAACTGCATAGGAAATTCTATACCTTCTAAATTTAGTTGTGTTCAGCAGTGAGGATAGGATGATGTTCTGGTCACTGCCGTTGATTTCGTTGGGCTTAAAGCTGACATAACAGCTCATGCGAAACACGCCTCGTCATTGTTTTGGACGTTTACAACAGATTTTTATTGCTTAATCCTTGTTGGTAGCTCGATGTACGAAGATCCTCGCAACGGATTGCACTTATTAATATTAACCTCCAGATACAAAATTTCAACTAAAGCCCACCCTGATTCTTTCTCTTGAAACTCTTCACTCTTTGTAGGGATAAAGTTTGAGATATATCCAAAAAATATTACTAAAATCAGTTGACTTACTTACAACTATATTCTTAGTATTAAATGATTTAATATGTGTTATTTCGCTTTCATCTGTGTGCTCTTAATATACAACGCTAAAAGTTCAAAATTAACTTTAAATAAATTATGATCAGACAAAGTTTTGTTAAGAAGCTGTTGCACATCCGGTTTAACGCAATTAAAGAAATTTTCAGTGCTTTGAAATGTCTCACTAGTACGAATTCTGCAATTTAACATCCTACTTCTGAATGCACTGTCAATTACTTCGATGTTTGTATTACCTGCAGTTCTACAAGCATTGTTTTCATGTGCATTACTTCTTAAGTGGCCCTGAAAATGTGAAGATTATACAGTAGTGTTACAGTGTTCGCAGTGTATAGTTTGAACTTCGTCACTGTGTTCTACTTCATTTTTCCTAGTTTTTCTTACTACAGCCTTCTCCGTTTCATCAGTATTTACACACTTTACTCACATAGCTTGAGGGCTATAGACGCAGGTAGATACCTGAGCCTGCTGATGTACTTCTACTAAGTGAGACTGGTACTCTTCTATATAAGCAAAATATTCCCCGCAATCTTCACATAAGGCAGATTAAAAATGAAATGAAATGAAGTATGGCTTTTAGTGCCGGGATATCCCAGGACGGGTTCGGCTCGCCAGGTGCAGGTCTTTTGATTTCACTTCTGTAGGTGACCTGCGCGTCGTGATGAGGATGAGATGGTGATGAAGACAACACATACACCCAGCCCCCGTGCCATTGTAATTAGCCAATTAAGGTTAAAGCCCCGATTCGGCCGAGAATCGAACCCGGGACCTCTGAACCGAAGGCCAGTACGCTGACCGTTCAGCCAACGAGTCGGACATAAGGCAGATGTAATGCTATGAAGTTCTACTTTCATATGCTGTGTGCGGTAATCATGTCTTATAAACGTAGCCTGACACAGCCCACATGGGATCATAGTCAGACTGTACTCAGCCCCTTTATGCCTAGCAAGATTGCTACGCGTTGAATACCCCTTAGTGCATATATTACACTTGGGCATTGTAAATGGTAACGTGTACACTTCAGGTAACTGCCGAAGCTGGTCGAATCCCTGTAAAAAAAAAATTAAATGATTGTTTACAGACTACCTCATGAAAGAGATATTTAATAATATATTTTATAATATATTTTCATACTTACGAATATAGAAGCACTCTTACAGATAGCAATGGATGAGGGTGTTGACGCTGTTAAAAATGTAACTTCAGCTAACTCTTTAACTCATGCTCTTCAATTAATCTTCTTCTGTCGAGTCGCAAGGTTAAAAACTAGAAAATTCGATGAATAAGGGTCAGATACGGTAACCAGTCTGAAGTTTGAAGAGAACAACAATTTATCAATAGATATTATTTTAGTATATTTCCTCCCTTAACACGTCAGCACAGTGAGGAGCTTTATTTTAGTTTGTTTACTCCCTTAACATTCAGCACAGTGAGGAGTT
Organism: Anabrus simplex; assembly: GCF_040414725.1. NCBI lineage: Eukaryota > Metazoa > Arthropoda > Insecta > Orthoptera > Tettigoniidae > Anabrus > Anabrus simplex. The sequence goes on along the minus strand of NC_090265.1, from coordinate 1,596,530,417 downwards.
TTATTTTAGTTTGTTTCCTCCCTTAACGCTCAGTACAGTGAGGAGCTTTATTTTAGTTTGTTTCCTCCCTTAACGCTCAGTACAGTGAGGAGCTTTACTGTAGTTTGTTTCCTCCCTTAACGCTCAGCACAGTGAGGAGCTTTACTTTAGTTTGTTTACTCCCTTAACGCTCAGCACAGTGAGGAGCTTTACTTTAGTTTGTTTACTCCCTTAACGCTCAGCACAGTGAGGAGCTTTACTTTAGTTTGTTTCCTCCCTTAACGCTCAGCACAGTAACGAGCTTTACTTTAGTTTGTTTACTCCCTTAACGCTCAGCACAGTGAGGAGCTTTACTGTAGTTTGTTTACTCCCTTAACGCTCAGCACAGTGAGGAGCTTTACTTTAGTTTGTTTACTCCCTTAACGCTCAGCACAGTGAGGAGCTTTACTTTAGTTTGTTTCCTCCCTTAACGCTCAGCACAGTGAGGAGCTTTACTTTAGTTTGTTTCCTCCCTTAACACGTCAGCACAGTGAGGAGCTTTACTTTAGTTTGTTTCCTCTCTTAACGCTCAGCACAGTGACGAGCTTTACTTTAGTTTGTTTCCTCTCTTAACGCTCAGCACAGTGAGGAGCTTTACTTTAGTTTGTTTCCTCTCTTAACGCTCAGCACAGTGACGAGCTTTACTTTAGTTTGTTTCCTTCCTTAACGCTCAGCACAGTGACGAGCTTTACTTTAGTTTGTTTCCTTCCTTAATGCTCAGCACAGTGACGAGCTTTACTTTAGTTTGTTCCCTCCCTTAACACGTCAGAACAGTGAGGAGCTTTATTTTAGTTTGTTTCCTCTCTTAACGCTCAGCACAGTGACGAGCTTTACTTTAGTTTGTTCCCTCCCTTAACACGTCAGAACAGTGAGGAGCTTTATTTTAGTTTGTTTCCTCTCTTAACGCTCAGCACAGTGACGAGCTTTACTTTAGTTTGTTTCCTCCCTTAATGCTCAGCACAGTGACGAGCTTTATTTTAGTTTGTTTCCTCTCTTAACGCTCAGCACAGTGAGGAGCTTTATTTTAGTTTGTTTCCTCCCTTAATGCTCAGCACAGTGACGAGCTTTACTTTAGTTTGTTTCCTCCCTTAACGCTCAGCACAGTGACGAGCTTTACTTTAGTTTGTTTCCTCCCTTAACGCTCAGCACAGTGACGAGCTTTACTTTAGTTTGTTTCCTCCCTTAATGCTCAGCACAGTTACGAGCTTTATTTTAGTTTGTTTCCTCTCTTAACGCTCAGCACAGTGAGGAGCTTTATTTTAGTTTGTTTCCTCCCTTAACGCTCAGCACACTGAGGAGCTTTATTTTAGTTTGTTTCCTCTCTTAACGCTCAGCACAGTGACGAGCTTTACTTTAGTTTGTTTCCTCCCTTAACGCTCAGTACACTGAGGAGCTTTATTTTAGTTTGTTTCCTCCCTTAATACCTCAGCACAGTGATGAGCTTTATTTTATATCTTTTCCTCCCTTAAATCCTCGGCACAGTTAAGAGCATAATTATATTTTATTTCCTTCCTTATTTCTCAGCACAGTCAAGAGCTTTATTTTCTTTCACTTCCTACCTTAAACCACACCACAATGTAAAGCTTTATGTTATTTCATTTTATACCTTAACCCTCCGAAGATCTTTTTCTTGATCGTAGTCAATCTCCTTTGAAGCCTGCAACCAAATCTCGGTAAGACTACGTGACATGTATGTAGGATAGCGCTTTACTCGCAACGCATTAACATTCCTTTTTAAACATGCTTCCACACCGGCACTGATTATTGAAATGATTGAGTCCTTTGCAACATCAATCAATTAATCGGTGTCAACTAATCAATCTGTCAGTCAGTGACTTCTACACTTGTTGAGTAGGCCACACAGCATTTCAGCTCTAAATATCCCAATCTTTTAAGAGAGGTTGTCACAACAACAGCTATTTTTTACGTAGGGATTTTGTAAGACGACGTAATACGTTAAAAGTTTATTTCGACGACAGTGCGGTCGTGAAAATTAAATATTCATTCATTAAGGCACCTTTTTGTGATATCAAGCAGTGGTTTTTAGATAATAATTGTGCTGTTCTGTTTCGTTCCGTGTTGTAGATTGGGATGCAATTCTGCAACATGTCCAGCGTTAGGCATTTTTCCAGCCCGCCAAAATGAAGGGATTTCATTACTTGAAGTGTCGATTCTTCTTCAGGGCAAAGGAAATCCGGAGAGACTCTCAAGCTCGGAAAACTGCTCCCAAATACTCAAATGTAAGGGACGCGTGATGATGGTGAGTATTTTAATTCGATTCTGTGTGTAATATCTTGCATGCATTTTGAATTTAAAGTAAGTAAGTAAACTCGTTCATCCCGAGGTGGTGCAGCTTTTATCAGGCATACCCACATCGGAGGTGAGCTGCACGTAACATTTTAGCTACACAGCAACCCTCCTGCTGTTCTTAAATATTTGGCAGTAACTGGAATCGAACCCGAGGCTCCGAGGACTGCAGCTAATGGTGCTAACCGTTAAGTAAGAATGTGGGCAAATTAAAGTGAACAACCTCTCTTATAAATGCGGTTTCCTAGTTTAAAAATGACCTGTATTGCTGTTAAATGATGAACAAAGCTAGCTGTTGGTCCTACAGCTTGGAGGGGACATGGCGAACTGACAGGAAGGGAAGTGAGAGCTTGTTGTGACAGACTGGATCACTTGCTTATGGGAAAGAAGTAATCTCTGAGAGGGACAGCCGGTAGTCAGATAAATATCACACCAGCGAATAAAGATAAGGAAGTGATCCGATGTTCATTTGCTACCTCTGCTAGCTATCCGGACTTTTATAACACTTACAAAACCCCAAGGCCCTAGAGCCCGTGAAGGGCCTCTGACTACCAAGCCCGAAGGCCTGCAGATTACGAGGTGTCGTGTGGTCAGCACGGCGAATCGTCTCGGCCGTCATTCTTGGCTTTCTAGACCGGGGTCATCGTCAGATAGCTCCTCAATTCTTATCACGTAGGCTGAGTGGAACTCGAACCAGCTCTTAGGTCCAGGTAAAAAGTCCCTGACCTGGTAGGGAATCGAACCCGGGGCCTCGGCGTAACGGGCAGGCACGCTACCCCTACACCACGGGGCCGGCTTTATAACACGTATACAATAGGTCTAACTGTTGTGACACCGAACTCAGCTGAACAGTGCCACGCCAGAAGCTGGTTACCCTGGACACCAATACAATTAAAGTAGAACCATCATCATTATCATCTGTTTACCCTCCAGGTTCGGCTTTTCCCTCGGACTCAGCGAGGGATCCCACCTCTACCGCCTCAAGGGCAGTGTCCTGGAGCTTCACACTCTGGGTCGGGGGATGGAACTATGGAGGATGACCAGTACCTTGCCCAGGCGGCCTCACCTGCTATGCTGAATAGGGGCCTAGCGGGAGGATGGGAAGTTTGGACGGGATAGACAAGGAAGAGGGAAGGAAGCGGCCGTGGCCTTAAGTTAGGTACCATCCCAGCATTTGCCTGGAGGAGAAGTGGGAAACCACGGAAAACCACTTTCAGGATGGCTGAGGTGGGAATCGAACCCCCCTCTACTCAATTGACCTCCCGAGGCTGAGTGGACCCCATTCCAGCCCTCGTACCACTTTTCAAATTTCGTGGCAGAGCCGGGAATCGAACCCGAGCCTCCGGGGGTGACAGCTAATCACACTAACCACTACACCACAGAGGCGGACTAACGTTTAAAGTACGTACATTAATGTTTTTGGTTAAGTACAAGAACAGCTGCCTGTGGGATGATTACTCACTGTAGCCTACACTGGCGTCGTGGAGTGGACGCGCGCCTAAACTCGAACAGACATCGAGAGGATGACTTCGGAGGACTGTATTATTGTTTTTTATTTTTATTTTTACAATTTTGCTTTACTTCGCACCGACAGAAGTCTTATGGCGGTGAAAGGAGCACTGTTCCACGGTCCTGGTATAGACACACTTTAAAAGGTAGTGCGTTTGAACCACTCTTCTCCTCACCTTTCACTTCTCAAGTAAAGCTGACCATCGTTCATAGGTTAGTGTTTGTGTGCCACAACTTGGTTCAAACCAATAAGAGACTGGCTCATCAAGGAGCTGGTGTGACTAACACATGTTAAAGAGTTTTCGTCAATAACACATTAAAAAAACTGTTGGAAACTGGAAACATCGGCACAATTCTTTGCTGATGTCTGTACTTCACAAATTTGTAAAAGATAAAGTAATATACACTGACTGACAGAGCAAATGCAACACCAAGAAGGAGTGGTCAGAACTTTATGCCAATTGCAGGGTAGACTGACGTCACTGAGGTATGCTCATGATGTGAAATGCGCCGCTGTGCTGCGCACGTAGCGAACGATAAATGGGACACGGCGTTGGCGAATGGCCCACTTCGTACCGTGATTTCTCAGCCGACAGTCATTGTAGAACGTGTTGTCGTGTGCCACAGGACACGTGTATAGCTAAGAATGCCAGGCCGCCGTCAACGGAGGCATTTCCAGCAGACAGACGACTTTACGAGGGGTATGGTGATCGGGCTGAGAAGGGCAGGTTGGTCGCTTCGTCAAATCGCAGCCGATACCCATAGGGATGTGTCCACGGTGCAGCGCCTGTGGCGAAGATGGTTGGCGCAGGGACATGTGGCACGTGCGAGGGGTCCAGGCGCAGCCCGAGTGACGTCAGCACGCGAGGATCGGCGCATCCGCCGCCAATCGGTGGCATCCCCGCACGCCACGTCAACCGCCATTCTTCAGCATGTGCAAGACACCCTGGCTGTTCCAATATCGACCAGAACAATTTCCCGTCGATTGGTTGAAGGAGGCCTGCATTCCCGGCGTCCGCTCAGAAGACTACCATTGACTCCACAGCATAGACGTGCACGCCTGGCATGGTGCCGGGCTAGAGCGACTTGGATGAGGGAATGGCGGAACGTCGTGTTCTCCGATGAGTCACGCTTCTGTTCTGTCAGTGATAGTCACCGCAGACGAGTGTGGCGTCGGCGTGGAGAAAGGTCAAATCCGGCAGTAACTGTGGAGCGCCCTACCGCTAGACAACGCGGCATCATGGTTTGGGGCGCTATTACGTATGATTCCACGTCACCTCTAGTGCGTATTCAAGGCACGTTAAATGCCCACCGCTACGTGCAGCATGTGCTGCGGCCGGTGGCACTCTCGTACCTTCAGGGGCTGCCCAATGCTCTGTTTCAGCAGGATAATGCCCGCCCACACACTGCTCGCATCTCCCAACAGGCTCTACGAGGTGTACAGATGCTTCCGTGGCCAGCGTACTCTCCGGATCTCTCACCAATCGAACACCTGTGGGATCTCATTGGACGCCGTTTGCAAACTCTGCCCCAGACTCGTACGGACGACCAGCTGTGGCAAATGGTTGACAGAGAATGGAGAACCATCTCTCAGGACACCATCCGCACTCTTATTGACTCTGTACCTCGACGTGTTTCTGCGTGCATCGCCGCTCGCGGTGGTCCTACATCCTACTGAGTCGATGCCGTGCGCATTGTGTAACCTGCATATCGGTTTGAAATAAACATCAATTATTCGTCCGTGCCGTCTCTGTTTTTTCCCCAACTTTCATCCCTTTCGAACCACTCCTTCTTGGTGTTGCATTTGCTCTGTCAGTCAGTGTATATATATATATACATACGAATTACTATGGTTGTACAGTTTTAAAACTATCTCACTGTTATTTTTTCCTAAATTATTCCTCGTGCAAGAATATACCATTTGAGCAAATAGCATCGGCCTTCTTGTCAACAAGATTTGTATCTAATTAGCTTCAATTAGCTAATTGTTTCAACAGCCCGTCAGTGATTGTTAATGAAGATCAAACGTATTATTTAGTATAGAGTCAGAGATATAAAATCCTTCCAACGAAGTCAGTAGATAAGCAGCACACATTAGCTACGACTAAATATGTTATATAATACAACACTCTACATGGTATGGGACAGCGTCAAGCTTCAGTTTAATCGGAAGGCAATATGAAGTCGAAAATTTCTGAGATGCGACTTCCACATCCGGAGAATCACATGAGTCCAGGATTCACTCAGTCTAATTGAGAAGTGATCACCATGTTAATTCCTGGAGAATAAAACGGTTGTACATAGAATAAACCATACAATTCTACTAGAACGGAATTTACAGATGACGGAAGCCATTCCACTCAAGCAAGGACCTTCATTGCCTGAACGGACGTGGCCATACAACATACAGATCAACCCCTATATAAAATACAACATCACTTTCTGCTACACTCGTGCACCTTTACAGCCTTTCTCTATCATCCAGATCCGTCCTGTACTGTATGACTTCTAATTACCTATTATGACTTGATCACATTCTTTTTCTCATAGATGTTCTACATTAGTGGAGATATTTTTCACAGTATTACTAATCTATAGCCGTTTTTTACCCGTACTAACATATACATTTTAATGTTGGTCTGTTTGTCAATTTTTATTTCAAGTACAAGCTACTCGACGGTAATTTTATTTTTATGTTTAGAATTGGCTTTACGTCGCACCGACACAGATATGTCTTACAGAGACGATGGGATAGGAAAGGTATGGGAATGGGAAGGAAGCGGCCGTGGCCTTAATTAGGTACAGCCCCAGCATTTTCCCGGTGTAAAAATGGGAAACACGGAAAAACATCTTCCGCTCGACCGCACGGCCAACTCGCCCGGTACCTGACGATCAAGCTCAAATTTGTCAGTCTTATTGCTAGTTCCTTTGGTTAACATATAAAGCACATTTTATCACGATATTTCTTAAGGTATCAATATAGTGAAAGGAAGTCCGGCTCCATGGATAAATAGTTAGCGTGCTGGTCTTTGGTCACAGGGGTCCCGGGTTCGATTCCCGGCAGGGTCGGGAATTTTAACCTTAATTGGTTAATTTCTCTGGCACAGAAACTTAGTGTATGTCATCTTCATCATCATTACATCCTCATCACGACGCGCAGGTAATCTACGGGGGTCAAATCAAAAGACCTGCACCTGGCGAGCCGAACATGTCCTCGGACACTCCCGGCACTAAAAGCCATACGCCGTTTCATAGTGAAAAGAAATGTGAAACAAGTCAGAGGAGAAAGTATGCCTGTGACCCTTAAACGTGAACAAGTTTCCTGAACGGATACTTCTATTTAACAAATGGAGCATATTTCTTAGACCGACAGGAATGTGTACGTGAATTTTCTTGCTAAATCTTTTTTCGAAGAAACATTGCTTGTCTGTGTTTTGGCGCATGGTTTAAGCCATGTAAACCGAAATGACGGGCGAACTGTTAGTCATTCAAACAATAGGAGCGTACAAAGGATTTGGAACAAAATTTTTTCTACATAGACTCAAAATTTTTTCTACATAGACTCATATGTGATTAATTCGTATCTTTAACGATTTGCCGAGAAACTCCTCATTTTTACACGCTAAAGGAGCAATTGGAGCTTGTGGCCGAGGGCGTTCACACGTTCATGTAGAACTCTTAAGCCCTGTCATTACCTCGCGGGAAAACAGGAGCGAGTTACTAGTGATTGGAATTTATATCAAACTGGAAAGAATTCCACAAATGTGAAGTTATAGGCATGCCCTAGTCGAATATTTACCAATTTCCAACTCCATGTGAGCCTTAATTAAATGCAAATACGTCACTACAGCCACTATCAGTGGCGAAACTACTTGGAATAATTTGAGGCAATGCCTACCCTAAGAAGTACGATTAAATGATATAAATATCGTAATAGATTTATCTGCCGTTGTTATTGTGCTAAGGTAAGCTAAGGGTTATTCTGCCCAAAGGCAGGTCCGAACCTCCAAAGAGGTGTTCCTGAGCCGGAGTTTACGTGCGGTAGGGTGACCAGTTCCTTTCCGCTCCTCCGTTCCCTTACCCCCACCAACAGCGCGTGGCAACCCATCCAACTCCTGACCACGCCCAATGTTGCTTAACTTCGGAGATCTCACGAGATCCTGTGTTTCAACACGGCTACGGCCGTTGGCAGTTATTGTGCTAAAACTACAATAATATCTATGTGCTACATGATGACAGCAGACTACGTGTAATGTAAAGTGTAAGAAAGGGCCAAGAGCCCTAACTTCGCCACAGAAAATAAAGGCTTTATCTATCTATCTATCTACGTGCTTCGCTGATCACCCGCTAGATGTTGACAGCGTATTAGTTGCTCTGGCAGAGAGGCAGGACGTAAGTTGACTCACCCAGGAATTTTGGTTTTGTTTTCGTTCTGCCAGCTCTGCGATTCGGAGCGGGATGGTGGAGGAAAGTTAGGTAATGACCTGCACTCCTCTCTTCGCAAGGTCTAGGGCCCGTTGAGGCATGCCTCTTCTGATATTTGAGCGCGTAGGAACTCATAGCGCGAAGACGACAATGGAGTACCGTATCGTTGATTTTGTAAGTGCGAAACCCCATCACTCTAACTCCCATAACCCTATAACCCCTTGAAAATCCCACCCCCAGCAAAACTCTAAAAATACCCAGTAAGCTCTAAGCGAACTCCTCCCCTACATCAGATGTCAATTTTAAAGTAAAAGATAATGCATTAATGTATTTCATCTATGATTCAGAAGCAGTGTACAGCAAAACCACGATGTTCAGCCCTAACAACCATGTAAATACTTTATAACCAACTGTAAACAATGTAAGTAACGGTAAACACTGTAAATATTGCAAATATTCCATAACCAACTGCAATTAACGTAAATAATTTTGTAACCAATGTAAATGTAATCAAATGTAATCAATGTAAATAATTTGGGAACCAACGGCAAAAACTGTAAATATTGTAAAATTATTCGCAATTAACTGTAAACACTGCAAATTCTGTAAATAACACGTAACTACTATTGTAATTATCCTAATAACCCCCCCCCAATAAAGTTTAAAAAACGGGGGGTAACGGATATATTCTAAAAACAAAAACTTACATAGTTTGAGATCACAAATAATCCAATAAGAAGAAGAAAACATGAAACAATTATTGTTGTAACACCGAAAAAATCACATTGTAAAAACACCTAATATGTAAACTGTATCCAAAATGTATAACTGAAAAGATCAATAAAACACTTAGCCTAGAGGTCGGGACCCCCTCCCAACTCCTTCACCAAGGCAAATCTCCATTCCCCTTTTCCCGACAAATCTCCTAGCCAGAGAGAAGGCGTAACCTTTTAGGTGGCCCGCCCCTTCCCTTCGGGAAGGGGAATCAAAACATCTCCCTTGGTCCTTGTGTAAGTGCGCACGCTATTCTTTTGAATCGGCTGGCAATCAGTGCATTATTAGTGACAATTCAGACATAGAAACAACTAATTAAACTTATGAGTTTCTGTTCGTTGAGTAAAGCAAGGCTGACATTACAAATCTGTTTGAAATTCGCGTTGAAATAATGAGTGAAGCAGGCCCTTTCTGGAACTTTACAAGTCTTTTGAACTACCACCGTTCTCTTCTTGGACTTACGAAGAGAAGTAGGAAGCCAGAAACGAAAGATGTATGTCTAATATTAAGAATTTTGACCGTAAAATAGCTATAAAATATCAATTTTCTTGGTATATGCGGTATTCGTGGTTAACAACCTGTTCTGAAAGCAAGAAAATTCTTTGTTATTCATGTGTTTTATTCGGTGGTGGGAAGGAATAGACATTAAATGGAGTGAATGTTACAAAAATGTTTCTTAGAAAGCGAAGAAGCATTGAAATTCAAATAAACATATTCAGAACAAAGAGAGATCCCGTTCACCGGGGTGCAGAAGGATAGACCATTCTTTGTCTCAAGGTGCAAGAATTCAAGTCGTTAAACATAACGAAGATGTGAAACAAAATAAACTTGTTGCTGTGAGACTTGGTGATATTGTATGTTTTCTTGGGAAACGGGAGATTAGATTTCGAGGTCATTTTGAAGGGGACGACTCGATGAACAGGGGCAATTACCCGTAGTGGTTAGATCTTCTTTCAAAACATCATCCCCAGTGCACATCGAGCTTTAAAGCCAATTCAAGTGAAATTCAAAATGAAATAATTGAGTCTGTCACGGCCATAATTCAGAGGACAATCAAAGCAAAGTTGGATTCTTGTGATTTCATTGGTATTCAGGCAGTTGAGACCTTAGATGTATCAATGAGATCTCACGATGGTGAAATATTCCGGTTCTGCTCAAAACAGGTTCCCACAGAAAGATTCATAGGCTTTTATGGTTTCGATTTATAAGACTGCATCAGGCTTTTCAGAATTAATTGTCGATATTTTGCGAAAGGGGGGAGTAATTGATGAAGTCGTATATCAAACATATGACGGGTGCTCCACAATGGCAGGAAAGCATGGAAGTGTTCAGAATTACATTAAAGAAGTTTGCCCAAGGGAAATATTTCAACACTGTTATGCTCCAAAACAATAAAATTAGTCAGGCTCTTCATTCATAATCTGATTGCGTTTCATTCATTTTGTAGTAGATCCTCAAAGAGAGCTCATCTTCTGGAATCCAAAGGATTAAGACTTCCACAAACATGCACTACACATTGGAGTTTTCATTCTAGAACAGTTCACACAATATTTTCACACTGTGATGATCTAAGACAGGCTTTTGAAGAAATTGCATAGAATGATGACGGTTGGGACAGTGAGTCGTACAACTCTGCTGTTGGGTTGCCTAACATATTCAAGAAGGCCCAATTCATGTATTTGCTCTATCTCTATAGATTTATACACACCATCTCCTTGCTCTACTGAAACATAGCACCACATCTGATGTAATTCTGTGCATTACTGAAATTAGGAAAACCACTGATATCTTTCAGGACATGCGATCAGAAAACACGGTATCCTCTTACGTTGAAAAAATGTAAAATAAATAGTGGGATAAATGTATATGGCAGGACATTCCATAGGTCAATATTTGAACATACCGTGTGAAGTTCTTGACACCTTCATTATACAAATGGGAATACGGTTTGACAATTTCGATAGCACCCATTTTTTTTAAGTTGTTGGATTCAACTCACTTCATAGCTTACAAAGAAAGCTCCCTGCCATCATACCTAAGAATCTTATCAATATACACCTCTACTTTAATAAAGAAAGAAAAATTAATTGATAAACATTTATTCCGATAAATAAAAAATTTGTCCCTCAAAGATTTTTACATTATATTGTCCTCAATGACCTCGAAGCAGTATATGTGGAAATGTCAACATTGATTCGCTTAATATTAACATTTTCTTGACCACGACTTCCTCTGAAAGTAGTATTACTCTGAAGAGGATAAAAACATACTTGCGTAATGCAATGAACAACGAATAACCCAGCAGTACTAGTACCATTTCTGTCGGGTAAAAGCTTGTGAAGGAATGGATGAGTGATCAACTATTGAAAGATCGTGTGATTAACCATTTTACAAGCAAGAAAACTCGACGATTGGAACTACTCTACAAGAAACTTTAAGGTAAGATTTCCTGCCTACCCATTCGTCAACTAATGACTTCGTCTCTTTTTTACTATATCAAAATCTAAACACGTGTTAAGTGAACAAGACTGTACGTAACCTAATAGAAAGATTGTCCTCGTCTTCAACTACTGGATACTTTTGAAACTATAGTACTATAGTATCTGCATGGCAAAATTAATTTTATTGTTAAGTTTAATATACATATTCCTACAAAAATGCAATCTTAAGAACTATCCGTCTCTATACGTTACAAGAAAGTAAATTATCTCCCCTTGTGAATCAGTGATAGTGTCGGCTGTCATATCTCAGGATTGTGATATCAACCCTTTAGAAGTTGTCGCTTTTTTTTAAGGAAGGAATAAAGTCCATTCAGCACTCGAAGTTGTACAATGTTGGCATTATGACACATTCCTTTGCTTATCCTAGAAAATTAAAACTCAACAGTAGATCGCTCAAATTTGTTCCAATTTGTCTGCCATCTGACAGACAAAACGTCGCAAATCACAATTCCCTACCGGAGGAGAATTTTGATGTGTATAGCAAAATTGATGTGTTAGAGCAGGGAGCAGCCTGTATGTAGTACAATGCTAAAACGTAGATCCATGTCTAAGACCCACTCGTCGAAAACAATTTGTTAAATCTCTCTTCCTTCCTTCCTTTCTTTACATTCCCGAGAATGAATGTTCCTTTTAATTTGAATCAACTACCTTTATCAAAATTAAGTTATAAAGGAAAGTGCTCTGACATTAATTATTTTTCGAGCTGAAGCTACCCCTAACTAACCTAATCCCATTGAAGAACAGCCCTGAAGAGCCTTGACCTACCAAGTGACCGCTGCTTAACCGGAAGGCCTGCAGATTACGAGGTGTCGTGTTGTCAGCACGATGAATCCTGTTGGCCGTTATTCTTGGCTTTCAAGACCGTGTCCGCTATATCACTGTCAGATAGCTCCTTAATTCTAATCACGTAGGCTGAGTGGACCTCGAAACAGCTATCAGATCGAGGTAAAAAATCGTGACCTGGCCGGGAATAGAGTCCGGAGCCTCCGGGTAAGAGGCAGGCATGATACCCCTACACCACGAGAAATAGTCTATATTCGTTTCATGTTCCATAAGTTGTCCTGTCCTGAGAATATATTTTTATTCTTACCACTTTACTACACGCACGGAGAGAAGAGCCTGGTAAATGGAGAAACGAAAAATCTTGCATGTATGTTGCACTCTTCAGCAAATGCATGCGATTATTCTACTCCTTATAGCATTTAAAAGAGCAATCTTCTGTATGTTAAAAATGCGTACTAAAACCGGCTTTGTGCAGTTCATCCTCCTTCCGTTCTACTGGACCGATTTACTACATTTTTGTTTTGCTCTCTCCGCTATTACCTGCCGTTAAATCACTGTTCAGTCAAACTCGAGCAATCCTAAAATCAAATAATTAAATGAAATAATAGCAGGCGAAGGCTTACTTTAGCCCGCAACACATTCTGTACTTAACGGGTTGCACACACTTAAGGAGCAATACCTTTATGAAAAGATATCGTCGAAGCTACAGTAAAGTGCGCTTTTTTAAAAAATTTTATGAAACCTCCTGTGCTCAGGCGGCAGTACTTCGGCCTCTCATCGCTTGGTTCCGTGGTTCAAATCCTGGTCACTCCATGTGAGATTTGTGCTGGACAAAGCGGAGGCCGGACAGGTTTTTCTCCGGGTAGTCCGGTTTTCCCTGTCATCTTTCACTCCAGCAACAGTCTCCATTATCATTTCATTTAATCTGTCATTCATTAATTATTGTCCCAGAGGAGTGTGATAGGCCGCGGCAGCCAGCACATTTCCTACCCTCGCCGCAAGATGGGGGCTTCATTCATTTTATCCCTGACCCGGTCAATGACTGGAAAACAGGTTGTATGTTTTCATTTTCTTTTAATCAACCCTATTTCTGAGCTCTTCATATTCATTGTTCACCCTATGAAAGCGTCGAAGTTCGAGAAGCGGAGAGTTCATTAAAATAAGGCGTACTGTATAAAAAACGAAAACAGTAAAAATCTGGTACCGTATGAGCTGCTTCACCCACTAACAATCTAATTTCTCTTCTTGTCATTGGTCTGATGATCTTGCTCTTCATTTAACTGGCAGTGTGTGTGTTTCTGCAAACCTGACTTCACTACTGGAAAAAAATAATAGTATACCCCTGAATGTTCTTATCAGTTTTTTTTCACAATTAATAGCATTGCTAATTAAACATATGGTGCGTATACTATACATATCATTACAAATTTATAATAGCAGTACTTTTATTTGTTCTGCTCTATCGACTGTACATGCCACGTGAGAAAGTCCCATGTGCAACAAATGTTAATACACGCCTTCAGCGTTAGCAACGATCTTAGAGGCTACACGTGATTACAGAAACGGCGAATCGAATTCACGACTTAAAAAGGGATCGACTCTTACCTTTTGTGGCTAAAAGTCTTTCTACCGAGTTCAGTAATCGGGAGATAGTGGGTTCGAGCCCCACTGTCGGCAGCCCTGAAGATGGTTTTCCGTGGTTTCCCATTTTCACACCAGGCAAATGCTGGGGCTGTACCTTAATTAAGGCCACGGCCGCTCCCTTCCAATTCCTAGTCCTTTCCTCTCCTATCGTCACCGTAAGACATATCTGTGTCGGTGCGACGTAAAACAAATAGCAAATATATATATATATATATATATATATATGATTTCTCCGTTAACGGAATTGCTTAGGCTTAGGTCTAGGCAGGTTTAGTAACAGTGTTGATTAAATATTTCGCAAGGCGAAATCTACACAGATCGTCACAGGTAAATGTTAGATGAAAACTCGTTGTAATCGAGGTTGGATCCTGCGATGAATGACGGTAACAATTCCTCCTGTTCACAGCAGTATATAGCGATATTTTGGAAGTTTCTTATGGTACAGTGTACCTTTGTCTACCGACTGCCAATGTCCCTATCCGGTAGTACTGAAATGAAATGGCGTATGGCTTTTAGTGTTGGGAGTGTCAGAGGATATGCTCGGCTCTCCAGGTTCAGGTCTTTTGAATTGACGCCCTGCGCGTTGTGATGATGATAAAATGATAATGAAGACGACACATACACCCAGCCCTCAAGCCAGCGGATTTAACCAATTATGGTTACCGGTAAAATTCTAGACCCTGTCGGGAATCGAACTTGGGACCCCTGTGTCCAAAGGCCAGCACGCTAACCATTTAGCCATAGAGCCGGACTATCTGGTAGTAAAGGGATGTGTAGATTAGAAGTGGTTTGATATTCTGGCCAAACCGATGCCACCACGTCTATGTTCATGGGCTATTTTTTTCTTGAGCTGGTGAGATGTAGTGTTTACAGTGCACTATGTCTTGTGGTATGGGCTAGAATAAATTTTAGACCTCAGTCTCATCCTTGGTTTTGACAATATGAAAGTGACAAAGGTATGAGCGATGCTAGTAATATCAGTATTTATGCAGCCAGTCCCTGTTATGAATGGTGTCAAAGTATCACTCATGGGGTCGGTCGGTGCATGCATTTCAGTGGGCTTGGCAGACCGAAATATAATAGCAACTTCTGGCTCGGTGAGGAAAGCAACGGCAAACTAACCCACTCCTCATATTCACAGTATGCCTCTTCAGTGACGCTGGGCTATCTATTACAGCTGCTGGTGGAATTATTGAGGATCAAACCAGCTTTCGGGCTGAATGCCCAACATACACAACAACATACATTTAACAACTGCCCTCCATTGAAGGTAGCGTATGCGGACTCTGCTTACTCACATAAATTTGATATACTATTAAAAGTAGAGCCTACAAAATTGATTTGATTAAAAAACAAGAATTGTAGAAAACGAGGATAATGGTGAGAAATTAGAGACATAGGCCTATGGTTATTTAAAACATGACATGATTTTTTAATTACCTTGTTAACGCCATCCCATAAATATGTAGGTAAACTTCTGTCTAAAATCTTCGAACAAGACTGGTATTATTATTATTATTATTATTATTATTATTATTATTATTATTATTATTATTATTATTATTATTATTATTATTATTATTATTAATATTATTATTATTTATATATATCTATCTATATAAATAAAATTGTTTCTGTTTGTCTGTTTGTCTGTCTGTTTGTCTGTTCCACCATCACGTCGAAACGGCTGGATAGATCTCAACCAAACTTCATATTTAGAGTATACTGACCCCGGGGAAGGTTTCGATATGCATATCATTTTAAAATCTTTGAAAAGACGGGGGTTTTATAGGAAAAACGGTTTTCCTCCATTTTCTCTTATACTATTATAGGCAAAATATCGAATTTGTCGTATAAGGACGAGACAAAGCTCAATTTAATCCTCTTGATGCAAAGAACAAAACTCGGTAAGCCCTATGGGCCCGAAAACCATGTTTTAAGGCCCTAAAACCAACCGTTACGGAGATATTGGCACCACACTACCCCTGCTCTAGGAATCGGATAAAGAAATGAACTGCCGTAACCATGGCAACGTCAGCTCCAGGATTCTAGAGCAGTGAGATTATGCATGTACGTTTGGGCATAGCTGTCAACCAAAATAGGTACAAATAAGACTTAATATCTGGGAAAAAAATATACTGTTGTGTAAGGCACTCATAGGACTCCTTTGGGCGGGGATGGAAAGGGGGTGAAGAACGAGTGTAAAAATCTATATAAATAAAATTGTTTCTGTTTGTCTGTCTGTTTGTCTGTTCCACCATCACGTCGAAACGGCTGGATAGATCTCAACCAAACTTCATATTTAGGGTATACTCATCCCGGAGAAGGTTTTGATATGCATATCATTTTAAAATCCTTGAATAGACAGGGGGTTTATAGGAAAACCAGAATGGTTTTTCCACCATCACGTCGAAACGGCTGGATAGATCTCAACCAAACTTCATATTTAGAGGATACTCATCGCGGGGAAGTTTTCCATATGCATATCATTTTAAAATATTTGAATATATGGGGGGTTTATAGGAAAATCAGAATGGTTTTTCCACCATCACGTCGAAACGGCTGGATGGATCTCAACCAAACATTGTATTTAGAGTATACTAATCCCGGGGAAGGTTTAGATATGCATATCATTTTAAAATCCTTGAATAGACGGGGGGTTTATAGGAAAACCAGAGTGGTTTTCCCACCATCACGTCGAAACGGCTGGATAGATCTCAGCCAAACTTCATATTTAGAGTATACTCATCCCAGGAAAGGTTCCGATATGCATATAATTTTAAAATCTTTGAATAGACGGGGTGTTTATAGGAAAACCACAGTGGTTTTCCTCTATTTTCTCTTATACTATTGATTTTCTGTAAACTTCGTTTACCGTACGTGAAACGTCTCTTCATTATAAACAACTTTCGTTATGTTCATAATTTACCTTACTCTTCACATGACGGAGAAATTTACAATTTTCTGCTGGTATCATGCTCTGCATTTAGTGACCGACAGACCGACAACGAACCTACAGGTTACCATGGCAACGTCTCTGACTGCATGCCAGTAGGGAAGTAACGTATTGCCATTTTCCTCATCATGCTTTTAAATTCGTGGTTGTTCCTTGGGTAGATGGCAAGAGAGGCATCAATCGGCTCATCTGCGGGATATTGGCGGAATATCGTTGGAGGTTATAACCGCCCTCGAATAGATTAAGTAATAACACCATTAGTCATCTTCATATTTGTTTACCTAAGAATCACTGAACCTAAATTTCTCCTCTGTTAGCGCTTTATTATATCCATAACTCACGGCATTTATTTATTTGTCGTTATCCGGCTGTCCTCAGTTATAATCCATTTTCTATTAGTTTCAACATTCTTAACTGTATTATTTTCTTCCTTAATTACGCCGTATGTACGTGAATGCTAGAAACTACTGGATGCATTTCCACCAAGATTCGTATTTAGAATACACCTGTCCTTGATAGGTTTCAGGGCAAATATTGTTTCTAAATCCCTGAACTAACTGGGGGTTTATACGAAACCGAAACAGTGATTTTGCACTTCCAAAAAATATACACAACAAAAGTTTATGGAAGTCTACCTACCTTGGTAGAAATTAATGTCTAAACCTTTTTTTCTCATGTGCATCATTTCGATACGAGGATCAATAAGGGAGATATCATTAAAGGACCGTTTTTCTGTACAAGTCCCATCGGACTTAACTCACGAGCGGGTGCGTGTAAAGCGTATTCCTTACAACTTGAAAACTACTGAAGACATTCGAAACAAAATTTATATTTAGCATCCACCTGTCCAAAGGTAGGTTTTAAACGTAAATAACATTTCATGTTCCGGAATGGACTGGCGGTTTATAAGGAACCGAAATGGTGATTTTACTCTTCCACAATATATACAGAACAAGACCAACCTGACTGGAAATCGACCAAACCTGATGGAATTCCACCTCTAAACCTTTTTTTTTCATGTGCATTTTTTCGTCAGGAGGATTAATAAGGGAGATATCATGAATGGTCACTTTTGCAGGTTAAGTCCAGCGGACATAGCCCAAAAGGTGTTTTACATGGAGCAGATTCCTTATCTATATAAATCAAATCGTAACGACTGTGTACCTCTACACTGACTATTTTGGCGAAATTTTCGTACAGCTTTCCGTTTAAGGGGTAATAATAACAATCTCCATAATTTTTTATTTCCTGAAAGTCCTAATTTTTACCCGCCTCGCCCAAAATCCACATTGTGGCATAATCTGCCAGAAGAATAAGAAGATAATTGAAATTTGACAAAATTATACGTTTTAGCCTGTAACGAATGAAAAATCCTATATCATTAAATTTTTCATTTTTTATCCCCGAAGAATATCGAAATATGCAGGCAATTTTAATGATGGTGCAGACCTTCGGAAATTCCTATCACGTAACGGATTGCACAATCTCCGTTCAATTTGGAATGATCTACAACCTTGGTCTTATGACTTTATGCCGTATCTGTATCCCTTTTGCGTTTGATTTTTCTCTATTAATCGATGTTAAGTCAATTTGGAATTTTCACATGCATTATTCATACTTTCAATTACTTATATGAAATACAGAATCATCAAACTCTTCACGAAAATTGGCCCACTCAGTAGCCATATGTGAGCCAAATGCTACGTATGTAGCTGTCACATTATTATCCGAAAAGTAATGTAATGTGAGATGATCTTACAAAACCTTTACCCTGTTCCACGTTTCTAAATCTGACCCAAGAATAGATGACATATCATTGGACCAGCCATTTAGGCCACTAAATCCGGCGTGTCTTATGGTATAATCCTTTGTCGATATGACGTACGTTTAGTAGCAGTTAATCTGTAAATGAAGGTCTTCAATATTGTAAACACGCATATACTTTCGTATGTCGATCTATATATATTCACTGATGTCGATTTAGCGATCGAGAAAGGGTCGGTCTGCTATTGTAATCAGTACTCCCCACACCGACTTTGACTGGCAGTAGGAAAGGGTTCCTTCTCCAACTCCTGTGTAACTGTCATTAGTAAGGAAGGCCTACAATTGTAATGAATAGTTCCCTTCTCGATTTGACTTGCAGAAGGTAAGTGAGCATGCAGTTTTGTTTAAAACTCCCCTACCCGATTGTGTTTGGCAGTAGGCAAGGGTGCCCGCCATTATAAAGAAATGTACTCATCTAAAATGTGACTGGCATTAGGCATAGTGGCCTGCTATTTTGATGGAAACTCACCAACTTGGTGTGACTGGCAGTACGCTGGCTGGCAGTAGGAAAAGGGGCCTGTCATTATAATGATAACTGCACAACTCAATTTCGAGTGATAGTAGGGTAATTGCCTGCCATTATAATAAAAACTGTAATCTGTCTGGAGGTAGGAAAGGGGGGCTGCCATTTTAACGAAAACTCCCCAAATCGATTCTGTCCGCATAGTAGGCAATGGGGCCTGCAATTATAATGTAAACTTCCCAACCTGATTGTGAATGCCAGTAGGCAAGTGAGCCTGCCGTTATATCACAAATCCGTAACAAACACTTTACATTGGAAACGTACGGGGACCTCCCCATGCTCTTTCTCGGATAACGCTAAGAGACATGCAATTTTAAAACTATCTTATTTACTGCATGTACACTATTTACTTCGATATTCGAATACAATGTAGAATACCGTACCATGGCAACGTCAGCTCCAGGATTCTACAGCAGCGAAATTATCTATATAAATAAAATTGTAGGGGGTCCGCTGTCTGTAATTTCTTTTGTTTTGCCAATTTTTCAGATATTTATCCGTTTTAGGTCAACTCAAGACCGAATCGGTGGTTTTTACGTTTCGTGTCTGTTTGTTTGTTTGTCTGCTTGTCTGTTTGTCTGTTTGTCTGTCTGTTTGTCTGTTCAACCAAACTTCATATTTACAGTATACTTATCCCGGGGAAGGTTTCGATATGCATATCATTTTAAAATCTTTCAATACACGGGGTGTTTATACGAAAGCCATCACGTCGAAACGGCTAAATAGATCTCAACCAAACTTCATATTTAGAGTATGCTCATCCCGGGGAAGGTTTCTATGTGCATATAATTTTAAAATATTACAATAGATGGGGGGTTTATAGGAAAACCAGAATGGTTTTCCTCCTTTTTCTCTTATACTATTGATTTTCTGTAAACTTCGTTTACCGTACGTGAAACGTCTCTTCATTATAAACAACTTTCGTTATGTTCATAATTTACCTTACTCTTCACATGACGGAGAAATTTACAATTTTCTGCTGGTACCATGCTCTGCATTGAGTGACCGACAGACCGACAACGTCCCCCTGTGGGTGGGGGCGGTAGAATAACAAGAGAGGTGTCAATCGGCCATTCTGCGGGATAATGGCGGAATATCGTTGGAGGTTAGGCCTATAACCGTTCTCGAACAGCTTCAGTAATAACACCATTGGTCATCTTATATGTTTACCTAAGAATCCCTGCGCCTAATTTGCTCCTCTGTTACGGCTTTCTTATATCCATAACTCACACCAGCATAATTTATTGAGGGGCATAAGTAAGAGCAATACATTCACTTGGTATTTACATATTTGTCGTCATCCGGCTCTCCTCAGTTATTATAATCTATTTTCCATTAATGTCAGATTTCTTAACTATTATTTTCTTCCTTAATTACTCCGTATGTATGTTGATTGATTGATTGATTGATTGATTGATTGATTGATTGATCGATTGATTGATTGATTGAATCCCAGCAGAAAGGCGTAATTGTTCAATACAATCCTCCACATTCGGTTGGCCTCAGGAACGGCATACGATCTTAAAATTGGGCCAACTCCCGAGATCTCTCAAACATAAGAACACAAGTCGGATGAGAGAAGAGAGTGGTGATGGTGCTGATTTTTGTTTCAAGAGGAACTACAACGGGGCAACCATCCTATATTAACAGTAATCAGTGACAAAAATGGAGGAATCCGACTCTTCCGAAATTAAGTTATCCGCGAAGGGCGTGGAAATGAGGCCTCGAATGTTCTTATGCCGTCGGAGTCTGCAAAGAACAAGAATAGACCACGGAAGTTCGGATAATATAGCTAAAGTGAGGAGCGTGGCATAAGTAAGTGCACCTAAAAGGGTCCGTGGTCGCGAGCCCACCCTGCCAAGTTAAGGACCCCTGGGGCGATTTCAGTCACCTGTTACGACAGGCAGGGAATAACCCGGATGTATTCCTCCCCCCCCCTCCCACCTTCACCACGCAACAGGCGGTTCACAGAAACGAACTACGATGCACACGCTACGCAAAATACAGTAGGTCACTATATACACCAACAGCAATATAAGGAAAGAAATTACGTACAGATGTTACATGGAAATCTTTCCTTTATAAGAGAGACAGCTATAAACAAAGAAATAAGATACACGTGCGGTTGTGTGCTACACAGTCACGGTGCTCCTGTGGGGAAAACCAACATCTACTGTCGTTCTCTATATGCGATTTTCTATTTTACGCAATAAAAATATCACACGAGAACACTTTTACGTATTCTAAAAGCAACTTTATTATCGCTACGAACTTATCCTGTCAGATAGAAGAAAACATTCAATGCCTCTCTCGGAATACAAAAAAGAAAACAATCGCTCTCTAAAACAATCTACATAGAATTTATACATGTTTTACATCAGAGATCTAATGGTGCTGTTCCTTGACGCCATATTGGAAATCTGTGTGCCGTACGTCCGCACGTTATACGTCCATGGACACGAAACATAAATATAATAACATAATAATTTCGGCTCATCATAAACCTTCAAAATACCAGTATTGAAGGTTTTATCCTAATTAGGATACCTGTCCTACGACACTACTGCGCAACCAATCTGGGCCACCCGTGAGTCACAGGCAACAGCTACTTCGGTCAGCTTCAGCAGTCTATATCATCCATGTCGATAAGCGTAACCGAAATCAATATTGCTCTGAGCAAAAGGAACTTGACTGCTTAATGGTATTCACACTGGTGGCGCTTAGTTCTTCTCTGTATTACATTGTTACTTTCTAACTGAGATTGTTAACATATCTATGTGAGTGTTCATGTCAGTTATTGCGTTTAAAAATATCTGAAATATTGTTTCCTGTTTCAGAAGTGTTGCGACGGTACGTTAATTTATTTCCACTTTAGAAATTTTCGGATACTCTAATTTCATTGGGAACCACTGCATCTGAAATTCTTTTCTGGGCGGGGTTTGTGGTTGTTATTTGGAAGCATTTTGCGGCCTTTCCCTTTCTTTTGCCGATAACTTCATTTTTCGAAGTATCGGATCTCTTTCAATTTCGTTCTGATTAGTGATAAGGCAGGATTGTTGAGGAGTTGTCCTTCCTTTTGAAACAATCACCAATACGGCCATTTCAATTCTGTTGCTGATTGCGATTTTTAACCCCTTTGTGGACTTTATCTTCCTTTTCCGATATCTTCATTCTTCGAAGTATCGCATCTCTTCATATTTCGTTCTGATTAGTGTTAACAGAAGATTGTTGCGCATTTGTACTACCTCTCGAAACAATAATCACAACTACCTCTATTTTGTTGACTATTACCCCTTAGTACTTCCTGCCTTCCCAGTTTCTGCTCTGGGAGGGGTTTCTGTTTTTGATATTTTCGAGCTCATTGCGGCCCTTCCCTTTATTTTGCCGATAACTTCATTCTTCGAAGTATCGGATCTCTTTCAGTTTTCTTCTGATTAGTGTTAATAGAGGATAGTTGCCCCGTTGTACGTCCTGTTAAAACAATAATCACCAACACCACCGTCACCAACAGAAAATAATCACCACCACATGCACTTTGCTGCCCATTACAGAGTTACTGATTGGGTTTCGACACTATTGTGACTGTTCCTTTGACCATGCCTGCTAGGAAGCGAATTAACATTGGACGGTCCATATCAAAAGCTAAAAAAGTTAAGATATTGAGGGCTTCCGAGACTGCTTCAGACCGCGAGGCCAGACTCAATGCAGACAGACTGAGGAAGAGCACTCACCGTGATTCGGAGAGTGCTTCTGAGCGCGAGGCCAGGCTTAGCTCACAGAGAGCACGCCAGTCCACATCTAGGGCGTCTGAGACTGCTTCAGACCACGAGGCCAGACTCAGTGCAGACAGACTGAGGAAGAGCACTCACCGTGATTCGGAGAGTGCTTCTGAGCGCGAGGCCAGACTCAATGCAGACAGACTGAGGAAGATCACTCACCGTGATTCGGAGACTGCTTCTGAGCGCGAGGCCAGGCTTAGCTCACAGAGAACACGCCAGTCCACATCTAGGGCGTCTGAGAGTGCTTCAGACCGCGAGGCCAGACTCAGTGCAGACAGACTGAGGAAGAGCACTCACCGTGATTCGGAGAGTGCTTCTGAGCGCGAGGCCAGGCTTAGCTCACAGAGAACACGCCAGTCCACATCTAGGGCGTCTGAGAGTGCTTCAGACCGCGAGGCCAGACTCAGTGCAGACAGACTGAGGAAGAGCACTCACCGTGATTCGGAGAGTGCTTCTGAGCGCGAGGCCAGGCTTAGCTCACAGAGAGCACGCCAGTCCACATCTAGGGCGTCTGAGACTGCTTCAGACCGCGAGGCCAGACTCAGTGCAGACAGACTGAGGAAGAGCACTCACCGTGATTCGGAGAGTGCTTCTGAGCGCGAGGCCAGGCTTAGCTCACAGAGAGCACGCCAGTCCACATCTAGGGCTTCTGAGACTGCTTCAGACCGCGAGGCAATACTCAGATCGCAAAGATTTAGACAGATGCGTTTAAGAGAAACAGAATCAGAGGATCAGCGGATGGCTCGAATGGAGCATGACAGAGAGCACCATTCCCTCACACGCGAAAACCTAGCTGCGGAGGAATATTCTCAGGCGTTAACACAACGACGAAGTACCTACGCATCGTTAAACGAAATGCAAAATGTCCAGCAGGAAGAGAAAAGACAACGTGCAGCAGAAAGACGTTCATCAGAGACCACTGATGAATATCTCAGACGGTTAGATGAAGATAGAGTGAGACATGCCAATGTTAGAGAATTACATTCAACGTCAATTGAATCTAGGTGTCCTAATATGATTCCATGGCATGAAAAGCAGCGAAGTGCATTTGCTTATAACCCTCTTATCGACTACCATCCAAGAGCCCATATAGGGTCTTTGAGTAAAGTGTGCCCTTTCTGTAGGGCTCTCAAATGGAAGCAAGAGCCAGAGGGAATGTGCTGCTCTTCCGGAAAAATTAAATTAAATCATCTAACTCCTCTACCGGAACTTCTTATTTCTCTGTTAAATGGGACGCATACTGACTCTCGCCATTTTCTTCAATTTGTGCGAGCCTACAACAGCGCATTCCAAATGACAAGCTTCGGAGCTACTAAAGTAGTGGAAGGAAATTTTATGCCAACATTCAAAATTCAAGGACAAGTATACCACTTAATAGGTTCACTTCTCCCTGCAAACAATGAAAATTCTAAATATCTTCAAATATATTTCATTGCAGACCACAAAGCACAGGTAGATCAAAGAACAGCAATAATACCAAATTTAAAAACCCATTTAGTTAATGATTTGCAGGGCATGTTACATGATGTGAACCCATATGTCAAGGAACTGAAGACAACTCTAGAGACAATGCCGGACGGTGACACCCACAAGATTGTGATCCACGCCGACCGAGTTCCTGCTGGTGAGCACAGAGGCTGTTATAATCAGCCGACAACAAACGAGATAGCTGTCATATTGGTTGGACACGAATGTGATAAGCGAGACATCGTGCTTCGGACAAGAGACCAGGGCCTGAGACGAATATCTGAAACCCACCGATCATACGACGCTCTTCAATATCCCCTGATGTTCCCTCGTGGAGATGATGGCTACCACTTCCTACTGTACCACGTAGACCCACGAACCGGAGAACTAAAGACCCCTCTCAAGAAAACATCTTCTCTTCAGTTTTATTCTTATCGTATAATGATAAGACAAGGCGAGGTAAACTACTTACATTGTTACCGTCAACTGTCCAATCAGTTCTGGGTAGACATGTATGCTAACATAGAGACTGAAAGGTTAGTCTATATCAGAACACACCAAAGGGAATTAAGGGCTGAGAGCTACATTCACCTTAAAGACGCCCTGAGGAAGGACGAGGGTAACATGGCAGATTTGGGACGGTTAGTCATTTTACCGTCCACTTTCACTGGAGGACCCCGATATATGCACGAGCGATCTCAAGATGCACTCTGTTATGTGCGAAAATACTCATGTCCAGATCTTTTTATTACAGCTACAACTAATCCAAAATGGGAAGAAATTGGTAATGCCGTATATAATGGTCAGTCAGCGAATGATCGTCACGACATTATTACACGTGTATTTCACATGAAATTAAAATCTCTCATGGACTTACTAACCAGAGAACAAATATTTGGGCCAACTCTTTGTTTTATGTACTCTGTTGAATGGCAAAAGCGTGGCTTGCCTCACGCCCACATATTATTATGGCTTGAGGACAAGATACGACCCGTCGATATTGATAAGGTTATTAGTGCTGAATTTCCAGATCCTGATAAAGATCCACAGCTTTTTAACATAGTTAAATGTCACATGGTCCATGGACCATGCGGATCTTTCAACGTAGGCTCACCATGTATGAAAGGTGGACGATGCTCAAAACGATACCCACGAGCATTCGTCAATGAAACTGTCACAGGGAACGATGGGTACCCATCCTACAAGCGCAGGATTCCTTCTATGGGTGGCTTCACTGCACGCCTTATGATAAATGGACAGGATATGGAAGTGGATAATAGATGGATAGTGCCATACTGTCCTGTTTTGTCTAGGGTATTCAAAACACACATCAATGTTGAATACTGTAGCAGTGTTAAGTCCATCAAATACATCTGTAAGTACATCAACAAAGGAAGCGATCAGGCAGTCTTAGGTTTGCAAGACAAAAATGATGAAGTGTGCCAGTATCAGAGCGGAAGGTACATATCCAGCTCAGAAGCAGTTTGGCGAATTCTTTCATTTCCTATCCATGAAAGGTATCCTCCAGTAATGCATTTAGATGTTCATCTACAAAATTTTCAAAGAATTGTCTTTACTGCAGAAACGGCTCATGACATAGTAGAAAATCCACGTAACACCACCTTAATGGCATTCTTTAACTTATGTCAGACAGATGATTTTGCTAAGACACTGTTGTATGAAGACGTTCCCTCTTACTATACGTATAACAAACAGCAAAGTACATTTGTAAGAAGAAAGAAAGGAGTACCTGTGGTAGCATTTTCGGGCGTTAGAAAGCAGCACGTAATTAGCCGAGTGTATGCAGTCCATCCTAATAATTCCGAGTGCTTCTATTTACGCATGCTTCTGTTCACTGTCAGGGGACCAACATCCTTCACTGACCTTCGCACCGTCAATGGCATACTTCACCCTACATATCGGAGTGCATGCAAAGCCCATGGATTACTCCTGGATGACTCTCAATGGGAAGAGACACTGAAGGAGGCGATAGTTTCGCAAAGCCCAGCAAAACTTCGCCGGCTTTTTGGCATATTGTTAGTCTTTTGCAGTCTCTCTGATCCGTTGGATCTGTGGAACAAATATAAGGAGAGCCTAGCAGAAGATTTCTTACGACAACTTTCCCCCTGTAACGACGGTACTGCTCATGAAATGATCGCCCATGTGGAAGACAGATGTCTTCAAGACCTCGAAGAATACGTTCTATCGATTGGCGGTCAGCCTTTGAACATTTACGGCCTTCCTTCCCCTCAGATCTTACAAACGTTAAATGCTGACTATCTCAGGGAAACAAATTACAATAAAGAAGCGTTAAGGTCTTTTGTTCTATTAAATGAACCAAAACTTACAGATGAACAGACTGTAGTATATCGGGAAATATTAAACTGTGTTAGAAATAAGGAAAGTAGAATGTTTTTCTTAGACGCTCCGGGCGGAACTGGAAAAACATTCCTGATTAACTTACTGTTGTCTACGATCAGACAGGATAGTAAGATTGCTGTAGCAGTAGCCTCTTCGGGGATCGCAGCCACTCTTTTACCCGGTGGCAAAACTGCTCACTCGATGTTTAAAGTGCCTATAGATCTTGACTGCACAGAGTCACCAATATGTAACATCACAAAACAAAGTAACATATCCAAGGTTCTGCAAGACTGCAGTCTTATAATTTGGGATGAATGCACTATGGCTCACAGAAAGGCGATTGAAGCAGTTGACCGAACGCTGCGGGACATCCGAAACAGTGATAACTTCTTTGGAGGTGTCCCTATCCTCTTTTCTGGTGATTTTCGTCAAACGTTACCGGTTGTTCCAAGAGGGAGCAGAGCAGATGAAGTGAACGCTTCATTAAGGAGATCATCACTTTGGCCAAATATCAAAAAACTGTCTCTGACACAGAATATGAGGGTACATCTAGGTGGTGATGAAAACATACATACATTCACTGAAATATTGTTGTCGATTGGGAACGGCTCACTGGGAGACAGTAACGGGATCATTACTCTTTCTGATGAATTTTGTTTGTCGCTTTCTAACCTTGAAGCTCTCATTTCATCGGTGTACCCGGACGTAGAAAATATTAGGAGCAAACCCATCTCATGGCTCTGCTGCAGAGCGATCTTAACTCCAACTAATGAACAAGCGGCGTACATTAATTCGACTATCCTCACAATGTTCCACGGCGAGGAGACAGTTTATACGTCTGTCAATGAAGTAATCAACTCTGACGACGCAGTTCACTATCCTCCTGAGTTCCTGAATTCTATAACGGCTCCGGGGCTTCCATCGCACAAAATTACCTTAAAGATCGGCGCACCAATCATACTCATGCGCAATCTCAGCCCACCTAATTTGTGCAATGGAACAAGACTTCAGGTAAACGCCCTCCACAAACATGTGATAGAGGCAACTATCATGACTGGATGCGGTGAAGGAGAGTCAGTTCTTATCCCGCGGATACCACTAATCCCAACCAACTACCCGTTTGAGTTCAAGCGTCTGCAGTTTCCAGTCAGCCTCTGCTTTGCGATGACTATTAATAAATCCCAGGGCCAGACGTTGAGTATTGCTGGACTTGACCTCAGATCACCCTGCTTTTCCCACGGGCAACTGTACGTCGCATGTTCCCGAGTCAGCAGCAGCAAGTCCCTGTTTATATGTGCACCAGAAAATAAAACACGAAACATTGTTTATCAAGAGGTTCTTCAATGACTCTGTTCTTCCTTCGCTTCAGTACGTGTACTGGTGACAAATTAAATGAAATTGATCCCATAAACGAATAGACTCCTAATTATGGGAAGATCATCAGTGTTACTTAATTTTTCCAAGCACACTGTTGATTATCTGGAAGTAGAAATGGGGGCATGCCAACATAATGAAAACTGGCCAAATCGACACTGACTGGGAATAGGGAAGAAGACCTACGTTAAAATGGGAATTCTCCGAATTGACTGCGATTGGCCCTAGGTAAGGGGGTCTGCCCTTAAAATGAAAACTCTCGAGCTTGATTGACACTGGTGGTAGGCAAGGGGGAGTACTATTATAATTAAAACTCCTCAACTCGATTGTGAATTGCAGTAGGTAAGGGGCTTGCTATTATAAAAATCCTTCCCAATTCGACTATGACTGGAAATAGGAAAGGAGATCGGCCGTTATAATAGCAACTTCAAACTCGACTGTGACTAGCACTGGTAAACTCTACCAGCATTGATGATGAAAACTCCCCATTTTGAATGTGACTGGTAGTAGGCAAGGGGAACTGCTACTATAATTAAAACTCCTCAACTCGATTCTGACTCGCAGTAGGCAAGCGGGACTACCATTATAACCAAACCTCGCCAATTACACTATGACTGAATATAGGAAAGAGGGCTGTGGCTATCGATAGGCAAGTGGGCCGGCCATTATAATGAAACCTGCGCAAGTCCATTGTGACAGGCAATAAGAGAAAGTATGCCTGACATCATAACTAAAGGGTGTATTCTGCCCGAAGGCAGGTCCGAACCTCCGTAGAGGTGTGCCTGAGCCGGAGTTTACGTACGGTAGGGTGGCCAGTCCCTTTCCGCTCCTCCATTCCCTTAACCCCACCCAACAGCGCGTGGCAACCCATCCAAATCTTGACCACGTCCAGTGTTGCTTAACTTCGGAGATCTCACAGGATCCGGTGCTTCAACACGGCTACGGCCGTTGGCTGTCATCATAACCAAAGCTGCTCAAATCTACTGTCTGTAGCGGTAGGGAACCTTCCACCTCGACTGTGACTGGCAATAGGCAAGAGGATCTGCCACTGTAATGAAAATACCCCACGTCGGTTGTGACTGGCAGAAGGTAAGGGGGCCTGCCAATATAATTTTAACTCCTCAACTCAATGTTTTTCGCAGTAGACAAACTGGAATAATATTACAATGAAAACTGTCCAACTTCATTGTGACTGCCAATACGCAAGGGGGCCTGGCAATATAATCAAAACACGATAACCGGAAATAGGAAAGAAGATCTGCCGTTATCATGGGAACCCCCAAATTGACTGGGTTTGGCAGTAGCAAGGGGACCTACTTTTATAATCCACACGCCCGAACACATTTTTGATTGGTAATAGGCAAGAAGGCTTGACATTGTCATGAAAAGTCGCCAACTTGATACTAACTGGCCATAGGCAAGCGGAAATGCCATTTCAATGAAAACTTCGCAAATCAACAGTGACTGGGGATAGCAAAGACGACCTATAATGATAATGGGAACCTTGAAATTCGATTGTGACCGCCTGCCCACCAGTGGGCCTGCCATTATATTGAAGAACCCTAAATACATTTCGCTAACAGTAGACAAATGGGCCTTCTTTTCTAACCGAAACTTTCCAACTCATCTGACTGGGAATAGCAAAAATGATCTACCGTAATAACGGAAACCCTCCACCTCGACTGTGACCGGCACTAAGTAAGCAACCGAGCTCGATAGCTGCAGTCGCTTAGGTGCGGCCAGTATCCAGTAATCGGGGGATAGTGGGTTCGAGCCTCACTGTCGGCAGCCCTGAAGATGGTTTTCCGTGGTTTCCCATTTTCACACCAGGCAAAAGCCGGGGCTGTACCTTAATTAAGGCCACGGCCGCTTCCTTTCACTTCCTAGGCCTTTCCTATCCCTTCATCGCCATAAGACATATCTGTGTCGGTGCGACCTAAAGCAAATAGCAAAAAAATAAGTAAGCAGAACTGTCATTATAATTAAAACTCCCAACTCGACTCTGACTTCTACTCGAACTCCCCAATTGGACTAATACTGTCGGTAGACAAGTCCGCTTGCCATTATAGTTAAAACTCCCCAACTGATTATCATTGGAAAAAGGAAACAAGATATCCCATTGTAATGGGAACTCTCCAACTCGACAGCGACTGGAAGTACACACGGTGGCCTGGCATTAAAACGGAAAAACTCCATCACGTTTTTGATTGCTAACACCCAAGGCCACCTGCGATTTCATGATACTTCCCCAACTACACTATGACTGGAAATAGGGAAGGTATTTTCATTATAATGGCACGTTCCCTTTACTACTGTCAGTCGCAGTCGAATTCGAGTGCTATCATGATGCCGTGTCATAAGAGGCGACTACAAGCAACCTCAGGGGCTGTTAAGTAGGGAGTATGGGTTGGCGATCGCGGGGCCTTAGCTGAGTCCTGACATTGCTTCTGTTTCCTTGTGCTAGGCTTCTCACTTTCATCTATCCTTTTCGACCTCCCTTGGTCAACTTTCGTTCTATTTCAACTCGCACGGTATTACGTGTGGAGGCCTTTCATTTTCACGCCCTTTGTGGCGAGGGGGGGAGTGATATATACAAATAATCGAAAATAGTGACGAATCCATAGATTTCGGGGTCGCTGACATGAATACTGACACTTCGGATTTTTTAAAGTTCAACTTCAGCCCCCTTTGCGGTGGGGGCGTACAAATATAACCTACTATGTGGAAAAAGTACTGTGGGAGCAAGACGCCCCTAGAACCCCTCGGTAGGGGGGTGAAATATAATATATATATTAATAAATTGAAGTCGCTTTGGAGACTCACCTAAGGGTCCGTGGTCGCGAGCCCACCCTGCCAAGTTACGGGCCTACTCACTGCCTTTACAGTAATTTACGGAGGAATCCGTATACAATGTAGAGTACCGTAGCGAAGCACGGGTACATTTGCTAGTATATATATATATGTACCGGGCGGTACACCTCCGTGCCGCTAATTCAAACATTGCGCCAGTTGAAACTCCTCTACTGGAGGAAGCTTGAACTTTAACATCCACATTAATGCTAAGATTTCTCAGAGGATGTCATTACTATAAATTTTGAAGAGTTCTGAACTGTGTCTTTTTCGATTTATTTTTGTTTTCTCTGTAGTAAGAAGTGTGAACATTATCTTCTAGATGGCACTACTTAAGAACTACAATTGTGCACCCTAGTGCGAAGTGAAGGAACTTTTTTTTGAAGAAATTTAGTATGTATAAGTTTGCTCTTTGTTAAATTTCTTTCAGTCATTGTTTGAGTTGGCAATGTTAAACCTTTCGTTCCGCCAGTTTTGAATTTAAGCTAATCCCGAATTTCTTTAATTAATTTATGACCAATCAGGTGTATCTTCTTCAACTTGGATATGTTGCTTAACCCTAGCCAATAAAGTGAGGGGGGTGTGGGTTCTCATTCATGAAACGTCTCGAATTTTCCGCGAGGGTATATAAACTGCTGTTTTTCTGGTCTCGGTGTCAC
The DNA here is from genome assembly GCF_040414725.1 of Anabrus simplex. NCBI lineage: Eukaryota > Metazoa > Arthropoda > Insecta > Orthoptera > Tettigoniidae > Anabrus > Anabrus simplex. The sequence continues at coordinate 1,596,498,663 of NC_090265.1, read as the reverse complement.
TTCAGTAACATCTTTCCTAGTGTGATTATATAGCAGGTGGCGGGAAGCGCCTCTTTCTTCGGGCAGCAGTTCAACCATCAGGTAATGGCCGTTTTATAACTTATTTTCTTGCCAGCTCAGCAGTTTAACCCTCGGGGCGGGTTCGAAACTTTCCTCATGTAACCTATATTTAAAATGTAAAAGGCACTTGGTATAAATTCTGTTTTCTTAACTACAAATTGGGATAGAGAGTGCCTAACCCTCTCGTGCTCCCATTCATTTTGGTTTTGAGGTGACTACGTTTTAATAACAGTTTCCCTTCTACTTGTAATGTCATAAAATTTTTCAATCGTGTCACCTCCGTAGTATGGGATTAGCCCTTGCATAAGTGGCCTAGGGCCAAGTAGGTTTTAAAGAAGTGCATTAGGAGTGCAGTTACGCCTCCTCTCAAATTGGTATTTTGGGAATTGTCCTGTTTCTTTATTGAGTAGGCCTCAGTAGGTTGGGTATTTTTACCCCTGTTTTCATGTGCTTGGAGGTCAGCTTGAAGGTGGAGTTTGGTGTGGCCTTTGATAGGCTTGAACTTTGAGAGCGGGTTGCTCTTTCTTAAAGTTGGGTTCTGTGTGCCTCAAGTAGGCTCCTTGGTATGATTGGGGTTTTCTGCCCCTTTGTTGAACCTGGTGTATAAGCAAAGTGGGGCTAATTGCTCAAGAATTGTGAATCTGGGGCTAGAAGCCCAAAATCCATTAATAAGCTGTAATTGTACTTTCTTAACTTGTGGATTTACAAATGAGTTCCTGTTATACTTGTTATTTCTTGATCTTGAAAAGAAAATATAACCTTGTAGAATTTTAAATTAACTTTAATTTCGTAAGTTGAGACCTGTTCATCCCAGCACCTTCTTTCACCTCTGCACGTCCACAATACACCGTAACAAGTAGTAGCAGAGCGTGGTTGAATGGGTCTCAAATCAGCCCCTTTGGACGGCTAAACGTTGCTTTGCTTTCGAACTCTAACAATTTTCTCTGTCGCTGGACTTTTCTTTTTCATTGGTCAAAGCTGTTAAATTTTGGTCATCATGCCCGGCCCTCGCGATGTCCTCCATCGCAACCATTTGCGTAAGGAGGAGTTGATCTATAAATTAACAATTAGAAATGTGCAATCTGGAGGCACGGTTGCGGTAGACACCAATAGGCTTAGAGTGTCCCTTGATTTGCCCTTTTTCCATCCCCGCTTTGGGAGAGAAAGAAATTGACGACTCTCTCTCCACGATCACTGACAATACTACTGAGCTGGCACCCGTAATTACCTTTTTTGAAGAAAATGACCCTTCTCCTAATCAAATTAAACATGTGCAAGCCAGGTTATTTCATTTTTCAAATAGAGTTAACGATCTATTGTCTCTGAAGTTGAATGACATTCAGAGGAAGGAATCTAGTGTTGTTCTTGAAAATCTTTCAGAATTGTCCAGTAAGTTTACCCATTTGTTAACTGGGGAAGTTCCTCCCAAAACTGATCAACCCACTACGGTGAATGTAGGTAGCGAGGAAGAGTCTCCTAAGGGAGAAGCCAATAGGAAAGCTGTTGGAGCTCAATAAATCTCTGCCCCATTAGACATCGAATCTGAGCGTCTTACTTCATTGAACAATGCACGTTCTGAATTAGCTTCTTCGCCACATAAACCTTTACCTAATACTGTATGTCACCAGGGTTCAGCAGTTTGCCTCATCCATTAGCAATGTTGCTCAGAGGTATTTCTAAGTTTTCGGTTAACTCTACCAGTGACGTAATTTCATTCTTAAGGTTTTTGGTTGAGTTTCAGGATCATGCCCTCGTTTTTTCTCTTTCTCCGTGTCAAATTTTGCAGATAATTTACCCCTATTCCATTGGTGTTCTCTCAGACAAAATAGAAAGAGCCATTGCCGAACAATCATCCATTGAAGGCTTCCACGCCCACTTGCTAGCTAACTTCATTCCGGCTAGGGCAAGGTCCTCACTAATTCAGAAGTACTATTATCGTGTACAGCGGTTGGATGAAAACTTGGCAGATTTCATCCAAGATATTAAGTTCTATACTAGGGTATTTGCTCTTCATTTTCATGAAGACCAGATTGTTCAGGCTATAGTGGAAGGTATTTCTCCATCATACAGGTCATATTTGTGTTTTGCGTCGCGTCCTCAAACGTTTGCTGAATTAGAGGCTATGGCCGTCTCAGCGGAAGGAGTTAGATACGCCGATACCTTGCGTGTCGCGAAAGAACCCCCTCCATCCTCTAGTAGTTTTCGGCCTCCACCTCGCCGAACCGTCACTGCCCGTAAATGTTATGCTTGTGGGTCGCCCGACCATCTCCGGGAAAAGCGTCCTTTAATTAAATCTAGTAGGACCAATAATGGAGCAAGTTCATCCCAAGGTTGCTTTAAATGCGGTACGTTTTCCCATATCGCCAAAAATTTCCCAAATTCGAATAGCACCCCCTCCGGCTCAACTTCTGGTGCAACTTCCACCAAGGCCAATAATAATAAGTGACTAGTGGCTTCGGCTGAGTCGGCGAACCCATCTTCCCGAGGCTCGGTCCCAAGTAAAAATGTCGAAATTTCAGGGAGAACACTGTCTTCTAATTTATCCTTTGAAGGTTCCAAAGAATGTCTCAGGATTGCGGCGGATTCCCCCGCACATGTGCCTTTTCTCAAAATTGAATTAAATAATGAACCGGTAACAGCTTTATTAGATTCAGGCAGTGTGTGTTCTATTATTTCGGCTGAATGGTACTCCAAACTGAAAACTGTGTGTAAACTTCCTGACTATTGCTCATCTTCAGTTCAATACGTTTCGGCTAATTCTTCTCCATTAGAAATTGTAGGTTTTTATATGCCAAAATTCGGATTTCTAAATTTACTTGGAAAGTTTAATTGTTTGTGGCAAAGCACTTGTCTTGCCCCATTATATTGAGAGCCGACTTCATGTCCCATACTGGTCTAGTGCTCGATCTTCAGAGCAAGTCGTGCACATTCAAATTTGCTTCTAATTGTAAAATCCCTTTACTTAAATGTAGTTCTGTATCATGTTCATCTGTTTCGCCTACCCAGGATGAGATGTTGTTAGATCTTAGACATCTACCTGAGGAGCAGGCTGATAGTATTCGTAAGTTGTGTCAGTCGATTCCAGAGGTGTTCTCGGATACTCTTGGTGTTACTGACCTTATTGATACAAAATTGAGGTCACGGATTCGATTCCTGTCCGTTTTCCACCTTATAGGCTATCTCCACCTAAAATGAAGGCATTGAAAGAAATCATCGATCAAATGTTAAAGGATGGTGTCATCCGGCCCTCTAAGTTGGCGTATTCTTCGCCTATTTTTCTAGTCCCAAAACCGCAAGGTGGCTTCAGGCCTGTCATTGATTATAGGGCTCTCAATCGGAAGGTGGTGTTACAATCTGTGCCCCTTCCTGACCTTCATTCTTGTTTTTCATGGTTTCGTAAAGCTAAGTTCTTTACCATCTTGGATCTGAATCAGGCCTATAATCAAATTCCTCTGGCTGAAGAATCTAAACATCTTACAGCGTTTGCCACGGATTGGAATTTGTATGAATACAACCGCGTACCTTTAGGGCTCCCCACGGGAGCAGCTGTACTTACGAGACTGCTAGATAGGGTCTTCTCCGACATCAAATTTGAGTACTTGTACCACTATCTTGATGATGTCGTCGTATTTTCGGAAACTTTTGAAGAACATCTGGATCATCTAAAGGAAGTTCTCAATCGCCTTCGTAAGGCTGGGCTAACTGTGAAGTTGTCCAAGGTCGCCTTCGCTAAGCCTTCAATGTCATTCCTAGGGCATATTGTGTCGCCCGACGGTGTTGCAGTCGATCACGCTAGAACACAGGCCATCCGTGATTTCAAGCCTCCCAAGGACATCAAAGGTATTGCCAGATTCATTGGTATGGTGAATTTCTTCAGGAAATGTATTCCTAACTTCGCTAACAGAGCGGCGCCCTTGAACCTTCTTCGTAGGAAAGGCGTCAAATTTGAGTGGGGACCTTCTCAACAAGCCGCTTTTGAAGATCTTAAATTAGCTCTGTGTAATGACCCTGTTCTGGCTATGCCCAATTTCTCCAAAAAATTCATCGTCCAAACCGACGCGTCGTCGTCGGCGGTAGCTGCAGTCCTTCTTCAAGAGACTGAACTAGGGAGGCGACCCATCGCTTATGCCTCTAGGACTCTATCGGCCCAAGAAGCCAAGTATTCCATCTATGAGCTCGAAGGTTTGGCAGTCTTATTTGCCTTAGAAAAGTTCCGTCTCTATCTGGAACATGTCAGATTCGACTTGGAGACTGATAATCAAGCGTTAAGCTGGGTCTTAGGTAGGCCGCGTCGTACTGGTCGTATAGCCCGGTGGGCTATCCGAATTTCTGCCTTCCAATTCGACGTGAGGCATATTCGAGGTACTGAAAATGTTGTGGCAGACGGATTCAGCCGTATGTTTTCCAATGAAGTCGAGACCCATGAACTGGCTGATAGTTCTTCACCTCCTGAGTCCATACGGCCCGAGGTTAATGCCATTTTAACTGATGCTCCCATGTTGTTTGGGGATCTTGAGAAATATCAACAGGAAGATCCGACGCTGGCTCCCATTATGGAAACCCTTTCTTCTGGGGAACATGTTGTCCCATGTTGCCCATCGAGGCATGATAAGAAGATGAAGGTAGTGGTTCCAGCTGTTCTTGTGCCAATGATCTTCAAGTACTATCATGAGACCCCATTAGGGGAGCATTTAGGCATCTTCAAAACCCGGGAAAAGATCCGTGAAATGTTTATCTGGAAGGGCATGGACGGTGAAATTCGTGAACTAGTTAAAGCCTGTAAATCTTGTTTGCTTAGTAAACCAACCATGTCCACCAAGGTAGGCCTTTTGTCTTCTCATCAAGCGTCGCGCCCCATGGAACGTCTCTACATCGATTACGTATGACCCTTCCCCCAGTCAAAGGGGAATGCCAATAAGTTCATCCTTGTATGTGTTTTACAAGAATTTCTTGGTTATTTCCAACTAAGCTGGCTACCGCCCAGTCCACCATCACTTGTTTAAATTCCATTTTCGCTTCTTTTGGTCCGTGTCAATATATTGTGTCTGATAATACTAAAGCTTTCACCTCCAATCTCTTTCGTAAATTCTGTTTTGATCTGTCCATATCTCATGTGACAACTTCTGCTTATTATCCTCAACCATCTCTGGCTGAACGGGTTAATCGTAACCTGAGGTCCGCGCTGATTGCCTATCATCATGGATCATTCTAGGTGGGACACGTCCCAACATTGGTTAGCTTTTGCCTTGAATTCGGCGGTTCACGAATCCCATAAGTTTACTCCGGCTTCTTTGATGTTCAAGTTTGTTCCAAACACGCCGCTCTCTAACCTTTGGTCCCTGAGTGACATTCTACCTGAGACAATAGATCCTGATAATATTAAAAATCTTTGGAAGAAGGCTAAAGCCAATCTGAAAGTGTCTCATGAAAAGGTTAAGGAAAGATATGGTCGTGGACGGAGACCCACCCATTTGAAGGTAGGTGATCAGGTGATGGTCAAACATTTTGTTCCCGCGGGCAAGCTTGCCCCCAGATTTCATGGGCCGTGTATTATTCTCGATTTCCTTACACCCGTTACCTTATTGCTAAGCAATCCAGCCACTGAGAGTATATTTAGGGTTCACCTGTCGCAGGTGAAACCCGTGTAACTTCCGCGCTAACGTAGCCGATTTTATATTTGTTTTGACATTTTGAAAGTATTCGAAAGGTTATTTTTTGTGGGGGGGGGGTTCATTTTGAGGCCTTCTGCCCGTGGAATCTGGTTCTTTGTATTGAAGCATTTATTGTAAAACCTTCCCCGAACAGTTAAACTGCCATCCTGTCCTTACCATGGCCATTACCATGCTCCTGTCTCCTGCTCAACAACACAGAGTGACTATTTAAATGAAATAAATATTTCCACGCCGCTGGCCCCTCATCTTCACCACAAAGACTGTACCCTAAAATCATTATGGTCCAACAAATTCTGCCGCCGAGATCTTAATGTTTCAGTGCCCCCGCAGCCGCGCGGCGCCGTGCCGCTCCTGGGGTAGAGCACGGGCCCGATCTACTTCAGGGAGGTCAACCAGTGCGCGGCGAGCCGCAGCCCTCTTCCCGGCCAAGGCTGATGTGCGGCGCACAACCTGCAACTTGCCCGCGGCCTGTAAACATTCGCCGCGGGTGCGGCGTGCTTCAGCACCACTACCCCTCTCATGGTGCGGGCGAGCGGTATCTCAGGGTACTTAAGGGGTCCGAGCGGCCTCTTCTGGACACAAGCAGCGGCGGCTGGTCTGGCCGTCAAACTTAATCAACATTAAATGTACTTAATCAGCTACATGGACACTTCATATCAACAATTACTACATTTTTGGATTCAACTACAATATTTGGTGGACTTAGAAAATTTTTTGTGTTCCTTTCAAGAATTAAAAATTTTCCTTCTGAATTCAACTACTACAAGCATAAAGACATTACATCAAAAGTTACTACAAAGAATTTTGAAATTGGATCAAACCAGTCTAAGAAAACTTGTTTGTAAATCCTTCTGCAATTAATTTCTATTTCAACAGCATAACTTGGACTATGTTTTAAAACAAAATTTGGTGTTCTTCTGTGTTATCCCTTGGAGGGACTTTTTTTTTTGGGGGGGGGGGGAGGTCTGTACCGGGCGGTACACCTCCGTGCCGCTAATTCAAACATTGCGCCAGTTGAAACTCCTCTACTGGAGGAAGCTTGAACTTTAACTTCCACATTAATGCTAAGATTTCTCAGAGGATGTCATTACTATAAATTTTGAAGAGTTCTGAACTGTGTCTTTTTCGATTTATTTTTGTTTTCTCTGTAGTAAGAAGTGCGAACATTCTCTTCTAGATGGCACTACTTAAGAACTACAATTGTGCACCCTAGTGCGAAGTGAAGGAACTTTTTTTTGAAGAAATTTAGTATGTATAAGTTTGCTCTTTGTTAAATTTCTTTCAGTCATTGTTTGAGTTGGCAATGTTAATCCTTTCGTTCCGCCAGTTTTGAATTTAGCCAATCCCGAATTTCTTTAATTAATGTTTGACCAATCAGGTGTATCTTCTTCAACTTGGATATGTTGCTTAACCCTAGCCAATAAAGTGAGGGGGGTGTGGGTTCTCATTCATGAAACGTCTCGAATTTTCCGCGAGGGTATATAAACTGCTGTTTTTCTGGTCTCGGTGTCACTTCAGTAACATCTTTCCTAGTGTGATTATATAGCAGGTGGCGGGAAGCGCCTCTTTCTTCGGGCAGCAGTTCAACCATCAGGTAATGGCCGTTTTATAACTTATTTTCTTGCCAGCTCAGCAGTTTAACCCTCGGGGCGGGTTCGAAACTTTCCTCATGTAACCTATATTTAAAATGTAAAAGACACTTGGTATAAATTCTGTTTTCTTAACTACAAATTGGGATAGAGAGTGCCTAACCCTCTCGTGCTCCCATTCATTTTGGTTTTGAGGTGACTACGTTTTAATAACAGTTTCCCTTCTACTCGTAATGTCATAAAATTTTTCAATCGTGTCACCTCCGTAGTATGGGATTAGCCCTTGCATAAGTGGCCTAGGGCCAAGTAGGTTTTAAAGAAGTGCATTAGGAGTGCAGTTACGCCTCCTCTCAAATTGGTATTTTGGGAATTGTCCTGTTTCTTTATGGAATAGGCCTCAGTAGGTTGGGTATTTTTACCCCTGTTTTCATGTGCTTGAAGGTCAGCTTGAAGGTGGAGTTTGGTGTGGCCTTTGATAGGCTTGAACTTTGAGAGCGGGTTGCTCTTTCTTAAAGTTGGGTTCTGTGTGCCTCAAGTAGGCTTAACTGGGTAAATGGGAGCAAATGCTCCTTGGTATGATTGGGGTTTTCTGCCCCTTTGTTGAACCTGGTGTATAAGTAAAGTGGGGCTAATTGCTCAAGAATTGTGAATCTGGGGCTCGAAGCCCAAAATCCATTAATAAACTGTAATTGTACTTTCTTAACTTGTGGATTTACAAATGAGTTCCTGTTATAAAATATAACCTTGTAAAATTTTAAATTAACTTTAATTTCGTAAGTTGAGACCTGTTCATCCCAGCACCTTCTTTCACCTCTGCACGTCCACAATACACCGTAACAATATACATTCGTTTCACCCCTTAAGGAGCACGTGGAACCATTAAATAGCACCGGTATTCCTCAATGAATCTTCTTCCAAACTTAGTAGACAAAAGACTGAGTATAAGGCATGAAATTGAAGTGTACAGACAAAACTGTAATTTTATTCATATAGATGTGATGGTGCTAATTGTTGGATATACGAAGGTTGGAACTTAAGTAGTGGCAACTATTTATTTACATCAGACACAAAAGAGTTACATGTTAGCAACCTTTACTGTCCTTCAATATAGTCACCAGCGTTGTGTATAACCCGTTGCCAGCGATGTGGAAATCGTAGTATACCCTTAGCAGAGCCTGTTCTGTTGATGGTGCGAATGGAGCGGTCTACTGCCTGTCGAATCTCTGCAACAGTTCTGAAGCGAATGCCACGACGTAAGAAAGTCTCTCCTTGGCGCTCATCGCGCTCCAAGTGCGTCTTAGCAGCGTCGTAACGCAACCATTTGTGCATTTCCGTCAAATCATGCGAAACCCATCCTGATACAATTTTTCGCATGCCCAGGCGTTCCTTCAGGATGTTAAGCACAATCGTATGCGGTAATCCGATAGGACGACCTGCCCGATGAATGTCCGCCACAGTTTGCCGACCATCGTTGAAGGCTTTTACCCAACGTGCCACTGTTCTGTAAGGCAATGCAGATTCTCCGCAAGCCTCTTGAAGACCTTGATGTCACTGTCGTGCTGTACGACCTCTGGCACATTCAATTTTGACCAACTCCGTTGTTCCTGTTTGTAAAACATAGTGACAACGTTACATTAGACCACTAGCTCACACGTGACTGTGTTTCTCTCGCTTGTGCGCACGCAGGTGATGTGGGAAGGGCGAGTCCATTTGCTCTGAGGTAAGGTAGGTATGTAACCAGCGTGTGCTATCAGCGACAATATTAGATTCCGATACATAGAATCTCCACAGCAGTGTTGCCACTGTTTAAGTTCCAACGAGTTAAGGGCCAACGACCGATGTTAGGCCCCTTTAAACAACAATTATCACCATGATCATCAAAATGACGGGTTCTCAGCCTAATTATATGGCTCCGTGGCTGACTGGTCAGCGTCACGGCTTTTGGACCTCGGAGTCCTGGGTTATGTTCATGTTATTGGCTTTATATCCAAGTAAATACTTCTAAAAGTTTTCGGAGACGCCGAGGTGCCAGAAATTTAGTCCCGCACGAGTACTTTTCTTCTTCTTCTTCTTCTTCTTCTTAATCTGTTTATCCTCCAGGTTCGGTTTTTCCCTCGGACTAAGCGAGGGATCCCACCTCTACCGCCTCAAAGGCAGTGTCCTGGAGTTTCAGACTTTGGGTCGGGGGATACAACTGGGGAGAATGACCAGTACCTCGCCCAGGCGGCCTCATCTGCTATGCTGAACAGGGGCCTTGTGGTGGGATGGGGGCGATTGGATGGGACAGGCAAGTAAGAGGGAAGGAAGCGGCCGTGGCCTTAAGTTATGTACCATCCCGGCATTTGCCTGGAGAAGAAGTGGGAAACCACGGAAAACCACTTCCAGGATGGCTGAGGTGGGAATCGAACCCACCTCTACTCAGTTGACCTCCCGAGGCTGAGTGGACCCCGTTCCAGCCCTCGTACCACTTTTCAAATTTCGTGGCAGAGCCGGGAATCGAACCCGGACCTCTGGGGGTGGCAGCTAATCACGCTAACCACTACACCACAGAGGCGGACACGAGTACTTTTACGTGCCAGTAAATCTACCGACACGAGGCTGACGTATTTGAGCACCTTCAAATAACACCGGACTGAGCGAGGAACGAACCTGCCAAGTGGGGACAGAAGGCCAGCACCTCAACAGTCTGAGCCACAAAGCCCGGCCGGTCCTGGGTTCATTTAACGATCAAGTCAAGGAATTTTAATCATGAAAGATTTATACCCTTGGCTTGTGGTCTGGGCATACGCAACAGTACCCTCTACCACACGAACACGCAGTTTCTTGAACATGACAGATGTATTACAGGGGCAGATTTGGAAGCAGAAAATTGGTGAATCGATACGGGTTATAAATTATCTCTGCATCGCCCAGTGATATCGTCGTTATCTTCGTATCATTACCAGTGGATAGAAAACCTTTCATTACAGACAAGAATTACCACAGATAATAATAATAATAATAATAATAATAATAATAATAATAATAATAATAATAATAATAATAATAACAATAATAATAATCTATATAAATATAATCGTGACGAACGGGTCTGTACATTGATAATTTTGGCGAAATTTTCTTTAAGTCATTCGTTTCAGTTCTAATAATGTCTATATATTTTTTTATTTTGATGTCTGTCTGAATTCTTATAATTGGATATATTTCAACCGAACTTCACGTTTAGAATCCACCTGCCCGTGGGTAGGTTTCAGGGTCAATATCATTTCTAAATCCCTGAAAGGTTTTAAGGTCAATATCATTTCGAAATCTATGAATGAACTTGGGGTTTATAGGAATACCGAAACAGTGATTTTACCCTCCCACAAAATGTACTTGACGAAACCTAATGGAAATCAACCAGCCTTAATGGAAATCTATCCCTAAAACCTTTTCTCACGTACACTTTTTCGATAGGAGGATTAAGAAGGGAGAAAATATTAACAAATGTTCCATAGTATAAGTCCCAGCAGGCATACGCTGAAAGCGGGTGCGGGTAGATGTGATTTCTTATAACTGGAAAACTACAGGACATATTTGAACCAAACTTCATATTTAGAATCCAACTATCCAAATGTATTTTTAAGGGTCCAAACTATATTAAAATCTCTGAAGCAACTGGAGATCTATAGGAAGACCTAGATAGCGATTTTACTAAAAAAAAAAAAAAAAAAAATCCCGGACCAACATTAATGGAATTCGATCAACATTAATGGAAATCTATCTCTAAAACATTTTTCTCAATATACACTTTTTCTACAGGAAAAATAACAAGGGATTACGGAATAATTTACGGTCTAAGTATAGCTTACATAGAACCGCAGCGTGTGCGCATAGTGCTGATTTCATGTAACTACAAAATATACTAATATAGAAGATATTAACAGAATGATTTACAGTTCTACCGGTTTGTTATAACTGGTAAACGATTGAATGTTTTTCTTTCTCCTTTGATTAGATCCTTTTATTACCGTACTATTGGAAGGCCTCGAGTTCAAATCTGGACGCCTACACCGGCCGTTATCAGTGTGGTAATTCCATGTGGTTCCCTGCATATTACAGGGAAATGCTTTGATAGTACCTCATTTCAAGTACCAACATAGTCAGCACTGATCTGCGTTTAGGAAGTAACTACTTCTAAAAGTCTTCGGAGACGCCGAGGTGCCCCAATTTGTACTCCTGAATTCCAAATTTATCTTCATACTGTGATCTTTCCTACTTTTAGAAACACGACTCAAACTTATTCGCCTACTACTGTCATTCCACGCCATTTCTCCACTGACAGCTCCGAACATACCACTTAGCTCCACTGACAGTCGCCCAGGTGACAGATTCCTTATCTGTTTTACCTAGTTTTTCTTAAATAATTGCAAAGAATTTCGAAATTTATTGAACATCTTCCTTTGTAAATTATTCCAATCCCTGACTCCTCTTCCTATAAAAGAATATGTGCCCTAATTTGTCCTCCTGAATTCCAACTTTATCTTCATATTGTGATCTTTCCTACTTTTAGAAACACGACCCAAACTTATTCGCCTACTAATGTCATTCCACGCCATCTCTCCACTGACAGCTCCGAACAAACCACTTAGTCGAGCAGCTCGTCTCCTTTCTCCCAAGTCTTCCCAGCCTAAACTTTGCAACATTTTCATAACGCTACTCTTTTATCGGAAATCACCCAGAACAAATCGAGTTGCTTTTCTTTGGACTTTTTCCATTTGTCTAATCAGGTAATCCTGGTGAGGGTCACATACACTGAAACCATACTCTAGTTGGAATCTTACCTGAGATGTATTTGCCATCTCCTTCACATCCTTTACCGGGCGAGTTGGACGTGCGCGTAGAGGCGCGCGGCTGTGAGCTTGCATCCGGGAGATAGTAGGTTCGAATCCCACTGTCGGCAGCCCTGAAGATGGTTATCCGTGGTTTCCTATCTTCACGCCAGGCAAATGCTGGGGCTGTACCTTAATTAAGGCCATGGCCGCTTCCTTCCAACTCCTAAGCCTTTCCTAACCCATCGTCGCCATACGACCTATCTGTGTCGGTGCGACGTAAAGCCCATAGCAAACAAAATTCACATCCTTACTACAACCCATAAATACCCTCATAACCATGTGCAGAGATCTGTACCCTTTATATACAATACTGTTTATGTGATTACCCCAAAAAAGATCTTTTCTTATATTAACACCTATGTACTTACAGTGATCCCCATAAGGAACGTTCACCCCATCAACACAGTAATTAAACCTGGGAGAACTTTACCTATTACTGAAACTCACAACCTGACTTTTAACCCCGTTTATCATCATACCATTGCCTGCTGTCCAATTCACAACATTGTCGAGATCTTTTTGCAGTTGCTCTCAACCTTGTAACTAATTTATTACTCTATACAGTCTAACATCGTCCGCAAAAAGTCTTACCTCTGATTCCAGTTCTTTACGCATATAATTTATATATACCCCATCCCTACACTCAGTCACATCAGCACACACTTCCATACATACGGCAATAAGATACGTTCCCTACCAGTTTCCTTTTACAGTGACCCGTCAGTCCGTGCTTGGCGATAACTATCAACAAGTTACAAAGCCAGATTCTGAGAGTTGCAGGATATTACCTCAGGTCAAGCTGCTTCTCACCCGATTAACTGTACGTCACATGTTCCCTTTTTAGTAGAAGTGAATCACTCTTCGTTTGTGCTCACAGTAATAGAACGAAGAAGATATTCGATTAAACTAAATGACGAGCTTCTATATAAATAAAGGAAATCCGCTCTCTGTAATTGCATTTATTTTGCCATTTTTGGGATATTTATCCCGTTTAGGTCAACTCAAATCAGTATCAATTTTCTTTAGGTTTCGTGCCTGTTTGCCTGTTTGTGGAAACGGGAAAACGGCCGGTTCGATCTCGACCAAACTTCATATTTAGAGTTCACTCGTCCAGGAGCAGGTTGTAATACGCATATGATTTAAGAATCACTGAATGTACAGGGGATTTATAGGAATATCAAAAGGGTTATTTAATGTTCTCCCATGCAAGATTGATTTTCTGTAAAATCTGATGCTTTCACTTTATCCTTTCACCACGATGTTCCCCTTTTCCCATCCTACGCACAGTTGTAGGGGCTGCCTGGCCGAGGCGGTAAAGGTGTGCTCGCTTCGCTTGGAAGGACGTGGGTTCGTATCCCCGTCAGGAAGTCGTAAAATTTAAGAAACGAGATTTCCACTTCCGGAGGTGCATATGGCCCTGAGGTTCACTCAGCCTACACCAAAAATGAGTACAAGGTTAATTATGGGGCAAAGGTGGCCGGGCGTATTGCTAACCACTCTGCCCCATCACGTGCCGAGGTTAACAATGGTGGAAGCCTTTACCTTTCACTCCTCCAAGGGCCTTCATGGCCTGTACGGAGGTGACTTTGCTTTGCTTTGCTTAGGCACAGTTGTTCCTTGCTGTTTCTTCGACAACATGTATGACACCCATTCTCCTTTTTTATCTTGAAGCAGCTTACTGTCCACTGTTTGGAACATTTCACTATTCATATCCTTGTACTTCTGTCTTATGTCCTCGTTCTGGAGATTTTCTACCGTTATCCGTCTACAGACAGATTTCACTTTCCCTATCCTAGGCCTAGAGATACTTAGTTCAGTACATATCAGATGGTGGTCTGTATCATCAACAATTCACCGGAATACTCTCACATTCCTGACAGATTACCTGAATTAAAATCGGTTATGATATAGTCTATTATGGATCCGGTGCCCCTACCCTCATATGTATAGCGGTGAATAGCCTTATTCTTGAAGAATGTATTTGTAACTTCTAATGACATACAAGCACAGAAGTCCAGCAAAAGCTTCCCATTCCTATTAGCTTCCATATCTTCCCTACATTTACCAATCACCCTTTCGTATCCTTCAATTCGATTTCCAACTCTTGCATTGAAATTGCCCATTAACTTTTTTCTATTCTTGTTGTTGATCCTGACTACGATATCACATGAGGCTCCATAAAACTTGTGAACTTCATCCTGATCTGCACCCTCATATAGCGAATACACTCAGGCGATTCTCGTTCTAATTCCCATATCATTCGCTTATTTACGTGCATAAGAAAAACAAGTATTCCTGATGAATAGTCATACACCACAATCTACTCTTCCGTTTTTTAACACCCGTCCAGTACACTTTATAATCTCTTCCTACAGTAGTTATCTAACCTTATCCGAATATAATTAACTCCTAACATATCCAGACTCATCCTCTAACTGACTCAGCCAGTTCTACTTTCTTTCTTCCATAAACCCCATTAATATTGATAGGTCACCACCGAATTTCATTTCGTTTGCCAAGTTGTTTGCAAGGAGTCCCTCGCCTGTCAAATGGGAGCAGGACTCCGTCAATTCCATAAGCCCGATGCTTGCTCTAAACGTTCTGAGACCGGGCGAGTTGGCCGTGCGCGTAGAGGCGCGCGGCTGTGAGCTTGCATCCGGGAGATAGTAGGTTCGAATGCCACTATCGGCAGCCCTGAAAATGGTTTTCCGTGGTTTCCCATTTTCACACCAGGCAAATGCTGGGGCTGTACCTTAATTAAGGCCACGGCCGCTTCCTTCCAACTCCTAGGCCTTTCCTGTCCCATCGTCGCCATAAGACCTATCTGTGTCGGTGCGACGTAAAGCCCCTAGCAAAAAAAAAAAAAACGTTCTGAGCGTGCTCGATGAAAAATTCTGTGAAGCAGGATGCCACCCTTACTTACACACAATCCAAGTGAGGATCTCTCCTCTAACGGGTTAGAGGCCACCAGTGGATTGCATAGTCCTAGCCACCTGAGCACAACGAGGGGCCATGATTCAGACTATGTACGAGATGCCAACTCCCATTCCATAGTAACCGGTATCGACGACTCTCAGGGCTACTTACTGGGCTAGTCAGCCGTTGCCCATGATCCACGCACCAGGACGTGACTACAACAACTCACACCATGAACCATTTAATTGTTACTGGATTTCACTTCTACTTCAGTTTCCTTACATCTGCCTTGCCTCTTTAGGCTTATGCTATATCACCATCAGTCATTTTTTTTACATAAATTCTTAACCAGACTTAGCCTACTTGCTTCCCCTGTTACCTCTTTCAAAAATCTGTATCTCATATGATTAGACGTTAGTGAGGGACATTTCATTTTTCCAATTCATCTACGTGGTTTATTAACACTTACGTTAACATTTATTTACATATTTGCCCTATCCGGCTGCCCTATGTTCAATTATTGTCAAATTTCCAGTTGACTGTCTTATGTATTGGAGTTCTTGTCCCAAAACCTGGACTCACTTTTCCTTGAGTGATATTATGCACAATTTCTTTCATGCATTTTTTCTTTCGCAGTCTGCATTTCACTGATTAAATCGCTTAACGTACCTTTTTGGTCAGTAGGTAGGATGTGACAATTTTTAGTGTTCGTGCCGTTCATCATGGTCACTAAAACCGAGCTATCCTTGCAAAACCATTGTTCACATCTTAAAAATACCAGTCCAGTCTACGGCGTTTGAAAATGCCCCTGAACGTCAGGCCGGTTTGAATGCGTAAAGATTTAGAAAGACATTTGTATAGCAATGCTGAGAGTAGGCCAGGTTCAGCTCGCGGAGAGAACGCCATTGTTAGTCTAAGGCGTCTGTGGCTGCTTTTAAAAATATTGTTTTACGTCCCAGTAACTACTATAAGATTTCCAAAGACGCCACGGGGCCAGAAATGGTGGGCCTTAAGAGTTAGTTTAAGTACATGTAAGTAGTAGGGTAAAGGGGTTCCCAAATCCGCTGAGTCAGTACTTTTTCTGCCGCGTCAGCATCCGAGGTCATTGACCCCGGGTGAGTACGTGCTCTTGTTTCTAAACAAAGCCACGTGCTCTTGTTTATAAACAAAGCCACGTGCTTTTTGACAGCTGTCAAGCTGCCATCTTTAAACAAGAGAGCACCGCCAACTTCAGTGCTGCCATCTTAACAGCGCTAAACCTTATGCACGTGGGCGCGTGACATTTGACAGCTGTTAAGATGACAGCTGTCATCTTTAAACAAGAGAGCATCGCTAACTTCAGTGCTAGCATCTTGACGGGGCTAAAACCTCATAGCTGCCACCTTATGCACGTGGTGGCGGGCAATTTGAAATCCACGAGCTTTCCTTGACAGCTGTCATCTTTTAACCTCGTGGTTATAGCAGGCTAACCTAGGTAAATGGTTATGCTTCATTGAATTCGGGGGCGTACGGGGTGCTTAAAGAGGCAGTCCTCTTTTCCCCATCTCCCTTTCCAAAAATAGGGGATAGAGAGATGTGCTCTCTCCGTATAGGTCTACCACCTTGGTAGTCCTCTACCAAAAAAAATATTGCCTGCTAAGAAGCCAAGCACGCCTTACGGCGCGGAATTTAAATTGATCTTGATGGGACTTAGCCATGCCACGGGACATACATAGGGGAGTCTAACGCTGCCTTTCTCAACCTCCTACCATCTTAGTGGTAATAGTTATAAAGCACGCAGCTCTTGTTGACATACCATCACCTTATAGCAAGCTGTTGGTTTTTGACATACCATCTTATAGCGAGCTGAACTTCTCAACATACTATTACCTTAGGGAACATAGTTTTGTAAAAACCAACCTACCTTTTTTAGGCATACTTACTGTCTTAAGCTAAGCTGCTTCTGTTTTTGACATACGTACATCTTAGAGAACATAAATTTGAAGCACGCTTCTCTTCTAAACACTCTAAGACCTCCTTTCTAGGTATACTTACCAACTTAAACCAAGCTGCTGTTTTTTGACATACGTACATCTTAGAGAACACAGATTTAAAGCAAGCTGCTCTTCTGAACACTCTAAGACTTTCTTTCTCGGCATACTTACCATCTTAAACTAAGCTGTTCTTTTTGACATACGAACATCTTAGAGAACATAGATTTAAAGCAAGCTTAAGCTTCTTTTCTGAACACTCTCAGACCTTAACGTGACTGCTGTTATCTTAACTACGCTGTTTATGGTTTTTTTAAAGTAACTGCCTCTTCCTTCTCCTCCACCTCCTTGTCCTCTTCCTGTACCTGTTTTGATGTTTAGACGTAGAATTTAAGCAAACGATTCTAACATTACCTTGACAGATCATACCGAAGAAGAGGAGGGAGCGGTAAAAGAAGATAATACTTTTTTCGTTCAATAAACATGTACGAGGATGATGTGGTAAGGAGAAAGTTATACTTCTATTAATAAACATGTAGACAAAGAAGTAGATAATCTAAAATAAAAAATATGGAATTCTACATTATTTATTAATATGAATAATATTTACAACATTACTGATTTTATGCTTCTTAAATGACAATGTATGTACAATATAATTATAGGATCAGTAATTTTTCTGCATCTTGAATGATAATATAATTTGCGATATGTTGCTGTTCCCCCTTCTTACAGTTAATTATCGCATTAGTAATGTTGTGTGTGTCATAAATGATAATGTAATTTCCCATTCTTATATGTACATCTTAATTATACCATTATTAATTTTCTGCATCTTGAATGATAATGTAACTTTTACCTTCTTACACATGTTGATGTACCGCCTTCTAACAGTTTTTTTGCTAGTTACATTACGTCGCACCGACACAGATAGGTCTCCTGGCGACGATGGGACAGGGAAGGCCTAGAAACGGGAAGAAAGCGGCCGTGGCCTTAATTAAGGTACAGCCCCACCATTTGCCTGATGTGAAAATTGGAAACCACGGAAAACCATCTTCAGGGCTGCCGACAGTGAGGTTCAAACCCGCTATCTCTCGGATGTGAGCTCACAGATGCGCGCACCTAACCGCATGGCGAACTCGCCCGGTCCTTCTTACAGTTAATTATAGTACTAATCATTTTGCACATCTTGAATGATAATGTAAACGGCTAACGACGCTTGAACGTACGCCTTTCGCTTTTTTAACAGATTGTGAATTTTGAGTGTCTTAGGCATACATTTTTGGTGCTAAACCAATAAACCCAGTCACGATATTCTTGCCACATTCATATTTCATAAGCCCTATCACTTTCTTATTCTGTAGCTTAATGTTAAATGGATTACTAGGTGAAAAGAAAGAAGTGTCAAAGTATTGAGAATGGTTTCGCATCACATCGTAGACGTCTGTCTTCTGAATATGGTAAATAAAACTAAGTGTGTCGATACACAAAAGTGTAAGATGAGAAAACTTATGTTTTGCAAATCTATAATGAAAATCATACATTTTTAATTTTGAAAAATCAAGTATCGCCATTCCAAAACAAACTGAATTCGCATAGAAGATCTCAGTTTTTCATTTCGACAGAAATAAGGTCACGATCAATAACATAATAGTCTTTGAAATTTCATTTAGAAGTGTACATACGCGCCCCATTCCGGCCACCCCATTTATTAATTAAATGAATGTCGCGATGTTTGCGTACATTATCCATGCTTTTTCCATAGATAGAGTTATTCATGTTTGAAAAACGTACTCTCAAATGTTGTTGTAGCACGTTGACGATGTTGAGTATTCAAATCTATGTATGGTTTAAGCCATGCTTCCTGCTTAAACGCAACAATAAGATTAATGCACTCTAACTGTAAGCCGTATTCGAGACATCGAACAAGAAATTGTATTTGGATAACATAGCGCTTTTTCAGAAAAAGAGTACCTAGCAGTTTACTACGCTTTGATGTATGATTAGGTGGAATCATTTTTTCAACACAAAAAGGAAGGTCGGAATGTAAATCATGCAGATGAGAAGGGTATGCCAGAGAAGCCTCTAACACGTAGCCGTGATTAGGATCTTTAGCAGCTTGAAAAACATCAAAATGTTGAAATCCTTACATGGTAATGGCTGTGACTTAGCCCACCCATACAGATTATTCACATCGAAACACATCAGATAAGAATCTTCTTTCTCTTAATTATAATTCTCGAAGTAGGGATTATTTGCGATCGCATGCGTGTTAATAAGCGAAACTAGTCCGCAGCGAAGGCCAAGTTTAAAAACAAAAGCATGTCGACATCCATAAGAAGATCAAGTTGAACACCGGTACACTTTAGCATAGCATCCCACGAAAGACAGGGTGTTGTGTAGTAATAGCAAGGGTCTAATCCATAAATAGTTTAGCACATTTTACGAAACTTTTCAAACACATCACAGAGTAAAAGTGTATCTACCTTCAAATACAAGTCTGCATATTTACCTAATGTTTGTATATGTTAAGTTGACCACACCTGGCAGGCATGCAAACTGTATTCTTCTGAAATCGATACCGTATGCTTATCGTATGAGGATGAGCTTAGTGACGGTGTACAACATTCACTTGACACACTTGTAAATGCAGACTGAGGAGGTAATTTTGTTTCTTCTAATGTTTGAAAGCTCTGAATATAGTCATAGGGCAGAATACCTTTCCTTATACAAAGTTTAAATTGCTCAGGATCTGGAAAATACTGTCGAATGTATTTCAAGCCGTCGCTTGAAAAACCATTTACAAGTGTATCAAGTGAAAATGTTATAAATTTGTAAGAATCTAGAAAGCGAATGCTAATATCGCCTACACGATAACTAAAAGAAATAAGGCGTTCATGATTTTGCGCAATGACCGTGAAATTTGTATAATTGTGCAAACTCACGAACAATAAAGTGACTGTCGTAGCCTGTCAAGTTATGGAAAAAGCAGGGAATAAATTTAGGAACACGATATAAAAGATTGCAAGAATCATGTGCAGGTCCACGATATTTCACAGTGAAGTGACAGTGACCTCTAACCTTAATCTCTGGGGATGTAATTGGTTGTTTACAGATGTGACATTCATCGGTTTCATCATGCGAAATTATCTCATGCAACGTCATTTGAATTGACACTTTTTGCGAAATAAGGCTATGAACGCGTTGTACTAACTGTTCTAATTTCTTTAACAGCCATGCAGTACAGTTTTCTCCTCGATACATCTTAAAAAAGGATAGAGATGCATCGTATGAACAAACAACTTTGCATTATACTGAAAACGGAGTGTGCGTTCGCACGTAATCAGTATAGGGGTCACTCAAGTCTGGTTGGTAACCACGAAAAGTTAATGTAAAGCATTCAAAATCTGCATAAACAGTAAAGGGAACAGGTTCCTGTCGATAATAATTCTCAAACATCATTTCCGCATTTTCTCTCTTTGGCAGAACAAGTTTTACTGCTGAGTGTGTTGCACAATCATTTAAGTGTGTAGCTAACATGCTTTCTGTAGAAAAGTACTGTAAGCATCTGTCGCATATGTACTTTTTCTAACGTGCGATGAAAGTTGAGAATTTAACGAACGGGAAAGATTGGTTATAAGACAGTAGTGGCTTGTGTTTTCATTGCAAACATTCAAACGATGAACATGGTGTTGTTTTCGAGAAGAGGCTGTGTAAAGTGGTCCTACAATACTCTCTCTGGTGACGCCCTACACAGAAAAGGAAAAATTGGTGTTGTTTTTCTTAAACGTATACATGTTTGTTAAGTCCATAGGAAAAGTAATATCTTCAAAATTTAATGACTGATACAACTGAAAAACATATCTTTATACTGAAAAGTTCTTGAATGATTACGTGTTGCTGGTTTTAATGCCATTGCGAAACACCATAAAAAGCAAAAGTCATCGTTATTTCGAATATTGATAACAGCTTTCTTATCTGCAATACCTGAATCTAAGGGATCGAATTTACACACATTAATCTGAAGATGCGAAATACTTTCGAGTGCTTTATTGCTTGCACCTCTTCAAACTTTTGAAATTTAGCGAGCAATTTGTCGACAATGTGTTCGCGAAGCCATTCTAAAACATTGTCCGAACATAACAGTTTTCTCATTTTAGATGAAATGTAAAATGTTTCATGAATTTCCTGATTATCTTTGAAATGAATGAAGGAACAAGCAAGGCTAGCGTTTAGTTTAAGCGCCGTATGTGTAGTGAGCAAAGAAGTAACTTTTCTTCGAAAACATTATAGCATGACAGTAAAAAAAAGAATTTGGATCGAAAACATTTAATGAATTTCGTACAATACCGTTTAGTATACGCGATGAAAAACATGTATGTATAGTCTCCCAACTCGTTGCCATAATTACATATCAACGAAACTAATGATACAATGTTTGTTCCCTATTCCACGCTATATAATACTAATAGATCGTTGATTTAGTTATAATCCTAAATCTGTTAACACACTAAATATATTCGGTAAAATACTTGTAATTCCTGACAGGCGCACGAAATTCTTTCACTAAATCTTATTTTGAGTTTCCGAAGCGAAATTAATTTAAATGGCTCATATAGTGGAAGGTCGCTGAGCCGCCTGGTTGTAGGACCTGTAATATGACCTACCTCGTTAATCCATTCCATTTTCCTACAAAAAAAACAACGAAATACTATTTTTAGAATTTTTGAAATCAATTTTTACATATTGGTTTAAAAAAATGGAGACATACCTTAAAAAGGAGGTTCGCGTTGAATGTAGATATACCTTCCTGCTCTAATGTGTGGGTAGACAGCAGATACGAATTACTGTGATATTGTAAACAGCGGCTCGGATGAAGTAAACGGTAAATATCAATCACGATGATAATCCTCGTCAAAACAGTTGTTTCTGTTCTGTTAAGAAGACAAAAATCAAAAATTAAAATAATAATATTCAAAAATTTAAACTTACTCTTTTAGCAGATAGCAGACGGCACTCGGATAAAGTAGACGGCAGATATCAATAACGATGACGATTTTCTAAAATGAAGTCGTAAATATATGCTGAATATTTCTTTTTATTGATTGTTTAACAGCGTACAAACCAAAGTTAATTTTTAGCAGATAGCACAAGGATAAAGTAGACGGAAAATATTATTGATAATCTTCTACGCAAACAGTTGTTGCACTTCTGTTAAGGAAACAAAAATATGAAAAATTAAAAAATTAATATTAATAAAAATAAAAATAATATAAACAATGAAATTTACTTTTCAGCAGATAGCACTGGGATAAAGTAGACGGCAAATATTAATCACGATGATGATAATTTTCTGAAAAGAAAGAAAAATCGTATATATAATTATTTATAGTATGTTTTTTCAAACAGTACACATGCACGTATGCCCTTAGTTGAAAGCAGCTTCGATGAAAGTGAGAGAATAGGCAGAACTGCTTATTCTTTTATATACAGGGTTCGATCAACAATTAATACCGTCAGCACTTTTTTATGATGAACACGTACTAGACTGCTACTGCGTTCACTGTCTTCTGAATTGATGCCTAGCTTTTACTCCATACACGCACACAAATCCAATATTATGTTTTACGATAAACGCTTGCCAAGTATGACTATTTAGATCTACTATACGCACTAATCAAATATTCAGTTTTACGATGCACGTCTCAACAGAACATGTACCGGACAAAGACTACTTCAAGCTCAGTGTTTGGTCACGAAGTTGCTATGCAGGCAATATCATGTAGGAAGAGCAGTAAGCGTCTACGTCAGCACACGCACACACCTTGGATGCGTACAGTCGTAACAAATGTTTACTCATTTAAATACCACATAATAGAAACTAAATTATTCAATCTGTATTGTTGTTAACGGAATTTTTGCTCCTTCCCCTTAACAGGATTTACTATACGTAAATTTATGTCAACTACTTTACCGTCTTAATTATTATCCGAGCGAATTAGCTGCACGGTTAGAAAAATGTTTTGCACTATCTTTCCTATCTGACTTCCCTTGCTCAACTCTTGTTCTGTATTGCGTACAGAAGCTCTCTGCTGCTAATTTTCGTAAGTATCGTTGGGACTGCTCGAGTGCTCCTCCGGTTTAGGAAGAATTTTTAGTGGTCCATTGTAGCAACGGTCCATTGTAAGTGCAGCCTCCGTGGCTCAGGCAGCAGCGCACCGGCCTCTTACCGCTAGATACCATGGTTCAAATCCCGGTTACTTGATGTGAGATTTGTGCTGGACAAAGCGGAGGCGGTGCAGGTTTCTTTACGATCACTCTGGTTTTCCCCTGTTTTATGCAGCTTCCCTGGCTCAGGCGGCAGCACGCCGGCCTCTGAGGACAAGATACCGTGCTTCAAATCCTGGTCACTGTATGAGAGATCTGTGTCGAACAACGAATTTTTAGTGTCCCGTTGTAGCAGCACAAATAGTAAGTGCAGCCTCCGTAGCTCAGGTGGCGGCGGGTCGGCTTCTTACCGCTCAATACCGTGGTTCAAATCACGGTTACTTGATGTGAGATTTGTGCTAGACAAAACGGAGGCGGGGCAGGTTTCTCTTCGAACACTCCGGTTTTCCCTGTCATCTTTTATTCCAGCAACACTCTTCATAAACATTTTATTTTATCTGTTAGTTATTTATTACTGCCCAGGTACATTTCCTAAATAGGAGGTTTCATTGATTCTATCCCCGGCCCGGTCAAATTACTAGAAACAGGCTGAGAATTTTCATTTATTATGTGTCAACGAAGAGCCCCCGTGGCTCAGACGGCAGCGCGTCGGCCTCTCACCGCTGGATACCGTGGTTCAAATCCCGGTCGTTCCATGTGAGATTTGTGCTGGACAAAGCGGAGGCGGGACAGGTTTTTCTCGGGATACTCCGGTTTTCCCTGTCATCTTTCATTCCAGCAACACTCTCCATTCTCATTTCATAGCATCTATCAGTCATTAATAAATCACTTTGGGAGTGGCGACCCCATCGTACTAATAGCCTATATCTGCTTCATTCATTCCATCCCTGACCCGGTCAATGACTGGAAAACAGGTTGTAGGTTTTCATTTTCATGTCTCAACGACGAAGGATAATACAGCGTGTTTAGTCTCTGTGTGTCTGTATGTGTGTATATGAACTTTGTACAGTTCGACAAGCATCAACCTTCGTTCTCGTTAAAAGGTTAACAGAAGCGCTGACAATAAACATTCTATGTTTGCTAGTGAAAACATACACAGCATGCAGCTGTGCTCTCAGCGAAGTAAGAATACCTTCTGAAGGAGTCTTACAAAAAGACCGCTGTTTAGCCAGATAACGTGCAAGTCTAGAATTCCACACCTACTGAAACACTATCTCCTAGAATAGCAGTGTATTATTAAAAAGAGCCTACGTAGCTCAGGCTACGGCACATTAGACTCTACGGGTATCCCTTGCCTGACGTAAGAGGTAACTAAAATCTATGAGCTCTGCACTTACATTATCCTCTGCTTGTTGAAAGAGGCGACTAAAAGGCGTTCTGAAGTACACCCTCCTTGTAGCTCAGGAGACAACTCACTAGGCTCCACAGTATCCCATGCCTGATGTAAGAGGTAACTAAAATCTATAAGCTCTGCACTTACATTATCCTTTGCCTGATGTAAGAGGCGACTAAAAAGCGCTCTTAACTTAAACGTACACCCTCTCTGTAGCTGAGGCAACAGCGCACGAGACTGTTAGCAGCCTATTCCTGGGCAACTTGTAAACATACGCAGTATCCCTTGCCTATCATCTAAAATGCTCCAGCTTATCGATTCTCAGCCAAGTCAGGGATTAATAATTGTTTACATCTGTTAATGCTTGCATCTTACCCCGGAAGCTCTGAGTTCGATTCCTAGCCAGGTCAGGGATATTTACGTACACCTAACAGTCGGTTCGAGGTCAGGGAATTTTTACGTACACTTGAAGTCTACTTAGCTTACTAAGTGCTATTCCGTGTTCGATTCCCGCCTAAGTCCGAGATTTCTACGTCTGTTAACGAGCAGCGAGTTAGCTGCGCAGTTAGAGCAATATGTGTTTTTCGCAGTCGCTCCAGTGCCGCACGCTACTGTACTTACTGTGAACAGCCCAAAACAATAGTTGTTATGCAAATGCTAGGAGCTGTATGTTAACACAGTTGCTTTATTTATCTTCTATCCGATCGTTGCTAGAACAATTCCTATCTTTGCTAGGCTGTCGAACCTAGCTACGTAACTAGTTCATCGAACATGCAAATAAAATATTTTGAGTTCTGCTATCCTTCGGAGGCACGAGTTCGTTTCGTAGATTGTTTTAAGAGGAATGTGTCGTTTACTGTAATTGTGCACTGAAGCTAACCTCACAATGCTATTCGAGAAACAGATATTCACATTAACTACTACTGCACAGCCTTGCCTTCGTTTTGTCCAGCACAAATGTAACATGAAGTAATCGGAATTTAAACCGCGGTATATAGCGGTAAAAGGGCGATAGAACTGGTCTGTTCTAGTAATTTCTATTCTTAATCTCTGCAAATGTATTTTGTCGTCTAAAAAGTTCCAGCTTGCTCAGAGAAGGCTGCCTGCGTGCCAGCACACAAGGTCACACTGTGTGTCAAGAGGGAACGCAGTGTAGTGTTACAGATAACACAACTATTCTTTACCCGTGTGTATGGTAACTCGCCGCTTGTTTTCAAGTATACAGATAAATATTCTGTTAATGCCTCTTTCTCAGATGCTCTACGTTCGATTCCCAGCCAAGTTATAGATTTTTACCTAGACGTAAGAAATAGTTCGATGTCTACGATATTTAAATTCCGCTTATGCCGGCCTCTTTTCTGGAAGCTCCAAGTTCGATTCCCGGTCAAGTCAGCAATTTTTACGTAGACTTGTAGTCTACCCTAGGTCAAGGATTTTTACGCAGACCTTAGAGTTCGTACAACTAACTACAAAACACCTGATAATCTACAGGCCTTCGAGCTGAGCATCGTGTCGCTTATTAGGCCAAGGAGTGTCCCTAACTATGTTCTGAAAAAATAAGGTTAGGTTCATTCCCTAAATCTGTTATATTTATCAGATGTACTGAGCTTATGTAATTAGAACTTAGGAGCTATCTAGCGGTCCGTGTCTAAAAAGCCAAGAATAACAGTAAATAGGATTTGTCGTGCTTACCACACAACATTAGGCACCATAATGTGCAGATCTTTGTGCTTAGCAGCAGTCGCTTAGTAGGCTAAGGAGCTGTCGCTGACTATGTTCTGTTAAAAAAATGTGTTAGATTCTTTCCCTAACTCTGTGGTAATTATTCAGATCTACTCAGCTTACGAGATATCTAACGCCTCCCAGTCTAAAAAGCCAAGAATAACAGCAGACAGGATTCGTCGTGCTAACTACACGACACCTCGTAATATTGCAGTCCTGAGAATAGCCATCTTAAAATTCCCGCTAACATAGCAGCAGTAAGTTTTTTAATTTTCTACTACTAGAGTGTGCACAAATCACCTATCAATTATGCATGCATCGACTATCGTACTAAACTTTTTCCACTAGAGTGCCCTTCAATCATCTGTCGATATGCATACACATCGACTATCGTACTAAACTTTTTCCACCAGAGTGTTTTTATTATCTACCGCCAGAGTATGCACATATCACCTATCGATTATGCATGCATCGACTATCGTACTAAACTTTTTCCACTAGAGTGCGCAATAATCGTCTGTCGATATGCATACACATCTACTATCGTACTAAACTTCTTCCACCAGAGTGTGTGCGCGCACCTCCCCTATCCACTGCCCATAGATATGCGCACTTCCCCACCCGCGATGCAATAAAAAGGCAGTTCACAGTGCCAATTCTTTGCCACTCTCTCGGAAGTGAGAGGTGGCCGTGTCTGGCTTCTTAACCGGGCAATATTTCTTTGGTAGAGGACTACCAAGGTGGTAGACCTCTACCGAGAGAGCACATCTCTCTATCCCCTATTTTTTGGAAGGGGAGATACGGAAAAAGGACTACCACTTTAAGCACCCCCTACTCCCCCGAATTCAATAAAGCATAACCATTTACGTAGGTTACCATGCCATGCCCATGTGGTTAAAAGATGGCAGCTGTCAAAAAAGTACGTTGATTTCAAATTGCCGGCCACCACGTGCATAAGGTGGCAGCTATGAGGTTTTAACCCTGTCAAAATGCCAGCACTGATGTTAGCGATGCTCTCTCGTTTAAAGTGACAGCTTTCATCTTAACAGCTGTCAACAAGCACGTGGAATTCAAATTTCGCGCGCCCACGGGCATAAGGTGGCAGCCATGAGGTTTAGCGCCGTTAAAATGGCAGCACTGATGTTAAAGATGCTCTCTTGTTTAAAGATGGCAGCTTGACAACTGTCAAAAAAGCACGTGGCTTTGTTTACAAACAAGAGCACGTGCTCACCCGGGGTCAATGACCTCGGTTGCTGACACTGCAGAAAAAGTGCTGACTCAGCGAATTTGGGAACCCCTTTGCCCTACTACTCATCTAAATCTAGCGACACGACGTTGATGCATGAGAGCATCTTCACATACCACCGAACTGAAGCGGGATCAAACCCAATGCTCTGCTATTTAATCCATTCAGCAGGAGGCCACGATTTCTGCCGACAGACTAGTGAAGACCGTTGTTCGATATTCATTGTGTAATGCTGATCGTGAGGCAAAGTTCTTATCTCAGAGAATTAGATAGCACAGTTTAGGCGAAACATCGTTGAACGGATTCAATTAAAACTGGCACTCAGACGAACAACTAAACTACTGAGGAATATTTGCAGGCGTTAGCAGAACTACGAGTTACCTATATGTCGTCAAACGAAACGCACAGTGCTCTAAAATTATTTAGTTAATTTTCCGGGTTGAACCGTGTTGTTGTTGTTGTTATCTGCACATTCCGTACAGTTTGCCGACATTTCAGTATTCTTTGTCAAGGCGACTGAAATACCCCTACTCGATCAGAGGTAATCAGTCTCCCAGGCAGCAATCACATTACAAGGGTGGTTCCTGAACTTTGTCTTTTATATCCTAGCCTTTCTGGCTTACGTAAGCCCCCTGCCTGTCTCGTGAGAATTCTGGAAGGTATATGTCACAGCCAAGTAATGGGGCTTACCCGCGCGCTTATGTAATTAGAGGTTCAGCCTGCGTGTTAATGTTGTGGTCTGTGTGACTTATTCTGAATGATAGGCATCCAAGAATTACTGATTTTATATCCTTCTGATAAATTCATATTCTTCGGATGTTTCTTGATTTCGAAAGCCCCGCGGATTTTCCTTTCCAGATTCCAAGGGATAGCAATTAGGATCTTGGTCTTGTCAAATGATATTGCGTGCCTTGTTTCGTAGGAATACTTGACTACCGCTGAAATATCTGTGTTTTGATTCTTGGTGTGAAGGATATGTTCTTTTAGGCGGATGGAGATCAGATGTTTTGTTTCACCAACGTAAGACGCTCCGCAGCTACATTCAATGTAGTATACTCCAGGAGCCTGTAGTTCTATTGTGTCTTTTGCTGGTGGTAGATAACGGGCTAGCTTCCGGTGAGGTTAATAGATGGTTTTTATGTCGTTTTTTTTTTCAGTATCTTGCCGATCCGGTCTATAGTGTTTTTAATGTAAGGCAGTATCGCTGTTTTCGGGCTGGTCAGTTCTCCTTTCCCGTTTTTTTCTCCTACGAGAACAAAGAATCGAACCCACCTCTGATCAGTTGACCTCCTGAGGCTGAGTGAACCCCGTTCCAGCCCTCGTACAACTTTTCAAATTGTTTTTGGCAGAGCCGGAAATCGAACCCGGGCCTCTGGGGTTGGTAGTTAATCACGCTAACCACTACACTACAGAGGCGGACATATTTTTGATTTATACAGCATGTAAATCTGATGGCTACTATACGTACTATAAATACCACAGATAACCATCCAATTTTAACTGCCCTTGTTATAGGGAACTGTTAGTGAAAAGTCAAACTTCTACAGTTTTCATGCTATTGAAATTTATTTCATATTCATTACATACACCCTTACTAGAAAGCTGTTTACTAAATTAAAATCATTTAGGTCATTTTGTTTTGAAGTTGTTCTTCTTTTTACACAATTTTTTGACGCGCAATGAAAAACACTCCTCGTGACGCAATTTTTTGAGAAATGAAACCAAATTTAGTAAAACTGTACCTTATGGATGTACAAATAAACATTGAAGTACACTTTAAAATTATGTTAAGATCATTGCAGTCAATGTCCGACTCATTGGCTGAATGGTCAGCGAACTGGCCTTCGGTTCAGAGGGTCCCGGGTTCGATTACCGGCCTGGTCGGGGATTTTAACCTTCATTGGTTAATTCCAGTGGCTCGGGGGCTGGGTGTTTGTGCTGTCCCCAACATCCCTGCAACTCACACACCACACATAACACTATCCTCCACCACAATAACACGCAGTCACCTACACATGGCAGATGCCACCCACCCTAACAGATGCCTAACAAGGGCTGTACTCGGCCAGAAATAGCCACGAGAAATTATAATTATTATTGCAGCCAATAGATTTTTTAATTCTTAAAATTTGAATTTTATCGTTTTGAAGGACATGACCCTAATTGAAAGTGAAAAGTAACACTGTTATACACACTTGATATAATAAATCTATAGTAAGAGTTAATCCTGACATAGAAAACAGCTTCTAAATAGATTTTTTTCAGGTGATGAAGAAAACTCTACTACGAGGAGAATTTTGTACACAGTAACAACTACCAAAGTGTGAAACTGAGAGAACAACCTTTAAAAAAAGAGACGGCCATGTCCTCACCATAGAACTGTCCTGTTATGGCTGTCATTAGCATTACTGATGCCGGATACGATGCTATTTTGTTTTAAATTTTCCGGTACATCACGGACTGCGCTATTTTATTATGCCAAAAAAAATTGACATTTCTCGCCAAAATTTCAGTCATACCTCCGCTTAAACTACGATTAAGAACCTGGACATAAGACTAGAAACATCATTTGAGGTTACAGTGAACTACAAGGAGGCCCCAGAGGCTCTTAACTTCGGAGCGTGGGTTGGCGAACACCGGGCCCTTAGCTGAGTCCTGGCATTGTTTCCACTTACTTGTGACAAGCTCGTCACTTTTATCTATTCTATCCGATCTCCCTTGGTCAACTCTTGTTATTTTCCGACCCCGACGGTATTAGAACATTCGAAGCCTGGGGACATTTTCATTTTCACGCCCTTCATGGCCCTTCTCTTTCTTTGGCCGTCACCTCGATTTTCGAAGTGTCGGATCCACTCCATTTTTTTTCTGATTGGTATTACGAGTATATAGAGGATTGTTTCCTATTTGTACTTCCTGAACTGCAAACATGAAAGGTTACCTGACAGAATGGCCACTTGTCCAAATTATCTACACATAATGATCGAAGGACTGTAATACAGTGGGCAGTGCTTATATCGGTGTAAATTCAGGCAGCTGTGGCAAATTCAAGCTACCTCCTACAGCATCCATATTTGCGGCTGAGCTTACAGCCATTTTGGGGGTCCTGCAATATGCTGAAACTCTGTCTGAGCATGTGATTGTGGCAATGTCCGATTCCAGGTCAGTATTGTATAGTCTATAAATCATGAACTCTAGAAAAGCATCTCGTGCACAAGAAGTACATCGAATGAAGTCACAGGGGAAGAAAGCTTCATCTGTGTGGGTAATACCCCGTTTTCGAATCCTAGGCAATTTGCTAGCAGACAAAGAGCACTATTAGCTGCTACAGAATGCCAGCAGGCAATACACTACCGTTCCAGCATCGGATTATACTTTCTTGCTTCGTCCTCGGCAATTGACGGCGTGGAACAACGAGTAGCACGATACCTCCCAACAACGTGTGAAAACACTATGTCATTATCCATCTAGATATTCTGACAGTACTTTGGCAGCATAAGCGTCCCTACTCGCGCAATTCATAAGACCATTCGCAAGAATAACATTTCATCACGGTAGTTTCCCTCAACACCTCCACCATATCCAAGTACTACGGTTTCCTTTCTGTTCATGTTCAGCTGATACAGTTGCAAATCTTAACCACATTTTCTTTGGATGTCCACACCACTTTGCTCGCACTACTTATCTACTGCAAAAAGTATTATTATGTAAAGGAGAGGTCATATAAGTTTCTGGTGAGACCCCAACTCGAGTATGGTTCCAGTGTATGGGACCCTCACCAGGATTACTTGATTCAAGAACACGAACAAATCCAAGGAAAAGCAGCTCGATTTGTTCCGAGTGATTTCCGACAAAAGAGTAACGTTACAAAAATGTTACAAAGTTTGGGCTGAGAAGGCTTGGAAGGAAGGAGACGAGCTGCTGGACTAAGTGGTATGTTCCGAGCTGTCAGTGGAGAGATGGCGTGGAATGACATCAGTAGACGAAAAAGTTTGAGTGGTGTTTAAAAGTAGGAAAGATCACAATATGGAGATAAAGCTGGAATTCAAGAGGACAAATTGGGGCAAATATTCGTTTATAGGAAGGGGAATTAGGGATTGGAACAACTTACCACGGGAGATGTTCAATAAATATCCAATTTATTTGCAATCATTTAAGAAAAGGCTAGGAAAACAACAGATAGGGAATCTGCCACCTAGGCGACAGCCCTAATTGCAGGTCAGGATTGATTGATTGATTGATTGATTGATTGATTGATTGATTGATTGATTGATTGATTGATTGATTGATTGATTGATTGATTGATTGATTGATTGATTGATTGATTGATTGATTGATTGATTGATTGATTTGTTCCGTTTCCTGTTCTGTTGTGTTCTGTTTTTACGCCTTTTTTAATCCACGCCGGAATAGCAGAACATTGATATAATGAGAGTTTTCACTAGTTTGTTCGCTAGAGTAAATGGAAAAATAAATTTGAAATTGTTTAATGCATGTACCTTGGCAGAACCTCGTCCACAGGCAGCTAATGTCTGTTCCGACTTACAGAGTTGTTCGTCAAGGGCTATTCGCATGTTTCTTACGTTCTGGCGAAAAATGAGGACTTGGTTTTGAAATCCAATGTCGGAGAAGGACAAACGGTCGTTGTTGGGAATAGAAGAAATAAATGTTTCATGGTAGCACGTGTGGCATGACTTTATCAAATCGATAACACGGACAATTTCCACCACATCTCTTCGTTATTTACGATCTCCATTAAAATAAAATTTATTTATACCCGAATTATCAGCCGTCACCGTGATCAAGAGTCATCGAGCCATTCAAGCATGTGCTTGTTGTATTGCCTAACATTTCGTTCAGGCTCCTTACCTTCATCAAATGACTACGAATTCGATTTGCGAGCATCAAATTGGCGAGTCTATACTGAGCACACACGTTCTGAAAAAAAAGCTACCCCATGACGCAACAGTCCCGAAGGTCGATGGCTTACCACGTGATCGCTGTTCATCCCTAAGGCTTGTAGATTATGAGGTGCCGTGTGGCCATCACGACGAATCCTATCAATCAATCAATCAATCAATCAATCAATCAATCAATCAATCAATCAATCAATCAATCAATCAATCAATCAATCAATCAATCAATCAATCAATCAATCAATCAATCAATCAATCAATCAATCAATCAATCAATCAATCAATCAATCAATCAATCAATCAATCAATCAATCAATCAATCAATCAATCAATCAATCAATCAATCAATCAATCAATCAATCAATCAATCAATCAATCAATCAATCAATCAATCAATCAATCAATCAATCAATCAATCAATCAATCAATCAATCAATCCCTATCTGTAGTTTACTTCATATATATATTTATTATATAGTAACACTTCCTCATTTTACAGCTTGCCTAAAAGACGAAGTATACTTAATACTAACTGATATTGTGCAACAGAGAAAAGTACATAGAAGTCTATTGAATGTTAAAGCAAATCACCGAAGGTGGTTTCTTTAAATAATTATTGGTGATTTCAAGGCAGAAAGTCCAATATCAATACTCAATGATTTTGGCAGGTGGAATGCCTTGCAAACCTCAACGAAGTTTCTAGGTATCGTGCCCCTACTCAAGTCGATGATTTCGATCCTTTTTTAGCTTGTATTCTTCCTTGTAAACAGGAACTGTGGGCTCGTATATTTTCTTCTTCTCACGATCAACGTCGTCAGGTTGACTCACGAAGGATTCGAAACGGACTGTTGGACCGATTGTATATCCTACATTGTTGTCTTTGTAAGCAATTATATCGATCCTACGAGTGCTTCCTTTCTCTGACAAAGCATGGATCTCTTCATAGACGGTGAATCCGGTTCTTCTGAGTACCTGGGTGATGGTAGATCTTATTTGATGATGCCTAGTGATGCGCAAAGTTTCGCCGTGCTCGCAGGAATCAACGATGCGTGGAAGTGTTTCAGTCTCGTTGAGGCGTCAGTTACTGTCCATGGACCTACCGGACAGAGCACGAACTGCTGCTACATTCTCCGTCATCTAGAGGGCGTCTCTCCATTCGCTGTGCGATAAACCTTCGCGGTGGCTGACCCATTTATTCGTATACTTTATTAAACTATTTTTATTTAATTAACAATTATTAACAAATATCGGTACGTGTTTCGTCTATCTTGTAGACATCATCAGCCGAATAATTATAAGAATAAGTACACTAGACAAGTACAAAAACACATTAAAATGATTCGAATTACCGAATTCTCGTATCAAGAAATCCTGATAAGGGTCCCATACACTGGAGCTATACTCTAACTGCGGTCATACCAGAGACTTATACGCCCTCTCTTTTACATCCTCACTAAAACTCCTAAATATTTTCATAACCATGTGAAGAGATCTGCAACTTTCTTAACTACCTCGTCAATATGATTACCCCAATGCAGATCATTCCCTATATTAACACCTGGGTACTTACATCGTTCCCCATGTGGTACTATCACCCCATCAGCACAGTAATTATAACTGAGAGGACTTTTCCTCTTGGTAAAACTTACAACTTGACTTTTTATCCTATTTGCATTCATACGATTGTCCGCTGTCCATCTCACTACGTTGTATAAGCCCCCTGCAGTCGCTCACAACTCTATACTGTAGTACAACATACGAGAACTGAAAAAGAAATCAAAGGAAGCAGCACTATTTGTTCTGGGTGATTTCCGACAAAGGAGTGGTGTTACTAAAATGTTGCAAACTTTGGGCAAGGAAGATTTGGTTGTAAGGAGAAGTGATGCTCGGCTATGCGGTATGTTTCGAGCTGTCAGTGATGAAATGGCGTGGACCGGGCGAGTTGGCCGTGCGGTTAGGGCCGCGCAGCTGTGAACTTGCATCCGGGAGATAATGGGTTCGAACCCCCCACTGTCGGCAGCCCTGAATATGGTTTTCCGTGTTTTCCCATTTTCACACCAGGTAAATGCTGGGGCTGTACCTTAATTAAGGCCACGACCGCTTTCTTCCCATTCCTGGGCCTTTCTTTTCCTATCGTCGCCATAAGGTCTATATCGGTGCGACGTAAATCAAATAGCAAATAAAGAACGAAATGGCGTGGAATGACATAAGTAGAAGTTTGAATGGAGCTTTTAAACGTAGGGAAGATCGTAATATGAAGATAAACTTGGAACTCAAGAGGACAGATTGGGGCAAATTTTAATTTATGGCACGAGGGAAATGTTCGATAAATTTCCAAATTCTTTGGAGAAATTTAAGAAAATGCTAGGTAAACAATTATAAATAAATATCACTAAGTCTGTGGATGCTGCGAATAAATCATTCAGAATTGCCTCACATTTTATATGAAGATTCTTCAAAATGGAGCCACAAAAATTTCTCAAGGCCATATTCCCATCACCTCCTTATTTAAACTTGCTTACTCAAAACTTAAACTAATAAGACGCTAAGGAAAGAGATATAATCAAATCGGTAAATAATGCCCTCACTTGGTGGCCTATAATGAAAAGCAACAGTGTTCACATGGGTTTTACTTGAGACAGATGAACACAAAAAATTTCTATTTCAGGGTTGCTCACCAAGAGGGGGACTTGTGTTACAAAATCCAATATTACAGAAGGTCCACGAAATCTGGGGGCAAGCTTGCCTGCTGGAACAAAATTTTTAGCCTTGACCTGTCTCCAACTTTTAAATTGGTACGATCATACCTTTTTTCTTTCTCATGAGAGGCTTTAAGATTACATTTAGCCTTTTTCCGCAGATCCATAATGTTATCTGGGTCTATTTTCTCTGGTAAAAGCTCATTAATTGACCACAAAGTGGACAAGGGCTGTTGAGAATAAACTTAAACATAAGAGATGGGGGGGGGGGGAACATGTGTGCCTCGTGAACAACCGAGTTAAAGGCTAATGATAACCAGTGTAAAGACGTGTCCCAACGAGAATGATCTTCTTGGTAAGAATGGCGTGTGGCCTTCGAAGAGGCCTGGTGCAGGTCTTTCCATCTGACGCCGTACAGGCGACCTGCGCGACCTGGCCAAGTCTGAAACAGCCATGAGAACCGTGTGAAACCGTCTATACACACAAGAATGAATTTATTCCCATTCCCTTTAGGTCGAGAGAAAGTTCCAACGTAATCTATGTACAATCGCTCCGTAGGAAGATATGCTTACTGTGATGACAATAGCCCTACCATAGCGGACAAAGTGGGCTTGCTAATCAAACAAGATTTACATGCTTTAACCAGCTTCTTAATCTCGCCGTCCATACTCTTCCAGATAAATATTTCTCTTATATTCTCTCTAGTATTGAAGATGCCCAGATGTCCCCCTAATGGGGGTCTCATGGTAATACTTGAAAATCATAGGCAATAGAACGGCTGGAATAACAATTTTCATCTTCTGATCGTGCCTTGAAGGTCAGCACACAACCTCATTTCTCAAAACCCAAGGGATAACATGTTCCCCAGAAGACAGAGTTTCCATAATAGAGGAGCCAGCATCGGATCTTCACACTGATATTTCGCTATATCGTGAATTAGCACAGGAGAATCAGTCAAAATGGCGTTTATACTAGAAAGTATGGAAAAAGAAAGAGAAGGTCTTTCCTCCGGGTCAACCAAATCGACATCACCAGAGAACATTCGGCTTAATCAATCGGCGACCACATTCTCAGATCCCCGAAAGTATCGCACCTCAAACGTCAAACGTCAAACGAAATGCCAAAATCCCGGTACGACGGGGCCTAGCCAAAACCCAGCTCAGGTGCGCAAGGTAAAGAGGGATTATTTTTCAAAGCAAATAGGACGGCCAGTCTTTCTAACTCGTATATAGAGTACTTGCTCCTTGGGATGATAAGGTTATAGACGCATAGGTAATTCGCCGCCTTCCGAGTTCCGATTCCTGAAGTGACCGCAGTGACCGCAGATGACGAGGCGTCTCTATGTACAATGAACGTCTTAGAGAAATCTGGCACAGCCAAGAACAGGGCTTTACACCGAGCTAATTTCAAATCCTCGAACGCAGTTTGCTGTGACGGTTCCCATTCAAACTTGACACCTTTCCTACGGAGGAGGTTTAGGGGTCCCGCACTATTAGCAAAGTCGGGGATGAATTTCCTAAAGAAATTCACCATGACGATTAATCTAGCAACCCCTTTAAAATCTTTGGGAGACTTAAAGACGGATAGCATGCTTCTGGACTGATCGACTGAAACTCCATCAGGTGACACAATGTGCTCCAAGAAGGACATCGATGGTTTAGCAAAAGATACCTTTGACAACTTTACCGTCTATCCAGCTTTAGGAAGGCGTTTTAGAGATTCCTCTAGATGAGTTAAGTGTTCTTCGGGGGTCTCAGAGAAAATAACGACTTCATCTAAATAATGGGAAAGATATTCAAATTTAATGTCGGAGAAGACCCTATCTAGCAGCCTAGTAAGAACCGCCGCGCCCTTGTGAAGCGCGAAAGGCACATGGTTCCATTCGAACAAGTTTCAGTCGGTAACCAAAGCATTCAGATGTTTAGATTCTTCCGCCAGAGGTATCTGATTAGAGGCTTGGTTAAGATCAAGGATGGCGAAGAACTTAGATTTACGAAAACAAGGAAAACATGAGTGCAAGTCGGAAAGAGGTACTGATTGTAGTACGATCTTACGATTTAATGCCCTACAGTAAATTACTTGCCTGAACCCACCTTGAGGTTTCGGCACCAGAAAAACAGGTGCGGAATACGCGGACTTTGATGGTCGAATGATACCATCCCTCAGCATTTGATCTATGATTTACTTGAGGGCCTTCATTTTAGGTGGAGATAGCCTGTATGGAGAAAATCTTACAGGAACTGAATCCGTAAACTCAATCTTGTATTCAATTAGTCAGTGAAACCGAAATTTTCCTCAAACACATCGGAAAATGACCGACATAATTTACGAATGCATTCAGCCTGATTGCAAGTATGAAGAATGATAGATTATAGTTCAGCCTGATTCTCAGGTAGATGTCTAAGATCTAACGACATCGCACTCTGGGTAGGCGAAATCATAGAAAACGACACCGAGTTACATTTCAAAAGGCGTATATGGAAATTACTCCTGAATAAATCCTAAAATTTCTAGAGAAGAAGAATTAGCCGAAACACATTACAGAAGAAATATATTCAGGAAATTCACAACAAACTTTTAACTTGGAATACCATTCTTCAGAAATAATGGAGCCAACACTTTCTGAATCTAAAAAGGCCGTGACTGCTTCGGTTATTTATTTCAATTCTAAGGAAGGGCGCAAATCCTGGAGTATCGGAGGCAAGTTTGAGACATTCTTTACGACCTTCAAAAGATGTTTTGGAGGGTATCCCCTCCTCATAAAATTCGTTACCAGAATTAAACTGGGCTGAGCCTTCAGAAACAGATTGGTGAGAGGACTCAGCTGGGCACCCTAGTAATTTTCTATTGCTGTTATTAGCAGAGGTAGAACCCGAAGTAGAAAAAAGGAGGTGTACTACACGATGAATTATAGTTCTTAGAGAGGTGTGTGAATGACCCGCATTTGAAATACCCTTGAGAAGATAATGCCCCGTTTTTAGGTCCGTTAGTTTTAATAGAGGACACTTGTTCCTAAGATGGTCCGCGCCGGGCTGAGTGGCTCAGACTGTTAGGCACTGGCCTTCTGACCCCAACTTGGCAGGTTCTATCCTGGCTCAGTCCGGTGGTATTTGAAGGTGATCAAATACGTCAGCCTCTTGGAGGTAGATTTACTGGCACGTAAAAGAACTCCTGCGGGACAAAATTCCGGCAATCGGACGTCTCCGAAAACCATTAAAAGTAGTTAGTGGGACGTAAAAACAACAGCATTAAGTTGGTTCGCCGACCCACATGCGTAACATTTGAAGGGAGAGAATGTTCGGCGAGGTGGTGGCTGAGAAATATTAGAAGATGGAGGTAGTTCCCGAGTGACTCGCAGAGTATCTGCGTATTTTACTCCTTCTGTGGACACGGACATAACCTCAAGTTCAGCAAACGTTTGCGGATGGGAAACAAAACATGAATATGACCTATATGATGGCAAAATCCCTTCAGTTATAGTCTGTACTATTTGACCTTCACAAATGCGAGGCAAACACTCTGGTGTAAAACTTAATATCTTGTATGAAGTTTGCTAAATTTTCATCTAAACTTTAGACTCGGAAGTAATATTTTTGAATTAAAGATTACAACGCTCTGGCAGGGATAAATTTCGCGAACAAATGGGCGTGAAAGGTTTCGTTGGAACCCCTTACCGATATTGCTTTAACGATCTTATCTGAGAGAGCACCAACAGAGTAGGGTTAAATGATTTGTGGGATTTGTTAATGCGAGAGGGCAAACACTATGGCATGATCCTGAAGTTCTACCAGAAATCTTAAGAATGCTATTGCATCAATAGTTGAACTGACAAAGAATTTCGAAATCCCTTTAAGCAACATGGCTAAAGGATGAGGTAAACTACTAAAGCTTCGTGACAAGACCGGGGAGGACACCGGAAGGTTGAGGAGGTTCGAAAGCGGCGTTACTGATTTTAAAAAAAAGGAGGAATATGTTGTGGATTAGTAATGGGGTTTACGACTTGTTCCGATGGGGCAGAAGCTTGTTGTGGCTCAATCGATCCCCCGCTCTCTGATGACTTATTAGGGTCCTCTTCTGTAAGGACATCTAATGGGACAGAGTAGTCACTTTCCACTAGCAGACCCGGACAACAATTGATTAACTTTATTAGACAACTCAGAAATATGTTGAGGCAGAGATTTAGCTATACTAGAATGATCGTCGTTAAATTTTAGAGACAATAGGTCCCCCACTGTATTGTAAAAGTGAAATAACCTAGATTGAACGGGTTTAAGTTGTTTACTACAGGGTTCACCTCTTCAAAACAACTGAGAACAGAAGGAAGTTCAGTAATATTAGCGGTGA
This sequence comes from Anabrus simplex, assembly GCF_040414725.1. Lineage (NCBI taxonomy): Eukaryota > Metazoa > Arthropoda > Insecta > Orthoptera > Tettigoniidae > Anabrus > Anabrus simplex. The sequence goes on along the minus strand of NC_090265.1, from coordinate 1,596,459,157 downwards.
TTGTGGATAAAGCGTCACCAATTTCCTTCTCTCCATGAAAATGAAAATACACAGCCTGTTTCCAGTCATTCGAACGGGTCAGGAATGGAATGAACAAATCCGCCATCTAGCGGCGAGGATAGGAACTCTGCCGTCTGCCGAAGCCAGTCGCACTCCTCTGGGGCAATGGTTAATACACGACAGATGAAATGAAATGCTATTCGAGAATGTTGCTGGAATGAAATATGACAGGGAAAACCAGAATACCCGGAAGAAAACCTGTCCACCTCCGCTTTATCCAGCACAAACCTCACATGGAATGACCGGGATTTGAACCTCGGAATCCAGCGGTGAGAGGCCGGCGCACTGGCGCCTAAGCCACGAAGGCTCCCTTCTCTCCATACACCGAAATAATAATGGGCAACTCCAAAGAATCTTTAAGTGTAGATCTATCTGTTGCAACCGTGCAAAAGACTGGACCTTTCTAAATGATAGTTCATAAATTAGTTCTTCCTTGAGCAAATACCAAGGTGCAAGAACCTCTCTAGCACCAGATGTAATGAGCGAAAATTTTGAGAAAACTTAGAAAAATCACAAAACGGAAAATTTCTAGTGTTTAATTTCGAATCTTAAGAAAATCCGTCAAAAGGGGCTTTGTCAAAGCCCATTCAACCACGCTATGCCATAAACTTGTTACGGAAATTGCATGGTTCACGGAGGTGTAAGAAGGTGCTGGGGGAATGGGTGGACAGGGAAATGACCAGAGCATAAGTTAAGCACAACATCTTTACATTTTATTTCATTCATTTTTTTTTCATTTTAAAATTTGATAGATAATCTGAGACTTTCGAGACGCGTTGAGTGTGTTTGCAATTAATTACACGGCATAAGCCCAAAATATACCTCAATGAATAGTTACACAGGCCGTGGAAGTCTAAATGATAATATCATTTCAACAGTTTTACCATATACTTTCATATATCCAGCGAAGTGATATCTGAGAGAAAACGTTATTTGACTAAATGAAATTGCTAAATAATCAGCTTGTTGTTCTCTTTTCTGGTAGAATATATGTGATTCTGGTTGTTTGCAGAGTTTTGAAGTGATTTTCCCTATGATGTTACACTTATCATGTTGAATTACCGTCATTGTACGTGATAAAGGGTACAGATCTCTGCACATGGTTATGAGAGTGTTTAGGGGTTGTAGTAAGGATGTAAGGGAGAGGGCAGATAAGTCTCTGGTGAGACCCCAACTAGAGTATGGTTCCAGTGTACGGGACCCTCACCAGGATTACCTGATTCAAGAATTGAAAAAAATCCAAAGAAAAGCAGCTCGATTTGTTCTGGGCGATTTCCGACAAAAGAGTAGCGTTACAAAAATGTTGCAAAGTTTAGGTTTGGAGGAATTGAGAGAAAGAAGACGAGCTGCTCGACTAAGTGGTATGTTCCGAACTGTCATCGGAGAGATGGCGTGGAATGACATTAGTAGACGAATAAGTTTGAGTGGCGTTTATAAAAGTAGGAAAGATCACAATATGAAGATAAAGTTGGAATTCAAGAGGACAAACTGGAGCAAATATTCATTTATAGGAAGGGGAGTTAGGGATTGGAATAACTTACCAAGGGAGACGTTTAATAAATTTCCAATTTCTTTGAAATCATTTAGGAAAAGGCTAGGAAAACAACAGATAAGGAATCTGCCACCTGGGCGACTTGCCTAAATGCAGATCAGTATTGATTGATTGATTGATTGATTGATTGATTGATTGATTGATTGATTGATTGATTGATTGATTGATTGATTGATATTTTCGCGTTAGCCAATCCCAGCAATCCGGCTACTTCGGCCGCCATGTTTTTTAATTATTATGGTCTGAGGATTCAAGGGTTCACTGTCAGATATCATGAACGGTTTACGAAATCGAACCCTCGGGAAAAGAACTAGGGCCTTAACAAAGCGCGCAACCACATTATGTAAATTTTTCCATATTCCACTCTATGTGAAACTCTCTTAATATCCCAGGGACTTATCCCACATCGCTTTTTAACGATTTGTTTGATAATTATAATTTATGTAAAAATTCATGTGGTTGTCTTTGATTGACACAAGCCGTGGTCTGTTGTTTTATTTGATTTTTTCGATTAGTATGGTATCTTTTTATGCCTGTACATATATTTTAGTGTATTTTAAAAGATATTTATTTTTTATTTGCTATTAACCCCATCCGAACGCATCAAGTGCTTCTTCGCGTGAGCTAGGCCAAAATTAGGACAGGATACGGTACAAATTTGAGTTAGAATGTATGAATAGGGTGAAATTTGGGTACATATTTAACACATTTACACTATTTTTCGCATATGGAATCTGGAATCGTGAAATTTGGTTCATATACAATGTGTATGCCAAATTTGATGACTCTACCTTTGTTATAAGTGTGTCGAACTAGGAAATATACGTGTATAAAGCACGAAATTTACGTACAATCGAGAAATACAGCCAAAGCTAACATGTAAGGAAGAGATATACGACAAAAAATCACCAAAGTACTCCATACTGATAGGACTCCATACTGAAATAAGATTTTGCTATCCGTTTTGTGATACGTCTCACCGTTTAGTCACCAAATACCGCGAAAGGAAGGTCTGCACCGTTATTAAAATTGCCTCTATATTTTGATACTTTTCTCGTGTAAAAACTGAAAAATTTAAACAACTCGGTATTTTTCCTTCGGTTACAGGCTAAAAGCTGTAATTTCGCCAAATTTCACTTTTCTAGCTCGTCTGGCAAATTGTGCCGCCATCTTGATTTAGAGGGAAAAGGGGGGGGGGGTAAAATTTGGGAATTTCCTGAAATGTTTTAAACCGACGAAATCTATAGGTTATCGCTTTGGATAAATATATAGGCTACGACTGCGTTCTTATGCTGAGCCCAAAATTTGAAGACCCCCAGCGTGCCCTCCTTAGGAAATTTTGAGATTTTCGATTTTTCTAGCGATCCTGAGGTCATCAGCTTCTCTGGTCCCAAGCTGTATGTTTCTGAGATGTCTGAAAGTGTCTCATTAATTCACGTCATTAATTCATTTTTATACCTTTATATAGATCGCTCCAGACCGACTTGTATTTATATGTATGGAAATAGAAGGAAAATAAAATGACAGTAGGCCTAGGTGGAGAAAGGACACACTGGCTTGGAACAAAACCATATCATTAATCCGCGATGCTTACAGTGATAGTTTCGATACTGAAGAGCCATGAGCTTTCATCAAAATCAAAAGCGGCAACAACGCCGTACCCGTCTTCAAGTGCAATGGACTCTCAGTTTCTTCTCTCCAAGAAATAGAAGTCACATTTCATTATAAATTTAAAAATAACTTTACTACAGCTGAAAAGCTGTTTACTACAAGGACACCCCCTTCTCTCACTCCCTTAACCAGTCGCTACTTTACCACTAATATGTCGGAGAAATTCTCCAGTGAACCAGATCCCATGCAGCGAATGGCCCAGATGACGTGCCAGCGAGAAGCCTCCACCACTGCGTGGACGCTTTGGCATCGTAACTGAGTGCGAAATTTACCATCTCAGCAAACAATGGGACTGAGCCAAGTGAATGAAATAAAGGTAATGTCGTTATCGGTTTCAAAGATGGCTACAGAGGAAAAGTATGCAACTATCGCCCGGTCTCTGTAACATCTGGTATCTGTAAATGTATGGAGAGCCAAATAGGTAAACAAGTGCTGAATTTTCTTAATGAGAGAGACGTGCTGAATAACAACCAACATGTATTCCTCTCTGTAAAATCCTATACTAATCATTTAACAAAAGCTATTGATGAGTGGCAGCATTCCTTGGACCAAGATAACATCTCCCAAGGGAACTGTGCAGCTCTCGACTGCAGTAAGGTCTTTGACCAAGTACCTCACCAATGATTATAATTAAAACTTAACAGGTACGGCATTTATGGCAAGATGCTGGTAAGTTTGAGATCATGTCTGGAATGTCGGATGCAATGTGTTATGTTCAGCAGGGGCAGGTCAAATAAAAATTTGATCACTTCGAAATTGATCCAGGGTAGTGCGTTAGGACCGATTCTGTTCACGACTTTTACGCTGCATCCACCAGGTTGTGTATAGTCAGTTGTGGAGCAGTACTCTGATGACACCATCTTTTACAGAGCCATTAGAAACGAGAACGATGTGGATAGGTCCCGGTCAAATCTGGATAATGTGGCACTGTTGTGCAGGGTAAACAGAATTTATTTAAATGTACACAAATGTAAACATATCCGATTAACTATAGCCAGAACAACTCTATTCAAATTTCCCTGTATGGTACGAACATGTTGCTTTTCACCTCAATAAAACTGCTTGGACCAGGCGAGTTGGCCGTGCGCGTAGAGGCGCGCGGCTGTGAGCTTGCATCCGGGAGATAGTAGGTTCGAATCCCACTATCGGCAGCCCTGAAGATGGTTTTCCGTGGTTTCCCATTTTCACACCAGGCAAATGCTGGGGCTGTACCTTAATTAAGGCCACGGCCGCTTCCTTCCAACTCCTAGGCCTTTCCTATCCCATTGTCGCCATAAGACCTATCTGTGTCGGTGCGACGTAAAGCCCCTAGCAAAAAAAAAAAACTGCTTGGTGTCCATATTTGCAATAACTTAACCCTAGAGAGCTAACCAAAACCAAAACCAAAACCAACCAAACCCCATGGCACTACAGCCCATGAAGGGCCTTGGCCTACCAAGCGGCCGCTGCTCAGCTCGAAGGCCTGCAGATTACGAGGTGTCGTGTGGTCAGCACGACGAATCCTCTCGGCCCTTATTCTTGGCTTCCTATACCGGGGCCGCCATCTCACCGTCAGATAGCTCCTCAATTCTAATCACGTAGGCTGAGTGGACCTCGAACCAGCCCTCAGGTCGAGGTAAAAATCCCTGATCTGGCCGGGAATCGAACTCGGAGCCTGCGGGTAAGAGGCAGACACGCTACCCCTACACCACGGGGCCGGCTAGAGAGCTAACGCTTCATCAAAATGACGACGGCCATGATAAAATTTCTCTCCTCCACCCTTTCTCGCAACTTCAGCCGCTTGGCATCTTCAGTACCTTCATTTGTCCTTGAGCTGTGGATGATGTTACATCGGTCGCGTCGGAGACCTGTCTCGTTATTGTGTTATGTGCTGTGCGTAGTCTTTCTGACGAAGCCTTAGCTTTGCCGTAAGTATAATTCGCTATTCGACTGAAGTTGCTGAATAATGTTTGCTGTTTTATTTGAACCTAGTTAACAATAATCCTTCCTGCTCACTGTCTTGGTGTTGAATCACACACCTTTTAGATATTTTCATCTGAATTTCCTGTAATCAAATGAATTGTAGTAGAAAGACAAGAAGATGGCCACTTTGTGTCTTATTTGGTTTGCTGAATGTTATTCTAGTGAACTCTTATGTGATTTATGTTCACAATAAATTCAACAATAAAGAAAAGCCTTTGACTAGAAGGCAATTTTCAAAAGAGCTGCAGTATGAACTTACGAAGCCATGGGTGACACTTCGCCTTGGAATGTTCAACTTGTCGCGCATGCTGCGCTCAGAAATACTTCACGTGAATATGCCTATAGATGAAGCAGAATGTCCTGAATCAAGAAAACGCAAGATATGTGCCTTTTGCCCAAGCAAGAAACGGAGGATGACAAAAGTGTATTGTTGTCGTTGCTCCAGAGCTGTACGCGGGAACATCAATCAAGATGCTGTTTGGAATGCAACAATGGACGATGAATGTAATCGGGATGTTTGTGTATGCTGACAAGATTCTATCAAAGAAATGTATCATGTAACATACATAAATATGTACCAATAAGTCATTTTTACATAGCAATGAATTTGTTCGTCAAAATAACTACGCGTTAGCTTTAACGTTCCTTGTATACCACGTTAGCTTTCTAGGGTTAAAATGGAACGTGCATGTGGAGGAGATAATGTGCAAGGCACACAGATTCTAAGGATTTATCCGCAGATCTCTACTTGGTGCTAGAAAGGAAACGATTCGAACGTCCTATTTGATGCTAGTACGGCCAATATTATTGTAAGGGCTTCCTTCCACGACGGTAGATAACATGGCAAAACTAGAGGGCCGGGTTGAGTAGTTCAGGTAGTATAGTGCTGGTCTCTTGAGCTTAATTTGGCAGGTTCGATCCTGGTTAAGTCCGGTGGTATTTGAATGTGTTCAAATACGCCAGCCTCGTGTCAGTAGATTTACTGGCACATCAAACAAATTCTGCAAGAAAAAAACGGCACCTCGGCGCCTGAAAAAAACGTTAAATTAGTGGTGGTGATTCCTTACCCGGTTCGGGGCTGAAAAAATTATATAAATTATGTTTTAGAGTCCCTGAAGTATCACAGAGGAGAGATCTTTCCTGGACGCTTGTTCATGACTATTCCACCCGCCCTGAAAGCTACTTTTACTTAAGTAGTAGAATTAAAACCGCGACTGCCAAAAACTGGAGGTCACCGCCATTTTCTTTGTCCATATTGACTGTGGAACGCTTTGACGAAAGCAACGTTATTATTCTCTCCGATAGGGTTCGCATGAATTGTAGCCACAGGGTTACCGCATTCGGCGAAAGAAGGCAAGAGCGGTTTTTTGAAAATAGAAATGGCGTGTGCTGGATGTGATTCCTCTAATTTCGATGTAAGTGTTTTGTGTATTGATCAACAAAAATTGAAGGATTATTTAATAAGGCACGGCTTAATTAGTGCTTCCATTCCCTGTGGATCGTGTGCTAAGGAGCTACAAGGGAAAGTTTACGGGACTAAACTACTATTTACTTGCCCCAAAACCACGAGTAATTTTAAGACGTCAGCGAAGTCGGAAACTTTCGTAGAAGCTCACCTTTCGCCGTTTTGTGGCATATTGGTTATTGGGAAATAAGCCACAGTACCTGTTAATGAAATACGAACTGAAGCTTAGTTCGGAGACTATATCCAACCGGTGCAGTTACTGCAGGGAAGGGTGTGTTCACTGGGCCGAACGAAATTCCACTCATATAGGAGGAGTCGGTTCTATTGCAGAAATAGACGAGGCCAAATTTGGCAAGAGGAAATACAACCGCGGCCGTAGAGTTGAAGGGCAGTGGGTTTTTGGGGGCGTAGAAGGAGCCAACAGTAAAAAGTTCTTTCTTGTGCCCGTATATTCCCGTGACAGTGTCACATTACTGAACATAATTAGGCAGTATATTCTCCACGGCACAGTGATAGTATTGGCTTGCTGGAAAACATATAACTGCTTCTATAACGAGGGACTTGTTCATTTGCAAGTAAACCATTCAATCCGATTATTGGACACTCCTAGGAGTGGACGGGTCCATGCATTGAATCAACAACGTCTCGCAGGACAGGATATCCCAGTGCACACAAACACAATAGAAAGGAGGTAGAGTACAATACGTGATTCCCTACCCATATCAGGGAGCAAGAAAGAACTCTTCATTGGCTACTCGGCAGAACATCTGTTTAAGTACTGCTACACCAGGGGAAGAACGGATCCACCAGTTCCTACTCGCGGCCAGCACCTTATATCCCCCACGCCAATGAAGGTAAGTGAGTGTGCCTTGTAACGTTAGGTACTTTTAATCATATTGTAATTTGCTCCAGGGCCTTGTCACCAGGCGGACCTAACCTATCCAGAACAATGTTCTTGCCACTAGTCGTACCTAACCTATCCAGACAAATGTTCTTGCCACTAGTCGTACCTAACCTATCCAGACAAATGGTCTTGTCACTAGCCGGACCTAACCTATCAAGACCAATGGTCTTGTCACTAGCCGGACCTAACCTATCCAGACAAATGTTCTTGCCACTAGTCGTACCTAACCTATCCAGACAAATGTTCTTGTCACTAGCCGGACCTAACCTATGAAGACCAATGGTCTTGTTACTAGCCGGACCTCACCTATCCAGACCAATGGTCTTGTCACTAGCCGGACCTAACCTATCCAGACAAATGGTCTTGTCACTAGCCGGACCTAACCTATCCAGACAAATGTTCTTGCCACTAGCCGGACCTAACCTATCAAGACCAATGGTCTTGTCACTAGCCGGACCTAACCTATCCAGACAAATGGTCTTGTCACTAGCCGGACCTAACCTATCCAGACAAGTGTTCTTGCCACTAGTCGTACCTAACCTATCCAGACAAATGTTCTTGTCACTAGCCGGACCTAACCTATGAAGACCAATGGTCTTGTCACTAGCCGGACCTAACCTATCAAGACCAATGGTCTTGTCACTAGCCGGACCTAACCTATCCAGACAAATGGTCTTGTCACTAGCCGGACCTAACCTATCCAGACAAATGGTCTTGTCACTAGCCGGACCTAACCTATCACGACAAATGGTCTTGTCACTAGCCGGACCTAACCTATCCAGACAAATGTTCTTGCCACTAGTCGTACCTAACCTATCCAGACAAATGTTCTTGCCACTAGTCGTACCTAACCTATCCAGACAAATGGTCTTGTCACTAGCCGGACCTAACCTATGAAGACCAATGGTCTTGTCACTAGCCGGACCTAACCTATCCAGACAAATGGTCTTGTCACTAGCTGGACCTAACCTATCCAGACAAATGGTCTTGTCACTAGCCGGACCTAACCTATCAAGACTAATGGTCTTGTCACTAGCCGGACCTAAACTATCCAGACAAATGGTCTTGTCACTAGCCGGACCTAACCTATCCAGACAAATGGTCTTGCCACTAGTCGTACCTATACAGACAAATGTTCTTGCCACTAGTCGTACCTAACCTATCCAGACAAATGGTCTTGTCACTAGCCGGACCTAACCTATCCAGACAAATGTTCTTGCCACTAGTCGTACCTAACCTATCGAGACAATTGGTCTTGTCACTAGCCGGACCTAACCTATCAAGACCAATGGTCTTGTCACTAGCCGGACCTAACCTATCCAGACAAATGGTCTTGTCACTAGCCGGACCTAACCTATCCAGACAAATGGTCTTGTCACTAGCCGGACCTAACCTATCCAGACAAATGGTCTTGTCACTAGCCGGACCTAACCTATCCAGACAAATGGTCTTGTCACTAGCCGGACCTAACCTATCCAGTCCAACGGTCTCGTCACAAGCCGGACCTAACCTATCCAGACCATAATGATTTTGTCACACGGAATACTAGAAGCCTAAGGGCCGCTTCACGGCTCTTACCTGGCGGTTTACGCCCCCACATCCTCTTTCCTAACCTATCGAGATCAATTGTCTTGTCACGCGGCGACTCACAGGTAGGCAGCCTTGCATATCTCACTCTGGCGTAAACCGAGCCGCGCCATGTTGTTTATGTAACGGCTGTGATATCGTCCGAGCCGCGCCTTCTTGGATCTGTCACGAATCGGGTACGGGGCATTTACCAAATTATTTAGTGGGGGCGTTAAACCATTATCATTATTATTATAAAATTAGAAAGAGCTCAACGCCGAAACACAGTCAGGTCACTACCCCCTAACCGCTCACTGTAAACAAATAGATATTGCTTTCCTGCGAAAATCCCTTACAGCTAACACACACGTCAGACCCTTCAACCGCTTACAGTTGAAATATCGTTCCGTCCAAAGGGATCGAGGAGTGTCCATTTTCCCTCCACTTGCAGGAACAACAGCTTGTCAAAGTGATTCCTTTATTCGCGATCGTTGGCTGTGGAAGGAACTCGCACCGTAGAAAAAATAACTATTTCAAAATTTGGCAAAATATGTAAAAATAATGTGTTTTTAATGAAACCTGTAAATAACGTAAATTTGCTTACGTTTGTGTACGTGTGGAAGGGTGTATGAACGTTTACGTAATTCTGAGTGTGTGAGAGCTTAATTGAGAATTAATGGGTCGGCCTACCCGGAGTTGACCGCGTTTGGGGGTAGTGTGTAAGTAGAATTAGTTGATGATACGCAACAGAACCTATGAATGATTACGTAGATAAGGTAATTGCCTATAAGCCAGTACAGTTCTATAATTCTAATTATTAAACTACTGTAATTTAAGTGGGGATGGAGGCATCGTGGTGTACGGGGAGCAGGATATTTCACAATTCATCATCCCTAAATTATGATGAACAATATTTAGGAAAATCCAGCACGTAAGCCTGCCTTTGACAGTCGAAATTACTAAGAAGTAATTAGACATGTTAAATGACTTTTTATTATATGTTATGAATAAAAGCTAAACTTTCCATGTTCTTAATGACATTTGAATGGAATCGGAAAAGGTATTATAGTACTTCCTTACAAAACATTGTGTGTAGTTGTAGATTGGAGTTGAACTCCACCGGGCGAGTTGGCCGTGCGGTTAGGGGTGCGCAGCTGTGAGCTTGATCCGGAAGATAGTGGGTTCGAACCTCACTGTCGGCAGCCCTGATGATGGTTTTCCGTGTTTTCCCATTTTCACACCTATCCTATTGTTTCCAAAAGACCTATCTGTGTTGGTGTGAAGTAAAGCAAACTGAAAAAATGGAGTTGTGGTCGACGTCTATGGATCTGCATACTCTTGATAAAGCTACATATAACTGTACGAAACACTGAAGTGGATAGATTTATCCCAAATATAAAGTTTGTCCTGGTGACTTGTCCATTGTGACTGAGAAGGCTGCTAATTTATATGAAATTGCTTTCATTGAAGAAAGAATGGTTCATCGGGATTAACAGGTGCTAAATCTATCATTTGAAGACAACTCTCTCTCTTTCTGAAGCTGAGCTCATCAGTATTTCTGCATGAACGATATTTGTGTCTAGCTTCAGTACAGTCAATTTCTTTCCGTTGCACAAGCCAGGTTTATTGACTTCATTAACATCATTGCACTATACGAAGTTAATGCTAATGTACTATCAAACTATTTAGTACCTGTCGGTCGATGACGTTAATTTGTTCGTTTCTTGGGCAAAAAATTGCTACTTTGGAAAAACTTCTACTCGCACTTGGATGTAAAGAAGAACCAAGTGAATCTCGTACAATATTCTTTGAAATCCTGTTTTGTTGTATCTCGATATTGCAATTTCTTCTAGTTCTCTTTCGCCAAGTTTCAAAAGCCATTCACAAATGTAAAAACATTTTTGGCCACAAAGTAGAATATTTTAAACTCAACTGGACGACAGCTGCCCTGTGACAGTGAGAAATTACTCACAGGTACTGTCGGAAGTCTGCACTGAGCAAGATCACAAAGATGATTTGTTGTTCATTACAAGTAGGTGATCCACTGCTGAAAGAGCGTAATGCTGAGCCATGCTTGCCTCGTCAAATATGATTAACGTAGCCTGTCTCATTTTCTCTGTACCTTCCGATATAATCATTATGTTAGAAGTCTGAAAATTTAAAGCAATTACAATCTCTTTCCTGTAACTTACTTCATGTTCCTCCAAACGTATCATTTTAGCTTCAGTAGCTTGTCTCTGTAACTGCAGTTTTTATATTTGCCAATTTTGACCTCGTTTTTCGTCGTTTGTGTCTTTCACGTGGAGTTCTAGTACGCTGGATTGTTGATTCATTTACCAATTGTTGATTTAACACAGGAAATTAGTACAACCTTTGACAATCTAAGATTCTTTCCAAGTGAGATTTCATGCCTTCATGGGTATAATGTTCTCCCGACGAATTTCTGCTGAAGATGACAGATGTGACAAAAGCGATGGCGTGAACACAACAGTCGATAATGATAGGCTAGTGGTCTACACGGTGATAAACATTGGGATAGAAGAAGGAAGGGAGTTAAATATAAAATCCTTCTGTCCTTGCAACAAAGTATAGTGCATAAACTATCGTAAATATTAATGCTGAAGCCGTCGTATTAAACACATATACAGTGCGTGGCATAATCAATGTTTCTGAGTTGTTGTCCTAATTATCTCTATGTGTGGACGCAAATTCGGTTAAACTAAGCCAAGAGCTCCAAGCTCCAATGGAAAGAAACAGCATATCATGCCTAAAATTTGTTTCTCTGTAGATATCTTGAAATAAATAATTAACATGATCTCACGATAAATAATCACCAGATTCTAAATGCCGCATTAACTCTGTCATTATAAGGCAAGCAAATTGAGACGATGTGTACAACCCAGACAATAAATGCACATAACACAAATATAGTGAATTATCATCATTTGCTAATATCGCTGTCTGTAATGCGGATACAGTACATCAAAGACAGACAGCATGACTTGGTTCACTGTGGTACCTTACTGCACTAAATTAGAGGTACTAACGATTGTCTTTCGTCAGTTCAGTACGCGAAAACTTCAAAGCAGATGATAGGACTGGGTTCAGTCTGATGTCATTGGGCGTTAATATTACTACGTGGAACAAAATGACAATCTCACATCGTTGTATAAGATGTATCTTGAAAGAAGCAAGTATACGAATTTCCAACTCACCCGAATCATATTTCTGCCATGGGAACACCTACAACGAAGCATCCAAGATCAACATTTCGTCGCTGCTGGGACAAAATCTCCTATGTGAAATATTTTAGCTTAGAACTTTGGCCGGTAAGGTTCTGTCATCTAAGATGCAATATTGAGTAAATATTGCCAAGGCATTCTCGCTCTTCATAATGTATGTGCTGCGGGTCAGTATATCTCCAAAAATATTATCACATAGGAGGTTTTGACCCTACAACGACGATTTGTTAAGATGTCATTCCTCATACTCAGCGGAAGACGTTCTATATCGTGTTCATCGATTGATTTTATGCGTCTTCATACGCCAGAATGAAAAATCATTTGAAAATGGAAACCATGGAATGCCATCTTCAGGGCTGCCGACGGTGGGATTCGAACCCACCATCTCTTGAAAGATAGTATTTTTCACTAAAGAGTTCAAAATGGTGATATCATGCATTGTTCTTCTGCCCTGTCTGGTAGGAGTTTCAGTCGCTCAAATTTTCCCGTTTTCACAATATATCTGTGAAAGACAAAGTACGTCAGGATGTACGTAGTTCGAACTCAAGCTGATAGACAGAGCTGCGTACGTCATCATGGAGAATATGAAGTAATCACTTCGCTGAAGGAAAGGTATTTTTTCCTTTAAAAAAGTATTCCAGTCGTAGCCGTGAGAGGTTCGTTGCAATTTTATTGTGAAGAATTGATAACAACCCATAACTGGCAGGCTCTACCAGTTTCAACTGTTCAAATTTTCTCGTTAATTCACTATCGATGTGAATGAGAGATATAATAGCGATTTTACATAATAATAATAATAATAATAATAATAATAATAATAATAATAATAATAATAATAATAATAATAATAGTAATAATAATAATAATAATTTTTTATAACTTATCTAAAATACATTTGCAAATATGCAGTAGGATATTATACATTATCTTTGCAATTATTTACACCTGCAAAGCACTTGATGTGCTGATCTGCCGGTGTAGTTGTTTCACATTTGTATACAATGTTGCAATCCTTACTGCTTACAACATTAATAAGGTATGTATATTTACATTAGCATTGTAATTTTGTCCTGTGGTGTGAGTTTTTCTTAATCCCTGAAAGTATCACTCAAAATAGATAAGTCTTTGGTACATTTTTCATTCATGAACAAATATTTAAACTGTAATTTTATTATCTATGATCCATAGTTTCACATGTTTTATTAGTTGATATTTGGTTTTCAAGTGTGTCAATTCTGAGGGCAACTTGTTCAAAAATTTAGGAACTACAACTTGCAGTGTTCTGGATCCATATTTGTTGTAGTACCTCATGACCTGAAAATAACTTATATGCCTCAGTCTTGTTCCATGTGTATGTTCATTAACAATTCTATATTGTGGCTTCCAGTAATTTTCTTTAATTATGTTGTACATGTAAAGTTGTTTAACTCTCAAGAACCTTTCCTTCTGGTACATCCCTGTTAACATATCCTCACTTAAGCTAAATATTTCTCTGTTTTCATACCAAAAGAATGCTTTGACAGTGCGATTTTCTAACATTTGACCATGTTTATGTCTGTAACAGAAGCTGATCCCCATACACTTACACCATATGATATAAGTGACTCAACAAGTGAATGATAAACCATTTTTAAGCTATCATGAGGTATTATATACTTAACCATTTGCATTTTGAACAAGCTTAGCCTCAGTCTTTCACACAACTTATTAATATGTTGCTTCCATGAAAAATATCTATCTATTATTATACCTAAATATTTCATGTTATCAACTTCCTCTATTACATAGTCACAATTGCATGATTTTTGTTCACCAACGTGAATGCACTGAACTGAATGGCCTGTTATTTTAATGTTTTCTCTTTGCATTTACGTGATGTGAAAATGGAACTATGGAAACCTATCATTAGGGCTGCCGACGGTGGAGGTCGAGCTCACCATCTCCTGAATAAGAGCTAACAGCTGCATGGCTCAAATGACTCAGGCATTTCGCTAGGTCTATATACAGTCTACGGTAAGTAAGCAGTTCTTTAACAAGTGAACCGTTTTCTGGCAACAAACATTTATTTTTAATTTGAAATAGCTTACATCACGTTGAGGGTTCGAACCCCTGAAAATTTGGTTGGAATTTAAGACTGGTTAATAAAAATAGATTTATGGTTCATTAAAATAATGCATTTATGTACATTAGAACAGTCTGACGAAATCAGTCCACGAATTACGTCAGCCACGTTTATGATAACTCAAGTACGTAAAACGCACCATTTGTAACAAATAAAATAAATAGTTACAGCCTCTGATAGTTAATTGTTACCATTGTTTAGGTTCATTAAATTGTTCTTTATGGATTTGATCAGACAGGTGTCGTTAAGTCGGTTTATGACTTTTTCTTTTTTCGAACGTGACGGCTTCACACCGTGGATGTGTTACGACATACCATCCAGAGTATTCCACATAAATATCAAGTGACTGTCCTCTATTCCACGCTCTTCTACCGCTATGGCCTTCCTCAAGCTCTCAGTCTGGGTGCTTGGCGCCTTACTCGTGGTAAGTGTACACGAAGTTACTTCAATTATGCCTTAAGTTCAGGTCGCGGTCGGTGGATGCAGAGTGGCCACGGCTGGTCCGTGGTCCGACAGCTCTGCCAACCGAGCAGAGGAGGGGTGGTCACGGCTCTACCATGGTTCTACCCCTCTGTATTCGAGAGAGGAGAGGGCTAGTTCCCACCGTTGGCTGTCCTGTGAAGGGTTTCCCGTGGTTTGCCATTCTCTTGCACTAAGCGAATGTCGGGACAGTTCCTAGTATAGGCCACGGCCGCCAGCCGTCTCACCTTCTCCGTACACCCCCTTCCCCGATACAAATCTCATGGCCTGACAGACGGCGTCACCGTCATGGTGACCACCTCCCCCTTCAGGGGAAGAATGAAAACATTTAGTAGTAGTTCAGGTCGCACTTAATTACTATTAAAATTTCAACATGAATTTCAGTTATTCGGGGACTAAGAGACATCGTAATTAATAGAAAAGAATACTTCATTCTCTCAGCTCCGAATCACCAGAAACTGAACATACAGTACTGGTTTATTGCAATTCAAATTATATATATTTAAATCATTCAAATTACCGATAGTTTTAACAGTGATGCTTTCATGGCCTGTGAAGTTCCCTGCGAAACGTGAAGAATTTAACCTTATTTTCTTGACACGGTTTAAGTCCAAAAGCCTGTATCATGTCTATCGTTAGTTTGTTGTATCTATCTATCAGCAGTTTCCTTTATCCTACATATTAAACAGTGTTATACATTCTAGGAATAACATTGTTAACATTAGAACTTATTTTATATTCTCCCATTTTCCTTGTCCACATAGGCTATATGTATATATAAAATACTGTATGCGTTTTGTCTGTACATTGCTCAGAATTTAAAAAGAATGGTATTTCTGCATCGGCCGTGTCCACAGTAACAAGGAAATGCATTTTTTTTTCATTTTTCGTCATGTCTGTCTGTACGTGCATCACGAGAAAATGGCTGTAGGGAATTCAATGAAAGTTGGTCTCTAAAGTCGGGAGATGAGGGAATGAGGCATTACAACTTAGGCTATAAATAATTGTATTCAAGCTTGTTCAGATTGTAGTTTAGGGGAAGGCCTAAAATTTAATTCTCAGATATCTAACTAAAGTTATATAGAATTAAATTTTCGGTCAATTATATCTTATATAATTTTACGTAACGTCTGAGGTAACAGAGATATTCATGAATTTCGATTTTTGTAGCTATGTCCATATAAGTCCCAAGCCACGAGAAAGCGGGTGAGCAGAATTTAATGAAAATCGGTATGTGAAGTACGGGAATAAATCGCTACAGACTAGGCTATAAGATGCTTTATTCACACTGGGTAAAATGGTAGTTTAGGGGAAGGCGCCTAAAATTTAATTTTTAAGTACCTGTGTTATTATGCAATGTAATAAAGTTTTATTCACAACGTATGTACGATTCCATCTAGAATTCTGTACGGAATGTAGAATTACGTAGCGAAGCACGGGTACACCAGCTAGTTTTTTTTTATAATCTACACTAGTAGAAGGCCAACGGCCGTAGCCGTGTTGAAACACCGAATCCCGTGAGATCTCCGAAGTTCAGCAACATTGGGCGTGGTCAGGATTTGGATGGGTTGCCACGCGCTATTGGTGGGGGGTAAGGGAATGGAGGAGCGGAAAGGAACTGGCCACCCTACCGCACGTAAATTCCGGCTCAGGAACACCTCTGCGGAGGTTCGGACCTGCCTTCGGGCAGAATAACCCTTACCTTACCTAGTAGAAGAAAGAGGGAAAGTCTGTGAGTTTGTTTGTGTATACTGGCTAATGTCAACTGATTTTAGTCATTCTTTCACCATTAAGAAGCTCCATGGTTACGACGAATATGGAGTCGCGACCATTCTAGTTTTAGGGACAATAGTGCCACGTGGTCATATTTTCTTAAATTGCATATATATCTCACACATGCATTATATACATAAATGGATGTTGGTGTATTAGCGATTAATAAATAGGCTCAAAATCTACTGGGCCGATTTCGCTGAAAATTTCACATGTTCTTATTACTTCTGAAAAGTTTTATGAAGTAGTTTGAACGAAATCGGGTAGGTAGTTTTATTACGATGAGTAAATTTATGTAATTAATTTAATTCCAAAGTCGCACCAAGATTGGATCGAACTTGACGGACAGATTGTCACTAGGCGCCAATGACTTACTCTGTATTATGATTGATGTACGGTAAGAATTGCTGTATATAGGAGAATGGGAAGAAGCCGTCATGTTTTATAAGCCAAACTTGGTACAAATATGACGTTGTACCAGGAATAAATAGCATGTGGGCAAGACACCTCTACCACCCCTAGGGGAAGGGGTGAAACGTAAGAGTAATCGAAAACAACAATATTGGTGTCGTATCCAGAGTTTGGGGGGTGGCCGAAATGAACTATGACACTCAAACTGCCATTGAAGTCAAAGTTCATCCCGAATAGCACCCCTAGGCCGGGGGTGGAAAGGGGGTGAAATGTAAATATAATATAAAACAACCAGTATTAATGTAGAATCCATAGTTTCCGAGGTCGCTGAGATGAATAAGTGCACTCCAGATGTCGTTTTAAGCCCAACTTCACCACCGGAGGTGAGAAGTGGTGGTGGGGATTATTGTTTTAAGAGGAAGTACAACTGGGCAACCATCCTGTATTAAATTATAAATGTCTTTATTGGGGAATTTTAGGCCAATGGGCCTTCTCTTACACTCAACCAATTAGTATACGTTAAAGTCATAATTAATACTACCGTAATTAATACTACATAAGACACAATTTAAACACAATTAAAATATAACTGAAATAAAATTCCACCACAGTGAGACATACATACAACAGCAATAATAATAATAATAATAATAATAATAATAATAATAATAATAATAATAATAATATTAATAATAATAATAATAATAATAATAACAATAATAATAATAATAATAATGATAATAATAATAATAATAACAATAATAATTATAACAGCTAGTAATGATATGGTAGTAGCACAATCAATGAAAGGCCAGAAATGCACAGATCACTCGCATCCTGCTGTATCACTCAATCACTCAATAGTGATCTGCATTTAGGGTAGTTGCCCAGGTGGCAGATTCCCTATCTGTTGTTTTCCTAGCCTTTTATTACATGATTTCAATGACAATGGAAATTTATTGAACATCTCCCTTGTTACGTTATTCCAATCCCTAGCTCCCCTTCTAATAAATGCATATTTGCCCCAATTTGTCCTCTTGAATTCCAACATTACCTTCATATTGTGATCTTTCATACTTTTAAAGACGCCACTGAAAGTAATTCGTCTACTAATGTCATTTCACGCCATTTCTCCGCCGACAGCTAGGAACATACCACTTAGTCGAGCAGCTCGTCTCCTTTCTCCCAGTTCTTCCCAGCACAAGCTTTGCAACATTTTTATGGTTCATGTTTGTGGGTTACTGTAGTCACGTCCTAGTTCGTGAACCATGGGCAACGGCTGAGTGGCCTAGTAAGTGGTCCTGAGAGTCGGGATACCAGTTACTATGGAATGGGAGTGGGCATCTCGGACATATTCTGAGTCGTGGCCCTCCTTGTGCTCAGGCGGCTAGGACTACACAATTCACCGGTGGTCCACAACCCGTTAGAGGAGAGATCCTCACTTGGACTATGTGCAAGTAGGGCAGCATCCTGCTTCATGAATTTACCGAGCTCAGAACACTTTAAGCAAGCCTCGGACCTATGGGAGTAATGGAGTCCCACTCCCATTTGACAGACGAGGGACTCCTTGGAAACAACTTGGCGAACGAAATGGGATTCGATGGGGAGCTATCAATATTAATGGGGCTTATGGAAGAAAGAAGGTAGAACTTGCTGAGTCAGCAAAGAGGATGCATCTGGATGTGCTAGGAGTAAGTGATATTCGGGTAAGGGGAGATAAGGAGGAAGAGATAGGAGATTATAAAGTGTACTTGTTAGAAAGGGAAGGGCAGAGTCTGGGGTAGGGCTCTTTATCAAGAATACCATTGCACGCAGCATAGTTTCTGTTAGGCACGTAAATGAGCGAATGTTGTGGGTAGATTTGTCAGTTGGAGGAATTAGGGCAAGAATTGTGTCCGTGTATTCACCATGTGAGGGTGCAGTGGAGAGTGGAGAGATGGCGTGGAAAGACATCAGTAGATGAATAAGTCTGAGTGATGTCTTTAAAGGTGGGAAAGATCACAGTATGAAGATAAAGTTGGAATTCAAGAGGACAAATTGGGGCAAATATTCGTTTATAGGAAGGGGAGTTAGGGATTGGAATAACTTACCAAGGGAGATGTTCAATAAATTTCAGGAATACCATTGCACGCAACATAGTTTCTGGTAGGCACGTAAGTGAGCGAATGATGTGGGTAGATTTGTCAGTGGAAGGAATTAGGACAAGAATTATGTCCGTGTATTCACCATGTGAGGGTGCAGATGAGGATGAAGTTGACAAGTTTTATGAAGCATTGAGTGACATCGTGGTCAGGGTCAACAGCAAGGATAGAATAGTGCTAATGGGCGATTTCAATGCGAGAGTTGGGAATAGAACTGAAGGATACGAAAGGGTGATTGGTAAATGTGGGGAAGATATGGAAGCTAATGGGAATGGGAAGTGTTTGCTGGACTTCTGTGCTAGTATGGGTTTCGCTGTTACGAATACATTCTTCAAGCATAAGGCTATTCACCGCTACACATGGGAGGCTAGGGGTACCAGATCCATAATAGACTATATCTTAACAGACTTTGAATTCAGGAAATCTTTTAGGAATGTACGAGTTTTTCGTGGATTTTTCGATGGTACAGACCATTATCTGATCTGTAGTGAACTAAGTATCTCTAGGCCTAGGGTAGAGAAAGTGAAATCTGTCTGCAAACGAATAAGGGTAGAAAATCTCCAGGACGAGGAAATTAGACAGAAGTACATGCATATGATTAGTGAGAAGTTTCGAACAGTAGACAATAAGCAGGTTCAGGATATAGAGAGTGAATGGGTGGCATACAGGGATGCTGTAGTAGAAACAGCAAGGGAATGCCTAGGACAACTGTGAGTAAAGATGGGAAAAGGCGAACATCTTGGTGGAATGATGAAGTGAGAGCAGCCTGTAAACGTAAAAAGAAGGCTTATCAGAAATGGCTCCAAACAAGGGCCGAGGTAGACAGGGATTGGTACGTAGTTGAAAGAAACAGAGCGAAACAAATAGTTGTTGAATCCAAAAAGAAGTCATGGGAAGATTTTGGTAATAACCTAGAAAGGCTAGGTCAAGCAGCAGGGAAACCTTTCTGGACAGTAATAAAGAATCTTAGGAAGGGAGGGAAAAAGGAAATGAACAGTGTTTTGAGTAATTCAGGTGAACTCATAACAGATCCCAGGGAATCACTGGAGAGGTGGAGGGAATATTTTGAACATCTTCTCAATGTAAAAGGAAATCATCATGGTGGTGTTGCAAACAGTCAAGTCATGGGGAGGAGGAAAATGATGTTGGTGAAATTATGCTTGAGGAAGTGGAAAGGATAGTAAATAAACTCCATTGTCATAAGGCAGCAGGAATAGATGAAATTAGACCTGAAATGGTGAAGTATAGTGGGAAGGCAGGGATGAAATGGCTTCATAGAGTAGTCAAATTAGCGTGGAGTGTTGGTAAGGTGCCTTCAGATTGGACAAAAGCAGTAATTGCACCTATCTATAAGCAAGGGAACAGGAAGGATTGCAACAACTATCGAGGTATCTCATTGATTAGTATACCAGGCAAAGTATTCACAGGCATCTTGGAAGGGAGGGTGCGATCAGTCGTTGAGAGGAAGTTGGATGAAAACCAGTGTGGTTTCAGACCACAGAGAGGCTGTCAGGATCAGATTTTCAGTATGCGCCAGGTATTTGGAAAATGCTACGAGAGGAATAGGCAGTTGTGTTTATGTTTCGTAGATCTAGAGAAAGCATATGACAGGTACCGAGGGAAAAGATGTTCGCTATACTGGGGGACTCTGGAATTAAAGGTAGATTATTAAAATCAATCAAAGGCATTTATGTTGACAATTGGGCTTCAGTGAGAATTGATGGTAGAATGAGTTCTTGGTTCAGGGTACTTACAGGAGTTAGACAAGGCTGTAATCTTTCACCTTTGCTGTTTGTAGTTTACATGGATCATATGCTGAAAGGTATAAAATGGCAGGGAGGGATTCAGTTAGGTGGAAATGTAGTAAGCAGCCTGGCCTATGCTGACGACTTGGTCTTAATGGCAGACTGTGCCGAAAGCCTGCAGTCTAACATCTTGGAACTTGAAAATAGGTGCAATGAGTATGGTATAAAAATTAGCCTCTCGAAGACTAAATTGATGTGAGTAGGTAAGAAATCCAACAGAATTGAATGCCAGATTGGTGACACAAAGTTAGAACAGGTCGATAATTTCAAGTATTTAGGTTGTGTGTTTTCCCAGGATGGTAATATATTAAGTGAGTTGGAATGAAGGTGTAGTAAAGCTAATGCAGTGAGCTCGCAGTTGCGATCAGCAGTATTCTGTAAGAAGGAAGTCAGCTGACAGACGAAACTATCTTTACATCGGTCTGTTTTCAGACCAACTTTGCTTTATGGGAGCGAAAGATTGGTGGACTCAGGATATCTTATTCATAAGTTAGAAGTAACAGACATGAAAGTAGCAAGAATGATTGCTGGTACAAACAGGTGGGAACAATGGCAGATGGGAACTCGGAATGAGGAGATAAAGGCTAATTTAGGAATGAACTCGATGGATGAAGCTGCACGCATAAACCGGCTTCGGTGGTGGGGTCATGTGAGGCGAATGGAGGAGGATAGGTTACCTAGGAGAATAATGGGCTCTGTTATGGAGGGTAAGAGAAGTAGATGGAGACCAAGACGACGATGGTTAGACTCTGATTCTAACGATTTAAAGATAAGAGGTATAGAACTAAATGAGGCCACAACACTAGTTGCAAATCGAGGATTGTGGCGACGTTTAGTAAATTCTCAGAGGCTTGCAGACTGAACGCTGAAAGGCATAACAGTCTATAATGATAATGCATGTATGTATTCTTTTGTCGGATATCACCCAGAACAAATCGAGCTGCTTTTCTTTGGATTTCTTCCAGTTCCTGAATCAAGTAATCCTGGTGAGGGTCATATACACTGGAACCATATTCTAGTTGGGGCCTTACCAGAGACTTATATGCCCTCTCCTTTACATCCTTACTGCAATCCCTAAATACCCTCATAACCATGTGCAGAGATCTGTATCCTTTATTTACAATCCCATTTATGTGATTACCCCAATGAAGTTCGTTCCTTGTATTAACACCCAGATACTTACAATGATCCCAAAAGGAACTTTCACCCCATCAACTCAGTAATTAAAACTCCTATTCCTATTTGTGAAACTCACAACCTGATGTTTAACCCCGTTTTTCATCATCATACCATTGCCAACGGTCCATCTCACAAGAATATCGAGGTCATTTTGCAGTTGCTCACATTCTTGTAACTTATTTATTACTCTATACAGAATAACATCATCCGCAAAAAGCCTTAATTCTGATTCCACTACTGTACTCATATCATTTATATATATATAAGAGAACATAAAGGTCCAATAATACTGCCTTGAGGAATTCCCCTCTGAATTATTACAGGGTCAGATGAAGCTTCGCCTACTCTAATTCTCTGAGATCATTTTTCTAGAAATGTAGCAACCCATCCAGTCACTCTGTTGTCTAGACCAATTGCACTCATTTTTGCCAGTAGTCTCCCATGATCCACCCTATCAAATGCTTTAGACAGGTCAATAGCGATACAGTCCATTTGACCTCCTGAATCCAAGATATCTGCTATATCTTGCTGGAATTATACGAGTTGAGCTTCATTGGAATAACCTTTCCTAAAACCGAACTGCCTTCTATCGATCCAGTTATTAATTTCGCAAACATGTATGATATAATCAGAAATAATGCCTTCCCAAAGATTACATGCAACGCACGTCAAACTTACTGGCCTGTAATTTTCAGCTTTATGTATATCACCTTTTTCTTTATACACAGCGGCTACTATAGCAACTCTCCATTCATTTGGTATAGCTCCTTCAACCAAACAATAATCAAATAAGTACTTCAGATATGGTACTATATCCCATCCCGTAGTTTTAGTATATCTCCAGGAATGTTATCAATTCCATCCGCTTTTCTAGTTTTCAACAAACACACGCTCCTATGTTAAGACCCCTGGGACCCTTTTATTCGCCTCTTACGACAGGCAGTGGATACCGTGTGTGTTACTCTAGAGCCCGCACCCGCAGAGGAAGACGAGGGTGAGGAGGGGTGTAAACGAAGATATACAAAATGACTGAGATTACGGAAGATTGTGTGTACGTTCCAGCAGAGCTCTCAACCAAACTTGATACACATATGACT
Organism: Anabrus simplex; assembly: GCF_040414725.1. NCBI lineage: Eukaryota > Metazoa > Arthropoda > Insecta > Orthoptera > Tettigoniidae > Anabrus > Anabrus simplex. The sequence continues at coordinate 1,596,435,727 of NC_090265.1, read as the reverse complement.
TACTATCTGGAAAAATGAACGTGGGGGCAAGACACCACTAGCAACTTTTGGGGAGGGAGTGCAAAGTAAAATAAACGAAAATGGCAGATATATGTGTCCAATGCATAGTTTTCGGGGTTGCTGTGAAGAATAATGAACCTCTGGATTCCATTCAAGTAAACTTTCAGCCCCCATCGACATGGGGACAACAAGTGAGGCGTCTAGTATCAAAACCGGCCAAGTCACTCAAGGCATATTTTTCAATACGGACGAAAAACCTGTAGAGACAAAGCAATGATGGTCAGAAAAGATTTTTTTTTTCACAGTTATATCCTTAAAGGTTTAATATTTAAGTTCCGCTGTTTTGAGAAATCTAACTCATAATTAACCCATCTTTTTTCTTAATTTAAATTTTGACTTGGCCGTTTTTGTTGCAATTTTGTACAATTTCACAAGGTATGAAAGTAAACCTTTCGGTTCACCACTCGGAACAATATCCACGTTACAGCACACAATAATGACAAAATACTAGCACACCGGAAATGGGATTGCTTTGGCGCCAATGACGGTAAGAAACCCGCCAATACGTAAATCAGTGTTGCAAACGAACAAAAACAAAATATTATGACTTCAAAGAATATACATTACAAGGAACGATTTTGCCTACTGATATTATCACATTGTTGCTTAATGTAACAACACACGGGTGGCCCAGATTGGCTGCGCAGTAGATGCTAGTTTTCCCTCGTCCTGCTCGTGACGTCATCACAGGAGCACCGTGACTGTTGCATACAACCGCACGTGTATCTCATTTCGTTGTTTGTATGTGTCTGTCTTATAAAGAAAGGATTTCCACGTAATAACTATACGTAATTTCTTTCCGTATATTGCTGTTGGTTTATCTAGTATTTTGCGTAGTGTGTGTGTCGTACAGTAGTTCGTTTCTGTGAGATCTCTGTTAAGTTGCTGTGTTTCCTGCAGTGAGATGCACTTATTTTGTTGCGTGAACAGTGTAGCAGGAGTGAAATTTGTGTTCATAGTACAGTATCATTGCGATGTCCGACTCGTTGGCTGAACGGTCAGCGTACTGGCCTTCGGTTCAGAGGGTCCCGGGTTCGATTCCCGGCCGGGTCGGGGATTTTAACCTTAATTGGTTAATTCCAATGGCACGGGGGCTGGGTGTATGTGCTGTCTTCATCATCATTTCATCCTCATCACGACGCGCAGGTCATCTACGGGTGTCGAATAGAAAGACCTGCATCTGGTGAGCCGAACTTGTCTTCGGACACTCCCGGCACTAAAAGCCATACGCCATTTCATTTTTCATTGCGATAGAAAACTGTGCCGTTAATGATTCACCGACCGAGCTCGATAGCTGCAGTCGCTTAAGTGCGGCCAGTATCCAGTATTCGGGAGATAGTGGATTCGAACCCCACTGTCGGCAGCCCTGAAGATGGTTTTCCGTGGTTTCCCATTTTCACACCAGGCAAATGCTGGAGCTCTACCTTAATTAAGGCCACGGAGGCTTCCTTCCCATTCCTACGCCTTGTCTGTCCCATCGTCCCCATAAGACCTATCTGTGTCGGTGCGACGTAAATAAATAGCAAAAAAAAAAAGAAAAAAAAAAAGAAAAAAAAAGATTCACCGCAATCTAAAGCGACACCTGATTGTTCAGCAGAGGGATTTCGGTACGGTACCTCGCCGACCGTGAAAGAAAATATGACAGTTCAATGAGAAGTCCCACTGCGGAAATGCTTTCCATTTCTTCTGGTACAGCCCCTGTGGGATGGATAGAAATGTTATCTCGGGGAGGTCTACTCGTTCCATCGTTAAAATGGTAAACCAAATAAAGGAATTTGAATTAATTTTCAGGGACACTCACGGACGAGCTGAACTGTGACGCATACCTAATATTATACGCAAAGTGTCAAATAATTAGCAGTAAATTCCCCGCTGTACCACCAGAAATATTAAAATGTATGTTAGGACGAGAATATTTATACGCATACGACAAATGAACATTCGGACAAGAACTGAAAAATCCATAGCAGCTCATCGGCGAAAGGCACGACAGTGGATTTCATCTTCAAAAGCAACCACTTCATGACATCTAATCTCACAGGTAGGACTGTGTTCTAATGAAGTGTTTTTCCTGTTCTTTCTTATTGTTTAATTTTAAAAAAGTAGACTATCTATGCGGAGCCTCCGTGGCTCAGACGGCAGCGCGTCGGCTTCTCACCACTGGATACCGTGGTTCAAATCCCGGTCACTCCATGTGAGATTTGTGCTGGTCAAAGTGGAGGCGGGACAGGTTTTTCTCCGGGTATTCCGGTTTTCCCTGTCATCTTTCATTCCAGCAACATTGTCCATTATCATTTCATATCATTAAATCACTTTGGGAGTGGCGACCCCATTGGAATAATAGCCTATATATGGTTCATTCATTACATCCCTGACCCGGTCAAAGACTGGAAAACAGGTTGTAGGTTTTCCAGGACTATCTATGCATGGTTTCGAATATGAACTTACTTCTGCTGCTGTTATAATATGTGTTAAGTTTTAAACTCGATCCCTGCGGAAGTGAGTCAGTATATCGTATGTTAACATATGGTAATTTCATCACGGAATTTCTGCTGTAAAGATTTAATATGACAAAGATTTCATATCTCTAAATATTTATGTTTACAGATTTGAAAGCGCGTAACCTTCCTCAAACTAAGTAGAGGAACTCGGAAATGTTAATAAATTTCAAGCGTTGGCCAGTGTGCCGTCACGTTGCATTTACGCCTTATTCGTAATGGAAATAATGAAAAGTTACTATGCTGTAGTCTTTTTCAATCTTATAACAGCAGTAATATTTACGTCCGGTGTGCAATTAGTTCTGAGAAACTGTAATGTTTGCTGATATTATGAGATTCCTACTGATTTGCGCGCTCTGGGCTCGGCTGCTTTGCTCCTACTGTGACGTCATTTCGTTAACCAATAGCAGCTCGGCTCGCGTTGGGCCCAACCTTTAGTAGCGTTTAATAACCTTGGTAACAACACAAGATTCCAGACAATAATGCTGCATCATAAAGATTGTCGCTCATTCCTTGACTTGGCCGGTTTTGAATTCACTGGCTGCATGACTTGGCCGATTCTGTTGCACGACCGAGAATTCAGTGCTCTATAACATGAAGACATGGACGATTTTAAAGCATATTCTTGTTTCACCTGATAGTGTTATACCTCTACTTCAAATTTATAACCTTGACTCATTTTCGTAAATTTTGTGACTTGGCCGGTTTTGATACTAGACTCCTCAAGTGTTGAAGAATAAAATTTCCAAACTGACCGAGCACGGAGAATATTTTCGCGCTATCCACTTTGTTGTAACTGAAATCTCTCTATTAGATATAAATATAAATAATAATGACTAATGGAATTTGGGAGCCATAAATATACAAATAAATAATTCTTAAACTTTGCCGGCTGTTGAAACTCATCTTCAGGGTCGTTGCCTTGTGACAAGGAGATCTGAATCACTTGATACCTAAAAAATTAATATTGGAAAAGGAGTCCATCTGGTAATTTCCCCCACCCATAGAAATTAAACAGAATATATATTAATCTCATACAATATACTTAGTCAATTAAACCTGTATTTACCTAGAAATCCGAGCAGAGCTCGTCGTGATACACCCTTGAACATATATAACAAAATAAAGAGAATATTGATATAAATAATAAATGTCTTAATTTATGAAATAACTCTCTCTCAATAACTGGTACTCAGTTTATTCCGCAACGCAAAATATTCACACGCAGTCATGACTCATTTTTCAAGAATGGACTCCACTTTGCTGATGGCGTTGGTATAGTTTGAAAAGGCCCAACACGTTACCTCACGTAGACTCTCCGTAAAATTATATATGGCTAACATTCATAACCATAGAATGTTGTTACACTCCAGCATCTTTCTCCCTGGTTCCTTCAACAGCAGATCTCGAACTCCCAACATGGCATGGGACATCTTCCCACAACTCGTACAAAACACCTCTCCGATTACCACCAGTATCACCTCTGCAAACTGCAAGCTGCAACTTCCAACTCTCGACGCGTGCTTGCACCACACTAGCCCAAGCCAACACAACAGCATCTTAAAATAGCCCAGTTCCTGGAATTTTCCACCTCAGCTCCGTCAACACGTAAACCCCCGCTCGGAGACTCGTCACGTACACAACCGGGAGATAAACTGAGTGATCGAAACACACTAGTCCCAAATAAAATATAGAGGGTATCCATAATAACGAGAGTTCCAAAAAGAGTTACTAAGCCGCGACGGCTAAATACACACATAAATGAAATATACACATGAATAAATAATAATAATAATAATAATAATAATAATAATAATAATAATAATAATGACAATAATAATAATAATATCTGACCGGGGTTTGTCAGGTTACAATACTCCCCCTTTGTTTTCCAACAGATGCAAATGTTGGCAAAACAACACAAATCAGGTGGCTGATGGCCCAAGGACAGCTCCTCAAACTACCCATCAAATATACAATATAAAACATTAGGGATCCCGATGGTATCTCCTCAAATTGAACACATTATAAGTTCCAATACATTTCCTATTAGCATCAATTAAGGAATATGCACACCTCCCTATCCTTCTCGCAACAATAAAAGGACCCTTAAACAATTGAAAAAACTTAGACATCGTCTTATCCTCAGCGTTAGATGGGTGAGGCACTCGCAACAATACTTCATCTCCTACCTCTAAACTATCAGAGCACCTATTCTGAACTATCCTAGCACGTTTCTGACCAGACTTAACCAGCTTCTCCCTAGCAAGCTGTACAAATAGATCCTGAGGAACCTCCTCCACGCTCTCCAACCTCAATATCTTGGCCAACTCAAAATCAGGCTTTCTCTCAAAGTGCACCTCAATGGGTGTAAGACCAGTACTCTCATGTCTTGTGACATTGAGCCAATTTTCCATCCTACTTAAATGTTCATACCAAGAGCTATGATTATGACTTACATAGGTCCTAAACATCCGTCCAAGTTCCCTCATGACTCTCTCAGACATGTTTCAACAAGGAAACCTTATAGACGAATATGTTACCTGAATACCTCTGTCCTGTAGAGTCTTCTTCCAGATGTTCGAAGTGAACTGTGAGCCGTGATCGGATAGGATCCTCCTAGAGTTACCGAATTCCTCGCAATACTTACTCACAAAATTTAAAATTTACACAAGACTTATGACTCCCCGAGTCTACAAGCAATTTCTCCTTCACACCCCATATGGTAGCCTCCATAGCTGGGTTGATCAATAATTCAGACGAACCACCTTCCTTAGCACTATCCTGGTCACACAACAAATCCTTACCAACATCAATCTCAAAAGCCTCCCTGATAACATGGATTTGCACATCAAGTGGGGATCTCCTAACGGACCTATTTAGGACATCCCGTTGGAGTTTAAATTCTGATTCTGCTGATTACCACTATTATTACCTCTCTCATCCCTTCTCCCCCTATCATTCAAATCCCTAGACTGATTACTAGAATTAAAATTCCTACTATCTTGATTCCTGAAATTAATCCTGGTTTCTTCCTGCCTATTCCCATTACCCTGATCACTTCTGCTATAGTCATTCCCATTCCTACGATTACTTTCAAATGCTACTCCTCTCCTGTGATTATTTTCCCCCACACTCCTATGTCCTACCTGCCTACCCAAAGAATCGAAACGTTGCAACAGCCCTTCCATTCCCTTAATGGTCTTAACCTGCTGGATGCACATGGCCAACTGAATATCTTCATTAAAATGTCTAGCCATCCTCCTAACAATATCCTGCTCTGGCAAACTCTCTTCTAAGTTCTGACTAATAGCCACGTGCACAAGAAAATACTCCGTACGAGAAATACCCTCATTACCCTTATACTTCCCAGCCATAATCCTATCTCTTTCCCTACCCTGAATCTCCTCATCCCAAAACTTATCCATAAACAACTCCCTGAATCCCGTTAAACCCTTAATATGACCTCTATAAACATCATACCAACTCCTAGCTTCACCCGTAAACGCACTTGCTAACATATCATCTACCAAGTCCCACTCTAACACACCTTCTTCCAAGCTCCTAGTAAAACGTTTCTCCACTACCTTGAGAAATTCCAGAGGGTTAAACTGCTTACCATTAAACTTAGGCAGCTCAATTTCCTTAATAATATGCCTTTGTATGCTAGAACTCTGAACATCACCTGAGGACCTGACTGATTGAATCTTTTCGTCAACCCTCTGTAATACATCTGCCTTCCATACATCAATATGACTAGCGTTCTCTCTGACCTGATGTTCAATTACACCTTGTTTACTTATCACATTGTGAATACTGTTAAAGTTATCTAAAATTTTATCCTGACATTTAGAATTATTTTCAACAAGTTTAGCTTCAAGATTATTAGCAACGTTACAAATTACTCGGTTAAATTCACTTTTATTTGATTCAGATATACCCCTAATTTCTTCAATTTGCCTATCATGCTCAGACAATTTACCATTAATTTCTACACATTGATAGTTTAATTCCTTCCTCATCTCCATAATACCTGAATCGACTTTCTCACTTAACCTCTTTACTTGATTATCCATCCTATCACTAATTTCCTGAACTTGTTTTTCAATTTTAGCAACATTAATTTCCATTTTCTGATTATTATCCTCAAGTTTACTTTCAAGTTTCTGTCTTAACTCATCATTCTGCTCTCTAAGTTTACTTTCAAGTTTATTAGTAAATTCACTCAAAATATGAACTAATTGGTCTAGCTGCTGGTCACTATTATCGCTACTCTGCTCCGATAGAAATGATGAAGCATTGTCCCCGGTTACCATCGAATCTAACACAACATTTAAATTATTATCGCCCATTGTGGCTTCACTCTCTGAATTAATCATGTCAACGGTATAGTTTGCTCCCCCTGTACTACAATTAATATGCACTTTCCTTTCCACACTCCTATTTCTTAATTTTAACAGATTAATATTTTCTCTCGTCCAACTCGTCACCTTGCGTTTCCCACATACGCAAAATTTCCACAAGACATATTATACACTCCACAGCGAACAAGAAATCTCCACAACAACTGTACATATCATGAAATTTGAGAGAAACTATACCATTTCTGTGTGCATACCCTATCGTGACTCAGATCAGTCTTGCCCCACGTTGCTAGCGACATTGAAATCTCTCTATTAGATATAAATATAAATAATAATGACTAATGGAATTTGGGAGCCATAAATATACAAATAAATAATTCTTAAACTTTGCCGGCTGTTGAAACTCATCTTCAGGGTCGTTGCCTTGTGACAAGGAGATCTGAATCACTTGATACCTAAAAAATTAATATTGGAAAAGGAGTCCATCTGGTAATTTCCCCCACCCATAGAAATTAAACAGAATATATATTAATCTCATACAATATACTTAGTCAATTAAACCTGTATTTACCTAGAAATCCGAGCAGAGCTCGTCGTGATACACCCTTGAACATATATAACAAAATAAAGAGAATATTGATATAAATAATAAATGTCTTAATTTATGAAATAACTCTCTCTCAATAACTGGTACTCAGTTTATTCCGCAACGCAAAATATTCACACGCAGTCATGACTCATTTTTCAAGAATGGACTCCACTTTGCTGATGGCGTTGGTATAGTTTGAAAAGGCCCAACACGTTACCTCACGTAGACTCTCCGTAAAATTATATATGGCTAACATTCATAACCATAGAATGTTGTTACACTCCAGCATCTTTCTCCCTGGTTCCTTCAACAGCAGATCTCGAACTCCCAACATGGCATGGGACATCTTCCCACAACTCGTACAAAACACCTCTCCGATTACCACCAGTATCACCTCTGCAAACTGCAAGCTGCAACTTCCAACTCTCGACGCGTGCTTGCACCACACTAGCCCAAGCCAACACAACAGCATCTTAAAATAGCCCAGTTCCTGGAATTTTCCACCTCAGCTCCGTCAACACGTAAACCCCCGCTCGGAGACTCGTCACGTACACAACCGGGAGATAAACTGAGTGATCGAAACACACTAGTCCCAAATAAAATATAGAGAGTATCCATAATAACGAGAGTTCCAAAAAGAGTTACTAAGCCGCGACGGCTAAATACACACATAAATGAAATATACACATGAATAAATAATAATAATAATAATAATAATAATAATAATAATAATAATAATAATAATAATAATAATGACAATAATAATAATAATATCTGACCGGGGTTTGTCAGGTTACATAACCCGCCTCTAAATGGCACTGCAGCATATCAATTTCTATACCGTTCAATCGATCGAAAAAATAATATCAACATCTCAATCCTCAATAATAGCAAATATTTATTGTGGCTATACAGGCCGAACAGATAATCCATCATTGTATTGTCAGGAGCAAAGCCAACTACAATATATCAGGCCGCAGTATAAAAACCAAAATGGTGGACGTCATAGGGGAATCAGCTGCCGACTATTCAAGGTTAGGGAGTCATCTAAATAACTTAATTTCAATACATAAGCTTCGAATATTATATTACTTTCCTCCAAGAGCTCCAGGATTAATGTCAAAACCATGTACTTAGTAGGCAATAATTGGAATGCTGCACAATAATCCAGGAGAGGATTACGAACGAATGCATTACCTTAGCATTTTTTAAATATGAATGGCACAACAGTGGCATAACGAAACTTACTTATTTACTTACTCCATGGCTCTACGGTCCTTTAAGGTCCTTGGCCTCCTTGACCATAGCTCTCCAGTCGTCCCGGTCTTCAGCACGCCTACGCCACCTCCTGACTCCAACGGTCCTCAGATCAGTCTCCACATCCTCCAGCAATCTCATCCGGGGCCGACCTCTCCTTCTCCTGCCCCCAGGGTGTCCTGTCAGTGCTTTCCTTGGAAGTCTTCCCTCCTCCATCCGTTGTACATGCCCCAGCCATTTTGATTGATGTCACCAAGTCCAGCTCCTTATACATTAATCTTATTTCTTCATTTGTTCTGATTCTCCATAAATCTCTCTCCTTCACCGGTCCGAATATCTTCCTCAGTACTTTCCTTTCCCATACATTTAATCTCCTCTCTGTGGCCTCAGTCAATACCCATGCCTCACTCCCATACATAAGCACTGGTTTAATTATTGTTTTGTAGAGATTCAGTTTTAATTTCCTGCTTAAGTTTTTACTTTCAGAAGGGGATACAGTGCCCTGTAGGATCTGTTGGCAGCCTTAATTCGACTAACAATATCTGTATCAACTTTATTTTCTGATATTATTACTGAGCCAAGATATGTGAAGCTATCTACTGCTTCAAAGGTGTAACCATCCACTTGGAGTTTTTCAGTGTTCCTTCCATTTCTCTCCGTTACCATATATTTAGATTTAGCCTCACTTATCTCCAAGCCCAAGGACCCAGCCGCATCCTTCAGCTCCCTCAAGGCAGTTGTAAATGCCTCGTTACTTCTAGCAGATATCACCATATCATCTGCATAAGCCAAAATTTGGACCAGTCTATTGTAAATATTACCACCCGGATTAGTAGTTACTGATCTTACAGCTTTCTCCAACACTATAACACTGGTGATAAGGGGTCTCCCTGCCTTAGGCCTTCTTAGGTTCTGAAAGATCTTGACAGACTTCCCTGCACTCTTACCTGACTTCTGCTGTTCTCCAGGGTCATCTTAGTCAATTTTATTAACTTCTGTGGGAATTTAAACTCCTTCATTGTTTCCCACAATGTCGATCTCATGGTGAAAATATGGTCCATCGTCGATCTTCCAGGTCTGAAACCAGCTTGGTACTCCCCTATAATTCTTTCTGCTCTACTACTAACTCTCTTTGTTATGGCTGTAGAGAGGATTTTGTATACTATACTCAGTAAGGATATACCTCGATAATTCTTGCATTGCATGCGTGATTCCTTCCTATGTATAGGACATATATTTGCTAGTGTCCAGTCCTCCGGCATTGTACCTGTTTCCCATACCTTTTTAATTATCTCATGAATTTTCTTCACCAACACTTCTCCTCCACGTTTTACCATTTCTGCCGTTATGAGGTCGTTCCCTGAGGCTTTACTGCTCTTCAATTGTTTTATAATTTCTCGTATTTCTTCAATCGATGGTGATCCCATATCGACTTCATCCTCATCTCCATTCTCCTCATTCCTCTCTTCCCCCTCACACTCATGTAAGTAAACAAATAAACATGACATGCAATAGATAAATTTTACCTAACAAACAGGTGGTTATACTTAGACGGTGATGATAGCGCTCCTTTTATCAAGGTACGCGATGGCGATAGGTTTGACGATATCCATCACTGCAATCCTAACTGACCGTTTACGGAAATGTTAAGACAATTTTTACGGTAAGTAATTCAAAGTAAGTAAGTAAGTAAGTAAGTAAGTAAGTAAGTAAGTAAGTAAGTAAGAAAGTAAATAAGTAAGTTAATGTGAGCATATAGGCCGGGCACATCTCTGTTAATCCACTATTCAGATATTACATTCAGAAATTGGATAGTGCCCTCAAAAATGACAGTACACTCATTATATAAATCTTATGTGTTATATGATAAATGCTAATTAGCAGAGCAACTTTCTGCCTCTCGGTAGCTCTGGGATACAAGGAGTTCCTGGTCAAGCGTTAATATTATTCTTACGAACCTATTCTCTACAGGTATACATGATGAGACAGAACCATGATGTTGGTTCTTTGTACGATTAACTGATAGGCTCCTGGATATGTGTGAGAAATTTTAGGAGTCCGTTTCAGAAGCTCTGTTGGATACTGTGCCCTAAGATGAAACTAATAATTATAACATCATTCCAAAGCAAATGTTATTTCCCTACACCTTACTATATCCATATCACTATCAGGAATGAAGGCATCCTCAAAAATATTCACTAGGATACAAATCCTATTGGAGGTGGAAAGATGTTTGTATGTAATTGTAAATTGACTCACCAAATTGTACAGCTTATCCCAGCTGTGATACAAAAGGTCTCGTTTGGCACACACCTATCTATAAAATAACATTTCATGACTGACTGACTGATTCATCAACACCGAACCAAAACCACTCGACATAAAGAAATGAAATTTTGAGGATACATTTATATTGCCATGTAGGTGCTCACTAAGGAGGATATTTGGATATTCCTTCGCTAAGGGGGTGAATTTTAAAAATATGCGTATCTATATCTCAAAAGCTTAACAGTTTAATTACGTAAAAATTGGTATTTGGAATCTTCTTTAAAAATAAGGAAACACATACCTTTTTGTTTTCTAAAAATCCTCTTACGGAGGATGAAAAATGGAGAAAAAAAAGGTTGAATACCTTTCATGAGGCTACTAAAATCTCAAAAACTGAAGATGTTACAGTCATGAAAATTGGTATTTAGAATCTTCTTTAAAAATAAACAGGTATTTTTTAGAAAATCTACTTAAGAGGGGTAAATGGGAGTGACAAAAGGGGTTCTATTTTCAAAATATGCATATCTACAGTATATCTCAAAAACGAAACATGTTACAGGCGTGAAAACTGGTATTTGGAATCTCCTGTAAAGGTAAAGGAACACGCATAGTGTATTTTCTCCAAATTCACTTAAGGGGAATTGTTAAAGGTTTTCTTAATTAACATATTCATTAACTGCATGCTCCATTTAAGTAGTACTACATGCATAAGTATTCTTTTGTAGTCGCGATTACATTTTCTATTAATCATGTTACCTATACCTACATGTTTCATTTTAATGTGTCTTGCCTAGAAACATCATGTTACAGGGATTTTTCAATGAAAGTGTTCTTTCTTGACATAACTATGCCCTACGTCAGGTCATCAAAATTGATGCACTTCCGAAATAGCTTAAATAACTTTAAGTATTTACCTATAAGTTCATTCTTGCTTGTAGGCCAGTGGCTTCCTGAGTTGATAACATTTGTCTTTAGTTTTTTCCTTTCGTGTTTTGATAATTCACACTCATATAGGATGTGGTCCACACTTTGCGTTTCTTCGCCACACCGATACGTCGCATGCTCTTGGATTTTAAATCTATGCAGATAGGTCCCTATTTTTCCATGCCCTGTCATCATAACCGTCATATTGTGGCTTATGATAACTTTTGAGTCATGTCTCGCTTTAACACTTGGGAAATATGCTTTCGTTATTGATCCATTGGAAGTTTCTCTCCACTCTTCTTCCCAGAATTGTAAACTTCTCTCACGCAATATCTCATTTACTGCACCATCAGGAATTTTATCGAAAGTCACTTCTAGGTCTGTCCTGTTGGCTGCTTGTTTCGCCAACTGATCAGCAGTTTCGTTGCCTTCTCTGCCGACATGAGCCTTAACCCATGAGAAGTTTTGTAGTTGTAGGTCTCTCATCTTCCTTCTGATCTCTTCTACGAGATTGTTGATTTTTCCATTGTTCTTTAGTAGGTCCAGGGTTTTTTACTATTGTAAATAATAATTTATGCTCTATTTTCGTGGTTGATGTTAAAGGGGGTGAATGTTTAAAATTAGCTTATCTACAGCATATCTCAAAACTTAACATATAACAGACTTGGAAATTGGTATTTTTAATCTCTTTTAAAAATAAAGTAACAAGTATTTTTTTGTTATCGGAAAATGTGACTGAAAAAGTGGGTTGGTTTATTTTTATTCTTTCTCCTTTTCTTAATCTACTTACCCTCCAGGGTCGGTTTTTCCCTCGGACTCAGCGGGGGATCCCATCTCTACCACCTCAAGGACAGTGTCCTGGAGCTTCAGACTCGGGGTCGGGGATACAACTGGGGTGGATGACCAGTACCTTGCCCAGGCGGCCTCACCTGCAATGCTGAACAGGGACCTTGGTTGGGGATGGAAGGACTGGAAGGGATAGACAAGGAAGAGGGAAGGAAGTGGCCGTGGTCTTGTGTTAGGTACCATCCCGGTATTTGTCTGGAGGAGAGGTGGGAAACCACAGAAAACCACTTCGAGGATGGCTGAGGTGGGAATGGAACCCACCTGTACTCAGTTGACCTCCCGAGGCTGAGTGGACCCCGTACCAGCACTCGTACCACTTTTCAAATTTCGTGGCAGAGTCGGGAATCGAACCCGGGCCTCCGGGGGTGGCAGCTAATCACACTAACCACTACACCACAGAGGCTGACATTATTGTTATTACGATACTAATATTTCCAAAACTGAAGATATTACGGACGTGAAAGTTGATATGTGCAATCTCTTTTAAAAATAAAGCATCACTTATTTGTTTGTTTTCGGAAAATTCACTTAAGGGGGTTGTAGAAAGGATTGAAAAAGGGATTGAATTATTTTTGTGAGGATATTTATGTCTCAAAAACTGAAGATGTTACAAACATGAAAATTTGTATTTGGAATGTTCTTTAAAAATAAAGAAACACGTGTTATTTTCGGAAAATCCACTTAAGGGGGTGGGGTGGGTGAAAATAAGTGAGGAAAGTATTGAATTATTTTTATGCGGATACTGTCCGCCTCCGTAGCGTCACAGTTAGTGTTATTAGATGCCGTCCTCAGGGGCAGGGGTTCGATTCCTGGTACTGCCAGAAATTTAAAACTGCCAGGAGGGCTGGTACGTGTTTGAAATGGTACATGGCAACAGCTCAGGATAAGGTCACGAATTTTTTATGATAATACTTATATATCAAATGCTGAAGATGTTACAGACGTGAAAAGTGGTATTTTAATGTCTTTTAAAAATAAAGGAACACATTCTTTTGGTTTCGGAAAAACACTTAACGGGCGGGGCTTGTAAAAGGGACTGAAGAAGGGTTTGAATTCTCTTTATGAGGATACAAATATCTCCAAAACTGTATGTTAGACTCATGAAAATTTTTATTCGGAATCTCCTTTAAAAATAAACACGTATTCTTTTGTTTTCGGAAAATCGAACTAAGTGGGGGGGGGGGGAAATGAATTGAAAAATTAGTTAAATTCTTTGTTTGAGGATACTTATGTCCCGAAAACGAAGGATGATACGGACGAAAAAATTGGTGTTTAGAATCTCCTTTAAAAATAAAGACACATATTTTGTGGCAGGGGTTTAAGTGGGTGGAATATACTTAAGGGAGTGTCAAAGGATTTGAATTCTCTTTATAAGGATACAAAGAAGACGTGGCCTTAAAGCAATAGACCCCTACCGGTTTTTGGCCTGGGGCGGTAGGGGGCATGAGGAATGATGACAAAAATATGCATTTATATTAAACCGTTTGAATCTTGAAATTAAAATTTCAAATGATATCCTAGATGTTAAATAGCAGAAGGTTTGAAATAAATATAAGAGCTCGGAGACTTAAATGGGGATTAAGATCCGAAAACAAATGTATTCATTCCTTCCTCCGAAACTGTTTAGCGTATGAAGACAAAATTCCAAATAACGGTATATATTTTAAATCCTAGGTGTGAAATAGGAAACATTTATTAACGTTCCGCCCGTAAAGTGTTAAATGAGGTTAGCTCCGTAAACAAAATTATTCATCCATCCAAAACCGTTTGACGTACAAAGTTGTAATTTAACGAGGAGGGTTTTCTTTTATGTCCTAGGTGTAAAATATCGTATACTAAGTATTTCTCCCCTAAGGGGTTTAAGTGGTGGTTGGCATCAAATACACAATATCCATTCTTCCGACACCGTTTCAGGCACGATCTTATTTTTGTATGAAGGGTGGTCTTCTATACCCTAGATGTTAATAAATATTTGAAAACATTCAACCCTTAATAAATTATTAATTTCCCCATTACTGTTCGACGTACAAAATCAAAATTTCACTGGTTGGTCGCTTTTACATCGTGGCAGTGAAATAAGATAGGTTTTAAAACATTCAATTTTGTTCGTATGGGGTTCAAATGAGTGTTAGACCAGAAAATAAATATGCATTCCTCCAGAACCGTTTGACGTATGAACTGAGGGGGTATTTTACAGGCTCAGCTGACAGTGGACTCTCCAAACTGTAAAACTTTGAATAATAACTTTCAGTTTAAAACCGTAGCGACGGGGCGAGTTGGCCGTGCGGTGAGCAGCGCGCAGCTGTGACCTCGCATCCGGGAGTTAGTGGGTTCGAAACCTACTGTCGGCAGCCCTGAAGATGGTTTTTCATGGTTTCCCATTTTCACACCAGGCAAATGCTGGGGCTGTACCTTAATTAAGACCATGGCCGCTTCCTTCCCATAGGCCTTTCTTGTCCCATCGTCGCCATAAATCCTATCTGTGTCAGTGTGACATAAAGCAACTAGAAAAAAACCGTAGCGAAGCACGGGCATCTTGCTAGTTTTCTGGTAAAACATCTTCTCATCCAAGGCACTCGACATTTCGAAACAGGCATTCCTTGCCAAAATAAAGTCAAATCTACCATCATCGTGTAACTTAATAAAAAGAGCACTATAATCCACGTTAAGTGGAACCAGCAGTTTGTTCTGTGATCATCAATGGTAGATCAAATCCTCGCAAAAATACCTCCCGTCTACCTAAAATAATACCACTTTCTGCTGGAAAGAGATATCGTAATTCCTAACCACAAATCTTGGTTCAATGCGTTAAGCGGTTTGGCCTTTGACTTAATTTCCCCGGTGTATATACAGTATATAGAAATATATAGGGAATATACACCGGAAAATCGAGTCAAAAGCCAAACCGTTCAACGTATTGACGACGATTTGTGGTTAGGAAGCATCTCTTGCCAAAAGAAATAGTTGGTGTTAAAGGGAGATGAGTTGAATTTTGCTAAGATTTTACCTACTTTTGATGACCTTAGAACAATCTCCTAATTACACTTAACATGGATGATAGTGCTATTATTAATCAGGTACACGATGATGGTAGATTTAACGATATTTTGTCCAGGAATGCCCGTTTCCAAGTGTCGAGTACCTTGAATGTGAAAGTACTTTATAAGAAAATAAGTGTATAACAGCTGGGATAAGCTTTACAATTTCGTGAGTCAATCTACAATTACAAACATCTTCCCACCTCCAATAGTATTATTATCCTAGTTATATATAATTATGCTGACTTATCAGGAGAGCAGGTAGATTTTGTTTTTAAATATAGCAAGTTCGCAATACTGCGCCCCCGGAAGAAATGCGAGTAAATATTCTGCCTGAAGTATTAGTCCCGTTAAATAAGCGGACCCACAAAGTGTCGGTAGAATGAAATTTTCTACCAAACATGTACAGATGAGGACAGGGTAGGGTTTTCGTGATGTCACCCGACTTTGGATGCTAAGAAATGCATGTTAGATTTATGTAGTCACTCACAAGTGGCCGATAACAACTACAGAGAGACGGACAAATGACAGAGTAGTGATAATTGCCACGGCAATAAATAAATGAATAAATAAATAAATAAATAAATAAATAAATAAATAAATAAATAAATAAATAAATAAATAAATAAATAAATAAATAAATAAATAAATAAATAAAATCCACAGTTGTAGCCCTTCAGGCAATCAATTCGATGTTGAAAATATCCTAGGGATATGAGCTGCAAATTTTCGCTGGCGGGACCAAGTGTTTACAGTGCACTATGTCTTCTGGTATGGGATAGAGCAATCGCGTTACTTTCATTGATCTATCTCAGCTTTATCCTTGGCTTTGACAAAATGAAAGTGACTGAGGTATGAGTGATGCTAGTAATGCCATTCCTTCTGCAGCCAGTCCCTGCTATGAATGGTGTGAAAATATTGCTCATAGGGTCGGTTGGTGCATGCATTTCAGTGGGCTTGGCAGACTGATATGTAATAGCAACTTCTGGCTCGGTGAGGAAAGCAACGGGAAACTACCTCACTCCTCATTTCCCTAGTACGCCTCTTCAGTGATGCCTAGGCCATCTATGACAGCTGATGGCAGAGCTGTTGAGGATCCAACCAGCCTTCGGGCTGAGGACTAAACATACACAATAATAAATATGGGAATATATTATTTATTTATTCCTAAAAATCACAAACCTTCTTTAAACATCGTTAGTCGATTGAATAGATGAGCAGTTTGCCTTTTTCTACCATTACGAGCACTAATGTGAGTCACTGCATTGTTACTCTTAAGCACCACCACAAGCGGTAATGTGAGTCAATGCATTGTTTTGCCGGGCTGAGTGGCTCAGACGTTTGAGGCGCTGGTCTTCTGACCCCAACTTGGCATGTTCGATCCTAGCTCAGTCCGGTGGTATTTGAAGATGCTCAAATACGTCAGTCTCGTGTCGGTAGATTTACTGGCACGTAAAAGAACTCCCGCGGGGCAAAATTCCGGCACTTCGGCGTCTCCGAAAACCGCAAAAGAGTAGTTAGTGGGACGTAAAGCAAATAACATTATTATTAATGCATTGTTTCACTTAAGGACCACCACGGGCGGTAATGTGAGTCAATGCATTGTTTCACTTAAGCACCACCACAAGCGGTAATGTGAGTCAATGCATTGTTTCACTTAAGCACCACCACAAGCGGTAATGTGAGTCAATGCATTGTTTCACTTAAGCACCACCACAAGCGGTAATGTGAGTCAATGCATTGTTTCACTTAAGCACCACCACAAGCGGTAATGTGAGTCAATGCATTGTTTCACTTAAGCACCACCACAAGCGGTAATGTGAGTCAATGCATTGTTTCACTTAAGGACCACCACAAGCGGTAATGTGAGTCAATGCATTGTTTCACTTAAGGACCGCCACAAGCGGTAATGTGAGTCAATGCATTGTTTCACTTAAGGACCACCACAAGCGGTAATGTGAGTCAATGCATTGTTTCACTTAAGGACCACCATGAGCGGTCAATGCAATGCATGTGAGTCAATGCATTGTTTCACTTAAGGACCACCATGAGCGGTAATGTGAGTCAATGCATTGTTTCACTTAAGCACCACCACAAGCGGTAATGTGAGTCAATGCATTGTTTCACTTAAGCACCACCACGGGCGGTAATGTGAGTCACTGCATTGTTTCACTTAAGCACCACCACAAGCGGTAATGTGAGTCAATGCATTGTTTCACTTAAGCACCACCACAAGCGGTAATGTGAGTCAATGCATTGTTTCACTTAAGCACCACCACAAGCGGTAATGTGAGTCAATGCATTGTTTCACTTAAGCACCACCACAAGCGGTAATGTGAGTCAATGCATTGTTTCACTTAAGGACCACCACAAGCGGTAATGTGAGTCAATGCATTGTTTCACTTAAGGACCACCATGAGCGGTCAATGCAATGCATGTGAGTCAATGCATTGTTTCACTTAAGGACCACCATGAGCGGTCAATGCAATGCATGTGAGTCAATGCAGAGTTTCACTTAAACACTTGTAACTACATTCGGCGTGGACATTTTTCAAAAATAAAAAAAAACACTTGAGAATATTGAACCAAGGAACACATCACTTGAAGATTTATGTAAATAAGTTAATTTGGCTATGATTTGAATCAAAAAGTAAATCTAGTAAAGAAACAAGCGATTTTAGGCTGTTTTTATCCGGAAGTGCATTTGGGCCGGAATTAATTTTCGAAATGTATTTCTTCAGTTTGATAGAGCTATCCAAGTCTCATAATTTGAAACTTTTCCGGGCCCTGTAGCCCTCCAACATTCGGCACAATTGAGGAAACTGCTTAATTTTACGTTTTTCGTAGTATGGCGACCACTACTTTCTCTGATAAGAAATACTTTCAACATTAAAGTCATATCAACTGCTTTTATCTTAACGTCTGGACTACGTTTTGTGAACTAACTTATCTGGATTGTCACCTAACGACGCGGGTGACTAATTAAGTAGTTCGAACATATACTTCAAAACATTTGATAATATTCGTTCTCCATATAACTTCTACCCTAATTGTCCCAAGTCTATCGCAATAGTACCATAATGTCAGACGTACGTTTCTCTGTTCAATGATATACAAATAATGGGTCGGAATTTACATTCAGAAGTCGATATGAAGTAAATTAAGGAATATTCACTTCTTACAAGGGGAGGGCGCATGCCGGGGAACTGCCGAACTTAAGTAAATTTTGCACGCACATTGAATGAGCCAAGAGTAACACAATGACCAAAATACTTCTTTCGGAAATTAAATTGAGCGACCTACAAAAAGCATTAAAACTGGTATGTTTGAATTAGCGCGCTCGACTACACAAGCCGCTACTCCATACCCTACTCGCAACACGCACTGTCCAACAGCTGATTTGAGGCCATACGCTTACAGTCGTTTTATGGGACTAGTATTTGTTTGTATAATGGTAAACAAATAGGCAAAGTTCCTGCGTTGGAAGGAAAATATGGAACATGTGATACTAAGCCCTTATCACCGCTTCGTTAGGTGTGGTTGGTGTAGAACCGCTTTGTTCTTTCAACAGCTCTACCATGAGCATCATTGTTGCAAAGGCTATAATGAGTAACCTGCTTTCGTTGTAATGTCCCTTCTTATAAGTGATTAACCTTTTTCACTATAAGAATCTTATTCTATATCCTTTATTGACACACAATCTTAATACCACTACATCATTTTAGCGACGTGCTACGAGTCAACCCAGCACACGCCGCAGTCCTCCGTGGCCAAGCGCACCAATTCAAACATTCTTACTTTAACGCTTTCTCTGGGACGCGTAAGTTAATTTCCGAAAGAAATATGTTGGCGGCTGTATTATTCTTGGCTCATTTAATGTGTGTACAACATTTGCGTAAGTTCCCTGACTCCCCGGTACGCGCTCGTCGCGTGTTAGACCCCTCATAACTTGTGCCTAAGGAACGTAAGGCAACCTTTGCTGTACCAGAATTTCGAATTTGTACTCCACACAAGGCGTCGGAAATGATATTTAGACTCATATCGTCTATTTCTTTTGTTACCTGCAAAGAAAGTGTTTAGTTTGGCTATAAATGCTCTGTGTGTTTGTTATTTATTTTGGTTATTGTATAAGATAGTATGTTTGTTAAGGTACAAATTGACACCAGAATTCCTCCAAACAGATGAGCACAATTTGCTCGCGGCATCGTCGGTTCGAAACATACTGAACTATTCGAACTCAGGGGTCCGCTTCGCAGCTCCTCCCGCAGCCTGATGACTTCAGCGTGATAAGACTACCTGTGATTCACGTAGTTCGAGAACTGACCAATGCAATGATACATTTACATTAAACCTGCTCCTTAATTCTCCAGTACCTGATCGCAGAACAGAATGTCGTGACAGTCTCCGAACATGAGTGGCTGAGTTGTGAGACGTCCGCACGTTATACGGATTTTCTTCCAGACTCTAGGTGTCTTCCAGAACAAGCTGCTTTTTTGTGTTTTAGCACTCGCTTTGTTCTAGAAAATACACAATGAGCGATAAACTATCGTTTTATGGCCGAATAGAGCAAATATCCATGATTTAGCATTTCTTCCTATAAAATATTCCTACGCATTTTTCTCATAACACACAACGGTTTTACGAAAAAATGGTCCAATATTGTAAAAATCTACAAGACCTTCAGGAAATGAACTATGAAGTAATCAGTCGATTTTAAATTTAATTATTTTAATTATGAGTGAAACTATATCCTTAAATATGTATTGTTGACCAGTAGTATCGCTTAGGAAGAAAACTCCTGAGCTCATCTGCGGCAGATTTAGCCTGCTTGCGTTCGGTCAAGGCGGCAAGGAGAAAAGTGTTTAGCCCTCCTACTTGTCTTATTTCGATGGTCTAGAAGCCATTTTAATCTAAGTGCGTTTTTATGAAAATATTAGTTACGGGATCAGCGAATGTTCAAGGTCCGGAACTAAGCTATAAATGACTGGGAGGGAGGAGATCCGATTAAAACACCCGATATCAAGAGAACCATTTTTGTTCTAAGTCAATATATCCTATTAATTTCCGGACCATACTCTCCCATGTCCAAGAATCACACTACAGACGTAACGCCAGACACAACATGCCCAGTGCCTTAATTAATTGTTTGGAACGCTACAACTGTAAATAAGAATTATAGAACATAAATACCAAGAACCTGGTCTTAGTGCTGTTCAAGAGGTCGGTTCAGTGCATGCTGTTATAGAAATACGCATTAGAAACATGTAACTCCATAGTCACTTGTCTGTGTTCTTCTGAACTGTAGGTCAAATAAGAAATTCAAAATTAGCTAAATGGTGCCGAAATATGATTTTGATTTTAAATCGGTTGGTCTTACATCAGATCTAAACAAAGTGTCACATTCAAAATTAAAGCATTTACAATATGGAAAAGGTGAAAAAAGTGAAATACAAATGCTCATTATCAGATAGTGATGTTTTGTTGCCTCTTGTTAAAAGAGGCCTAACATCTAGGTCATCGGGCTTCAGATAGTGACTTTAAGGAAGTTAACATATTAGTAAAAAGTAAGACGAGGTCTCATTCCACCGTAAGTTTACCACAACGAAAAGTAATTAGTACTGCTAGTCGTAAAATTGATGCAAAAATGGTAAAGGAAATTAATTCACTTTACAAGTATTTCTCATTAGAAGACAAAGATGTATGGAACTGTTTCTTGAAGTTAAATTTGTATCAATGATAGCAAAAACTGAGAATAATAGTGCATTACAATTATTTGTTAAACTGAATATAACTAATATGAATGTTCTATGTGTTTCATCTCTGAAATAAGTCTATTCCTGTAAGCCATTTTGTTCAATATCCATCACCATCACCTTCCTGTGGCCTATTAATTTCCAAAGTTTGGAATGGTTTGTTCATTAGTTCTCGTACATCTTACATTTGCATAGGAACCTACAAAGTTACACATTCAGATCATGGATATAAATACGGTATGAATTGATTGCGCTAAATGAAATCGCTTCTACTGTAAAATGAGATAAATGGGACTTAGAACAGCAAGGTTCTACACCATCGAGTTGCCAACGACAGGCTTCACATACTGTTTGCATGTAGACTGAAGCACCCCCGTTATCTCATGGGAAAAGAGATGCAAGTTACTTCTGGGTGAAATTCATACCAAACTGGAAGAAACCCTCGCGAGCGGAGCCAAGGGTAAATAATAGTTTTCCTGTTTATCCCGGTGCGATCCACTCTCTGCTTAATACTGTGGCAATTATATGGAATTATTTCTGTCTATTTTACTCTTAGCTACACTCTCAATATATTAGACCGGAAGTGAATCTTTCCCCTTACAGACTCTCAACATACTTTCTTTTTATTCCACAACAAACGATTGTCATCATTTCATTGACCTTTATTCATGCACATATCCATCAACCACCATAACGCATACCTTATACTTCTTTATTTGTGAGATTATCTTCCCTTACGTTCAGCTTTTTGCTAATTTCCAAAATTCTGTTAATATTCTGATGTGATCTTGTGTTTCTAGATGTCATTCACTCTAACATTTACTTCCTTAGTCAGCATCCTTTCTTCAATCTAAATCTCCTTATCCAAGCAGTCACTCATTCACCGTTTTTACCGAGTGATCTTCGTGTAAATGTTTCATCTAATGTTGGTAAGGTAAACTCTGGTCAACACTCTTCAGTCTTAACCAGTAATGTATTATTAAATTATCATATAGACTTTCACAACTCGTGTAACTATTCATGATGTAATATTTTTGGGATTATGTCGTGTAATCTAAGTTATATAAAATTGGATGTTGGTATGTTTGAAGCTAATAGACTCGAAAACTAGTGGACCGAATTCGCTGAAATTTTCACAGTTTGTTCTTATTACATCTGAGAGGGATTATGAAGTGGTTAGAACGAAATCTGATTGGTAGTTCGGGGAAGGTGAGCAAACTGCAAGACAAATCCGATCAGCCGGTTGCCTACCCAACAGTATGTGAAGATTACGATGTGTTCCTTAAAACTTATTTCTGCTTTTGTCAAATAGTGTCGGGGTAGGACACCCCTCCCAGCCCAACGGGAGAGGATGAAATGTAAAAGTAATCGAAAACGACCGATAGGCCTATTAGTGTCGTATCCATAGTTTTCGGGATCACAGTGATGAACTATGACACTCAAAATGCTGTTTAAGTCAAGTTCATCCTGAATAGCACTCCTAGGGGTGGGATTGAAAGGTGGTGAAATATTAATGTAGAATTCATAGTTTTCGGGGTCGCTGAGATGAATAACCTGAGCGCAAAAATGACTCCCAAATCAGTTATGAAACTTCATTCTAAAAGTGATCACCTTGGTAGGGCCTATGTCCCTAGAGGCCATGACATGTGCACATCTTGCACTCCTTGAAGAACGTTTTCTTGTGTACGGGTCGATGTGTGTGAGCAGTTGAATATAGTATTAGCACCGTAAGTAGAACCAAGTGCTTGATAAGTTTAACTGCAGTTTATAATTGTAGCATAACTATTCTTATTAGACAATATCTTGCTTGCTTTTTTGTCTGCAAATAGTTTCAATAAAATCTGTATACGGACCGGAGGGTAATTGGGAATTAAAACGAGACTATGGAATGAGTATGTGGGAAAGTGGGTGTGAGATTTGTTGATACTAGGGCCGATTGCATAAACCCTTTGATCATAGAAACGAAATTCATCGGACAAAGTCTGTTGGGTTTTGCCAGTAAACTATATAAATACACACTCAGTGCACAATTCGAAAGGTACCTTATTATGTACCTTCCGAAATACACGTTCAGTGTGTTTATATAGTTAATTATAGTTTATTATTATAGTTTATTACACGGCCCCAATTATGTACCTTATTATATACCTTTCGACACGCACGTTGAGTGTGTTTATATAGTTTACTAGGAAGATACCCGTGCTTCGCTTTCTTTTCTACTTGCTTTACGTCGCACCGACAGAGATAGGTCTTATGGCGACGATGCGACAGGAAAGGCCTAGGAATGGGAAGGAAGCGGCCATGACGTAATTAAGGTACAGCCCCAGTATTTTCCTGGTGTGAAAATGGGAAACCACGAAAAACCAGGGCTGCTGACAGTAGGGTTTGAACTCACTAACTCCTGGCTGTGAACTCACAGCTGCGCGCTGCTAACCGCACGGCCAACTCGCCCGGTCGCTACGGTTTTATTATTATTATTCAAAGTTTTACAGTTTGGAGAGTCCATAGTCAGCTGAGCCTGTAAAATACCCCCGCAGGTCGTACGTCAAACGGTTCTGGGGGAATGATTATTTATTTTCTGATCTAACACTCATTTGAAGCTCATACGAACAAAATTGAATGTTTTAAACCCTATCTTATTTAACTTCTACGATGTAAAAGCGACCAACCAGTGAAATTTTGATTTTGTACGTCGAACAATAATGGGGGAATGAATAATTTATTAAGGGTTGAATGTTTTCAAATATTTATTAACATCTAGGGTATAGAAGACCACCCTTCGTGCCTGAAACGGTGTCGGAAGAATGGATATTGTGTGTTTGGTGCCAACCACCACTTGAACCCCTTAGGGGAGAAATACTGAGTATACGTTATTTTACACCTAGGACATAAAATAAGACCCTTCTCCTAAAATTACAACTTTGTACGTCAAACGGTTTTGGATGGATGAATAATTTTGTTTACGGAGCTAACCTCATTTAACACTTTACGGGTGGAACGTTAAAAACATGTTTCCTATTTTACACCTAGGATTTAAAATATATACCGCAATTTGGAATTTTGTCTTCATATGTTAAACTGTTTCTGATGAAGGAATGAATACATTTGTTTTCGGTTCTTAACGCCCATTTAACTCTTCGAGCTCTTATATTTATTTCAAACCTTCTGTTATTTAACAACTAGGATATCATTTGAAATTTCAACTTCAAGATTCAAACGGTTTCATATAAATGCATATTTTTGTCATCATTCCTCAAACACCCTCAGCAGGAAAAAACCCCTTAGGGGTCTATTGTTTTAAGCCCACTTATTATTTGTATCCTTATAATGAGAATTCGTCCCCTTTTAGACTCCGTTATGTATATTCCACCTTTCCCTACCCTGCCACAAAATACGTATGTCTTTATTTTTAAAGGAGATCCCAAATACCAGTTTTCTTCTCCGTATCACCCTTCGTTTTCGAGACGTAAGTATCCTCAAACAAAGAATTCAACTAATTTTTCATTTCACCCTCCCCCCCATTAATAGTATTTTCCGAAAACAAAATAATACGTATTTATGTTTAAAGGAGATTCCAAATACAAAATTTAATGAATGTGACATATTCAGTTTTTGAGATATATACATCCCCGTAAACTGAATTCAAACCCTTTTTCGGTCCCTTTTACAACCCCCACCCATTCAGTGTTTTTCCCGGAACAAAAAATACGTGTTGCTTTGTTTTTAAGAGATATGAAAAAAAACATTTTCACGTCTTTAAACTGCTAAGTTTTTGAGATATAGATACACATATATTTTTAATTCCCCACCTTTCCAACCCCTTAGCGACGGAATATCCAAATATCCTCCCTTAGTGAACACCTACATTGAAATATAAATGTATCCTCAAACTTTCATTTATTTATGTCCAGTAGTTTTGGTTCGGCGACGATGAATTCGTCAGTCAGTCAGTCAGTCAGTCAGTCAGTCAGTCAGTCAGTCAGTCAGTCAGTCAGTCAGTCAGTCAGTCAGTCAGTCAGTCAGTCAGTCAGTCAGTCAGTCAGGACATGTTATTTTATGTATAAAGATTGTTATAGTTTATTGTGGCTTATTATTATAGTTTAATACACGTGCCTAATTATGTGCGTTATTTTGTACATTTCGAAAAGCACGTTCAGTGTGTTGACATAGTATATTATAATAGTTTATTACACGGTCCTTTTTATGTTCCTTATTGCGTCATTTTCAAAACGCACGTTGAGTGCTTTTATATAGTTTATTATTATAGTTTATTACATGGCCCTTTTTATGTTCCTTATTATGTAACTTTCGAAACGCACGTTGAGTTTGTTTCTATAGAGTCTATAGGTTATTACATGGGGCTTGTTATGTACCTTATCATGTATCTTTCCAAACGCAAGATGAGTGAGTTTATATAGTATATTACACGGCATAATCCCCCCCAAAAATACTTCATGAATATTATTAAATTATTGACTGTGTCCTTTTGTATCCTTACTAATAGTTCCGTGTACGAATTTTCCGCGTGAAGATAGGGTAGCTTGTGTTGTTATTCTATCCTTACTGGTGTGTTCATTTTCAGTAAGGACGTAGACACACTTTCAGAGAAATACTGTCACAATTTAGTGGAATATTCTTTTTTAGAAGGAACTGACTTTGAAAAGCATCCATTAATGGCTTCATTTTATTTTCAACCACCTCGAGCAACGTGGTCACTTCCTCTTCTTTTCGTTGCAGGTCGCCTCTTCGAAGAGCGCACGCGAGCTCCGTAAGTATTATACAAAAATACTCAATTCATTGCTCAGGTGTCTACAACCCGTTATATCCTGATTTTAATTTCCGATAAGAAATCATCATCGTATGGCCTCAGTTCACATGTGCCGGCATTTTACTTTGACGTCATCGGGCTCCCTGATCGTCAATTTCGACGTTTCGTTTTACTCCAGGCTTATTCGATGGCAGAGTAAACAGGATCTCTCTTGGGAATCTATAGCTTTTTCAAACAGGTGACTGCGTCGCAAGTGATGAAATTCATTTTTCAGGTTCCGTACTGACTACAACGATTAAAAAATTAAGAATTTAATGTCCAAATATTCAATACATATATTAGACCTATTAATTATATCTTAGGTTATTTAATCAACTTTGGTACACGTTTCGGCTCTCTGATCTACCATCAAGAATAAAGACTTTGTTTTACAATTGGTCAAATAATAAAACAGAAAGCATATTAACATTATTCGGTTCTAATAAGATGTCTCGAACTATTAAAACATAAGCATTAATGTGAAGTACACAATTAAAATAATGTTACATACTGTTGTTGTCAATATTAAGAATCGTTCTTATTCAAGTCCTTTAACTTCACTGACTGTAGAATCTTCACTGAAGAATATATTAACAGTGCTGTGCTATGTGCTAGTAATTATCGTTCTCCTTTTTCCGATGGACGTAATATGGAGCTTGAATAATGAATGTGGATGTTTGTTCCGCTTTTTTCCGAGAAGAATCTCATAGGTCAGTGTGAATGGCAGTTGTTCCTATAAATCAGTTCGCCTGACATACTGGGACGAAAAGGAGTGTTCATTTCTGGACCATGCCCTTTATTTGCCATAAAGAGACAAACACTGCTCCTTTTAACGGGGAACAACGCCTTTTACCGACCAAAAATACGACTTTTCAGTTTATTTTTTCATTTAATTTTTAACTTTTCTCTTTATAACAGTACAGAACTGTTGTGAATATCTTCAATTATTTCGGAGTTATGACCAAAAAGGTGAAGCCCTGTCACCCCAGCAAGCCCCTTTTCCCTAATAACTCTGAAAGTTTCTAAGATATTAAGATGACGTTTTGCATGCATGTATATTCCGTAGAGAAAAAGAAGATATTCTAGACTTACTGAAATAAGTTTCAAAATATATATTTTCAATTGAAAATTAATGAAAAATTGATTACTAGAAAATAACTTCATGAAAAATATATTTACACTTGATGGACTTCACTGGTTCTAGCACCTGTTGTAGCTACAACATTAGTAATCATAATAAAAATAATCATATAAAAATATTCATGCGTTTGGAAATTATCAGGGGAACGGAAAAATAGTGGCCATTACATACCGCCATTTTGAATAATATATACTGGCATAGGTTTGAATTATTTCTAAATATGTAGGCATATTATTAAAGAATAATGTGTTTGTCATAATAAGTTTCCTTCTAGAATTTATTCCCATTGCTACGGAGGAAAAGAAAGTTTAATACACCTCATCTGTCTACGTTCAATGGTGTAGGTCAATTTACTGTATATTTACCCTAGCCATATAAACCATACATTTCCTTAAATTACAGAGTTCAGGCTTGCACATGGTGCTAAAAAAGTTGCCAAATGTAGAGCAAAAGTGAAATTTTGAACAAAAATATTTTTCTATTCCTTTTCTTTCTAAGAGCGTATTAAACAGGCTAATGGCTAATGCAGTTGTAAGCTTTATTGTATTATTACTTTCTCCGCATGTTTAATGTATAATGAAGGTTTTGAGGCTTGGCTAAATCCACGACATGAAGTGGCTAATACTGCAGCGGCACATTAAAAATGTCTGTTAGTTTTAAAATATTCACAGTCATCATGCTGATAAGAGTATGGAAATGTGGATCCAGTAACCGTAAGTATCTCGGCAGGTTACCGCCAGTAAATAGGCTTGTAAATAGCGAAAGTACTTTGGTGCTATTCCTAATAATTGTGCTGATAAGAATATGGAAACGTGGTCCCAGAGACAATAAGCATCCCAGTAGATTATCGCCAGCTATGACTTTAAAATATTTAAACAGATTCTCTTCTTGGACTTGCCTACAATCACGCACATGCCTACTTGGAATACCAGGCCTGTGCTCTACAGTAGTATCCGTGAGCTAACATTACCATGGTTACAGTCGGTCAGTTCATCCGATTCCTAGAACGGGGGGTAGTGTGATGTCACTATTTCCATAACGGTTGCTTTTAGGGCCTTAAAATATGGTTCACGATCCGTAGAGACTTGTCGAGTTTTGTTCTTTGCATCGTGAGGCTTTAAATGAGCTTTATCTCCTCCTTGCATGATAAAGTCGATATTTCGCCTATATAATCCTACGTTAATATGCCAAACGACCTAAATCTGGAGAATAGTGAGGGCTGTTACTTTTTTTTGTAGACAGGGTTACCCGCAGGGTCCTGAAAGTTAAGTATATGAAATATGGTTCCGATTGGTGGAACAGTATGGATTTGTATAGGCTTAAGGAACGCACAGACGGAGAGACATTCTGCTTATTATAGAGAGATACGGAACTCTTCGCTTCTTGACTATGGCCCTGTGCACATTCGAACATGCACTGTTGGACTCCCATATGTAAAAGAAGTGGTGAAGCTGCAAGGCCTATTTCATGTATGCGTATGTCTGCTAATTACTCGTGCTCAAGCACCCAGCTACCGCTAAATCTTCGATAGTTCGTGGAATTACCTAATTCTGCAGTGGCCCATGCAGTTACTGATGCGGCTAATATTACTTGAAAGTCTAAGAAGCCTGTCTTTCAAACACAGTAAGCGGAATAAGTGTTGAAGTTTCTTGATGCACCTTTACCATCACAGTACAAGATGTTTTATAGGACGTCATAAGCCGATCGTGTCTTCCTTTCATTCTGGGGTGAAATGAAACGGCTTTCAGTGCCGGGAGTGTCCGAGGACATTTTCGGCTCGCCAGGTACAGGTCTTTTCGATATGACGCGCGTTGTAATGAAGATGAAATGATGATGAAAAGGACACACACACCGATCCCCCGTGCCAGTGGAATTAACAAATGAAGGTTAAAATTCCCGACATTGGAACCCTGCCGGGAATCGAACCCGGGACCCCTGTGACCAAAGGTCAGCACGCTAATCATTTAGCCATGGAGCTGGACTCATGCAGGGGTAAAACCACAATAAGTTATATTTCAGCTTACATGCTTACCTATTGTGATATTCCTTGGTGTATAGAATTCCATATTTTACATTAATCATTGTACTGAATCGCGGAAACTGAGAATCAGCGCCCTCTCCTACAGGGCATAAATCAATATTCTCACGTTCAGTTAACAAAACAGTATTGTTTCCATACTATACTTTTACTATGACTTCGGTCCAAAGTGAGGCGGTACGCGAGCGCTCACTTCTTACTGGAGCACGGCATGGGCAGGCACTTCATTCGTGCAGTATAGTGGAAATGTTGGGCCGAACAATCAACGCAGTTTTAGCACATGGGAGTTAATGAGAATGTTCAACAATCTATCCCTTCGATTACTTGCTTCCCTTTAAGATCAGTTGGAGCCTCACACTCGAGTTATGCCCTGAATATCGTGATGGTAGTGATTATTGTTTTCAGTGATATTACGTAATATCAAACGAGATTTGAGTTTGTTTTTATTTAGCGAACTTCACCAAATGCCTTTTAATAATCGAATAAACTCAATCCGATTATTTAACTAATCAAATAAAATAATCGAACGAGTTTCAAATATCATTGAGTTGTAGTGATGACATAATCCAAGAGTTTTAATATTAAAATAAACTCCATCTGATTGAGCCTTATCCTGCCGGCCCATAAGAGATACTCAGATTATTATTTGACATAATATATAAATTTTATTGATATGAATTGCAGTCATATATGGTAAAGTAAGGAATCATAGGATAGCTGAGACCGGAAGTTTATGGAGCCATCGCTGGATATTGCCCAACACTTCCTCGGGACCGTGAGGATGGCTTAGCGTCACTAAGGGTTGGCACATCTCGGCACGTGTACAAAGTGCTGACCAAGCGAAATATTCAGCCAATGAGAACGTGAGGATATGGCAAATATGGAGTCTACATCGCGCGAAGTCATAATCCCAGGTTGACCAACATGTACAGTTTCTTGAGATAAATTCTGTTATTTGGCGGATTTCCACAGGTCTATAAGTGAAATGTAATCAGGAATGCGGTATAGAAATTATAGGAAGAGATTTGATATAATCTGAACTGTGTTTTATTGATATGTTATAATTGATATTGTAGAAAATAGATACAGTAATATATTCCAGATCCGAGTTCACTTTCTGTAGCGAATTTCACTTCATGTCAGAGTTTCAGCGAGTACCAGATTTAAATATCCGGACGTTGTGTTAAAGTTTAGATTTCGCCTGACAATATGAGTGATGTGTAGACACCATAACGTTGGATCAACGACCGATTTATGATGCCGCGTGTATTATACTTATCGTAGGGTGAGTAGACACAGTAACGTTGTAACGTTGACTCAACGACGCCGTATGTACATAACCATGTCAGAGGTTAGACATTTTTGTGAATCGATTTGACCGATGTTGGTGTTTGCAGTAGTGAATACGAGTGTGGAAGATATCAACAGGTACTATTTAGGCCATATTTCGGCATAATCCTTGATAGCCGGAAGATGCTTCCATAATCGCGTTGCATCAGTAGCGGCATGAATGTAAGGGTTGTCTCACGTGGAAACCTGGCTAATGGAGACTGATCACTACTACTTAGCCTCGTGTGTTCAAGTTCGATGAACTTTCGTTTATATTTGTTTCTTTCATTACTTTAAGATTTATTGTTCGGGTGTTCGGTATATCATGACAGTTCCGTGTATTGAAACTTAGTTGATATATGAAGGATTTACACTATGAATGCGGTTTCGATTCGTCAGCTGTTAGTACATTTTATTTTCATTTTTCGTTATTCACATCATTTACGTGAGACGTCGATATATCGATCACTTGTAGTTTGCTTTAATGGGACAAGTGTACATAGACAGATTTGTTATTGAAGTCGTAGTTATAGAAAATTGGAAAGATTTCCTGTTGTATGTTTCATATTGTGGGGTTGTATTATGACGAATTTAACGACGTAACCGGTTCATAACCTGAAAATTGGTTTAGTAAGAATATTTTCAAGTGATTCATCACTTTTTTTCAACTTCGGTGTTTGGCGTTTCTTCTAAATGTATAATGAATAAATGTTTTCCTGCATTTCTCAGTTTAGTTCCTTCAGAACGATCTAACGTAAGATTCCATCGGATCAAGTGCTGTTGGTTCCTTCTGAACATCTATGCATGTTTCAGCACCGGGATTCCTCTGTAACCTAAGGGTGTTATGAGATGACAATACATGTTGGAATTTTATTTTGATTGTGACAATTGCTGTTAACTTGCAATGACACCATGCTTTCAAGTAATATTTCACAACCTATCCAAAGCAACTGATAGTCGATTTGGTTCGATTAAGGATTCATTGCCGTGCGCGTAGAGGCGCGCGGCTGTGAGCTTGCATCCGGGAGATAGTAGGTTCGAATCCCACTATCGGCAGCCCTGAAGATGGTTTTCCGTGGTTTCCCATTTTCATACCAGGAAAATGCTGGGGCTGTACCTTGATTAAGGCCACGGCCGCTTCCTTCCAACTCCTAGGCCTTTCCTATCCCATCGTCGCCACAAGATCTATCTGTGTCGGTGCGACGGAAAACCCCTAGCAAAAAAAAAAAAATGATTCATTGGGGGGATG
The DNA here is from genome assembly GCF_040414725.1 of Anabrus simplex. Lineage (NCBI taxonomy): Eukaryota > Metazoa > Arthropoda > Insecta > Orthoptera > Tettigoniidae > Anabrus > Anabrus simplex. The sequence continues at coordinate 1,596,403,566 of NC_090265.1, read as the reverse complement.
TTACAATATCCGATAGGATAGTCTACTGGTGGATAACCATTATTAAATGTAAATCTGGAATTGTACTTCTACCTTTCGTGCGGGTTAACTCTCAGTTATCGTTTGGGTCAATGTTGCCCGATATTCAGGTTTTCTATTCTTGTTTCGATTTTTGCTGTCCACGAATTTTAGATTGCGTTTTCATGCTTTGGAAGACAATTACAAACAATTCCAAAATAACTTTACAACTCACGTTATGTATTGTGACTGCGTTATAACATGTTGTTAAAAATTTAACTGACTATTCTTGCATATTTAATAAACAAATTATCGTGATTTACGTTGAATAAATGTTTTAGTAAGCACATTTTTGCTCCTCATTCGAAGTAGTTACGCTCTCCTCTGAAACCTATCGTTTGGTCGATAAAGTGACAGAAAAAACTCGCGATGACCCCAGGATCCAAGAATACGATATTGATCTACCGAAGCAGCCGAGGCAGATAACCATCGATGGAACGTTAAGTTCAATAGTTCTGTATGTACGTATATACGTATACATATATATATATATATACTAGCTGTAGTACCCGGCGTTGCCCGGATAGTTTTTGAATGTTTACTTTTAATATTTGTATTACCAGTTAGTTGAGTGTGAAGTGAATGCTTATAGAATTCTTTTTGAGATGTTGATTTTACGACTTATCATGTAGTTTTAGAGTTATTTAGATGTAACTGACTTCAAGTTTTAAGTTATTTAATTATCGAGTAAACACTAATCTCGGTCATTTTGTACTATTTACTTTTAAGCCCTTCTCAGCTCCTGCCTCGATGGAGGCTGAACGTGGACTTAAACGCTATCCACAGCGTCACAGTTCGTATCAGCGACACATAAACAATGGATTTCGACATTAATATTGGTTATTTTCCTTATTTTTGCACGTCAGCCCCTCTCATTCCCCAACACCAGCGGGGGCTAGGTGTATCTGACCTCCACAGTAATGTTTTCTATATAGTAAGTCATGTGTATACCAAGTTTGATTGAGAGAAATGCTAAAACATACACACATCCTTAAACTCTGTCCCTTTGGACGTTTTCAATTTTTTGCCAGTTCTCATCCGCCTGCCGAGTAGGACTGAGCTTTACCTTAAACGGCATCCAGAGTGTTACAGTTCATCTCAGCGACCCCGAAAACTATGGATTAGACACAAATTTCGGTCATTTTGGTTAATATTTACATTTCGCCCCTACTTTAGAGGCTAGGAGTCTCTTACCCCTAGGGCATATTTCTCCAGACAGTAGGTCCAGTATACACACATGCGTCCATTCTCTCGGTCATTTTCGAAATTTTGTTTTTCACTTTTTCTCACCGCTATGCGATAGGAGGCAGAAATTTGACTTCTAAAATAATTGGAGCGTTACTATTCATCTCAGCGACCCAGAAAAGAATGGATTCGACACTATTTTCGATTATTTCTACATCTCATCCCGTCGTAGGTGTGCTAGGGTTGTCATACCTCCACGCACTTTGTCTCCTGATAATAAGTCATAAGTGACCAAGTTTGTTTGAAATTGTTCCCGTAGTCCCGAAACGTATGGATTCAACACTAATATCGGTCATTTTCAGTCTTAATTACATTTCGTACCCTTATCTAAGGCTTCAAGGGGTGTCTTTCCCCCTTAGTATTTTTTTCAGGTATTAGGTAATATTTGCATTAAGTTCTGCTGACAGTTATACTGGAACGTACAAAAACATCCTTAATCTCGGTCATTTGGATATTTTCTGTTCTTGACTCCTTCTCACCCGCCTGGCAATTGGGGATCAACTTGGACTTAAACGACAACCGGAGTGTCACTCCTCATTTAATCGACACCTAAAACCATGGATGGAGACATTATTTTCGATTATTTTATATCTAACTCCCTTCCTAACCACTCACTACAAAAGGGGCCTTAATTTGGACTTTAAAAGTCCAGAGTGCCACTATTCACCTCAGCGACCCTAAAAACTGTGGACTCGACACTAATTACGATTATTTTTTATATATCACCCCCCTTGCCCACCACCCTAAAGGGGGCTGAACTTGAAATTAAGAATTTCCCGGGATGTCACTGTTCATCTAAGCGACCCTGAAAAGTATGGATTCGACTCTATTTTCGTTTATTTTTATATATGACCCCCTTGCCCCCCGCCCCTAATGGTTCCGGGGGTGTCTTATCCCCACGTGGTTTGTCTCCTGATACTAAAAATCCGGAGTGTCGCTATTCACTTTGGCGACCCCGAAAACTACGTATTCGACACAATTTTCGATTACATGTATATATCACTTCCCCCTCGCCCCAACGCCAAAGGGTCTGAACTTGGACTTTAAAAAATTGGAGTGTCACTATTCATCTCAGCAACCCCAAAAAGTATGTATTCCACACTACTTTGATGATTTTCATATCTCAAGCCCCCCGCCCCCACCCCTAATGGTTCCTGGGGTGTCTTATTCCCACGTGGTTTGTCTCCCGATATTAAAATTCCGGAGTGTTACTATTCACCTCGGCGACCCCGAAAACTGTATATTTGACACTAAATACTATTATTTTTATATCTTACCCCCCTTGCTCCCCACCCCAAAGGGGGATGAACTTGGACTTTAAAAAATCCCGGGGTGTCACTATTCATCTAACTGACCCCAAAAGGATGCATTCGACACTAATTTCGATGATTTTTATATCGCACCCCTTCGCCCCCCGCCCGTATGGGTTCCAGGGGTGCCCAACCCCCACGTGGTTTGTCTCCTGATAGTAAAAATCCGGAGTGTCAGTATTCATCTCTGCGACCCCGAAGAAGAGTACTTGACATTCTATTCGATTATTTTTATACATCACTCCCCCCTTGTCCCCCACCCTAAAGGGGGCTGAACTTGGAATTTAAAAATTCCCGGGTTGTCACTATTCACCTAAGCGACCACGAAAAGTATGGACTCGACACTATTTTCGATTATGTGTATATATCACTCCCCCCTCCCCCCACCACAAAGGGGGCTGAACTTGGACTTTTAAAAATTCGGAGTAGAACTATTCATCTCAGCGACCCCGAAAAGTATGGATTCAACACTATTTTCGTATTTTGTTTGTCTCCTGATACCAAAAATCCGGAGCGTCGCTATTCACTTTGGCGACCCCGAAAACTATGTATTTGACACTATTTTCGATTATTTGTATATATCACTCCCCCCTCGCCCCCACCCCAAAGGGGCTAAACTTGGAACTTTTAAAAATATCGGAGTGTCACTATTCATCTCAGCGACCCCGAAAAGTATGGATTCGACACTATTTTCGTTTATTTTTATTTATGACCCCCCTCGCCCCCCGCCCCTAAGGGTTCCTGGCGTGTCTTACCCCCAAGTGGTTTGTCTCCTGATACTGAAAATCCGGAGTGTCGCTATTCACTTTGGCGACCCCGAAAACTATGTATTCGACATTATTTTCGATTATTTGTATATATCATTCCCCCCTCGCCCCCACCACAAAGGGGGCTGAACTTGGACTTTAAAAAAATTGGAGTGTCACTATTCATCTCAGCGACCCCGAAAAGTATGGATTCGACACTATTTTCATTTATTTTTATATATGACCCCCCCTCGCCCCCCCGCCCCCAGGGGTGTTTGGGATGTCTTACCCCTATGCGGTTTGTCTCCTGATACTGGACCTTATTTGGTTGAAATCGCTCCAATGGTTTGGGAGGAGATGTAGTACAAACCCACCCACCCACATACATACAATGACTTTTATATATATATATATTGTGACCTTATCGGTCATGTACATATTTATTTATTAATTATTTGGCAGTGAAAAACCTTTGTAAAGCTCCCTCGTACTTGTTACAAAAAGTTGCATTAGGTTGCACATGCTTACACAACCTTTGTAACTTGCTAAACACCACTCCGTCTTAACTAAAAGGATACACAGATAGAGAGAGAGGGAAGAAAATCTCAAGCCAGAAAAATCGATAATGATACCGTCACCCGTTGAAAAAATGGCCGAACACGATGTTGCCAGCTCGCGAATCGCATTATTTTGATGAGATTTCGAGACATGCATAATATTTAATATGAGAAACCTCGGGATGTTATATGATTTAATTATAGACATCTGTCAAAATTCTAATTATTTATAATATATTAACGTGTGGAAGAATACGCAATCGTTGCATTATATAACAAGCTAAGCGTCCCTTGTACGCAGCACCCTCATGGAAGACATTGTTGGGGCATTATTTTGATAATTAATTTTGAATAAATGGCCGAACATTTCAGGTTCCGCACATAACCAGACTACTTAAGAATCTGAGTCACACGTTTGAGAGTATTACCGATGTCATACGACACGTGGAACTATTAATTAAAAGAAAGTAGTGGGGACTATCCATTGTCTCTTGCATGGAAGGGGGAAAGTTTATAAAAGGAACCGCGATGATGACAACCCATCCACTTTACGCGAAGGATCCAAAGCAGAACCACGGTTTGATGGTGTTCTGATCTATTCAGTGTTTCAGACTGTAAATGTACAGTTTATATCTTCGAGAATATTGTAATTGTCTACAAACAACAGTATTTAAAAACAGGTTGAAATAATGTGATCGCAAGAACGGTATAATTGTAATTTTTTAAGTGATGCAACAAGTATTAATTTCATTATAGTGCTATTAATTGTATTGTGTGTGTTAAAGTGACGCAACAAGTCTTAATCTCATAAAACTGTTATAAGTGTAGAAGATAACCATTGGATTATGAACGTGCTCAGCGGGAGTAGCAACGGACATGAACCCGTGACCAACGTCAACACCATGGAAGCTTAGAAGATGAAGATGAGGGTCTTACCCGGGACCCGAACCTTGGATTGGTACGACATGATGATAAGTACTAAAATGAAATAATTTTTTAATAAATGCGCGGTTATTCATTATGCAGATCACGTAAATTAGGTTAGACATGTAAATTGCATGTATTTCTTTTTAATTAGAAAGAGAACTTGTGAGTGGTCTTCATATTTATTTATGTTCATTTCATGGAATTTATAGTCTACTCCATGGGCTTAAATATATATATAATTAACGTAATGCATGTATTTGACGTGATGATAAAATATTAGTTAGTCAGAGTGCTTAGATTAGGTAAATGTAATAGATAGTGGATTTGTTTTTGGCACTGAGCCGAGCCGTAATTTTGTATAATTTATTTACGTGATATCCAAGCTTATTATCATAATGCATGGTGATTATGCTTGTAAAAATGGATTATCGACTGTTAACATTAGGATAGCAAGGCACTCTTATTTTCATGTAATTCGCATGATGATATATTTGTAGACGGCTGTATTAATTATATGCGTAACTTGTGACATGCCTAGACATCGAACAAACGCCTCCCTATTGAGATTAGCGTTTTCTTTTAATGTCGAATAATTTCCCTTTCTGAATATGAGAATATCCTTATGGATATGTTTAAAATCCATATTTGATTTTATTGATTTGATTTTAAAATGTAGGAAAAACCTAGGCTGTATTCTGTAATCGGATGGAATCGAAGCTGGTCATTCTGAGTTAAGGGATGTGAATATGAGACAATGAACAGTGGATTGATATTGTATTATATAATTGTGGCAGGACAGTGAATTTATAAGCCAGTGGAGCTTTGGAAATATGATATGAGAATATATAATGAAATAAGATTATTTAACAAATATGTGTTCCAAGGGAAACGATTTGCTTTCACCTTGAGATGTTGAAAGGATATTTCTGCCACACCGAGCCATTATTAGCCGCGCTTTGACGTCCAGAGATTTACGATGAGGGGAGAGTGAAAAGGGTTTGGCTCTTGAAGAGGGTTACCGTATGTTGTGTTGTTCGAGCTATTCCGCTTAGAATGAAAGCTGTATGACACCGATTATTGTTTAAAGGGTTCTTTGACTTTTTCATGTATGATCTTATAATAATATTTAACTAACTGGAACGCCAGTATTTTCATTTATTTGTTGACCATATGATTAATTAAGAAAGGCAGTTTTATTAGTCCCGTTTGTCGACGTCATCTTCGATATCATTGGTTCGAGTTCAGGGGCAACCATGGATTTTTGTTGTCACATTTTTTTTTATATATACAGCCAATTGCATGTATATATTGTTATTGTTTATTTTCATATTGTGTACATATTTTCCTTTTTATACATTCTTTTAGTCGTGTTTTACTCTTTATGTGGATGACAAATCGAGTTTATTTTTCGTAATTTTTGTCATTGGATCCATTGGGATGTGGGTTCGATTTCTGGACCCAACATCAGTCATTTTATTTTGATTAGGATTATAACGACTAGCATTCATTTATTCTTTGTTTATTTTTGTAATATAATTAATTTAGCTAGGTGACCACTTCAAGTTATCTTCAATTTAATTTGTTGTATAAATAATTGCTTCTTCTGATAGTGAAGAAAGTTACTAATGATAACCGTCGCATTTATAAGGATATTTCTGATTTTTTTTATTTGAAAAGTATGTTATACAAATTATGATGTAATATTTATCATCATGTCGGGAAGAAGAAAGAAGTAAAGGAGAAATAAATTTTTTGACACTTTACAATTTGTATTTAGTCCATTGGACATTGCATATTCAATATTAATATACTATAAATATTCAGGATCAACTTTTAATTAATTTGATTTATCAAGGCTCAATAAATAGGTATTTAAATTTTTGCCTGCCTGTCATTTTGCCGAATAACATTGTATCCCAGGTTTCCTTCCGTTCATTTATGCCTTTAAGCTAGTTATGTGTTATTTTCTTTGATCTTCTGCCGCGAACGCACCATGGCCTTGGGAGGTCGGTGGTTTGATTCTTTGGAACGGAAGGGTGCAGTAGACCCTTGCACGGTCGGAAGAGCATTTGCTCACCCATCATTCTGAATTTTTTTTGTTCCTTCCTGATGAGGTGGCATTTGACTCTAGACTAAAAAGGTCCCTTTCCATCAGGCGCTTTGGCGTATGGTGCTATATGGCAGTATCCCGATTTTTTTTAAGGGATTATCATGCTGTCATTTGGTTCTATGCGGCAAATGGTGTGGGGTGGAAAGGTAGCATTTGGCGCCCAGCGTGGGGCATTTTTAGGCATTTACAATGTTTGGTATTTTCGGCATTTTCGGAATTTTTGAATTTTTCAGCATTTTCGGAATTTTTCGGTGTTTTCGATAGAGATAATTTCAAATGATAACTTTTGCGAAAATGGGCGTCAGACATGGTAATGCCATATTTAGGAATATAGGACTGACCAATTATTATATGAAGGAACACGATGGATGTTCAATTTATGGGATGCTGATAATTGGATCAGTATGAGAAGTGAATGACAGATTAAAATTAATGTGATATTTATGGCAAAATGAAAACATAGTCGTGGTTATAGTCTAAGTGACGATAACCAGGACAGTCATTCATAGTAATTGAGGTACCCAAAATCATGTAGGGACTTAATTAAATCCCGGGAAACAATAAAATGGTTTTCCCAAATCTGAGGAAAAATGAATATCGATACCCTTCAGGTAATCGTATTCATGGGTACTTGTCAGGAGGTACTGGTTGTAACAGGCCTCATTACTCATAGTGGATCATTTATTAAATTTGTGTTAGTGTTTCGCGGTAGGTAAAGGTTACCTCAGGCCTTTAGTGTTTGTTGTTAAGTGGCAGTAAGTTAGGATTCATGTGGAAAGTTTTGGGACGATATTACCCAGTGTATTAGGTGTATCTGCCTCAATACTGGAAGGATGGCCTAATTTATTGGCATATACCACCTGTGTTGGTATTTAACTTGCGATATTTTTATTATACGAATTTATTCAAAATTAGTAATAATAATAATAATAATAATAATAATAATAATAATAATAATAAATATAATAATGATAGGCTACATATTCAAAATATTGTGATGAAAAGTACCCTTGATAAATTATACTGTTGGATAATTTTGAGATAGCTGTATTCAGGCTATATAATTAATTCAAGTCACATTGTTGTGAAAATTTTATGATTTTGGATTAAGTTGACCTTGAATTGATTTCATTTTCAAGTTGATTTCTCCTAATCCGAGGTTCGAGTTAAGGGGGGCCCACTTAATTGAAATATTGTGTAGAATGGATATGGAAGCCATGAGGGCTCTGATAGAGGACATGAAAGAGGACATTAATAAAAATATGAAAGTGATTGATCGGAAAATAGGTCAGAATAGTGAAGATATTAAAAAGAGTAGTGAAACAGTTAAGGACATGATTGATCAGAATATAGATCAGAGTAATAAAAGGTTTGAGGACATGAAAGAGGACATTAATAAAAATATGAAAGTGATTGATCAGAAGATAGATCAGTGTAATGAACATATGGAGAGAATACAGAAGGAGTGTAAGGAAGGGAGAGATGAAATTAATAAACAGATGGGGAACTTTAACGTACGGTTGGAGGAAACAATCGAACGTTATGATGAACTGGTAGGACAGATAACGGGGTACCAGACACAATGTGAAAGGAACACAGCACAGTTAGAAAAACGACTGGATAATACGCACGAAAAACAGGAACGGCTAGAAAACTCGTTAGGCACGGTAATTGAGCGCGTCGAACGTGTTGAGGCTCAGACATTAAGTATGGTGGAACAAATCGATGTTCATATTCAAACGGTGACAGATCACCAGGAACGTACAGATAGGATAATAGAAGATGTTAAGAAGGAGGTCCATCAGACTCAGGTCGATATGCATGACATTCGGAACCAAACCAGCGCGTTGAAACAGGAAATGGTTACCAACGTGGATAAGCGAATATCTGAGGTCAGAAAACAGGCATTCGATGGAATAGTCACGGTTCAAGAGGAGGTACGGAAGAATGAGGATAGGACGTCAGATAGGATCGAGGAATGGTCGCATAAGATGCAAAAGACGAAGATAAAAGTAGATATACATGACGACCTTGTACATGAATTGAAAGAAAAGATTGAGAAATTGGAATTACAAGAGGTATCAGAGAATAAGCAGTATCGACCATCCGAAGAATTAAACTGGGGACCACCAGAAAAAAAGATGAAGACCAGTCACGAATACGTAAACATGGAAGTGAATGTTGCTTCAAAGAATGAGGCAAAACAGTCTATCTCATCGAAGAATTCAGGCATAAGAAAGAAGAAAAAGAAGACGCACAGTACCACGAAAGGTTTGAATTGGAGACCACAGCTTAGAAGAAAGAAGAATGGATCGTCAAGTCAACGGAAAGGACAGTATCATATCAAACGGTACTGTTACAAGTACGGACAGTGTACTACTCCGAGAAGATGGTACTCGAGGAGGAGAAGTCGATGCAGAAGAGGATCGAAGCCAAAACCCGCGAAGTGGAAAGAAAAAGTAGATGGGAGAATTTTGAATCCCAGACGATATGTGGAGCAGCGGGAACGTAATCGACAGAACAGACGGAAGACAGCCGTGTTGCAGCAAGCAACTGAATATGGAGGTCCAGAGTTGCAAACTCAATGGGACATGAGCAGAGATCCTGAATGGAAGTCTGTAGTGATGACATACGATCCAGAAGCAGCGACATCATTAGGACATTCTGGCAGGAAAAGAGAGAAGAAAGATTAAAGTGTCAAACTTTATCTTCAGAGTAGTAGTATAAGAGACATTAAAGTAAATACCTATATTTCAGATTATGATCCCAGATTGAAGGAAACTGTACTTGATACAATATAATCAAAAATTACATTATCCACCAGGAAGCATTAGAGCAGATTTAGAGCAGAACTCCGAGGAGGAAGGAGAGGATCAAGATGAAGATGATGACAACATTCCACAGGATGAAGAAGATGAGAATCTTGAGGAAGCTGAAGTCCAGATGACAAGGATTGAAAACCAGGAAGACGAGGATATCCCATCGTGTCAAAATTGTGAAGAATTAGAACAACGTCGAGAAATTTTGGGTCAACTTGCTTTTATACTCGAACGGGATAACCAAAGGTTTAGGGTTGAAAACCGAGAGCTCTTGAGAAAAATACACTGCCGAAGAGACCACAATTAATTATGTAAATGAGAGTCTCTTCAATAAAATGAAATCAGTCAAGAAATTTGTAACCCTTTCCAAATTTCTTGAGTCCGACGGAGAGGCAGATGTGACCTTATCGGTCATGTACATATTTATTTATTAATTATTTGGCAGTGAAAAACCTTTGTAAAGCTCCCTCGTACTTGTTACAAAAAGTTGCATTAGGTTGCACATGCTTACACAACCTTTGTAACTTGCTAAACACCACTCCGTCTTAACTAAAAGGATACACAGATAGAGAGAGAGGGAAGAAAATCTCAAGCCAGAAAAATCGATAATGATACCGTCACCCGTTGAAAAAATGGCCGAACACGATGTTGCCAGCTCGCGAATCGCATTATTTTGATGAGATTTCGAGACATGCATAATATTTAATATGAGAAACCTCGGGATGTTATATGATTTAATTATAGACATCTGTCAAAATTCTAATTATTTATAATATATTAACGTGTGGAAGAATACGCAATCGTTGCATTATATAACAAGCTAAGCGTCCCTTGTACGCAGCACCCTCATGGAAGACATTGTTGGGGCATTATTTTGATAATTAATTTTGAATAAATGGCCGAACATTTCAGGTTCCGCACATAACCAGACTACTTAAGAATCTGAGTCACACGTTTGAGAGTATTACCGATGTCATACGACACGTGGAACTATTAATTAAAAGAAAGTAGTGGGGACTATCCATTGTCTCTTGCATGGAAGGGGGAAAGTTTATAAAAGGAACCGCGATGATGACAACCCATCCACTTTACGCGAAGGATCCAAAGCAGAACCACGGTTTGATGGTGTTCTGATCTATTCAGTGTTTCAGACTGTAAATGTACAGTTTATATCTTCGAGAATATTGTAATTGTCTACAAACAACAGTATTTAAAAACAGGTTGAAATAATGTGATCGCAAGAACGGTATAATTGTAATTTTTTAAGTGATGCAACAAGTATTAATTTCATTATAGTGCTATTAATTGTATTGTGTGTGTTAAAGTGACGCAACAAGTCTTAATCTCATAAAACTGTTATAAGTGTAGAAGATAACCATTGGATTATGAACGTGCTCAGCGGGAGTAGCAACGGACATGAACCCGTGACCAACGTCAACACCATGGAAGCTTAGAAGATGAAGATGAGGGTCTTACCCGGGACCCGAACCTTGGATTGGTACGACATGATGATAAGTACTAAAATGAAATAATTTTTTAATAAATGCGCGGTTATTCATTATGCAGATCACGTAAATTAGGTTAGACATGTAAATTGCATGTATTTCTTTTTAATTAGAAAGAGAACTTGTGAGTGGTCTTCATATTTATTTATGTTCATTTCATGGAATTTATAGTCTACTCCATGGGCTTAAATATATATATAATTAACGTAATGCATGTATTTGACGTGATGATAAAATATTAGTTAGTCAGAGTGCTTAGATTAGGTAAATGTAATAGATAGTGGATTTGTTTTTGGCACTGAGCCGAGCCGTAATTTTGTATAATTTATTTACGTGATATCCAAGCTTATTATCATAATGCATGGTGATTATGCTTGTAAAAATGGATTATCGACTGTTAACATTAGGATAGCAAGGCACTCTTATTTTCATGTAATTCGCATGATGATATATTTGTAGACGGCTGTATTAATTATATGCGTAACTTGTGACATGCCTAGACATCGAACAAACGCCTCCCTATTGAGATTAGCGTTTTCTTTTAATGTCGAATAATTTCCCTTTCTGAATATGAGAATATCCTTATGGATATGTTTAAAATCCATATTTGATTTTATTGATTTGATTTTAAAATGTAGGAAAAACCTAGGCTGTATTCTGTAATCGGATGGAATCGAAGCTGGTCATTCTGAGTTAAGGGATGTGAATATGAGACAATGAACAGTGGATTGATATTGTATTATATAATTGTGGCAGGACAGTGAATTTATAAGCCAGTGGAGCTTTGGAAATATGATATGAGAATATATAATGAAATAAGATTATTTAACAAATATGTGTTCCAAGGGAAACGATTTGCTTTCACCTTGAGATGTTGAAAGGATATTTCTGCCACACCGAGCCATTATTAGCCGCGCTTTGACGTCCAGAGATTTACGATGAGGGGAGAGTGAAAAGGGTTTGGCTCTTGAAGAGGGTTACCGTATGTTGTGTTGTTCGAGCTATTCCGCTTAGAATGAAAGCTGTATGACACCGATTATTGTTTAAAGGGTTCTTTGACTTTTTCATGTATGATCTTATAATAATATTTAACTAACTGGAACGCCAGTATTTTCATTTATTTGTTGACCATATGATTAATTAAGAAAGGCAGTTTTATTAGTCCCGTTTGTCGACGTCATCTTCGATATCATTGGTTCGAGTTCAGGGGCAACCATGGATTTTTGTTGTCACATTTTTTTTTATATATACAGCCAATTGCATGTATATATTGTTATTGTTTATTTTCATATTGTGTACATATTTTCCTTTTTATACATTCTTTTAGTCGTGTTTTACTCTTTATGTGGATGACAAATCGAGTTTATTTTTCGTAATTTTTGTCATTGGATCCATTGGGATGTGGGTTCGATTTCTGGACCCAACATCAGTCATTTTATTTTGATTAGGATTATAACGACTAGCATTCATTTATTCTTTGTTTATTTTTGTAATATAATTAATTTAGCTAGGTGACCACTTCAAGTTATCTTCAATTTAATTTGTTGTATAAATAATTGCTTCTTCTGATAGTGAAGAAAGTTACTAATGATAACCGTCGCATTTATAAGGATATTTCTGATTTTTTTTATTTGAAAAGTATGTTATACAAATTATGATGTAATATTTATCATCATGTCGGGAAGAAGAAAGAAGTAAAGGAGAAATAAATTTTTTGACACTTTACAATTTGTATTTAGTCCATTGGACATTGCATATTCAATATTAATATACTATAAATATTCAGGATCAACTTTTAATTAATTTGATTTATCAAGGCTCAATAAATAGGTATTTAAATTTTTGCCTGCCTGTCATTTTGCCGAATAACATTGTATCCCAGGTTTCCTTCCGTTCATTTATGCCTTTAAGCTAGTTATGTGTTATTTTCTTTGATCTTCTGCCGCGAACGCACCATGGCCTTGGGAGGTCGGTGGTTTGATTCTTTGGAACGGAAGGGTGCAGTAGACCCTTGCACGGTCGGAAGAGCATTTGCTCACCCATCATTCTGAATTTTTTTTGTTCCTTCCTGATGAGGTGGCATTTGACTCTAGACTAAAAAGGTCCCTTTCCATCAGGCGCTTTGGCGTATGGTGCTATATGGCAGTATCCCGATTTTTTTTAAGGGATTATCATGCTGTCATTTGGTTCTATGCGGCAAATGGTGTGGGGTGGAAAGGTAGCAATATATATATATAAATGCTTTCTGTTGGTCTAGGACTGGGAAGAAAGTTGCCGTGGAATCAATTAAGGTAGAACTGGTGAAAAGGGAAACAGCGATAAATCATCTTGTGGGCTAAAGACGGTAGGGTTCAAACTCACTGATTCCGGAATATAAGCTCAGAGTTCAGAAGAAGTGACATAGGTTGACTTAATCGCGAATGAAGAGATACTGGAGAGAACTGATGGGAGGAGACCAATTTGGTGAAGTTTGACTGGAAGAAGGGGTGAATGACGGGACACACCTCGATACAACTAGGAATTGTTCAGTTCGTTTTTGAGGGAGTTGTATGTGGTAATAGATGTAGCTCATCATAAGATGAGAACTATTATTTACGAAAAGACTCAGTACTTCGACATCGTTCATTCCTTTTATTGAAGATGACGTTCTGGTAGTTCTAAAGGGAATGAGGATCGGAAAAACTTCAGGTATGGATGGATAAGCCCCAAATTTCTTACATCCTGTGGAAAGAATAAAAGTAAATAGCTGCCACTGTTATTTTCTAACAATGTACTTACAGGAAAATTTTCTCCAGAGTTCCCGTGTACACTAGGGAAGACTGCTGATCGCCCTGAAAGTCATAGGCCAATTGACCTAATGAGTGCTTGTTTTGTACTACTAGGACCGCTCCCATGTAATTAGATTATTCGTCAAATTTTTAACATTCTTCCGAATTAATTTATGAGTTTAATACCACATCGAAGTTTTGAAGACCAAGTCCTAGAACCGACTACTTATAAAGAGTCAGGTTTCGTGAAACGAATGAAGAGTGGAGCTGTGTCGTAGACCACACACCAGCAAATGATACAGTTTGGAAGGATGAAGTTGTACAGTATATAAGTTCTTTAAACTGACTAAATGCAAGTAAATGGCATAGTTGTTAAATAATATGTTGCCGAATAGGAAGCATCATGTAGTAATGGGCAGTAAGCAGAGAAAACTGAAAGTTCTCAATAACGGGCTTCATCAAGATTCTGTGCTTGTACATCCCGCCAGTTTGTATAAGCTGATTATCTACCACTTGCTTTTTAGCACACATCAGCAGATGAGATAGATATATAAACGTTAACCTGACCATTTTGAGCGTTTGTTTTAGAAAATTGTGTCTGATTCCAAGCACCAGCGAAACAGAGATTAGTTTATTTCAGCTAAGCAATAGGCAGTCAAACACTACTCTACATTTATCAATCAGTGGGGCGCCTCTATTTCACAACTATAATCCCAAGTGCCTTGGAGTTACTTTTGATCGAACTTTGTCTTCCTGTAAACATTTAATTCACAGTGCTGCTGAATTGAGGACAAGGAGCAACCTTCTTCACAAAGTTGCCGGCTCTACATAACGGCCTCTGCTTCAGCGATTCGAACTTCAGCTACTGGGCTGGTTAATGCAGCAAAGGAATACAATTCTACAATATGAATGAAAGATCATAAGTTAGGAAGATTGATGTTGTTTTGAATAAAAAGCATTCGGGTTTTCATTTTTTTTTTTTTTTTTTTTTTTTTTTTTTGCAAACAGAAAGAAAGTATTATTTACACAATCTGTATCATCACAAGTTAAGAACAGAAAGTTCATTGAATTTCTCCTGACCTCCAGAAGCACTATACACTTTCAGTTTTTGTCTCGCTGTCTTGAGAAACTGCCTAAAACCTTGTACAGAGCATGTCTCGTTGGTCTGCGCATAATGAAGAAAGCCCATTGCTAGCCATACTAGGGCAAACTTGTTGTTCCTGTTGGGTATGTCCAAAGCTAACAAGATACGATATATATCGTTAGGGTTATTGGAAGATGTTAACTGCTGCACCAGAGTCAGTGTCCATCGCCAAACGTCCACCATACCATCACATCGAGTTAGTCTGTGGAGTTGTGTATCAATAGTTGGAATCTCACATTTGTGGCATAAGGGTGACTGGACCAAGTTGTGGCGAAATTTTTTCTCCTCGGTTGGTATGGCATCTTGGATGGCTATGTATGCTGAACTTTTCCAGTCTGTTGGGATCTCTTGTGTTGTGAACTGCTTCCAGATATTTTTCCAGTTTCTGTTGGGGAATTTTTCCATGATCTGTGGGGTAACAAGTTGACGGTTTAAAAGACGACGGTAGATGATTTGCGTGGGTGGAATGCACTGTTGATTCACATGAGGATAGAAAGATTCAATAGTATGCAGTACTCGTTTAAAGCTTCCAGTTCGAGGTGATGTCCAAAAATGCATATCATTAATATCCCCGAGTCCGTTCTTTGCCAGTAGAATTGACCTCAGAAGCAGAGCCTGGCATTTAGCGGAGACGGCGATGAGACCTAGGCCCCCTTGATCAACTGGCCTTCTGAGCTGATTTCTTGATATGCGATATATGTATCCTCTCCATAGATAGTAACTAATTCCAAGTTCTACTCTTTGTGCATGTTTCTCTGAAATGGGGAAGACCTGAGCCGCGTACCATATCTTGGACAGAGCGAATGAGTTAATGTGCCATACTTTCTGTATTAGATTAAGATTTCTGCTGAGATCCTTCGTCATTGTGTTCCGGACAGTGTTGATGACTGCAGTCCAATTCTTTTCGACTGTCTCCTGAAATTTGCCTGTAAATTTCAAACCGAGAATTGTTATTTCTTCTTTGACAGGGATTCCAGCAATTGTGATGTGGTTTGGCCAGGCACCGAGAGGTAACAAGACAGATTTCTGATAATTCACTTTCGCGTTGGCGGCTCTTTCGTACACAGATATTATGCCAATCAGCTGATCCGCTTGGGCTCGGTTCCGTAATAAAAGTGTTACGTCGTCAGCATACGCTCGGACGGTAAACATCTTGTGCGGATTTGGTACATCCTTTAGGAGCTGATGGACAGCTCGAATGAAGGGTTCTATACTTAAGGCGAAGAGGATCATAGACAGAGGACATCCTTGTCGCACTGAATTTCGTATTGGAATAGGCTTGGAGAAATGACCATTGAAGAGAATTCGGGAATGAGCATGAGTGTATAGAGATCTAATGATACTACATGTTGACTGTGGAATACCAAACTTATCGAGAATCGTAAACAAATAACCATGGTGAACTCGATCAAAAGCCTTTTCAAAGTCAAGATTAAGTATTGCTGCGTCATTGTGAGGGTAGTGTTCACATAATAATATAGCATCTTTAATTGCTTGGAGATTAAAAGTGATTTTCTTGTTCGGAATGCCACACGTCTGCCCTAGCTGAATGATGGTTGCCAGAAACGGCCGTAACCTGTTGGCCAGAATTTTCATAAATAATTTGTAGTCTGCATTTAGTAAGGTTATAGGACGATAGTCTGATAAAGTTCGGGGCATTGACACTTTTGGAATAAGAATGATTATGCCTTCGCTGAATCCAGTTGATTCTTCGGAGTTGTTTAATAGAATGTTCATCAATTCTACGAGCGTATGTTTAATGACTGGCCAGTACTTTTTGTCGAAGGTGAAGCTGAGACCGTCTGGGCCAGGAGCTGATCTGTCACTTGCAGTGCGCAGGGCCTTTAGAACTTCCTCCTCGGTGATCTCACGGGTCAGCTGCTGTTTTCCTTCCTCAGGCAAACGTTGATCTAAGTAGGAGAGTATTTTGTTTTGGTCGGGTATCGATATCTCACTTTCACTACATGTTCTCTGGAAGAATTTTTCGGCTTCAGTAATGCAGTCTCTTGTAGTGGTAAGACTCCTATTGTCATCTGTAATTAACGAGTGAATGTATTTATTTTTCGCTTTATTCTTTTCGGAGGCAAGGTGGTACAACTGTGCTTTCTCTTCGTGTATGACTGATGTTGCACGGGAGCGAATGATTGCTCCTCGGAGAATAGTTTCCTGTATAGACTTGATTCGGCGTTTAACAGCGGTCAAATGATTGGATACGTCATTTCCGGCTTGCTGACGGGTGACAAGATCGTGAAGAATCACGTAATAAGAATGCAGCGTACGGCGTCTGTTGATGGCCTTTTCTACTCCCTTTCGTTTGAAAAAGCTCTGAATAGCTGGCTTAAACTTGTATAGCCAAGATTTGATCGAAAGTTGTCCACCTCTTCGCACTCGAGTTTCCAGATCATTCCACAGGAGTGAAAATTCATTTTGTATATCGTCGTCAGACAGTAAGGAGCTGTTTATTTTCCAGTAACCCCTTCCAATCTGTGCCGCCGGTCTATGCCCCGCAGTCTTCATCACTACTGCATGATGATCGCTGAATGGTGCAACATTAACAGTTACTGCTCGGATATTATTCTCTGATTCTTTATTTACATAAAAGCGGTCGATACGTGAAGCAGCCGTACCTCGGAAGAAAGTATATTCGACTCTGTTACCATGAAGAACTTCCCACACATCACAAAGCCGAAGTTCTCGATATACTCTCCCTAATGCCAGGGAGGGATGAAATTCACCTGTCTGATCTTTTGCATTTAATACACAGTTGAAATCACCTCCGAGAATAATATTATCATAATTGTGACGCAGAAAATAAGGCAGTTCCTTCTGAATGAAATCTTCCCGTTCTTGGCGTCTGTGTGTTCCTGAGTGTAGATATATATTAATCAGCAGTGTATTATCTTCGGTAAGTATGCATGAAATTCTTCCACTCGGGTGACATTCACTAAGTTTTATATTTATCCCAGCTCTATAGACGATGGCAGTTCCTCTTAAATTTTCTCCGGCATTGATTATATAACTGTATTGAGATCCAAGGAAAGCTAAGTTCGTGACGTTAACCTCTTGCAAGAAAACTACGTCTAAATCATAATCTTTAATAAATTCTTTTAGCAAGACCTGCTTGCTCTGACTTCGGAGGCAGTTCACATTCAGAGTACCGTAGCAGCTAACTACTGACGTCACAGCTAAGATTACCAAGAAAAAAACATTAGCAGCTTCCATACTCGTTTGGCGTTACCCAACAGCACGTAAATATTCTTCAGATTAGGTTTGTGAAAGACATTTACTTAATTTTATTACTTTCTTCCTATCATTCCCCTCAACCGATCTTTTTAATCTTGGATCCCTGTGACTAACTGCTTGGTTGGATTTTGAATTGGTGGTTTCCGTTTCCATTAAACTACCTTCGTCACCGCCTACTTTGTTTGTGCACTGTGCGGAATGCGTCTGCACAGACTGTGTGGTGGTGTCATTTTTTAAGCCATTCATGTCACTGGTAGGTGTCGGGGACGGTTCGCTGGCAGGTTCACAAAGTTGTGTCTGGTGCTGTGAGGGTGGTTCTGATAGTACCGGTACATCATTTAACTGGGTATTATTTTGGTAGGTTGATAAGCTGAGCGACTGTTCCATTGGGGAATTTCTATCGCAAACAGGTTCTGTTGTCTCCTCAAGGTGGTTGTGAGCTGGCTGCACTACTTGTGTCTCTTCCTCTTCTGTGGTTATTTCTGCCTGTTGTGCGGACGGTGTGTTTACACGTGAGTCTGGTGTATCAGCTGATCGTGTGTCCACCTCTGGAAAATCTGGGGTGAGTTGTGTTGTTGTGAGAGGTATACGTTGCGTCGGTAGCTTCCCCAAGGCTGAAGTCAAGGTCGCCCAGGTAGGCTTGTCGGGTGTAGCAGGTGTTTGAACTGGTAAACGGCGCGTTGGGCACTCACTACGGTAATGACCTATCTTACTGCAGCTGGCACAGGTTGGTGGTTGGTTATCATAACTTACTAAAGCCTTATTTCCTGCTATGTCTACGTAGGAAGGGATATGTTTTTTAAGCATGATGCGTACTGCACGTATGCCATTGTGCACCTTATATCGAAAATTGGAACTCCACGTTTCATCACTTACTGAAAGTACAGTCCCGTACTGACGCAAAACGTCTGAAATGTGTCCATGAGATGTTTCGGTGGGGAGGTTAAAAACTCTCACAAGTTTAATCCCTAGGCCGGCCGAATCAACAGTTATTTTACTACGATAGCCATTGCTATGAACAAAATATTGCTCACCTGCATAGTGCTTGAGAAGATGATCAACTGTCTCTTGCCTCCTGCACTTAATGAAGACTTGTCGGGAAATTCCGTTGAGCTGTAATGTTTCGATGTCGGCTTCATCAAGTTTCAAATTTTCAAAAATCCACTCGTGGATTTCGTAGGGGGCTGGTCGTGGTATATCTCGTTCTGTGAAAGTGATGACGATTGTATTTTTCCTTTCAACTATCATCGTTCCGTAATGTCGTTAGTTCCCTAAGCGTATAATACGCAAAACACTGAAACCAAACGGGCTTTCCCCACTTCACTGTACGGCTCCACACTTGTACACACTTGCTCGAGATACGTGTTGCTCGGGCTAAGGCTAAAGCGGAACTGACACATCAGCAGATGAGATAGATATATAAACGTTAACCTGACCATTTTGAGCGTTTGTTTTAGAAAATTGTGTCTGATTCCAAGCACCAGCGAAACAGAGATTAGTTTATTTCAGCTAAGCAATAGGCAGTCAAACACTACTCTACATTTATCAATCAGTGGGGCGCCTCTATTTCACAACTATAATCCCAAGTGCCTTGGAGTTACTTTTGATCGAACTTTGTCTTCCTGTAAACATTTAATTCACAGTGCTGCTGAATTGAGGACAAGGAGCAACCTTCTTCACAAAGTTGCCGGCTCTACATAACGGCCTCTGCTTCAGCGATTCGAACTTCAGCTACTGGGCTGGTTAATGCAGCAAAGGAATACAATTCTACAATATGAATGAAAGATCATAAGTTAGGAAGATTGATGTTGTTTTGAATAAAAGCATTCGGGTTTTCATTAGCACCACCAAATCCCCACATTTTTCTGGCTGACTGTACTCAGAAATATGGAAACTCCTATTATAAGTAGAATGAACGAATTTGCCCGAAAGTACTCATAAATAACAATGAATCAGTTTCTTACTCTCCGTGGTGATACAGCGGGCGGATTTCAACGTCTGAAATCTAGGTCTCCACTGATTCAAACAGTTCTAGAGCTCTTTTAAAGCAACTTCAGTGCTGAAAATGAATCCCGAATCGATTGGCGCAGCAAAGTTTCTTATAAATGGCAGCCATTATTTAATGAAAATCATTCCCCTCCCAGTCTTTATCAGCTTCGGAAAACTTAAGTTGATCTCTACAGGTTTCAAACCCGCCAGGGATAATATGCTTCATCTCTTCACAAGTCGGTCTTGAGTTCCAGCCCTAGCTGTGATTGTGGGGATAAGGAGCAGACAATCCATCACATTGTCGCTGAGTGTGAAAAGAAGGCATTCTCCGGGCCTGTGGAATAATTCATGACAGCTCCAGTGCTGGCCATACAGTGGCCCGACAATTTAGACATTATTCTGTGAAATACATCTTTTAAATTGTTGATTGCCTCAGTACATCATGATTGTTCTTGGATCTTCCTACATATTATGATTAAGTTTAATGTATTTATCTAATATGAGTGTTGCTAAAAAGTAGAAAAAAACGAATATGGCCATCACAGAATTTCAGCCTTAAGGCTACAAATCTTTAGTGGCGTACACCGGCATCACAGTCACAGAATGTATCTCCACAAACATATGCTATGTATTTACCTATCATTAATAACGTTAGGAGTAGAGATAGGGTTTACCAACTCGTGGTGGTCTAACACCTCTGTTGTGGACCCGGCTGACGCGAGTAATAGATAACGATAGGCACAGCCGTGGCGGAGCCACGATGTAGGCGAAATCCACCCTGACGCGGTGAGGTTCCCGTGCATTTTTCCCCAGTAGTTCACAGCTTGACCAGTTAATATCGTACATACAATAAGACTGGTTAGAAAGCACAATACACCAAACTGCATGGTGCAATAGCCCCGAAGGTCTGTGGCCTATCAAACGATCACTGCTCAGCGCGAAAGTCTGCAGATTACGAGGTTTCTTGTGGTCAGCACGACGAATCCTCTCAGCCGTTATTCTTGGCTTTCTAGACCGGGTCAAACATCCCACCATTAGATAGCTCCTCAAATATAATCATAGAGACTGAATGAACGACGTACCATCCCTCAAATCGAGGTAAAAGTGCCCGACCTGACTGGAAATCGTACCCAGGGCCTCTGAGTGAGAGGCAGTCACGCTAGAACTACACCACGCGGCCGCTTTTAGAAAGCACACTATCTGCTAATTCACCTGAGTTGGATTTCTGCTCGCTGCCTGCTGGGACTGGACCTTATGGATGTTAGCTCGGAGGAAGGCTGTTATCGGATCGGAAGGGTATGTCTGTAAACACGCTTCCGTTGGTTCTTGTTGTTGCGTTTGCCTTCCTGACTCCTAGATCGACGCTACACCTTCTTCGGCGACTGGCGCCGCAGGTGACCTAGGGTAGCCTGGGTTACTGCTGAAACTTGAACCCGAATGGTTGATCCACGATCGCGTCTGCCGTTGCTGTGTCCAGCTAGGCGACATAAGCCCAGTCCCTGACGTAGCAGACGCACGTGTGCAGACGTATCGTTGTTGAGCTGGATCCAAGGCAATCCCATTCTGAGAACATCCAGGAAACTGTATCTGCGCCATGGTGGTTACACCCGGGTCGTCAAACCGCCTGAGACATCATAGATTGTGTTTGATGTAGGACACGGTCGTTTATTGGAGCTGGGATTCCCTTACAATACGTTACTGATTTTAGAGCGCGCCATTCGATGTTAAAATTGTCTTGGGCCAGCATATCCTGCCACATATATAATACTATTACTTGCTATCAGATTTAAGGGTGTCGGGATTTTGTTGATAAATTGAATTCTACGACGTTCTATTAAGTTTACCGACAATTATCTCCTTCGCATTCATAAATAATTGAGTACACCTGATTCGATCGCACATCTTTAACATAACTGCACTGTGTAACCTGGGTTATCTGAAGTTATTAGGTCCTTGCTCAATTAATGACTTACAGATACATGTTCATCATCGTATAATCAGTTCGTACACCATGTAATCTTTTTCCTGACATTTCCCTCACTTTATTGGGGCCGGCACTTGATATGAATCTGGCCTTCTTTTACGGCCTACTGACATTATCTTCCCCAACCCTATGTAGAGCGATGTATTCACTATTATGTGTTCCTGTGGTGATTGTTAGTATGTAGGAGCTATCATACGCAGTTTAAATTAAGGTTCAGCTGGGAATCGAACGCGAGATCCTCCCATCCCTATTCCATCGTCGCAATAAAACCTATCTGTGTCGGTGCGACGCAAAGCAAAAAACTATTACATTATAAGAAACAATGTAAGAGTGACACCCGTGTTACTCAATTCCGGACGTCTCGCCGGTTTGTCTCCGTAAAGCACCGCACACTGCTTACTTTCGAAAATAAAGCAAAGTCAAAACAAGAACAACTTAGATTAAGACGTGCCGTCAGGAAATAACCAACTTCATCTAGTTGTGGACGCTATGCAGGTTGGACTTAGGCGTAAAAGCCAGTAAGCGAGGTTGATCGTGTTCAGATAGCCATTTTACATCAGGAAGGACTATCATCGGGAGAAGAAATAGTCTTTACTTCATCGTACTTTATTTTGTTTCATTTTAATACGACTTTTCGATGTTCATTTCTTGTTTACTTCCAAATCTAAACTCACCGACTTGATAACGCGGACGGTAACAATGTTTGGTGATTCCTAAGCAAGGAACTCTTTAGCCACGTAACTTAAAATCATGATCATAAAACGTAAAACGAAAGGACCATACAAGACGAGAGAATAAGTGATCACATTGGCTTTTCAAATCTAATTCTTTAGCGCTAAGAAGAATACAATAAATGACCAAGAGATAGTCTACAAGAAAGAAAACAGAACGAGAATGGTGAAGGTTTGCAGATGTTTTATTAGACGTCTTGACGCCATCCGTCAACACTCAGACTACGACTTTCGTGGAAAGGCGGTATTATCATCAAACTGATATGTTGTATAAATTGACGGAAGGAATGTGAGAATGCTTACGAAGTATCACTTACATTTGTAACCACGCTTTGATCTCACATTCTTTCTTGTGTTGGAAGCCAATCTGTGTATTCTTTACATGCATTATTATTTTTATCAATCCTGAACTTTAAAAGAATTATCATCTCACTCTAAAGGTCAGGCCTTGCTGCGGCCATTGCGTGCTAATCGGCTCAACTGTGTGCAATACATGCAGTTCACGGTTTTCAAAAACTCTTCGAGTAAGATTTTTTTGGTCGTCCTCTTCCTCTGTTCCTAGCAACACTTCCTTCAAAAATGTTCCAAAAGGATTTGTTATGCGACAGATTGTGATCAAGGTTCTTTATTTTCATTTTCCCGATAATCTTAATGAGACTCCTCTCTTCATCTACCCTTTTCAGCATTTGATTTTTGCATTCCATCGTTCCCCAACTCGACCAGTAAAGTCCCCTCTATATCTCAGTTCTGCTGTTCCTATCTTTTCTTTTTCGTGCAATTCTAACATCCAGCCTTTTCTACCGTACAGAAGCACATTCAGAATAAAAGATTTCAAAAAAACCTTCCGTGTCCTTCTTAGTCAATAATTGTTTCTTATCTAGGAGGACATTATTCGCCATCGCCACTTTCTTTCTTCTTTTTATAGACATGCTTGTGTTTTCTAAAGAGATCAGGGTTTGCTAACTCGATTTTCTCCTGGACTCTCGATATTTGTTACATGAGATGTTCGTCACCCCACCGTCGGAAAAAATTAACAGCTGTTAATACTGTACAGACAACTGTTTCTTGTTTCAGGGGTGCTGCCAAAACCTCTTTCAGCTCCGGAGCCAAGACTTGACTTAGGTGGATTGGTGAGCAAACTTGGAGGAGGCAGTCTTCAGGGAATATTGGGCGGTCTTGGTGGCGGTACTTTGGAAGGTGAGTTTTGCTAATAGGCATTGGTCATTACAATCTACTGAGAGCCAATGAGCGTGACTATCGGCAAAATTTTAAGAAGAATAATCGCGCTCTCGTTGCAATTGCTTGAATTGATACAAATTGTTGTTCGTAGATAGCAATCAAGTCCGCCTCTGCGGTGTAGTGTTCAGTGTAATTAGCTGCCTCCCCCCCCCCACCCCGCGGAGGCCCAGTTTTGACTTCCCGCTCTGCCACGAAATTTGAAACGTGGTACGGAGACTGGAACGGGGTCCCCTCAGCCTCGGGATGTCAATCGGTTAAAAGAGGGTTTCGATTCCCGTCTCAGCCATACTTGAAGTGGTTTTCCACTTCCCTTCTAGGCAAACGCTGGGATGGTAACTAACTTAATGCCACAGATGTGTCGTTTCCTCTTCCTTGTCTATCTCTTCCAATATTAACATCCACCACAGGGACCCTGGGCGATGTTTAGGTCCTCCTTTCCAGTTTTATTCCCGATCCAATGATTCGCGCACCAGGATACTCTCCTTGAGGCGTTGAAGGTTAGATCCCTCGGTGAATCCGAGGGAAAAACAACAATGGACTGGAAACGGATTAAGAAAGAAAGAAAGAAAGAAAGAAAGAAAGAATTATAGTACCGGTAAACAATTAATAGTTGCAAATCGAGAAGGGTACAGCAGTAGTTGTCTCATAACTGGGTTATTCCTCTTTTATTATTATTTGAGTTTACTGTTCATTTTACAAAGTGACCAGTTCATGCAGTGGTACTCTTGCACTCGGGAGATTCTGGGTTCGACCCCCACCGTCGAACAGTGGGAGATTTCACCAATCTAGGGGTCCTTCAGTCATTTTGTTTACTTGTACTTGCCTGTGTCTGGTTGTGACACTCCATTCGATTAAAAAATTAATTTCCTTGTTAAACAATGTTTTATTTTCAATTTTTTCAAAATCTTGTTACATTTTTAACAAACGTAAGCAAATGTTTCAATTGACCAGCCTTGCAGGCAGTCAGTAAAACTAAAAATATCTGATTGCTGATGGCTTTCATCGGCTTTAAGGCAGCCAGTTATATCTAAAAAACCTTTAGTGACTATTAGGTCATAACGTTGGTTAGTCTGTGTAATAAAAGCACAATACTGTCACAAAGTATATAAAACGTAGGAAAAATACAAAAAGATGTTAATTATTCTGAATCACTCCTGTAATTGGAATGATCATACGGATTATTCATTCAAGGATCCTTTACTATTTATACAAACTCGTCCAATATTTCCAAACGTTTTGCCTTGGCAGGAGCACTTTTACAGCAATTGATGAATTACCGAACAGCTACAGTAAAAGAGAAAAATGAAAGAAAAAAAAGGGGAATATAGGCATCGTTGAGAATAAAGGGGGAGAGGTGAAAGTACTAAATACGGGAAAAAAGGTACAAGAAAAATGCTTTCTTTCTCAACTAGGGAGAAATACTCGAACTGTGGTATCTTTCCGAAGAGCCTTTAATATACCTTAAGAGAAAGGTGGGTCCATTAAGTTGTGTGTATGAAATATGGTTCAGATTGGTTGAACGCTATGCATTTATATGAGGAATTGACAGACGGACAGAGACACACTGCTTATATTAGTAAAAGAAGCTCTGTGACGCGAACGGGCGTATTCCATGTATGCGTATATCTGCTAACTACTCTGGCTCCGCTTTATTATGTGCTCAACCGCCCAGCTTCAACTAAATCTTCAATAATCCAGGGAAATACATGTCATGGTATGGCTAATTCTGCAGCGGCCCGTGAAGTTATTGCCACTCTTGATCGATTAAAACCGGGCAAGCCTGTTTATACCCCACCACATCACCTTGACAAATATCATTTATAAATAATAAAAATTGAATCGCTGACAGTTTACAACCATGATTCAAGAAAATCTTACGTTCAGTCAGGTTGTTTACTATAACTTTCTCCAACTTAATACAACAGCAAACTTCATCATATAGGGCCTCAATCGCACTTATAATCTTTCTTGAAACGCCAACCCTCCCTAAGTTTGCAATTAACTCGCTGCTACTCACTGTGTCTAAAACTTTTTCGAAATCAATGGCAGTTATGTAAACTTTACCTCCTTCCTTTTTCAGATATGTCTCCAAGATTATCTTAACTATCATTATATTTTATGACGTCCTTCTACCCTTTCTAAAACCCACCCTTCAAAATTCACAGTATCGACCACTCTTCAGCCCAGTTCCTCTGCCTGTTCGCTTAATATACACGTATAAATCTTATCAAAGAGTCCACTAAAGTTATTCCTCTGTAATTATTCGGGAGATTCCTCTCTCCTTCCTTCTTATAGATTCGACGTACAATCCAAATTTGCCGCTCTTTTGGAAACCATCCACTCTCGAAAAACTTGATGAACAACTTTATTATATCCTATTTCCTGTTTCAGATTCCCTATCTCTTTATTCAACTCATGAATCCGTACATATACTGCCCTCTGTTTAACATTGTCCCCCTTGTTTCTCTCCACCTGTCCCTCTCTCCTAATAATTTGCGAAAGTACTCCCCCCATGAATCATAGTCAATTTTCGGTTTGCCATACCTCTACCCCCTTGCTAATTCCGTTCACTATCTCCCACACCATTTCAGGTTGCTTCAATCTACACTCCCCTTTTATCGCATCTGCTTGCTCCCTGAGCCATAATTTCGTTCTCTCTACAATTTTATCCTCATTCGGTAGTGGGGTCATGTGAGGCGAATGGAGGAGGAGAGGTTACCTAGGAGAATAATGTACTCTGCTATGGAGGGTAAGAGAAGTAGAGGGAGACCAAGACGACGATGGTTAGACTCGGTTTCTAACGATTTAAAGATAAGAGGTATAGAACTAAATGAGGCCACAACATTAGTTGCAAATCGAGGATTGTGGCGACGTTTAGTAAATTCACAGAGACTTGCAGACTGAACGCTGAAAGGTATAACAGTCTATAATGATAATGTATGTATGTATGTATGTATGTATGTATGTATGTATGTATGTATGTATGTATGTATTATTTCCTTAATCTATAAAACTCTTCTACGTCTTCACTCCCACCGTGCTTTCTATAATCGTTTAGAGCCCTCGTGATTCTTTCCCCCATTCCTGCACTCCTTATTATACTAATCGTCTTCCCCTTAATATTTCCTTTCTATTTCTAGCTATCTCAGCTGCCATTGTTATTGGATAGTCAATTAACTCAACCGCCCTATACACATAATCCTCACTTTAATCTACCTCCTATCCTGACTTAATTATATATAAGTCGTATGTATAAGTCCTTTGATCACTTATATTTAATATAATCCCAAACTTCCCTATGCCCCTCCTTCTACCTCCTCCTTACTCCTCTCCCTCTCTCTCTCTCTTTCTTCCCAGTTTAACATATATCGGGGCATGATGGGATTCAATCCAGTCCCCTATCTCGAATCTCTTGATACTATCCAACATGTCCTCCGAAATAACCACTAAGTCTATAACATTCCACCCTGAGATGAAATGTAGTTCACTTTCCCTTCTCTATTTCCATCCCATAATCCATTCAAAAATTACAGGCTACCTGCCGCAAATAATTCTAGCTATTTAAACCTATAACCCATAACTATCCCTTTATTTATCTTAACTACGCCTCACTCACCTCATCATTATCCTGCCCCCTTTGCTATATATCATCCATAGGTCGCCTATTCTAACACTCCAGTCACCTAACAAAACCATCCCGTTTCCTTCATATTTCTCACAAATCACACCACACTTATTCCCTATAAAAGTTCCTCAAAAAATCATTAGCGTCCGGCGAACCCTTAGGATGATTATATAGGAAAGCCAAGCATACTTTCTTCTCTCACCCTCCCCATATTACACCTGATCCAAACCACCTCCTCCATCTCATTTTCAATGTCATCAATTAATTCACCAATTCCTTCTTTTATTAAAACCAATATCCCCCGGATTCCTACCACTCATCGCCTTTTTCCTTTTTGTTTTATTATAAACTACAAACACCCTCCTCGTTAACACCTTCCCTATTCATAACCACATATCTAACAGGGCCAAAATACTGAAACCCTCTACACATTTTATCACTTCTTCGTTCCCCATCTTACTTAACAAGCCTTCAATATTTACAAAACGTATTTTCCAATCTAGTTATGGTTCCCTCAACTGCCTCTCCCCTTCCTCCCTTATTTCTACACCCCTCAGCCTCATTGCTTGATTTACTATTATCGCACTCTCTCTTTCCAATTCAATTCCGTCTTAGACATTCTAGGACACTATTTATTTTTATCCTCTCCCGTGCTGCCGTTTCCTGCCTCCTCATGGCCAATCGTTCGCTCTGCCACCTTCCTTTCACCTTTTCGCTTTACCAGATACGGTTCCTGTTTAGGATTTTCATCTATTTCCTGCAACTTAGCCACTGACCACATTCTAGTCCATTTTCCATTCCCCACCACCAGTTGTTGGCCCTTGATATATGCTCTCAATCCTTGACCTTGACTCCTGGCTATCACTAGATGCTTCTATATAATTCTGAGGTTTTTGCATCTTTCACTCCCTATGTCTGTTTTCACCCACAATTTCTTACCTTGTAAATTCTCTCCATTTCTCACAACAGTATCGGTCATCATGGTGGATAACCTGGCCTTTATTCTCCTATGCCCTTTCTTTTTTCCTACTCCTTCCACATCGTCAGCGCCCATGTTACTGAAGTTAATCTTCATTTTAGTTTTGATCACATCTACCACCTTATACACCAAATCCACTTCATTTTCTTTCGCTCCCTCTTGAACACCATAAATAAAGATGCATTTCCTCGTACGTTGCTGATTACTAATTACTTCATTCCTCTTCAGCTTAACTCCTCTTCCAAATTCTTCACATTCTTTCTCAATTGCGCTAGTTCTTCCGCATTACCTTCCACCTTCGAAGTCGTCTCTCCGATTTCTTCCTGTATCTACCTCTTAATATTATTTACCTCCTTCGACCGTTCCCTTATCATTTCCTAAATTTGGTCCATTTTTCAACCTTCTTTACGTCCTTAATAACTACGACTTCAACCCAACTGATGGCGCCACCTGCACTAGGGCCTGGATTCATTTCCATGCCACCAATGATTAATACAAGTGCCATCACTGCTGCCACCAGTGCCACATCCCTCATACTTTCCATATCACTCTTACTCTCCGTTCCCCTTATCACATTTCTCTTCATAATCCTCTGCCATCTTCCAATTACCGCTCTTTAATTTTCAAATGAAATACCAGTGACTCGACACAAGGCGCTCAGCACATCCGCTGTCTCTGCTTGTTTAAGCTTGACTGGTTGAATATATAAAATTGCAGTGCATTGTAGAACGCACTATGGAAGTGCAAATTTGATCCAGACGGGTAGAGGAGTGGGCTGTTGTAAGTCATACCCTAGTTCATAAACCATGTCCTAATAAATGATCCTTAGAGGCTGGATACACGTTGCGATGAAACAGTAGTGAGCATCACGGACATATTTTGAGTTTTACCCCTCCTTGTGCTAAACTCTTCTAAAATTTCTCGTTACGACTATTTTAAAGTAAAGTTGTCAACTCCCTTCTCAGCATGTCACCAAGTACGCACATAATGTTATAATCAAGACGGAGTGTGACTAACATCTGAAAGGAGAAAGATACTTTGGATGCCACTACGCGAACATAATGAAATTTGTTGGGGTGCTCACCTTGTGCGTCTGACTTTTAGTATTTCTTTTATCCCCTAGTAGTTTTAACGTCGCACTTAAGGGCCAACCCGTCATTCTGTTGAGCAAGTTCTGTGACAGCAGTGGTGTGAGGGAAGTGTTATCCTGTTGGAAATACTGTGAATGAATGGCAGCACAACCGGTTCTACCGAGCTCGATAGCTGCAGTCGCTTAAGTGCGGCCAGTATCCAGTAATCGGGAGATAGTGGGTTCGAGTCCCACTGTCGGCAGCCTTGAAGATGGTTTTCCGTGGTTTCCCATTTTCATACCAGGCAAATGCCGCGGCTGTACCTTAATTAAGGCCACGGCCGCTTCCTTCCCACTCATAGCCCTTTCCTGTCCCATCGTCGCCGTAAGACCTATCTGTGTCGGTGCGACGTAAAACAACTAGCAACCGGTTCTATCACCAGTCTGATGTACAAACTTGCTATCAGTGTTCTTGGATTAATGACCAGAGTGCTCCTGCTGTGAAAGGAAATCGCTCTCCATACCATAATATTTGGAAAAGATCCCCCGTGCCGATGCCGCAGACAGCTTGGTCCCAAGCGCGTACTTGAATTCCTCCTTACCAAACTACGGCTACCACTGACACCAAAACAGAAACGGCTCTCCTTTGAGAATATAAGAGATCTCCAATCCGTCCTTCAGTAAGTTTTAGCTTAATACCATTGAAGTTGAAGGTGTCAGTTTTTCGGAGTTAGTGACATGAACGCTACAGGACGTCTGGCTCGAAGCTGTTCCTCAAATAATCGGTTGGCTACAGTTCGCTGTGTCACTCTGGTGCCAACTAAAGCACTAATGGCTGTTATAGGTTCAGAACGTGTGTACGTATGTGTGTATGTATGAATGTATGCTCTGTGTTGATCTAGGACTGGGAAGAAAGTGGCCGTGGAATCAATTAAAGTAGAGACTGGTGAAAAAGGGAAACCGCGGTAAATCATCTTGTGGCTGCCGTCGATACGTTTCGAGCCCACTGATTCTGGAATATAAGCTCAGAGCTCAGAGGAAGTGACATAGGTAGACTGAACACGAATGAAAAGATACTGGACCGAACTGATGGGAGGAGAACCATTTGGTGAAGTTTGATTGTAAGAAGGTGTAGAATGATGGGACACATCTCGATACATCTAGATTGTTCAGTTAGTTTTTGAGGCAGTTGTATGTGGTAAGAATTGTAGCTCATCATAAAATGAGAACTATCCTTTATGAAAAGACACTGTACTTTGACATCGTTCATTCCTTTCACTGAAGATGACGTTCTGGTAGCGCTGAAGGGAATGAAGATCGGCTTCAGGTAGGGATGGAATAAACCCTAAATTTCTTACATCCTGCGGAAAGAATAATAGGATATATCTACCAAAGTTCTCTTCTAACAATTTACCTACGGGAAAAATTCTTCCAGAGTTCACGTGTACGAAGATGTAGTCTTTCTTAAACTAGGGAAGCCTGCGGATCGCTCTGAAAGTCATAGGCCAATTGACGTATTGTACGGTTGTTATACACTACTGTGACGGCTACTCTATAATGGGATTAGGCCTCAGAATTTTAACATTCTTCCAAATGAACTTATGAGTTTAATACCACATTGAGTTTTTGAAGACCAAGTCCTAGAACTGACTACTTACATCGAGTCAGGCTTCGTGAAACGAATGAAGAGTGGAGCTGTGTCGTAGACCTCACACCAGCAAAAGATACAGTTTGGAAGGATGGAGTTGTACAGTATACAAGTTCTTTAAACTGACTGAATGCAAGTTAATGGCACTTCTATTAAATAATTTGTCAAATAGGAAGCATCAAGTGGTAATGGGCAGTACCGTAAGTAAAGCAAATTGAAAGTTCTCAATAACGGGCTCCCTAACGATTCTGTGCTTTCACCATTGTTGATTTAGTTTGTACATCGCGGTCATACTAGCTGTATCTTCCCGCCAGTTTGTATAAGCTGATTATCTACCACTTGCTTTTCAGCACACATCAGGAAATGAGATAGACATATAAACGCCAACCTGACCCTTTTGAGTGTTTGTTTAGAAAAATTGTGCCTGACTCCAAGCACCAGCGAAGTAGAGATCAGTTTATTTCAACTAAGCAATAGGCAGTCAAACACTACTCTACATTTATCACTCAGTGGGGCGCCTCTACCTAACAACACTAATCCCAAGTACTTGGAGTTTCTTTTGATCGAACTATGTCTTCCTGTAAACATCTAATTGACAGTGCTGCTGAATTGAGGACAAGAAGCAACATTCTTCACAAGAGTATGTCGGTAAATTCGGTTCCGTTGATTGTTGTTGCGTTTGCCATCCTGGCTCCTACTCCGACGCTACCACTTCTTCGGCGACTGCCACCGAAGCTGACCTGGGGTAACCTGGGGAGCTGCTGAAACTTGAACCCGAATGGTTGCTCCACGACCGCGTCTGCCGTTGTGTCCGCTGGACGGCATCATTGTTGTGCTGGATCTAATGCCGTCCAATTCAGAGAACATCCAGGAAACTTTATCTCCGCCGTGGTGATTCCACCTGGGGCGTCAAACCGCCTGGGACATCAGAGTTTATGCTTGGTGTAGGACACCTTCGTTTGTTGGTGCTGGGAGTCCGTTACAATACGTTACTGATTATAGAGCGCGCCATTCGATGTTAAAATTGTGCTGGGCCAGCATGTCCTACCAACTATATAATACTACCACTTGCTGTCACACTTAAGGGTGTCGTAATTTTGTCGATAAATTCAATTCTACGACTTCTCGGTGTTCATTTCTTGTTTACTTCCAAAACTAAACTCACCGACTTGATAACTCGACGGTAACAAAAATTGGTGATCCATAAGCAAGGAATTGTTTAGCCACGTAGCTTAAAATCATGATCATAAAACATAAAACCAAAGGACCAAACAAGACGAGAGAATAAGTGGTCGCCTTGGCTCTTCAAATCTAATTCTGTAGCTCTGAGAAGAATACAATAGCTGACCAACGGATGTTCTTCAAGAAAGAAAACCAAACGAGAATGTTGAAAGTTTGCAGATGTTTTATTAGACGTCTTGACGCATCTTTAAACTCTCAGACTACGACTCTCGTGGATACGCGGTATTATTATCAAACTGAGAAGGTGTATACATTGACGGAAGGAACATGAGAATGCTTACGAATTATCAATTAAATTTGTAACAACGCGTTGGTCTCACATTCCTTCTTGTGTTGAAAGCTAACCTGCGCATTATTTACAAGCATTATTAAGTGTATCAACCTGAACTGAAAAGTATTATCATCTCACTATAAAGGTCAGGCCTTGCCGCGGTAGTCATAGATTTGTTTGCGTGCTAATCAGTTCAACTCCGTGCATTGTATGCAGTTCACGGTTTTCAATAAGCTCATGAAGTAGGAGTATCTTGGCCGTCCTCTCTCTCTGTTCCCAGCATTTCTTCCTTCAAGAACGTTCCAAATTGATTTCTCATGCTACAGAACGTGGTTCTTTACTTTCGTTTTTCCGATAATCTTAATGGGACTTCTCTCTTCTTCTACCACTTTCAACAATTGATTATTGCTTTCCATCGTCCTCCAACTCGACCTATAAAGTCCAATATCCCAGTTCTGCTGTTCCTATCCTTTCTTTTTCGTGCTATTCTAACGTGCAGCCTTTTCTACCGTACAGAAACACATTCCGAATAAAAGGTATTAAAAAGACCTTCCGTGTTCTTATACTTTTATGCTTCTTAGTCATTAATTTATTGTCTCTTATCTAGGAGAGTAACATTCGTCGTCGCCACTCCTTTTTTTCTTTTTTTGTAGATATGCTTGTGTTTTCGAGAATGAGCACGGTTTGCTAACTCGATTTTGCTCTGGGCTCGCGATGTTTGTTACATGATATATTTGTTACCTCACCGTCGGGACAAATAACACCTGTTAACACTGTGCATAGACACCTGATTCTTGTTTCAGGGTTGCTGCCAAGGTCTTCTTCGGATCCGGAGCCGAGACTTGACTTAGGTGGACTGGTGGGGAAACTTGGAGGAGGCAGTCTTCAGGGAATATTGGGCGGTCTTGGTGGCGGTACTTTGGAAGGTGAGTTTTCCTGTTAGGCATTGGTCATTACAATCTACTGAGTGCCAATGAGCGTGACTATTGGCAAAACTGTAAGTATCGCAATTGCGCTCTCGCCGCAACTGTTTTTCGTAGGTAGCAATCAAGTCCGATTCTGTGGTGTAGTGGTTAGTGTGATTAGCTGTCACCCCCGGAGGCCCTGGTTCGATTCCGGGCTCTGCCACAAAATTTGAAACGTTGGACAATGATGAGAATGGGATCGGCTCAGCCTCGAGGAGTCATCTGAGTATAGAGGGTTTCGAGTCATATCCCATCCGTCCTCGAAGTGATTTTCCGTGGTTTTCCAACTTCTCCTGCAGGCAAATGCCGGGATGGTAATTAACTTAAGGCTATGGACGTTTCCTTCCCTCTTCCTTGCCTACCCCTTCCAATATTACCATCCCCGACATGGCCCCTGTTCCCCTGTTCAGCATAGCAGGTGAGGCTGACTGGGCGAGACATTGGTGCCCCTTCCCAGTTGTATCCACGACCCAGTGTTTCACACACCAGGACTCTGTCCTTGAGTCGTTAGAGGTTATATCCCCGGCAGAATCCGAGGGAAGAACAACACTGGACTTTAAACGGATTAAAAAAGAAAGAAAGAAGGAAAGAAAGAAAGAAGGAAAGAAAGAAAGAAAGAAAGAAAGAAAGAGCAGTAGCAATCAAGTCAATAGTTGCATGTCCAGAAGTGTACAACAGTACTTGGTTAAACCTATTTTATTATTATTATTATTATTATTATTATTATTATTATTATTATTATTATTATTATTATTATTATTATTATTATTATTATTATTATTATTATTATTAATATTATTTGAGTTTTCTGTTCATTTTACAAAGTGATCAGTTCATGCAATTGTATTCTTGCACTCACGAGTGCTGGGTTCGGCCTCCACCGTCGGACAGTGGGAGATTTCACCAACCTAGGGGACCTTCAGTCATTTTGTTTATTTATACTTTCCTGTGTCTGCAGGACTGCAGCCCCTCGGTTTTTCACACGTAATTTACACGAAGCAAAATTATATATACAATGGGGAAATATTGCCAATCCGTTCTGCGAGTTCCTGTAACACTTGATTTTCAACTCCGGAATAGCGCAATAATCGAATGCTCCTCTTTATGTGATAAGGTCGTATGATTCCTCTTCCCTCTCTTAGGACTGCCAGGACATGGCTCTGTTATCAGGCCATAAGGCTTTGAATCCGCTTCCCGCTCCGTGTGCGCTATAAGGCGCCCGCCAACAACGCTCTAGCAGTCGGCATGCATTGCAGACCAGTGTGTCTTATTTGTTGTCCACAGATAGCGATAGTAGAAGTTCTAATTATGTTTTTTTTTTGTTTTACGTCCCACTAACTACTCTTTTACGTTCGGAGACGCTGAGGTGCCGGAATTTAGTCCCGCAGGAGTTCTTTTACGTGCCAATAAATCTACCGACACGAGGCTGACGTCCTTGAGCACCTTCAAATACCACCGGACTGAGCCAGGATCGAACCTGCCAAGTAGGGGTCAGAAGGCCAGCGCCTTAACCGTCTGAGCCACTGAGCCCGGGAGTGGAAGTTCTAACAACATGAGTATTGTTAACTCAGTCCCGTATTTAAAAACTATCAAACTTAACAGTTTAACCCTAAATGAAAAGTGTGATATTAAAGCTCGAGGAAGACCTACCCCAGAATTCAAACTCCCAGACTGGTAAGAGCCGTGACAAAGAGTACACAAGAATTAATTTTCAATCCAGGTGTATATAGTAAACACGAATGGTTGTGTGGGTGCGAAGTTGAAAATGGGCTTCTTTGTTTCCCGTGCCTTATTTATAAAAGTGTCAGAGAAGGAGCAAACAGTGCGTGGGTTGATGCAGGAGTTCGTGATCTGAAGAGACTTAGTGATAAAACAAAGAAACACGAAATATCAGAAAACATGTGAACACGTACCGTAGATGTGCGCCGCGGTTTATGTAAGTACTATGAGGAATCTGTACAGCATCATGACAATAAAGTAAGCAAAAATCCGTAAGTACTATCCGGAATATCAACCTGTATTAAGATTTGGGGTCAAAAGAACTGGCGTTGAGAGGACATGAGGAGATGCCAGACTCCGAGAATCCTGGTATACTTCTGAATTTAATTAAATACACGAGTGAACTAGACTCTGTTTTTAAGTCGCATCTAGAGAGTCCTTCGTGGTTCAAAATAACATCAAAAATTATCCAGGAAGAATTGTTGCAATGTATGCTGGAGGTATGCAGAGAGGCTATTTTGGAAGAGGTACCCGAGTCTGAAGTTTTTAGCAATCATGGCTGACGAGACGAAGGATGTGTCGGATGAATTTCACCTTGTTCTTGTGCCAAGGTACTGTGAATCGCAAGGTAATGCTGCAGAACGGTTTTGGGGATTTTTTAATCCTTCTGGTCAAAATGCGGAGGCTATTTCAGAATGTATTCTTTCCTAGTTTACCGTTATTCTGAAAGATGCCCAGACGTACGATGGCGCGTCTGTTATGAGTAGTGCCGTCAGTGGCGTGCAGGCGAGAGTTTAGGAAGTGTACCCGAACGCCCATTTTATACATTGCTTTGCACACCAACTTAATTTGATAATTGAAAGAGCTGCTAAGCAAAACACGAAAGCAAGATTATTTTTTGCAATTTTGGCTTCAATACCGGCATTCTTTTCCCAATCACACCAAAGAGTGTCTGTATTAGATTCTTGTGTGGCTAAACGGATACCTGCTGCTGGAGCCACAAGATGGAATTTTAAATTGAGAACAGTCAATACTGTATTCGAGAGAAAAAAGATGCTTTAATAGATTGCCTAGAACTACTGATGGAATCTGAGTCTTCAAGTGACATCACTACCAGAAAAGCATCGGCTTTGTACAAGTACCTTCAGGATGAAGAGTTAACCTTCTGGCTGAAATTCTTTCAAAATATCATGCCTCATGCTGATATACAATCAACTTCAAAATCAGCAGGCAGATGTAGCAAAAAAATCGTTGCGAAGTTTCAAACTTCGTTAAAACTGTTAATGATGAGATAAATGCAATACTGGACTCCAACGAAAATTCTGAAACCGGAAATGTAATCAAACGACGCAATATTGAGGAAACTGCGACAAGAGTGTCTGCGGCTAAGGAAGTCTGTGATGTCATCATAACCCAGTCAAATAGCCGGCGAAACTGAACTATCTATTTTATACTCCACAGAAGAATTCAGATCACTGGCTGGTGCTATCCAGCTGCTTCAGTTCCTCATCTCGAACAACTTTCAGTCATCACTTTCAGAAGTAGTGAAACGTCTTTGCATTGCAGTAACTCTGCCAACTACCACGAGTGAACCAGAAAGATGTTTCTCAGCCATGGTGAGGATAAAAACGTAGCTCCGCAGCACTATGGGTGAAGAAAGACTGACAGCTCTGGCAATGCTGTCAATGTAAACTGCTTTGATGATACCAAATTTCAATGAGAAGGTCATCAACGTATTTTCAACCTACCAGTTCGCCAAATGCAGCTCATCTATAAATAAGGTAAAATTCAATAATATATTATACATGCAGCTCCCCTAATGTTAAGTGCATAAGCCGCCACTGGTGACACTCCATTCGATTAAAAATAAATAATTTCCTTGCTAAATAGTGTTTTGTTTCCAATATTTGCAAAATGTTGTTACATTTCTCACAAACGTAAACACACATTCGTATTGAACAGTCTTGCAGGCAGTCAGTCAGTGAAACTATAAATATCTGATTGCTGATTGCTTTCATCAACTTTAAGGCAGCCAGTTATATCCAAACAAAACTTTAGTGACAATTAGGTCATAACGTTGGTTAGTCTGTGCAATAAAAGCACAATACAATCACAAAGTATATAAAACATGAGAAAAATAGAAAAAAAACATGTTAATTATTCTGAATCACTCCTGTAATCGGAATGATCATACGAATCATTCATACAAGGCTCCTTTACTATTCGTACAAACTCGTCCAATGTTTCTAAACGTTTTGCCTTAGCAGGCAATAA
The DNA here is from genome assembly GCF_040414725.1 of Anabrus simplex. Taxonomy (NCBI): domain Eukaryota; kingdom Metazoa; phylum Arthropoda; class Insecta; order Orthoptera; family Tettigoniidae; genus Anabrus; species Anabrus simplex. The sequence goes on along the minus strand of NC_090265.1, from coordinate 1,596,365,400 downwards.
TTTGGATCACAGGTGATCAGCAATTGATGAATTACCGAACAGCTACAGTAAAAGAAAAAAATTGAAAAAGTGGAATATATGCACCGGTGAGAAATAAAGGGGGATGAAACTACCAAACTAACAAAGACAGAAAAAAGTGCAAGAAACATGCTTTCTTTCTCAACTACGGAGAAATCCTCGAACTGTGGTATCTTTCCGAAGAGCTTTAATATACCTTAAGAGATAGGTGCGCACCAAAAATTCCTAGTCCCGCCTTATAGCTGTGTGTAACGCGTCACGCTGTATATATCATGTGCACGATTCAAATTGTCACCGGAACTGTCACAAATCAGACTACGGGCCCCGAAAACTATGGAAACAACACTCCTCTCGGTCATTTTGGATATTTCTTCAACCCTTCCGAACTCTCATGCCAGAGAATCACAATTCATCACAATAACCCAGAATATTATGGATTCGTCACTGTTCTCTATAAGTTTTCATTTTGTCACCTCCCCACGAGTACCAAGTTTGCTTAAGAGCTATGCCCGAACAAACACACATAACTCTATAATCTTGGATATTTTGTACATTTTCTTGTTCACCCCTTACCACATCACCCCCTTGCTAATGGGGGCTGAACTTGGACTTACGACATCCGGAGTGTCACTATTCAGCTCAGCGACCCACAAAATTATGGGTTCTACATTAGTATCATCTTTTATTATTTTCATGATTCATCCCTTCTTCCTTTCGTGCTCCCGCGCCTAGAGTGGTGTCCTGCATCCACAGCGTTGTTTTCCATATGAGCATATGAGCATGAAGTTTCGTTCCGAAATATGCAGGAACATACAAACGTACATCCATGATCACGACCATTTTGGACATACTTTTTTATCTCTTCTGAATCACCACGATGGTTCATGTTTGTGGGTTACTATAGTCACGTCCTACTTTGTGAACCATGGGCAACGGCTGAGTGGCCTAGTAAGTGGTCCTGATAGTCGGGATACCAGTTGCTATGGAATGAGAGTGGGCATCTCGGACATATTCTGAGTCGTGGCCCTCCTTGTGAGCAGGCGGCTAGGACAATACAATTCACCGGTGGTCCATAACCCGTTAGAGGAGAGATCCTCACTTGGACTATGTGCAAGTAGTGCAGCATCCTGCTTCATGAATTTACCGAGCTCAGAACACTTTAGCAAGCCTCGGACCTATGGGAGTAATGGAGTCCCACTCCCATTTGACAGGCGAGGGACTTCTTGAAAACAACTTGACAAATGAAATGGAGTTCGATGGGGAACTATCAATATTAATGGGGCTTATGGAAGAAAGAAGGTAGAACTGGCTGAGTCAGCAAAGAGGATGCATCTGGATGTGCTAGGAGTAAGTGATATTCGGGTAAGGGGAGAAAATGAGCAAGAGATAGGAGATTATAAAGTGAACTTGACGGGTGTAAGAAAGGGAAGGGCAGAGTCTGGGGTAGAGCTCTTTATCAGGAATACCATTGCACGCAACATAGTTTCTGTTAGGCACGTAAATGAGCGAATGATGTGGGTAGATTTGTCAGTGGGAGGAATTAGGACAAGAATTATGTCCGTGTATTCACCATGTGAGGGTACAGATGAGGATGAAGTTGACATGTTTTATGAAGCATTGAGTGACATCTTGGTCAGGGTCAACAGCAAGGATAGAATAGTGCTAATGGGCGATTTCAATGCGAGAGTTGGGAATAGAACTGAAGGATACGAAAGGGTGATTGGTAAATGTGGGGAATATATGGAAGCTAATGGGAATGGAAAGCGTTTGCTGGACTTCTGTGCTAGTATGGGTTTAGCTGTTACGAATACATTCTTCAAGCATAAAGCTATTCACCGCTACACATGGGAGGCTAGGGTTACCAGATCCATAATAGACTATATCTTAACGGACTTTGAATTCAGGAAATCTGTTAGGAATGTACGAGTTTTTCGCGGATTTTTTGATGATACAGACCACTATGTGATGTGTAGTGAACTAAGTATCTCTAGGCCTAGGGTAGAGAAAGTGAAATCTGTCTGCAAACGAATAAGGGTAGAAAATCTCCAGGACGAGGAAATTAGACAGAAGTACATGGATATGATTAGTGAGAAGTTTCGAACAGTAGACAGTAAGCAGGTTCAGGATATAGAAAGTGAATGGGTGGCATACAGGGATGCTGTAGTAGAAACAGCAAGGGAATGCCTAGGAAAAACTGTGTGTAAAGATGGGAAAAAGCGAACATCTTGGTGGAATGATGAAGTAAGAGCAGCCTGTAAACGTAAAAAGAAGGCTTATCAGAAATGGCTCCAAACAAGGGCCGAGGCAGACAGGGCTTTGTACGTAGATGAAAGAAACAGAGCGAAACAAATAGTTGTTGAATCCAAAAAGAAGTCATGGGAAGATTTTGGTAATAACCTGGAAAGGCTATGTCAAGCAGCAGGGAAACCTTTCTGGACAGTAATAAAGAATCTTAGGAAGGGAGGGAAAAAGGAAATGAACAGTGTTTTGAGTAATTCGCGTGAACTCATAGTAGATCCCAGGGAATCACTGGAGAGGTGGAGGGAATATTTTGAACATCTTCTCAATGTAAAAGGAAATCGTCATGGTGGTGTTGCAAACAGCCAAGCTCATGGGGAGGAGGAAAATGATGTTGGTGAAATTATACTTGAGGAAGTGGAAAGGATAGTAAATAAACTCTATTGTCATAAGGCAGCAGGAATAGATGAAATTAGACCTGAAATGGTGAAGTATAGTGGAAAGGCAGAGATGAAATGGCTTCATAGAGTAGTAAAATTAGCGTGGAGTGTTGGTAAGGTACCTTCAGATTGGACACAAGCAGTAATTGCACCTATCTATAAGCAAGGGAACAGGAAGGATTGCAACAACTATCGAGGTATCTCATTGATTAGTATACCAGGCAAAGTATTCACTGGCTACTCCTAATAATTATGCTGATAAGAGTGTGGATATGTGGCCCCAGAGACAATAAGTATCACAGCATACTGATTGAGAATTGAGCTGTGAGTTCAAATGTTATAGCAGCATCTTTCCTTCTCCTTGCCTACAATCACGCACGTGCCTACTTGCTATAACAGGCCTGTATTCTACTGTAGAATCCTTGAGCTAACGTCACCATGGTTACGGACGGTCATTTCTTCATCCGATTCCTAGAACGGGAGTAGTGTGATGTCTATATATCTATGAGGGTTGGTTTTGGGCCTTAAGGTATGTTTCACGGTCCGTAGGGACGAGTATTGTTCTTGGCAGTGTGAGGCATAAAACGAGCTTTGTCTAGTCCTAGTACGACAAAGTCGATATTTCGCCTATGTTATCTTACGTTAATGTGCCAAAGGGCCTAAATTTCGGAAACAGAGCGCGTTTAGCAATTTTTATGTGGACACGGTCACCCGCAGGGTCCATTAAGTTGTGTGTATGAAATTTGGTTCAGAATGGTGGAACGGTATGCATTTATATGAGGGATTGACAGCGGACAGAGCCACACTGGTTATTACAGAGAGATTCTGAACTCTTCGCTTCTTGACTAACGGCCTATGTGTACTTGAATATGCACTGTTAGACTCCCATATGTAAAAGAAGCAGTGACGCTAACGGGTGTAGTCCATGTATGCATATGTCTGCTAACTACTCGGGCTCCGCTTCCTTATGTGCCCAACCGCCCAGCTTCAGCTAAATCCTCAATAATCCGGGGAAATACATGTTATGGTATGGCTAATTTTGCAGCGACTCTTGAAATTGCCACTAGCACTGTGATTAATACTATTTTAAGGTAGTGTAAATATTGTATAAGTACTCTCGTTGAAGAAGCCTGTCTTCCAAACACAGTAAGCAGAATAAGTGTTGTAGATCCTTGATGCTCCCTCCAAAAGGATCCACAGAACCTTTACCATCAGAGTACGACATGTTTTAGAGGATGTCATAAGCCACTCACATCTTCCTTTCATGCTGGAGTAAAACCACAATAATAAAGTTATATTTCAGTTACGGAACTAGTTAAATAGCGGAGCCTCTTCTACTGATTACATGCATGCATATTCTGATATTCCTTAGTGCATAGAATTCCACATTTTACATAAATAGTTGTACTGAATTGCGGAAACTAATAATTAGCGCCCTCTCATACAGAGCATAAATCAATATTCTCACACTCAGTTAAAAAAACTGTTTTCTTCCCATACTTTATCTTTACTATGATTTCGATCCAAAGTAAAGAGGTTTTCCTTACCGAAGTGCTAACTTCTAACCGGAGCACGCGATGGACAGTCACTTAATTCGTGCAGTACATTGGAAATGATGCACACAACGGTCAACGCAGCTTTAGTGCAAGTGAGTTAATGAGTATTTTCTCTCCTGTGAGAATATAACAGATCTCCACTCCGCCTTCCAGTGATTTCAAGCTTGATACCATTGAAGTGTAAGGTGTCAGTTTTTCAGAGTTAGTGACATGAACGCTACAGGACGTCTGGCTCGGAGCTGTTCCTCAGATAATCGGTTGGCTACAGTTCGCTGTGTCACTCCAATGCCTACTAAAGCACTAATGGCTGTTAGAGGTTCAGAACGATCCTCCACAGCCATGAGGTGAATACGACGATCTTCCCGCTCCATAGTGGCCGGTGTGTGGCCGGAACCCGGGCTTCTTGGGACAGTGCCTTCGCACGAACTTTTCTGCCAACACCGGTGCACTGTGGATACATCTCTGCCAAACCTTCTGCAATATCGCGGGAAAAACTTCCACTTTCTTGTAGTCCTATTTCACGACCGCGTTCAAACTCATTAAGCTCCTGATACTGCCTTCTTCATCCCTTTAAGACCGGGTGAGTTGGACGTGCGCTTAGGAGCGCGCGGCTATGAGCTAGCGTCCGGGAGAAAGTGGGTTCGGATCCCACTGTCAGCATCCCTGAAGCAGGTTTTCCGTGGTTGTACCTTAATTAAGGCCACGGCCACTTCCTTCCGACCCCTAGGCCTTTCCTATCCCATCGTCGCCATAAGACCTATCTGTGTCGGTGCGAAGTAAAGCAACTAGCATGTCGTTAAGGGGATGTTTGACTCACAAACCTATCTCACAACGTCGACACCAGAACCTGACTAAAGCTCACGAAGTGTTTAAAGCGTATTTAATGCAAACTTGCTTCGCAACGTCGTAGTAGCACTATTTCCATCACTCTTCGTACACTAGCGCGCACACTTGTAAATGGGTCATCTTTCAGATGTGCAAACACGCCTCTTGAATTTCGTTTATCTACCACAAATTCTTCTTCGGGTTGTGATTTCATTTTCTGCCAGTGTAGAACTGGTTGAACAAGCAACGAATTTGCGTATAGATGTATTACAAGTGAAAGATATTCGGTAAAGGGGGACGAAAGTAAGAAACATGAGATTATAGAGTGATTTTAACAGGACAAGTGAACAGTATGGTATGGAATTGTTCACCACGACAACTACAGCTCGCAACATAGTTTCTGTTAGTCACAGAAATGAACGAATCGTATGGAAATATTTAGCGGTCGCAGGAATTAAGACGAACATGTTATTGTACCGCGTGATGGAGCAGATGGGGAAGAAGCAAAAAAAGAACGTTTCGTCAAGCACTGAGTAACGTGGTAAAAATGAAATGGCGTATGGCTTTTAGTGCCGGGAGTGTCCGAGGACATGTTCGGCTCGCCAGATGCAGGTCTTTCGATTTGACACCCGTAGGTGACCTGCGTGTCGTGATGAGGGTGAAATGATGATGAAGACGACACATACACCCAGTCCCCGTGCCAATTAAGGTTAAAATTCCCGACCCTGCCGGGAATCGAACCCGGGACCCCTGTGAACAAAGGCCAGCACGCTAACCATTTAGCCATGGAACCGGACTGAATAACGTGGTATTCAGGGTCATTAGCAAGGGTATGAAAGTGTTAATGAACGATTTTAAAATATGATTTGCAAATAGAACTCAGGGATATGAGGAAGTGGTGAAGAAATGTGAGAAGATAAGGAAGGTATCTGGAACAGGAAGTGTTCTCTTGACTTCTGTGCTAGTATGAGATTAGAAGTTGCCAATTCATTTTTCAAGCGAAAGGCAACGTACCGTTACACATGGTAGGGTAAGGCTACCAGATCCGTAATCAATTAATCAAAACTGACTTTGAAATCAGAGTGTCTGTTAGGAATGTACGGATAATCGGGCGATTTTTGGATGGTTCTGAAATATCGCTCCCCAGCCCCAGGGTAGCGATTCCGTCTGAAAACTGATTAGAACAGACAATCCTCAGAACAATAAATTTAGACATGATATATCGACAAGACTCGTGAAAAGCTCCAGAAAAGGGACAGTAAGCATTTTCAGGATGTATAAATTGAAAGCAACGGTCTTTTGCCTTTTTTGTCTCAGTAATTACAGCAACATTGATTAATTTCCGAGCCTGCTCTCCATCCAGTCCGTCTTCGTTGCCTTTTATGCCTATCTCGTTCCAAGTTCCCAAATTTAATGTATCTCTAATTCCAAATCGTTTGTCCTTTGACTTCTCCTTTGTCGTCATCATAGAATCCGTCCGGTTATTCATCTTATATTTGTTCGTGAGGCCAGTCGTAAGTGGACGAGTTACAGAATTGTGTTAGATCTAAGGTACGAAATAACGGATGAAATAATAATTAAGCAAGGTGAACGTCAGAGATGCAGTCTCTCTAGAAAACACTATTCAATATATATGAAGTAATCAGAAACTGGAAACTGCAGATGATCAATTTATCCTACATGATGGTGTAGATAATCTCCAGGAATCAATATATTAGTTAAACACCATCTGCAAAAGTTATAACCTTCTTCTATCCAGAACGAAAACCAAAGTTATGGAATGGCAAGGGAAGTATTATTATAGAGCGAAGATAGCAATTGACAACCAGTAGAACATGTCTCAAATTTTAAGTACCTTGGTTGTGAAACATCTTTTAATGATGATGACGAGGTGAAGAAGAATCTTCCTCTATTTCAATATATGCTTGTGTGTGGAACAATTCGCCAAACACTGAAAGGAAAAGTAAGAGAAGATATTCGACTTAAATTCTATATGACTATGGCTGTACCAACTTTGTTATATGGAAGTGAGACATGGATGGATAAAACAAGGTATAGGAACAAAATACAGTCATCTGGAATGAGGTTCCTAAGATCAATGAATGTAGAGTCCCTAAGAGATAAAATATGAAATGAAGAGATAAGATATCAATTACGTATATTCTCAGTGAATGAAAGAATATTCCAAAATTGGATAAATTGGAGAAACTACAATCTGACGATGGATAATAATATAATCCCAAACTTACTCTGGAATACCCTCCTACGGGAAGAAGAGATACTGGTCGTTCTATGAAGAGATGGAATGAAACCTGAGGTTGGAACAGGCTATTACCCTAATCCATGAAGGGAAATGATGTTCAGAGCAACGCCTCTAGGTAAAGAAACAGACCATACCAATGAATCCAAGAAATTTCCCAAAACAAAATTCATTGGAATATTTTCCTAATAACCTGGAACGGGTAAACCGTATGGCAACGAAACCTTTCTGTATTTTAGTTGCATATCTAAGAAAGGGAAGAAAATGTGAAATATTCAGCGATTTGGATAGATTTGATAAACTCATTGCAGATTGCGGATAATCACTGGACAGATGGAAGGAATATTTTGAAAATATCAACGTAGAAGAAATCGTCCTGTTGAAAACCTGAACAACAGAGTTCATGAAGACGACAACAACGATGGTAATGAAGTTACTGTCGAGGAAGTGGAAATGATAGTAAATAAACTATCGTTGTGATAAAGCAACAGAAACATGTGAACTTAGACATAAAATGGTGAAATATAGTGGGAAGACAGGGACGAAATGACTCCACAGAGTAATAGAATTAGCGGGATATAGGTACGAAGTACGTATTTATTAGACGAAAGCTATTATTTATCCTATCGGTAATTATAAGCAAGCAAGGGAATAGAAATTATTGGAAAGTCTATCGAGGTACTTTATCGATCGTTATACCAGGTAGGATATAAAATGGCGTCGTGTAAAAGGAGGATGAGATCGTGGTGGAGAGGACCAGTCAGGCCTTGTATACTGTTGCTTCAAAATCTAGCGATGGCACATGACGGAGTCTAATAGAAAATTTGTTTTCCATACTGATGGTTTTCGGGATCAGGGGTAGGATATTACAGATAATCATGTAATGTATGTTGTCAATCGGGCCACAGTGAAAGTTGATAGTGGAATGAGTTCTTGGTTCAAGATATTTACAGGTATTAGACGAGGCTGTCATCCTCCGACCTCTATGTTCACTCTTGACATAGATCATTAGTAACAAAATGGCTAGACTGCTATGAAAGGATTCAGCTGAGTGAATATATAATAGATATCATAACTAGATCGACAAATTGGTCCTAATGGTAGACTATACTGAAAGCTTGGAAATCTAATATATTCTAAGTTAAAGCGAGATTCAGCGGGTATAGAATGAAAATGACAGAACAGTTGTCAGTTCGGAAGAAACCTAAGATGACTGAATGTCAGGTAAAATTTAAAAACTGGAACAAGGTTTCATTTCAAGTACTTATATGCATTCTCCCAGGCTGGCAGTAGCGCAAGTAAAACTGATCAAGCCGTAACCTAGTTAATGCAGTAAGCTCACAGTTGTGACACCACCGTTCTGTAGTGAGTTCTCGGAAAAGTTACCTTTACTTTGATGTACGTGAGTAAACGCCGCGTGGATCCAGGATATCTTATTCATAAGATGGAGGCAATAGGCATGAAGATGGCGAGAATAATTGTTGGTACTAACACATGGGTACAATGGCAGGAGAGTTCGCGGAATGAGTAGATAACGTTAAAGTTAGGAATGAATCTGATCGATCATGCTGTATGCAAAATCCGGCTGTAGTGTTGTGGGATCATCTGAGATGAATTGAGGACAATAGGTTACTCAGAAAAACTTTGGACTTGGAAATGAAGTGTAAGAAGAGCAGATACTAAGTAGTGATGGTTGGACTCGGGTTCCTTTTCTTTTCATTTCTGTTGGTTTTATTTCGCTCCGCCAGACACAGGTCTTATGCGGAGGATATAATATGACCGGTTTAGGACTGGAGAAGGAATTGTCTCTGGTCTTAACTCAGGTACAGCCTCAGTATTTGGAAGATGTGAAAATGGGAAATCACGGAAATTCGTCTTGTGGGCTACCAACTGGAGGGTTAGAAGCCACCACCTCCCGAATGCAAGTTAACTGCTACAGGACTCGAACCGAGCAGCTCGGTGTAATCTGGTTTTAATGATCTAAAAGTCAAACATGGGGAGCAAAGCGAGGACACATAGTTAGATGTAAATAAAGGATTGCGAGGACCAAAAGTTAATTGACAAATACTTACGAACTTAATGCTGAAAGTCACTGAAATCAATAATGTATATTGGCGGAAGAAGTATCTAATCACCATAAAATAAGGAAATGAAGAATACGGAAATGTTGGGAATCTATTTGTCGAGGTAACACATTTAATTGGTTAAAGACTAGAGGTTAATATCCGCATGAGTAAAGCCATTGAAAATGTGCCATGCTGGTCCATTTATAACCGCTGTAATCGTCTTAATGTTGAATGCAGGCATGCAAACCTGCATGCACTGTGTATTTCAGGTGCCGGATGTCAGCTTGTTGGATGGAGTTCCACGCCTTTTCACTCGGCCTGTCAATACATGGACGGTTAACCCGCTTGTGGATGACGCTGGGATTGTCGTCCAATAATATCCCATACGTGCTCGATTGGTGACAGGCCGGATAATCGAGCAGGCCAGGGCAACATATTGACACTGTGTAGTGCACGTTGGGTTACAACAGCGGCATGGGGGCGTGTTGGAAAACACCCCCGGGTATGCTGTTCGTGAATGGCAGCACAACAGGTCGAATCACCAGACGGACGTACATGTCTGCTGTCAGAGTGCGTGCGATATCCACAAAAGCGCTTCTGCTGCCGTACGGAATTGCTCCCCAGACAAGAACTTCCTGTGTAGGTCCAGTGTGCCGACGCCGCAGACAGGTGGAATGTAGGTGCTCACCTGGCCACTTCCTAACCTACACACGGCTATCACTGAAACCAAGGTAGAAGCGGCTTTCATCGGAAAACACAGCGGCCTCCACTCCATCCTCCAATTAGCTCTCGCTTGGCACCACTGAAGTCACAGTCAGCGGTGGTTTGGGGTAAGTGGAACGCACGCCGTGCAGCGTCTGGCTCGAAACTGTCCTTCAAGTAACCGATTTCGAGCATTTCGATCTTCAGTGTGGTGCCAACTGCCACTCGAACTACTGCTGCAGACGCACTCCGCTGCACCACAGCCATACACCAAGTCCTTCCTCTCGATGGTGCCACGGGGACGTTCGGAGCCCGGTGTTCTTGCGAGCATTTCCTGTCGTGACCACCGGTGCCAGCACGCATGCAGAGTGGAGACATTCCTACCAAGTCGGTCTGCAATAGCGCGGTAGGAAGATACACCTGCACGTTGCCCTACAATTCAGTCAATTTCAAACGCATTGAACTGTTGATAGTGGCTTCTTCGTCTCCGTAAAGCCATTCGACCCACTCAGAGTCACCCCGTCCAATCTCAGAGGTAACTAACGCTCTCGCACAGTGCAGCTCGTATTTAAAGCAAACCTGAGGTGCAATATCATGGGGCCGCTACTAGCACGGAGCTAATGCGGTTCGTAGGATATCTGAACCAATGTCATCTTTCAGATATATTATAGAACACGTCTAATCTAGCACAACCCCTTCGTTGGCTCCGGATATTTTATTTTCCGCCAGTGTAGATATATGTTTGTACAGTACGCATTTTTTAAATAATTTATTAACAGCGTGCTTCGTTACAGAAAATAATATTACATGATTGTATATACAAATGGCACTGGGAAAGTTTTGCAATACGCATAAACGGTTGGCTGGACACTCCTGTTATGGTGAGGGATAAAAATAGGGGTGAAAACCGATGTAGCAGACAGCAAGGCGCGACCTTCACACTAGCTGTTACCAAGCAGTGTGACTAAAAGCAAATTAAGATGTCAGTGTGGTCTAAAGGTGAATATCGCGCAATTATCCGCTGCAGTTTTGCTCGTGGATTAACTGTTGACCAGTGCTTGGAGGAAATGACTGCTTTGCTGGGGAAAGACCGTCCACATCGGAGAACAATTTTCCGCTGGTACAAAGAGTTCCAGAGGGGAAATTTTGGGGTCCGTCTGAATCAGTGACTGAGGAAAACATTGAAGCTGTGAGGAAAATGTTGAGCAAGGGAGGCGCTTGACATATCGGCAGGTAGAAGAGACCCTCTACATCCCTGCTCTAGCTATTAAATCAATTCTACACGACCATCTCCATGTCAGAAAGGTTTGTTCCCTTTGGGTGCCCCATTCACTTTCAGAGGAACAACGGTTACATCGAGTGAAATGGTGCCGAAAAATGCTAAAAACAGTTTGAAAATGGGACTTCGCATAACGTCAATAGCATCCTTACCAGTGACGAAAGTTGGCTTTATTATTACAATGTCCTAACAAAATTCCAGAACAAGGTATGGCTGTTTGAAGATTAGGGTACTCATGTGACTGTGCAAAAGTCAAGGTCATGAAAAAAAAATGATTGCAGTATTCTTCACTAAACAGGGCTGTGCTAGAAACACAAAGGACAGTTACTGCGAAGTGGTACAGTGAGACTTGTCTGCCTCAGGTCATCCAGGCTCTCAAGCAGCTCCGTCCATGGTCACGGCTCAACACGAGGTTGTTGCATCAGGACAATGCTCCAGCACATCGTGCTAATTTAACAATGGATTTTCTTGACAGATCAGGGTTGATTGTGCTTGATCTCCCTCCATACAGTCCTGATCTTGCCCCATGTGACTTCGCACTCTTCCCAGAAAGTGAAGATGAAGCTGAAAGGGCGGCGTTTTGCAACCGACGAGGAGCTTCTGGTAGCATGGGATCAAGAGTGTGAAAATGTAACCGAAGGAAAGTGGCAGAGTTGGTTCAGTGACTGGTTTCAATGTAATGGAGAAGTGTATTGAGTGTGGAGGAAATTATTTTAAAAAAGTCTAAAGCGTTCACTCACATTGCAAAACTTTCCTCGTGCCCTTTATACCTAATGACAGTACTAATTATTACTACCCAATATAAAATTATTTACGTATGACTTTTGTCAATATTACACTTAAGTGCTATCTCGTTGTAAGACGTCAATTTTTTTTTTTTTTTTTTTTTTTACAAATTTATAAAAACTCTGTAGGTATTTGTCCACGAGTTGTAATTCTCCATCGGTCAGTGGCCCTCTGACTTTTTAACACTTAAGTTCACCTCTCTCACACCTGAGTAACTTACACTCCCAAAGAATATGGTCAACTGTCTGATGATTTGTTTCACCCCACACACACACATGTAGGGTCTTCTGTTACTTTGAACTTAAAGAAGTATTCACCAAATTTCGCGTGGCCTGCTGTCTTAGCTGTCATATTACGACTTAGTTTATTTTCAATCTACTCCGTACATTAGGAAAGTATGATTTCTTTATGCTTCCGTTTGTAGCATTTTCCAACTCGCTCTCACACAATCGAATGATTTCCTCCCTCAGGTCTTGTATGTATATATGAATGTTTGTATGTATGTATGTATGTATGCTCTGTGTTGACCTAGGACTCGGAAGAGAGAGGCCGTGCTATCATTTAAGGTAGAACCTGGTGAAAAAGAAACCGCTGTAAATCATCTTGTGGCTGCCGTCGGTAGGTTTCGAGCCCACTGATTCCGGAATATAAGCTCAGAACTCAGAGGAGGTGACATAGGTAACTGAATCGCGAATGAAAAGATACTGGACCGAACTGATGGGAGGAGACCCATTTGGTGATGTTTGATTGGAAGAAGGCGTAGAATGATGGGACACATCTCGATGCAACTAGAAATGTTCAGTTAGATTTTGAGGGAGTTGTGTGTGGTAAGAATTGTAGCTCATCATAAAGTGACAACTATCCTTTACGAAAAGACACTGTACTTCAACGTCGTTCATTCCTTTCATTTACGATGTCGTTGTGATACCGCTGAAGGGAATGAGTATTTAATGAACACCGTTCTCCTTATGGTCTTTATCCGCTATGGAAAACTTGAATTGCTCTCTACAGCTTCCTAACCTGCCATGGGTAATATGCTTCATCGCTTCACAGATGGAGCTTGCGATCTTCCCCTAGCTGTGACTGTGGGGCTATTGAGCAGATAACTCATCTCATCGCCACTAATTGTGGAAGAAAGGCATTCCCCGGTCCTGTGAAAACATTTATGAGAGCTATAGTGCAGGGCGTATAGTGGCCGGACAATTTAGACATTATCTTGTGAAATAATCTTTAGAATTGTTGATTGCCTCAGTATATCATGACTAGCTTTTTATCCCTCTAGGTATTATGATTAAGTTAAGTTTAATGCATTTATCTAATATGTTTGCAGTGGCATAAGCTAAGAAGTAAAATAAAAAAAGAAGAACTTGGCAATCACTGAATTTTAGCCTTAAGGATACAACTCTTTAGTGGCGTACATCGACACACAGTCACCAGATACACCCTACAGTCAGGAAAATATCCCATACTGTATGTCCAACAATATACAGGTATACTACGTACTTACCTATTCATTAATAAAGTTAGGAGTAGAGATATGGTTGACCGTCTTGTGGTGGCCTGACACCTCTGCTGTGAACCTGGCTGCCGCGTGTAATAGATAAGGGTAGCTCAGTTGTGGCAGAGCCAGGAGGCAGACGAAACGCACACAAAAGCAATGAGGTTCCCGTGCTTTTTTTCCAGTAGTTCGCATCTTGGCCAATCATAGAAACATACAAACAATAAGATTATTTAGTAAGCACAATACACCAAACTCCATGGCGCAAAAGCCCCGTAGGTTCATGGCCTACCAAACGAACACTGCTCAGCGCGAATTTCTGAATATTACGAGGTGTCATGTGGTCGGCTGTTATTCTTGGCTTTCTAGACGGGGCCGTCATCACACCGTTAGATAGAGCCTTTATTATAATCGCAAAGATTGAGTGGACGTCGAACCACCCTTCAGATCGAGGTAAAAGTGCATGACCTGACTGGGAATCGTACACGGGGCCTCCGCTTGAGAGGCAGGCAAACTATCGCTGCACCGCGAAGCCGGCTGTCAGAAAGCACATTATTTGCTAATTCACCTGAGTTGGATCCTCTTCGCTGTCTGATGGGACTGGACCTGAATATTGGAACGGAGGAAGACATTTGTCGGAGCGGAAGAGTATGTCGGTAAATTCGGTTCCGTTGATTATTGTTGCATTTGCCATCCTGGTTCCTACACCGACGCTACCACTTCTTCGGCGACTGGCACCGCAGCTGACCTGGGGTAGCCTGGGGAGCTGCTGAAACTTGAACCCGAATGGTTGTTCCACGACCGTGTGTGCCGATGTTGTGTCCGCTTGACGGCATAAGCCCAGTCCCTGCCATCGAAATTTATAGGACGTGTGCAGACGTATCATTGTTGAGCTGGATCTAGGCCGTCCTATTCAGAGAACATACAGGAAACTGTATCTGCGCCGTGGTGATTCCACTTGGGGCGTCAACCGCCTGGGACATCAGAGCTTGTGCTTGGTGTAGGATACTGCCGTTTATTGGTGCTGGGAGTCCCTTACAATACGTTACTGATTTTAGAGCTCGCCATTCGATGTTAAAATTGTGTTGGCCCAGCATGTCCAACCCCCTATATATTACTATCACTTGCTATCAGATTTAAGGGTGTCGGAATTTTGTCGATAAATTGAATTCTACGACTTTTTGGTGTTCATTTCTTGTTTACCCCCAAAACTAAACTCACCGACTTGATAACTCGACGGTAACAAAAATTGGTGATCCATAAGCAAGGAATTGTTTAGCCACGTAACTTAAAATCATGATCATAAAACATGAAACCAAAGGACCAAACAAGACGAGAGAATAAGTGATCGCCTTTGCTCTTCAAATCTAATTCTGTAGATCTGAGAAGAATACAATAGCTGACCAACAGATATTCTTCAAGAAAGAAAACAAAACGAGAATAGTGAAGGTATGCAGATGTTTTACTAGACATCTTGACGCTATCTTTAAACTCTCAGGCTACGACACTCGAGGATACGCGGTATTATTATCAAACTGAGAAGGTGTATACATTGACGGAAGGAACGTGAGAATGCTTATGAAGTATCAATTAAATTTGTAACAACGCTTTGGTCTCACATTCCTTCTTGTGTTGAAAGCTAATCTGTGCATTATTTACAAGCGTTATTAAGTTTATCCGCCTGAACATAAAAAGGATCATCATCTCACCATAAAAGTCAGGCCTTGCCGCGGCAGCCATAAATTTGTTTGCGTGCTAATCAGTTTAACTCTGTGCAATACATGCAGTTCACAGTTTTCAATAAGCTCTTGAAGTAAGAGTATCTTGGTCGTCCCCTCTCTCTCTCTGTCCCCAGCATTTCTTCCTTCAAGGACGTTCCAAAATGATTTGTTATGCTAAAGAACATGGTCAAGGTTCTTTACTTTCGTTTTCCCGATAATCTTAATGAGACTTCTCTTTTCTTCTACCCCTTTCAACAATTGGTTATTGCTTTCCATCGTCCTCCAACTCGACCTATATAGTCTCCTCCACATACCAGTTCAGCGGTTCCTATTCTTTCTTTTTCTTGCCATTCTAACGTCCACCCTGTTCTACCGTACAAAAACACATTCCGAATAAAAGGTTTCAAAAAGACCTTCCGCGTTCTTATGCTTTTATGCTTCTTAGTCATTAATTGTCTCTTATCTAGGAGAGTATTATTCGTCATCGCCACTCTTTTTTTTCCTTTTTTATAGATATACTAGCAAGATACCCGTGCTTCGCTACGGTATTATACTGAAATTTATAATTGAATGTTGTTTTAGATATATAATCAGCAGAAATTCGCAATCTGAATCGTTTTCTGCGAGAATCCGCCAAAATTCGCAATCTGACTCGTTTTCTAATAGATTATGGCAAGTTTCCTCCCATTTTTCAATCTTTATTTCCAGCAATCGATTTCGTACTTCTCGGGCTAGGTCCAGGTATTCCACCCTGTCAGTTGGGTCCCTAAATCTTTGCCATCTTTTCTTATAAGCATTTTTAATATGGAACAAATCCTTCAGGAGATCCGGCGTGGTGTCGTCTTGGGTGCCTTGGCGGTACTGAACCCGCGGCCAGACTGCATTCTTAGTCATTACCCGTCCAGGACCCGTTTCCACCGCGGTCCGCACATTTGACGACGGTCCAGAATATTATTATTATTATTATTATTATTATTATTATTATTATTATTATTATTATTATTATTATTATTATTATTATTATTATTATTATTATTATTATTATTATTATTATAGATGTTCTGGACTCCACAGCAAGATGCAAGACCGCTACTTGGCGGTAAATTACATCTGCTGCCATTGTTATTGTTGAGAATGTGACCAGCACCAATGTCGCGCGTAGGCAAGTGTGCGGGATTTCTGGCGATACGAATGACATACTTCCGTGCATTATTGACCTTATTATAGAGGTGAACAATTGGACGGTCAATCTCATTCCTATCGTTTATTTCAAATGTGTTTAAATTTTTATTCATATGCCAGGAGAATCTACTGTAACATAAGAACGTTCTCCGAAGAAAAAGTTGGCTGCTGAAAACGAACCCAGTAAAGATTAAAAAGATCGGCTTATGATCAGAATAAGTACATCGAAAATATACAGCCTGTTTCCAGTCATTCGACAGGGTCAGGAATGGAATGAATAAAGCCCCATCTAGCGGCGACAGTAGGAATTGTGCCGGCTGCCGAAGCACTCCTCTGGGGCAATGATCGATGAATGACAAATGAAATGAAATATTGGACTGTGTTGCTGGAATGAATGATGACAGGGAAAAGCGAAGTATCCCGAGAAAAACCTGTCCCGACTCCGTTTTGTCCAGCACGAATGTCACATGGAGTGACCGGGATTTGAACCACGGAACCCAGCTGTGAGAGGCAGGCGCGCTGCCGCCTGAGAAACGGAGGCTCCTTATAAGTACATTATGAACAGCAAAATCAATTGGTCTCACCTCCTTTTACACCCCACAGCCGTTAAGTTTATTTACCCCCCCCCCCAAAAAAAAATTAAAAGAAGGAGTGTTTCTTTATGTTTAAAGGAGATTCCAAACCCCAATGTTCACGTCTATTACCTTGAGTTTTGAGATATAAGTATCCCCACAAAAATAATTCGCTTTTTTTACTTCCTTTCACACTTCTCCCCCCCCCCCTTAAGTGAATTTTCCGGCAAAAATACTTGTTTCTTTAATAGTAAAGGATCTTCTAAATAGCAATTATCACGACTCTAACTTCTTTAGTTTTTGATTTATGTGTCCTCATGAAAGGAATTCAACTCCTTTCCACTCCCGCCCCCCAAGATGGTTTCCTCCACAAAACGCGTATTTCTTTGTTTTTAAAGGAGATCAAAATACCAATTTTCACGTCCGTAACAACTTTAGTTTTTATTAGATGTATGTATTCTCATACAATTAAGTCAATTAGAATTCTTCCCCCGCCCCCTTTCATTGGATTTTCCGAGAATACGCGTTTCTTTACTTTTTAAGGAGATCCCATATACAAATTTTTAGTTCTGTAATATATTCAGTTTATGAGATATATGTATCCTCATTAAAGACATTCAACCCATTATTCACCCTCTTACACCCCTCCTATTGGGATTTACAGAAAACGAAATAATACTTATTCCTTTACTTTTAAAGGAGATTCTAAATACCAATTTTTACATCTGTAAACTTTTAAAGTTTTAAGATATAGACACATTCATTTTAAAAATTCACCCCCCTTTTCACCCCCCATTATCCGGATTTTTCAAAAACGAAAATATACGTGTTTCCTTATTTTTTAAGTGGATCCCCAATACCAATTTTCAGGTCTGTAATATCTTCAGGTTCTGAAATATAAGTAGCCTCGTTAAAGGCATTCAACCCCTTTTTCACCCTTTTCCACCCTTCCTATCGGAATTTTCCGAAAACAAAAAAAAACGTGTTTCTTTATTTTTAAAGGAGATTCTAAATACCATATTTTACATCTATAAACTTTAAACGTTTTGAGATATAGATACACTCATTTTAAAAATTCACCCCCCTTTTCACCCCCATTATTTGGATTTTCCAAAAACAAAAAAATACGTGTTTCTTTATTTTTAAAAGAGATCAAAGGTACCAATTTTCAGGTCTGTAATATCTTCAGTTTCTGAGATATAAGTATCCTCATTAAAGGCATTCAATCCATTTTCACCCCTTTTCACCCCTCCTATTGGGATTTTCCGAAAACAAAAAAATACGTGTTTCTTTGTTTTTAATGAAGATTCTAAATACCTATTTTTACATCTGTAAACTTTAAAAGTTTTGAGATATAGATGCACTGTTTTTAAAAATTCACCCCCCTTTTGACCCTCCTATTAATTGGATTTTTCAAAAACAAAAAAATACGTGTTTCTTTGTTTTTAAAAGAGATCAAAAGTACCAATTTTCAGGTCTGTAATATCTTCAGTTTCTGAGATATAAGTACCGGTATTCTGATTAAAGGCATTCAACCCCCTTTTTTACCGTTTTTCACCCCTCCTATTGGGTTTTTCTGAAAACAAAAAAATACGTATTTCCTTATTTTTAAAGGAGATTCTAAATACCAATTTTTACATCTGTAAACTTTCAAAGTTTTGAGATATAGATACACTCATTTTATAATTCCAACCCCCTTTTCACCCCGTTAGCGAAGGAATATCCAAAAATCCTTTCTTAGCGAGCACCTACATCTTAATATGAATCTATGCCCAAAATTTCATTTCTTTATGTCCAGTAGTTTTGGCTCGGCGATGATGAATCAGTCAGTCAGTCAGTCAGTCAGTCAGTCAGGACAAGTTATTTTATATATATATATTTGCGTTTTCGAGAATGATCACGGTTTGCTAACTCGATTTTGTTCTGGGCTCTTGATGTTTGTTACAGCTTTGTCACCCCACCGACGGAAAAATGTAACAGCTGTTAATACTGTATATAGACAACTGTTTCTTGTTTCAGGGTTGCTGCCAAGGTCTTCTTCGGATCCGGAGCCGAGACTTGACTTAGGTGGACTGGTGGGGAAACTTGGAGGAGGCAGTCTTCAGGGAATATTGGGCGGTCTTGGTGGCAGTACTTTGGAAGGTGAGTTTTCCTATTAGGCATTGGACATTACAATCTACTGAGAGCCAATGAGCGTAACTATCGGCAAATTATAAGAACCACAATCGCGCTCTCTCTGTAATTGTTTGAATAGACACTAATTCATTTTCGTAGGTAGCAATCAAGTGGTGGTTAATGTGATTAGCTGTCACCCCTGGAGGCCCGGGTTCGATTCCCTGCTCTGCCACGAAATTTGAAACGTTGTACGATGATGAGAATTTTGTCCCCTCAGCCTCGAGGAGTCATCTGAGTAGCGGGGGTTTCGACTCATATCTCATCCATTCTCGGCGTAATTTTCCATAGTTTTCCCACTTCTCCTCCAGGCAAATGCCGGGATGGTAATTAACTTAAGGCCACGGAATTTCCTTCCCTCTTTCTTGTCTATGCCTTCCAATAATACCATCCCCGATATGGCCCCTCTTCAGCATAGCATGTTAGTCCGACTGGGCTGGATATTGGTCCTCCTTCCCAATTGTATCCATAGCCCAGTGTTTCACACACCAGGACACTGTCCTTGAGTCGTTAGAGGTTTAATTCCTGACTGAATCCGAGGGAAGAACAACACTGGACGTTAAACGGATTAACAAAGGAAGAAAGAATGAAAGAAAGGAAGAAAGAAAGAAGGAAAGAAAGAAAGAAAGAAAGAACAGTAGCAATCAAGTCAATAGTTTCATGTTGAGAAGTGTACACAGTAGTTTTTCTCTCTAGTTTCTTGTTTTTATTTTATTATTATTTGAGTTCGCTGATCATTTTAAAAAGTGATCATTTCATGTAGTTGTATTCTTGTACTGAGGAGTACCGGGTTCGACCCCCACTGTCAAACATTGCGAAATTCCAAAATCTAGGTGACCTTCATTCATTTTGTTAATTGATATTTGCTTGTGTCAGGTTTTGACACTCCGATTAAAATAAGTTATTTCTTTGTTAAGTAATGTTCTAGTTGTATTATTTGCAAAACGTTAGTTACAGTTTTCGCAAACGTAAACACATATTTGTATTGATCAGTGTTTCTGTCAGTCAGTGAAACTAAAAATATCTGATTGCTTTTATCGGCTTTAAGGCAACCAGTTATATCTAAATGAACCTTAGTGACAATTAGGTTAGATTAGCTTACATGTTCGTTACCCCACCGTCATAAAGAAATAACAGGCGTTAATACTGTATTGAGACAGCAGATTCTTGTTTCAGGGGTGCTGCCAAGAGCTCTTTCAGATCCGGAGCCAAGATTTGACTTAGGTTCATTGCTGGGCGCAGGCGGACTTGGGCAATTATTGGGCGGTCTTGGTGGCCGTTCTTTGGAAGGTGAGTTGTCTCAGTAGGGATTGGTCTTTATAATCTACTGAGTGTCAATGAGCGCGACTTTGGAAAAATTGTTAGAAGCGCAATCGCGCTCTCGCTGCAATTCCTTGAATACATGCAAATTATTATTCTTAGATAGCAATCAAGTCATTATAATCTACTGCAATCCGTGCAATAAGAACACAATATAGTTACAGGGTATGTAACACGTTTAAGTAAATAGAAAAAAATAATTAGTCTGAAACACTCGTGTAATCGGAATGATCATACGAATCATTCATACAAGGCTCTTTTACTATTTGTACAAACTCGTCCATTATATCTGAACGTTTGGCCTTGGCAGGAGCACGGTTATTAGCAATATATGCATGAGAGGTGATCAGCAATATATGAATTAAATCCATGCTTGTTATGATTTTCATGTAAAGAGTTATCTATATTTTCTGCTGTCTTTATTCCTTGGCTTCCTTTGCTTCATCTGAAAGCTGACCTATTCGAACGCTAATATATCTTCTCTGACATAGTACTTTGTGCATATTTACGGACATGTGCAGGAGTACAATTTGCAAGGAGCGTACTTACTCAGTTTGTCCGCATCAGCTGCGAAACCACAACTTGGGCGTTTAAATTATGTGAAATCACTTGATTAAGTCTCCAATTACCTCAGCTATTTCTGACGATTTATCAGCATCTTTAAAACTTGCAGCTGGTATTGATACCATTAGTTTCCTTATTGTTATTTAGGCATATCTGACAATAGCCCAAGCTCACTTCGAAAGTTTCCTTGGAGATATTTGTTTTTCTTTCCGCCATTTGCATCCGATTTTTCTTTGCCGCATAGCTGCCGTGCTTTTTACTAACATATACGAAGTGTATAGAATACATTCTAAACAATGTATCCAAGAATGAAGTGGTGAGAGTCCAAAAAAAAAAAAAATTAATATACATTTTTCTGAAAGACAACACCTACTTTTTGTTCCACATAAATTATATGTTTGCGTAAACGCACATTACAATACAGATTTAAATACTGCGCCGTCAATCGTACAAAATATAATCTTAGACCTAGCAATAAATTCCTGTCCACCTACAGAAACTCAAAAGTTAAACCTCTTTATAAATGATAAAATGCACACTAGAAGGTTATGTGAAAGCTACAGTGTAAGAAAAGATGGAAAATAGGGGAAAAGGGCAGCGTAGAGAAATAAGAGATAAAATTACCAAAAAATGGGTAAAAAATGTTCTAGAAAAATGCCTCCTTTCTCAACTAGAGAGAAAATCCCACAGTGTGGTACATTCCCGAAAAGCTTTAATTTACCCTATTGGAAAAGGTACTCACCCAAAAATCCTAACACTGCCTTATAACCGTAAGTAACGCGTCACGCTCTTCATAAGATGTGCACGATTCCAATTGTCACTGGAACTGTCATCAATCAGCCTAGGGACCTCGAAAACTATGGAATCAGCACTCCTCTTGGTCATTCTGGACATTTTATTTTTCACCCCTTTTGAATCCTTATTCCAATGGAAGCTGAAATTTGACTGAAGCAGCATCCAGACTGCCACACTTCATCTCAGCGACACAGAATACTATAGATTCGTCACCATTATCGATTATTTTTATGTCATCCACTCCCCTAGTCCACCGAGTTTGCTTGAGAGCTATGCTGGAACTTACTCATAGACATCTATAATCTCGGTACGATTTTGCATTTTCTTTTTCACCCCAGCGCCTAGAAATAATTACACGATTGTACCGATAACATTAGTTGGACCAAATGGCGAACAAGTGAAAATCAAGGAAAAACATAGTTAAAATTTTGGCCGGGTCTACATGATTCATGAGAACAACGCCGCTAAATGAATATGCCGATATCCCCAATGGGGTTGCAATTACGATCGTCCAATAAGCTATTCCTCGATAAAAGAAAATCGCGCTAGTTTCAATCCATTATATACACATATTTATATATTCCTAATCTTATATACTACACTGCTTCTACTGACAGACCGTTCTGTCGCAGTTGGATCAGCACTGAAGCTGGCTTCGCTTAAAAATTCTGGCCTAAATTGAAATGCAAATCCTTTACACAAAATTGACACAAAACATGGACAACGAGCAAGGAAATAAACACAGAAACACATGACAAATAAAAATTAACAAACAATACATTCTGGAAACAAAGGCAAAATCACTGGATAACTGAAAATAAAACATACAGGGTAAACACTTCTTCATAATTGAGGTCACGAAATGCATGACCCAGTCCAAGCTTTGGCCTCACAAATCTCGCCTTTCTGTCGCAGCGGTCGGTCCTACTTTCACTTTCGCTGGTAGTCAGCTGTAACGTCGCAGGAATTCTGCCTAGCAGAGAGTTAACAGACCGAACGGGTGGCCATTCATAAAAGGAGCTCTGGGTGTGTACTTTCATTCTCAGTGGTACTAAGCGAGCCGTCTTTCACATTACAAGGGAAGGTTTGTCTCTGCTTATAACTGCTGCCTCCCTCCACAAAACTAGTTACTTTACCCATTCATGAAAATATTCTGTCTTAACAGAAACACCAAACCCACCAACCTGGGCCCAATGTTTGGGAAGCCAGGCTCTGCCTGTCCCAAGTCAGAACAAAGGGCCAGTAATAGAGGAGTAACACCTCTTTAAAAATCCTTGGTCCAGCTGACCCGGCTGGTAGTCCCAAGTAAGGCTCCCTTGCCAGGGTAGCGGTGAAGACCTCAACGGCAGTGAAGGCGGAGAAGATGGACTTCGGAACGGTGGAACTGACGGACGAGGCAACCCTCCTATGCGGGGAAAATAGAACAGGAACTGCTGCCTTGTAGTCAGAAGTGGGAACTTCAAAGGCTAAGGGAAGAAACCCCGACAGAAAATCAGTAGGCCTGGCTACTTAGAAGGCAGCCCCTTCACCATGCTTTGGGTGCGGAAGGCCAATAACCTACACGTCCGATATTAACATATTACAGAAACATCAATGAATAGAAACCGGATGGATAAAATGGATTTGACTTTTAGCATGAAATCGGACACGAGAATTGGAATGTGGAATGTACAGACAATGTGGCAGGCAGGAAGATTGGCTGAAGTATCTAGGGAGATGAAGCGATACATGTTGGACATACTAAGCTTGAGTGAGATGAGATGGACTGGGTTCGGTGAGGTAAAGACCCAGGAAGGGGTAATAGAAATGAGAATGGTGAAAGACTTATTGAATTTTGTAGCAACCACAGGTTGGTGCTAGGAGGCACTACTTTCCCTCATAAGAAATGCCATAAAGTGACGTGGGTTTCCCCTGACCATAGAACGGAGAATCGGAGATCGACCATTTCACTATCAGCAAGACATGGTGAACCAACCTTTTGGATGTGAGGAACAAGAGGGGGGCAGATGTGGGAAGTGACCATCACTTAGTAGTAGCTACGCTCCGACTGAAGATTGCAACTACTAGGCACATTCATCAGAAGAGGAGGATAAAGTATAACTGGGATAAACTGAAGGATAAGGAGGTGCAACAATATTTGTCACTAGAATAAAGTAATCGATTCCAACAGCTAAGAGAGGAAGAAGGACGGGATATTGAACATAATTGGAAGAGCATAGAGAGTACCTACATTAATACCTGTGGAAAGGTCTTAGGCAAAAGGGAGAGAGGAAGAGAGGAATGGATTATTTCTGAGACCTGGGAGGTGGACTTCAGCAATTATTGGGCGGTCTTGGTGGCCGTACTTTGGAAGGTGAATTTCCCTATTAGGCATTGCTAATTACAATCTACTGAGAGCCAATGAGCGTGACTATCGGCAAATTGTAAGAACCACAATCGCGCTCTCTCTGCAATTGTTTGAATAGACAGTAATTCTTTTTCGTAAGTAGCAATCAAGTCCGATTTTGTCGTGTAGTTTTTAGTGAGATTAGCTGTCACCCCCGGAGGCCCGCGTTCGATTCCCGTCTCTGCCACGAAATTTGAAACGTTGTACGATGATGGCAACGGGGTCCCCTCAGCGTCGAGGAGTCATCTGAGTAGAGGGGATTTCGACTCATATCTCATCCATTCTCGACGAGATTTTCCATGGTTTTCCCACTTCTCCTCCAAGCAAATGCCGGGATGGTAATTAATTTAAGGCCACGGACGTTTCCTTCCCTCTTCCTTGTCTATGCCTTCCAATATTACCATCCCCGTCATTGCCACTCTTCAGCATAGCGTTTTAGGCCGACTGGGCGGGATATTGTTCCTCTTTCCCAGTTGTATCCATGGCCTAGTGTTTCACACACCAGGACACTGTCCTTGAGTCGTTAGATGTTTTATCCCTGACTAAATCCGAGGGAAGAACAACAATGGACGTTAAACGGATTAACAAAAAGAATGAATGAAAGAAAGAAGGAAAGAAAGAAAGAAAGAAAGAACGATAGCAATCAAGTCAATAGTTTCATGTTGAGAAGTGAACACAGTAGTTTGTCTCTCTAGTTTGTTGTTTTTATTTTATTATTATTTGAGTTCGCTGTTCATTTTAAAAAGTGATCATTTCATGCAGTTGTATTCTTGCACTCAGGAGTACTGTGTTCGACCCCCACTGTCAAACATTGCGAAATTCCAAAATATAGGTGACCTTCATTCATTTTGTTCATTGATATTTGCTTGTGTCAGGTTTTGACACTCCGATTAAAATAAGTTATTTCTTTGTTAAGTAATGTTCTAGTTGTATTATTTGCAAAAAGCTAGTTACAGTTTTCACAAACGTAAACACATATTTGTATTGATCATTGTTTCTATCAGTCAGTGAAACTAAACTTATCTGATTGCTTTTATCGGCTTTAAGGCAGCCAGTTACATCTAAACGAGCCTTAGTGACAATTAGGTTAGATTAGCTTACATGTTCGTTACCCCACCGTCATAAAGAAATAACAGGCGTTAATACTGTATATAGACAGCAGATTCTTGTTTCAGGGGTGCAGCCAAGAGCTCTTTCAGATCCGGAGCCAAGATTTGACTTAGGTTCATTGCTGGGCGGAAGCGGACTTGGGCAATTATTGGGCGGTCTTGGTGGCCGTTCTTTGGAAGGTGAGTTGTCTCAGTAGGGATTGGTCTTTATAATCTACTGAGTGTCAATGAGCGCGACTTTGGCAAAATTGTTAGAAACGCAATCGCGCTCTCGCTGCAATTCCTTGAATACATGCAAATTATTATTCTTAGATAGCAATCAAGTCATTATAATCTACTGCAATCCGTGCAATAAGAACACAATATAGTTACAGGGTATGTAACACGTTTAAATAAATAGAAAAAAATAATTAGTCTGAAACACTCGTGTAATCGGAATGATCATACGAATCATTCATACAAGGCTCTTTTACTATTCGTACAAACTCGCCCATTATATCTGAACGTTTGGCCTTGGAAGGAGCACGGTTATTAGCAATATATAGATGAGAGGTGATCAGCATTCTATGAATTAAATCCATGCTTGTTATGATTCTTCATGTAATGAGTTATCTATATTTTCTGCTGTCTTTATTCTTTGGCTTCCTTTGCTTCATCTGGAAGCTGACCTATTTGAACGCTAATATCTCTTCTCTGACATAGTACCTTGTACATATTTACGGACATGTGCAGGAGTACAATGTGCAAGGAGCGTACTTACTCAGTTTGTCCGCATCAGCTGCGAAACCACAACTTGGGCGTTTTAAATTATGTGAAATCACATGATTAAGTCTACAATTACCTCAGCTATTTCTGACGATTTATCAGTATCTTTAAAACTTGCAGCTGGTATTGCTACCATTAGTTTCCTTATTGTTATTTAGGCATATCTAACAATAGTCCAAGCTCACTTCGAAAGTTTCCTTGGAGATATTTGTTTTTCTTTCCGCCATTTGCATCCGATTTCTCTTTGCAGCATATCTGCCGTGCTTTTTACTATAGGCCTATATACGAAGTGTAGAGAATACATTCTAAACAACGTATCCAAGAATGAAGTGGTGAGAGTCCAAAAAAACAAAAACAAAATTCATCTACTTTTTTCTGAAAGACAACATCTACTTTTTGTTCCACATAAATTATATGTTTGCGTAAACGCACATTAGAATACAGATTTCAATACTGCGTCATCAATCGTACAAAATATCATCTTAGGCCTAGCAGTAAATTCCTTTCCACCTACAGAAATTCAAAAGTTAAACCTCTTTATAAATGATAAAATACACACTAGAAGGTTATGTGAAAGCTACAGTGTAAGAAAAAATGGAAAATAGGGGAGAAGGGCACCGTTGAGAAATAAGAGATAAAATTACCAAAAAATGGGTAAAAGTGTTCTAGAAAAAATGCCTCCTTTCTCAACTAGAGAGAAAATCCCACACTATGGTATATTCCCGAAAAGATTTAATTTACCCTATTGGAAAAGGTACTCACCCAAAAATCCTAACACTGCCTTATAACCGTAAGTAACGCGTCACGCTCTTCATAAGATTTGCACGATTCCAATTATCACTGAAACTGTCATCAATCAGCCTAGGGACCTCGAAAACTATGGAATCAGCACTCCTCTCGGTCATTCTGGACATTTTCTTTTTCACCCCATCTGAATCCTTATGTCAATGGAAGCTGAAATTTGACTGAAGCAGCATCCAGAGTGCCACACTTCATCTCAGCGACCCAGAATACTATAGATTCGTCACCATTATCGATTATTTTTTATGTCATCCACTCCCCTAGTCCACCGAGTTTGCTTGAGAGCTATGCTTTAACTTACTCATAGACATCTGTAATCTCGGTAGTTTTGGGCATTTTCTTTTTCACCCCTTGCCACATTACCCACATGCCGATTGGGTAGGGGGATTTGAACTTGGACTTAAACAACATCCGGAGCGTCAATATTCATCTCAGAGACCCAAAACATTATGGATTCTACATTAATATATTTCTTTCTGTTATTTTTGTATTTTACCCCATCCCCCTTTCACCCCAGCGCCTAGAGCGGTGCTTTACACACATAACATTGTTTACCATGTAGTATGTCATATTGAACCGTTCCTATCAAATAAGCATAAATATGCCAGGCTAAGTCGATGAGCTCGCGGTACGTTCGGTCAAAAATGGGCGTGAGAACTAAAGCTAACTTGCTAAGAAGTAAATACCAATGGTATATGAATGGGAAACAGTATCATATAGAGTGAATGAGAAGCAAATTCGGGGCTAAAATAGATTTAATTAACTAAGCACATGATAAATTTATCCATACTAAACGAAAATCAGAGATAAAAAGCAATGCAAATTAGACTCAAATTGTCATTCAAATTACAAGTATGTGCTGAGCACATCAGAAATAATTACACGATTGTACCAATAACATTAGTTGGACCAAATGCCGAACAAGTGAAAATCAAGGAAAAACATAGTTAAAATTTTGGCCGGGTCTACATGTTTCATGAGAACGACGCTGCTAAATGAATATGCCGATATCCCCAGAGGGGTTGCAATTACGATCGTCCAATAAGCTATTCCTGGTTAAAAGAAAATCACGCTAGTGTCAATCCATTATATACACATATATATATATTCCTAATCTTATATACTACACTGCTTCTACTGACAGACCGTTCTGTCGCAGTTGGATCAGCACTGAAGCTGGCTTCCCTCAAAAACTCTGGCCTAAATTGAAATGCAAATCCTTTACACAACATTGACACAAAACATGGACAACGAGCAAGGAAATAAACACAGAAACACATGACAAATAAAAATTAACAAACAATACATTCTGGAAACAAAGGCAAAATCACCGGATAACTGAAAATAAAACATACAGGGTAAACACTTCTTCATAATTGAGGTCACGAAGTGCATTACCCAGTCCAAGCTTTGGCTTCACAAATCTCGCCTTTCTGTCGCAGCGGTCGGTCCTACTTTCACTTTCGCTGGTAGTCAGCTGTAACGTCGCAGGAATTCTGCCTAGCAGAGAGTTAACAGACCGAACGGGTGGCCATTCATAAAAGGAGCTCTGGGTGTGTACTTTCATTCACAGCGGTACTAAGCGAGCCGTCTTTCACATTACAAGGGAAGGTTTGTCTCTGCTTATAACTGCCGCCTCGCTCCACAAAACTAGTTACTTCTCCCATTCATAAAAATATTTTGTCTTAACAGAAACACCAAACCCACCAACCTGGGCCCAATGTTTTTGAAGCCAGGCTCTGCCTGTCCCAAGTCAGGACAAAGGGCGAGTGATAGAGGAGTAACACCTCTTTAAAAATCCTTGGTCCAACTGACCCGGCTGGTAGTCCCATGTAAGGGTCCCTTGCCAGGGTAACGGTGAAGACCTCAAGGGCAGTGAAGGCGGAGAAGATGGTCTTCGGAACGGTGGAACTGACGGACGAGCTAACCCTCCTATGCGGGGAAAATAGAACAGGAACTGCTGCCTTGTAGTCAGAAGTGGGAACTTCAAAGGCTAAGGGAAGAAACCCCGACAGAAAATCAGTAGGCCTGGCTACTTAGAAGGCAGCCCCTTCACCAGGCTTTGGGTGCTGAAGGCCAATAACCTACACGTCCGATATTAACATATTACAGAAACATCAATGAATAGAAGCCGGATGGATAAAATGGATTTGACTTTTAGCATGAAATCGGACACGAGAATTGGAATGTGGAATGTACAGACAATGTGGCAGGCAGGAAGATTGGCTGAAGTATCTAGGGAGATGAAGCAATACAGGTTGGACATACTAGGCTTGAGTGAGATGAGATGGACTGGGTTCGGTGAGATAAAGACCCAGGAAGGGGACACGCTGCTGTACTCAGGAAGGGAAGAAGAAAAGGGAGGGGGTGTTGGATTACTGATCACTCAAAAGACAAGGGAGAGTGTGATAGAATGGTACCCAGTCTCAGAAAGGATTCTAGTAGCTCGATTTGCATCAATAGTAAGACCAATTACCGTGGTGCAGTGTTATGCACCAACAGAGGCAGGAGAAGAAAAAGAAAAAGAGCAATTTTATGGTCAGCTACATCGAACCCTGTTAAAGGCAAAGAAAAGGGATATTATTGTCGTGATGGGAGACCTGAATCCGAAAGTTGGCAATGATAACCAAGGAGTAGAAAATATAATGGGAAACATGGTATAGGTAATAGAAATGAGAATGGTGAAAGACAAATTGAATTTTGTAGCAACCACAGGTTGGTGATAGGAGGCACTATCTTCCCTCATAAGAATAGCCATAAAGTGACCATAGAACGGAGAATCGGAGATCGAACATTTCACTATCAGCAAGACATGGTGAACCAACCTTTTGGATGTGAGGAACAAGAAGGGCCAGATGTGGGAAGTGACCATCAGTTAGTAGTAGCTACGCTCCGACTGAAGATTGCAAGTACTAGGCACATTCATCAGAAGAGGAGGATAAATATAACTGGGATAAACTGAAGGATAAGGAGGTGCAACAATACTTTTCACTAGAATTGAGTAACCGATTCCAACAGCTAAGAGAGGAAGAAGGACAGGATATTGAACATAATTAGAAGAGCATAGAGAGTACCTACATTAATACCTGTGAAAAGGTCTTAGGCAAAAGGGAGAGAGGAAGAGAGGAATGGATTACTTCTGAGACATGGGAAGCCGTGAATCAAAGGAAGGAATGTAAGAAAAGAGTCAATACCGCAAGAACACAAGAAGAGAAGGCACAAGCTAGAACTGACTTTAATGAGCTTAACAAAATAGTGAAGAGGAGATTTGGACGTGATAAACGAGCATTTATCAATAATATTGCAACACAAGCTGAGACGGCAGCACAAAACAATGATAGCAAGACCCTTTACCACATTACTAAGAGACTAACAGGGAAGCTTTCTAGATCTGACAGGCCAGTGAAAGCCCAAGATGGGAGATTATTGTCCACACAAAAAGAACAGCTATAAAGATGGAGAGAACACTTTCTGGAGATCTTGAATCGTGAAACAATCGAGGAAGGAGAGACGGAGGTGATGACCGTAGAAGAGCAGGAAGATGTTGCTATCAGTACAGAACCGCCATCAAGAACAGAGATCCAAAGGGCCATTAAACAACTAAAGAATGGCAAACCGGCAGGTATGGACAATATCACACCGGAGGCCTTGAAAGTGGATGTGGGTACTTCAGTCGAGATTCTGTTCCCACTTTTCAAGAAGATTTGGGAAGAAGAGAAGATCCCCACAGATTGGAAGAAAGGATTGTTGATTAAGCTTCTGAAGAAAGGAGATTTATTAGAATGCGATAACTGGAGAGGGATTACCCTCCTTTCGATACCAAGTAAGGTACTCTCACGAATAATTTTAGAAAGGATCAAAAATCGAATTAACTCAAGGCTGAGGAAAGTACAAGCAGGATTTAGAGAAGGTTACTCCTGTACAGACCAGATCAACACACTGCGCATAATTATAGAACAATCCACGGAGCTGCAGTCGTCACTGTATCTACTATTTGTAGACTTTGAAAAGGCATTTGATAATGTAATGAGGAGGAAGATGTGGAAAGCCATGAAAGAGTTTGGGATTCCAAAGAAAATTATAAAGATAACCCAAGAAATGTATGGGAACTACACATGCCAAGTCTTACATCAGGGGATGTTGTCTAAGCCCATCCCAGTAAACACAGGAGTTAAGCAAGGAAGTTTGCTGTCACCTATACTATTTCTGATGGTGCTGGATCTTATGATGAAGAAGGCAGTGAATCGCCGAAGAGGAATTCAATGGGGACTGACTGGCAGGTTGGAAGACTTGGACATTGCGGATGACTTATGTTTGCTAGCCAACGGTTTTAAGGATATGGAAGCAAAGCTGAATGATTTAAAAACCGAAGCATCAGAGGTGGGATTGAAGATAAATGGAAAGAAAACCAAGGTGATGCGCTATAATAACCGAAACAAGGCACTATTATTTTTAGGAAACCAAGGGATCGAACAAGTCAACCAGTTTTGCTACCTGGGCAGTATAGTCACCCCCTGAGGGAGGAACTATAGAGGACATAGGAAATAGAATAAATAAGGCTAAAGGAGCATTTGCAATGCTGAGACCAATCTGGAAAACAAGGGAACTTAACACCTATACCAAATACAAATGTCAAGTCAGTACTGCTCTATGGGTGTGAAACATGGAAGACTAACAAACAACTGATTATTAGACTTCAATCATTTGTGAACAGAAGTTTGTGGAATATCCTGAGGATATGGTGGCCACAAGTAATCTCCAATGAAGAAACTGTGGAAAACCATCAAACACCCACTGATATTAAGATGGGTCGTAGGAAATGGAAGTGGATTATTACGGCGAGATAAAGACAACATAGCAAACAAGCCCTGGAATGGAACCCACAAGGTAGCAGGAGAAGATGCAGACCAAGAAACACATGGAGGAGGAGTGTAATAGCAGAAGGGATGTAGAAAGGAGTGAAGACCTGGATGGAGATCAGGACGATGGCGCAGAACAGAGTCCGGTGGCGGAAGTTCATTGATGCCCTATGCTCCACTTAGGAGAAACAGGAAATAAGTAAGTCAACAGAAACGCCACGCCTTCACATCTCAACATATTGGCCGCAGAATACTCTGTCAATGAAGACGTCAGTCAGGCCTTTTGTACTTACGGAATGGGAGTTCGAATCTCAACTATGTTACTATATTTCCAGGCGTATTCAAGCCCGTTACCTTCTAAGCAACTTTCGCTCATAATTTCCTTTCACAGCAATTTTCACAGGCCTCTTGTCCCTGTTTAAACACCCTTATCATATACTAGGCGATATCTGCCTTTCTTTACACTCATGTTATTCTCCAACTCGGATCGCCTGTCTTCTTTGCTCACTAAAAGACCCTAACTTCTCAACATTGCCTTTGCACTCCTCTGGTAGCCAAAATATACCTGAAAACGCGCTCTTATGTGGTAATAAAAGAAACCTACACTGTCTTGACTCTACTTATCCCTCACAACATTAAGGCCGCATAGCCTCGGTAATGAAGAAGCTACCTTCCTTTTTTACATCTAACAAATTCATCGGAATAGCCTGAAATAAACACAAGTAAACACTCACACTTGTCTCCACCTACTCACAACCCTTTATCCAATACTAATGTAACACAGCAAAAAGAAAAATAAATAAGGGCACTAGCATGCATTTGCACTGGATCACCAACTACGTAATCTAAAATCAAGAATAGCTCAGCTCTAGCGAGCTGACATTTAACATTAGTTTAAAATCTAGATTGGTTGAAACTAAGCGGATTCCTTCTGTCTAAGAACATGCTTAAAAATTGACATTTTCGCTTAGCTTGGTCGATCTCTGCTTT
This sequence comes from Anabrus simplex, assembly GCF_040414725.1. Classification (NCBI taxonomy): domain Eukaryota; kingdom Metazoa; phylum Arthropoda; class Insecta; order Orthoptera; family Tettigoniidae; genus Anabrus; species Anabrus simplex. The sequence goes on along the minus strand of NC_090265.1, from coordinate 1,596,332,496 downwards.
CACACCCTCTATATGGCTGCGACGTCAACGGATCTACACAACCATCATAGCACATTGGATGTGATTACAAAACAGATGAACCACACTAGAAGATATAATCATAGTCCTTGTAGAAAAACACTCCTAGAATAAAGAGATAATTCTACACTTGCTCTATTGTATACGCGCACACTAGTTAAGCAAATAACACTCAACACAAATAATTAGATCAATAAAATATTGAGCTTCATTCAGAGTTTATGTGTCACGGATTAGATCCCGTATCAGTTCGTATACAAGAGCAATTATTGAAACGAACGCACACGATTCATCCGCGAACACTATACGTGACCCAATAACTGTTGGTATATAACAATGTTAATTCAGTTCACGACAATTATAGCTGTCTACGCGGCTACCGTCTTTACCGTCTCTCGTGTTTTGCTCATATGCGGTGCCTACCGCACTTGGCATAATAGCGTTGCGTCACATGGGCAAAGGTAATTGCCACAATAACGGATTTTGCACTCCGGTAATTATAAGACTTAGTTCACACCAGGATGGCGCATTTTTACAGTTTTCAATACAGCTTCACTGTCATTACATTATTGTATTTAGCGTTACTGTTGAAATGGATAACAAAGAATATGGCAGTGATGACTGACGTGGAGACTGCCTTCCGACTGAGAAACGAATAACGAATGACCACGCTTCCCCAGCGACTCCTGGTTTTATAGATTCACTGGTCTTATTCAAAAGAGGGGTTCCCCAGTAGACTATGGCTTGAAGGCTCATCCACTTTCTGGAGACAAAGCCCACGACCATTGGCAAACAGCAATTCAGTATTAGGATTGAAAGTAGCCGAAATATGACCATATATGTCTCTCTAAAATCAACTGCAACTCATTATTCATATCAAAACCGTGGAGCATAGGTTGAATAACAGACTTCACCCGTGTAAAAATAGTAAGTCAGCACTGTGATGAATGAGGTTGGTAATCCGGAAAAATTGTCTTGGGTTTCACCATGACCGTAGACCACGCCTTCTCAGCTCGCGATTGGCTTACTTCAAACTCCCCGCATGTCAGGCGATACTGCGACACTCCCTGCAGACTCGTTCAATCTTTTCAATTAACCTCGCCGTTTCAAAGCTTGGTGCTGACTGTCCTCATTCTCCGCGCGGTCCAGAATGAAACCGTTGGCTAGCCTCTCAAACAGAACCCACAGTGTTGCGCAATATCCAAATAAATATACATGGGACATATATATGTCTCAATATGTGTACCGAGTTTTGTTGAGAGCTATGCATGAACATATACATACATAAGCATAATCTCGGTCATTTTGGACATACTTTTTCATCTCTTCTCAATCACCCTGCCTATGGAGACTGGAATTTGACTCAAAATGGCACTCAGAGTGTTAAAATTCATCTCCGAAATTCAGAAAACTACGGATTCGAGACGAATATTTGTCGTTTTCCATTATTTTTACATGTCACTCCCTCCTAATCCCCGCTTCAAATATGTTAGGGATTTTTCCCACTACAGTATCTTTTTGCAGATAGTAAGTCATATGTGTACCAAATTCGGTTAAAGGATAACCTACACACACACTGTATATCCATATTCTCGATTACTGAAGTTCGGACGTTCTCTTTCACCTCTTCTCAACCTCCATACCAACTGGGGCTGAACTATGACTTAGGCATCCAGAGAGCCAGAGTTCACCTCGGCCACTCTTAAAAGTATGAATTTGATACTAATATCGGTCGTTCTAGTTTGTTTATTTTTACCCCTTCGCCTAGGAGTGCTAGGGGTGTCTTGCGCCCAAGTCGTTTTTTCAGATAGTAAGTCATGTCTACTAAGTTTGGTTGAGAGCTATGCTGGAGCATACACACATTCATCCGTAATTTCTGTCACTTTGGGAACTGTGGATGCTAGATTAATATTGGGCGTTTTATATTATTTGTATACTTCAACCCCTTTCCGACCCCACCCAGAGAGATGCTGTAGGTGTCTTACCCCATAGTGCTTTCGTCCAGACAGCAAGTCGTAAGTGTACCAATTAATGAGTTTAAAATATTTAAACAGATTCTCTTACAAGAAGCTAAAGTGTCACTTAGGTGCTATTATCAATCATTATCGTGATAACAGTATGGAAATGTGGATCCAATAACCATTAAGAGTATCTAGACACATTAAAACTGTCTATGAGTTTTAAAATATTCACAATCATTATATTGGTAAGAGTATGGAAATGTGGATCAAGTAGCAGTAAGTATTTCGGCAGATTCACGCTAGTTATGACTTTAAAATATTCAAGCAGATTCTCTCCTTTCCCTTGCCTACAATCACGCACGTGCGTACCTCGAATATCCGTCCTGTGTTCTTCTGTAGAATCCTTGAGTTAACGTTACAAATGTTACGGTCAGATATTTCTTCATCCGATTCCTAGAAAGGAGGTCGTGTGGTGCCAATATCTCTGTAACGGTTAGTTTTAGGGCCCTAACATATATTTCACGGTCCGTAGGGACTTACTGCGTTTTGTACTTCGCATTGTGAGCTTAAAACGAGCTTTGTCTCGTGGTTGTATGACAAAGTCGATATTTCACCAATATCATCCTCTGTTAATGTGCCAAAGAGCCTAAATCTAGGGCAGGGTTACCCGCAGGGTCCTGAAAGTTATATATATATGAAATTTGGTTCGGATTGGTGGAACGGTATGGATTTGTAGCAGAAGGAACGGACAGACGGACTGAGACATTCTGCTTATTATAGAGAGATTCTGAACTCTTCGCTTCTTGACTATGGCCCTATGCTCATTAATTTATGCACTGTTCGATTCCCATACGTATAAGAAACTGTGACGTTACCAGGTCTATTTCATCTATGAGCACATCTGCCAACTACTCGTGCTTCGCTTTCTTCCGTGCCCTGAACCTCTTCATCCTTTCAGCTGGGGCAATTACTTTGTGAATTTTCGTATTAATTTTAGTCCATCTACGTCCAATGATACCTGATTTTTTCATTTGGACCAGACTTCTTTGCAAATCTACGCTTATATATTTAATCCCAGCGAAAACACACATTTAAACATCTGAATATTTTGTTTCGACGAGCTGTTTTAAGTGTCGAGGTGCCAAAAGTCTGTCACTAAGAAGGTATTTTACTTACTAATAAATTTACATTATTATGGCATTAGCACCATCAAATACCACCGGACTGAGCCGGAATCAAACTCTCCAACTTTGCCCAGAAAGGCATCTCTCTACCGCCTGAGCTACTCAACACGACTGTTGTGCTTATGGTCTTACAGTTAAATAAACCAAAATAATCGGCAGAGTTATCACTATTTTCACGAATCTTATGCCATAACCTTTATTAATATACTTTACAATCGTAAAAGTTTATTTTAACATGAATATTAAATACCCCACCCGTATAAATACGTACTTCTACAGAAGGAATATGAGCATGTCAAGTAAGAATCTAGGAAAATTGTAAATATACTTTAATCTTATATTCCTTCTTGTGTTGAAAGTCAACCTGTGCACTTTGTAAGTTTGTGAATAAGGGCTTAACATACATAATTCTTATGTAAAGAATTATAACTAACTGTTAATATGTTGTAAACAGTTTGTTTCCTATAATAAAAATCTTCCGGGCTATTATGCCGTGGTCCACTCCTCCCTTTTCTTCCAGACGTTTCGATTACTGCTGCGGTAGTCGAAACGTCTGGAAGAAATGAGAGGAGTGGACCACGGCATAATAGCCCGGAGGATTTTTATTATATTGACACCGGCCGTGAAAGCCTTCATACTTTAATTTATCTCCTTTTCCAGGTGTACAGCCAAGATTGGACTTAGGTGGATTGCTGGGCGGTCTTACAGGATCCGGCCTTGGAGGATTATTGGGTGGTGGAGGTGGACAAGGGGGGAAAGCTGCTGGTCTAGATCCAAGTAAGTTGGTTGGTACTTTGGAGGGAGTTAACCTGGACTCAGATACTCTTTCGAAACTTCTCCAAGACAAAGAAATACAAGCTATGGTGACTGGAGTCCTCTCAGGCGCTAGAGCGGCCGACGGTAGCCTGGACCCCGAGAAACTGAAGGGAATATTGCAAAGTTTATAACAGATCCAAGCTCAACCAGATGCACTTCTGTCAAGAAGCAAATTCAAGCTCTACTTGCCGAACTGAGTGAGAAAATTTAGAATATTACACAGCAAGTACTCAATACACCATCGAATAAATAATAATTACATGCAAAATTGTTATTTTCACATTGCGATATTAATGTAAGATTATATAATGTCTTTCTTGTAAGCTGAGAATGGAATATAAATAAATGTGCTTATAAAACATTCATTTCCTTCTATTTGGCCAACTTTAACAATATATAATAAATTATTATGAGCGCGCATGCCGTTACACTGATATACAGTTCCTTTGAACTGTTAAATGTATAAGGCGATGAAAGTTAATGTAGATACTGTATTTTGAATTTTGCTTCCGAGAGCCTCACAGTGTACCATGTGACCTCTCCCCAATGCAGTGTCTTGTGTGACCCAAGGAAGCGGGTTGTCAAGCACTACGTGCAGCCCTATCCCATGGTGTTCAGTCGAGAGACCAGACAAAGGCATGGTTCTTCGAAACCGGTAGCCTTTCGGAAGTTGCAAGATCGGAGATTTTGGATGAATATATGAAATGACAGTACAGGAATATTTTCAGCTAGCTACACTGATATCGGTGCATGGCTGAAAGTAACGGAAAACTAAAGCTGCAAATCTCGAGGAATTGCGCAGCTCTCTCTGTATAATTGAATGAATTCCTCTTGGGCGAAATATTTCGGAGGTAAGTTAGTTTCTCATTCGTATTTCTAGTTACGGACATCAAGATGGTGGGGATGGGTTGATCATCAGGAAGATGGATTCTGTCATTCTGGGAGTCGGAGCGAACAATGTTAGAAGTTTGAATAGATGTAATGTCAACAAGTCTGAAAAGGAAAATAGACACAGTAAATTTAAATACAGTAGGTTGAAGTACATTGGCATGAAGAGCAGAATTTATGCTCAGGTGACTGCAGATATCAAGTCAAAATCGAATATGAGAAATACAGGGATTGGTTTAATAATTTTTAAGAAAATAGGACAATATAAATTCTGATGGAAGACTGGATAAAGTAGTATGCAAGCAAGAGAAGATAAGGAAGGAGAATACGGACCGAAACAACATAATGAAAGAGGTAGGTGGCTGGTAGAATTTCGCATTGACCATAACTTAGTCCTTGCTAACACTTTGTTCAGAAACCACCGGTGACGGCTGCTAGAGACTATAAACGGTATTCCATGTTTCTGATGTACCTTTTTATTGCTAGCGGGTTTACGTTGCACAGACACAGATAGGTCTTATGGCGACAATGAGATATGAAAGGCCTAGGAGTTGGAAGAAAGCGGCCATGGCTCTAATTAAGGTACAGTCCCAGCATTTGCCTGGTGTGAAAATAGGAAACCACGGAAAACCGTCTTCACGGCTGCCGACAGTGGGATTCGAACCCACTATCTCCCGGATGCAAGGTCACAGTCGCACGGCCAACTCGCCCGAGAGTGTGGTCATACTTTCGGTTGTAACTTATCCCATAAGGTCAGTGCGAACTGCGAACTTCAGTGCCTTGCGCAATGCTTAAAACCAGCATGGTGCTCTGAGAGGAAAATTACGCAATAACATACACTGAATTTTAAATATGAATTACAAAATAAGAAAAATTGACCTGTGGACGATAGAAATACGAAATTCATAAGATGTTAACGAATTCATCTTTACGAGTACGTAAATAATTAAAATGATAGTTCATTTTTGCAGTAGACACCTCGACAATCGCTAATTCCACCACATTCAACACGTGAAACCCTTTCATGAAACATAAACTCACCGGGAAAAAATAGTCATCCCTGCAGAAATCATTGCAAGCATAATTTAATACCATGCAACTCCGCCTCTTGAGAACGGTTGGCTGTTGAGAGAGCTCTTGCATTATTGTAGTGATAAAGTAGTGAAAACCTATTGAAATAGCTAAATTTTGTGTATATATGATTCATTTAGTGCTGTTTGTATAGTGGTGTTTAGTGCTTGTTGGTAGAAATTGGGAGTAGTGATATTTATTTAAATTTTGTAACAAGTAATTCAGTTGGTCTTCAGTAAATAACGTTTTCTAGGTTAAGTAGGCTAGCTAGGTGTACCTTGTTTCGAATTTAGGTTTAGGATATACTTTAGGTAATAATATTAACTTTAAAAATATTTGTAAATATCTGTAGGTTCGTTGGTTATACTTACAAAGGCAGATTATCATAAGGAATAGTACCGTAACGTCTGCAGCAACTTCTCCGGTATTTCGAATAGATATCCGTTCAAACTATCGCGAAGGTAATAATTTACTACATTAAAAAACACGATACGCCTGTAAACTTCCATTTAAAAAGAAGTTAAAGAGATTACACGGTAATAGTTAACAGTCGTTGTATTGTTATTGATTATTGTCGCTCCTCATATTCAAATACTGCATTGTTGGCTACAGTCGTGAACAAAGGGTGTAGTGTAGTCAAGTAAATATAAATAAAAATCAGCTGACCTTGTATTCCATTCATTTGTACTTCTGAGTAGGTAGTTAAAGTATCCGTAATTTATATTTCGCTCCGTCGATCTTTCAGTATTTATGAGCGGTTAGCTAATAATAATAAAGTTCATATATCCCAGTAATTGCAGTTCAAGTCCCTGGAGTAGTAGTAGTAGTAGTTTTGATAGAAATATTTGAGAAATTACTGTAGACAATCTCGTATTTTTCAGTAGGCCAAATTAAGGACACTTTTATTCTCCGTCCCGTACAGTAGGGAAAATAATAGTAATCCACCAGCTGTAATAATCACATAACCATATTTCAGTAGAATTGTAGTGAAGATAAGGTATAATATATTAGATAGTATCTTGCCAGTTATATTCGTGTTTTTCTTCGTGTACGGCAATCCTTTCGATACTTAAGCATTTAACCAAACGCAGTGTAGTGTAGATACATTGTAGTATAGATACAGTACATTTAGATAGTGCCGTATCTTGCCTGCTATATTCGTGTGTTATTTTTCGTGTGTATCTATTAGACCGTAATACTAATAATAATTTGTCTAAGCATTTAGCTTCGTTGGTAATCTTTGAGTACAGTAGTTCTTGCAAATTTCATTTCTGTTGTGCTTAGTTTAGTGACATACGGTACGGTACCGGTATCGTAATTAGGATACGTCTGAAAGTAGTTTAAAATTACTGTAGTGTACTGTACAGTAGTATACGAGTAATATCCTATTAGAATTTAGTGTGATTATTTTATTATTGTAAAATATTTGTGTAGTACTGGTGTAGTAGAGGTATCCGTAGAAACTCTAACTAAAATACTGTTGTTGTAATTAGAATAGGCTTAATTGCAGTTTGGAATTGTGTAGTTCTTGTGTAGGCTATTTCGATATTCAGTAATTAACGGCAGTTTTTATCCTGTCAGGGGTTGTAGGATGAAAAAATTAGAGCACGACTAAGTAGTATTGTAGTGTAGTCGTATATTAATTACCTTATTGTTGTGTACTATACCAGACAATATATCCCTCCGTTCATTTATTTTTTGCAAATAAGTTATTATATTTTTAATTTCATTCCTCCCCCCCCCCCCGTAAAGAATGGCTAAGGAGCGCGAGTGTACTTACTGTGGGTGTAGCGATGCATTGAGGGGTATGAGGGAGGAATTGGAAAGTTTGAGGGAGATAATTAGGATTCTCACAGAAGACAGGAAGGAAGATAGGACTCCCTCAAACAATGTACAGGTTACAGTAGGTGTATAAGAGGGAGGGGAAGGAAAGGGAGGAGTTGTAGAAGACAGGTGGTCTAATGTTCTAAGGGGAAGGAGAATGCAGGCTTCTATTCAGGATCAGAATTCAGGACAGGTGTCTGTGCGAAATCGGTACGAGTCACTCCAGGTAGAACAACAGAGGGAAGATGAGGGACAGGGCACTGTTGCTGAGATGTGTGGAAGTAGGAGGAAGGGAAAAGGTAGGAAAGGAAAATGTAGAATAGAGGATAGGAAAAGACAGATGGAACAGGGTCATGGGAAGGAGAAAAGGGAGGAGGAAGTAGCTTCTGCAGCTATCAGGAAAGATAGGGCTGACCAGGAGGGGAGGGGATCAAACGATGTGGGTAGGGTTGAGGCTCTGGTCATAGGAGATTCCATCGTTAGACACGTCGGGAAAGTGTGTGGAGGAAAGGGTACCAGGGTAGAGTGTTATCCAGGAATTAGGTTGAGGCAGATGTTGAGGAAAGTAGAAGAGAGGGAGGAGGGGAAGGAGAAGGTAGTAGTGTTTCACGTTGGTACCAACAACGTAAGGCAAGCTGATATAACTACCAACATAGTTGGAGATGTGTGGGATCTGGTAAATGCAGCACGGGTGAAGTTTAAGAAAGCGGAGATTGTTATTATTGGAATACTGTGTAGAAGGGATACTGACTGGAGGGTGATTGGGGATTTAAATGAGACTATGGAGTGGGTATGTGAGAAACTGGGAGTGAAATTTCTAGATCCAAATGGGTGGGTAGGAGATAGCGATCTGCGCTCAGATGGCCTTCATTTAAACCGCAGTGGTACGTATAAGTTAGGAAAATTGTTTGGAAGGGTAATAGGGAGGTACATTCAGGGAAACGGGATGGCCTAGGGAGCGGTGATAAGGGAACAGAGAACTGGAAATCTAGTAGGGATGACATAAAATTGTTAGTGTTGAACTGTAGAAGTATTGTAAGGAAAGGAATAGAATTAATTTAATAGATATATATTTACCAGATATTGTAATAGGAGTTGAATCATGGCTGAGAAATGATAAAATGGATGCAGAAATTTTCTCACGGCACTGGAGTGTGTATCGTAGAGACAGGATAGGAAGGGTGCGAGGGGGAGTGTTCATTCTGGTGAAAGAAGAATTTGTAAGCTACGAAAAAGTTAAAGATGAGACACATGAAATTCTAGGTGTAAGGCTCATTTCTAAAGATAATAGGAAACTTCATATATTTGGAATGTACAGATCGGGAAAGGGTAGCACTGACACAGATTCGGAATTATTTGATAGGATAGTCAGCTATGTGGGAAACGACATGGAAAGAAATGTGATTGTAGCGGGAGATCTAAATTTACCAGATGTCAATTGGGAAGGAAATGCGAACGACAGGAAGCATGAACAACAAATGGCAAATAAGTTAATGTGGGAAGGACAGCTGATTCAGAAAGTGATGGAACCAACCAGAGGGAAAAATATACTGGATGTGGTGTTGATAAAACCAGATGAGCTCTATAGAGAAACTGAAGTAATAGATGGTATTAGTGATCATGAAGCTGTTTATGTGGTAGTTAAAAATAAATGTGATAGAAAGGAAGGTCTTAAATGTAGGACTGTTAGGTAGTACCATATGGCTGATAAAGCAGGCATGAGGCAGTTTCTAAAAAGTAACTATGATTGGTGGAAAACGGTAAAAAAAAATGTAAACAGACTCTGGGATGGGTTTAAAGAAATTGTTGAGAAATGCGAAAACAGGTTTGTACCATTAAGGGTGGTAAGGAATGGTAAAGACCCACCTTATTATAATAGAGAAATAAAGAGACTAAGAAGGAGGTGCAGACTGGAAAGAAATAGAGTTAGAAATGGCTGTGGAAGTAAGGAGAAATTGAAGGAACTTACTAGAAAATTGAATCTAGCAAAGAAGGCAGCTAAGGATAACATGATGGCAAGCATAATTGGCAGTCATACGAATTTTAGTGAAAAATGGAAGGGTATGTATAGGTATTTTAAGGCAGAAACAGGTTCCAAGAAGGACATTCCAGGAATAATTAATGAACAAGGGGAGTTTGTATGTGACGATCTTCAAAAGGCAGAAGTATTCAGTCAGCAGTATGTAAAGATTGTTGGTTACAAGGAAAATGTCGAGATAGAGGAGGAGACTAAGGCCAAAGAAGTAATAACATTTACATATGATAACAATGACATTTACAATAAGATACAAAAGTTGAAAACTAGAAAAGCGGCTGGAATTGATCAGATTTCTGGGGATATACTAAAGACAATGGGTTGGGATATAGTACCATATCTGAAGTACTTATTTGATTATTGTTTGGTCGGAGGAGCTATACCAGATGAATGGAGAGTTGCTATAGTAGCCCCTGTGTATAAAGGAAAGGGTGATAGACATAAAGCTGAAAATTACAGGCCAGTAAGTTTGACATGCATTGTATGTAAGCTTTGGGAAGGCATTCTTTCTGATTATATTAGACATGTTTGTGAAATTAATAACTGGTTTGATAGAAGGCAATTCGGTTTTAGGAAAGGTTATTCCACTGAAGCTCAACTTGTAGCATTCCAGCAAGATATAGCAAATATCTTGGATTCTGGAGGTCAAATGGACTGTATCGCGATTGACCTGTCTAAAGCATTTGATAGGGTGGATCATGGGAGACTCCTGGCAAAAATGAGTGCAATTGTATTAGACAAAAGAGTGACTGAATGGGTTGCTATATTTCTTGAAAATAGATCTCAGAGAATTAGAGTAGGTGAAGCTTTATCTGACCCTGTAATAATTAAGAGGGGAATTCCTCAAGGCAGTATTATCGGACCTTTGTGTTTTCTTATAAATATAAATGATATGAGTAAAGGAGTGGAATCGGAGGTAAGGCTTTTTGCGGATGATGTTATTCTCTATAGAGTGATAAATAAGTTACAAGATTGTGAGCAACTGCAACGTGACCTCGAAAATGTTGTGAGATGGACAGCAGGCAATGGTATGTTGATAAATGGGGTTAAAAGTCAGGTTGTGAGTTTTACAAATAGGAAAAGTTCTCTCAGTTTTAATTACTGCGTTGATGGGGCGAAAGTTCCTTTTGGGGATCATTGTTAGTATCTAGGTGTTAATATAAGGAAAGACCTTCATTGGGGTAATCACATAAATGGGATTGTAAATAAAGGGTACAGATCTCTGCACATGGTTATGAGGGTGCTTAGGGGTTGTAGTAAGGATGTAAAGGAGAGGGCATATAAGTCTCTGGTAAGACCCCAACTAGAGTATGCTTCCAGTGTATGGGACCCTCACCAGGATTACCTCATTCAAGAACTGGAAAAAATCCAAAGAAAAGCAGCTCGATTTGTTCTGGGTGATTTCCGACAAAAGAGTAGCGTTACAAAAATGTTGCAATATTTGGGTTGGGAAGAATTGAGAGAAAGAAGAAGTGCTGCTTGACTCAGTGGTATGTTCCGAGCTGTCAGCGGAGAGTTGGCGTGGGATGACATTAGTAGACGAATAAGTTTGAATGGCGTTTATAAAAGTAGGAAAGATCACAATATTGAGATAACGTTGGAATTCAAGAGGACAAACTGGGGCAAATATTCGTTTATAGGAAGGGGAGTTAGGGACTGGAATAACTTACCAAGGGAGATGTTCAATAAATTTTCAATTTCTTTGAAATCATTTAGGAAAAGGCTAGGACAACACAAGTTAGGGAATCTGCCACCTGGGCGACTGCCGTAAATGCAGATCAGTATTGATTGTATTGTATTGTATTGATTAATAACCGCCTGTATTCGGTTAGGAAGTGAGTCCACAGGGTTGTATCCAGGTTAAGCCACTCGCTGAGGATTTGATCCCGCAATTCCACCAAACGGCGGGGAATCTGATGTCGGCGTTTTACCCGCTGTTCCCACCCGTCCCACAGATTTTTAATAGGGTTCAAGTCACGTTACTTTACAGGCCAATCGAGGTGTAATAGGGTGAGGGAGTGTTCATAAAACGATTCACATATGCATCCAGCCCGATGAACGTTGCTGTTGCCATCTTGAAAACTCGGGTTATCAATAGCATACTCGTCACGCAGATATCGACTGAAAGGCAGCTCCTGATTATCTAGAATGTTTAAAAAAAGTGCTGGTTCATATTAGTGGTCACCGTAGTGAGCGGGCCCAATCCGTGACACAAAAACATATCCAAAACATCACAGACTCATCTCCGGCTTGAACCTGACCTTGCACACATCCAAGATGAAATGATTCATTTGGCCTTTGGTGAAGACGACGAAGTGTGTCATTGGAATACGGGCAAAAATGTTATTCATCAGACCGCATTACGTTCCGCCACTCAGCTATTGTCCACGTTCGATGATTTCTAGCCCATTGAAGACATGCAACATTATGTGCCTGTGTGAGCAATGGTCTCTTGCGAGGTGACGGACTGCAAACGTTCACTGCATGCAGTTCCCGTCGCAATTTTCTCTCGCTAACAGGTTGGGATGGGCCTTCATTCACTGGCTGCAGAAATTCCTGTCGGGTTGGGAAGCGATTTTGATTCACAAGCCGTGAAACGCTTCTCCAGTCCCTCTCAGTCAGGATCTTTATCCGATCATCATTCTGGCGTCGTGTTTAATGGCCACGTGTAGTACATCACTGCTTGTAGACACATTGAACAGTCCGATGCGGAACACCAAGAAATCCAGCAACATCACGCACCGTATGGCCATGGGCACGGTCACACACGATTGCCTCTTTTTACTGCTCGGCCACATCCTTATATCTACCCATGTTTGCTTACACTGTCCGGTCGGAACATCAATGTCTCACTGATTGCTGCTGCCTTATGCTCACTGCGCGTGCGGTTGAGCACGTGACGCGTCCATTGCGCCACCTGTAAAGTCTTAAAGATCCAACTGTACGTGCGCATTAGGGTGACAAATTTTTTGTCCTCTAAGCTTATTACATTATTTTCATCCTCCTCTGGTGAGAAGATCATAAGGAAATTTACTGCCACATTGTCATCAGAAACAGGACAGAATCTTGGGTATAAGAAAGAGAACCTTTGCTGATGATCTCACCCTATTGACCAACTTCATGAAACCTGTAAATAACGTATATTTTCTTATGGTTTTGTACATGTGGAAGGGTGTATGAACGTTTTCGTGAATCTGAGTGCGTCAGAGCTAAAGTGAGAATGAATGAGTCGGTCTAGCAGGAGTTTATGTGAGGACCGCGTTTGGGGGTAGTGTGTAAGTAATTTTAGTTGATGACACAACAGAACCTGTGAATAATTACGTAAATACGGTTATTGCAAATAAGCCAGTAGAGTTCTAAAATTCTAATTATTAAACTACTGCAATTTAAGTGAAGATGGAGGCATCGTTGTGTACGGGGAGCCATGGCATTTCTCCGTTCATCTCCCAAAATTATAATGAAATTTTTTAGGAAATTCCTGTACGCAAACCTGTCTTTGACAACCGAAATTACTATGTAAGGAGTAATTACACATGTTACATTGATTTTATTATATGTTATGAATAAGAGTTACACTTTCCGGGTTCTTCACGGCATTTAAATCAAACAACGGATCCCGTCAGATCTCCTAAGTTAAGCAACATTGGGCGTGGTCAAGATTTGGATTGGTTGCCACGAGCTGTTGGTAGGAGAATGGAGGAGCGGAAAGGAACTGGCCACCCTACCGTACGTAAACTCTGGCTCAGGCACACCTCTGCGGAGGTTCGGACCTGCCTTCGGGTAGAATACACGCTTACCCTTAAATGGAATCAGAAAATGTATAATAGTACTTACTTACAAACCATATTTTGTGTAGTTGTAGATTGGAGTTGTACTTCGACGTCTATGGATCTGCGTACTCTTGAGAAGCCTACATATAGCTGTACAAAACACTGGAGTGGATAGATTTATCCAAACTTCATAGTTTGTCCTGGTGACTTGTTCATTGTGACTGACAAAGCTGCGAATTTTATAGGAAATTGCCTTCATTAAGAAAGCAATGCTTATCGGGATTAACAGGTGGTAAATCTATAATTTGAAGATAACACTTTCTTTCTGAATCTGAACTCGTCAGAATTTCTGCATGAACGATATTTGTGTCTAGCTTCTGTGCAGTCAATTTCGTTCCGTTGCACAAGCCAGCTTTATTGACTTCATTGAAAACATTGCACTATACGAAGTTAATGCTAAGGTACGTTTTTCGGCATTCTATCAAACTATTTAGTACCTGTTGGTTGATCACGTTAATTTGTTCGTTTCTTGGGCAAAAAATTGCTACTTTGGAAAAAATTCTACTCGCACTTGGATGAAAATAAGAATCAAGTGGATCTCGTACAATATTCTTTTAAATCGCGTTTTGATGAATCTCGATAACGCCATTTCTCCTAGTTCTTTCGCCGAGTTTTAGAAGTCATTCCCAAATTTTTTATCTTCATTTTGGGCTACACAGTAGAATATTTTAACTCAACTGGATGACAGCTGCCCTGTGACAGTGAGAAATTACAGGTACTGTCAGAAGTCTGCACTGAGCATGATCACAAGGATGATTTGTTGTTCATTATAAGTAACTGATCCACTGCTGAAAGAGCGTAATGCTGAGCCATGCTTGCCTCGTAACATACGATTAACGTAGCCCGTCTCATTTTCTCAGCATCTTCTGGTATAATTATTATGTTAGACGTAGAGTTCTGCGAATTTACAGTAATTACACTCTCTTTCTTGCGACTTAATTCATGTTCCTCCAGACGTATCGTTTCAGTTTCTGTAGTTTGTCTCTGTAAATGCATTTTTATATTTGACAATTTAGCTTTCTTTTTTAGTCGTTGGTGTAATTAACGTGGAGTCTTGGTACTTTGGATTGTAGATTCATTTACAGTTTGTTGGTTAAAGACAAGACATTCATATAGCCTTTGATGATCGAAGATTCTTTCCAAGTGAGTTTCCATACTTTCATGGGCATAATGTTCTCCCGACAAATTTCTGCTGAAGATGACAGATGTGGCAAAAGCGATGGCGTAACAACCACAGTCGATCATGATAGCCTAGTGATCTACACGGTGATAAACATTGGGACAGTAGTCGGGAAGAGCCTAAATATAAAATCCTTTTGTTCTTGCAAAAACGTTTAGCGTTGTACTATCGTAAATATTAATGTAGAAGCTGTCATGATAAACATATATACAGTGCGTGCCATAATCAGTTTTTATGAATTTTTCTTCTAATTATCTCTATGTGTGGAGATAGCCGGTTACACTGATCGCGGAGCCCCAAGCTCCAGTGAAAAGGAATAGCATATTCTGGCTTAAAATGTGTTT
This sequence comes from Anabrus simplex, assembly GCF_040414725.1. Taxonomy (NCBI): domain Eukaryota; kingdom Metazoa; phylum Arthropoda; class Insecta; order Orthoptera; family Tettigoniidae; genus Anabrus; species Anabrus simplex. The sequence goes on along the minus strand of NC_090265.1, from coordinate 1,596,317,345 downwards.
CTCTGCAGATATCTTGAAACAAATAATTAACATGATCTCACGATAAATAATCACCAGATTCTAATTGCTTCATTAAATCTGTCATTATAATACGCGAAAATCGAGACTATGTCTACAACGCAGACACATAAATACTGAAATATTATCATTTGCGAATATCGCTGTCTCTAATGCGAATATAGTACCCTACATCAAAAGCAGGCAGCATGACTTGGTTCAGTGTGATACCAGTACATGTTGCTACTTGCTCTAAAATGATAACCTTACTGCACTAAATTGGAATCATTAACGATTGCGTTTTGTCAGTCCAGTACGCGAAAACTTCAAAGCAGATAGTAGGACTTGGTTGAGTCTGATGCTAATGGATAACGTTAATATGCCTACGTAGAACAAAATGACAATCTCACCTCGAATGAGGGGCATCGAGAAAGAAACAAGTGTACGAATTTCCATCTCACTCGAATCATATTTCTGCCATGGGAACGCCTACAAAAAAGCATCCACGATGAACATTTGTTAGGATGTCATTCCTCAAACTCAGCGGAAGACGTTATATCTCATGCTTATCGATTGATTTTATGGATCTTCATACACCAGAATGGAAAATGATTTGAAAAAGAAACCATGAAAAGCCATCTTCAGGGCTGCCGACGGTGGGGTTCGAACCCACCATATCCTGAAAAGTGATATCTTCCATTAAAGATTTCAATATGGTGATATCATGCATTGTTCTTCTGCCCTGTCTGGCACGAGTTTCAGTCTCTCAAACTTCCCCGTTTCCTCAATATATCTGTGAAAGGCAACGTAAGTCAGGATGAACGTAGCTCGAACTCAAGCCGATACACAGAGCAGCGTACGTCATCATGGAGAATATGAAGCAATCACCTCGCTGACAGGAACGTACTTTTCCTTTTAAAAATGTATTCGAGTCGTAGCCGTGAGAGGTCTTTTGTAATTTTCTTGTAAAGAAGCGATACCAATAATTTCATCTGTTGAAATATTCTCGTTTTCTCACTATCGCTGTGAATGAGAGACATGATAGGGATTTTACATCTATACTGTATATATATTATAAGAGTTTTGTCTGTTCATTGCTCAAAATTTGAAAAGAATGGTATTTCTGTATCGGCCATGCCCACAGTAACAAGGAAATGCACTTTTTACTTTTCCGTAATGTCTGTCTGTCTGTCTGTCTGTCTGTCTGTCTGTCTGTCTGTCTGTCTGTCTGTCTGTCTGTCTGTCTGTCTGTCTGTCTGTCTGTCTGTACACGCATCACTAGAAAACGGCTAAAGAGAATTTAATAAAAATCGGTATGCAAAGTCGGGAAATAAGTCGCTACAATCCAGGTCATAAATAATTTTATACACGCTGAGTGAAATGGTAGTTTAGGGGAGGGCCTAAAGTTTAATTTTCAAATATTTATGTTATTAGTAATCATATCTTAATAAAAATTGGTATAAAAAGTCGGGGAATAAGTCACTATAATCTAGGCTATAAATAATGTTATTCACGCTGAGTGAAATGGTAGTTTAGGGGAGGGCCTAAACATTAATTTTTAAATATTTACATTATTAGCGGTCCTATCTCATTGAAAATTGGTATGCAAAGTCGGAGAATGATCCACTACAATCTAAGTTATAAATCATTTTATTCACGCTGAGTAAAATGGTAGTTTAGTGGAAAGCCTAAATTTTAATTCTCAAATATTCATATTATTAGTGGTCGTATGGATAAATACTACATAACCAAAGTTATATAGAATTACATTTTCGACCATTTATGTCTTATACATTTTTACCGTACCGGCTATGATAACACAGATATTCATGAATTTGTATTTTTGTTGCTAAGTCCATATCAACGCCGAGCCACGAGAAAATGGGTTAACAGAATTTAATGAAAATCGGTAATAAGAAACTACAGTCTAAGCTATAAGCAATTTTATTCACCCTGGATGAAATTGTAGTTTAGGGGAAGGCGTCTAAAATGTAATTTTTAAATACCTATCGAAAAATACTACAAAAGTAATAGAGAATACAATTTCCGATCATTTATATTTTATTCAGTCTTACCGTACCGACTATGATACGAGTAGTATTTCAGAGTCGGAAGAAAACTAAATGTGAAGACCTACAATATCGAAAGCGCATAACATTGATCAACAATAACATTACATTTACTATTGTTTGTTTCGATGTTCTTTGCCTCTTATGCTGCCTCTCAACTCCGATAGATGGGATTACTGTTGCGTACCGAGTATAATAGCCTGACTGAATTTTGGTGGGAAATACCTGGGGAGTTAGAAGACTTTCTTCTTTAGCATGCCATTCCTCTGATTCATACATTTTCTGATACAGATGGTACGTAATACATAGTATTCCAGCTATTCGATTCCTACTCTGACGCGCTGTTTGAATGAGCAGTGGGCATACTTAAGGCAGAGGCTCAGTAGTCGTGGTAACAGTAGTAGTAGTAGTAGGTTAGTAGTAGTATGGCATGGTTTAGAATAACAATTTAGGCCTATTCTAATTTCTTTTTTTTTTTTTGCTAGCGGCTTTACGTCGCACCGACACAGATAGGTCTTATGGCGACGATGGGATAGGAAAGGCCTAGGAGTTGGAAGGAAGCGGCCGTGGCCTTAATTAAGGTACAGCCCCAGCATTTGCCTGGTGCGAAAATGGGAAACCACGGAAAACCATCTTCAGGGCTGCCGATAGTGGGATTCGAACCTACTATCTCCCGGATGCAAGCTCACAGCCGCGCGCCTCTACGCGCACGGCCAACTCGCCCGGTTTATTCTAAATTATAGCACCAACCCTGAAAAGAGGCGTTTCTTCAGAAAAACTTCTTCCTCTTCACTTTTATTAAATTCTACATTCATTTCAGTTTTATTCTAAATTAGCAGTGAAGAGGGGGTTTCTCCTCTGGCTTGGAGGAAAAAATTTGCCACCACATCAGATAGATTATTCCGCCACCAGTGTAGTGAATTGATATTTTCCGACTCATCGGGTACTACTAGGAAATAGATTAGTAAAAGAGCATAGTTTTTACCCTTGGGAGTCGCCACTATCGACCCCCTCCCCGCCGAAAAGGGACGAAGAGTGTTCACGGTTCGCGGCTGTCTGCGGCTTGGTCATTCCAGCTCTGGAACTTTGGACTGTTAGATCGGCAGCTTAGTCCTGTTCGTTAAAAATGAGAAACTGTGTGGTTTTTCATTTGGTTGAGTATATCATATGAAAGCATTGCTTCTGATCGCGCCATTCCTACTGACGTCATTGTAATGTATGTTCATTTCAGTTGGGAAAACCACTAAGACCGTCTTTCTGAGAATGTAAAAAGGCAAGTGGAGAGTGAGTGTCTACCATTATAATGAAAGCTCCCCAACCTGATTGTGACTGATGGTATGCAAGCGGGTCTACCATTACAGTGAAAATTCCCTAACTCAGTCTTCATATGAGAAAATATGTTTGGTGAAATGATCGTCGCGTTTCTAGGGTAACGTTAAGAGCTATGCAATTTCATACAATCTTACTCACAACGTGTACACTACCTAACCTAGAATGCTGTATACAAGGTAGAATTCCGTAGCGAAGCGCGGTAACACATCAGCTAGTAATAATAATAATAATAATAATAATAATAATAATAATAATAATAATAATAATAATAATAATAATAATAATAGCCACACGCTCGGTTGGTAGGAAGTGACAGTGGCCTTAATTAAGGTACAGCCCCGTAATTTACATGATAAGAAAATGGAACTATGGAAACCTATCATCAGGGCTGCCGACGGTGGAAGTCGAGTTCACCATCTTCTGAATAAGAGCTAACAGCTGCATGGCTCAAATGGCTCAGCCATTTCGCCAGGTCTATATACAGTCTATGGTAAGTAAGTAGACTTTTAACATATTTCTTGAACTAACAAACCAATTTCTGGCAGGACACATACATGCTTAAATTGAATTGCATCAGGTTGCAGGTTCGAACTCCTGAAATGTTGGTTGCAATTTAAGACTGTTTAATTAAAATAGATTTACTGTTTCATAAAAATAAGACATTTACATACATTAGAGCCTTCTGACGAAAACAGTCCACGAAACATGTCAGCCACGTGAATCATAACTCAATTATCATAAAACGCACCATTGGTAACAAATAAAATAAATAGGTATAGACTCTTATATTTAATGCTTACAATTGATTAGGTTCATTAAATTGCTCTTTATGGATTTGATGAGACAGGTGTCGTTGTGTTGGTTTATGACATTTTCTTTTTCTTCGTTCGATCGTGACGACTTCACACCGTGGTGTGTTACGACATATCATCCAGACTATTCCATATAAATATCAAGTGACTGTTCTCCATTACTCGCTCTTCTACCGCCATGGCTATTCTCAAGCTCTCGATCTGGGTGCTTGGCGTCTTACTCGTGGTAAGTGTATAAGAATTTACTTAAATTATGCCTTAAGTTCAGGCGGATACAGAGTGGCGAGGGCTGGTCCGTGGTGAGACAGCTCTGCGCCTCTGTATTCGGGAGACGGAGAGGGGCTGGTTCCCACCGTGGCTGTCCTGAGAATGGTTTCTCGTGGTTTGCTATTCTCCTGCACTAAGGCGAACGCCGGGACAGTTCCTAGTATAGGCCACGGCCGCCAGCCGTCTCACCTTCTCCGTACATCCATTTCCCCGGGACAAATCTCCTGGCCTGATAGACGGTGTCACCGTCATGGAGCCCGCCTCCCGCTTCAGGGGAGGAATGAAAACATTTAGTAGTAGTAATTCAGGTCGTATTTAATTACTATTATAATTTCAACAAGAATTTCGAATTTTCGAGGACTAAGAGACATCGTAATTAATAGAATAGAATATTTATCTCGGTTGCGAATCACCAGAAACTGAACATACAGTATTGGTTTATTGCAATTCAAATTATATATACTTAAATCATTCTAATTACAGTTAATTTTAACAGAACTGCATTTATGTCGGAATTAATTTTCGAAATGTATTTATTTGGTTTTATAGAGCTATCGAATACTCACAATTTGAAATCTTACCGGGCTCCTTAGCCCTTCAACTTTCGGCACAATTGAGGGAAGTGCTTAATTTTTTGTATTTCGTAGTTTTTCTACTAAGAGATATACATACATGCATTATCATTATAGAGCGTTATGTCTTTCAGCGTTCAGTCTGCAAGCCTCTGAGAATTTACTAAACGTCGCCACAATCCTCTATTTGCAACTAGTGCTGTGGCCTCTTTTGGTTCTATACCTCTTATCTTTACATCGCTAGAAACAGTCTAAACATCGCCGTATTCGTCTCCCTTTACTTCTCTTACCCTTCATAACAGAATCCATTATTCTCCTGGGTAACCTATCCTCCTCCATTCGTCCCACATTACCCCACCACCAAAGCGGATTTACGCGTACAACTTCATCCATTGAGTTTCGAGTACCATCCTGCCATTGTTCCCACCTGTTTGTACCAGCAATAATTCTCGCTACTTTCATGCCTGTTACTTCTAACATCTGAATAAGATATCCCGAGTCCACCCAGCTTTCACTCCCGTAAAGTGAAGTTGGTCTGTAAACAGACCGATATAATGATGACTTTCTTCTTACAGAACACTGTTGATCGCAACTGCGAGCTCACTGAATTAGCTTTACTACACCACGATTCAATCTCACTTATATATTAACCATCCTGGGAGAACATACAACCTAAGTACTTAAAAACTGTGTACCTGTTCCAGCTTTGTATCACCAATCTGACATTCAATTCGGTTGACTTTCTTACCTATTGACATTAATTTAGTCTTCGAGGCGCTAATTTTCATACGATACTCATTGCACCTACTTTCAAGTTCGAAGATATCAGATTGCAGGCTTTCAGCACAATCTGTCATTAACACCAAGTCGTCAGCATAGGCCAGACTGCTTACTACATTTCCACCTAACTAAATCCCTCCCTGCCATTTTATACCTTTCAGCAGATGATCCATGTAAACTACGAACAGCAAGGGCCTTATCTAACTCCTGTAAGTACCCTAAACCAAGAACTCATTCTACCATCAATTCTCACTGCAGCCCAATTGTCAACATAAATCCCTCTGATTGTCTTTAAAAATCTACACTTAACTCTATTGTCCCACAATATGGCGAACATATTTTCCCTCGGTACCCCGTCATATGCTTCCTCTACATCTACGAAACATAAAGTCAACTGCCTATTCCTCTCGTAACATTCTTCAATTACCTGACGCATACTGAAAATCTGATCGTGACAGCCCCTCTGTGGTCTGAAACCACACTGGTTTTCATCCAATTTCCTCTCAACCACTGATCGCACCCTCCTGTCCAAGATGCCAGTGAATACTTTGTTTGGTATGCTAATTAATGAGATACCTCGATAGTTGTTGCAATCATCCCTGTTCCCTTGCTTATAGAAGGTACGTTACCAACATTCCATGCTAATTTTACTACTCTATGAAGCCACTTCATCCCTGCCTTTCCACTATACTCCACCATTTCAGGTCTAATTCCATCTATTCCTGCTGTTTTATGAGAATGCAGTTTATTTACCATCCTCTCCACCATCTCAAGCGTAATTTCACCAACATAATTTTCTCCCTCCCCGTGAGCGTGGTTGTTCGCGACACCCCCAGGAATATTTCCTTTTACGTTGATAAGATTTTCAAAATATTCCCTCCACAAGTCCAGTGATTCCCTGGGATCTATTATGAATTCACATGAATTACCGAAAACACTGTTCATTTCCTTCCCCCCACCCCCACCCCCACCCCCACCCCCCTTCCTAAGATACTTTATTACTGTCCAGAAAGGTTCCCTGCTGCTTGACCTAGCCTTTCCAGATTATTACCAAAATCTTTCCAAGACTTTTTTTTGGATTCAACAACAATTTATTTCGCTTTGTTTCTTTCATCTACGTACAATTTCCTGTCAGCATCGGCCCTTGACTGGAGCCATTTCTGATTATCCTTGTTTTTACGTTTACAAGCTGCTCTCACTTCATCATTCCACCAAGATGTTAGCTTTTTCCCGTCTTTACACACAGTCGTTCCTAGGCATTCCCTTGCTGTTTCTACTACATCATCACTGTGTGCCACCCATTTTCTTTCTATTATCCTGAACTTGGTCACTGTCCAGTGTTCGAAACTTCTCACTAATCATATCCATGTACTTCTGTCTAACTTCCTCGTCCTTGAGATATTTTACCCGTATTCGTTTGCAGACTGATTTAACTTTCTCTGTCCTAGGCCTAGAGATACTTAGTTCACTAAGTATGATAGTGGTCTGTATCATCGGAAAATCCCAGAAAAACTTGTAATTCCTAACAGACTTCTTGAATTCGAAGTCGGTTAAGATATAGTCTATTATAGATCTAGTACCCCTAGCCTCCCATGCGTAGCGGTGAATAGCCTAATGCTTGAAGCATGTATTCGTAACTGCTAAACCCATACTAGCATAGAAGTCCAGCAAACGTTTCCCATTCTTATTCGCTTCTATATCTTCCCCACATTTACCAACCATCCTTTCGTATCCTTTAGTTCTATTTCCAACTCTTGCATTGAAATCGCAAACATGCACTATCCTAACATTGCTGTTGACCCTGACGACGATGTCACTGAATGCTTCATAAAACTTGTCAACTTCACCCTCATCTGCACCCTCACTTGGTGAATACACTGAGACAATGCTCATCCTAAATATTCCTAGTGTCAAATCTACCCACATTATTGGCTTATTTGCATGCCTAACAGAAACTATGTTGCGTGCAATAGTATTCCTGCTGAACCGCCCTAACCCACAATCTGCCCTTCCATTTTTAACACCCATCAAATACACTTTATAACCACCTACAGTATAACTTTCGCGTTATCTCCCCTTACCCGAATATCACTTATTCATAGCTCATCCAGATGCATCCTCTTTGCTGTCTCTTCCAGTACTAAGTCTTTCTTCCATAAGCCCCATTAATGTTGATAGCTCCCCATCGAATTCCATTTCGTTCGCCAAGCTGTGTGCGAGAAGTCCCTCACCTGTCAAATGGGAGTGGGACTCCATTACTCCTATAGGTACCAGGCTTGCTTAAAATGTTCTGAGCTCGGTAGATTCTGTGAAGCAGGATCCTACCCTACTTATATATAGTCCGAGTGAGTATCTTTTCTCTAACGGGTTAGGGACCGGCGGTGAATTGTATAGTCCTAGCCGCCCGAGCACAAGGAGGGCCAAGACTCAGAATATGTCCGAGATGCCCACTCCCATTCCATAGCAACTGGTATCCCGACTCTCAGGACCACTTACTAGGCCACTCAGCCGTTGCCCATGGTTCACTAACTAGGACGTGACTACAGTAACCCACACCATGATCAATACTAAGAAATACTAAGAAATATTTACAACATTAAAACCATATTAACTGCCTTAGATGAGCTGGCGATCCTGAGTTAACCGCGTTCTTATTCAACGAAACAGTTTGCGAATATAAGGCATCACCTAGGAACAATCAACTGTAAATACATACCGAGTAACACAATTGAATTTGGGTCAGACTATTTTGCAGTGTTCACCTCCTACAGCTCTTCATAGTGCAGAAATTAATTAGGAGTGGAGCAGGAATCATACGCTAGGGGTAATGGAATTCAAAAGGTTAGTGCTTTCTGTAGGTCGCTGGAGTTAATTTCCGAAAGAAATATTTTGTCCATTGTGTTATCCTTGGCTCATTTAACCCTAGACCGGGCGCGCCAATTTCTGTCACACTACCGGGCGCGTGGTTGACTTTGTCAACCAGTTACGTTTTCTGTCGTTTACAGGCTTCCAATCGCAGAAACATTTCATTTAACGGCCTTTTATCTTTTTTTATTCACCAAATAAAATTAAAAACTTGTATTATTGATTAATATGAATGTACTTAAAATGGATAATCATGAACACGTGAGTTTATTCTGATAGGGACATGAATACTGCTCCTATTTAAAATGAGTTAAGCAGTAGATACATAATTAAATTGAAATAATGGTCATATTTTAATATTTGCACAATTATACAATGAAATGATGAGATATAATAGCCAAAAATTGACTAGATGAAAAATAAACTTTGTCGCCATGTCCAAGAAATCTTTCACACCTTATCGCCCGAGCAATGCCATAATTTCACTACGGTTCGCAAATTTAGCATCGCGTTCACTGCTGTAATTCACTTCCTCCCGCTTCCTAGAAATGTACAAATTAGTCCAGTATAATAGTTCATCGACCATCTCAGCGTTCATCAACTGCATGAAACAGTCAATTTCTGTTGATACCTTCCTCGTCTCCCCTTCCGGTCCTGGCAGTATTTTTACAATATTTTTCGCTTTTACGCTCGAAGTATTGAAATGTCCGTCGTGGACCACGTTGTTCCTCCATCTCTCCCGAAGATTAATTCCCTTTCGTTGTCGTCTTCATAGATCTCACTCTACTAATCGGCCTCCTGCTCCGTATCACTGTTATGATCCTGATCGGATACGTTTATAACTTCCTCCTCCCCATCCGAAAAATCCGAGACAGAGTCCTCTATTTCATCGGACAACTGGCTCGAAATATCAGGTATGTCTTCATCATTGACAAAATGAGACCTAAAATAAAATTATACTAACTTACATGTAATTACACCTGATTTTGCCTAATTACCCGAAAAGTATAGAGGAGAGAAAATTTTAAAGAAATAGATTTTACTTACATGTCCAGGCGCGTGGTTGACTTTGTCAACCAGTTTCGGGTTCCAAGAGTTCGCTCCAAATAATTACGCATGTATCGCTTCCACTGTTGTCGAAACTCGACTGAACTGAAGCTCAAGAGCGAGAGAACAGGTATTCGTTGCGAGGTGGTGAAAGACTGACATTTCTAGGAATTGCGGCGTAAAATAGCGCGCTGGTAGACAAAAACAACCAGCGCGCCCAGTCTAGGGTTAACGTGTCTGAAAAATTTACTTAAGATCGGCGGTTCCCCGGAACGCGCCATTCCCTTGTAAGAAGTGAATATTTCTTCATTTATTTCATATCTACTTCTGAATGTAAATTCCGACCCATTATTTGTATACCACTGAAAAGAGAAACGTACGTTTGACGTAACGGTACCATTACGACAGATCTGGTGCAATTACGGTAGAAGTTATATGGAGAAAGAAAATTATCAAATGTTTTGAAGTATATGTTCGAACTACTTAGTTAGCCACCTGCGTCGTTAGGTAACAAACCAGACAAGTTAATTCACAAAACGTACTCCAGTCGTTAATATAACGCGGCATGGATTTGGAGAAGCATCACTACCTCCAGTTTTATTTTCACTATCAATCTGTTCACTTTCAGTTACCGATCGTTCTACTCAGCTGTTGCTTCATCAACGTCACTATCATTGTCCACAGACAGTTCTAAAATATCAACTTCCGTAAGCAAAGATGAAGTGGAAGCCATATTTACATTCAGTATCTACAATCAGTAAACTCTCAATAACATTCGAGAATAAAAGGGGTTACAAAGTCATTACGATTCCCGCAAACTATAGTGAGCAGGAAAAGTTGTTCTCGTGAAGACCGTTACATAGCTCTATAATTTTTGAACACAACGCAGTCGTCATACGAACGCATAAAATACAAATTATTGTCATGTCGATCGGGACTCGACATCGGAGCCCAAGCCTAATATTTTAGTGTCGAGCCCCACTCGGCAAAGGAGTGCAAAAGTTTAAAATTCGCATGTTTCAATTAGCACTCTCGGTTACGCAGGCCGCTACTCCATACCGAGCCCCCAAATCTCACTGACCAACAGCTGATTTGAGGCCATTCACTTGTAGTCGTTGTATAGGACTGGTAGTTGATTGTATAATGGTAATCAACATAGGCAAAGTTATTTTTGCGTTGGAAGGAAAATATGGAACATGGGATACTAAGCCCTTATCATCGCTTCGTTAGGTGTGGTTGGTGAAGAACCGCTTTGTGCTTTCAACAGTTCTAGCACGAGTATCATTGCTGCAGAAGCTATAAAGAGTAACTTGTTTTCGTGTGTAACGTCCCTTATTATAGTGATCAGCCTTTATTTTCACTATAACAATCTTATTATATCGCCTTTATTGACACACAATCAATGCAGGAATGAAATTATTTCTCTCAATACCACTATTGTACATCATTTACGCGATATGGTACGTAATTACTAACAAAATAGAAAAAATCAGTGCAGCGATCCTTCGACGAATCAACCGAGCACGCGCGGCAGTCCTCCGTGGTCAAGCGCACCAATTCAAACATTTTAACTTTAACGCCGTATCTAGGTCGCATAATTTAATTTCCGAAAGAAATGTGCTGACCACTGTATTAGCCTTGGCTCATTTAACGTGTGTGCAAAATTTACGCAAGCTCCATGATTCCTCGGTACGCGTCCTTCCGTTGTTAGCCCCCTCATAATTTTGTCCGTAAGGATGGTAAGGCAATCTTTGCATAACCAATATCTCCAAGTTTTACCTCCACACGGGGCATCGGAACTGATATTTACATAGTCAAATCGTCGATTTCTTCTGTTAGCTGCAAAGTTAGTAATTATTTTGGCTATAAATTCACTGTTTGTTTGGTATTTATTTTGGCTATTGTATAAGATAGTCTATTCGTTAACGTACAAATTGACATCAGATTTGCTCCGAACAGAAGAGCACAATTCGCTCGCTGCATCGCTGGTTCGAAACATGCCGAACTATTCGAACTCAGAGTTTCGCTTTGCAGCTCCTCCCGCAGCCTGATGACGTTAGCGAGATAAGACTATCTTTGAATCATATAGTTCAAGAACAGATCCATGTAATGGTATATTTACATTAAACTTACTACTTAATTCTCCAGTACCGGATCGCAGAACATAATGTCGCGACAGTCTCCGAACATGAGTGGCTGAGTTATAAGATGTCCTCACGTTATACGCATTTTCTTCCAAACTCTAGCTGCCTTCGAGAACAAGCTGCTTTTTTTGTGTTTTAGCACTCGCTTTATTTTAGAAAATACACAATAACCGGTAAACTGTCGTTTTATGGGCGAATGGAATAGACATTCACGATTTACAATTTCTCCCTATAAAGCATTCCTATGTATTTTACTCATGATTCCAACGATTTTTCAGAAAATTACGCTTTAATGTTGTAAACCCGTTTCCAGTCTGCGGTCCAGGGCCCACTCTTATTGGAATCTGAGTCTGAAAAATGTGCGTAAAATTTATTGTCCAATATTGTAAAAATTTCCAAGACCTTCAGGAACTGAATTATGAAATAGCAGTAGATTTTAATTATGAGTAAAACTATATGCTTCAATATGTATTGTTGATCAGTAGTATCGTTTTAGGAAGAAAATTCCTGATTTCGTCTACGGCAGATTTAGCCTGCTTGCGTTCGGCCAAGGAGGCGAGGAGAAAATTATTTACCTCTCCTAATTATCTTAATTCGATGGTCTAGAACCATATTGTTCTAAGTCCATGTTTATTAAAATACTAGCAAATGTACCCTGCTTACTGTACAGGCGGTGAGTTCGATTTCATTAAATTCTATGTCTGTTAGTGTTATCCAAGAAGCTCCATGTGGAGCTCCCCATACGTTCCTTCCCAAGTAAGGTAGGAGTTGTGGAGTTGTGATGATAACGGGAGGCTAACTTGCCTAGTGCCTTTCACAATCTATTAGGGAAGTTTCATTATAATGGCAGGCCCCCTTGCCTACTGCCGGACACAATCGATTTGAGGAGTTTCCGTTACAATTATCGGCCCCCATTCCTACTTCCAGTTGAGAAGATTTCATTAAAATAGCAGTCACCTTCCCTACAGTCAGTCAAAGTTGTGTTTTGTTGTTATCATTATAAAGACGGGCCCATTTTCCTAATGCCAGTCACTCTCTAGCTGGCGAGTTTCCATTATAATAGCAAGCCAGTCACATTTTAGATGGGTAAAATTGTTTATAATTGAGGGACCCCTTACCTACTGCTATAAACAATCGGGTGAGGCAGTTTGGTCAAAATTTCATGCTCCCTTACCTTCTGCCACTAAAATCGAGAAGAGAGTTATTCATTATAATGGCAATCCCTCCTTACTAGTTACACGGGAGATGGAGAAGGACCCAATTACGAGTGCCAGTCAAAGTAGATTACAATGGAAGCCGCACCCTACCACCCCCCCCCCCACCTCACTGCTGGCATTCAGTATCAGTTTGTAAAGTATTAATAATCGCAGATACATCCTTTATAGATCGCTACAAATAGACTTTCGAGGTAATTGGTTGATAAACGGTGAGTCGTATCACGAAATTGATGGCAGAAACTTAGTTCGATTTGGAATTATCAAAATTATCGAAAGGAAGGTCTGCACCGTCGTTAAAATTGCCTCCATATTTCTATATTTTAACTTTTTGGAATTTTTCAGCCGGTTACAGGTTGAAAGCTTAATTTCACCTAATTTTAATTTACTCGCTCGTTTCGCACATTGTGCCGCCATCCTGATTTCGGGTGGGGGGGGGGTGAATTCGGAATTTCCAGAAAGTATTTAAGTCCACCAAAACCAACATGTTATCGCTTTGGATAAATTTTCGACTGCGTTCTTTTCCTGAGCCCCTAATTTGAAGCCCCCAGCGTGCCCGCCTCAGGAAATTTTGAAAAATTTTCCAGGGACCATGAGGTCAAGAGCTTCTGTGGTACAAAGCTGCAAATTGTGAGGCGTCTGGAGAAGCCTCATTAATTCACCCCATCCTTTATTTTTAGTCTTTATATATAGATCGCTGCAAATCGACTTGCTTTTATATGTAGAGACTAGAAAATATACCCGTGCTTCGCTACGGTATTCTACATTGTATACAGATATCGAAGTAAATTACTGAACATACATGCAGTACATACGTGCATTATCATTAGATGCCGTTTTGTCTTTCATCGTTCAGTCTGCAAGCCTCTGTGAATTCACTAAACGTCGCAACAATCCTCTATTTGCAACTAGTGCTGTGGTCCCATTTAGTTCTATACCTCTTATCCTTAAATCTTTAGAATCTGAGTCTAAACATCGTCGTCTTGGTATCCCTCTACTTCTCTTACCCTCCATAACAGAGTCCATTTTTCTCGTATGCAACCTATCCTCCTCCATTCGCTCAAATGACCTCACCACCGAAGCCGTTTTATGAGTACAGCTTCGTACATCGAGTTCATTCCTACCTTACCCTTTATCTCTTCATTCCGAGTGCCCTCATGCCATTGTTCCCACCTGCTTGTACCAGTAATCATTCTCACTACTTTCATGTCCGTTACTTCTAATTTATGAATAAGATATCCTGAGTCCACTCACATTTCGCCCCCGTAAATCAGAGTTGGTCTGAAAACAGCATCTCTGTGTGCCATACATACTCTTGGTATATCATGAACCTGCTTGCTGTCCAATGTTCTAAACTTCTCACTAATCATATCCATGTCCTTCTGTCTAATTTCCTCGTCCAGGAGATTTTCTACTCTAACTCCTATGCAGACAGATTTAACTTTTTTCCAACCTAGGCCTAGAGATAATTTGTTCACTACAGACCAGATAGTGGTCTGTATCATCGAAAAATCCACGGAAAACTCGTACATTCCCAACAGACTTCCTGAATTCGAAGTGAATGAGCAGCTGTCAGTATTAATGTCTTTTATGGAAGAAAAGAAGTCGAACTGCCTGAGTCAGCAAAGAGGATGCATCTGGATTTGCTAGGAATTAATGCTGTTCGGGTAAGGAGAGATATTGAGGAATAGATAGGAGACTATAAAGTTTACATGGCGGGTGATAAAAAGGGAAGGGCTGAGTGCAGGTTTGGGCTGTTCATCAGGAATACCATTGCACGCAACATAGTTTATGTTTGGCACGTACATGGGCGAATGATGCGGGTAGATTTGGCATTTGGAGGAATTAGGACGAGAATTGTCTCAGTGTATTCACCATTTCATTCGCCAAGTTCTTTCCAAGGAGTCCCTCGCCTGTCAAATCGGAGTGGGACTTTGTTACTCCCACGGGTCCGAGGCATGCTTAAAATATTTTGAGCTTTGTATATTCATGAAGCAGGATGCTACCCTACTTATACATAGTCCAAAATAAGGTTTTCTCCTAACTGTACAAGCAGTGAATAAGATTTATTTGAATTGCATGTGTTTGAGCAGTCTGGCTTGAGCAACCGAGGAGTGAAGGCGCGTGGTGCAGTGCGTGTCGTGTACATGGTCGGTATTGAGCAGTACCGGGCCGCGATTGGGAAATAGTAGGTGAAGCAGAGGACGGAGACCAAGAATGGACGGGTGTTCAGAAAAGCAGGAGTAAAAATGGGTGAAGTGGTACTGGTAGAGACATTGATAGCGGTGCAGCTGGTTATTGGAGTGGTGGAATTAAACCCAGCTCAAATACCAGCGAAAAATACAGCATGGAGGATTGGCAGCACTTAAGGTGGTAGTGAGCGAAGTAATACAGGGAAATTGCCAATGGGATAAGGTACACGAAATAAAGGACATGTTGGAAGAGCAGGAAAAGGAGATAGGGAACATGAAAGAATGGCTAGAAACGAAGACTGAGGAATCGAACAGGAGAGTGGGCAACAATGAGAAGGAAATAGAGTTATTAAGAGGGAAAGTGAAACATCTGGAAGAGGAGGTGATGATGAGAAAGAGAGAAGCGGAGGGGTACAGGCAGGAGAGAATGAAGAAAGCCATATTTATATATGGTGTGGAAGAAAGTGAGAGGAAAGCAAGATTGATCTGAGATCCAAGGTGGTAGAGGTCATAAGGGATAGGATGAAGATAAACTTGAGTGAAGTGGGCGTAGACGATGTGGAGAGAGTGGGAAAAACTAATGGACGGAGGGCAATTAGGGTAAACATTTTCTCAACCCTAATGGCAGAAATTGTGGGAAGAAACAGTAACAATTACAGGGCCAGAAAGTAGGGGTGAAAGGAGACATGGGAAATGAAGGAAGTGAAATTATGTAGATTCTGAACAGACCATCTGTGGAGAGCGAGACAACAGGGACTAAAGACCCGAATAAGAGGTCAGAGGTTGGTGGTGACAAACGGAAGATGGGTTAAGGAGCACTCAGTGGCGAAGCTGAAGGAGATGGACGAATGCTTTAATTCCGAGGGAGAAGAGATGACAGGGCAAGAGTGCAGGAAGAAAGAAGCAACAACGAAGGGTGGAGCCGAGGAAGGAGAGTAGATCAACTCAGGTGAGAATGGAGAGTGCAGTGTGGATACAAAGATCAGAACAATGAATAGGTGAGTGAGGGTGAGCAGCAAGTAACGGCGAGAGCAGAGTGCAGTGGTTTAGTGAGCAAGAAAGGACATGAGAAGAGTGATCGACAGGATGGTAAAGCTGTTATGAGCAAAGGAAGAAGTAGGAGTTTAAAAGACCTTTGGGGTAAAGTATCTAAAGGGATGGAGGATACGGAGGGCATGGAACGGAAAAGGTTGTAAAAAAAGGAGGAATGGAGATAGGGGTTGAGGGGGCGAGAACTACAAGGTGTAAGATTAGAGATTAGAGAAGGAAACTCAGAAGGGAGGGAGGGAAAGTTATAACTATATTGGAAAATAGGATGTGTGAATATTGAGGGACTAATAAGCAAATTAGGAAACAAGAAGGTTCGGGAAGTACTAGAAAGTTTCGATGTTGTGGCACTCTTGGAGACGTGGCTGGAAACAGGGAGGGAGATCTCATGGAAGGGGTGTGTGATTAAATATATGAGGAATATGTGACGCGCACCAAGAGGGATGATAGTACTAATTAGGGAAGAAATTAGTGAACTGGTGGAGGATATGGAGACAGATTTGAAAGAAACCATACGGTTGAGATTGAGTATGGGATGGGTAGAAGGAAGGGTGAAGAAAATAAATCTAGCATTCGTGTATTGCCATCATAGGAGTTCAGCATATGCGAATAAGTATCTTTTTGAAGAGCTATTGGTGGATATTGGTATGATAAGAGAGAAGTTTGCAGGAGAAGAGGATATGTTATTATTCGAAGATTGGAACGCGAGAATAGGGAACAGAGCCAAGTATATAGTAGGGAGGATGGAAGGTGTATGTTGAAAAGTAGAAGTAGGGTGGATAAAATTATAAACAGTTATGGGGAGAAGCTCCTAGAGATGTGCGCTGCGGGAAATTTGTAGTGGAGGGAATATATAGAGTGGTGAAGTTTGTGTAAAAGTGGGAGACGATAGATTGAGTCTAAGGTGGGTTTAAAGCAAGGGTGCAAATTATCGCCAATATTGTTTATTTTATTCATTAACGATATCTTGGATGGGCATGGGGCTAGCAACTGGGCCGTGCCGGTAATTAATGGGTTTTAGGTACCGGGATTGATTTTTTCTGATGATGTGATATTGATGACTCTAACTTCAGGGGGGATGCAGAAAGCTTTAAATGCAGTGTCGGTTTTCGCGAAGAAATGGGACTTCAGAATTAATGGGAATAAATCTAAAATGTTAAAGCCCAGGTAAACAAAGGAAGAGGGGAGGTCGGGAAATGGGTCCTGCAGGGAGAAAGGTTGGAACAAGTAAGGAAGTTGGAATATTTAGTAGTCATTATTAACAGTAAAGGAACTTGGAACGATCAGATTAGTAGGACGAAAAGCAGAGGTATGGCAGCCCTAGCCTCTGTCAAAAACTTGCTAGCTAAATATCCGGGTATCAGTTATAAAACCTTGAGGTTAGTGTTAAGATAGGCGATTTTCGGTAGGGTATTGTATGCCGCGGAAGTATGGGGGTTGGATGAGAAAAGAGGTGAATTAAGACGAATTATTAGTTATTTCGGTAAGATGGTGATGGGACTGCCACTGTGCACAGCTAATGCAGGGGCGGAATTAATGTGTGGGGAGGATTTGGAATCTGGGTGTGTGAAAAGAATAGTTAGACACTGGATGAATTTAAAAAGACATGTATGGGGGAGGGTATTACAGGCCGCGTATGAACAACAACAGAAAAGCATGCATATGGGAGGCTGGCTAGAAACAATTAAGGGATATTTGGAGATGATAGGTTAGGGGTACCTGTGGAAAGAAGTGTGGATGAAGACAGAAGCTAGAGGGATGAAGGTGCTGTCAAGGAGGATTAAAGATATGTATAGGCAGAAATTACTTACTCCTCGGCGCTACAGCCCTTGTAGGGCCTTGGCCTCTCTGACGATTGTAGCCCAATCTTCACGATCTTCTGAACCTGGATTTCATTTATGGATATTATTGACCGCCGTATTATCTGGTATTCTCTCCACATGACCCAACCAACTTAATCTGTTGCTTTTTATTTCGGTTACGATACTTGGATGTCCATAGAGTTCTTCTAGTTCCTTGTTTTTCCTTATTCTCCACAATTCCCCTTCCTTCACTGGGACAAAAATCTGTCTCAGTATTTTTCTTTCCCATCTGTTCAACAGTTCTTTATCTACTTTGGTCATTGTCCATGTTTCAGAGCCGTGAGTTACCACTGGTCGTAATACTCTTCGATAGACTGGCAGAAATTATTGGCTGAAAATAGAGTATGTTCTCTTAGTGTTTTTGATAAAGTAGAAAAAGTAACGGGATAAATATTACATATGTTGAGAGGTTAAACAGGAGAGGGTTGATATGGAGGCTAAGGGGGCTACATAAAAATAAGGGATGGTTAAAAGGTAGAGATACGTCGGTATGTATAATTTGTGGGGCAGAGAACAACGATTTTCACTTATTAGGTAATTGTGAAGAAACAAGTAAGATCAAAAATAGTCTATTGAGTATCAAACATAGGAAAATGTTAGGAATAGGGAACGAGCAGAGTATTATAAAGTAGATTATTAAGGAATGGGAAGACGGAGGAGAATTGGACAGGTATTTATGTCCGGTTAAAATGCATGTGTGAGAAAAATGGAAGGAGTTTCATAGGGCGATGGTGGTGAGTATAGCCTGGAGGGAATGAGGGGGTATGTGTTTGGAATGGGGACGGGTGTTTATAATGTTTATGGGGGTATTGATTAACAGTATCCAGTGGTTTGAGTTTGTTAGGTAATTTAAGCAGTAAGTGAAGTGCTGGTGATGTGTACATAGTGAAGAATGTAGAATGCGAGCCTGGAGGTGAAGTAAGACCGAGTGACAGCGATGGGCATTCAGATTGCGAAGTAACTGAGTAAGTAAATGATATGGTATGTGCGAAATGTAGAGGCCTTACCGATTGTGAGATTGCAAGACAGTATGCGGTTGTTGTCATTTGGTGTACTTTAAATCCAGGGTAAGTGGGTTAAGGAACAAGGAATTCGAAGTAAGCAACTGTGTATACAAGGACTGGAGCTGAATCTGTTGTAACGAAATGTCAGCGGTTTTTTGCAGAACTATCTGTTGTGACGGTCATGTAGCGAATGCAAGGTCAGGGTAGGGCTAGATTAGTTGTTTGGTAGGTAGATTTTATTTATTATTATTATTGTTATTATTATTATTATTATTATTAATAATAATATTATTAATAGGATTATTGCTTTGTGAACATGTATCTGGACTGGAAGCCTGTTATGTTCATTAATAAATACTAATACTAATAATGTATTTGAGCGTCATCCAGAAACAGCAGGGGGAGGTTCCAGTATGTTGTTTCCAATGTAAAATACGAGGTGCGTAGTTTTGATGATAACGCCACTACGAATCGACTTCATTGAATGTATATAGATCGACATGCGATGTGTATGTTTACAATATTAGAAACCTTCATTTACAAATTAAATGCTGCTAAACAATACCTCATATCGACAAACGGATTGTATCATAAGACGCCAAATTTTGCGGTCTAAATGGCTGGTCTTATGATGTTTTCTACTTTCTTATACATTTATGGGTAAGATTGAGTTAGAAACGTTGAATAGGGTGACATTCGGGTAGATATTATCACAGTGCATTCATTTTTGGTACTTATGTGACAGCCACAAACATAGAATTTTGCTCACATACGGATACTGCGTGGGCCAATGTACGTGTAGAATTATATGATTCTATCGTACTTATAAGTGATTCAAACTATAAATTAAATGTGCACAAAGTGCAAAATGTGCGTAGAATCGAGAAATAGAGACAAATATAACGTATAAGGAATAAGGATACGAAAAAATGTCATAGGACCAAAGTTGTAGATCAATCCAAATTGAACGGAGATCCTACAATCTGCTTTTGTACACGACTTCCCGTTTAGCCACCAAATGCCTAGAAACGAGTCTGCACCCACATTAAAAATTGCCTCAATATCTCTATATTTATCGTGGGGAAAAGTGAAATATTTTAAGATATTTGAAGCTTTCCGTCGGTTACAGACTGAGATAGAGAATTTTGCCAAATGTCAATATTCTAGCTCATCCGGTAGATGTGCCGCAATCCTGATTTGGGGGAAGGGGGTAAACATGAGGACTTTCAGCAAATTAAAGCTAACAAACATGCAGATGGTCATGATTAAAATCTGAAACGGATAACTGTATGAAAATTTCACCAACATAGTCAACTTACAGACACACAATCTTTACGACTATATTTAGGTAGATACGGTATTGTGCCCTGTGGACTCCAATACCCGCCAAGCGAATGCTGAGAACGTATCGGAAGTACTGCAGAAATGATACATATCTACCTTCGTGGGACGCTAAGCACAGGCACATATTACCAACTATTCCTGTCCTGTTCTGCCCCTGGCTGCACATCGATGAGCTATCGTGGACGGTTCGGTAACTAATCAAAATGAAGTTAAATCATAAAATTCAAAGGACAGGATTAGTTTTGTGTAAGTGAAAGAAGGATCACATTTTTTAAACAAACTTCAATTATGAAAACATAAAGTTGTAGAATGAAAAATTAAATCCCTGAATCAAACAAGATGAATTTAAGCAAACACAAATCATACCGCCAAAAAGTGGCAATATCTACCTCCACTCTGCGGAAGCTGCGTGAGGTTTCATTTGCACAGGAGGAGGTAACTAAATTTGAGCAGGCTTGCTTCTAATATCGTAAACTGAAACGTCCAACAAAAAGTACATGAAATTAAGTTTACATTACACTGTTCCGATACAGACGGAAAATATACACAAGTTCACTGCAGGAACGTTGATTTTCCCCCCCAAAAAGGGAAAAAAACACGCCGAAGTTAACCGATCAGGCAGAGATGAGATGTGAACCCACAACACCCCTTCGCATGCGTGCGACACCTCTAATGCGATAAAAACAAATGACAAGTGCCACAAAATACAAATACTCAACACACACTGAGTACATATGCCTTCTTCAGGACCTAAAATAAATACGTACAATAAATATAGTTGTCTTACAGCTTTGGGAAGGAACACTTCTCCTGGAGACACGGAATTAGGTTACGGCCATGACCTTGCTGGGAGGGGTGGCTGTCAAGGCCATATCACCTACCAGTACAAACAAAACCTTACGTCATCAGAACTTCACCTTACAAGACGAGTCCTCAAGCATATGGCATCTGTCACTCGCTCCAACCCTCTTGATCAGCTGAGCGCACATTCTTTTACAAATACAGGTAACTTATAGGCTTATTTCTTGCCCCTTTTAAATCTCAAACATTATTTCGCTTACTTCCCTGCATACTCATGCTAACAATAAGGCTCCAATGCTGGGCCATCTATTAGGCCATTCAAATATAACTCAGTCATGTCTGTAAGCTCTTATCTCTAGACTCTTTAGTACAGGGCTAGTGCCATACCTATGCTCATGATAAACACGACGTAAGTATTTACATGATCCTCAATATCACAACGTTGAGTACATCTGCCAATATCAGAACTGCATCTGAAGTCCATGCAATAAAAATAACATGCAAACTAAAACTTAGGTCGCCCCAGTAAAAGTCTCCCACTCGATGTTATAGGACCGCTACAGTCTCTTCCATTTAAAGATCATAGTACCGCAAGACCCTACACTGATTACCCAGGAAATAACATGAATCAGCAACGTCGAACAATACGATATCCAACCTAAGTAAAACAATCAAATCAAAATCTCTCTATTTGCAAATGAGGTGTCTACCTCGGTGGCAAATGGTACACTAAATTTATTATTGTCAAGCACTAAATTTCAGATTAACAAGAGAAGAAAATTTTCCTAGAATACAATATTATACAATTTACGCTAACGTTTTTTTTCTATTAAACACACAGCTCATCTTTAATAAATTTATATTGTTTACAAAATTCTACTTATAATATCTCCTGCACTTAAAAATATATTCAACTCATATACAGTATGTGGAATCACTTGAAATAAAACTATACAACTGGTGTAAGATTAAAATTTACATAGCATTTATTTACTTTTTTACCCATTTTGGAACCTAAGTAACATAATGGCCTGCTGCGTCTTAACCAGAGCCCATTTTACCACCACTTTTCAGAGTTCCTGAGGGGCCATCACAGCTACCGTAGCGGTCCCAGGACCCTCGAAGATCCCCACTGTACTTCACACTTACAGGCGGTCCCCTAATTTCGCTGTCCAGACTCCTTAGACTAGGGGATGGAATAAATTTAATCACACATTTTTTATTTACAATAACCTGCACTGGAAGAATGCCCTCTAACATTTCATTTATTTTCTCTGTTGCTGTTTATTCTCTTCTTGAATACCTGTACAGATTTTGGAAAATGATCGAACACTACCCCTGGTAAACTTTTCCACTCCTGCACATCCTTCCCAATGAATGAAAATCCCAATCGCTTCTGCAAAAATTCCTTCTAATTTTCTACTTGTGGTCAGTCCTCCCGATATAATTATTTAACAACTGAAGCCTCTCACGGATATCTTTCCATGCTTCTTCTCCTGTATAGGCACTATATAATCCTATAAGTCTAGTTTTCTCCCTTCTCTTACTTAAAGTTTCCCACCCAAGTTCCTTTAATATTTCTGATACACTACTCTTTCTCCTGAAATCCCATGTTACAAATCTTGCTTGTTTCTTCTGCACACTATCTATTTCTTTTATTATGTAATCTTGGTGAGGATCCCAAACACTGTTTGCATATTCCAATAATGGACGAACCATACTTAAGTAACTTTTTTCTTTTAATTCTTTGTTGCATCCTTTAAGTATCTTCATTATGACATGTAACTATCTGTATGCTTTCCCAACAATGTCATCAACATGACCCTTCCAGTGCAAATTACTTTCAAATCTCACACCTAAGTATTTGCACTTGCCATATTTTGGATAACTACCTCATCCAAAGTATATTCAAATTCAGTTTCAAAACTTCTGTTTGTAAATGTTGTAACAGTTGATTTGCCTCCATTAACCTTCATATTATTTTCTTCAACCCATTGTTGGATACTCTCAAGGTCTCTTTGTAATTCTGAACAATCCTCAATTTTATTTATTTCCCTATAAACAATTATGTCATCTGCATACAATCTGATTTTTTATGTTATATTAATCCCTAAATCATTTGCGTACTGTATATTAAGAAAAGTAATGGACCGATTATACTACCCTGTGCAATTCCCTTCCAAAATTTCTCTTTCTGCAGTACATTATTTCCTACTTTGACTTTCTGAACCCTTGAATTTAGAAATGCTTTTATCCAAAGTGTAACCCTTACGTCCAATCCTATTCCCCTCCCCAAGTTATTTAATAACATTCCATGTTCCACTTTATCAAAGGCTTTGGAAAAATTTTACAGTGACATTTCGTAGATAGGAATGCGCAACGTAACCCTCCCCACCCTCCTTCATTTTCCTGACTACTATTCTACATTTTCTTTTTAATTTTCTTATTTCCCTTGTATAACAAACAGGGTCTGAGGTCATTATACCTTTCCTAACAGGTAAAAATCTCTTCTCTCCTTCCCAAATTATTCCTTTCAATTTAGCCCGATCGTGTATTCACATTACTCCCTTCACTTATCCAACAACTGAATTGTGATTTAAGGTAAGTCCCAAATTCATCAACTTTAGTTTTTCTGTACATTGTCTTGTCTTGTGTTACCCTCCTATTAAGCCTTTTTTGGTACCAGTCCTACATCCATTATTACAGCCTTATGGTCACCTATTCCTTCAATTACCTCAGTTTTATCAACAATTTCCTATGGTTAACCAAGAATACATCTAGCAAGTTATTGAGACGAGTCGGTTCTTTTACTACTTGTGTATATCCTCCCTCTCAAATTAACTTATTTGCCATTTTCTGTTCATGGGCTTCACTCGCAGCTCCATTCCATTTAACTTTAGGCAAGTTTAGATCTCCCCCAATTATTACCGTATCATTATTATTGCTTTTATGAGTATAATCTATTATTTTCTCAGATATTTCCAGGTCACTTTCCTCTCTTCCGGGCCTATATGTTCCTATAATTCCCACCTCCTTCATATTATCACAAACTAATTTTATCCCTTTCATCCCTTTCATCAGTAAACCATTCATGTGAACAATAAGTTTCCTTCACCAGAATAAACAACCCCCCCTCCCATTTATCTCTTCTGTCTCTACGATAGTATACCCTTCAGGAAATAGTTCTCTATTACCCACCCCTTCTCTCAACCACGATTCCACTCCTATCACCACATCAGTCACATAAGATTCCATCAATGTTCTGAATTTTAATTGTTTATTTACTACATTCTGACAGTTTACCAAGAGCAATCTCAGAACCCCTTCCTCCCTAAAACTTGACTGTTGCACTCGGGTAACTTGAAATTCCTTACTTTCCTGAGTTTCATTTTCTAGTTGACTGAGCCAGCTTGAAGTACAGCTGGCTCTTTCTACTAGCTTTCCTGGTCAGTATTATAACTCAAGGGAGTTGCCTTTTTACGGTACATATCTTATGATTAATAAAATCTAGAAAAAGTATTTGCTAATTGTTTAGATGAAGGCCATGCTTTGTGTAACAGTGTCTCTCGAAAATGCTGCTATCAATTACCTGTGTATTACGAAAATGTTTACAAATTTTAACCATATCTGTATTAACTTTGTCCACTTCAAGGTTCACATACGAGTCTCTAATCAAATCATGCCTGTGGGGCACGTTCACTACAAAGATGTTAGTGTGAGTCAGCTTACCTAGTGTACATTTAAGTTCAGAAGTGACACTCTTAGCGTCGTTGTGATCTACGTCGTTCGTCCCGCCGATGATCATTACTGCAACACGACTTCCGAGATTTCTTGCTTCCTGCTCCGTTTTTCCTATACCTTCTTGATTGGGGCCCCAGGATAGATGACGGCCGATGCTGCAATATCTTCATTGTTCATTTTCTCCGCAATTCCCCTCGCCTGGCTATCACCAAATGTAAGAATGTTCGACACTTTCGCCGGTGCACTGTGTGAAATTTTAGCCCTAACTTTGCCGCTTCTCGTAAAGGAGTTTGCGCTAAACGTTTGACTGCTACCCAACAGATAAGTCCCTGCGTATCTCTTACTTCCCTTAGGGCTGAAAATCTATTTTTAGTATCAATTATAATGTTGTCCTTATTTACCTGTACACTTTTCCTCCTAGAATCTGAAGCAACTTCACACCACGCGCTAGAATTCTCAGAGCCACCTGTGTTCTGAGTGTTTACTGGTACCGGTACATTCGATTCCAGTAAACGTACCTTCTCCTTTAAAATCTGATTCTCCGCTTTTAATGCTTGTAAATCCTGTTGCAATAAAGCGATAATTACAAGTACATTATCGTTACCTCCATCCCCCAAGGAATGAGACGCCAGCGATTCGTTGACCGTTGTAGGCCTAGGTTTGTTACCGCTTTTCAAATTGCACTCGCCACAGTTCAGACAGGTCCAAGTATCTTCGTTTTTAGCAAAACCAGCACTACATATACACTCAAAATGGTACGAAATTAAACACTTTTCACACTGGATACCATTCTTCACTCGCTTCTTGTTTATACCACACTTATTCCAGATTATTTCGCAAGAGAACCGGGAGCTATCTTCACTTACATCCTTCGCTGACGCCATCTAACTCCCTCATAATCAATAAAACAAAATCTAAAATAAAATCTATACACTTCCTAAACATGCAAGTTCCTGAGGGAAAAATCCTACTTACCTTAAGGGCTAATAACTACTATATACAAACATATGCGAAGCTTATTCTGTACCCAATCCATGTAATAATAAAGTCTGTCCAAACTTATCTTGTTACGTTAACCTCACCGCCCCTCCATTGTGGACACCCTGATGGATTTAGCCAGCCATCACCCCACCGTCGTCACTGGTGAACAGGCCTCAGCTCTGCTTATGGAGTCGACCCGTGGTTCTGCGTCTTCTTGACCGTGTTCAGTCCGTAGATCTGCTGCTGGCTGCACCTGCTGTCTTCTCTACGCCTGGTAACGGTACCTCGATACGCAGTTAATGTCTGCTTGTTTCCGCCGGTCACACCTATGTGGATATCGCACGAACTTCAAGGAGATACATAATTAAACGTCCATCTGCGTGTTCTAATTTCTCTCCCCACTTAAACACAGCTTGTCTCTCCTAAATTTCCCAACCATGGAAAGTTATGTGGAAACCGCACACGATCTTCCAGTGACCGCTTATTTACTGTTCTAGTCTTAGTTCAAATGAGCTATCTTCTTCGGCTATGCTTATAAATGCTAGAATTATCTACCGAACACAGTTCCAGCTATTGTCAAGTTCCATAGGCCCAGATTTCAACTTACTTATTCCTATACCACACAAGATATAAATACGAATGAGAATTGTTATTCGTACAGCTTTCTCTGTTAATGAACACAGTTACTAATAATCATACAGTTCGCGGTGTAGTTTCAAACCGATGGAATATTTTACAGCACACGAATTAGACCACATAGAGAATGAGTTTCACCTACCAAAGCACTGTTCCTTCGGTACCGATCATCACGCCATCCAGCCTTTCCGCGGCTGGCGGGCATCCCGTACTTCCAAAGAGCAGAATCAATCAATCAATCAATCAATCAATCAATCAATCAATCAATCAATCAATCAATCAATCAATCAATCAATCAATCAATCAATCAATCAATCAATCAATCAATCAATCAATCAATCAATCAATCAATCAATCAATCAATCAATCAATCAATCAATCAATCAATCAATCAATCAATCAATCAATCAATCAATCAATCGGTCACTACGGATCTGCATTTAGGGCAGTCGCCCAGGTGGCAGATTACCTATCCGCTGTTTCCTAGCTTTTCTTAAATCGCAAAGAAATTGGAAATGTATTGAACATTTCCCTTGGTAAGTTGTTCCAATCCCTAACTCCCGTTCCTATAAACGAATATTTGCCCCAATTTGTCCTCTTGAATTCTAGCTTTATCTTCATATTGCGATCGTTCCTACTTTTAAACACACCAATCAAACATATTCTTCTACTGATGTTATTCCACGCCATATCTCCACTGACAGCTCGGAACATACCACTTAGTCGAGCAGCTCGTCTCCTTTCTCCAAACCTTCCCAGCCCAAATTTGCAACATTTTTGTAACGCTACTCTTTTGTCGGAAATCACCCAGAACAAATCGAGCTGCTTTTGTTTGGATTTTTTCCAGTTCTTGAATCATGTAGTCCTGGTGAGGGTCCCATACACTGGAACCATACTCTAGTTTGGGTATTACCAGGGACTTGTATGCCCTCTCCTTTACATCCTTACTACAAACCCTAAATACCCTCGTAACCATGTGTAGAGATCTGTACACTTTATTAACAATCATACTAACGTGATCACCTCAAATGAAGATCTTTCCTCATATTAACACCTAGGTACACACAAGATACTATCTAATACCTATACCCTACCTTCACTACAACTCTCAACTGAATTGTGGATATGTGATTATTACAGCTGGTGGATTACTATTGTTTTCCGTACTCCACGGGACGGAGAATAAAGGTGTCCTTAATTACTAAAAAATACGACGTTGTCTACAATAATTTCTCAAAAATATTTCTGTCAAAACTACCCTCACTACTCCAGGGATTTAAATTGCAATTATTGGGATATAGGAACTTTATTATCATTAGCTAACCACTCATAAAACCTGAAAGATAGAGGGAGAGATATATAAATTACTGGATACTTTAACTACCTACTCATAACCACAAATGATCGGAATACAAGATCAGCTGATTTTTATTTCTGTACCGAGAGGTACACCTCAAACCCGCACATTTAAAAGAAGCGCCTTAAGGAACTCTATCTATCAAACAAAACGTGGAACAGCTACTGCGTGAAGTTGGGACATTAATCAGAAGATGTCACTCATAAATAACAGAGTGTTGTGTTATTTTCAAAGTTTCCTAAACTGACTGGATTTATTTGTTTTGTTTTGGTGTACAGCAAGTAGTCTGACCTTTTCTTCATAGATGTCCTTACAAAAACTGAGGTCATGGACTCTGGTGCAAGGTGGAAGAATTTGTGATTTAAAGAAGTTTTGTGTTTCTAGGTTTTCATAACTAAATCAACGGTCATTAATTATGATATTTTTAGGTTTGCAACACTTCCTTCTCATCTCGCCAGCATTTGAATCTGGCCAATTAGAAATGTTTGTATTTATTTTTCAGCCTATCACAGGCTTCTTGTACCTTTTTATTCGGCCAATAAAAATGAGAGGGTGTGTCCGGATTAAGTCCAGAACTTTCTAGAAACCTCCCGTCGGGTAAATAAGCTGCGGATTTTTCAAGCTACCTTGTCTTATAGGTCGTCAAGTTTCTGAGAGTGTGTGTGTTAAGACAGGAGGCGAGGTGACTCATTCTTCGGCAGGCAGAACATCAGCCCAGCTAATGGCCACCAATTTTCTATCTCTGTAGCTATCTCCGCAAACTTATCCGAGGGGAATATTCTAAACTTTAACTATGTAACCGTTTAATTTCTAAAATATAAACTTCTTCCTCTTCACGTAAAATTTCATAAAGTCTTAAACTGTAAATCGGGGTTAGAGAGGGCGTTACCTTCTCGAGTTTCCCTTCAATTTATCTTGAGGTGACTACGATTTTGTAACGGTTTCTTTTCCTGTAAAACATTAAATCATTCCAGTCACCTCAGTAGCTTGGGATTAGCCTCTGTGTCATCGGGCCGCGAGTTCAATTAGGGTTTCATACCTGATTTTCAAGGAGCGCAAGTGCACGCCTCCATACATTTTGAGTTTGGGCCAGTAATATTAACCTGTTCTTGCTTTTCACGTAAGCCTAGTAGTATGGGAACTAGATACCCTGTGCAAAGGTACTGTAAGTTGTATGTTATGCCTAGAGGCCGAGTAAATTAAATCTATCCTTTATGTAAACTTAAAGGTGGAGATTGTATGCTCTTTTCTGAGATTGCTGTAATATTGAGGGGTGCCTCTGGAAGGCTGCAAATTGTAACGGTTGGAGCAAAGTGCTCTGGAACTTTAAACGCTACATTTGGCGACAATGTACAATTGTAAATTTGGGGCTCGAAGCCGAAATGTGTTAAATTCCTTATTCTGGATCTTTCTATTCATATATCGAAATTGTCATTGTACCTGATACATTGTTGTTTTTCACTAAGTGAAGAATGTTGTTAATGATTTTCTGGAAAGAAATATAACCTCTATTTTAAAGTATTAAACTAATTTTTGAATGGTGAAGGTTCTTCCAATTTATCGTTTGAAGGCCCCAGAGAACGCCTCAGATTTGCGGCAGAGACCCCTGCATTTGTGCTATTCCTTAGAATTGATGTAAACAATGAACCCGTCACTGCTCTATTAGACTCAGAGAGTGTGTTTTCCACAATTTCGGAAGAATGGTACTCTAAATTAAAAACGTTTTGTAAGTTTCCGGATTACATACTTCGTCTTCTGTTAAATGTGTTTCGGCTAACTCATCTCCATTAGAAATTTTAGGTTTCATTTTTGCTAAAATTCGTATTTCGAATTTTACCTGAGGTATGAAGTTATTTGTTGCTAAACACTTGTCTTCCCCTGTAATATTGGGGGCCGATTTCATGTCTTCTATAGGTCTTGTGCACGACATTCAGAGCAAGCGGTGCACCTTCTAATTTGAGGCGTTCAGAAGGCAAGCCGACTAACTCCATTAAATACAAACGTTCAGTACAAACAGTTAAAGTTATTGATCAGTAAAAAACTCAATTTATGTTTCAGCATATTTACAATACACTCATTTGTATTCTTACAATTAAGGTATGTATTCAGCACTTTATAAATATATAAAAACATTTCAATGTCTCTGTTCCCCCTAATGAAGCCACTTTCTATGGAGTTAGTCACATTACCAACTGAAAGTTTTGACACAGTATTCTGAGTGGTATGTATACAAGTCATTTTATTAAAATATGCACATACAAAACACTTTTACATGAACTATTATTGTAAGCCATTAAGAAGTACCTACTTAAAATACACATAAAAATTGCCTAAAATACAAATACGCTATTCTTTGCCTCTATTCTGCATACGTGATGCAGTTGTCATCACTGACAGGTTCATCTCTTGCAGTCTTCAAGTTTTTATAATAGTCGTGATGAATAGGAGGTATAAACTTCAAGAGGTCCATTACATACTTATTTTTGGCCATGGAGATCGATCTAGATGTGCTATAAAAAGTATCTTGTGTAACATTAGCTAGGCTTTCTAGGTTTCCATTTTTGTTCTGGTTATTAATTTTTCCAAAAGGCATTTCTGTGAAGAAAGTAGTTTTAAATTTAATAGTGAATTGTTTAGCATTCTCAATCCTGATCCATCTCATTGTCAGCCAGTTAAATGGTTCACCTTCGACACTTTTTTTCTGTTGGTGATACGCTTTTCTAAGTTTTCCGTTGAATAAAAGGTCTCATGGTTCTTTTCTGTGAGGATAAATTTGTTTGTTTTCCTGCAGCCAAAAATTATATTATACCAACCCCTTGGAGAATAGATGTGGCTACAAGTTTTGCTCTTTTTTTTCAATAAAAGAAAAAGATGTGGAGTTAATCAGTTTGGCCACTGAAACCACTGGTAAAATGTTCCGTTGCCAGAGCAGATAGCGCATTCTGACGGCGAAACTTTTAACTGTAGGGTTAGTTTGTTTTGGCCACTGACAAATATATAGTGATGCTACCCAACCATGTTATTACTTGCACTTGTCAAAATTTTGGAGTTAGTCGGTAAGGCTTCTGAACGCCTCATTTAATAGTAATTTTAATATTCCCCTTTAGAAATGTAATTCTGTGACATGCTCTTCTGTTTCGCCTACCAAGGGTGAGACGTTGTTAGATCTTAGACATCTACCTGAGGACAGGCTGAAAGTATTCGTAAGATTTTTCAGTCATTTCCTGATGTATTTTCTGATACTCTTAGCGTTACTGACCTTATCGAATATAAGATTGAGTTTATGGATTCGATTCCAGTTAGGTTTCCGCCTTATAGACTGTCCCCACCTAAATTGTAGGCTCTTAAGGAAATCATCGATCAGATGCTAAAGAATGCTATAATTCGACCTAAGTCGGCGTATTCAACGCCCATTTTTCTTGTGCCGAAATCGCAGGGTAGCTTCAGGCCTGTGATTGCTTACAGGGCTTTGAACCGTAAGGTGGTGTTACAATCTGTGCCCCTTCCTTATCTTCACACATGTTTTTCATGGTTTCGAAAAGCCATGTGCTTTACCATCCTTGATCTTAATCAGGCACATAACCAGATTCCTCTAACTGAAGAATAGAAACACCTAACGGCTTCTGCCACGGATTCGAACTTGTATCAGGAGAACTGGGTGTTTTTTGGGCTTCCCGCGGGGGCAGCTGTTCTAACTAGACTACTAGATAGGGTCTTCTCGGACATCAAATTTCAATATCTGTATCACTACCTCGATAATGTCATGTTTTCTGAGACGTTTGAAGAACACCGGGATCATCTAAAAGAAGTACTCAATCGCCTTCGCAAGGCTGGGTTAACTGTGAAATTATTTAAACTAGCTTTTGCTAAATCTTCTCTCTCTTTTAAGGGCATATTGTGTCGCCCGATGTTGTTTCCATTGATCATTCCAGAACACAGGCCATCCGTGATTTCAAACCTCCTAAGGACATCAAAGGCATTGCCAGGTTCATGGGCATGGTGAATTTCTTCAGGAAATTCATTCCTAACTTTGCTAAACGGGCGGCGCCGCTGAACTTATTGCGGAGAAAAGGCGTTAAATTTGAATGGAGAACTTCTAAGCAAGCCGCTTTTGGAGATCTGAAACTAGCTCTTTGTAACGCCCCTGTATTAGCTATGCCAGATTTCTCGAAGAAATTCATTGTACAAACAGACGCCTCGTCATCGGCGGTTGCCGCTGTCCTTGTTCAGGAAGCGGAACTCGGAAGGCGACCCGTCGCCTATGCTTCTAGAACCTTATCGGCTCAAGAGGCCAAATAATCTATGAACTTGAGGGTTTGGCAGTTTTGTTTGCACTAGAGAAGTTCCATCTTGATCTGGAACATGTCAAGATCGACTTAGAAACTGATAACAAGCCTTAAGTTGGGTTTTTGCTAGGCCTCGTCGTCTTGGACGTATCGCCCGCTGGGCCATCAGGACATCTGCTTTCCATTTGGTAACGGTTTCTTTTCCTGTAAAACATGAAATTAACCTTACATTCTAGCCACCTCAGTAGCTTGGGATTAGCCTCTGTATCATCGGGCCGCGAGCCCAATTAGGGTTTCATACTTGGTTTTCAAGGAGACCAATTGTACGCTTCCATACATTTTGAGTTTGGGCCAGTAATATTAACATGTTCTTCCTTTTCACGTAGGCCCAGTAGTAAGGGTACTAGATACCCCTGTGTAAAGGTATTGTAAGTTGTATGTTGTACCTAGAGAGGCCGTGCAAATTAAACCTATCCTTTATGTAAACTTAAAGGTCGAGCTTGTAAGTTCTTTTCTGAGATTGCTGTAATATTGAGGGTTGCCTCTGAAAGACTGTAAATTGTAACGGTTGGAGCAAATTGCTCTGGAACTGTGTGTAGAAGTAAACGGTACATTCGGCGACATATTTGTTATAAAAAAGATATTTCTTCTTTCACGCAGTCCTAAATTACAGCTTGTAATATTGCGGACGCCTACGGAACTACCCAGTGTTAAAATTGTAAATACAACAAGCATCATCATCAAGCAAAATTGTAAATAAATACCACTAATCTCAATTACTACAAACAAACACTAAACACCAATATTTGTGGAACTAAATGTATCACACACACACACACACACACACACACACGTTGCTAAATTTCTACAATTATTAACTACCTCATTAATCAGATAATACAGAGCTCTTGATACAGCCAACCACTCGCTAGTGCATCCAACGATATTACTGTTCAGTAGTTACTGATCACTTCGCGCTCCAGCCTATCTGCGACTGTCGTGACACAGTGGGTAATTTCTAGCATCGAGTCGGCCAAAAATAAGATTTTCAACCCTTGTCTTTGGTGCGCATTTTCTATGAGTCGTGTTTATAAGACCCTTAGGTACATTAATTAAGTATTGAAAAGTCGCGCTGTCTGATTATCTAATCTCACCGAAGCCCTAAAGTGGCGTTAGGTCATCATATTCTGGCGAGGCGAGAGCGTAGTTAATATAATGTGAGGGCTCAGTAAGGACGTCAGAACTAAATATTTCTTTATCTTGCAATGTGATTATATTAGATGAAGGAATGTATTTTATACAGTATGTAGGATTTTCTGAAAATAACTACATCTTTGTCCGGAATATGCACTTGAAATTGAGGAATAGGGTGTTCAAGCGCTATCTAATTATACAAATTTGAGCTGACTTTCAAAATGGATTGCCTTTGATTTCCGCAATGAGAGTCTTTTGGAGGAGTTATCCATACTTTATTGAATAGAAAACCGTGACTTTTTGCTGCGACCAGGCGCGACCATGAGAGTAATTAATTTTTTTCAGAAGCCATGCACTCTGTAACCCGGAGGTCGGTTTTTGAGCTGTTGAGGAACAGTAGGGAATATAAGCGGAACGATGATATTGCAAATGTTGTAATTGAACATGGGGGCTTTGAGGATTGTTCCGAGGATATATCCAAGTCAATAAGGAAGACTGACAGTATTTTTTGTGCTAAAATTCGATCACGCTGAACAAAATATATTAGAAAAAGGGACAAATTGCTGAAGTATAATAAAAGTTAGTTCAACCAGAAAATGAGTCTTACAGAAGGACGTGCATCACAACAATGTCAGAATGAGGCTGCCAGTACTGTAGCTCATTCCATGTTAAGAAAACAGTATTGCTTTTATGGCAACAGGGTTGCCATATCGAACGGCTTTTTTCAACGCCATCACGGGAAAATGGCAGCACATAAATTTGTGACTTTCAGTATTTAAGCTCAAGACAAAAAGCTGAAGAAACCAAGCTAAAAATTATTTTTATGAACTAAAGGGGACGCGGGGTTTACAGGGGACACTTTTGGTCTATACAGAATCAGAGGAAAACTACGGCATATATAAGAAACCTCAGCACTGAAATATAAGGAAAATTGAGGGAGAAAACTGACAAATAATTGTATGGGCTCGAGGGGCGGGGGATGTATTTAACTGCATTTAATAAATTTATCCAGACAATAAAAGCTAGAATAAAAGACGCAATAAATACTGCAGATTACTATAAAAGATTACAGTATTAATGTTAAAGAAAGAAATCACACACCTAGGTTTATAGCATAACTCTCACTCAACACAATACAATTACGCACTGATTTAAAGCCTAAAATACACACGCACTAAATAAATACTGTAGATAACAAGTGAGGTACCAGCGGTTCACAGAGCGGTTGAATATGAGTTACACTTCACTGTGGTGGATGGAAAAGTCTGCAGTGCATTGTCTTTCTATCAGTCTTCCCAAAGGTTCTATATATATGTTGCTTCCCCTAAAGGGATGAATAATATTCCTGAAGTGACTGAAAGAGTAATTAACCCAAAAACACTAAATTTTGGGTTATGACCACTTCATCCATGGATTCGATGTTTGGAATGCCTTTTACATATAGCGTACAGAATTGACGTAAGAAAGTTGCAAATAAGAGATGCCGAAGAGAAGAAACTGGTTGAAGAAAGAAGAATATACAGGTTCGGTTCAGGGAGGAAAGTGATCTATTGGTTGATATCTGAAGCAAAGTGCTGGCACTACCAATGATGGAAACGGCTAGAAGATTCTTCAGAGAGGCTTCCACTTCTGCGGATATTACTTGAGTAGATTTAAATTTAATAAACCATCTACGTGTCATATTAGAAACTCTTTCGTGTGGGTATGCCATTGATGAAGTGACACTTGGAATGTACGCAAAGGAAACTATACAATTGTACTTAGAAAAATACAAATCGTATTATATGCCTGTAACTTTGCACAAACTCTTGGTTCATGGAGAGGAGGTAATTAGGCACTGGATTATACCTATTGGGCAACTCTCCGTGGAAGCCCAGGAGACCAGGAATAAAGATAACAGGAAACCTTCCAGAAAGGACACAAATACTGACCTTTCCCATACCCTGCTTATATCATCGGACCCTTACATTACCAGATTAAGGAAATCAGGGAGGAGGAAGTTGATTCCGCTTTCACGAGAAGTGCTCAATTTACTGTCTGAGTTTCCTGTATCTGGTTCTGTCGAAGGAGATAATGACAGTGAAGTTAGCGATTCTGATGTAACTGCATCTAATGACTAAGTACATGTATTAAAGTATCTGTTTGTAACCATTCTAAACAGCATATCCCACTATTAACATGTATTTAATTTCGTAAAGCTATAACGAAAAATGATTAAAATTACAAAGATTACTAATTCTACTCCTGAAGTAGTAATTTGTTCTTTGCACATGATTGACCACACACTTAACTATCTCAAATAATAGCAGTTACATACTAAGTTTTATGTAAATCGGTCCATTAGAGTCCGAGATACAATTTTTTGCCGACTAGATACCTGAAATTACGCACTGTGCGTGGGTCTCGCACTTTTATAAGAGTAGAATGAGTTCCTCTTCAAGCGGAGCTCATTGATTATACGGCCATCCAACCAAGCCACGCCACAAAAATCCCGAGGATACACACTTGAAGTCCACTTGACTTCTCTGTGTGGAGCAGAGTTAGTTCCCACAGCCTTGCAGCTAATATTGTATTATTAAAGGCAATGATAACTAGAGTCAAAAATCATATCACGACATTCCGAAAATTATGCTTGACTTTTCTATTCTTTTTTAATTTTCTGAATTTTGTCTTTGGCGGAGATACGGCAGCTTGTCAACCCTGTATACTGCCGCCTTTCTTTTTAGTGAATTCGTACATGTGATTCCCCAGACAGTATCCGAGTAGCTTCAACTCCTTTTGGCCTTCTTGACTCTCTCTTACAGAGCACCACGCCTTATCTGACGCTCCCAATCTCCCTCGCGCACTTTGACTTCAGTTGGCGCCCTTTTTCTATCGACACTCAGATATTATATTTGATGCATTATATGTTGTGTTTTTATTATCATGAACGATACGGTTCAGTATCTACTTCACGTACAACGCATTTTGGGCTATGCCCGTTGGACTTAGCCTGCAAAACCGACCGTTCATGATAAAACCCTAATTAATCCTCCTATCGAAGAAATGTACATGAGAAAAACGGTTTAGACATGGATTTCAATCAAGGCTGGTCTATTTCATGTTATGTTGGTCTTATATACATTTGGGGAGAGTAAAATCACTGTATATGTTCCCTATAAACTCCCAGTCCATTTCGGAAATTTGACATGGTATGGACCTAAAAACCTACCTTTGAACAGGTGGATGCTGAATATGAAATTTTGTAGGAATATCTGCAATAGTTTTCAAGTTATAAGAAATACGCTTTACACGCACCCGCTCCAGAGTTAATTCCGGTGGGACTTGTACTGAAAAACGGCCCGTTAATGATATCTCCCCTATAAATGCTCCTGTAGAAATAATGCACAAGAGAGAAAAGGTTTAGAAATTGATTTCCATTAAGACTGGTAGAGAACAATTTGGTTGTACAAATTTTGTGGATGTGCAAAATCACGCGTCCCATTTCGTACAAATCCCTAGTCAATTCTTGGATTTAAAAACAATTTTGGCCCTAAAAGCTACCCAAGGAGAGGTAGATTCGAAATATGAAGTTTGGTAGAAATATATTCAGTAGTTTTTAAAGTTGTAAGAACTCACACAAATAGACACCAAAGCTAAAAATTATATGCAGATTGTCATTATTACACCTGAAAAGGAAAATGAATTAAATTTTGCCAAAATAATCAATGTACGGACACACGGTCGTTACGAATGTATTTATATATGTTGGTTTTGAGCTCAGCGAATGTTCCATGTCCAGAACTATGCTGTAAATGACAGAGACGGAAGAGATCCATTTAAAACACTATATATCAAGAGAAACGATTTGTTCTATGTCCATAATTCCTAATCATTTTCTGACCATACTGTTCCATACCAAGAATCATACTACAAACGTAACGTCAGACACAAAATATCCAGTGCATTAATTCATTTTTTGTAAAACAACAAACATAAGAGTTAAATACTAAGAACCTGGTCTTAGTGCTGTTCAAGCGGGCGATTCAGTGCATGCTGTTTTAGAAATACGCACTAGAAATATATAACTCCATTTTCCATTGTCTGTGTTCACGGTTTTTCTGAACTTCAGGTCAAAGAAGAAATTCAAAGCTAGTTAAATGGTGCCAAAAGATGATTTTGATTTTAAATCATTTGGTCTTACATCAGATCTAAACAAAGTATCATACTCAAAATTAAAGCATTTACAATGTGGATAAGGTGAAAAAAGTGAAATAAAATACTCAATTTCAGATAGTGATGTTGTTGTTGCTTGTTGTTTAAAGAGGCCTAACATCTAGGTCATCGGGCTTCAGATAGTGTCTCTAAGGAAGTTAACATATTAATGCAAAGTAAGACGATTCGAAAGGTCCATTATTATGCACCTTATCACGTACCTTTGAAAACGCGCGTTGAGTGTGTTTATATAGTTTATGGTTGTTTATTGTAGTATATTACATGGCCCTAATTATTTACCTCATTACGTACCTTTCGAAACGCACTTTGAGTGTGTTATATAACTTATTTTAGTTTATTATTGTATACTATAGTTTATTATTCGGCCCTTATTGTGTACCATCTTACATGCATTTCCAAACGCACGTTGAGTGTGTTTATATAGTTTATTACAAGGCATAAAAAATACATCATGAATATTACTGAATTATTGACTGCGTCTCTTTGTTGTCTAATTAATAGTTCCGTGCACGAATTTTCCGCGTGGCGATTAGGATAGCTTGTGTTGTTATGCTGTTCTTACTGGTGTTCATTTTCAGTAAGGACGTATACACACTTTCAGATAAGTACTGTCACAATACTTCGCTTGATTAACGTGGATTTTTTTTTAAAGAACTGACTTTGAAAAGCATTCATTAATGGCATCATTTTATTTTCAACCACCTCGAGAAACGTGGTAACCCCCTCTTCTTTTCGTTGCAGGTCAGTTCTTCGGAGAGCGCATACGAGTTGCGTAAGTACTTTATAAAAATACTCAGTTCATTGCTTAGGCGTCTACAACCCGTTATATCCCGATTTTAATGTCAAGCTCTTCAATACATACACTATTAACAATGTCTTAGATTATTTAATGAACTTCGGTACATGTTTGGCTCTCTGATTGTCATCATCTATAAAGATTTTGGTACAATTTATTATGTTATAAGTTATAAGACAGAAAGCATATTAACATTATTCGATCCTAATGATATGTCTCGAACTATTAAGACATAAGAATTAATGCGGGCTACACAATTAAAAGAATATTGCATAATGATGTTGTCAAAATTAACCGGGAGTTTACGAGGACAAGTTCGGCTCGCCAGGTACGGGTTTGATTCAACTCACGCCGTGATGATGTTGAAATGATGATGAAAACGACGCATACACCTGTTCCCCGTGACAGCGAAATTAACAAATGATGGTTCAAATTCCCGACCCAGCGACCCTGCCGGGAAACAAACGCGGGACCTCTTTGACCAGAGGCCAGCACGCTAACCATTTAGCCATGGAATCGAACTTATGTTGGGGTAAAACCACAATAAGTTATATTTCTGTTAAGGAACTACTTAACTAGCCGAGCCTCCCCTACTCTTTACATGCATACGTATAGTGATATTCCTTAGTGCATAGAATTCCACATTTTACATTAATAATTGTACTGAATAGCGGAAGCTGAGAATCAGCGCCCTCTCCTACAGGGCATAAGTCAATATTATCACGCTCAGTTAACAGAACGGTTTTGATCCCATACCATACTTTTACTATGACTTCGGTCCAAAGTGAGGAGGTACGCGAGCGCTCACTTCTTACTGGAGCACGGCATGGGCAGGTACTTCATTCGTGCAGTATAGTGGAAATGGCGGGCTGAACAATCAACACAGTTTTAGCGCAAGGGAATTAATGAGAATGTTCAACACAGTCTATTCCTTTGGTTATTCGCTTTCCTTTAAGATCTTGCTTTTTCTTTTTTTCTTTTTTTTTCTTTTTTTTTTTTTTTGCTAGGGGCTTTATGTCGCACCGATACAGATAGGTCTTACGGCGACGATGGGATAGGAAAGGCCTAGGAGTTGGAAGGAAGCGGCCGTGGCCTTAATTAAGGTACAGCCCCAGCATTTGCCTGGTGTGAAAATGGGAAACCACGGAAAACCATCTTCAGGGCTGCCGATAGTGGGATTCGAACCTACTATCTCCCGGATGCAAGCTCACAGCCGCGCGCCTCTACGCGCACGGCCAACTCGCCCGGTTTAAGATCTTGCAAAACTGTCATTGTTCACTTGTCCGCCTAGGGGGACGAATATTTTACACCTAGGTCTTCAAGTTGAAAGGACAAAAATAATGAGTAAAAATTACTTAATTAAGTTACAGCTCTTACACTTGCCTGTTGCGAAAATGGGAAACCACGGAACAAAACCTTCAGGGCTGCCAACGGAGGAATTCGATCCCACTACATCCTGCATGCAAGCTCAAAGCTACGCAAGCCTAAACGCACGGCCATCTCACTCGGTGGTCCCTTGTATGGTACAGGTTCGCGAGGAGGTGATTTGAATTTATATGGCATATTTACTTCGATAACCCAATGCCCTTACTGACGCGAACCTCAGTTTTTAAAAATAAAATGAATTATTGTCAATGAAATTGGATAAGGAGCGGCTGTGGCCTACGAATAGGAACTGTCCCGGCATTCGCCTGGAGTTGGAGAGCTTGGTTCTATAGCTCTAGCGCGTTAATATGCGCGGACGCTCCGCTCGGTGATGAAGTGCTAACAGTATTAAGAAGGCATTAGTTTAGAGGAATGCAATTTAGGCTAAGCAATTGTCTAGGTAACATTTCATCAAGTTTCCAGATCACAGGTTCAAGCATGCGCGAGAAGACACGTGACATGGCTGTACATTAATAACTGCTGTAGTCGCCACGATTTTAAATGCAAGTATGCAAACATGCACGCATTGTTTGGTACAGGTGCCGTATGTCATTTTGTGAGATGGAGTTCCACGCCTGTTGCACTTGGTTAGTCACATCAGCAATAATTAATGCTGGTATTGGATTATGATGGATTTGTCGTCCAATAATGTCCCATACGTGCTCAATGGGCGAAAGATCTGGCGATCTCGCTGAACAAGGCAACTAGTCGACAATGCTGAGCACGCTATGTGACAGCAGCTGTATGAGGACGAACATTATCCTGTTGTAAACACTTCTTGAATAAAGGAATAAATGGCAGCACGGCCGGTTCAATCACCAGTCTGACGTAAGAATCCGCTGCCAAGGTACTTGGATTAACAACAAGAGTGCTCGTGGGGTCAAAGAAAATCGCTGCCCAGACCATAACTTCTAGGTTAGGTCCACTGTGTCGAAGCCATAGACAGCTTGGTCCAAGCGCTTACTTGATCTCCTGCTTGCCAAAGTACAGCTATCACTGACACCAAGGCAGAAATTGCTCTCCTGTGAGAACACAACCATGAGCTCAAGCTTGACACCACTTAAGTCGCAGATGGCAGTGTTTCGGAGTTAGTGACATAAACTTTAAAGGACGTCTGGCCCGGAGTTGTTACTCAAGTAATTGATTTGTTACAGCTCACTTTGTCACTCCGGTGCGATCTCCGTAGTGGCAAGTGTGCGGCCGGATCCCGGTCATTTTGAGACAGTGCCTTTCCATGACGATTGTTGCCACCACCGTTGCAGTGTGGATACTTCCCTGATAAGTCTTTCTGCAATGGCGCGAAACAAATATCCACCTTCTGGTAGTCCCCTTACACCGCCGCGTACAAACTCAGTAAGCTGCTGCTACTGCCTTCTTCGTCTCTATAAGGGCAGGATTCACTCACAAACTTATCTAACAACGTGGACACCAGAAGATGACTAACGCTCACAAAGTGTCTAACGCGTATTTAAAAGCAAACTTCCTTCGCAAGATCATAGTGGTTCATGTTGCAACACTCATCGTCGACTAGAGCATTAATTTGTATAGGGCTCATCTTTCACATGTGCAAACAAGCCTCATACATTTGGTTTATCTAACATAACTTCTTCTTGGTGTTGGAATTTCATTTTCCGCCAGTGTAGAAGTGGCGGAGTAAGCAACGGCGGCGGCGGAGTGGTTTTTATTTCCCGCCCGAATGGCGTGGCGGGCCCCCTAGAGACTTATGCTCTCTCTCGGGCCAGGAGCAGTGAAGAGAACAGTGTGAGGTGTGATATGCCAAAGATGGGAAATCGAAGATGAGTGTTGTTGAAGGACAAATGATATGCTAGGGGGCTTTACGTCGCACCGACACAGATAGGTCTTATGGCGACGATGGGATAGGAAAGGCCTAGGAGTTGGAAGGAAGCGGCCGTGGCCTTAATTAAGGTACAGCCCCAGCATTTGCCTGGTGTGAAAATGGGAAACCACGGAAAACCATTTTCAGGGCTGCCGACAGTGGGATTCGAACCTACTATCTCCCGGATGCAAGCTCACAGCCGCGCGCCTCTACGCGCACGACCAACTCGCCCGGTGACAAATGATATGGGCCTCTTGGATAGGAAGATGCGTATTAAGGAGTGGTGGAAGTTTAGGTAGGAATTCA
Source organism: Anabrus simplex (assembly GCF_040414725.1). Classification (NCBI taxonomy): domain Eukaryota; kingdom Metazoa; phylum Arthropoda; class Insecta; order Orthoptera; family Tettigoniidae; genus Anabrus; species Anabrus simplex. The sequence continues at coordinate 1,596,275,222 of NC_090265.1, read as the reverse complement.
AAGATGTAGAATAAGGAGGTGAAGCGTATCAGATATAGTACAAAGGGAGGTGGTGAGAAGTCGGAGGAGTTCGGTTTGCGGTGGAGGTGGGAAGGAGGAGTGAATTGGAGGAGGAGGAGGTGGACGGACTTGTGGAGGAGGACGATATAGAGGTGATGGCCAGGGTCGATGACGTGGGCTATGAGATGGTCGGGAAGGGGAGCCGGAAGGTTTCACTTTCGGGCGTCGACCGTAGAGGCGTGCTCCGCTGGCGATGAGGCATTCGGACTAAATAAGTCGGTCCCAAGTCATTTCAGATACGAAAGACCCGACGAACAGGTATCACTGCAAGGTTCAATTCATTGAGGATGTCGTGGTCTGAGATTGCAGGATCCACGCCGTGAAGGATACAACTGTACATGGTGGTGCGATCTGATGGTGGTGGTGGTGGTGATGATGACGGTTCTTGAATGGCTTCTGCGGTGGAGCGATATAGTGGCGGCGGCGGAGATTATGGTCCTAGTGCGGAATCGGCTGAGGTGGATGACTGTGGGATCCATGGCCTTGCTGAGGCGACGGTGTTGGGGGACGAACTGTTGAAGTAGCGGGGAGGGATGCGTAGGAAAGTAGGCGAATCAGGGGATGATGACAGAGGACGAATCGTTGTAGAAAGCGGTGAAGGTTGGGAAAAGTTACTGTGGTGATAGGAAGGTAAGGATAAGCAAAGGCGGAGGTCGTCGTGGTCGTGCTGAGGGTGGTGGTGGTGGTGGTGGTGTTGGCCATATTAGTTAGAGCGTAGCGTAGGTTGGGCAGGCTGACTTCTAATGCGGTGTCGGCCATATTCTTTATTGGGGTCAAGTTTCTTACTTCTGTCTCCCTTTACTGAATATCATTAGTCTCTAATACATCGAGAGGCATATTCGTTGCCTACTCCGTCTTTCATCGACCTTTCCGAAGTGTCTGGACTAACCTTATTTTTGTTCTGCCGGTGGCTTTTCACCTATACTCAAGCTCTCTGCCGACCCCAATAACCCTCAACAAACTGTATTTGATAAACTTAAATCTGCTCTGGCTAATGCTCCTGTTTTGGCGTTTCCTAACTTCTCAAAACCTTTCATCATTCAAACTGATGCTTCTGGTTCTGCCATTGCTGGTGTCCTTCTCCAAGAAGATGAGTTAGGTAGGAGATTCATTGCTTATGCCTCGCGTACCTTGAATTCTGATGAGATGAAGTATTCCAAATACGAGCTTGAATGCTTAGCTGTTATATTTTCCCTTGAGAAGTTTCGCATGTATGTCGAGCACTCTAAATTTCTTCTTGAAACTGATAACATGGCACTTAGTTGGGTATTAAATAGACCTAAGCGGACGGGTAGATTAACCCGTTGGGCAATCCGTATCACCGCTTTTAATTTTGAAGTTCGCCACAATCGTGGTACTGAAAATTTTGTAGCTGATGGTTTGAGTAGGATATTCGGTGAAAAGCCACCCGACCATTCTGATTTTGACGTCAATACCCTCCCTAACCATTCTGCATGCCAATCCAATTGTATTAATGCTATCTTAACTGACTCCCCGTTGCTCTTCCATGATATGCCAAAATTGCAAGCTAGTGATCCTGAAATTAGCTCTATTATTAGACAACTTGACGATGGTAATGTTGTTAAACCTTATAAGCTCGTTAACAATGTCCTATGTTGCAAGGCTAGAAATGACAATAAGTACAAAATTGTGTGTCCTCAAATCCTAATTCCTGGAATTTTAAAGTATTACCATGACTCGCCCCTTGGGAGGACATTTGGGAATTTTTTAAACTCTTCAGAAGATTCCCGCTTACTTCGTAGAGAAGAATATGGATTTTCACATTATGGAAATATCAAAGCTTGTAGACTATGCAGTATAAGTAAACCTAGTTTGAATACCCATGTTGGTTTGTTGTCCTCATCTCACCCTACTAAACCGATGGAGAGACTGTTTATTGATTATGTCGGAGCTTTCCCCCTAAGCTCTAAAGGAAATCGATTTTTACTAGGGTGTGTTGACGGTTTTACCCGTTTTACATGGATTTTCCCTACGAGAAAGATGGATGCTCGGACCACTATATCCTTTCTCCGATCTTTTCCATATTTGGTCCTCCTAAGTTTATTGTGTCTGACAATGCTAGATCGTTTACCTGTAACCTGTTTAGGAAATTCTGCTTCGATCTATCTATATCTCATGTCACCACCACACGTTATTATCCCAACCCCAGTTTTGCTGAAATAGTTAACCGCAACTTAAGTGCTGCTCTCATTGCATACCATTATAACCAACAATCTAAATGGAATTCTTGCATGCATTGGCTTATTTACGCTTTTAATTCTTCTGTTCACGAATCACATGGCCAAAGACCCATGTCTTTAATGCTTGGATTTACCCCCATTTTTCCCCATCTCTAATGTGCTTGACATTGATTCTCTTCTCCCTGACAACACAGATCCGAAGGAGATTACAAAATGAGGGACAGAGCAAAAGCTAAACTTGTTTCCTATGCTAATGTGCAAAAGAAGTACGATAAAGGACGTAGACCTACCAATCTCTCTGTGGGTGGCACTGTTTCCGTAAAATCTTACCCTAGTAGCAAGGCTGTGAATAAATTAGCAGCTCGTTATCATGGGCCGTGTAGCGTGTTAGAGTTCTTAACTCCAGTATCCTTATTAGTTAATGACCCTATTGCCAAACGCATTAGACGTGTACACTTGAGTCAAATTAGGCCCACTTAATAACCAAAATTTTGTAAACATATGTAATGATCATACAAATAACTTCTAAATTTACTTTTATTAATTCTGTTCAAAATTTGGTAACTTACCCATACACGAGATATATTGTCATTCATTACTATTGGTGGTTGGCTCATAAAAATAGTGTCGGAAAACATCAAGACACGTCGGACCTTGTGCACCAAATTATCCACGTTTTTCTCCTTTAAACATTTTCTTGTGCTGTTTCGTTTTGACTGTTCGAGTGACTAGTTATGTGTCTTGAACCTACGCGATTAATGCGTGAGTTTGTGGGTTTCGGCCTGCAAAATTACTTTTGATCTTGTTGAACAATATTCTGTGCTCCCACATATTTCTGTTGCAGACATTTTCGCGCGATTTTTCCATCCATGCAACTATATCTGATGAGCAAGAATTTGATGAGCAATAATTATGGTTGTTTACTGCAATTTGTACTGGTATGATAAGGTTACAACGTTAAATGCTGTCAACTTGTGTGGTGTGTGGTGGAACGCTGGCCACGTTGCATCTCCTTCTGGTCACACTTAACGTGTTTACCTACTGGTGTATGGTGCAGATCAGCTATCCATCAACCAAGTAAGACCATTCCATGTTTACTGTACTTAAAATGTTGGACTGTCACCTTCAGCAATAAACGTGTGAATATTTGATTTGGACATTGAAATTGGACCATATAATCTTGTATCCACCGTCTCAACCTTACGCCTCCCCGTGTTTTGGCTTTCGGAGGGGAAAATCTTTGATATGAGTTAAAGCTAGCCTCATTTATTGGACATATGTATTTGTGCATGGGGAAATGATCTACCATTATCACCCATTGTTTGAATTGCCGTTAAATTACGTGACTGAACTATGACTATTTAGGTGTGTAATTTGCTATTCTTACGTCGGTAGCTTCGATTTTTCTGATTCGCTCAATAAGCTAGTTGATTCGCGCGCGCGAGCGCTCTTCTCCTTTGAACTGAGCGATGTGCTTCTTGCTGGCTGCAATCCAGTAAGTTGGTGACCAAGCGCCATGATGGAAGCATCTGCTAAAGCTGTTCTGTGCAAGATGCAGTTGAGAGTTACTGAAGTTGAGTCCGATACTCCAGCCTAATAGCCATGTGAACTAAGGCTTTTGCCTCAATTGAAATGTAACTAGTGTTTTAATATTTTCCTATTTACCGTTCATTTGTATAAGTGTGACATCTGAATTACTGGGAGTGTGTACTTCATTGCAAAATTACCTCACAACGTAAGCTATCGGATTGTATTAGATTGGACACCCAAGGATGTAAGTACAAGTATCCTTTTAATTGTTTCGAAACTGTTCTACTGCCGGGTCATTTGTAGAAGAAAAATGTGATTAACACGCTATCATTGACAGCAATATTGTGGGAAATTGTGGCAACGCTGCCAGAATTATTTCAAGTCAACTTCGGAACCGTAATTGAAATTACGCCTATCTTTCATGGACATGTCGGCCACCGTTTACTCTTTAAATTAAACTGGCATTTCTTCAGCATCCGACATTTTTGTGATATAATGTTAATCCTCATGATTTTAAAAAGTAATAAGTTGAACAAATTCAATATTCCAGTCGTAAGTGATAATGGAGTAATTCTGGAACTCGGTATATGAGCGGATGAGAGGCAAATTATTCCATTTGTTTTAATTGATAATATCATTGTGATATGGTTTTCTGGTTCTTACTGTTATTGTGATTATTATTATTAATTTTGGTTGTTTTTTTCTTTCTATTTTTCCTGGTTCATATTTGTGGTATCTGTTGCACTGTTATCAGTGTACTGTATTGGATGAGGCTGTATGCTAGTATAATTTTCGTGATGGGATCATTATTTAACTCCATACTGGGGTGGTTTATTTCCTGTCTTATTCGCACATAACCGTATTCCAGGACCTGCTAAAATGTAAATTTAATAACCGGCATTTTAATCCTCTATTAATAGTTTGTTGGAGGAAATGACAAATTCAAAATTTTATACGTTATTATTATAATATCGTTGTTGTAGGGAATTGATATTTGTTTCTCCCATTCGTTAAAGGTATTTACGTTTACGCTCCTCAGACTATTCATGTTCGCGTTTTCCTTTTTTCTTACATAACTACGTGTAATTTATCTTATCTCCCTGTACGCTATTTTTGTGTGCGCCGTGCCTGTTGTTTATGATTGATGTTAGTTGGGCTTGGGAAGCTGTAGGCTTCATCGTGTGTATGATTGTTCAGTTACCTGCGGAATTTTAATATTGTTTCCCTTCGTTAATTTGGGACATATATATATTTGGATTCCTGCAATTCTCTTGTCTGTTCATTTAATTATTTATGTGTGGAGAATGTGGTTTGCGATCATTGCTTTTAAAATTTAGTGTGTTACCGTGTTTCTGGGATGAATGGAATATTTATGTGGAGGAACTGGAAATAAATTTCAGTTTAGACTAGTTGTAGTATACCTACTAAAAAAACCTGGCCAGTGGTGTAATTGATTCTTAACATACGGATCCGTTTTAACATTTGTAATTTATTGATTCTGATTTGAGCTCTAGATTTCGCTTTTTTCTCGGTATTGTAAGAGTTAATTTAGTTTGTAATCTGGGCGTGTTTTCACAATTTTAATTACTTCTAAAATAGACATTTGTCTCTTATTTGAATGAATTAATTTAATAAGAAATATTTTGGGGGGTTTAAGTTCTTCATTTTATTACATCGTAAGATTTATTTTACATTGTTGTATGAGTGTGCACTCATAATTTTAATTATTTTAAAAATAGGTATTTAATGCGTTATTTAAAGAATTAATTTAAAATTATTTGTTCTTGATTTCGTTTATTTTTCAATACATTACAGAGAGTTATAAATCTTATTTGAGTACCATTCATAAACTTTTCCTTTTTTTCTAATTTTCAAGTAAAGTTTGATTTACCGAATTTTAATTTCGCTTTCATTTAGTAGTTAGCGATATTGACCTGGCAAACCCTCAAGCAGTAAGTTAAGATCCTGTCCTCTTATCCTTTATGTTCTGGGTCCTCCACGTCGGAAAATTTAATGCTACTGCCCCCAATGGTAAGTACTTTGCGTCTGGTGATCATTTTGTCATTTCATGTGTGTTAATTATTGTGTATGTCTTTGGGCATTGCAGTAGTTTATTTCATCTAAACAATAGGCAGTCAAACACTACTCTAAATTTGTCACTCAGAGGGGCTCCTCTACCTAACAACTCTAATCCCAAGTACCTTTGAGTTACTCTTGATCGAACTTTGTCCTCTTGTAAGCATCTAATTGACAGTGTTGCTGAATTGAGAACAAGGAACCACGTTCTTCACAAACTTGCTGGTTCTACATAACGGCCTCTGCCTCCAAGATTCGCACTTCAGCTACTGCACTGGTTTATGCAGCATCGGAATACAATTCTACGGTATGAATGAACAGCTCACAAGTTCGGAAGATTGATGTTGTCCTTAATCAAAGTATGCGGGCTGTTCCTGTCATCATCAAATCCACCCTTTTTCTGTCTGCCTGTACTCAATAACATCGAAACTCCTGGAGTAAGGAGAATGAAAAATTTGTCTCGAGAGTGCTCAAAAATAAAAATGATCCAGTTTCTTACCATCCATGGTCATACAGCTGGTGGATCTCAACTTCTGAGGTCCAGGTCCCAGGGGCGGTTATTCCTTGGAATGAAGGGAATGAGTGATTTCCTAAACAAATATTACACAAAGAAAAAATATTTAGGCACGTTATTGCAGACAGTATTTATTTTAAATTTTGTGTCGTTTTATATAATATGTAATGAATTTAATTTTAACATGACAGTGATGCATGGACAGTTGAGAGTTGCAAACATATGTATGCCTCCAAGAGCTACGCAAGGATGTGCTATCAAAGCCGTTCGTCAGGCAGTGGCTTACCAGACACGACCAAGGCTTCACTCTGGTCCCTTCGTAATTATTCGCTTGGGTTCGGGAAGCTCCGAGCTAAAGGAACACATCTGAATACTCATTCCGTTCGAGAGTATTTGTATGTGATAACACTTGTGAGAAATAGATTTAATTGTGCTTATGTTTTCAACTGATGTGAAATATCATACAGTGAGTTGTAGCATTTAATTTACTTTGTGTTATTTGTGAAAATTACACCAAATGTACGTGCACACATATAAATTAGGATTAAACGAACTACTGCGATTCTGCCGGCTTTGAAGGGAAAGAATTGACTGTGCTCATTCCTCGCTTTGATACTCTAAGACTTTATAGGGCAGAACCTTTTTCGTTTGATATTTTAAATTTTATTTTCAAGTTATTCCTGAGTGACATCTTATTCAGGAAAACATTAATATAGATTGAATTTTTGCATAACGCTACCTAACAGCTAGAGCAAGCCAACTTTGACCTTTTTGGTTTTGCTCGAGTACTACAATGTGCACATCGCCTACATGTACTGGGTATAGGCAGATGACCTCCACCACCCTTGGAGGTATTATTACCCTTGAACTTCGCTTTGGTAACAATTACCTGACCAAAACCGTTGTTTTTTATTACCTTAGAGGAAAATTTTGCTATCAGTTCACGAGAAAGTAAACTCCTGTACTGTAAATGACTCATAGTTTTAATATTTGCAAGTTCACTAGTTTTCTGATAGAGAATGAACGAATTTACAATAGCAGAATCAATCATGTTATAAAAATGTTTCATCCAGCCTCCTCGTGACTTCCACGATATGTTGTAATTTGAGTGATATTGACCAAATTTATCAACTTCGCCCACATACTGGTTATAATCAAACACTAACAGGGAATATTCTATGGATTCCTTCTGACCTTTCACATCCCGCCTGTTTACGGAAGTTTAAGGCTCTGGATTATGTATGTTACTAGCATAAATAACAGATTTCCTGCCCCTATCTTTCCATTTAGATACCGAAATAGCCCCTCCCTTGCAAAATCACTTTCACCTTATTGCACAGAACTATCAGCTACCAAGTGGAATTTAGGAAAGAACTTTCCAGTAGACAAAATTTTCCCACAGCCAAGCAATCCTCTGGATAGCAGCTTAGGTAGCAATGGAATACTATAAAAGAATCTGTCAAAAATAAACTATAGCCCAAAAATTCAAATAATTTTCCGAATTCCATTACAACCCTCTCTCCTAAAGAGTCACCAGCACTACCTTCTTCTTTTCCTTCAATGTTAAAATTTAGCATGAATCCTGTCATAGCACAACATACAACAAAAACCTTATAAACGCTCTTTATTGGTTTTAGAGGCATGTATTGTTTTAGGCTGCTTCGACCTTTGAAAGCAACCATGCTTTCATCTACAGATAGGAAACTTGAGGGATTGAAAGCCAGTTTGAAAACGTTGTTCAAATGATTTACTAGAGGTCTCACTTTATACAACTTGTCATGATTAGGTTCACCTCGCTTAGGCATGCATCTGTTATCATTTAGATGTATGAACGACAGCATTTTAAGAAATCTCTTCACAGGCATACGGCTCCATGGCTAAATAGTTAGCGTGTAGGTCTTTGGTCTCAGGGGTCCCGGGTTCGATTCCCGGCAGGGTCGGGAATTTTAACCGTAATTGATTAATTTCTCTGGCACGGGGCTGAGTGTATGTGTTGTCTTCATCATCATTTCATCCTCATCGCGACGCGCAGGTCGCCTACGGGAGTCAAATAGAAAGACCTGCACTTGGCGAGCCGAACATGTCCTCGGACACTCCCGGCACTAAAAGCCATACACAATTTCATTTCTTCACAGGAATAATATCAGCAATTCTACTCACTCTAAAATTTTGCTTTGTGGATCAAAACAGGCTAAGGTTGGATAAAGGGGGAAATCCCCTTATAACAAGCATCCCAGTGAATGCTTTCCGTTCATCACTTGTCAAATCTAAAGCTGAACACTTTTGTAAGATATACTTATTTGATTCAATACAAATGTTCAACAGAACTTCAGTAAAGAAAATCAGAAATACCTTCAATGGAGACAGTAAATCTACAAGCAAATTAGGTTCAAATGGCTGTAAAAATGAAAAATTTTGATAACCGTTTGGAGCAATTCCTACTTTGGAAATGTTGTACTGATTGTGAGGCATTGGTGGTGTCGGCAGATCAGATTCTGACTCCTCGTCAGAATATCTTGTCTCCTCATCAGAAGTTGATAAATGGTGTAGGCCACCATTACCATCATACCATCTATATTGTCATCGGAGTCAAAATCCACAGGCAGTGGGAAGTTATCACCATTGTTGGTAAAATTATCACCAATTCTGAATGAGGATGTCAATGGCAGGGAATCCTCCGCATCCGAGTCCCCACCACACTCTGTATCAGAAGGATTTATAGTTTCCAATAATTCCTCTATAGTTGAAGCATCCAGTCTGTTTCTATTAGCCATTTCCTTCCTAAAATAGAAAACTAGATATAAATGACACCACATTATGAAAGCATGTTGAAATAAAATGTTGTGATGAGGATGAAATGATGCAAACGTCAGGAAAACCATGTCCCCGAGCAAGAGCAATTAGCCTTGGCCGGGAATCGAACCCGGGACCCTTCGGGCCAAAGCCTAGCATGCCAACCTCTTAGACACTAAGCCAGACAAAACATTATTACCGTAATATTGCATTAGCACAGGCTGGTACAAACGCATAAATAACAACAGGATATTAGACATTTTTGATGAACAGCAGGCAGATGACCTTGTATTCCCTCAGCCCCAAAATAAGCGACAAGTACAAGCAGTTAAACTTGTCATGCTTATGTTATCCACATTTATAATGCAACCGTTAGGGCTTTAATCGTCGCACCAAATTAAGTATGAACCAGCTCTGGACACATCGGGCGACAAAATGAAACTGGCCCCAAAAATTGGGCAATAAAAATAAGGCTTACATTAGTTATATCAAGGTAATATTACTTAATTTGGTTTCACAAACAGATGTACAGATGGAACATTTCGATGAGAACCGCCAGAAGTCACTTACCAGGCTTGAAGTCTCATCCTCCCTACTTTCATAAGATCACCGGCTGAATTCGTAGAGCAATATGGGTAATGGAATGTCCGATAAAGAAATAAAATAGGCACTATCTAAAATAATGAAAGTAGGATTCTATAATATGAGAGGAATATGCTAATATTGCTAAATGAGAAGAATCTCCGTTCAAGTATATATTCTAAACATATTTATTATAATGATATGAACCACACAAATAATGTTTTATCTCAACATGTGAGTAAAAGAAACAATTAAACTGATACCATTATATACATTGTATGCCTTCTTTTCTTGAAATTGTCTTGGCATAATTAATTCTTGATGTACACCATTCGATCAACATACACTGATACATGATATTAAAAAATGGATATTGAATTTATTTGTTAAACTCTCGTCACAAATGGATGTTAAATATGGTTCCGGTACCTAGGATCGAACTCGAGCATCCTGGGTAAGAACCAGATATCCTTCATGTGTTAGTCATAACTGGATATTAAATAGTGTCCTTTGTCTACCGGTCATGATTTGGAGAAAATAAATTATAACACAATATAAGCACATCTGATATCCACACGAAATTGCATTGCCGAGTATCGAACATGTGATCCATTTGACCACGAAAAATGTATATTTACATTGAACACTTACGATGAACATACACTCTGAACATATATGTGCGTATCCTGGGTTTACCTAACAAGTTAATATTTAAAGAAAATCAGTCAAAGCTGGAATCAAACCCATCACCATATCATATTTGGGAAATAATAAAACACACAGAAACATATATATATATATAAAATATCAAATATATTTACACAACACATCTTGAAGATATGGCTTAACCAAGCCATAATATCTGGTTAAATCTTCGCTCCAACATCATTCGAACCAACAGGCTTCGGCTTCCAAGGTAAAAATTTTTGGACTCCAATCAGAGGCTAAAGTAATGCTTAGCACGAGAAGGGATCTATCCTTCACAAAATTCGGAAATTATCCGTGTTACTTGCAACGTATAATTAGAATGGGATTGAGATTACTTTGGTAAATGAAAAGAGCTTGGCCCGTTAACATCGCTTTGCTAGAGACTGCAAAGTTTGCTCGGCCTACGGTCGACCAGCATATACCTGTTCATCACAATAACAGCTGTGACTAGTCCTGGGTTGTAGATACCATAAATCATCCGTCACTCTCCCTTTCATTTCTCTTACATATCATCTCGGCTCATTGTCAAGTATGCACTGACTTGAAAGCCATTATTTCTTATTACTCGTTATCTGGCTATATATTCAGCCCAATTTTATATCTCACAACAGCTATAACTATTTATTCTTCTTTATCAATCCAACAACAAAACATGTTACAACTTCGCCCTTTCATGTCTTGGCATCGTATCCCAATCCATTCATTTAATTCACAGAGGAAACCCCATTATTTCAGGTTATTTTATTCTCACAATTTCATATATAATTATAAATTAATTACACCTCGAGTTGGATCAACTCCAATGATTATCTAATATTATCCGGGATTACAAATACCCGAATCTCAAAGTATCATTTATATCCAAACTACTCTGAAGATCTTTACCAGACGAAGAAATATAAATCTAGCTAACTTGCCGTTCTTCCCAAAGATAGTTCATATAAGCTAAGAACTTTGAAGTCTATATAATAATTCATGCAAATGAATTTTGTTAAATATCAATGATTATCTTAAAAATCACTTGGTGATCCTAACTAATAATAATAAATCTTTCCCAATCATACGCGCATAATGTTCCCTACATATTTAATATTTAATTATGACATAATATTTACAAATATTATTATTACTGGCATGCATCTCTCATGTTTAGGGTATATTAAAGTATGTACTTAACACTTGGTGAGTAAGGCTTGCTGTCATCTAGGGTACATCTTAGATCTTCACACGAACATGATGAATATTATTGTTCCTAGTAGTCCTTGGTTCTTCTTCATACGACGATCCATGACTCGAACTGCTGTTTTCTCAGTTGAATTTCGGGACGATCCTTGTAAAGCTGATTGCAGGCACTGAGGCGCGACTCTTGCAGGCTCCGAGTCTTGGGTTCGACGACCACTCACGAACATACAGAAAAATGGAGAATGAGTTATCAAATACTGTTCTTTGCACTTTCAAAGGGGGCCTACTTGTAACAAGATCCACTCTTAAGTTCAAACAGATTAACATAAGTAGTGATACGTTTGTAAAAATCACTGTTCATTCCCTGACCGTCACACAGACTATCACAACGAATGTCCCTGGAGGATGCGAATATTAATTTTGTCAAGAACAGTTATTCAATTTTTGCTAAATGTCACTCGTTCTTAAATGCTCAAGAGCGGTGATAATTAGCCCCTGCATATATTAATTAACTGTCTCACCACGCTAAATAACCTGAAGCGTTTTCCCTCCGTTGGTGGTTGCACCATCAGTCATAATTAACTATCTTCGACGATTGTGATGTTGAAATGCCAAATTAAGGCTTCTATTCGGCAATTATGTACATTAACTTGTACCACACGGCTTATTCCGTAAAAATATTAAATCACATTGATGTGTTTCTTCAATGGCACAACACTTGATACTGATATCCAAGTCCGCTTCTGATATGTTGGGCTGCCACTATACAGACGACAATTAAGTAACGTGTTACCACTGCAGCTACACGGATGAGAATGAGATACAGTGTCTCGGTCCAGGCTATATTTATAACCTTCGAAAAAATGGTCAGGGGGAAGTGAAATATGCCCCTGTTGGAAATGACGGTCCGGTAATCGAAGTTTTTGAACGACGTGATAATAATAGAATTAAAGCTCATGACCTCTACTTTCTACTGAACATCTGTGAAACCAAAGCGATCAGTAGGTTATTCATAATTTCCAAAGCGTCCTTTTGGAAAATCATGCGTCATGTTTCATCATGCAATATCTCCCACTGTTTTCCACATGTTGTCAGATTTCAGTAGTCGCCTTTGATCTGCGTACTACTGTATGATAGGCGTCATTACTGATCCATATTTAAAGTATTGTGTTTATATGCATTGACAGTCAGCATAAAACACATTTGTTCGAATGAGACCTGATTTATAAATTTAGAAAAATTATCTCATATAGAAGTATTCTTCTTCTTCCTCTACTTCGTAAATTATGGTGAAGTGGTACTAATGAATGCGGTGTTGAATTTATAGTGGGCATTTATTTTTCAACGGTTAACACACCTTAATTTGGCCCTGTCTCAAAAAACCTCCATCTCCGTGCGTAGCGTTATCATCTCTTCTCACTCGCTCGGAATGAGAGCGCGGTTTCAAGGTTAACAATACTGCGCTGTCTTCTTCTCGTCACAGCGTAGGAAAAATGCTCCTTCCGGACTGGCGCGTCGCGGATCATACCCCGGTTAAGCATACAGAATGCTAACTACTGCGTTATATGTCACATGATGTTGCGGAAAATGGCATATATAATTAGCCAGACCTCCTAACATCTCCATGGCATAACGGTTAACGGTCACAATAACCATAGGCCGTAATATGCCCCAGTTACTTATTCATTACAACACTTCAAATCGTTGAACATATTCAATACCTTGCCGTATATTAAGCAGGGGATCAACGAAGGACATCCTTGATTGAAATTGCTCATAACATCTTAGCCGTACGTGTTTTCTGCAATATTCAAGTAAACATTATAAATACAAACCTTTATGAAGAATGTGTCACAATATGAAACATCTGAATGGCTTCAGCAGTATGTAAAGATTGTTGGTTACAAGGATAAAGTCCAGATAGAGGAGGAGTTTAATGCAAAAAAGATATTAAAATTTACATATCATAACAATAACATTTACGATAATATACAAACGTTGAAAACTGGAAAAGCGGCTGGGGATATACTAAAGGCGATGGGTTGGGATATAGTACCATAGCTGAAGTAGTTATTTGATTACTGTTTGGTCGAAGGAGCAAAGCCAAATGAATGGAGAGTTGCTACAGTAGCCCCTGTGTATGAAGGAAAGGGTGATAGACATAAAGCTGAAAATTACAGGTCAGTAAGTTTGACATGCATTGTATGTAAGCTTTTGAAAGCATTCCTTCTGATTACATTAGACATGTTTGCGAAATTAATAACTGGTTCGATAGAAGGCAGTTCGGTTTTAGGAAAGGTTATTCCACTGAAGCTCAACTTGTAGGATTCCAGCAAGATATAGCATATATCTTGGATTCAGGAGGCAAAATGAAATGTATCGTGATTGAACTGTCTAGAGCATTTGATAGGATGGATCGTGGGAGACTACTGGCAAAAATGAGTGCAATTGGACTAGACAAAAGAGTGACTGAATGGGTCGCTATATTTCTAGAAAATAGATCTCAGAGAATTAGAGTAGGTGAAGCTTTATATGTCCCTGTAATAATTAAGAGGGGAGTTCCTCAAGGCAGTATTATCGGACCTTTATGTTTTCTTAAATATATAAATGATATGAGTAAAGGAGTGGAATTGGAGGTAAGGCTTTCTGAGGATGATGTTTTTCTCTATAGAGTGATAAATAAGTTACAAGATTGTGAGCAACTGCAACGTGACCTCGAAAATGTTGTGAGATGGACAGCAGGCAATGGTATGTTCATAAACGGGGTTAAAAGTCAGGTTATGAGTTTCAAAAATAGGAAAAGTCCTCTCAGTTGTAATTACTGCGTTGATGGGGTGGAAGTTCCTTTTGGACATCATTGTAAGTATCTAGGTGTTAATATAAGGAAAGATCTTCATTGGGGTAATCACATAAATGGGACTGTAAATAAAGGGTATAGATCTCTGCACATGGTTATGACGGTATTTAGGAATTGTAGTAAGGATGTAAAAGAGAGGGTTTAAAAATCTCTGGTAAGACCCGAACTAGAGTACGGTTCCAGTATATGGAACCCTCACCAGAATTACCTGATTCAAGATCTGGAAAAAATCCAAAGAAAAGCAGCTCGATTTGTTCTGGGTGATTTCCGACAAAAGAGTAGCGTTGCAAAAATGTTGCAAAGTTTGGGCTGGGAAGAATTAGGAGATAGAAGACGAGCTGCTCGACTAAGTGGTATGTTCCGAGCTGTCAGCGGAGAGATGTCGTGGAATGACATTAGTAGACGAATAAGTTTGAGTGGCGTTTATAAAAATAGGAAAGATCACAATATGAATGTAAAGTTGGAATTCAAGATGACAAACTGGGGCAAATTTTCATTTATAGGAAGGGGAGTTAGGGATTGGAGTAACTTACCAATAAATTTCCAAATTCTTTGAAATCATTTAAGAAAAAGCTAGGAAAACAACAGATAGGAATCTGTCACCTGGGCAACTGCTCTAAATGCAGATCAGTATTGATTGATTGATTGATTGATTGATTGATTGATTGATTGATTGATTGATTGATTGATTGATTGATTGATTGATTGATTGATTGATTGACTTGAAAGGATCTCAGATGAAACACAACCTACAAAAGGAAAGAAATGAGGTTAGATTGAACTTATCATCACGCTTCACCTAAGTTGGTATTAAATTTAGATATGAAATTTAATTAAATCATCTCAGGGATCTAAATATATAATATGAACTATATACAATAATAAACAAGTAATACATTCTCAGTGACAGCATATAGGAGTGCACTTACCTCAAAAAAAAGAAAAACACAAACTTATTACTCAATGGTCACAGAGGCTTTGTGGTTAACTTCTTGACAACAATAGCAAAGCACTGCTGCCATCTCTTGGCCTGCAGCTGAAACTCCATTGTGGTTAAGATTGTGAGCACAAAGCGTCCCTGCAAAGTATAAAAATCGAAATTTAAAAATACTGTAGGAATTATTGGACGTTTTGCATCTTGGTTAAATATTTAACCACAGACCTACAAAAGGTTGAATGTGGATGCGTATTAGAATCTCTCTTAATCCAAGGCATGAGTTCGAGGGCTTTTCAAGAGGAGAGTAATATATTTTCCAGTGCCTGATTTACCAGGTGTAAAAACTAAAACGAAACGTTGTGTTCGACACTTTAATACAAAGCAGTATGGAAAAATAGGCTGGTTATGTTGGCCTTGCGTTCTATTTTCAAATGAAAGGGGCTGTGGAACAGTGCAGGCTTTGATGACATGAGTAACTTGCTTAAAGCATCCCAGCGTCATCAGCAATCACGAACACACATCCGTGCTGAAATCCTGTTAACAACTTTCGAAACGACCAGAACAGATTTGCAACTCGATCAGCAGCGTAAAATAGACACTAAAATATAACGACTTGGTAAAACAGAACAGAAAAGTGACCCAACGACTGATTGACGTTGTAATGTATCTTGCAAGACGAGAACTTCCTTTCAGAGCGCATGCAGAAGATAAAAGTTCCTTAAATCATGGAAATTACATAGGACTCATAACGCTGCTGAGAAAGTATGACAACAAACTGGCAAATCATTTGCAGGAAGCAACGGTGTTCACAGGTCTTTCGCATCAAATGCAAATTGACAGAGCAGCCAGTGTGTTATTGACCGAAATAAAGAAATATTACAGTCACCATTCGAGGCGATTATTATTGATGAAACTACAGATATTTCTGCCCATTCCCAACTTTCAACTGTTGTTAGGTTCACGTCTGCTGATGGAGAAGTACAGGAGCGATTTCTTGGATTTACCGACGTAAGCGCCTATCGCAGTGCTCCTGCTCTTGCAGATCACCCACATAATGGACGCGTTCAACTGTGGTTCTAAATTAACCGCTCAATGTTACGATAGAGCCGCAGTGATGTTAAGAGACTGAGTGGTTTACAGGAAAGAGTGAAAGACAAATATCCCGACGCTATAATACATAGTTTTGCTCACAGACTGAACCTTGTCCTTACACAGACAACTTATAATATAAAGGAATGTAAAATACTCTTCATGACTCTGAGTAGCTTGGCCTCTTTCTTTTCTAATTCGACGAAGAGAACTGATGCATTATATAAAGAAGTTAAGAGAAGATTTCCTAAAGCGTGTCCGACACGATGAAATTACAACGGAAGGCTTATTGAAACAGTTCGTGAACAAAAAGAAGAACTAGTTCAGTTGTTCGAGAATATCCTTGATAATTCAGAGCAATGGGATAGTCAAACGTATCACGAAGCTCGAGGTTTTAACAGCGTTCTCTCAGAATTCCAGTTCAATTTCATTTCATTCGTTTTCAGCGAGATATTTTGCTTAACCGATTCTCTCTTTGAAATTCTTCAAACGAAAGCACGGGATGTAAATATCTGTATTGCCAAAGTAGCGGAAACAAAAAGTATCATTCAGGGAAAAAGAAATAAATTTGAAAGAGTACGGAAAAAAATGCCAAGAGAGCTACGAGCTGCCAAAGAAGAGGCTACGTCAGAATGAAACCTGCGACATAAATTCATACTAAAGTCGCATATATTGCGAGATATATGACAATATACATACCCAACTAGAAGTTCGGTTCCAAGCGCTCGAGAAATTAATACTTTTACAGTTAGCTGATCAGAGGAACACGAGGAAAAGTTTTCCTGAAGCATCATTCTGTTTTTTGAAACAAAGTTACGGTCAGCATTTTGACTTCGCTCGTCTCAGAAGCGAGTTCAGCGTAGTTCATTCCTCCGATGAGTATCTTACGATGGGAGTTCTAAAACAATTGTTTTATTTAAAAAGTAGTGGATTGTCATCTTCTGCCTTTTCTGAACTGTCTAAGTAATGTGCGTTCATTTCAACTATCCCAGTGTCCAATTCTAGTGCCGAACGTCCATTTTCGGCACTTCGGAGAATCCACACCTACTGCAGAAACACACAAGACCAACAGAGACTCTCGAACTTGTCTAAATTCGCTGGTCCACTTGGCAACAGTTGAAAATGAAGGAGCAGAGTCCCCCAGTGTGTTCTGAAAGTCGGCATAAATTTCTTTTGCTTTCATACCTTTCTTTACAAAGTATTTAATCACCGCTCGAATATCAGTTTTATCCATTGTCACAAATCACTACGCGGGAACAACAACAAAGAGTCGTCACTACCACACTCCTGCAGCTAGAGCACTGACGCGCCACGTGTTCACTCACAAAGGATGTGTAATTATTGCGCGGGAACCTCGTTGCTCTAGCACTGACATCTAGCGGTGATTCCGAGAACTTTTCATCTACTTGATACCATCATTAATAAATAAGAAGATTTTGAAATGATCCAACAGCATCTGGCTTCGCCGAGATTATTGTGGAGATCTATTATTGTCTACGAAAATCCATACTATAAAGCAACTACTCAAATGAATACAAGTCATGCACTGCTTCAGGTGACAACAACCTCGCTTAAGTATGATACACCTCACTACATTCATATCAATGTCATTTGCTGTCGAAGATCCTCTATCAATGACTATTCGTTTAAATGTATAACATTTAAGATAAAGGACAAATTGGAGCAAATGTTCATTTACAGGAAGGGGAGTTAGGGACTGGAATAAATTACCAAGGGTGGTGTTCAATAAATTTTCCATTTCTTTGCAATCATTTAAGAAAAAGCTAGGAAAACAACAGATAGGGAATCTGCCACCTGAGCGCCTGCCCTAAATGCAGATCAATAATGACTGATTGATTGATACTTGGTGATTGATTCAACAAATTATATATCACAGCAAACTCATTTTATCACATCAACATTTTATCGACGATTCACTATATCTATTCATAATTATCCATTCCAAAAATACACAAGCACATTTATCCGAAGAACCATCTCATCATCAAAAACGTGTTATAATCATCCTGGTATTAATCTGACGAAATACTCGCATCTGCACAACGCACGCGTATGCGAACATATCAGATAAGAAGACCTCAAAATCGACATTTAAATCACATCACCTCACAAGAATTATCTACGCAATAGGTAGGCCTCTGTGGGTCCGTGGTAGAGTGTCGGCCTCCGGATCCCAAAATAGCGGGTTCAAACCCGGCAGAGGTAGTCGGATTTTTGAAGGGCGGAAAAAAGTCCATTCGACACTCCATGTCGTACGATGTCGGCATGTAAAAGATCTCTGGTGATACATTTGGTATTTACCCGACAAAATTAATTAAATCTCAGCCATAGACGCCCGAGAGAGATCCGGTTTACTCTAGGTCCGCTAGATGGCAGACAGAGTAAACCGGAACGTCGAAATTGACGAGCAGACAGCCAGATGGCGTCAAATCGAAATGTCTGCAAACGGTAGCTGAGGCCATACGATTATTATTATTTATTATTATTACCTCACAAGAATTATCTACGCAATAGGTAGTATACAATTTCAATTATGAAGAAAACATTTTCTATACTCACGAATAATTTTAACACAATCCCGGAATAATTACGAAGAAATGCGTGTTAACATGTTGAGTATTGCACGGGACAAATAACTCTAATATCTCCTTATTGAACACTTAACCGCAAACACCGTCAAGTTGTGTCTTAATTATGTCACCTCATGACAAATAAAAGAAAAGTCTACGCTACTACTATGCATTCTGCATGATAGAATAAAGGAAAGACAGTAACTTGGGTACTTAAGTTTGATGGATTCTTGCTCTTGCATTAATGTAGTGACAAAGTAGTAAAAACCTATTGTAATTGTTTAATTTTGTGTGGGTGTGTATGATCCATTTCGTGCTATTTATATTCGTGTTTAGTGTTTGTTGTTAGAAACTGGGGGTAGTGATATTTATTTGAATTTTATAACAAGTAATTCGGTTGGTGTTCAGTAAATTACGTTTTCTAGGTTGAGTAGGCTAGCTAGGTGTACCTTGTTTCGAATTTAGGTTAAGGAAATAATTTAGATAATAATATTACCTTTAAAAAATATTTTTAAATATCTGTAGGTTCGTTGGTATAATACACTGACTGACAGAGCAAATGCAACACCAAGAACGAGTGGTCAGAACTTTATGCCAATTACAGGGTAGACTGACGTCACTGAGGTATGCTCATGATGTGAAATGCGCCGCTGTGCTGCGCACGTAGCGAACGATAAATGGGACATGGCGTTGGCGAATGGCCCACTTCGTACCGTGATTTCTCAGCCGACAGTCATCGTAGAACGTGTTGTCGTGTGCCACAGGACACGTGTATAGCTAAGAATGCCAGGCCGCCGTCAACGGAGGCATTTCCAGCAGACAGACGACTTTACGAGAGGTATGGTGATCGGGCTGAGAAGGGCAGGTTGGTCGCTTCGTCAAATCGCAGCCGATACCCATAGGGATGTGTCCACGGTGCAGCGCCTGTGGCGAAGATGGTTGGCGCAGGGACATGTGGCACGTGCGAGGGGTCCAGGCGCAGCCCGAGTGACGTCAGCACGCGAGGATCGGCGCATCCGCCGCCAAGCGATGGCAGCCCCGCACGCCACGTCAACCACCATTCTTCAGCATGTGCAAGACACCCTGGCTGTTCCAATATCGACCAGAACAATTTCCCGTCGATTGGTTGAAGGAGGCCTGCACTCCCGGCGTCCGCTCAGAAGACTACCATTGACTCCACAGCATAGACGTGCACGCCTGGCATGGTGCCGGGCTAGAGCGACTTGGATGAGGGAATGGTGGAACGTCG
Source organism: Anabrus simplex (assembly GCF_040414725.1). Classification (NCBI taxonomy): domain Eukaryota; kingdom Metazoa; phylum Arthropoda; class Insecta; order Orthoptera; family Tettigoniidae; genus Anabrus; species Anabrus simplex. The sequence goes on along the minus strand of NC_090265.1, from coordinate 1,596,254,853 downwards.
TGTTCTGCGCTGAGTCACGCTTCTGTTCTGTCAGTGATAGTCACCGCAGACGCGTGTGGCGTCGGCGTGGAGAAAGGTCAAATCCGGCAGTAACTGTGGAGCGCCCTACCGCTAGACAACGCGGCATCATGGTTTGGGGCGCTATTGCGTATGATTCCACGTCACCTCTAGTGCGTATTCAAGGCACGTTAAATGCCCACCGCTACGTGCAGCATGTGCTGCGGCCGGTGGCACTCCCGTACCTTCAGGGGCTGCCCAATGCTCTGTTTCAGCAGGATAATGCCCGCCCACACACTGCTCGCATCTCCCAACAGGCTCTACGAGGTGTACAGATGCTTCCGTGGCCAGCGTACTCTCCGGATCTCTCACCAATCGATCACGTGTGGGATCTCATTGGACGCCGTTTGCAAACTCTGCCCCAGCCTCGTACGGACGACCAACTGTGGCAAATGGTTGACAGAGAATGGAGAACCATCCCTCAGGACACCATCCGCACTCTTATTGACTCTGTACCTCGACGTGTTTCTGCGTGCATCGCCGCTCGCGGTGGTCCTACATCCTACTGAGTCGATGCCGTGCGCATTGTGTAACCTGCATATCGGTTTGAAATAAACATCAATTATTCGTCCGTGCCGTCTCTGTTTTTCCCCCAACTTTCATCCCTTTCGAACCACTCCTCCTTTGTGTTGCATTTGCTCTGTCAGTCAGTGTACTTACAAAGGCAGATTATCGTAAGGAGTTGCAACTCATTGCAACTTCCGCAGCAACGTTTCCGGTATTTTGTATAGATATCCTCTCAAACTCTCACGAAGGTAATAATTTATTAAATTAAATAACACGATACGCCTGCAAACTTCGAGTAAAAAAAGAATTTAAAGAGAATACACGGTAATTTCACTGGATAATTACGTTTTAACAGTTTTTGGATTGTTGACGATTGCTGCTATATGCACATGGTAGTTGTGTAAACAAATACAAAATCAGCTAATTAATTTATTACGATAATTTGTAGTCGTTCCTTGCATACTTTGTACTTCCCATTTTCCTTTATTCATCGAGTAAAAGTTAATAATCAAATTTCTATATCCCAATAATATTGCAGTTCAAGCCCCGGCGTAGTTTAGTCAGAAATTATTGTAGACAACCTCCTATTTTATTGTCCGTCCGGTGTGATAGGTAATATAATAGTAACCCACCAGCGGTAAAAATTCATATAACGAAAGTTCAGCTGAGAATTGTAGTGTAGATTTAGATAGTACCGTATCATGCCTGCTATATTCTTGTGTATCTTTGTGTGTGTGTTTATCTTTAGTAGCATAGTAGGCCTAATAATAGACTCTCTAAGCATTTAGCTTTGTTGGTAATCTTTGAGTACAGTAGTTCTTGCAAATTTCATTTCCGTTCGTGCTTAGTAGTGACATACGGTACCGGTATTGTAATTAGGATACGTCTGAACGTAGTTTAAAATTATTGTAGTGTACTGTACAATATAACACGAGTAATGTCTTATTAGAATTTAGCGTGTTTATTTTATTATTGTAAAATATTCATGTGGTATAATAGAGACATCCGTAGAAAATCTCTTCCTAAAATTCTGTCGTAATTAGGATGGGCTTAATTGCAGTTTAGAATTGTGTAATTCTTGTGCATTACTTTCGGTATTCAGTAATTAACAGCAGTTGTTATCCTGTTCGGGTGTTGTACGATAAAAATAGAGTACGACTAAGTAGTATTGTAGTGTAGACGTACATTAGTTACCTTGTTGTCGTGTGACTTTTGAGTACTATCCCAGACAATATTTCCCACCGTTCATTTTTTGCACATAAAGTTATTTTATTTTTCCTTTTATTTTACTTTCTTCACTGTAAATAATGTCTAAGGAGTGCAAGTGTAGGAACTGTGGGTGTGGCGAGACATTGAGGGGTATGAGGGAGGAGTTGGAGAGTTTGAGGGAGAAACTTAGGATTCTCACAGAAGACCTCATAATCAAGAAGCATACCAATAAAGTACCAAGATCACATGCACACAGTCCGTCCGTACAACGGAGTAAACATTGCATATCGAAAATAAGAGCAAGCCAAATTTAAATATAAGATAACTTACAAATACAGTTGCTTTCAGGAGTCCCTAGTCTCCGTATGAGCCACCTACCTCCGGAGAGATAGGTGGTTTATGAGCTACCGATACCGGTGCGCTTTAGCGCTCCTCTGTCGGTCATTATTTATAGTAATTACTTTAACGGGTAAAAAGTTGTGAAGTGCCTAGATAATGGCTTGTTGATAATTTGTGGTTCGAATTTATAATTATTATTAATTAATGTTGCAAAATTTTGACTAAAGGATCAAACACGTATCGTCTAATGCTTTCACTGACACTTTTATTTAGAAATATGGCATGTGTTGGCGCTTTACGGTTTTCCGTTTAGCGCCAACTAGCTACTTATTGCTTGGATGCAGCAATTAGCTCATACCATATATTTGGCGCTTAATTTAATATAGCAAAGTCACCTCCGTACAGGCCATGGAGGCCCTTGGAGGAGTGGAAGGTAAAAGCTTCCACCATTGTTAACCTCGGCACGTAATGGGGTAGAGTGGTTAGCTCTACGCCCGGCCGCCTTTGCCCCCAGGAATTAACCTGGTAATCATTTTTGGTGAAGGCTGAGTGAACCTCAGGGCCATATGCACCTCCGGAAGTGGAAATCTCGTTTCTTAAATTTTACGACTTCCTGACGGGGATTCGAACCGACGTTCTTCCGGGCGAACCGAGCACGCCTTTACCGCCTCGGCCAGGCAGCCCCTTTAATTTAATATAATTAATTAAATTTTAGCAGATGTTAGGTGAATTTTGAAAAACAGCATTGGTGTTTGCCAGCATGTTTGGCGGTGCACCTTACCTTGTCCCCGAGAACCAGTGCTTCATCCAATTGTGGAGGCATCATTATTGTTTGTGTCTTCGTTTGCGGAAGTGAGGATTTCTTGGTGGTCTTGGCGGGGATTTGTTAGGGTGTGGTGGTGGGGGGGCTGTATGTTGATTAGGTTCCCCAGGGTCTCGGCTACTCGGTCCACCGAGGGGGCCCTGGGTTTGATTGGGATTGGAGTTGAAGAAGGTTGAGGAGAAGTAATAATAGATTATTGGCTTGGTTATTGTTGGGGGTGGTGTTGAGAAGTGGTGGTGGCATGGGTGTGGGTGTAGTTGGCTTTGTGTGTGTGTAGGTGTAAGTTTCTCCGGTCTTTAGATTTAATAGCCCTTTTGAAGTACGGGCAACCAGGGAACGAGGCCGCGTGGTTGCCGTGGCAATTCGCGCAGGTCGCCCGCTCCATGGGTACTTTGCACTCAGGGTGGTGGTGAGGGCCACCACGCCTATTACAGCGAGGTTCATTCTTACACCTGGCTGCATGATGGTTAAGTTTTAACCAATTGAAACAGAGTATAGTGAGTGAGGGGTGAGGGTGTTGTGACTGAGGTGTTGTTTTAAGCAGGGGTAAGGGGGGTTGTGTTTTGGGTTGCTGACTGGTGTTTTTAGGTTGAGATATTGATTGTTTTTCTTTGGTTTGTGTAGTTTGAGAAGACATGGCTTTAGTCGAAACATTTGATTGAGTTGGCTTGTTGCAGGTTTGTTGGTGGGGAGGGGGAAGGGGGGTGGGCTGGGTATAGTTTGGGTTTGAGTGTCGTAAGTGGCTGGGGTAACTTGGTAGGATTTATCTTCTGAGTCTGTGACTTGTATGGATTGTTGTTTGGGATTGTTTGGATTATGGAGTCTTTGGCGGGGGGAGGGGGATCGGTTTGTGTTTGACTGATCTTGAGCTTCCTTTTAGTGGATGTGGCTTGACAGCTGGCCTCTTTCGTTGTCATCGTCTTCTTATTTGCAGCGTGCGATGTCAGTTCTTCTACTGTTTGGTCGCTGGTTTCTGTAGTAGATGGCTAAGCTTGAATTCGGCTGTGCCGTATTGATGGGGGTTTCACTTGGTTGTTGGGTAGGGGTGGGTTTGGGTTTGCTGGTCAGTGGTCTGGGGCGGGAGATTGATTTCTTGATTGACTAAGTGAGAGACGGGATTGATAATCATTGGAGTGGGGATGCTGGTTTTCTCAAGTGCCTGAAGGATTGGTCGTATGGAAATGTTACGGCGGGGCGTAACCATGAGAAGATAATTATGTGATTCTTCAATCACGGCGATATGCTTGGAGAAGATTGGCATAAGGTGCATAATAATTGTCTTCCTGGTCATGGGGACCGGGTCTGGTTCAGTGAGATTGAATATCAGCACCATGCATTTAGCAGAGACTGGGAAGGTGGTGTTCCCTCTGACGCAGAATAGTGGGACTGTGTAGTCAACTTCTTCTTCTTCTTCTTCTTCTTCTTCTTCTTGTTCCTCTTCCCCCGAACTGTCATCTTCTTCATATTCTTGGTGTTGAAGGGTTGTTTGGCTCGGTGCTTGTGGTTGAGGTGTGGGGGGGGGGGGGGTGAGGAGGAGGGTTGCTGTGGTTAGGGGGGTGTAATATGATGGAGAATGATACGAAGATGGGTATTGAACTGCGTGAGGTGGTGTTGGAGGAGGGAGAGAGTTAGTTATTGATTGCATTTGCACGCTTAAACCAGTAACAAGGCTATTTTTCCATTGTTGTAACTGTCGCTCCATGTCTTCCATTGTTGGGAGAGTGTATGTGTGTGTGAAGGTGAATCACTGGTAATGGCAGGTCAAAATCAGAGAGGACCGTTTTATAATAAAATACTCACTTAGTGGGTTCGGTCGGGTCAGGTTTAGTTTTACTGGATTACGCCGTGACATGGCCCGAGCCGAGGTCCTCACTAAGGGTTTGACTAATGATGAGTGCCAGCTCCTGCTGGCTATCGTTGATCTGATTGATGTGTCTCGGATACGTAGTACCGAGAGCTAGGTCTCTTGGAGGCGAGAGAGCTGGTGTCGTGGGCAATTTGAGATTGCTATCGTGAAACGATGTTGCTCTCTCTAAGGCTCAGACGAGCGTTTAAAAACATCCTGATAAATCTGAAACGCTACTCCAACGTACAGGGAAGCCATTTTCCTTACTGTCTCCAAAAATAACAATAACCAACGCAGTCAAGGACATAAAATGAATTCCAGGTGGCAGGAAGTTTGACCTTCGGTGACCAACACCGAGATGTCCGCCATCTCTCGTACACACATGGTACTATTTAACTCATACGAAGTGAAGTGGCAAGATGCCATTACAGTAATGCAACAAGTCTATAACTTTCTTTGGAATAAATTGAACTAACATGTCGACAAGATAATAGCCAATGCAAATGGCTCAATATTCACCATTCCACCATCGGAAAAAATAACAGCTGTTAATGCTATATATAGACAACAGTTTTCTGTTTCAGGGGTGCCGCCAGAAACTCATTCGCATCTGGTGCCAAGACCTACCTTACGTCAACTGCTGCGCTACATTTTAGGTGGCGGTACTTTGCAAGGTGAGTGGTCCCAAAAGGCATTCGCATTATAATCTTAGTGCCAATGAGCGTGACCATCGGCAAAATTGTTAGAAGCGCAATCGCACTCCTGCTGTGATTGCTTCAATATATACTAATTATTATTTGTAGATAGCAACCAGTTCCACTACTGTGGTGCAGTGTTTAGTATGATTAGCTGCCACCCTCGGAGCCCGGAGTTCGATTCCCGGTTCTCCCACGAAATTTAAAACGTGTAACGAGGACTGGAACTGGTTCTCCTCAGCCCTGAGAAGTCTACTGAGAAGAGGGGGCTTCGATTAGCATCTCAACCATCCTCGAAGTGGTTTTCCGTGGTGTACCCACTTCTCCCCCAGGCGAATGCTGGTATGGTAAGTAAGTTAAGGCCACGAACGTTTCCTTCCCTCTTCCTAGTCTATCCCTTCCAATATTACCATCAACCACAGGCCCCTGTTTAGAACAGCAGGTGAGGCTGACTAGGCGAGGTATTGGTCCTCCTTCTCAGTTTTATCAATGTTCCCAATTTTATCTACGACCCAACATTTTACATACCAGGGCACCGTCCTTGAGGCGTGAGAGGTTAGATCCCTCTCTGAATCCGAGGGAGAAAAAACCCTGGCCGTAAAAAGAGTAATAAAGGAAGAAGGAAAGATAGCAATTAAGTTAATACTTGCAGGTCGAGAAGTGTACACAGAAGTTGCCCCTCTATTTTCTTGTTCTTATTTTATTATTACTTGAGCTTGCTGTTACAAAGTGATCACTTCATGTAGTTGTACTCTTGCACTCGGGAGATGCTAGATTCGACCCCCAAAGTCGAACAGTGGGACATTTCAATCTAGGGGACCTGTAGTCAGTTTGTTTGTTGAAATTTGCCGGTGTCAGGTTTTGACACTTCGTTCGATTAAAATACGCTATTTCTTTGTTAAATAATGTATTATTTGCAAAAATCTTGTTACATTTTTCACAAACGCTAATACATATTTGTATTGACCAGTCTTTGTCACTCACTGAAACTAAAAATATCTGATTGCTGATTGTTTTTATCGGCTTTAAAGCAGCCAGTTATATCTAAACAAACCTTTAGTGACAATTAGGTCATAACATGGGTTAGCCGGTGCACTAGGAACATAATATAGTCACAGAGTATGCAAAGCCTTAAAAAATAGAAAGAGATGTAAATTAGCCTGAATCACTCCTGTAATCGGAATGATCATACGAATCATTCATACAAGGCTCTTTTACTATTCGCACAAACTCGCCCATTATATCTGAACGTTTTGCCTTGGCAGGAGAACGTTTACTACCAATAGGGCCAATATGGATCAGCAGTGATCAGCAATCTATGAATTAAATCCGTGTTTGTGACGATTTTCTTGTAAGGAGTTATCTGTATCTTTTGCTGTCTTTATTTCTGACTTCCTGTGGTTCTTGCCAAAGCTGTCCTATTCGCCCAGTAATACCTCTTGTCTGAAATAATACTTTGTGCACATTTAGGAACATGCACAGGAGTACAATTTGCAACGAGCGTATTCACTCAGTTTGTCCGCATCAACCGGGAAAGCAAAATTCGGGCATTTAAATTATTTGAAATCACTTCATTAAGTCTACATTTCCTCCAGTTATTTCTGACGATTATTCAGCATTTCTAAAATCCTGCAGGTTGTATTGCTATCATTATGTTTCGTGCTTGTTATTTAGGCAAATCTTACAATAATACGAGCTCACTACGAAATTTTTCTTGGACATGATTGTTTTTCCTTCTACCATGTGGATCCGATTTTCCTTTCCCGCATTCCTGCCGTGCTTTAATATCGGGCCCGTGGGAAATGAAGAAAATAGATTCCAAAAAGCGTATCCAAAAATGTGGTGGTGAGAGTCCAAAATTCAAAAAGTTTTGATCTACATTTTTCTGAAAGACAATATCAAGATTGCTCATCTCCCTCGGTTTTGTTCCACATAAATCACATGTTTGCGTAAGCTCACATGAGGATAGAGGTATATTTTTTTCCATCAATCGTGCAAAAAATCACCTTAGGCCTACCAATAAATTAATTTCCACTCCCAGAAATTCACAAGTCTTATCTCTTTATAAATGATAAAATGCACTCCAGAAGATTAATGGAAAGCTACAGTGGAAGAAAAAGTGGAAGAAAGGGAAAAAGTGTATTATGGGCACCGCTGAGAATAGAACGGTATAAAAGTACCAGAAATGGAAAAAAGGTGCACAAGATGCCTCCTTTCTCAACTAGAGAACAAATATTTCCGAAGAGCTTTAATTTACTATAAGAGAGAAAGTGAGCACCTAAAAATATTACCCTGCCTTATAACCGCATGTAACGCGTCACGCTCTGCATATGTTGTGCATGATTCCAATTGTCACTGGAACTGTTAAAAGTCAGACCTCGAACCCCGAAAGCTTTGGAATCAACACACTTCTCGGTCATTTTAGACATTTTCTTTTTCACCCTTTCTGAGCCGTCATGCCGATGGGTGCTGAACTTGGACTTAAGCGGCATCCAGGGTGTCACAATTCATCTCAGCGACCCAGAATACTATGGATTCGCAACTATTATTCAATATTTTTACATGTTATCCCGTCCCCAAATGTACCAAGTTTGCTTGAGAGCTATGCTGGAATGTACATACATACATACATCTATAATGTCGGTCATTTTAGACATTTTAGCGTTCACTCCTTCCCACCACATCCCCATGCCGTTGCGGGGCGGGGGTGAACTCGGAATTCAACGACATCCGGAGTGTCACTATTCATCTCAGCGACCCAATAAGCTATGGATTCTACATTAATATATTTTTTCTATTATTTTTGTCTTTCTCCCATTCACCCTTCCATCCCCCACGCCAAGAGCGGTGTCTTACACCCAGAGCATTGTTTTCCATATAGTATGTCAAATGTGTACCAAGTTTCGTCGAGAGCTATGCAGGAACATACACACACATATACATGGCCATTTTGGCCATACGTCTTAATCTCTTCCTAATCACCATGCCGATGGAGACTGAACTTTGACTTTAATGACATTCGGAGTGTCAAAATTCATCTCAGCAACTCAGAAAACTACGGATTCGGCACGAATATTTGTCGTTGTCGATATTGTTACATGTCACCCGCTCCTAACCCGCGCTCTAAGGATGTTAGGGGTTTATTCCCCCTACAGTATATTTCTGCAGATAGCAAGTCATATGCGTACCAAGTCCGGTTAAGAGATAAACTCCACACATACTATACATCCATATTCTCGGTTATTTTGGACATTCACCGTCACATCTTCTCAACCTCCATTCCAACAGGGGCTGACGTATCACTTACACTACATCCAGAATGACACAGTTCATCTCGGCCACCCGGAAGAGGATGGAATTTATACTAACATCCGTCGCTTGCAGTTATTTTTAATATTTCACTCCCTTCCCTAAGAGTGCTAGGGGTGTCTTGCCTCCACAGTCATTTGTCCAGATAGTAAGTACTAAGTTTGGTTGAGAACTATACTGGAGCATACAAACAATCATCCGTAATCTCTGTCATTTTGGACATTTCCTTAATCACTCCTTCTCACCTCTGTGCCGATGGGGCTGAACTTGGACTTTAAATACATCTGGAGTGTCACTATTTGCCTCAGCGACCCCGAAAAATGGGGATTCTACATTAATATTGGTTGTTTTCTATTATTTTTATGTTTCAACCCCTTTCCAACCCCACCCGCAGAGGTGATATAGGTATCTTACACCCACAGTGCTTTTCCCGAGAAAGTATGCCTTATGTGTACCAATTTATGAGTTTAAAATAGTTAAACAGATTCTCTTACAAGAAGCTAAAGTGTCACTTGGGTGCTATTCATCACTATTATCGTGATAATAGTACGGAAATGTGGATCCAGTAACCAAAACGAGTATCTCGACACATTAAAGCTATCTACAAGTTTCAAATTAAACACAATACTCGTAATTATGGTGGTAAGAGTATGGAAACGTGGATCCAGTAGACGTATTTCGGCAGATTAACGCTAGCTATGAGCTTAAAATTTTCAAGCAGATTACCTTCCTTGCCTTGCCTAACCACGCACGTGCCTACTTCGAATACCAGGCCTGTATTCTACAGTAGAATCAGTGAGTTAACGTTACCCTGGTTGGCGCCGGACATTTCTTCATCCAATTCCTAGAACGGGGGTCTTGTGGTGCCAATATCTCTATAACGGTTAGTTTCAGGGCCTTAAAATATGACTCAAGGTTCGTAGAGATTTGCCGAGTTTTGTTCTTCGCATTGTGAGGCTTATAGTGAGCTTTGTCTCATCCTTGTACGGCAGTATGGCGGAACGCTGTTAGTGCTCCAAATTTTCGTTGATTGACAGCTGTAGTAAATGCGTAATTCCTTACGAAAGTAGTGAATCTCAACATTAAAAGTGTGTTTTGTTTACTTCATGACATCACACAGTGTTGTGCAGTTTATTTTTCTAAATAGGAAAAAAATTAACATCTGAAGAGACAAAAGGAATGCGGCCAGCCGGGGAACCAGGACCAAGATGGGGCCTGCACCTGGAAGCAGGAGTGAGGCGACCCTAGCAGACAGAATTGTTCAGCAGATAATGGAAGCTCTAGAGTCGAAAGACATTCTCTCGGCTATCGTTGAGGCAATAACTGCAAGTATCACAAAGGTTGTGGCTGAAGAACTCCAAGCCACCCTGGACTTCAACACTGAGATTATCAATGAACTTAAAAATTGATATTAAAAATAGGAAAATTGAACTGAAAGAAAAGGAGTACTGATGCTCTGGAGTAATACCGAAGTAGAGGAAGTGTGTGTCTGTTCGGAATTCTCGAATCACCGAATGAGAACACTGCCAAACTTACAGTCCGGTTGTTTAAAGGTAAACTTGGCCTTGACATTGCCGTGCAGGATATTGATAGATCTCACCTTGTTGGCAAGTGTGAGCCGGGAGTGAAGCGGCGTAAAATTGTGAAATTTGTAAGCTATAGGAAAAGGGAGGAAGCCTATCGTAACATGCACAGGTTGGCAGGCACTGGAATCACTATGAGCGAGGACCTGATGCTCGCGCTCTAATATTAAAGGCCGCTGTACATATATTTGGAGTGAAGAATGTCTGGATCATACAGGGACGCCTTGTTGTAAAAAGAGGGGAAACCAGGCACAATATAACAACAGTGGATGAATTGAACTGTCTCAAGTAAGTGAACAATACCAATAATTTGTGTCTGTAGATTCTGTTGTGAAATAAGCTTCCTAGTTCCTTAACTGTTTCTTCCAATGTGACTTCTTAATTTGTAACATATTCGTAAAATAGGCGTATAGCACTCACAAGTCGCATCTACACCTACACGCTGTTTCTCTTCTACTTATTTCTGAAATGGTCGCCAGCAGGTCCACTTAAATCCTGAGATTACAGCACGTTAGCTAAACCTTACTGATGACTTATTTTTCAAAGATATATTTGTGTAATTTTATTAATATCCTTTAGTTTATTATTTTTTATTATTTTTCTTTATTGAAATGTTCAAACATATTCTATGTGTATGTAATTATTTGCGTGTGTCTGTCAGTGTGTGTGTGTGTGTGTGTTATCAGTGTTTGTTCCAGGAATGTGTCACCTACACCTTAAACATATCAGCAGATGGTGTCCATGAAACTACTATTGCGGTAGATGAGGCATTCTTGAATAACATTGACCCTAGTGTATTCCAAGACGACAATAACCCTCGTGTACCTTCACGAACTGCCATCAACCCCCAGCGTACTGAACTGCCAGTGGGGCTCATTCCCGACTCCCGCGGTTTGCTTCCAGCGTAGCATCGCCTCATGCTGACGTCACTTGGAGGTCTCCTGTCGGCAGCTGTTGCTGTGAACGATAAGGAACTCGCTTTCAGTATAGATCTATTTTGCTGCACGCAGTCTTGTAACATTTTCCGTGTTGTGTTGATTGTTGTGTTAAAGATGAGTAAGGTTTCTTAATATAAAGTTAATTGTGCTATGGCACAATGTACTAATTGGGGATCGAAAACATCTGGTGTCTTGTACCACAGATTTCCAAAACGTGAGGAGATTAGGTGAGTGTGGATGTTGCGCTGTAAGCGAAGTGACAGATTTAATCCTGATAATGCCAGAGTATGTTCCATACATTTTCGTCAAGAGGATTATGAACGAGATTTTATAAATGAACTACTGGGATTACCGCAGAGAAAAATCTTGTGGGCAGATTCCGTCTCTGTCCATTGCAAATTGGCATGGCGATAAAGCATTGTGTTCAACCACTAACACCGTTCCCAGCGAAACAGCAGAGCAGGTAGGCCTATCTGTCTACTATTTTTCATACAATATTTAACATTTAATAAATACAATATTTATTAAGTCGTAATAAATTTGACCAGCTACGTGGAATATGAATAAACTAATTCTGTCGTGCTACGGTATTGTATACTGGCTAGGGTAGTTGACTTTTGTTTAGAAGGCTTCGGTTCGATTCCTGGTACTAGAACAATGTTTTAATCTTTTTACTTTGTTCTGTTGTTTGCCAGCAGAACGGTTTATGCGAGAACACCGAGTTACGACAGTATAATAACTTACAACTATTCATATACTTCGGACGTAGTTAGGCTTATTTTGCTTAACGATCGTAGTTTCGATTTTATATATCTATATATATATATATAACTAGCAAGGTACCCGTGCTTCGCTACGGTATTATATTGAAATTTATAATTGAATGCTTATAGTTTTAGATATATAATCCGCCAAAATTCGCGATCTGACACGTTTTCAGCGAGAATCCACCAAAATTCCCGATCTGACTCGTTTTCTATTAGAATACGGCACGTTTCCTCCCATTTTTCAATCTTCCTTTCCAGCAATCGATTGCGTACTTCCCGGGCTAGACTCAGGTATTCTTCCCGGTCAGTTGGGTCCGTAAATCTTTGCCATACCGTATTTTCCTATAATCATTTTTAATCTGGATAAAATCCTTCAGGAGATCCGGCGTGGTGTCATATTGGGTGCCTTGGCGGCACTGAACCCGCGGCCGGACTGTATTCTTAGTCATTACCCGTCCAGGAGCCGTTTCCAGCGCGGTCCACACATTTGACGACGGTCCGGAACATTATTATTATTATTATTATTATTATTATTATTATTATTATTAATGTTATTCTTCTTATTATTTTTACTATTATGTGTTGCTGGGATGAATGATGACAGGGAAAACCGGAGTATCCGGAGATAAAACTGTCCCGCCTCCGTTTTGTCCAGCACGAATATCACATGGAGGGACCGGGATTTGAACCACGGAACCCAGCTGTGAGAGGCCGGCGCGCTGCCGCCTGAGCAACGGAGGATCCTGATAAGTACATTAATAACAGTAAAATCAATTGGTCTCACCTCCTTTTACACCCCACCGCCGTTAGTTTTTACTGCCAACCCCCCCCCCCCAAAAAAATTAAAAGAAGGCGTGTTTCTTTATGTTTAAGGGAGATTCCAAACACCAATGTTCACGTCTATTACCTTCAGTTTTGGGATATAAGTATCCCCATAAATATAATTTACTTTTGTCACTTCATTTCAAACTACTCCCCCCCCCAAGTGAATTTTCCCGCAAAAAATACTTGTTTCTTTAATAGTGAAGGATCTTCTAAATACCAATTATCACGACTCTAACTTCTTCACTTTTTGATTTATGTGTCCTCATGAAAGGAATTCAACTCCTTTACACTCCCGCCCCCCAAGATGGTTTCCCCCCCCAAAACGCGTTTTTCTTTGTTTTTAATGGAGATCCAAATACGAATTTTCACGTCTGTAACAACTTTAGTTTTTATTAGATGTATATATTCTCATACAATTAAAGTCAATTAATTTTTCAATTCTTTCACCCCCCTCCCCCCGCTTCAATGGATTTTCCGAGAATACGTGTTTCTTTACTTTTAAAGCAGATTGCAAATATCAAATTTCACGTCTGTAACATCTTCATTTTTAAGATATCAGTAGCCTAATTAAAAGAATTCAACACCATTACACCATTTTCAGTCACTTTCACCCCCCTTCCATCCCAAGTGGTATTTCCGAAAATTAAAAATACACGTTTCTTTCTGTTTAATAGAGATAAAAATACCATTTTTCACTTCTGTAACACGTTAAGTTTTTTTAGATATACTGTAAAAATTCTCATTTTAAAATTTCACCCCTTTTGGGTTCCCCTTAAGTGGAGTTTCCAAAAACAAATCACCTATGTTTCTTTTCATTTACAGGAGATTCCAAACACCCACTTTTTACGTCTGTAACATTTTACGTTTCAAAGATAATCTTAAAAAAAATTCACCCCAATTTGTCACTTCTGTTTAACCGCCATTAATAAGATTTTCCAAAAACTAAAAAAATACGTGTTAATTTATTTTTAAAGGAGATCCCATATACAAATTTTCAGTTCTGTAATATCTTCCGTTTCTGAGATATATGTATCCTCATTAAAGGCATTCAACCCATTTTTCACCCTTTTACACCCCTCCTATTGGGATTTACAGGAAACAAAAAAATACGCGTTCAATTATTTTTAGAGGAGATTCTAACTACCAATTTTTACATCTGTAAATTTTATAGTTTTAAGATGTAGACACATTAATTTTAAAAAATTCACCCCCTTTTTACCCCTCAATATTTGGATTTTCCAAAAACGAAAAAATACGTGTTTCTTTACATTTAAAGTAGATCCCAAATACCAATTTTCAGGTCTGTAATACTTTCAGGTTCTGAAATATAAGTAGCCTCATTAAAGGCATTCAACCCATTATTCACCCGTTTACACCCTTCCTAATGGGATTTTCCGAAAACAAAAGAATACGTGTTTCTTTATTTTTAAAGGAGATTCTAAATACCAATTTTTACATCTATAAACTGTAACAGTTTTGAGATATAGATACACTCATTTTAAAAAATCACCCCCTTTTCACCCTCCCATTAATTGGATTTTCCAAAAACAAAAAAGGACGTGTTTCTTTATTTTTAAAAGAGATCAAAAGTACCAATTTTCAGGTCTGTAATATCTTCCGTTTCTCAGATATAAGTACTGGTATCCTGATTAAGGGCATTCAACCCATTTTCCCCATTTTCACCCCTTTTCACCCCTCCTATTGGGATTTTCTGAAAACAAAAAAATACGTGTTTCCTTATTTTTAAAGAAGATTCTAAACACCAATTTTTACATCTGTAAACTTTTAAACTTTCGAGATATAGTCACACTCATTTTAAAATTTCACCCCCCTTTTCACCCCCTTAGCGAAGGAATATCTAAAAATCCTCTCTTAGCGAGCCCCTACATCTTAATATGAATATATCCCCAAAATTTCATTTCTTTACGTCCAGTAGTTTTGGCTCGGCGATGATGAATCAGTCAGTCAGTCAGGACAAGTTATTTTATATATATAGATAAGAGTTTTGTCTGTACATTGCTCAGAATTTGAAAAAAATTGTATTTCTGTATCGTTCATGTCCACAGTAACAAGGAAACGCAATTTTTTCTTTTCCGTAATGTCTGTCTGTCTGTCTGTCTGTCTGTCTGTCTGTCTGTCTGTCTGTCTGTCTGTATGTACACGCATCACTTGAAAACGGCTGAAAAGAATTTAATTAAAATCGGTATGTAAAGTCGGTGGATGAGCCTCTACAATCTAGGCTATAAATCATTTTATTCACGCTGAGTGAAATGGTAGTTTAGGGGAAGGCCTGAAATTCAATTCTCAAATATTCATATTTTAAGTGGTCCTGTCGATAAATACTACATAACTAAAGTTACATAGAATTAAATTTCCGATCATCTATGTCTTATACAATTTTACCGTACCGGCTATGATAACATTGATATTCATGAATTTCGATTTTTGTTGCTAAGTCCACATCAACGCCGAGCCACGAGAAAATGGGTGAACAGAATTTAATGAAAATCGGTATATAGAGTCGGGGGAAGAAAGAACTGTAGTCTAAGCTATAAACAATTTTACTGAACCTGGGTGAAATGGTAGTTTAGGGGTAGGCGCCTAAAAATTTAATATTTAAATACCTTCGTTATTGGTCCTATAGAAAAGTACTACATAACAAAAGAGAATACAATTTCCGATCATTTACGTTTTATTCAGTTTTACCGTACCGACTGTGATAAGAGTAGTATTTCAGAGGCGGAAGAAAACTAAATGCGAAGGCCTACAATATGGAAAGCGCAGAACATTGATCAACAATAACATTACATTGACCATTGTTTGTTGTGATGTTCTTTGCCTCTTATCGTGCCCTTAACTCTGATAGATGGGATTACTGTTGCGTACCGAGTATAACAGCCTGACTCAATATTGGCGGGAAAGAGCTGGGGAGTTAAAAAACTGTTTTCTTTAGCATGCCATTCCTCTGGTTCATACATTGTATAATACTGCTGGTACGTAACACACTGGTTCATCAGTATTCCAGCTATTCACTCCCTATTCGGACGCGCTGTTTGCATCAGCAGTGTGCAAATTTGGCAAAGGCTCACTTAGTAATAGTATGACCTGGTCTAGAATTACAATTTAGGCCTATTCCAAATTACAGCACTACAATTCATTAATAATTCAAAATTCAACCCTGAAAAGAGACGTTACTTAAGAAAAGCGTCTTCCTCTTCACTTTTATTAATTTCTACATTCATTTTGTTCGAAATTAGCAGCGAAGAGGGGTTTTCTCCTCTGGCTTGGAGGAAAAATTTGCTTCCAAGTCAGATAGATTTTTCCGCCACCAGTGTAGTGAAATGAGATTTTCCGACTCATCGGGTACTCCTAGGAAAGAGATTAGTAAAAGGGCATAGATTTGTCCTCCTGGGACACCCCGCTATGCGACTCCCCCCCCCCCCGAACGAAAAAAGACGAAGAGTGTTCACGGATCAAGGCTGTGCGGCTTGGCCATTCTAGCTCTGGAACTTCGGACTGTTAGATCGGCAGCGTAGTACGGTTCGTTAAAAGTGAGAAAATGTGTTGTGTTTTATTTGATCGAGTATTTCATATTGCTTTTAATCGCGCCATTCCTACTGACGTCATAGTAATGACCTATGTTCATTTCACTTGCGAAAACCACTAAGGCAGTCTTTCTGAGAATGTAAAAAAGCAGGCGGAGAGTGAGTGTCTGCCATTATAATGAAAACTCCCCAACCTGATTGTGACAGAGTACGCAAGCAGACCTACCGTCACAATGAAAATTCTCTCACCCAGTCTTCATATGAGAAAAGACGTTTGGTGACTTCCCCATCGCGTATTTAGGGTAACGTTGCTATGCAATATAATACAATCTTGCTCACAAGGTGTACACTACTTAACATAGAATTCTGTATGCAATGTAGAATTCCGTAGCGAAGCACGGGTACATCAGCTAGTGTTTCAATAAAACGTGATCGCTCATAAAGTTTTATCTTCATTTTACAGATTTCCAGTGATAGAGATTTGTGTCATGAAGTTAGGAGCGTGAAGAAGCGGGCGCGGTCAACATTAGAGACGTTGTCAGCAAAGTAAAGGAAAGTTGACCAGGCGACTAGCACTGAATCGCTTCAAAATGAGGGGATCTTAAAACTCCGTAAGCGGGTGGAGATTTTGGAAAAGGAAAACGCGATTTTAAGACGAAGGGAGGCTGCTCTAAAGAAGCTCAAGAGACCTAGGTATCTAGTCTCAAAAAGACAACAACCGTCTCCGCCGAAAGTGAAGAAGAGTGCACACAGAGAGGAAGTAGTTAAGATTCTGTCCAAATGTTTTACGCCAGGGCAGATTCGATGTCTCTTGAGAGCCAATAAACGAGTGAAATGGTCCTCGGAGGACATAGCAAATGCTTTGTCCTTGAGATCGCTTTCCAGAAAAGCATATGGTTATTTGAGGAACCGGAACATTCCTTTACCATGTCGGTCAACCCTACAAAAATGGATTCGGCGCTTTAAATGCAGGTCCGGATTTTTTTTTTGCTATTTGCTTTACGTCGTACCGACACAGATAGGTCTTTTGGCAACGATGGGATACGAAAGGCCTAGAAAGTGGAAGGAAGCGGCCGTGGCCTTAATTAAGGTACAGCCCTGGCATGTGCCTGGTGTGAAAATGGGAAAACACGGAAAACCATCTTCAGGGCTGCCGACAGTGGGGCTCGAACCCACTATCTCCCAATTACTGGATACTGGCCGCACTTAAGCGTCTGCAGCTATCGAGCTCGGTTCGGAATTTTAACAGAGGTGCTATATCTGTTGAAAGCCAGCACAGTAAATTACAAGGAGTCTGAAAAATCGCGGTTTTGACTTTTGATGAAATGAATGTAGACGGACGTATTTCATACGATTCATCTGATGATGACCGCATACTAGGGCCTCACAGCAACGTCCAGGTAGCGATGGTTCGAGGGCTCTGCAGCATGGAAGCAACCCATTTTTTATGATTTCGATGTGACAATGACGTCAGAGTTGTTGAGAAACATAATTAGTAATCTTGAGGCTTGTGACATTCATATTGTCGCAGTAACTTGTGACATGGGGGGCAAAAATGCCAAAGTGTGGAAGGAACTAAATGTACACAAGGACAAGAGCTTTTTTACCAATCCAGTGGATGATAAAAGGAAGGTGTGGGAGTTCTGTGATGTACCCCACCTCTTGAAATTATTGAGAAACCACTTTTTAGATGAAGGTTTGACGTTAGCTGATGGTTCAGAATTTCAGAAGAAGACAATAGAACACCTATTACAAACTCAAACAGGGGACCTATCAACTACACATCATATTAATGAAGCTCATCTGAGTGTAACAGGCAGATCCCGTCAGAATGTGAGAATGGCTGCGCAGTTATTTTCCAGGCGCACAGCTCTGGCAGTACGGTATACTTTAAGCAAGGGCGCTGAAAGCAACTTCATCGAGCTAGTCAATGACATCTTCGACGTGTTGAACTCCGGGGCGCCTAAAGATGAAAAGACTCCCCTTAGGAGTGGATACGGCTTAAACTTAAGGAGCCAGGAAAATACTCTGAAGCGCTTTCTGGAGGTGATTACACAAGTGAAATTTGGTAAACGGAAAACTTTACTTCCGTTTCAGAAGGGGTTCATAATATCTATAAACTCTCTCTCAGGACTTTTGAAGACATGAAACATGCAAACATGTCATATATTTTAACTGCCAGGTTAAACCAAGACTGCTTGGAGAATTTTTTTCACGTGTCCGTGGCCTAGGAGTTTTTTTTATAGCAACCCGTCCCCTTTTGAAGTTCGTAACAGAATTCGACTTCTATTACTCACAGGGAGTAATGAAATTCCTCTCTCCTGTAGTGTGTCAGTGGAAGCTGAAAATAATTCATCGCCGAGTGATACGGGTATTTTTCATCCTGATGCTGATAATGAGGAAGATTTCTTGAGCTTCGTAAGCAGTGAACTATGTATAGATGTTTTTGAGGGGCCGTTAACACCTGTAGCCGTAGATGAACAGGAATAAACGTTGGAGTTGTTAAGGATGGAAGACTTGAACCAAGACTTCGAAACTGAAGACTTAAACCAGGATGCAATTAAATACCTTGCAGGCTATTTGGCATTCAAAGGTCGCTCTGTTGATGACAGCTTGGGTGATAAAGGTGAAATGTTTGCCTTGGCACAGGAAATGCCTCACGACAGGTTATCAATCATTTCAAAAGGAGGCCCTACACGTCCAATCGAAGAATGGTATCAACAAGTTATCCAGCTTGAGGTACTTTTTGAAAGTTTTCACGGGATTTATATTTCTAAATGTGAAGGAGTAATGCAGACTTTGATATCTATAATTAAATCAAAATTTAAAGAACTTGACGAGAATATTATATCACTGTACGTCAGAACTAGGACTTTTATTAGAATACGTCACCTCAACAAAAAACATCATATAGATCCTATG
Source organism: Anabrus simplex (assembly GCF_040414725.1). NCBI lineage: Eukaryota > Metazoa > Arthropoda > Insecta > Orthoptera > Tettigoniidae > Anabrus > Anabrus simplex. The sequence goes on along the minus strand of NC_090265.1, from coordinate 1,596,235,488 downwards.
AAGAAGTATTCAGCGAAAAAGAGTCGACTGTGGGCAGCTTCAGCTTCTTCAACAACTTCCTAAGTCATCAAAATGTGAGTTTTAAAACAATTAAACCTATAACTATTCCAGTGTTTCTATGTATGCATTTTTCTTACAGCCGGCTTTTAAGATGTAATTACTCAGAGTTTCTTGTATTTTTCTATCAACAGTATTATATCAATGATTGCAGGTGGTATGTAAAGTACCACTTTATTATAATAATGCCAACCTTTTAATTATTTATAAGAAATTGAACTTACTTTACCTAATTATCGAGGTTTATGTTGCATGCAGGCAATGCAGGCGCGCGCTTCTAGCCCTCCCGGCTACGTCACGCACGACCAACCAATGAGAGCGCTGTGTGCGGGAATGGCCTACCTAATATACTCTACCTACCTTGCTGAACTGCTATTGAAGCAATCTCTGTCTCACTTCTCGCGAAGTCCGCAATGTCGCCATATCAATTCGCTCTCACTCCTCAGTCATATAGATGAACTTCGTTCGATACTGTCAACCCGTAACATGCACATTATGGGTATTGCTGAAACCTGGTTGTCTGACAAAATTAGCTCTATCCATGTAAAACAAGAGGGATATACTCTCTATCAGCATGATTGTACTGCCAGGCGCAGTGGTGGTTTAGCAGTATACTTTTGGAGATGATATTAAATGTAGAATAATTATTAAATCATCACCTGGCATCACTCCACATACGGATTATATGTTTGTTGAGACCATAATTTACCGTCAAAAATTATTGACACGAGTTGCTATAAACCACCGAATGTTCCTAACATCTCTTACCTTGAATCTGACCTTCTCAAACTAGTACGAACCTACGAGCTTGTACTACTTCTTAGTGACTTTAACACAAATATCTTAGCCCAGAGTGGCAAATCAGACCGAATTAGCGACCTATTTACGTCCGTCGACATGACGATCTTACCACTAGATGCAAATAATCATGTTCATACACTTAGATATACAAACTATACTGGAATTGACCTACTGATTACAAATAAAGTTCATAAGTACTGTCAATCTCCTGTAACTGCATCTCAACTCATGACTCAGTTTACCTGTGCTATTCTCTACGTGCAAAAAGGTAAAAGCTAAATATAGGCCGATTCGTTACAGTGATCTGAAAAATATCGATTTCGACAACTCCAAAATCATGCTTACAGTTTACCTCGGGAAGATATAAAGCAATTACACGTCATAAACATTAAGAGTGACAAGATTTAACTCTCTACTTATACTATACACTAGGACTATAAAACGAGCGTGCTCCAGTTAGACAAGCTAGAGTCACTCGCTCGCCTGCACCCTGGTTAACTAGCGATACAAAAGCACCAATGGCTCGACGTGACGCAATGTTCCGCCGATACAAGGAAACAAATAATGAACTAGATTTTGAACATTATCCTCTTTTACGTAACAGAACAAAGCAATTAATTCGCAATAGCAACTTTAATCACATTAAACATGAAACAAGGAACTTAAATGCACGTGAAACCTGGAACTAACTTCGAGCTATGCGAGTTGGAAAATGCAAAGAGCCACAGTGCCAACTCTTATCTCTCGATACACTTAACTCCCATTTCATAACTAACACAATAATGGAATCTTAGCCACAGAATCACATCCATCTAAATAAAAGAATCAACGACTCTACAGAAAACGAACACAATTTTCACCCTGTCAGTATAAATGCTGTAAAACGTATTCTGAATTCAGTTATGTCACAATCCAAAGGAGCATGTAACATCCCAATAGGCTTTCAAAAACATTACTGGCGCGATCCTACCAATTATTACCCACATTGTAAACTCTTTATCACCAGAGGGACGTTTCCAACTGCATGGAAGGATGCTGTAGTAACCCCAATAATAACACATGCGCCATCTGGTTACCGGCCTATTTCAATTCTTCCCCCACTCTCAAAAGTTCTTGAACGAGTTGTACACCAGCAGCTAGTAGACTTTTTAACCAGTCATTCTCATTTTGACCCATTGCTATCTGGCTTTAGAAAAGAGCATAGTACAACGATTGCATTTCTTCGGGTAACAGATGACATAAGACTAGCAATGGACAAACGGCAGTAGAAGATACTGACACTCCTTCAGTTTAGAAGTGCGTTAGACACGGTGGAAGTAGACATATTATTATCGAAGCTCTGCTCTCTGCATATCGGCCGGATAGCCCTAAAACTTTTAAAGTCCTACCTTACAAATCGTCGCCAGTGCGCAGTAGTAAACAATCAAAGATCAAAATGGGCTGTATAATCATCCCGTGTCCCTCAAAGGTCTGTTCTAGGACCCCTATTTTTCGTTGCATATTAATGACATATCCTCCACACTTCAGTATTGTAACTACCATTTATATGCGGATGATCTGCAGATATATAAACACACCAATACAAGCAATTTACATGAAAAAGTTCAGCACATTAATTGAGATATTGAAAGGCTTACCGTCTGTCCTTAAATCAACCACTCAATCCTAATTTCTCGTAAAAGACAAAGAATTATCATAGGAAGCTCTAAATTATTACATATAATAAGCAATATCAATCGTCCTACAATCATAATCAATGACATTGCTGTACCGTACCTTAAAAATGTAACTAATAATGGAATATCCATAAATGAGGATCTGACCAGGAATGAATACGTAACTAATATATGTAGAAAGGTTCATGCAGCTATGTATTCCCTGAAACGTTAAAAGAATTATTTTTCTAAAAAAAACATAAATTAAATTTAATCCAATCATAATCAATGACATTGCTGTACCGTGCCTTAAAAATATAACTAATCTTGGATTATCCATAAATGAGAATCTGACCTCGAATGAGCACGTAACTAATGTATATAGAAAGGTTCGTGCAGCTTCGTATCACCTGAAACGTCACAAGAAATCTTTTCCTCAAAACCTCAAATTAAAATTAATCTAAGCACTACTACTCCCAATTTTAGACTGCTGTGATACGGTACTAGAGTTAAGTTTTTGGTAGCTTAACATAATTTATATTTTTATTCCGTCAACTGAAGCTACCAAGGTTCCGAAAGTTCAGTATCGCGCTGCGTAGTATTCAATCAAAATAAAGAGAAGTCCAGTTGATGTTAGTTGGTTTTAATATTATTAACAGCCGTCCTATTAATACAGTGTCTGAACTACATATCGGTTGATATGTTAGAGTCCAGTATCTCTGATGGAGAGACGTGAAGCCTAGAGATGTTGTGTGAACGAATCGTGGTTAGCGACTAGTTGATTATAGCTTGATTGCGCTATCTTATATAGTATATTCATCTCTGGATTTACGTGTCAACATCTTACAAAATATGTTATGACAAAGGTGAAGTACATTGTCTGTTTACTGGGAGATTACAATAACAAGTTACTCATGAGTTGCGCTCAAGAATACATTGAGACACAGTTAAGAAACATACTGTAATATGTTAGGGTTAGTTGTTATTGAAACTAGCCTTTTATCTTAATGACAATTTATATAAGCTTGTCTTATTGATCATTTATATAAGCCTTGTTATGAAGCAACAGGCAGTGAAGTAATTACAATGTACTTCCTAATATTAAGAAAATGAGAAGTTCTGCTTAGAACTCAAATGGTTGGACTGTTGCGGTCCTACCTTCGACTACTGTGGTTGGCATACATAACTGTAGTGTATCTAAATGCTGAACAAGATGTGAGACTTCAACGATTAGAAACCTCACGCATACTGTACGATATGCCTTCCAGCTGCGACATCACGTTCTTATAACACCATATTTCCAAACATTGGGATGGCTACCCATAAATGAACGAAGGAATGTTCACCTAATGATACTTGTTTACCAAGTTCTCTCAACGAACACTCCTACTTACCTATCTTCTAACTTTCGTTTCCTTTCCTTATTCCACGAAATTATTACCCGATCTGGTTCTCTACTTCAAATTCCACTAAATCGAAGGAATTCCTACAGTCACTTCCTCAATTACTGCATAGAGAGACTGAAATAAATAGTCCCAACGCACATCTGATACGTTACTTCCTCTCATAAATCCAAATCTGCCTGCCGAAATTTTTTCCTGGGAACATACAGTATAACTGAGTTGTGTGAGTCATTGTGTGTATGTAGTGTGAATGGGTTTTCTTAATATACTGTAATATGTTAGGGTTAGTTGTTATTGAAACTAGCCTTTTATCTTAATGACAATTTATATAAGCTTGTCTTATTGATCATTTATATAAGCCTTGTTATGAAGCAACAGGCAGTGAAGTAATTACAATGTACTTCCTAATATTATTCTTATTATTGCTGTATTTCCCCTTTATATTGTGACCTTTCACGTACTTCTCAATTCATGGTTCTTAATGTTGGGTTACGCCTCGGCTGGTGTCACGCGCTGATACATGAGTCTCCACTCAAGGGTACGCGCAAGTTCGCCGAGTTGGGTCACTGATTTTACAGTTGGGTGTCAGAATATTTTTTTAAAAAATTTGTATCTTACGGTGGATTAATATTGGTAGGGTTGATGCGAAGAAATTATTATTACTAATTATCCTAAATTAGGTTATTATCCTAACAATCCTTATACTACGATAAATGAGAACATTGAAAATATTTCTTTTATGGAAGGATTTTCCGTTTAATGACTAAGCAAATAAGCTTTAAATGACAAGTACATAGTAATTAAATTGACAAGCAACATAAATGGACGTGGGAAAAACAGAATGTTACGTTAATTAGGAAAATAAGATGCCTAACTTTCCACTCGTGTTAATATACTTTCGTACATTGGTAATACCATCAATTAAAAATCGAAAATAAAAGTAACAAGTGTCTCAGTGCAGAAGGCTTATGGTGAATAAAGTTTATCGTCCATCACATATTCTTAAACAGGTAACTGGGAATTGCTAAATCATTCGCATCGCAGAACTATCCCTACTCAAATATGTCTCAACATTCCGTTATTTCTTATTCAAATCATTGCATTGACTGTTGAGAAAAGTCTACTTGACAACTTGAACACACCGGTACGTTAGGTTCATAATCATCGCACAGGCAAGAAAAATGTTCAAATGACATAAGATTACACCATAATGCAACATTCAACAACATTGTACAGGTGAAGAATAAGCCCGATCCCTCTTGGACCTTCACCAACATCTGCACCTAGATAATGGACATCAAAGAAATATCGCAACATCTACAATGATTTTCTAACTACGTTGATTCTGCATCTCTGGAGTCCTCTGCGAAGTTCAGCCCGGAAAACTACGCCAGCTCTAGGCACCAATTCAAATAATCTACAGAAATGTTCGACTAGCAGGAAAATTGACTTACCTATCATCGAAGATCATCTCCTTTATAACGTGATCCGATATCATACAATATTATTTACCTCGTGAAGATCCAAATATTTCCATTAATACTGTGCGCACATGTCTACATTGTATTTAATTGGAGTAATTTGACGATCATACTATCAGTGTTCTCGAAACGAATCCTAAGAATACCATTCCAAACACGGCCTCATGCCCAAATAATTATCATTCATTATAACAATATCAAAATTCACACGCATGGCTGATTCAATTCCTACCATAACAACTCATCAGGACCTTCATATCGCATCAACCTAAGAATACGTAATCCCAATGACACATCTATAACAATTCACATTATGTTAACCATTTGCATATTTCAACGACCCTGTTATATTAAACACTTCATCACAACATTCATATGCCATGCACAGCGAATCCACATTACTTTAAGAAAATCTATTTAGGCATTTCACGTTGAAGACTACCAATCTTATCGCCGTATTAACAAGATATTACAGCGACAACATCGCGATTGCATTCCCGAACACTGTATCCTGTACAAGAAAATGATCTCTGATGACTTAAAATTGCGCACATCACGATTATTAGATTCCTCCGAAGTATTTCGAACCACAAATTAAATTAACAATCTTCACAATGACACTATTTCGACACAAACACCATCGATGCCTAAATCATCCTGTGTAACCTTGCTAAAGATCGTTAAGACTTCACACGACCTATCGTACATTATATCACGACACAGACTGAATAACCATACCACGCAACGATCTTGTTCAACGCAAAGCAATGATTAATAAATGAAGCGGTCGCCTTCAAGTTGTATGATTACATGTCATAAATTCGACATAAAAGAAACATGCTACTCTACATTTAAAAGAAAGCAACTACATAGCTGAATAGTGAGACATTATTTAAGTACTCATCCTTGGTCGAATCCCATGACGATGACACCTCTCGTCTTCCAGTTCTTAACTTTAGCCATCGGAATCCATCATATTTCTCATCAGATCCTTTGAGGTCCTTCCTTTGCTTAACTGCTCATGTTGGAATTTGCAAACATTTCGTAATCACATCCAATGAATATTGGTCCCATGATACCTGAAACTTAAAATACCTATTAGAACAGGGTTACATGCATCAGAATAGTTACAAAGTTCGAGCACCACACTTGCCTTAATGTTCTGACAGAACAAAATATATATATTTTATTTTACAATAAGTTATTTCACAATGATATGCCTATATCGCGTTATTTTTTAGCTTTTATACAATCTCTCTCTACGTATTTAACAGCTCTAATCCTTCCAAGACTTAACGGATTGAGATCCATCCTCATCAGGAAACAAATTACACATTACAATCTAATAATGACAGACGGTTTGCATTTTATGATCTCTCCATACTTCCAGCTCCCATATGTTTTTGATAATTAAAACACATGACACATAATACGTAGTGATCCCGTACGAATCATTTATGTCGGCAAAGGAACTCGTTTAACAATTTACTGCATCGTATTTTAGGTTATTAATCGACAATTTCGTCATCAATCTCGATCATCGAATCGTACCAGACTAGATGAACAAGGTATGGCCATCACATATAAACTCAGCTTATTCCGATTAATTCAGCTCATTCCATGGCCTCCGATACCTTTCTTCCATTGATATTTTCGCCATTTATACGCATTTTAGCAGACTTTACTTGAGGAAAGTGTAACATTCATTTAATTCTTAATTATGTACCACGACGTCTTATTATTTACCGAAATTTTACGAGGCACCACGGGGTTTAGAGCTTATCATCATTCCGTTGGCTCCTTCAATCCGCCGCCTATCGTTCAGATAATTAGACGAGTCACTTGAGTTCAGACACTCTTGGACGTATGATGATCAGACATATGATTTCATTGATGTTAATTTCATCGTAAACTTCCAATGTATTTACCAACTTCATCCTGATATACATTGGAAGGTTATAATATTATTATCATTAGTATTGTCACTCTAATAGCCGTGCTGATGTATAACTTTGTCTTAGTATATCTGTCCGTAGTATTATTTCTTTGTAGAATTACTGTCTTTTTTATGTTTATATTCTTAAAGTGTTTAAAGTCGTTAAGTGTAAGAGATTGTCGAGAGCCCTAACGTCGCCACAAATATAAGTTAGCAATAAATAAGTAAATAAACAAAGTCGATGTTTCGCCTAGATTACACTGTGTCAATGTGCCAAAGGGCCTAAATCTAGGGCATAGAGAGTGCTGCTAATTTTTTTTGTAGATAGGGTAACCCGCAGGGTCCTGAAGGTTGTGTATATGAAATTTGGTTCGGAATGGTGGAACGGTATGGATTAGTAGTATAAGGAGCGGACAGACGGGCTGAGACTTTCCGCTTTTTATAGAGAGATTCTGAACCATTTGCTTCTTGACTATCGTCCTATGAACATTGGAATATGTACTGTTGGACTCCCATATGTGAAAAATAACGGTGACGCTGCCTGGCCTATTGCATCTATGCGTACGTCTGCTAACTACTCGTTCTCCGCTTCTTATGTATCCTGAATCTCTTCATCCTTTCAGCTGTTGCCATTACGTGGTGCATTTTCGTTTTAATTTCAATCAGTCTATGTCCAAAGATACCTGATTCTTTTCATCTGGACCTGACTTCTTTGTAAGTCTACGCCTGTATATTTAATTCATTCTAAAATACACATTAAAATAACTCGTCGAAACAAAATGTTCAGAAATGTATAACACCTCCATCGATCTATGCGTTCGTATAAATTGAAAGTTCTTATTTAACCGGGGTTTCTAATTTGTGCCCGATCTTATACATGGTGGCGTGCAGGGGAAAAATAAGGATAGAAAATATATTAGTCCAATTTATTGATCCTTATTTTAACCCCTGGAGCCTAACACTTTTAGTAACTACAGGTTTCGAAATATTTACATTGAACATAAACTCATTTTGCACAACACCTAAATGACTCTCACCAAATCAAAAGGTAGCGGGTTACTGAACTCTAGCTTTTCAAACCTAATTCCGTGATGTTTGGATCAGATTTGCCCAAGTGAAGTCCTACAAGAAACATGCACGAGTAAGGCCAGGTTTCATCAACATGGGTTAAATATACTCTAACCCTCGGTTTGTTAGGGTTAATATTTTAACTCATTCCTACAAGTCACACGATGTCCCCAAATAGCCAGCATAATCTGATGAATCCCCGACTAGCCAGTCACTCAGGCGTGTCTGGTCCTAACTCTCTAAGCGAAGTCTAAATGTTACCAATAATACAAATTTTGGTGAACATATACTTCGACGGACGAACATTGCATAACGGGTGAAGCTATCTACTAAAATAATGTGCAACAGTTGGTGAAAACAAATTCCTAATTTATTCAAATTATCTACAAACAAGTAAAAGCAAGGAAATCAATAATAAAAAATGCAGATTCAACATCCTGAATCCAATAACTCTCAATTTCACTGCGTTTATAAACGTCCAGAGTCCTTTACGACAACCAGCCTGAAACTTACTTCTACATTCTCTGCTTTAACATACGAGGTGTTGAGTTTTAATCGAAGTGAACTTGTATTTTATTTCTCGTCGAACACATGAGTAGATATTTTCATATCCACAAAACGTATTGGTGAAACCCTAACCGACCTCTACGTGAATATTTAGGGGATTACTAACAACTAAACTCTAATATTTGATTAAATGAATCGCATTTAGTTACTTATTATTAAGGCTTGGAAATTCGTGTCCTAGAAATCTAAGAAATATGCATGCAAATATGCTTGAAATTATGCCAATAAATATGCACTATTAAAATGAAAAAACGGCAGTAGACAATCAGGTTAGTATTGATAATAATAACCTTACATTTATTCGTTCGAGGTTGAAGCAGAAATGGTCCCGCTGTCAATGCTGAGTGATGAATTACAGTTCACAACCATTACTTTGCTGCACAAATTTTCAATTGGAAAACATCATCTCTCTTGTCTCGCAAAACACTTTTGTAACCTGAAAATCTTCTTTCCACATCACAAGATGTTATTGGGGCATATTTAAATGATGATAACTGCTCCACAAGAAGAGGCAAATCGATCTACCAATGGGAAAGAATTGCGTATTGTCTCAGCAATGCGATTAAGAGTATGTGACAAACAAGTTATATGAAGTAAGTTAGGAAAAATGCCTGTCAGTGTTTGTCCAGATTTTAACATATAAGTACTTGCATCGGTAACAAATAAAACTAGCCGGTTGTATTTGATTCCAGATGGCTATAATGATTTCAATGAGTCCATCACACACTGCGTTACGGTTACATTGTTAGTGGCCAGCAATTCACACACATTAAGAATATATGGTATCGTACTTTGTTCCTTATTTAAGGCGCCCACAATTACATTAGCAATAAATCGGCCCTCAGAATCAGTGGTTTCATTAAAAGACAACCACACAAACTAACCGCTAATTCAACTTGTGAATTTGACAATATGTTATTGTAACAACGTCCCACGCAAGTCTTACGCAATGTACTTGATTCAGGCACATGTTGTCGAGTGAATTTGGCAAGAAAATGTTTTAATGTGGGGTTATTCATTTTATACAAGGGAATATCATCAGTTAAATAGGCTTTTCACGACTCATAAGAAAATGAACTAATCCTACTTCCTACTGTTCGAACAGGCTCTTTATTTGCGAGTTTGCTAGTTAAATTCTCCTTATGTTTTGCTGTGATTATGTGTTGAACTATTTGAAATCTTTTCTCATTCCCTATAGTTTTATCACATGCTCCAAAGATCAGTACCTTATCATCTCTAGATATTAAGTCACCTGAAAACTCCTTCTGTAAATTAGTTAATCTACAACTCAAAGTTGCTCTTATTTTCAGCATTTAGGCCTAAAGAACTTTTTAATGGACACTTTATACGCAAAACAGAGTATGGTCACAACCAGTTCACAACACCGTTACACGACTGAATAGACAATCAGTCGACTTCTAAGCACAAACATAATGTGAGGGTAGATAATGAAGCAGAGGATTCACTGCGTGAGATCATGACTCCTCACCACATGACAAGTCACATCATCATTCGCAACCTTACCGCCAACATGAACCAGATGAATAAACTGATTTAAAAACAGATTAAATTATGCCATATAGGCGGTAAAAGATTAAAATATGATGCATTTATCAACATCACTATAATGTACTATTATCTCCTGTCATACGAAATTTCACTTTTTGAGTAAGGGAGGAATATAACCTTCCAATGCATGTCGGATTAGTGTCGGTGGATACATTGGAAGTTTATGGTAGGATGAAGATTAATGAAATCGTACGTACAGTTGTTATACGTCCGAGCATGTCGGAAGCTCAAATAACTCGCTCAACTACATGAATAACAGGGAACGGATTGAACGTACCGGTAAAATGATAAACTCAGAACCTCGCAGTATCTCATAAAATTACGATTGATAATAGTATGTCGCAGCTCAAAATACAGAATAAAACAAAGATAGCAGTTTCCTCAAGCAAAGATTAATAAACGTAAATAAATGGCGAGAAATATCAATGACAGAATGTATCGGAGGCCATGGAATGAGTTGGATTAAATGGGCCGAGTTCAATTTATATATGATGGCCATAACTTGCCTATCTAGTACGATATAGATCTGGAATCGAGACTGGTGATGAAATAGTCGATTGGTAAACAGAAATATATGTGACGGATTGTTAAATGAATTCCTTTGCCGGTGTTAATGATTGTGTAGGAGTACTCTGTATCAAAATGTCAGGTGTTTAACGTCAAAACATACGGGAGCTACGGAACATGGAGTATAGTACTAGATTTTTCTAAATAAGAGAAGATTACAGTTTGTTGAAAGATCCTAAAGCTCTAGAAAGGGCTGCATACGGTTCAGAAAGAAATCACATAGAAAGTTGAATTGTATTACGATGTAATCACCTGTCATCAGATTACTTTTTGTAAGGAGGGGAGATACGTATCTGGTTCTCTAAAATATTAAGGCAAGTGTTGCATAAAAGCATTGTAGGTGATATTCATGCGTGTAACGTTATACTAATAGCATGTTACGAGTTTCAGGTATCATGAAGTCAAGAGCCAATGGAGATATTTATAAGATGTTCGTAAATCCCAGCATGATTTGCTAAATTATAATAAGGTCTTCACAGTCTTGGGGAGTACTGGGATGGATACGAACAGATAAAATACCTATGACAGAGGATGAGAGGAGTCTTCGTCCTGAACCCAACGACCGATAAGTACTCAATGTCTTACTATCCCGCTATGCAGATGCTTAAAATAGAGTAGTATATTTTACAATGTCAAAAATGTGACATGTCCAGTTATACAACTTGAATGTAACCGTTTAGGCGTCAATAATTACTTTACGATGGGTAGTAATATTGTAAGTTGTGACGTGAATAATCCTGAAAATCATGATATATGGTACTGTGAATTATGAGAAGCTAAGCGGTCGCTAGTAAGTGTCACACAAGTAAGATTTCTACCTGAATAACTCATGTGATGAGATATTGTCAGTACAAGGAATCTTGATTTAATGTATGGTTCAGATATGTGTTTAAAGGAATCGGGAAGTAATATGTGCGCGATTTATTGTTATCCACGATCATATTTTACGTTAGGCGTAGTATTCGCGAGTGGTGATTGTGATATTTTCATGATGACATTATGTTGATAATTGTTTTAAGGTGAAAAGTCTTCTTAATATAAATTGCCTGATATGTTTTAAATGGAATGAGAAATCGTTGAGCATGACATGTGTATAAAGTAATGATGAAAGCTTTATAGTGATAGGGTCGTCGAATAATGTGGTTGATTAATGTAATACGGGTCGTCGAAGAATGTTTCGTTGGAATTAAGCATTTAATTGAATAATGCGATGTTGAAGTCCTGGTGATATTTGTTGTGGTGAAGATTGATTTTGTCATGCGTATGAATTTGATTGGCAGTAATGAATGGTGATTACCTGGGCATAGAGGCGATATTTGCGATCATGTTTTGATGCGTATCGATAACCCTCGTACGATGATCGTCACGGATATCTTAATTAAATACAGTATAGTTAATTGCGCACGACATTGGGAGATGATATCATATCTTAATTAGTTAATGGCACTATGCAGTCGAGAACCATGTCACAAATGGAATGTGTAACTTTTACTGATGTGTAGTGTGTAAATTGATTTTCTTGCTAGCTTAATTTCTTCTTATAGATCATTAAATTGACGCTTATATCTGAAGTAATTCTTTTTTAGGTTTATTTCACCGAGCACACTAGAGCTGCAGAGTCTTCATAGATCCTGAATCACTGGAGTTTTGATGTTTGCATTTTCAGATATTATTGTGTAGGTGCAGATGCCGATGGAGCTCAGAAGAGATCAATTTCATTTTATTCGTTCATGTTAATTTTTGAAATGTTATAAATGTTGCCCTGTGTTTCTTTGATCATTATGTGACATGAACGATAGTAAAATGCATAGGATATCGGTGCGTTCAAGTTGTTTGGATATATTCTTGATGAATTAAGAGATGATTTAGAAATACTAACGGGATATTAAGACATATTTGAGATCAGCGAATAGGTATGCCAATTCGAAATTTTTTTATAATTTTAACCATCAGTTAAAAGGCAGATATGACAAATGATGGATTTATTTATAAATTAAGCCTTCAGCAATGCGAGGTTGGTTTTCCTTTGAATTTTCAAATTAATTTCAAAGTTTATTGTTTGAGGTTGTGACCAACCTATCTTGATAAGAACATGATGATGTGAAACGAACTTTTAACAAGAGTCAAAGATTTAGATTGTTTTCTATTGATGAATGTCGTATTCAGTCACTCCTAACATCCACTTGTGTTGCGTCTATGTTATTAATATTGTAGTTGTCATCTTGAATGTTAGTAATTAAAAGGAACATTCTTCGACGAAAAGTAATACCTTAGGCCTTCTGATTTAATATAGTAAGGTATATTATGATGATGTAAGTTAATTAATAAACGTCCTCGTATATCAATCAGATGAATATAGAGCCAACGATACGATTCTGTGACCCAACTCGATGAACTTTCACGTCCCTGGAGTGGAACCTTTCGCATTTCCACATGACACCAGCCGAGGCATGACTTTTTCAACAAAACCCCAGAATTTAGAGATGCGTGAAAGGTCACAATACAGTTATATGCACCATGAAAGCATGCTCAAATGACTGAAAATTCCATACATCGTGCACATTATACTCAAGTATACATTTTTAACCCCGAAGGAAAACATACAAATGCATGAACTTCCGAGTCCTACTTATTATGTACAACACAACATCTTACAATCACATATAGAATCCCTCACGTTACTTTCTATTCACCACGGACACAAGTTATTTACAACACAAACTAAATCATAAAATTATTCAGAATGCACTCACAATACCTGAAAACAGAATGTCAGTGTCACATACAGACCAAAATACAGAAAATTAACACTCAGCTATCAAACACTCCTCGCCTGTCATGCCTGCCGACAATGATTAACACTGATATGAACCTGAAATATACTCTTCCCGGGTCTGTAATACCGAAAATATTCCCTCGGGATGTCTATCCTTCGACAGGATCACGTTCACTACACTCCCAAACCTACTAAATGACGATGCGGACAATTACTACACATAGGCCTGCATTTATAACAATCCTTGGAACTTTAATTATTACCTCGAAAAACAATACACCAATCCTGACGGCATTACTCACTAAGAGACCCCACTTGCTCTCTGCTCTCACTAATACATTCGACGATGTTATCTTACGCATATCACTGACCATGGCCATCCAAGCCGAGTTTATAATATGAAGAACTCAATATCACACCCATGTTCCCAAGGCTTGTCAATACATGAATTTATTCATATCGAAAATTTCTATGCACTCTGCTATATTCAGTATTACAATCTTATTCCTCACGATTATTGTAGCATTAATGAAGACTCTATCCTCATCTATCTGTCACATTCTACTTAGTTCGGTGACCCCTTCCCGTGTTAGTTACTCTCTCGACGACGTCACCTATTTACTGAATTTCTATCTCACTGCTAGGTTCATTTCTTGATGACATGAATTTAATAGTTATCAGCACGCCTGACAACCGAACACATGTTCAGAGTTATTTCAACACATTCAAATTCACATGACGATTTTCCTATCGCTTAATATCGAAAACTGACAACATTGACATAAAAATCAATTTCATTCTCCAACATACGGATAAATTTCACATTCCCATGCATATGATCATTCATTTCAAAAACATGCGCATTACTCGATTACAGTAGATCTGATATTACATTTAAGGCTTGTCTGCATGTTTATTAATAAAATTTTCTCTGAATGAAACAAAATTGTGAACAATAATCTTCCCTTACATACATTTCTTTCAAAATTACATGCATCTTTAGGTTATTCTACCCGAACGAAACAAGATGAAATGACATGAAATGGACCCGATTCATTAACCAGTTTTAAATTTTGACCCTTATGTTATTGGCGGTTGCTTCTTAGAAATGAAAATTCAAACAAACTAAGAAGACTATTTACAAAACCCCACTAAATATCTACGTAATTAAAATGGTATTTGCTACTCAGCCTCCATGGTACGCTTTATCTCAGGCCAGAAAGCCACATCTTTCTTACACGGCCATGGTCACTGACGTAGGATATCCAGGAATCAGGTCCATCTTCCATCTGTATCACTTGCTGCTATCCATCGCTGTGTTCTCGTACCGGATCTGATGATTCTGCGACTGGGCCAGCTAGTCCACTCGTTTACAAACAATACCTCGGCGGTACCCTGGTAACACTTTGTAACTGAAGTTACGTACTGAGCTATCTATGGTTTAGCTACTAAACGTATGTCTACTATAGCATCCTAAACTATTTATTGGCATTAATCTAGGTGCTATCCTAGTCTGTCTCCGTCTACACACCGTTCATAGGTTTATCAGTTGATTCCCGCCGCGGTCGCCTCCCAGGACCTTTCCCGCATTGCTTATAACACTGTTCTGTACTCTCGAAATACGATCTCGGCACCTTGACGTTGTCCAAACACACGCGTACTGTCACGCCGCTAGGCGAATTGCAACTTTCCACTGGCTAACATGTTCCGCACGACTCAGTCGCGAAATGAGACCTTTAGTTGTGACTGACTGTCTATCCGAATAGTATTCTATTTCACGTCTGACTCATCATGACGCTCATAGTGAATACGTGCAGCGACACTTTCAGACCTAAATTCTTTGAAGGGTTCAACGGTAGAAGTGTCCACTCCAAGCGTAAATGTGCAAGATAGGACTGCTTCATGAGTACAAGTTCAGACACGTGCGTCATACGCAAGCGAAGTTAAGAGTGCCTACACGGCTCAATAACACAAAGTAAAAGAGTAAACAATATCTAAGTGCTGGTAAATGTAAGAATGTCAGAATCCCGAACTAATGTCAGAATACCTCAGTCTAATGACGGAATGTACCTCTATGCTCCGTGCGGCTAAATTGATCATTTTGGTTACCTCCTTCCTGGGTATTTTTCACTTCGGTTTCTCTCGGTATCCTCATATCACCAAGGGGTAATAAGTATGACGCTTCTTCTCATTGGTAGGCCGGTTGTGCGTCCTCTCCTAGGGCTCTTGGATTCCATTCCTCCCCTTATCAACTAGCCCGGGGTTAAAGACTTTCTATTTTTTTTTCTCGAGCTTCACATTTTCCTTCACCTAAATTCTATCCGCCCCTCCCCGTTGTTTCATGTTGGTTGTGATTTTATAACTGGGTTCAATTGCGTTTCTTTACAAACTTTATATACGTTTTCGTCACGCTTTTTGCCATCGTGGGCTTGGATATCGAGTGCATTATTTCCCCTAATCTTTTAGTCTTGCCATGCGCCGACCGTTTTTCGTAGTTCACGCCCGTTTCTTAAGAAAATTTATGATTGGGATGTCATTTTTATCACCCACTTGTTATCGCTCAAGCCGCTGGTAGACCAACCCTCGGCTTTCTCTCACCGTCTTATACAAAGTTTATTTCATTGTCCAACTTTACAGAATAAATATAATTGATACGAAGATACTCTATCAATGAGCTTGTATTGATACGGGTTCAGCCTTTCACCAAGCTATTTCGGCAGAGGGTTAACAAATACCGTATTAACCTCGCCAGAAACAGCTGCCGTACCGATCAAGGAGGCAGTGACTGAAAACCAAAGATTATGAACACCCTTCTTGCGTGGTTCTTTTGTTTATTTCTTGCACAGTATTTTGTTTTATTCCTCAGTTCCGTGGTAGATATTATTCTTTCCTTAGTGGCTGGGTTAAAAGTATCAAGAGCCCATAAGCATCAAGAAGAAGAATTATTCTTTCCTGATAGTGATAGAACTGATTGCATTGAATCGGAAGAATTTCCAAGGAGAAATAAGCACACAAATGTTTCTGCTTAAGAAAAAACATTACTTCTTGATTTAGCCGCCAACCACCAAAGCATTATAGAATGCAAGAAGACTGGTAGTGTAAAACTAAAAGAAAAGGAGGACACATGGAAAGAACACAACAGGGAAATTTAAAACTGTTGTCCACATTAGAGGCCATCTTGCAACTATGTAACGAAATTTGAGGTTGGAAACACTGATTACTTGACAATTGGCAGAAAAATAATCCTTATTGTCTCCGACCGTTGCATGAAACGACCTTGTGATATGAAACCTTAATGCAATCAATACCTTTTAGGAGGGAGAAGCCTGTTTTGGTCAGTTGGGTACTCTAACCCCTCGCGAATTTCACTGACGACGATTTTTGACAGTCTATACCTCATCAGAAATTGTTCCTCCGATAGATTTTGAAAGTCTTTCTTGCTTATTATATGCCTATTTCTGTTAGGAACACCAGTTAAGAAATATAATAAGACAAATCTGCATCAAACATATGATTTACGGCGACCAAACCTTGGTTGACAGTTCAACCCAGGTGAGAAGAGGGGTTAACTGAACTCCGGCCTTAACCTAGAGTTAAAATTAACTCTCCTTAATGAAAAACAAGGAATAGTCAAATTCAGGTTCAATCCACAGTGATGAAACCGGCCTTAAGAGGAACAACAAACTCAGGTGGGAACCATTACAGGAGTTGAAACCACCAGGGGGAAACTTTCTATTTTATGTCATTTAAGCCCGACCATTTCTGGTCATTCCTTGTTCATTTCCAGCCCAAATTGACCGACTTTACTCAGATGGTAATGATTGGTAATTCAGCCGACGGGCATAAAAGCTTAGTTAATGCTCTCCGTATGTTAACAAGTTAGTGTTCCAGTTCCTCTAAATGGCCATAGCACATTGCCTTCACCTTCAAATGTAATTTTGCTGGGCTGAGAAGAAAACAATATCTGACCGGGGAATATAGGATAAGGAGGGTAACAAGTAGAATGTTGAAAGTAAGACGATCGATGGAAAACGAGCCTTGGATGTCACATGGAGTTACTTTAACCAATTTATCAATCCACAAACCATGACTTCTGGGAAAGCTGATAACATTGTCAAAGTCAGAGCGTGCATCTACTAATGCGGGGAATCCTCATCTTGAGAACGGTAATCCTCAGACTATTTCTTCCGATCCATGAAATTTAAAAAACGATATGGGGCACCTTCCACATAACACACACCATATATTGTCCAAAATCAACAGCGCAGATAAATACCACAGCACTTCAGTGATTCCAATTGATAGCGACTACGTTGTTCCCTGATGTTAAAATTATTAAATACAAGGACAACAAAAGTCTAGACTAATAGGAAATTAGACGGCTAGGCTTTCACCATTATACATTTTCCTTCTAGCGACATCTACAGTCTTTGCAGGACCACGTTATGATGTTCGTTCTGTTGTGCTTTTAAAATTAATAATATTAATATACCATATTATATTACTTTTACGGTTTTCGAATACGTCTGGATGCCGAAACTCTGTCCCTAAGAAGGTATTTCACGTGCTAGTAAATCTACTGACACGTGGCTGGTGAGTATGAGCAACTTCAAATACCACGGGACTGAACCGAGATCAAACACTCCAACTTTGCTCCAAAGGACAGCGCTTTACCACCTGAGCTACTCACCGAGCTATTGTGCTTGTGGTCTTACAATTAAATATACCATAATAATAGGTATACGGCCATACGGCATTAGCATGCATTAGAATTGTTACTGTCTAAGAATAAGTCTTTTAGCAAATAACTCCCTGTTTTCTAAGTTTCTGTTTTTAATTCACTATTTTAACGAATCTGATGCCTTAAAAAATTTTAATATGGTTTACATTCGTAAAGGTTTATTTTCATATGATAAGGAAATATGCTATCCATATAAGTACATAATTCGACAGAAGGAATATGAGCATGTCAAGAAAGAATCCCAGAAAATATTTAAATCTAACGTTTCTTCTTGTGTTGAAAGTCAGTCTGTGCACTCTTTACTAGCACTTGTAAGTGTACGAATAAGGGCTTAAGGCTCATAATTCTTATTTAAAGAAATCATAACTGATATATCGTAAACAGTATATCTTCTTTTCCACGTCTGCTGTCAAAACTTGACTTAGGTGGAATGCCGGTCGGTGTTGCAGGATTCTCGGTTCCGGGCGGAGCAAATGGTTCTAGAAGATTAATGTATCGCCAAGTTCGTGGTGGTGGGGGTGGTGGTGGTGGTGGTGGTGGCGGCGGCGGCGGTGGTGGCGGTGGTGGTGGTGGTGGTGGTGGTGGTGGTGGTGGTGGCGGTGGTGGCGGCGGCGGCGGTGGTGGTGGTGGTGGTGGTGGTGGTGGTGGAGCTCGATATTTCGTTTGGCGAAAGAGTCTTGTTGATCTTCAAGATCCGAGTAAGTTGCCTCGTACGTTGGAGGGAGCTTACCGAGACTCAGCTAGGCAGACAGCCTTTCGAAGACAAAGACGTACAAGATATGGTGAGTAGTGTCCTCTTAGGTGCTGACGCGTCCAATGGTGGCCTGGACACCGACAAACTGAAGGAAATATTGAAACATTTATAACAGATCCAAGTCAGCCAGATGTACTTGTGTCAAGAAGCAAATTTAAGCAATACTTGCCGAACTGAGTAAGAAAATTTAGAATATTACACAGCAAGTACTCAATACACCATTGAATAAAGAATATTACATGGTAACTTGTTATTTTCACATTACAATATTAATATAAGATTGTATAATGTCTTTCTTGTAAGTTGAGATTGGAATATCAATAAATGTGTTATAAAACATTCGTTCCCTTCTATTTGGCCAACTTGGACATCATATAAAGGATTATGAACGCACATACCGTTACATTGATATACATTTCATTTGAACTGAATGAAAGTATAAGACGATGAAATTTGATGCAGATACTTTATTTTGAATTCTGCTTCGAAGAGCCTCACAGTGAACCATGCGACCTCTCCACAATGGAGTGTCTTGTGTGTCCTAAGAAAGCGGATAGACAAGTTCTAGGTGCAACCCTATGTAATGGGTTTCAGTCGAGAGACCAGCCTTGCGGAAGTTGCAAGCGTGGCGATTTGGATAATTATATGAAATGACCGTGCAGTATTATTTGGAGTTAGCTATACTAATAATGATGTAAGGCCGAAAACTACAGCTGCAAATCTCGATGATATGCGCATCTCTCTCTGAATAACTGAATGAATTCATCTTGGGTGAAATTTTCGGGGGTAAATAATTCCTCATTCGTACCCCTGGTTGAGGAATTCACAGGGGGTGGTCAGTGATCATCAGGAACATGAATAATGTCATTATCCGAGTTGGACTGTAGAATGTTAGAAGACTGAATCGTTCTTATAAGTCAACAGATCTGGAAAGAAAAATAGAATACATTTAAATACAGTTGGTTGGAGTACATACGCATGAAGGACAGGAATCATGGTCAGGTGACTACAGATATCAAGTCAAAACAAAGTAGGCGTAGTTCAGGGGTTGGTTTAATAATGATTAACAAAATGGGACAATCTAATTCTGATGGAAGACTGGAATATAGTAGTTGGCAAACAGGAGAAAATAACGTAGGAGAACACGGACCGAGACAAAATAATGAAAGGGGAAGTTGGCTGGTAGAATTTTGCATTGACCATAACTTAGTCCTTGCTAACGCTTCGTTCAGAACCCACCAGCAACTACTGTTAGAGATCATAAACGGTATCCATTGCTCTTGATGTAGTAATAGTGTCGACAGTGCGGTCATACTTTCGATTGTAACTTAACTCATAAGGTCATTGCGAACTGCAGTGTCTTGTGCAATGCTCAAAACAATCATGGTGTTGCGAGGGAGACGTTGAAAGGTAACATATACAGAATTTTAAATATGAATTAAATGAGAGAAATTGACCAATGGACGGAAGAAATATGAAATTCATAAGATGTAAACGAATTCGTCTTTATGAATTCGTAAATAATTAAAATGATGGTTCTTTGCAGTAGATACCTCGACAATCGCAATTTCCACCACATTCAACACGTGAAACCCTATCATGAAACGTAAGCTCATCGGACAAAAATTAATCATCCCTGGAGAAATCATTACAAGCATCATGTAATACCGTGTAACTCCGCCTCTGGACTTAATAACCGCCTGGAATCTGTTAGGAAGTGAGTCCACAAGGTTTTGCAGGTACGCCGCATAGCTGAGGATTTGATCCCACAATTCCACCAAATTGCGACGACACTGATGTCGGCGTTTTACCCGCTGTTCCAACACGTCCAACAGATTTTAATTGGGGTTCAAGTCAGGTGATTTTCCAGGCCAGGCGAGATATAATAGGGCGGGGGATTGTTCATAAAACCATTCGCGTATGTGTCCAGCCTGATTAACTTTGTTGTTGTCATCTTGAAAACTCGGGGTGTCAATAGCATACTCATCATGCAGATGTTGACTGAAAAGCAGCTTCTGATTATCTAAAATGTTTAAATAAACATGTTGGTTCATATTAGTGGTCACCGCAGTGAGTGGGCCCAATCCGTGACACCTTCTGACCTTGCACACATCCAGGATGAAATGATTCATTTGACCTTCGGTGAAGACGACGAAGTGCGACATTGGAATACGGGCAACAATGTTATTCATCAGTCGAATTACGTTCCGCCACTCAGCTATTGTCCACGTTCGATGACTTTTAGCCTATTGAATACGTGCAGCTTTATGTGCCTGTGTGAGCAATGGTCTCTTTCGTGGTGACCGACTGCAAACGTTCATTGCATGCAGTTCCCGTCGCAATTTTCTCTCGCTAACAGGTTGGGATGGGCCTTCATTCACTGGCTGCAGCAATTCGTGTTGGGTTGGGAAGCGATTTTGATTCACAAGCCGTGAAACCCGCCTCCGGTCCCTCTCAGTCAGGATCATTTCCGATCATCATTCTGGCGTCGTGTTTCATGGCCACGTGTAGTACCTCACTGCTTGTAGACACATTGAACAGTCCGCTGCGGAACACCAACAAATCCAACAACATCACGCACCGTATGGCCATGGGCACGGTCACACATATTGCCTCTTTTTGCCACTCTGCCACATCCTTACATCTAGCGATGTTGACTTACACTGTCCGCTTGCAACATCAATGCCTTACTGATTGCTACTGCCTTATGCTCACGTAGAGGCACTGCACGTGCGGTTGAGCACGTGACGCGTCCATTGCGCCACCTGTACAGTCTTGAAGATCCAACTGTACGTGAGCATTAGGGTGACAAATTTTTTGTCCTGTAAGCTTATTACATTACTTTCATCCTCCTCTAGTGAGAAGATCATAAGGAAATGGACTGCCACATTGTCATCAGAAACATGACAGAATCTTGGGTATAAGAAAGAGAACCTCAGTGTTCCATGTCTGCTGATGATCTCACCCTATTGACCAACTTCATGAAACCTGCAAAGAACGTAAATTTTCTTACGTTTTTGTACATGTGGAGGGGTGTATGATTTTTTACGTGAATCTGAGTGTGTCAGAGCTAAAGTGAGAATGAATGAGTAGGCCTAGCAGGAGTATAAGTAAGGACCGCGTT
Organism: Anabrus simplex; assembly: GCF_040414725.1. Lineage (NCBI taxonomy): Eukaryota > Metazoa > Arthropoda > Insecta > Orthoptera > Tettigoniidae > Anabrus > Anabrus simplex. The sequence goes on along the minus strand of NC_090265.1, from coordinate 1,596,212,989 downwards.
TGGGGGTAGTGTGTAAGTAATTTTAGTTGATGATACACAACCGAACCTGTGAATATTTACGTAAATAATGTTAATGCAAATAAGCCAGTAGAGTTCTAAATTTATAATGATTAAACTATTGTAATTTAAGTGGAGATGGAGGCATCGTTGTGTACGGGGAGGCATGGTATTTCTCCGTTCATCATTCCAAAATGATAATGATTTTTTTTTTAGGAAATTCCAGTACGTAAACCTGTCTTCGACAATCGAAATTACTATGTAAGGAAGAATTACACATATTGCATTTCTTTATGTTATGATTAAGAGTTACACTTTCCAGGTTCTTTACGGCATTTTTTTATTGTATGTTATGATTAACAGTTACAATTTCCAGGTTCTTTACGGCATTTAAATGGAATCAGCCAACGGGTGTAGCCGTGTTGAAACACTGGATTCCGTGAGATCTCCGCAGTTAAGCAACATTGGGTGTGGTCAAGATTTAGATGGGTTGCCACGCTCTGTTAGTAAGGGAATGGAGGAGCGGAAATGAACTGGCCACTCTACCGTACGTAAACTCTAGCTCAGGCCACCTATGCGGAGGTTCGGACCTGCCTTCGGGTAGAATACACTCTTACCCTTAAATGGAATCAGAAAATATATAATAGTAATTAATTACAAAGCATATTTTGTGTAGTTGTAGATTGGAGTTGTACTTCGACGTCTATGGGTCTGGGTACTCTTGAGAAGGTTGCATATAGCTGTACAAAACACTGGAGTGGATAGATTATCCAAACTTTATAGTTTTTGCTGGTGACTTGTTCATTGTGACTGAGAAAGCTGCTAAATTTATAGGAAATTGCCTTCATTAAGAAAGCAATGGTTTACCGGGTTTAACATGATTAACGGGATTAACAATTTCTTTCCGACGCTGAGCTCGTCAGAATTTCTGCATGAACGATATTTGTGTCTAGCTTCAGTACAGTCAATTTCGTTCCGTTGCACAAGCCGCTTTATTGACTTCTTTAAAAACATTGCACTATACGAAGTTAATGCTAATGTACGTTTTCCGGTCACCTATCAAAGTATTCAGTACCTGTCGGTCGATCACGTTAATTTGTTCGTTTCTTGGGCAAAAACTTGCTACTTTGAAAAAATAAATGTACTCGCACTTGGATGAAAATAAGAACCAAATGAATCTCGTACAATATGATTTAAAATCATGTTCCGTTGAATCTCGATAACGCCATTTCTCCTAGTTCTCTTTCGCCGAGTTTTGGAAGTAATTCTTCTTCTGCTTCTTATCTGTTTACCCTCCAAGGTCGGTTTTCTCCTCAGACTCACCTCTACCGCCTCAAGGGCAGTGTCATGGAGCTTCATATTTTGTGTCAGGGATACAACTGGGGAGAATGACCAGTACCACGCCCAAGTGGCGTTACCAGCTATGCCGAACAGGGGCTTTGTGGATGGATGGCAAGATTGGATGAAACAGGCAAGGAAGAGGAAAGGAAGCGGCCGTTGCCTTAAGTTGGGTACCATCCCGGCACTTGCCTGGAGGAGAAGTTGGAAACCACGGAAAACCCCTTCGAGGATGGCTGAGGTGGGAATCGAAGCCACCTCTACTCAGTTGATATCCTGAGGCTGAGTGGACCCCGTTCCAGCCCTCGTACCACTTTTTCAAATTTCGTGGCAGAGCCGGGAATCGAACCCGGACCTCCGGGGGTGGCAGCTAATCACGCTAACCACTACACCATAGAGGTGGATTAGAAGTCATTCACCAAAGTTAAATCTTCATTTTTGGCCACACAGTAGAATATTTTAACTCAACTGGATGACAGCTGCCCTATGACAGTGAGAAATTACTCACAGGTTCTGTCAGAAGCCTGCACTAAGCAAGATCACAAAGATGATTTGTTGTTCATTATAAGTAGCTGATCCACTGCTGAAAGTAGAGTACTTCAATGGAGAAAATTTTGAGATTTGGAAAATAGGTATTGTAAAATTGATAGAAGAGAATAGAGTGGAGGAAGCCCTAACCAGGATAGAAAATTTAATAGGAATGGCAGGAAAAGGTATGAGGCAAAATCTAAGTAAAACGCAGATAAGAGGTGGATGGTATAATACAGAATGTGTAAAGAAAAAGTCACAAGTTATGAAGGCACTTAGGAGATACAGGGTGGATGGTGGTCAAGTAGCTAGAAACGAATTTTGTAAAAAAAGGAAAGAATACAGAGAATTGTTAAGAAAGACGAAGTTGGAATGGCAACAAAAGATGGCTGCAGACATAAATAAAAAGTGTAAGGACAATGACAGTAGGAAAGTATGGGATAAAATAAATCAAATAACCAAGAAGAAGTCGGGCTCTGGGGGGACCAATATAAGTTATAGTACATGGGTCCAGTATTTCGAGAAATTATTAAATAAAGAAGACAAATGGAGAGCTCAGCATGAGGGGATTACTGTTTCGAGGGGTTTGAGTGTCACTCTGCCTGAATTAGATGAGGCTATTTCGACTCATGAAATAAGGAACCTGTTACAAGGAGCCAAAAAGGGAAAATCAGGAGCTATTTCAGGTATCACATATGAATTTTGGAAAGAGGTGGGAGAACGAAGCGGCATGTTGGAAATTTTGACAAAGATATTCAATAAGATATTCGAGAAAGGGATATTTCCAAAAGCTTGGAAAGAGGGGATTATATGCCCTATATACAAAAATAAAGGGGATAGATTAAATCCAGGAAACTATAGGGGAATAACCTTATTAGATACATTGGAGAAAGTATATACGGGTATACTAGCAAATAGACTAAGGAACTGGGCAGAGAGACATTCAATCCTCTCGAAATTTCAAAGTGGCTTCAGAAGAGGGAGAACAACACCAGATAATGTTTTTATTGTGAGAACTCTTATTGACAAATATGTAAAAAAAAACGTGGAAAGCTCTATATTACATCAATAGATTTAGAAAAAGCATTCGATACTGTGAACAGGGGGGCAGTCGTTACTAGATTGAGACAAGTAGGAGTGTCATGTAAAATGATAAGGGCTATAGAAAAGATATATGCTGAAGTAAAGTGTACTGTGAGAGTCAAAGAAGGAGTAGTAGTAGGAGATATTATTTCTAAAATGGGTTTGAAACAGGGATGTAAATTGTCACCGATTTTATTTTTATTGTTCATTAACGATATACTAGAATTTGAAGTTGAGGAAAGATTAGCACTGCCGTGTTTAGAAAATCAGGATATTCCTGGTCTTGTCTTTGCTGACGACATACTCCTGTTCACACTAACGCCAGTTGCAATGCAAAAAAGTATTGATGGTATCGAGAAGTAATGTAAAGAGTGGAATATGAAAATTAACGCACAAAAAACTAGAGTAATGGTGTGCAAAAACGGGAACAAATTAGCAAAAAAGGAAAAATGGTATCTTGAAGGAGTAAATCTGGAAGTAGTTAATAAGTTAGAATATTTAGGAATTATCATATCAGGAAATGGAAATTGGTCTGAACACGTCAAGAGAGCAAAACTGATTGGTACAGCAGCCCTAGCTAGTATAAAAATATTAGATAACAGGATGCCTAATATTGATTTTAGGGTACAAAGAAATGTATACAACGCTGTGATTAAATCTAAAATGATATACGGTTCAGAAGTATGGGGCACAGAAAAGGAAATAGTAATGCTCGATTCAGTCACTAGTAGATTTATTAAAATAATTACAGGCTTACCAATATGTACAGCGAATAGTGGAGCAAGATTAATGTGTACTGACATTAATATAAAAGTGGATATAATTAAGAGATTAATAAAATATTGGTTTAGGTTAAAAAGGGGAGGAGGGGGAGAAATTCTAGATATAGCTTACCGACACCAAATGAGGTATCAGGATGGGTACTGGGCGGGTAACTTAAAGAAAATACTAGAAGGAATTGGGATGGGGAACTATTGGGACAACGATTTAGAAGAAAGAAAAGTCTGTGGGAGAGTGGCACAGAGGGTAGCAGATATAGAAATACAAAGGCTAAGAGCTGAGGGTAATAACAGGAGAACTCTGGAGGAATTCATGAATATATACCCAGGTATGAAAATAATACATGATAAATTAACCAAAAGAGAATACAGGGGAATGATATGGTGGTTGATGGGAGTTTATAAAAATAAGGCATTTACAGAAGTTGCAAATACATGTTTATTGTGTGAAAAGGAGTTAGGAAATGCACACTTCTTGAGACAGTGTGAAAGTACAAGAGCATTACGGGTTAAATACTTGGAAGCGGAAGAGATAAATAAAATGGAAAGAGAATCTGAGTACTATACTCTTGTCAAATTAATAAACAGGGAATGGAGAAGGCCAGGGAAACTATCAAAACTATTCACAATTATAAAAAGCTTGTGGGAGAAAAAAATGAAATTAGTGCATGAGGGAAGGGGCACATGCTGCTGAAAAAAAAAATGAAACAGCGAAATTAGCACGAGTACACATGGTTGAAAGGATATTATGGGACACTTAAGCTACACATACAGGAATGCATGCTAGTATTTCAGGATGAACCAAGTCTCGGCTCTCCTACTTCGGACGACCGAAGTTGGAAGAGGGAGACTCCAAATCGACCAGTTACCCGTACACTGAATAAGAAGTTTAAATTCATTATAGTCAGTAGAAGAAAACATACGGAAAGTAGTTATCTCTGAAGTATCATCTCTGTATGGTTTAATAATAACGAAGTTTTGTAATCATGTATGTACATAAAACGACTTTGATTCACAGATACGGAACATTATAGAGTTTAACTCACTAATAACTAAGGGCGACAATAATTATAAGTTTAGTATTATTTTCGTTTCTTATATCTGTTCAGTTTTGTTCCCTTGTTCCCTAAGTATTGTATATTTCTAATTAGTAGATTCAGTTCATTGATATGTAAGCCGTACCGTATTACTTCTAATGAGGTTGTTTGTTGTTTGTCTGCCTGTTTTATTTTACTTTGGTTTTGTTAGTTAGTTCGTTTTGGCTACCTTCTAATGAGATTGTTGGTTTTTTGTTTGCCCGTTTTATTTTATTTTATTTTATTTTGGTTTTATTTTAGTTTGGTTTTGTTAGTTTGTTTGTTTTTGGCTGCTGACGTACAGTACAGTTGGAAGAGGCGGGGATAGGCCTGACCTATCTCAAGCTAAAGTGTTGATTCGGTACGTCTGCACATGTAAAGTAGAGTAAAGTAGTGAATAGTGTTAGGTTAGAGGAAGTAAGTTGTCAATGAGACAGTGAAAGGTGAGCCGAGTTATGGAATCCGTCTCGGCAGTGAAATATAGGTGTGACAGCCTACATGTAGAGCTAGGCAATCCGCACATATGTGGGTTGTTACAGGAAGGAGTGGTGAGGAAATAACATTGACAGCTTAAAGGGTCTATGAGGTATCGGTTTCCGAGCCTCATGAGACATGTCTGGTCGTGACATCCCAGGGAAGGGTGGTAGCAGTTCCTCACCAGGGGTGATGTCGCGGCCAGACAGATTTAGGATAGATTTAGTATATATTCATGTAGTAAAGTAGTTAGTTTAGTTAGGTGGTGTGTTGCATGTGGAGCTGGCGATCCGCCCATGTGCAGGATGCTACAAAGTAGATTTAGAAGTAGTTAAGTAGTATATTTATGTAGTAAAGTAGTTAGTTTAGTTAGGTGGTGTGTTGCATGTGGAGCTGGCGATCCGCCCATGTGCAAGATGCTACAAAGTAGATTTAGAAGTAGTTAAGTAGTAAGTAGTTAGTGTCTAGCTATAGTCTGTGAGTGTTTATTTTATTGGAACATTGTAACTGGGCGAAAGCCTGTTCAGTTCAATAAATTCATTCATTCATTCATTCATTCACTGCTGAAAGTGCGTAATGATGAGCCATGCTTGCCTCGTCACATATGATTAATGTAGCCTGTCTCATTTTCTCTGCATCTTCTGGTACAATTGTTATGTTAGACGTAGAGTTCTGCGAATTTACAGTAATTACACTCTCTTTCCTGCGACTTAATTCATGTTCCTCCAGACGTATCGGTTTAGCTGCTGTAGTTTGTCTCTGTAAATGCATTTTTTATATTTGACAATTTAGCTTTCGTTTTTAGTCGTGTGTGTCATACACTAGGAGTTTTAGTTCTTCGGATTGTCGATTCATTTACAACTTGTTGGTTTAAGACAAGACATTCATATATCCTTGGATGATCGAAGACTCTTGCCAAGTGAGTTTTCATACCTTCATGGGCATAATGTTCTCCCGACGAATTTCTGCTGAAGATGACAGATGTGGCAAAAGCGATGGCGTAACAACCACAGTCGATCATGATAGTCTAGTGATCTACACGGTGATAAACATTGGGACAGTAGTCGGGAAGAGCCTAAATATAAAATCCTGTCATTGCAAAAATGTTTAGTGTTAAACTACCGTAAATATTAATGTTGAAGCCGTCATGATAAACACATATACATTGCGTGCCATAATCAATGTTTCTGACTTTTTCTTCTAATTATCTCTATGTGTGGAGGTAGCCGGTTAAACTGATCCCGGAGCCCCAAGCTCCAGTGAAAAGGAATAGCATATTCTGGCTTAAAATGTGTTTCTCTGCAGATATCTTGAAACAAATAATCGACATGATCTCACGATAAATAATCACCAGATTCTAATTGATTCATTAAATCTGTCATTATAATACGCGAAAATCGAGACTATGTCTACAACGCAGACACATAAATGCACATAACACAAATATACTGAAATATTATCATTTGCTAATATCGCTGTCTCTAATGCGAATATAGTACCCTACATCAAAATCAGGCAGCATGACTTGGTTCAGTGTGATACCAGTACATGTTGCTACTTGCTTTAAAATGATAACCTTCCTGCACTAAATTGGAATCATTAACGACAGCCTTTTGTCAGTCCAGTACGTGAAAACTTCAAAGCAGATAGTAGGACTTGTTTCCGTCTGATACTATTGGATGTCGTTAATTGCCTTCGTAGAATAAAATGACAATCTCACCTCGCTGAATGAGTGGCATCGAGAAAGAAACATGTATACGAATTTCCATCTCACCCGAATCATATTTCTGCCATGGGAACGCCTACAACAAAGCATCCACGATGAACATTTGTTAGGATGTCATTCATCAAACTAGGCGGAAGACGTTATATCTCATTCTTATCGATTGATTTTATGGATCTTCATACGCCAGAATGGAAAATGATTTGAAAAAGGAACCTTGAAAAGCCATCTTCAGGGCTGCCGACGGTGGGGTCCGAACCCACCACATCCTGAAAAATAGTATCTTCACTAAAGAGTTCAAGATGGTGGTATCATGCATTGTTCTTCTGCCCTGTCTGGCACGAGTTTCAGTCTCTCAAATTTTCCCGTTTTCTCAATATATCTGTGAAAGGCAACGTAAGTCAGGATCTGCGTAGTTCGAACTCAAGCCGATAGACAGAGCTGCGTACATCATCATGGAGAATATGAGGCAATCACGTCGCTGACAGGAACGTATTTTTCCTTTTTTTAAAGTATTCCAGTCGTAGCCGTGAGAGGTCCATTGTAATGTTCTTGTAAAGAAGCGATACCAACTTATAACTCGTACCAACTTCATCTGTTGAAATATTCTCGTTTTCTCACTATCACTGTGAATGAGAGATATGATAGGGATTTTACCTAATAATAACAAAAACAACAATAATAATACTTCTTAATTCTCAATCCTAAGATTGGTTGGCAGCAATTCGTCTTCTCCACTCTTCTCTGTAATCCGCTATTCTCTTCATTTCCACATATGAGCCCGTTCCTACGTCATCTCTGATATGTCTTGAATATTTCAGTCTAGGTCTTCCTCTTCGTCTTCTACCTTGAATCATTCCTTCCATGACATTAACTATGAAACCATTGTGCCTATAAAGATGGCCAATTAACTGGTCTCTTCTTTTTCTTATTGTTGCTAAAAAGGATCTTTTTCTCCCATTTGTCGAAGAACTTCTTCATTGGTGAGTTTTTCTGTTCATGATATCTGTTCCATCCTCCTCCAGCACCACATCTCAAATGCTTCCTAACGTTTCTTATCACATGCACTAACAGTCCACGTTTATGCACCATACAAAGCCACACTCCAGACCTAGCACTTAATAAGTCTTTTCATGGTCTCCACATTTAAATTCCTTGATGTAGTATCCTTTTCTTGTAAAAAGCAATCATTGCTTGGGAAATTCTGCTCTTTATGTCGACTGAACTTTTGCCATCTGGAGTGATTTTACTTCCTAAGTAGGTAAAAACATTTACTTGCCTTAGTGGTATATCACTAATTCTGATGTCGACTGCAATTTGCTGGCGGTTACATACCATAATTTCGGTCTTTTTGTATTCATTTTCATGTTATACTTATCTCTCAATATCTTATTCATTCTTATTAATGCACTTTGTAGTTTCTCTTCGTTCTCCTCTATGACAGCTATGTCATCAGCAAATCTTATCATTTTGATTTCTACTCCATTTATCTTTATCCCTTCCATATACTCTTTACATTCCTGAATGCCTTTCTCAGTATACAGGTTGAACAGCACTGGTGACAAATTACATCCCTGTCATAAAGTCTCCCATACTTCACCATTTATGATTATGATGCCTCTTTGGTTGTTATAGAGTTCATATACTATTCGTCTATCTCTAAAATCTAGACCAACACTAGTCATAATCTTCATTAACATATTCCAGTTCACATTATCAAAAGCTTTTTCTAAATCTACGAATGCAATAAACAAAGGTTTTCTTACGTCTAGCATTTTGTCTATAACCTGTCGTAACGTTAAAATAGCTTCTCGCGTGCCTCTATTCCATCTAAATCCAAACTGATCTTCAGCCAAATGTGGTTCAATTTTATTGCTTATTCGGTTATGTATTATTATTGTCAATATTTTTGACATGTGTGACAACAGACTCAAGGTGCGATGTTCTTCACATTTTAGAGTTCCAGGTTTGTTTGGTATAGGAATTATGAGAGACGTTTTAAAATCTTCTGGAATTTCTCCGGTTTCATATATTTCCGTGATTAGTTTAAAAATATAGCCAAGTGTTTCATCATCCAGTCTCTGTATCATTTCTCCAGTTATTTCATCGCATCCTGGCGCTTTATTAGGTTTCAGTTCTTTCACAGCCTTGAGGTATTCTTCTTTTGTTAAAGAGGGTCCCAGTTGGTCACTTTTTATGTTGTCTTCATTTTCAACTTCATTTATGTCAGTAGGATCTTCATATAATGTTTCTATGTATCGCTTCCATCTTTCTCCCACTTCTTTGCTCTCAGACAATAGTTTCCCATTTTCACCTAATATGTTGTTACTACGACCAGTGACTGTTCTGAATTGTTTCTTAATCAATTCATAAGCAGTTTCCATGATTCCTTTCTCCATTCTTTCTTCTATTTCTTTGCATTGTCTCATTATATATTCTTCGTTAGCCTTCTTTGCTTCTCTGTTGACTAGGTTTCGGAGTCTTTTATAGTTTCTGATTCCTTCTTCACTCTTTGAGTTTCTAAATTTCTTCATTTCCTCTACAAGTTCAAGCACATACTCTGTAACCCATGGTTCTCATGCTTGTTTCGTAGTTTTCCCTATTGCCTGATTTGCAGCCTTTATGATAGAGTGTTTAAGGCCCATCCATTTATCATTTATTGTACCATTGGGTATTTTTGCGACGTTCTGTTTTACCAGTGTTTGATAGTTTTCCTTGATTCTGTCTTGTTTTAGTTTTCTCACATTATATCTGCAATATTTTTCCGCGTTCTTCCTCTTCTTTCTTAGTCTTTAATCAGATTTTAACAATACTAGGTTGTGGTCACTCTCTACATCAGCCCCTGGATAACTTTTGCATTGTTTGACTTGGTTACGGTATTTTTCCCTTACCATAATATAATCTATTTGGAATCTCGCTTTATCTCCAGGTGCAGTCCAGGTGTACCTTCTTCTCTTGGACTGTTTGAACAAGGTGTTTGTAATTATTAGTCCTTTTGCTTTACAAAAGTATATTAGTTGTTGTCCTCTGTCACTTCGTACTCCAAGACCATACTGACCTACAGTCTTCCCAACTTTTTCTTCATAAACAGAGGCGTTCCAGTCTCCAAGAAAAATGAGGTTCTCGTTGTCCTTAATGTTATCCATCAACTCCTATAACTGATCATATACCTGGTCCACTGAATGATTCGTTGTTGGCATGTACACCTGTATTATTATCATGTCAACTGGTTCATTTTCTATTCTCACCATAACTATTCTATCGCTGTATTGTACATAGCTCTGAACTCGTACACCTACGTTTTTACTTAATACTATTCCTACACCTGCATGGCTTCCAGAGTATATAATTCTAAATCTATCACTCCAAAAGTCCCCCTTCTCAGGCCACTTTATTTCACTCACTCCTAATATGTCTATGTCATGTTTAGCCATCTTTTTTTTTAAGTTCTCTAGCTTACCACAAATGTTGAGAGATCGTATATTCCAAGTTCCTAAGATAATATTTCTTATGTTTCTTCCACGCTTTGTCCCTGACCCCAGCCGGAGATCCGAACAATACTAATTACAACTAATTACATTTAGTTCCAAAGCCCACCATGATTGCTGCATAACAAGGGATATCCAGTGGATCTTTAATGGAGTGGTTTCCCTCTGGCCTTCTCCATCCTATGCCGTTGAGAATACTGGTTCATCCGCCTTTAGGAGCAGTTTCCCACTCCAAGAGCAAGAGAGTGCCCTACCCTATACCCGCTCATCCGCCCTCCTTGGAGGCCGTTGGCAGTTAGTAAAGGGGGGCCCCTTATTCCGAGGGATATTCGGTCCATATCTTCTATCCAAGAATTAAACTAACTTAGTAAGACTTGGGGTTAGTTCTTCCGCCCTCCAAGCTGTTGGGAGACCTCCTCTTCCGCCTTAGAGACCGCTGACCATTTTCTTTTTTAGCCTAATTTAATCCGCGGGTGCTTATTTGACCATGCCTTATTCGCACCTGTCCTGCATATCTACAGGATGTCCCCTATCAGCCATTGGAACGCGCCGTGTCGGGGTTGAGGCCCCCCACCCCAGTGTCTCACGCAGGGTTATGTTTAGCTCCTACTCATTTCAGAGCCAAACGCCCACGCAAGCTGACCAGGTAATGTGTAATATGGTGTTAGTACAGAAGCCTCACTTTACTCATCTTAAAAATGGCTGACAATTAATATTTAATGCAGCCAATGGCCATATAATAATACAGTTATAAAGCCATAGTGGTCAATGTATAGTTTAGATAGCATTTAACTATTAGAGAATTTTGTCAGCGAGATTTGTCTGCTTTTGCATTTTATCACATGGTATCTATCACATTGGACGCCATAGAGTTTACACTGGCACAGTTCACTTGGATCATGGTAGGTTTCTCTCTTGCAGATTTTGTAGTGGAAACCATGGACCGCAAAGCGAGTCATGGTGTGCCTCAGTTCATAGTTAGCCGTTATCCATCATCGCGTCTGTGGAGAAGAAATCTAGCCATATATCTTCCCTTTTGTCCTGAAGTTACTTTAATAGGCTCTGGTATGCTACTGACGTGGGCAATGATAATTCAAGCTGACAATATGGGCCGGCTGTGTGACCTAGGCAACGCTAAGAATGCTAAACAGAGTGCCAGTCTTCATCATAGTTTCTATGGTAGCAAAGTCAAAAGAAACAAAATGGGTGAAAGTGAGGGCAAAGATGTTAGCCGAACATACGAGTGGCTATCTACGTAGTGCTATCTATGGAACTATTGTAGCAGTTAACAAGATGGCTGAAACTTACTGCACAAAATTTATAATAAATATTACACTAAAAGCACTATAAAACGAGAGTATATTCTTTGGATAACACTAACATAAACTCAGCACCAAAAATAAGCCACAAATACTCCTCAGAAACTACGAAAGAAGCGCAGGTTTTCTGTATAGGCGGATGTAAGACGCAGTATTATTACACACGACCTCGCCCTCTGGTGGTTGCACGGAATAACATTACATACATACATTATCATTATAGACTGTTATGACTTTCAGCGTTCAGTCTGCAAGCCTCTGAGAATTTACTAAACGTCACCACAATCCTCGATTTGCAACTAGTGTTGTGGCCTCATTGAGTTCTATACCACTTATCTTTAAATCGTTAGAAACAGAGTCTAACCATCGTCGTCTTGGTCTCCCTCTACTTCTCTTACCCTCCATAACAGAGTCCATTATTCTCCTAGGTAACCTATCCTCCTTCATTCGCCTCACATGACCCCCCCCACTGAAGCCGGTTTATGCGTACAGCTTCATCTATCGAGTTCATTCCTAAATTAGCCTTTATCTCCTCATTCCGAATACCCTCCTGCCATTGTTCCCACCTGTTCGTATTAGAAATCATTGTTGCTATCTTCATGTCTGTTACTTCTAAATTATGAATAAGATATCCTGAGTCCACCCAGCTTTCGCTCCCATAAAGCAAAGTTGGTCTGAAAACAGACCGATGTAAAGATAGTTTCGTCTGGGAGCTGACTTCCTTCTTACAGAATACTGCTGATCGCAACTGCGAGCTCACTGCATTAGCTTTACTACACCTTGATTCAATCTCACTTACTGTATTACCATCCTGGGAAAACACACAACCTAAATACTTGAAATTATCGACCTGTTCTAGCTTTGTATCACCAATCTGACATTCAATTCTGTTGGATTTCTTACCTACTGACATCAATTTAGTCTTCGAGAGGCCAATTTTCATACCATACTCATTGCACCTATTTTCAAGATCCAAGATGTTAGACTGCAGGCTTTCGGCACAGTCTGCCATTAAGACCAAGTCGTCACCATAGGCCAGGCTGCTTACTACATTTCCACCTAACTGAATCCCTCCCTGCCATTTTATACCTTTCAGCATATGATCCATGTAAACTACAAACAGCAAAGGTGAAAGATTACAGCCTTGTCTAACTCCTGTAAGTACCCTGAACCAAGAACTCATTATACCATCAATTCTCACTGAAGCACAATTGTCAACATAAATGCCTATGATTGATTTTAATAATCTACCTTTAATTCCATAGTCCCCCAGTATAGCGAACATCTTTTCCCTCGGTACCCTGTCATATGCTTTCTCTAGATCTACGAAACATAAACACAACTGCCTATTCCTCTCGTAGCATTTTTCAATTACCTGGCGCATACTGAAAATCTGATCCTGACAGCCTCTCTGTGGTCTGAAACCACACTGGTTTTCATCCAACCTCCTCTCAACGACTGATCGCACCCTCCCTTCCAACATGCCTGTGAATACTTTGCCTAGTATACTAATCAATGGGATACCTCGATAGTTGTTGCAATCCTTCCTGTTCCCTTGCTTATAGATAGGTGCAATTACTGCTTTTGTCCAATCGGAAGGTACCTTACCAACACTCCACGCTAATTTGACTACTCTATGAAGCCATTTCATCCCTGCCTTCCCACTATACTTCACCATTTCAGGTCTAATTTCATCTATTCCTGCTGCCTTATGACAATGGAGTTTATTTACTATCCTTTACACTTCCTCAAGCATAATTTCACCAACATCATTTTCCTCTTCCCAATGAGCTTGACTGTTTGCAACACCACCATGATGATTTCCTTTTACATTGAGAAGATGTTCAAAATATTCCCTCCACCTCTCCAGTGAATCCCTGGGATCTGTTAGGAGTTCACCTGAATTACTCAAAACACTGTTCATTTCCTTTTTCCCTCCCTTCCTAAGATTCTTTATTACTGTCCAGAAAGGTTTCCATGCTGCTTGACCTAGCCTTTCCAGGTTATTACCAAAATCTTCCCATGACTTCTTTTTGGATTCAACAACTATTTGTTTCGCTCTGTTTCTTTCATCTACGTACAAATCCCTGTCTGCCTCGGCCCTTGTTTGGAGCCATTTCTGATAAGTCTTCTTTTTACGTTTACAGGCTGCTCTCACTTCATCATTCCACCAAGATGTTCGCCTTTTCCCATCTTTACACACAGTTGTTCCTAGGCATTCCCTTGCTGTTTCTACTACAGCATCCCTGTATGCCACCCATTCACTTTCTATATCCTGAACCTGCTTACTGTCTACTGTTCGAAACTTCTCACTAATCATATCCATGTACTTCTGTCTAATTTCCTCGTCCTGGAGATTTTCTACCCTTATTCGTTTGCAGACAGATTTCACTTTCTCTACCCTAGGCCTAGAGATACTTAGTTCACTACAGATCAGATAGTGATCTGTATCATCGAAAAAAACCCGAAAAACTCGTACATTTCTGAAAGATTTCCTGAATTCAAAGTCTGTTAAGATATAGTCTATTATGGATCTGGTACCCCTAGCCTCCCATGTGTAGCGGTGAATAGCCTTATGCTTGAAGAATGTATTCGTAACAGCTAAACCCATACTAGCACAGAAGTCCAGCAAACGCTTCCCATTCCCATTAGCTTCCATATCTTCCCCACATTTACCAATCACCCTTTCGTATCCTTCAGTTCTATTCCCAACTCTCGCATTGAAATCGCCCACTAGCACTATTCTATCCTTGCTGTTGACCCTGACCACGATGTCACTCAATACTTCATAAAACTCGTCAACTTCATCCTCATCTGCACCCTCACATGGTGAATACACGGACACAATTCTTGTCCTAATTCCTTCCACTGACAAATCTACCCACATCATTCCCTCACTTACGTGCCTAACAGAAACTATGTTGCGTGCAATGGTATTCCTGACAAAGAGCCCTACCCCAGACTCTGCCCTTCCCTTTCTAACACCCGTCAAGTACACTTTATAATCTCCTATCTCTTCCTGCTTATCTCCCCTTACCCGAATATCACTTACTCCTAGCACATCCAGATGCATCCTCTTCGCTGACTCAGCAAGTTCTACCTTCTTTCTTCCATAAGCCCCATTAATATTGATAGCTCCCCATCGAATTCCATTTCGTTCGCCAAGTTGTTTCCAAGGAGTCCTTCGCCTGTCAAATGGGAGTGGGACTCCATTACTCCCATAGGTCCGAGGCTTGCTTAAAGTGTTCTGAGCTCGGTAAATTCATGAAGCAGGATGCTGCCCTGCTTGCACATAGTCCAAGTGAGGATCTCTCCTCTAACGGGTTATGGACCACCGGTGAATTGTGTAGTCCTAGCCGCCTGAGCACAAGGAGGGCCACGACTCAGAATATGTCCGAGATGCCCACTCCCATTCCATAGCAACTGGTATCCCGACTCTCAGGACCACTTACTAGGCCACGCAGGCGTTGCCCATGGTTCACGAACTAGGACGTGACTACAGTAACCCACAAACATGAACCATTGCACGGAATAATAATAATAATAATAATAATAATAATAATAATAATAATAATAATAATAATAATAATAATAATAATAATAATAAATAACAATAGCCACACGCTCGGTTGGTAGGAAGATACAGTGGTCTTAATTAAAGTACAGCCCCGGAATTTACGTGATATGAAAATGGAAACCTATCATCAGGGCTGCCGACGGTGGAGGTCGAGCTCACCATCTCCTGAATAAGAGCTAACAGCTGCATGGGTCAAATGGTTCAACCATTTCGCTAGGTCTATATGCAGACTATGGTAAGTAAGTAGACTTTTAACACATTTCTTGAACTAACCATTTTCTGGCAGGAACAATACATGTTTAAATTGAATTGCATTAGGTTGCAGGTTCGAACTCCTGAAAAGTCAGTTGCAATTTAAGACTCTTAATTAAAATAGATTTACTGAATCATTAAAATAAGACATTAGAACCTTCTGACGAAAACAGTCCACGAAATATGTCAGCCACGTGTGTCATAACTCAATCATCATAAAACGCACCATTGGTAACAAATAAAATAAATAGGTATATATTCTTATAGTTAAAGCTTACAATTCATTAGGTTCATTAAATTGCTCATTATGGATTTGATGAGAAAGGTGTCGTTATGTCAGTTTATGACTTTTTATTTTTCTTCGTTCGATCGTGACGACTTCACACCGTGGATGTGTTACGGCATATAACCCAGAGTATTCCATATAAATATCAAGTGACTCTCCTCTATTCCTCGCTGTTCCAACGCCATGGCTATTTTCAAGTTCTCGGTCTGGGTGCTTGGCGCCTTACTCGTGGTAAGTGTATGGGAAGTTACTTCAATTATGCCATAAGTCCAAGCTTAGCCTACAAGGAATACAAAGCCTGCTCACTCGCAGTGCTCTCTTCAGAAACAGTGTCCGCCTGGCAGTGCGCGTCTTGACCGCTGCAGCGCTAGTATACCACCTCACATCAGCACTCGGTAGCATTGGTAACGGGAGTTAAAACCAGCAAAAACACTTCTCTACACTATACTTCCTGTATATTATATACGTTACTGAGCAGTATGAAGTAGAAAATAATAAATGTTCACCTTTTACCCCTAGGAGTTAAATTGAGCTGTGGATTTTCATTTCAGATAACACATATAACTGTCGACATTTATGTCTGGTATTTAAAATGATATAAGGTCCACACCAGATATTTTTACTACCGCATCGTAGATTTTCAGTGACAAGGAACGACTTTAACTATTTCCCTTGATATTTTCTTGTCATAAATTGTTTTTCTTCTCGAGAGGCATTCTCGGCGATACTTATCTGTCATGCCATTAGCGTAGTTAGTGACAGAGGGGTGCAGAAACTTCTGCAGTATTCTTCCGCTTTGTTCCTCAGGATGATCACTTTTCCCACACTGTAGAATAGGATTTTTAGCAACACGTATTTCGGTTAATGTTTGTGCTATTTTTGGACTGACCAGCGTTACCGATAACATTTCATCCCTTACTTGCCCCAGTTTCATCAGCAGTGAAACAAAACTTGGCTTTGGATACCTGAGACGTGAGACCACCACTGTCTTTTGATTTTTATTAATGACGTAAGTGGAGATGGACTCTGGATACTACTCATTTTATCAACACACTCTTGACATGGCATGTGGCCTTCGACAACTCTTACCAAATGCCCTCCAATATATGCCATTGCAGCACTCGACGGAGCGGTCACTAGGGTTCCATAACTTATCCTTGATACCACTTACACAACAGAATAAGGAAATTATTATCATCTGAACAGGAGCAATAACAATAAGTAACCTAATTTTATTTACACTGCACTAAGTCTTCTGGTATGGGCTAGAGCAATTTTGTTACTTTCATTGATCTGTCTCTGACTTATCCTTGGCTTTGACAATATGAAAGTGACAGGTATGAGCGATGCTAGTAATGCCATTCCTTACGCAGCCAGTCCCTGCTATGAATGGTGTGAAACTGTTGCTCATAGGGTCGGTTGGTGCATGCATTTCAGTGGGCTTGGCAGACTGATATGTAATAGCAACTTCTGGCTCGATGAGGAAAGCAACGGAAAACTACCTCACTCCTCATTTCCCTGGTACGCCTCTTCAGTGATGCCTAGGCCATCTATGACAGCTCATGGTGGAACTGTTGAGGATCCAACCAGCCTTCGGGCTGATGACTAAACATACTGTACACACACCTTGTCTGCTTATTGCTTTAATCCACAATTCCCTAGTTGGCTCTTAGCAAGGGAATTCATGCAAACTAGTTCCAGGAACTTTATTTCTAGAGCCTTGTTTACAAAACGGAACGCAGCAGTACACCAATACGTTTTTCCCATTTGGTCAGTGTGTGAATTAAGCCGAAAGTGTCAGGTTCCAATTCATCCTCAATTTACAAGTGTTTACCCGTTTCACATCGGATGGTAAAATTATATTCTGCGACGTTTGCAGCTAGAGGTGAGTGAACTTTGTTTTATATTTCCCCACAACGAATTATTATCAGTTTAGCAAAATCAACATGGTGTTTTAAATAATGCATATTAAGATACGTAGAACTGCAGCTGCCTAAAAATATTGTAGAGCCTATTTGAGAGTCTTAAACTTTCGATACAATTGAGGGTGGTGCTTAATTTTTTGTATTTCGTAGTTTTTCTACTAAGAGATATACATACATGCATTATCATTATAGAGCGTTATACCTTTCAGCGTTCAGTCTGCAAGCCTCTGAGGATTGACTAAACGTCGCCACAATCCTCTATTTGCAGCTAGTGCTGTGGCCTCTTTTAGTTCTATACCTCTTATCTTTAAATCGTTAGAAACTGAGTCTAAACACCGTCGTATTCGTCTCCCTTTATTTCTCTTACCCTCCATAACACAATCCATTATTCTCCTGGGTAACCTATCCTCCTCTATTCGTTCCACATTACCCCAGCACCTAACCTGGTTTACGCGTACAGCTTCATCCATTGAGTTCATTCCTAACCTAGCCTTTATCTCCTCGTTTCGAGTACCCTCCTGCCATTGTTCCCACCTGTTCGTACCAGCAATCATTCTCGCTACTTTCATGCCTGTTTCTTCTAACTTCTGAATAAGATATCCTGAGTCCACCCAGCTTTCACTCCCGTAAAGTGAAGTTGGTCTGTAAACAGACCGACGTAAGGATAGTTTCGTCCGGGAGCTGACTTCCTTCTTACAGAATACTGTTGATCGCAACTGCGAGCTCACTGCTTTAGCTTTACTACACCTTGATTCAATCTCATTTACTATATTACCATCCTGAGAGAACACACAAGCTAAATACTGGAAATTATGTACCTGTTCCAGATTTGTATTACCAATCTGACATTCAATTCTGTTGACTTTCTTACCTACTGGCAACAATTAATCTTCGAGAGGCTAATTTTCATACGATACTCATTGCACCTCCTTTGAAGTTCCAAGATATTAGACTACAGGCTTTCGGCACAATTTGCCATTAACACCAAGTCGTCAGCATAGGCCAGACTGCTTACCACATTTCCACATAACTGAATCACTCCCTGCCACTTTATACCTTTCAGAAGATGATCCATGTAAGCTACGAACAGCAAAGGTGAAAGATTAGAGCCTTGTCTAACTCCTGTAAGTACCCTGAACCAAGAACTCATTCTACCATCAATTTTCACTGCAGCCCAATTGTCAACATAAATTCCTTTGATTGACTTTCATAATCTACACTCAATTCCATTGTCCCACCGCATAGCGAATATCATTTTTCCCTTGGTACCCCGTCATATGCTTCCTCTACATCTACGAAACATAAACACAACTGTCTGTTCCTCTCGTAACATTCTTCAATTACCTGACGCATACTGAAAATCTGATACTGACAGCCTCTCTGTGGTCTGAAACTACACTGGTTTTCATCCAATTTCCTCTCAACCATTGATCGCACCCTCCCGTCCAAGATGCCAGTGAATACATTGCCTGGTATACTAATCAATGAGACACCTCGATAGTTTTTGCAATAATTCCTATTTCCTTGCTTATATATAGGTACAATTACTGATTTTGTCCAATCCGAAGGTACCTTACCAACACTCCATGCTAATTTTACTACACTATGAAGCCATTTCATCCCTGCCTTCCCACTATACTTCACCATTTCACGTCTAATTCCATTTATTCCTGCTGTTTTATGAGAATGCATTTCATTTACCATCCTCTCCACCACCTCAAGCGTAAATTCACCAACATCATTTTCTCCCTCCCCATAGGCTTGGTTTATCGCGACACCCCCAGGTATATTTCCTCTTACGTTGATATTTTCAAAATAATCCCTCCACCTGTCCAGTGATTCCCTGGGATCTATTATGAGTTCACTTGAATTACCCAAAACACTGTTCATTTCCTTTTTCCCTCCCTTCCTAAGATACTTTATTACTGTCCAGAAGGGTTTGCCTTCTGCATGACTTAGCCTTTCCAAGTTATTACCAAAATCTTTCCAAAACTTCTTTTTGGATTCAACAACTATTTGTTTCACTTTGTTTTTTTCATCTACGTACAAATCCCTGTCTGCATAGGCGCTTGATTGGAGCCATTTCTGATAAGCCTTGTTTTTACGTTTACAAGTTGCTCTCATTTCATCATTCCACCAAGATGTTCGCTTTTCCCGTCTTTACACACAGTCGTTCCTAGGCATTCCCTTGCTGTTTCTACTACAGCATCCCTGTATGCCACCCATTCTCTTTCTATATCCTGAAGCTACTTACTATCCAGTGTTCGAAACATCTCACTAATCATATCCATGTACTTCTGTCTAACTTCCTCGTCCTTGAGATTTTTTACCCTTATTCGTTTGCAAACTGATTTCACTTTCTCTGTCCTAGGCCTAGAGATACTTAGTTCACTAAGTATGATAGTGGTCTATATCATCGAAAAAAACCAGAAAAACTCTTTCATTCCTAACAGACTTCCTGAATTCGAAGTCGGTTAATATATAGTCGATTATAGATCTTGCACCCGTAGCTTCCCATGTGTAGCGGTGAATAGCCTTATGCTTGAAGCATGTGTTCGTAACTCCTAAACACATACTAGCATAGACGTCCAGCAAACATATCCCAGTCTGATCAATTTCTGTATCTTCCCGACATTTACCAATCACCCTTTTGTATCCATTACTGCTATTTCCAGCTCTTGCATTGAAATCGCACATCAGCACTGTGCTAACATTGCTGTTGACCCTGACTACGATGTCACTGAATGCGTCATAAATCTTTTCAACTTCATCCTCATCTCCAACCTCACTTGGTGAATACACTGAGGCAATTCTCATCCTAAATACTCCAAGGGTCAAATTTACCCACATTATTGGCTTATTTACATGCCTAACAGAAACTGTGTTGCGTGCAACAGTATTTCTGTTGAACCGCCCTACCCCACAATCTGCCCTTCCCTTCATCCATCAAATGCACTTTATAAACTCCTATAACATTCTCGTTATCTTCCCTTACCCGAATATTACTTATTCAGAGCTTCCTTTTTGCTGATTCACCCAGTACTACTACTTTCTTCCACAAGCCCCATTAATGTTGATAGCTCCCCTTCGAATTCCATTTCTTTCCCCATGTTGTGTGCGAGAAGTCCCACGCCTGTCAAACAGGAGTGGGACTCCATTACTCCAATAGGTACCAGACTTAAAATGTTCTGAACTCGGTAGATTCTGTGAAGCAGGATCCTACCCTACTTATATATAGTCCGAGTGAGTATCTTTTTTTTCTTACGGGTTAGGGACCGGCGGTGAACTGTATAGTCCTAGCCACCCGGGCACAAGGAGGGCCAAGATTCAGAATATGTCCGAGATGCCCACTCCCATTCCATAGCAACTGGTATCTCAAATCTCAGACCACTTACTAGGCCACTCAGCGGTTGCCCATGGTTCACAAACTAGGACGTGACTACATTAACCCACACCATGAACCATACTAAGAAATATTTACAAGATTAAAAACATATAACTGCCTTTATATTAACGTCTGGATTACGTTTTGTGAACTAACTTATCTGGTTTGTCACCTAAGACGCGGTGACTAATCAAGTAGTTCGAACATATACTTCAAAACGTTTGATAATTTTCGTTCTCCATATAACTTCTGCCCTAATTGTCCCAAGTCTATCGTAATGGTACTGATATGTCATAAATGAAGAAATATTCACTTTTTTCAAGGGAATGACGCGTGCCGGGGAACCACCGATCATAAGTAATTTTTTTAGATACGTTAAATGAGCCAAGAATAACACAATGGCCAAAATATTACTTTCGGAAATTAACTCCAGCGACATACAGAAAGTATTAACCTATTGAATTCCATTACCATAGTGTATGATTCCTGCTCCACTCCTAATTCATTTCTGCACTATGAACATCAGTAGGAAGTGAGCACTGACAAACAGTCTGACCCAAATTCAAATGTGTTACTCGAAATATATTTACAGTTACAGTGTTGGAGGATTGTTCCTAGGTGATGCCTTATATTCGCAAATTGTTTCGTTGAATGAAAACGCGGGTAACTGAGGATCGCCAGCTCTTTAATCGCGGCATGGATTTGGAGGAGCATCACTACCTCCAGTTTTATTTTCACTATCACTCTGTTCACTTTCAGTTATATTATCCACTATTAAATCGTCCTACTCAGCTGTTGCTTCATCAACATCACTATCATTTTCCACAGACAGTTCGAAAATATCAACTTCCGTAAGCATAGGTGAAGTGGAAGCCATATTTACATTCAGTCTACCAACAGTAAACTCTCAATATCATTCGAGAATAAAATAGGTTACAAAGTCATTACGATTCCCGCGAACCATAGTAAACAGGAAAAGTTGTTCTCGCGAAGACCGTTAGATAGCTCTATAATTTTGGAACACAGCACAGTCGTCATACGAACGCTTAAAATACAAATTATTGTCATGTCGATTGGTACTCGACGTCGGAGCGCAAGTCTAACATTTTAGGGTCGAGCCCCACTCGACATAGAAGTGCAAAAGTTTAAAATACGTATGTTTGAATTAGCACTCTCGGTTACGCCGGCCGCCACTCCATACCATACCCGCAAATCGCACTGACCAACAGCTGATTTGAGGCCATACACTTATAGTTGTCGTATGGGACTAGTAGTTGTTTGTATAATGTTAATCAACATGGACAAAGTTATTTTTGCCTTGGAAGGAAAATATGGAACATGTGATACTAAGCCCTTGTCATCGCTTCGTTAGGTGTGGTTGGTGTAGAATGGATTTGTGCTTTCATCAGTTCTAGCACGAGTATCATTGTCACAGAAGGTATAAGGTGTAACTTGTTTTCGTGTGTAATGTCCCTTATTATAGTGATCAGCCTTTATTTTCACTATAATAATCTTATTCCATTGCCTTTATTGACACACAATCAATGCAGGAATGAATATATTTCTCTCAATACCACTGCATCATTTTCGCGACATGCTACGTAATTACTAACAAAATAGAAGAAATCAGTGGCGCAGTCCCTCGAGGAGACAACCCAGCACGCGCGGCAGTCCTCCATGGTCAAGCGCACCAATTCAAACATTCTAACTTTAACGCCTTATCTACAGTAGGTCGCATAATTTAATTTCAATTTTGTCCCTAAGGATCGTAAGGCAATATTTGCGTAACCAATATCTCCGAGTTTTACCCCCGCACGGGGCATCTAAACTGATATTTACATAGTCAAATCGTCGATTTCTTCTGTTAGCTGCAAAGTTAGTACTTATTTTGGCCATAAATTCACTGTTTGTTTGGTATTTATTTTGGTTACTGTATAAGATAGACTATTTGAAATCCTACAAATTGACATGAGAATTGCTCCAAACAGATGAGCACAATTTGCTCGCTGCATCGCCGGTTCGAAACATACTGCATTTTTCGAACTCAGATGTTCGCTTTGCAGCTCCTCCCGCAGCCTGATGACGTTAGCTTGATTAGACTATCTGTGAATCATGTAGTTCAAGAACATTTACATTAAACCTACTACTTAATCCTCCAGTACTGGATCGCAGAACATAATGTCGCTACAGCTCCGAACATGAGTGGTTGAGTTGTAAGATGTCCGCACGTTATACGGATTTTCTTCCAGACTCTAGGTGTCTTCCAGAAAAAGCTGCTTTTTTGGTGTTTTAGCACTCGCTTTGTTCTAGAAAATACACAATAACCGGTAAACTGCCGTTTTATGGGCGAATAGAGTAAACATTCATGATGTACCATTTCTCCCTATAAAATATTCCTATGCATTTTCCTCATGATTCCAACGATTTTTCAGAAAATTTCGCTTTAATATTGTAAAGCCGTTTCCAGTCTGCGGCCCAGGGCCCACACTTATTCGAATCTGAGTCTGAAATATGTGCGTAAAATTAATTGTCCAATATTGTAAAAATCTCCAAGACCTTTAGGAACTGAATTATGAAATAGCAGTAGATTTTAATTATGAGTAAAACTATATGCTTCAATATGTATTGTTGATCAGCAGTATCGTTTTAGGAAGAATATTCCTGGGTTCTTCTACGGCAGATTTAGCCTGCTTGCGTTCACCCATGAAGCGAAGAGAAAATTATCTACTTCTCCTACTTATCTTAATTCGATGGTCTATAACCATACTGTTCTAAGCCCATTTTTATTAAAATACTAGCAAATGTACCCTGCTTCGCTACGGTATTCTACATTGTATAATGATTTCTACGTATATTACTGTACATGCGGTGAGTGGGATTTCATTAAATTGTGTGTCTGTTAGTGTTATCTAAGAAGCTCCATGTGGAGCTCCCCATACGTTCCTTCCCATGTAAGGTAGGAGTTGTGATAATAACGGCAGGCTAACATGCCTACTGCCATTCACAATCTATTTGGGAATTTTCGTTATAATGGCAGGCCCCCTTGCCCACTGCCGGACACAATCGATTTGGGGAGTTTCCGTTACAATTACAGGCCTCCATTCCTACTTCCAGTTGAGAAGACTTCATTAAAATAGCAGGCACCTTCCATACAGTCAGTCAAAGTTGTGTTTTGTTGTTATAATTATAAAGACAGGCCCATTTCCCTAATGCCAGTCAGCTTATCACCAGTCACCCTCTAGCTGGCGAGTTTCGATTATAATAGGAAGCCAGTCATATTTTAGATGGGTAAAATTGTTTATGATTGAGGGACCCCTTGCCTACTGCCAGACAAAATCGGGTGAGGCAGTTTGGTCAACATTCTTTGCTCCCTTGCCTTCTGCCATTCAAATCGAGAAAAGAGTTATTCGATAAAATGGTAGGCCCTCCTTACTAATGTCAGTTACACAGGAGATGGAGGCGGACCCAATTACGCGTGCCAGTCAAAGTAGATTACAATGGAAGACGCACCCTACCCCCCCCCCCTACCGCCACTGTTGGAAGTCAGTGGCAGTCAGTCTCATTTTGCAAAGTATTAAGAATAATAATCGCAGATACATCCTTTATAGATCGCTAAAAATAGTCTTCAATGAATATAGATCGATATACGAATGGATATGATATACACGTTTATAACATCACAGAAATTCATTTACAGATTAAGTGCTGCTTAGCGGTATACCAAATTGACAAATGGATTGTACCATAAGACTCCCTTTTTAGGGATTTATATGGAAGGTCCTATGGCATTTTCTCCTATCTAATCAATTGATGGGTTAGATTGAATTAGAAACGTTGAACAGGATGAAATCTGTATACATTTTTAACACTTTTGATTATTTTTCGCATACTTATGTGGAAAATACAATAATGAAATTTGGCACGCATATGGCCTTCGGTCTTAGAAGTATTCGTACCAAATTCGACGACTATATCTTTAATATTGGTGTGCCAAATTGCGTGCAATGTGTGTGCCAAATTTGATGACTATATCTTAGTGTGCCAAATTATATGTGTAAAAATTACAAAATTTACGTACAATCGAAAAATACAGCCAAATGTAACGTATAAGGAAGAGAGATAGGACAAAATGTCGTAGGAACAAAGTTCTTGATTACTCCAAATCGAACTAAGGTGGTGCCATCAGTTTCGTGATAATACTTACCGTTTATCCACCAATTACCTCGAAAGGAAGGTCTGCACCGTCGTTAAAATTGCCTCCATATATGATATATTTTCCGGGGTAAAAAGTGAAAATTTTAACTTCTTGAGATTTTTCAGCCGGTTACATACTGAAAGCTTTAATTTCACCTAATTTCAATTTGCTAGCTCGTTTCGCAGATTAAGCCACCATCTTGATTTCGGGTGAAGAGGAGGGGGGGGGGGGAATTCGGAATTTGCAGTAAGTTTCTAAGTCCACGAAACCTATATGTTATCGCTTTGGATAAATTTACTCGACTGCGTTCTCTTCCTGAGCCCCTAATTTTAAGCCCCCAGCGTTCCCACCACAGGAAATTCTGAAAATTTTCGATTTTCCAGGGACCCTTCCTTTCTCTGGTACAGAGCTCTAAGTTGTGAGACGTCTGGAGAAGCCTCATTCATTCACCCCTTCCTTCGTTTTTAGTCTTTATATATAGATCGCTTCAAATCGACTTGCTTTTATATATATAGACTAGCAAGATACCCGTGCTTCGCTACGGTATTCTACATTATATACGGATATCGAAGTAAATTACTGTACGTACGTACAGTACATACGTGCATTATCATTAGAGACCGTTATGCCTTTCAGCGTCCATTCTGCAAGTCTCTGTGAATTTACGAAACGTCGCAACAATCCTCTATTTGCAACTAGTGCTGTGGCCTCATTTAGTTCTATACCTCTTATCTTTAAATCGTTAGAAACTGAGTCTAACCGTCGTCGTCTTGGTCTCCCTCTACTTCTCTTACCCTCCATAACAGAGTCCATTTTTCTCCTATGCAACCTATCCTCCTCCATTCGCTGAAATGACCTCACCACCGAAGCCGGTTTATGCGTATGGCTTCGTCCATCGATTTCAATACTACCTTAGCCTTTATCACCTCATTCCGAGTACCCTCATGCCATTGTTCCTGCCTGTTTTTACCAGTAATCATTCACGCTACTTTCTTGTCCCTTACTTCTAATTTATGAATAAGATATCCTGAGTCCCCTAACCTTTCGCTCCCCTAAATCAAAGTTGGTTTGAAAACAGACCGATGTAAAGATAGATTCGTCTGGGAGCTGACTTCCTTCTTATAGAACATTGATGATCGCAATTGCGAACGCACTGCATTAGCTTTAGTACAGGATGTTTCAATCTCACTTGCGATATTACCATCCTGGGAGAACACACAACCTGAATACTTATACTTATCTACCTGTTCCAGTTTTGTATCACCAATCTGACATTCAATATTGTTGAATTTCTTACCTACTGACATCAATTTTATACCAAGATCCACGATGTTAGATTGCAGGCTTTCGGCACAATCTGTCATTATGACCAAGTCGTCAGCATAGGCCAGACTGCTTAGTACGTTTCCACCTGCCTAATTCGCTCCTTGCCACTTTATACTTTTCAGCAGATGATCCATGTAAACTACGAACAGCAAAGGTGAAAGATTACAGCCTTGACTAACCTCTGCAACTACCCTGAATCAAGAATTCATTCTACAATTATCTACGCAACTCAAATGTCAACACAAATGCCTTTCATTGATGTTAACAATCTACATTTAATTCCATGGTCCCCCACTATGGCGAATATATTTTCCCTTCTGTACCCTGTCATATGCTTTGTCTAGATCTAAGAAACATACACACAACTGTCTATTCTTCTCGTAACATTTTTATTACCTGCCGCATACTGAAAATCTGATCCTCTGTGGTCTGAACCACATTAGTTTTCATCCAACTTCCTCTCGACCACTGATCGCAACCTTACATCCAAGATTCCCGTGGATACTTTGCCTGGTATACTTATCAATGAGATACCTCGAAAATTGTTGGAAATCTTCCTGTTCCCTAGATTACAGGTAGGTGCAATTACTGCTTTTGTTCATTACGAAGGTACCTTAGGTTCACTCCATGCTAATCTTACTACTCAACGAAGCCATTTCATCAATGCCTTCCCACTATACTTCACCATTTCAGGTCTAATTTCATCTATTCATGCTGCGTTATGACAATACTTCACCATTTCAGGTCTAATTTCATCTATTCCTGCTGCGTTATGGCAATGGAATTTATTTGCATTCTTTCCACTTCCTCAAGCGTAATTTCAACATCATATTCCTCCTCCCCATGATCTTGGTTGTTCGGGAAACCACCAGGAATATTTCCTTTTACGTTGAGAAGATTTTCAAAATATTCCCTCCACCTGTTCTGTGATTCCCTGGGGTATATTATGAGTTCACCTGAATTATCGAAAACACTGTTCATTTCCTTTCCCCTCCCTTCCTAGGATTTTTTATTACTGTCCCGAAAGTTTTCCCTGCTGCTTGACCTAGCCATTCCGTGCTATTGCCAAAATCTTCCCACGACTTCTTTTTGCATTCAACAACTATTTTTTTCGCTCGGTTCCTTTCATCTACGTCCAGTTCCCCGTCTGCATCGGCCCTTGTTTGGAGCCATTTATGATAAGCCTTGTTTTTACGTTTACAAGCAGCTCTCACTACATAATTCCACCAAAATGTTCGTCTTTTCCTATCTTAACACACACCTGTTCCTAGGCATTCTTTTCTACTACAGCATCCCTGTATGCAACCCATTCTCTTAATATATACTAAACCTGCTGTCCACTGTTCTAAACTTCTCACTAGTTATATCCATGCCCTGCTGTCTAATTTCTTCGTCCTGGAGATTTTCTAATCGAATTCTTTGCAGACAGATTTAACTTTCTCCATCGTAGGCCTAGAGATACTTACAGTTCACTACATATGAGATAGGTGTCTGTATCATCGAAAAATCCCGAAAACACGTACATTCCCAACAGACTTTCTGAATTCGGAGTCGGTTAAGATGTTGTCTATTACGGATCTGGTACTCCTAGCCTCTCATGTGTAGCGATGAATAGCCTTATGCTTTAAGAATATATTCGTAACTGCTAAACTCATGTTAGCACAGAAGTCCATCAAACGCTTACGATTCTCATTAGCTTCCATATCATCCCCATATTTACCAATCATCCTTTCGTATCTTTTAGTTCTACTTCCAACTCTTGCATTGAAATCGCCCATTAGCATTATCCTATCCTTGCTGCTGACCCTGACTACGATGTCACTCAATGCTTCATAAAAGTCAACTTCATCCTCATCTGCACCCTCACATGATGAATACACTGAGACAATTCTCGTCCTAACTCCTCCAACTGCCAAGTCTACCCACATCATTCGCCCATGTACGTGTCTAACATAAACTATGTTGCGTGCAATTGTATTCCTTATGAACAGCCCAATACCGCACTCAGCTCTTCCCTTTTTATCACCCGTCAAGTACACTTTATAGTCTGCTATCTCTTCCCCAATATCTCCCCTTACCCGAACAGCATTTATTCCTAGCAAATCCAGATGCATCGTCTTTGCTGACTCAGCCAGTTCGACTTCCTTTCTTCCATAAACCACATTAATGCTGATAGCTGCTCATCGAATTCCATTTCATTCGCCAAGTTGTTTCCAAGGAGTCCCTCACCAGTCAAATCGGAGTGGGACTCCGTTATTCCCATGGGCCCGAGGCATGCTTAAAATGTTTTGAGCTTAGTATATTCATGAAGCAGGATGCTACCCTACTTACACATAGTCCAAGAGAAGGTTTTCTTCTAACTGTACATGCAGTGAATAAGATTTATTTAAATTGCATGTATTTGAGCGTTATCCAGAAAGAGCGGGGGGAGGTTCCAGTATGTTGTTTCCAATGTAAAGTGCGAGGTGCGTTGTTGTAATGATAACGGCAGGCTCACTTGTCTACTGCCATTCCCAATCCAGAGTGGAAGTTTTCATTATAATGGCAGGCCCCACTACCTACTGTGCGGTCACAATCCAATAGGGAAGTTTTCGTTACAATGGCAGGCCCCCTTTCCTACTTCTAGACAGATTAATGGGAAGTTGTTATTAAAATAACAAACACCTTCCCTACTGCCAGTCAAAAGTGAGTGGTGCTGTTATCATTATAATGAAAGGCCTGTTTTCTTAATGACAGTCACACCAAGTTGGTGCGTTTGCATTACAATAGCAAGGCCACTATGCCTAATGCCAGTCACATTTTAGATGGGTAAATTTGTTCATAATGGCGGCCACACATGCCTACGCCCAAACACAATCGGTTAGGTGAGTTTTGAACAAAATTGCATGTTACCTTGAGTTCTGCCAGTCAAATCGAGAAGGGAATTATTCATTACAAAGACAGTCCCTCCTTACTAATTCCAGTTACACAGGGGTTGGAGAAGCATCCCATTCCTAATGCCACTCAAAGTCGATGAGGAGAGTAATGATAAAAATAGCAGACGCCCTCCTGCTGATTAGTCCCTATCGATTTCTAAACTATTCATTATAATGGCAGACATGCCTTTTATACATCACTACGAATCGACATCAATGAATGTATATAGATCGACATATGATGTATGTATGTTTACAATATTACAAACCTTCATTTACAGATGAACTGCTGCTAAACAATACGTCATATCGACAAACGGATTGTACCATAAGACGCCAAATTTTACTCTCTAAGTGGCGGGTCTTGTGATTTTTTCTCCTATCTTATATATTTATGAGTAAGATTGAGTTAGAAATATGAGTAGGTGACATTCGGGTAGATACTATCACAGGGCATTAATAAGGATACGACAAAATATCATAGGACCAAAGTTGTAGATCACTCCAAATTGAACGGAGATTCTACAATCTGTTTTAGGACACGACTTCCCGTTTAGCCACCAAATGCCTCGAAACGTGTCTGCACCTACTTTAAAATTGCCTCAATATCTCTATATTTTTCGCGGGAAAAAGTGAAATATATTAAGATATTTGGAGCTTTTCGTCGGTTACAGGCTGAAATAGATAATTTTGCCAAATTTCAATATTCTAGCTCATCCGGTAGAATGTGCCACAATCTTGCTTTAGGGGAAGGGGGAAAATGAGGACTTTCAGCAAATTAAAGCTAACAAACATGCAGATGGTCATGATTAAAACCTGAAATGGATAACTGTATTAAAATTTCGCCAACATAGTCAACTTACAGAAACACAATCCTTAAGACTTTATTTATGTAGATACGGTATTGTGCCCTGTGGACTCCAATACCCGTCAAACGAATGCTGAGAACGTATCGGAAGTACTTCAGAAATGATATCTACCTTCGTGGGACACTAAGTATAGGCACATCTTACCTACTATTCCTGTCCTCTTCTGCACCTGGCTGCACATCGGTGAGCTATTGTGGATGGCTCGGTGACGAAACAAAATGAAGTTAAATCATAAAATTCAAAGGACAGGATTCGTTTTGTGTGAGTGAAGGAAGGAACACATTTTTAAAACAAACTTTAATTATGAAAACTTAATGTTGGATAATGAACAATTAAATCCCTGAATCAAATAAGATGATTTTAAGCGAACACTAATCCTACAGCTAAAAAGTGGCAATATCTACCTCCACTCTGCGGAGGCTGCATGAGGATTCATTTTCTCAGGAGGAGGTATCTAAGTTTGAGCAGTTTCGCTTCTAATCTCGTTAAGCAAAACGTCCAACAAAAAGTACATGTAATTAAGGAGGAGGCAATACTTCGAACAAAAAATTTACATTACACTGTTCCGATACAGACGGAAAATATACACAAGTACACTGCAGGAATGTTGATTTTCCCCAAAAAGGAAAAAAGGAACACACTGAAGCTAACCGATCAGGCAGAGATGAGATGTGAACTCACAACACCCATTCGCATGCGTGCGACACCTCTAATGCGATAAAAACAAATGACAAGTACCACAAAATGCAAATATTCAACACACACTAAGTGCATATGCCTTCTTCAGGGCCTGAAATAAATACATACAATACATATAGTCATCTTGCAGCTTTGGGAAGGAACACTTCTCCTGGAGACACGGAATTAGGTTACGGTCATGACCTTGCTGGAAGGGGTGGTTGTCAAGGCAGTCTCACCCACCAGTACAAACAAAACCTTACGTCATCAGAGCTTCCCCTTACAAGACGAGTTCTCAAGCATATGGCATCTGTCACTCGCTCCAACTCTCTTCATCACCTGAGCGCTCATTTCTCACACCTTTCAAATCTCAAACATTATTTCGCTTACTTCCTTACATACTCATGCTAACTATAAGGCTCAAATGCTGGGCCATCTATAAGGCCATTCAAATATAACTGAGTCATTTCTATAAGCTCTTATCTCTAGAGTCTTTAGTCCAGGGTTCGTGCCATACCTATGCTCATGAGAAACTCGACGTAAGTATTTAGATTATCCTCAATAACACAACGTTGAGTACATCTGCCAACATCAGAACTGCTTCTTGAAGTTCATGCAATAAAAATAACATGCAAACTAACAGGTCGCCCCACCATTCCTGTAAAAATCTCCCACTCGATGTTATAGGACCGTTCCGGTCTCTTCCATTTAAGGATCATATTACCACAAGTCCCTACACTGATTACCCAGGAAATAACATGAATCAGCAATGTCGAACAATACCATATCCAACCTAACTCCCTCATAACCAATAAAATAAAATCTAATATAAAATCAGTACTCTTCCTAAACATGCAAGTTCCTGAGTGAAAAATCCTACTTGCCTTAAGGGCTAACAACTACTATATACAAACATACGCGAAGTTAATCCTGTCCCCAATCTATACAATAATAATGTCTGCCCAATCTTATCTAGTTACGTTAACCTCACCGCTCCTCCATTGTGGACACCCTGATGCATTTAGTCAGGCATCACTCCATCGTCGTCCCTGGTGAACAGTCCTCGGTTCTGCTTCTGCATGACCGTGTTGAGTTCATAGATCTGCTGCTGCAGCTGGCCACACCTACTGTCTTCTCTACGCCTGGTAAATGCACCCCGATACGCAGTTAATGTCTGCTTACTATCGCCGGTCACTCCTATGCAGATACCGCACCAACTGTAACGAGATACATAATTAAACGTCCATCTGCGTCTTCGACTTTCTCTCCCACCTTAAACACAGAGTTACGGCTCCTAAATTTCCTAACCATGGATAGTTATGTGCAAAGCTTAATGCTCAACCGCACACGATCTCTCAGTGACCGCTTATTTACGGTTCTAGTCTTAGATCAAATGAGCTATCTTCTTCGGCTATGCTTATAAATGCTAGGATTATCCACCGAACAAAGCCAAGTTCCATAGACACAGATATCAATATATTTCTTCCTATCCCACACAAGATATAAATAGGAATGAGAATTATTACTCGTACAGCTTTCTCTGTTAATGAACACAGTTCTTAATAATTATCCTGTTTGCGATTTAGTTTCAAGCGGTGGAATTTTTTACAGCATGCGACTTAGACCAAATAGAAAATGAGTTTCATCTACCAAAGCACTGTTCTTTCGATAACGATCACCTCGCCATCTAGCCTTCCCGGGGCTGGCATGCATCCCGCACTTCCAAAGAGTAGAATCAATCAATCAATCAATCAATCAATCAATCAATCAATCAATCAATCAATCAATCAATCAATCAATCAATCAATCAATCAATCAATCAATCAATCAATCAATCAATCAATCAATCAATCAATCAATCAATCAATCAATCAATCAATCAATCAATCAATCAATCAATCAATCGTGATCTGCATTTAGGGCAGTAGCCCAGGTGGCAGATTACCTATCTGTAGTTTCATAGCCTTTTCTTTAATCGCAAAGAAATTGGAAATTTATTGAACATTTCCCTTGGTAAGTTATTCCAATCCCTAACTCCCCTGCCAATAAACGAAAGTTTGCACAATGTGTCCTCTTGAATTCCAACTTTATCTTCATACTGTGCACTTTCCGACTTTTAAACACATCACTAAAACATATTCGTCTATTGATGTCATTCCACTCCAACTCTCCACTGACAACTCGGAACATACCACTTAGTCGAGCAGCTCGTCTCCTTTCTCCCAAGTCTTCCCAGCCCAAATTTTGAAACATTTTTTAACGCTACTCTTTGGTCGGAAATTACCCAGAACAATTCGCGCTGTTTTTCTTTGGATTTTTTCCAGTTCTTGAACCAAGTAATCCTGGTGAGGGTCCCATTCATTGGAACCATACTCAAGTTTGGTTATTACCAGAGACTTGTATGCTCCCTCCTTTACTGCCTTACGACAACCGCTAAATACCCTCATAACCATGTGTACATCAGTACACTTTATTAACAATCATACTTATGTGATCACCCCAATGAAGATCTTTCCTTATATTAACACCTAGGTACCTACAATGATCCCAAAAAGGAGCTTCCAACCCATCAACACAGTAATTAAAACTGACAGGACTTTCCCTATTTGTGAAACTCACAGCCTAACTTTTAACCCCGTTTATCATCATACCATTGCCTACTGTCCACCTCACAACACTATCGAAGTCATTTTGAAGTTGCTCACAATCTTATATTTTATTTTTACTCAGTGTGACTCCGAATACCGTAAAAGTAGTTAGTGGGACGTAAAGCAAATGACATTATTATTATTATTAATCAGTGTACAGAATAACATCATCTGCAAATAGCCTTACCTCTGATTTCACTTATTTACACATATCATTGATATAAATAAGAAAACATAAAGGTCCAATAATACTGCCTTGAGCAATTCCCCTCTTTATTATTAAAGGGTCAGATAAAGCTTTGCCTACTCTAATCCTCTGAGTTCTATTTTCTATAAATATAGCCGCCCACTCAGTCACTCTTTTGTTAAGTCCAATTGCACTCATTTTTGCCAGTAGTTTTCCATGGTCTACTGTATCAAATCCCTTAGATAGATCAATTGCTATACAGTCCATTTGATCTCCTGAATCCAGGTTATCTGCTATATCTTGCTGGAATCCTACAAGTTGAGCTTCAGTAGAATAACCTTTCCTAAACCCAAACTGCCTTCTCTCAAACCAGTTATTAATTTCGCAATTATGTGCAATATAATCAGAAAGAATTCTTTCCTAACGCTTACATGCAACGCTTGTCAAACTGACTGGCCTGTAATTTTCAGCTTATGTCTATCACCCTTTCCTTTATACATAGGGGCTACTATAGCAACTCTCCATTCATTTGGTATACCTCCTTCATGCAAACAATAATCAAATAGGTACTTCAGATTTGGTACTATAACCCAGCACATAGCCTTTAGTATATCCCCAGAAATCTTACCAATTCCAGCCGCTTTTCTAGTTTTCAACTTTTGTTTCTTACAGTAAATATCATTGTTGTCATAGGTAAATTTTAGTACTTCTTTAGTATTAGTCACCTCCTCCATCTGGACATTATACTCGTAACCAATAATCTTCACATACTACTGATTGAATCATTCTGCCTTTTGAAGATCCTTGCATACACTCCCCCCCCCCCATTGTTCATTAATGATTCTGGAATGTCCTTCTTTGAACCTGTTTCAGCCTTAAAGTAACTATACATTCCCTACCATTGTTTTTCTAAAATTTGTATGATCACCAATTATGCTTGCCATCATGTTACCCTTAGCTAACTTCTATGCTTGATTCAATTTCCTAGTAACGTCCTTCAATTTCTCCTTTCTTCCACAGCCATTTCTAACTCTATTTATTTCCAGTCTGCACCTCCCTCTTAGTCTCTTTACATCTCTATTATAATAAGGTGGGTCTTTACCATTCCTTACCACCTTTAAAAATACAAACTTTTTTTCTACATTCCTCAACAACTGCTTTAACGCCATCCCAGAGTCTGTTTACAATTTCATTTACGTTTTCCACCGATCATAGTTACGTTTTAAAAACGGCCTCATGCCTGTTTTATTAGCCGTATGGTAACGCTTAATATTCCTAATTTTAAACCTTCCTTTCTTTCACATTTATTTTTAACTACCACAAAAAACAGATTCGTGATCAACTATGACTATATATTACTTCGGTTTCTCTATAGAGCTCATCTGGTTTCACCAGCACCACATCCAATATATTCTTCACTCTAGTTGGTATGAATTAGCTGCCCTTCCCATATTTGCCATTTGTTGTTCATGGTTTCTGTCGTTTGCATTACCTTCCCAATTGACATTTGGTAAATTGAGATCACCTGCTATTAACACATTCCTTTCAAAATCGTTTCCTACATAGCTGACTATCTTATCAAATAATTCTGAATCAACATCAGCGCTACCCTTTCCTGGTCTGCACACTCCAAAGACATCAAGAGGCCTATTACCTTTAGAGATGAGCCTTACACCTAGAATTTCAAGTTTTTTTATCTTTAACATTTTCGTACCTTACAAATTCTTCCTTCACCAGAATGAATACCCCCGCCCTACCATTCCTATCCTATCCCTACGATACACACTCAAGTTCCGTGAGAATATTTCTGCATCCACGATATCATTTCTCAGCCATGATTCAACTCCTATTACTATATCGCGTATTTATATCTATTAAATTACTTAATTCGTCTCCTTTCTTTAAATTACTTCTACAGTTGTGCACTAACATTTTATGTCACCCTTACTTGCTCTGTCATTGGTTTTTGCAGTTTCCCTAGAACTGCATAGCCTTTGGTGGTGCTATTTGAGGATACAACGAGCCTCTGGGCTGATGACCTAACAGACAGACTTACTTGATTTCCGTTTCTCTGTACCCTTATCCCCGATACCTAGGTCACTCCGTTTCCCTGAATATATCTGTCTATGACCCTTCTAAACAAATTTCCTAACTCAAATGTACCACTGCGGTTTAAGTGAAGGCCATCTGAGCGCAGATCCCTAACCACTACCCACCCATTTGGATCTAGAAATCTCACTCCCAGTTTCTCACACATCCACTCCATAGTCTCATTTAAATCCCCAATCACTTTCCACTCAGTATCCTTTCTACACAGTATTCCACTGATAATAATATCCGCTTCCTTAAACACCCGTGCTGCATTAACCACATCCCACACATTCCCAACTATGTTGGTACTTATACCTGCTTGTCTTACGTTGTTAGTCCAACGTGAAACACTACCACCCTCTTCTTTCCCTCTTCCTTCTCTTCTACTGTCCTCAACATCTGCGTCAATCTAATTCCTGGATAACACTCTACCCTGGTACCCTTTCCTCCACACACTTTCCCCACATGTCTAACCATGGAATCTCCAATGACCAGAGCCTTAGCTCTACCCACCTCATTTGATCCCCTCCCCTCCTGGTCAGCCCTATCTTCTCTCATTGCCACAGAAACTACTTCCTCCCCCCGTTTCTCCCTCCCAAGACCCTGTTCCACTTGTCTTCTATCCACTATTTGACATTTCCCTTTCCTACCTTTTCCCTTCCTCTTACTTCCACATATCTCAGCAACAGTTCCCTGTTCTTCATCTTCCCTCAGTGACTCATACCGATTTCTCACAGACACTTGTCCTGAATCCTGAATAGAGCCCTTAGCCTGCAATCTCCTTCCCCTCAAAACATTAGACCACCGGTCTTCTACAATTCCCCCCTTTTCTTTCCATCCTTCTTTTACATCTACTGTACCCTGTACATTTTTGAGGGAGGCCTAATTTATTCCCCTTCCTCTGATAGAATCCTAATTATCGACCTCAAACTCTCCAACGTCTTTCTCATACACCTTAATGCCTGCCCACACCCACAGTCTTACACTTGCACTCTGTAGCCATTCCTTACGGATTAGTGAGAAGGAAAATGAAAATAATTCTTTGCAAAATAACAATGAAAGGAAAGAAATGTCTATAAAAATGAAAGGAAAGAAATATTCTCTGGGATAATTCACAAAGATCACACAACAACAAGGTAATTAATATAAGCTACGACTACCGGTACACTACAATACCACTTAGTTGTACGAATTTTTTTCTACAGCACCTTAATAGAATGAAAATTGCTGTTAATTACTGAAAACCGAAAGTAATACACACGAATTATGCCGACACAATTCTAAACTGCAGTTAAGTCTACCCTAATCACTGCAATAGAATTATAGTAAGAGAGTTAATACAGATACCACAAATACTGTAGATACTACAGATACTATACAACACAAATATCTCACAGTAATAAACGCACTAATTCATAGTAAGGTACCTACTATAATACACTAAAATAATTTTAAACTACGTTCAGACGTGTCCTAATTACAACAGGTTATTACTAAGCACAAACAGGAATGAAAATTAGGCCTATAATTAAAGTTTGAAATTCGAAAGGCTACTCAAAATAATAGATTAAGCATTATGATTTCTATTAAGTTACTGCAATACACTACAGTAGTTTTTAAACTACGTTTAGACGTATCCTAATTACCATAGGTAATTACTAAGCACAAACAGAAATGAAAATTGCAATTAGGCCTAAAGTTTGAAAATCGCAGGAACTACCGTACACAAGGATTACCAACAAAGTTAAACGCGTAGGCAGAGGATTATTATTAGTACTACTTTATCCTACTATGTTCTAATAGAAATGAAACCTTGCGTATGGTATTGACGTCAGAAAAGTTGGATGGCGCAGCCACGCGGTAGAATGTTGAAGCTGCAACATAGTGACTGGTGAGGTTTATTTACATGACGAAGCATTGACGTCGTGATAGAAACAGAAAGAAAATTGTCAAATTTGAGGAGGTACTGCTTTGTATACGGTTGCAAATCGTATAAAACGGATGCGAAATCTCTTCACTACTTCCCTGTACAAAAACTTCAGAGAGAAAGATGGGCTTCCGCGCTGTTAATTGGTAAACGCGTTACGCGATAATGACAGTATGCAGTCTGCATTCTCGTGAAGACGACTTCTTTCCATAGCGTAGGCACCGGTACTGTTTATTGTACTCATTGATAGTTATTGTCTCTAATTTAATTGTCTCTAATTTATATTCAAAAAGATTTAGCTACATCAAAAATACTGATAAACTTGTAGCCTAATACTTCTGTGCCGCACATAGAATGTAATCCGCTCTTTGTAAACTTCTTCATATGTGTAACAGCAGACAGTAAATTAACTATCTACATGTGACTAATATCTTTAACTGGTAGTAATTAAGCACTGCTTTTAAATTGCCTATAAAATACTTCTATCAATGAAAGAAAATATGTAGTATTTTTCCATCAAAAATTAGCTTTTTTTGCTATTTGTTTTACGTCACACCGACACAGATAGGTCTTATGGCGATGATGGGACAGGAAAGGTCTAGGAATGGGAAGGAAGTGGCCGTGACCTTAATTAAGGTACAGCCCCAGCATTTGGGAAACCACGGAAAACCATCTTCAGGGTTGCCGACAGTGGGGTTCGAACCCACTATCTCCCAGATTCGAGCTCACAGCACGCTCCTAACCGCACGGCCAACTCGCCCGGTCATCATAAATTAGAAGCCATAACCTAATTATTTGGTAGAATTGGACAAACCAAGTATTCTTCAACCCCAAACAACTGTAACTGTAGAGGTTAGAGTACTCTTCAATTATAATTTTCAAACTTTGCTCTGCATATTCTGTAGGTACTCAGGCTATAATTTTTATACTTATTATTGTCGATTCTAAGTTCTAACTTTTGTGTTGATCGTAAAAATGGAAGAATATTAAGATTAGGATGTGGGCTGTTTCAACACAAGCCTGTGTAAAGCCTAAGATTTATTTGCTTTACAACATTTACTTAGTAGAAGTACACTGACTGACAGAGCAAATGCAACACCAAGAAGGAGTGGTCAGAACTTTATGCCAATTGCAGGGTAGACTGACGTCACTGAGGTATGCTCATGATGTGAAATGCGCCGCTGTGCTGCGCACGTAGCGGACGATAAATGGGACACGGCGTTGGCGAATGGCCCACTTCGTACCGTGATTTCTCAGCCGACAGTCATTGTAGAACGTGTTGTCGTGTGCCACAGGACACGTGTATAGCTAAGAATGCCAGGCCGCCGTCAACGGAGGCATTTCCAGCAGACAGACGACTTTACGAGGGGAATGGTGATCGGGCTGAGAAGGGCAGGTTGGTCGCTTCGTCAAATCGCAGCCGATACCCATAGAGATGTGTCCACGGTGCAGCGCCTGTGGCGAAGATGGTTGGCGCAGGGACATGTGGCACGTGCGAGGGGTCCAGGCGCAGCCCGAGTGACGTCAGCACGCGAGGATCGGCGCATCAGCCGCCAAGCGGTGGCAGCCCCGCACGCCACGTCAACCGCCATTCTTTAGCATGTGCAAGACACCCTGGCTGTTCCAATATCGACCAGAACAAATTCCCGTCGATTGGTTGAAGGAGGCCTGCACTCCCGGCGTCCGCTCAGAAGACTACCATTGACTCCACAGCATAGACGTGCACGCCTGGCATGGTGCCGGGCTAGAGCGACTTGGATGAGGGAATGGCGGAACGTCGTGTTCTCCGATGAGTCACGCTTCTGTTCTGTCAGTGATAGTCACCGCAGACGAGTGTGGCGTCGGCGTGGAGAAAGGTCAAATCCGGCAGTAACTGTGGAGCGCCCTACCGCTAGACAACGCGGCATCATGGTTTGGGGCGCTATTGCGTATAATTCCATGTCACCTCTAGTGCGTATTCAAGGCACGTTAAATGCCCAGCGCTACGTGCAGCATGTGCTGCGGCCGGTGGCACTCCCGTACCTTCAGGGACTACCCAATGCTCTGTTTCAGCAGGATAATGCCCACCCACACACTGCTCGCATCTCCCAACAGGCTCTACGAGGTGTACAGATGCTTCCGTGGCCAGCGTACTCTCCGGATCTCTCACCAATCGAACACGTGTGGGATCTCATTGGACGCCGTTTGCAAACTCTACCCCAGCCTCGTACGGACGACCAACTGTGGCAAATGGTTGACAGAGAATGGAGAACCATCCCTCAGGACACCATCCGCACTCTTATTGACTCTGTACCTCGACGTGTTTCTGCGTGCATCGCCGCTCGCGGTGGTCCTACATCCTACTGAGTCGATGCCGTGCGCATTGTGTAACCTGCATATCGGTTTGAAATAAACATCAATTATTCGTCCGTGCCGTCTCTGTTTTTTCCCCAACTTTCATCCCTTTCGAACCACTCCTTCTTGGTGTTGCATTTGCTCTGTCAGTCAGTGTATTTTATTTCTTCCCAAAGATTACAGTTTACAAGACAGATAACTCCCCCGTCACCTGGCTAAGGCTTTGGCATGGACCAAATCAACAAGAAATTACTCCATAACCTCTAATAGTGGAAAATTACAGTAGCTTAACTGTTAAGGTGAATTAGTGTGTTAACGGTGACATTTCTCTGACAAACCCGCTTTACTTGCACTACACATTTCACTCCCTTTGTTCAAGACAACATTAACTTTGTGGGTGTTGGAATCGATGTGGGATGATTGTAAACACAACGCTACAACATCAGTTTCATATTCTGTTTCAAACTTTTTACCTACACATATCAAGTAATTACGCTTGAATATTTCTTCCCCTTCCACTAATGGACGCGTGAAATCTCCGACAACTCTCAACAGTTGCGCATACGACACCAAAGACATTTTGAACACTTTATAAATCCTACAGACGCACACCCGATCACTGCCGTGTTTACTTCCCGTCACTATCTCGCCGCCATATTGGAAACAGCTGACCGTAAGCTCCTCCCCCGTTTCGGACGTCAATAATTCTTAAGTATCGAAAGTGTTACCGTACACAAAGAAAAACACAAACATATCAGGCAAGATACTATCTAATACCTGTACAGTATCTTCACTACAATTCGAAACTGAAATGTGGTTATATGATTATTACAGCTGGTGGATTACTATTGTTTACCCTACACCACGGGACGGAGAATAAATGTGTCCTTAATTACTCGAAAATTCGAAGTTGTCTACAATAATTTCTCAAAAATATTCCTGTCAAAACTACTCCTACTACTCCAGGGACTTGAATTGCAATTATTAGAATATAGGAACCTTCTTCTTCTTCTTCTTTCGAATGGGCCACCAGAGGACCACGTGCCAATTTCAATTCCTTCTTCTTTGCTCTTTCCTTTTCTTTAGTACGCTTTCATCTGTTCACTATGTTTCTTCTTTCTGTCTTCAGACCACTTTGAACCAGTCTTTTTTACTTTCCTACATTGGAATCCTTCTATTTTCAATACTTTTTCCCGAAAGCCTTCTCTATTAATTTCTTCTGTTGTTATATTGTTTTTCTCTAAATCCTTTCTTACTTCATTGACCCATCTTGTCGTTGATTTCTTACTCCACAAATATCTGAAAATCTTACTGGTTAATCTACTATCTTGCATTCGATATAAATGTCCAAAAAACATAAGTCTCCTTTTCCTCATTACATCTGATATATTTTCTATTTTTTGATATATTTCAGCATTACTTCGTAATTTCCAACCTTCTGCTGTGTTTTGTGGGCCTAATATTTTCCTCATGATTCGCCTTTCTAGTATTTCTAGTTTATCTAAATTATAGTTTAATGCCAGACATTCGCTTGCATATAGGCATTCTGGCTTCACTACTGTGTAGTACTGCCTTATTTTGGCATTTTTGGATAGGCATCTTTTATTGTAGATATCTTTGGTGACACCATAAGCTCTCTCCATTTTATGTACCCTCTCCTCTACTGCAGATTTTTCTAAACCATTTTCTTGGATTATTTCCCCTAGATATTTGAATTTTATACCCTCTCTATTAGGCCAATATCTGTTTTCAGAAATTTTGGTGCATCCCAAATATTTGTTAAAAATGTTGTTTCTTCTGCAGAATTTCTTAAGCCGGTTCTGCTGGTGATTCTTTCCAAGACATTTACTTGGGTTATAGCAGATCTCACATTTATTATTATTAGCTAACAGCGCATAAATCCTGAATGATCGAGGGAGAGAAATGTAAATTAATAACTACCTACTCAGAACTAGAAATGATCGGAATACAAGATCAGCTGATTTTTATTTATGTACCGGAAGGTACACCTCAAACCCGCACATTTAAAAAGAAGCGCCTTAAGTTCTATCAAACAAAACGTGAAACAGCTACTGTAAGAAGTTGGGACAGTAATCAGAAGATGTCACTCATAAATAACAGAGTATTGTTTTATATTTTAAGTTTTCTAAACTGACTGGATTTATTTGCATTGTTTTTGTGCACAGCAAGTAGTCTCAACTTTTCTCCATAGATGTCCTCACATAAAACTGAGGTCATGCACTCTAGTGCAAGGTGGAAGAATTTGTGATTTAAAGAAGTTTTGTGTTTCTAGGTTTTCATAACTAAATCAACGTTCATTTCTTTTGATATTTTTAGGTTTACAACACTTCCTTCTCATCCCGCCAGCTTTTGAATCTGGCCAATTAGAAATTTTTGTATTTATTTTTCAGCCTATCACAGGCTTCTTGTACATTTTCTTTCGGCCAATAAGAATGAGATGGTGTGTCCGGATTTAGTCCAGAACCTTCTCGAAACCCCCCTCGGGTATATAAGCTGCGGCTTTTTCAAGCTACCTTCTCTTATAGATAGCAAAGTTTCTGAGAGTGTGTGTGTTAAGACAGGAGGCGAGGTGCCTAATTCTTCGGCAGGCAGAATGTCAGCCCAGGTAATGGCCACCAGTTTTCTATCTCTGTAGCTATCTCCGCAAACTTATCCGAGGGGAAGGTTCTAAACTTTACCTATGTAACCGTTTAATTTCTAAAATATAAACTTCCTTTTCATGTAAAATTTCATATAGTCTTTAACTATATCCGAGGATAGAGAGCGCGTTACCCTCTCGCGTTCCCCTCCAATTTATTTTGAGGTGACTACGATTTTGTAACGGGTTCTTTTCCTGTAAAATATTAAATTAACCTTTCATTCTGGTCACCTCAGTAGCTTGGGATTAGCCTCTGTATCATCGGGCCGCGAGCCCAATTAGGGTTTCATACTTGGTTTTCAAGGAAAGCAATTGTACGCCTCCATACATTTTGAGTTTGAGCCAGTAATATTAACCCGTTCTTCCTTTTCACGTAGGCCCAGTAGTAAGGGTACTAGATACCCCTGTATAAAGGTATTGTAAGTTGTATGTTGTGCCTAGAGAGGCCGAGTAAATTAAACCTATCCTTTAAGTAAACTTAAAGGTGGAGCTTGAATGCTCTTTTCTGATATTGCTGTCATATTGAGGGTTGCCTCTGAAAGGCTGTAAATTGTAATGGCTGGAGCAAATTGCTCTGGAACTGTGTGTAGAAGTAAACGCTACATTTGGCGACAATGTAAATGTGTAAATTTGGGGCTTGAAGCCGAAATGTGTTAAATTCCCTATTCTAGGGCTCTCTATTCTTATATTGAAATTGTCATTGTACCTGATACATTGTCGTTTTTCACTAAGTGAAGAATGTTGTTAAGTTTGATTTTCTGAAAAGAAATATAACCTCTATTTTAAAGTTTCAAACTAATTTTTGATATTGTAGTTGGACCTATTCAAGCCCGCACCTTCTTTCACCTCTCTGTGATCCACGAAACCCTGGTAACAAGTGGTAGGAGAGAGTGGTTGAATGGGTCTATATTAAGCCCATTTTGACGACGAAACGTAGGATCCGCGTCGAACTCTAAGACTTTCCTCGGTTGCTGGGAATTTTTCCAAATTATTAACTTTTCTGTCAAAATGTCTGGTCCTCGCGATGTCCTCACTCCAGTGTACTAGCGCAAGGAGGAATAGATCTATGAAC
This sequence comes from Anabrus simplex, assembly GCF_040414725.1. Lineage (NCBI taxonomy): Eukaryota > Metazoa > Arthropoda > Insecta > Orthoptera > Tettigoniidae > Anabrus > Anabrus simplex. The sequence continues at coordinate 1,596,168,858 of NC_090265.1, read as the reverse complement.
TCCTCATTAGAAAGATCCAATCTGGAGGCACGATTGTGGCAGATATTAGAACTGCCTACTTGCATTCCAGTTTTGGGGGAAAAAGAAATTGATGAGGATCTATCCACCATCACAGACAATAGCACCGAGCTAGCATCTGTAGTGAGTTTTTTTGAGTGAGCGATCCATCTGCTAACCAACTTAAGAGAGTACAGGCTAGACTATTTCATTTCTATAATAGAGCTAGGGACCTATTGTCTCTAAAGCTAAAGGATGATCATGCTAAGGGGGCTAGCAATCTGGTTGAACATCTTTCAGACATGTCTAATAGAGTTAGTCATTTTTTGTCTGGGGTCGGGGCTCCCAAAACCGACCAAGTCCCTTTAATAAATTTAGCTACCGAGGAAGATCCTAGTAAATCTGCATAAAGTAGGAAATCTGTGGCAACTCAACATACATCTGCCCTATTGGATACTGAGTCTGGTCGCCCTAGGAAAATTCCACCTTTCTTTTTGAATAATGGTGTGCTTGAGACTTCTCAACCTCCTATGTGGTCACCTATTATGTCACCCGATTTCAGTAGTTTGCTTTATCCTTTGGCTATGTTGCTGAAGGGCATTTTAAAATTTTCCGTAAACTTAACTTATGAAGTCATTTCCTTTCTGACATTCTTAGTAGAATTTCAAGATCATACGTTAGTGTTTTCCCTCTCTCATTCTCAAATACTTCAACTTATGTACCCATATCCCGTAGGCGTCCTATCGGACAAAATAGTGAAAGCCATAGCTGATCGATCATACATAGAAGACTTCCACGCCCACCTATTGGCAAACTTTATTCCGGCCAGAGCAATGTCATCGTTGATCCAATGTTCTATTTTAGAGTACAGCGACTGGATGAAAATCTTGCTGACTTTATTCAGGATATCAAATTTTACACCAGGGTTTTCGCTCTTCATTTCTCTGAAGATCATACATACATACATACATACATACATACATACATACATACATACATACATACATACATACATACATACATACATACATACATACATACATACATACATACATACATACATACATACATACATACATACATACATACATACATACATACATACATACATACGTACGTACGTACATACATACATACATACATACATACATACATACATACATACATACATACATACATACATACATACATACATACATTATCGTTATAGGCTGTTATGCCTTTCAGCGTTCAGTCTGCAAGTCTTTATGAATTTACTAAACGTCGCCAAAATCCTCGATTTGATACTAGTGTTGTGGCCTCCTTTAGTTTTATACCTCTTAGCTTTAAATCGTTAGAAAGCGAGTCTAACCATCGTCGTCTTTGTCTACCTCTACGTCTCTTACCCTCCATAATAGAGTCCATTATTCTCCTAGGTAACCTATCCTCCTTCATTCGCCTCACATGACCCCACCACTGAAGCCGGTTTATGCGTACAGCTTCATCTATCGAGTTCATTCCTAAATTAGCCTTTATCTCCTCATTCCGAATACCCTCCTGTCATTGTTCCCACCTGTTCGTATTAGAAATCATTGTTGCTACCTTCATGTCTGTTACTTCTAAATTATGAATAAGATATCCTGAGTCCACCCAGCTTTCGCTCCCGTAAGGCAAAGTTGGTCTGAAAACAGACCGATATAAAGATAGTTTCCTGTGGGAGCTGACTTCCGTCTTACAGAATGGTGTTGATCGCAACTGCGAGCTTACTGCTTTAGCTTTACTACACCTTGATTCAATCTCACTTACTATATTACCATCCCGGGAGAACACACAACGTAAATACTTCAAATTAAAGACCTGTTCTAGCTTTGTATCCCCAATCTGACATTCAATTCTGTTGAATTTCTTACCTACTGACATCAATTTAGTCTTCGAGAGGCTAATTTTCATACCATACTCATTGCGCCACTTTTCAAGTTCCAAGATAATAGACTGCAGGCTTTCCGCACAATCTGCCATTAAGACCAAGTCATCAGCATAGGCCAGAGTGCTTACTACATTTCCACTTAACTGAATCCCTCCCTGCCATTTTATACCTTTCAGCAGATGATTCATGTAAACTACGATTAGCAAAGCTGAAAGATTGCAACCTTGTCTAAGCCCTGTAAGTACCCTGAACCAAGAACTCATTCTACCATCAATTCTCACTGAAGCCCAATTGTCAACATAAATGCCTTTCATTGATTTTAATAATCTACATTTAAGTCCATAGTCCCCCAGTATAGCGAACATCTTTTCCCTCAGTACCCTGTCATATGTTTTCTCTAGATCTATCGAACATGAACACAACTGCCTATTCCTCTCGTAGCATTTTTTTATTACCTGGCGCATACTGAAAATCTGATCCTGACAGCCTCTCGGTGGTCTAAAACCACACTGGTATTCATCCAACTTCCCCTCAACACTGATCGCACCCTCACTTCCAAGATGCCAGTGTATACTTTGCCTGGTATACTAATCAATGACATACATCGATAGTTGTTGCAATCCTTCCTGTTCCCTTGCTTATAGGTAGGTGCAATTACTGCTGGTTCATGGTATGGGTTACTGTAGTCATGTCCTAGTTTGTGAACCATGGGCAACGGCTGAGTGGCCTAGTAAGTGGTCTTGAGGGCCGGGATACCAGTTGGTATGGAATGGGAGTGGGCATCTCGGACATATTCTGAGACATGGCCCTCCTTGTGCTCGGGCGGCTAGGACTATACAATTCACCGGCGGTCCATAACCCGTTAGGGGAGAAATCCTCACTTGGACTATGTGCAAGTAGGGTAGCATCCTGCTTCATGAATTTACCGAGCTCAGAACATTTTTAAGCAAGCCTCTGAAGATCAAATACTGCAAATTATTGTCGATGGCATCTCTCCGCCCTGTCGGTCTCATCTATGTTACGCGTCTCGTCCTCAAACCTTTTCAAAATTAGAGGCCATGGCAGTGTCAGCAGAAGGGGTAAGGTATGCTGACACCTTTAGGGTCGCGAAGGAGCCCCCTTGCGTCTTCTAACAGTTCTCGGCCTCCACCTCGCCGAACTTTCACCACCCACGAATTATTATGCCTGTAGTTCTACTGAACAACTTCGCAATAAATGCCCATTGATAAAATCGAATGGGATGAAGAATGGAGCAGGCTCATCTCAAGGTTGGTTTAAATATGGCCCATTTACTCACCTCGCCAAGAATTGCACTAATTTCACTAGCACCCCTTCCTGCTCAATCTCTGGTGCTACACCCGATAACCCTGAGAATAGGAAATGATTAGTGTCATCGGCTGAGTCAGTATGTTCAACTTCCGGAGACTCAGCCCCTGTTAAACCCAGTAAAGGTAATGATAAGGGTGAAGGTTCTTCCAATTTATCTTCTGAAAGACCTAGGGAATGCCTCAGAATTGCGGCAGAGACCCTGCATTTGTGCCATTCCTTAGAATTGAAGTAAACTATGAACCGGTTTGTAAGTTTCCGGGCTATAGTTCATCTTCTGTGTATCGGCTAACTCATCTCCATTAGAAATTCTAGGTTTCATTTTTGATAAAATTCGTATTTCGAAGTTTACCTGGAAAGTGAAGTTATATGTTGCTAAACACTTGTCTTGCCCTGTAATATTGGGGGCCGATTTCATGTCTCCTACTGGTCTTGTGCTCGACATTAAGAGCAAGTCGTGCACCTTCAAATTTATTAGTAATTGTAATATTCCCCTTTTGAAAGGTAATTCTCGGTCATGCTCTTCTGTTTCGCCTACCCGAGGTAATATGTTGTTAGATCTTAGACATCTACCTGAGGAGCAGACTGAAGGTATTTGCAAGTTTTTTTTTTTTTTTTTGCTAGGGGCTTTACGTCGCACCGACACAGATAGGTCTTATGGCGACGATGGGACAGGAAAGGCCTAGGAGTTGGAAGGAAGCGGCCGTGGCCTTAATTAAGGTACAGCCCCAGCATTTGCCTGGTGTGGAAATGGGAAACCACGGGAAACCATTTTCAGGGCTGCCGATAGTGGGTTTCGAACCTACTATCTCCCGGATTCAAGCTCACAGCCGCGTGCCTCTACACGCACGGCCAACTCGCCCGGTGTATTTGTAAGTTGTGTCATTCCTTTCCTGATGTATTTTCTGATACTATTGGCGTTACTGAATATACCTTATCGAATATAAGATTGAGGTTACGGATTCGATTCCAGTTAGGTTTCCGCCTTATAGACTGTCCCCACCTAAAATGAAGGCTCTTAAGGAAATCGTTGATCAGATGGTAAAGGGAGTCGTTGTGTTTTCTGAGTCCTTTGAAGAACACCGAGATCATCTCAATTATCTTCGTAAGGCTGGGTTGACTGTGAAATTATCTAAGGGAGCTTTTGCTAAACCTTCCCTGCCTTTCTTAGGGCATATTGTGTCGCCCGATGATGTTTTCATTGATCATTCCAGAACACAGGCCATCCGTGATTTCATACCTCCTAAGGACATCAAAGGCATTGCCAGGTTCATAGGCATGGTGAATTTCTTCAGGAAATTTATTCCTAACTTTGCTAAAAGATCGGCGCCCTAAACTTATTTCGGAGAAAAGACGTTAAATTTGAATGGGGACCTTCTCAGCAAGACGCTTTTGAAGATCTGAAACTAGCTCTTTGTAACGCCCCTGTATTAGCTATGCCAGATTTATCTACGAAATGCGTTGTACAATCAGACGCCTCATCATCGGCGGTTGCCGCTGTCCTTCTTCAGGAAACAGAACTCGGAAGGCGACCCATCGCCTATGCTTCTAGTACCTTATCGGCTCAAAAGGCCAAATATTCAATATATGAACTTGAGGGTTTGGCAGTTTTGTTTGCACTAGAGAAGTTCCGTCTTTATCTGGAAAGTTTCAGGTTTGACTTAAAACGGATAACCAAGCCTTAAGTTGGGTGTTAGATAGGCCTCGTATTGGATGTATCGCCCGCTGGGCCATAAGAATATCTGCTTTCCAATTTGATGTGAGGCATATTAGAGTATATAAAATGTACTTACCGATGGACTAAGCCGCATGTTTTATCACGAAGTGGAAACGACCGAACAAGAAGGTAGTTCTTCTCTTCCCACGCCCATACCGTCGGGTATTAATGCTATCCTGACTGATGTCTCCATGTTATTTCGGGATATTGAGAAATATCAACGTGAAGATCCAGTACTGGCTCCTATAAGGGAAACCCTTTCTTCAGGGTAGCATGTCGTCCCTTATGTGTTGATGAACGGAGTTTTGTGTTGCCCTTCGAGGCACGATCAAAAGATGAAAGTTGTAGTTCCAGCTGTGCTTGTGTCTATGATCTTCAAGTACTATCATGAAATCCCATTAAGGGAGCGTTTAGGCATCTTCAAAACTCTGGAAGAGATCCGTGAGATGTTAATTTGGAAATGTATGGATGGTGAAATTAGAGAAATGGTGAAAACTTGTAAATATTGCTTGCTTAGTAAGCCCACCTTGTCCACTAAGCTAGGGCTCTTGTCATCGCATCAAGTGTCTCGCCCCGTGGAACATCTATATATAGACTAAGTCGAAACTTTCCCACAATCCAAGGGGAACGGATATAAATTTACTCTGGTGTTTGTAGATGGTTTCACGAGATTTTCTTCGTTATTTCCAACTAAGCTGGCAACCGCTCAGTCTACCATGTCTTGTTTGCATACTAACATTGCTTTTTTGGTCCTTGTCAATACATTGTTTCTGATAATGCTAAGGCATTTACGTCTAACTTATTCCGTAAATTTTATTTTGACCTGTCTATCTCACACGTAACTACTTCTGCTTACTATCCTCAAACGTCTCTGGCTGAGCGGGTTAATCATGATCTTACACCGGCCTTAATTGCACTTCATCATGAAAATCATTCCAGTCCCTGCATTGGTTAGCATTTGCTTTAAATTCGGCGGTTCATGAGTCACACAAGTTCACTCCAGCATCTTTCATGTTTAAATTTGTTCTTCTAATCTTTGGTCACTTAATGATATATTACCAGAGTACATAGATCCCGATAATATTAGAGATCTATGGAGGAAGGCTAAATACAATCGTAAAGATTCCCATGAAAAGGTTAGAGAAAGATATAATCGTGGACGGAGGCCGACCAATTTAAAAGTTAAAAATTTCGTTCCTGCGGGTAAGTTTGCCCCCAGATTCCATGGGCCGTGTATCATTTTAGATTTTCTAACCACGGTTACATTATTGGCCAGTAACCCAGCCACGGAGAGGATATTTAGGGTTCACCTTTCTCAGGTGAAACCAGTGTAAATTCATTGTTGTGTTACATTAGCCACTAGAATGTGGCAGGAATCGAAGGTTATTTTTCTTTTAAGAATAGTAAATCTTAAAATTAATATTATGGTAATAGAGAGGCCTCCTTCCCCCATCATAATAATGAATTATTATTATTGTTGTCAAAACTTTCCCCTCCAAGAAAATTCCTTTTTTCCAGTACCTGGTGGCCATTACCTAGCCCCCGTCTCCATCCACGCATTGCTGTCTCACACTCACCATCAAAGACGCCCGCCCCTATGCCTCCAGCAAAATGAAGGTTGTACTCTCATGCCCCAACAAAACATTCTCTGCCGCCAAGATATTATTGTATCAGTACACTTTCAGCCGGCGGCGGCCGCGTCTCAACATCTGGCGAGCGATACCGGAGTGGGCAATGGCCCACTCCACCCTCCTTATGCCTCCTTCCAAGCGGTGCGCCGGAGCTCCATCTTTCCGGCAAGGGCTGAGGTGCGGTAACTCTACCGCCACCCCATCTGGGGACTGCACTTCTACATCTGATCTGCGGCGATCTTCACCACGACTACCCCTCTCATAGTAGCGGGAGAGGTGTGTCTGAGAGTACTTGCGGGGTATGGGAGGACCTCGCCTGGGTATCGGCAGCGGCGGCTGGTCTTGCCGGCCAACTCAATCGGCATATCCTAAACTTCTACGATGGCAAAAGACTCGTTTTCCAATAAAATACTTTCAATAAGATATTTTTCCTCATGTATCAAATTCCTACTTTTCTTTGAAATTGTCTTCTTTCAAGTTCGAATGTGTCACCCTAGGATGGACCTTTGGGGGAGAGGGGTCTATTCCTGGAAGTACACCCCAAACCCGCACATTTAAAAGAAGCACCTTAAGGAAATCTATCAAACAAAACGTGAAACAGCTACTGCATGAAGTTGGGACAGTAGTAAGAAGAAGTCACTCATAAATAACAGAGTATTGTGTTATCTTTCATGTTTTCTAAACTGACTGGATTTATTTGTATTGTTTTCGTGTGTAGCAAATAGTCTGAACTTTTCTCCATAGATGTCCTTACAAAAAACTGAGGTCATGGACTCTGGTGCAAGGTGGAAGAATTTGTGATTTAAAGAAGTTTTGTGTTTCTAGGTTTTCATAACTAAATCAACGTTCATCTCTTTTGATATTTTTAGGTTTACAACACTTCCTTCTCATCCCGCCAGCTTTTGAATCTGGCGAATTAGAAATTTTTGTATTTATTTTTCAGCCTATCACAGGCTTCTTGTACCCTTTTTTCGGCCAATAAAAATGAGAGGGTGTGTCCGGATTTAGTCCAGAACCTTCTTGAAATCTCCCCTTGAGTATATAAGCTGCGGCTTTTTCAAGCTACCTTGCCTTATAGATCGCCGAGTTTCTGAGAGTGTGTGTGTGTTAAGACATGAGGCGGCGTGCCTCATTCTTCGGCAGGCAGAAAAGGCCAGCTATTGGCCACCAGTTTTCTATCTATGAAGCTATCTCCGCAAACTTATCCGAGGGGAAGGTTATAAACTTTACCTGTGTATCCGTTTAATTTATAAAATGTAAACTTCTTCCTTATCATGCAAATTTTCAAAAAGTCTTAAACTGTAAATCTGGGATAGAGAGTGCGTTACCCTCTCGAGTTCCCCTTCAATTTATTTTGAGGTGACTACGATTTTGTAACGGTTTCTTTTCCTATAAGGCATTAAATTAACTTTTCATTCTAGTCACCTCAGTAGCTTGGGATTAGCCTCTGTATCATCGTGCCGCGAGCCCAATTAGGGTTTTATACTTTGTTTTCAAGGACCGCAAGTGTACGCCTCCATATATTTTGAGTTTTGGCCAGTAATATTAACCTGTTCTTCCTTTTCACGTAGGTCCAGTAGTATGGGTACTAGATACCCCTGTGTGAAGGTATTGTAAGTTGTATGTTGTGCCTAGAGAGGCAGAGTAAATTAAACCTATCCTTTATATAAAGGTGGAGCTTGTAAGCCCTTTCCTGAGATTGCTGTAATATTGAGGGTTGCCTCCGGAAGGTTGTAAATTTTAACGGTTGGAGCAAATTTCTCTGGAACTGTGTGTGGAGGTAAACGCTACATTTGGCGAAATATATTAAAAAAAGATATTTCTTCTTTCACGCAGTCCTAAATTACATCCTGTAATCTAGCGAACGCCTATGGAACTACCCAGTGTTAAAGTTGTAAATAATTACCACCAATCTCAATTACCGGTACTACAAACAAATAAACACTAAACACCAATATTTGTGGAACTAAATGTATCACAGACACACACAAATGTTGCTAAATTTCTACAACTATTAACTACTTTATCACTTAGATAATAGAGAGCTCTTGAAACATCCAACCTCTCGCTAGCGCATCCAACGATATTACTGTTCTGTAGTTACTGATCACTTCGCGCTCCAGCTTTCCGCGCCTGTCGTGGGTCCCGCACTTTTATAAGAGTAGAATGAATGCCTCTTCAAGCGGATCTCACTATTTATAAGCCCATCCAACCAAGCCACGCCACAAAACTCCCGAGGATACACACTTGAAATCCATTTGACTTCTCCGCGTGGAGCAGAGTTAGTTCCCACAGCCTTGCAGCTAATATTGTATTATTGAAGGCAATGATAACTAGAGTCAAAAATCATATCATGACATTCAAAAAGTTAGGCTTGATTATTCTATCGTTTTATATTTCCTGAATTTTGTCTTAGAGCGAAGATACGGCAGGTTGTCAACCCTGCATTCTGCCGCCTTTCTTTTTAGTGAATTCGTACATGTGATTCCCCAGACAGCATCCGAGGAGCTTCAGCTCCTTTTGGCTCTCTTGACTCTCTCTTACAGAGCATCACGCCTTATCTGACGCTCCCAATCTCCCTCGCGCACTTTGACTTCAGTTGGCACCCTTTTTCTATCGACACTCAGATATTATATTGGATGCATTATATGTTGTGTTTTTATTATCAGGAACGATACGGTTCAGTATCTGCTTCACGTACAACACATTTTGGAATATGTCCGCTGGACGTAGCCTGCAAAACCGACCGTTCAAGATATCTCCCTTATTAATCCTCCTATCGAAATGCACGTGAGAAAAACGGTTTAGACATGGATTTCAATTAAGGCTGGTCGATATCCTGTCAGGTCGATCTTATATATATTTGGGAGGAGTAAAATCACTGTATCGGTTCCCTATAAACCCACTGTCCATTTCGGAAATTTTTACGTAGTATAGAACTAAAAGCCTACCTTTGAACAGGTGGATGCTGAGTATGATGTTTGGTAGGAATATCTGCAATAGTTCTCAAGTTATAAGAAATACGCTTTACACGCACCCGCTCCAGAGTTAATACCGGTGGGACTGCAGAAATAATGCACAAGAGAAAAAAGGTTTAGAAATTGATTTCCATTAAGACTGGTAGAGAACCATTAAGTTTGGTTGTACATATTTAGTGGGAATGCAAAATCAAGCGTCCGATTTCGTACAAATCACTAGTCAATTCATGGATTTAGAAACAATTTTGGCCCTAAAACCTACCCAAGGAAAGGTAAATTCGAAATATGAAATTTGGTAGAAATATATCCTGTAGTATTTCACGTTGTAAGAACTCAGAAAAATAGATAAACAGACAATTAGACAAACAGACACCAAAGTTTAAAAAAAATTATAATGTTATTTGCTTTACGTCCCACTAACTACTTTTTAAGGTCTTCGGAGACGCAGAGGTACCGAAATTTAGCCCCGCAGGAGTTCTTTTACGTGCCAGTAAATCTAACGATACGGGGCTGTCGTATTTGAGCACCTTAAAACCACTGGACTGAGCCAGGATCGAACCTGCCAAGTTGGAGTTAGAAGGCCAGCGCTTTAACCGTCTGAGCCACTCAGCCCGGCGAAGAGTTAAAAAATATATGCAGATTGTCATTATTATACCTGAAACGGAAACTGAATGAAAATTTCGCCTAAATAATTTATGTAGAGACACAAGGTCGTTACAATTGTATTTATATAGGTTGGTTATGAGCTCAGCAAATATTCCATGTCCAGAACCATGCTGTAAATGACAGAGACGGAAGAGATCCGTTTGAAACACCATATATTAAGAGAACCGATTTGTTCTCTGTACGTTATTCCTAATGATTTTCAGACCATACTGTTTCATCATCATCATCATCATCATCATCTGTTTACCCTCCAGGTTCGGTTTTTCCCTCGGACTTAGCGAGGGATCCCACCTCTACCGCCTCAAGGGCAGTGTCCTGGAGCTTCAGACTCTTGGTCGGGGGATACAACTGGGGAGTATGACCAGTACTTCGCCCAGGCGGCCTCACCTGCTATGCTGAACAGGGGCCTTGTGGAGGGATGGGAAGATTGGAAGGGATAGGCAAGGAAGAGGGAAGGAAGCGGCCGTGGCCTTAAGTTAGGTACCATCCCGGCATTCGCCTGGAGGAGAAGTGGGAAACCACGGAAAACCACTTCCAGGATGGCTGAGGTGGGAATCGAACCCACCTCTACTCAGTTGACCTCCCGAGGCTGAGTGGACCCCGTTCCAGCCCTCGTACCACTTTTCAAATTTCGTGGCAGAGCCGGGAATCGAACCCGGACCTCCGGGGGTGGCAGCTAATCACGCTATACTGTTTCATACCAAGAAGAAATCATCGCGTGCGGAGCCGAGGGTAAATCACGCGTTTCCTGTGTATCCCGATGCGATCCACTTTGCTTATAATTAGGAAATTATGTGGAATTTTTCTCACTTTCTATTTTAATCTTAGCTTCACTCTTAATATATTTGACCATAAGTAAATCTTTCCCCTTACAGACTCTCAACAGACGGTCTTTATTCATACAACAAACAACGATTGTTATCATTTCTTTGATAGGATGCAGATATTCTGGCAGATATCCGTCAGACACCACAACTCATATATTTTACTTCTTTATTTGTGAACTTTTCTTTCTTTACGTTAAGATTTTTTCTAATGTTCGTTTGGTCTTACCTTCTGATGTCATAATGTGTTTCTCGATATCTTTCACTGTAAGATTTACTTCCTCAGTCAGTATCATTTCTTCAGTCTGAATCTCCTTATGCAAGTCGTCACCCATTCACCGTCTTTACCAAGTGATCTTCGTGTAAATGTTCCATTTGATGTTGGTAAGCTAAACTCTGGTCAACACTCTTAGGTCTTAACCAGTAATATTATTAAATTATCATTTAGACTTTAAGGTCCGCGTAACTATTAGTGATGTAGTATTTTTGGGACTATCCCGTGTAATAAACAATATAAACACAAACTCAACGCGCGTTTCGAAAGGTACATTATTGTGCACCTTATCACATACCAGTACCTTTGGAAACGCGCGTTGATTGTGTTATATAATTTATTTTAGTTTATTATTGTATATTATAGTTTATTATACGGCCCTTATTATGGACCATATTACATGCTTTTCCAAACTCATGTTAAGTGTGTTTATATATTTTATTACACGGCATAATAAAAAAAAATTACATCATGAATATTACTGAATTATTGACTGAGTCTTTTTGTATCATAATGAATAGTGCCGTGCACGAATTTTCCGCGTGAATATTAGGACAGCTTGTGTTGTTATGCTGTTCTTACTGGTGTTCATTTTCAGTAAGGACGTACACACACTTTCAGATAAATACTGTCACAATACTTCGCTTGATTTACGTGGATTTTTTTTTTAAGGGACTGACTTTGAAAAGCATTCATTAATGGCATCATTTTATTTTCAACCACCTCGAGCAGCGTGGTAAATTCCTCTTCTTTTCGTTACAGGCCAGCTCTTCGGAGAGCGCATCCGAGTTGCGTAAGTATTTTACAAAAATACTCAATTCATTGTTCAGGTGCCTGCAACCCGTTATATCCTGATTTTAATTTCCGGTAAGAAATAATCATCGTATGGCCTCAGTTCTCATGTGCCGGCATTTTAATTTGACGCCATCTGGCTCCCTAATCGTCAATTTCGACGTTTCGTTTTACTCCTGGCCTATTCGACGGCAGAGTAAACCGGACCTCTCTTGGGAATCTGTGGCTTTTTCAAACAGGTGACTGCGTCGCAAGTGATGAAATTCATTTTTCAGGTTCCGTACGGACTACAACGATTACAAAAATAACAATTTAATGTCCAGATATTCAATACACATACTGTTAATAATGTCTTAGATTATTTAATCAACCTCGGTACATGTTTCGGCTCTCTGATTATCATCAGCTATAAAGATTTTGTTTACAGTTGGTTTTAAAACAGAAAGCATATGAACATTATTCGGTTCTAATGAGATGTCTCGAACTATTAAAACATAAGAATTAATGCAGACTACACAATTAAAAGAATACTACATAATGATGTCGTCAATATCAACTTCACCTCACGTTCATTATCCGGGAGCTTACGAGGACATGTTCGGCTCGCCAGGTACAGGTTTGATTTCACTCGCGCCGTGAAGAGGATGAAATGATGATGAAAACAACACTTACACATATCCCCCATAACAACAAAATTAACAAATGATGGTTAAAACTCCCGACCCTGCGACCATGCCGGAAATCGAACGCGATATTCTTTTGACCAAAGGCCAGCACGCTAACCATTTCGCCATGGAACCGTACTCATGTTGGGGTAAAACCACAATAAGTTATATTTAAATTACGGAACTAGTTAACTAGCCGAGCCTCCCCTACTCTTTACATGCATTCATATAGTGATATTCCTTACTGCATAGAATTCCACATTTTACATTAATAATTGTACTGAATAGCGGGAACTGAGAGTCAGCGCCCTCTCCTACAGGGCATAAGTCAATATTATCACGCTCAGTTAACAGAACGGTTTTGATCCCATACTTTACTTTTACTATGACTTCGGTCCAAAGTGAGGAGGAGGTACGCGAGCGCTCACTTCTTACTGGAGCACGGCATGGGCAGGCACTTAATTCGTGCAGTATAGTGGAAATGGTGGGCTGAACAATCAACACAGTTTTAGCGCAAGGAAGTTAATGAGAATCTTCAACACAGTATTTTCCTTTGATTACTCACTTTCTTTTAAGATCTTAAGATCTTGCTAAACTGTCATTGGTCACTTGTCCGTCCAGGAGAACGAATATTTTACACCTAGGTTTACAATTTGAAAGCACAGTAATAATGAGTAAAATTACTTAATTAAGATACAGTTCCTGCACTTGTCTGTTGCGAAAATCGGAAACCACGGAACAACATCTTCTGGGCTGTCAATGGAGGAAATCTATCCCACTATCTCCTGCAAGCAAACTCAGAGCTGCGCGTGCCTAAATGCATGGCCATCTCACTCGGTGGTCCCTTTTCTTGGTACGGGTTTGGGGGAAGGCGATATGAATTTATATGGCATATTTACTTCGATAACCCAATGCCCTTACTGACGCCAACCTCAGTTAATGAAGATAAAATGAATTATTGTTAATGAAATTGGATAAGGAGCGGGAGAGAATCGGCTGTGGCCTACGAATAGGAACTGTCCCGGCGTTCACCTGGAGTTGAAAAGCTTGGTTCTATAGCTGTAGCGTGTTAACACACGCGTCCGCTCTGCTCGGTGATGGGGTACTAACAGTATTAATAGGATTTCTTAGCTGAAAGAAAATACACTGCTAGAAAATGAGATCCCAACGCCAAGAAGACATCAGTTTAGAGGAATGCAATTTAAGCTAAGCAACTGTCTAGGTAACATTTCATAAAGCTTCCAGGTCACAGATTGAAGGACGCGCGAGAAGACACGTGACATGGCGATACATTAATTACTGCAGAAGTCGCCACGATTTTGAATGAAAGCATGTAAACGTGCATGCATTGTTTGGTAAAGGTGCCTTATGTCACTATGTGAGATGGAGTTTCACGCCTGTTGCACTTGGTTAGTCAAATCGGCAACAATCAATGCTGGTATTATATGATGCTGGATTTTTCGTCCAATAATGTCCCATATGTGCTCAATGGGTGAGAGATATGGTGATCTGGCAGGCCAAGGCAACTGGTCGACACTGTTGAACACACTGTTTACAGCAGCTGTATGAGGACGAACGTTACCCTTTTGGAAACACTTATTGAATAAAGGAATAAATGGCAGCACGGCCGGTTCAATCACGAATCTGAAGTAAAACTCCGCTGTCAAGGTACTTGGATTAACGACAAGTGTGCTCCTGGTGTCAAAGAAAATTGCTGCCCAGACCATAACTGCTAGGTTAGGTCCACTGTGTCGACGCCAGAGACAGCTTGGTCCAAGCGCTTACTTGGTCTCCTGCTTGCCAAACTACGGCTATCACTGACACCAAGGAAGAAATTGCTCTACTCTGAGAACACAACAATGAGCTCAAGCTTGACACCACTGAAGTCGCAGATGACAGTGTTTCGGAGTTAGTGACATGAACTCAAAAGGACGTCTGGTCCCGAGGAAATGACTGGGGTGTTATGTGACTTATTAACCACCTGGACTCCCACGATGCTACTCAATAAACCACTTAGTTTCAGTTTCTGTGCGCTGACTTCCCCCTTAAGTGAATCTAATTTCTTGTCCGTCTCCTCATGAACAGATGTTAGTTCGTCACTCAGAGTTATAACTCTGACATGGATATCCTTAAATTGTTGAACAAGTATCACCTAGGTCCTTTCCTATTTCCTGTACGTCTGCTTGGACAATCTTAATATTCCTAGCCATCTCTTCCTGAGATGCACGTATCTTTCCTATCTCTTCCTCATTACTTTGGAGTATTCTTCTATCGACCGCTTTAATATGTTGGTCTACAATTACTTTAAATCTTCGGCTATCTGGTATACTCTGGTATTAACCGTAGCTATCTCTTTAGACAACGCCTTGTGTTGTTTCTCCTTTACTTTGAAGATTTTAGACTTATCATCGTCACGCAAAATGTTAAATTTCTCTACCTCTGTTTTTTTTTGCTAGGGGCTTTACGTCGCACCGACACAGATAGGTCTTATGGCGACGATGGGATAGGAAAGGCCTAGGAGTTGGAAGGAAGCGGCCGTGGCCTTAATTAAGGTACAGCCCCAGCATTTGCCTGGTGTGAAAGTGGGAAACCACGGAAAACCATTTTCAGGGCTGCCGATAGTGGGATTCGAACCTACTATCTCCCGGATGCAAGCTCACAGCCGCGCGCCTCTACGCGCACGGCCACCTCGCCCGGTACCTCTGTTTTTAAATCGGCCCCAAGTTCAGCGTGATTCAATATCAACTGCTTGTGAAACACTTTACTTTCAGTTAAGTGCCTACCGAGGTCTCCCCTAATTACGTCCTGATTCTCACTAAGAACACGATGTAGCTCACGAGTTTTTGAAAGTGTTGGTTAATCTCATTTTTAAAGTCTACCTGCGCTTTAGTGTTCTATTCTAACTTTAAATTCAACTTATTGATATCTTTTCTAATATCATCACTTGCTTCCTTACAATTGTCCTGCTTGTCTTTTACGACCTTCATACCTTTCAAATACACATCTACACCTGTTAATTTACCATTCATAGCCTTGTTACTCTCACTCACGTCCTTCAACATTTGGAGAAACTGACCCTGGGCTACTACTCCCTCGTCAACCGACATTATTCAACTGAATATTGAAATGTGAGGTTACTAGTGAACCTGCGACTTCGAACGATGTACTTCACGAATGAGAACAATCGTATCTCATCTTACTATGTATAAAAATGGATGTATGTGTGTAAATGACACATCTCCTCCTAAACCACTGGAGTAATTTCAATCAAATTTTGAACACTCATTACTTGCTCCCTGGAGACGAACACTGTAGTAGTAAACAAATCTTTAAACCCATAAGGGGTGAGGGGTTAGGGGGGTCAGGTATAAAAATAATATAAAATAGTGTCAAATCCATAGTTTACAGAGTCGCTGAGGTGAAGAGTGATACTTCGATTTTTTAAATACAATTTCAGCCCCCTTTGTGGTGGGGAGCGAGGGGGAGTGAGGTATATAAATAGTCGAAAATAGTGTCCAATCCATAGTTTTCTGGGTCGCTGAGGTGAAAGTGACACTCCGGATGTTTTAAAGTTCAAGTTCAACCACCTTTGGCATCGTAGGTGAGTAAGATAAAAAAGAATATTTCCATAATGACCGAGATAATGAACGTATGTGTGTACGTTCCAGCATAGCTCTCTATCAATATTAATACGAGGGCAGATCAGAAAATAAGTTGTACTTCCTAGTTATGGCCATTTTTAAACCACCTATACAACAGCAACACGACTAGAACGACATACACTGTAACGTCACTTTTCTACATAGTTTCCAAGAGACTCCAAACATTTCTGCAAACGCACAACCAACTTGTCGACGCCGGATGCATAGAAATTTCCTCCAGCGTTCTGCAACCACTCGGAGACAGCGGCCTTCACCTCCTCATCGGTCTGGAAACGTCCACCACCGAGCTCCGTTTTGAGCTTACCGAACAGATGAATGTCACATGGCGCTACTGTAGGTTGGGACTGTAGGGTGGATGTTGCTAGACCTCCCACTTGAAACGTTGCAGCAGTTCTCTCGTTCGGCGGGCCTTGTGAGGTGTTGCGATATCGTGCAACAAAATCACACCGGCGCGTCTCCTTAATCGCTTTACGCAACCGGTGCAACGTTTGACAATACGACGCCGCGTTGATCGTCGTTCCTTTCGGCATGAATTCCACGTGCAACAAACCTTCCATGTCAAAGAACACTGTCGCCATAACCTGACCGGCTGAAGGTTGAACCTTGGCCTTCCTTCGTTGCGGTGATGAGGGGTGCACCCATTCCATTGATGTTCGCTTTGTTTCGGGGGTGAAGTGGTGGACCCAAGTTCCGTCGCTTGTGACGATTCGCCGCAGAAACCCGTTGCCGTCCGCGGCATAGCGTTGCAAAAAATGCCAGGGGGGATTTGAAACGTTGTCCCTTGTGCTCATCGGTGAGAAGACGTGGGACCCTCTTTGACACAGCTTACGATATCCAGGGTCCTCGTGAACAATGACGAACACACTGCCATACGACATGTTCAGCTGCGTCGCGATTTATCTCAGTTAAATGCGCCGGTTCTGTCTAATGATCGCATTCACACTGTTGACCTTTCCACGAGTCCTGGACGTTGCGGGCCTGCCTTCGCGATAGTTGTTTGTGATATCCGTGCGTCCGGCTTCGAATTGCTGACACCACTTTACGGTACCTTGCCGGGAAATGGCCCGCTCCCCATACACAGCACTAATTTCACGATGAATGTCCGTGCAATTCTTCCTTTTGGCCCATAGGAATCGGATTGTCGCACGCACCTCATATTTGGAGTGAACGCCCAGTTGACGCCCCATTGCATTTGGCCGTTATTCACACAATACTAGACGAGACACCACAGCGACCTGCCTATCAGACCTGTGGGCAGTGCCTGTCCCTTTCTCCGCTGTGCCCACATTTGCGACACACAGCGCACTGCTGCTGCGTGTTAGTGCAACTAACCTTTTGATCCACCAGTGTACAAGTATGACTATCTATCTGGAAAAGAAATACTGTGGGGGTAAGAGACTCCTAGACGCCTAGGTTAGGGGTAAAATATAACAAAATCGAAAACGACAGATATTTGAGTCGAATGTATAGTTTTCGGGGTCGCTGAGATGAATCGTGACATTATGGATGTCGTTTAAGACAAAGTTCAGTCCCAATAGGCAGGGGGCGGGGGGGGGGGGGGATGAGAACGAATAAAGAAAAGAAAATTTCGAAAGTAACCGAGTTTACGGACGTATGTGTGTATGTTGGAGCGTACTTCTCAGCCAAACATGGTACATATATGAATTACCTGAAATAAATTACTAGAGGGGTACCATTCAGATAGTACCGCAAGCGGCGGAGTTGAATTATTAAAAAAATACGGAAAAAGGAGTGATATATTAAAATAACAAACAACGACAAATATTAGTGTGCACTTCATAGGTTTTGGGGTCCCTGAGGTGAATATTGACACTCCGAATGTCTTTGAAGTCCATGTTCGACCAGCATTGACATGAGGAAGAAAAGGGGAGAGATGGAAAATATCCAAACTTATGGAAATTACGCATTACTGTATGAATGATTCTTTCAGCATAGGCTGCATACATTGTTGGTACACATATGACTTAATATCTACAATAAATGATGTTGAAGGAAAACACCCCTAGCACTCCTAGGGGAGGAGGTGAAATAAAAAATTAAGGAAAACGACTGATATCAAAGTTGAATCTATTGTTTACGAGGTCGCTGAGTTGAACTGTGACACTCTGGATGCTGGTAAGTCATACTTCAGCCGCAAACAGAATGGAGGTTCAGAAGGTGTGAACGTTAATATAAAAATAACCGAGATTATGTATGAACGTATGTTCCAGAATAGCTCTCAGCGAAAGTGCGTACAAATATGACTTACTGTCTGAAAAATATACCGTTGAAGGGGAAAATACTCGGAGTACTCCTTGGGAATGGGGGAGGGGGGTAAACTATAAAAATAAACGAAAACGACTGATATTAATGTCGACTCTATTTTTACGAGTTCGCTGAGTTGAAATGTGACACTCTGGATGCTGGTTAAGTCCTACTTCAGTAGCAATGAGATGAAATGAAATGGCTTATGGCTTTTAGTGCCGGGAGTGTCCAAGGACATGTTCGGCTCGACAGGTGCAGGTTTTTTGATTTAACACCTGTAGGTGACCTGCGCATCGTAATGAGGATGCCATTATGAAGACGACACATACACCCAGCCCCCGTGTCAGCGAAATTAACCAATAAAGGTTAAATTCTCGACCCTACCGGGAATCGAACCCGGGATCCCTGTGACCAAAGTCCAGCACGTTAACAATTTAGCCATGGAGCCGGACCACAATCAGATTGGAGGTTGATAAGGCGTGAAAATGAATGTAAAAATGATCGAGATTATGGATGTATGTGGGTATGTTCCTGAATAGCTCTCAACGAAATTTGGTATAGGCCTACATATGACCTCCAGGAGAAAAGAAAAACCTGTGCAGATGGAATATCCCAAGCCCCGATAAGGTTGGGGAATGGGAGTAGATGACGTGTAAAACGAATGGAAAATAACCTATATTAATGTCATACGACTCCTTGGCTGAATGGTTAGCCTAGCGGCCTTCGGTTCATTGGGTCCTGGGTTTGATCTCCGGCCGGGTACGGGATTTTGATCGCCTGTGATTAATTATTCTGGCTCGGTGACTGGGAGTTTGTGTTTGTCCCAACACTTCTTCATAATCAGGCAACATACTACACTACAACCATGAATGGAACACGCAATAGTGATTATATTCCTCCATATAGAATTGGTGTGAGGAAGGGCATCCGGTCGTAAAACAGGGATAAATCCACACGTACGACGCAGTTCGATCCCTCAAACACACAAATGTGGGAAAAGTGGTAGAGAACCTATATTAATATCGAATCTATTGTTTATGTGTCTCTGAGATGAATTATTGTTACGCACTGTATACCATTAAAAGTCCACGTTCAGCCTTCTTTGGGACACGGGTCTGGGATGGGCTTAAAAGTAAATAGTCTAAAATAACCGAGATTAGTGTTGAATCCACTGCTATTGGGGTCGCAAGGATTATTGGTGGCAGTCCCAATGACAGTTGAAATCGTGTACATCGTATCTATAATGCGACGGGTAAATACATATACAGTAGGAATCACTTATTATATTTTTTGACAGGATCAAATACTTCCCAGTCAATTCAAGCTTCCTAACAATAAGGTTTTACTCCAAAATTAAACCATTTTAAACTTTAAATTGAACGCGTTTCAATAACTCTAAAACTACATCATAGATGATAAAACATTAATCAATATTTCAAACAAAGAATTCTATAAATTTTCATTTCACACATAACTAACTGGTAATACAAACCTTTACGGTAAACATTCAAACAATTATCGGGCAACGCCGGGCACTACAGCTAGTAAACAACACAATACTCTCCAATTTGCAAAATATGAAAGTTAACAAGACGTTATCCTAACTAATATTGAATAAAAATGTGTCATCTAAAGCTCACTTGATCAAGGTGACGAGTTACGACTCCCAAAACCAGTATCTCAAATTTTGAAAAGTTATCCTATCATAAAATTTAATGTATACCTCTAATGTAGTCGACAAATTCCTATCATCGTTTTATCTCCTAGCCTTGCTCATCGGGCGTTTATCTATTTTTCTTGAGTTCACTTTTAGTTGTACTATATTTGTTCATCGTGGCTTATACCACAACGATGATATCTCATACTTTCATCTTTCATTCATTTTTATTTAAGTCTCAACTTTTGCGCACGATTTTATCATTTATAATGTGGCATAGCCTCAACATTATTTTCAATCTCTTCTGGTGCACAACATGTCTAATGCCCCGAAATTGCTCATGAATTTACTGATGTCAACCAATGTGAATTAGGCCTTTGTTAAGTGACTCAAGCCCCACGTTGAATCGTAATTTTACTGATGTCGATCAACGTGATTTAATCCTTCCCTCGATGTATTTAGGCCATCGATGACCCCATGACCATCCAAATTTCTAAGCTGAATGGTAAACACAATTAAGTTACATCGGTTGATGACCAAAGTTTCCACTTTACTAATCCCAGCATATTTAATGCTCAATAAATCAAAGTCAAATAATACAACAACAACAACAACAACAATCGCAATACTTTGTGGCAGTAAAATCCATTATCTTCGGATATGTCCCCTTGAGCGTTACGTTAATATTTGAACTTTTCCAGAAAAATAAAATAAGATTTCCAGAATGCACCTTCAAGTTATTCACTTCGGTTTAAGTTATTTCACAATTACGGTTTCCACTGAATTTAATAATTTAATAAATTTAAATGATTTTATCAATCTTAATTAACAACAAATTATATCTCCTGGGACGAGTGATTTTCTTTTACAAGTCGCTATTCAAATTCTGACGGAATTAATTTTATCTCCCTCTATATTGTTTTTATCACGTTTTGTTATCCTGCAGCTCGAAGAAAATTTTCATCATTTATTTCCAGCATAATATCTTGTTTCATGACATCCCACTGTAAGTTTAATCTAATAATAGCTATTATTAATACTTGGATAGCCCTAATAATATGGTTCATGGTGTGGGTTACTGTAGTCACGCCCTAGTTCGTGAACTATGGGCAACGGTTGAGTGGCCTAGTATGTGGTTCTGAGAGTCGGTACACTAGTTGCTATGGAATGGGAGTGGGCTTCTCGGACATATTCTGAGTCATGGTCTTTCTTGTGTTCAGGCGGCTAGGACTATACAGTCCACCGGTGGTCCATAACCCGTTAGAGGAGAGATCCTCACTTGGACTATGTCCTAGTAGGGTAACATCCTGCTTCATGAATTTACTGAGCTCAGAACATTTTAAGCAAGCCTCAGACCTATGGGAATAACGGAGTTCCACTCCCCTTTGACAGGCGAGGGACTCCTTGGAAACAACTTGGCGAACGAAATGGAATTCGAATGGGACCTATCAATATTAATGGGACTTATAGAAGAAAGAAAGTAGAACTTGCTGAGTCAGCAAAGAGGATCCATCCTAAATGTGCATGGAGTAAGTGATTTTGGGGTAAGGGGAGATAACGAGGAAGAGATAGGAAATTATAAAGTGTACTCTACGGGTGTTAGAAAGGGAAGGGCGGAGTATGGGGTAGGGCTGTTTATCAGGAATACAACTGCACGCAACATAATTTCTGTTAGGCACGTAAATAAGCGAATGGTGTGGGGTAGATTTGGCAGTTGGAGGAATTAGGACGAGAATTGTCTCAGTGTAGTCATCGTGTGAGGGTGCAGATGAGGATGAAGTTGACAAGTTTCATGAAGCATTGAGTGACATCGTGGTCAGGGTCAACAACAAGGAAAGGAGAGTGCAAATGGACGATTTCAATGCGAGAGTTGGAAATAGAACTGAAGGATACGAAAGGATGTTTGGTAAATGTGGGGAATATATGGGAGCTAATAGGAATAGGAAGCGGTTGCTGGACTTCTGTGCTAGTATGGGTTTAGCAGTTACGAATATATTCTTCAAGCATAAAGTTGTTCACCGCTACACATGGAAGGCTAGGTGTACCAAATCAATAACGGATTATATCTTAACCGACTTTGAATTCAGGAAATCTGTTAGGGATGTACGAGTTTTCCGGGGATTTTCGATGATACAGACCACTATCTGACCTGTAGTGAACTAAATATCTCTAGGCCTGGGATAGAGAAAGTCAAATCTGTCTGCAAACGGATAAGTGTAGAAAATCTGCAGGACGAAGAAATTAGACAGAAGTACATGGATATGATTTGTGAGAAGTTTCGAACAGTAGACAGTAAGCAGGTACAAGATATACAAAGAGAATGTGTGTGGCATACAGGGATGCTGTAGTAGAAACAGCAAGAGAATGCCTAGGAACAACTGTGTGTAAAGATAGGAAAAAGCGAACATCTTGGTGTAATGATAAAGCGAGAGCAGCTTGTAAACGTAAAAAGAAGGCTGAACAGAAATGTCTCCAAACAAGGGCCGAGCCAGACCGGGAATTGTACGTAGAAGGAAGAAACAGAGCGAAACAAATAGTTGTTGAATCGAAAAAGAAGTCTTGGAAAGATTTTGGTAATAACATGGAAAGGCTAGGTCAAGCAGCAGGGAAACCTTTCTGGACAGTAATAAGGAATTTTTAGGAAAGGAGGGGGAAAGGAAATGAAGAGTGTTTTGAGTAATTCAGGTGTTCTCATGGTAGATCACAGGGAATCACTGGAGAGGTGGAGGGAATATTTTGAACATCTTCTCAACGCAAAAGGAAATCTTCCTGCTGGTGTTGTGAACAGCAAAGCTCATGGAGAGGAGGAAAATTATGTTGATGAAATTACACTTGAGGAAGTGGAAAGGATGATAAATAAACTCCATTGTCATTAAGCAGCATGAATAGATTATATTAGACCTGAAATGGCGCAGTATAGTGGGAGGGCAGGGATGAGATGGCTTCATCTATATATATAAAATAACTTGTCCTGACTGACTGACTGACTGACTGACTGACTGACTGATTCATCATCGCCGAGCCAAAACTACTGGACATAAAGAAATGAAATTTTGGGCATAGATTCATATTAAGATGTAGGTGCTTGCTAAGAAAGGATTTTTGGATATTCCTTCGCTAAGGGGGTGAAAAAGGGGTTGGAATTATAAAATGAGTGTATCTATATCTCAAAACTTTGAAAGTTTACAGATGTAAAAATTGGTATTTAGAATCTCCTTTAAAAATAAGGAAATACGTATTTTTTTGTTTTCAGAAAAACCCAATAGGAGGGGTGAAAAACGGTAAAAAGGGGGTTGAATGCCTTTAATCAGAATACCGGTACTTATATCTCAGAAACTGAAGATATTACAGACCTGAAAATTGGTACTTTTGATCTCTTTTAAAAACAAAGAAACACGTATTTTTTGTTTTTGAAAAATCCAATTAATGGGAGGGTGAAAAGGGGGGTGAATTTTTAAAAACAGTGCATCTATATCTCAAAACTTTTAAAGTTTACAGATGTAAAAATAGGTATTTAGAATCTTCATTAAAAATAAAGAAACACGTATTTTTTGTTTTCGGAAAATCCCAATAGGAGGGGTGAAAAGGGGTGAAAATGGATTGAATGCCTTTAATGAGGATACTTATATCTCAGAAACTGAAGATATTACAGACCTGAAAATTGGTACCTTTGATCTCTTTTAAAAATAAAGAAACACGCATTTTTTGTTTTTGGAAAATACAAATAATGGGGGTGAAAAGGGGGGTGAATTTTTAAAATGAGTGTATCTATATCTCAAAACGTTTAAAGTTTACAGATGTAAAATATGGTATTTAGAATCTCCTTTAAAAATAAAGAAACACCTTTTTTTTTTGTTTTCGGAAAATCCCTATAGGAAGGGTGGAAAAGGGTGAAAAAGAGGTTGAATGCCTTTAACGAGGCTACTTATATTTCAGAACCTGAAGATATTACAGACCTGAAAATTGGTATTGGGGATCCACTTAAAAAATAAGGAAACACGTATATTTTCGTTTTTGAAAAATCCGGATAATGGGGGGTGAAAAGGGGGGTGAATTTTTAAAATGAATGTGTCTATATCTTAAAACTTTAAAAGTTTACAGATGTAAAAATTGGTATTTAAAATCACCTTTAAAAGTAAAGGAATAAGTATTATTTCGTTTTCTGTAAATCCCAATAGGAGGGGTGTAAGAGGGTGAATAATGGGTTGAATGCCTTTAATGAGGATACATATATCTCAGAAACTGAATATATTACAGAACTATAAATTTGTATATGGGATCTCCTTAAAAAGTAAAGAAACGCGTATTCTCGGAAAATCCAATGAAATGGGGGGGGGAAGAATTCTAAAATTAATTGACTTAATTGTATGAGAATACATACATCTAATAAAAACTAAAGTTGTTACGGACGTGAAAATTGGTATTTTGATCTCCTTTAAAAACAAAGAAATACGCGTTTTGTGGGGGAAACCATCTTGGGGGGCGGGAGTGGAAAGGAGTTGAATTCCTTTCATGAGGACACATAAATCAAAAACTGAAGAAGTTAGAGTCGTGATAATTGCTATTTAGAAGATCCTTTACTATTAAAGAAACAAGTATTTTTTGCCGGAGGGGGGGGGGAGAAGTGTGAAAGGAAGTAAAAAAAGCGAATTATTTTTATGGGGATACTTATATCTCAAAATTCAAGGTAATAGACGTGAACATTGGGGTTTGGAATCTCCTTTAAACATAAAGAAACACTCCTTCTTTTAATTTTTTTTTGGGGGGGTAAATAAACTTAACGGCTGTGGGGTGTAAAAGGAGGTGAGACCAATTGATTTTGCTGTTCATAATGTACTTATAAGGAGCCTCCGTTTCTCAGGCGGCAGCGCGCCGGCCTCTCACAGCTGGGTTCCGTGGTTCAAATCCCGGTCACTCCATGTGACATTCGTGCTGGACAAAACGGAGTCGGGACAGGTTTTTCTCGGGATACTTCGCTTTTCCCTGTCATCATTCATTCCAGCAACACAGTCCAATATTTCATTTCATTTGTCATTCATCGATCATTGCCCCCAGAGGAATGCTTCGGCAGCCGGCACAATTCCTACTTTCGCCGCTAGATTGGGCTTTATTCATTCCATTCCTGACCCTGTCGAATGACTGGAAACAGGCTGTATATTTTCGATGTACTTATTCTGATCATAAACCGATCTTTTTAATCTTTACTGAGTTCGTTTTCAACAGCCAACTTTTTCTTCGGAGAACGTTCTTATATTACAGTAGATTCTCCTGGCATATGAATAAAAATTTAAACACATTTGAAATAAACGATAGGAATGAGATTGACCGTCCAATTGTTCACCTCTATAATAAGGTCAATAATGCACGGAAGTATGTCATTCGTATCGCCAGAAATCCCGCACACTTGCCTACGCGCGACATTGGTGCTGGTCACATTCTCAACAATAACAATGGCAGCAGATGTAATTTACCGCCAAGTAGCGGTCTTGCATCTTGCTGTGGAGTCCAGAACATCTATAATAATAATAATAATAATAATAATAATAATAATAATAATAATAATAATAATAATAATAATAATAATGTTCTGGACCGTCGTCAAATGTGCGGACCGCGGTGGAAACGGGTCCTGGACGGGTAATAACTAAGAATGCAGTCTGGCCGCGGGTTTAGTACCGCCAAGGCACCCAAGACGACACCACGCCGGATCTCCTGAAGGATTTGTTCCATATTAAAAATGCTTATAAGAAAAGATGGCAAAGATTTAGGGACCCAACTGACAGGGTGGAATACCTGGACCTAGCCCGAGAAGTACGAAATCGATTGCTGGAAATAAAGATTGAAAAATGGGAGGAAACTTGCCATAATCTATTAGAAAACGAGTCAGATTGCGAATTTTGGCGGATTCTCGCAGAAAACGATTCAGATTGCGAATTTCTGCTGATTATATATCTAAAACAACATTCAATTATAAATTTCAGTATAATACCGTAGCGAAGCACGGGTATCTTGCTAGTCTATATACATAAAGTAGCTTGTCCTGACTGACTGACTGACTGACTGACTGATTCATCATCGCCGAGCCAAAACTACTGGCCATAATGAAATGACATTTTAGGGATACATTCATATTAAGATGTAGGTGCTTGCTAAGAGAGGATTTTTGGATATTCCGTCGCTAAGGGGGTGAAAAGGGGGGGTGAAATTTTAAAATGAGTGAATCTATATCTCAAAACTTTAAAAGTTTACAAATGTAAAAATTGGTATTTAGAATCTTCTTTAAAAATAAGGAAACACGTATTTTTTGTTTTCAGAAAATCCCAATAGGAGGGGTGAAAAAGGGTGAAAAAGGGGTTGAATGACTTTAATCAGGATACCGGTACTTATATCTCAGAAACTGAAGGTATTACAGACCTGAAAATTGGTACTTTTGATCTATTTTAAAAATAAAGAAACACGTATTTTTTTGTTTTTGGAAAATCCGATTAATGGGAGTGTAAAAAGGGGGTGAATTTTTAAAATCAGTGTATCTATATCTCAGAACTTTGAAAGTTTACAGATGTAAAAATTGGTACTTAAAATCTTCATTAAAAATAAAGAAACAAGTATTTTTTTGTTTTCGGAAAATTCCAATAGGAAAGATGGAAAGGGGTGAAAAATGGGTTGACTGCATTTAATGAGGATAACGATATCTCAGAAACTGAATACATTATAGACCTGAAAATCGGTGTTTTGGATCTCCTTTAAAAATAAAGAAATACGTATTTTTTGTTTTTGGAAAATCCAATTAATGGGGGGGGGGGGTGAGGGGGGTGAATTTTTAAAATGAGTGTATCTATATCACAAAACTTTTAAAGTTTATAGATGTAAAAAATCAGTATTTAGAATCTCCTTTAAAAATAAAGAAACACGTATACTTTTGTTTTCGGAAAATCCCAATAAGAAGGGTGGAAAAGTGTGAAAATGTGTTGAATGCCTTTAATGAGGCTAATTATATCTCAGAAACTGAAGATATTACAGAACTGAAAATTTGTATATGGGATCTCCTTTAAAAAAAAGAAACACGTACTTTTTGTTTTTTGGAAAATCCAATTAATGGCGGTTAAACAGGAGTGACATATTTGGGTGAATTTTTTGAAAGACAGTATCTGCAGAATATCTGAGAAACGTAGAATGTTACAGACGTAAAAAGTGTCATTTGGAATCCCCTGTAAATGTAAAGAAACATAGGCGATTTGTTTTTGGAAACTCCTCTTAAGGGGAACTAAAAAGGGGGTTAAATTTTAAAATGAGAATTTATACAGTATATCTCAAGAAACTTAACATGTGACAGAAGTGAAAAATGGTATTTTTAACTCTATAAAAATAAGGAAACGTGTATTTTTAGTTTTCGGATATAGTACTTGGGTGGAGGGGGGGGGGTAAAAGTGACTGAAAATGGTGTTGAATTATTTTAATTAGGCTACTGTTATCTCAAAAATGAAGATGTTACAGACGTGAAATTTGATATTTGGAATCTGCTTTAAAAGTAAAGAAGCACGAATTCTCGGAAAATCCAATGAATGGGGAGGGGGGGAGGTGAAAGGATTGAAAAATTAATTGACTTAATTGTATGAGAATACTTACACCTAATAAAAACTAAAGTTGTTAGGGCCTACAGATATGAAAATTGGTATTTGGAACTCATTTAAAGACAATGAAAAGCCCGTTTTGTGGGAGGGAGGGGATCATCTTGGGAGGCGTGAGTGAAAAGGAGTTGAATTCCTTTCATGAGGACACATAAATCGAAAACTGAAGAAGTTACAGTCGTGATAATTGGTATTTAGAAGATCCTTTACTATTAAAGAAACAAGTATTTTTGCCGGAAAATTCACTTGAGGGTGGGGGGGGGAGGAGTATGAAAGTGAAAAAAAGTGAATTATTTTAATCTGAAAACTGAAGGTAATAGACGTAAACAATGGTGTTTAGAATCTCCTTTAAACATAAAGAAACACGCCTTCTTTTAGTTTTTTTGGGGGGGGGTAAATAAAATTAACGGCGGTGGGGTGTAAAAGGAGTTGAGACCAATTGATTTTACTGTTCATAATGTATTTATAAGGAGCCTCCGTTGCTCAGGCGGCAGCGCGGCGGCCTCTCACAGCTGAGTTCCGTGGTTCAAATCCCGGTCTCTCCATGTGACATTCGTGCTGGACAAAATGGAGGTAGGACAGGTTTTTCTCCGTATACTCAGGTTTTCCCTGTCATCATTCATTCCAGCAACACTGTCCAATATAATTTCATTTCATTTGTCATCCATTAATCATTGCTCCAGAGGAGTGCGACAGGTTTCGGCTGCCGGCACAATTCCTATTGTCGCCGCTAGATGGGGGCTTTATTCATTCCATTCCTGACCCTGTCGAATGACTTGAAACAGGCTGTAGATTTTCGATGTACTTATTCTGATCATAAACCGATCATTTTTAATCTTTCCTGAGTTCGTTTTCAAGAGCCATCTTTCCATTCGGAGAACGTTCTTAGATTACACTACCTTCTCCTGGCATATAAATAAAAAATTAAACACATTTGAAATAAACGATAGGAATGAGATTGACCGTCCAGTTTTTCACCTCCATAATAAGGTCAATAATGCACGGATGTATGGCATTCGTATGGCCAGAAATCCCCCACACTTGCCTACGCGCGACAATGGTGCTGGTCACATTCTCAACAATGACAATGGCAGCATTTGTAATTTACCGCCAAGTAGCGGTCTTGCATCTTGCTGTTGGGTCCAGAACATCAATAATAATAATAATAATAATAATAATAATAATAATAATAATAATAATAATAATAATAATAATAGTAATAATAATGTTCTGGACCGTCGTCAAATGTGCGGACCGCGCTTGAAACGAGTCCTGGACGGGTAGTGACTAATAATGCAGTCCGGCTGCGGGTTCAGAACCGCCAAGGCACCCAAGACGACACCACGCCGGATCTCGGGTGGAATACTTGGACCTAGCCCGGGAAGTACGTAATCGGTTGCTGGAAGGAAAGATTGAAAAATGGAGGGAGACTTGCCGTAATCTATTAGAAAACGAGTCAGATCGCGCATTTCGGCGGATTATATATATAAAACAATAAGCATTCAATTATAAATTTCAGTATAATACCGTAGCGAAGCACGGGTACCTTGCTAGTAGAATAATAAAATTAGCACGGAGTGTTGGTATGGTGCCTTTAGATTGGACAAAAGCAGTAATTGCACTTGTCTATAAGCAAGGGAACATGAAGGATTGCAACAGCTATCGCGTAATCTCATTGATTAGTGTACCAGGCAAAGTATTCACTGGCATCATGGATGGGAGGGTGCGATCAGTTGTTGAGAGGAAGTTGAATGAAAACCAGTTTGGTTTCAGATCACAGAGGGGCTGTCAGTATCAGATTTTCAGTATGCGGCAGGTAATTGAAAAATGCTACGGGAGGAATAAGCTGTTGAGAATATATTTCGTAGATCTAGAGAAAGCATATGACTGGGTACCGAGAGAAAAGATGTTCGCCATACTTGGGGTCTATGGAATTAAATGTAGATTATGAAAATCAATCAAAGGCATTTATCTTGACGATTAGACTTCAGTGAGAATTGATGGTAGAATGAGTTCTTGATTTAGGGTACTTACAGGGGTTATACAAGGCTGTAATCTTTCACCTTTGCTGTTCGTAGTTTACATGGATCATCTGCTGAAAGGTATAGAATGGCAGAGAGGGATTCAGTCAGGTGGAAATGTAGTAAGCAGTCTGGCCTATGCTGACGACTTGGTCTTAATGGCAGATTGTGCCGAAGCCTGCGGTCTAATCTCTTGCAACTTAAAAATAGGTGCAATTAGTATGGTAAGAAAATTAGCCTTTCGCAGACTGAAGTGATGTCAGTAGGTAAGAAATTCAACAGACTTGAATGTCAGATTGGTGATACAAAGCTAGAATAGGTCGATAATTTCAAGTATTTATATTGTGTGTTCTCCCAGAATGGTAATATATTAAGTGAGTTGGAATCAAGGTGTAGTAAAGCTAATGCAGTGAGCTCGCATTTGTGATCAGCAGTATTCTGTAAGAGCAAGTCAGCTCCAAGAAGAATCTATCTTTACATCAGTCTGTTTTCAGAACAACTTTGCTTTATGGGAGCGAAATCTGGGTGGTTTCAGGATATTTTATACGTAAGTTCGAAGTAACAGACATGAAAGTAGCGAGAATGATTGCTGGTACATCAGGTGGGAAAAATGGCAGGAGGGTACTCGGAATGAGGAGATGAAGGCCATTTTAGCAATGAACTCGATGGATGAAGCAGTACGCATAAGCCGGTTTCAGTGTTGGGGTCATGTGAGGCGAATAGAAGAGGATAGGTTACCTAGGAGAATAATGGATTCCGTTATGGAGGGTAAGAGAAGTAGAGGGAGACCAAGACGACGATGATGAGACTCAGTTTCTGTTGATTTAAATGTAAGAAGTATAGAACTATATGAGGCCACAGCATTAGTTGCAAATAGGGAATTGTGGCGACGTTTAGTAAATTCACAGCGGCTTGCAGACTGAACGCTGAAAGGCATAACAGTGTATAACGATAATGTATGTATGGATGTATCCTAATAATTAAGTACAAAACATAAATCTGCATAAGTAACTCGCCGTAAAATATAAGAAAATTACTGTGTCACATCCCACCATTACATTTTTCATAAAGCATTGTGCACCCCTCAAAATAAATCAATCACTACTACCATAAATCTATCTGGACACCCTGAAATTGGCTGACTTCGCTCATTATAGTCTAACTTCGTGGTTTCAAATATACATTCAGATCTCGGTTAAACGAATTACTATTATCTAATAACTTGCACGTTAATCCCGGATGAAAATGTCAACTAGTTCTCGCACATTACGAGCTCTATTCTAAAGAATGCAATCTCATTTTCAACATGTAACAAGCAGCACATATACCGCTACCTTCGAGCTGCACCCTCGATCATCTGATCGCATCGGAAACAAGCAACCCTCCTTGTCAGCTTTGATATAAAACACCTGTCCTATATTCACACTTAACTGGTCTCACAAGAATGATATCTTCGACTTCACAAATCTATATTCTATATTTAATATTATAAAAGGAAGTGTTTGTCTGTCTGTGTGTGTGTCTGTGCGCGATGCCCAGCAAAATCTACAGCACGTAGAGATCTGAAATTTTGAACATAGGTAGATGGAAAGGGGTCCGAATGTACCTCGAAGCCGGAATTTTCATTTTCGCTTTCGTTGGTGAGTTATGAACGAAAAACCATCGGAAAACGTGCATTGGGATATGACAATCCAACGTGCTGTCACCAAGATTAAATGCATAGAGTCGCTGTCGCTAGGCAACGTACATAAGATAGGTAGAGAACACAATATTCATGAAGCCATTTTACGTCCAGGACGTAGGAAGCTGTTTTTGGTCTTATATGGTGTGAGGGCATATGATGGTGTTGATGATGATTCGTCCGTCGGATCGGGAAGTTAAGTCTTGAGCTATTCGAGAGGAGTGGCATATGTGCCGGCGCCGGGTTTCATCCTCTTCATTTTTGTTATCATATATCATGTCATTC
This sequence comes from Anabrus simplex, assembly GCF_040414725.1. Lineage (NCBI taxonomy): Eukaryota > Metazoa > Arthropoda > Insecta > Orthoptera > Tettigoniidae > Anabrus > Anabrus simplex. The sequence goes on along the minus strand of NC_090265.1, from coordinate 1,596,136,883 downwards.
ATTTCTTTCGACAAGCAACTTTTACAAGAATTACCCGATGTTCTACACAGTTACAAGTCTATCGACTACACGGCAGAGCTTCGAAAGACTTGGAGTCACCTGGAGTACCCTCGAACATCTTAGAGCGGACGATTGTGGCACCAATTATCCTTCTTAAGAATAAGAATCCTGCCCTCTGCAATGAACACGACTCTGAAACTAATGACTAATATTATTGAAGCCATTCTCATGATTAGGCATGCCGCGAGCGAGGTAATATTCATTCCTCGGATTCGAATAATTTCTTCGGATATACAGTTTAAGTTTAGATCTCTGCAGTGTTCAAAATAAAATTCTTCTTACTATATGTATAAAATTGGATGTATGCATGTATGTGTGTGTGTAAATGACACATCTCCTCCTAAACCACTGGAGCTATTTCATCCAAACTTGGTACACTTATAACTTACTATCTGGAGACGAGCATTGTGAGGGTAAGCCATCCGTAGCTCCCTTAGTGGTGGGGGGTCAGGGGGGAGCAAGTTACAAAAATAATCGAAAAAGTGCCTAATCCACCGTTTTCGGGGTCGCTGAGATGAACAGTGACACTCCCCATTTTTCAAATGTCAAAGTTCAGCTCCCTTTCGCATGGGGGGCGAGGGGGGGAGTGATATATAACATTAAACGAAAATAATGTCGAATACATAGTTTCCGGGGGTCGCCGAAGTGAATTGTATACTCTGGATTTTTAGTATCAGGAGACAAACAACGTGGGGGTAAGAAAGCCCAGGGACCCTTAGGAGCGGGGGGGGGGCGAGGGGGCTGAGATATAAAAATAATCGAAAATAGTGTCGAATCCATACTTTTCGGGGTCGCTGAGATGAACAGTGACACTCCGGAATTTTTTAAAGTCCAAGTTCAGCCCCCTTCGTGATGGAGGGCGATGGGAGAGTGATATATAGAAATAATAATGATATATAGAAATAATAGTGCCGAATACATAGTCGCTGAGGTGAATAGTGACACTCCAAATTTTTAGTATCAGGAGACAATCCACATGGGGGTAAAACACCCCAGGAACCCTTAGGGGCGGGGGGGGGGGCAGGGTGACTCAGATATACAAATCATCGAAAGTAGTGTCGAATCCACACTTTTCGGGGTCGCTGAGATGAATAGTAACATTCCGATTTTTTAAAACTCAAAGTTTAGCCCCCTTTAGGGTGGGGGAAGGGGGAGTGAGATATAATAGTAATAGAATATACTGCCGAATCCGTAGTTTTCCGGGTCGCTTAGATGAATAGTAACATTCCGGATGTTTAAAGTCTAACTTCAGCCCCCTTGGGCATAGGGCGTGAGAAAGGGCGAAAAAATAAATTGTCAGAAATGACCGAGATAATGGACGTGTGTATGTTCCAGTATGACTTTCAAGTATGACTTACTACCTGGAAAACGTACTGTGGGTGTAAGACGCCCCTAGAACCACTAGGGAAGCAGGTAAAATATTATCCACCCTAATAAATGGCTGTTTGGCGCGATCTATATAGATAAATTAAGGCATAAAAATGAAAACAGACGTAAATTAGTGAGACCATTCTAGGCATCTTAGAAATTTAAAACTTGGTACCAGACAACCTGATGACTTCAGGATCCCTAGAAAAATCTCAAATTCTCATAATACTCTGAGGGGTACATGCTGGGAAATTCAAACCTGCATAAGAACACAATCGGTGATATTTATCCAGAATCTACAGGTTTTATGGGCTTAAACGTTTACTTAAAGTCCTGATTTTTAACCCATTCCCCCATATCAAGATCGCAGCACAATCTCCCAGACAAGTTAGAAAAAGAAATTGTGCAAAATTATACCTTTTAGCATGTAACCGACGGAAAATTTACGAGATGTTTAAAAATTTTATTTTTTACCTCCGAAAAATATCGAAATATGGAGGCAATTTTAATGACGGTGCAGTCCTTCCTTTCGATGTATTTCGTGGCTAAACGGTAAGTCGTATCACAAAACGGATGGCACAATCTCCGGACAATTTGGAGTGATCTACAACTTCGGTCCTATGACCGTTTGTCGTATCTCTATCCATTATACATTAAATTTTTCTTTATTTCTGGATTTACCTAAATTTTGCACTTTGTACACGTACAATTGATGGTTTGATTCACTTATAGGAAAGATGGGATCATCAAATTCTGCACGAATATTGGCCCATCCAGTAGCCATATGTGAGCCAAATTCTATGTTTGAAGCTGTCGCATAAATATCTGAAAAGTAATGCACTGTGTGAAAATCTTACACAAATTTCACCCTATTCAACGTTTCTAAAACATAATGAATTGTGGTAAACAAGTGCACCTGTCGTTATCATCACAACTCCACAACTCGCACTTTATATTGTAAACATCGTCTGCTGACCTCCCTATGCATTTTCTCGGATAACGCCAATTTACATGCAATTTAAAAATTATTTTTAACTTCATGTACAGTAATTTACTTCGATATCCGTATACAATCTGAAAAACCGTAGCGAAGCACGGGTACAATTGCTAGTAGAATTATAAATACAACATTCTTGACCCAAACAGATATGCACACAGATTTGCTTTTTTGATGTCATTCAATAATTATACAGGTCGCAAATTAACACTTACGTGGATTCTCTCACACTTTCCATCCCAAACATTATACAAATATCTTCCTCGGCTCACGCAGAAGTCCCGGGTTCATTTACAGGCTTCCAATCACCTGATTCTCAAACACTACCTCAATTCATACGACAAATCTCACTGACAAAAGAATGGAATAATAATCCCTATAATCTACGATGCATAATTACGCGCTAATACTTTAATAATGAACAACTTCTCATAACATGATCTCGTATATTTAAAAACTGGATTTTCACAAAAATGACTGACAAATTTTACTGTTACTTATTGTCAATCAGACACAGTTTCAAAAAAAATCAAATCAAAATCTCTTTATTTGCAAATGAGGTGTCTACCTCGGTGGCAAATGCTACACTAAAATACATTATTGTCAAGCACTAAATTTTAAATTAACAAGAGAAGAAGGAGATTTTCCTATAATACAATATTACACAATTTCTACTAACATTTTTTTCTATTAAACATACAGCTCATCCTTAATAAATTTATATTGTTTACAAAATTCTATTTATAATATCTCCTGTACTTATAAACATAGTCATCTCATATACAGTATGTGGAATTACTTCAAATAATACTATACAACTGGTATAAGATTAAAATTTACATTGCTTTATTTATTTATTTATTTATTTATTTATTTTTTTTACCCATTTTGGAACCTAAGTAGAATAACGACCTGCTGCGTCTTAACCAGAGCCCCTTTTGCCACCACATTTCAGAGTTCCTGAAGGGCCTTCACAGCTACGGTAACGGTCCAAGGGCCCTCGGAGTCCCCACTGTACCTCAACACTACAGGCAGTCCCCTACTTCTGCTGTCCAAACTCCATAGACCAGGGGATGGAATTAATTTATTCACACACATTTATTTACAATAACCTTCACTGGTCGAATGCCCTCTAACATTTCATTTATTTTCCCAGTTGCTGTTTATTCTCTTCTTGAATATCTGTACAGATTTTGGAAAAGGATCAAACACTACCCCTGGTAAACTGTTCCACTCCTTCACGCCCTTCCCAATGAATGGAAATTTACCCCAATCGCTTCCGCTAAATTTCCTTTTAATTTTATACCTGTGGTCAGTTCTGCCGATATAATTATTTTCAAACTGAAGCCTCTCACGGATTTTTCCCCATGCTTCATCTCCCCTATAGGCTCTATATAATCCTATAAGTCTAGTTTTCTCCCTTCTGTTACTTACAGTTTCCCACCCAAGTTCCTCTAACATAGTATAAACGGACATAGAATAGCATTACTCTTCGTGACAGATATTCACCGATCTGCATTACTCAACAGGACAGCGCACTTACCCCCGATTGAAACTGGGTAACCACGGATATCTTGCGCCACCTCCATCAATTCAAACAGAAAAAATTTACGTCAGATAAAAACATCTTATCTTGACACTACAAAATACAGGCAATAAATTCACAGAAATGACGATCTACTTTGGACGTGGTTTAACATTGTAACCCTCATTATTGACTATATACAGCACCTTAATTGGCATTCGTAATAATTTATAAAATTTATCCAAGCCGAAAAATAAAACAAATGACCTTTCGTCATATTCCTGACATTCACGAAACGAAAGGGTGTCGAAACTGCGTCATAAATACCCATTACAAGTACATGTAATTTTGATATCATAAAACAAGATATAATAGGCGTTGAGGTGGCATTCCACCTACCTTAACTGCACATCAGCTTCCATTTTTGGCTCACCAGCAACCCTCTGGCGTTTATTAGCCATTTTAATATGTCTGGCTTCACATTTGGTTTTATTCATGTTTCCTTCCTGAAGAAAACGTAAAAAAGGAACGCCCTTCACTCGGTATCTTGGCAGATCGAACCCGAATGATTGGATTTGTTGCCCACACACGAAATACCTTTCTTGACAACACAATAATTATATTTTCACCAATATTACTTCGGTATCTTGACCGTCTTTACATCAGATTAATTTTGTGATAAACAACTACCTCCGCATGCAGTCAACACCCCAGCCACATCGGCCAAAATCTCTATTTTCTGGACTTACTCTATTTCTCGACGATCGATTGACTCAAAAGTAAAACCCTCTTTTGAGAGCTTCAGCGATACAAGGTAGGTGATTTCAAGATGGCGTCCCCTTCTATTTATAGATTCGGTCCCCCCTCTCAGACATTTTCTCTTGCAACCAAAAAATGGTGTACTTTTTCTGAATTTGTGGAAATGTATTTAGAACAGTTTTTGCTGTAACCAAGTACTTGCCAACATGCTAGTGACATTGTTCATGATCATTTAAAATAATCTCGTACCAAATTACCTGGTTAATTGACCTCATTTGATAGTCACTATAGTCTGACGACTCAGCGTGGGTAAATATGTAATATGTGTATAATATATGTAATATCCACAGAAATGGCTTGTCAATCTCAAATCTGTCTTACTAAAGACCAATTGACTTACAAATAATTACAGGACACTCATTATACTACGTTCTTTGTTAACTCGTTTATTTAATATACTTATTGAACCAAAATTTCTTCTGTATCCATCCACCTTCGACACGTGCGGTTGACGTCACATCTCATAGCGCGGGAAAGAAAGCAGCCACCATCATGCCTCGTGTCGCTCTGCGATATAAATATATATTCAAGCTTCTCATTACGATTCACATGGGGCCTCATGTGGTAACTTTAAGACTCAAAATGCTTGGGAACAAAAGTCATGGATTCAGTATGTATGTATTAATATATGTAAGTATGTATGCATGTATGTATGTATGTATGAATGTATGTATTGTTTCATTCAGCTCTTGTGAAGACAATGGGGTAGGACAGGGCTAGTACTGGGAGGAAATTGACCGAGGGTTTAATTAAGGTACAGCCTAGTGAGAAAGGGAAACCTCGGTAAATCGTCTTGGCGGCTGCCGTCGTTACGGTTCAAACGCAGAGATTCCAGAATATGAGATCAAAACTAAGAGAAGGTGATATAGGAAGATTTAATCACGAATGAAGAGATATTGCACAGAATTGATGGAAGGAGACTCATTTGGTGAAGTTTGATTGGAAGAATGCGTGAATGACGGGACAAACCTCGATACAACTAGGAATTGTTCAGTTACTTTTTGAGGGAGTTGTATGTGGTAAGAATTGTAGCTCATCATAAAATGACAGCTATCCTTTACGAAAAGACACTACTTCGACATCGTTCTTTCGTTTAACTGAAGATGACGTTCTGGTAGCGCTCAAGGGAATGAGAAACGGAAAAGCTTCAGGTGTGAATTGGAATAAACCCAAAAATTCTTACATCTTGTGGAAATAATAAAAGGAAATAGCCGCCTTAGTACTTTTCTAACGATGTAATCACCAGAACTCTTTCTCCAGAGTTCACGTGTTAGAAGATATGGTCTTCCTTAAACAAGGGAGGCCTGCTAAACGCCCTGAAAGTAAGGGGCTAATTAACCTTTTGAGTGCTTGTTACATCAAAGAATCAATCACTAGTGACCTGCACTTTGGGTAGTCGCCCAGGTGGCAGATTCCCTATCTATTGTCTTCCTAGCCATTTTTAAGTGATTTCAAATAAATTGGAAGTTTATTGATCATCTGCCTTGGTAAGTTATTCCAATCCCTAACTCGACTTCCTAAAAACATTTGCCCCAATTTGTCTAATTAATTCCAACTTTATCTTCATATTGTGATCTTTCCTCCTTTTAAAGACACCACTCAAACTTACTGATGTACAGATGTCATTCCACGCTATCTCTCCACTGACAGCTCAAAACATACCACTTAGTCGAGGAACTCGCCTCCTTTCTCCCAAATCGTCCTAGCCCAAACATTTGCACCATTTTTGTAACGCTTTTCTCTAATCAAAAATCACCCAGATCAAGTCGAACTGCTTTTCCTTGGGTTCTTTCCAGCTCTTAAATCAAATAATCCTGGCAAGGTTCCCATACACTGGAACCATACTCTATTTGGTGTCTTACCGGAGACTTTTATGCCCTCCTCTTTACATCCATACTACAACCCCTAAATACCCTCAGAAACATGAGCAGATATCTGTACCCTTTATTTACAATCATATTCATGTGATTATCACAATGAACATCTTTCCTTATATTAAGGCCTAGGTACTTACACTGTTCCCCAAAGGGAACATTCACCCCCATCAACGCAGTAATTAAAGCTGAGAGGACTTTCCATATTTGTGAAACTCACGACCTGACTTTAACCCCGTTTATCATCATACCATTGCCTACTGTCCATGTCACAATATAATCGAGGTAATCTTGCACTTGCTCACAATCTTGTTACTTATTCATTACTCTGTACAGAACAACATCATCTGCAAAAAGCCTTATCTCTAATTCCACTATAACATTATTATTGATACCTATAAGAAAAAATAAAGGTCCTATAAAAATGCCGTGAGGAATTCCCATCTTAATTATTACAGGGACAGACAAATCTTTGCCTACAACAATTTTCTGAGTTAAATTTTCAAGAAACTTAGCCACCCGTTCAGTCAATCTTTGGTCAAGTCCAATTGCAGTCAATTTGCCATTAGTGTCCCATGATCTACCTTATCAAATGCCTTGGATAGTTCAATCGCAATACAGTCCATTTGGCTCCTGAATCCAGGATATCTGCTAAATCTTGCTGTAAGCCTACAAGTTGAGATTCAGTGGAATAACCTTCCCTAAACACAAACTATCTTCTATCCAACAAGTTATTAATTGAGCAAACATGTCGAATATAATCAGAAAGAACGCTTTCCCAATACTTAAATGCAATGCATGGCAAACTGACTGGCCTGTAATTTTTAGTTGTATGTGTATCACCCATTCCTTTAAACACAGGTGCTACCGTTCATTTGTTATAGCTACTTCATGCAAACAATAATCAAATACGTACTTCGGATATGGTAATATATCCCAACGCATTGCCTGTAGTATATCCCCCGAAACCTTATCAATTCCAGCTGCTCTTCTAGTCTTCAACTATTGTATCTAACTGTAAATGTTATTGTTGTCATAGGTAAATTTTAATACTTCTTTAGTAGTAGTCACCTCCTCTACCTGGACATTATCCTTGTAACCAACAATCTTTACATACTGCTGGCTGAATACTTCTGACTTTCGAAGATACTCGTATACACACTCCCCTTGTTCATTAACGATTCCTGAAATATCCTTCTTGGGAACTTTCTCTGCCTTAATACCTACAGATACTCATCCATTTTTCACTAAAATATGTATGACCACCAATTATGCTTGCCATCATGTTATCCTTAGCTGACTTCTTTGCTAGATTCAGTTTCCTGGTAACTTCCGTCAATTTCTCCTTACTTTCACAGTCATTTATAAATCTATTTCTTTCAAACCTGCACCTCCTCCTTAGTCTCCTCACATCTCTGTCAAAATATATTGGACCTTTACCATTGTTTACCACCTTTAAAGACACAAACCTGTTTTCACATTCCTCAAAAATTGCTTTAAACACATCCTAGAGTCTGATTACATTTCAATTTATCGTTCTCCACCGATCATATTTACTTTTAAAAGAATCCCTCTTGACTCTTTTAACAGCCAATTGGTACTGCCAAATAGTCCTGATTTTAATATCTTCCTTTCTTTCATATTTATATTTTACTACCACAAAAACCGAGTCGTGATCTTTAATGCCATTTATTACTTCGGTTTCTCTATAGAGCTCTTCTGGTTTTAGCAGAACTACATCCAGAATATTCTTACCACTAGTTGGTTCCATCACTTTTTGAATCACATGCCCTTCCCATATTAATTTATTTGGCATTTCCTGTCGTTCGCATTACCCTCTAAATTGACATTTGGTAAAATGAGTTCATCCGCTACAATCACGTTCCTTTCCTTGTCGTTTCTCACGTAGCTGATTATCTCATTAAGTAATTTTAAATAAGCGTCTGCACAACGCTTTCCCGGTCTGTACACTCCAAAGACATCTAATTGCCTATTTTATTTAGAGATGAGCTTTACGCCTAGAATTTCATGTTTGTCATCTTTAACTTTTCCGTAGCTTCCAAATTCGTCTTTCACCAGAATTAATAATCCCCTCCTACCATTCCAATCCTATCTCTAGAATACACACTCTAGTTACGTGAGAACATTTCTACATCCATTATATCATTTCTCAGCCATGATTCAACTTCTATTACAATACATGATGATAATATATCTGTTAAATTGCTTAATAATATTCCTTTCTTTACGTCAAAAGTACAACACTAACATCTTTATGTCATCCCTACTTGATTTTCTGTTCCCTGGTCCCTTATTACCGCTTCCTAGGCTACCCGTTTCTTTGAATGTCCCTCCCTATAACCCTTCTAAACAAATTTCCTAATTTATATGTACCACTGCAGTTTAAGTGAAGGCCATATGAGCGCAGATCCCTATCTCCTACCCACTCATTAGGATCTAGAAAACTCACTCCCAGTTTCTCACATACCCACTCCATAGCCTCATTTAAATCCCCAATCACGTTCTAGTCGGTATCCTTCTTACACAATATTCCACTGATAACAATCCCCGCTTCCTTAAACTGCACCCGTGCTGGATTTGCCAGGTCCAACACATCTCCAACTATGTTGGTACTTATATCTGATTGTCTTACGTATCTAGTACCAACGTGAAACACTACCACCTTCTCCTATCCCTCCTCCGTCTCTTCTACTTTCCTCAACATTTGCCTTATCATTTTTCATGGATAACAATTTACCCTGGTACCCTTTCCTCCACACACTTTCCCCACATGTCTAAGGATGACCAGAGCCCATGACCAGAGCCTTAAACCTACCCACCTCATTTAATCCCCTCCCCTCCTGGTCCGTCCTATCTTTTCTGACAGCTGATAAAGCTACTTTCTCCTCCCTTTTCTCCATCATATGACCCTGTTCCACCTGTCTTTTTCTATTCACTACTCCAGATTTCCTTTTCTTACCTTTTCTCTTCCTCCTACTTCCACACTTCTGAGCAACAGTTCCCTGTTCCTGATCTTCCCTCCGTTGTTCTACCTCCAGTGACTCATACCGATTTCTCACAGACACCTGCCCTTAGTTCTGGTCCTGAATGGAGCCCTTAGCCTGCAATTTCCTTCCCCTTACAACATTAGTCCACCTGTCCTCTACAAATCCCCCCTTTCCTGCCATCCCTCCTTTACACCTAGTGTACCCTGTACATAGTTTGAGAAAAGCCTACTTTCCTTCCTCTCTTCTGACAGAATCCTAAGTATCTCCCTCAAACAATCCAACGCCTTCCTCATACCCCTAAATGCCTGGCCACACCCACAGTTCCTAAAATTGCACTCCCTAGCCATTCTTTACCGAGTAATGAAAAGAAAGGGAAAATAATATAACTTATTCTGTGGAAAATAAAATTGAAAGGAAAGAATCATTGTCTAGGATAGTTCACAAAAATCACACGACAATAATGTAATTAATGAAGACTACTACTACACTACAATACTACTCAGTTGTACAATTTTTTTATTCCTACAACATCCTAACAGGATGAAAATTTCTGTTAATTACTAGAAACAGACAGTAATACACAAGAATTGCACAATTCTAAACTTCAGTTAAGTCCACCCTAATTACTACAACATAATTCTGATAGAAGAGTTACTACAGATACCACAGATACTATACTACACAAATGCCTCACAGTAATTGAATATATACACTATTTTCTAATAAGTTATTATAATACATTACAATAATTTTAAACTATGTTCAAACTACGTTCAGATACTACAATAAAATACAATAGTTTTAAACTACGTTCAGACGTATTCTAATTACAACAAGTTATTACTGAGCACAAACTTACAATTACATTTCGAAATTCACAAGACTACTCAAAATAATAGAATAAACACTCCAATTTATAATGAGTTAGTATAATACACTGAAATAAGTTGTAAACTACGTTCTAACATATCCTAATTACAATAGGTTATGGTGCTAAGCACAAACAAAAATGAACATTCAAATTAGGCCTAATGTTAGATATTCGCAAGAACTACCGGTACTTAAGGATCACGAAAGATGTTAAACACGTAGACGGATTAATATTAGTACTACTTTATCGTACTATTCTGCAAGAGAAATGAAATCTTTCACTTGCACAAAAATACACACAATTGTAACAGGCAAGCTACTCTCTAATATACCGTATCTACACTACAATCCTCAACTGAAATGTGGTTATGTGATTATTACAAATACTGGAATATCAATTCTACCCCTACTCCGCATGACGGAGAATAAAAATGTCCTTAAATGCTGCAAAATATGAGGTGTTTACAATAATATCTCAAACGTATATCTGTCTAAACTACGCCAGGGACTTGAATTGCAGTTATTGGGATGTAGGAACTTGCTTATTAGCTAACCGCTCATAAATACTGAAAGGTCGAGGGTGTAAAATATAAATTACGGATACTTTAATGGCCTACTGAGAACTACAAATGATCGGAATACAAAAATTGGCTCATTTTTATTTAAATTTTCTTGTTACACTACACACTTTGTTCACGACTGTAGCTACCAATGCCAATATTTGAATACGAAGTGCGACAATAATCAAAGACAATACGACTGTTAACTATTTCGCTAGTGAAATACTGTATATTCTGTTGAAATTCTTTCTTTAAACAACATTTAAAATAGTGTCGCGTTATTTAAAGAAGTTTTTACCATCGTGATAGGTGGAACCGTTGAGCTGCTATTTGAAATACCTTGCCAAATACCTGCACTAATAACTATAACCGCTGCGGGAGTTACGACTCTTTTTAACATCCCGTCTTTGTAAGTATTTTCTCAACAAACCCACTGATATTTTAATCATAATATTAAATAGAAGGAGATATTTCTTCTTTCACGCAGTCCTAAATTACAGCTTATAATCTAGCGAACGCCTACGAACTATTCATTGTGAAAATTATAATAAATACCATTAATCGCAGATTGCTACAAACAAACACTGAACACCAATATTCGCCTAACTAAATGTATCACACACACACACACACACACACACACACACACACACATACACAAAATTTACTAAATTTCTACAACTATTAACTACTTTATCACCGAGATAATACAGAGCTCTTGGAACCGTCAACCACACACTAGCGCATCCAACAATGGAAAGTACCAGGATGACTTACACGTAATAGGATTAGTCCTGAAATTTTTAACATCCTTCCAAATGAACTGGTGGGTTTCATACCACATCGAAGTTTTGAAGACCAAATCCTAGCATTGACAGGCGTCGATAAGAGTATGAAGAGTGGAGCTGTGTCATAGACCTAACAGCAGCAAATGATATAGTTTGGAAAGATGGAGTTGTACAGTATATAAGTTCTTTAAACTGTCTGAATCCAAGTTAATGCCTCAGTTGTTAAATAATATGATGTCAATTGGAAAGTATCAGGTAGTAATGGGCAGTAAGTGTAGCAACGAGAAAGTTCTCAATAACGGACTCCCTCAAGATTCTGTGCAATATCATTGTTACACTAACTTGTACGGTACATCGCGGACATACTGGATATCTCCTCCCGTTAGTATGTATATGCTGATGTTTCACAACTTGCTTTTCAACACACATCAGTAGATGAGATAGGTATATAAACGCTGATCTGACCATTTTGAGTGTTTGTTTTAGAAAATGCTATCTGACTCGAAGCACCAGTAATAAAGGATTAGTTTATTTCATCTAAACAATAGGCAGTCAAACACTACTCTAAATTTGTCACTCAGTGGAGCTCTTTTAGCTAGCAACTCTAATCCCAAGTACCTTTGAGTTTCTCTTGATCAACATTTGTCCTTTTGTAAGCATCTAATTGACAGTGCTGCTGAATTGAGAACAAGGACCCACGTTCTTCACAAACTTGCTGGTTCTACATAACGGCCTCTGCTTCCAAGATTCGCCCTTCAGCTACTGCAATGGTTTATGCAGCATCGGAATACAATTCTACGGCATGAATGAACAGCTCACATGTTCGGACGATTGATGTTGTCCTTAATCAAAGCATCCGGGCTGCTCTTGTCATCATCAAATCCACCTTTTTTTCTGGCTGCCTGTACTTAATAACATCGAAACTCCTGGAATAAGGAGGATAAAAATTTGTCTCGAGAGTCTTCAAAGATTAAAATGAACCAGTTTCTAACTGTCTCTGGTCATGTAGTATCTACCTTTTAAATTTGATTATTATTATTATTATTATCGTAAGATTGTAAATTTTAGTATCTCTTAGTGAATATACAATTTGGGTTGGAATGATTTGTTTTCATCTCTACTGCGGGTGTTTTATGAGATTATTGTCCTTATTATTTTCGGTAAATCCGCATTCATTTCAATAATGTACATGTAACGTAAATTGTAACTTCTCGGGTTTTAATCGAGGGTTTTTGGACAGCCCCAGTGTGAGTGGTTCTATTCTATTCTTCCTATTGTTATTGCTTATCTCTTCGTGCCTGGCAGTTACGTAATTGATTATTATTTATTATTATCTTGTCTGCGTTAGCATTAAATTGGGTGTGGCATCGTGAATATAATAATAGTTGTTTCATCTTGAGTGATGTTCGTGTGGTTGACTTGGTCATGTAAATTGAGCTGGCCCATCCTATTATTTTATTTATATCGGGTATTCTATTGATCTCTTGGCCTCCTATTGCTTTTGTGATTTTAATTATGATTTATTTGGGGTAATATTCTCGATTCTGTGCAGTCTTTTGTTGACATAATGGGCTGTATTTGTGTAATAGTTTGGATTCAATATGACGTGTTTGTGGACCAACGTTAATGTGGGTATTGTGGGAATGAACCTCTACTGGGTTCTGCCAAAAGCTCTCGATTTGGCTATACAACTAATATTTCCTTTTTATTTAAATTTTAATTTTATCTAATATATTAATTTCTGTGATGTTTAAAATAGGCTGGTGCACCAGGATATATTTGTGCGATAGAATAGTACTATTTACAACAGAACTAGGTTTATTTATATTTAAATTATTTATTTACTAAATATTAATTATACTCCCTACATATTTTTGTTCCTTGTAAGTTTCTCCTTCTTATTATTTTATCAAAGTTCATTAATTTTAATGTAAATATTATTTATCAAATTATAATTTTATTTTAATTTTTTTAATCTTGGTGTCGTTTTTTGGTGAATGCCTTCGCATTTCCTTGGGATCCTTGCCTCTTGTTTCTTCATTCTGGTTAGGTTCCAGTACTCTTCCTAGTATGCTTGATGTATTATTATCTGATTGTTCTGGTCGATTTTCTCTCTTTTTGATTTTTTTGTGTGCGCACTTCCCTATGACGTTTGCTAGCCGAACGTCATTTACCATAATTGTTTGGGGGAGTTGCAGTTGTTATCTCGTCGCGTGGGTACCTTCTTGAGCCTATGCTGAATATCTAGTCTTAGAATTGCGAAGCAGGCACCCAAAAATGGCACCAAAAATAAATGAAATTATAAGTGTGAAATTGTGAGCTGAGGTGAACCCTACTAATTCTTTTGATATATTATTGTTGCATGAACCCTCCCATGATGGCTGTACGCCCCATTATCTACACGAATTTACTGCAACGTGTGGAGTTCGGCTACAAGTTGGAAATTCGAGGACTTGAAAGCGGTGGGACCAATCCTGACAAAACTGAGCGACTCGTCGGAGTCGCCCACTTTCCCATTACTGTATCTGATTTGGACCAATGGTCAGTCGGTGAGTCGATTACCCTGTTTTTGGAAATCTTGATGAGTTAAAGGAATTTTGTGCTTCTTTTGCAGACATTACGCATCAAGGCACAGTTAAAAAGACTCAAAGCTAGGGTAGATCACTACTTGAATCGAATCAAGGATCTGCTTACTATAAATATTAGTTCTTATCATCGTCGAGGAATTTCAGAATTGTTATCAACAGCCATTTCTTTATCGTGTGATGTCCACGCACTTGAGATGTTTGCTAACGTGCAAAGGCTTCTCTAGTCGATGTTGACACCCCGGCGAGTAGGGTCGAACATGTAAATGCATCCTACCCTTGTCCGGCTGGTAACTTGTCTCCCCGTAGTAAAAATAAATGTATAGGATGCTCACCTGGTAACTCCTTTAGTGTACCACCTCCGGTCTTGTATTTATTTAAGGGTTTGTCGGATTTCTCCGTTGGTTCTATCGAAGAAACCCTTCGATTTTTGAGGTTCTGGGTTGAATTGTGAGAAACTGAACTAACTTCCTTAAATGTCTTCCGGGTCTGCTTCCCGCATTGTCAGGGGATGTTAAAGGACAAGGTACGTGATGCTACTTCCGAAAATGTCACGGTGGAAAATTTTCATGATTCTATCTTGAACAAGTATATTCCTTGGACTGCCCAACAGTCACTTATTCAGACTTGTTGCTTTAGGAAGCTATCTTTGAATGAGAAATTGTTGAACTACGTTAAAGACGTCAAATAGTATTGTAAAGTTTTGAGGCAATTCATTCCCGAAACTAATTTGACGTATCACTTGGTCAGGGGCATATTGCCGCAGTATCGTTCCTACATATGCTTTACTGCCAGACCTGTAACCCTTAAGGAACACGAAGCTGCTTGTGTTGAAGCTGGGAGTGTGAGTTATGAGGATTCGTATCGTGTGGCGAATATTCCTCCACCGTTACCCAATGTTTCCCAGATGTTACCTCCTGTTATTAAGTCAGTTAAGAAATGTTACGCATGTGGCGCCTGGGATCATCTTCGGGACAAGTGTCCGAGCCAGAAACAGCCCACTAATACCAATACCAACCCCAATTTCACCTGTTTTATTTGTGGATCCACACAACAAGGTAAACGTTCTTTCCCTAATAATCCCAATCAACCAAGAATTTGAGTAACCGATGCTAAGGAAACCGTGTGTTTTCCCCATGTTCAACTAATTACATGAACTTGGGTAACCCGTCTAATGATGTTCTGTGTCATGTTGATTGTTGCTGAGCCCGTGTCAGCTCTTGTGGATTCCGTGAGTGTATATTCATTGGTCAACATATCTTGGTATGAAAGGTATAAATCTCCTTGTAACCTTCCTGAGGTACAACCGATAACTATAAATTGTGTCACTGCTACTGGTTCTACTGTATTTGTTATTGGATCTGTTGTTATCAAAATTAGAATTCTGAACTTCACTTGGAAATTTAAATTAGTGGGAGTTAAGGAATTATGTTGTAATCTTATTCTGGGAGCTGAGAACTCGACACATCTCGGTTTGGTGATTGACTTTCAGGAAAGAAAATTGTTTTTCAAGTTTTCTTCTGATTCTAAAGTTACATTAATCGGCAGGCATATTATTGCCTCAAGCTTAATTTCTTCCGTCCAGAGCACCGCTAATGTTGATTCCTCTAAAATTAATCTGAGAATTTACCTAGTGACCAAGCTGTACAAATTCGTGAGTTATGTGCTAAATTTCCTGATGTTTCACCGATAAGCTGGGATTGACTAATATTCTCGAGTATAAAATTGATGTGTCCGACAACATTCCTGTCAGATCACCTCCTTATCGCCTGGCTCCTCCCCGCATGAAAGTGTTGAAGGACATTATCCAAGATATGGTCAATGGGGTTGTCATCCGTCCATCTACCTCTGCGTATTCCTCACAAATCTGTCTTGTGCCTAAACCTGACAGTGGTTATCGCCCGGTTGTTGATTATCGTGCCTTGAATCGCAAGGTGTCTCTCCAGTCTGCGCCGTTGCCTGATATTCATTCTTGTTTTACTTGGTGACATAGAGCTAAATTTTACACATCATTCGATTTCAACAGCGCGTACCTTCAGATCCCGTTTGCCGAAGAGTTTCGTCATCTTCATGCCTTCGTAACGGACTGGAATTTGTGTGAGTTCTGTCGCGTGCCCTTTGTTCTTTCGACTGGAGCTGCTGCTCTCACCCGCCTCCTTGATTCTATCCTCTCGGATATTAAATTCCAGTATGTGTATAATTATTTGAATGATCTGATTATTTATTCAAAACCTTCCGGGAACATGTCCAACATATTCAAGTGGTCCTTACTCGGTTCCAGATACCTGGCCTGACTGTCAAAATTGCTAAGGAGTCCCTTGCTAACCCCAGATGTCCTTTCTTGGTCACACTGTGTCTCCCGAAGGAGTTGATATGGATAAAATTCGCACTAAAACTATTCACGACTTCCCTCGTCCTAGAAATCAGAAAGACATTGCTCGTTTCATTGGCTCGTAAATTTGTACCGAATTTCGCGGATATTGCTACCCCTCTCAATGGGTTAAGATGCTAAGTATGTTTGGGATCTGCCTCAACAAGAAGCTTTCGAAAAATTGCAAATTGCTCTTCTAACGCTCCTATCTTGCTATTCCTGATTTTTTCAGAAAATTTATTGTACAAACTGATGCTTCCTGTTCCGCTGTCTCCGGAGTTCTTCTTCAGGAATCTGAACTCTGTAGATGTCCTATTGCTTACGCTTCTCGTGCATTAAGCTCACTGGAATCTAAGTAGTCCGTGTATGAAGATGAATGCTGGCGGTCATCTTTGCGCTGGAAAAATTCCGCATATATATTGAGCATACTCCCTTTCTCTTGGAAACTTATAGCATGGCCTTAGGTTGTGTTCTTAATCGCCCACGTCGAACTGGTCGTCTTGCTAGATGGGCAATTCGTATTTCCGCCTCCAAATTTTAGGCATGTCACATAAAAGGGACTAATAACGTCTTTGCGGACTGTCTGAGTCGTATGTTTGGTGACTCTCCTGGTGAGGATAATGAACCTATGACTTTCAATCTTCCTCAACCATGTCATTGTATCTCGGGTTGTGTCAATGCAATATTATCTGATTGCCCATTATTATATCAAGACATTAGTAAGCATCAGAGGGACGGCCCTGAGTTGAAATTGATCATCAATGATATCAAAGCTGGTAAACTTTTAAAACCCTATTGTATGCGCAATGGTGTGTTGTGTTGTAAGGCACGTAACGACAAGAAATGGAAAATTGTGTGTCCTTAACTCCTGATCCCGGTAGTTTTCCAGTACTATCATAACTCTGCTATTGGCGGACATCTTGGTATCTTTTAAACTCGTCAAAAGATGAGACATTTCTTAATTTGGAAGGGTGTGAGTTTTCAAATTGCTGAGATGGTAAAATCTAGTCATGTGTGTTCGATTAGCAAACCGGCGTTGAACACAAAGATTGGTATGTTAGCATCATCCCAAGCTTCTAAGCCCATGGAAAGGCTATTTGTAAACTTCCTGGGTACGTTACCTCGTTCGAGGCAAGGGTCCAGATTTTTACTTTTGTGTGTAGACGGATATTCTCGTTTTCCTGGACCTTCTCGACTCGTTCAGCTAACGCTCCTACTGTAATCAAGTGTTTGAACTCCATCTTTTTCCTTTGGGCAACCAATATTTTTGGTAACGGATAATGCTAAATACTTATCATGTAATTTGTTCAAGAAATTGTGTTTCTACTTGTCTATTTCCCATTTCACTACATCTCCCTGCCATCCTGCCCCATCATATGCTGAAAGAGTGAATCGAAACCTTAAGTCAGCTTTGATTGCCTTTCATTACAAAGATCATCAAAACTGGGATTCCCCTTTGCACTGGTTAATGAATGCATTAAATTCCGCCGTTCATGAATCTCATATGCAAACCCCTATGTCGCTTATGTTTGCCTTCACAACTTTTTCCTCCATTTCTAATTTGCTGAAGATTGATGAGTTACTTTCTGAGAAAAAAGATCCTGAGGAGATTAAAAGAGTGTAGAAGAAAGCCAAAATAGATTAAAAGTTTCAAATGCTAAAGTTGAGAAGCAATATAACAAGGATCGGCGACCTACTGACCTGGCTGTTGGTGATGAATTATTTGTCAAGGCTCATTACCAATGTAAGGCGGTTGACAAATTTACTCGCAAGCTTGCTCAGCGTTTTCATAGTCGTCGTACTAATCTTGGTGATGAAGTATTTGTCAAGGCTCATTACCAATGTAAGGCGGTTGACAAATTTACTCGCAAGCTTGCTCCCCGTTTTCATAGTCGTCGCACTAATCTTGAATTTTTTACCCCGGGTTCTGTTTTCGTAAATGACCCCCATTCTAAAAGAATCCGTAGAGTACATCTCAGCCAAGTGAAGCCCTCTAAAGTTGTTTCTTAATGTCAGTGATAAATATTATGTCCTAGTTGTATGATCAAATATGCACGTTCTTTTATGTACCTTATCATGTGTATCGCCTTGATGGATTAAGTAATTCGAAGTAACTAGTGATGGTTGACTGCTCTTTATCACGCCTCGTGATGATTATGTGTGTCTATACCTCTTATGGTAGCTCTTAGCTAATTGTAAAACAATTGTTTTCCCATGGAAAATTTTGAGATGATATCTCACTATAAATTTGGTACTTACCATTGCCCCGTGATTTTCTAAAACCTTACTGTTACATAGGGTGGTGAGAACCCAGTTTGTGATTAAATGAATTCCCTAATGTATGTGATTGGACCATTTTGGTTCCTTAGCATATATGCAGCGTACTTGTTCCCTCGCTGTCTGTTTCCTCCTTCATGTTGCAGCTTGTGCACAGGTTCTCCATCCTGAAGCTGCTATTTCCTGAAGCACCCGAGGACTGGTACGTCACATGGGTGTCATTGGAGCTCAACATTTGGTGCTGCAGTTTGCAAGTCATTTGTCCGTTTTCCAGCTGTCGTGTTTGTGCGCTGTACTGACTGGATATTCGTACACCGTCTTCCTGCACATTGAACAGTCCGTGCTATGCCCTGTGTTGCTTCTTCGATTTCATCTAATACCAAGTAAGACTGTTCCTAAGGTTTATTCTCATTGCATGAAGGAAGTACACTCGACGTCGATAAACTGTGATACTACTATGGTGACACCTTTATTTATGAACATACGTTGTGGCCTAAGAAAAACTCTTTTAACACTCATGTATACTGTGACAGATCAGTACTACTTCAAGTGCATATATAACTGTACTCTACATTCCTCGTCTTGGCCCCCTGGTGTCCTTTTTGAGGCGGGGGTGTCTGAGGCGTTAATAATGCAAAATACACAATATATATAATTCGGACGATGAACTGTCTACGAGATATGTATTTAAATTGCGTGCCTTTTCAGCACAGCTCATCTTCTGTGATTTTTGCCTTCTGCAATTGAACTCTGCATACTTGGCCCGGTACGGGCGTATCAAATGATAACATTACTGTCACTATAATCATATTAAATTGGGATCTGACGCTATTACACGAACTGTATGATTAAACGACGTATCTGTATTACACATTTAATCCTCAGTGCGAGGGCGCACGGAACATGTGGTGTACATGTCTACTACTCATTTGATATGTGGCCTTTGTGACATCTCTTCACCTAATGATTCTGTAAGTTATTATCTCTGGTGTGTATGATCGTACTGTGGACCCAGCAACACGAACTCTTACGCCATCTTTGTGCGTCCATTGGAAAAGGTAGTTGGGTTCTGATTGTGCTCGCCAGGGCGAGTACCTGTGCTAGACGGTGTCGCCGCGATTGGTATATAGTGGAGTGTTTCTGTTGACGGGTTGGCTTGATTGGAAACGGATGGTTCTACAGCAATGGAGTGCTTAGCGGTTGATAAAATAATGAACCTGCCTACTGGTGTAGGCTGAATGTGTATGTATGTATATACTAGCAAAGGAGTTGTGTTTCTTTAACATTCTTATTATGTTATAATTGTGCTTTGAATGTAGATATATAGTATTTTATTTTACCTTTTACTTGCGAGTGTAGTAGGGTTAGGCCAAACACCGGTAATTTACCTAAGCATAACTGCCCTAAATGCAAGTACGCTTTTAATGAATTCCTTAAGCTTATATTATTTTCCTTGTGTGATATAGCTAAATTTTAGTTCGTGCGTTCATGGTGACTTAATTTGATATCACAGTTTTGTGTTATGGCGTTCTTGCTTCAAGTGTGTGTCGTGTGTAAGGGAAGTCTAATGTCGTGCTTAGGTAACTTCCGAAATTCTCCGTTGCCATGATTTAAATTTGTTTTTCCCTTGGATTAATTCTAATAATCTGTGTATTTGCGGGGGGTTTCTGTGCTTTGTCCTGGATGCGTGTGGGGTTACATTTTGAAATTTTTAATATTATACACTGACTGACAGAGCAAATGCAACACCAAGAAGGAGTGGTCAGAACTTTATGCCAATTGCAGGGTAGACTGACGTCTCTGAGGTATGCTCATGATGTGAAATGCGCCGCTGTGCTGCGCACGTAGCGAACGATAAATGGGACACGGCGTTGGCGAATGGCCCACTTCGTACCGTGATTTCTCAGCCGACAGTCATTGTAGAACGTGTTGTCGTGTGCCACAGGACACGTGTATAGCTAAGAATGCCAGGCCGCCGTCAACGGAGGCATTTCCAGCCGACAGACGACTTTACGAGGGGTATGGTGATCGGGCTGAGAAGGGCAGGTTGGTCGCTTCGTCAAATCGCAGCCGATACCCATAGGGATGTGTCCACGGTGCAGCGCCTGTGGCGAAGATGGTTGGCGCAGGGACATGTGGCACGTGCGAGGGGTCCAGGCGCAGCCCGAGTGACGTCAGCACGCGAGGATCGGCGCATCCGCCGCCAAGCGGTGGCAGCCCCGCACGCCACGTCAACCGCCATTCTTCAGCATGTGCAAGACACCCTAGCTGTTCCAATATCGACCAGAACAATTTCCCGTCGATTGGTTGAAGGAGGCCTGCACTCCCGGCGTCCGCTCAGAAGACTACCATTGACTCCACAGCATAGACGTGCACGCCTGGCATGGTGCCGGGCTAGAGCGACTTGGATGAGGGAATGGCGGAACGTCGTGTTCTCCGATGAGTCATGCTTCTGTTCTGTCAGTGATAGTCACCGCAGACGAGTGTGGCGTCGGCGTGGAGAAAGGTCAAATCCGGCAGTAACTGTGGAGCGCCCTACCGCTAGACAACGCGGCATCATGGTTTGGGGCGCTATTGCGTATGATTCCACGTCACCTCTAGTGCGTATTCAAGGCACGTTAAATGCCCACCGCTACGTGCAGCATGTGCTGCGGCCGGTGGCACTCCCGTACCTTCAGGGGCTGCCCAATGCTCTGTTTCAGCAGGATAATGCCCGCCCACACACTGCTCGCATCTCCCAACAGGCTCTACGAGGTGTACAGATGCTTCTGTGGCCAGCTTACTCTCCGGATCTCTCACCAATCGAACACGTGTGGGATCTCATTGGACGCCGTTTGCAAACTCTGCCCCAGCCTCGTACGGACGACCAATTGTGGCAAATGGTTGACAGAGAATGGAGAACCATCCCTCAGGACACCATCCGCACTCTTATTGACTCTGTACCTCGACGTGTTTCTGCGTGCATCGCCGCTCGCGGTGGTCCTACATCCTACTGAGTCGATGCCGTGCGCATTGTGTAACCTGCATATCGGTTTGAAATAAACATCAATTATTCTTCCGTGCCGACTCTGTTTTTTCCCCAACTTTCATCCCTTTTGAACCACTCCTCCTTGGTGTTGCATTTGCTCTGTCAGTCAGTGTATATCAACGCTATCGTTGCTGTATGGTGTGCACATATTCGTGTTTATTTTTGGTTGTTATTCTCTTATATGTGATTCGTGCATCCTTTCGTGTGTTTCGGTCTGATCGTGCCTGTGTTTGACCTAACACTACGCTTACACTAGTATCTAATTTTTAAAATTTTATTATTATTATCGTCACTTTGTAAATTTTAGTATCACTTAGGGAATACACAATTTGGGTTGGAATGATTTGTTTTCATCTCTACTGCGGGTGTTTTATGAGATTATTGTCCTTATTATTTACGGTAAATCCGCATTCATTTCAATAATGTACATGTAACGTAAATTGTAACTTCTCGGGTTTAAATTGAGGGTTTTTGGACAGCCCAGTGTGAGTGGTTCTTTTCTATTCTTCCTATTGTAATTGCTTATCTCTTCGTGCCTGGCAGTAACGTAATTGATTATTATTTATTTTGTCTGCGATAGCGTTAAATTGTGTGTGGCATCGTGAATATAATAATGGTTGTTTCATCTTGAGTGGTGTTCGTGCGGTTGACTTGGTCATGTAAATTGAGCTGGCCCGTCCTATTATTTTATTTATATCGGGTGTTCTATTGATCTCTTAGCCCCCTATTGCTTTTGTAATTTTATCTATGATTTATTTGGGGGTAATATTCTCGATTCTGCGCAGGTTTGTGTGGATAGTATGGTCTGTATTTGTGTAATGTTTTGGATTTAATATCATGTGTTTGTGGACCATCGTTAATGAGGGTATTGCGGGAATGATCCTTAACTGGATTCTGCCAACAGCCCTCGATTTACCTAAACAACCCAGTTTTCCTTTTTTATTTTAATTTTCATTATCTAATATATTAAATTTTGTGATGTTTAAAAAGGCTGGTGCACCAGGATAACTTATTTCGATAGAATAGTGCTATTTACTACAGAACTAGGTTTATTTACATATAAATTACTTATTTACTAAATATTAATTATACTCCCTACATATTTTTGTTCCTTGCAAGTTTCCCCTTCTTATTATTTTATCAAGGTTTATTAATTTTTCAAATTTAATTTTAATGTAAATATTATTTATCAAATTATAATTTTATTTTATTTTTTTTGAAAATCATTGTGTCGTTTCTTGGTGAATGCCTTTGCATTTCCTTGGGATACTTGCCTCTTGTTTTTTCATTATGGGTAGGTTCCACTACTCTTCCTAGTATGTTTGATGTATTATTACATGATTTATAACCATAGGAACTAATATGTCCCCAGTTACTGACTTATTACAAAACTTCAAATCGTTGAACATGTTTAACACTTTGCCGTATAGTAAGGTATCAATGAAGCACATGCTTGATTGAAATTGCTCATAACATCTTAGCTGTACGTGCTTTCTGTAATATATAGGTACGGTAAACATTATAAATATGAACTTTTGTAAAGAATGTGTCAAATGAGAAACATCTGAATGACTTCAGCAGTATGTAAAGATTGTTGGTTACAAGAATAATGTCAAGATAGAAGGAGATTAATTTTAAAGAAGTATTAAAATATACATGTGATAGTAATGACATTTACAATAAGATACACAATTTGAAAAGTAGAAAAGCGGCTGGGGATATACCAAAGACAATGAGTTGGGGTATAGTGCCATATATGAAGTACTTATTTGATTATTGTTTGGTCGAAGGAGCTATGCCAGATGAATGGAGAGTTGCTATAGTGGCCCCTGTGTATAAAAGGAGAGAGTAATAGACATAAAGCTGAAAATTACAGGCCAGTAAGTTTGACATGCATTGTATGTAAGCTTTGGGAAGGCAATCCTTCTGATTATATTACACATGTTTGCGAAATTAATAACTGGTTCGGTAGAAGGCAGTTCGGTTTTAGGAAAGGTTATTCCACTGTAGCTCAACTTGTAGGATTCCAGCAAGATATCGCAGATCTCTTGGATTCAAGAGGTCAAATGGACTGTATCGCGATTGACCTGTCCAAAGCATTTGATAGGGTGGATCATGGGAGACTACTGGCAAAAATGAGTGCAATTAGACTAGGCAAATAGTGACTGAATGGGTGGCTATATTCCTAGAAAATAGATCTCAGATAATTAGAGTAGGCGAAGCTTTATCTAACCCTGTAATAATTAAGAGGGAATTCCTCGAGGCAGTATTATTGGAACTTTATTATTTCTCATATATATATAAATGATATGCGTAAACAAGTGGAAGCAGAGGTGAGGTTATTGTGGATGAGGTTATTTTGGATGATGTTATTCGGTATAGAGTAATAAATAAGTTACAAGATTGTCAGCAACTGCAACGTGACATCGATAATGTTGTGAGATGGACAGCAGGCAATGGTATGTTGATAAACGGGGTAAAAATTCAGGTTGTGAGTTTCACAAATAGGAAAAGTCCTCTAAGTTTTAATTACTGCGTTGATGGGGTGAAAGTTCCTTTTGGGAGCATTGTAGGTATCTATGTGTTAATGTCTGTCTGTTAGGTCATCAGCCCTCAGACTGGTTGGATCCTCAAATAGCACCACGAAAGGTTATGCGGTTATAAGGAAACTCCAAAAACCAATGGCAGCACCAACATGAGGCGTACTAGGCAAAATGAGGAGTGAGGTAGTTTGCCATTGCTTTCCTCACTGGGTCAGAAAGTACTATTGCAGCACGACTGAACCTATGAGCAGCACCTTTCATAACACTCAGATGCACTAGTCATTCTCTGAATGTCATTACTCAGCACTACCCATACCCCAGCAACTTCCATATCGTCACAGCCATGGATGTTGACTGGGACTTTGGTGGAAGCTACACTTTACTCTGGCCTGTGCCAAGAGATGGATGCAAAAGTACTGTATCCATCAAGAAATGACAGCAGGCAGGTGTGTTAGTATAAGGAAAAATTTTCATTGGGGTAATCACATAAATGGGATTGTAAATAAAGGGTTCAGATCTCTGCACATGGTTATGAGGGTGTTTAGGGGTTGTAGTAAGGATGTAAAGGAGAGGGCATATAAATCTCTGGTATGATCCGAACTAGAGTATGGTTCCAGTGTATAGAACCCTCACCAGGATTACCTGATTCAAGAACTGGAAAAAATCCAAAGAAAAGCAGCTCGATTTGTTCTGGGTGATTTCCGACAAAAGAGTAGTGTTAAAAGATGTTTGCAAAGTTTGGGCTTGGAAGAAGTGGGAGAAAGAAGACGAGCTCCATGCTGTCAGCGGAGTGTTGGCGTGGAATGACATTAGTAGACGAATAAGTTTGAGTGGCGTTTATAAAAGTAGGAAAGATCACAATATGAAGATAGAGTCGGAATTCAAGTTGACAAACTGGGGAAAATTTTCATTTATAGGAAGGGGAGTTAGTAATTGGAATAACTTACCATGGGAGATCAATAAATTTTCAATTTCTTTGAAATCATTTAACAAAAGCTAGGAAAACAACAGATAGGAAATCTGCCATCTGGGCGACTGCCCTAAATGGAGAACAGATTTGATTGATTGATTGATTGGTTGATTGATTGATTGATGGATGGATGGATGGATGGATGGATGGATTGATTGATTGATTGATGGATGGATGGAGTTAGATTGTACTTATCATCACGCTTCACCTAAGATGGTGATAAATACAGATATGAAATATAATTAAGTACCGGTATTCTCAGAGATACTATATAAATAATCTGATCTATATACAATAATAAACAAGTAATGAATTATCAGAGACAGCATATAGGAGTGCACTTACCTCACAATAAAACACAAACGTATTACGCAGTAGTCACAAAGGCTTTGTGGTTAACTTCTTGACCACAATAACAAAGCACTGCTGCCATCTCTTGACCTAAAGCTGAAACTCCATTGTGGTTAAGAATATGAACACAAAGCGTTCCTGCAAACTGCAGCAAAGGATAAAATTTGAAATTATAAATACTTCAGGAATTATTGGACGTTTTGCGTCTTGTTAATTATTTAACCACAAACCTATAAACGGAAAAAGCATGGCAACTGTCGGCGCGAGTGAGGAGAGCGGAGGGGAATGTGGATGCGTATTAGAATCTCTCTTAATCCAGGTCATGAACTCGAGGGCTTTTCAAGAGAAGAGTAACATAATTTCCGGTGGCAGACCAATGCCTGATTTACCGGGTGTAAAAACTGAAACGAAACGTTTTGTTCGACACTTTAATACAGAGCAGTATAGAAAAATAGGCTGGTTATGTGGTTGTCACAAAATATCATAATTCTACTGTTGGCCTGGCGTTCTATTTTCAAATTAAAAGGGGATGTGGAACAGTGTAGTGTAGGCTTTGATGACATGAGTAACTTGCTTAAAGCATGCCAGCGTCATCAGCAATCACAAACACATATCCGAGCTGAAATTCTGTTAACAAATTTCAGACGACAAGAATAGATTTGCAACTCGATCAGCAGCGAAAACTGGACAGAATAAAATAGAACGTGTTTGTAAAACAGAATGGAAAGTTGACCCAACGACTGTATTCATTGTAATGTATCTTGCAAGACAAGAACTTCCCTTCAGAGCGCGTGCAGAAGATAAAAGTTCCTTAAATCGTGGAAATTACATAGAACTCATAACGCTGCTGATAAAGTATGACAACAAAATAGCAAATCATTTGCAGAAAGCAACGGCGTCCACTGGTCTTTCCCATCAAATACAAAATGTTTTAATTGACTGAGTAGCCAGAGTGTTATTGACCGAAATAAAGAAAGACATATCACAGTCACCATTCGTAGCGATTATTATTGATGAAAATACGTATATTTCTGCCCAATCCCAACTTTCAATTGTTGCTAGGTCCACGTCTGCTGATTGAGAAGTACAGGAGCGATTTCTTGGACTTAGCGACGTAAGCGCCTATCGCAGTGCTCCTGCTCTTGCAGATCACTTGTTCCACATATTGGACGCGCTCAACTGTGCTGATAAAGTATGACAACAAAATAGCAAATCATTTGCAGAAAGCAACGGCGTCCACTGGTCTTTCCCATCAAATACAAAATGTTTTAATTGACTGAGTAGCCAGAGTGTTATTGACCGAAATAAAGAAAGACATATCACAGTCACCATTCGTAGCGATTATTATTGATGAAAATACGTATATTTCTGCCCAATCCCAACTTTCAATTGTTGCTAGGTCCACGTCTGCTGATTGAGAAGTACAGGAGCGATTTCTTGGACTTAGCGACGTAAGCGCCTATCGCAGTGCTCCTGCTCTTGCAGATCACTTGTTCCACATATTGGACGCGCTCAACTGTGGTTCTAAATTAATCGCTCAGTGTTACAATGGAGCCGCAGTGATGTAAAGGGACTCGGTGTTTTAAGGAAAATAGTGAAAGACAAATATTCCGGCGCTATATACGTACATTTTTTTGCTCACAGACATAACTTTGTCCCTAAACAGACGACTTCTAATATAAAGGAATGTAAAACATTCTTCATGACTCTGATTAACTTGGCCTCTTTCTTTTTTAATTCGACGAAGAGAACTGTTGCATTATATAAATAAGTCAAGAGACGATTTCCTAAAGTGTGTCCAACACGATGGAATTACAAAGGAAGGCTTGTTGAAACAGTTTGTGAACAAAAAGAAGAAATAGTTCAGTTGTTCGGAAATATCGTTGATAATTCAGAGCAATGGGATACTCAAACGTATCACGAAGCTAGAGGTTTTAACAGCGTTCTCCCAGAATTCCAGTTCAATTTCATTTTATTAGTTTTCAGCGAGATATTTTGCTTAACCGAATCTCTCTTTGAAATTCTTCAAAAGAAAGCACTGGATGTAAATTTCTGTATTGCCAAAGTGGAGGATACAAAAAGTATCAATCAAGGTAAAAGAAATGAATTTGAAAGAGTATGGAAGAA
Organism: Anabrus simplex; assembly: GCF_040414725.1. Taxonomy (NCBI): domain Eukaryota; kingdom Metazoa; phylum Arthropoda; class Insecta; order Orthoptera; family Tettigoniidae; genus Anabrus; species Anabrus simplex. The sequence continues at coordinate 1,596,108,762 of NC_090265.1, read as the reverse complement.
ATGTCAAGAGAACTACGAGCTGCCAAAGAAGAGGCTACGTCAAAATGAAACCTGCGACATATATTCACACTACCGTTGCATATATTCCGAGTTATATGACAATGTACATACCAAACTAAAAGTTCGGTTCCAAACACTCGAGAAATTAACATTTTTACAGTTAGTTGGTCAAAGGAACACGAAGAAAAGTTTTCCTGAAGAAGCATTCTGTTCTTTGAAACAAAGTTACGGTCAGCATTTTGACTTCGCCCGTCTCAGAAGCGAGTTCAGCGTAGTTATTCCTCCGATGAGTATCTTACGATGGGAGTTCTAAACCTTTTGTCTTATTTAAAAAGTAGTAGATTGTCATCTTCTGCCTTTTCTGAACTGTTTAAGTAATGCACGTTGATTTCAACTATCCCAGTGTCCAGTGCTAGTGCCGAACGTCCATTTTCCGCACTTCGGAGATTCCATACCTACTGCAGAAGCACACAGGGACAACAGAGATTCTCGAACTTGTCTCTACTATCGATTGAGAAGACGTTACTAAAATCGAAGTCATCAGAGAATTAAGAATAATTCTACAGCCTTGTCATAAAAAAATTCGTCAAGAAGGAGATGCGGATGGAATTAACATTCAAATAGCACAAGTCAATGAGAGTTATTATATTTATTTTACTGTATATATCATCTTAGACTACTGTAAAAGTCATGCGCCACCACTGCTAGGTCGCCACTGATCCAAACAGCTCGAGAGCTTTTTCAACCAGCTTCAGTGCTGCAAATGTGTGCCGAAGCGACTGGCGCTGCAAACTTTCTCAATTAATGTACACCAGGTTTCGATCTGCCACGGAAACTTTGGGTTGCTATTAACAGGGTTTGAACTGAACTTGGAGGATGTGCTTCATCGCTTCACAAGTGGGGCTTCCGATCTTCCCTTAGCTATGACTGTGGGGAGGTGGAGAAGTCAATCCATCACATTGTCACTGAATATGGAAAAATGGCATCCTCTGGGCCTATGGAAGAAATTATGACAGCTTCAGTGCAGGCTGTACAGTGGCCGGATAATCTGGATACTATTTTGTGAAATCCTCTTTTGAATTGTTGATTTTCTCAGTGTTTATTCATTGCTTTTGTATCTATCTAGGTATTATCATCAATGTTCATGTACTTATCTAATATGTGTACAGTGCCATAAGCTAAGAAGTAGAAGAAAAAGAAAAACTCAGCCGTCATAGACTTCCAGCCTTTAGTCTATAATTCGTTAGGGGCCTACACCGACATCACAGCCTCCAGATATTCCTGCCGGCAGGATGAGAATCCATTCTGTATGTCCACCAACATACTGTATACAACTCGCATGTACCCACGGCTTCGCTGGCGTTTATTACTTCAAACGTTAGATATAATTTTAAACTATTTCTTTTAATGCTAACAAGAAAATAAATGTATTTACCAGCACGCATCGTTTTTACATAAATTGCATGAAATACATTTTTTTAATTTTGTACAGTTGACAATGGAAAAGGACCGTGTTGAAGATAAAGTACTAAAACTTTAAGCGATTTTCCTTGTCCATTTTTTATGGACATGGTAAATCTCAATCAAACGGGGAATTGCATACGTCAAAATTGAAACGGTATATCCTAAGGAATGATTTTAACCCACGGAATGAATAATACTTCGCCCGTGGCATATCCAGTCTTGACGGTTACTACAATAACATTCGGCATCAGTTTCTTGAAAATCGTGTTCCGCTTCAGAAGGGAATGAGGATTTATATTCCTGAGAAGAATAATCGGTGCCACAGTCGTCCACTCCAAGATATTCGAGGGTACTCCAGTTGACCCAAAGTTATTCAAATGCTCTGGCGTGTAGTTGACAGCCCCATCTTTATTACATGTGGAGTTGATAGACGCGTATATTTGTGGAACACCGTATAACTCTTGTAAATGTTGCTTGTTGATGTCACTGGTAGCTTCATTTCTTGGAGGTATAATTGCTTTTATAACCGTCCGTGGGTCGATTCAATTAGGGGTTCGAAGATAGTGTGAGTACGCCTTCGCTGGTGTCAGCGAAGTTACACGAGTCTCCACTCATAGCATGAGCATTCGACAAGCACCGGTTATATCTCATTTTCCAACATTAGGCTCTTATTACAATGGCAATAATTCATTCAATTAATGATGTAAGACTAATATAACTCCTAATTCAATAGATGAAAATATCGTGGATTTTTGTTTCTTGGAGGGATATTCCTGTTTAAAAAATTAAATGTAATTGGAAATAAATAACAATAATATTCACATCACAACATGATTAGAAAATATAATAATGAAATAGATATTGAATGCTTTGTTTGTTTATATTACAATATAATCAATTACACGTTCGTAATAAGTTAATTAAATTCAAAATTGACTTGTAATGAAATCCAACATGGAACTTGCTGAAGGCATAAATCCATAAATTATTCTATGGTTCAATTATTTCATTCGTGTTTATCACTCACTAATCAAACATTCCATCAATGTTATGGCTTCTCGCATGACTGAACTATCTAACACGTTGAGTTTTCCTAATAACCTATATCCAACGCTGCCGCCTCTTACATGAGTAATCATATATATATAATTCAAGACATATCAACTATGTCTAACACATACATTCAGTCAGAGCATCAACAGCATCTCCTGGAAAATCATATCCGCCGTACCTAAAATATACAATATCTAACTGATACCATCATTACTAAATAAGAAGATTTGGAAATGATCCAACAGCATCTAGCTTCGCCGAGATTATCCTCCTGTAAATTGTGAAGATCTATTATTGCCTACAAAAACCCATAATATAAAGCAACTATTCAAATTAATACAAGTCAATTACTGCTTCAGGTGATAAAAACCTCGCTTAAGTATGATACACCTCACTACATTCTTATCAATGTCATTTGCTGTCGAAGATTCTCTATCAATGACTATTCGTTTAAATATATACCGGTAACATACACATGTTGTCGTGGCATAAATTTATATTTTAATGAGCGTATACACGTTTCAACATTATGTAACATTCGGTAACATTATGTAAAAACATTAACATACCTTACTACTTGTCTATCTCTGGTTCCATTTCATTGTTCACGAGGACCTTGGATATCGTAATCTGTGTCAAAGATGGATCCCATATCTTCTCATCGATGAACACAAGGGACAACGTTTCCAATCCTCCCTGGCATTTTTGCAACGCTATGCCGCAGACGGCAACAGGTTTCTGCTGCGAATCGTCACAGGCGACGAAACGTGGGTCCACCACTTCACTCCCGAAACGAAGCGAACATCAATGGAATGGGTGGACCCCTCATCACCACAACGGAAGAAGTCCAAGGTTCAACTTTCAGCCGGTAAGGTTATGGCGACAGTGTTCCTTGACATGGAGGGTTTGCTGCACGTGGTACTCATGCCGAAAGGAACGACGATCAACGCGGCGTCGCATTGTCAAACGTTTTACCTGTTGCGCAAAGCGATTAAAGAGAAGCGCCGGGGAAAATTGAGCGCCGGTGTGATTTTGTTGCACGATAACGCAACACCTCACAAGGTCCGCCAAACGAGAGAACTGCTGCAGCGTTTCAAGTGGGAGGTCTGGCATCATTCACCCTACAGTCCCGACCTACAGTAGCGCCATGTGACAGTCATCTGTTCGGTAAGCTCAAAACGGAGCTCGGTGGTCGACGTTTCCAGACCGATGAGGAGGTGAAGGCCGCTGTCTCCAAGTGGTTGCAGGACGCTGGAGGATATTTCTATGCATCCGGCGTCGGCAAGTTGGTTGTGCGTTCGCAGAAATGTTTGGAGTCTTTTGGAAACTATGTGGAAAAGTGACGTTACAAGTATGTCGTTATAGGCTCCGTGCGTACAGTACTGTGCTGCTGCGGGTGGATACTACGAGAACTACTTAGAGGTATCTTCATCAACAGCTCACCATAAGAAGCTGGAAAATGTGTGACTTTTACATTCATTTATTCAATTATTTTACAGTGTTGTCTTAAGATGGTTATTTTTTATTGTCGCAACGTTCCGACAGAATGATGTGCTTGTGTTGACTGCATTAATAGATAGTGTAATACAGAGCTTTCCTTCACGACCCCACGAAATGGATTTGAAAAGACGGTGGAGCGTGGCAGTAAATCGTAAGAAGTGATTCAGGATTTGTACATTTATTTAAAACATAACACTTCACAAAATGTAAAAGTTAATAATTACAAACAAATTATTATAGCAATGTTAAATGTCAAAGTAAGCTATAATAGGCCATCATTTTTAAAGCACACACATCACAACAGATACATTGTATTCTATGAACATAGACTTAATAATAATAATAATAATAATAATAATAATAATAATAATAATAATAAGACTGAAGAAGTTGGATGCCAACACCAACTTCTGCAAGACGATGCAGAAGACGGTGGTCATTGCCACGACTGGAATTGTACGGACATTTTTGAGTTCAAATTCTACGTAAAAATGTAGTGTAAATTAAGTTTTACTGCGCTTTGATTTCCTAAAATCTGTACAATTGCTTGAATATCATTACCACAAAAGTGTGCAAAATAAATAATAATATACCGTATTGTACCACAGACCACAATGTGACATTTTATAGAGTTTTGTCACAACCTCACGAAATGGATTTAAAAAGGCAGTAGACAAATGTAATTACAGAAACAGGCCTCCATTACACAATATCAACAGTTCACAGATATTCCGCATTACACATACGTAAAATTATGTCCTCGCCCCGAGGTGGTGCAACGCTTTTCAAGTACCTCTGCATGTACCCTCATGTCAATCTTAAATTTCTGTCTGTATCGGGAATCAAGCCAGGGCTTTCGACGAAGGGAAACTAGTGGTGCTAACCGTTATATTACAGAGGTGGTCGTGATCATAGTATAAATACAGACACAGTCATTTATTGGCAACGTTAAGATATTCTGATATTTTCTTCTCCTGCAACATGTTTGATAGTGTACATTCGGTTTCAAAATCTGGAATTTCAATTGGTCCAACATCAAACCTATGCCTTTTCACCAGAAAAGGTCCTCTAAGCTCTTCTCCTTGTTTTATTTATCTTTCCCCGCTTTTGAAGTTCAAGGTCGAAAGTATTCACAGGGTTGATCAGTACGTGAGGTGACATGTTCTGATTAAACTGTATAAATAACAGCAGAAATATTCTTTTGCCAAAGCCTACCTGGCAACATTCACCTACGCTTACATGATAACGTATTAGAATTAGAACAAATATATTTTTCTGAACACAGCATTGCTGAATGTGTACATGAACATTAATCTCGTTATTACCACAAATAATACATAAATTACTATGTTGCCTCTATCATGAAATGGTAGTGTATCTAGTGAACCAACGTTTTTCTCTTATATTTGCAGTTATTCGCTCTGTTGCTATTTCCTGCGAACAGTTTTTCTTTAAAATGTAATACATGACCACTTTCTGGAAGTTCGGAATACTTTGACCGCTTGTTGTTGCATAAAACACTCTGAAATCGAACTGTTATTATTATTTTAGTCGGCCGTGGTGGCTCGCTGTCAGAGACAGAGATATATGTATAGTACGCGCACCTTTTCTTGAGCCCGGATCTCCATAGTAACGAATGGGAACCAGGGCTACGCGGTGATCGCATTAACTTACAGTGTTCGCCACTCGCAGCGCAGCGGTGTATTTTTCTCATCTGCGCACGGAGCCTATAGTCGTGTTGCTGTTGTATAGGTGGTGTAATAAATGGCCATAACTGGGAAGTGCAACTTATTTTCTGATATGCCCTCGTATTTATTATTATTATTATTAATTAATAATAATAATAATAATAATAATAATAATAATAATAATAATAATAATAATAATAATAATAGACTAATAATAATAATAATAATAATAATAATAATAATAATAATAATAATAATAATAATAATAATAATAATAATAATATTTGCTTTACGTCCCACTAACTACTTTTACGGTCTTCGGAGACGCTGAGGTGCCGGAATTTAGTCCCGCAGGAGTTCTTTTACGTGCCAGTAAATCTACCGACACGAGGCTGTCGTATTTGAGCACCTTCAAATACCACCGGACTGACCAGGATCGAACCTGCCAAGTTGGGGTTAGAAGGCCAGCGCCTCAACCGTCTGAGCCACTCAGCCCGGCATTATTATTATTATTATTATTATTATTATTATTATTATTATTATTATTATTATTATTATTATTATTATTATTTGGTCTGTTTTCTACCGTTCCTTTCTTGGTCTTTCTCTTCTATTGTTATCCATTAACAATTCTTTTTAATGTGGTGCATTACAAATCTCATTACTTATTTATTTATTTATTTATTTATTTATTTATTTATTTATTTATTTATTTATTTATTTATTTATTTATTTATTCATTCATTCATTTACCATTGTTTTTGCATCTTTCTCACCTTCTCAAAGACCCTGTTCCAGTATATAGGAACATCTCCAGATCCTCTCTACGACAGATTCAGAGAAAAATGTTTGATTTGCCTTCAGATATCCTACATTTATCATGCTGTTGTGAAAACAGATGTTTACCTGCTGTAGATTTGTTTGGGCATCCCACACACACACACACAGACAAATACTTCTGGATATAACGGACTGAATGTAGGTCCTCTTGTCGGGGACCGAAAGTGGCCTTCAATGCCATGGACATAAAATGGCTCCTTGAATTGTGTTCTCTACCTATCTGATGTACTTTGCCTAGCGACAGTTAATCTATGGATTTAAACAAGAGTGTAGCTCCTGAGGGAGCAATAGCTTCGTTTTCCACCGCATAGCGCTGTAAGAAAATGATCAGAGCACTTAGAGGTTCATGGTTAATATAGGAAAGTATTAATAAAATGTATAACATGTTTATCTATTGACAAAGTGCACAATAATCAAATTTCACTTGTCATTATACAGATCTGAGTCAGATATCTATTCATTCATATTAAATGATCCTGACTTCACTCCATAACGAGAGAGGAGGCCGATTTCAGCGCTGATTAGTGGTAATAATTGGAATATTTGATCCGAATTCAAAACCGAATGCAAACGGAAACAATCGGTCGTAACGGTAGCAAGACCGACTACAATATACCAGGCCGTAATATCTAAACCAAGATTGTGGACGTCGCGGGCGCAGTAGATGCCGACTGATTATGGTTAGGATAGTACGCAATAACTTTGACTAATGTGGCGAAATTTTCGTTCAGTTATCCGTTTCAGGTGTAATTGTGACCATCTGCATATTTTTATCTATAGTTTTACCAAAGTCCCAATTTTCCCCCTTCCCCATATCAAGATGGCGGCACATTCTGCCAGACGAGCAAGAAAATTGAAATTTTGCAAAATTATGGATCTTTAGCCTGCAACTGACGGAAAAATTCCAAGATGTTTAAATTTTTCACTTTTTACCTCCGGAAAATATCCAAATATGGAGGCAATTTTATTGACGGAGCAGACCTTCATTTCGAGGCATTTCGTGGCTAAACGGTAAGTCGTATCACAAAACGGATGGCGCAATCCAACTCAGCCTGAAGATATCTTACAATGTTGGTCCCGTGACATTGTGTCGTATATACGTTATAAACAACATTTCCCAATTTTAGGAAAATTTTGTAATTTTTACAGGAATAGTTTATACTTTGGCACCCTTATAGGAAAGAGAGTCATCACAATGACACGACCGATAGCCATATGTGAACCAAATTTCATGATTGTACTTCCACGTAAGTGTGTGAAGAATAATGTAAAATGTTAAAAAATACCCAAATTTCAACTGTTCAAAGTTTCTAACTCAATTTAACACATAAATATGGGAGATACGAGAAAATGTTATATAAGCACCCATGTAGAACGATAAAAGGGGCGTCTGATGTGCAATCCGTTTTTCGATATGATGTACCGTTTAGGAACAGTAAATCTTGAAGTGAAGGCCTGCACTTATAAACCTTCCCATGCTTAATAATAAATGGAAGTCCGTTTGGAGTGATCTACACTCATGCTCAGAAATTAAGGATAATGCTGATGCATGGTGAAACAACGCTATGGTGGGCGGTTTGCGGTTTTAAATCACCTCGGGGTATGACCATGTGGTGCATTTGACCTGCGGTTGTCGCACGGTGGCGCTGGCAGCAAGCCAAATATACGCAGAGGTGTGTTGGTGCATGTCAGAGTACGGTGCAGCGAGTAAGTGTGCAGATATTTTTAGACGTGCTAATGGTGACTGTATGGTGAAAATGGCTCACCGAACACATATTGATGACCTTATGAGGGGTAGAATAATAGGGCGATTGGAGGCTGGGTGTTCCACAAAGTGCGATCTCAAGATTATGGCAACTTATTCCAGCAGACAGGAAACGTGTCCAGGCGCTACAGTGTGGGACGTCAGCAGTGTACAACTCCACAAGAAGACCGATATCTCACTATCAGTGCCCGCAGAGGGCTACGGAGTACTGCAGGTAGCCTCGCTCGGGACCTTGCAACAGCCACTGAAACACTTGTCTACAGACACACAGTCTACAGACGACTGAACAGGCATGGTTTATTCGCCCGGAGACTTGCAAGGTGCATTCCACTGACCCCTGTTCACAGGAGAGCCCGTAAAGCCTGGTGTCAATAACACAGTACATGGTCATTGGAACAGTGGTCCTAGATTATGTTCACGGACGAGTCCAGGTATAGTCTGAACAGTGATTCTCGCCGGGTTCTCATCTGGCGTGAACCAGGAACCAAGTACCAACCCCGTAATGTCCTTGAAAGGTACCTGTATGGAGGTAGTGGTTTGATGGTGTGGGGTGGGATTATGATAGGTGCACGTACACCCCTGCATGTCTTTGACAGAGGAACTGTAACAGGTCAGGTGTATCGGGACGTCATTTTGCACCAGTATGTCCGCATTCTCAGGGGTGCAGTGGGTCTCACCTTCCTCCTGATGGATGATAACGCACGGCCCCACCGAGCTGCCATCGTGGAGGAGTACCGTGAAACAGAAGATATATGCGGCGAATGGAGTGGCCTGCCTGATCTCCAGACCTAAACCCCATCGAGCACGTCTGGGATGCTCTCGGTCGACGTATCGCTGCACGTTTTCAAACCCCTGCAGCGATACGTAAACCGATCGCTGCACGTCTTCAAACCCCTGTCCGACTCGTTGGCTGAACGGTCAACGCACTGGCCTTCGGTTGAGAGGGTCCCGGGTTCGATTCCCGGCCGGGTCGGGGATTTTAACCTTAATTGGTTAATTCCAATGGCACGGGGGCTGGGTTTATGTGTTGTCTTAATAATCATTTCATCCTCATCACGACGCGCAGGTCGCCTACGGGAGTCAAACAGAAAGACCTGCACCTGGCGAGCCGAACCCCTCCTGGGATCTCCCGCCACTAAAAGCCATACGACATTTCATTTCAAGCCCCTAGTACACTTCAGGAGCTCCGACAGGGACTGGTGCAAGAATGGGAGGCTATGCCCCAGCAGCTGCTCGGCCACCTGATCCAGAGTATGCCAGCCCGTTGTGCGGCCTGTGTACGTGTACATGGTGATCATATCCCATATTGATGTCGGGGTGCATGCGCAGGACACAGCTGCGTTTTGTAGCACATGTGTTTTGGGACGGTTTTCTGAACTTACCACCAATACCGTGGACTTACAGATATGTTTCGTTTGTGTTCACTATGTGCCTATGCTATTAGCGCCAGTTTTCTGTAGTGCCACGTTATGTGGCACCACAATATGCAGTTATGAGTGTACATCTCTAAATATGAAAGGCTACCTCCGACTGACTGTATTCGACGCCCAGACAAAAGTACTCGTCATAAAGAAATGAAATTTTGGGGATACGTTTATGTAACAGGTGTTCAGTAAGGGAGGATTTATGGATGTACCGTCGCTAAGGAAATGAAAAGGTGGATGAATTATTTAAGGGAGTACATTTATATCTCAAAAACTTAATAGTTTCCAGACCTAAATATTTGTGTTAGTAATCTCCTTTAAAAATAAAGAATTAAATAAAAAATAAAGGATTAGTAAGGTCCTAATTTTTGACCCCCTCCTAAAAATCAAGATGGCGGTTTTATTGTTTTCGGATAATTCACTTAACAGGGAGGTGAGCAGGAGTGGAAAATGAGTGAACGTTTGAAATGAGTACCGTATATCGACAAAATGTAACAAGTTACAGACGTGAATATTAGTATTTGAAATCTCCTGTAAAAGTAAACGAACACGCGTAATTTATTTTCGGAAAATCCACTTAAGGGGAAGTGAAAAAGGGAGTGAACTTTGAAAATGAGCACATCTACAATATATCTCAAAACTTGACATGTTACAGGGGTGAAAATTCGTATTAATGATTTCTTTTAAAAATAATAAAATATGTTTTTCATGTTTTCGGAAAATAACAATTTAAGGGGGCTTGAGAAGAAGTGAAATAAGGGTTGATTTTTTTATTATGATACTTACCCATATAAATTAATGTTAACGACCGTGTGTTTGTACATTGACTTTGGCGAAATTTTCGTTCGGATATCAGTTTCAGCTGTATTAATGACCAACTGCATCATTTTTAGGATTAGTTTCCCGAAGGTCCTAATTTTTGACCCCCTCCTAAAAATCAAGATGGCGGTTGAATCTGCCAGACGAGCTGGAAAATTGAAATATAGCAATATTTTCCTGTGACCGACCGAGAAATTCTAAGATGTTCCAATTTTTTACTTATTTACCCCCGGAAAATATCGAAATATGGAGATTTTAAGGACGGTTCAGACCTTAGTTTAGAGGCATTTCGTTGTTAAACGGTAATTTGGATCACCTAACGGATGGCACAATCTCAATCTAAATTTGGAGTGATATACAACTTTGGTCGTATGACGTTTCGTCGTATCTCTACCCGTTATGCGTTAGATTTGGCTGATTTCCTCGATAGTAAGTAAATTCTGCCATTTTTCCAAGTATAATTCTTAGTTTGACATATTTACAGGAAAGACAGAATCATCAAATTCGGCACGAACATTGGCATGTGTAGTAGCCAAATGCGAACCAAAGTATATGCTTCTAGCTGTCACATGAGTATCCGAAAAGTAATACAGTGTGTCAAAACCTTACCATTATCCCGCCCTGTCCAACGTTTCTAACACAATGTAACCAATGTAGAGGAGATGCGAGGAAATGTTACGCGATCAACCGTTTAGACTGCTAAAAGAGGCGCCTTATTTTGTGCAGTCGGTTTGTCAAATTAATGTACCATTTTGCAGCAGTTAATCTGTAAATGAAGGTTTGCAATATTGTAAATATGCGTATGTCGATCTGTGGACTATATATTCATTGAATAGATTTGTAGCGATGTAGAAAGATTGTGTCCGCCATTAAAATTATTACTTTACAAATCGATAGTGACTATCAGTAGGAGGTACCCTGGTATTGTAATCAATACACCCCCACATGGACTTTGACTGGGAGTAGGAATAGGGTCCTTCTCCATTAAGGAGATCCCAGCATGGTATAATTCCCTTCTCGATCTGACAGGCAGAAGGCAAGGGAGCATGCAATTTTCTTCAAAACTCCTCTGACCGATTGCATCTTGAAGCAGGAAAGTAGGCCTGGCATTGTAACGAAAACTCCCCAAGTCGTTCGTGACCGCACAGTAGACAAGGGGGTCTTCTATTACAGCGAAAATTTCCAAACATGATTGTGAATGGAAGGAGTCAAGCAATGATATAATAATAATCGTATGGCCTCAGCTACAGTGTGCAGACATTTTAATTTGAGGCCATCTGCAGTTTGCTCGCCAATTTCGAAGAATTCCGAATACCTCTGCCGGGTTCGGACCTACAATCTTGGGATCGGAAGGTCGACACACTACCACTGTTCCACAGAGTCAGATAGTAGCCAAGTGAGCTTGCCGTTATAATCCCAACTCCGCACCACGCACCTTACAATGGAAACAACGTATGTGGACCTCCCCAAGCTGTTTATCGGATAATGCTGAGAAACATACAATTTAAAGGAGTTGCATTCACTGCGTATACAGTAACTTACTTCGATATTCGTATACAATGAAGAATACCGTAGCGAAGCACGGGAACATTTGCTAATCATTCATAATTTAGGAAAGGCGATGAGTGTTTACTGACTCCTGGTGACCTGCTACCTCTGCTGTGAACACGGTTGATGCATACAAAAATAAGGATAGGAGCAGGCGTGGCACAGCCAGGAGGTAGACGAAACCCACCCTGAAGTGGTGGTGTTCCCATGCTTTAATTTCAGTTATTCACAGCCTGGCCAAATAATATCGTACTAACAGTAAGACTGGTTAGAAATCGCAAACCACCAAGCCCCATGCCTCAACAAGCACCGTAGGGCTATGGCCTACCAAACGATCACTGCTCAGATCGAAGGTCTGCAGATTACGAGGTGTCATGTGGTCGCCACAACGAATCCTCTCGGTCGTTATACGTGGTTTCTAGACCAGGGCCACCATCTCACCGTTAGATAGCTCCACAATTGTAATCACGCAACCTGAGTGGACCAGATCAGCACTCAGATCGAGATAAAAGTCCCTCACCTGACAGGGAATCCAAACCGATTTTTCCGGAAAAGAGGCAGGCAAGCTACCAATACAGGGCGAGGCTGGTGGTTAGATAGTACACTATATGCTAATTCACCTGTGTAGGATTCCTCTTCACCCTCTGATGGGACTGGACCTTATGGGTGTTAGCTTCGAAGAGGGTTGTTGTCGGAGAGGAAGAGTACGTTGGTAAACTCGGTTCCGTTGGTTCATGTTGCTGTATATTACATCGGGCTCCTTGACCGACGCAATCTCGTCTTCGGCGATTGCTGCCGCAGCTGACTGGGGATAGCCCGGTAAGCGCTTGGAACTGGAACCCGACTGATAGTTCAGCGACCGCGTCTGTCGTTGTTATGTCTATCTAGACGACATATGAACAGCCCCTGACATCGCAGTGTATAGGATAGATGCACGTGTGTAGAAGTGTCGTCAGACGGTGGATCTACTGACGTCCCACGCAGAGAACATCCAGAAAAATATATATGCGTCATGATGATACCGAACGGGGCGTCAGGACGCTTGGGGCGTTGACTATGTCATAAGCTTCAGAAAGATCAAAGAAAACAGCGCCTGTAATGAGCCATCCTCAATGTGCTGTGTCAAGTTTAATACCTGTAATGTGCAACTTATTCCTCCTCGGAATCAAGCTTGCTGTGGTATAAGAGACGACTCCACCTTTCCTATAAGTCTCTGAAGAATGAGCCTCTCCAGGACCTTGTACAGGTGACAGAGCAAGGTAATAGGCCTATAGCTTTTGGGATCCAGCCGATCTTTGCTTGGTTTAGGGATAGCAATGACTCTAGCCTTCCGCCAGATTTTGGGAATCTTGCATTCTTGGACACTGATATTCATTAATTCCAGTAACCATCGCCCCGCAACAGAACCAAAATTCTTGATCTGCTCTGCTGGAATGTCGTCTAGTCCAGCTGGTTTTCCCAATTTGCAATTCCTCATTTTTTATTAAGAAACAGAGTTATTTAATAAAAAGTAATAATATAGTGAGAAGCCAACACGGGTACAAAACTACAAGCCTAGAATCGGCATAAAAACTAAAATGGAAATGAATAATCGAAATGGGTTATCGATATGACACATGTACTCAAACATACGCACGCACTCACCTACACCACCATTCATTTCGGCTCTGATATGCAACCATAAGGTAGAGCACACAGATCCAACAGTAATATAGCATCACAAATATCCCGACCCCAAGGTCACCTAAGGGTCACTCCGAATAACACAGGAACGTGCGTAAGCAGCGTGCACGAGGAATACGGCAGCAAGACCGTGTAATCCAACGCACAAAAGTATTCCCATCATGACCGCGATTCGCGCAAGGCAAGGGTGTTCTCGCGATGCCAAAAAGGGCAATTACAACCTGATAGTTCACGGCAAGCGACGACGCTGACACAGTTATACTGTATATGCTGGGCTACCTCATAATCAAAAAGCATATCAATCAAGAACCAAGATCACATGCACACAGTCCGTTCATACAACGGAGTAAACATTGCATATCTATATATATAAAATAAGAGTTTTGTCTGTACATTGCTCAGAATTTGAAAATAATGGTATTTCTGTATCGGTCATGTCCATAGTAACAAGAAAATGCACTTTTTACTTTTCCGTAATTTCTGTCTGTCTGTCTGTCTGTCTGTATGTATGTATGTACATGCATCACGAGAAAACGGTTGAAGAGAATTTAATGAAAATCGGTATGTGAAGTCGGGGGATGAGCCTCTACAATCTAGGCTATAAATCATTTTACTCACGCTGAGTGAAATGGTAGTTTAGGGGAAGGCCTAAAATTGAATTCACAACGATTTATGTTATTAGTGGTCTAATGAAAATCGGTATGTGAAGTCGGGGGATGAGCCGCTACAATCTAGGCTATAAATCATTTTACCCACGCTGAGTGAAATGGTAGTTTAGGGGAAGGCCTAAAATTGAATTCTCAACTATTTATGTTATTAGTGGTCGTATTTTAAAGAAAATGGGTATGCAAAGTTGGGGAATAAATTGCTACAATCTAGGCTGTCAATAATTGTATTCACGCTGAGAAAAATGGTAGTTTAGGGGAAGGCCTAAAATTTAATTCTCAAATATTGTTGTTATTAGTAGTCCTATCTTGATAAAAATCGGTATGCAAAGTCAGGAAATAAGTCGCTATAGTCTAGGATGTAAATTATTTTATTCACGCTGAGTAAAATGGTAGTTTAGTGGAAGGCCTAAAATGTAATTCTCAAATATTTCTTATTAGATGTGTAGTCGATGAATGCTAGATAACTAAGGTTTTATAGTATTAAATTTCCTATTATTCATGTGTTATACATTGTTACCGTACTGGCTACGATCACCAAGATATTCATGAATTTGAATTTTTGTTACTAAGTCCATATCAGCGCAGAGTAACGAGAAAATGGGTAAACAGTATTTAATGAAAATCGGTATGTAAAGTCGGAGAATAAGAAACTACAGTTTACGGTATAAAATATTTTATAAATCACAGAGTCGAAAGAAAACTAAATGTGTAGGCCTACAATATAGAAAGCTCATAACACTGATCAACAATGACATTACATTGACCATTGTTTGTCGTGATGTGCTTTGTGTCTTCTGTTGCCCCTCATCTCCGGTAGATAGGATTACTGTTGCGTACAGAGTACTTTTTATTTGATTTCCGTCGCACTGACATAGATAGGTTTTATGGCGACGATGGGATAGGAAAGGGCTAGGAGTGACTTAGGCCTTAATTAAGGTACAGGCCCAACATTTGACTGGTGTGAAAGTGGGAAACCACGGAATACTATCTTCAGCGCTGCCGACAATGGGGTTCGAATCCACTATCTCTCGGATGCAAGCTCACAGCTGCGCACCGCTAACCACACGGTCAACTCGCCCAGTCGGACAGAGTGTAACAGCCTGCCTGAATATTGATGGGAAGTAGCTGGTGAGTTAGATAACTTTCTTCTTTAGCATGCCAATCCCCTGGTTTATAAATTTTCTGATACTACTGGTACGTAACACACTGGATCATCATAGGCTTTCCATTTGATCGAGTATTTTATATGATAGCATTGCTTTTAATCGCTACATTCATACTTACGTTTTTTTTGTTTTGTTTTTTTGCTATTTGCTTTACGTCGCACTAACACAGATAGGTCTTATGGCGACGATGGGATAGGAAAGGCCTAGGAGGTGGAAGGAAGCGGCCGTGGCCTTAATTATGGTACAGCCCCGGCATTTGCCTGGTGTGAAAATGGGAAACCACGGAAAACTATCTTCAAGGCTGCCGACAGTGGGACTCGAACCCACGATCTTCCGATTACTGGATACCGGCCGTACTTAAGCGACTGCAGCTATCGAGCTCGGTACTTACGTTTTTGTAATGACCTATGTTGATTTCAGTTAGGAAAACCACAAAGTCAGTCTTTCTGAGAATCCCGTAGCGAAGCACGGGTACATCAGCTAGTCCAAAATAAGAAGAAGCCCAATTTAAATATAAGGTAACTTACAGATACAGGAGCTTTCAAGGAGTCAACTAATACCTGGAGCTATCACGGACTCAAACAGAAAAATGAAAGGTAGTTTCGGGTACACTTAAAGCGTTTAAAAACATCTGATAAATCAGAAACGCTACTCCAACGTGCAGGGAAGCCATTTTTCTTACTGTCTCAAAAAATAACAACAACCAACACAGTCAAGGAGATAAAAGATTCCCAGGTGGTAGGAAGTTTGACCTTCGGTGACCAACACCGAGACGTCCGCCATCTCTCGTACACACATGGTACTATTTAACTCATACGCACCGCCGTCTCGATCCTCTTATACTGCCTGCTCTATACCATTAGTTTAACACAAGGAGGCGCGACTACCAATATTTCTCCAAGTCGCCGTAAGAGTGCAGCAGTAGACGCACAATCTTCGCTGTTAGTGTGGGTGAAGCACTGTGTTATTGGTGCATGAATGTGTGTGAAAACCTGAGTTATTTCGTACAATGAGTAAACGTGTCTGGTCACTTTCGTTCGTACAAGATATATTTTGTATAAAACTGTGAAATGAATTAATCATGTTATGCTAATAGATATATAGATATTTCAAAAGTGATTTTAAGGTCTTGGTACTTGTTTCTTTCCGTTCATGCAAGGTATATTTTCCGTAGAACTGAAACTTCAGATTCTTTCCCCGAAATATTCAACTGTTGTGTATCATTTTGCCAATCGCGGCAAGGTGGTTCACAGCCAGAGAAGATACGACTCCATGAAATACCGTCTAGAAGGGAATTAAGAGAAAAGCGGCTGTCGGCTTTATCTAGGCAAGGACCTAATAACGGAAGTAATTGGATATCCTCAGATTACTCTCGCACCTGTGCCTTTACACCTTATTTCGGAAGGTGATGGAGCCTCCGCGGCTCAGGCGGCAGCGCGCCGTCCTCTCACCGCTGGGTTCAGTGTTTCAAATCCCGGCCACTCCATGTGAGATTTGTGCTGGACAAAGCGGAGGCGGGACAGATTTTTCTCCGGATACTCCGGTTTCCCCTGTCATATTTCATTCCAGCAACACTCTCGAATATCATTTCATTTCATCTGTCATTCATTAATCATTGCCCCGGAGGAGTGCGACAGGCTTCGGCAGCCGGCACAATTCCTATCCTCGCTGCTAGATGGGGATTTCATTCATTCCATTCTTGACCCGGTCGAATGACTGGAAACAGGCTGCGGATTTTTTCAGAAGGTGATTAAAGCCGTGGAGGATAGTGGATTCCTTGTGATAAGAATTGTGACGGGCAATCACAAAATAAGTGTTCATGTTTAGACATTCTGGACAACCTCAGATATCCAGACGATAATATTCCAATCAAACTAGACACAGGAAATCAAATCCTTATTGCGAGTACTAGGTTTGTGTTGTTGAAGAGAGGATGGAGTGCGACATTTATGTCAGCGACATCTCACTGCCTAGAGCTTCGACACCGCTAAATGGAACTGATTATGCATCAGGACAGAGGAGGAGTTCGATACCCAAAACCTTGTTTTGTTGCTCTGGTGAAGCATCTGCAGGAGTTCGTTTAAGCTGCTGTGCCCTATTGTCGAAGTCCTTCAAACGTACGAGCGTAATACGAGGACCTGCGACGTCTTCCCTTTCAGAATACCGGGCGAGTTGCCGTGCGGTTAGGAGCGCGCAGCTGTGACCTTGCATCCGGGGGATAGTTGGTTCTAACCCCACTGTCGGCAGCCCTGAAGATGGTCTTCCGTGGTTTCCCATTTTTACACCAGACAAATGCTGGGGCTCTACCTTAATTAAGGCCAGGGCCGCTTCCTTCCCATTCCTAGGCCTTTACTATCTCATCGTTGCCATAAGACCTATCTGTATCGGTGCGACGTAAAACAAATAAAAAAACTTTCAGAATGTGTTTTTTTACAGTGTGAGGTCAAAGAACATCAGTAAACTGTTAGTGCTATTATCCTAACCAAGTTCGTAAGACCTCTATTATTTGATATTGCGTTGGCAAGAACACAAAGAGTACGGTACCGGTACCACTCCAAGCCTTCGTCCAAGAAAATCTTTAAATTGTTTATGAAGAGGACAACTGCGACTTCAAACAGGTAATATTGCCGATGTTTAATATTAGTGATGTAATTTACGAGCTTCAGTGAGCATATGACCACACTGCATAGTGTTTTGTAGGCTGTCGTCATTAGAATAAGTTTAGAACATTGTGCGTCTATGGCTGCCATCTAGCGGAGAAATTTTGTCGCCGCGTAGTCGCAAAAAGGCTCGCACAGAGCAGGCAGTATAGGAGGATCGAGACGGCGGTGCTCATACGAAGTGAAGTAGCAAGATACCATTACAGTAGAACAATAAGACTATAACTTTGCTCTGAATAAATTGAACTTAACATGTGGGCACGAAAATAGCCAATGCAAATGGCTCAATATTCGTCACCTCACCATCGGAAAAAATAACAGCTGTTAATGCTATATATAGACAAAAGTTTCCTGTATCAGGCGTCCCGCCAGAAACTCATTTAGATCCGGTGACAAGACCTTCCTTAGGTGTACTGCTGGGCAACATTTTAGGAGGTGATTCTGGTGGCGGTACCTTGCATGGTGAGTGGTCCCAATAGGAATTCGCATTATAATCTCAGTGCAATGAGCGTGACTATCGGCAAAATTGTTAGAAGCGCAATCGCACTCCTGCTGCAATTGCTTGAATAGATACTAATAATTACTTGTAGATAGCAACCAATTCCACCTCTGTGGTGTAGTGTTTAGTATGATTAGCTGCCACCCCCGGAGCCCGGGTTTCGATTCCCGGCTATGCCACGAAATTTGAAACGTGTAACGAGGACTGGAACTGGTTCTCCTCAGCCTTGAGGAGTCTACTGAGTAGAGGGGTTTCGATTCGCATCTCAGCCATCCTCGAAGTGGTTTTCCGTGGTTTACCCACTTCTCCTCCAGGCAAATGCCGGGATGGTAAGTAAGTTAAGGCCACGAATATTTCCTTCACTCTCCGTAGTCTATCCCTTCCAATATTACCATCACCCACAGGGCCCATGTTCAGCACAGCAGGTGAGGCCGACTAGGCGAGGTATTGGTCCTTCTTCCTAGTTTTATCGATGTTCCCACTTTTATCTACGACCCAACGTTTTACACACCAGGGCACCGTCCTTGAGGCGTGAGAGGTTAGATCCCTCTCTGAATCCGAGGGGAAAAACAACCCTGGGAGGTAAAAAGCAATTTGAATCCAGTGTGCAATCATCATCATTCAATACTGATCTGCATTTAGGGCAGTCGCCCAGGTGGCAGATTCCCTATCTGTTGCTTTCCTAGCAGAGCAAGAAAGAAAGAAAGAAAGAAAGAAAGAAAGAAAGAAAGAAAGACAAGAAAGAAAGATAACAATCAAGTTAATACTTGCAGGTCGAGAAGTGTACACAGTAGTTGTCTCTCTATTTTTTGTTCTTATTTTATTACTTGAGCTTGATGTTACAAAGTGATCACTTCCTGTAGTTGTATTCTTGCACTCAGGAGATGCTGGATTCGACACCCACCGTCGAACAGTGGGAGATTTCAACAATCTAGGGGACCTGTAGTCATTTTGTTTGTTGAAATTTGCCTCTATCAGGTTTTGACACTCCGTTCGATTAAAATACGCAATTTCTTTGTTAAATAATGCATCATTTGCAAAAATCTTGTTACATTTTTCACAAACGCAAACGCCACTCACTGAAACTAAAAATATCTGATTGCTGATTGCTGTTATCGGCTTTAAGGCAGCCAGTTATATCTAAACAAACCTTTAGTGACAATTAGGTCATAACATGGGTTAGCCGGTGCACTAGGAACATAATATGATCAGAGAGTATGCAAAGATTTAAAAAATAGAAAAGGGTGTCAATTAATCTGAATCACTCCTGTAATCGGAATGATCATACGAATCATTCATACAAGGCTCTTTTACTATTCGTACAAACTCGCCCGTCATATCTGAACGTTTGGCCTTGGCAGGAGAAAGTTTACTACCAATAGGGCCAATATGGATCAGCGGTGATCAGCAATCTATGAATTAAACCCGTACTTGTGATGATTTTCTTGTAAAGAGTTATCTGTATTTTCAGCTGTCTTTATTTCTGCCTACCTGTGGTTCTTGTGAAAGCTCACCTATTCCCACAGTAATGTCTCTTGTTTGAAATAGTACTTTGTGCACATTTACGGACAAGTACAGGAGTACAATTTTCAACGACTGTACTCACTCAGTTTGTCCGTATCAACCAGGAAACCAAAATTCGGGCATTTTAAATTATTTGAAATCACTTGATTAAGTCTGCATTTCCTCCAGTTATTTCTGACGAATTTTCAGCTTTTCTAAAATCGTACAGGTTTTATTGCTATCATTAGGTTTCCTGCTTGTTATTTAGGCATATCTCACAATAGTCCGAGCTCACTACGAAATTTTTCTTGGACATGATGGTTTTTCCTTCTACCATGTGGATCCGATTTTTCTTTCCCGCATACCTGCTGTGCTTTTAACATCGGGTCTGTAGGAAATGTAGAAAATAGATTCCAAAAAACGTATCCAAAAATGAAGTGGTGAGACTCCAAAATTCAAAAACTTTTGATCCACATATTTCTGAAGGACAATACCCAAGATTGTTCATCTCCCTCGGTTTTGTTCCACATAAATCACATGTTTGCGTAAGCGCACATGAGGATAGATATATAGTCTTTTCCATCAATCGTACAAAAAAACATCTTAGGCGTAACAATAAATTCCTTTCCACTCCCAGAATCTCACAAGTCTTATCACTTCATAAATGATCAAATGCGCTCCAGAAGATTATTGGAAAGCTACAGTAGAATAAAAAGTGGAAGAAAGGGAAAAAGGGTTTTATGGGCAACCTTTGAGAATAAAAATGGATAAAAGTACCAGAAAGGGGAAAATGGTGCAAACAATGCCTCCTTTCTTAACTAGAGAGAAAATCTCACATTGTGGTAGCTTTCCGAAGAGCTTTAATTTACTGTAAGAGAAAAAGTGTGCACCTAAAAATATTACCCTGCCTTATAACCGCATGTAACCCGTCACGCTCTGCATATGTTCGACACGATTCCAAATGTCACTAGAACTGTTACCAGTCAGACCTGGAACCCCGAAAACTATGGAATCAACACACTTCTCGGTCATTTTGGACATTTTATTTTTCACCCTTTCTGAGCCGTCATGCCGATGGGTGCTGAACTTGGACTTAGGCGGCATCTCGTGTGTCACAATTCATCTCAGCCACCCAGAATACTATTGATTCGCCACTATTATTATTTTCAAGGGCGTCCATACTCGGGGGGGCAAGATGCCTCCCCCCCCCCCGGCTATGTCGCAGGGAAAGGAAAAAATGTAGTCTAGTCAGGTGTTTTCCTTTCAGGAAAATGATTTAGAAGTCAGTATTACGCAGAAGCGGTAGTACTGTTCCCCACCAACAGGCAGGGAACACCGTGGGTTTTTCTACCACAGAATACAAGTCGCCATTTATCTTCCAAAGTATTAAAAATACTACGTACCCCCATGTCCGTCCGTCCCCCCCACCTAACAAACTGTTATGGGCGCTGATGATTATTTTTACATGTTTCCCCGTCCCCCAGTGACAAAGTCTGCTTGAGAGTTACAGTATGCTGGAATGTACATACATACATGCATACTTCTATAATCTCGGTCACTTTAGACATTGTCCTGTTCAGTCCTTCCCACCTCGTACCCAGTGCCGATGGGGAGGGGGACTCGGATTTCAACGACATTAGGAGTTTCACTATTCATCTCAGCGACCCAATAAGCTATGGATTCTACATTAACATGTTGTTTCTATTATTTTTATGTTTCTCACCTTCCCCCTTCCATCCTCCACGCCAAGAGCGGTGTCTTACACCCAGTGCATTGTTTTCCATATAGTATGTCAAATGTGTACCAAGTTTCGTTGAGAGCGATGCAGGAACACCCACACACATAGATGCACAATCCCGGCCATTTTGGCCATACTTCTTAATCTCTTCCTAATCACCTTGCCGATGGAGACTGGAATTGGATCTTAATGACATTCAGAGTGTCAAAATTCATCTCAGCAACTCAGGAAACTACGGATTGGACACGAATATTTGTCTTTGTCAATATTTGTACATGTCACCCGCTGCTAACTCCCACCCTAAGGATGTTAAGGGTTTATTCCCCCTACAGTATACTTCCGCAGATAGTAAATCATATGCGTACCAAGTCCGGTTATGAGATAAACTACACACATACTATACACCCATGTTCTTGGTTATTTTGGGCATTCACTGTCACCTCTTCTCAACCTCCATTCCAACTGGGGCTGAACTATCACTTACACTACATCCAGAATGCCACAGTTCATTTCGACCACCCTGAAAAGTACGGATTTTATACTAATATCCGTCGCTTGTAGTTATTTTTAATATTTCACTCCCTTACCTAAGAGTGCTGGGGTGTCTTGCCTCCACAGTCATTTGTCCAGATAGTAAGTACTAAGTTTGGTTGAGAACTATACTGGAGCATACAAACAATCATCCGTAATCTCTGTCATTTTGGACATTTCCTCCTTCACTCCTACTCACCTCTGAGCCGATGGGGCTGAACTTGGACTTTAAATACATCTGGAGTGTCACTATTTGTCTCAGCGACCCCGAAAAAATGTGGATTCTACATTAATATTGGTGGTTTTCTATTATTTTTATGTTTCAACCCCTTTCCAGCCCCACCCACAGAGGTAATATAGGTATCTTACACCCACAGTGCTTTTCTCCAGAAAGTAAGTCATATGTGTAACAATTTATGAGATTAAAATATTAAAACAGATTCGCTTACAAAAAGCGAAAGTGCCACTTATGTGATATACATCATCATTATCTTGATAATAGTATATAAATGTGGATCCAGTATCCTAAAAGGAGTATCTCGACATATTAAAGCTATCTGTGAGTTTTAAATTTATCAAAATATTTATGGTGGTAAGAGTATGGAAATATGTATCCAGTAGACGTAAGTATTTCGGCGGATTAACGCTAGCTATGAGTTTAAAATTTTCAAGCAGATTATCTGCTTTGCCTTGCCTAACCACGCACGTGCCTACTTCGAATACCAGGCGTGTATTATATTGTAGAATCAGTGAGCTAACGTTACCATGGTTGGTGCCGGACATTTCTTCGTCCAGTTCCTAAAACGGGGGTCGTGTTGTCAATATCTCTATGACAGTTAATTTCAGACCCTTAAAATACGACTCACGGTCCGTAGAAATTTACCGAGTTTTGTTCTTCGCATTGCGAGGCTTAAAATGAGCGCTGTCTCATCCTTGTACGGCAATATGGCGTAACGCTGTTAGTGCTGTGTGTGTGTGCTCCCAATTTTTGTTGATTGGCAGGTGTACTAAATGCGTAATTTGTTACGAAAGTAATGAATCTCAACATTAAAAGTGTGTTTTGTTTACTTTATGACATCACACAGTGTTGTGCAGTTCATTTTTCTAAATAAAAAAAATCTTGGGAAGGGACAAAAGAAATGCGGCCAGCCGGGGAAACAATACCGAGACGGGGCCTCTACCCGTAAGCAGGAGTGAGGCGACCCTAGCGGACGGAATTGTTCAGCAGGTAAAGGAAGCTCTACAGTCTCGAAAGACATTCTTTCGGCTATCGTTGAAACAATAACTGAAAGTGTCACAAATGTTGTGGCTGAAGAACTCCAAGCCCCTGGACTTCAACACAGAAAATTATCAATGAACTTAAATATTGATATTAAAAATAGGGAAATTGAACTGAAAACAGTGCAGGATGAACTCAAAAGAAGTACTGATGCTCTGGAGCAGTACCAACGTAGAAGTGTGCATCTGTCTGGAATTCCCGAATCGTCGAAAGAGAACGCAGACGAACTTACAATCAGGTTTTTTAAAGATGAACTTGCCTTGACATTGCCGTGCAGGACATTGATAGGTCTCACGGTGTTGGCAGGTGGGGGCCGGGAGTGAAGCGGCCTAAATTTGTGAAATTTGTAACCTATAGGATTAAGGGAAGCCTTTAGTAACAAGTGAAGGTTGGCAGGCACTGGAATCACTATCAGGGAGAACCTGACTGCGGCTCGCGCTCTAATATTAAAGGCGGCAGCAGATAAATTTGGAGTGAGGAATGTCTGGACCATACAGGCATGCACTGTCGTAAAAAGGGAGGAAACCATACACAATATAACAACAGTGGATGAACTTAACTTTCTCGCGTAAAAGAACAATACCAATAAGCTCTGTGTGTAGATTCCACAGTGAAATAAGCTTTCTAGTTCCTTAACTGTTTCTTCCAATGTGGTTTCTTAATTTGTAACAAATTCGTAAAATAGTCGCATAGCATTCACAACTCCCACCCAAACCTACAAGATCTTTCTCTTCTACTTATTTCCGAAATGCTCGCCGGCAGGTCCACTTAAAGCCTGAGAATACAGCACCTCAGCAAAACCTTACTCTAGGCTAAATTTTGAACTATATTTTGGTGTAATTTTTTAATGTCCTTTATTTTATTTTTATTATTTTTCTTTAATGAAATGTTCAAACGTATTCTATGTGTACGTAATTATTTGCGTGTTTCTGTCAGTGTGTGTGTGTCATCATTGTTTCTTCCAGGAATGTGTCAACTACCCTTTAAACATGTCAGCAGATAGTGTCCTTGAAACTACTAATGCGGTGGATCAGTCTGGCTTGTGCATGCGAGGAGCGAGGTCGCTTTGTACAGTGCGTGCCGTAAATGTGATTGGTAACGAGCAGTACCAGGCCGTGTTTGGGACTTGGCAGCTGAAGAAGAGGAAGGAGCCCAAAAATGGACTGGCAAAAAGAAAATATGGAGGTGAAATGGGGTGAAGCGGTGCTGCTAGCAGCAGTGTTAACTGTGCTTCTGGCCATTGGGGGAGGGGGGTGAAATTGTGAAATTAAACCCAGGCCGAAATACCAGTGGGAAATTCGGCATGGACGACATGGCAGCAATTAAGGTGGCAGTGAAGGAAGTCACACAAGAAAATTGTCAATGGGATAAGATGCAAGAAATAAATTACATGATGGAAGAACAGAGAAAAGAGATAGGAAACATGAAGAAATGGTTAGAAACATAGACTGAGGAGTCGAACAAGATAGCGTGCAACAACAAGAAATAAATAGAGTTATTAAGAGGGAAGGTGAAACATCTGGAAGAGGAGATGGTGATGATGAGGAAGGAAGCAGAGGGTACAGGCAGGAGAGAATGAAGAAAGCCATATTGATATATGGTGTGGAAGAAGGTGATAAGGAATGAAATATTGATTTAATCTGTAAGGTGGAAGAGATTATACGTTATAGGAAAAATATAAATTTCAGTGAAGTTGCCATAGGCGATGTGGAGGGAGTGGGCAAAGCAAAAGAACGGAGACCAGTTAGGGTACAGTTTTTCTCTAACCTAATGGCAGAAATTGCGTTAAGAAACGGCAACAACTTGCAGGGTCAGAAAGTATGGGTGAAAAAGGCATGGGAAAAGAAGGTGGGGGAAATACGAAGATTCTGAACAGGCATCTTTGGATAGCGAGACAGAAAGGGCTAAAAAAAAACACAAGAGGTCAGAGACTAGTGGTGACGAATGGGAGATGGGTTAGAGAGCACACAGTGTCGAAGCTGAAAGAAATAGAGAACACGTCAGTACCGAGTGGGGAGTGATGGCAGTGGAAGATGGAAGGCAGGAAGCAGAAACAACGAGGGGCAAAGTGGAGGAAGGAGTGGAGATCAACTCAGATTGAAGTGGACAATGCAGTGTGGATACAGAAAAGCAGAACAGTGAAGGGGTGAGTGAGGGTGAGCCGCAAGAATCGGCGGGTGCAGTGTGTAGTGGTTTAGAGCAAGAAAGGACAAGAGAAGAGTGATCGACAAAAAGGTAATGATTTTATGAACAGAGGAAGAAGTATAAGCCTAAAAGACTTGTGGGGTAAAGTGTGCAAGGGGGCGGATGATACTGAGGGCATGGAACGGCAAGGAATGTTAAAATGGGAGGAATCGAAACAGGGAATGAGGGTGCGAGAGATACAAGGAGTAAGAATAAGGGAGGAAATTTAGAAGGGAGGGAGGATAAGTTATAACTATATCGGAAAATAGGATGTGTGAATACTGAGGGGTTAAGAAACAAAATAGGAAATAAGGAGGTGAGGGAAGCAGTGGAAAGTGTCGAAGTTGTGGCACTTTTGGAGACGTGGTTGGAAAAAGAGAAAGAGATTTCATGGAAGGGGTTTGTGATTAAATATAAATATAGAAGAAAGGAGAGGAATAAGGGAAGCGCCCCAGGAGAAATGGTAGTACTAATTAAGGAAGAAATTAGTGAACTGATAGAAGAGATTGAGACAGATATGCAAGAAGCTATATGGATGAGATTTAATATGGGATGGTTAGAGGGAAGGATGAAGAGAATAAATCTAGCTTTCGTATATTGCCATCCTAGTAGTTCCGTATACACAAATAAGCATCTTTCTGAAGAGCTATTGGCGGAGATTAGTATGATAAGAGTGAAGTTTGAAGAAGAAGAAGAAGAAGAAGAAGAAAACATGCTGCTATTTGGAGACTGGAACGCGAGAATAGGGGAACAGAGTCCAGCATATAGCAGGGAAGAAGCGAGGTGTATGGTGAGACGTAGAAGTGAGGATAACATTATTAAGAGTTATGGGGAGAAGCTCTTAGAGTTGTGCGCAGCGGGAAATTTATATATTCTGAATGAATGGAAGGAGGGTGACAGTGCGGGGAAAGTTATCTTTGATTCAGAGCAGAGAGTCAATGTGATAGATATACTTTCAAGCTCGGAGCGAGTGTTAGAGAATATTGTAAGGATGGAAGTAGGAGACTGGATTAAATCACACCATTTCCCAGTGTGGGTTCTGTTAGAAAATGGGGAGGAGAAGAATACAAGGAAAGAAGTTAAGATGAAGGACGAACTAGAGAGAGGGTATAATAAGTACAAATGGACAGGAAAAATGGAAAAGGATTGGGATAGGGTAGCTGAAGAAGAAGTGCACTTACTCGAATATGGATGGGAAAAAGCGTTAGAGGAGAATAATATCGATAAAACCTTGACATTGCTGCTGCATCCAATAATGATGATAACGCAGACGGATAAAGGTGGAAGAAGAAAAAAGAAAGAGGGAGAAGAATGGTTTAATGAAGAGTGTGAAGGTATGCGAAAGAGGGTGTTGCGAGCGTTAGGAGACTATAGGAGAAAATGTGGGAGCGCAGAAAGAGAGGTCTTCCGTAAGATAAGGAGAGATAACAAAAAATAAAATTTGGGAGATGACGTGGTTAGAAGAACAAACTGAAGCCATAAATAATGTAAGTTGAACAGCTCTGAAAAAGTTTGGGGAAGGATAAACGGAATAATTAAGGGGGCAAGGAGTCCAGAGAAAACAAGTATTAAGAATGTACAGTGGGTTAGCTAGTTTAGGGAATTACTCGGGGGGGGGGGAGGTTTCTGGGAGGTATGGTTGAGTGAGACTGGGGATGAAGCAATTTGGAGGAATAGAAGAGTAGCAATTTACGAACTAGACAAGGATATTACAGGAGAAGAAACTCTGGGAGTGATAAGAAGAATTAGGGGCAGGTCGGCGAGGGGTTGCAATGGTATCAATAATAAGTTTTGGAATTAAATTAGCAAAAATGGGACAATGATAGAGGGCATAGTTAAACTATTCAATAAGATTTTTGATGAGGGAAGGTACCCTAGGGAGTGGGAGACAGGAATTGTATGCCCAATATATAAAAGAAAGGGTAGAAAAAGAGTATGAATAATTATAGGGGAATATCTCTGCTAGAATCCTTAAGTAAAATTGATACAGGAGTGTTAGCGAACAGGTTAAGTGAATGGGCAGAAAGAAACGAAGTATTGTCAGATTACCAAGGGGGTTTAGAAAAAAGAAAATAACAGGGGACAATATTATGATAGTGAAGACGGTTTTGCACAAGTATATGAGCTTGTCAAGAGAGAAGGTGTATGTAGCGGCAATTGACTTTGAAAAGGCGTTCGATAAGGTCAATAGAGGGGCTCTATTAGAGAAATTGGGTAGGTTTGGGTGTCGGAAAAGATGCTAAGGGTAGTGGAGGCGATATATAAAGTGGTTAGGTGCTGTGTAAAATTGGGTGACGATAGTTTGAGCAGACCACTAGAGTCTAAGGTGGATTTAAAGCAAAGGTGTAAATTATCGCCAATGTTGTTTATTTTATTTATTAACGATACTCTGTATGGACATGGTGGAAACCATTGGGCCGTTCCGCTGATTAATGGGTTGGAGATACCGGGATTGATTTTTGCTGATGATGTGATATTGATGACTCTAACGTCAAGAGGGATGCAGAGGTGCTTAAATGCGGTGTCGGATTTCGCAAAGAAATGGGCCTTGAAAATTAACGGGAATAAATCGAAAGTGCTAGTAGCCCAAGTACACAAAGGAAGAAAGGAGAATGAGAAATGAGTCGTGCTGTGAGAAAGGTTGGAACAAGTAAGTAAGATGGGATATTTAGGAGTCATTGTTAACAGAAAAGGGACTTGGGACCATCAAATAAGTCGAGCGAAAAGCACAGGTATGGCCACGCTAGCCTCAGTCAAAAACTTGTTGGCCAAATTTCCGGGTATTAGTTATAAAATATTGAGATTAGTTTTAAGTTCGGTGGGTTTTGGTAGGGTAATGTATGGGGCTGAAGTATGGGGGTTGGATGAGAAAAGAGTGGAATTAAGACGAATCATTTGTAATTTCGGTAAGTCGGTGATGCGGCTCCCGCAGTGCACAGATAATGCAGGGATGGAATTACTATGTGGGAAAGATACAGAAGTTGAGTGTCTGAAATGAATAGTTAAATACTGGATGATTTTGAAAAGAGAAGAAGGCGGGAAATTGTTGCAAGCCGCGTACAAACAACAACTGAATGGCATGTATAAAGGATGCTGGCTAGAAAAAATTAAAGGATATTTGGAGAAGATAGGTTTGGGGTACATGTCGGATGCGGTTTGGTCGAAGACAGATGCCAGAGGGTGGAAGGTACTCTCCAGGAGGATTAGAGATATGAAAAGCAGAGGTTATTAGAAGAAATTCGGCTAAGAAGTTCCCTTAGTGTTTTGAATAAAGTGTTAGAAGTAACGGGGATAAATATTAGGTATGTTGATAGGCTAAATATGGGTGGGACGGCATGGTGGTTGATGGGACTCCACAAGAACAGGGGGAGGCTAAAGGGTAAAGACGGTATGTGTATTATGTGGGGTAATAAACGACGATTTTCATTTAATTTGTAATTGTAAAGAAACGAGTAAGTTAAGGAATTGTCTATTGAGTGCCAAACATCGTGAATTATTGGAAAAAGGGGATGAGAGGAATATTATAAGGTGGATTATCAGGCAATGGGAAGATGGGGGAGTTGAACAGGTACTTATGTGCCATTAAGAGGATTGTGAGAGAAAGGTGAGAGAGGAGGAGGCATAAGAATAATAAGTGGATGTGTAAAGGCTGAAAAGATGGAAGTGTGTTTACGTCATTGAAAAAAGGATGGTGAGTGTAATGAGTTAAGTTAGGGAGCTCATTTGATTTTGTAACTGTAGAAAGCCCTATGGATCTTGATACGACAGGTGATTGTAAAACTGTTGACTAACAGCGTATTGGAATTCAGCCAGAGTGTGACAGTGGACAAGAATTGCGAACGCAGTAGATAGGCAGGCAAGGTCATGTGCTAATAGTTGATGAAACCTGATGTCGGCAGATTTTGTAAAAATGACCTGATATAAATGATATATGTAGAATCTAAGGATAGAGTAGGACCAGACTGGATTTATTTAGGAATGGAATTGTAGATATTCAATTCTTATTTTATTTGTATGGTAGTTAATTGTGATTATTATTTGTTCATTATTATTTTTACTTCACTCTCAATTGTAGTACGGTAGCAAGAGGACAATTAGTTGTGGATATGAGGACATGTGCTGTTTTCTCAATATTTATTAGTAGATGGGTAAAGGAGAGGAAGGGATACTCGTAAGATGATGGGGTAGGACGGACCTACCATGAAAAATGATGGAGACATATGTGGGATGAGGCGTGAGAGATCGGAAGGCCGACACACTACCACTGATCCGCAGAGGAAGTTAGTAGGCAAGTGAGCCTGCCGTTATCATACCAAATCCGCAACTCACACTTTACATTGGAAACAACGTATGGGGAACTCCCCATTCTGTTTATCGGATAACGCTGGGAAACCAGCAATTTAAAGAAGTTGCATTCACTGCGTGTACAGTAATTTACTTCGATATCCGTATATAATGTAGAATAAAGTAGCGAAGCACGGGAACATTTGCTAAACATTAATAAGTGGCGATAGTGTTTACCAACTCCTGGTGGCCTGCCACCTCTGCTGGGAACACGGTTGACGCATGCAACAGATAAGGATAGGAGCAGACGTGGCAGAGCCAGGAGGTAGACGAAACCCACCCTGAAGTGGTGGTGTTCCCATGCTTTAAATAAGTACTTCACAGCCTGGCCAAATAATATTGTACAAACAGTAAGACTGGTTAGGAATCACAAACCACCCAGCACCATGCCTTAACAAGCACTGAAGGGCCATGGCCTACCAAAGGATCACTGCTCAGATCGAAAGCCTGCAGATTACGAGGTGTCATGTGGTACACACAACGAATCCTCTCGGTCGTTATACTTGTTTTCTAGACCAGAGTCGCCATCTCACCGTTAGATAGCTCCACAATTGTAATAACGGAGCCAGAGTGGACCGGACCAGCACTCAGGTCGAGATAAAAATCCCTCACCTGACCTGGAATCAAAACCGATTCTTCCGGAAAAAAAGGCAGGCATGCTACGAATACAGCGCGAGGCCGGTGGTTAGAAAGTACACTATCTGCTAATTCACCTGTGTAGGATTCCTCTTCACTCTCCGATGGGACTGGACTTATGGATGTTAGCTCCGAGGAGGGTTGTTGTCGGAAAGGAAGAGTACGTCGGTAAACTCGGTTCCGTTGGTTGTTGTTGCTGTTTATTCTATCCGGCTCCTCGACCGACGCTACCTCTTCTTCGGTGACTGCTGCCGCAGCTGACTGAGAGTAGCCTGGGGAGCTACTGAAACTGGAGCCCGAATGGTAGTTCTACGACCGCGATGCCGTTGTTGTATCCAGCTAGACGGTACGAACAGCCCCTGCCATCGCAGTGTATAGGGTAGATGCACGAGTGTAGAAGTATCGTCAGACGCTGGATCTAGAGCCGTCCCACGCAGAGAACATTCAGAAAAATGTTGATGATTCGTGGTGATACCGAACGGTGCGTCAGGACTCTTGGGGCGTCAGAGCTTGTATTTGAGTTAGGACACAGTCGTTTACTTGTAGGCCTATTGAGAGTCCCTTACAATACGTTACTGATTGTAGAGCGTGCCGTTTGATGTTAGTATTGTGTCGGGCAGCATGTACTACAACGAATATAATACTGTCACTTGCTATCAGATATAAGGGTGTCGGAATTTTGTCGATAAATTGAATTCTACGACGTCCTCTTCAGTTTAAAGACTATTATCTCCTTCACGTTCGTAAATAAAAGTTGAGCATTTCTGAATCGATCCCACAAACTTGAACAGAACTGCACTATATAACCTGGGAAATCTCAATTAATGACTTACACTTGTATGTTCAACTTCGTATAATCAGTTCGTATATAATGTAATCGATATCCTGACATATTCCTCACTTTATTGGAATCGGCCTGAAGATAATCCTCACCCCAACCCTATGTAGAAAGATGTATTCACTATTGCGTATTCCTGTCGTGATTGTAAGTACTGGATGTTCTATGTAGGAATTATCATAAGCAGTTAAAATTCAAGCCCAGTAGGGAATCGAACGCGAGATCCTCTGAACCGGAGGCCATTATGCTGACCATTCGGCCAAAGAGCCCGACGTGAACCATGCAATATGATGTTAAAAGCATACCATTGCTATAGAAATGTAATAACAGTTGGACTTCACCGGACTCGAAAGCTGACTATAATTTAGTACATCATAGGAAACAATGTAAGTGCAACACCCGTACGTCTGACCAGTTCGTCTCAGTAAACCACCGCTCACTGCTAAATCTCGAAAATAAAGCAAAGTCAAATAACTAGAACGACTTAGATGAGGACGTACCGGCAGGAAATAAGCAATATAGTCTACTTGTGAGCACTATGCAAGTTGGACTTTGGCGTAAAGCCAGTATCGGAGGGTGATCGTGTTCTCACAACCGTTGTACATCAGGGACGACCACATCAGGGAAAGAAATACCTTTCACCTTATTGTACTTTATTTTGTTTTATTTTAATAAGACTTTTCGGTGTTCAGTTTCTGTTTACTTCCAAATAAAAACTCACCGACTTAATAACTCAGACGGTAACAATGATTTGTGATTCAGTTGTGGGCGTACATAAGCAAGGAGTTGGTGTATTTATTTAATCGTGTCAGAAACATACATTATACTTACAATTATACAGGACAATAACAAATCTGGTACTATAATCATTAATTGTTTCTGATGATGGCGGTTAACGATGTGATTTAAGATCTACATAAATAGAAATTATAATTAAATATGGTGTGACCAATAAGCGGCTAATTTACATGCTTCCTTGGTAGCGTCGATCACATTCTGGAGAGAGCAAGTAGTTGGACACAAGTTACAAACCAGAAGATGGCTCATCGTCCGTTCTTCACCACATGCACATAGAGTGGAGTCACAAACAAAACCCCAATTCTTCCAACTCCTGAACGCAACCTGTTGAGCGTCTTTCATGTTGACCAGCTTTCTTTGTGACCTGGAAGAAGTCTTTCGGAAGGCGTCATCCATTCTGCAAGGTGGCTGGATCTGGAACGCAATGAATTCACTCTGAAGTTCGATGGTGATTCTGTGAGGCTTTCAGTTGCATGGAGAAAGCTTTTCCTTGATTTGAGCCTTTGGGTTGCTGGATGCTACCCATATAAAGTGTGGGCCATCAGGTTCAGTGCTTTGGATTTCTCCAGTCTCGATGCACACTCACGGCGAATATCTGGAGGTGAGATACCTGCTAGACAATAAACTTTATCAAGTGGTGTAGATCTCAAACATTCTGTAATGAGTCTGCAGGTTTCATTTAAGGCGACATCCACTTGGTTAGCATGACTAGATCTACACCAGACAGGGTAGGGGTATTCTAGTGCTGAATAACAGAAGGCTATTGCTGCTGTTCTTAAAAGGAGAGGATGCGTCCCCCCGGTTGAACCCGATAATTTGCGAGTAATGTTGTTCCTTGCAAATACCTTCCTTTTGGTCTTCAGACAGTGTGTTCTATAGGTTAGTGCTCGGTCAAGAGTTACTCCTAAATATTTGGGAGTGAAGCAGTGTTTTAATATTTTACCTTCCCAAATCACTTCCAATTTTCTCGCTGTCTGTCTATTTTTTTAGGTGGAAGGCACAGACTTATGTTTTTGATGGGTTTGGCTTTAGTTGGTTCTCATGGTAATAACCGCTTAGAATTTGTTTAGCATGGGAGAGATTCCCTTCAGCTAGTTCAAACGTTTCCTCTTGATCTGCCAGATCCTTGTGGGCGGGGAAGATCATTGGTGTAGATGTTGAAAAGTATAGGTGCTAGCACACTTCCTTGTGGAAGGCCATTCGTTACGTTCCTCCATCTACTCCTCTGGCCTTGGAATTGGTTAGACACGTAACTTAAAATAATGATTATAAAACATAAAAGGAAATACCATACCAGGCGGAAGAAAAAATGATCACCTTGGCTTTTCAAATCTAATTCTGTGGTTCTGAGAAGAATACAATAACTAACAAATGGATATTCTACAAGAAAGATAACAAAACGAGATTATTTTTTACAATATTGGCTTTACGTCTCACCGATACAGATAAGTCTTATGGCGACGATGGCATAGGAAAGGCCCAGGAGTTGGACGGAAGCGCCCATGGCCTTAATTAAGGTACAGCCCAAGAACTGGATGGTATGAAAATCGGATATTACGGAAAAGGATATACAGCGCTGCCGACAGTGGGGTTCGAACCCTCTTTCTGCAGAATGCAAGCTCACAGCTGCGCGGCCCTAACCGCACGGCCAACTAGCACGGTAAACGAGAATGGTGAAGGTAAGCAGATGTTATATTAGACGTCTTGACGCCATCTGTTATCGCTCAGACTACGACTCGTGGAAAGGCGGTATTATTACCAAACAGAAAAGGTGTATACTTCGTTGGAAGGAATTCGAGAATGCCTATTAAGAATCCATTAAGTTTGTAACAACGCTTGGATTTCACATTCCTTCTTGCGTTGAAAGCCAATCTGAGCATTCTTTACAAGCATTATTAAGTTTATCAATCCTGAACTTTAAAAGAATCATCATCTCGGTCTAAAGGTCAGACCTTGCCGCGGCAGCAATATATTTGTTTGAGTGCTGATCGCTTCAACTCTGTGCAATATTTGCAGTTGACGGTTTGCAATAACTTCGTGAAGGAAGAGTATTTTGGCTGTCCTCTTTCTCAGTTCCCAGCAACTCTTTCTTCAAATAAGTTATAAAAGGAGTTGTTATGCCACAGAATGTCGTCAAGCTTCTTTAGTTTCGTTTTCCCGATAATCTTAATGAGACTGCTCTTTCCATCTACCCCTTTCAAGACTTGATTATTGCTCTCCAACTTTCTCCAACTCGTCCAGTTAAGTCTCCTCCATATCCCATGCCTGCTTTCCACTCCTCATTCTTCTTGCTATTCTAACGTCCAGCCTTCTCTACCCTAAAAAAGCACATTCCGAATAAAAGTTTCTAGAAGGGCCTTCAGTGTTCCTATGCTTTTCTGCTTTTTATTCAGAAATTGTTGCCGCCTCTGTGGTGTAGCGGTTAGCGTGATTAGCTGCCACCCCCGGAGGTCGGGGTTCGATTCCCGTCTCTGCCACGAAATTTGAAAAGTGGTACGAGGGCTGGAACGGGGTCCACTCAGCCTCGGGAGGTCAACTGAGTAGAGGTGGGTTCGATTCCCACCTCAGCCATCCTCGAAGTGGTTTTCCGTGGTTTCCCACTTCACCTCCAGGCGAATGCCGGGATGGTACCTAACTTAAGGCCACGGCCGCTTCCTTCCCTCATCCTTGCCTATCCCTTCCAATCTTCCCATCCCCCTACAAGGCCCCCTGTTCATCATAGCAGGTGAGGCCGCCTGGGCGAGGTACTGGGCATACTCCCCTGTTGTATCCCACGACCAAGAGTCTGAAGCTCCAGGACACTGCCCTTGAGGCGGTAGAGGTGGGAGTCCGAGGGAAAAGCCGAACCTGGAGGGTAAACAGACGATGATGATGATGATGATGATGATAATGAATTGTTCCTTGTGGTTGCCACCCTTACTATATATACTGTATATTACTTTAGATATGGTTCTGTTTTCGAGGATGATCACGGTTTACTAACTCTTTTTTTTTCCTGGGCTCTCGATGTTTGTTTCATGAGATGTTCGAAACAGCTGTTAATGCTATGTATAGACAACAAGTTTCTGTTTCAGGGGTGCCGCCAGGAGCTCTTTCAAATACGATGAGACACATTTCCTATGGCGGATGGCTTGGTGGCGGTATTTTGACAGGTGAGTTGTCCCAGTAGGCATTCGCATTATATCCTCAGTGCCAATGAGCGAAACATGACCACCGGCAAAATTGTTAGAAGTGCAATCGCGCTCTGGCTGCAATGGTTTGAATAGATACTATTTATTATTTGTATATAACAATCAATTCCACTTCTGTGGTGTAGTGTTTAGTATGATAAGCTGCCACCCCCGAAGGCCGGGTTTCGATTCCCGGCTCTACGACGAAATTTGAAACGTGGTACGAGGACTGGAACGGTTCCCCTCAGCCTCGAGGAGTCTACTGAGTAGAAGGGATTTCGATTCTCATCTAAGCCACCCTCGAAGTAGATTTCTTTGGTTTCCCCACTTCTCCTCCACGCAAATGCCGGGATGGTAAGTAAGTTAAGGGCACAAATGTTTCCTTCCCTCTTGCTTGTCTATCCCTTCCAATATTACCATCACCCACAGGGCACCTGTTCACCACAGCAGGTGAGGCGGACTGGGCG
The DNA here is from genome assembly GCF_040414725.1 of Anabrus simplex. Lineage (NCBI taxonomy): Eukaryota > Metazoa > Arthropoda > Insecta > Orthoptera > Tettigoniidae > Anabrus > Anabrus simplex. The sequence goes on along the minus strand of NC_090265.1, from coordinate 1,596,072,497 downwards.
AAGTATTTGTCCTCCTTCCCAGTTTTAGCTACGTTCCCAGTTTTATCTACAACACAATGTTTCACACTCCAGGGCACCGTCCTTGAGGCGTTACAGTTTAGCTCCCTCTCTGAATCCAGGAAAAAAACAACCCTGTACGGAAAACAGATTAAGAAGAAAGAAAGAAAGAAAGAAAGAAAGAAAGAAGGACAAAGAACAAAGAAAGAAGACAAGAAAAAAGATAGCAATCAAGTTAATACTTGCAGGTCGAGAAGTGTACACAGAAGTTGCCTCTCTATTTTCTTGTTCTTATTTTATTATTATTTGAGCTTGCTATTACAAAGTAATCACTTCATGTAGTTGTATTTTTGCACTCGGGTTTGACCACCACCGTCGAACAGTGGGAGATTTCAACAAATTAGGGGACCTGTAGTCATTTTATTTGTTGAAATTTGCCTGTCTCAGGTTTCGACACCCCGTTCGATTAAAATACGCTATTTCTTTGTTAAATAATGTATTATTATTATTTGAAAAAATCTTGTTACATTCTTCACAAACGCAAATACATATTTGTATTCACCAATCTTTCAGTCAGTCGGTGAAACTAAAAATTTTGATTGCTGATTGCTTTATCGGCTTTAAGGCAGGCAGTCATATCTAAACAAACCTTTAGTGGCAACTAGGTCATAACATAGGTTACCCGGTGCACTAAGAACATGATGAAGTCACAGAGTATGAAATGCTTTATAAAATAGTAAAAGGTGTTAATTAATCTGAATCACTCTGTAATCGGAATGATGAAACGAATCATTCCTACAAAGCTCTTTTGCTATTCGTACAAACTCGCCCATTATATCTGAAAGTTTGGCCTTGGCCGGAGAACGTTTACTATCAATAGAGCCTATAATGGATCATAGGTGATCAGCAATCTATTAATGAAATCTGTGTTTATGATGATTTTCTTATAAAGAGTTGTCTGTATTTTCAGCTGTCTTTATATCTGACTTCCTGTGGTTCTTGTGAAAGCTCACCTATTCCCACAGTAATGTCTCTTGTCTGAAATAATACTTTGTGCACATTTACGGACATGTACAGGTGTACAATTTGCAACGACTGTACTCACTCAGTTTGTCCGTATCAACCGGGATACCAAAATTCGGGCATTTTAAATCATTTGAAATCACTTGTTTAAGTCTACATTTCTCCCAGTTATTTCCGACGATTTTTCAGCATTTCAAAAAACTTGCAGGTTGTATTGCTATAATTAGATTTCCTGCTTGTTGTTTAGGCATGTCTTACAATAATACGAGCTCACTACGAAATTTTTCTTGCACATGATTCTTTTTCCTTCTACCATGTGCATCCGGTTTTCCTTTCATGCATACCTGCTTTAATATCGGGTCTGTAGGAAATGTAGAAAATAGATTCCAAAAAACGTATCCAGAAATGAAGTGGTGAGAGTCCAAAATTCAAAACGTTTTGATCCACACATTTCTGAAGGACAATACCAAGATCGTTCATCTCCCAAGGTTTTGTTCCACATAAATCACATGTTTGCGTAAGCCCACATGAGGATAGAATATAGTCTTTTCCATCAATCGTACAAAAAATCATCTTAGGCGTAACAATAAATTCCGTTCCACTCCCAGAATCTCTCAAGTCTTATCACTTTATAAATGATCAAATGCATTCCAGAAGATTATTGGAAAGCTGCAGTGGAATAAAAAGTGGAAGAAAGGGGAAAAGTGTATTATGTCCACCGTTGAGAATAAAAAGGGATAAAAGTACCAGAAAGGGAAAAATGGTGCAAAAAATGCCTCCTTTCTCAACTAGAGAGAAAATCTCACATTGTGGTAGCTTTACGAAGAGCTTTAATTTACTGTAAGAGAAAAAGTGTGCACCTAAAAATATTACACTGCCTTATAACCGCATGCAACGCGTCACGCTCTGCATATGTTTGGCACGATTCCAAATGTCACTAGAACTGTTACCAGTCAGACCTGGAACCCCGAAATCTATGGAATCAACACACTTCTCGGTCATTTTGGACATTTTCTTTTTCACCCTTTCTGAGCCATCATGCCGATGGGTGCTGAACTTGGACTTAAGCGGCATCCAGGGTGTCACAATTCATCTCACCTACCCAGAATACTATGAATTCGCAACTATTATTCATTATTTTTACATGTTTTTTCCTTCCCCCAGTGTACCAAGTTTGCTTGAGAGCTATGCTGGAATGTACATACATACATGTATACACCTATAATGTCGGTCATTTTAGACATTTTTCTGTTCACTCCTTCCCACCTCGTCCCATGCCTTTGGGGGGGGGGGGCGGTGAACTCGGACTTCAACGACATCCGGAGTGTCACTATTCATCTAAGCGACCTAATAAGCTATGGATTCTACATTAATATGTTGTTTCTATTATTGTTATGTTTCTCCCCTGCCACGCCAAGAGCGGTGTCTTACACCCAGAGCATTGTTTTCCATATAGTATGTCTTATGTGTACCAAGTTTCGTTGAGAGCTATGCAGGAATATGCTCATACACATACATGCATAATCTCAGCCATTTTGGCCATACTTCTTAATTTCTTCTTAATCACCCTACCGATGGAGACTGAACTTCGACTTAAATGGCATCCGGAGTGTCAAAATTCATCTCAGCAACCCAGAAAACTACGGATTCGACGCGAATATTTGTCTTTGTCGATATTTTTACATGTCACCCCCGCCGTAAATATGTTAGGGGTTTAACCCCCTACAGTATATTTCTGCAGATAGTAAGTCATTCGTGTACCAAGTACGGTTAAGAGATAGACTACACACATACTATACATCCATATACTCGTTTATTTGTGAAATTCACTGTCACCTCTTCTCAACCTCCATTCCACCTGGGGCTGAACTATCACTTACACTACATCCAGAATGCCACATTTCATCTCGGCCATCCTGAAAAGAATGAATTTTATACTTATATCCGTCCCTTGCAGTTATTTTTTATATTTCACTCCCTTCCCTAAGAATGCTAGGTGTGTCTTGCCTCCGCAGTCATTTTCCCAGATAGTAACTACTAAGATTGGTTGAGAGCTATACTGCAGGATATAAACATTCATCCGTAATCTCGGTCATTTTGGACATTTCCTTCTTCACTCTTCTCACCTCTGTGCCGCAGGGGCAGAACTTGGAATTTAAATACGTCTGGAGTGTCACTATTTGTCTCAGCGAGGCCGAAAAGTGTGGATTCAACATTAATATTGGTGGTTTCCTATTATTTTTATATTTCAACCCATTTCCAACCCCACCCACAGAGGTGATATAGGTATCTTACACCCACAGTGCTTTTCTCCAGAAAGTAAGTCATATGTGTACCAATGTATGAGTTTAAAATTATTAAACGGATTCTCTTTCAAAAAGTGAAAGTGTCGCTTAGGTGTTATTCATCACTATAATCGTGATAATAGTATGGAAATGTGGATCCAGTAGACGTAAGTATTTCGGCAGATTAACGCTATGAGTTTAAAATGTTCAAGCAGATTATCTCCTTTGCCTTGCCACATCACGCATGTGCTTACTTCGAATACCAGGCCTGTATTCTACTGTAGAATCAGTGAGCTTACGTTACCATGCTTTGGTCCGGACATCTCTTCATCGAATTCCTAGTACTGGGGTCGTGTGGTGCCAATATCTCTATACCGATTAGTTTCAGGGCCTTCAAATATGACTCACGGTCCGTTGAGATTTACCGAGTTCTGTTCTTCGTATTGTGAGGCTTAAAATGAGCTTTGTCTCATTCTTGTACGGCAGTATGGCCGAACGCTGTTTGTGCTGTGTGTGTGCTCCCAGTTATCATTGATTAGCAGGTGTTGTAAAGGCGTAATTTGTTTCGAAATAGTGAATCACAACTTTAAAAGTGTGTTTTATTTACTTCACGTCATAACACAGTGCTGTGTAGTGCATGTTTCTAAATACAAATAAAATGTATTCATGGGAAGAGACAAAAGTAATGCGGTCAGCCAGGGAACCGGGACCGAGACGGGGCCTGCAGCCGGAAGCGGGTGTGAGGCGACTCTAGCGGACAGCATTGTTCAGCAGGTAAGGGAAGCTCTGCAGTCGAATGACATTCTCTCGGCTACCGTTGAGGCAATAACTGAAAGTGTCTCAAATGTTGTGGCTGAAGAACTCCAGGCCACTCTGGACTTGAACACTGAGATATCAATGAAGTTAAAATTGATATTAAGAATAGGGAAATTGAACTGAAAGCAGTGCAGGATGAACTCAAAAGGAGTACTTATGCTCTGGAGCAGTACCAAAGTAGAGAAACTGTGCGTCTGTTCGGAATTCCCGAATCACCGAATGACAACACTGATGAACTTACAGTCCGGGTCTTTAAAGATAATATTGGCCTTGACATTGCCGTGCAGAACATTGATAGGTCTCGCCGTGTAGGCAGGTGGGAGCGGGGGGGGGGGGGTGATTTGGCCTAAAATTGTGAAATTTGTAAGCTATAGGAAAAGGGAGGAAGCCTATCGTAACAAGCACAGGTTGGCAGGCGCTGGAATCACTATCAGGGAGAACCTGACTGCGACTCGTACTCTAATATTATAGGTTGCTGTAGATAAATTTCGAGTGAGGAATGTCTGGACCTTACAGGGACACATTGTTGTAAAAAGATGGGAAACCGGGCACAATATAACAACAGTGGATGAACTTAACTTTCTCGCGTAAAAGAACAATACCAATAAATTGTGTCTGTAGATTCTGCTGTGAAATAAGCTTTCTTGTTCCTTAACTGTTTCTTCCAGTGTGACTTCTTAACTTGTAACAAATTCGTATAATAGTCGTATAGCATTCACAAGTCCCACCCACAACTACATGCTCTTTCTCTTCTACTTATTTCTGAAATGCTCTCCAGCAGGTCCACTTAAATCCTGAGGGTAGAGCACGTTAGCAAAACCTTACTGTAGACTAATTTGTAACTATATATTTGTGTAATTTTATTAATATCCTTTATTTTATTATTTATTATTTTTCTTTATTGAAATATTCAAACAAATTCTATGTGTATGTAATTATTTGCGTGTGTCTGTCAGTGTGTGTGTGTGTTATTAGTGTTTGTTCCAGGAATGTGTCACCTACACCTTAAACATGTCAGCAGATGCTGTCCATGAAACTACTTTTGCAGTAGATGAGGCATTCCTGAATAACATTGAACCTAGTGTATTCCAAGACAATAACCCTAGTGTACCTTCACGAACTGCCTCCAACCCCCAGCGTACTGAACTGCTATTGAAGCAATCTCTGTTTCAGTTCTCGCGAAGTCTGCAATGTCGCCATATTAATTCGCTCTGACTCCTCAGTCGCATAGATGAACTTCGTTCGATACTGTCAACCCGTAATAGGTACATTATGTGTATTGTGGAAACCTGGTTTTCTGAAAAGATTAGCTCTATCCTTGTAAAACAAGAGGGATATACTCTCTATCAGCATTACTGCCCTGCCAGGCGCGGTGGTGGTTTAGCAGTATATTGTGGAGATGATTATAATGTAGAATGATAATTAAATCATCACCTGGCATCACTCCACATACGGAATATATGTTTGTTGAGATCATAATTAACCGTCAAAGCTACTGATAGGAGTTGCTATAAACCACCGAATATTGCTAACATCTCTGACCTTCTCAAACTACACTGACTGACAGAGCAAATGCAACACCAAGGAGGAGTGGTTCGAAAGGGATGAAAGTTGGGGAAAAAACAGAGACGGCACGGACGAATAATTGATGTTTATTTCAAACCGATATGCAGGTTACACAATGCGCACGGCATCGACTCAGTAGGATGTAGGACCACCGCGAGCGGCGATGCACGCAGAAACACGTCGAGGTACAGAGTCAATAAGAGTGCGGATGGTGTCCTGAGGGATGGTTCTCTATTCTCTGTCAACCATTTGCCACAGTTGGTCGTCCGTACGAGGCTGGGGCAGAGTTTGCAAACGGCGTCCAATGAGATCCCACACGTGTTCGATTGGTGAGAGATCCGGAGAGTACGCTGGCCACGGAAGCATCTGTACACCTCGTAGAGCCTGTTGGGAGATGCGAGCAGTGTGTGGGCGGGCATTATCCTGCTGAAACAGAGCATTGGGCAGCCCCTGAAGGTACGGGAGTGCCACCGACCGCAGCACATGCTGCACGTAGCGGTGGGCATTTAACGTGCCTTGAATACGCACTAGAGGTGACGTGGAATCATACGCAATAGCGCCCCAAACCATGATGCCGCGTTGTCTAGCGGTAGGGCGCTCCACAGTTACTGCCGGATTTGACCTTTCTCCACGCCGACGCCACACTCGTCTGCGGTGACTATCACTGACAGAACAGAAGCGTGACTCATCGGAGAACACGACGTTCCGCCATTCCCTCATCCAAGTCGCTCTAGACCGGCACCATGCCAGGCGTGCACGTCTATGCTGTGGAGTCAATGGTAGTCTTGTGAGCGGACGCCGGGAGTGCAGGCCTCCTTCAACCAATCGACGGGAAATTGTTCTGGTCGATATTGGAACAGCCAGAGTGTCTTGCACATGCTGAAGAATGGCGGTTGACGTGGCGTGCGGGGCTGCCACCGCTTGGCGGCGGATGCGCCGATCCTCGCGTGCTGACGTCACTCGGGCTGCGCCTGGACCCCTCGCACGTGCCACATGTCCCTGCGCCAACCATCTTCGCCACAGGCGCTGCACCGTGGACACATCCCTATGGGTATCGGCTGCGATTTGACGAAGCGACCAACCTGCCCTTCTCAGCCCGATCACCATACCCCTCGTAAAGTCGTCTGTCTGCTGGAAATGCCTCCGTTGACGGCGGCCTGGCATTCTTAGCTATACACGTGTCCTGTGGCACACGACAACACGTTCTACAATGACTGTCGGCTGAGAAATCACGGTACGAAGTGGGCCATTCGCCAACGCCGTGTCCCATTTATCGTTCGTTACGTGCGCAGCACAGCGGCGCATTTCACATCATGAGCATACCTCAGCGACGTCAGTCTATCCTGCAATTGGCATAAAGTTCTGACCACTCTTTCTTGGTGTTGCATTTGCTCTGTCAGTGAGTGTAGTACGAACCTATGAGCTTATACTACTTCTTAGTGACTTTAACACAAATATCTTAGCCCTGAATGGCAAATCAGACCGAATTAACAACTATTTACCTCCGTCGACATGACGATTTTACCGCTAAATTCAAGTAATCATGTTCATACACTTAGATATAAAACAATACTGGAACTGACCTCCTGATTACAAATAAAGTTCTTAAGTACGGTCAATCTCCTGTAACTGCATCTCAACTCAAGACTCAATTTGCCTGTGCTGCTCTCTACGTGCAACAAAGTCAAAGCAAAATATAGGCCTATTCATTACAGGGATCTGAAAAATATCGATCTTAAATAACTCCAAAATCATGCGTACAGTTTACCTTGGGAAGATATAAAGCAATTACTCGTCACAGAAATGAGATTGACAAGATTTAACTCTCTACTTGAACAGTATCGTCTTTTGCGTAACAGAACAAAGCAATTAATTTGCAATAGAAACTTCGATCACATTAAACATGAAACAACGAACTTAAATGCACGTGAAACCTGGAATAAACTTCGAGCTGTGGGAGTTGGAAAATGCAAAGAGCCACAGTGCCAACTCTATCTCTCGATACACTTAACTCCCATTTCGTAACTAACCCAATAAAGGAATCTTAGCCACAGAATGATATCCATATAAATAAAAGGATCAGTGACTCCACAGAAAACGAACATAATATTTCTTTTCACCTTGTTAGTATACATGATGTAAAACGTATTTTTGGAATTCAGTTATGTCATAATCCAAAGGAGCACATAAAATCCCAATAGGCTATGAAAAACATTATTGGCGCGATCCTACCAATTATTACCAACATTGTAAATTCTGTCTCGCCACAGAGACGTTTCCAACTGCATGTAAGGGTGCTCTAGTAACCCCAATAATAAAACATACCACAGCAAATGCGCCTTCCGGTTACCGGCCTATTCCGATTCTACCGAGCTCGATAGCTGCAGTCGCTTAAGTGCGGCCAGTATCCAGTATTCGGGAGATAGTAGGTTCGAACCCCACTGTCGGCAGCCCTGAAAATGGTTTTCCGTGGTTTCCCATTTTCAGGACTGTACCTTAACTAAGGCCACGGCCGCTTCCTTCCCATTCCTAGCCCTTTTCTATCCCATCGTCGCCATAAGACCTATCTGTGTCGGTGCGACGTAAAGCAACTAGAAAAAAATCCGATTCTTCTCCCTCTCTCAAAGGTTCTTGAACGAGTTGTACACGAGCAGCTAGTAGAAGTTTAAACAGTCATTCTCTTTTTGACCCATTGCCCTCTGGCTTTAGAAATGGGCATAGTACTACGATTGCATTTCTTCGGGTAACAGGTAACATAAAACTAGCAATCGACAAACGGCATTAGACGGTAGTGACACTCCTTGGCTTTAGTACAGTAGTGCGTTAGACACGGTAGATGTAGACATATTATTATCGAAGCTCTGCTTTCTGAATATCGGCCCGATAGCCCTAAGACTTTTTAAGACGTACCTTGCACATCGCCGCCAGTGCGTAGTGGTAAACAATCAAAGATCCCAATGGGCTGTATAATCATCCGGTGTCCCTCAACGGTCTGTCCTAGGGCCTCTATTGTTCGTCTTACATATTAATGACATATCCTTCACCCTCAGTATTGTAACTGCCATTTATATGCTCATGATCTGCAGATATACAAACACACAACTACAAACAATTTACATGAAAAAGTTCAGCATATTAATTGAGATATTGAAAGGTTTACCGCCTGTTCATAAAGCAACCACCCAATCCTAAATCCTCGTAAAAGACAAGGAATTATCATAGGAAGCTATAAATTATTACATATACAGTAATAAGCAATATCAATCCTACTCCAGTCATAATCAATGACATTGTTGTACCGTACCTTAAAAATATAACTAATCTTGGAATATCCATAAATAAGAATCTGACCTGGAATGAACACGTAACTAATGTATGTAGAAAGGTTCATGGAGCTACGTATCCTCTGAAACGTCAAAGGATTATTTTTCTAAAAACCTTAAATTTAATTTAATCCAATCATAATTAATGACATTGTTGTACCGTATCTTAAAAATATAACTAATCTTGGAATCTCCATCAATGACAATCCGACCTGGAATGAACACGTAACTAATGTATATAGAAAGGTTCGTGCAGCTCCCTGAAACGTCACAAGAATTCTTTTCCTAAAAACCTCAAATTAAAATTAATCAAAGCACTACTATTCCTAATTTTGGACTACTGTGATTCGGTACAAGTTTATCTAAATGCTGAACAAGCTTTGAGTTTTTAACAAGCAGAAAACTCATGCTTACTGTACAATATGTTTTCCAGCTGCGACGTGACGTACTTATTACGCCATACTTCCAAACATTGTGGTGACTAGCAATAAATGAACGAAGGAATTTTCACCTAATGATACTTCTTTACCAAGTTCTCTCAACGAACACTCCTACTTACATATCTTCTAACTTTCGTTTCCTTTCCTCATTCCATGAAATTAGTACCCGTTCTGGTTCGCTACTTCAAATTCCACTAATTTGAACGAATTCCTACAATCACTCCCTTTTAGTTACTGCATAGAGACACTGAAATAGAGTCCCAACGGACATTTGACACGTTACTTCCTTTCTTATACTCAAATCTGCCTGACGAAAGCTTTTCTTGGAAACATACACTATAACAGCGTTGTGTTAGTCATTGTGTGTATGTTGTGTGAATGGGTTTTCTTCATCTATTATGCACTTCAGTCATTATTATTATTACTGCATTGCCCCTTTATAGTATTATCATTAGTATTGTCACACTAATAACCGTGCTGATATGTAACTTAGTATATCTGTCTGCAGTATTATTTCTTAATAGAATTACTATGTCTTTTTTATGTTTACATTCTTAAAGTGTTTAAAGTCGTTAAGTGTAACAGAGGGCCGTGAGCCCTAACTTCGCCACAAATATTAGTTAGGAGTAAATAAATATGTACATAAACAAAGTCGATATTAAGCCTATATTACACAGTGTTAATGTACCAAAGGGACTAAATCTAGAGCATAGAGAGGACTGTTATTTTTTTGTAGACAGAGTAACCGCAGGATCTTGAAAGTTGTGTATATGAAATTTGGTGGGACGGTATGGATTTGTAGTATAAGGAACGGACAGACGGATTGAGACTTTCTCTTTTTTTAGAGAGAGAGTCTGAACCCTTCGCTTCTTGACTAAGGCCCTATGCACATTGGAATATGCACTGTTGGCCTCCCATATGTAAAAGAAGCGGTGACGCTGCCATTCTTCTTATGTACCCTGAATCACTTCATCCTTTCAGCTGTTGCAATTACGTGGTGCATTTTCATTTAAATTTCAATCAATGTATGTCCAAAGATACCCGATTCTTTTCATTTGGACCTGACTTCTTTGTAAGTCTACACCTGTATACTTAAGTCCAGCGAAAATATATATTAAAACAACTCTTCGAAACAAAATATTCAGAAATGTATTAAACCTCCATAGATCTTTGCGTTCGTATAAATTGAAAGTTCTTATTTAACCGGGGTTTCTAATTTGTGCTTGTTCTTATACATGGTGGCGTGTAAGGGAAAAAAAGGGATGGAAAATATATCAGTCCAATTCATTGATCCTTCTTTTATCCCTTGCTACCGAACTCTTTTAGTAATTACAGGTTCGAAATATTTACAATGAACATATCCTCATTTTGCACTAAATGACCTAAATGACTCTCACCAAATCAAAAAGGTAGAGGGTTATTTAACTCTAGTTTTTCAAACCTAATCCCATGATGTTTGGATCAGATTTGCCCAAGGGAAGTCCTACAAGAAACATGCACGAGTAAGGACAAGTTTCATTAACGTGGGTTAAATATACTCTAATCCTGGGTTTGTTAACTTAGGGTTAACATTTTAACTCATTCCTACGAGTAAGGCGATGTCCACAAATAGCCACCAAAATCTGATGGAGCCCCGACTAGCCATTCACTCAGGCGTGTCCAGTCCTAACTCTCTAAGGAAAGTCTAAATGTTACCGCTAATACAAGTTTTGTGGAACATACACTTCGACAGACGAACATTGCATAACGGGTGAAGCTATCTACTAAAATAATGTGCAACAATTGGTGAAAACAAATTCCTAATTTATTCAAATTATCAACAAACAATAGTAAAAGCAAGGAAATCAATAAAAATGCAGATTAAACATCCTGAATCCAATAACTCTCAATCTCACTGCGTTTATAAACGTCCAGAGTCCTTTTCGACAACCAGCCTGAAACTTATCTCTACATTCTTGGCTTTAACATATGTGGTGTTGAGTTTTAATCGAAGTGAACTTGTATTTTATTTCTCGTCGAACACATGAGTGGGTAATTTTATATCCACAAAACATTTTGGTGAAAACCTAAGCGAACTCTACGTGAATATTTAGGGGATTACTAACAACAAAACTCTAATATATGGTTAAATGAATCGCATTTAGTTACTTATTATTAAGGCTCGGAAGTTCGTGCCCTACAAAACTAAGAAATATGCATTCAAATATGCTCTTAAAACTTGAAAATATGCAATTAAATATGCACTATTAAAATGAAAAATGGCAGTAGACAATCAGGTTAGTATTGATAATAATAACCTTACACATATTCCTTGGAGGTTGAAGCAGAAATAGTCCCGCTGTCAATGCGGAGTGATGAATTACAGTTCACAACTATCACATTGCTGCACAACTTTTCAACTGAAAAACATCATCTCTTGTCTCGCAGAACATTTTTATAACCTGAAAATCTTCTTTCCACATCACAAGATGTTATTGGGGCATATTTATATGATGATAACTGCTCCACAGAAAGATGAAAATCGACCTACCTATGAGAAAGAATTGCGTATTGTCTCAGCAATGCGATTAAGAGTATGTTCCAAACAAGTTATATGAATTAAGATGGCCAATAATAATTTCAATGAGTCCATCACAAACTGCGTTACAGTTACATTGTTCAGTGGCCGGCAATTCACACACATTAAGAAGATAAGGTATCGTCCTTTGTTCCTTATTTAAGGCGCCTACAATTGCATTAGCAGTAAATCGGCCCTCAGAATCAGTGGTTTCATTAACAGAAACCACACAAACTGATCCGCTAATTCACCTTGTAATAACGTCCTACGTAAGTCCTACGCAATGTACTTGCTTTAGGCACATGTTGTCGAGTGTATTTGGCAATAAAATGTTTGAATGTTGGTTTATTAATTTTATACAAGAGAAAATCAGCAGCTAAAAATGCTTAGCACAAGTCGTAAGAGAATTCACTAATCCTACTTCCTACTTTTTGAACAGGCTCTTTATTTGCGAGTTTGCTAGTTAAATTCACCTAATGTTTTGCTGTGTTTATGTGTTGTTCTATTTGAAGTCTTTCCTCACTCCCTGTAGTTTTCTCACATGCTCCACAGAACAATAACTTATTATATGTAGAAATTAAGTCACCTGAAAACTCCTTCTGTAAAACAGTTAATCTACAACTCGAAGTTGCTCTTATTTTCAGCATTTAGGCCTAAAGAACTTTTTAATGGACACTTGATACGCGAAACATAGTATGGTCACAACCAGTTCACAACACCGTTACACGACTGAATGGACAAGTCGACTTCAAAGCACAAAATTAATGTGATAGTATATGATGAAACAGGGGATTCACTGCGTGACATCAGGACTCCTCACCACATGACAAGTTGCATCATCATGAGCAACAATACCGCCAACAACAACCAGATGAAAAACTGATTTAAAATACTGTAAAACCATTAAATAGTTTAAAATATGCCATATAGGCAGTAAAATATTAAAATGAGATGCATTTATCAACATCACTAAAATATACTATTGCCTTCCAATGCATGTCGGATTAGTGTCGGTGGATACATTGGAAGTTTATGGTAAGATAAAGATTAATGTAATCGTACGTCCAGAAGCTCAAATAACTGGCTCAACTACATGAATAACAGGCAACGGTTTGAAGATACCGGTAAAATATAAGCTCAGAACCTCGTGGTATATCGTTAAATTACGATTGATAATAGTACGTCACAGCACGAAATACAGAATTAAATAAAGATCACGGTTTACTCAAGCAAAGATTAGTAATAAATGTTAATAAATGGTGAGAAATATCAATGGCAGAATGTATCGGAGGCCATGGAATGAGTTGGGATAAATGGGCCAAGTTCAATTTATATATGATGGCCAAACCTTGCCTATCTAGTCCGATATAGTTCGAGAATCGAGACTGGTGATGAAATAGTCGATTAGTAAACCGAAATATCATGTGACGGATTGTTAAATGAATTCCTTTGCCGGTGTTAATGATTGTGTAGGAGTACTCTATATAAAAAAGTCAGGTGGTTGCCGTCAAAACATGTGGGAGCTACGGAACATGGAAGACTCTGTGAAAGCAAACCGACTTTTATTATTGGAGTATAGTACTAGATTTGTTTTCTAAATAAGAGAAGATTACAGTTTATTGAAAGATCCTAAAGCTCTAGGAACGGTTGCACACGGTTCAGAAAGAAATCAGATAGAAAGTTGACTTGTATTACCATATAATTACCTGCACTAAGAATCATTTTTGTAAAATATTAAGGCAAGTGTTGCATAAAAATATTGTAGGTGATATTCATGTGTGTAACGTTATACTAATAGCAAGTTACGAGTTTCAGGTATTATGAAGTCAAGTACCAATGGAGATATTTATTAGATGTTCGTAAATCGCAGCATGATTTGCTAAATTATTATGCGGTCTTAACAGTCTTGCGGAGTATTGCGATGGATACCAACAGATAAAATACCAATGAGAGAGGATGAGAGGAGTCTTCATCCTGAGCCCAACGACCGATAAGTACTCCAGATCAATGTCTTACCATCCCGCTACGCAGATGCTTAAAATACAGTAGTATATTTTACAATGTCGAAAATGTGACTTGTTCAGTTATACAACATGAATGTAACCATTACTTTACGATGGGTAGGAATGTTGTAAGTTGTGGCGTGAATAATCCTGAAAATCACGATATATGGTACTGTGAATTATGAGAAGCTAAGCGGTCGCTAGTAAGTGTCACACAGATAAGATTTATGTCTGGATAACTCATGTGATGAGATATTGTCAGTATAAGGAATCTTGATTTAATTTATGGTTCAGATGTGTGTTTGAAGGAATCGGGAAGTAATATGTGCGTGATTTAGCGTTATCCACGATCATATTTTACGTTAGGCATAGTATTCGCGAGTGTGATTGTGATATTTTCATGATGATATTGTGTTGATAATTGTGTTAAGGTGAAAAGTTTTCGTAATATAAAGTGCCTGAGTATATTATAAATGGAATGAGAATTCGTTGAACATGACATGTGTATAAAGTAATGATGAAAAGTTTATTGTTATAGTGTCGTCAAATAATGTGGTTGATTAATGTTATATGGATCGTCGAAGAATGCTTCATTGGGATTAAGCATTTAATGGAATAATGCGACGTAGAGGTCCTGGTGATATTTGTTGTGGTGAAGATTGATTTCGTCAAGCGTATGAATTTGATTTGCAGTAATGATTGGTGATTACTTGGGCACAGAGGCGATATTTGCGATGATGTTTTGATGCGTATCGATGACACTCGTAGGATGATCGTCAAAGATAACTTAATTAAATACAGTATAGGTAATTGCGCACAACATTGGAAGATGATAACGATCTTCATTAGTTAATGACACTATGTAGTCGAGAACCATGTCACAAATGGAATGTGTAACCTTTAATGATGTGTAGTGTGTGAATTGATTTTCCTACTAGCTGGATTTCTTCTTATAGATCATTACATTGATGCTTAGAACTGAAGTACGGTAGTATTTTAGGTTTATTTCAAGGAGGACACCAGAGCTGTAGAGTAATAGTAGATTCTGAATCATTGGAGTTGATGATGATTGCATTTTCAGATATAATTGTTTAGGTGCAGATGCCGATGGAGCTCAGAAGAGATTAATTTCATTTTATTCGTTCAATTCTAATTTTTGAAATGTTATAAATGTTGCCCTGCGTTTCTTTGATCATTATGTGACATGAACGATACTAAAATGCATAGGATATCGGTGCGTTCAAGTTGTTTGGAGAGATTCTTAATAAATTAAGCGATGATTTAGGAATATTAACGGGATGTTAAGACGTGTTTGAGATCAGCGAATAGGTGTGCCAAGTCGACAAGATTTTATAATTTTAACCATCGGTTAAAAGGCAGATATGACAAATCATGGATTTATAAATTAAGCCTTCAGCAATACGATGTTGGTTTTCCTTTGAATTTTTCAGATTAATTTCAAAGTTTATTGTTTGATGTTGTGACCAACCTATCATAATAAGAACATGATGATGAGAAACAAACTTTAGCAAGAGTCAAAGATTTATATTGATTTCTTTTTTCTTAATGTCATATTCAGTCACTCCTAACATTCAATTGCGTTGTATTTGTGTTATTAATATTGAGGTTGTCATCTTGAATGTTAGTCTTTAAAAGGAACTTCCTTCCACAAAATATAATATCTTCGGCCTTTTGTTTAAATATATTAAGGTATATTGTGATGATTTAAGTTAAGATAGTAATTAATAAACGTCCTCATATATGTCAGATCAATGTAGAGCCAACGATACAATTCTGTGACCCAACTCGATGAACTTTCACGTCCCTAGAATGGAATCTTTTGCATCTCCGCATGACACCAACTGAGGCATAACTTTTGCAACAAGAACCCAGAATTTAGAGATTCGTGAAAGGTCACAGAAGTTTAAAAATGTTTACTTTGACGCCCAACATTGGGGCTTGAGTTGAAGAAAAGATAAAAAGGAAGTGATGCTGTGATCACCAAAGAGAAGGCTTGAATCCAAGGGGTAAACACACGTAATGGTCCAAGCCTCGAGGACAGATGTTACTCATGGGACGACCGTGTAAAGAACATGAGATGGTATTCATCGTGGGAGTAGACCATGAAATTTATGATATCTGACGTTGAGACATTAACATATTCCCGTATGAAGGAAGTTTGGAGTATTTATGTAATTTTAAGTTTAATAATATGTTGGAAGGATAGGTCCGTTAAATAATGTTAGGATTTAACTTAGTTTATATAAAACGTTGGAAGGATATTTCGTAAACTCGGACGCTCGTTAATAAAAATGGGTAAATTCAGAAATTTTGAGATAATATAAATGATCATGTTTGTTGGCACTTATCTGTCTCAGTACAATTCAGATCTGGAAAGACCCATGCATTTAAGTTATCGATTTATGTTGATTGGTAGATAAAGTACGTTAGGCTGTAGTAGGGAGCGTCGTGTGCACACACAGATAGAGTATAGGTGAAAGACTATTCAGATACTTAAAGTGAATTATAGCGAAAATAAGTCACGATTTGGAAAGACATAATGGCATCATTCGCGCAAGTCAGGTTGTTGCTAGAGTAACTCGCAGGAAAGATGACTAGAATGCAGAAGTTACAAGAAAACACTGAGAAAAGGATGAAGAAGTCCGCAAATCACAAGAAAACTCGCAAAAGAAAATGCAAGATGTACGCGCATCACAGGAAAACACGGAAAGGAAACAGGGGAGATTGCTAGAAATCACGAGGAATGAAATTCGTGAATCAGAGGAACCTGCGAGAAATGAAATCCGTTAGTCACAAGAAAGGATGCCAGAAGCCACGAGGAATGAAATTCGGGAATTACAAGAGAATACCAGGACAAAGATCCATGAATTACAAGAAAGGATGCAAGAAGCTACGAGAAACGAGATTCGTGAGTCACAAGAAAGAATGGAAGGAAACTTTAGCAAGATCATAGATATGGTACAACGGAATATTAAGAATATCTGAAGTACAAGGAGATACACACAATCTAAAGGAAGAAGCAAATGCAGCGATGAACGAGAATAAGAGTAGTTTTCAGGAAAAATTTGAGGAATTAAAGGCTGGGTTTAAATCGAACATTCAATAACTACAAGTTCAAGTCAATCAAGTCCTCAAGGAGCTCAAAGAAGAAGTTGACGTAATGCAAGGTAAGATGAAAGAATCAAACGTTAGTTGGGAGGAAAAATTTAAGAAGGTGACAGATGAAGTGAATAGTACCAATGAAAACATACAGAAAGAGATAACACGGGTCAGAGAACAGATTAATTATAGATTTAATCTGGTAACTGAAGAGTCAGAAGAAAATAAAAGTCGTATTGAGTCAGCAGATAAAAGGGCTGAGGAACGACTTAAATGCTATTCAAAAGGATATGCAAAACTTGAGAATTGAGAAAGAAAAAAAGAAAAATTAGATATCATCGTTGGTTGATCGCCAAACGTTAACTGAGGATGGCAGGAAAACAAATAAATAGCTAGTTTGAGACGCCACAATTCAGCTTTGATGTAAATGATAATGACACAGTTCACACGGGATATAGAACACAAATCGTCAATATAATACGAACACAAATGAACAGCCCAAAAAATTTAATGGAAATATAGGATCTAGCATGACTCCTAGCGAATTATTTAGGGAGATACAGAAATACTTCCGAGAGGCGAAGATATCTCCACAACGTCAGTTGAAGACAGTTGAAAGACATTTAGAGGGAGCACCGCTTATTTGGTACAAAGCCTTCCGATATATTTTTGAAGACTTTCTTCGATAGATTTTGGGAAGATGACATTCAGCAGGGAATTAGGCTTGAATTGTATTCTAAGAAATATTCCTTGGCAGGACCGAGCAGATTCGTTGATTATTTTACAATGCTATTCCATCGACTAAAAGAGCTTGATTCACCACCCACGGAGATGGAAATGGTTCGTGCGATAATTAAGCAGTTTCCCCCAGACATACATCGATTACTTACTGCAGCGAATGTTCAATCTGCAGTGCAGGCAGGATCAGTACTTAGGCAGATTGACGGTACGTAAACAAATTTTAGCAGTCAAATCGTAAGACACGTCGATCCAAAAGTAAACGTTATGACGCCGGCAGGAAACGAAGGAGAAGAAAAGAATAATAGACATAATGAATATCATCAAGGAGAGAGACAGATGACAAATAAAGATTATGGAGGAGGAAGAGATCAGAATGGAAAGGAAGAAAGAACACGTCAAAAATGGGTACCATTTCGTAGCGAAGATCGAAGGCATCCAGATACTATAGAGGTACAAGGTGGAATCGATACCGAGAAAAGTGGCCGTACCATAGGAACAGGTATCGAGAAGACACAAGGCGGTCGGATACTAGACAAGAGGAAGATACGAGCAAAGGGAGAGAAAGATATCGTGGCGTACTGAGGAAACAGCAAGAAGGAAAACAGTGGGAAAGTGCCATACATGAATGCCAATTGCGTAGGTGCAACGAGTCTGCTGTATCAACAAGAAAAATGGAAGGAAAATACAGATAAAGTATTGAATACTGGAGGTGCACCGTTCGGATATAAAAAGCAAGGCAATGACGGGGTGAAAAAACTTCGTTTTGGAATTAACGTTAGATGATAAGTTTAATAGATTAAGTTTAGATTATGAGCAAAACGAATGGATAGTAGCAGGGATTGAGTCTTGGGAATTTGAACCTGACGAATTGTTATATGAAGACTGTCATCCTGATGGAATAAGATTAAAAAGAGGACTACCGGTTCTCTCAGTAGCAATAATTGGTACACGAGTATTATCATTATGGGATACCGGTGCAAGCATTGGCATCGTTTCTAAACCGTTATTTTCGGAGTTGCAAGAGAAGACAAGCATACCCATAATCCCAGTAGCCAACATGAAAATCAAAGTTGTAATTCCAGATAAGTTTACAAGATGTAAGATACAGACGTATTTATCCTTTGAAATTGGAGGAATTACAATGGAATATCCATTTGTAGAGATGGATAGAATCCAGTATAATTTAATCATTGGATCTGATTTCATCAGAGAGAATAATATGATAATGGGTTTAAACAAGGAAGAGATTAGGATTAGACGTGATGGCGAGGAAAAGCAAAATGTCTCAGCCAAGATAGAAAACAAAGAGGTAAGTGAGTTAGAGAAAACGATGAATATTTCGATAGAAGAAGCCGCGTACATCACCGAAAGAATAATGGAAAGATATGGTTCGGAAGATGCCGTGTGTGGTTGTGCAATCGACAAAGGAATAGGTGGAAGTCTCGAACAGCAAGAAATGATTGAGGATCTGCTGAAGAAACACGACAATATTTTTTTAAGAATCAGCCCGGAGCAGTGAAGAATTTCGAATACCAGTTACTGGTGAAGGACTGGAGCCCATTCAAAGTAAAACTGTACCCTATACCGGATAAATATTTGTCCGATGCCAGGAGAATGATACAGGAAATTATTGATAGTGGCATAATTTCACAGGCACATTCTCCTTACATTAGCCAGTTGGTGGTGGTGAAGGAAAGCAAGTATTTAATTCGCATGTATCTCGACGCAAGGCAGCTAAATGCTAAGCTAATTCCGGAGTATGATAAAGCTCCGATAGTAAAGAAGACAATTAGGAAACTCAGAAACATGAAGTTCTTCACGATATTAGATCTAAAACTTCCTCGTATTATCACATAGTTTTGGAAAGTAAATCCAAAGTATTTACTGGATTTATGTTTGATAATCAAATATTTTCGAAAGACTTCCGTTCGGAATTTGCAACTCAGGTGCTGCACTTATACGAGCTCTAGACAGAAATCTGAAACCCGAAGTCAAGGAATTCATAACCGTTTATGTTGATGATATGGTATTAGCAAAAGCTACTTTTGAAGAACATGTGGTTAAGCTAGAACAGCTGTTAAGTAATTTAGATGAGGCTGGATTTAAAATCAATCGATCTAAGTCAAAATTCTGCCAAACCGAAAACTTATTCGTCGGACATGTTACTGACGGAAGTGGCATAAAACCTAACCCTGTTAAGGTCCAGGCTATATGTAATTTCCCGAAGCCCAGATGAATTAAGCACATACGACAGTTCCTGGGAATGACGCAATTCTTCGCTAACCATTGTCCAAAATACACAGAAGTACTAGCTTCTCTGCAAAACCTATTTAAGACTAACAACATGTGGCGATGGAATGAAAGTCATGGCCAAGCTTCCATCAATACAAAGAAGTTGCTAGCCAATAATATTAAACTTGGATATCCAGATTTTGATCGGGAATTATTCAGTCTGATGCATGATGAGTTGGAGTTGGGGCTGTCTTATACCAAGAGAATGGACACGGAGAGAACAATAGAACCTATTTAGCTTTCGTGAGCAGGAAATTGAGGACCCATGATCATAAATATAACACTACCGAGCTCGAAATTATTGCGATTGTATACACCTTACAACAATGGAGAAAATGGTATATGGGTATCCAGTGGTCATTAGGACTGATCACAAGGCGTTAACATTCGTGCTAAAAACCACGTTATCCATCGAAAGTGTATCACGATTGGCACTTTATGCACAACAGTCCAATTTGAAAATAGATTTCTGCCCAGGTAAAATTACGTGCTAGCGGACAGTTTGAGTCGAAATCCAACGGAAGGAATCCAGGAAGTCAATGTGAACCAAATGACTCAAGAAGGTGAGGAATGCCTGGAAAATTTAAAACGATTGCCGGAGTTACAATCCGAAGATCAATACATAAGAGAAATTATCGAGCAGTCAGAGGAGGTCGGCTGGTAGTAATGATCTTGGAAATCAGATGGACGATTGCGTACTCGCAAATGACATCGTATAGAAGTACATAGACAAAGACAGGTGGTAATACCACGTAAATTAAGATGCGGACTTATCTGGTACATTCATAAGATGATCGGTCGTGGAGGATTGGAAAAATTAGTTGCCACGATAGGAGATACATTTACAAGGACCGGGTTCCGAAGGACGATGACCAGAATAGTTAATACTTGCGACACAGGTCAGAGGGTGAAATACAACTCTATTTTACTGTACCAATCACCGATACTTGTCATACCAAATCGCCCTAAAGACGGGTATGCAATGGACATGCATGGAAGTTTACCTGTAGGTAAACGCGGAAACCGTTTCGTATTGGATGTCCTTGACGTGATGTCAAAATTCGTGTCACTTCAGCCCATTAGGAAGGCCAATTCCAAATCAATTATTAAGAGTTTGAGGAGAGTTATTATACCAAAAATGGGTAACTCGAAGAGTATAATAACAGATTATGGGACACAATTTACGTCAGCTGAGTTTTCGGAAGCCTTAAGAAAAATGAAAATCCAGCACCGATTTAGCTCTATAAGACATCCAGAGACTAATGCGGCCGAGAGGGTCATGAAAGAAATAGTAAAATATTGTCGGATTTTCTGTCATGAACGTCACTGGACGTGGATTTCATTTTTACCAAGAATTGCTGACTGTATGAATTTCACGTGGAACGAACCTTTTGGCAATATTCATAGTGTTATTCATATGATGAATATCTGAAGTGTCCATGGAATGACATCATCGGTAGGCCAATTGAGGAGAAACCTGATGTTGAAGAAAACATAAAGCAAGCCAGTGAGTGCATGAAAAACAAGCTGAAAGACGACTTAAAAGGCTAAGGCAAAAGAGATTCCGGAACCCTTTGGAGGTTGGAACTTATGTTCTCGTAAGGAAACCGGCTATATCGTACCCTACAGCGAGATTTTATTCCAAGTTCCCTCATCTTTATATCGGACCATTCAAGATCATCGAAGTGCTAGATAATAACGCATACACGATACAGAGCTTAGATTCCAGTAATGTTTCTATTTTCAATGTCTCAATCCTGAAGCAGTATAATATCCCTATTGCCAATGAGGAAGAGATCAATTTCATGATGAACGTCGAAGGAGATTTCTGAGTTAATTTAACACTTTCAAATTCACTTGACGATTTTCCTATCGATTAATATCGAAAACTGACAACATTGATATAAAAATCAACTTCATTCTCCAACATACGGAGAAATTTCACACATTTCCATGCATATGATCATTCGTTTCAAAAGCATGTACATTAATCGATTACAGTAGATCTGACTTTACATTTGAGGCTTGTGTGCGTGTTTATTAATAAAACATTCTCTGAATGCAACAAAATTGTGTAAACTAATCTTCCCTTACATTTCTTTTAAAATGACACGCATCTTTAGGTTATTCTACCCGAACGAAACAAGCTGAAATGACATGAAATGGATCCGATTCATTAACCAGTTTTCAAGTATGACCCTTATTTTTATTGGCGGTTACCTCTTAGAAATGGAAATTCAAACAAACTAAGAAGATTATTTACAAATCGCCCTTAAATATCTACGATGAGTACTACTTAATTAAATTGGTATTTGCTACGCAGCCTTCATGGCACGCCTCACCTTAGGTCGGAAATCCCCATCCTTCTTACACGACCATGGTCACTGACGTAGGATATCCAGCAATCAGGTCCATCTTCAGTCTGGTCCACTTGCTGCTATCCATCGCTGTGTTCTCGTACCGGATTCTGCGAGTGGGCCAGCATGTCCACTCGTTCACCTACAATACCTCGGCGGCAGCCTGGTAACACTTTGTAACAGTAGTTACGTACTAAGCTATCTATGGTTTAGCAACAAAATTTATGGCTACTATAGCATCCTAAAATATTGATTGGCATTAATTTTTTTTTCCTACTTGCTCTACGTCGCACCGACACAGATAGATCTTACGGCGACGATTGCATTAATCTAGGTGCTATCCCAGTCTGTCTCCGTCTACTCACAGTTCATAGGTTTATCAGTTGATTCGCGCCGCGGTCGCCTCACAGGACCTTTCGCGCACTGGTTATAACACTGTTCTCTACTCTCGATATACGATATAGGCACCTTGACGTTGGCCAAACACACGCGTACTGTCACGCCGCTAGGCGAATTGCAACTTTCCACTGTCTAACATGTTCCGCACGACTCAGTCGCGAAATGAGACCTTTAGTTGTCACTGACTGTCTATCCGAATAGTATTCTATTTCACGTCTAACTAATCATGACGTTCATAGTGAATACGTGCAGTGACACGGTCAGACCTAGATTCTTTGAGGGTTCAACTGTAGAAGTGTCCATTCAAACCATAAATATTCAAGGTAGAACTGCTTCATGAGTACAAGTTCAGACGCGTGCGTCATATACAAGTGAAGTTAAGTGTGCCTACACGGCTCAATAACACAAAGTAAAATAGTAAACAATATCTTAATGCTAGTAAAATGTAAGAAAGTCAGAATCCCGCACTAATGTCAGAATACCTCAGACTAATGTCAGGATGTCCCTCCGTGCTCCGTGCAGCTAAATTTATCATCTCGGTTACCACCTTCCTGGGTATTCTTCACTTCGAATTCTCTCGGTCTCCTCCACCCACCCAGGGGTAATAATTATGACGCTTTTCCCATTAGTATGCTGGTTGTGCGTCCTCTCCTAGGGCTCTTGGATTCGATTCCTCCAATCCTCACGTAGGCCAGGGTTAGAGACTTTCTATACTTTTGCTCGAGCTTCCCATTTTCCTTCACCTAAAATCTATCCGTCTCCTCCCCGTTGGTTCATGTTTGTTGTGGTTTTATAACTGGGCTCAATTGCGTTTCTTTACAAACTTGATATACTTTTTCATTGCGTTTTATTGCCATCGTAGGCCTGGATATCGAGTGCATTATTTCCCCTAATCTTTTAGTCTTGCCATGCGCCGACCTTTTTTTGTGGTTCACGCCCGATTCTTAAGAAAATTTATGACTGGGATGTAAATTTTATCACCCACTTGTTATCGCTCAAGCCTCTGGTAGACCATCTCTCGGTTTTCTCTCATTTTGTTATACAAATTTTATTTCATTTTCCAACATTACAGAATAAATATAATTGATACCAGGATACTCTCTCAATGAGCTCGTATTGATAGGGATTCAGCGTTACACCAAGCTATTTCGGCAGAGGGTTAACAAATACTGTATTAACCCTCGCCGGAATCAGCTGCCGTACCGATCAAGGAGGCAGTGACTGAAAACCACAGATTATGAACACACCTCTTGCGTGGTTCTTTTGTTTATTTCTTGCACAGTATTTCGTTTTATTCCTCAGTTCCGTGGTAGATATTATTATTTCGTGATAGTGATAGAACTGATTGCATTGATCGGAAAATGGAAGAAGTTCCTAAGAGAAAAAAGCGCACAAATGTTTCTTCTTTAGGAAAAAACATTACTTATTGATTTAGCAACCAAGTACCAAAGCATTATAGAATGCAACAAGACTGGTGGTGCAAAATTAAAAGAAAAGGAGGACACATGGAAAAAAGAACAGGGAAATTTAAAAGTGTTGCCAACGTTACAGGCCATCTTGGAACTCTATAACGAAATTTGAGGTTGGAATCACTGATTACTTGACAATTGGCAGAAAAATAATCTTTATTTTCTCCGACCGTCAAATGAAACGACCCTGTGGTATAAAACCTTAATGCAATCAATACCTTTTAGGAGGGGGAGGCCTGTTTCGCTCAGTTGTGTATTCTAACCTCTCGCGAATTTCATCGATGACTTTACTGACGACGGTTTTGACAGTGTATACCTCACCAGAAATTGTTCCTCCGATATATTTTGAAAGTATTTCCTTCTTATTATAGGCCTATTTCTGTTAGAAACACCATTTAACAAATGTAAGGAAGCAACATTGCATCTAACGTATGATTTACGGCGACCAAACCTCGGTTAACCGTTCTACCCAGGCGAAAAGAGGGGTTAACTTTACTCCGACCTTAACCTAGGTTTAAAATTAACCCTCCTTGATGAAAAACAAGGAATAGTCGAATTCAGAGTTATATCTTTATAACTCTGTGTTAAGGTTTAACCAACACTGATGAAACCGGCCCTAAGAGGAACAATAAACTCAGGTGGGAACCATTAGAGGAGCTGAAACTACCAGGGGGAAACTTTCTTATTTATATCATTTAAGCCCGGCCATTCCTGGCCATTCCTTGTTCATTTCCAGTCCAAAATTCACTGACTTTACTCAGATGGTAATGATTGGTTATTCAGTCGACGGGCGTAAAAACATAGTTAATGCTCTACGTATCTTGACAATTCAGTGTTCCCGTTCCTCTAAATAGCCATAGCACATTGCCTTCACCTTCAAATGTAATTTTGCTGGACTGAGAAGAAAACAAGATCTGACCGGGAATATAGAACAAGGAGGATAACAAGTAGAATGTTGAAGGTAAGACGATCGATGAAAAACGAGCCTTGGATGTCACGTGGGATTAGATAAATCAATTTGTCAATCCACAAACCATGACTCCTGGGAAAGCTGACAAAATTGTCAAAATCAATAGCGCAGATAAATCCCACAGTACTTCAGCGATTCGAACTAAATATTAGTTAACATATTGACAGCGACCACGTTGTTTCCTGATGTTCAAATTACTAAATACAAGGACAACAAAAATCTCAGCAACAAGGAAATTAGACGGTTCGCGACATCTACAGTCTTTGCAGGACAGAGTTATGGTGTCGTTCTGTTGTGCTTTTATTATTATTAATAATATTATATTTTATATTATACTACTTTTAAGGTTTTCGGATACGTCGATGTGCAGAAACTCTGTCCGTAAGAAGGTATTTCACGTGCTAGTAAATCTACTGACACTTGGCTGGCGAATTTGAGCACCTTCAAATACCACTTGACCGAAACGAGATCAAACTATCCAACTTTCCTCCAAAGAACAGTGCTTTACCACCTGAGCTACTGAACCGAGCTATTGTACTTATGGTCTTACAGTTAAACATACCATAATAATAGGTAGAGTTATTACCCATACGGCATTAG
This sequence comes from Anabrus simplex, assembly GCF_040414725.1. Classification (NCBI taxonomy): domain Eukaryota; kingdom Metazoa; phylum Arthropoda; class Insecta; order Orthoptera; family Tettigoniidae; genus Anabrus; species Anabrus simplex. The sequence continues at coordinate 1,596,046,539 of NC_090265.1, read as the reverse complement.
CGTGGAGTAGAATTGTCACTGTCTATGAAAAATACTTTTAGCAAATAATTCACAGTTTTCTAAGTCCCTATATTGAATTCACTATTTTCACGAATCCGATTCCTTAACATTTTTTAATATAGTTTAAAACCGTAAAGGTTTATTTTCATATGATAAGGAAATATACTACCCGTATACACACATAATTCTACAGAAGGAATATGAGCATGTTATAGAAAGAATCCCAGAAAATTGTAAACATATTTTAATCTAACGTTCCTTCTTGTGTTGAAAGTCAATCTGTGCACTCTTTACTAGCACTTCTAAGTGTATGAATAAGGGCTTAACGCACATAATTCTTATTTAAAGAAATCATAACTGATATATTGTAAACAATATATCTTATTTTCCAAGTCTGGTTGAAAACTTGACTTAGGTGGAATGCCGGGCGTTGTTGCAGGATCCGGCATTGGAGGATTCTCAGGTGGTGGTGGCGGCGGCGGCGGTGGCGGCGGCGGTGGTGGTGGTGGTGGTGGCGGTGGTGGTGGTGGTGGTGGTGGTGGAGGTGGCCGAAGGAGTCTTGTTGCTCTTCAAGATCCGAGTAAGTTGCTTCGTATTTTGGAGGGAGCTTACCGAGACTCAGCTAGGCAGACGGCCTTTCGAAGACAAAGACGTACAAAATATGATGGGTAGTGTCCTCTTACTCGCTGACGCGCCCAATGGTAGCCTGAACACCGAGAAACTGAAGGAAATATTGAAACATTTATAACAGCTCCAAGCTCAGCCAGATGCACTTGTGTCAAGAAGCAAATTCAAGCACTACTAACCGAACTGAGTAAGAAAATTCAGAATATTACACAGCAAGTACTCAATACACCATGGGATTAAGAATAGTACATGGAAACATGTTATTTTGACATTGCGATATTAATGTAAGATTGTATAATGTCTTTCTTGTAAGTTGAGATTTGAATATCAATAAATGTGGTTACAAAACATTAGTTCCCTTCTATTTGGCCAACTTTGACGTTGTATAAATTATTATGAACGCGCGTATCGTTACATTGATATACAGTTCATTTGAACTGAATGAAAGTATAAGACGATGAAAGTTGATGCGGATACTGTATTTAAAATTCTGCTTCGAAGAGACTCACAGTGTACCATGTGACCTCTCCACAGTGGAGTGTCTTGTGTGTCCCAAGAAAGCGGGTAGCCAAGTTCTAGTTGTAACCCTATGCCAATGTTTCAGTCGAGAGACCATACTAATGCATGGTTCATCGAAATCGGGGTAGTAGCCTTGCGGAAGATGCAAGCGTGGCGATTTATTATATGAAATGACTGTACAGTAGTATTTTGAGTTACCTATACTAATATTGATACACGGCGGAGTTGGAGCATAGAATGTTAGAAGTTTAAATCGTTTTTATAAGTCAACACATCTGAAAAGGAAAATAGAATTAATTTAAATACAGTTGGTTGAAGTACATTGGCATGAAGAGCAGGATTTATGGTGAGGTGACTACAGATATCAAGTCAAAGCCAAATAGGCGTAGTTCAGCGGCTGGTTTATTAATGGTTAAGAAAATAGGACAATCTAATTCTGATGGAAGACTGGAATATAGTAGTAGGCAAACAAGAGAAAATAACGTAGGAGAACACGGACCGTGACAAAATAATGAAAGGGGAAGTTGGCTGGTAGAATTTTGCATTGACCATAACTTAGTCCTTGCTAACGCTTCGTTCAGAAACCACCAGCGACGACTGTTAGAGATCATAAACGGCATCCATTGCTCTTGATGTACTAATATCGTGCGAGAGTGTGGTCATACTTTCAGTTGTAACTTAACCCATAACTGCAGTGTCCTGTGCAATGCTTAAAACAATCATGGTGTTGTGAGGGGGACATTGAAATGTAACATATACTGAATTTTAAGTATGAATTAAATGAGAAAAATTCACCTAGGGCGGAAGAAATATGAAATTCATAAGATGTAAACGAATTCGTCTTTATGAATTCGTAAATAATTATAATTCTGTTTATTTTTGCAGTAGGTACCTCGACAATTGCAATTTCCACCATATTCAACACGTGAAAACCTTTCATGGAACGAAAGCTCAACGGACAAGAAAAAAAGTCTTCCCTGCATAAATCATTTCAAGGAGCATGTAATACTGTGTAACTCCGCCTGTGGACTTACTAACCGCCTGGAATCTGTTAGGAAGTGAATCCACAAGGTTTTGCGGTACGTCGCATCGCTGAGAATTTGATCCCACAATTCCACCAAATTTCGGGGATACTGATATCGACGTTTTAGCCGCTGTTCCAACACATCAAACAGATTTTAAATTGGGTTCAAGTCAGGTGATTTTGCGAGCCAATCGAGATATAATAGGGTGGGGGTTGTTCATAAAACCATTCGCATATGCGTCCAGCCCGATGAACTTTGTTGTTGTCATCTTGAAAACTCGGGTTGTCAATAGCATACTCATCATGCAGATGTTAACTGAAAAGCAGCTCCTGATTATCTAGAATGTTTAAATAAACATGTTGGTTCATATTAGTGGTCACCGCAGTGAGCGGGCCCAATCAGTGACACAAAAACATCTCCAAAACAGCACAGACCCATCTTCGGCTTGAACCTGAGCTTGCACACATCCAGGATGAAATGATTCATTTGACCTTCGGTGAAGACGACGAAGTGCGTCATTGCAATACGGGCAAAAATGTTATTCATCGGACCACATTACGTTCCGCCACTCAGTTCTTGTCCACGTTCGATGATTTCTAGCCCATTGAAGACGTGCAAATTTACGTGCCTGTGTGAGCAATGGTCTCTTGCGAGGTGACCGAATGCAAACGCTCACTGCATGCAGTTCCCGTCGCAATTTCCTCTCGCTAACAGGTTGGGATGGGCCTTCATTCACTGGCTGCAGTTATTCCTGTCGGGGTGGGAAGCGATTTTCATTCACAAGTAGAGAAACTCGTCTCCGGTCCCTCTCAGTCAGGATCTTTTCCGATCATTATTCTGGCGTCGTGTTTCATGGCCACGTGTAGTACATCACTGCTTGTATACACATTGAACAGTCCTGTGTGGAACACCAATAAATCCAGCAACATCACGCACCGTATGGCCATGGGCACGGTCACACATAATTGCCGCTACTCTGCCACATCCTTACATCTAGCGATGTTGACTTACACTGTCCGCTTGGAACATCAATGTCTCACTGATTGCTAATGCCTTATGCTCACGTAGAGGCACTGCGATTGACTCGTTCATTGCGCCACCTGTACAGTCTTAACTATCCTACTGTACGTGCGCATTAAGGTGACAAATTTTTTGTCATCTAAGCTTATTACATTACTTTCATTCTCCTCAAGTGCGTACTAGAGAAGATCATCAGCAAGTGGTCTGCCACATTGTCATCAGAAATAGGACTGAATCTTGAGTACAAGAAAGAGAACGTCAGTGTAACATGTCTAGCCTTTGCTGATGATCTCACCCTATTGGCCAACTTCATGAAACCTGTAAATAACGTAAATTTTCTTACGTTTTTATACACGTAGAAGGGTGTATGAACTTTTACGTGAATCTGTGTGTGTCAGACCTGAAGTGAGAATGAATGAGTCGGCCTAGCAGGAGTATATCTGAGGACCGCGTTTGGGGGTAGTGTGTAAGAAATTTTAGTTGATGACACACAACGGAACCTGTGAATAATTACGTAAATACGGTTATTGCAAGTAATCCAGTAGAGTTCTAAAATTCTAATTATTAAACTACTGTAATTTAAGTGAAGATGGAGGCATCTTTGTGTACGCGGAGCCATGGCATTTCTCCATTCATCATTCCTAAATTGTAATGACATTTTTTAGGAAACTCCAGTACGTAAACCTGTCTTCCACAATCGAAATTATTATTAAGGAGTAATTACACATATTACATGGATTTTTATTGTTTGTTATGATTAAGAGTTACATTTTCCAGGTTCTTTATGGCATTTAAATGGAATCAGCCAACGGCCGTAGCCGTGTCCAAACACCGGATCCGGTGAGATCTCCGCAGTTAAGCAACATTCGGCGTGGTCAAGAATTGGATGTGTCGCCAGGAGCGGAAAGGAACTGGCCACCCTACCGTAGGTAAACTACAGCTCAGGCACACCTCTGTGGAGGTTCTGATCTGCCTTTGGGTAGAATACACGCTTACCCTTAAACGGAATTGGAAAATATAAATAATAGTACTTACTTACAAAGCATATTTTGTGCAGTTGTAGATTGGAGTTGTACTTCGACGTCTATGGATCTGCGTACTATTAAGAAGGTTACATATAGCTCTACAAAACACTGGAGTGGATAGATTTTTCCAAACGTTATAGTTTGTGCTGGGGACTTGTTCATTTTGACTGAAAAAGCTGCTAAACTTATAGGAAATTGTCTTCATTAAGAAAGCAATGGTTTATCGGATTTAACAGGATTAACGGGATTAACCATTGCTTTCTGACGCTGAGCACGTCAGTATTTCTGCATGAACGATATTTGTGTCTAGCTTCAGTACAGTCAATTTCGTTCCGCTGCACAAGCCTCATTATTGACTTCTTTAAACACATTGCATTATACGAAGTTAATGCTAACGTACATTTTTCGGTCGCCTATCAAACTATTCAGTATCTCTCGGTCGATGACGTTAATTTGTTCGTTTCTTGGGCAAAAATTTGCTACATTGAAAAAAATGTACTCGCACTTGGATGAAAATAAGAACCAAGTGAATTTGGTACGATATTCTTTAAAATCATGTTTTGTTGAATCTTGATAACGCCATTTCTCCTAGATTTCTTTCGCCGAGTTTTAGAATATATTCTTCTTCTTCTTAATCTGTTTACCCTCCAGGGTCGGCGAGAAATCCCACCTCTACAGCCTCAAGGACAGTGTCCTGGAGCTTCATACTTTGGGTCGGAGGGTACAACTGGGGAGAATGATTAGTACCTCGCCCAGGTGGCCTCACCTGTTATGCTGAACAGGGGCCTTGTGGAGAGATGGGAAGATTGGATGGGACAGGCAAGGAAGAGGGGAGGAAGCGGCCGTTTCCTTAAGCTAGGTACCATCCCGGCATTTGAGTGGAGGAGAATGGGGAAACCACGGAAAACCCCTGCGAGTATGACTGAGGTGTGAATCGAACCCACTTCTACTCAGTTGACCTCCCGAAACTGACTGGACCCCGTTCCATCCCTCGTACCACTTTTTCAAATTTCGTGGCAGAGCCGGGAATCGAACCCGGACCTCCGGGGGTGGCAGCTAATCACGGTAACCACTACACCATAGAGGTGGACTAGAATTCATTCAGCAAAGTTAAATCATTCTGGGCCACAAAGTAGAATTTTTTTTAATCACCACGCTCGGATGGTAGGAAGTGACGTGGTCTTAATTGAGGTACAGCCCCGGAATTTACATGATATGAAAATGGAAAGTATGGAAACCTATCATCAGGGCTTACGACGGTGGAGGTCGAGCTCACCATCTCCTGAATAAGAGCTAACAGCTGCATGGCTGAAATGGCTTAGCCATTTCGCTAGGTCTATATACAGAGTATGGTAAGTAAGTAGACTTTTAACACATTTCTTGTCCGACTCGTTGGCTGAATGGTCAGCGTACTGGCCTTCGGTTCAGAGGGTCCCGGGTTCGATTTCCGGCCGGGTCGGGGAATTTAACCTTCATTGGTTAATTCCAGTGGCCCGGGGGCTGGGTGTTTGTGCTGTCCCTAACATCCTTGCAACTCACACACACCACGTAACACTATCCTCCCCCACAATAACATGCAGTTACCTACACATGGCAGATGCCGCCCACCCTCATCGGAGGGTCTGCCTTGCAAGGGCTGCACTCGGCTAGAAATAGCCACACGAAATTATTATTATTATTAACACTTTCCTTGAACTAACTAAGCATTTCCTGGCAGGATACATATGTTTAAATTGATTTGCATCAGGTTGAAGGTTCAAACTCCTGAGATGTTGGTTTCAATTTATGACTGGTTTATTAAAATACAGTTACTGACTCATTGAAATAATAACATTCTGACGAAAACAATCCAGAAATACAGTATGTCAGCCACTTGTATCATAACTCAATTATCATAAATCGCATCATTTTTAACATATAAAATACATAAGTATAGACTCTTTTAGTTAATGATTACAATTGATTAGGTTCATAAAACTGATCTTGGTGGATTTGATGAGGCAGGTGTCGTTATGTCAGTTTATGACTTTTTATTTTTCTTCGTTCAATCGTGACCACTTCACACCGTGGATGTGTTACGGCATATAACCCAGAGTATTCCATATAAATATCAAGTGACTGTTCTCTATTCCTCGCTCTTCTACCGCCATGGCTATTCTCAAGCTCTCGGTCTGGGTGCTTGGCGCCTTACTCGTGGTAAGTATATACGAAGTTACTTCAATTATGCCTAAAGTTCAGGCGGATGCAGAGTGGCGACGGCTGGTCCGTGGTGCGACAGCTCTGCACTCCGACCGACCAACCGAGGAGAGGAGGCTCTACTCCTCTGTATCCGGGAGACGGAGAGGGGCTGGTTCCCACCGTGGCTGTGCTAAGAATGGTTTCTCGTTGTTTGCCATTCTCCTGCACTAAGGCGAACGCCGGGACAGTTACTAGTATAGGCCACCGCTGGCAGCCCTCTCACATTGTCCGCACATCCATTTCCCCGATACAAATCTCCTGGCGTGATAGACGGTGTCGCCGTCATGGAGCCCGCCTCCCCCTTCAGGGGAGGAATGAAAACTTTTAGTAGTAGCAATTCAGGTCGTATTTAATTACTATTATTATTTCGACATGAATATCGGTTATTCGCGGACTAAGAGACATCGTAATTAACAGAACACTTCTCTCAGTTACGAATCACCAGAAACTGAACATACAGTATTGGTTTTTTGCAATTCAAATTATAGATACCGTACTTGCAAGAAAGGATCTTGATAAGTCTGGATTAAATCGGAAAGACATCTTAAACCGAAATTTTAACAGTGATGCTGTCATGGCCCGGAAGTTCTCTGCGAAACGTAAAGAATTTCACCTTATTTTCTTGACACGGTGTAAGTCCAAATGCCTGTATTATGTCTACAGTTAGTGTGTCCATTACAACATTAAATATGATTAGACCGTTGTGAGTTGTATCCATTTCACATATTATCAACATTCTTTGTCCTGGAGATATTAAACAGTGTTATATATTCTAGGGATAACATTTTTAACATTAGAAATTATTTTTTGTTTGTTCATTTTCCTTGCCCTCGCATCTATGTATAAGATAAGAGTTTTGTCTGTACATTGCTCAGAATTTAAAAAAGAATTGTGTTTCTGTATCGGCCGTATCCACACTAACAAGGAAATGCAGTTTTTTCCTTTTTCGTCATGTCTATCGGTCTGTCTGTCTATCTGTTTGTCTGTCTCTCTGCCTGTCTGTCTGTCTTTCCGTCTGTCTGTCTGTCTGTCTGTCTGTCTGTCTGTCTGTCTGTCTGTCTGTCTGTCTGTCTGTACGTGCATCAGTAGAAAATGGCTGAAGGGCATTTAATGAATGTTGGTAGTAGGGGAAAGAGGGAATGAGGCACTACAATCTAGGGTATAAATAATTTTATTCCCGCTGAGTCAAATGGTAGTTTAGAGGAAGGCCTGTAAATTAATTCTCAAATACCAAACTAAAGTTATATAAAATTAAGTTTTCATCATTTATACCTTATACATTATTACCGTACCGTCTATGATAACAGAGATATTCATGAATCTGATTTTTGTTGCTATGTCCACTTCAGTGCCGAGCCACGAGAAAACGGGTGAACAGAATATAATGATAAACGGTACGTGAAGTCCGGAAATGAAACACTACAGTTTAGGCTATAAAATGCTTTATTCACGCTGGGTGAAATGGTAATTTAGGGGAAAGAGCCAAAAATGGAATTTTAACCACACATGTTATTATGCAATGTAATAAAATTTTATTCACAACGTGTGTACGACTTCATCTAGAATTTTGTATGGAATGCAGAATTACATAGCGAAGATAGTTTTTTTTATAATCTACACTAGTAGAAGAAAGAGAGAAAGTCTGTGGTTTTCTTTGTGTTTGGTGGCTAATGTCAGAAACCGCTCAACAGATTGTAGTTATTCTTTATTAGCTATTTCTTCACCATCATTATACATACTTACTCTGACTGATCAGGAGAGCAGGTATATTTTGTTTTTAAATATAGCAAGTCCGAAATACTGCTCCTCCGGAAGAAATCACAGTAAATACTCTGCCTGAATTGTTAGTCCGGTTAAACAATTGTGCCCACAAATTGTACGTAGAGTGCCAATTTCTACCAAACATTTACAGATGAGGACATGGGAGGGACTGTGCCGTTGGGTTTTCGTGACGTCACCCTACATTGGATACAATGAAATAGATGTTAGATTTAAATAGTCATTCACAAGTGGCCAATAACATCAACAGAGATACAGACATGTGGGATTGTAGAGACAATTGCCCCGGCAATAAATAAATAAATAAATAAATAAATAAATAAATAAATAAATAAATAAATAAATAAATAAATAAATAAATAAATAAATAAATAAATAAATAAATAAATAAATAAATAAATAAATAAATAAATAAAATCCAAAGTTCTAGCCTTTCAGGCAAGCAACTCAATGTTATATTAACGAATGGTATTACGTTTTGTGAACTAACTTATCTGGTTTGTCACCTAACGACGCGGGTGTCTAATTAAGTAGTTCGAACATATACTTCAAAACATTTGATAATTTTCGTTCTCCATGTAACTTCTACCCTAATTGTCACAAGTCTATAGCAATGGTACCGTTATGTCAAACGTAAGTTTCTCTATTTTGTGATATACAAATGATGGGTCGGAATATACATTCAGAAATAGATATGAAATAAATGAAGTAATATTCACTCCTTACAAGGGAACTGCCGAACTTAAGTCTTTCTTTCAGACACGTTAAATGAGTCAATAATAACACAATGGCCAACATATTTATTTCTGAAATGCACTCCAGCGACATATGGAAAGCATTAAAATTCGTTTGTTTGAATTAGCACTCTCGTTTACGCAGGTCGCTACTCCATACCCTACCCACAACTCGCACTGTCCAACAGCTGATTTGAGGCCATACACTTATAGTCGTTGTATGAGACTAGTATTTGTTTGTATAATGGTAATCAATATAAGCAAAGTTATTTTTGCGTTGGAATGAAAATATGGAACATGTGATACTAAGCCCTTATCATCGCTTCGTTAGGTGTTGTTGGTGTAGAACCGCTTTGTGCTTTCAACAGTTCTAGCACGAGTATCATTGTTGCAGAAGGTATAAGGAGTAAATTGTTTTCGTGTGTAACGTCCGTTATCATAGTGATCAGCCTTTATTTTCACTATAATTATCTTATTCTATTGCCTTTATTGACACACAATCAATGCAGGAATGAAATTATTTCTCTCAATACCACTACATCATATACGCTACACGGTACGTATTTACTTACAAAATAGAAAAAATCAGTGGCGCGGCCGCTCGAGGAAACAACCCAGCACGCGCGGCAGTCCTCTGTGGTCAAGCGCACCAATTCAAACATTCTAACTTTAACGCCTTATCTACAGTAGGTCGCATAATTTAATTTCAATTTTGTCCCTAAGGATCGTAAGGCAATCTTCGCGTAACCAATATCTCCACGCTTTGCCCCCACACGGGACATCGGAACTAATGTTTACACAGTCAAATCGTCGATTTCTTCTGTTACCTGTAAAGTTAGTATTTATGTTAGCTATAAATTCACTGTTTGTTTGGTATTTGTTTTGGTTATTGTATAAGATGGTCTATTTGTTAGCGTACAAATTGACATCAGAATTGCCCCAAACAGACGAGCACGATTCGCTCGCTGAATCGCCGGTTCGAAACATACTGAACTATTCGAACTCAGAGGTTCGCTTTGCAGCTCCTCCCGCAGCCTGATGACGTTAGCGTGATAAGACTATCTGTGAATCATGTAGTTCAAGAACAGACCTATGTAATGGTACATTTACATTAAACCTGCTACTTAACTCTCCAGTACTGGATCGCAGAACAGAATGTCGCTACAGTCTCCGAACATGAGTGGCTGCGTTGTAAGATGTCTTCACGTTATACGGATTTTCTTCCAAACTCAAACTGTCTTCCAGAAAAAGCTGCTTTTTCGTGTTTTAGCACTCGCTTTGTTCGAGAAAATACACAATAACCGGCAAACTCTCGTTTTATGAGCGGATAGAGTAGACATTCATGATTTACAATTTCTCCCCATAGAACATTCCTATGCATTTTCCGCATGATTCCAACGATTTTTCAGAAAATTACGCTTTAATGTTGTAAAGCCGTTTACAGTCTGCGGCCCAGTGCCCATCTTACATGTTCACGCAAACATGATATCGCGGGCACATGCGCTAGGCCGTAAAACGAACTACAATCATAATGAAATTTAAGAAGTTGTTTCGAATTCATATGTCAATAATATGTTCATTTGCACATAAACGTATCATAAAATATCGAAAATATCACTTTCGTCAAGCATATGTTTGCCGCGAGAAGCCATGTCTTAGAGCTCACTGAGTGACAACATCTACTGACGCATGCTGTTCAAAAATATCATACATTCTCTTACTTAGACATATAATACTGCCATCTGCTTAAATACTCTTGTAACTAATACATGAAGAAACACGATGTAACCACCAAAATGCGTGCATAGCTCGTTCTCGATATTTAGTGAATTGTCAAACCTTACTACGGGCTATGCCCGCAGCGCGGCCTGGACGTACAGTAATTTCGGCCGCTGAAAGAGTTAAGTTGGTATCATCTTGTCTGAATACGTTTAAAACTTCAAGTTATCTCTCACCAACTGTTTAGGAATTCAAGAGTAAGTTGGAGCTAATTAAAACCAGTCAATGCCCTTGTGTCTTCCCCTAGTAAAATAATCCCTAACGATGTCCTGATTTTCTAGAATGAAATTGTCAAATACAACTATGGAACAATCTTAGCAATCGTCTAAAGGTGTAGCGTTCTCATTATTGTCGATAAATGTAGCTATCGAATGACCGCTTTTATCTTAAATTTTATTGCATCTGCTGATGAGGTCTTAATAGTTTGGTTGGTCTAAGCTCTTTGAATAAACGTAAAAGTGTTTATTTTTTTTCAATTGAACCTTCCTGGAGCTAGGAGGTAGTTATCTAACACAAGCGTAGTTTTCCCACATCCACTTGGCCCAATGATGGCACAAGGAATAGAATTCAGCAAACGTTCTCAATGTCTATGTTTTATTTTTTCTCAGGAAGTCTTATGCTTGGTTCCCAGTCAGTCTTCATTTAGTTGTCTATAGATGAGTAGATTATTTAAGCTGAGTGGAGATACATCTATTCTAGAAAAGAGACTGACAGTGCCTATAAGCAACAACATTACTTAAGTTAGACTTGCGGGATTTCATTCTTGATTTTTGACACCAAATATTACTTTGAAAAACAAAGAACTCCATTATCAACAAGATGGTGAACTTGTAAAAATTATAACTATTCCTGCAGGACAATATAATGTAGAAGATTTAGAAAAAATAATTCGGAGTCAAGCACCTTTCAACGCTACAAACATAAATATTAAATAAGCATCTAAACAGAGTTGAAATTAAAAGCGACTTTAAATTGTACTTTCGCAAAGAATAAAACATTGGGTCAGTGCTGGGGTTCAATAACATAACCGTAGAGCCAAAAACAAAACCTCTTGCGCGTGACATTCCGAAAATAATTCTCTTCGAAATGATCAAACTACACTTTAATTTAGCTGATGGAATGTTTGAAAAAATATCGATGCCACTACCACCTAGGAACAAACGTCACTGCTACTTTCATGCTAGATCCTACGAACCACAATGCCCACTGTTTGTATCTCTTCATAACAAAATTCAAAATATACGTCTCGAAATCACAGATGAGGAAAATAACTTCATCGTCTTTAATGGTGCTACGACGACTGTAGTTTCGGCAATTTTCTTTACTATAAATGAAACATATCTGGTGCTTGGAGTGCAAGAAAGAAACGGGCACAGCTGATCCTCACAGAGTGACAACAGAAAATGGAATATTCGGCCAGATACAAACATCTATACAGCTCTGAATACTATTCTGTCCATACATTTATTTTCTACAATGTTCCAATTTTTACAGAAATAGGTGAGTGTAATTTTAGGCCTAAACGTCACGGAATAAATTGCAAGAAGTTTCCCCGGTTTGCCTCCAGTTATGGATTCACAGTTTCTGTACATCAATGACATGCTGTATTTCTTTAAAGACAGGACCGTGTACGAGTACAAAGAGGTTACAAATTCATTAGTGAAAGCAGGAAAATTTGATCTCAATGAGCTCAATTAAAAAGCAATGATTTCTAGATATATAAATGGCATTGTTTAAAGTCTTGGATGAATTAGAAAATTTCAACATCGACTACAAATTGGATGAACTTCAAAATTGTTTTATGACAAAGAGAGTAAACTAATACTCACAACATAGATTATGCGCACCATCAACTATACTGATGGTGATTTTTCTACATTCAAAGAGGCTATAGCTGAATACCGAGATTATAATGGGTGGTCAACTGCTAGTAGAAAAGATGAGCACGTTATAAAAGTATATTTCGCTATTGAACTTAAATACACAATAATTGAGTTTTTTCTAAAATTAATAATTTTATCCTATGTAAATGGACATAAACTATTTGAAGAACCAAAATAGCTTTAAAGATAAAGTATATCTCCTTGATTTTTATTGAGATCGATTCCCTGATGAAAATAATGTAAAATAATTTATAAATCAACTGATAAATCTGTAGAATTATCTATTTATGTACATTCTTAATGGAGATGAAGTAATTAGATGTTTTACTACATGGAGCAAAAGAAAAATTAATGTTGTATTGTTAATTTAACATTTGATTGTAATTTTAATCTCCTTGTGCATTATCGGAACTGTTTTTTCACTGTTCTTGCTCTTTAAAGCAGCTCCACACTTTTGTCCTGTTTACGTGATCAATATCCACTCTATCCAACAATTGCTTTCAATCAATTAATGCTTCAGTTAATACTGATCTGCATTTACGGCAGTAATCCAGGTGGCAGATTCCCTATCTGAAGTTTTCCTACCTTTTCTTAAATGATTTCAATGACATTGGAAATTTATTGAACATTTTCCTTGGTAGGTTATTCCAATCCCTAACTACCTTTCCTATCAATGAATATTTGCCCCAAATTGTCCTCTTGTATTCCAACTTTATCTTCATATTGTGATCTATCCTACTTTTAAAGAGGCCACTCAAACTTATTCGTCCATTAATGTCGTTCCACGCCATTTCTCTGCTGACAGCTCGGAACATACCACTCAGTCGAACAGCTCATATCCTTTCTCCCAGTTCTTCCCAGCCCAAACTTTGCAATCTTTTTGTAACGCTACTCTTTTGTCGTGAATCACCCGGAAAAAATCGAGCTGCTTTTCTTTGGATTTTTTCTTGAATCAAATAATCCTGGTGAGGGTCCCATACAACTGGAACCATACTCTAGTTGAGGTCTTACCAGAGATTTATAAGCCCTTTCTTCTCTTGTCAGATTCAAATTATTTGTTTCGATGCGGTCACCTACTGCTCTACTTATCTTCTCCTGTAATTCCTCACTCAAATCATCTTCACATACCAAAATTATTTCGTTAGGTGTAAATGGGTCCATCAAATATATTTCTGCCAAATGTTTTCTTGATAGATCGTTGATGTAGTCAGAAGCTCCTTTATATTTTTAATAATCAATTGAACAATCTCAAGTAATAGTATTATACCCGTTAGTGCTTCCGTAAATGGATAAATCGCAGAAAAAATGGTGGGATAAATAACTTACCTGCTTGGCTGTCAGAGAGAATTAAAATGCACCGAACTACCAGCCGAATAGAGCTCCCACTCGGGATCCAGGCTATCTCCACTTGTGGACCTTATAGTTTCTTTTAGCGCTCACCCCACCTAGGGTATACTTTGGCGCTTGGGGGTTTAAATTCTGTTCTTCGTTCTGGCTGACGTATTGCTGGAGTTCTAAAATTTGCGCTCCCATTATACTGCTCTTCTTCTTGTTGCTGGATTGCATTCTTCCAGACATCTGAATTGTCACGTTCTTGTTCCAATTTATTCAAGTATTATCTATACTCTGTCTCTCCCTCAGATTTGGGTGGTCCGTAGTTGTTCCTTGGTTGTTGATAGTCCCGTCTTCGATTCTCCTTACAATTCGAATAAGGTTTCCTCGGCTCACTTCCTCCATATCTCAGTGGATAAGGTCTACCTCGTAGTCCTGAGTTATGTCCTGACGCATATCCCTTTCTTCTCTCCTTGTTGTTTACATGTATACGTTGGTTGTTCCCGTAGCATGGTCCTCCCTTCGATCCTCTTTGCTGACCATACCGTACCTCTTCTACATTCCTGACTGAAGATTGAGTCCCTGAGTTTTGACCTCCTGTCTTCCTTTCTTCCTAGGTGAGCGTTCCTCTGACATCAACTCAATCATGTGTACTGCTTCGGAATGACGGATGCCAGGCTTATTCTGGGCAGTGGTTTTTGTCTAACTGCTTTAATGTTGCTTGTACCTTGACTGTGGTGTTAACATTGGCAGCGATCAAAGTCCTCTGCACTTCGATTGGTAGTTGTTTCGAAATGGTAGCATTCACCTCTTTTTCAGGCGGAGGATGATCTAACTCGCGAAGCTTAATTAATTGCGCAATAAAAAGGTCAGTGAAGCGTGTTGGCATCGTCCCAGCATATCTCCTCGAATATAACTCTAATGTTAAATTCTGCTGTATAGACAAATCCCAGGACTTATTGAGGATCGCCTCCTTGAAGTCATCATAGGTCTGGGATATATGTTTGAAAGCCATCATCCAGAGGTCCACCGTGCCGCCTAGAAATATCTCAATCGTACTGAGCCGTTTTTCTTTAGGAATACGGAAGTCCTCCTTGAGCGAGGAGTACATTACATATTGGCTAAGAATTTCTTCGGTTTATCTTAGTTTGATCCAATTAAATTATATACAGGAATGAGGTTAACAATCTCAGGGATTGAACACTGTATCCCCGATTTCTGCACATTCAAATGTTCATTAACTGTAACTGATTTGTTCAAATGGCTGTCCTCAAGCTTAATTTTCCTAGGTATCTCCATTTCATTTAACGGCATCAACAATCTTCCTTCCTTTCCTTCCTCACCCTCATAAGAACTCCACTGTTCCAGTTGCTGCTTGATCTGACCTACTTGAAGTTCTAGGCCTGTCATCCGTGCTGTTATTTTCGTATCAGATTGTTTTATATGGACTTCTAAACCGGCCAACTTTGCTTTCGTCTTTTCTTCTGCTCGTTCTAGTCTATCAGCTACTTTCTCGTCGACTAGTTCTAACCTAGACTCAATTTTCCTTTTCAACAGTACCAGACCAAAGTTAGTTTCATCTAGTTCCTTACTCCGATCATGTCCATAACAAATGCTTTTAGTTTCTTCTCTACCATAACCTCCTTGTTAGCCGCCCTTTCTTCTAGTGTTCCGACTGCGTTTTTAAGAATTACAATTTGCTCCCATGTTTCATTTTTCATATCCGACATCTGCTTTCTCAATTCCTCCGCATTTTCCATGCAGCATATGAGCACTTTCTCTATTTTTTCGCGTACCTCTACTAGCTTCGCCTGGGTCTGCTGATTATCGGCCATTAACCGGTCTAATTTAGCATTAGTGTGTTCCTCTAACACCGTTAATTGCCCTTTCGTATGGGTCTCTAAGCCTGATAACTGTCCCTAGTTTCTATCAAATGATTTTTACTCACATCGGCAACCCGTGATTTTACATCGGCAGCCTGTGTCTTTACGTGCTCTAATTCCACTTTCTGTTCCTCGCTAACATTCGCTAACTCTTCCAACTGCTTCTCATTAACTTCGGCAACCTGTGGCTTTATGCGTTCTAATTCCATTTTCTGTTCCTCGCTAACCTTCGCTAACTCTTCCTTCATCTTCTCCCACAGCCCTTCTAACGTTAACGACATTTGTTAAAATAAAGAATACGCCAGTCTCTCCGGAGTGAGTTTAGGTCTCTATCGAAACAATCTCACCACTCAAATCTTACTGAAAAATGTATCCTTCAGCGTATGCCTTCGTCTCGCCACATATCAATCACAATATAACGTAATTTTGAAGAAAAACAGACCTGCAACCTTACACAACCCCAAATTACGAAACGTGTTTGGCCGCTGTCTATCACTGGGTATTCGCGCACCCAGCATGCCAGCAACTCTTGTGAAACAAATGACTATCGAGCATACGCAGCAGCGGTTTTCTTATTTACCGCATATTTACCCATATTATTTGATTTACTGCATTTCATTGCTTTACATTTCACGCTTATATGCCACTGTAGCCGTACTGAGAAAAAATCGATCTTGTTTTCTAGAACGCAATTAAAACACAATAAGACCTGATTCCCGTTTACATGTGGTATATTGAGTACGGTAACCGCATTCAAAT
Organism: Anabrus simplex; assembly: GCF_040414725.1. Taxonomy (NCBI): domain Eukaryota; kingdom Metazoa; phylum Arthropoda; class Insecta; order Orthoptera; family Tettigoniidae; genus Anabrus; species Anabrus simplex. Next base: position 1,596,029,936 of record NC_090265.1, on the reverse strand, counting down.
CTATTTCAATACTTCATGTATACGCAGTAAACATTTACAAGAATGAACGGCTTGAATACGACCCGCACCCAAGATTTAGAACCAATATTTTTTGGAAAAAAAAGTGCGGGTATTGTTTGGTATTATACGCAATAATAATTACCGGCTTCAATCCGGCGTCTGGCCAGAAGTCAAATTATTATTATTATTAATAATAATAATAATAATGTCCGCCTCTGTGGTGTAGTGGTTAGCGTGATTAGCTGCCACCCCCGGAGGTCCGGATTCGATTCCAGGCTCTGCCACGAAATTTGAAAAAGTGGTACGAGGGCTGGAACGGGGTCCACTCAGCCTCGGGAGGTCAACTGAGTAGAGGTGGGTTCGATTCCCCCCTCAGCCATCCTAGAAGTGGTTTTCCGTGGTTTCCCACATCTCCTCCAGGCAAATGCCGGGATGGTACCTAACTGAAGGCCACGGCCGCTTCCTTTGCTCTTCCTTGCCTGTCCCATCCAATCTTCCCATCCCACCGCAAGGCCCCTGTTCAGCATAGCAGGTGAGGCCGCCTGGGAGAGGTACTGGTCATTCTCCCCAGTTGTATCCCCCGACCCAAAGTCTGAAGCTCCAGGACACTGCCCTTGAGGCGGTAGAGGTGTGATCCCTTGCTGTGTCCGGGGGAAGAGCCGACCCTGGAGGGTAAACAGATGATGATGATGATGATGATGATAGTACCTGTAGTATCTATAGTATATGTATTAACTCTCTTACTAGAATTCTGTTGCAGTAATTAGGGCAGACAACTGCAGTTTAGGGTGTAGACCTAATTCTTGTGTATTACTTTCGGTTTGCAGTAACTAACAGCAAATTTCATTCTGTTATCGTGTTGTAGAAAAAAAATTCCTACAACTAAGTTTAAGACACTGCAAATACCATATGTACGCTGACGATCTTCAACTCTACACCGACTCTACAGCACGAGACCTCCAGGAAAATATCGACTTACTAAATATTGACTTACAATCTGTTAGTGATTGGTCTGTTGCGCACGGCCTGAAACTGAACCCTACAAAGTCGCAAGTAATCCTTGTTGGCCATCAAAGTCAAATAACAAGTATAACTTAACGTCCGTTGCCAAGAGTAATCCTGCAGGATGTTACAATTCCTTTTGTATCACAAGTGAAGAATCTCGGTGTTATCATGGACGAACGCATGACTTGGTCTGCACATGTCTTATATATCTGTCAAAAAGTTTACTCAGCTTTACATTCTTTATATTGAAACAAGAACGCCCGTACTTCAGCTCTTCGGAGAGCATGAGAAACGACAAGGCGTGTACGGCCCATGCTAAGAGAGTGAGAGAGAAGGGTAGTGAAAAAAGAAATTATGATTAAAGTGGATCCTTCAGTTTATTCAATAGATGTGCAAAGAATTATGTCACCTTGTACAGCTGAATCGTGGGGTTGTCCTTGAAGGCGTGGAGGGGACGTCGTCCTGCGGCGTCTGCGTCGTCTTACGGTCGGCGTCGGCGTTGTCTTCCGTCGTTGGTGTTTTCTCTGTATTAGTGTTGATGGCGACTCGAACCTGAGGCAGGGACGGGGAAATGTGTATCTTCCGCATCGGACGTCATGGGACTCTGGTGTGACACCTTTCTAAGGCGAAGCACACCGAAATTGTTCCCACAGTCAATGATGTTGAACGCACTTTAGCAGCAAGGATAAAGTCAGAGTCACAGTTCCATGAGAATAAGATGGAAGGAATTATCGTATTTGGAATAACAAAAAACGAAAACAATCTAGGACCTTCCGAGGTGCAGTGATTAAGCACTTCACAAAGAAAATTAAATTCACAGGGTACAGTCTCTGCACTGTACACCATGAGCACAATATTCACACACTTCTTGAAATAAACGACAGTCCAAGTTCTGTTACGTCGTAATTTTCAGAAGATTATCACTGACACTTAAGATCATACGTGATTCTGAACAGGTTATGATGGGAATTGGCTTGGTCCCTCGGAAAGAAATGACGATACCATATTCCACAAGTTAATACTTCATGGCCGCCGCTCCGCCTGTGCTTTAAGATGTTCTGCGACATTTCGCATACACATCTCCGGTGACAGTCTCGGGTCGCCAATTACAGTTTTCTATATCCGGCTCAATCTACTTGACATTAGGAGGCTTTTGGGTTCAGATTATGTCCACCATTCCTATCGACATACTCCTGATATTTCCTTATCTCAGCACCCTAACACTCTGCCTCAGCCTGTGACTGAAAAGCTTCCTTCCAATTATCTTGGTCCTTCGCTCTTGCTCCAGTTCTTGAATATACTGGTGTGATTCTCTACTTATTTTATTACCTTCTGGGCGGAAACGATTTCCTGTCTGCCTCTGGCTGCGCTCTCCCTCATTACTCCAGCGAGAATATGGTCTTCTCTGCACGTAATAGGTCTCATACCTGTTCCGATAAGGCATACCATGTGGTCTACAATCAAAGTATGACGGGATCCCATCTCTTCTTCCCCTTGAATTCGCGTACTCAAGTCTGTCACTCCAACGGCGAGGTCTCCACTTCGATTCTCTATGGTATTCGTCTCTGTTTTCTTCCTCGTCTCTAGATGACGTCTGAGTCCCGGAGTTCTGATTGTTTCTCGCTCCCTTTCTTGGTCGTGAAATATCTCCCATCATTGCTTCGATCGTATGGATCGTCTTGACGTGGCGTACTCTAGGTTGGTTCTGGGCTGTCATTTGTTCCCACTGTCACAATGTTTCTTCCAATTCCACAGCGGTTTAAACATTAGCAGCAAAATAAGCGTTCTTTGCACGTCGACCGGTAATTGTTTCGTTATAGTCGAAATCACCTCATGCTCAGGAGGCTGATGGTCTAGTTCCCTTAACTTGATTAATTGACCCGTGAAATATTCTGCTAATATAGTAGGCAACGTCGTCGCATACCTGCGTGAACAGAGTTCAATTCTTAGATATTGCTGAGTCGACTGAACCCAGTACTTCTTCAAGAATGCCTGCTTGAACTATTCATATGTTCAAACATGTATCCGAATGCAGTCATCCATTACGATACAACTACAAAGAATGTCTCAGCTGTGCGCGGTCATTTCTCTTTTGGGATACGATACTCGTACATATATTCGTCTAACTCTCGTAAAAAGGACCAATCTCTATCTTCGCCTCAATTTTTTTGGTTTATCCTCCGCCGATCTCATGAAGTTATACAAGGGTGTCGCACTTATCCTTTCAGGCGTCGACGTACTTCCTTCCGTCCGGTTTGAGTTAAAGAGCTCACCCATCAATACTGCTCAACTTTCTTCTAGCGCCTCATGTTCAGGCCTTACTCTCATCTGGCTCTGTTGCTCACTACTTTCTCTCTTCTTCACCTCTCCGCTGCCATATAAGTCCATTGTTCTAACTTATCTCATATTCTTTCTACTTCATTTTCTAATCCCGTCATTCTAGTCTCCATTTTCTCTTGTGTCCATTCTCCTCGATTGTCCAACCCAGTTAACTCAGCCTTCATTATTTGCTTCCGTGTCTGCTCGATACGAATCTCCATACCAGCAACCTTAGCAATTGTTTTATCTCTTATTTGTTCCATCTTATCTGCCATGTTCTCAGAGATATTCCCTAGCTTCAGTTCAACCTTCCTTTCTAACGACACCATATCCTCTCTATGCTTATTATTTCTTGCACTACTCCTAGTGGATCATCTTTAACGGTCTCTAGCTTCTTACCTGTACTCAGCTCGCTTTCTTCGATTTTCTTCTCCAAAACAACCAAAGATCCCTTGAACTCTATAACTTGGTCTTGGGTTCCCTTATGAACTGCTGTTAACTGTTGCTTAAGTTCGTCTGCGCTCGCGATACAACACATTCTCACATTGTCTGTTTTTCGGTCTAATTCTATGAGTGTATTCTGTGTGGCCTGATTATCTACCACTAATCGATCTATCCGCGTACTAGTGAGCTCCTTCATTTAGGATAATTGATCGGACACACGCTGCTCATTACTATATAATTGTTCGGTCACACGCTGCTCACTACTGGATAATTGTTCGGTCATACTACTGGATAATTGTTCAGTCATACGCTCTTTGCTATGTGCTACTTGTCCCTTCACGCCACCTAACTCCTCTTTCATACCACCATACTACTTCATTGTTCCTCCATACGCTCCATCATACTAATTGCTCTATTACAATACGTGCCCTCCTGGAGGATCACGAGGTCCGTGTTTATGAAATTCACAACTCCTCTTACTAATAAATATTTATCATCCCTTGCAGTTCCCATCACTTACTTTCCCCAAAGAAACAACAAACACGGTCCTTAAATCGAAAGTATCAAGCTGCACAAGTAAAATATGTCATCCTCTTATGTTTTCATCTCACACCAATGAAATACAGAAACAAGATCACGTAAATTTAGAAAATCTGAGTCAAACAGACCTTAAATGTCAATTAATAAATTCGCCAGTTCTTGTCCTATTAATGGGCTCGAATCTTACTGTAAAATGTCCAGTATATGTCAAGTATTACCCTCATTACACTAAATCCGGACCACCCGATTCGATCATCGTTCAGCCAACCACGTATCGCAAAACTGATTCCTTTCCATTCACTATTTATCGAGACTGAGATTACCTCGATTTACCCGATAACTAACATAGACCCACGCAATTATCCATCATAGCTTCATTCATGACTTCTGACGGAAATCATACTCACTACCTCATTAACAGGAAGACATTTATTGTTCCTGACATCCATAAGATGCAGTCAATAATTAACAAAGCCTGGTAACGCTAATACAGAACAGATCCATTACCGATTACTAGCTCCTGTGTTCAAAGATCCTCTTTCACACCATAAGTCACACAAATAGTCAAACGATTGGCTCAAGTTCGCGGCGCAATTTTATACCCTCCAGTAGGTATAATTTATGCTCAATTAAGTCACAACAACCCCACAGCTCGGGTCGCTAATTATATGTGCCCTAAAGACTCCAATACCCGTCAAGCGAATGCTGAGAACGTATCGGAAGTACTGCAGAATTGTTAAATACATACATACTTTGGTCGCTAAGCACAGGCACACCTTACCAACTATTCCTGTCCTCTTCTGCCTTGGCTGCACATTGGTGGAACTCGTAATGTAAAGCGGGCCGTTAATGATATCTCCGCTATTAATGCTCCTGTCGAAATGATGCACAAGAGAAGAAAAAGTTTAGAAATTGATTTCCATTAAGAAAGGTAGATAACCATTAAGTTTGGTTGTGTAATTTTTTTGACAGTGCCAAATCATGGTGTCGGTATGTATAAACGCCCAGTCAATTCGTGGATTTAGAAACAATGGTGGCCCTAAAACCTACACAAGGACGGGTAAATTCGAAGAGTCGCCTAGTTGCAAAACCAGCTAAATGCACTAAAATGTTTGGAAAACATCAAAAACCGTTTTAAAGTGGTTTAAGAGAAGAACGAATAATATTTTTTTTTAATTGTGGATTGTAAATACCTTACAGTGAGCAATCGTACCGTTTGTACTTTAGTCGTATATTACACTTAAAATTTGTAGTTACCTGGTTTTGCAACCGGACGTCACATTTAGCATGTTTTGCAAACTTTTGAAAAATCCAAGCTAGGAAATCGTTCAACCTAAAATGCGGGTAGTGAGACGTGGAATATGTGTAAAAGTATTTGGATATAGCGGTTCAGTCCAGTTCCCTACGAGTGTTATGCACTCTCTCGATCACAAGAGCCCTGCTAGCGCGTTGATATATTCTCCTGGATTTCGGTGTATTTAACGTGTGCTTCAGCTTCACACAGTTGGGAATGATGTTATGGTCCCTGCATCTCAGTAGAAAGCACAAAGAAGACAATGACAGTATGAATGTTCTATGTCTTTCATCTCTGTAATAAGTATATTCCTGTAAGCCATTTTGTACAATATCCGTCACCGTCACCTCCCTACGACCTATTAATTTCCAAAGTTGATAATGGTTTTTTCATTAATACATCTCATGTATTCATAGGAACCTAATAAAGTTACACGTTCAGCCCATGGATATAAATAAGTTATGAATTTAATGCCCTAAATTAAATCGCTTCTACTCTAAAATGAGGTAAATGGGACTTCGAACAGCATGGTCCTAGACCATCGAGTAGCCAATGACAAGCTTCACATACTGTTTACATTATCTCATGGGAAAAGGGATGCGAGCTACTACTGGATGAAATTCACACCAAACTGGAAGAAATAATCGCGGGCGGAGCCGAGGGTAAATCATACCTTTTCCTGTTTCTCCCTATGCCATCCACTGCTTAATAATTTGGCAAATACCTGGATTTCCTTCTGTCTTCCTATTTTGCTCTTAGCTTTACTCTTAATATATTTGACCATAAGTGAATCTTTCCCCTTACAGACTCTCAACAGACGTTCTATTTTTCATACAACAAACAACGATTGTCATCATTTCTTTGTTAGGATGGAGATATTCTTGCAGATATCCGTCAGACACCACAACTCATACATTTTACTTCTTTATTTGTGAGCTATTCTTTCTTTACGTTCAGATTTTTGCCAAATTCGCATAATTCTAGTCATGTTCGTTTGGTCTTACCTTATGTGATCATGTGTTTCTCTATATCTTTCACTCTAGCATTTACTTCCTTAGTCAGCATCATTTCTTCAGTCTGAAACTCCTTATACAAGCCGTCATAACATAAACTCTGGTCAACACTCTTAACCAGTAATATTATTATATTATCATTCAGACTTTCAAGGTCCGTGTAACTATTCGTGTAACTCAACGCGCGAATCGAAAGGTACCTTATTATGTACCTTATCAAGTACCTTTGGAAACGCGCGAAGAGTGTGTTCATATAGTTTTGTAGTTTATTAACGCCCCTAATTGTACACCTTATTACGTACCTTTCCAAACACATGTTGAGTGTGTTTATATAGTTTATTAATGTTCATCATAGTTTACTTCATGGCCCTAATTATGTACCTCATTACGTACCTTTGGAAACGCACCTTGAGGGTGGTATATAATTTATTATAGTTTATTATTGTTTATTATACGGCCCTTATTGTGTACCATATTACGTACCGTTCAAAAGGCACGTTGAGTGTGTTTATATAGTAGTCATAATTCAAAGAAGTTACATCATGAATATTATGGAATTATTGAGTGTATCTTTTTGTATCCTAATTAATAGTTCCGTGCACGAATTTTCCTCGTGAAGATTAGGATAGCTAGTGTTGTTATCCTGTTCATACTGGTGTTCATTTTCAGTAAGGACTTATACACACTTTCAAATAAATACTGTCGCAATACTCCACTTGATTTACGTGGATTTTTTCTTTTGAAGGAACTGACTTTGAAAAGCATTCATTAATGGCATCATTTTATTTTCAACCACCTCGATCAACGTGGTCACTTCCTCCTCTTTTCGTTGCAGGTCAGATCTTCGGAGAGCGCATACGAGCTCCGTAAGTATTATACAAGAATATTCAAATCATTGTTCAGGTGCCTACAACCCGTTATATCCTGATTTTAATTTCCGGTAAGAAATAATCATCGTATGGCCTCAGTTCTCATGTACCGGCATTTTAATTTGACGCATCTGGCTCCCTGGTCATCAATTTCGACGTTCGTTTTACTCCAGGCCTATTCGATGTCAGAGTAAACCGGATCTCTCTTGGGAATCTGTGGCTTTTTGAAACCGGTGACTGCGTCGCAAGTGATGAAATTCACTTTTCATGTTCCGTTCAGACTACAAAGATTACAAAAAATTACAATTTAATGCCAAGCTATTCAATACACATACTGTTAATAATGTCTTAGATTATTTAATCAACCTCGGTACATGTTTCGGCTCTCTGATTATCAACAGCTATAAAGATTTTGTTTACAGTTGGTTTTAAAACAGAAAGCATATGAACATTTTTCGGTTCTAATGAGATGTCTCGAACTATTAAAACATAAGAATTAATGCAGACTACACAATTAAGAGAATATTACATAATAATGCCGTCAATATCAACTTCACCTCACGTTCATTATCCGGGAGCTTACGAGGACATGTTCGGCTCGCCAGGTACAGGTTTGATTTCACTCGCGCCGTGAAGAGGATTAAATGATGATGAAAACGACACATACATCCATACCCTGTGCCAGAAAAATTCACAAATAATGGTAAAAATTCGCGAACCTGCGACCCTGCAGGTAATCGAACGTGTGACCCTTTCGACCAAAGGCCACCACGTAACCATTTAGCGATGTAACCGTACTCATGTTGGGGTAAAACCACAATAAGGTATATTTCAGTTAAGGAACTAGTTAACTAGCCGAGCCTCCCCTACTCTTTACATGCATACGTATAGTGATATTCCTTACTGCATAGAATTCCATATTTTACATTAATAATTGTACTGAATAGCGGAAACTGAGAATCAGCGCCCTCTCCTACAGGACATAAGTCAATATTATCACCCTCAGCTAACAGAACGGTTTTGATCCCATACTTTACTTTTACTATGACTTCGGTCCAAAGTGAGCACTCACTTCTTACTGGAGCACGGCATGGGCAGGCACTTCATTCGTGCAGTATAGCGCATGGGAATTAATGAGAATGTTCAACACAGTCTTTTCCTTCGATCATTCACTTTCCTTTAAGATCTTAGTAAACTGTCATTGGTCACTTGCCCGTCTAGGTTTACAAATTGAAAGCACAGTAATTATGAGTAAAATGACTTAAGCTACAGCTCATGCACTTGCATGTTGCCAAAATAGGAAAAAACGGAAAGATATTTTCAGGGCTGCCAACGGAGGAATTCGATCCCACTACCTCCTGCATGCAAACTCAGAGCTACGCGAGCTTAAACGCATGGCCATCCCACTCGATAGTCCCTTTTTTGGTACCGGTTTTTGGGGAAGGAGATGTGTATTTATATTGCATAATTATTTTAATTACCTAATGTTCTTACTGAAGACAACCTCAGTTAATGAGGATAAAATGAATTATGGTAATGAAATTGGATAAAGAGCGGGAGAGAATCAGCTGTGGCCTACGAATAGGACCTGCCCCGGCATTCGGCTGGAGTTGAAGAGCTTGGTTCTATAGCTGTAGCGTGTTAACACGCCCGACCGCTTCGCTCGGTGACGGGGTGCTAACAGTATTAATAGGATTTTTTTAGTTGAAATGAGTGACACTGCTAGAAAATGAGATCCCAACGCCAAGAAGACATCAGTTTAGAGGAATGCAATTTAAGCTAAGCAACTGTCTAGGTAACATTTCATAAAGCTTCCAGGTCACAGATTGAAGCGTGCGCGAGAAGACACGTGACATGGCGGTACATTAATAACTGCTGTAGTCGAAACGATTTTGAATGTAAGCATGTAAACGTGCATGCATTGTTTGGTAAAGGTGCCATATGCCAATTTGTGAGATGGAGTTCCACGCCTGTTGCACTTGGTTAGTCAAATCAGAAATAGTCAATGCTGGTATTGGATGATGCTGGATTTGTCGTTCAATAATGTCCCATATGTGCTCAATGGGTGAAAGATCTGGTGATCCCGCAGGCCAAGGTAACTGATCGACACTGCTGAGCATGCTAGGTGACAGCAGCTGTATTAGAAAGACCGTTATCCTGTTGGAAACACTTCTTGAATAAAGGAATAAATGGCAGCAAGACCTGTTCAATCACCAGTCTGGTGTAAAAATCCGCTGTCAATGTACTTGGATTAACGACGAGAAAGCTCTTGGTGTCAAAGAAAATCGCTCCCCAGACCATAACTGCTGGGTTAGGTCCACTGTGTCGACGCCACTGAGAGTTGGGCCCCTAGCGCTTACTTGGTCTCTCTGGTTGCCAAACTACGGCTATCACTGACACCAAGGAACAAATAGCTCTCCTGTGAGAACACAACAATGAGCTCAAGCTTGACACCACTGAAGTCGCAGATGACAGTGTTTCGGAGTTAGTGACATGAACTCTAAAGGACGTCTGGCCCGGAGCTGTTACTCAAGTAATTGATTTGTTACAGTTCACTTTGTCACTCCGGTGCGATCTCCGTAGTGGCCAGTGTGCGGTCGGACTCCGGTCATCTTGAGACAGTGCCTTTTCATGACCACTGTTGCCAACACCGATGCAGTCTGGATTTATACCTGCCATATCTTTCTGCAATACTGCGAAAAAACATCCACCTTCTCGTAGTCCCATTACACGACCGCGTTCAAACTCAGTTAGCTGCTGATACTGCATTCTTCTTCTTCTCTTTAAGGGCATGATTCACTCACAATCTTACCCCACAGCGTCGACACCAGATGACCAACGCTTACGAAGTGTGTAACGCGTATTTAAAGCAAACTTGCTTCGCAAGGTCATAGTTGTTCATCTTGCAATAGTCTTCCTCGACTAGAACACTAATTTCGTAGGGCTCATCTTTCACATGTGCATACAAGCCTCATAAATATCGTTTATCTAACATAACTTATTATTGGCCTTAGGATTTCATTATCCGCCAGTATAAAACTGACTGAATAAGCAGCGAATATACGTCTCGATGTATTAGAGATTATAAGGTGTTCTTAACAGGTGTTATAAAGACAGGTGAACAGTGTGGTGTGGGGTTGTTCATCAGGACAACTGCAGCTCGCAAAATAGTTTCTGTTAGTCACAAAAATGAACGAATTGTATGGAAATACTAGCAAATGTACCCGTGCTTCTCTATGGTATTCTAAATTGTATGCGGATATCGAAGTAAGTTACTGTACATGAAGTGAATAAGAATCTTTAAAATTGCATATATCTTGGCCTTATCTGAGAAAAAGCATAGGGAGGTTCGCAGATGTTGTTTCCAATGAAAAGTGCGAGTTGCGGAGTTGTGATGATTACGGCAGGTCCACTTGTCTACCGCAATTCGTCATGCGTAACGTCAGTCACATTTTGATGGGTAAATTAGTTTATAATCGGGGCCACCTTGCAAGAGTGCACCTATATCTAATGATAAAGAGAATAAGGTAAAATAGTTTTGAAAAAAATGCACGCTCTCTTGCCTTCTGCTAGTCAAATCGAGAAGGGAATTATTCATTACAATGGTACACAGGCGTTGGAGGACGACCCCATTCCTACTGCCAGTTAAAGTCGATGTGGGGAGTACTGATTACAACACCAGACGCCGTCCTGCTGACAGTCACTATTGATTTGTAAAGTATTAATTTCAATGCCAGACACAACCCTTCTAGATAGCTACAAATCGTCTTTAATGAATAAATGTAGATCGACATACGGAAGCATGTTCATGTTCACCTTCATTTACAGAATAACTGCTGCTAAACGGTGCATCATATCGAAAAACGAATTATACGAAAAGACGCCTCTGGCCTCTAAATGGCTGGCTCTATGATATTTACTCGCATCTCATCTATTTAGAGGTAATATTGTTTTAGAAACGTTGAATAGGGTGAAATTTGTCTAAGGTTTTCACACAGTGAATTACTTTTCAGATACTTATGCGACAGCTTCAGACATAGAATTTGGCTCACATATGGCTACTGGGAGGGCCAATATTCGTGTAGAATTTGATGATCCCCTCTTTCTTATAAGTGAATCAAACCATCAATTATACGTGTACATAGTGCAAAATTTAGGTAAATCCAGAAATAGAGCCAAATTTAACGTATAAGGGATAGAGATACGACAAAAAGTGATAGGACTAAAGTTGTAGATCACTCCAAACTGAACTGAGATTGTGCCATCCGTTTTATGATACAACTTACCGCTTAGCCACCAAATACCTGCACCGTCAATAAAATTGCCTCCATATGACGATACTTTTCGGGGGTAAAAAATAACTTTTTTAACATCTCGTAAGTTTTCCGTCGGTTACAGGCTAAAAGCTATAATTTTGCCAAATTTCAATTTTCTAACTCGTCTGGGAGATTGTTTCTCCATCTTGATATGGGAGGGGGTTAAAAATTAAGACTTTCAGGAAACTTTTAAGCCCATGAAACCTATACGTTATCGTTCTGGAAAAATATCATCGACTGTGTTCTTATGCAGATTTGAAACTCCCAGCTTGTCCCCCTCAGAGAATTTTGAGAATTTTTGATTTTTCTAGGGATCCTGAAGTCATCAGCTTGTGCGGTACCAAGTTTTAAGTTTCTAAGATGCCTAGAATGGTCCCATTAATTCACGTCCGTTTTCATTTTTATGCCTTAATTTATAAGTGCATATAGTACAGTATATATAGATCGCGCCAAACTGACTTCCATTTGTTAATACGGATTATATTTCACCCGCTTCCCTAGTGCTTCTAGGGGCGTCTTACTCCCACAGTATGTTTTCCAGGTAGTAAGTCATACTTGAAAGTCATACTGGAACACACACACGTCCATTAACTCGGTCATGTTTGACAATTTATTTTTTCACCCTTTATCACCCCTCTATGCCAAAGGGGGCTGAAGTTGGACTTAAAAAATCTGGAATGTTACTGTTTATCTCAACGACCCGGAGAACTATGGATTCGGCAGTATATTCGATTATTATTATTATTATTATTATTATTATTATTATTATTATTATTATTATTATTATTATTATTATTATTATTATTATTATTATTATTATTATTATTATTATTATATCTTGCTCCTCCCTCCACCACTCTAAAGGGGGCTAAAGCTTGAGTTTTAAAAATCGGGAGTGTTACTATTCATCTCAGCGACCCCGTAAACTATGGATTCGACACGGTTTTCGATTATTTTTATATCTCAATCCTCCCTTGTCCCCACAACAAAGGGGGATGAACTTGGACTTATAAAATATCCGGAATCCCACTATTCATCTCAGCGAATCTCTCTATTCTTCTCAACGACCCCGACAACTATGGATTCAACACTATTTTTGATTATTTTTATATATCACTCTCCCATTGCTCTCCACCTCGAAGGGGGCTGAATTTTAAAAATGTCTGGAGTGTCACTATTCATCTCAGCGACCCCGAAAAGTATGGATTCGACACTACTTCCGATGATTTTTATATCTCTGCCCACTTGCCCCCCCCCCCACCCGACCCTAGGGGTTCCTGGGGTATCCTACCCAAACGTGGTTTGTCTCCTGATACTAAAAATTCGAAATGTACAATTCACCTCGAGGACCCCGAAAACTACGCATTGGACACTATTTTTCATTATTTTGATATCTAAATCCTCCTCGCCCCCCACCACAAAGGGGGATGAACTTGGACTTATAAAATATCCGGAATCTCACTATTCATCTCAGCGACCCCGACAACTATGGATTCAACACTATTTTCGATTACTTTTATATACCACTCTCGCATTTTACCCCCCCCACCACCACCACGAAGGGGGCTGAACTATAAAAAATTCCGTAGTGTCACTATTCATCTCAGCAACCCCGAAAAGTATGGATTCGACATTACTTTCGATGATTTTTATATCTCAGCCATAACCCCCCCTCCCGCCCCTAAGGGTTCCTGCGGTATCCTACCCAAACGTGGTTTGTCTCCTGATACTAAAAGTTCGAAGTATGCAATTCATCTCAGCGACCCCGACAACTATCGATTTGGCACTATTTTCCATTATTTTTATATATCACTCTCCCATCGTCCCCACCACGAAGGGGGCTGAACATGGACTTTAAAAAATTCCGGAGTGTCACTATTCATCTCAGCGGCCCCGAAAAGTATGGATTCGACAGTACCTTCGATGATTTGTACATCTCAGCCCCCGTCCCCCCTAACGGTTCCTGAGGTGTAATACCCCACGTGGTTTGTCTCCTAATACTAAAACCGGAGTCTCAATATTCATCTCAGTGACCCCGAAAACTATGTTTTCGACACTATTTTCTATTATTTCTATATATCACTCCCCCATCGCCCCCCACCACGAGGGGGCTTAACTTGGACATTAAAAAATTCCGGAGTGTTGCTATTCATTTCAGCGAGCCCGAAAAGTATGGATTCGACACTACTTTCGATGATATTTATATCTCACCCCCTCCTCCCCTCCACCCCCTAGCCTTTAAGCTTTCCTGCAGTGTCCTACTCCCACGTGGTTTGCCTCCTGATACTATAAATCCGAAGTGTACAATTCACCTCGGCGACCTCGAAAACTATGTATTCGACACTATTTTCGATTAAGTTTATATATCACTCCCGCCTCGCCCCCATCACAAAGGGGGATGAACTTGGACTTATAAAATACAGGGGTCTGACTATTCATCTCAGCGACCCCGAAAAGTATGGATTTGACAATACCTTCGATGATTTGTACATCTCAGCCCCCCTCCGCCCCTAAGGGTTCCTGGGGTGTAATACCCCACGTGGTTTGTCTCCTGATACTAACAATCCGGAGTCTCACTATTCATCTCAGCCACCCAGAAAAATATGTTTTCGATACTATTTTCTATTATTTCTATATATCACTCCCCCATCGCCCCCACCACGAAGAGGGCTGAACTTGGACATTAAAAAATTCCCGAGTGTTGCTATTCACTTCAGCAAGCCCAAAAGTATGGATTCGACACTACTTCAACTTATATTTATATCTCACCCCCTAACCCACCCACCTCCCCACCATTAAGCGTTCCTGGAGTGTCCTACTCCCACGTAGTTTGCCTCCTGATACTTAAAATCCGAAGTGTACAATTCACCTAAACGACCTCGAAAACTATGTATTCGACACTATTTTCGATTACTTTTATATATCACGCCCCCCTTGCCCTTCACTCCAAAGGGACTTGGACTTATAAAATATCCGGATTCTCACTATTCATCTCAGCGACCTCGACAACTATGGATTCGACACTATTTTCGATTATTTTTTATATATCACCTTTCCATTGCCCCCACCCTGAAGGGGGCTGAACTTGGCCATTAAAAAATTCCGAAGTGTCACTATTCATTTCAGCGAGCCCAAAAGTATGGATTCGACACTACTTGCGATGATTTTAAAATCTAACCCCCTCGGCCCCCGCCCCTATAGGTTCCTGGGCTGTCTTACCCCCATGTGGTTTGTCTCCTGATACTAAAAATCCGGAGTGTACAATTCACCTCGGCAACCCCGAAAACTATGTATTCGACACTATTTTCGTTTCATTTTATATATCACTCCCCCCCTAGGCCCCCACCACAAAGGGGACCGAACATGGACTTTAAAAAGTCCAGAATGTTACTATTCATCTCAGTGACCCCGAAAAGTATGTATTCGACATTATTTTCGTTCATTTGTGTATACGACCCCCCTCGCACACACCCGCCCCTAAGGATTCCTGGTCTGTCTTACCCCACCCCACATGGTTTGTCTCCTGATACAAAAAATCTGGAGTGTACAATTCACCTCGGCGACCCCGAAAACTCCATATTCGACACTATTTTGATTGAATTTTATATATTAAACCCCCTCGCCCCCCACTTAAAAGGAGCTGAACTTTGACTTTTAAAAAATCGGGAGTGTCACTATTCATATCAGTGACCCCTAAGGGAACTACGGATGGCTTACCCCCACAGTGCTCGTCTCTAGATAGTAAGTCATAAGTGTACCAAGTTTGGTTCGAATTGCTCCAGTGGTTTAGGAGGAGATGTGTCATTTACATACGTACATCCATTTTTACATACGGTATAGTAAGATTCACCGCTTGCAAGAATTAAGGCGAGAAATGTGTTGATGTATCACGAGAGGGAGCACATGGAAATGAAGTAAACAGTTGTTTGAAACACTGAATAACAAGGTATTCAGGGTCATAAGCTATGATATGAAAGTGTTAATGGAAGATTTCAAAGCAAGATTTGCAAATACAGCATAACTCAAGAATGTGAGGAAGATACGGAAGCTGACTAGAACTGGAAGTTTTCTCTTGACGTCTGCGCTAGTACGAGATTAGCAGTTGCGAATTCATTTTTCAAGAAAAAGGCAACTCGCCATTACGTCGGTAGACGCAGAGTGGGTCTTGGCCCATAAGTGGCGACGGCTGGTCCGTGGTCCAACAACTCTGCACTCTGAGCGGCCAGCCGAGCAGTGGAGGGGTGGCCACGGCTCTACCATACGAGAGCCCCTCCGTTCGGGAGACGAGACAGGGCTGGCCCTCACGGCTGGTCCCACCGTTGGCTGTCCTGAGAATGGTTTTCCGAGGTTTTCCACTCTCCTGCATCAAGGCGAATGCCGGGACAGTTCCTATAATAGGCCACAGCCAACAACCCCCTCACCTTCTCCGAACATCACCTTCACAGTAACAAATCTCCCGGCCTGAGAGACGGCGTCACTATCTAAGAAGCCCGCCTCCTCCTTCAGGGCAGGAACAAAAACATTACACATGGTACGCATGTCAAGATCAGGTTAACGGATCTGTAATCGACTAATCAAAACTGATTTCGAAATCTGTTATGTACGTACGGTTAATCGTGGGATTTTTCAATGATTCTGAACTAACAATCAATCACAGCCCCAGGATAGCTACTCTGCCTGCAAACTGATACGAATCTTCAGAATAAGGAAGTTAGACAGAAGCGTATCGATGTTATCAGTGAAAAGTTCCACAGAAAAGGCAGTAAGCAGTTTCAGAATACATAAAGTGAAAGTAAACGTCTTGGAAATGGAAAAAAGGTGTAAAATCAGTAGTTCGAAACAAGAACTGATGTTGAGGAGCAATGCCTGCAGGTAAATGAAACAGACCATACCAAATAATCCAAGATATTTAAAAAAATGGTCATATGGCAACGAAACCCTTCAGTACTGTAAAAAGAAATCTAAGAAAGGGACGAACAAGGAAAATGTTCAGTGATTTGATTAACACGTATGAACTCATTGTAGATTGCAGGTAATCACAGAACAGATGGAAGGAACATTTTGAAATTGACAACGTAAAAGAAAATAATTCGGTTGAAGTCCTCAACAACGGAGCTCATGAAGAGGACAATGCCGACGGTAGTGAACTTGCTGTCGAGGAAATGGAAATAGTGGTAAGTATACTATCATTGTCATAAAGCAACAGAAATATATGAAATTCCGCGGAAAATGGGAAAATATAGTGCGAAAACGGGGATGAAATGACTCCATAGATTATCTAAGATTAGCATGAAATATGTGCCAAGTACCTAGAAAGCAGTAATTGTTCCTACCAGTATCGATAAGCGAACAAGGGAACAGAAATGATTACAAAAGCTATCGAGGTACTTCATTGATCGGTATACCGAGTAGAGTGTAAACAGGCGTTTTATGAGAGAAGGATATGATCAATGGTTGAGAGGGCCCAACAGGACCAGATTTTCACAATGCATCAAGTAATCAAGAGTCAGTTATGCCGGTGTTTCATTGATCTGGGGAAGGCACATGACGGAGAACCAATCGAAACTTTTCTTGCCATACTGACGGCTTACGGGCACAGGGGTAGGTTATTAGAGATAACCATGGCATTTATGTTGAAAATCGGGCCACAGTGAGCGTTGATAATGGAATTAGTTCTTGGTTCAAAATACAGTAGTTACTGGTATTAGAAAAGGATGTCATCCTTCTACTTCTATGTCCCTTCTTTACACGGATTGTTAGTTTAAAACAAGTGTAAAGTGTTAAGTAGGAATCATGGTGAATATGTAATATATATCGCAGCTTATGCCTACAACTTTTCCTGATGGTACACTACACTGAAAGCCTGGAAACGTGGTATCTCGGATTTTGAAGAGAGATTCTACGAGTATGGTATGAAAATGACTGAAGTGTTGTCAGTTTGGAAGAAACCTAAGAGGATTGATTGATTGATTGATTGATTGATTGATTGATTGATTGATTGATTGATTGATTGATTGATTGATTGATTGATTGATTGATTGATTGATTGATTGATTGATTGATTGATTGATTGATTGATTGATTGATTGATTGATTGTCAGACAAAAGATGCAAAATTTGAACAGGTGAGTCATTTCAAATAATGACCGACTCGTTGGCTGAATGGTCAGTGTACTGGCCTTCGGTTCTGAGAGTCCCGGGTTCGATTCCCGGCCGGGTCGGGGATTTTAACCTTCATTGCTTAATTCCAATGGCCCGGGGGATGGGTGTTTTTGCAGTCCCCAACATCCATGGAACTCACACACCACACATAACACTATCCTCCAAAACAATAACACGCAGTTTCCTACACATGGCAGATGCCGCCCACCCTCATCGGAGGGTCTGCCTTACAAGGGCTGCACTCGGCTAGAAGTAGCCACACGAACTTATTATTTATTTCAAATAGTTATGTATTCTCCTGGAATGCTAGTATAGTGAGTAAAATTGATCAAGATATAACCAAGTTAATGAAATTAAATGGCGTATGGTTTTCAGTGCCGGGATGTGTTCGAGAACTTCGGCTTGCCAGGTGCAGGTCTTTTTTGACTCACGTAGCCGACCTGCGCGTCGTGATGAGGATAAACAATGGTGAAGACGACATATACACCCAGTCCCCGTGCCAGGTGAATTAACCAATCAAGGTTAAAATTCCCGATCCTGCCTGGAATCGATCGTGGGACCCCTGTGAGGAAAGACTAGCACGCTAACCATTTAGCCATGGATGGTACAAGTTAATGCAGTAAGCTCACAGTTGTGACCAACACTGTTCTGCAGTGAGTTCTCGGAAAAGTTATCTTTCACTTGCTGTGCGGGAGAAACGCACCGTATACCCAGGATACCTTATTCATAAGATGGAGACAATAGACATGAAGATGGCAAGATTGATTGTTGATACTAGCACCTGGGAACATGGCAGGAGAGTTCACGGAATGAGAATACAATGTTAAAGTTAAGAATGAACCTGATCGATCAAGGAATATTCAAAAACCGACTTAGATGTGGTGGGATCATTTCAGATGAATTGAGGGCGATAGGTTACCTAGAAACAATACTGGACTCGGAAATGAAGGGTAAGTGGACCACATACCAAGTAATGATGGTTACACTCCGGTTCCTTTTCTTTATTTTTCTATTGGTTTTATTTCGCTCCGACAGAGATGGAATAAGACCGGGTTAGGACTGGAAAAGGAAGTGGCTGCTGTCTTAATTCAACTACATCCTCTGTATTTGCTAGGTGGGAAATAGGAAATTCCGGAAAAACGTCTTGAGGGCTGCCTACAGGAAGACTGGAGACCACCGTCTCCCGAATACAAGTTAAAAGATACATGACTCGAACCGAGCAGCTAGCTAGCTCGGTGTACTCTGGTTTTGATGATCAAAAAAGTCAGCCGTGAGGAACAAAGGTGTAAACGGAGAATTGTGAGAGCTCATAGATAATTGACATATACAAATCAATCATGTAGATATATGTATGTATGTATGTATGTATGTATGTATGTATGTATGTATGTATGTATGTATGTATGTATGTATGTATGTATGTATTGAACCCTTTTAAGGTCCATGAAGGACACCTACCTTCCTTAATTATTAGCAATCGGCATGAGACTTATCTCGTGGGTCGTCTACGGGTTCTTCGTCACTTGCTATGGTAAGAGGTGGGTTTCAGTAATTTAATCTATCTGCTAATAGACAGTAATCAAGTCTAAGGAAATCGACGTTTATTCAAGAAAAGGTTTAAAATGAATGAAGTTACAGAAAGACACATATCAAATAGAGCGAACTCCATCTTGTTCGATAAACCAATTAAACAATGACAACTATAACGCTGATGAGAGGTACTGGGTTGAGAGACCATAACTCAACTGCTTGAGGGGCATCCTTACTAGAAACCACTGTCTTAAGTTAAGAGTGGAATAAAGAATGCCCGGAAAACCTTCCATGTGAGACTGCATGTACCATCATAATGATTCGTGATGATCCAGTGCCCGTAGGACGAACAATGGAATCTTGGTATTATTAAGCCAGTCTAATCGGTATGTGCTACACAGTGGTTGTATGGCATGGACCTTTAATTTGAATCGATGTGACCAGCGATTATGTCATGAACCGATATCTAAATTTGTAATTTACGTTAAAGTCATTTCGGATGATGACCGCGAGGAAAATGATGCTATATTGGCGAATGGCCCTAATCTAAGTCATTGAAGTTGACGACTCTATGACCATCCAAATTTCTAACCTGACGGCTAAACACAGTTAAGTTAGAGTGGTTGATGACAAAGGTTTCCACTTTAATAATTCCCAGCATATTTGATGCTCAATCAATCAAAGTCAAATGATAACAATAACAAAAACGCTCACAACACTGGTGGCAGTAAAAATCATTTGCTACCGGACATTGTCCCCTTAATCGTTACGTTAACATTTGAAGTTCCAAGCAAGAATAACTAAGATTTTCAGAATACATTTCAAGTTAGTAAAGTTAATTCTCGAATACGATTTCCGCTTAATTTAATAATTAAATTGGAATGATTTTTATAATCAAAATTAACAAACAATTCTATCTGCCCGGACGAATGGGTTCTTTGAAAGTCCCCAATTTTCAATTAAATAGTTTGATTTTATATTTGTTGATGGTTCACTTTCTTCGTTGAGGCTGGAAGCGCGAATACATTTATTGTTTCCAGTACTATTTATTTATTTTATGACGTCACACAAATAAGCTTTCGTTAACCAAACATTTGTTAATAAGCTCGGATATTCCTAACATTAAATACCGAAATCTGCACAAATAAACTCAAAGCAGAATAAACCAGCTCGATGTCACATCACCTCGTGATATTTAAAATAAGGCTTTGTGCATCCCTCAAACAATTTCAAACAAATTACTGCTAATACTGTAATTTTGAAATCCCTGGAAAAGTTTAAATCCGAACATTATAGTCTCATTTCCGTCGCTTCGATAATAAACTCAAATCTCGATTAAACGAGTCTATTCTAAAGAAAGCAATCTCATCCCCAACACGTTATTCAATGACAAATTTCCAGTTAGTTTCATTCAGAGTAGCGAGCTCCAATCTACCAGCTGGTCGAGATAACCGAACAACTACCCCTCTGCTATCGCTTCAAAAGAAACACATGTGTGCTAGTAGCGTTTTAACTGGCATTAAAACAAACAATAAATTTGGCAAATCACAAAATACAAAATTCTTGACCTACATAGATAATGCGAAGAGATATACATCAAGACGTCACTCAATACTCATTATATATAACGGACCTACAATTTCACGAGGATTCCTATTCCCATCTCAAAAACATTACACAAATAACTCCTCGGGTTTCCAACTGAACTTCCCGGCAACACACTGCAGGCTTTCACCAACCTGATTCACAATCCTACATTAACTCACATTTCGCAATACTTGACCACTTGTTTAAACACAGCAAAATCTCGACGACATAAAAAATGGAATATATCTCTCAGGACACACTACGCTTTTACATTAACACTCCGTGACAGTCAACAATACCGTGACCTCATATATTTCCACATGGGACTTCGCAACTTGACTTTAAAAATATATTATCATTTCTTTCAATTATACGCAGTTTAAAACGGCCATTGAAATAGCAATCCCCTGCAACAAAATTTTATCGACCTCGCCTCGTAACTGTTCTGAATTTAAAAAAATTACATTGCTTAACACGACGGCATGCCTTCGCTTCATCTTTAAATGAGTAACCACGGAATTCTCTTACTTAAATTTCGTCATTTCGTCGAACAAAACTTTACGATAAATGAATATCTTTAATTGACACGCCATAAAATACAGAAAAGTAAGCGCACGGAAATGACACTCTACTTTAGACATTATATCGTTTCATAACCATCAAATTGGCAATTCACAACACTTCACATGATATTTCGCAACTTCACCCGATTTATCCAAGAACTAAAACAAATTACCTTTCGTCATATTTCTCTGACATTTCACGAAAATTAAAATGGGTGACTAAAATGCGTCGCAAATACCAATACAATAAAAAAACGGTGACATCATGAAACAAATAATAGCCTGTCATAATGGTGATAATTCACCTACATTAAATATACGTCCTCAGCCGTCGTGATCAGATTCACCAGTGCTCTAAGGTATGTTATTTAGCCATCTTAACAGACTGTGGCTTTATACACATGTTTCCTTTATTTTATTAGTTCACCTAAAAATAATGGCATTTTTAAAAAGAAATACCCTCCACACGATAGTTCCGTGGACCGAACATGTCTTTCGAATACCGACCGCCACGTAATAATTTTCAACACAATAACATTTATTTTTCTACAATTACAGGTCCGTGGCATCAGAATGACCGTCTATTTACCTCTTCATGAAATGATGCGATACTTAAAAATCTTTCTCCACTTGGAGATGATCCGACAGCCACCCCGGCGGAAACCTATCTTCTTTGCTGGACTAACAATCGCTCATTTATGGAGTTACAAAGATGTGCGTGGTTCCTCCTTGAACTCAATAGACGCAATGTGGTACTTTCAAGATGGCGCACCCTGCTTTTATAGTTTTCTCCCCCACTCTCATGCAGTTTTCCTTTGCCGCCAAGAAATTTACGTACTTTTCTTATCACATGAAAAGGTTTTGAAAGCAGGTTTCACGTAACACAGTGCTTGCTAATTTATTAGTACTATTATTTATGAGTATTTAAGATGTTTCTCATAACAAATTGAATTATTTAATTACCTAATACGATAGGCACTATATTTTTTATGTTTTTTCTAGTTGCTTTACGTCGCACAGACGCAGATAGGTCTTATGGCGACGATAGGAAAGGGAAGGCCTAGGAATGGGAAGGAACCGGTCGTGGCCTTGTTAAGGTACAGCCCCAGAATTTGCCTGGTGTGAAAATGGTAAACCACGGAAAACTATCTTCAGGGCTGCCGACAGTGAGGTTCGAACCCACTATCTCCCGGATGCGAGCTCACGGCTGCGCGCTCCTAACCGCACGGCCATCTCGCCCGGTTACTTTTTTAATGTAACAGAGGTTCAACGAACAGGCGCGTCTTTTATCCGTTTCCTTCTGAAACTGTTTTGCGACCTAAAGTCTGTATCATTAAGTACCAAATTGTTTCACATGCAATTTTCTTACATTTATTATGTTATTTTCGTTGCCAGTTCCTTTAAAAATGTATTCTTATTAAACCAATCATTTCGCAGTATCCTTGCTTCCCTTTCCACTTGTTGGTGACGTATTCCTTCGAGCGTGGGACTGAGCTCTACTGCCCGATCTGCCTCATGCCGTCTCTGCGAGATATAAATGTAGTTAAAGCTCCTCACTGGTAACTGATATGGGGCCTCATGTGATGACTTTAGGACTCTGATTCCTTATGACACAAAGGTCATGGGTTCAGTATGTATGTATGTATGTATGTATGTATGTATGTATGTGTATGTATGTATGTATGTATGTATGCATGTATGTATGTATGTATGTATGTATGTATGTATGTATGTATGTATGTATATGTATGTATGTATGTATTTGCTGCTGTTTCATTCAGCTCTTCTGAAGACAATGGGATAGAACAGGGCTAGTACCGGAAGGAAAGTGACCGTCAATCAATCACTACTGATCTGCATTTAGGGCAGTCGCCCAGGTGGCAGATTCCCTATCTGTTGTTTTCCTAGCCTTTTCTTAAATGATTGCAAAGAAATTGGAAATTTATTGAACGTCTCCGTTGGTAAGTTATTCCAATGCCTAACTCCCCTTCCTATAAACGAATATTTGCCCCAATTTGTCCTCTTGAATTCCAACTTTATCTTCATATTGTGATCTTTCCTACTTTTAAAGACACCATCAAAATTTTTTCGTCTACTGATGTCTTCCCACGCCATCTCTCCAATGACAGCTCGGAACATACCACTTAGTCGAGCAGCTCTTCTTCTTTCTCTCAATTCTTCCCAGCCCAAACTTTGCAAAATTTTTGTAACGCTACTCTTTTGTCGGAAATCGCCCAGAACAAATCGAGCTTCTTTTCTTTGGATTTTTCCAGTTCCTGAATCAAGTAATCCTGGTAAGGGTCCCATACACTGGATCCATACAAGTTGAGTTCTCACCAGAGACAAATATGCTCTCTCCTTTACAACCTTACTACTCTCATAACCATGTGCAGAGATCTGTACCCTTTATTTAGAATCATATTTATGTGATTACCCCAATGAAGATCTTCCCTTATATTTATACCTAGGTATTTACAATGATCCCTAAAGGGAACTTTCGCCCCATCAACGCAGTAATTAAAACTGAGAGGACTTTTTAAAGTGGCTAAATACTTCACTCGTGGGCTTAATTAAGGTACAGCCTGGTGGAAAAGGAAAACATCGGTGAATCATCTTGGCGGCTGTCGTCTTTACGTTTCAAACCCACTGATTCCAGAGTATAAGCTCAGAACTCAGAGAAGGTGACATAGGAAGACTGATTCACGAATGAAGAGATACAGGACAGAATTGATGGGAGAAGACCCATTTGGTGAAATATGATTGGAAGAATAGGTGAATGACGCGACACACCTCGATATAACTAGGAATTGTTCAATTCGTTTTTGAGGGAGTTGTATGTGGTAAGATTTGTAGCTCATCATATGATGACAACAATCCTTTACGAAAAGACACTGTACTTCGACACAGTTCATTCCCTTACCTGAATATGACGTTCTGGTAGCGCTCAAGGGAATGAGAGACGGAAAAGTTTCAGGTATGAATTGGAATACACCCTAAATGTCTTACATCTTGTAGAAATAATAAAAGGAAATTGCTGCCTCAGTTCTTTTCCAACAATGTACTTACCAGAACACTTTCTCCAGAGTGAACATGTACAAAGATATAGTCTTCCTTAAACTAGGGAGACCTGCTAAATGCCCTGAAAGTAATGGGCTAATTAACATTTGAGTGCTTGTTATATCAATCAGTCACTACTGATCTGCATTTAGGACAGTCGCCCAGGTGGCTGATTCCCTGTCTGTTGTTTTCCTAGCCGTTCCTTAAATAATGGCAAAGAAATTAGAAATTTATTGACCATCTCCCTTGGTAAGTTATTCCAATATCTAACTCCCCTTCCTATAAAGGAATATTTGTCCCAATTTGTCCTCTTGAATTCCAACTTACCTTCATATTGTGATCTTTCCTACTTTTGAAGACAACACTCAAATTTATTCGTCTACTGATGTCATTCCACGCCATCTCTCCACTGACAGCACGCAACATACCACTGAGTCGAGCGGCTCGTCTCCTTTCTCCCAAGTCTTCCCAGCTCAAACTTTGCAACATTTTTGTAACGCTACTCTTTTGTCGGAAATCGCACTGAACAAATCGAGCTGCTTTTCTTTGGATTTATTCCAGTTCTTCAATAAATTAATCCTGGTGAGGTTCCCATCCACTGGAAACGCACAGTACTCTCGTTGGGGTCTTACCAGAAATGTACATGCCCTCTACTTTAAATCCCTACTACAACCCCTAAATACCCTCATAAAGATGTGCAGAGACTTTTACCCTTTATTTACAATCATATTTATATGATACCCCAATGGATATCTTTCGTTATATTAAGACCAAGGTACTTACAATGACCCCCGAAGGGAACTTTCACCCCATCAACGCAGTAATTAATACTGAGAGGACTTTTTCTGTTTGCGAAACTCGCCACCTGTATTTAAACCCCGTTTATCATCGTATCATTGCCTACTCTCCATCTCACAACATTATCGAGGTCATGTTGCATTTGCTCACAATATTGTAACTTATTTATTACACGGTTCAGAATTACATCATCTGCAAAAAGCCTTATCTCTGATTCCACTCCTTTACACATATCATTGTTATATACAAGAAAACATAAAGGTCCAATAATACTGCCCTGAGAAATTCCCCTCTTAATTATCACAGGAAGAGATGAGGCTTCAACTACTCTTATTCTCTCAGTTCTGTTTTCTAGGAACTTAGCCAGAGCGGACTCCTCACTTCACCGGCACCTACTGCAACGAAATTCGCCATGTACTTCTAATATGGACTCGCCTTCTTCTGATAATACGCTGTAATTCATTCTGCAACTGGGACTTAAATACTTCAGTGAATATTTATTTGCACATCACATACTTTGCACGGACTTCAGCTCTATCCATCTCTACTTTCTGCTATCAACTGACTACCTTTTTTGCCTGCTGGCGTCATACGACACTGTCTAGTTTGTCGCGCATGCTCCCGTAACATCTGGAATCTTCCAGACTATTTCTCCTCATTATTTCCTCTCTACTCTACCGTATAAATACCTGCCTTTCTCTGGATTAATTTAGATGGACTTTAGCCTGTGTGGAGGGTGGAACACCATACATCGTCTCCGTCCTTAGGGGCTTGACCCAAGAGTGTCTGTTCTGTGGCAGAACTACGAATTTCAAGATGAGGTATGACAAACTGTTAATTTATTTTCTGTAAAATGTCGAGCTTCAGCAGAAATAATTTTCTTTTGAAATTTTGATAGTGTAAGTTTCCTAACTGTCTGACTAAATTTACAAACATATTAAACTGCATTTAAAATGGGAAATCTGAATATCTGCATTTAAAATGGAAATTATGAAAATTAACATTTATTAAATAAAATACACACTCGTCGAACCTTGTACTCACACTTACTAGTTACCTGCTTACTTACACATACGTTACTTGAAGGGCGCCAGCTGTCACTCAGTACAGCAATAATAGAATGAGACTCTTGACTATCTCTAGGGTGTGGGGTAATATGCTTACTGTTGACAACATACCATATAAGTTCTGGGAAAAGGAGACTGGCGTTCGGTTTCCCCATCAATTTTGAGGTTAAGATATTTTACTGTCAATGAAATGAAACTATGAATTCGTTTGATAGAACAATATATATTCTTTAAATAATATATCAAAAATAGTGAGTCTTGTTGCGATAAAACAGATGAGAATGTGAAATTATGACATTGCAACTGAAAGAAACTAGGCATGAATTTGAATTCTTCTTGACCGGACATTTAACAATTTATACGAAATATTTCCCTCACTTATTCACTTGACTGTACCTTTAACACTTTGAGTGTAATTACGACGTAATCCATTGCTCTGGTGTTTACTGTAGATGTGTCACGCCTAACGTGGTGATACATCCTTGCGACTGCTTCTTCTTCATATCATCTGACTTCTTTGTAAGTCAATATGGTATGACCTCTTGGCAGGTCCAGGGTTGCCCTCTCTGACTCCTTGGTAAGCCTTGCGTCCGCGTCTTCCACTAAGTGCCGGACCAACCATTTGGTCTCACTCTCTCAATGACCAATAATTAATGGCTCACTGAGTCTTCTCCATCTCTCGTTCACACTCGTTGGCTGACCACCTAAGGCCTCTTGATCTAGTAGACTACTTCACTGTACTGCATCCGTATAAGTAATGACTGACGCTACAATGTGCATCCACCTTATATAGACGTTGGTTGACACAGCTACGTAATCTCCAAAAATAACAATGACATACTCCCACCTACGCGACAGATATTCCATCCAGTGGTGAAATATCCCCGCGGCGACGAGTCCGTGCGCTCATTGCTAAATAAATACGATGACGTAGCCAAGGCGCGGCGATGACTTGGCGGAATCGCCAGTGGTGTCGCAATATAACAACGTCACTTCCAATCTCTGATATATACAACAATTCTCACTGTACAGGTATTGAGTGTTATACTACACATACGTATATATGTATACATCAAAGTGCAATCTTGCAAGCAACAGGCAATTGCAAAATTGAATAAAACGGATAATTACAATAATAGTACAATATCACAGATAACATAATAATAATACTGACATAATAATAATAATAATAATAATAATAATAATAATAATAATAATAAAATACAGATAAAATCATACAATAATAAAAATACAGATATCATCTTGTAACGGGATTTGAACCGTTACAATAGGGAGCATGGCATTTCCAGGCCAAGATTCTACTCACTTTTAACTATTTAAAGTTTCCATTGAAAAACTTAGTTACAACTCTCTTTCGAGCTGTGCGTGTGCGGTATTTGGATCTCCGCGAGTCCTACACACGCTCATACGTAAACAGTGCTTCGCCATTCGTGTTTGCAGTTGGTTAGCTTTGAATGTCACTGTCTTGGTACAGCTTTATTCAAATAATGTTGTGATTTCGGCTTGCATAATAATTTTACTTGGTGTCAATTCGTGTGGTAACTAAAGGTAACTGATACAGTTCTGATTTATATATTTGGACTTTATTTCGAAGATTGTTGCTGTTGTATCCTGATCTTGTAATTGTGTATATCTTCTTTTATACTCTTGGTTTCTCAAGAGATAGGCGTATTTTTCCGTTTTCCTGCTTCTTCCTTTCCGTTCCTGCTTGGTTCTTCCTAATTTGGTCTCTTCCTTTATGGTAGATTTTATATTGTATAAAAACTCTAATTTTAGTATTACTGGTTGGGAGAGTACCACATTTGTATGTTCTTCTATTTGTGAAAATTTGTGAGAGGTTTGGTTTGTTTATTTTAATATTTCTGTCTCCAAAGTTTATTATGCTTTCTTATCTATTCTTCACCCGTCATGTTCCTAATTTCACTTGACACTCCCGTTTTTTCTAATGCTCTTACTCACGGTTTCCACTGCGCTATTTGCTAGTTCGTCGTGAATGCATTTATCTTGATAGTAAGAAATCATTATTACCACGGTCTCTATTTTCAATTTGGCATAACTGGATGGCGTGAATACTATAACCTACCGATTTGGAAACTACTCGGTGTCCTCGATATATTGGGATCTTCCCTTAGCACAATTATTATTATTATTATTATTATTATTATTATTATTATTATTATTATTATTATTATTATTATTATTATTATTATTATTATTATTATTATTTCATTATTATTTTGTATGTATATATAACCCCAGCGGGTTCCAGCACCCATTTAGTCACAATTTTTTTTTCAAGTCCAATTGCAGTTATTTTTGCCAGTAGTGTCCCATGATCTACACTGTTGTTGTTTGAGTCATCAGTCCATAGACTGGTTTGATGCAGCTCTCCATGCCACTCTACCCTGCGCTAACCTTTTCATTTCTACGTAACTATTGCATCCTACATCTGCTCTAATCTGCTTGTCATATTCATACCTTGGTCTACCCCTACCGTTCTTACCACCTAAACTTCCTTCAAAAACCAACTGAACAAGTCCTGGGTGTCTTAAGATGTGTCCTATCATTCTATCTCTTCTTTTCGTCAAATTTAGCCAAATCGATCTCCTCTCACCAATTCGATTCAGTATCTCTTCATTCGTGATTCGATCTATCCATCTCACCTTCAGCATTCTTCTGTAACACCACATTTCAAAAGCTTCTATTCTCTTTCTTTCTGAGCTAGTTATCGTCCATGTTTCACTTCCATACAATGCCACACTCCACACGAAAGTCTTCAAAAACATCTTTCTAATTCCGATATCAATGTTTGAAGTGAGCAAATTTCTTTTCTTAAGAAAGCTCTTCCTTGCTTGTGCTAGTCTGCATTTTATGTCCTCCTTACTTCTGCCATCGTTAGTTATTTTACTACCCAAGTAACAATATTCATCTACTTCCTTTAAGGCTTCATTTCCTAATCTAATATTTCCTACATCACCTGCCTTCGTTCGACTGCACTCCATTACTTTTGTTTTGGACTTATTTATTTTCATCTTGTACTCCTTACCCAAGACTTCATCCATACCATTCAGCAACTTCTCGAGATCTTCTGCAGTCTCAGATAAAATAACAATATCATCGGCAAATCTCAAGGTTTTGATTTCCTCTCCTTGGACTGTGATTCCATTTCCAAATTTCTCTTTGATTTCCTTTACTGCCTGTTCTATGTAAACATTGGAAAGGAGAGGGGACAAACTGCAGCCTTGCCTCACTACTTTCTGCATTGCTGCTTCTTTTTCAAAGCCCTCGATTCTTATCACTGCAGACTGATTTTTATACAGATTGTAGATAATTCTTCGTTCTCGGTATCTGATCCCTATCATCTTCAGAATCATAAATAGCTTGGTCCAATCAACATTATCGAATGCCTTTTCTAGATCTACGAATGCCATGTACGTGGGCTTGTCCTTCTTGATTCGATCCTCTAAGATCAGACGTAAAAACAGTATTGCTTCACGTGTGCCTACATTTCTTCTGAAGCCAAATTGATCTTCTCCCAACTCAGCTTCTACTTGTTTTTCCATTCTTCTACACTATCAATCGCGATACAGTCCATTTGACCTCCTGAATCTAGGTTATCTGCTATATCTTGCTGGAATCCTACAAGTTGAACTTAAGTGGAATAACCTTTCCTAAACCCAAACTGCGTTCTATCAAACCAGTTATTAATTTCGAAAACATGTCTAATATAATCAAAAAGAATGCTTTTCCAAAGCTTACATGCAATGCATGCAAACTGACTGGCCTGTAATTTTCGGCTTTATGTCTATCAGTCTTTCCTTTATACACAGGGGCTACTATGGCAACTTTCCATTCATTTGGTATAGCTCCTTCATGCAAACAATAATCAAATAAGTACTTCACATATGGTACTATATCCAACCCATTGCCATTAGTATATCCCCCGAAACCTTATCAACTCCAGCTGCCCTTCTAGTTTTCAGCTTTCCTAGCTTACTGTAAATGTCATTGTTGTCATAGGTAAATTTCAATACTTCTTTAGTATTTCTCACCTCCTTTATCTGGACATTACCCTTGTAACCAACAATCTTTACATACTGCTGATTGAATATTTCTGCTTTTTAAGGATCCTCATATACACACTCCCCTTGTTCATTAATGATTCCTGGAATATCCTTCTTGGAACCTGTTTCTGCCTTAATACCTAAATATACCCATCCATTTTTCACAAAAATTTGAATGGCCGCCAATTATGCTTGCCATCATGTTATTCTTGGCTGACTTCCTTGCTATATTCAATTTCCTAGTGTACCGTTCCCCTAGTTCAAGTAAAGGATTAGTATATGTTCCCGTCAGCTCATCAGGGTAAAATATTAACTTTGTCCTTAAAATATAATAATATTATCGCAGGTTCCGTTGAAGAGTAAGAGCGTGTGCATTAAAATAGTATTCAACCCCCAAACTCTACCAATGCATTCCATCATTCGTTATATCACATTCATAATTCCTGTCATTAATAGTTATATTACCTTACAGCTACATATATATTACCTGTATTTTAGAATAAAACTCAAAAATAATCCTTACACTAATTTATTAGCATGCTAACTTTGGATAGAAGGAAATAATATTGAAATATCTCTTATAGAGAAAAGAAAATGGGTATATGATAATTCTTTCTGTCAACATAGTTGAAATTGGGGTCTTCTGTGTACTTACATTCATTATTTGCCATATATTGCTTCACTGAATCAATTAAATCCATCATTTCGCATAAAAATTGTTCATGGTGTTATTTTTAAATGAGGTCATTTTCTTTATTTTTGTTGGGATGTGGAGGATTCTTCATATTTGGGGCATCGTATTCACCTTACGAGTTTCGAGATAATTAACAAGTTTCCTCATTGTGGCTTTAAACTCTTACAACATTCTAAAATACTATTATAATTAGAAATACTAACTAGGCATTGTTATTTCAATTTGTTCATGACAATGGATATCATATATATAATCAATAAGTGCCTCTCATGAAATAATCTATCGATATTAACTGTGAAATTGTGCCACTCATTTATATATGTGCTACTATTAATGATGAATAATCTCATTTCATTTACCGCTGTGCCAATACTTCGACGTAATTCAATTCCTCAATATACAGTTTATTTGAGGGACATTCACGTTCTGTAGGGCGATAATCCTTAATGCCCCTACATCTACACCAATAAGTATCGGGAACTCAATAACTATACATAATCTTTCACGTTATATCACCAATCGACATTATATCAGCTGGTCTGTAACTCTATGTTTACATCAACATGACCTAACCTTATTGCCTTCATTTTATTTATCATGCATTACCAGTATCTATCTCATGAATCCGTAACAACAACTTCCTTTATTTAACTTTACGACGAAACAAACATTACATCTCGATACTCTAATTACTACACATTTCTCATGTACCTCTTCTTATTGATCCTTCTGAATATATATATTCTCATTTCGCTTCCACTAAATATCATCTCAGTTACGGTTCGATACTCCCTCGACGATATATTCTTCTTAATAAACGCGTGTTCCCAATATAATCTATTTCTTCGTATAATAAAATCATTATGGCCATGTCTGTTGATTTCGTTTACTCAAAAATTAGGTTATACTATGCAATTAATGAATACTCTTCTCAATCTCCCCTAGTTCATAGCTAAATAAACTTCGCGTGTAGATTGGTATGTTAAAATCGATATACACACTTGCCATATGTTGACAATAACCTATTATTTCATTTCCAGTATATCTGATACTTAAATTGGCACACACTCGCGGTTAACTGCTTAAGATCTACCACTGAGATTCACAATTTGGCACATATAATTCCTTTATAGGTAATACTCCACTGCTATTAATTTAATACGAAAACTACTATTATTTTTTAATATACATCGGAAATGTATCTCATATCTCACCTCGTGTACATCAGCTGCTTGCTCCTGCTTGCACGCTATGCCATCTCTGTTTAGTTAGATTTCTCCTCCGGACACGTCACAGCTGGTTACTGGGCATCGCAGTATTGGTCTTCGTCATGGTAGCCGGGGCAATCTTCCTCCATCAGTTTAGGCGGTTCTCATCATATTGCAGGTGTCCAGGCAAGAAGAAAACAATATTATACGGGCAGAATAAATTGCTAATTCTTTCATTATAAGCCTTTAAACAGATATGAATAAATGCTAGTGTTTTCTCTTATATCTCGAAATTGCGCTCTTATATGAATACAAATGTGGCTTATTCTCATTAAATAGATCTTTCTCTTCACATTGACTAGTGCTTCTAGTTATTATTTCTGATATTCTTGATTATATTAGCTACTTATAGTGCTACAATTCGCCCTTTCTCTTCAATCTTGCACCGGTCCGTATATTTCTTTTCTTCAATATTTTAAATTGAAATGGATACGTTTCTCCACGTCTTGACTTAATATTTCGCCGTGAATGATTGAATTCTTCGCCAATATTTATATTTTTATTTCACAGTTCCCTTCTTGTTCGTTAATCAACCTCTTCTTGGTTCTAAGTGGTTTATTTATTATTTTTAAAGCGATCTTTTTTCTCTAGGTAGTAAGAATTAATTGAATTCAATTATTTTTCAAGACAATAGTTGTTCCAACTTGAAACTCCTTTTCGATGGTCTTTTATAAGTCTCCGCCTTCTAACTGTGATTAACGTGCATCTTGGTGATACTTCATATGTGTTTGTGCTGCGTGAAGCCGCCGCGCGCCATTTCGTCCGCTACATTTCTGTGAGTAGGATCGCCTCGACTGTAACGTAATGGTACATTTACCTCCCAGTTACTTTTAAATATATTGGTCGCAATATATTTACAATGTACTTCCGTTCTCACATCTAAAGGACCTTTACGTTACACAATCCCTTTCTCCGGATTTCTGTTTCGTACACATCAAATTTTAAACGATTAATATTATTTCAAGCTTGTTTTCCGTTTTTGTTTTTTTAAGCAAATTCACTTCCACTATCTGTTTGGTATTCTGTATCAGAGTAATCTTCTTTTATACAAATTTCCAGCATATTGCTTGGCAACTGTTCAACTTAAAATTTTGTCATCCATTTTCTTTTCTCTGCTTTTTATCAATGTTAGCTAAATCCTGAAGTCCATGGTTTTCTTTTTCTTCTCGGAAACATTCGAACACGCATTAAAGTTTGGCGCGTTTGGGTTGAGTTGTCACTTTTCTCTCTCTGTGTTTTTGTATTCCTGAATCTCCAAACTTTCCGCACCTTCCATGTCTCCAATAACCTCTTTGTCCTTTATCGCTTGTTCCCATCTCTCTTTATTTCTCGTGTTTTCCTTCAGTTCCTGAATATATTTTCTATTCGCAAATTCCCTTTCCTTGAAATTCTGTTCTCTTCTCCCATCGTACAAACGTTTTATTCGAAAATTATTCCGGTTTCCTTTCCCTGGGTACCTGTTATATTGCCTGCAATACGGTACATATCTATCATTCGTTCCATATGCTCCTCGAAATTCGCGATCTTTCCGACTGGCATTCTCTCGACTCTCTTCTTCCATCCCTTTCTGGATTCTTGACAATATCTTTATGTTGTCTTCGTCTACGATTTTCCAAGTTTTCCTGGGTTATGACATTTATTGATTCTCCGTTCCCCGCATTTCGAATCAACCTAGTCGTAGGTTGTACGGTTGTCATGTCAGTCTGCCTTAATGTATCCTCCATTTCAATTGTTGACTTGACATTTACAGTTGCTGAGAGCCTCTGCACTTCGGGTGGAAATTGCCTTTGGATGGTTTTTATAGTTTCCAATTCGCTCGGTGCGGCATCTAAGTCTTGGAAACCGAGAAATTGGTACGCAGAGTTGTCACTATATCTCGTTTGTCCAGTAGTCGCATATTTTCGAGAATAAAGTTCCATCCTGAGTTGCTGTTGAACTTCTGAGTTCCAGTATCTCCTTAAAAATGCTGCTTTAAACTCCTCATAGTCATGAAAACTATATTTTAATGCCTGATACAATATATTTGGATTAGAGTCGAGATGCTTCTCAATAATTCTGAGTCCTTTCTCATTAGGAATAAGATTTTCTTTAAAATGATCTTCCATTTCCCTTAAAAATTACTTCGGGGATAAGCTCGCGGTATTATTAAAGTGCTTCGGCCTATCGTCGACAATCTTGATTATATTTAACACTGCCGAATTCAGATTGTTACTGTTTCCATTTCCTATTATACTGTCTTTAATAACCTCGTTCGACTCCGTAGTCACTGTTGGTGTGGCTTCTCTGTCATTAACTTGAATTTCCACGGTCCTTAATAAATTGGTTTTTGTGGTCTGGTTCTCTATTCTTAATTCTTGTATCTCCCTTCAGATATTTCGTAATTCACCTTCTGTTTTGCCAATCCTGTAATTGGTTTCGTTTTTGTTGCGCTCAGCCTCTTCTTTTATTAAGCCCAGTTTGTCTGCTATCTGATATCAGGCTACAATCAAGTTTTCTTCCATCGATTTACTCGTAGTTTCAATTCCCTGGTCTAATTTATTCATCCTTCTTTGACATTGTTTCCATTTCTCAGTATAATTTACGCTCAGTTTCTCTAAATTTTCTGTCAGACTCTCTATCTCTTCCCCCTTTGGATTCTGTATGACGTTTCTACTCTCTGACATTTCCTTTCCAACTTTATTTATATCTTCATAAACCTCCTTGCTCTTATTCACCACAATTCTTGTCATCTCGGTACGTAGAACTGCAATGTCAGTTTTAATTTGCGTTACTTCGGTTCCAATTTTCTCAATTTCTGTCTTTACAACTTCTTTCATTTTTAATCACTTGTTGGTGTTTCTCCTCATGCTTGTTGATCATTTCCTGCTGCTTCACCTCCTGCTTGTTGATTACTTCCTAGGGTTTTACCTCCTGTCTGCTAATCATCTCCTGTTGCTTCTCATACTGCCTGTTGATCATTTCCTGAAGTTTCTCTTCAATCATTTGTTGCTGCTTCTCCTCCTGCTTGTTAATTATTTTCTGAAGTTACCCCTCAATCATTTGTTGCTGCTTCTCCTCCTGTTTGTTAATTCTTTCCTGAAGTTTCCTTTCAATCATTTGTTGCTGCTGCTCATTCTGCGCCCTTATTTCTACCTGTCTTTCCCTTTTTGCTTCCTCCATCATCTGTCTCAACATCTCCAAGATCCCACTTTTTTCTTCCTTGGTTTTCTTTACCTCTTCTTGGTTACTGCGTATTGCTTCGTCTTTCTTCTTAGTTTCCTCCTCAATTTCCCTTTGGTAATCCTCGAATTGCGACCTCAACTGAGTTAAATTCGACATTTTCATCGTGTTTACTATGTCCTACTATTCCCGATAAATTATTTATGAGCCTAATTCGCTATATTTCCTTCAATCTCAAACAATTCAGTCTCCAAGTCTCAATATAGAACAATTTACTGAACTTAAATCTATGCTTATTTCAGTAATTCAAGGTTTCTTTTCTTTTACTTTTTCTTGCTTAACTGGCAAAGATTAACCAGGACTACCATAACTTGGCCAAAACAGCTTATTTTAATATCATACGAAGACCCAATTTCTTTTAAACTACATGAGACCCATTTCAACTATGTTTACTCCATGTTGACTTAACCCGTACATATCTCATTATAACTTACGACAATATTCTACTACTCTATCCTAATATCATTATTGATGCATTTAAATTCTATTAGGCAACCTAAATATATACAGTGAATTCTCTCCTTGATCCAACTTTTTTATTCTTAAGACTCCGTATCAATCTTCTTGCCATCTCTCCTACTCCATATATAGGAATCAATTCTTTAATTTTCTGACCGCCTTCTTCTTCGATTCCGATATCTGGGAATCAATTCTTCATTGTACGCCGCGTTTATCTTTTGCAACCATGCTAGGCATCCTCGCACCCTCTCTCTTTCTCCTTAGTGTTGGTTGATAATTCACTAATCCTTTGGCTAGTCTTCCTTTATCTCCAATCTGCTCCACTGTTGTGAGCGAATTACTTATCGTGGCTGCTTTCCTGACTGGGGTGTCTTTCTCTTCAATCTTGCCACGTTGGGCCGACAATTACTTATTCTGCGCGGGTTCCCAATATTTATTTTTGAGTCCAGCGGTGTCTTTCTCTTCAATCTTGCCCCACGTTGGGCCGCCCAATAAGTACACCCTTCCCCTAGTCCAACTAAAGGATTGGTATATGTTCCCGTCAGCTCCTCAGTGTACAATATTAACCGTTCTTAAAATATAATAATAGTATCGCAGGTTCCGTTGAAGAGTAAGAGCATGTGCATTAAAATATTATTCAACCCCCAAACTCTACCAATGCATTTTTTTGCTAGTTGTTTCACGTCGCACCGACACAGATAGGTCTTATGGCGGCGATGGGACAGGGAAGGGCTAGGGGTGAGAAGGAAGCGGCCGTGGCCTTAATTAGAGTACAGCCACAGCATTTGCCTGGTGTGAAAATGGGAAACCACGGAAAAACATTTTCAGGGCTTCCGACAGTAGGGTTCGAAACTACTATCTCCCGAATACTGGAAACTGGCCGCACTTAAGCGACTGCAGCTATCGAGCTCGGTCCAATGCATTTCATCATTCGTTATATCACATTCATAATGCCTGTCATTAATAGTTATATTACCTTACAGCTACATACCATTACCTATATTTCAGAATAAAACTCAGAAATAAACCTTATACTAATTTATTAGCATGCTAACTTTGGAAAAAATAAAATAAAATTGAAATATCTGTTATAGAGAAAAGGAAATGGGTATATGATAAATAACCATCTTATATACACTGATTCTTTCTGTCAACATAGTTGAAGTTGGGGTCTTCTGTATACTAATATTCATTATTTGCCATATATTGCTTATCTGAATTAATTAAATCCATCATTTCGCATAATTGTTCATGG
This sequence comes from Anabrus simplex, assembly GCF_040414725.1. Classification (NCBI taxonomy): domain Eukaryota; kingdom Metazoa; phylum Arthropoda; class Insecta; order Orthoptera; family Tettigoniidae; genus Anabrus; species Anabrus simplex. The sequence goes on along the minus strand of NC_090265.1, from coordinate 1,595,992,392 downwards.
GCTAATTTTTATAAGATCATTTTCTTTTTGTTGGGATGTGGTGGATTCTTCATATTTGGGGCATCGTATCCACCTTACGAGTTACGAGATAATTAACAAGTTTCCTCATTGTGGCTTTAAACTCTTACCACACTCTAAAATACTAACTAGGCATTGTTATTTCAATTTGTTCATGACAGTGCAAATCATATATATAATCAATAAGTGCCTCTCATGAAATAATCTGTCGATATCAACTGTGAAGTTTGCCACTCATTTAATATGTGCTACTATTAATGATGAATAATCTCATTTCATCTACCGCTGTGCCAATACTTCGACGTAATTCAATTCCTCAATCTACAGTTTATTTGAGAGACATTCACGTTCTGTAGGGCGATAAACCTTAATGTCCCTACATCTACACCAACAAGTATCAGGAACTCAACAACTATACCTGATATTTCACGTTATATCACCAATGGACATTAAATCTGCTGGTCTTCAACTCTATGTTCACATCAACATGACCTAACCTTAATGCCTTCATTTTATTTATCATGCATTACCAATATCTATCGCATGAATCCTTCTTCTTGTTCTTCTTGAATGGTGTGGTTGGACTCATTTGTTATCGTCCAGTCACGAAACTAGGTTAATAACTTCAACACTGACACATATATCACTCGTAGAGAAACGTTAAAGGTATAGTTGATAGGAAAAAATATAGGACTCACACAAAAACATGATGACGTCATATAAGACAGAGGTTATGGTAATTTATATCCCACCAAAAATATGACAAACATTTTGCAATGGAAGAGTGAAGACAAAGAGGCTGTTAAAGGACTATAATACAACATGTGCATCATCAATAAACTGATTTATGCTGTTAACAAGAGTAGGAGTTAGAGAGGATAGTAAGCACGAAATGCTTGTGGGGAAGGGGATGTTCATGTTAAGCAAAGAGGATAGGGAGTGCTGGCGGGGAACATTAAAAGCTGGACATTGTAACAGAAGGTGATTACTGTCGGTATCAGACAAGCCACAAACACAGGGAGTTGGGGGAGGAGGATGAAATCGATTTTTATATTGGGGAGTAAGAGTATGATTAAAACGTAGACGAATAATAGACGTGATGTGGCGCCGAGAGTACATGCCATAATAAAACCACGGTTTAGGAGGAATAACAGGTTGTAATAGATCATAAAATGTCCCTTTTCTCGTGACGAATCACTCCCATCAGAATGCCATTGTTGATACTATATAGCCCGCACTTCATGCATGAGATCAGAAGGAGGGATCGCTAGAGAAAGAGGGGGAGATTGTTGTGATCCTCCATTAGCTGCCTGATCAGCCGTCTCATTCCCCGTGATACCAGAGTGACTGAGAACTCAAACCAGAGTTACGTATACGCCAGAACGAGTAAGGATATATAAGAGATACTTGACGCTATTAGGGGAAGAAAGAGGTGAGCATAAGGCGTGCAGAACATTTTGTGCATCCGTTAAAATCGTAACCTCATCATACGCATGTGACCTGATGGTAATGAGAGCTTGTCGATAGCAAACAATCGGCGGTAAAAACAGAAAAGGCAGAAAGGAGGGAAAACTCAGAGGGAGAGTATACGGTTGAGGGATATAAAAGGCTGCTCCAGCGCCGTGTACTGATTTTGACCCGTCGGTATAAATACTTACTTCCCTTAAGTAGATGGAAAGTCGAATACGTTTATTTGCAAGAGGGGAAAGAGGTGTAGAAGGTGTTAGACAAGAAAAAGATTCCGAAGAAGATATAATTACTTGAGGACAAAAGGACTGACTGTCATAAGGGATAGAGTACAAGGGCAATGTGGGTAAGCGGAGGAGCTCAACTTCTCTCGAGATAAGAGAACAAAAGGCGGTATATAAATCAGGGACACGATTTCCACGGGGAGGTTGTGAAGAATAATAATAATGTAAAAGTCGTAGCTTGGGGATAAGCTGAGACCGGGTGACAGTAAAATGTTTGAGGACATACTTAGCGGCTATGGTCTGTCGCCGAATCTTTAAAGGCTGTTCACCGGCTTCTGTTAATAAGGCGTTGGTTGGTGTAGTTTTAAGTGCTCCTAAACAGACACGTAGTGCGCGGTATTGTGTTGTATTTAAACGTGCAAGGGTAGTAGTAGAAGCGGTGTCGATAAAAAGAGCCCAGTAATCTAGTAAGGATCGAACAGTTGTTCTGTAAAGGAGAATAGCTGTAACGGGATCAGCGCCCCAACTTCGACGGGTGATCGCACGTAATATAGTAATAAAACGATCAGTTTTACGCTGAAGCGAAACTACATGAGGAGTCCACGATAATTTGTGATCTAATATGACTCCAAGGTAGGGATGCTGATTGACAAAGGGGATTGTAAGACGATCAAGAAGGAGAGGAGAACGGTTAGGTGCGCGAGTATGGGTAAAACGCATTGCAGCATATTTGGAAGGTGAGAGTGAGAAGCCATGTTCATGTAACCAGAGAGCATGTAACCTCATGAAGGACACACTCCATTTTTCTCCTACGTATAAAACATAGTCGTCGGCGTAAGTCATGGTATCCCGGACAGTCTTCCTCTATCAGTTTAGGCGGTTCTCATCATATTGCAGGTGTCCATGCAAGAAGAAAACAATATTATACGGGCAGAATAAATAGCTAATTCTTTAATTATAAGCCTTCAAACAGATATGAATAAATGCTAGTGTTTTCTCTTATATCTCGAAACTGCGCTGTTATATGAATTCAAATGCATATTATTCTCATTAAATAGATCTTTCTCTTCACGTTGACTAATGCTTATAGTTATTATTTCCGTTATTTTTGATTGCATTCAGCCACTTACAGTGCTAGAATTCGCCCTTTCTCTTCAATCTTGCACCGGTCCGTATATTCCTTTTCTCCAACATTTTAAATTGAAATGTGTACGTTTCTCCACGTCTTGACTTAATATTTAGCCGTGAATGATTGAATTCTTCGCCAATATTTATATTTTTATTTCACAGTTCTATTCTTGTTCGTTAATCAACCTCTTCTTGGTTCCAAGTGGATTACATTTTTTAAAAGCGATCTTCTTCATCCAGGTAGTAAGAATTAATTGAATTCAATTATTTTTCAAGACAATAGTTGTTCCAACTTGAAACTCCTTTTCGATAGTCTTTTATAAGCCTCCGCCTTCTAACGGTGATTAATTTGCATCTTGGAGATACATCATATGTGTTTGTGCTGCATGAAGCCGCCACGCGCCATTTTGTCCGCTACATTTCTGTGAGTATGATCGCCTCGACTGTAACGTAATGGTACACTAGTAATTTCCTAATATTTCTCCTTACTTCCATAGCCATTTCTAACTACATTTCTTCCAACCTGCACCTCCTTCTGAGACTCTGTACTTCTCTGTTTTAATATAGTGGATCCATACCATTCCTTACCACCTTTAAAGGTACAAACCTATCTTCCTCAACAATTGCTTTAAACCCATCCCAGAGTCTGTTTACATTGTTATTTATCGTTTTCCATCGATCATACTTACTTTTTTTAAACTTCATCACGCCTGTCGTATCAGCCATATGGTACTGCCCAATAGTCCTAATTTTGATATCTTCTTTTCTTTCACATTTATTTTTAACTACCACAAAACCTGTTTCGTGATCACTAATAAAATCTACTGCTTCGGTTTCTCTATAGAGCTCATCTGGTTTTACCAGCACCACATCAAGAATATTCTTCCCTCTAGTTAGTTCCATCACTTTCTGAATCAGATGCCCTTCCCGTATTAACTTATTTGCCATATGTTGGTCGTTCGCATTACCTTCCTAATTGACGTAGGGTAAATTGATATCAACCGGTACAATCACAATCCTTTACTTATCATTTCCCACATAGCTGATTATCTTATTAAATAATTCTTAATCAGCGTCTGCACTACACTTTCCCTGTCTGTACGCTCCAAAGATATCATGTTACCTATTATCTTTAGAGATGAGCCTTTCACCTAGAATTTCACGAATTGTCATCTTCTTTTTCGTAGCTTGCAAATTCTTCTTTCACCAGAAAGAATACTCCCCCTCGTACCATTCCTATCCTACCTCTGCGATACACACTCCAGTTCCCTGAGAAAATTTTTACATCCATTATATCAATTCGCAGCCATGATTCAACTGATATTACAATATCTGGTGGGTATATATCTGTTAAATTACTTCATTCTATTCATTTCTTTACATTATTTCCACAGTTGAGCACTAACATTTTTATGTCATCCCTACTTGACTTCCGGTTCCCTGTTCCCTTATCACCGCTCCTTAGGCCACCCAGTTTCCCTGAATGTACCTCCGTATAACCCTTCTAAACTAATTTCGTAACTTATATGCACCACTGCGGTTAAAGTGAAGGCGATGTGAGCGAGGGTTCCTATCTCCTTCCCACCCATTAGGATCTAGAAATCTCACTCCCTCTTTCCTATATACCGACACCATAGTCGTATCTAAATTCCCAATCACCTTCCAGTTAGTATTCCTCCTATAGATTATTCCACTGATAACAATCTCCGCTTCCTTAAACTTCACTCGTGCTGCATTTAAGATGACCCACACATCCCGAACTACGTTGGTACTTACACCTGCTTGTCTTACGTTGTTAGTACCAACGTGAAACAGTACCACATTCTCCTATCCCTCCTCCTTCTCTTCTACTTTCCTCAACATTTGCCTTAACCTAATTCCTGGATAACAATCTACCCTGGTACCCTTTCCTCCACACATTTTCCCAACATGTCTAACAAGTAGGATTGCCAGATTTCCGGATGGCAAATAAGGAACAGTCACTCGATTCTAGTTAGCAAATAAAAACACTTCCATTTCCTTCCCATATAGCGATAAATTAAGGCACCACAGTCATGATTAAGAGAAAAGACCAGGGTTAAATTAACAAATAAATACCGGCAATAATATAACAGCATTTGCGTGATATATGTAGGTACTTCATTAATCACAAACTAATAATGCGTTAGTCTTTAGATTAAAATTAACATTTCATAAGTACTTGTCATTTGAAGAAGCAATTTGTAACAGTTTCTTATTCAACAACATTTTCTCGAGAAATTCCTTACAATTCTCATAGTTGAGGTACACAAGAAGTTCATTTTTATTAAATCTACTGAGCATCTGTTTCTGCCATCTCTCCATTATATTGCCGTTACTGAAAATACCCTTTCAGCATATGAGGCGTCTAGTATCAAAACCGGCCAAGTCACTCAAGGCATATTTTTCAATATGGACGAAAAACCTGTAGAGACAAAGCAATGATGGTCAGAAAATTTTTTTTTCACAGTTATATCCTTAATGGTTTAATATTTAAGTTCCGCTGTTTTGAGAAATCTAACTCATAATTAACCCATCTTCTTTGTTAACTTAAATTTTGACTTGGCCGTTTTTGTTGCAATTTTGTACAATTTCACAAGGTATGAAAGTAAATCTTTTAGTTCACCACTCGGAACAATATCCACGTTACAGCACACAATAATGACAAAATACGAGCACACCGGAAATAGGATTGCTTTGGCGCCAATGACGGTAAGAAGCCCGCGAATACGTAAATCAGTGTTGCAAACGAACAAAAAACAAAATATTATGACTTCAAAGAATATACATTACAAGGAACGATTTTGCCTACTGATGTTATCACATTGTTGCTTAATGTAACAACACAAGATTCCAGACAATAATGCTGCATCATAAAGATTGTCGCTCGTTCCTTGACTTGGCCGGTTTTGAATTCACTGGCTGCATGACTTGGCCGATTCTGTTGCACGACCGAGAATTCAGTGCTCTATAACATGAAGACATGGACGATTTTAAAGCGTATTCTTGTTTCACCTGATAGTGCTATACTTCTACTTCAAATTGATAACCTTAACTCATTTTCGTAAATTTTGTGACTTGGCCGGTTTTGATACTAGACGCCTCATATGCATTCGATGGAAATATACTTAGGACAAACTTAAGTACCATCAAAATGTTTTTCAGTTTTCTGGACCAATCAAACCGGTGATATATACCCACCTATCTGGTATTGTTTTACTTAGGAAAGTTAGTTTTAGCGGTTCACCAGCACCACTCCAACCAGAAAACAAACTGACTACACAATTTCTGAACAGATGTCATCAATATTCAGCTTTTCCTGTAAACCTAGTGTCCCCACTAACATTAAAATCTGCCGTGCGCGTAGAGGCGTGCGGCCGTGAGCTTGCATCCGGGAGATCGTGGGTTCGAATCCCACTGTCGGCAGCCCTGAAGATGATTTTCCGTGGTTTCCCATTTTCACACCAGGCAAATGCTGGGGCTGTACCTTAATTAAGGCCACGGCCGCTTCCTTCCAACTCCTAGGCCCTTCCTATCCCATCGTCGCCATAAGACCTATCTGTGTCGGTGCGACGTAAAGCCCGTAGCAAAAAAAAACACATTAAAATCTTGCTGAACTGAGGTGGGTTTTCTAGAGTTATACAATATTCATAAGTGAAGAAACATTAGAATCATAACTAAAATCAAACATTGGAATCCCCCATGACCAGAGCCTCAACCCTACCCAACTCATTATTGTCTTTGCGTCGCACCGATACAAATAAGTCTTATTGCGACGATGGAATAGGAAAGGCTGAGGAGCGGGAAAGAAGTGGCCGGGCCCTTAATTAAGGCACAGTCCCAGGATTTGCCTAGTGTGAAAATGGGATAATAGGGAAAATATCTACAGGACTGCCGACAGTGGGGTTCGAACCCATTTTTCTGCAGAATGCAAGCTCACAGCTGCGACTCCCTAACCGCAAAGCCGAATCGCCCGAAAACGAGAATGGTGTAGGTAAAGATGTTATATTAGACGCCTTGACGCCTTCCGTAAACGCTCAGACTACGACTCCCTTGGAAAAGCGGTATAATTATCAAACTAATAAGGTGTATACTTTGATGGAAGGAATGTGAGAATGCCTATTAAGTATCCATTAAATCTGCAACAACGCTTGGATCTCACATTCCTTCTTGTGTTGAATGTCAATCTGTGCATTCTTTAAAGCATTATTAACTTTATCAATCCTGAACTTTAAAAGAATGATCATCTCACTGTAAAGGCCAGGCCTTGCCACGGCAGCGATAGATTTGTTTGCGTGCTGATCGGTTCAACTCTGTGCAATATTTGCAGTTCACGATTTTCAATAAGTTCGTAAAGCAAGAGTATCTTGGCCGTCCTCTTTCTCAGTTCCCAGCAACTCTTCCTTCAAATCTATATAAATAAAATTGTAGGGGGTTCACTGTCTGTAATTTCTTTTGTTTTGCCAATTTTTCAGATATTTATCCGTTTTAGGTCAACTCAAGACCGAATCGGTAGTTTTTACGTTTGGTGTCTGTTTGTTTGTCTGTTTGTCTGTTTGTCTGTCTGTTTGTCTGTTCCACCATCACGTCGAAACGGCAGGATAGATCTCAACCAAACTTCATATTTAGGGTATACTCACCCCTGGGAAGGTTTCGATATGCATATCATTTTAAAATCTTTGAATACACGGGGGGTTTATAGGAAAACCAGAATGGTTTTTCCACCATCACGTCGAAACGGCTGGATAGATCTCAACCAAACTTCACATTTAGAGTATACTCATCCCGGGGAAGGTTTCCATATGCATATCATCTTAAAATATTTGAATAGACGGGGGTTTACAGGAAAACCAGAATGGTTTTCCTCTATTTTCTCTTATACTATTGATTTTCTGTAAACTTCGTTTACCGTACATGAAACGTCTCTTCATTATAAACAACTTTCGTTTTGTTCATAATTTACCTTACTCTTCACATGACGGAGAAATTTACAATTTTCTGCTAGTACCGTGCTCTGCATTGAGTGACCGACAGACCGACAACGAACCTACAGGTTACCATGGCAACGTCTCTGACTGCATGCCAGCAGGGAAGTAACGTATTGCCATTTTCCTCATCATGCTTTTAAATTCATGGTTGCTCCTTGGGTAGAAGGCAATAGAGGCGTCAATCGGCCTATCTGCGGGATATTGGCGGAATATCGTTGGAGGTTATAACCACCCTCGAATAGATGAAGTAATAACACCATTAGTTATCTTATTATTGTTTACCTAAGAATCACTGGACCTAAATTTCTCCTCTGTTACCGCTTTATTATATCCATAACTCCCACTAGCATAATTTATTGAGGGGAATTTGATTTTCCAATACATTCACTTGGCATTTACATATTTGTCGTTATCCGGCTGACCTCAGTTATAATCCATTTTCTATTACTTCCGATTTCTTAACTGTATTATTTTCTTCCTTAATTACGCCGTATGTACGCGAGTGCTAGAAACTACTGGATGTATTTCCACCAAGATTCATATTTAGAATACACCTGTCCTTGATAGGTTTTAGGGCAAATATTGTTTCTAAATCCCTGAACTGACTGGGGGTTTATACGAAACCGAAACAGTGATTTTGCACTTCCACAAAATATACCCAACCAAACTTAATGGAAATCTACTTACCTTGGTAGAAAATAATTTCTAAACCTTTTTTCTCATGTGCATCATTTCGATACGAGGATTAATAAGGGAGACTTAACTCACGAGCGGGTGCGTGTAAAGCGTATTCCTTACAACTTGAAAACTACTGAAGACATTCGAACCAAAATTTATATTTAGCATCCACCTGTCCAAAGGTAGGTTTTAAACGTCAGTAACATTTCATGTTCCGGAATGGACTGGCGGTTTATAGGGAACAGAAATGGTGAGTTTACTCTTCCACAATATATACAGAACAAGACCAACCTGACTGGAAATCGACCAAACGTGATGGAATTCCACCTCTAAACCTGTTTTTCATGTGTATTTTTTCGTCGGGAGGATTAATAAGGGAGATATCATGAATGGTCACTTTTGCAGGTTAAGTCCAGCGGACATAGCCCAAAAGGTGTTTAACATGGAGCAGATTCCTTATCTATATAAATCAAATCGTAACGTCTGTGTGGCTCTACACTGACTATTTTGGCGAAATTTTCGTACAGCTTTCCGTTTAAGGGGTAATAATGACCACCTGCATAATTTTTGGTTTAGTTTCCTGAAAGTCCTAATTTTTACCCGCCTCGCCAAAAATCCAGATTGCGGCATAATCTGCCAGCAGAAAAAGAAGATAATTGAAATTTGACAAAATTATACGTTTTAGCCTGTAATGAACGGAAAACATCCTAGATCATTACATTTTTATCCCCAAAGAATATCGAAATATGCAGGCAATTTTAATGATGGTGCAGACCTTCGGAAATTCCTATCACATAACGGATTGTACAATCTCCGTTCAATTTGGAATGATCTACAACCTTGGTCTTATGACTTTTTGCCCTATCTGTATCCCTTTTACGTTTGATTTTTCTCTATTAATCGATGTTAAGTCAATTTGGAATTTTCACATGCATAATTCATACTTTCAATTACTTATATGAAATACAGAATCATCAAACACTTCACGAAAATTGGCCCACCCAGTAGCAATATATGAGCCAAATGCTATGTATGTAGCTGTCACATAATTATTCGAAAAGTAATGTAATGTGAGATAATCTTACAAAACCTTTACCCTGTTCCACGTTTCTAACTCAATCTGACCCAAGAATAGATGACATATCATAGGACCAGCCATTTAGGCCACTAAATCCGGCGTGTCTTATGGCATAATCCTTTGTCGATATGACGTACGTTTAGTAGCAGTTAATCTGTAAATGAAGGTCTTCAATATTGTAAACACGCATATACTTTCGTATGTCGATCTATATATATTCACTGATGTCGATTTGTAGCGATCGAGAAAGGGTGGGTCTGCTATTGTAATCAGTACTCCCCACACCGACCTTGACTGGCAGTAGGAAAGGTTTCCTTCTCCAACTCCTGTGTAACTGTCATTAGTAAGGAAGGCCTACAATTGTAATGAATAGTTCCCTTCTCGATTTGACATGCAGAAGGCACGTGAGCATGCACTTTTGTTTAAAACTCCCCTACCCGATTGTGTTTGGCAGTAGGCGAGGGTGCCCGCCATTATAAAGAAATGTCTTCATCTAAAATGTGACTGGCATTAGGCATAGTGGCCTGCTATTTTAATGGAAACTCACCAACTTGGTGTGACTGGCAGTACGCTGACTGGCAGTAGGAAAATGGGCCTGGCATTATAATGATAACTGCACAACTCAATTTCGAGTGATAGTAGGGTAATTGCCTGCCATTATAATAGAAACTCCTCAAGTGTAATCTGTCTGGAAGTAGGAAAGGGGGCTGCCATTTTAACGAAAACTCCCCAAATCGATTCTGTCCGCGTAGTAGGCAATGGGGCCTGCCGTTATATCAGAAATCCGTAACAAACACTTTATATTGGAAACAACGTACGGGGACCTCCCCATGCTCTTTCTCGGATAACGCTAAGAGACATGCAATTTTAAAACAATCGTATTTACTGCATGTACACTATTTACTTCGATATTCGAATACAATGTAGAATACCGTAGCGAAGCACGGGTACATTTGCTAGTGTATATATATATATATATATATATATATATATAGAGAGAGAGAGAGAGAGAGAGAGAGAGAGAGAGAGAGAGAGAGAGAGAGAGCTGCTGCACCAATCAGTTTTGCTCTCTTGATATGTTCAGACCAATTTCCATTTCTTGATATTATAATTCCTAAATATTCTAACTTGTTACCTAATTCTAGTTTTACTCCTTTCAAAAACCAGTTTTCTTTTTTTGCTAAGTTGTTCCCTTTTTTGCACACCATTACTCTGGTTTTCTGTGCGTTAAGTTTCATATTCCATTCTTTACAGTACTTCTCGATATCATCAATACTTTTTGCATTGCTACTGGCGTTAGTGTGAACAGGAGTATGTCGTTAGCAAAGACAAGACCAGGAATATCCTGCTTTTCTAAACATGGCAGCGCAAATCTTTCCTCAACTTCAAATTCTAGTATATCGTTAACGAACAATAAGAATAAAATCGGCGACAATTTACATCCCTGTCTCAGACCTATTTTGGAGATAATCTCTCCTACTACTACATCTTCTTCCACTCTCACAGTACACTTTACTTCAGCATACAACTTGTCTATAGCTCTTATCATTTTACCTGTCTCAATCTAGTAACGACTGCCCCCCTGTTCACAGTATCAAATGCTTTTTCTAAATCTATTGATGTTATATAGAGCTTACCTCCTTTTTTCTTTACATATTTGTCAATAAGCGTTCTCACTATAAAAACATTATCTAGTGTTCTTCTCTCTTTTCGGAATCCACTTTGAAATCTCGACAGGATTGAATGTCTCTCCGCCCAGTTCCTTAGTCTGTTTGCTAGTATAACAGTATATACTTTCCCCAATGTATCCAATAATGCAATTCCCCTATAGTTTCCAGGATTTGATCTAACCCCTTTATTTTTGTATATAGGGCATATTATCTCCTCTTTCCAAGCTTTCGGGAATACCCCTTTCTCGAAGATTTTATTGAATACCCTTGTCAAAATTTCCCATATGCCGTTTCGCTCTCCCACCTCTTTCCCAAATTCATATGTGATACCCGAAATAGCTCCTGATTTCCCCTTCTTAGCTCCTTGCAACTGGTTTATTATTTTCTGAGTCGAAATAGCCTCATCTAATTCAGGCAGAGTGACACTCAAGCCCCCCGAGACAATAATCCCCTCATGATGCGCTCTCCATTGGTCAATAATTTCTCATGTACTATGACTTATATTGGTCCCCCGTGAACCTGATTTATTCTTGGTCATCTGATTTATTTTATCCCATACTTTCCTACTGTCATTTTCCTTACACTTTTTATTTATGTCTACAGCCATCTTTTGTTGCCATTCCGACTTCGTCATTCTTAACAATTCTCTCTATTCTTTCCTCTTTTTTTTCTTTTTACAAAATTTCTTTCCTAGCTACTTGACCACCATCCTCCCTGTATCTCCTAAGTGCCTTCATAACCAGTGAATTTTTCTTAGCACATTCTGTATTATACCATCCACATTTTATCTGCGTTCTACCTGGATTTTGTCTCATACATTTTCCTGCCATTCCAATTACATTTTCTATCCTGGTTAGGGCTTCTTCAACTCTATTCTCTTCTACCAGTTTTACAATACCTATTTTCCAGATCTCAAAATCCTCTCCATTGAAATACTCTCTAAATTCATTCCCTAATTCTGCTCTCCAACGATACCTGGGTATTTTCCTTTCCTTTACGCTATCGTAAACTCTCTCCTGCACTCTTATATCTTGAATCAGTAATTTTAGAGATACTGGCATATGGTTTGCCTAAGCCCAATCCCTAACGCATATCTCTTTGATAACTTGCAAACTATCCTTACAGCCTACGACTAGGTCAATTGTACTGCCCCCATTTTCTACTATATAGGTTAGTTTTCCACTCTCATCTCCGAAGCACCATCCATTCAATATATAAAGCTCCTCTACCGCGCATAATTCCAGTAGTTTTTCTCCATTTCTGTTACATTCTTTATCCTGGCTATTTCTATTAAGTACTAATACCTCATCCTCATGTTGACTATAAACTAGCTTCTTGTCCCCTATCCTCGCGTTAAGATCACCCATAATAATAATGCTTGCCTGATCATACGTACTTCTCATTCGTCTAATTTCTGTCGTAAATTCTCAAAAAACTAATTCTGCGCAAATGGGGAGCTCAAAGGTGGATTATATGCAAAAGCTATACATATTTCATTCCTCCTCTTGACCCTATCCAATATTCTTATCCAGATTAATTCCTTAAACTCAGATTCTAAGAGCTGTATCCTATCTTTTAAGTTGTTTTTTATTACCATCGACATTCCTCCCGATATCCTACCTCTAGTGGATCTCCTTGATCCATATTGACTCCATACAATACACCCTTCTACCTTTAATTCTTTCTTGTAATCAGCCCAAGTTTCTACAAGTCGAAGAATATCCATATCTTCCAGTAGCTGTTTAAAGTCTCCGTTACCTATTTTTTCCATATTCCTTCAATATTAACACATGATACCTTTAACTCCAGTTATTTTTTTACTTTTACAGTCTAAATTCCCTGACTTACTTCTGGTCATTCTAGATATTTCCATTTGTTCTATTTCTACCGTATCCTCTTCTGAGGTTTTAGGCGTTTTGCCATTCTCTTTCCCCCCATTATCCGTCTGTAACTTATTTCTCTTTGCCAATAAATCTTTTAGGTTTTTACCCTTTACCATTGTCTCTGTCTTCTTTCTTCAATCCCCTTGCTGACCCCTGGGCGTTGCTCGGTAGGGCTGTCTTCTATTGCATTGCCCTCCGCTCCCTCTTGCGCCGCTGACTGCTCGTCTCCTGTATCCGCTCCTCTTCCTTCTACCGTATCGCTCCCATCTACGTCATCACTGACTTCCGTCAGCGTTACCTTCCTCACTTCTGCTCCTTCCTCACACGTTACACTCTGCTGATGTTGGTGTTTTTCGCCTATTTCCTGTAGCTGAGCTGGTGTCCACGTGCGGCACCAGCGACCGTCTCCAACGATCAAACGCTGCCCTTTAATGTAGGCCTTTAGACCTTGAAATCTAGCTTTGCCTAGGTGCCTGCGTAAAATGGTTTGTTCCTTGATGACGCCATTGTCCATGTCCCTCCTCACCCAAATTTTCACACCTTTTAAGTTGCTGATATTCCTCAACACTATTTCCGCCATCAGGGTTGATGTTAACTTAACCTTGATCGGTCTCCTCCCCTTCACTTTCCCCACTCTATATGCATCGTCTATGTCCACCTCACTAAAGCTTATCTTCATTTTACTCTGTATCACTTCTACCACTTTAAATACTATTTCCACCTTGTTTTCGTTGTCTCCTTCCGCCACACCATAAATAAAAAGATTTTTCCTCCTGAGCTCTTGGTTTGTCCTGTTTTCAGACCACTTTTCTTGCCTCAGTTCCTCCTCTAAATCCCTGACTTTGATCTTCAGTAGTTCTACTTCTTCTGTGTTATGAGCCACTCTCTCTTTTATCACATTAATCTCCTCTTTAACACACGGTTTTAACTCTTGTATTTCCTTATTTATTTCCTTGGCTTGTTCTCTAAGTAGGTCTCTTGTTTGCTCGTCCTGACATGCTTCTCTGATCAGTTCCTTAATCATTTCGAATTCTTCCCATCCGATTGCACCAACTGGTCCAGGCCACGGGTTTAGCTCAACTCCACCTATTTCCAATAAGGTTGCTATTACTGCGGCTACCAACAAGGTTACCAATACACTCATTTGCTGCACATTTTTCATCTCTCCTCTCACTTTTTCACATTTCACTCCTCCATTCCACCTTCCTATAGTTGCCCTGTACTGCACCAGTGAATCGCCCATGTTCAGCACTCTACTCATCACATCCACTCACTCCACTGTCTCACTCACGACTGATAATCTTAATGAGACTGCTCTTTCCATCTACCCCTTTCAACACTTAATTACTGCTTTCCAACTTCCTCCACCTCGTCCAGTTAAGCCTACTCCATATCCCATTCCTGCTGCCCAATCCCTATTCTTCTTGCTATTCTAACGTTCTGCCTTCTCTACCCTTCAAAAGCACATTCCGAATAAAAGTATCTAGCAGGGCCTTCAGTGTTCCTATGCTTTTGTGCTTTTTATTCAGTAATTGTTTCTTGTCTAGAAGGGTATTATATGCCGTGGCTACCCTTTCTATATATATATTGTTCTGTTTTCAAAATGATCACAGTTTGATAACTCGATTTTGTCTTCTTGTCTAGTTTGTTACATGAGATATTCTTCACCCCACCTTCGGTAAAAGTAACAGCTGTTAACGCTATATATAAACAACCGTTTTCTGTTTCAGGTGGATCGCTGGGAAAATTTGTAGGAGGAGGTCCTCGAAGATTCTTTGGTGGTGGTTACTGGAAAGGTGAGTTGTCCCAACAGGCATTCGCATTATAATCTCAGTGCCAATGAGCGTGACCATCGGCAAAATAGTTAGAAGCGCAATCGCGCTCTAACTGCAATTGTTTGAAGAGATGATAATTATTATTTGTAGATGACAATCAATTCCACCTCTGTGATGTAGTGTTTAGTATGAGTAGCTGCCATCCCCGAATGCCGGGGTTTGATTCCCGTCTCTCTCACAAAATTTTAAACGTGGTACGAGCACTGGAACCTGTTCCCCTCAGCATCGAGGAGTCTACTGAGTAGAGGGGATTTCGATTCTCATCTAAGCCACCCTCGAAGTGGATATCCGTGATTTCCCTACCTCTCCACGCAAACGACGTGATGGTAAGTAAGGTAAGGCCACGCAAGTTTCCCATCCTCTTGCTTGTCTACCCCTTCCCGTATTACCATCGCCTACAGGGCCCCAGTTCAGCACAGAAGGTGAGGCCGTCTGGGGGAGGTATTGGTCCTCCTTCCCAGTTTTATCTAAGTTCCCAGTTCTATCTACGGCAAAATGTTTCACACTCCAGGTCACCGTCCTTGAGGCGTTAGAGTTTAGTTCCTTCTCTTCATCCAGGGAAAAAACAACCCTGGACGCTAAACAGATTAAGAAAGTGAGAAAGAAAGAAAGAAAGAAAGAAAGAAAGAAGACAAGAAAGAAAGATAGCAATCAAGTTAATACTTGCAGTCGAGAAGTGTACACAGTAGTTTGCCACTCTATTTTGTAGTTCTTATTTTAGTGTTACTGAAGGTTGATGTTACAAAGTGATCACTTCATGTAGTTGTATTCTTGCACTCGGAAGACGCTGGGTTCAACCCACACTTTCGAACACTGGGAGATTTCAACAATCTAGGGGACCTATAGTCATTTTGTTTGTTGAAATTTGCCTGTGTCTGGTTTTGACACTCCGTTCGATTAAAATACACTATTTCTTTGTTAAATAATGTATTATTTGCAAAAATCTTGTTACATTTTTCACAAACGCAAACACATATTTGTATTGACCAGTCTTTCAGTCAGTCAGTGAAACTATAAATATCTGATTGCTGATTGCTTTATCGGCTTTAAGGCAGCCAGTTATATCTAAACAAACCTTTAGTGACAACTAAGTCATAACTTTAGTTACCCGGTGCACTATGAACATGATATAGTTCAAGAGTTCAATCTGCCGAGAAGGAAGATTTGTTGATTTATCGTGCGATTTTACGTTGAAAACTATTTATAGTGAGTGTAAGCTTTTGGATTTTGGCTGAAACCGTATGTCGAATAAAAATAACTCTCAGAAAAAGCCTACCGAGCTCGATAGCTGCAGTCGCTTAAGCGCGGCCAGTATCCAGTATTCGGGAGATAGTAGGTTCGAGCCCCACTGTCGACAGCCCTGAAAATGGTTTTCCGTGGTTTCCCATTTTCACACCAAGCAAATGCTGGGGCTGTACCTTAATTAAGGCCACGGCCGCTTCCTTCCCACTCCTAGCCCTTCCCTGTCCCATCGTCGCCATAAGACCTGTCTGTGTCGGTGCGACGTAAAGCAAGTAGCAAAAAAAGAGTATGCAAAGCTTTAAATAATAGAAAAAATGATAATCATTCCTGTATTTTAAATGATCATACGAATCATTCATACAAGGCCCTTTTATTATTTGGACAAACTCGCTCATTATATCTGAACATTTGGCCTCGGCAAGTGAATGTTTAGGCTACCACCAATAGGGCCTATATGGATCAGCGATGATCAGCAATCTATGAATTAAATCTGTGTTTGTGATGATTTTCTTGTAAAGAGTTATCTTTATTTTCTGCTGTCTTTATATCTGACTTCCTGTGGTTCTTACCAACGCTGTCCTCTTCGCGCAGTAATGAGAATTAAATTAATCAAAGTACTCTGAATTTCCATCAAAATTAAAATTAGGAAAATGAAAGGGAAGAAGAAATTCAAACTGAGTTCACAAACCAGTCCCCACGAGAAATCCCCAATCGGGATTAAAATAGAAAAAATTTAATTTTAAAGAAATGAATGGAAGTAAGTTACGGAGTTTTTAATTGAACACTAAACCCCAAGACTTGGATTTCACAATTTTCCGTTTTCCAGAGTGAAAAATGTTTCTTAAGGGCCACTTCAATCAATCAATCAATCAATCAATCAATCAATCAATCAATCAATCAATCAATCAATCAATCAATCAATCAATCAATCAATCAATCAATCAATCAATCAATCAATCAATCAATCAATCGATCAATCAATCAATCAATCAATCACTACTGATCTGCATTTAGGGCAGTCGTTCGGGAGGCAGATTCCCTATCTGTTGTTTTCCTAGTCTTTTCCTAAATGATCGCAAAGAAATTGGAAAATAATTGAACATCTCCCTTGGTAAGTTATTCCAATCCCTAACTCCTCTTCCTATAAACGATATTTGTTCTAACTAGTCCTCTTGAATTCCAAATGTATCTTCATATTGTGATCTTTCCTCCTTTAAAGGACACCACTCAAACTTATTCGCCAACTGATGTCCTCCCACGCCATCTCTCCACTGACAGCTGGGAACTTGCCACTTAATCGAGCAGCTTGTCTGCTTTCTCTCAAGTATTCCCAGCCCAAACTTTGCAACATTTTTGTAACGCTACTCTTTTGTCGGAAATCGCCCAGAACAAATGGAGCTGCTTTTCTTTGGATTTTTTCCAGTTCCTGAATCAAATAATCCTGGTAAGGGTCCCATACACTGGAACCATACTCTAGTTGGGGTCTCAGATGCCCTCTCCCTTAGATCGGTATTACAACCCCTAAATACCCTCATAACCATGTGTACAGAACTGTACCCTTTATTAACAATCATATTTATGCGATTACTCCAATGAAGGTCTCTTCTTATATTAACACCTAGGTACTTACAATGATCCCCAAAAGGAACTCTCACCACATCAATGCAGTAATTGAAACTGCGAGGACTTATTCTATTTGTGAAACTCACAACCTGACTTTTAACCCCGTTTATCATCATACCATTGCCCACCGTCCATCTCACAACACTATCGAGGTCACTCTGCAGCCGCTCACAATCTTTTAACTTATTTATTACTCTGTACAGAATAACATCATCTGCAAACAGCCTTATCTCTGAAGCCACTTCTTTACACATATCATTGATATATATATATATATATAAGAAAACATAAAGGCCCAAAAATACTGCCTTTAGGAATTTCCCACTTAATTATCACAGGGTCAGATAAAGCTTCGCCTACTCTAATTCTCTGATTTCTATTTTCTAGAAATATAGCAACCCATTCAGTCACTCCTTTGTCTAGTCCAATAGCCCTCATTTTTTCCAGTAGTCTTCCATGAAATAACCTATCAAATGCCTTAGATAGGTCAATCGTAGTACAGTCAATTTGGCCTCCTGAATCCAGGAAATCCTACAAGCTGAGCTTCAGTGGAATAACCTTTCCTAAACCCAAACTGCCTTCTGTCAAACCAGTTATGAATTTCGCAAACATGTCCGAAGGTATGCTTTCCCATAGCCTACATACAATGCATGTCAAACTGACTGGCCTGTAATTTTCAGCTTTACGTCTATCACCATTTCCTTTATATACAGGGGCTACTATAGTAACTCTCCATTCATATGGTATAGCTCCTTCACCTAAACAATAACCTATAAATATTTCAGATATGGTACAATATCCCAACGCATTGCCTCTAGTATATCCCCAGAAATCTTATCAATTCTAGCTGCTTTTCCAGTTTTAAACTTTTCTGTCTTACTGTAAATGTTATTGTTATCATAGGTAAATTTTAATACTTCTTTAGTATTTCTCACCTCCCTAATCTGGACATTATCCTTGTAACCAACAATCTTTATATACTGCGGACTGGAGTGTGTATGTGAGGATCTTCAAAAGGCAGAAGTATTCAGTCAGCAGTATGTAAAGATTGTTGGTTACAAGGATAATGTCGAGATAGAGGAAGAGACTAAGGCCAAAGAAGTAATAAAATTTACATATGATAACAATGACATTTACAATAAGATACAAAAGTTGAAAACTAGAAAAGCGGCTGGAATTGATCAGATTTCTGGGGATATACTAAAGACAATGGGTTGGAATGTAGTACCATATCTGAAGTACTTATTTGATTATTGTTTGGTCGAAGGAGCTATGCCAGATGAATGGAGAGTTGCTATAGTAGCCCCTGTGTATAAAGGAAAGGGTGATAGACATAAAGCTGAAAATTACAGGCCAGTAAGTTTGACATGCATTGTATGTAAGCTTTGGGAAGGCATTCTTTCTGATTATATTAGACATATTTGTGAAATTAATAACTGGTTCGATAGAAGGCAATTCGGTTTTAGGAAAGGTTATTCCACTGAAGCTCAACTTGTAGGATTCCAGCAAGATATAGCAGATATCTTGGATTCTGGAGGTCAAATGGACTGTATCGCGATTGACCTGTCTAAAGCATTTCATAGGGTGGATCATGGGAGACTACTGGCAAAAATGAGTGAAATTGGACTAGACAAAAGAGTGACTGAATGGGTTGCTATATTTCTAGAAAATAGGTCTCAGAGAGTTAGAGTAGGTGAAGTTTTGTCTGACCCTGTAATAGTTGAGAGGGGAGTTCCTCAGGGCAGTGTTATCGGACCTTTATGTTTTCTTATATATATAAATGATATGAGTAAAGGAGTGGAATCCGAGGTAAGGCTTTTTGCGGATGATGTTATTCTCTATAGAGTGATAAATAAGTTACAAGATTGTGAGCAACTGCAACGTGACCTCGAAAATGTTGTGAGATGGACAGCAGGCAATGGTAAGTTGATAAACGGGGCTAAAAGTCAGGTTGTGAGTTTCACAAATAGGAAATGTCCTCTCAGTTTTAATTACTGCGTTGATGGGGTGAAAGTTCCTTTTGGGGATCATTGTAAGTATCTAGGTGTTAATATAAGGAAAGAGCTTCACTGGGGTAATCACATAAATGAGATTGTAAATAAAGGGTACCGATCTCTACACATGGTTATGAGGGTGTTTAGGGGTTGTAGTAAGGATGTAAAGGAGAGTGCATATAAGTCTCTGGTAAGACCCCAACTAGAGTATGGTTCCAGTGTATGGGACCCTCACCAGGATTACCTGATTCAAGAACTGGAAAAAATCCAAAGAAAAGCAGCTCGATTTGTTCTGGGTGATTTCCGACAAAAGAGTAGCGTTACAAAAATGTTGCAATGTTTGGGTTGGGAAGAATTGAGAGAAAGAAGAAGAGCTGCTAGACTAAGTGGTATGTTCCGAGCTGTCAGCGGAGAGATGGCGTGGAATGACATTAGTAGACGAATAGGTTTGAATGGCGTTTATAAAAGTAGGAAAGATCACGATATGAAGATAAAGTTGGAATTCAAGAGGACAAACTGGGGCAAATATTCATTTATAGGAAGGGGAGTTAGGGATTGGAATAACTTACCAAGGGAGATGTTCAATAAATTTCCAATTTCTTTGAAATCATTTCGGAAAAGGCTAGGAAAGCAACAGATAGGGAATCTGCCACCTGGACGACTGCCCTAAATGCAGATCAGTATTGATTTGATTGATACTTCTGCCTTTTGAAGATCCTCGCATTCACATTTCCCTTGTTCATTAATGATTCCTGGAATGTCTTTCTTAGAACCTGTTTCTGCCTTAAACTACCTATACACACCTTTCCATCTTTCACTGAAATGTGTATGACCAATAAATTATGCTTGCCATCATGTCATCCTTAGCCCACTCCTTTGCCAGATTCAATGTCTTAGTAATTTCCTTCGATTTATCCTTGCTTCCATAGCCATTTCTAACTCTATTCCTTCCCAACCTGCACCTCCTTCTTAGTTTCCTTACTTCTCTGTTGTAATATAGTAGATATTAACATTCCTTACCACCTTTAAAGGTACAAACCTATTTTGACATTCCTCAACGATTGTTTTAAACAAATCCCAGAGTCTGTTTACACTTTTATTCACCATTTTCCAGCGATCATAATTACTTTTTTAAACTCCCTCATGCCAGTTTTATCAGCCATATGGTACTGCCTAATAGTCCTAATTTTAATACCTTCCCTTCTTTCACATTTATTTATAACTACGACAAAAACAGCTTCGTGATCACTAATAACATCTATTACTTCGGTTCCCCTATAGAGCTCATCTGGTTTTACCAGCACCACATCCAAAATATTCTTCCCTCTAGTTGGTTCCATCACTTAATGAATCAGCTGCCTTGCCATATTATCTTATGTGCCATTTGTTGTTCATACTTCCTGTCGTTCGCATTATCTTCCCAATTGACATTTGGTAAATTGAGATCACGGGGTACTATCACATTCCTTTCCATATCATTTCCAACATAGCTGCTTATCTTATCAAATAGTTCTGAATCAGCGTCAACGCCACCGTTTTCCGGTCTATACACTCCAAAGACATCAAGTTGCCTATTATATTTAGAGATGGGCCTTACACCCAGAATTTCATGTTTTTCATCCTTTTTTGTAGCTTATCCCCTCCTACATTCCTATCCTATCTCTGCGATACACACTCCAGTTCCGTGAGAATATTTCTGCATCCATTATATAATTTCTCAGCCATCATTCAACTCCTATTACAATATCTTGTAAGTATATACCTGTTAAATTACTTAATTCGATTCCTTTGTTTCCAATACTTCTACAGTTGAGCACTAAAAGTTTTTATGTCATCCCTACTTGATTTCCGTTCCCTGTTCCCTTAAAACCGCTCCCTAGGCCACTCCGTTTCCCTGAATGTACCTGCCTATAAGACTTCTAAACAAATTTCCTAACTTTTATGTACCACTACGGTTTAAGTGAAGCCCATCTGAGCGCAGAACCCTGTCTACTGCCCACCCATTAGGATCTAGAAATCTCACTCCCAGTTTCCCACGTACCCACTCCATAGTCTCATTTAAATCCCCAATCACCTTCCAGTCGTCCGCCTCCGTAGCGTAACGGTTAGTGTTATTACCTGCCGTCCTCGGAAGCCTGGGTTCGATTCCCGGTACTACCAGAAATTTAAGAATGGCAGGGGGGCTGGTATGTGGTTGAAATGGTACATGCAGCTCACCTCCAATGGGGGTGTACCTTAAAAGAGCTGCACCACTTCGGAATGAGAACACGAGTCTGCTTGCTTTACCTTCCAGTCAGTATCCCTCCTACACAGTATTCCACTGATAACAATCTAAGCTTCCTTGAGCTTCACCCGTGCTGCATATACCAGATCCCACACATCCCCAACTATGTTGGTACTTATACCAGCTTGTCTTACGTTGTTAGTACCAACGTGAAAGACTACCACCTTCTCCTTTCCCTCTTCATTCTCTTCTACTTTCCTCAATATCCGCCTCAACCTAATTCCTGGATAACATTCTACCCTGGTTCCCTTTTCTCCACACACTCTCCCCACATGTCTAACGATGGAATCCCCCATAACCAGAGCCTCAAACCTACCCTCATCATTAAATCCCCTCCCCTCCTGGTTAGCCCTATCTTCTCTCACTACTGCAGAAGCTACAAGGAAGATAACAAATCGCAAGTTCTTTTATTTTTACAATTGGCTTTACCTCGCACCGATACAGTTAGATCTTACGGCGACGATGGAATTGGAAAGGCTTAGGAGCGGGAAGGAAGTGGCCGTGGCCTTAATTAAGGAACAGCCCCAGCATTTGCCTGGTGTGAAAGTGGACAACCACCGAGAACCATCTACAGGGCTGCCGACAGTGGAGTTCGAACCCACTATCTGCAGAATGCAAGCTCACAGCTGCGACTCCCTAACCGCACGGCCAACTCGCCTGGTAAACGAGAATGGTGTACGTAAGCAGATGTTATATTGATTGATTGATTGATTTATTATTTTTCTCCAGATCTACAGTAAGAATACCTATTTGATCCGTTGAAGAGAAAAATAACAATGTCCAGCCTATGCCAAAATTCACACTCTGTGTACTGTACAGAAAAAAAGAAAATAATACACAAAATGAACAGAAACTGAATAGAACAATTTAGTAAAATAATGATAATTCTTGGACATGGCATGAATTTCCTCGGATACCCCGGAAACGTGACGCCCCAAATGAGGGTCACCACGGTAGTCATCCTCGGCCTCTTCATGTCACGTCCAACTTCTCTCCTGAATATTACTATTGTTTTCCCAGAATATGCAATTTAAGCTGTATTTTGTATGTCACAGACCTTCGTGCCCCTGCTGAGTAAACACGCAAACATTTGCACATTCCATCCCTCCTACATTTCCTCTACTTGACTCCCTCTGGGTTGCTGATTCCATACTTCCGTTGCACTCACATTCTGCTACTACGTACTCTGCTCACGTTGCAACTTTATCACTGCACTACTTATCTGATCCTGCTCGTCTTATTCAACCATGCTTAATCTAATTTAAATACTCACAGACACCATCACTTGAATAAATACCATACAATTACGATACACTTAGAAACACCTTATCACCTCGTTACTTCTCTTATCCTTCATCCATCATCAGTACCATTTAAACTTCGCTACTTCTCTTATCATCCATCCCTCATCATCACCTTTCATTCTTTTGAGCTTCACTACCTCTCTTGTCATCTAAACTTCGCTACCTCTCTTATCATCCATCCATCGAACTCCACAATCCAGCCATCTTATATCTAAAAACACAAATAATCTACTACAACCAACTTTGCTTACTGATCTACCATTAACTAATAAATCACTTACCAATACCATTTAAACTTCGCTGCCTCTCTTATCATCCATCCATCATCACCTTTCATACTTAACACTCAATTCCAGTCTTCAATTACTTTACATTTATAATACACATTAAGATACTTTTACTTCAATAAATGCCATCTAAACTTCACTACCTCTCTTATCATCCATCTATCGAACTCCACAATCCATCCATCTTATTCTAGGCCACATTTACTTTAGCAATTAGAATACACATACAGACACCACCACTTGAATAAATACCATATAAATACGCATACAGACACCATTCCTTAACCATTACAATACACATACAGATGCCATCACTTGAATAAATACCATCTAAACTTCGCTACCTCTCTTATCACCTATATCATTTAAACTTCGCTACCTCTCTTAACATCGATCCATCATCATCACCTATTCATACTTAACACTTCAATTCCAGTCCTCGTTTACTTTACCATTACAATCATCTAAACTTCGCTACTTCTCTTATCATCCATCCCTCGAACTCCACAATCCATCCATCTTATTCCAGGCCACATTTACTTCAACAATTACAATACACATATAGACACCACCATTTGAATAAATACCATTTAAACTTCGTTACCTCTCCTCATTTCCATCCATCGAACTCAAATTTCGCTACCTCTCTTATCATCCATCCATAATCCATCCATCTTATACCTAAAGACACCATCACTTCAATAACAATTATACTACACATACAGGCACCATTACTTGAGTAAATATCATCTGAACTTCGCTACCTCTCTCATTCTAGGCCACATTTACTTCAACAATTACAATACACATACAGACACCACCATTTGAATGAATACCACTTCAATAACAATTATACTACACATGCAGACACCATTACTTGAGTAAATACCATCTAAACTTCGCTACCTCTCTCAATCTAGGCCACATTTACTTCAACAGTTACAATACACATACAGACACCACCATTTGAATAAATACCATTTAAACTTCGTTACCTCTCCTCATTTCCATCCATCAAACTCAAACTTCGCTACCTCTCTTATCATCCCTCCATAGGCAAACCATGTTGCTTACTAGTTACTTGACTTTTTACTTCTCGTAATTACTCCTTGTTCCATTTTTCCCTTTTTACCCCATAGCTCCTTCAAACTCAAGCTTCTCCCTTTAATCACGGCATTTCTTACTTCTGCTTCCTCCCTCAAATCATTATTCTCGCTCCGATTCTGTCCACTTGTCTTCCCCTGTGATTCTTATTCCATCATCTCTTCCTGCATCCTGCTTTCTTCCCTCGCGCAGACCTCCGACACTAGTTCGTTCATAATTTCCTGGCTACTTCCATCCTCCTTGCATTTCCTTTTTCTTCAGCTCTTTTTACGATCGCTTCCCAGGAACCCCATCTACTCAGTGTTCCTCCCTTTACTGTATGTACATCAGCCCTGGTAGTTTCTTCTTGCCCCGAACTCTCACCCCTGCTTTTTTCTTCTTGCCTCACATCATCCCTGGTAGTTTCTTCTTGCCTCGATCTCTCAGCACTGCTTTTTCTTCTTGCCTCAAATTCTCTTGCCTCGAACTCTCAGCCCTGCTAGTTTCTTCATGCCTCAAACTCTCATCCATTGATTTCAGTTTCGATATTCTCCACTTTCGGGTCCAATTCCTGTCGCTCACCACAAGTATCTGACCACTAATATACGCTCTCAATCCCTGAATTTTTGCTATCACTAAATGTTTCTTAAGAATTTTAAAATTCCTACTCTCTTCTCTTCCGAAATCTCTCTTAACACTAATGTTCTCACACTGTAGATTACCAGCGTTCCTTGTCACTATATCTGCCATCAATGAAGATAGCAGCGACACTTTTATGGGCCTGTGCCCTCCCACCTTGTCAACTCTCTCCACATTGTCTATATCTACCTCACTGAAATTTATTTTCATTTTCTTTTGTATGACATCTACCACTTTGTAAATAATGTCCACCTTAGATTCTGCCTTTTCTTCCTCCACCCCATAAATAAATATGGATTTCTTCTTACGCTCCTGTCTGCAGACTTCAATTTCTTTCTTCAGGTTTGCCATCTCTTCTTCCATATTTTTTATTTTCTCTCTTAGTGACACCAGTTCTTTCTCGCTGCCTTCTATCATCGCCTTCGTATTTTTCATATAATCCTGGATCCACTGTCTCGTCTTTTCTTGCTCCTGGACTTGTTCTTGAAGCATCTTCTTTAATTGCTCAAACGGACATATCTCCTGTATTACTTCTTTTACTACTTTCCTCATAGCCTCTACGTCTACCCAACTCATCCTATCTATCTCCTTGCCGACCACTTGACCATACCGCTTCCCCACTCCTACTCCATTCCACTCAACAGGCGCACGCCACACGATACGTCCGTCCTCCTTACTGGCTTAAGCTAGACTGAGCAGATGTTATATTAGACGCTTTGACGCCATCCGTAAACGCTCAGATACACCTCTCTTGGAAAGGCGGTATTATTACCAAACTGAGAAGGTGTGTACTTTGATGGAAGGAATGTGAAAATGATTATAAAGTATCCATAAATTTGCAACAACGCTTGGATCTCACATTCCTTCCTGTGTTGGAAGTCAATCTGTGCATTCTTTACAAGCGTTATTAAGTTTATCAATACTGAACTTTAAAGGAATCATCATCTCACTCTAAAGGTCAGGACTTGCCGCCGCAGCAGTAGATTTGTTTGCGTGCCTATCGGTTCAACTCTGTGCAATATTTACATTTCACGGTTTTCAATAAGTTCGTAAAGCAAGAGTATCTTGGCCGTCCTCTCTCTCAGTTCCCAGCAACTCTTCCATCAAATAAGTTATGAAAGGAGTTGTTATGCCACAGAATGTCGTCAAGCTTCTTTACTTTTGTTTTCCCGATAATCTTAATGAGAATGCTGTTTCCATCTACCCCTTTCAACACTTGATTATTGCTTTCCAACTTTCTCCACCTAGTCCAGTTAAGTCTCCTCCATATTCCATTCCTGCTGCCCAATCCCTATTCTTCTTGCTATTGTAACGTCCAGCCTTCTCTACCCTTCAAAAGCACATTCCGAATAAAAGAATCTAGAAGGGTCTTCAGTGTTCCTATGCTTTTGTGCTTTTTGTTCAGTAATTGTTTCTTGTCTAGAAGAGTATTATTTGCCGTTGCCACCCTTTCCATATGTGTATATATATGGTTTTATTTTCAAAATGATCACGGTTTGCTAACTCGATTTTGTCCTGGGCTCTCGCAGTTTGTTACATGAGATATTATTCACCCCATCCTTCGGTAAAAGTAACAGCTATTAATGCTATAAATAAACAACAGTTTTCTGTTTTAGGTGGATGGCTGGGCAACTTTGCAGGAGGAGGTCCTGGAAAATACTATGGTGGTGGTTACTGGATCGGTGAGTTGTCCCAATAGGCCTTCGCATTATAATCTCAGTGCCAATGAGCGTGACCATCGGCAAAATTGTTAGAAGCGTAATCGCACTCTCGCTGCAATTGTTTGAATAGATGCTAATAATTATTTGTACATAACAATCAATTCCACCTCTGTGGTGTAGTGTTTAGTATGATTAGCTACCACCCCCGAATGCCGGGGTTCGATTCCCGGCTCTCCCATGAAATTTGGAACGTGGTACGAGCACTGGAACGGGTTCCCCTCAGCATCGAAGAGTCCACTGAGTAGAGGCGATTTCGATTCTCATCTAAGCCATCCTCGAAGTGGATTTCCGTGGTTTCCCCACTTCTCCACGCAAACGACGGGATGGTAAGTAAGGTAAGGCCACGCATATTTCCCTCCTTCTTGCTTGTCTATCCCTTCCAGTATTACCATCGCCCACAGGGCCCCTGTTCAGCACAGCAGGTGAGGCCGACTGGCCGATATATTGGTCCTCCTTCCCAGTTTTATCTAAGTTCCCAGTTTTATCTACGACATAATGTTTCACATTCCAGGGCACCGTCCTCGAGGCGTTAGAGTTTAGATCCTTCAAAATCAAATCAAAATCTCTTTATTTGCAAATGAGGTGTCTACCTCGGTGGCAAATGGTGCACTAAAATACATTATTGTTAAGTACTAAATTTTAAATTAAGAAGACAAGAAGATAACTTTCCTTGAATACAATATTATACAATATATGCTAACATTTTTTTCTATTAAACACACCTCTCATCCTTAATAAATTTATAACAAAATTCTACTTATAATATCTCCTGTACTTACAAACATAGTCAAATCATATACAGTATGTGAAGTTACTTCTAATAATACTTTACAACTGGTATAAGATTCAAATTGACATTGCATTTATTTATTTATTTTTTACCCATTTTGCAACATATGTAGTAGCATAACGTTCTGCTGCGTCTGTACCACTGCCCCTTTTGCCAACACTTTTCAGAGTTCCTCAAGCGCATTCACAGCTACCGTAGCGGTCCCAGGGTCCTCGAAGTCCCCACCGTATTTCACCCCTACAGGCAGTCCCCACTTGGGTTGTCCATACTCCGTAGACCAGGGGATGGAATTAATTTACTCACACACATTTTTTATTTACAATATCCTGCACTGGTCGAACGCCCTCTCACATTTCATTTACTTTCTCTGTTGCTGTTTATTCTCTTCTTCAATATCTGCACAGATTTTGGAAAAGTATCCTATTGTTGGATACTCTCAAGGTTCCTTTGTCATTCTGAGCAATCCTCAATGTTATTTATTTCCCTATAAACAAGTAAACTTTTCCACTCCTTCACGCCCTTCCCAATGAATGAAAATTTACCCCAATCGCTTCTGCTAAAATTCCTTCTAATTTTATACTTGTGGTCAGTTCTGCCGATATCATTATTTTCCAACTGAGGCCTCTCACGGATTTCTGCCCATGCTTCTTCTCCTGTATAGGCTCTATATTGTGCCGTTTCACAGTTCTTCATAAGAGCTGTAGGAACAAAGATGGAGTCTCTGCGATCAAAATGTCAAATAAAATGCATTTAACGTCAGTACGGGCCAAAATGTAAGTCCTTTCGTCGGTCGATTACGGAAATAACCGCGTATAGAAGGCGCTGAAAAAAATGACAAATGGACATTATTTAAAACCATTATTCAAGAAAAATGTGCTCATCACTTATTATATAATCTGAACTCGAAGCTGTAAGAAGACTCAAGACTAGATTGAAAGGGATTATCCAGCGGAGCTAAAGATTATAAGTTGGAAACGAAAGATAATTCGCGACTACACGCCAATCAGCTGATATCAAGATATAATCGTTGCGCGGAAGATTAAATACGTAAAAAAAAGAGAGATAAATAGATTACAGTAGAACTACGTCACGAAGTGGCGCAGGGCTTCAATAAAATTTTCCCGATACTGTTTAATGTTGAAGGACACCTACTGATAAGTTGTTGAGTGCATTTACGCCAACAAAAAGATAGCGGAAAGAAATTTATTTTCAAATTGGAATATATACAGAACATCTGTCTTAGTCGATTTGGAAGTAGTTTATTGGATCAACTGTACCCTAACGAAATCTATGCAATCTGAGCAACGCAAGAGATATATTAATTGGAAGATGTCAGCAATGAATCAAATATTCTATTATTGTTCTGTTTCATACGCACGAGTCTCCACCATGGGTCTGTAAGGAAGCAAGGCAATGCTGCTTGGATCCTGACAAGGCGATACGATGTTAGCTGTCCCGGATGACCAGTGATCAGTGTTGAGAAGCTACGATGTACCCGACCACTTGTGGAGGAACCAGATGACGAGATCCTAATCTCAGATGACCGGAGATGAGGAAACATCGAGACCATCTTGAGCAAAGCTAAGTCCATTATCTAAGTCGTTTTCGTAAGTAAGAGTATATTATTTCTTTTATTGCATGTTGATGTTTGTTTTGTGCGAAGACAGTGCGTAGATAAACGTCTTGCTGATGTGATTGGAAGTAGGTATTCATCCATATGGTATGTTAATTCCACTTGTAGGCGTGGTCACCAAGTGATTTTCCGATCGTAATGTTTTCCAGTGATATGTGAGGAGAGATAGCTAGAGTTATTATTATTACCAGTGTTGAGTAAAGAGCGAAGTTGGCATTAATACCTGTGTGTCCTGATTTAATCGATGTCAATCAGTTCGAGATCGTATATAGGATGTGTTTTATGAAGGAATATGGCAGTAGACTACTCCAAGTTCATGTTAAATTTGGCACTATGACAGTAGTAAGTAAAGTAGGCATTTTATGAATGTTACGGCACGTTGATGTGCAAGTTAAGGTAGTGATTTACATATGATGAAGTGAAAGAGTTGTTATATATGAAATATGAGTATTAATTAACGCGTCATAGATATGATATAAGGATGTTAATGATTTATGATGGTGGTATTTATTGTTTTCTTCGAGAGAGAAATAGTCATAGTTGTGCGAAGTGAGATCTAGTCATTTCAAATGATGTTTCGGAGAGTGTCACAGAATTCTCGCCAATTCCATGTAATAATTCTGGATCATACGCATTGTACATAGCTTAGGATATGCTCTCGAGACGAGTAGTGCAATGTTTTTTTTATCCATGTTAGGATTACCTAGAGAATCATATATGTACTCAAGATAAGATTTGAGCCTTCACTGATTTACTTAGGATGATCTTGAAAACTCTCACGATGTATAACTTTATTTCTGGACGAATTTCAACCTAATAGGCTGATCACTGGTGACATAGATTTTCAAGGGAGAATTATTGTTTTTTTTAAGTCGGAGATAGTGTCATCTGACCAAGTAGATTTGCCGTTGATAGTATGTGTTATGATAGCTACATATGATATGTGTGGTGACGTTTTTTTTGCAACCATGTACGCACGTAGTCTGATAATCAATAAGCTAAGGTCATTTTACCTTAAGTTCATAAATTAAATCTTGCGATAACGTTACTTGTAGGGTGATTACGACTTACAATGGACGTAGCTTAGCTTATGATGTGTGACACAAGGAAATATGAGCGTCTAAGAGGCAACTAAGTAGGCGGAAGTGAATGTTTAAAATGTAAAACATACAAGAGAGTACTTGTCAAATCAAAGGAAGAAGAGCTTTGTGATAGCCTTTATTGAGAATTTTAAACCTGCATCTAGACAAACAGTCAGTGAAAATTAAGTAATGTGATAGTTTATAGAGTAAGGTATAGGTGGTAACTAACAGAATCTAATGCTTATCCCAAGAATAATTGATTCAGACAACTTGAACTCCATTTCTTGACTGAGCATTAACTCGGCAATTCTACTAGCGTTTCTTTATTTTCTCAAGAGAGTATCACTAGAAATTCTGTAAATAGTAATTAATACAATTTTTTATTTTTCTTCTTTGAGGATGCATCCTATATTCTTAGTATACTTGATTTTAATGTTTATTTTCTTGCCAGTATGGCACATGTAAATACCATTATCTGTATTCACATTAATTTATTTTATTATCGCCCAACTTTGTAAGTGAGTTGTATACGAAGGAAAACATAGCGTTTTCAAAAGTTTCCCAGATATTACATAGAATTTATTCCAATAATTTATGATTTTGGAGATCAATGGGCTTATGAAAGGAAATAATATGATCCGAGAAGACATTTATTTAGGATGAATTCGGAAGATGTAATTTTTCTGAAATGTTGTTGACGGATATAGACTATAGGGTTGACAGTGAGTCACTCATTTCAAGAACTATTTCATTGGTAAAAATTTGAGATAATTTTCTTGAATATTTGACTTAATATTTAAAATAAATATGGAATAGTGAAACCTAAACACTCTTTCTCTGTGTTCTTAGAATAAGAATTAGTTGTAAGACTGTAGTAGTTTCAAGCGACGACAATTTCTCTAAGAGCTAATAAGAGTATGGTATCTAACTAGATACGAGTAAGAGACGTCTTTCTGCGTTAGTTAGAAACTTCCATTAATCGACCTGGACGTTCTTCTATTACGGAACTCACACCCGTAAACTCAGTCACCGGATTAATTGAATTTAGAGCTAGTCAGGATCTCTTGTGTCCATGCCTGGACGCGGGAACGGCGCAATATAAACCTATAAGTCTAGTTCTCTCCCTTCTCTTACTTAAAGTTTCCCACCCAAGTTCCTCTAACATTTCTGATACACTTCTTTTCCTCCTGTAATCCCCTGTTACAAATATTGCTGCCTTCCTCTGCGCTCTATCTATTTCTTTTATTAGGTATCTTGGTGAGGATCCCAAACACTGTTTGCATATTCCAATAATGGACGAACCATACTTAAGTAACTTTTTTCTTTTAACTCTTTGTTGCATCCTTTAAGTAGCCTCATTATTACATGTAACGATCTGTATGCTTTCCCAACTATGTCATCAACATGACCCTTCCAGTGCAAATTAATTTCAAATCTCACATCTAAGTATTTGCACTTGCCACCTCTTGGATAACTACCCCATCCAAAGTATATTCAAACTCAGTTTTAAAGCTCCTGTTAGTAAATGTTGTAACAGTTGATTATTTTCTTCAACCCATTGTTGGATAGTCTCAAGGTCCCTTTGTCATTCTGAACAATCCTAAATGTTATTTATTTCCCTATAAACAATTACGTCATCTGAATACGATCTTATTTTTGATCTTACATTGTTCCCTAAATCACTTGCGTATATTAAGAAAAGTAACGGACCGATTATACTACCCTGTGCAATTCCCTTCCAAAATTTCTCCTCCTGTGATGTCCTACTTTGAATTTCTGAACCCTTGAATTTAGAGATGTTCTTATGCAACTTATAACCCTTACGTCCACTCCTATTTCCACCAGTTTTTTTAATAATATTCCATGGTCCACTCTATCAAAAGCTTTGAAAAGATCTATGGCTATGCAATCTAACTGGCCTTCTGAATCCAACTGATCTGATATGTCCTGCTGAAATCCCACCAGTTGTGCCTCACAAGAATATTTATTTTAAATACATACTGGCTCCTCTTGAACCAATTTTTATCATCACATATCCCTCTGATGTACTTTGCTATTAAACTCTCCAGTATTTTAAAAACTATACTGGTCAGGCTGATTGGTCTGTATCTAGTTCACCTGTTTCCTTTTATCACCCTTATAAATTGGTATTATTATAGATTCCTTCCATTCCTTTGGTATTACACTATTATTTATGACGTAGTCAAAGAGAAATTTTAAATAAGGCACTATGTACCACCCCATAGTCTTTAATACCTCCGCAGTAATTTCATCACTTTCTGCTGCTTTTCCTTGCTGAAGCAGTTGGATTTCTCTGAAAATATCTTCTTTTGTGAATGAGAGGCCTCTGGTTTCCCTATGTGTCTCTCTCTCTCTCTCTATCTTCTGTTATGGTTTCCAATTCCTGACAATCTTCTACTGAATCTCTGAATTTCCTATTAAATAGATTTGCTTTCTCATTATCTGTTAAATAGTGTTCACCTACTTCTCCCAGCATTGTAAGAATCTATATTCCTTTTCCTTTTTGATTCCTAATGTATGAATACAGCTTTTCCCATTCCCCTTTGTGGTCATTACACTCTCGAAGTATGCCATTCATATAATTCTCTTTTTCTTCCTTTTTCACTCTATTCAGTTCCCCCATTAGCTGTTTTCTAGTTTCTCTATTCCCCCTCCCTCTTTGATTTTCCAGTTTACTATTCTATATTTTCTTTTTAATTTTCTTATTTCCCTTGTATAATAAACGGGGTCTGAGGTCATTTTACCCTTCTTAACAGGTACAAATCTCTTCTCACCTTCCCAAATGATTCCTTTAAATTTAGCCCAAAGTGTATCCACATTACTTCCTTCACTGAATTGTGATTTAAGGTAAGTCCCAAATTCATCAACTTTAGTTTTTCTGTATAATTTCTTGTCTTGTATGACCCTCATATTAAGCATTTTGGTACGAGTCCTACATCCATTATTACAGCCTTATGCTCACCTATTCCTTCAATTACCTCAGTTTTATAAACAATTCCCCATGGTATAACCAAGAATACATTTAGCAAGTTATTGAGACGAGTCGCTTCTTGTACTACTTGTCTAAATCCTCTCCCACAAATGAAAATATTTGCCAGTTTCTGTTCATGGGCTTCACTTGCAGTTCCATTCCATTCAACTTCAGGCAAGTTTTGATCTGCCCCAATTATTACCATAATACTATTATTGTTTTCATGAGTATAATCTATTATTTTCTCAAATATTTCCATGTCTTTTTGCTCTCTTCCAGACCTATATGTTCCTATAATTCCCACCTCCTTCATATTATCACAAACTAATTTATCCCTAATATTTCTTCCCTTTCATCAATAAACCATTCATGTGAACAATAAGTTTCCTTCACCAGAATAAACACCCCCCTCCCTTTTTATCTCCTCGGTCTCTACGTTAGACTGTATACCCTTCTGGAAACACTTCTCTAATACCCACCCCTTCTCACAACCACGATTCCACTCATATCACCACATCAGTCTCATAAGATTCCATCAATGTATCGAATTTTCATTGTTTGTTTACTATATTCTGACAGTTTCCCAACAGCAATCTCAGACCCCCTTCCGCCTTGAAACTTGACTGTTGCAATTGGGTAATATTTGACTCACGAGTTGAGAACTTCCCTGGAACCCAGATCCTTGTACATAGATCTTGATTTAAGGATCCGGGTTTTCTGGAAAGTTCCCCTATATGAGGCAATTCAGTGGTACGGATTTTCTTATTTGCACATTAGTTTGCAAATCTCTGCTGATAATTGTAGCAATTTGTCTACAGAGAGTTGCTTTTTCATTGCCATTCAGAAGTAACCCATGCCTAGTGAACATTTGATTGCCAAGACCTTAAGTATCTACTACTGTACATAGACATTTCTAAAATTCTTACATAATCTCTTGATTTTTATATTTACATCACGTACAGCTTTGTTACACACGAGTACTCTAAAAGGCCATACCTGGGTGGCACATTAACTACAATTACTTTGAGTCAGGTAGTTTGGAAATCTTACCTCTGAGGGTCGTAATTAGTTCTTCACCTTCATTTGCAGCAATGTCATTTGTACCACTCACAATCACCACATAATTGTCCTTCTCTAATAGAGGATCACAAGTTGTAAGCACGTCTTCAGTATTGGCACCTGGTTTCATTAGTCCTAAAACCTCAGTTTCTCAATTCTGCAGCTCATCCTTGATGCCTTCTGCCACGCCCCGCCCATGACTGTCTGCGTAGAGATGAATTTTTGGCGATTTTGACTTTCGGTTGGTTTTCTTCTCTAGGTTACCTCTACCGGATTTAAAATTATTCGGAAAACTTAATGTGTCTTCTTCTGGAACTTGTTGCAATGACTGAAATCTATTTTGGCACTGCAAGGAGTTTTTCCCCGCTTTTAAATTGTACGTAGTTCCTGCCATATGTTTAACATTAGGCCTAAAATGGCTACGCGTCACTTCCGTCTACGGCGATCTGTCTTCTCCAATGTCTTCTTTATCTTCCAGTTACTTCACTCTGTCTTTTAAGCTTTCATTTTCAAGTTTCAGAGCACATAAGTCTTCTTGTAGCACTCCTAAAATCTTAAGTATAGTTTCGTAAGTCTCTCTTTCTAGTTGTTCTGCCTCACTATCAGTTTGTTTACACTCGGGGCACAGCCACACACTATCTTCAAGATCAGTCCTATTTACAATATTTGCACAACGAAAATGGTACCATTCATCACACTTACGACACAGAATCCAGTTTTTAACTACATTTCCCACATTTTTCACTGCATTTTACACCATTATCCACTACGGATATCATAGACTCACACACAGTAGTCGCCATCTTGTTATCACTTTTAGTAGGGAATTCAGAGATTCAGTAGAAGATTGTCAGGAGTTGGAAACAGTAACAGAAGATAGAGAGGGAGAGACACATAGGGGAACAAGAAGCTTCTCGTTCACCAATGAAGATATTTTCAGAGAAATCCAACTGCTTCAGCAAGGAAAAGCAGCAGGAAGTGATCAAATTACTGGGGAGTTATAAAAAGACAATGGGGTGGTACGTAGTGAATTATTTAAAATGTCCCTTTGACTATGTCATAAATAATATTGCAATACCAACGGAATGAAAGGAATCTATAATAATACCTATTTATAAAGGAGAGGGTGATGAAAGGAAACCAGAGAACTACCTGTCCTAAAAATGAAGAAGTATGTTCAAAATGGCCGAGATTATACATGTATGTGTATATGTTCCAGCATAGCTCTCAACGGAACTTGGTACACATATGACATACTATATGGAAAACAATGCTGTGGGTGTAAGACACCGCTCTAGGCGCGGGGAATGAAAGGGGGAACGGGAGAAGCATAAAAGTAATAGAAACAATATATTAATGTAGAATCCATAGCTTACTGGGTCACTACAGACCAATCAGCCTGATCAGTATAGTTTGTACAATACTGGAGAGTTTAATAGCAAAGTACATCAGAGGGATATGTGATGATAAAAATTAGTTCATGAGGAGCCAGTATGGATTTAGAAAGATATTTTCTTTTGAGGAACAACTGGTGGGATTTCAGCCGGACATATCAGATCAGCTGAATTCAGGAGGGCATTTAGATTGCAGAGCCATAGATCTTTCCAAAGCCTTTGATAGAGTGGAACATGGAATATTACTCAAGAAAATGGAGGGAATAAGATTGGACGTCAGGGTTATACGTTGGATAAAAGCATTTCTAAATTCAAGGGTTCAGGAAGTTAAAGTAGGAAATAATATATCACAGGAAGCGAATTGTTCAGGGAAGTATAATCGGTCCGTTATTTTTCTTTATTTTCTTAACTCTGTGGACTGATGACTCAAACAACAACATCAGAAAAGAGCTTACATGCTCTCCAACACAAACCAAGGAGGCTGCGCTCCCATTTTTTTACACGAATTTACCAATTTCTCGCCTCTTTTGGCCCAACCTATAATTTACAAATTTTACACAGGGGTAATAAATTACCCAAACTACTGGGCCTTCGTGGAAAGATGAACAGGTTAAATTAAAGGCCCGAACACAAAATGAATGCGGCGTACACTTGCACTCCTAGAACATTACATATAAAACCCTAATTGGGCTCTCGGCCCGATGATGCAGAGGGTAATCCCAAGCAACTGAGGTGACTAGAATGAAGGTTAATTTAACACTTTACAAAAAAGAGAAAAGGTTACAAAATCATAGCCACCTCAAATTAAGTTGAGAGAGAGGAACGCACACTCCATCCTCGACTTACAGTTTAAGACTTTAAGAAATTTTACATTAGCCGAAAGAGAAATATACTTTTTAGAAAACAGATTACATAGTTAGAAATTTGAACCTTCCCCTCGTGTAAGTCTGCGGAGGTATCTACAGAAAAATAAGTCTGGTGGCCATTACCTTGGCTGTTGAAATGCCTGGCGAAGAATGAGGCACCCCGCCTCCTGACATAACACACACACTGAACCCTTAAACTTACCATTCCATCGTTGGTCGGCCACAGCTGCTACAGTAGAGCAATATAGAACTCTTAAATCATGGGTCGTTGCGGGAAGAAATTCGGTCACGATCTTAACCAAAAGATGGGGTTCAGAAGAGAGCCTAACTACTTAAAATGAGGAGCAAAAATGTGCTTACTAACCTTTATTAAATTCGAAATGGCACGACAACATTGTTATTTTAATATAAATCTTTGAAAATAAAAAGAATTATAAATCATTTATTATTGAATGTTTTAAACGCAGTCACATTGAATAGCGTTGTTTTATTTCTCACAGTATCGAAGAGTTCCTTCGGAGAAAGTAATAAATTAGTGGACAGCGAAACTGAAAAACTGAAAAAGGAAAGAGCTGAAAACCGGGCACCTATTACTCCAAACGAGAACTGAGAATTAATCCAAACGATTCATGGAAAATCTGACTTTCAACAAGTAGAACGCCTGATTTCCTCTCAATTAAGGTTATCCACCAGTCGAATACCCTTGCGGATACGGAACACCCGCCGAATGGACCCTTAATCGAACCAAACTGACTATCAGTTGCTTTGGATAGGTTGCGAAATATTATGGGAAAGCATGGTGTTCACTACGAGTTAACAGCATCATTCACAATTGAA
The DNA here is from genome assembly GCF_040414725.1 of Anabrus simplex. Lineage (NCBI taxonomy): Eukaryota > Metazoa > Arthropoda > Insecta > Orthoptera > Tettigoniidae > Anabrus > Anabrus simplex. Next base: position 1,595,954,575 of record NC_090265.1, on the reverse strand, counting down.
ATAAAATTCCACCATGTATTTGTCATATCATGACACCCTTAAGTGATAAAATAATCCCGATGCTAAATGTGCATCACCCAAACAACTGTCCGGAAGGAACCAACAACAATATGATCCGCGAGGATCTTACGTTACATCGTTCTGAACGAACAAAACTGCGAAATGCAGGAAAAACTTATTCATCACGCATTTAGAAGAAATGCCAAACACTGAAGTTAATTAAAAGTGGTAAATCACTTGAAAAGTATTATTATCAAACCGATTTTCAGGTTAGAAATGGTTATGTTACGCTTAATAAAATTATCAGTCCACATTGAAAAATACAACAAACTTAAGGAATTCTTTCCTTTTAAAACAATGACTACCATTACAGATCCATCTACTTATTGTTTGTCCCAGCACACTCCCTATAAAGTGATCACTTAATCGAATTCAACTACGTATATAAACGAAAGAACAACTACGTATATAAACGAAAGAACCACAAAGATTGAAAATAAACTAATATTACCGGCTGACGAATCGAAACCACATTCGCAGCTCAAGTCTCACACTAATACATTGAGTGTCAATATGCACACTATCAAAACGAAACGTACGTCAGAACGACAAAACAATTAATTCCGCAAAATAAAATAACATATCGAAGTCATTAAAACTCAACACGCATGGAGAATTACAGTAAAATATTTAATCACCATCAGGTCGATATCCAAATGTTGGACAACCCTCATTCGCCGATAACGGTCCCATATCCTAGGGAGCACCTTCCAGCTGTTGGAGCTGCGCACAAGTTGGCCTCATTATTACCGATCTAACCCTCTTCATATTTCGTATTTTACTGCAGATGCTACCCTCTCCCAGGTCACTTCGCAAAACAAAAAACAAAAACAAAAAACATCTAATCTGAGACGAGTATGTACAGCTAACATCCCAGACCTATCGTCGGGCTCACTTAAAATCTGTACATCCTAACGCTAATCTCTATGTACACGATACCTTCCTAATTCTGTCGTCGAGCGTAAACTAGGACGTCTCACCATCAATATACTCCAAGGATAACATGTGACGTCCTAAATCCATTGTCGGGCGGAAAAAGGGCCGTACTACGCTTCCCCTGGCATATCAGGTGAACTAGCAAATTAAAACAAACTCTGACATTTCAATTGAAAACTTGGTCAGACTGTTAACACACACGGAACATCGTCTCTTACTATCAAACGAATGCAAGTCGAAAAGTGCAGTAAGTCTCTATCTCGTTACAAAACGTGAGCTCGAAAATAAATATACGTAACGAACAATCCCCCAACTCAAACACGATCTCAGCATGCGCAATGAAGTTTTAGGGAAGAATATAATAAGTCCCAACACACGTCTACCATTATGTGGATGTTGTCCGAAAATAATAATCATCACTACCGCATTGGAAACCCTCAAATCGCGTGCCGTCAATTTCCAAATATTTATATCTATGACTAGGCAGTGAAACGAAATTCAATAAATTTACACGGTCACACAACACCAACCATATATTCTAAATGCTCTTTTATCCCTGAGGTCACATTATCTTAATATTCATACTACCAAGATTTTTAATCTTTAATAGAATCGTTTTCACTTGGGATCTTACTAGAAATCTACGGTGCCTGACACAGTAGTCGTCTCAATTTTCGGATTGTTAGCAGAAAACACTACAGCCTGCCACAATACAGCCTGTCTGACAACTCCTCCCTCGGCAAACATAGCCTGTCTAAAAATTCATTCTCCTCGCCTTATCCCAGCGGTATTACTTAAAATCCAGGCTCCCTTTCATCTTCAGTATTCCTATCACTCTCATCTACGCATATATAAATTCTTCGCTCTCAATCCATTTTTCTTATATTTCCAAGACCCTTTTCACATTTCAATCCTCTGGTGAAAACAATACCCATTATAAAATACACCTCTTTATTTTACTGTTACTACAATTTTCGGACCTCGAGAATACAAGAACACACCGCGATTTTCCGTATCATCGACATACACGATGTCACAAAATTATACTTCCCATGAAATAAACATAACTCTGTCGAATTTCACTGGAATTATCTAAATGCCTGCGATCTTTGTAAAACATACTGGTTAAATGCACTTTTAACGGGAAAATTTTATCCCGCGGTAGCCATTATTATTATTATTGTTATTATTATTATTATTATTATTTTTATTATTATTATCGACAAACATTTCTGAATTCAAATTATATTTGAAATTGAGACATTCGCCGCGACTACTTTACCATTATTGCTTTCCTAATTTTCCTCACTTTGGACACTATCTCCTAGATCATTAGCACCAGATTTAAACGTCGCATTTTAAAGTTCCTTGACGTGAAATTTTACAAAACTAAAATTTTCACACGCTGACCAAAATTATAACACTTTTCGCCTGATAATTACAAATATCAACCCGACACTCATCTTGAAATATTGGTTGGGACAAACAATTATCTAACTACAACATAATACAAAATATATAGACAGACCTGCATTGACGTCACCTCCAGTATTCTGGCTACATTTTCGCCAGCTGACCTCGTGCTTAGCCGCACATTGGTAAAAAGAACATCATCTTCTCAAACATATCAATCTTACAAACACTGCCTTTTCACACGTTATTAAATGACAACACAAATCACGCACTTTCTTTCGTTATAATTTGTACAGCAAACCTCCTTCGTTCTGCAGTCGACTGCGACTGTCTACCTTCTCTCCAGAGTCGGCTCCCAGTCACCCTAATATAACAGGTCTTCAGCAGATAACGAAATCAGAACTACTCTGACTAGCTTCCCCAACTCCCTTAACACTTTCCAACACACACGAGGTGATACAATAAAAATCTGCTATGTACTTTAACAGACGCCTATGCTTTCACAGTTTGTCGGCAAAAGTTCAGAAAAAATTATATCACCTTCCCTTTCTAACAGAAGATATGGACCTCAGCTACGAACATGCACTAAGTTATTTGTAGATTAATCTTATACAATTTTCTGCTGGCGACGGGCGTAAGCTTCCGCTACTTCAGAACCCAGATCGACACTGAGAAAAATGCAGAGGGGGGTTTCTTTTATAGTCTTAGGAGTGACGCTATTCATACCACTACGCTTGATTGCGTAATCTGCTAATTTTGCGTCCAATAGACCGATTTTCATGAAACTCGTTCCAGAATTCCGGACAGACTTGTGATTTACTTAGATGTTAATCTCATAATTTTACCACACTCGCAACAGGTGAAATAAATTATTTCTGCCCAGGCGTTTCGCGGGTTTTTTTCATCCATTGACCTTGGCACGTGGAGCTAGTCCACTGATCTGACGCTGATTTGTACTTAGGCTTAACTGCATTTATATTTTACCCTGGGGGCTCTATCTTCACGTAGGGTTTAAGAATAATTTAGATTATTTATTTCTGTATTTACTGTGTTGCCAAAATCTCTCGTTACGCAGAATTCCGTGAATTTTAAGAATTGTTGTGTGCTCGAAGTCCACCGAGGTGTCACGGTATTTCACAAGTTTGCCGTGGGTGAGATCGTTCCCACGCGACAGTGAGGCTCTGGAAGCGCAACATGGCTGCTCTCAAAAATAAAAGTAGCTTGTTGTTTGAAATAAATATTGAGAAAAATAAAAGAATATTTTTCTCATCGTAGAATTATGGGTTCAACACACACTCTCAGAAATACGGTGATCCAAAGACAATGTAGCCTGAAAAGCCGTAGCTTATATACCTGAAGGGATGGTTCGAGAGGATTCTGGGCTACTCCGCACACACCCTCTCATTTTTATTGGCAGAATCAAAAGTTACAAACAAAAAACCAACAATAATCCTGTGATAGGCTGAAAAAGAATTACAGAAAAAATTTTATTGGCCATACCCCAAAGCTGGCGGAAAGAGAAGGAAGTGTTGCAAACCTTGAAATATATTAAAAAATGAAAATAAATTTACTTGGGAAAACCTATAAACACAAAATTTCTTTCAATAACACATTGTTCTTCGTTTCACCTGAGTGCGTGACCTCAGTTTTTGTAGAGACATCTATGGAGAAAGGTTCAAACTTCTTGATGTTCACCAAAACAAAACAAAACGAAACAAAATCTAATCACTTTAGGAAACTTAGAAATGACAAACTTGTAAATTATGTAGTAGTGACATCTTCTGATTATAGTCCCAATGTCATGCAGTAGTAGTTTGAGGTTTTGCTTGATAGATAGAGTTCTTTAAGGCGCTTCTCTTGAATGAGCGGAGTTGAGGTGTATATCCCGGTACAGACCTCACGCCCGCTTCCTTGGGGTGACACAGAAGAAATTTGAAAGAAGGAGATTTGCACATAGAAATGTTTATAGATGCTGAAGGTAATCTTGCTGTAAGTCCATTTTTTGGAAAATGTAGTTTGGAATTCCATGTTTGAAGTCTTTTGACCATCATAGAAATATTGGATATGCCGATTAAGTTTGACGGCAAAACCAGCCGTCGCTGCCGATACCCAGGTGAGGACGCCCGGTCCCCCCAAGTACCCTCAGATACACCCCTCCCTCTACTATGAGAGTGGTAGTCGTGGCGATGGTCGCCGCAGTTTAGATGTACATGTGCAGTTCCAAAACGGGTTGGCGGTGGAATTACCGCACTTCAGCCCTTGCCGGAAAGTTGGAGCACCGGCGAGCCGTCCAGAATAAGTCTTCACTAGAGTGGAGTGAGCCCATTCCCCACTCCGGTATCGCTCGCCAGATGTTGAGACCCGGCCGCCGACGGGTGAGGGGGTACTGAAACATTAATATCTGGGCGACAGGGATTGTTTTGCTGGAGCATGCGAGTACATTTTTTATTTATTGGAGGCACAGGGGCGGGCGGCGTTGATGGTGAGTGTGTGTCAACAATGCGTGGATGAAGGAGACGGGGGCTTGGTAATGGCCACCAGGGAATTGACAACAGGAACAATCAGAGGGAAAAATAATAAATTTCAGGTAATATACAAAATTCCATTCAAAAGCGGGGCAGAAGGCCTCTAAGTTAACATTAACTTAATTTTAAAATCTAATCCCCGTCTTCAAGGACACATAAACTTCGACTCCTGCCAAATTTTAATGGCTAATGTAAACAACAATGACTTTACATACGTTTCACCTGAGAGAGGTGAAACCTAAATAACCTCTCTGTGGCTGGGTTACTGACTAATAATGCAACCTGGGTTAGGAAATCTAAAATAAAGCACGGCCCATGGAATCTGAGGGTAAGCGTGCCCGCAGGAACAAAATCCTTAACCATGACCTGATCTCCGACTTTTAACTTGGTGGGCCTCCGTCCACGATCATATCTTTCTGTAACCTTTTCATGGGAAGCCTTTAGGTTGCTTTTAGCCTTCTTCCATAGATCTCTAATATTCTCGCGATCTATTGTCTCTGCTAATATTTCATTAAGTGACCAAAGATTAGAGAGCGGCATGTTGGGTATGAACTTAAACATGACATAGGCTGGAGTGAACTTGTGTGACTCATGAATCGCCGAATTTAGAGCGAATGATAACCTATGCAGGGACGTATACCCCCTGGAATGATCTTCATGATGGAAAGCAATTAATGCAGAACGGAGATTGCGATTGACCCGCTCAGCCAGAGACGGTTAAGGGTAATAAGCTGAAGTGGTTTCGTGTGAGATAGACAGGTCAAAACAGAATTTTCGGGATAAGTTAGATGTGAATGCCTTAGCATTATCAGGCACTATATATTAACAGGGGCCAAAAGAAGTGAATATGGTATTCAAACGAGAAATAGTAGATTGAGCGGTTGCCAGCTTAGTCAGAAATAACCAGGAAAATCTAGTGAAACCATCTACACACACCAGGAAAAATGTATTTCCATTCCCCTTTGATTGTGGGAAAGGTACAACGAAATCTATGTACAGACGTTCCATGGGGCGAGACGCTTGATGAGATGACAGTAGACCTAGCTTAGTGGACAAGGTGGGCTTACTAAGCAAGCAAGGTTTACAAGCCTTTACCATTTATCTAATTTCACCGTCCATACCTTTCCAAATAAACATCTCTCGGATCTTTTCCCGAGTATTGAAGATACCTAAATGGCCCCCTAGTGGGCTCTCATGATAGTACTTGAAGATCATCGGCACGAACACAGCTGGAACCACTACTTTCATCTTTTGATCATACCTTGAAGGACAACAAAAAACCCGTTTCTCAACACATAAGGGACCACATATTCCCCAGAAGAAAGGGTTTCCATTACAGGAGCCAGCACAGGATCTTAGTGTTGATATTTTTCAATATCCCGAAACAACATGGGGGCATTAGTTAGAATGGCATTAATGCTCAAAGTTGTGGGCGTTGGAAGAGAAGAACTATCTTCCTATTCAGTGGTCTCCACTTCATGAGAAAACAGGCGGCTTAATCCACTCGCAACTACATTTTCAGATCCTCGAATATGCCTCACATCAAATTGGAAGGCAGAAATACTGATGGCCCATCGGTCTATACGACCAGTACGACGCAGCCTAGCTAATACCAACTTAAAGCTTGGTTATCTGTTTCGAGGTCAAATTTGACATGTTCCAGATAAAGGCGGAACTTCTGTAGAGCAAACAAAACTGCCAAACCCTCAAGTTCATAGATGGAATATTTGGCCTCTTGAGCCGATAATGTCCTAGAAACATAGGCGATGGGTCGTCTTCCGAGTTCCGTTTCCTGATGAAGGACAGCAGCAACCGCCGATGACGAGGCGTCTGTTTGAACAATGAATTTCTTAGAAAAATCTTGCATTGCTAAAACAGGGCCATAACAAAAAGCTAATTTCAGATCTTCAAAATCGGCTTGTTGAGACGGACCCCATTCAAATTTGACACATTTACTACGCAGTAAGTTCAAGTGTGCCGCTCTGTTGGCTAAGTTAGGAATACATTTCCTGAAGAAATTCACCATACCTGTAAACCTGGCAATGCCTTCGATGTCCTTAGGAGGTTTGAAATCACGGATGGCCTGTGTTCTGTAATGATCGATGGAAACATCATCGGGTGACACAATATGCCCCATGAACGGCATAGAAAATTTAGCAAAAGCTACTTTGGATAACTTCACAGTCAACCCAGCCTTACGAAGATGATTGAGTACTTCCTTTAGATGATCTAGGTGTTCTTCAAAGGTCTCAGAAAATACATCATCAAGGTAATGATATAGGTATTCAAATTTGATGTCCGAGAAGACCCTATCTAGCAATCTAGTAAGAACAGCTGCCCCCTTGGGGAGCCCGAAAGGCACGCGGTTGTACTCATAAAAGTTCCAATCCGTGGCAAAAGCTGTTAGATGTTTCGATTCATCAGCTAGAGGTATTTTATGTACGCCTGATTAATATCAAGGATGGTAAAGAACTTGGCAATCCGAAACCGTGAAGAACAAGAGTGATGATCGGGAAGGGGCACAGATTGAAACACCACCTTACGGTTCAAAGCCCTGTAGTCAATTACAGGCCTGAAGCCACCTTGGGGTTTCGGCACAAGAAAAATGGACAAAGAATACGCCGATTTGGAAGGTCGAATTATACAGTCCGTTAGCATCTGATCGATGATTTTCTTAAGAGCCTTAATTTTCGGTGGAGATAGCCTATAAGGCGGAAACCTAACTGGAATCGAATCCGTAACCTCAATCTTGTATTCGATAAGGTCAGTAACACCAAGAGCATCAGAAAATACATCAGGAAAGGACTGACACAACTTACGAGTAATTTCAGCCTGCTGCTCAGGTAGATGTCTAAGATCTAAAGACATCTCATCCTGGGTAGGCGAAACGGATGAACATGACACAGAATTAAACATCAAAAGGGTAATCTTACAATTATCATCAAATTTGTAGGTGAACGACTTCCTCTGAATATCGAGCACCAGACCAGTATAAGTCATGAAATCGGCCCCCAAAATTACAGGCCAACACGAGTGTTTAGCCACAAGTAATTTCTTTTTCCAAGTAAACTTCGAAATACGAATTTTTGCAAAAATGAAACCTAAAATTGCCAATGGAGAAGAGTTAGCCGAAACGCATTTAACAGAAGAGGAACAATAATCTGTAAACTTACAAACAATTTTTAATTTGGAGTACCATTCTTCAGAAATTATAGAACACCCACTCCCTGAGTCTAATAAAGCGGTGAAGGCTTCATTGATCACTTCAATTTTAAGGAATGGCACACATGCGGGGTGTCTGCCGCAATTCTGAGGCATTCTTCAGGGCCTTCAAACGATAGATTAGAAATAACCTCACCCTTACCAGAGCCTGTACTGGGTTCAACAGGGGCTGAGCCTAGGGGAAAATGAACATACTGATCCAGCCGATGACACGAGTCACTTTCTATTATAGCACTTCGCGGAGGTTGCACTAGAAGTTGAGCAGGATGGGTTGCTATTGACATCAGTGCAATTCTTGACGAGGAGAGTACACGAGCCACTTTTGAAACAACCTTGAGATAACCCTGCTCCATTCTTTGTCCTCTCGATTTTATCAATGGGCATTTATTGAGCAGATGTTCCGTTGAACGTTAAGCGTAACATTTGCGGGTGGTGAAAGTTCGGCGAGGAGGAGGCCGAGAACCGCTAGAAGACGGAGGGGGCTCCTTCGCAACTCGCAATGTGTTGGCATACCTTACTCCTTCTGCTGACACAGCCATAGCCTCTAATTCAGAAAAAGTTTGATGACGAGATTCAAAACATAGGTAAGACATATAGGGCGGAGAGATACTTTCAACAATAGTTTGTACGATTTGATTAACGAAGAAATGCAGAGCGAATACACGGGTATAAAACTTGATACCTTGGATGAAGTCTGCAAGATTTTCATCCAAACCTTGAACCCTAAAATAAAACATTTGGATCAATGATGACATGGCTCTGGCTGGAATGAAATTTGCCAGGAGGTGGCCATGGAAGGCTTCTATGGATGAGCGACCGGCTATGGCCTTAACTATTTTGTCCAATAAGACGCCTACGGAATATGGATACATAATTCGAAAATTCTACTAAGAACCTGAGATATGAAATTACTTCTTTAGTGGACTTTACTGAAAATTTAAAAATTCCCTTAAGCAACATAGCCAATGGATGAGGCAGACTACTGAAACCAGGTGACATAATAGGTGACGGCATAGAACTTTGAGACGACTTAAACACAGCATTATTCAAAAAGAAAGGTGGAATTTGTCTAGGATGACCAGACTCAATATATAGTGGGGCAGAAGTTTGTTGAGTTGCCACAGATTTCCTACTTTCTGCAGCTTTAGAAGAATGCTCCTCAGTAGGTAAGTTTATTAAAGGGACTTGGTCCGTTTTGGGAGCAGATGACCCAGTCAACAATTGACTAACTCTATTAGACATATCTGAAAGATGTTCAGCCAGATTACTAGCCTCTTTAGCATGATCCTCTTTTAGTTTGAGAGACAATAAGTCCCTAGCCCTGTTATATAAATGAAACAGTCTAGCCTGTACTCTCTTAAGTTGGTGAGCAGATGAATCGCTTACTTCAAAAAAGCTCACTACAGAGGATAGCTCGCTGGTATTGTCAGTGATGGTGGATCGAGCCTCATCTATTTCTTTCCCCAAAAATTTGGGATACAAATTGGCAGTTCTAATGACTTTTTAAGTTTGGCAATATCTGCCACAAACGTGCCTCCAGATTGGACCTTCCTAATAAGGAGTTTATAGATCAATTCCTCCTTGAGCAAGTACCCTGGGGCGAGGACTTCGCGAGGACCAGACATGATGAGAGGAAAGTTAATAATTTAGAAAAATTCCCAGCGACCGAGAAAAATCTTAGATCCTACGTTTAGAAGTAAAAAGTAGAGGTAAAAGTAAATTTAGATCCATTCAACCACGCTCTGCTACCACTTGTTCAGGGGTTATCTGTGGAACACAGAGAGGTGAAAGTAGGTGTGGGCATAAATGGGTCTAACTACGATATCAAAAATTAAATTAAAATAAAATGAAGGTTATTTTTTTTAGAATCGCAAACTTAACAATATATTCAGGTACTGGTAACAAGATACAAAATAGCAATAGAGATACAAAATAGAAAACCCAAGGTTAGGTAGTTCACAGGTTTTGAGCTTCAAGCTCCCAATTTACAAGTTTCCACCTGTGGAATTTAGATAGATAAGTATTGAAATCCTTCAAAACCCCATTTAAGATCACATGCTCTCCAACACAAACGAAGTAGACTGTGCTCCCAATTTCTTTTACAGGAATTTACCAATTTCTGGCCTCTTTAGGCCCATCCTATAATTTACAAATTTTACACAGGGGTAATAAATTACCCAAACTACTGGGCCTTCGTGGAAAGAAGAACAGGTTAAATTAATGGAACGAACACAAAATGAATGGAGGCGTACACTTGCACTCCTAGAACATTACATACAAAACTCTAATTGGGCTCTCGGCCCGATGATGCAGAGGCTAATCCCAAGCTACTGAGGTGACTAGAATGAAGGTTAATTTAACACTTTACAAAAAAGAGAAAAGGTTACGAAATCATAGTCACCTCAAATTAAGTTGAAGGTAAACTCGAGAGGGGAACGCACTCTCTATCTCCGATTTAGAGTTTATGGAATTTTACGTTAACCGAAAGAAAATTTACATTTTAGAAAACAGATTAGATAGTTAGAAATTTGAACTTGCCCCTCTTGTAAGTCTGCGGAGGTGTCTACAGAAAAATAAATCTGGTGGCCATTACCTTGGCTGTTGAATTGCCTGGCGAAGAATGAGGCACCCCATCTCCAGACATCACACACTCACTCTCAGAAATACGGTGATCCAAAGACAAGTTAGCCTGAAAAGCTCCAGCTTATGTACCCGAAGGGATGGTTCAAAGAGGATTCTGGGCTACTTTGAACACACCCTCATATTTTTCATTGTCAGAATCAAAAGTTAACCCAAAAAATCAACAAGAAGCCTGTGATATTCTGAAAAATAATTACAGAAAAATATTCGTTGGCCAGACCCCAAAGCTGGCGGATAGAGAAGGAAGTGTTGCAAACCTTGAAATATATATTTTAAAAAATGAAAGAACCTATAAACACAAAATTTATTTCATTTTTTCAATAGGAAATATTATTAAAAAGTAAATGAAAGTTAATTTACTGGAGAAAACCTATAAACACAACATTTATTTCAATAACACATTGTTCTTCCTTGCACCAGAGTGCGTGACCTCAGTTTTTGTAGAGACATCTATGGAGAAAAGTTCAAACTTCTTGATGTACACCAGCACAAAACAAATCCAATCAGTTAGGAAACTTACAAATGACAAACTTCTCAATCATTCAGTAGTGACATTTTCTGATTAATGTCCCAACTTCATGCAGTAGCAGTTTCACGTTTTGCTTGATACATAGAGTTCTTTAAGGCGCTTCTTTTGAATGAGCGGAGTTGAGGTGTACCTCCCGGTACAAAAACATACCACAGCATATGCGCCACCTGGTTACCGGCCTATTCCTATTCTTCCCCTCTTTAAAAAGTTCTTGAACGAGTTGTACACGAGCAGCTAGTAGAATTCTTAAACAGTCATTCTCTTGTTGACCCATTGCAATCTGGCTTCACAAAAAGACATAGTACTACCACTGCATTTCTTCGGGTAACAGAAGACATAAGACTAGCAATAGACAAACGGCAGTAGACGATACTGACATTCCTTGAATTTAGTAGTGCGTTCTACACCGTAGATATAGAAAAACTATTACCCAAGCTCTTCTCTCTGCATGTCGGCCCGATAGCACTAAAGCTTTCTAAGTCGTATCTTACAAATCGTAGCCAGTGCGTAGTATTAAACAATCAATGATCCCAATGGGCTGTATAATTATCCGGTCTCCCTCAAGGGTCTGTTCTAAGGCCCCTATTGTTCGTCTTGCATATTAATGACATATCCTCCCCACTTCAGTACTGTAATTCCTCGTAAAAAACAATGAATTATAATAGGAAGCTCTAAATTATTACATGTAATAAGCAATATCAATCCTCCTTCAGTCACAACCAATGACATAGCTGTACCGTACCTTAAAAATATAACTAATCTTGGAATCTCCATGAATGTGAATCTGACCCGGAATGAACACGTTCTGATATACGTCGAAAGGTTCATGCAGCTCTGTATCTCCTGAAAAGGCCATGGAATTCTTTCCCTCAAAAACTTAAATTAAAATTCACCCAATCATAAGCAATAACATTGCTGTACCGTACCTAAAAATGTAACTAATCTTGGAATCCACATAAATGAGAATCTGTCCTGGCATGTATGTATAAAGGTTCGTACAGCTCTGTATCCCCTGAAACGTCACAAGAATTCTTTCCCTCAAAACCTCAAATTAAAATTAATCAAAGCACTACTATTCACAATTTTGGACTACGAGTAGTAGGGATAATATTGGGACTCTGGGCCAGGAGCTAATGCGCAAAGTGGCCGCCGCGCGCAATCCACCTCTAGGGCTACTGCGCAAGATGGCCACCACACGCAATCAACCTCTAGCTACGCGCTACGTCCTCGGACAACTTCAGACAATAAGAAGTCGTCATGTTATGGAATACTGTTGTAAGATTATACTAAAATGGATACCTGACTTGAGAGAGCACGGGTTAGCGAACTCGGGGTCTTTAGCTGAGTCTAGGCATGATGTGTGCTAAGCTGTTGTCTATTTAATTTTTCCTTGACCAATTCTTGTAGGACACTATATTCCGAGGTGGTGGGGGTCGATCAGAGTAAAGCTCATCAAGGGGCATCCTTGCCTTAGGTAGGAACCTGCGATCTGTGCTGTTGTTGTGTCTGCATTGGTGAACTCGAGGAGTCTTTAGCGGAGTCTAGGCATACCGTCTATCTAACCTCGTTGGCCAACTCTTGTAGGAGGGCAATTCAGCTCTAGGGGAGCAGAGTAAATGTTACTTCTAAGGTATTTGAATGTGGAGTTGACATAAACTCAAAACTAAAGGTATTCGGGAGATAGTAGGTTCGAATCCCACTGTCGGCAGCCCTGAAAATGGTTTTCCGTGGTTTCCCATTTTCACAACAGGCAAATGCTGGGGCTGTACCTTAATTAAGGCCACGGCCGCTTCCTTCCCACTCCTAGCCCTTTCCTGCTCCATGGTCGCCGTAAGACCTATCAGTGTCGATGCGACGTTAAAACAACTAGCAAAACTAAAGAGCTTATTTGCAATACAAATAGCCTTACTTTGACTGAAATGTGCGCACGATGAAGATATACTGACGACAGGAAATGTGGAGACTTGCACATTTCAGCAGAAAGAAAAAAATGACTTTGCGAGCTAAGCTGTATTTTCCCCCATCTGGTATAGTAAAGGAATGCTGACAAGGTATTATGATACAAGACACCTAACTTGAGAGAACTGGGAGTCCTCAACTACAGTTCAAAGCTTGGTAGCGATGACGTCACTGCAGATCTTGCTACTATGATGACGTTATTTTACTCAGATCCTCATGTGAAAGACAGCAAGCCTAACCACTTGGAAGAGCCTAACCTCAGTTTTACGTCCAGATGCCCTTCCCGACGCTATCTTGAGTAGTACGGTAATGGGTATTGTCGAGACGTTATTTTGAGTAGTTGGGCAATGGAGATTAGCATAAGAGAGCACACCTAACCGCATGGAGCAGCCTAACCTCAGTTTTACGGACGGATGCCTTTCCCGACGCCATTTGCACAAGATGGCGGCTATACGCAGCTGCTTATGCGACGGCTTAGGGGCGCTTGCGTAAGATGGCGGCTATCTAATTGCACAAGATGGCTGCTATATATAGGCTTTTATGAGACTCCCTAGGGACGCTTGCATAAGATGGCGGCTATCTAATTTTACAAGATGGCGACCATACATAGCTTCTTATGAGACGCCTAGGGGTGCTTGGGCAAGGTGGGGGCTATACACAGCTCCTTATGAGACGGCTTAAGTGCACTTGCGCAAGATGGCGGCTACCTAATCGCACAAGTTGGCTGGTATACATAGGCTCTTACGAGACTCCCTAGGGACGCTTGCGCAAGATGGCGGCTATACACAGATTCTTATGGAGAACGATGACGATTATGGGCGCTTGCGCAAGATGGCTGCTATACATAGGCTCAGAGCATCGTGCTGCAAACTTTACAGCACTAAACCTCACGGCTACTACCTTTGGCATACGGTTTCGAGCAATTTGACATTCCACGTGTTCTTCAAAGCTACATGCTTTTTGACAGCTGACAAGCTGACAGCAGCCATCTTTAATCAACAGAGCACCGTGCTGCCATCTTTACAACACTAAACCTCACGGCTACTAACTTAGGCACGTGGTGGCGGGCAATTTGAAATTCCACGTGCTCTAGTTTTTAAACAAAGTCACGTGCATTTTGACATCTGACAAGCTGGCAGCAGCCATCTTTATACAACAGAGCACCGTGCTGCCATCTTGACGGCACTAAACCTCATATTGCCACCTTTGACACGTGGTAGCGGGCAGTTTGAAATTCCACGTGCTTTTTTGACAAGCCACGTGCTTTTTGACAGTGGTCAGCGACAATCCTTAATCAACAGAGCATCGTGCTGCTATCTTTACGGCACTAAACCTCGTCGTTACGCATGTGGTGGAGAGCAATTTCCACGTGCTTTTTTGACAGCTCTTTTAATCAACAGAGCATCGTGCTCCTATCTTTACGGCACTAAACCTCATACCTTTGAAAAGTGTTGTGCGGCAATTTGAAAAATTCCACGTGCTTTCTTGACAGTTTTCAGTGGCAATCTTTAAACAATGGCGGCTATACAAAGGACTGTATGACCTCCCCCTTCTCTCCGCATCCTCCTAGTCCTCCGCCTCCTCATCCTATGTCAAGGCAAATTTTTTATATCTCTATCGAACAAGTTTAAACCTGCATCGCGAAGGCAAGAGTGTGCACGTGTTGCAGCGATAACATCATTGCGCATGTTTAGACCTGCATATCACAAAAGAAGTGATTGAAACATAACAAGACTAGAATCAAACACTGTATCGATGTCGTTAACTTCAACATGTGATCAGAACATTGATTGATGTGTTGTGATTAAAACATAACAAGACACACGATACACGATGACGTTACTTACAACATGTGTTTAGAACATGTCAAGGGATACCTTTATTCTATGAAGATGGATTCGAAAAGAGAAAAAATAAGACTAGAATTCTGAACAGCTTGTGGAAGGTAGCAGCTGTTACAACGTCCTCCTCCTCTTCCCGCTCGGTTAAGGCATAGCTTTATATTTCTATCGAACATACAACACGATCTTATGCACAAGGCTGTGTACATACTGCGTGGCCAACTCGCTCGGTAAACGATAATATGAACACAACGACAGTACAACTTTAAGTGATTTGCCCATATCAAACGTACAACTTCAAATGATTTGCTTTCTATCATTTGTGTTGTGCGAAAATCAAAATGTACAGAACAAAAACCAAACTGCGTAGCGAACTCGCTCGGTAAACGATAATATGAAGATATCAAACGTACAACTTGATATGATTAGCCTTCTATCATTTATCTTGTGCAAAAATCAAAAAGTACAGAACAAAAATCATACTGCGTAGCCAACTCGCTCGGTAAATGATAATCTGATTTCGTTACAATAGAACAATATAGATTCAAACCCTGTTCTCTTATCGCAAACACGGAAAGTGACATAAAACCGAACGTTTAGTCCTATAAGAAATACTTTGGTTACATTTAAGCCCCCTAGCAGTCGAACAAGTTATCGCATAAACATATAACGTGAAAAATCAGTTCGAAAACATATTGTTTCAATCTGTTGGCATGGGTTACAAGCATGTCGCTCATGCGGAAAATAAAATTAAACAGAACGCTAGTGCTATAAGGAATACGCTGCTTACATTTAAGTCCTTAGTAGTTGATCAAGTTATCGCATGAACATGTAACATGAAATATCGGTTCGGAAACATGTTATTTCAATTGTTAGCATGGGTTACAAGCATGTAGCTTGTTTAGGAGAGGGCTACTATGCAAAATGCTCAACCGAAAAATAATTGTGCTACACACATAATAGGGAATAGGACTAAGGGTTCTATTTTATCAGAAGGGCACAAAGATAAAAGGACTCTTCCTCCTCCTTCTCCTCCTCCTCCTCCTAGCGACAAAGGGCTAAGGGGCTCCTCCTCTTCCTCCTCTACATCACAGCGACCTCCTCCTCCTCGTTCTCCTCCTAGAAGGAGTTAGCTGATGTTGGTTCATTTTAACAGCAGCAACACCCTCATCGATTGTTATCAGCAAGAAAGCTTCTACTATGTTAAGTGTAGCAAATTAATCTCTATTTGTAAGTGGTTTTGTGTTCAGAACCGAAGAAATTCATGCCACAACTAACAGGGAATGGAACCCAGGGGTCACGCCTTATCAGAATTACCTAATGAAGAATAAAATACCCGACCTATTAGTGGTGCAATGAGTTGCGTTTTTCTAACAGAAATCAGTATCTGCTTGGTAGTTTTTAGTGTTTGGAGCACTTAAATCTATTTCTTTCCAACCTGCACCTCCTTCTTAGTTTCTTTACTTCTCTGTTATAATATAGTGGATCTTTAACATTCCTTACCACCTTTAATGGCACAAACCTATTTTCACATTCCTCAACAATTGTTTTAAACAAACCCCAGAGTCTGTTTACACTTTTATTCACCATTTTCCAGCGATAATAGTTACTTTTTAAAAACTCCCTCATGCCAGTTTTATCAGCCATATGGTACTGCCTAACAGTCTTCATTTTAATATCTTCGTTTCATTCACATATATTTATAACTACGACAAAAACAGCTTCGTGATCACTAATAACATCTATTACTTCGGTTTTCCTATAGAGATCATCTGGTTTTACCAGCACCGCATCAAAAATATTCTTCCCTCTAGTTGGCTCCATCACTTAATGAATCAGCTGCCTTACCATATTATCTTACGTGCCATTTGTTGTACATACTTCCTGTCGTTCGCATTATCCTCCCAATTGACATTTGGTAAATTGATATCACGGGGTACTATCACATTCCTTTCCATATCATTTCCAACATAGCTGCTTATCTTATCAAATAGTTCTGAATCAGCGTCAACGCCACCGTTTTCCGGTCTGTACACTCCAAAGACATCAAGTTGCCTATTATGTTTAGAGATGGGCCTTACACCCAGAATTTCATGTTTTTCATCCTTAACTTTTTGTAGCTTAAAAATCCTTCTTTCATAAGAATGAATA
Source organism: Anabrus simplex (assembly GCF_040414725.1). Classification (NCBI taxonomy): domain Eukaryota; kingdom Metazoa; phylum Arthropoda; class Insecta; order Orthoptera; family Tettigoniidae; genus Anabrus; species Anabrus simplex. Next base: position 1,595,937,299 of record NC_090265.1, on the reverse strand, counting down.
TTCCCTTCCTACCATTCCTATTCTATCTCTGCGATACACACTCCAGTTCCGTGAGAATATTTCTGCATCCATTATATAATTTCTCAGCCATGATGCAACTCCAATTACAATATCTTGTAAGTATATATCTATTAAATTAATTCGATTCCTTTGTTTCCAGTACTTCTACAGTTGAGCACTAAATGTTTTATGCCATCCCTACTTGATTTCCGTTCCCTGTTCCCTTAACACCGCTCCCTAGGCTACCTCGTTTCCCTAAATGTACCTGCCTATAAGACTTCTAAACAAATTTCCTAATTTTTATGTACCACTACGGTTTAAGTGAAGGCCATCTGAGCGCATAAGCCTGTATACTACCCACCCATTAGGATCTAGAAATCTCACTCGCAGTTTCCTACATACCTACTCCAAAGTTTCATTTAAATACCCAATCACCTTCCAGTCAGTATCCCTCCGACACAGTATTCCACTGATAACAATCTCCGCTTCCTTAAATTTCACCGTGCTGCATTTACCCGATCCCACACAACCCGAACTATGTTGGTACTTATACCTGCTTGTCTTACGTTGTTAGTACCAACGTGATACACTACTACCTTTTCCTTTCCCTCTTCCTTCTCTTCTAATTTCCTCAACATCCGCCTCAACCTAATTCCTGGATAACATTCTACCCAGTTTCCCTTTTCTCCACACACTCTCCCTACATGTCTAACGATGGAATACCCCATAACCAGAGCCTCAAACCTACCCACATCATTAGATCCCCTCCCCTCCTGGTTAGCCCTATCTTCTCTCACTACTGCAGAAGCTACAAGGAAGATAACAAATCGCAAGTTCTTTTATTTTTACAATTGGCTTCACCTCGTACCGATACAGATAGGTCTTACGGCGACGATGGAATTGGAAAGGCTGAGGAGCGGGAAGGAAGTGGCCGTGGCCTTAATTAAGGTACAGCCCGAGCATTTGCCTAGTGTGAAAGTGGACAACGACCGAGAACCATCTACAGGGCTGCCGACAGTGGGGTTCGAACCCACAATATGCAGAATGCAAGCTCACAGCTGCGCGGCCCTAAACGCACGGCCAACTCGGCCGGTAAACGAGAATGGTGTAGGTAAGCAGATGTTATATTAGACGCCTTGACGCCATCCGTAAACGCTCAGACTGCACCGATCGTGGAAAAGAGGTATTATTACCAAAATGAGAAGGTGTAGACTTTCATGGAAGGAATGTGAGAATGATTATAAAGTATCCATAAATTTGCAACAACGCTTGGATCTCACATTCCTTCTTGTGTTGGAAGTCAATCTGTGCATTCTTTACAAGCGTTATTAAGTTTATCAATACTGAACTTTAAAGGAATCATCATCTCACATTAAAGGTCAGGCCTTGCCGCAGCAGCAATAGATTTGTTGCGTGCTGATCGGTTCAACTCTGTGCAATATTTACATTTCACGGTTTTCAATAAGTTCGTAAAGCAAGAGTATCTTGGCCGTCCTCTCTCTCAGTTCCCAGCAACTCTTCCATCAAATAAGTTATAAAAGGAGTTGTTATGCCACAGAATGTCGTCAAGCTTCTTTACTTTTGTTTTCCCGATAATCCTAATGAGACTGCTCTTTCCATCTACCCCTTTCAACACATAATTTTTGCTTTCCAACATTCTCCACCTCGTCCAGTTAAGTCTACTCCATATACCATTCTCGCTGTCCCAGTCCCTATTCTTCTTGCTATTGTAACGTCCAGCCTTCTCTACCCTGCAAAAGCGCATTCCGAATAAAAGAATCCAGAAGGGCCTTCAGTGTTCCTATGCTTTTGTGCTTTTTATTCAGTAATAGTTTCTTGTCTAGAAGAGTATTATTTGCCGTTGCCACCCTTTCTATATATATATGGTTCTATTTTCAAAATGATCACGGTTTGCTAACTCGATTTTGTCCTGGGCTCTCGCAGTTTGTTACATGAGATATTCTTCGCCCCACCTTCGGTAAAAGTAACAGCTATTAATGCAATAAATAAACAACAGTTTTCTGTTTTAGGTGGATGGCCGGGCAACTTTGGACAATTCTATGGTGGTGGTTACTCGAACGGTGAGTTGTCCCAATAGGCCTTCGCATTATAATCTCAGTGCTCATGAGCGTGACCATCGGCAAAATTGTTAGAAGCGCAAAAGCGCCCTAGCTGCAATGATTTGAATAGATGCTTATTATTTGGAGATAACAATCAATTCCACCTCTGTGGTGTGGTGTTTAGTATGATTAGCTACCGCCCCCGAATGCCGAGATTCGATTCCCGGTTCTCCCACGAAATTTGAAGCGTGGTACGAGCACTGGAACCTGTTCCCCTCAGCCTCGAGGAGTCTACTGACTAGAGGGGATTTCGATTCTTATCTAAGCAATCCTCGAAGTGGATATCCGTGGTTTCCCCACTTCTCCACGCAAACGACGGGATGGTAAGTAAGGTAAGGCCACGCATATTTCCCTCCTTCTTGCTTGTCTATCCCTTGCAGTATTACCATCGCCTACAGGGCCCCAGTTCAGCACAGCAGGTGAGGCCGACTGGGCGATGTATTGATCCTCCTTCCCAGCTTTATCTAAGTTCCCAGTTTTATATACGACACAATGTTTGACACCCCAGGGCACCGTCCTTGAGGCCTTAGAGTTTAGAACCTTCATAATCAAAACAAAATCCTTTTATTTTCAAATTAGCATGTAGCAAATTTCTAAATTTTAAATTAAGAAGAAGCAAATTTTCTTAGAGTACAATAATATATAATTTATGCTAACATTTTTTCTATTAAACACACCCCTCATCCTTAATAAATTTATATTGTTAAAATATTCTACTTATAATATCTCCAGTACTTACAAACATAGTCAATTCACATACAGTATGTGAAGTTACTTCTAATAATACTATACAACTGGTATAAGATTCAAATTGACATTGCATTTATTTACTTTTTTACCTTTTACCCATTTTGCAACATATGTAGCATCACGTCCTGCTGCGTCTTTACCAGTGCCCCTTTTGCCAACACTTTTCAGAGCTCCTCAAGGGCCTTCACCGCTACCGTAGCGTTCCCAGGGCCCTCGAAGTCCCCACTGAATTTCACCCCAACAGGCAGTCCCCTATTTGGGCTGTCCGTACTCCGTAGACCAGGGGATGGAATTAATTTATTCACAAACATTTTTTATTTACAATATCCTGAACTGGTCGAACGCCCTCTAACATTTGATTTGTTTTCTCCGTTGCTGTTTATTCTCTTCAAGAATATCTGTAAAGATTTTGGAAAAGGATCAAACACTACCCCTGGTAAACTTTTCCACTCCTTCTCGCCCTACCCAACGGATGAAAATATACCCCAATCGCTTCCGCTAAAATTCCTTCTAATTTTATACTTGTGGTCAGTTCTGCCGACATCATTATTTTCCAACTGAAGCCTCTCACGGATTTCTCCCCATGCTTGTTCTCCTGCATAGGCTCTATATAATCCTCTAAGTCTAGTTTTCTCCCTTCTCTTACTTAAAGTTTCCCACCCAAGTTCCTCTTACATTTCTGATACATTACTTTTCCTCCTGGAATCCCCTGTTACAAATATTGCTGCATTCCTCTGCACTTTATCTATTTCTTCTATTAGGTAATCTTGGTTAGGATCCCAATCACTGCTTGCATATTCCAATAATGGACGAACCATACTTTAACTTTTTTCTTTTAATTCCTTGTTACATCCTTTAAGTAGCCTCGTTATTACATGTAACAATCTGTATGCTTTCCCAACAGTGTCATCAATATGACCCTTCCAGTGCAAATTAATTTAAAATCTCACACCTAAGTATTTGCACTTGTCACCTTTTGGATAACTACCTCACCAAAGTATATTCAAACTCAGTTATGAAGCTCCTGTTTGTAAATGTTGTAACTGTTGATTTTCCTCCATTAACCTTCATATTATTTTCTTCAACCCATTGTTGGATAATCTCAAGGTCTCTTTTTCATTCTGAACAATCCTCAATGTTATTTATTTCCCTATAAACAGTTATGTCATCTGCATACTATCTTATTTTTGATGTTATATTATTCCCTAAATAATTTGCATATATTAAGAAAAGTAACGGGCCGATTATACTACCCTGTGCAATTCTTCTCCAAACTTTCTCCTCCTGTGATACCGGTATATTATTTCCTACTTTGAATTTCTGAACTCTTGAATTTAGAGATGTTCTTGTGAAACTTATAACCCATTCGTCCAATCCTATTCCCACCAATTTCTTTAATAATATTCCAGGTTCCACTCTATCAAAGGCTTTGAAAAGATCTATGCTATGCAATCTAACTAGCCTCCAGAATCCAACTGATCTGATATGTCCAGCTGAAATCCCATCAGTTGTGCCTCACTAGAAAATTTCTTTCTAAATACATACTGGCTCCTCATGAACCAATTTTTATCATCACATATACCTCTGGTGTACTTTCATCAATAAACCATTCATTTGAACAATAAATATCCTTCACCAGAATAAACAAATCCCCTCCCATTTCATCTCCTCTGTACTATAGACTGTATACCCTTCTGGAAATACTTCTCTATTACCCACCCCTTCTCTCAACCACTATTCCACTCCTATCACCACATCAGTCACATAAGACTCCATCAATGTACCGAATATTAACTGTTTATTTACTACACTCTGACAGTTTACCAAGAGCAATCTCAGACACACTTCCTCCCTAAAACTTGACTGTTGCAATTGGGTAATATTTGACTCATGAGTTGAGAACGTCCCTGGAACTCAGATCCTTGTATACGTACATAGATCTCGATTTAAGGATCCGGGTTTTCTGGCAAGTTTCCCTGTATGTGCCAGTTTAGTGGTACGGGTTTTCTTAAGTGCAGATTAGTTTGCAAATCTCTGCTGATAATTGTAGCAATTTGTCTACAGAGAGTTGCTTTTTCATTGCCATTCAGATGTAACCCATGCCTAGTGAACATTTGAGTGCCAAGACCTAAAGTATCTACTACATAGACATTTCTAAAATGCTTACATAATCCCTTGATTTTTATATTTACATCACGTACAGCTTTGTTCGCACACGAGTCCTCTAAAAGGTCATACCTGGGTGGCACATTAACTACAATTACTTTTGAGTTAGGTAGTTTGGAAATCTTACCTCTGAGGGTCGTAATAAGTTCCTCACCTTCATTTGCAGCAATGTCATTTGTACCACTCTAACACAGGATCACAAGTTGAAAGGAAGTCTTCAGTTTTGACAGCTTCTCTGCATCCAGGGGAAAACAACCCTGGACGGTAAACAGATTAAGAAAAAAGAAGAAAGAAAGAAGAAAAAAAGAAAGAAAGAAGGAAAGAAAGAAGAAAATAAAGAAAGATAGCAATCAAGTTAATACTTGCAGGTCAAGAAGTGCACACAGTAGTTTGCCTCTCTATTTTGTTGTTCTTATTTTATTATTACTGGAGCTTGCAGTTACAAAGTGATCACTTCATGTAGTTGTATTCTTGCACTCGGGAGATGCTGGGTTCGAACCCCACCGTCGAACAGTGGGAGATTTCAACAATCTAGGGGACTTTAAAATTTGCCTGTGCCAGTTTTTGACACTCCGTTCGATTAAATTACGCATCACTTTGTTATATGATGTGTTATTTGCAAAAATCTTCTTACATTTGTCACAAACGCAAACGCATATTTGTATTGACCAGTCTTTCAGTCAGTGAAACTAAAAATATCTGATTGCTGATTGCTTTATCGGCTATAAGGCAGCCGGTTATATCTAAACAAACCTTTAGTGTCAACTAAGTCATAACATTGGTTAGCCGGTGCACTAAGAACATGATATAGTTCAAGATATGCAAAGCTTTAAAATATAGAAAAAATGATAATTAGCCTGAATCACTCCCGTAATCGGAACTATCATACGAACCTTTCATATAAGGCTCTTTCTCTATTCGTACAAACTAGCACATTATATCTGAACGTTTGGCCTTGGCAAGAGAACGTTTACTACAAATAGGGCCTACATGAATCAGAAGTGATAAGCAATCTATGAATTATATCTCTGTGTTGTGTTGATTTTCTTGTAATGAGTTATCTGTATTTTTTGCTGTCTTTATTTCTGACTTCCTATTTTTCTTACCAAAAGCTGTCCTATTCGCACAGTAATGTCTCTTGTCTGAAATAACACTTTGTGCACATTTACGGACATGTACAGGAGTACAATTTGCAACGAGCGTACTCACTCAAATTGTTCGCATCAACCGGGAAACCAAAATTCTGGCATTTTAAATTATTTGAAATCACTTGTATAAGTTACATTTTCACCAGTTATTTCTGACGTTTCTTAGCATTTATAAAAACTTGCAAGTTGCATTGCTATCCTGCTTGTTGTTTTGGCATATCCTACAATAGTCCGAGCTCACTACGAACTTTTTCTTGGACATGATTGTATTTTCTTCTACCATGTGAATCTGATTTTTACTTCCCACATACCTGCCGTGCTTTAATGTCTGGTCTTCAGCAAATACATTCCAAAAAAAGTGTCCAAATATGAAGTGGTGAGAGTCAAAAATTCAAAAAAAAATATATTTTCATTTTTCTGAAAGATAATACCAAGATTGTTCATCCCCGTCTGTTTTCTTCCACACGAATTACATCTTTGCGTAAATGAACATTAGGATGGAGATATAGACCTTTCCATCAATCGTACAAATATCACCTTAGGCCTAACAATAAATTCCTTTCCACAAACAGACACTCACAGATAATATCTCTTTATAAATTATAAAATGCACCCCCGAAGATTATTGGAAAGTTACAATGGAATAAAAAGTGGAATAAAGGGAGAAAGGGGATAATGGGCACCGTTGGGGGAAAGAGATAAACGTACCAAAAAAGAGGAGAAAAGGTACAAAAGTGCCTCCTTTCTCAACTTGAGAGAAAATCTCACATTGTGGTATCTTTCCGTAGAGCATTAATTTACTCTAAGAGAGAAAGTGCGTACCTAAAAATACTTCCGTGCCTTATAACCGCATGTAACGCGTCACGCTCTGCATATGATGTGCACGATTCAAATTGTCACTGGAACTGTCATCAGTCAGACTTCGGACCCCGAAATCTATCGAATCAACACACTTCTCGGTCATTTTGGACATTTTCTTTTTCACCCCTTCTGAGCTGTAATACCTATAGAGGCTGAACATGGACTTAAGCGGCGTCCAGAATGTCACAATTCATTTCAGCGACACAGAATACTAAGGATTAGCCACTATTATCCACTGGATTTGAATGTTATCCCGTCCCCAAGTGTACCAAGTTTGCGTGAGAGCTATGTTGGAATGTACACACATACATCCATATATCTAAAACCTCGGTCATTTTTCCTGTTCACACTTTCTCACCTCATTCTCATGTTGTTGGGTTCGGCGGGCTGAACTGGACTTCAACGACATCCGGTGTGTCACTATTCATCTCAGCGACCCAATAAGCTATGGATTCTACATCAGTATGTTGTTTCTATTATTTTTATGTTTCACCTCTTCCCCCTTGCATCCCCCCCCCCCCGCACCAAGAGCGGTGTCTTACACCCACAGCATTGTTTTCCATACAATTTATCATATGTGTACCAAGTTCCGTTGAGAGCTATGCAGGAACAAACACACATACATGCATAATCTCGGCCATTTTGGACATACTTCTTCATCTCTTCTCAATCACCACGCCGATGGAGACTGAACTTCGACTTTAATGACTAGGGTTCGGAAGTTTAAGACCTAATGAATTACAAAACATGCAATCAAATATGCCCTAAGAGCTAAATATGACCTAAATACTAAAAAATATACCTAAAATACTATAAAATATGACATGAATTTTTAGGACAGGTAGATTATCACTAACATACAGTAAACAGACACATTTAATAATACAAATTGACAGAGGGCTACAGTACATTAGCATTTTCAATATTCATTCGGTATCGTAGTCTTGAGATGCAGTCATTGCTTGGTTTTCCTGAATGAAAACAGAGGAAACCGAAGTATTAGCATGTTTTATGTTATCTCTCGGCGTAAGATAGAAGACACTGCCTAACAGATTCCATTGTTGGATGCGCTTGAGAACGGTTGGCTGTTGAGAGAGCTCTTGCATTATTGTAGTGATAAAGTAGTTAAACCTATTGAAATAGCTTAATATTTTGTATTTGTGATTCATTTAGTGCTATTTGTATAGTGGTGTTTAGTGCTTGTTGGTATAAATTGGGGGCAGTGATATTTATTTAAATTTTATAGCAAGTAATTCAGCTGGTCTTCAGTAAATTACGTTTTCTAGGTTAAGTAGGCTAGCTAGGTGTACCTTGTTTCGAATTTAGGTTTAGGTAATTAAAAATATTTGTAAATATCTGTAGATTCGTTGGTATACTACTTACAAAGACAGATTATCATAAGGAATAGTACCGTAACTTCCGCCTAAACTTCTCCGGTATTTCGTATATATAGCCGTTCAAACTATCGCGAAGGTAATAATGTACTACATAAAAACAACACGATACGCCTGTAAACTTCCATTTTAAAAGTAGTTGAAGAGATTACACGGTAATAGTTAAAAAGCGTTGTATTGTTATTGATTATTGTCGCTCTTCATATGCAAATATTGCATTGTTGGCTACAGTCGTTAACAAAGGGAGTACTGTAGTCAATCAAACATAAATGAAAATCAGCTGATGTTGTATTCCAATTATTTGTAGTTCTGAGTAGGTAGTTAAAGTATCCGTGATTTATATTTCGCTCCCTCAATTTTTCAGTATTTATGAGCGGTTAGCTAATAATAATAAAGTTCATACATCTCATTAACTGCAGTTCAAGTCCCTGGAGTAGTAGGAATAGTTTTGACAGATGTTTTTGAGAAATTATTGTAGACAACCTCGTATTTTTCAGTAGGTCTAATTAAGGACACTTTTATTCTCCGTCCCGTGGAGTAGGGAAAATAATAGTACCGTAATCCACTAGTTGTAATAATCACATAACCACATTTCAGTTGAGAATTGTAGTGAAGATAAGGTATAATATATTAGATAGTATCTTGCCTGTTACATTCGTGTTTATCTTCGTGTACGGCAATCCTTTCGATACTTAAGCATTTAACCAAACGCAAGGTTTCATTTCTATTAGAGCATAGTAGGATAAGGTAATACTAAAGAAATAATTTTCTGTCCACGGCGGCATCCAGTGTGTCACAATTCATCTCAGCGACACAGAATACTAAGGATTTGCCACTACTATCCATTATTTTTACATGTTATCTCGTCCCCCATTGTACCAAGTTTGCTTGGGAGCTATGCTGGGATGTACATACATCCATAAATTAAAAACCTCGGTAATTATTGTCATTTTCCTGTTCACTCCTTCATACCGCATCCCCATGTCTTGGGGGGGGGGGGTATGCTGAACTCGGACTTCAACGACATCCGGAGTGTTACTGTTCATCTCAGCGACCCTATAAGCTATGGATCCTTCATTAATACGTTGTTTCTATTATTTTTATGATTTTCCCCTTCACCCTTTCCTCCCACGCGCCTAGAGAGCTGTCTTACACCACAGCATTGTTGTCCATATAGTATGTCGTATGTGTACCATGTTTGGTTGAGAGCTATACAGGAACATACACACATACATACATACATGCATAATCTTGGGCATTTTGGACATACTTCTTGATGTCTTCTCAATCACCATGACGATGGAGACTGAACTTCGACTTTAATTAACATTCAGAGTGTCAAAATTCATCTCAGGAACACAGAAAACTACGGATTCGACACGAATATTTGTCGTTGTCGATATTTTTATATATCACCCCCTCCTAACCCCCGCCTTAAGGATATTAGGATTTTATTCCCCCTACAGTATCTTTCTGCAGAGAGTAGTCATATGTGTACCAAGTTCGGTTAAGAGGTAACCTACACACATACTGTACATCCGTATTCTCGGTTATTTTGGACATTCACTTTCAACTCTTCTCAACCTCCATTCCAACTGGAGCTGAACTATCTCTTACACAACATCCAAAATGCCACAGTTCACATCGGCCGCCCTAAAATGTATGGTGTTATACTAATATCCGTCGCTTTCAGTTATTTTTTATTTGCTTCCTTCCCTGAGAGTGCTAGGGATGTCTTGCCTCCACAGTCATTTTTCCAGATGGTAAGTATTAAGTTCGGTTGAGAACTATGCTGGAGCATACAAACATTCATCCGTAATCTCGGTTCGTTTGGACATTTCCTTCTTCATTCCTTCTCACCTCCGTGCCGATAGGACTGAACTTTGACTTTAAATACACCTGGTGTGTCACTATTTATCTCAGCGACCCCGAAAATTGTGGATTCTACATTAATATTTATCATTTTCTAATATTTTTATACTTCAGTCCCTTTCCAACCCCTTCCACAGACGTGATATAGCGGATGTAACTTATGTGCTTAAGTGCTGCAGCACATTGCCTATTTGAAGAATAAAATACTTTTAAAATATTATCTGCAATCAAATACAGTGCATTGAAAAATATGTCAAAGAACAGGAAATTATTCAACTCCTCTCACAAGTCGTGGGCTCAGTGCCGGGTGACTGTGCTTAGCTGTGCGATCACAGCTCAGCGAGAATTTCTAAGCGTTTTGCCAGAAAGCATGAACTCTGCCTTTTGCGCATGCGTGCACAACTTTTCCGATGTGCTGTGGAAACAACAGCCAGGAAATCACTTCCCAGAGATTCTTCGTTCGACCACAGAAAGGCAGCACTAGTCACACTTGCATTACGACTGAAATGTGAACGTGGCCGGTGGCACCCTCTTGACTCAGCGGTAGTATTTAAGAGGGGATCGCTCGAAGAAAACGGGAAATCAAAATACTGTAGAGCTGTTCCCGCCAGGTCTCTTTATACTAAAGAGGATAGAATACTCCCAGCTTGCCTATTCCATAGCCACCACTGTAAATAATGTACTAAAAAATTGTACTTTTGATGTCAAAATAAGGACTCGATATTGTGCTTTTCTGGAAAAAAATGTCTAGTTTATAAATGTCACTATAAAAACATAACATGTAATTTTGCATTACGACGTTGCTGGTTTTATTTCAATGATTTTGGTAACATTGGGAAGTTCTGTTTTTGCGCGCTCACACCAAGTTTTTGGATCCTAAATATTTTGCCATTGCAGGTGTTATTGTGCGTTTAATTGTATATATTTTATACATTTTTTCATGAGGAATGTGTATATGTGTTAGGGTTGTTTGCGTGTTCGTTCAGTGTGGAAAACTCAGTGGAGAGCCTCTTGAAAACCACGTACGGGTATGTTTCTCAATATTTGTTTTTGTAGCGGGGTTGGGTTACAGCACACAACTGACTTTCTGCACCAGCCGCCATTAGATGTAGGTATCTTACCCCCACAGTGCTTTTCTCAGACAGTAAGTCATATGTGAACGAATTTATGAGTTTAAAATATTTAAACAGATTCGCTTACAATTAGCAAAAATGTCACTTAGGTGCTGTTCATCATCATTATCGTGATAATAGTATGGAAATATGGATCCACTAAGCAAGAATATTATCTCGACACATTAAAGCTATCTTTGAGTTTTAAAATATTCACAATAATTATGGTGGTAAGAGTATGGAAATGTGGATCCAGTAGACGTAAGTATTTCGGCGGATTAACGATAGTTATAATTTTAAAATATTCAAGCAGATTATCTGCTTTGCCTTGCCTAATCACGCACGTGCCTACTTCGAATACCAGGCCTGTATTCTACTATGGAATCAGTGAGCTAACGTTACCAGGGTTGCGGCCGAACATTCCTTCATCCAATTCCTAAAACGAGGGTCGTGTGGTGCCAATATCTCTATAACGGTTAGTTTCAGAGCTTTAAAATATGGTACACGGTCCGTAGAGATTTACCAAGTTTTGTTCTTCGCATTGTGAGGATTAAACTGAGCTTTGTCTCGTTCTTGTATGGCAAAATAGCGGAACGCTGTTGATGCTCTGTGTGTGTGCGTGCGTGCGTGCGTGCGTGTGTGTGTGTGTGTGTGTGTGTGTGTGTGTGTGTGTGTGTGTGTGTGTGTGTGTGTGTGTGTGTGCTTCCAGTTTTCATTGTTTAGCAGGTGTGATAAAGACGTAATTCGTTACGAAAGTAGTTAATCTCAACATTAAATGTGTGTCTTGTTTACTTCACGACATCACACAGGGCTGTGCAGTGGAATTTTCTAAATACAAACAAAATTTAATCATGGGACGAGACAAAAGGAATGCGGCCAGCTGGGGAACCAGGACCGAGACGGGCCTTGCACCAGGAAACGGCAGTGAGGCGACTCTAGCGGACAGAACTGTTCAGCAGTTAAGGGAAGCTCTACAGTCGAAAGACATTCTCTCGGCTATCGTTGAGGCAATAACTGGAAGTGTCACAAAGGTTGTGGCTGAACAACTCAAGGCTACCCTGGACTATTTCACTGAGATTATCAATGAACTTAAAATTGATATTAAAAATAGGGAAATTGAACTGAAAGCAGTGCAGGATGAACTCAAAACGAGTACTGCTGCTCTGGAGCAATACCAACGTAGAGGAAGTGAGCGTCTGTTCGGAATTCGCGAATCACCGTATGAGAACACTGACGAACTTACTGTCCGGTTGTTTAAAGATAAACTTGGCATTGACATTGCCGTGCAGGACGTTGACGGGTATCAGTGTTGGCAGGTGGAGGCTGGTGGGAGTGAAACGGCCTACAATTGTGAAATGTGTAAGCTATAGGAAATGGGAGGAAGTCTTTCGTAACAACCGCAGGTTGGCAAGCACTGGAATCACCATCAGGGAGGGCCTGACTGCGGCTCGCGATCTAATTATTTTTTTTTTTTTGCTAGTTGCTTTACCTCGCACCGTCACAAATAGGTCTTATGGCGACGATGGGACAGGAAAGGCCTAGAAATGGGAAGGACGCGGTCGTGGCCTTAAGTAAGGTGCAACCCCAGCATTTGCCTAGTGTGAAAATGGGAAACCACGGAAAAACATCTTCACGCCTGCCGACAGTGGGGTTCGAACCCACTATCTCCCGGATGCGAGCTCACAGCTGCGTGCTCCTCACCGCACGGCCAACTCGCCCGGTCGCTCTAATATTAAAGGCGGATGTAGATACATTCTTAGTGAGAAACAGCTGGAACATACAGGGATGCATTGTTGTAAAAAGAGGGGAAACCAGGCACAATATAACAACAGTGGATGAACTGAATTCTCTCAAGTAAATGAACATTACCAATACCGTGTGTCTGTAGATTCTACTGTGAAATAAGCTTTCTAGTTCATTAACTATTTCTTCCAATGTGACTTCTTAATTTGTGACAAATTCGTAAAATAGTCGTATAGCATTCACAAGTCCCACTCACACCTACAAGCTCTTTCTCTTCTACTTATTTCTGAAATGCTCACCGGCAGATCGACCTACGGCCTGGGAGTACAGCACGTTAGCAAAACCTTACTGTAGGCTAATTTTTCAACTATATATTGGTGTAAATTTAGTAATATCTTTATTTTATTATTTTTAAATTTCTTTATTTAAATGTTCAGACATATTCTATGTGTATGTAATAATTTGCGTGTGTCTGTCTGTGTGTGTGTGCGTGTATGTATATGTGTGTGTGTGTGTTATAGGTGTTTGTTCCAGGAATGTGTCACCTACCCTCTAAACATGTCAGCAGCTGGTGTCCTTGAAACCACTATTGAGACATTCCTAAACGTAATTGACTCCAGTGTTTTCCAAGACGACAATAAACCTCGTGTACATTCACCAACTGCCTCCAACCCTCAGCCTACTGAACTGCTATTGAAACAATCTACATCTCAGTTCTCGTGAAGTCGGCAATGTCGCTATATAAAATTTGCTCTCACTCCTCAGTCTCATAGATGAAGTTCATTCGATACTGTCAACCTGTAAATGCACATTATGTGTATTTCTGAAATCTGGTTGTCTGACAAAATGAGATCTACCCTCGTAAAACTAGAGGGATATACTGTATATCGGCATGATCGGACTGCTAGGGGCGGTGGTGGTGTAGCAGTATATTGTAGAGATGGTGTTAAATGAAGAATAATTATTAAATCATCATCTGGCATCACTCCATATACGGAATATATGTTTGTTGAGACCATATTTAACCGTCAAAAAGTATCAATAGGAGTTGTCTATAAACCACCCAATGTTACTAACATCTCTTACCTTGAATCTGACTTTCTCAAACTAGTACCAACCTACGAGTACATACTACTTCTTAGTGACTTTAACACAGATATCTTAGCAGCCCTGACTGGCAATTCAGACCTAATCAGCAACTAATTTACCACCGTTGACATGATGATCTTACCGCTAGATGTAACTAATCATGTTCAAACACTTAGATATACAAGCTATACTGGAATTGAGCTCCTGATTACAAATAACCCGCATAAAGTTCTTAAGTACCGTCAATTCCCTGTACCTGCATCTCAACTTATGACTCAGTTTACCTGTGCTACTCTCTACGTGTACCAAAGTACAAAGCTAAATATAGCCCTATTAGTTACAGGGATCTGAAAAATATCCATCTTCAACAATTCCAAAATGATACGTACAGTATAACTTGGGAAGATATAAAGCAATTACACGACACAGACATGAGAATGACAAGATTTAACTCTCTACTTATAGGGCTATATGGCAAGTGTGCTCCAGTTAGGCAAGCTAGAGTCACTCACTAGCTCGCCTGCACCTTGGTTAACAAGCGATATAAAAGCAACAATGGCTCGCAGTGACGCAATGTTCCGCCGGTACAAGGAAACAAATAATGAGCTAGATTTTGAAGATTATCGTCTTTTACGTAACGGAAGAAATCAATTAATTCGCAATAGCAACTTTAATCACATTAAACATGCAACAAGCAACTTACATGCACGTGAAACCTGGAACCATCTTCCAGCTATGGAGTTGGAAAATGCAAAGTGCCACATGCGCCAACTCTATCTCTCGACACATTTAACTCTCATTTCGTAACTAACCCAATAAATGAACCTTAGCCACAGAATCATATCCACCTAAATAAAATAATCAGTGACCCTACAGAAAACGAACATAATATTTCTTTTCATCCTGTCAGTGTAAATGATGTAATGCGTACTTTGAATTCAATTATATCACAATATAAAGAAGCAGATAACACCCCAATAGGCTTTAAAAACTATCGGCTCGATCCTACCAATCATTACCCACATTTTAAAATCTGCCGCATCACAGGGATGTTTTCAACTGCATGGAAGGATGCTCTAGTAACCCCAATATTAAAATATACCACAGCAAATGCGCCATCTGGTCACCGGCCTATTTTGATTCTTCCCCCTATCTCAAACGTTCTTGAACGAGTTGTACACGCGTAGCTAGTAGAATTCTTAACCAGTCCTTGTCTGTTTGATCCATTGCAATCTGGCTTCATAAAAGGACATAGTACATTACTACGACTGCATTTCTTCGGGTAACAGATTACATAAGACTAGCAATGGACAAACGGCAGTAGACGATACTGACACTGCTTGACATTAGTAGTGCGTTCGACACGGTAGATATAGTCATACTATTATCCAAGCTCTGCTCACTGCATATCGGCCCGATAGCACTAAAACTTTTAAGTCGTACTTACAAATCGTCGCCAGTGCGTAGTGGTAAACAATCAACTATTCCAATGGGCTGTACAACCATTCGGTGTCCCTCAATGGTCTATTCTAGGGTCCGTATTGTTCGTTTTGCATATTAATGACATTTCCTCCACACTTCAGTATTGTAACTACCATTTATATGCTGATGATCTGCAGATATATAAACACACCACTACAAACCTTTTACATTAAAAAGTTCAGCATATTAATTGAGATACTGAAAGGCTTACCGTCTGTTCTAAAAGCTTCCACTCAATCCCAATTCCTCGTAAAAGACAAAGAATTATAATAGGAAGCTCTAAATTATTACATGTAATGAGCAGTATCAATCCTGCTCCAATCATAATCAATGACATTGCTGTACCATACCTTAAAAATATAACTAATCTTGGAATCTCCATAAATGAGAATCTGAACTGGAATGAACACGTAACTAATGTTTATAGAAAGGTTCGTGCAGCTCTGTATAACTTGAAACGTTACAAGAATGCTTTTCCTCAAAACCTCCCATCAAAATTAATCTACGCCCTACTATTCCCAATTTTATACTACCGTGATACGGTACCAGTGTATCTAAATGCTGAACGAGCTTTGAGACTTCAACGAGCACAAAACTCACGCATACTGTACGATATGCCTTCCAGCTGCGACATGACGTTCTTCTTCTAGCTTCCGAATTTGACCAACTATGGACCGCGTGAAACTTAATGTTTTCTGGCCAGTCTTCTTCTTTTCTCTTCCCAGAACTTCTCCATTCGTTCACTCCTTATTTTTCTCTGCTCCTCAGATATTACAAATTTGGGCCTGTTCTTCCGCTGCTCTTCATGAAATTTGTGGTCATCTACTCGAGTTCTGAAATTCTTTCTGTTGAGGATCAATTCTGGTGTTATTTTAATTTCTTCTGCATCCTTATTAACCTCCTCCACCCATTTCGTTGTTCTCCTCAATCCAATTATATATTTAAATATCCTTTTAGTCAGGCGGTTGTCATTCATTCTGACGAGATGTCCGTAAAATTTCAGTCTTCATTTTCGCATTGTGTCCGTGATCTTTTCGGAATACTTGTAGAGATCCTCATTTCTCCTTTTCCTCCAAGTACCATCCGTCGTTTTCTGAGGTCCAAGAATTTTTCTCAGATATTTTCTTTCCTTATTCTCAATTTCTTTAAGTTCCCATTTTTTATTTAATATAAGGCATTCTGAACCGTACAGCCCCTCTGGTTTTACAACAGCATTGTACTGTTTAATTTTGGCTTTGTAGGATATTGCCCGTTTATTGTACCTGTTCTGTGTCAGTCTGTAGGCCAGTTCCAATTTTCTACCTCTTTCCTTGTTTGCCTCCTTGTCTAGTCCATTCGGTTGGATCAGTTCTCCCAAATACTTAAATTTTTCTACTATTCTAACCTTTCCGCACTTCACTTCCATGCTTTCCTCTCCCTGATGTCGGTACCCCATGTTCTTCGTGTTTTCGTAGGAGACTTTGAGATCTGTTTCCTATGCCATGTCATGAAGAAGCTCCAGCATCCTTTGGGCATCCTCTCTGTTTTGAGCTAAGAGAGCAAGATCATCAGCAAAAGCCAGACATTTAATTTCCAAGTTTTGTCCCTTGCGCACAAGATGAATTCCCTGTATGCCTTCTACTTTCAGAGAGTTTTCCCAGGTTCTTATGACTTTCTCCAATACAATGTTAAACAGGATGGGTGATAGTCCATCTCCTTGTCTGACTCCTGTCTTTATTTGGAATTGATCAGAGATTTCTCCAGCGAATTTAATTTTTGAGATGGTGTCTGTCAGGGTTTGTTTTATTATTTCTCTCGTTTTCCTGTCGATTCCAAACTCTTCTATGACATTAAATAATGTATGTCTATCAATTGAGTCATATGCCTTTTGGAAATCGACGAAGATTACCACTGTGTTCTGGCCCCTCAATGCGCTAGTTCTTAGAATACCCTTGAGGTTGAATATCTGTTCTGTACATGACCTCCCTTTCCTGAAACCAGCTTGGTATTTTCCAATGAGGGAGTCTATTTGTTCTTCAACCCTGTTCGGTAGCCCTTTGGAGAATATTTTGTACCCGACTGAAAGTAAAGAGATACCTCTGTAGTTATTAATATCCATTCGGCTACCTTTCTTGGGGAGTGGGTGGATAAGCGCACATTTCCAATCGTTCGGAATCCTTTCAGTTTTCCAAATCTCTTTTATGACGTGATGTATTCTTTCTGCAGCCACTTCTTCTCCAATCTTCCACATTTCTGCCACAATGCCATCTTCTCCTGGTGCTTTGTTGTTTTTAAGCTCTCTGATCATACATTTTATCTCATCTAGACTTTGTGGTTTGGAATTTGGATTCTCATTGGATAGTTTCAGGACAGGCAATCTTTCATGCTGTTCTTCACAGTTGAGCAGCGTTTGAAAGTAGTTAGCCAAGAGCCGGCAGTTTTCTTTATCATTATTTGTCGCTACGCTACCGTCTGTTCGTCTGAAGCACAGATTTGGTGGTGTGTATCCCTTTAGGTCTTCTTTGAAGGTTTTGTAGAACTCCCTGGTGTTGTCCCTTTTAAATTCCTCTTCTATCTTCTCTATTCTATTCCTGTTATATTTTCTCTTCTCTGTTCTTATGATCCTAGCTGTTCTCTTCTTTGCTTCCTTGAAGTATTCCAAGTTCTTGCTGTTGCTGTTCGAATGCCATCTCTTCCAGGCATTTAGTCTACTTTATAATGCATCGTCACATTTTTCGTTCCACCATCTATACTTCCGCTTCCTTGGAGGATTCCCCGAACCTTCAGCAGCTTTGTTCATGGAATCTCTGATTTCATCCCAGTTGGTCATCCTTAGTTTGGAGAGGTTCTGTTGGTATTCCAATTTATTCTGCTCCAGAGTCTCTATATTGATCCTGGGCTGCCTTTGCTGTCTCGGTTTAGATCTATTCGGCTGGAATGTTACTTTTATCTCAGAGAGGTAGTGATCCGAATCAATGTTCAGGCTTTTCCTTACTTTGACATTTAGGATTTTTTTCTGGTTTCACGCTGTTGTTGCAACATGGTCAATCTTAAATTCACCCAATATTGCATTAGGAGAGACCCAGGTTTTCTTCTTTTTTGGGAGAGCTTTGAAATATATGGACATGAGTTTCAGGTTGAATTGTCTACAGTAGTCAATCAGTCTTTCACCCTTTCTGTTCGTTCTTCTGAGTGCTGGGTAATCTTCCACGACTTTTTTATGTTTGCGTATCTGAGTGTTGAAGTCTCCGAACAAAACCTTTACATGATGTTGTGGAATTTTGGAAGTTATATCTTCAAGAGTTTCCCAAAATTCATCCACCTTTTCTGGACGTTTCCTGTTATCTTCATGTATAGGGGCATGTGCGTTGATGATTGTGTAAGCTTTGTTGCCAGATCTAAAGGAGAGAATTGAGAGCCTCTCTGTTGGTGACGTGAAGTTTATGACGGACTCAGTAATGCACCTTTCGACTGCAAACGCCGTTCCTAGAATTGGTATGTTAGAGTTGTTTCTTATTGCAGGTTTTCCTTTATAGATTCTGAAACCATCTGATTCGAATGAATTTTCGTCCAGAAATCTCGTCTCTTGTACCGCTAATATGCAGATAACCCGTTCCTTTATAATACCGGTGAGTTGTTTTAATTTCCCGGCCTGTAGAAGAGCGTTAATGTTCACTGTTTCCAAAAGGTGACTTTTCTTGGGTCGAATCTTCTGCATTGAAGTTCTGGGAAGCTCCTACTCTTCCCTACATGATGTTCCAGGCTCTTCAGAATCCGACGGCCTGGTTGCACTGCTCTTGGCAGTGGTGGATTTCCATTTCTGGGTACCCCTGGAGTAGCTTTTCCTGAAGACGTTTCCATCATACTTTAAGTTGAAGTTAGGTGGGAGGGCAGGAACAGCCTGCTCCTCAGAGTTAAAACAGAGGTTGTAAGCCCCAGAGTTTGTTCTAGGTCACCCCTTACATGGGGAACAGACTCCCTTGCAGCCGCCCCTCACCTGGGAAACAGACGCTGCTGTTGGATAGTGTACTCATACTATTCCCTGAGTACTGGGCTGCCTCTTTCGCAATCTCCACCGTTCCGAAGTCCATCTTCTCCGCTGTATATTCCGTTGAGGTCTTCGCTCGTAACTCTGAGCTGGGACCCTTACCAGATGTTACACACTGGGTCAGTGTGCTCTGGGACTCAAAAAGGCAGGGGTGCCAATCCCTGGGCAGGGCTGCCTCCGAAGAGAGTACCTACCTGTTACCTAACGACATGACGTTCATATTACACCATATTTCAAAATAGTGGGATAATTACGCATAAATGAATGAAGGAATTTTCACCTAATGGCACTTGTTTACTAAGTTCTCTCGACGAACACCCCTACTTACCTGTTTTCTAACTTTCATTTCCTTCCCTCATTCCATGAAATTAGTACACGTTCTTGTTTCCTACTCCAAATTCCACCAAATCGAACGAATTCCAACAATCACTCCTTTTTAGTTACTGCATCGAGACTCTGGAATACACTCCCAAGGGACATTTGACACTTTACTTCCTCTCATAAATTCAAATCTGCCTACCGAAATTTTTCCTGGAAGCATACAGTATAACTGAGTTGTGTGGGTCATTGTGTGTATGTTGTGTGAATGGCTTTTCTTCATCTATTATGCACTTCAGTCATTATTCTTATTATTACTGTGTTTCCTCTTTATAGTGTTATCATTAGTATTGTCACACTAATAGCCATGCTGACATGTAACTTAGTCTTAGTATATCTGTCCGTAGTATTATCTTTGTAGAATTACTATGTCTTTATATGTTTACATTTTTAAAGTGTTTAAATTATTTAAGTGTAAGAGAGGGCCGTGAGCCCTAACTTCGCCACAAACGTAAGTCAGGAATAAATAAATGAATAAATAAACAAAATCGATATTTCGCCTACATTACACTGTGTTAATGTGCCAAAGAACCTAAATCTAGGGCATAGATGGGACTGTTAATTTCTTTTAGACAAGGTAACCCGCGGGGACCTGAAAGTTGTGTATACAAAATTTGGTTCGGAATGGTGGAACGGTATGGATTTGTAGTATAAGGAACGGACAGACGGATTGAGACATTATGTTTTTTTATTGAGAGATTCTGAACCCTTCGCTTCTTGACTATGGCCCTATGCACATTGGAATACCGGTATGCACTGTTGGCCTCCCATATGTAAAGAAACGGTGACGCTGCCATTCCTATTTCATCTATGCGTACGTCTGTTAACCACTCGTTCCCCGCTTCTTTTGTACCCTGAACATCTTCATCCTTTCAGCTGGGGCATTTACGTGGTGCATTTTCATTTTAATTTCAATCAGTCTAAGTCCAAAGATACCTGACTTTTTTATGTGGACCTGACTTCGTTGTAAGTCTACGCCTGTATATTTACTTCTAGCGAAAACTCACATTAAAAGAACTCGTCGAAGCAAAATGTTCAGGAATGTATTACACCTCCATCAATCTATGCGTTCGTATAAATTGAAAGTTCGTATTTAACCTGGGTTTCTAATTTGTCCCCGATCTTATACATGGTGGCGTGTAGGGGAAAAACAAGGATGGAAAAATACATCTGTCCAATTCATTGATCTTTCCTTTAACCCCTGCTACCTAACACTTTTAGTAATTACAGGTTTCGAAATATTTACGTTGAACATATTCTCATTTTGTGCAACACCTAACTGACTCTCACCATATCAAAAGGTAGCGGGTTACTGAACTCTAGCTTTTCAAACCTAATCCCGCGATGTTTGGATCTGATTTGCCCAAGGGAAGTCCTACAAGAGACATGCACGATTAAGGCCCGGTTTCATCAACGTGGGTTAAATATACCCTAACCTTGGGTTTGTTAACTTAGGATTAATATTTTAAATCATTCCTACGAGTCAGACGATGTCCCCAAATAGCCATCATAATCTGATGAATCCCCGACTAGCCAGTCACTCAGGCGTGTCCGGCCCTAACTCTCTAAGCAAATTCTAAATGTTACCGCTAATGCAAATTTTGTGGAACATACACTTCGACAGACGGACATTGCATAGCGGGTGAAGCGCTACTAAAATAATCCCTTCGACGGGATCACGTTCACTACACTCCTCAACCTATTAAATGAGGATGCGGACAATTACTACACATAGGCCTACATTTAATACAATCCTTGGTATTTTAATTATTACCTCGCCAGTCAACACACCAATCCTGACGGCATTACTCACTAGGAGATCACACGTGCTCCTTACTCTCAGTAATACATTCGACGATGTTATCTTACGCATATCACTGACCATGGCCAACCAAGCCGTGTCTATAACTTGAAGAACTCAATTCTGAATATCACTCTCATGTTCCCAAGTCTTGTCAATAGATGAATTTATTCATATCGAAAATGTCTATGCACTCTGCTACATTCAGTATTACAATCTTATTCCTCACGATTATTCTAGCATTAAATGAAGACTCTATCCAGATCTATCTGTAACATTCTACTTAGTTCGGTGACCCCTCTCCGAGTTAAATACTACTTCGACGACGTCACCTATTTACCGTTTCTCTATCTCACTGCTAGGTTCATTTCTTGATGATATGAATATATAATTATCAGCACACCTGACAACCGAAGACATATTCTCAGTTTATTTAACACTTTCAAATTCCCTTGAAGAGTTCCTATCGATTAATATAGAAAACTGACAACATAGACATATCAACCAATTTCTTTCTCTAACAAACGGAGAAATTTCACACATTTCCATGCGTATGATCATTCATTACAAAAGCATGCACATTACTCGATTACAGTAAATCTGGCATTACATTTGAGGCTTGTTTGCGCGTTTATTAATCAAACTTTCTCTGAATGAAACAAAATTGTGAATAATAATCTTCCCTTATTTACATTGCTTTCAACATGACATGCGTATTTACGTCATTTTACCCCAACGAAACAAGATTAAATGACATGAAATGGACCCGGTTCATTAACCAGTTTTATATTTTGACCATTATGGCGGTTGCATCTTAGAAATGAAAATTCAAACAAATGAGGTAGACTATTTACAAAACCTCACTAAATATCTACTTAGAGTACTACATAATTAAAATGGTATTTGCTACTCAGCCTTCACGATACGCCTCATCTTAGGCCGGAAAGCCCCATCTTTCTTACACGACAATGGTCACTGTCGTAGGATATCCAGGAATCAGGTCCATCTTCAATCTGGTCCACTTGCTGCTATCCATCGCTGTGTTCTCGTACCGGATCTGATGATTCTGCGACTGGGCCAGCTGGTCCACTCGTTCACCAACAACACCTCAGCGGTAACCTGGTAACTCTTTGTAACTGTAGTTAGGTACTGAGCTATGTATGGTTTAGCTACTAAATTTATAGCTACTATAGCATCCTAAAATATTGATTGGCATTAATCTAGGTGCTACCCTAGTCTGTCTCCGTCTACTCACAGCTCATAGGTTTATCAGTTAATTCTTGTCGCGGTCGCCACACAGGACCTTTCCCGCACTGGTTATAACACTGTTCTCTACTCTCGAAATACGATCTCGGCTCCTCGACTTTGGCCAAACACACGCGTACTGTCACGCCGCTAGGCGAATTGCAACTTTCCACTGGCTAACATGTTCCACACGACTCAGTCGCGAAATGAGACGTTTAGGTGTGACTGACTGTCTATCCGAATAGAATTCTATTTCACGTCTAACTCATCATGACACTCATAGTGAATACGTGCAGCGACACGGTGTGACCTAAATTCATTGAAGGGTTCAGCTGCAGAAGTATCCACTCCAAGCACCCCAATGTTCAAGATAGGTCTGCTTCATGAGTACAAGTTCAGACAAGTGCGTTCATACGCAAGTGAAGTTAATAGTGTCTACTCGGCTCAATAACACAAAGTTAAAGACTGGACAATATCTAAGTGCTAGTAAAATGAAAGAATGTCAGAATCCCGAACTAATGTCAGAATACCTCAGACTAATGTCGGAATGTCCCTCCATGCTCCATGTGGCTAAATTTATCATCTCAGTTACCTCCTTCCTGGGTATTCTACACTTCGGTTTCTCTCGGTCTCCTCCAATCACTAAAGGTGTAATTAATATTACGCTTCCTCTCATTGGTAGGCCGGTTGTGCGACCTTTTCTGGGGCTTTTGGATTCGATTCCTCCCCTGATCACGTAGGAAAGGGTTGGAGACTTTCTAACCTTTTGTTCGAGCTTCCCATTTTCCTAAACCTAAACTCTATCGTCCCCTCCAAGTTGGTTCATGTTTGTTGTGATTTTATAACTGGGCTCAATTGCGTTTCTTTACAACTTTATACACCTTTTCGTCAAGCTTTTTGCCATCGTGGGCCTGGATATTGAGTGCATTTTTTCTCCTAATCATTTTGTCTTGCCATGAGCCGTCCTCTTTTCGTGGTTCACGTCCGTTTCTTAAGAAAATTTATGACTGGGATGTCATTTTTATCACCCACTTGTTATCGCTCAAGCCGCTGGTAGACCAACCCTCGGCTTTCTCTCACTTTGCCATACAATTTTTTTTTCATTGTCCAACTTTACAGAATAAATATAATTGATACCAAGATACTCTTTCAATGAGCTCGTATTGATACGCGTTCAGCGTTTCACCAAGCCCTTTCGGCAGATGGTTAACAGATACCGTATTAACCCTTGCCGGAAACAGCTGCCGTACCGATCAAGGAGGCAGTGACTGAAAACCAGAGACTACGAACACACTTCTTGCGTGTTTCTTTTGTTTATTTCTTGCACAGTATTTTGTTTTATTCCTCAGTTCCGTGATTATTCTTTCGTGATAGCGATAGAACTGATTGCATTGATCGAAAAATGGAAGACGTTCCTAAGAGAAAAAAAGCGCACAAATGTTTCTGCTTTAGAAATAAACATTACTTACTGATTTAGCCAACAAGCACCAAAGCATTATAGAATGCAAGAAGACTGGTGGTGCAAAATTAAAAGGAAAGGAGGACACATGGGGAAAATAACAGGGGAATTTAAAACTGTTGCCCACGTTAGAGGCCATCTTGCAACTATATAACGAAATTTGAGGTTGGAATCACTGATTACTTGACAATGGGAAGAAAAATAATCTTTATTGTCTCCGCCCGTTGTATGGAAAGACCCTGTGGTATAAAACCTTAATGCAATCAATACCTTTTAGGAGGGAGAGGTCTGTTTCGGTCAGATGTGTATTCTAACATCTCGCGAATTTCATCGACGACTTTACTGACGACGGTTTTTGACAGTCTATACCTCATCAGAAATTGTTCCTCCGATAGATTTTGAAAGTCTTTCCTTCTTATTATAGGCCTATTTCTGTTAGGAACACCATTTAACAAATATAATGAAGCAACTCTGCATCAAAGGTATGATTTACGGCAACCAAACCTCGGTTAACAGTTCAACCCAGGTGAAGAGAGAGGTTAACTTAACTCCAGCCTTAACCTGGAGTTAAAATTAACCCTCCTTGACGAAATAAGAGGAATAGTCAAATTCAGAGTTAAACTTGTAACTTTATAACTCGGGGTTACGTTTTAATCCACATTGATGAAACCGGCACTAAGAGGAACAATAAGCTCACGTTGGAACCATTACAGGAGTTGAAGCAACCAGTGGAAAACTTTCTATTTTATATCATGTAAGCCCGACCATTCCTGGTCATTCCTTGTCCATTTCCAGTCAAAATTCACCTACTTTACTCAGATGGTAGTGATTGGTGATTCAGTGGACGGGCATAAATACATAGTTAATGCTCTCCGTATCTTAACAAGTTAGTGTTCCAGTTTCTCTAAATGACCATAGCACATTTCCTTCGCCTTCAAATGTAATTTTGCTGGTCTGAGAAGAAAACAAGATCTGACAGGGGAATATAGGACAAGGAGGGTAACAAGTAGAATGTTGAAGGTAAGACAATCGATGGAAAACGAGCCTTGGATGTCACATGGAATTACTTTAATAAATGTGTCAATCCACAAACCATGACTCCTGTTAAAGCTGATAACATTGTCAAAATGAGAGCTTGTATCTACTAATGCGGGAAGTCCTCATCTTGAGGACGATAATCCTCAGATTATTTCTTCCGTTCCATGGAATGTGAAGAACGATATGGGGCACCTTACATATAACGCACACCATATATTATCCAAAATCAATAGCGCAGATAAATACCACAGCATTTCAGTGATTCCAATTCATAGCGACCAAGTTGTTCCCTGATGTTAAAATTATTAAATACAGGGACAACAAAAATCTCAGCAACAAGGAAATTAGACGGCTAGCCTTTCACCATTATACATTTTCCTTCTAGGGACATCTACAATCTTTGCAGGACCAAGTTATGGTGTTCGTTCTGTTGTACCTTTATAACTAATAATATTAATATATTATGTTATACTACTTTTACGGTTTTCGGATACGTCGAGGTGCCGAAACTCTGTCCCTAAGAAGGTATTTCACGTGCTAGTAAATCTACTGACACTTGGCTGGCGATTTTGAGCCGTGATCAAACTCTCCAACTTTCCTCCAAAGGACAGCGCTTTAACATCTGAGCTACTCAACCGAGCTATTGTGTTTATGGTCTTACAATTAAATACCATAATAATAGGTAGAGTTATTACACAGACGGCATTAGCGTGGAGTAGGATTTTCACTGTGTAAGAATAAGACTTTTAGTAAATAATTCCCAGTTTTCTAAGTTCCTATATTTAATTCAATATTTTCACGAATCTGGTGCCTTAACATTTTTAATGTAGTTTACAATCGTAAAGGTTTGTTTTCATATGATAAAGAAATATACTACCCATATCAATATATAATTCGACAGAAGGAATATGAGCATTTCAAGAAAGAATCCCAGGAAATTGTAAACATATTTTAATCTAACGTTCCTTCTTGTGTTGAAAGTCAATCTATGCACTCTTTACTAGCACTTGTAAGTGTATAAATAAGGGCTTAACGCACATAATTCTTGCCTTAGGTGGAATGGCAGGCGGTGTTGCAGGATCCGGCTTCGGAGGAGGTAGTGCTAACATAGTGTGTTGTGGCAGCGGCGGTTGTGGCGGCGATGGTGGTGGCGGCGGTGGTGGTGGCGGCGGTGGTGGTGGCGGCGGTGGTGGTGGCGGCGGTGGTGGTGGTGTTGTTGTTATTGTTGGTGGTGGTGGTGGCGGCGGCGGCGGATGTGGCGGCGGCGGTGGTGGTGTTGTTGTTTTTGGTGGTGGTGGTGGTGGTGGCGGTGGCGGTGGCGGTGGCGGTGGCGGTGGTGGTGGTGGAGGTGGAGGTGGAGGTCGCCGAAGGAGCCTTGTTGCTCTTCAAGATCCGAGTAAGTTGCTTCGTACTTTGGAGGGAGCTTCCCGAGACTCAGCTAGGCAGACAGCCTTTCGTAGACAAGGACGTACAAGATATGGTGGGTAGTGTTCTCTCAGGCGCTGACGCGCCCAATGGTGGCCTGAACATAGAGAAACTGAAGGAAATATTGAAAAATTTATCACAGCTCCAAGCTCAGCCAGATGCACTCCTATCAAAAAGCACATTCAAGCACTACTTGCCGAACTGAGTGAGAAAATTTAGAATATTACACAGCAAGTACTCAATACACCCTGGAATAAATAATATTACATGGAAACTTGTTATTTTCACATTGCGATATTAATGTAAGATTGTATAATGTCTTTCTTGTAAGTTGAGATTGGAATATCAATAAATGTGATTATAAAACATTAGTTCCCTTCTATTTGGTCCACTTTGATATCAGATAATGTATTATGAACGCGCATACCGTTACATTGATATACAGTTCATTTGAACTGAATAAAAGTATAAGACGATGAAAGTTGATGCAGAAACTGTATTTTGAATTCTGCTTCGAAGAGCCTCACAGTGTACCATGTGACCCTCCGCAATGTAGTGTCTTGTGTGTCCCAAGAAAACGGGTAGCCAAGTTCTAGCTGCAACCCTATCCCATGGGTTTCAGTCGAGAGACCAGACTAATGCATGGTTCATCGAAATAGGGTGGGGGATTGTCCATAAAACCATTCACATATGCGTCCAGCCTGATGAACTTTGCTGTTGTCATCTTGAAAACTCGGGGTGTCAATAGCATACTCATCATGCAGATACTGACTGAAGATCAGCTCCTGATTATCTAGAATGTATAATGTATATGTAATGTATAATGGTCCAAAAACAGTAAGATATAAACGTGCTGGTTCATACCAGTGGTCGCCGCAGTGAGCGGGCCCAATCAGTGACACAAAAACATCTCCAAAATATCACAGACCCATCTCCGGCTTGAACCTGACCTTGCACACATCCAGGATGAAATGATTCATTTGACCTTCGGTGAAGACCACGAAGTGCGTCATTGGAATACGGGCAACAATGTTATTCATCAGACCGCATTACGTTCCGCCACTCAGCTATTGTCCACGTTCGATGATTTCTAGCCCAGTGAAGACGTGCAAGTTTATGTGCCTGTGTGAGCAATGGTCTCTTGCGAGGTGACGGACTGCAAACGTTCACTGCATGCAGTTCCCGTCGCAATTTTCTCTCGCTAACAGGTTGGGATGGGCCTTCATTCACTGGCTGCAGAAATTCCTGTCGGGTTTGGAAGCGATTTTCATTCACAAGCCGTGAAACGCGTCTCCGGTCCCTCTCAGTCAGAATCATCTTTTTACGATCATCATTCTGGCGTCGTGTTTCATGGCCACGTGTAGCACCTCACTGCTTGTAGACACATTGAACAGTCCGCTGCTGAACATCAAGAAATCAAGCAACATCACGCACCGTATGGCCATGGGCACGGTCACACACGATTGCCCCTTTTTGACACTCTTCCACATCCTTACATCTACCCATGTTGATTTACACTGTCCGATTAGAACATCAATGTCTCATTGATTGCTACTGCCTTATGCTCACGTAGAGGCACTGCGCGTGACTCGTTCACTGCGCCACCTGTACAGTCCTAACTATCCAACTGTACGTGTACATTAGGGTGACTAACTTTTTGTCCTCTAAGCATATTACATTACATTCATCCCTGGTGAGAAGATCATCAGGAAATGGACTGCCACATTGTCATCGGAAACAGGACAGAATCTTGAGTGTAAGAAAGAGAACTTCAGTGTACCATGTCTAGCCTTTGCTGATGATCTCACCATATTGGCCAACTTCATGAAACCTGTTAATAACGTAAATTTTCTTACGTTGCTGTACATGTGGAAGGGTGTATGAACGATAACGTGAATCTGAGTGTGTCCGAGCTAAAGTGAAAATGAATGAGTCGGTCTAGCATGAGTATATGCGAGGACCGCGTTTGGGGGTAGTGTGTTAGTAATTTCAGTTGATGATACACAACATAACCTGGGAATTATTACGTAACGTTGCACAAGGACTAAATGAAAAGGATGAATGAAACATCTATAGAAGAAGAGTGGAGAGTCATGAAAAATGAAGTCAGTAGGGCTGCTGAAGAAATGTTAGGAAGGAAGAAAAGATCAACTAAGAATGTGTGGATAACTCAGGAAATACTAGACCTGATTGATGAACGACGAAAATACAAGAATGCTAGAAATGAAGAGGGCAGAAAAGAATACAGGCGATTAAAGAATCAAGTGGATAGAAAGTGCAAGATAGCTAAGGAAGAATGGCTAAAGGAGAAGTGCAAGGATATCGAAGGCTGTATGGTCCTGGGAAAGGTAGATGCTGCATACAGGAAAATCAAGGAAACTTTTGGAGAAATACTGATCAATCAATACTGATCTGCATTTAGGGCAGTCGCCCAGGTGGCAGATACCCTATCTGTTGCTTTCCTAGCCTTTTCCGAAATGATTTCAAAGAAATTGGAAATTTATTGAACATCTCCCTTGGTAAGTTATTACAATCCATAACTCGCATTCCTATAAATGAATATTTGCCCCAGTTTGTCCTCTTGAATTCCAACTTTATCTTCATATTGTGATCTTTCCTACTTTTATAAACGCCTTTCAAACTTATTCGTCTACTAATGTCATTCCACGCCATCTCTCCGCTGACAGCTCGGAACATACCACTTAGTCGAGCAGCTCTTCTTCTTTCTCGCAATTCTTCCCAACCCAAACATTGCAACATTTTTGTAACGCTACTCTTTTGTCGGAAATCACCCAGAACAAATCGAGCTGCTTTTCTTTGGATTTTTTCCAGTTCTTGAATCAGGTAATCCTGGTGAGGGTCCCATACACTGGAACCATACTCTAGTTGGGGTCTTACCAGAGACTTATATGCACTCTCCTTTACATCCTTACTACAACCCCTAAACACCCTCATAACCATGTGCAGAGATCGGTACCCTTTATTTACAATCCCATTTGTGTGATTACCCCAGTGAAGATCTTTCCTTATATTAACACCTAGATACTTACAATGATCCCCAAAAGGAACTTTCACCCCATCAACGCAGTAATTAAAACTGAGAGGACTTTTCCTATTTTTGAAACTCACAACCTGACTTTTAGCCCCGTTTATCAACATACCATTGCCTGCTGTCCATCTCACAATATTTTCGAGGTCACGTTGCAGTTGCTCACAATCTTGTAACTTATTTATCCCTCTATAGAGAATAACATCATCCGCAAAAAGCCTTACCTCCGATTCCACTCCTTTACTAATATCATTTATATATATAATAAAACATAAAGGTCCTATAACACTGCCCTGAGGAACTCCCCTCTCAACTATTTCAGGGTCAGACAAAGCTTCACCTTATCTAACTCTCTGAGATCTATTTTCTAGAAATATAGCAACCGATTCAGTCACTCTTTTGTCTAGTCCAATTGCACTCATTTTTGCCAATAGTCTCCCATGATCCACCCTATCAAATGCTTTAGACAGGTCAATTGCGATACAGTCCATTTGACCTCCAGAATCCAAGATATCTGCTATATCTTGCTGGAATCCTACAAGTTGAGCTTCAGTGGAATAACCTTTCCTAAAACCGAATTGCCTTCTATCGAACCAGTTATTAATTTCACAAACATGTCTAATATAATCAGAAAGAATGCCTTCCAAAAGCTTACATACAATGCACGTAAAACTTACTGGCCTGTAATCTAGGTGTATGAATATTAAGAGCTCGGATGGAAAGCCACTTCTAGGGAAAGAAGACAAAGCAGAAAGGTGGCAGGAACATATACAACAGGTTTATCAAGATGTAGATAATTTGGTTCTGGAACATGAAGAAGCTGTTGCTGCTGATGAAATTGGAGACCCAATATTGAGGTCAGGGTTTGACAGAGCTGTGAGTGACCTAAATAGGAATAAGGCACCTGGAATTGATGACATTCCTTCTGAATTACTGACTGTCTTAGGAGAAACCAGCATGGCAAAGTTATATCATTTAGTGTGCAAGATGTATGAGAGAGGAGAAGTCCCATCCGATTTTCGTCAGAATGTTGTTATACCTATTCCCAAGAAAGCCGGTACTGACACGTGTGAAAACTACCGCACAATTAGTTTAGTATCTCATGCCTGCAAAATTTTAACACGTATTATTTACAGAAGAATGGAAAAACAAGTTGAAGCTGAGTTGGGAGAAGATCAATTTGGCTTCAGAAGAAATGTAGGAACACGTGAAGCAATCCTGACTTTACGTCTGGACTTAGAGGATCGATTCAAGAAAGACAAGCCCACGTACATGGCATTCGTAGATCTAGAAAGGGCATTCGATAATGTTGATTGGACCAAGCTATTTATGATTCTGAAGATGATAGGGATCAGATACCGAAAACGAAGAATCATCTACAATCTGTATTAAAAAACCAGTCTGCAGAGATAAGAATCGAGGGCTTTGAAAAAGAAGCAGCAATCCAGAGAGGAGTGAGGCAAGGCTGCAGTTTTTTCCCCTCTCCTTTCCAATGTTTACATAGAACAGGCAGTAAAGGAAATCAAAGAGAAATTTGGAAAGGGAATCGCAGTCCAAGGAGAGGGAATCAAAACCTTGAGATTTGCCGATGATATTGTGATTTTATCTGAGACTGCAGAAGATCTTGAGAAGTTGCTGAATGGTATGGATGAAGTCTTGGGTAAGGAGTACAAGATGAAAATAAATAAGTCCAAAACAAAAGTAATGGAGTGCCGTCGAACGAAGGCAGGTGATGTAGGAAATATTAGATTGGGAAATGAAATCTTAAAGGAAGTAGATGAATATTGTTACTTAGGTAGTAAAATAACTAACGGTGGCAGAAGTAAGGAGGACATAAAATGCAGACTAGCACAAGCAAGGAAGAGCTTTCTTAAGAAAAGAAATTTGCTCACTTAAAACATTGATATCGGAATTAGAGATATTTTTGAAGACTTTCGTGTGGAGCGTGGCATTGTATGGAAGTGAAACATGGACGATAACTAACACAGAAAGAAATAGAATAGAAGCTTTTGAAATGTGGTGTTACAGAAGAATGCTGAAGGTGAGATGGATTGATCGAATCACGAATGAAGATATACTGAATCGAATTGGTGAGAGGAGATCGATTTGGCTAAATTTGACGAGAAGAATAGATAGAATGATAGGACACATCTTGAGACACCCAAGACTTGTTCAGTTTGTTTTTGAAGGAAGTGTAGATGGTAGGAACGGTAGGGGTAGACCAAAGTATGAATATGACAAGCAGATTAGAGCAGAAGTAGGATGAAATAGTTACGCAGAAATAAAAGGCTAGCACAAGATAGGGTGGCATGGAGAGCTGCATCAAACCAGTCTGTGTACTGATGACTCATACACAACGTTATTGCAAATAAGCCAGTAACGTTCTAAAATTTTAATTATTAAACTACTGTAATTTGAGTGGATGTAGAGGCATCGTGGTGTACGGGGAGCCATGGCATTCCTCTGTTCATCATCCCAAAATGATAATGAATTTTATTTTAGGAAATTCCAGTACCTAAACCTGTCTTCGACAATAGAAATTACTATGTAAGGAAGAATTACATATATTACATTTCTTTTTATTGTATGTTATGATTAAGAGTTACACTTTCCAGGTTCTTTACGGCATTTAAATGGAATCAGCCAACGGCTGTAGCCGTGTTGAAACACCGGATTCCGTGAGGTCTCCGCAGTTAAGCAACATTGGGCATGGTCAAAATTTGGATGGGTTGCCACGTTCTGTTAGTAAGGGAATGGAGGAGCGAAAATGAACTGACCACCCTACCGTACGTGAACTCCAGCTCAGGCACACCTATGCGGAGGTTCGGACCTGCCTTCGGGTATAATACACTCTTACACTTAAATGGAATCAGAAAATATATAAGAGTACTTAATTACAAGGCATATTTTGTGTAGTTGTAGATTGGAGTTGTACTTCGACGTCTATGGGTCTGCGTACTCTTGAGAAGGTTACATACAGCTGTACAAAACACTGGAGTGGATAGATTTATCCAAACTTTATAGTGTATGCTGGTGACTTGTTCATTGTGACTGAACAAGCTGCTAAATTTATAGGAAATTGCCTTCATTAAGAAAGCAATGGTTTATCGTGTTTAACATGATTAACGGGATTAACAATTTCTTTCTGACGCTGAGCTCGTCAGTATTTCTGCATGAAAGATATTTGTGTCTAGCTTCAGTACAGTCAATTTCGTTCCGTTGCACAAGCCGCTTTATTGACTTCTTTAAAAACATTGCACTATACGAAGTTTATGCTAATGTACTTTTTTCGGTCACCTATCAAACTATTTAGTACCTGTCGGTCGATGACGTTAATATGTTCGTTTCTAGGGCAAAGACTTGCTACTTTGAAAAAAATACATGTACTCGCACTTGGATGAAAATAAGAACCAAATGAATCTCGTACAATATTCTTTATATCATGTTTTGTTTAATCTCAATAATGCCATTTCTCCTAGTTCTCTGTCGCCGAGTTTTAGAAGTAATTCTTCTTCTTCTTAATCTGTTTACCCTCCATGGTCGGTTTTTCCCTCGGACTCAGCGAGTGATCCCACCTCTACCGCGTCAAGGGCAGTATCCTGGAGCTTCATACTTTGTGTCGGGGATACAACGGGGGAGAATGATCAGTACCTCGCCCAGGTTTTCTCACTTGCTATGCCGAACAGGGTCCTTGTGGAGGGATGGGAAGATTGGATGGGACAGGCAAGGAAGAGGGAAGGAAGTGGCCGTTCCCTTAAGTTAGGTACCATCCCGTCATTTGCATGCAGGAGAAGTGGGAAACCACGGAAAACTACTTCGAGAATGGCTGAGGTGGGAATCGAACCCACCTCTACTCAGTTGACCTCCCGAGACCACTTTTGCAGATTT
The DNA here is from genome assembly GCF_040414725.1 of Anabrus simplex. Taxonomy (NCBI): domain Eukaryota; kingdom Metazoa; phylum Arthropoda; class Insecta; order Orthoptera; family Tettigoniidae; genus Anabrus; species Anabrus simplex. The sequence goes on along the minus strand of NC_090265.1, from coordinate 1,595,903,252 downwards.
CGTGGCAGAGCCGGGAATGGAACCCGACCTCCGGTGGTGGCAGCTAATCGCGGTAACCACTACACCACAGAGGCGGACTAGAAGTCATTCACCAAAGTTAAATCTTTATTTTGGGCCACAGAGTAGAATATTTTTTTACTCACCGGGACGACAGTTGCCCTATGACGGTGAGAAATTACTCACAGGTACTGTCGGAAGTCTGCACTGAGCAAGATCACAAAGATGATTTGTTGTTCATTATAAGTAGGTGATCCACTGCTGAATGAGCGTAATGCTGAGCCATGCTTGCCTCGTCACATACGATTAACGTAGCCTGTCTCATTTTCTCTGCATCTTCTGGTACAATTGTTATGTCAGACGTAGAGTTCTGCGAATTTACAGTAATTACACTCTCTTTCCTGCGACTTCATTTATGTTCCTCCAGACGTATCGGTTTAGCTTCTGTAGTTTGTCTCTGTAAATGCATTTTTTATATTTGACAATTTAGCTTTCGTTTTTAGTCGTTTGTGTCATTCACGAGGAGTCTTGGTACTTTGTCGATTAATTTACAATTTGTTGGTTTAAGACAAGACATTCATATATCCTTGGATGATCGAAGACTCTTGCCAAGTGAGTTTTCATACCTTCATGGGAATAATGTTCTCCAGACGAATTTCTGCTGGAGATGACAGACTTGGCAAAAGCGGTGGCGTAACAACCACAATCGATCCTGATAGTCTAGTGACCTACACGGTCATAAACATTGGGACAGTAGTCGGAAGAGCCTTCTGTCGTTGCAAAAAAAAAATAGTGTTAAACTATCGTAAATATGTTGAAGCCGTCATGATATACACATATACATTGCTTGCCATAATCAATGTTTCTGACATTTTCTTCTAATTATCTCTATGCGTGGAAGTAAAGCCGGTTAAACTGATCCCGGAGCCCCAAGCTCCAATTAAAAGGAATAGCATATTCGGGCTTAAAAATTATTTCTCTGCAGATATCTTGAAACAAATAATGAACATGGTCTCACCATAAATAATCACCAGATTCGAATTGCTTAATTAAATCTGTCATTATAATACGAGCAAATCGAGACTATGTCTACAACAGAGACGCATAAATGCACATAATACAAATATAGTGAGTTATTTTCATTTGCTAATATCGCTGTCTTTAATGCGAATATAGTACATCAAACTTGTATGATTCCATCAAGATATAGCAGATATCCTGGATAATAATAATAATAATAATAATAATAATAATAATAATAATAATAATAATAATAATAATAATAATAATAATAATAATAATAATAATAATAATAATAATGTTATTTGTTTTACGTCCCACTAACTACTGTTTAAGGTCTTCGGAGAAGCCGAGGTGCCGGAATTTAGTCCCGCAGGAGTTCTTCTACGTGCCAGTAAATCTACCGACACGGGGCTGTCGTATTTGAGCACCTTCAAATACCACCGGACTGAGCCAGGGTCGAACCTGCCAAGTTGGAGTTAGAAGGCCAGCTCCTTAACCGTCTGAGCCACTCAGCCCGGCATATCCTGGATTCAGGAGGACAATTGGACTGTATCATGATTGACCTTTCTAAGGCATTAGATAGTGAGAACATGGAACACTACTGCGAAAAATGTGTCCAATTGACCTTGACAAAAGAGTGATTGAATATGTGGCTCTGTTTCCAGAAAATATAACTCAAAGAATTAGAGTAGGTAAAGCTTTATCTGTCCCTGTAATAATTATGACGGGGAATTCCTCAAGGCAGTATTATTGGACCTTTATATTTTCTTATGTATATTATCAGTGGTATGTGTAAAGAAGTGGAATCAGAGATAAGGCTTTTCGCAGATGATGTTATTCTCTGCAGAGTAATAAATGTTACAAGATTGAGAAACTGCAAAATGACCTCGATAATGTTGTGAGATGGACAGTAGGCAATGGTATGGTGATAAACGGGGATGAAAGTCAGGCTGTGAGTTTCACAAATAGGTAAAGTTTTCTCAGTTTTAATTTCTGCATTGATAGGATGAAAGTTCCCTTTGGGGATCATTGTAAATACCTAGGTATTAATATAAGGAAAGATATGCATAGGGGTAATTACATAAATGTGATTGTAAATAAAGGGTACAGATCTCTGCACACGGTTATGACGGTATTAGGGGTTGTAGTAAGGATGTAAAGGAGAGAGCATATTTGTCTCTGGTGAGACCCCAACTAAAGTATGGTTCCAGTGTATGGGACCCTTACCAGGATTACTTGATTCAGGAACTGGAAAAAATCCCAATAAAAACAGCTCGATTTCTTCTGGGAGATTTCCGACAAAAGAGTAGCGTTACAAAAACGTTGCAAAGTTTGGGCTGGGAAGACTTGGAAGAAAGGAGACGAACTGCTCGATTAAGTGATATGTTCCGAGCTGTCAGTGGAGAGATGGCGTGGGAGGATATCAGTAGATGAATAAGTTTGAGTGGTGTCTTTTAAAGTAGGAAAGATCACAATATGAAGATAAAGTTGGAATTCAAGAGGACAAATTAAGGCAAATATTCGTTTATAGGAATGGGGTTAGGGATTGGAATAACTTACCAAGGGAGATGTTCAATAAATTTCCAATTTCTTTGCAATCATTTCAGAAAAGTCTAGGAAAGCAACAGATAGAGAATCTGCCACCTGGGCGACTGCCCTAAATGCAGATCAGTAGTGACTGATTGATCACAGAAGTAGGCAGCATGACTTGGTTCACTGTGATACAAGTAGATGATATTAATATTGTTACTTGCTCTAAAATAATAACCTGACTGCACTAAATTGGACTCATTAACGATTGCCTTTTGCCAGTCCAGTACGTGAAAACTTCAAAGCAGATAATAGGACTTGGTTCCGTCTGATGCCAATGGATGACGTTAATATTTCTACCTGGAACAAAATGACAATCTCACCTCGCTGAATGAGGGGCATCGAGAAAGAAACAAGTATAGAAATTTCCATCTCACCCGAATCATATTTCTGCCATAGGGACGCCTACAACACAGCATCCGCGATGAACATTTGTTAGAATGTCATTCATGAAACTCAGCGGAAAACGTTATATCTCATGCTTATCGATTGATTTTATTCGTCTTCATACACCAGAATGGAAAATGATTCGAAAATATAAACCATGAAAAGCCTTGTTCAGGGCTGCCAACGGTAGGGGTTCGAACCTGAAAAGTAGTATCTTCCACTAAAGTGTTCAAGATGGTGTTATTGTTCTTCGGCCCTGTCCGGCACGAGTTTCAGTCTCTCAAACTTTCCCGTTTTCTCAATATATCTGTGAAAGGCAACGTAAGTCAGGATGTACGTAGTTCGAACTCAAGCCCATAGACAGAGCTGCGTCCGTCATCATGGAGAATATAAGGCAATCACCTCGCTGACAGGAACGTACTTTTCCTTTTAAAAAGTATTTCGGTCGTAGATGTGAGAGGTTAATTGTAATTTTCTTGTGTAAGAAGCGATAACAATTTATAACTGGTACCAATTTCATCTGTTGAAATATTCTCTTTTTCTCACTATCACTGTGAATGGGAGACATGATACAGATTTTACATAATAGCAATAGCAATAATAATAATAATAATAATAATAATAATAATAATAATAATAATAGCCACACGCTCGGTTGGTAGGAATTGACCCTGGTCTTAATTAAGGTACTGCCCCGGAATTTACGTGATATGAAAATGGGAAGTATTGAAACCTATCATTAGGGCTGCCGACGGCGGAGGTGGAGCTCACCATATCCTGAATAAGAGCTAACAAGCTGCATGGCTCAAATGGCTTAGCCTTTTCGCTAGGTCTATATACAGTCTATGGTAAGTAAGTAGACTTTTAACAGATATCTTGAACTAACTAACCAACCGTTTTCTGGCAGGAAACATACATGTTTGAATTGAATTGCATCAGGTTGCAGGTTCGAACTCCTGAAAAGTCTGTTGCAATTTAAGACTGGTTAATTAAAATAGATTTACTGATTCATAAAAATAAGACATGTACGTACACTAGAACCTGCTGACAAAAACAGTAAACGAAATATGTCAGCCACGTGTATCATAACTCAATTATCATAAAACACACCATTAGTAACAAGTAAAATAAATAGGTATAGCCTCTTATATTTAATGCTTACAATTGATTAGGTTCATTAAATTTCTGTTTACGGATTTGATGAGAAAGGTGTCGTTATGTCAGTTTATGACTTGTTATTTTTCTTCGTTCGATCGTGACGACTTCACACCGTGGATGTCTTACGGCATATAACCCAGAGTATTCCATGTAAATATCAAGTGACTGTCCTCTATTCCTCGCTCTTCTACCGCCATGGCTATTCTCAAGTTCTCGGTCTGGGTGCTTGGCGTCTTACTCGTGGTAAGTGTATACGAAGTTACTTCAATTATGCCTTAAGTTCAGGCGGATGCAGAGTGGCCACGGCTGGTTCTTGGTGCGACAGCTCTGCACTCCGACCGACCAACAGAGCAAAGGAGGCTGTATTCGGGAGACGGAGAGGGGCTGGTTCCCACCGTGGCTGTCCTGAGAATGGTTTCTCGTGGTTTGCTATTCTCCTGCACTAAGGCGAACGCCGGGACAGTTCCTAGTATAGGCCACCGCTGGTAGCCCTCTCACCTTGTCCGTACATCCATTTCCCCGATACAAATCTCCTGGCCTGATAGACGGTCTCACCGTCATGGAGCCCGCCTCCCCCTTCAGGGGTGGAATGAAAACATTTAGTAGTAGTAATTCAGGTCGTGTTTAATTACTATTAACATTTCAATATGGCTTTCGAATATTCGTGGTCTAAGAGAAATCGTAATTAATAGAATAGAACATTTATCTCAGTTTCGGATCATCAGAAACTGAACATACACTATTGGTTTATTTCAATTCATATTATATATATTTAAATCATTCTACTTACAGATAATTTTAACAGTGATGCTTCCACGGCCAGGAAGTTCTCTGCGAAACGTAAAGAATTTCACCTTATTTTCTTGACACGGTGTAAGTCCAAAAATCTTTATTAGGTCTACAGTTAGTGTGTCCATTATAACATTAAATATGATTAGACCGAATATGTGAGTTGTATCCATTTTACACATTATCAACTTTCTTTGTCCTAGATATTAAACAGTGTTATATATTCTAGGAATAACATTGTTAACATTAGAAGTTATTTTATGTTCGCTCATTTTCCTTGCCCGCATTTCCATATATAAGATAAGAGTTATGTCTGTACATTGCTCAGGATTTAAAAAAGAATTGTACTTCTGTACCGGCCGTATCCACAGTAACAAGGAAATGCAGTTTTTACTTTTTCGCCATGTCTGTCTGTCTGTCCGTCTGTCTGTACGTGCATCACTAGAAAATGGCTGAAGGGAATTTAATGAATGTTGGTAGTCGGGGAAAGAGAAATGAGGCACTACAAACTAGGATATAAATAATTTTATTCCCGCTGAGTCAAATGGTAGTTTAGAGGAAGGCCTGTAAATTATTCTCAAATACCAAACTAAAGTTATGTAAAATTAAGTTTCCATCATTTATACCTTTTGCATTATTACCGTACCGTCGATGATAACAGAGATATTCATGAATCTGATTTTTGTTGCTATGTCCACTTCAGTGCCGACCCACGAGAAAACGGGTGAACAGAATATAATGAAAAACGGTACGTGAAGTCCGGAAATAAAACACTACAGTTTAGGCTATAAAATGCTTTATTCACGCTGGGTGAAATGGTAATTTAGGGGAAAGTACCAAAAATGGAATTTTTAACCACCCATGTCATTATGCAATGTAATAAAATTTTATTCACAACGTGTGTACGACTCCATCCAGAATTATGTATGGAATGTAGAATTACATAGCAAAGCACGGGTGCACCAGCTATTTTTTTATAATCTACACTAGTAGAAGAAAGAGAGAAAGTCTGTGAGTTTGTTTGTGTATAGTGGCTAATGTCAGAAACCGCTCAAGTGATTGTAGTTATTCTTAGTTATTTCTTCACCATCATTATACATAATTATTCTGACTGATCATGAGAGCAGGTATATTTTGTTTTTAAATATAGCAAGTCCGAAATACTGCGGCTCCGGAAGAAATCAGAGTAAATACTCTGCCTAAAGTGTTAGCCCTGTTAAACAAGTATGACCACAAAGTGTACATAGAGTGTCATTTTCTACCAAACATTTACAGATGAGGACATGGGAGGGACTAACCCGTTGGGTTTTCGTGACGTCACACGACATTGGATGCATTGAAGTACATATTAGATTTAAATAGTCATTCACAAGTGGCCAATAATATCTACAGAGAGACAGAAAAATGGCATGTGAATAAGTTAATTTGACAAAGATTAGAATAAAAAACCGAGTAAAGTAACAAACGATTTTAGACAGTTTTTCCAGAACTGCATTTAGGCCGGAATTAATTTTTGAAATTTATTTCTTTAGTTTTGTAGAGCTATCGAAGACTCAAAATGTGAAAACTTACCGGGCTCTTTAGCCCCTCAATTTTCGGCACAATGAGGAAAGTGCTTAATTTTATGTACCTATTTCGTACTTTTTCTACTAAGAAATATTTACAACAGTAAAAACATATTAACTGCTTTTATATTAACGTCTGGTATTGCGTTTTGTGAACTAACTTATCTAGTTTGTCACCTAACGACGCAGGTGACTAATTAAGTAGTTCGAGCATATACTTCAAAAAATTTGATAATTTTCGTTCTCCATATAACTTTTACCCTAATTGTCCCAAGTCTATAGCAATGGTACCGTTTATGTCAAACGTAAGTTGCTCTATTCTGTGATATACTAATAATCGGTCAGAATTTACATGCAGAAGTCTATATGAAATAAATTAAGAAATATTCACTCCTTACAAGGGAATGGCGCGTGCCGGAGAACTGCCGATCTCAAGTATTTTTTTTTCAGACACTTTAAATGAGCCAATAATAACGCAATGGCCAAAATATTTATTTCGGAAATTAACTCCAGCGACATATAGAAAGCATTAAAATTCGTATGTTTGAATTAGCACTCTCAGTCACGCAGGACGCTTCTCCATACCCTACCCACAACTCGCACTGTCCAACAGCTGAGTTGAGCCCATACACTTATAGTCGTTGTATGGGACTAGTAGTTGTTTGTATAATGGTAATCAACATAGGCAAAATTATTTTTGCGTTGGAAGGAAAATATGGAACATGTGATACTAAGCCTGACATCGCTTCGTTAGGTGTGGTTGGTGTAGAACCGCTTTGCGCTTTCAACAATTCTAGCACGAGTATCATTTTTGCAGAAGGTTGTATAAGGAGTAACTTGTGTGCAACGTCCCTTATTATAGTGATCAGCCTTATTTTCACTATAACCTTCTTCTTCTATTGCCTTTATTGACACACAATCAATGCAGGAATGAAATTATTCCTCTCAATACCACTGCACCATTTTCACGACATGATACGTAATTACTTATAAAGTAGAAAAATCAGTGGCGCGGCCGCTCGAGGAGACAACCCAGCACGCGCGGCAGTCCTCTGTGGTTAAGCGCACCAATGCAAACATTCTAACTTTAACGCATTATCTAGGTCGCATAATTTAATTTCAATTTTGTCCCTAAGGATCGTAAGGCAATCTTTGCGTAACCAATATCTCCACGCTTTGCCCCCACACGGGGCATCGGAACTGATATTTACATAGTCAAATCGTCGATTTCTTCTGTTAGCTGCAAAGTTAGTATTTATTTTGGCTATATATTCACTGTTTATTTGGTATTTGTTTTGGTTATTTTATAGGATAGTCTGTTTGTCAACATACAAATTGACATCAGAATTGCTCCAAACAGAGGAGCACAATTCGCTAGCTGCATCGCCATTTCGAAACATACTGAACTATTCGAACTCAGAGGTTCGCTTTGCAGCTCCTCCCGCAGCCTGATGAAGTTAGCGAGATAAGACTATCTTTGAATCATGTAGTTCAAGAACAGACCTATATAATGGTACATTTACGTTAATTCTCCAGTACCGGATCGCGGAACAGAATGTCGCTACAGTCTCCGAACATGAGTGGCTGAGTTGAAAGATTTCCTCACGTTATACGGATTTTCTTCCAAACTCTAGCTGCCTTCCAGAAAAAGCTGCTTTGTTTTTGTTTTAGCACTCGCTTTATTCTAGAAAATACACAACAACCGGTAAACTGACGTTTTATGGGCGAATAGAGTAGACATCCATGATTTACAATTTCTCCCTATAAAACATTCCTATGTATTTTCCACATGATTCCAACGATTTTTCAGAAAATTATGCTTTAATATTGTAAAGCCGTTTCCAGTCTGCGGCCCAGTGCCCATCTTACGTATTCACACAAATATGAATTCGTAGGGACATACGCTAGGTCGTAAAACGAACTACAATTATAATGAAATATAAGAGGTTGTTTCGAATTCATATGTCAATAATATGTTTATTTGCACATACACTTATAATATATCATAAAATATCGAAAATATCACTTTCGTCAAGCATACGTTTGCCGCGAAAAGCCATGTCTTAGCGCTCACCGAGTGACAACATCTACTGATGCACACTGTTCAAAAATATCATAAATTCTCTGACTTAGACATATAATACTGCCATCTGCTTAAATACCCTCGTAACTAATACATCAAGAAACACGATGTAACCACCAAAATGCGTGCATAGCTCGTTCTCGATTTTTAGTGAATTGTCAAACCTTACTACGGCCTATGCCCGCAGCGCGGCCTGAGCGTAATTTCGGCCGCTGCGTGCTATGCTCCCAGTTAGACTGGAAAGAGTTAAGTTGGTATCATCTTGTCTGAATATGTTTAAAAATTCAAGTTATCTCTCACCAACTGTTTAGGAATTCAAGAGTAAGTTGGAGCTAATTAAAAGCAGTCAATGCCCTTGTGTCTTCCACTAGTAAAATAATCCCTAACGATGTCCTGATTTTCCAGAATGAAATTGTCAAAAAAAACTATGGAACAATCTTAGCATTCGTCTAAACGTGTAACGTCCTCATTATTGTCCATAAATGTAGCTATCGAATGACCGCTTTTATCTTAAATTTTCTTGCATCTGCTGATGAGGTCTCAATACTTTGGTTGGTCTAAGCTCTTTGAATAAACGTACAAGTGCTTATTTTTTCCAGTTCAGTCATCCTGGAGCTAGGAGGTGGCACAAGGAATAGAATTCGGCAAAAGTTCTCAATGTCTATGTTTTATTTTTTCTCAGGAAGTCTTATTCCTGGTTCCCAGTCAGTCTTCATTTAGTTGTCTATAAATGAGTAGATTATTTAAGCTGAGTGGAGATACATCTATCCTAGAAAAGAGACTGACAATACCTATAAGGAACAACATTACTTAAGTTATACTTCCAGGATTTTATTCTCGATTTTTGACACAAAATGTTACTTTGAAAAACAACAAAATCCATTATCAACAAGATGGTGAACTTGTAAAAATTATAACTATTCCTCCAAGACAATATAAAGTAGAAGATTTCGAAAAATTAATTCTGAGTCAAGCACCTTTCAACGCTACAAACATAAATATTAAATAAGCATCTAAACAGAGTTGAAATTAAAAGCGACTTTAAATTGTACTTTCGCAAGGAATAAAACATTGGGTCAGTGCTGGGGTTCAATAACATAACCGTAGAGCCAAAAACAAAACCTCTTGCGCGTGACATTCCGAAAAAAATTCTCTTCGAAATGACCAACTTCATTTTAATTTAGCTGATGGAATGTTTGAAAAAAGATCGACACTACTACAACCGAGAAACAAACGTCATTGCTTCTTTCATGCTAGATCCTACGAACCACAATGCCCACTGTTTGTATCTCTTCATAACAAAATTCAAAATATACGTCTCGAAATCACAAATGAGGAAAATAACTTCATCGTCTTTAATGGTGCTACGACGACTGTAGTTTCGGCAATTTTCTTTACTATAAATGAAACATATCTGGTGCTTGGAGTGCAAGAAAGAAACGGGCATAGCTGATCCTCGCGGAGTAACAACAGAAAATGGAATATTCGGCCAGATGCAAACATCTATACAGCTCTGAATACTATTCTGTCCATACATTTATTTTCTACAATGTTCCAATTTTTACAGAAATAGGTGAGTGTAATTTTAGGCCTAAACGTCACGGAATAAATTGCAAGAAGTTTCCCCGGTTTGCCTCCAGTTATGGATTCACAGTTTCTGTACATCAATGGCATGCTGTATTTCTTTAAAGACAGGACCGTGTACGAGTACAAAGAGGTTGCAAATTAATTAGTGAAAGCAGGAAAATTTGATCTCAATGAGCTCAATTAGAAAGCAGTGCCGTCTGATTTTTAGATATATAAATTGCATTGTTTAAAGTCTTGGGTAAATTTGAAAATTTCAACATCGACTACAAATTAGATAAACTTCAAAATTGTTCTATGACAAAGAGAGTAAACTAATACTCACAACATACATTATGCGCACCATCAACTATACTGATGCTGATTTTTCTATGTTCAAAGAGGCTATAGCTGAATACAGAGATTATAATTGGTGGGCAAGTGCTAGTAGAAAAGATGAGCACGTTATCAAAATATATTTCGCTGTTGAACAAGAATACACAATAATTGAGTTATTTTTCTAAAATTAATAATGTTATCCTATGTAAATGCACATCAACTATTTGAAGAACCATAATAGCTTTAAAGATAAAATATATCTCCTTGATTTTAATTGAGATCGATTCCGTGATCAAAATAATGTGAAATAATTTATAAATAAACTGATAAATCTGTAGATTTATCTATTTATCTACAGTCTTAATGGAGATGAAGTAATTAGATTTTTACTAAATGAAGCTAGAGAAAAGCTAATGTTATATTGTTAATTTAATATTTGATTGTAATTTTAATCTCCTTATGTATTATCGGTACTTCACCGTTTTTTCACTGCTCTTGCTCTTTAAAGCAGCTCCACACTTTTGTCCTGTTTACGTGATCAATATCCACTCTATCCAACAATTGCTTTCAATCAATTAATGCTTCAGTTAATACTGATCTGCATTTAGGTGGCAGGTTCCCTATCTGTTGTTTTCCTAATCTTTTCTTAAATTATTTCAATGACATTGGAAATTTCTTGAACATTTCCCTTGGTAGGTTATTCCAATCCCTAACTACCCTTATTATCAATGAATATTTGCCCCAATTTGTCCCCTTGAATTCCAACATTATCTTCATATTGTGATCTTTCCTACTTTTAAAGACGCCACTCAAACTTATTCGTCTACTAATGTCATTCCACGCCATTTCTCTGCTGACAGCTCGGAACATACCACTCAGTCGAACAGCTCGTCTCCTTTCTCCCAGTTCTTCCCAGCCCAAACTTTGCAACTTTTTGTAACGCTACACTTTTGTCGGAAATCACCCAGAAAAAATCGAGCTGCTTTTTTTTTTGGATTTTTTTCTTGTAAAAAGTAATCCTGGTAAAGGTCCCATACACTGGAAGCATACTCTAGTTGGGGTCTTACCAGAGACTTATGAGCCCTCTCTTTGGTTGTCAGATTCAAATTATTTGTTTCGATGCGGTCATCTAGGGCTCTACGTATTTTCTCCTGTAATTTCTCACTCAAATCATCTTCATATACAAAAATTATTTCGTTAGATGTAGTTGGGTCCATCAAATATATTTCTGCTAAATGATTTCTTGTTAGATCGTTGATGTAGTCAGAAGCTCCTTTATATTTTTAATAATCAATTGAACAATCTCAAGTAATGGTATTATACCCGTTAGTGCTTCCGTAAATGGGTAAATTGCAGAAGAAGTGGTGGGCTAAATAACTTACCTCCTTACCTGTCCGAAAGAATAAAAGTGCACCGAACTAGCAGCCGAATACACCTCCCGCTCGGTATCCAGGCTATCTCCACTTGTAGACCTTATAGTTTCTTTTAGCGCTCAACCCACCTAGGGTATACTCTCGCGCTTTTGGGTTTAAATTCTGTTCTTCGTTCTGGCTGACGTGTCGCTGGAGTTCTAAAATTTGCGCTCCCATTATACTGCTCTCCTTCTTCTTGCTGGATTGCATTCTTCCAGACATCTGAATTGTCACGTTCTTGTTACAATTTATTCAAGTGTTTTCATATTCTCTCTCTCCCTCAGATTCGCGTGGTCCGTAGTTGTTCCTCGGTTGTTGGTAGTCCCGTCTTCGATTCTCTTTCCAATTCGAATAAGGTTTCCTCGGCTCATTTCTTCCTGCATATCTTAGTGGATAAGGTCCACCTCGTGGTCCTGAGTTATATCCTGACGCATATCCCTCTCTTCTCTCCTTGTTGTTTACATATCCACGCTGGTTGTTCCCGTAGCATGGTCCTCCCTTCGATCTCTTTGCTGACGATACCGTACCTCTTCTCCATTCCTGACTGAAGTTTGAGTTCCTGAGTTTTGATATCCTGTCTTCCTTTCCTCCTAGGTGAGCGTTGCTCTGACATCAACTCAATCATGTGTACTGCTTCGGAATGACGGATGCCAGGCTCATTCTGGGCAGTGGTTTTGTCTAACTGCCTTAATGTTCCTTGTACCTTGACTGCGGTGTTAACATTGGCAGCGATCAAAGTCCTCTGCACTTCGACGGGCAATCGTATCATTTCCTGACCAGTAACCCATATAGAATGCCGTGGTGTAGTAATATGAAAAGAAAGGTAATTATGGTCCAGGGCAAAGTGCCGTAATATGTGAAAAGAAAGGTAATTGTGGTCCAGGGCTAAGTACCCTAACATGTGAAAAGAAAGGTAATTGTGGTCCGGGGCTCAGTACCATAACCAATCCAGACCAATGCTCTTATCCATGCCCTACCCTAACTGGGGGCTTACCCCCCCCCCACCAGACCCCCTTTGCTAACAGGTGGACTAGTTCCTAAGTACAGTGGTTGGCAGCTTTGTGCTTCGTCATAGGCGAGTCGTCTGCGAGAAATAACCATAGGACAGTCATACCGCGCGTAGATATTGCCGATGCAAGCGGTAACCATGGTACTGATGCTGCGTGAGATGGACTGAACTTTTAATCACTGTCGCTTGCATACTAATTACTCATCTCATTTCTAATCGCGTAACTGGATTACCTCGAGGTTCGCGCTGAGCGATGTCTTCGCAAGGAGTGCAGCTGTACTGTAGCCTTGCTATCTTCTACAACGCGCTCTATTTGCATCTGATAGTATATTATTACAAATCGCTATCTAGTGGTCTGCAAGAGAACTAGCTAGTACAAGCAACTATCAGTTACATCACGTACCCAATTAAAGTGACACTTTCACCCATCGCTCTCAGTAGCATCGTGGTTCAGCGTTAAACTGATAATCTAAAGTCCCCAAGATCGAATCTAAATTCCTCCAAACATTCTTGAAATATATTCAACATCAACTCAATATATATTCTCTTAAATCGAACAGCAATCTTTGCCTGCCATAGTAGCTCAAGAGGTTAGGTGTTGGTAAATGTTCAGGATTTGTTCTCCCAGAAGTGTTTGCGCCAGCACTTCTTTGGTTCGAATCTCTGTTCATTCCCTTCAATAATAAATTGAGCGAAAGGGGGCGGAAGTGAAGGAGAAAGATAGGAGAGATTAAATAATGGAAACGTCTCTACAGGCTTTAGCAATAAACTCTATGAGATGACTCAGGAGGGGCGGCCACTTCGGGAAAAGTAAACGAGAAAGGAGAAGGAGGGAGAAAAGAGAAGGAAGGAGAAAAGAGAATGAAGGAGAAGATGTGGAGGAGTTAAAACCCCTGCATGGGATCCAGGGTTAAATCATCGATATGACCAACGAAACAGAGCGCTGGACTATGGGTCTTGCGTCAGGCTTCTCCGTGTATCGGCGTTTTGCAAAATCTAACAGCACTTATAAAATGAAGTTAGAAATGACCTCTGGCGCAGTATAAATTTACCCGAAAGCCTAAGTGTGAATGTGTGAGTGACGAACGTTCGGCGTAGACGTTAAATCTCGTAAGTTCAACGTATGACTACTTAGCGGACACATGGTGTGGATGAAAATTTCGTAAGTCCGAAACGTTCTTCTTCCGCTCTCTCAGCTCAGAAGTTTTTATACTTTACAGGCTTGCCATTTATTAAATACTAGCTGATTTACCCGTGCTTCTCTACGGGATTCTCAGAAAGACTGACTTTGTGGTTTCCTAACTGAAGTCAACATCAGAGAGAGAGTCATTTCCGTACAGGCAATGAAGGCCCTTGGAGGGGTGGAAGGTAAAGGCTTCCACTATCCGTAACCTCGGCACTTGGTGGGGTAGAGTGGTTAGCTCTACGCCCGGCCTTCTTTGCCCCCACTCCCCAGAAATTAACCTGGTACTCATTTTTGATGTAGGCTGAGTGAACTTCAAGACCATGTGCACCTTCGGAAGTGGAAACGTAGTTTCTTAAATTTTACGACTTCCTGACGGGGATTCGAACCCACGTCCTTCTGGGCGAACCGAGTACGCCTTTACCGCCTCAGCCAGGCAACATACGTCATTAAGAAAACGCCAGTAGGAATGTAGCGACTATATGCAATGTTATCATATAAAATACTCGATCGAATAAAAAACTGAACATTTTCTCAATTTTAACGAACAGTACTACGGTGCCGATCTAACAGTCCAAAGTTCCACAGATGGAATGACCAGGCCGCAGATAGCAGTGAATACTCCTCTGCCATTATTCCGTGAAATATGCACACTGATCATTCCAATCAAGCCTCAGATTAGGGACTGAATAGCTGGAATACTATGATGAACCAATGTGTTACGTACCAGTAGTATCAGAAAATTTATGAACCAGAGATTTATTTAATCTATATATATATACAGTATATATAAAATAACTTGTCCTGACTGACTGACTGACTGACTGACTCATCATCGCCGAGCCAAAACTACTGGACATAAAGAAATGAAATTTTGGGGATATATTCATATTAAGATGTAGTTGCTCGCTAAGAGAGGATTTTTGGATATTCCGTCGCTAAGGGGGTGAAAAGGGGGGTGGAATTTTAACATGAGTGTATCTATATCTCAAAACTTTAAAAGTTTACAGATGTAAAAATTGGTATATAGAATCTTCTTTAAAAATAAGGAAACACGTACTTTTTTGTTTTCAGAAAATCCAATAGGAGGGGCGAAAAAGGGTGAAAATGGAGGAAAATGGGTTTAAAGCCTTTAATCAGGATACCGGTACATATATCTCAGAAACTGAAGATATAACAGACCTGAAAATTGGCACTTTTGATCACTTTTAAAAATAAAGAAACACGTATTTTTTGTTTTCGGAAAATCCTAATAGGAGGGGTGTAAAAGGGGTGAAAAAGGGGTTGAATGCCTTTAATGAGGCTACTTATATCTCAGAAACTGAAGATATTACAGACCTGAAGATTGGTGTTTGGGATCTCCTTTAAAAATTAAGAAACACGTATTTTTTTGTTTCTGGAAAACCCAATTAAGGGGGGGGGGTGAAAAGGGGGTAATATTTTAAAATGAGTGTATCTATATCTCAAAACTCTTAAAGGTTATAGATGTAAAAATTGGTATTTAGAACCTCCTTTAAAAATAAAGAAACATGTATTATTTTGTTTTCGGAAAATCCCAATAGGAAGGGTGTAAAAGGGTGAAAATGCGTTGAATGCCTTTAATGAGGATACATATATCTCAGAAACGAAAGATATTACAGAACTGAACATTTGTATATGGGATCTCCTTTAAAAATAAAGAAAAACGTATTTTTTAGTTTTTGGAAAATGCAGTTAATGGCGGTTAAACAGGAGTGACAAATTGGGGTGAATTTTTGAAAGAATATATCTACAGAATATCTTGGAAACGTAAAACGTTACAGACGTAAAAAGTGGGTGTTTCGAATCTCCTGTAAATGTAAAGAAACATAGGTGATTTGTTTTTGGAAACTCCACTTAAGGGGAACTAAAAAGGGGTGAAATTTTAAAATGAGAATTTTTACTGTATATCTAAAAAAACTTAACATGTTACAGAAGTGAAAAATGGTATTTTTGATCTCTATTAAACACAAAGAAACGTGTACTTTTAGTTTTCACAAATACCACTTGGGTGGTGTTGGTGGTGGTGGGGGGGGGGGTAAAAGTGACTGAAAATGGTGTTGAATTCTTTTAATTAGGCTACGGATATCTCAAAAATGAAGATGTTATAGACGTGAAATTTGATATTTGCAATCTGCTTTAAAAGTAAAGAAACACGTATTCTCGGAAAATCCAATAAAGGGAGGGGGGGGGGAGAATTGAAAAATTAATTGACTTAATTGTATGAGAATACATACATCTAATAAAAACTAAAGTTGTTACAGACGTGAAAATTCGTATTTGGATCTCCTTTAAAAACAAAGAAAAACGCGTTTTGGTGGGGAAACCATCTTGGAGGGGGGGAGTGTAAAGGAGTTGAATTCCTTTCATGAGGACACATAAATCAAAAACTGAAGAAGTTAGAGTCGTGATCATTGGTATTTAGAAGATCCTTTACTATTAAAGAAACACGTATTTTTTGCGGGAAAATTCACTTAGGGGGGGGGGGGGAGTATTGTGAAATGAAGTGAAAACGGTCAATTATTTTTATGGGGTTACTTATATCTCAAAACTGAAGGTAATAGACGTGAACATTGGTGTTTGGAATCTCCCTTAAACATAAAGAAACAAGCATTCTTTTAGTTTTTTGGGAAGGGGGGGGGGGGTGGCGGCAAATAAACTTTACGGCGGTGGGGTGTAGAAGGAGGTGAGACCAATTGATTTTACTGTTATTAATGTACTTATAAGGATCCTCCGTTGCTCAGGCGGCAGCGCGCCGGCCTCTCACAGCCGGGTTCCGGGGTTCAAATCCCGGTCACTCCATGTGACATTCGTGCTGGACAAAACGGAGGCGGGACAGGTTTTTCTCCGGATACTCCGGTTTTCCCTGTCATCAGCCATTCCAGCAACACATAATAGTAATAATAATAATAATAATAATAATAATAATAATAATAATAATAATAATCCGGACCGTCGTCAAATGTGCGGACCGCGCTGGAAACGGCTCCTGGACGGGTAATGACTAAGAATGCAGTCCGGCCGCGGGTTCAGTGCCACCAATATGACACGACGCCGGATCTCCTGAAGGATTTTATCCATATTAAAAATGATTATAGGAAAAGATGGCAAAGATTTACGGACCCAACTGACCGGGAGGAATACCTGAGCCTAGCCCGGGAAGTACGAAATCGATTGCTGGAAAGGAAGATTGAAAAATGGGAGGAAACGTGCCGTAAAATAATGGAAAACCAGTCAGATCGGGAATTTTGGTGGATTCTCGCAGAAAACGAGTCAGATCGCGAATTTCGGCGGATTATGTATCTAAAACAATAAGCATTCAATTATTAATTTCAGTATAATACCGTATCTTGCTAGTAATAAATAAATATGAACCAGAGGAATGGCATCGTAAAGAAGAAAGTTATCTAACTCCCCAGCTACTTCCCGCAAATATTCAGGTAGGCTGTTACACTCAGTACGACCGGGCGATTTGGCCGTGTGGTTAGGGTCGCACAGCTGTGAGCTTGCATCCGGAAGATAGTGAATTCGAACCCCACTGTGGGCAGCCCTGAAGATGGTATTCCGTGGTTTCAGATTTTCACACCAGAAAAATGTTGGGGCTGATCCTTAATTAAGACCAAGGTCGCTTCCTATCCTATCGTCGCCATAAGACCAATCTGTTTCGGTGCGACGTAAAGCAAATTTAAAAAATACTCGGTACGCAGCAGTAATCCTATCTATCGGAGATAATTGTCAACAGAAGACACGAAGCACATCACAACAAACAATGGTCGATGAAATGTTATTGTTGATCAATTTTATGAGCTTTCTTTATTGCAGCCCTTCACATTTAGTTTTCTTTCGAGTCTGCGATATTAGGGCGTTTTATAAAATTATTTTTTAGCGTAGACTGTAGTTCCTCATTCTCCGACTTTACATACCGATTTTTATTAAGTTCGGTTTACCTATTTTCTCGTGACTCGGCGCTGATCAATCAATCAATCAATCAATCAATCAATCAATCAATCAATCAATCAATCAATAGATCAATCAATCAATCAATCAATCAATCAATCAATCAATCAATCAATCAATCAATCAATCAATCAATCAATCAATCAATCAATCAATCAAATAATCAATACTGATCTGCATTTAGGGCAGTCGCCCAGGCGGCAGATTCCCTATCTGTTGTTTTCGTAGCCTTTTTCTAAATGATTTCAAAGAAATCGGAAAATTATTGAACATCTCCCTTGGTAAGTTATTCCAATCCCTAACCCCCCTTCCTATAAATGAATATTTGCCCCAGTTTGTCCTCTTGAATTCCAACTTTATCTTCATATTGTGATCTTTCCTACTCTGTATGGACTTAGTAACAAAAATCCAAATTCATGAATATCTCTGTGATCATAGCCGGAACGGTAACAATGTATAAGAAATAAATGATCGAAAATGTAATTCTATATAACTTTAGTTATGTAGTATTTATCGATACGACCATTAGTAAGATAAATATTTGAGAATAAAATTGTAAGCTTTCCCCTAAACTACCATTTCAATCAGCGTGAATAAAATTATTTATGGGCTAGATTATAGAGAACTATTCCCCGACTTTGTATACCGATTTTCATTATGATAGGACCGCTAATAACATGAATATTTGAGACTTAAATTTTAGGCCTTCCCCTAAACTACCTTTTTTCTCAGCGTCAATACAATTATTTACAGCCTAGATGATAGAGACTGCTCCCTGACTTTGCCTACTGATTTTAATGAAGATACGACCACTAGTAACGTAAATATTTGGAAATAACATTTTAGGCCTTCCCCTAAACTACCATTTCACTCAGCGCGAATAAAAAATTATTTATGGCCTAGATTGTAGCGACTAATTCTCCGCTTTTACACACCGATTTTCATGAAATTCTCGTCAGCCGTTTGCTCGTGATGCGTGTACAGACAGACAGACAGACAGACAGACAGACAGACAGACAGACAGACAGACAGACAGACAGACAGACAGACAGACAGACAGACAGACAGACAGACAGACAGACAGACAGACAGACAGACAGACAGACAGACAGACAGACAGACAGACAGACAGAAATTACGGAAAAGAAAAAGCGCATTTCCTTGTTACTGTGGACATGACCGATACAGAAATACCATGTTTTTCTAATTCTGAGCAATGTGCAGACAAAACTCTTATTTTATATATATAGATTGTTTATTATAGTTTATTATACGGCCCTTATTGTGTATCATACTACGTACCGTTCAAAAGGCACGTTGAGTGTGTTTATATAGTTTCTTACAAGGCATAATTCAAAAAAATTACATCATGAATATTATTGAATTATTGACTGTATCTTTTTTTCCTAATTAATAGTTCCGTGCACGAATTTTCCTTGTGAAGATTAAGATAGCTTGTGTTGTTATCCTGTTCTTACAGGTGTTCATTTTCAGTAAGGACGTATACATACTTTCAAATAAATACTGTCGCAATACTTCGCTTGATTTACGTGGATTTTTCTTTTGAATGAACTGACTTTGAAAAGCATTCATTAATGGCATCATTTTATTTTCAACCACCTCGATCAACGTGGTCACTTCCTCTTCTTTTCGTTGCAGGTCAGCCTTTCGGAGAGCGCACACATTTTCCGTAAGTATTTTACAAAAATACTCAAATCATTGTTCAGGTGCCTACAACCCGTTATATCCTGATTTTAATTTCCGGTAAGAAATAATCATCGCATGGCCTCAGTTCTCATGTACGGGCATTTTAACTTGACGCACCTGGCTCCCTGATCGTCAATTTCGATGTTTCGATTTCCTTCAGGCCTACTCGATGTCAGAGTAAACCGGATCTCTCTCGGGAATCTATGGCTTTTTCAAACCGGTGACAAAGTCGCATGTGATGAAATTCATTTTTCATGTTCCGTGCGGACTACAACGATTACAAAAATAACAATTTAATGTCACGCTATTCAATACACATACTGTTAATAATGTCTTAGATTATTTAATCAACCTCAGTACATGTTTCGGCTCTCTGATTATCATCGGCTATAAAGATTTTCTTTATAGTTGGTTTTAAAACAGAAAGCATATGAACATTATTCGGTTCTAATGAGATGTCTCGAACTATTAAAACATAGGAAATAATGCGGACTACACAATTAAAAGAATATTACATAATGATGTCGTCAATATCAACTTCACCTCACGTTCATTATCCGGGAGCTTACGAGGACATGTTCGGCTCGCCAGGTACAGGTTTGATTTCACTCGCGCCGTGATGAGGATGAAATGATGAGGAAAACGACACATACACCTATCCCCTGTGCCAGCAAAATTAACAAATAATGGTTAAAATTCCCGACCCTGCGACCCTGCCGGGAACCGAACGCGGGACCCTTCTGACCAAAGGCCAGCACGCTGACCATTTCGCCATGGAACCGGACTCATTTTGGGGTAAAACCACAAAAAGTTACATTTAAATTACGGAACTGGTTAACTAGCCGACCCTCCCCTACTCTTTACATGCATGCGTATAGTGATATTCCTCAGTGCATAGAATTCCATGTTTTACATTAATAATTGTACTGAATAGCGGAAACTGAGAATCAGCGCCCTCTCCTCCAGGGCATAAGTCAATATTCTCACGCTCAGTTAACAGAACGGTTTTGATCCCATACTTTACCTTTACTACGACTTCGGTCCACAGTGAGGAGGTACGCGAGCGCTCACTTCTTACTGGAGCACAGCATGGGCAGGCACTTCATTCGTGCAGTATAGTGGAAATGGTGGGCTGAACAATCAACACAGTTTTATCGCAAGGGAATTAATGAGAATGTTCAACAAAGTCTTTTCCTTTGATCATTCACTTTCCTTTAAGATCTTGCTAAACTGTCATTGGTCACTTGCCCGTCTAGGTTTACAAATTGAAAGAACAGTAATAATGAGTAAAACAACTTAATTAACGTACAGCTCATGCACTTGCCTGTTGCATAAATAGGAAAACACGGAACAATATTTTCAGGGCTGGCTTCCAACGGAGGAATTCGATCCCACTACCTCCTGCATGCAAACTAAGAGCTACGCGAGCCTAAACGCATGGCCATCCCACTCGGTGGTACCTTTTTTTTTTAGTACCGGTTTTTGGGGAAGGAGATGTGTATTTATATTGCATAATTATTTGAATAACCTAATGCCCTTACTGAAGCCAACCTCTGTAAATGAGGATAAAATGAATTATGGTAATGAAATTGGATAAGGATTGGGAGAGAATCGGCTGTGGCCTACGAATAGGAACTGTCCCGGCATTCACCTGGAGTTGAAGAGTTTGGTTCTATAGCTGTAGCGTCTTAACACGCGCGACCGCCCCACTCTGGTGACGGGGTGATTATTAATAGGATTTTTAGTTGAAAGGAAAGACACTGCCAGAAAATGAGATCCCAACGAAAAGAAAACATCAGTTTAGAGGAATGCAATTTAGGCCAAGCAACTGTCCAGGTAACATTTCATAAAGTTTCCAGGTCACAGGTTGAAGCATGCGCGAGAAGACACGTGACATGGCGGTATATTAATAACTGCTGTAGTCGCCACGATTTTAAATGCAAGCATGCAAACGTGAATGCATTGTTTGGTAAAGGTGCCGTATGCAATTTTGTGAGATGGAGTTCCACGCCTGTTACACTTGGTTAGTCATATCAGCAACAGTTAATGCTGGTATTGGATGATGCTGGATTTGTCGTTCAATAATGTCCCTATGTGTTCAATGGGCGAAAGATCTTGTGATCCCGCAGGCCAAGGCAACTTATCGACACTGCTGAGCACACTGGGTGACAGCAGCTGTATGAGAAAGACCGTTATCCTGTTGGAAACACTTCTTGAATAAAGGAATAAATTGCAGCAGCACGGGTTCAATCACCAGTCTGGCGTAAAAGTCCGCTGTCAATGTACGTGGTTAACGACGACGGTGCTCCTCCTGTCGAAGAAAATCGCTCACCAGACCATAACTTCCGGCTTAGGTCCACTGTGTCGACGACACAGACAGCTTGGCCGCAAGCGCTTACTAGGTTTCCTGGTTGCCAAACTACAGCTATCACTGACACCAAGGAACAAATAGCTCTCCTGTGAGAACACAACAATGAGCTCAAGCTTGACACCACTGACGACGCAGATGACAGTGTTTCGAAGTTAGTGACATGAACTCTAAAGGACGTCTGGCCTCAAGAAATCGATTTGTTACAAATCACATTATCACTCCGGTGCGATCTCCGTACTGCCCAGTGTGCGGTCGGACCCCGGTCATCTTGAGACAGTGCCTTTTCATGACCATTGCTGCCAACACCTATGCAGTGTGGATACATCCCTGCCAAGTCTTTCTGCAATACCGCGAAAAAAACATCCACCATCTCGTAGTCCCATTACACGGCCGCATTCAAACTCAGTTAGCTGCTGATACTGCCTTCTTCTTCTTCTCTTTAAGGGCGTGATTCACTCACACACTTACCCCACAGTGTCGACACCAGAAGATGACTAACGCTTACAAAGTGTATAACGCGTATTTAAAGCACACTTGCTTCGCAAGTTCATAGTGGTTCATCTTGCAATACTCTTCGTCGACTAGAGCACGAATTTCATAGGGCTCATCCTTCACATGTGAAAACAAGCCTCAGAAATATCGTTTATCTAACATAACTTCTTCTTGGTGTTAGGATTTCATTTTCCGCCAGTGTAGAACTGACTCAATGCGCAGCGAATATGCGTCTCGATGTATCAGAAGTTAATGATATTCGGTAAACGGAGACAGAAGTAAGAAACATGAGATTATAAGGTGTTTTTAGCAGGTGTTAAAAAGACAGGTGAACTGTACGGTGTGAAATTGTTAATCAGGACAACTGCAGCTCGCAAAATAGTTTCTGTTAGTCAGAAAAATGAACGAATTGTCTGGAAATATTCATCGGTTGCAAGAATTAAGACGAGAAATGTATTGATGTATCACGTGAGGGACACATGGAGATTAAGTAAACAGTTGTTTGAAACACTGAATAACGGAGTATTTAGTGTGTTAATTGACGTTTTCAAAGCAAGATTTGCAATTATAACTCAAGAATGTGAGGAAGATACGGAAGCTGACTTGAACTGGAAGTGTTCTCTTGACGTCTGCGCTAGCATGATGTTAGCAGTTGCGAATTCATTCTTCAAGCAAAAGGCAACTCACCATTACGTCGGTAGATGCAGAGTGGGTCTCGGCACGTAAGTGGCCATGGCTGGCCCGTGGTCCAACAACTCTACACTCTGAGCGGCCAGCCGAAAAGAGGAGGGGTGGCCACGGCTCTATCATTCGTAAGCCTCTCCATTCGGGAGACGGCACAGGGCTGGTTTTCCGAGGTTTTCCACTCTCCTGCACTATGGCGAATGCCGGGACAGTTATTATAATAGGCCACGGCCAACAACCCCCTCACCTTCTCCGAACATCACCTTCACCGTAACTAATCTCACGGCCTGAGAGACAGCGTCACCAACTAAGAAGCCCGCCTCCTCCTTCAGGTTAGGAAAAAAACATTTTAATTGTAGTACTCCCCATTATACATGGTGCACATGTCAAGATCAGGTTATCAGATCTATAATCGACTAATCAAAACTGATTTCGAAATCAGAGTATCTGTTATGTACATACGGTTAATCGTGGGATTTTTCGATGATTCTGAACTAACAATCAATCACAGCCCCAGGATAGCTACTCTGCCTGCAAACTGATAAGAACAGAATATCTTCAGTACAAGGAAGTTAGACAGAAGTTTATCGATGTTATTAGTGAAAAGTTCCACGGAACAGGCAGTAAGCAGTTTCAGAATATATCAAGTGAAAGCAAACGTCTTGGAAATGGAAAATGAAGGTGTAAAATCAGTAGTTCCAAACAAGAACTGATGTTGACGAGCAATGCCTTCTTGTAAATGAAAGAGACTGTACCAAATAATCCAAGATATTTCAAACAAAATTGGTCATATGACAACAACACCCTTCAGTTCTGTAAAAAGAAATATAAGAAAGGGACGAACAGGGAAATGCTCAGTAATTTGGTTAAAAGGTATGAACTCATTGTAGATTGCAGGTAATCACAGAACAGACGGAAGGAATATTTTGAAATTGTCAACGTAAAAGAAAATATTTCGGTTGAAGTCCTCAACAACGGAGCTCATGAAGAGGACAACGCCGACGGTAGTGAAATTGCTGTCGAGGAACTGGAAATAGTGTTAAGTATACTATCATTGTCATAAAGCAGCAGAAATATATGAAATTCTGCAGAAAATGGGAATGCGAAAACGGGGATGAAATGACTCCATAGATTATTTAAGATTAGCATGAAATATGTGCCAAGTACCTAGAAAGCAGTAATTGTTAGTTCCGGTATCGATAAGCGAACAAGGGAACAGAAATGATTACAAAAGCTATCGAGGTACTTCATTGATCGGTATACCGAGTAGGGTATAAACAGGCGTTTCATGAGAGAAGGATATGATCAATGGTGGAGAGGGCCCAACAGGACCAGATTTTCACAATACATCAAGTAATCAAGAGGCAGTTATGCCGGTGTTTCATAGATCTGGGGAAGGCACATGACGGAGAACCAATCGAAACTTTTCTTGCCATACTGACGGCTTACGGGCTCAGGGGTAGGTTATTAGAGTTAACCATGGCATTTATGTTGAAAATCGGGCCACAGTGAGCGTTGATAATTGAATTAGTTCTTGGTTCAAAATAGTTACTGGTATTAGCAAAGGCTGTCATCTTATTACTTCTATGTCCATTTTTTACACGGATCGTAAGTTAAAAAAAAAAGTGTAAAGTGTTAAGGAGGATTCATGGTGAATATGTAACATATATCATAGCTTATGCCTACAACTTGTCCTGATGGTATACTATACTGAAAGCCTGGAAACCTAGTATCTCCGATTTTGAAGAGAGCTTCTGCGAGTATGGTATGAAAATGACTGAAGTGTTGTCATTTTGAAAGAAAACTAAGGGGATTGATTGATTGATTGATTGATTGATTGATTGATTGATTGATTGATTGATTGATTGATTGATTGATTGATTGATTGATTGATTGATTGATTGATTGATTGATTGATTGATTGATTGATTGATTGATTGATTGATTGATTGATTGATTGATTGATTGATTGATTGATTGATTGATTGATTGATTGATTGATTGATTGAAAGAGCTATACGAAATGAATGTAGAGTTGCTTTAGTAGCCCCTGTATATAAAGGAAATGGTGATAAGCATAAAGCTGAAAATTGTAGTCCAGTATGTTTGACATGCGTTGCATGTAAGCTTTGGGAAGGCGTTCTTTTTGATTATGTTAGACATGTTTGCGAAATTAATAACTGGTTCGATAGAAGGCAGTTCGTGTTTAGGAAGGGTTATTTCAGTGAAGTTCAACTTGTAGAATTCCAGCAAAATACAGCATATACCTTGGATAAGGAGGGCAAATGGACTGTATGGCGATTGACCTTTCTAAAGCATTTAATAGGGTGGATAATGGGAGACTACTGGCAAAAATGAATGCAATTGGACTAGAAAAAAAGAGTGACTGAATGGTTTGCTATATTTCTAGAAAATAGGTCTCAGACAATTAGAGTAGGCAAAGCTTTATCTGGTCCTGTTATAATTAAGAATGGTATTACTTAAAGCAGCATCATTGGATCTTTAAATCTTCTTATATGTATAAATGATGTTAGTAAAGAGGTGGAATCGGAGATAAGAATTTTTGCAGATGATGTTATTCTGTACAGAGTAATAAATAAAATACAGTATTGTGAGCAACTGCAAAATGACATCGATAATGTAGTGAAATGGACAGCATTCAATAGTATGGTGATAAACGGGGTTAAATGTCAGGTTGTGAGTTTCACAAATAGGAAAAGTCCTGCCAGTTTTATTTACTGCGTTGATGGGGCGAACGTTTCTTAATGAGATCACTGTAAGTACCGGTACCTAGATGTTAATATAAGGGAAGATCTTCAATACACCGGGCGTGTTGGCCTTGCAGTTAGGGTCGTACAGCTGTGAGTTTGCATCCGGGAGATAGTGGTTTCGAGCCCCAATGTTGGCGCCCTAGATATGTTTTTCCGCGTTTTCCCATTTCCACACCAGGTAAATGCTGTGGCTGTATCTTAATTTTGGCTAGTGGCTTTACGTCGCACCGACACAGGTAGGAATTATTGCGAGGATGGGATAGGAAAGGACTGGGAGTTGGAAGGAAGCGGCCTTGGCCTTAAATAAGGTACAGCCGCAGCATTTACCTGGTGTGAAAATCGGAAACAACAGAAAAGCATCTTCCGTACTGCCGACAGTAGGATTCGAACCCACAATCTCCCGGATGCAAGCTCACAGACGCGTGCCGATAAACGCACGACCATGTACCTTAATTAAGGCCACGAATGCTTCCTTCCCACTCCTAGGCCTTTCCTATTACATTGTCGCCATAAGACCTAACAGTGTCGGTGCGACGTTAGGCCAATTGCAAAAAAAAAATCATCATTGGGGTAATCACATAAATGGGATCTCTGCACATGGTTATGAGGCTGTTTAGGGGTTGTAGTAAAGATGTAAGGGAGAGGGCATTTAAGTCTGTGGTATGACCCTAATAAGAGTATTTCCACCAAAAGACTAGCTTTACAAAAATGTTGCAAAGTTTGGTCTGGGAAGACTTGGGAGAAAGAAGGCGAGTTGCTCGACTAAGTAGTATGTTCCGAACTGTCAACGGAGGGATGGCGTGGAATGACATTAGTAGACGAATACGTTTGAGCGGTGTCTTTAAAAGTAGGAAAGATCACAATATGAAGATAAAGTTGGAATGCAAGACATTCGTTTATAGGAAGGTGAGTTAGGGATTGGAACAACTTACCAAAGGGAATGTTCAAAAAATGTCATTTTTCTTTGCAATCATTTTAGAAAAGTGTAGGAAAACAAGAGATAGGGTATCAGCCACCTGGCGACTGTCCTAAATGCAGACCAGGATTGATTGATTGATTGATTGATTGATTGATTGATTGATTGATTGATTGATTGATTGATTGATTGATTGATTGATTGATTGATTGATTGATTGATTGATTGATTGATTGATTGATTGATTGATTGATTGATTGATTGATATAATTAGGACCAAACTGCGTCATAAATACCCATTACAAAATATAAATGTGGCATAATAAAACAGATACGTAGGCGGTGATAGTGGCGTTTAACCTACCTTAACTGCAAGTCGGCTTCCATCGTATTAGCTCACCAGCAACCTTCCGGGTTTATTTTATTTAGCCATTTCAATACTTCTAGCTTCACATTTTATTTTATTCTTATTTCTTTCCTAATATAAATGCACAAAAAAGAATATACCCTTCCATCGATATCTTCGCGGACCAAACAGGAATACTGTCGACAGCACACGGATATCTTCTCTTTTCAACACAATATTATTTGAATTTCACTAATACTACTTCGGCACTGAGAGGACCGTCTGTACATATGATTAACACTTTAATGAACAAAACTATCTCCACTTGGAGACAATACCCCAGCCACCTCGGCCAAAATCTATGTTTCTGCTGGACTTAGTCTATTACTCGCCGATCAGTTTACTCAACAGTATAACCTTCTCTCATGAGCTCCAATGATTCAATACAGGGTGATTTCAAGATGGGGCACCCCTTTATTTATAGTTTTCCATCACCTCTCTTAGGCATTTTTCCTTGCCGCCAAGAAATTTTACGTACATTTTCCGACCTTGTGGAGATGTATTTAAAGCAGTTTTTACTGTAACTAAGTACTCGGTAAATTGTTAGTGGCGTTGTTCACGAACATTTGAAATCATCTCGTACCAAATTGACTGGTTAAATGACCTCGTTTGATAGGCACTATATTCTGACGAAGTGGCGTGGGTTGAATAGACGTGAGCGTCTTTCATGAGATATTCTCGGAAACTGCTTAGCAATCTACTAAAGACCAATTGTCTCACAGATAATTACAGCACTCACATTACCTTAAGTTCACTGCTAAAATTTCTTTTAGTAAATATATTTATTTAACCAACGTTTTATACGGTATCCACCCACCTCCGACACGTGCTAGTGACGTCACATCTCATAGCATGGGAAAGAAAGTGGCAACCTTCCTGCCTCTTGCACCTCTACGAGAAAAAATATATATCCGAGCTTCTCATTATGATTAATATGGGGCCCAATGTGGTAACTTTAAGACTCAAATTTCTTGGGACACAATGGTCATAGGTTCAGTATGTATGTATGTATGTATGTATGTATGTATGTATGTATGTATGTATTGAACCCTTTAGGTCCATATCGAAGGATACCTACCTTTCTTACCTATCAGCTAAGTTCATGAGATCTGTCTCTTGGGTCGTATCGGGTTCTTCGTCACTTGCTGAGGTAAAGGTAGGGTTCAGTAATTCTAATCTATCTACTCAAATGAAAGGTTTGTTTAAAAATGTTCCTATTTATTTATTAATATCAGGTAGCATTTCTGCTATATCCACGGTATCATTTAACTCAATTGTCTCCACTGGACACCACAATTATTTTACATAGAGGGTCAGTACACTGATGTGAGCCTTTGACGTAACTGCCTGATGGGCATCCTTACTAGAAATCATGGTCTCGATTATTAATTAAAGAAAGGAAAGTCTGGAAATCCTTAAATTCGGCTTCCATGTGAGACTACATGTACCATCATAGTGATTCTTTATGGTCCAGCCCTCGTAACACGAACTCTGGACTCTGGGTATAATTACGGCAGTCCAATCGGTGTGTGCCACACAGTGGTTGTACGGCATGGACATTTAAATGAATCGATGTGACCTGCGACTATGTCATGGACCGACATCTAAACTTCTAAGTTACTTTAAAGTCATTGTGGATGATGACCGCAAGGAAAATGATAATCTAAGTCACTGAGGTTGATGACCCTCTGACCATCCAAGTTTCTAAGCTGAAGGCTAAACGCAATTAAGTTACATCGGTTGATGACCAAAGTTTCCACTTTACTATCCCCAGCACATTCACTGCTCAATCAATCAAAGTTAAATAATACAACAATAGCAATGCTCACAATACTTTGTGGCAGTAAAATCCATTACCTTCGGATATGTCCCCTTAATCGTTACGTTAACATTTACACATTCCCCAGAAAACAAACTAAGATTTCCAGAATGCATCTCCAAGTTATTCGCTTGATTTAAAGTTATTACAAAATGCGGTTTCACTGAATTTAATAATTAAATAAATTTAAATGATTTAATGAAATCTTAAAGAACAACAAATTCTATCTCCGCGGACGAATGGTTTCTTTACAAATTCCTACGCAGTTGTGATGTAAAGGTTTAATCCTGTGATGTTTATCTGATGATTTCGATAGCTGGAAAAGGACTATTACATCATTCATGTCCAGTTTATATCTTGTTTCATGACCTCACACTTTAAATATAATCTAATCCTAGCCATTATTAACGCTTGGATAACCTAAATAATCTACGTATAAATTAAAAGCAACTCGCCATATAATTACGGTGTCATATCTCGTCATAACATTTCATAAAGTCTGCGCACCCCTCACAGACAAACAATCATCACTACCATCGCTCTATATTTGGACAACCCTGAATTTGGCTAATCTTGTTCATTATACTCTAAGACCATGGCATCAAATGCACACTACGTTCCCAATTAAACAAAATTACAGTGTCTAATAACACACACGTTATTACCGAATGAAAATTTCAACTAAATCCAACATTTAACGTTATCCCCTGCCGAGAAATGCAATCTCAATTCCACGCGTAACACACTTTGCATGTCCCGTTATCCCAGCGGTGAACCCCTATCAGCTGACGGAATTTCGCCCCCAACCCGCTTGGCAGTGATATGTAACATCTGGTCGTTCTACCTGACTGGCTTCTCAGAATGCTCCCTTTAAACTCCGCCGACATAATTAAAGAAGTACGATATTTCTGACCAACAAAATGCACATAGATTATACTTCAAAATGCCCACCATAATTATACACGTCGCAAATTAATACCGCCATGGATTCCCATCTTCTACTTTCCATCCCCAAACATTATACGAAACCTTCCTCGGGCTTCCTCAAGTCCCGGCTTCACTGACAGGTCTTCAACCTGATTCACAAATCTCATCTCGACTCACACGACAAACTAACCTCTGTTTCCCAACTCACGACTATCACTGAAAAAAGAACTGGAATAAAATCCTTACTAGAATCCACGACGTCTAATACAACACAGTGCTTTAATAATGAATAAGTTCGCATAAAATGATATCGTATTTTAATAACTGGATTTTCACGAAAATGACTGAAAAATTCTGCTAAATCTCTTTTATTGTCAGTCAGACACAGTTTAAAGGGGCCTAGAAAACGTTTACTCCATGACCAAATTCATCACTCTATACTCTCACCGACAGCGCGCTTCCACTCGATTGAAAATGAGTAACCATGGATTTCTCATATTATATACGTTAAAATTTTACATCGAATGAATATCTTAATTTGACATCACAAAATATAGGCAATAAGCACACGGAAATGACGATCTACATTGGACGTGATATCACTTCGAAACCCTATTTAATAACCTTTTTACAACATGATACGGCACTCGCAAGACTTCAAAAATTTATCCAAGTGGAAAATAAAACAAATGACCCTTTTTCGTCGTATTCTGACATTTACAAAAACTACATAAGGGCGACCAACTGCGTCGTATATACCCCTTTCAAATACACATATTTTAGAGATCATGAAACAAGATATAATAGGTGGTAGATGATAAATCACATACCTTAGGTGGTCACGCCAGTATTCATCATAGGAGTCACCTGCGACCCTGGCATTTTTATTTAGCCATTTTTACATCTCTGGCTTTACAGATCATTTTATTCTTCCGGTTTCCTGGAAATAAAGCATAAAAAAGAAAATGCCCTTCACTTGTTCTTGTTGAGCGCACACGATGGACTGTAATTATTTCCGCACACGAATTACTTTCTTTATCACATAAAAATTTATTCGGTACTTTGACCGTCCTATCTGGTACAATTATTTCTACTCAAGAAAACTATCTCCACATGGAGTCAAGACCCCAGCCACAATGGCTAAAATCTGTGGGTTGGACTTAGTCTACTTTTGTCGTTCGATTTCACAGAGCAGCTCAACCCTCTGTCGTCAGCCTCGTAACACAAAATGCAGGGCTTCGTCATGGCGTCAATTCTTAAATATAGAAACTACCCCTCTCTCTGGGCATCTCCCTTTTGCCGCCAAGAAAATACTGTAAATTTCTGACTTAACTAAACTGTAATTACAAGAGTTCGGAAGGTGACTACATACTCGCTACATTTCCGGCTGTAGTATTCATGGACATTTAAAATTTATACATGTTCAATTAGCTGGATAAATGACCTCATTTGATAGGCACTATATTTTCGACTTGGCTTGGGCACGCCATATACACGAGCTCTTCCGAAATAGTTCACAAAATGACTTAAGATTCTTCCGCCGTTGACACGTGCGAATGACGTCACCTATCCCAGAGCGTGCGACCGAAGGTAATCACCCCCTCGCCACATGTCGATTTCAGGCTATCAAGAATCGAACTTCTTATCCAATTGACAATTTAATACGTAATATTCTTAGGGCACAAAGTTCATGGGTTCAGTATGTATGTATGTATGCATGTATGTATATATGTATGTATGTATGTATGTGTGTATGCATGTATGTATGTATGTATGTATGTATGTATGTATGTATGTATGTATGTATGTATGTATGTATGTATGTATGTATGTATGTATGTATGTATGTATGTATGTATGTATGTATGTATGTATTGAACAAAGTCCATAAACGATACCTACCTTCCCTACCTATTAGCAATCGGCATGAGATCTGTCTCGTGGGTCGTTTACGGGTTCTTCGTCACTTGCTTAGGTAAGAGGAGGGTTTCAGTAATTTAATCTATATACTAAATGATAGTAATCAAGCCTAAGAAGATCGACGTTTATTCAAGAAAATGTTCAAAATGAATTACTGTAAGTACAAAAAGACACATATCAATTAGAGCGAACTCCATCTTGTTCGATAAACCAATTACACAATGAAAGTCATAAAGCTGATGAGAGGTACTGGCTTGAAAAACCTTAACTCAACTGCCTGAGGAGCATCCTTACTAGAAACCACTCTTAAGGGTGAAATAAAGAAAATCTGAAAATCCTTAAAAACGGCTTCCATGTGAAACTGCATGTACCATCATAATGATTCGTGATGATCCAGCCCCTGTAGAACGAACTCTGGACTTTCGGTATAATTAAAGCAGTCCAATCGGTATGTGCACACAGAGGTTGTACGGCGTAGTCCCTTGATTGAGTTGATGTGACCTGCGACTATCATGGCCCGACATATAACTTTGTAATTTACTTTAAAGCCATTGTGGATGATGACCGCAAAGAAAATGATGCGATAATGGCAAATGTACGTAATCCAAGTCACTGAGGTTGACGACCCCTTTGCCACCCAATTTTCTAAACTGAAGGCTAAACACAGTTAAGTTACAGTGGTTGATGACCAACGTTTCCACTTTAATAATTCCAAGCACATTTGATGCTCAATCAATCAAAGTCAAATGATAACAACAATATCAACCCTAACAACACGAGTGGCAGTAAAAATTACTTGCTCTCGGACATTGTCGCCTTAATCGTTACGTTAACATTAGAACTTCCCAGCAAAAATAACTAAGATTTCCAGAATACATTTCAAGTTAGTCACTTGGTTTTAAATTAATTCCCGAATACGATTTCCACTGAATTTAATAAATTGAAATGATTTTTATAATATTAATTAACAACAAATTATATTTGCCAGGACGAGTGGTTTCCTTAAAGAACCTCATTTTCAATTAAATAATTTGATTTTATATTTGTTGATCGTTCACTTTCTTCGTTGAGGCTAGAAACGGGAATGTATTTATTGTATCCAGTACTATTTATTCATTTCATGACATCACGAAAATAAGCTTACGTTAACCAAACGTTTATTAATAAGCTTGGATAATCCTAATATTAAATACCGAAATCTGCACAAATAAACTCAAAGCAAAATAAACCAGCTCCATGTAACATCACCCAGGGACATTTAAAATAAGGCTTTGTGCATCCCTCAAACAATATCAAGCAAATTACTACCAATACTGTAATTTTGACATCCTAGGAAAAGGTTAAATCCGAACATTATTGTCTCATATCCGTCACTTCAGTAACAAATTCAAACATCGATTAAATGGGTCTATTCTAAAGCATTCAATCTCATCTCCAACAAGGCACTAATTGACAAATTTCCACTTAGTTTCATTCAGAGGAGCGAGCTCCATTCTACCAGCTGGTCGAGATAACTGAACACCTCCCCAATCTGCTATCCTATCTCAAAAACATTACACAAATAACTCTACGGATTTCCAACTGAGCGTCCAAGCAAAACACTACAGACTTTCACCAACCTGATTCACAGTCGTACATTAACTCACATTTCGCAATACTTGACCACTTGCTTAAACACAGCAAAATCTCGACGACATTAGAAAATGGAATATATCTCTCAGTGTTGGAGATTCATAGAAAAGGACTCGTACACACTCTAACGGCGTTATGTGATTTGGATATGCAATCTCCCTGTACATAGTTTAGTATTTCAAGTATGAGCTCCTGCTATCTAGCGGAGCTACTGGGAACTGCCATATCGCTTGTATTTATGCTTTTGTTTTGTACTGGTTTGTAGTAAGTAAGAATAAAGATGGCAGCCATGACGAAGTAAAGTGATTCAGTGTTTTATTTATTAGTGATATCCCCAACATTTATGGTGCCGAAATAACCCATCTATTCAAGTTACGATACGTTTCATCACGAACTTTCAAGATTTGGAGAACTTTCACGCCAAGCAACCACGGATCTCCTGTAAGGGGAATGTTTCATCACGCCACTCGACCCAGGATCACGATGAGTAGAACAGTTCTTTCTTCTGAGATACAATGTACTGAATCACTAACGTAGCATGCTATATGGGGATTATACGGCATTATTGCATTGGTGTAGATATTATTTCTGCATGCTTCAAGAATATCGTTCTTTCTAAAACAACTTCACGCCGGTCTGTGTGACAAGTGCTGCCATCTACTGGAAACAAGGCGGACTATTACCGGCCCAACTACCTACTGTCACGGGAACAAAGCCCTGCCTGCAGCACGTTCATCTGCACCCCCTCCTCAGCCGTCATAAATTGCCCGTCTGTCACACCCTCAGCGATGTCTATACAAGACCTGTCCCTTCTGAAAAGAAAGCGAACTACTCTGCGAGCTAATTTAACGCGCTTTGTCAATCTTTTAAAAGACAAAACAAGTACACCAGACTATGACGAAATAGAATACCTTCGTGATAGACTTCAGAACACTTTGCAATTATTAGTTTCCTCAGATGATGTTATACACGACCAGTTACCCGACACAGATTATGAAACAGATGTACAGGCATGTGAAAACTATGTCGACAGTGCAACAAGAGCTATACAGCATGCCAACAAAGTTCTTACACGGAAACCAACAGAGACAAATGCGTCAGCATGCATTCCCAGTTCTAGCTATTATGTTCCACCCCCAGTTGTTCCGGAATTTAAACTCCCGACAATACACATTGAGCCATTCTCAGGTGACATAGAGTCCTGGTCTCGTTTCTGGGAACAGTTCGAGACAGCAGTTGATAACAACACCACGATTCCAGACATTAGCAAGCACGTGTTATTACGAGGATATCTACGAGGGGAACCCAAGCAACTCGTCGATGGTATAGCACTTAGTTCAGAAACGTACGCCCAGGTCAAGACTTTACTTACTGAACGTTATAGCGACAAGGATAAAATAATTCAGGCTCATCTGAACTACCTGGAGAATTTACCACCCACATTATCAGAGAATCCCGATGATCTCAACGTGACATACCTGGAGTGCCACCGTAGAGTTCAAGCCCTCAAGGCGCTCGGCGAAGACATTAATGTTTACGGACGCGTGATTGCCCCGAAGATTTTACGAGCTTTTCCAGCGGCAATCTGCACACGTTGGCTAATTCACGCAAAGCGCAACAAAATCTCCGAAGGTCATATGATGTCTCTGATAGAATTTCTTCGTGAGGAGGTAGAAGCGGCCCTTAGCACTCAGAAACTCAGGGGAGAGACCAGCATCGCACTTCCATCACTTTACCAACCTACAGCAGCTGCTCTCCAAGTCAGTACTAAGCCACAAAAGTTAAGAAGGGAGCAGAACAAGCCCACAATAACACCATTCTGTGCCTTCTGCGAAAGCAGAGGTCACTGGGCACAGGGATGCACACAAGTAGTCCTACCCCAAGCTAGGGTGGAGAAGCTGAAACTCTCCAAAAGATGCTTTCTCTGCCTCAATCGAGGTCACAACGTCCAGAACTGCAACAAGAAGGGCAGAGTGTCATGCTCTAAATGCAAACAACTTCACCACGTATCCATCTGCAACCAGAGCCAATCCCAGTCAACTTCTGTCGGAAAGATTGAAACAGGGCCACCCAGTTTTTCATTTCTGCAGACAGCCCGTGTTCAGATACAAGGACCAACAGGGACACACAAAATCACACGATGCCTTTTAGACGC
Organism: Anabrus simplex; assembly: GCF_040414725.1. Classification (NCBI taxonomy): domain Eukaryota; kingdom Metazoa; phylum Arthropoda; class Insecta; order Orthoptera; family Tettigoniidae; genus Anabrus; species Anabrus simplex. The sequence goes on along the minus strand of NC_090265.1, from coordinate 1,595,867,379 downwards.
TGGAAGTCAATCAAGTTTTATTGCCACGTCATTATTGGACACTCTACAGCTACCAGTAATCTGTACTCGAGACCTAGCAGTCACAGCCTTCGAAACAACTAGCAATAGCTTTCAGCCACGTCGACTCACCCAATTTGAAATGATCGGATTTTCGACAAAAAACGCCGTCACTATCACAGCTTTCGAAAGTGCCAACACTTATTCATCTCACCCAGCAGTCACTCTTAACCACAGCAATCTGCCACTCGCTGATCCAAAAACCAACGACGCAGATGACTTGCCGATTGAAATCCTTATTGGTGCAGACAATTATTGGAAAGTCGTGAAACTAGATCCACCACAGCCCATCACACCCTCTTTAGTCCTACTTCCAACAATCTTCGGTTGGGTCCTCACAGGCAACCGTTCTGGTACCACTGTCAATCATGTCATGACGAACCACGTCTCCGTCAACAATGACGAGATATCTGACGACTCCATGCGAAGTTTTTGGGACCTAGAGACAATTGGCATTCGAGAGACGAAACACAGACAACTAGACGACACGGATGCTGCTATTCTTCAAGAGTTCCACGACAATTACCGCATCCACGACGGACGAAGAGTCGTGTCCCTTCCTCGCAAACGGGATACAGTCTTATCCGATAATTTGGCAACAACCGAGGCAAGGTTTCGAACACTACAGAGACGGCTACATCAAGACGCCACTTTCAAGAACATGTATCAGACGCTAATGTTGGACTACGTGCTTCGAGAGCAAGTGGAACTAGCCCCCGATACCGCAATCCCTGGAAATATGTTTTATCTGCCACACCATGCCGTCAGGAAGGAGAAACGAGATGTCACTAAATGGAGAATAGTGTACGACGCTTCCTCTCACGAACCAGGATTCCCATCCCTCAACGATACCCTCCACATGGGTCCAAATCTCCTACCCGAAATTTTTGCCACCCTCTTAAGGTTTCGATTGCATCGAAAGGCCATCGCATGTGACGGTACCCAGGCGTTCCTCCAGCTAGCCCTCGACGAAAAAGATAGAGATCTCACCAGATTTCTTTGGTACCGCATCGAAACTACTACAGACGGAACCTACACGACAACAGAGGACGTCGTAACGTACCGATTTACCCGGCTACCCTTTGGCCTCACCTGTAGCCCGTTCCTCCTCTCAGCCACTCTCCGTGAACTAGCTACCCTACACTACAACACTTATCCCACGGCAGCGCCTCTCCTAGATGCTTGCACATTTATGGATGACTTCACTGCGAGCGTAGAAGACGACAATACGGCCGTTACTCTTTATTATGAACTGACAGCCCTCCTGCGCCACATTCGACTCCCACTCTCCAAATGGGTCACGAATTCCTTGCCATTAATGAACATTTGGAAAGCAGAAACTCGAGAAGTTGTACTGCAGACACGAGTATTAGGTATCGACTGGAATGCGGAATCAGACCAACTCTTTACAACCCCAGGTGACGTCACTGCAAAACTATCCACACAGCCAGCAACTAAACGACAGTTACTGAAAGCCACCGCACGCTTCTACGACCCACTTGGACTATTTTCACCCGTGTCAATCACTGCCAAAATCCTTTTCCAAGATACTTGGTGCCTAGGACTGGCATGGGAAGAAATTTTACCACCTAATCTCGCCCATCGATGGAACGATTGGCTCTCACACCTACAGTACCTCTCCCCAATCCGGATACCACGATGGATTGCCATTTCAAATTCCGGTACAGACATATCACTGCACGTGTTTTGCGACGCCTCCGAAAGAGCATACGGCGCCGCATTGTACGTCCGGTCACTTGTCAACGACGCTTACACTGTTCGTTTAGTCTGCAGCAAGGCCAGACTGTCCCCTGTGAAGAAAGTGACTCTTCCCAGGCTCGAATTGTTAGCAGCCTTGGTCGGATCCCGACTTCTACATTATTTTTACGAAGCCACTGGAGTAACGTCCATCCCTGCCACGTTATGGAGCGATTCTACAGTCACACTGGGGTGGATAAGAAGTAATCCCAACCGTTGGAAGACATTTGTCTGTAACCGGGTGACTGAAATTTTGACTCATACCACGTCCAGTCAGTGGAGACACTGTCCCGGAATCAACAACCCAGCTGACCACCTTTCTAGAGGACTTCAAGCACATCAACTGGAGTCCTTGGACTCATGGTGGCACGGACCTTCGTGGTTGAATGGACCTTCCTACTCATGGCCCAGAGATGTCACCCCCACTAATATGACTCTACCTGAGGAAAGGAAGACCACTCAAGTTCTTGCAACCACCACCCCAGAACCATTGTTTGCTGCCTCACGATTTAGTACATACTGGACACTTTTAAGGGTTACCGCGTGGATTATACGATTCGTGAAATGTTTGAAGGAGAAAACCAAGTATTGTCACAACTTCACAGCCTCAGAAATGGAAGAAGCAAGAACGTACTGGATAAAGCAAGTTCAACAGGAATGCTTTGCTTCTGAACTGCAAGCCCTGAAGAATAATCTTCCACTAGCACGAGCTTCGAAGATCTTTCGCTACAATCCATTTCTACAACATGGTATCCTCCGACTAGGCGGACGGCTACAACACGCAGACATCTCGAGCAACGAAAAGCACCCAATACTTCTGGATGGGTCACACGCTTTCTGTAAACTTCTGATAAAACAAACTCACATAAGACTTCACCATCTAGGTGTTTCAGCTATCCTAACTGAACTACGCACAGAATTCTGGATCTTGCGAGCACGCCAAACAATCAAGAAGATCTTACACACTTGCCTTCCGTGTAAAGTTGTTCACCGGAGGAGACCGACGGAATTAGAAGCACCACTTCCTCTGGATCGTCTACGTCCTTGCAGACCATTCGAAGTAACGGGACTAGACTTCGCAGGACCACTGTACGTTACTTCTGGCAACCTCATGAAGAAAGCCTACATTGCATTATTCACCTGTGCAACAACGCGTGCCTTACACTTGGAGCTGTGCGGTGACATGTCGACAGACAAATTCCTACAGGCCTTGCAGAGGTTTATAGGCCGACGTGGTATACCACACACGATCTACAGCGACAACGCTCAGACATTCCATTCAGCGAACGCAGAGTTAACAGACTTGTGGAGAGAACTGACAGCGGCACGGACACACCATTATATGGCCCAGCAAGGTATCACATGGAAGTTCATTGCCCCACGTGCCGCTTGGTGGGGAGGATGGTGGGAAAGACTAATCGGCCTCACCAAGCGATGTCTACGGAAAATACTTGGACGTTCCACTATTGATGATGAAGGGCTACGGACTGTTTTGACCAGCATAGAAGCCGTATTAAACACAAGACCCTTGACGCAACATGATGACAATGGTGGTGTATTGACTCCAGCCCACTTCCTCGTTGGCGATCGACTCACCACGATACCTACTGGACCAGAACCACCCAGGCGAGACCTTGTTAGAACCTTCAGACTACTCCAGCGAATGACTGACGACTTCTGGAAGCGTTGGAGTAAAGAGTATTTGCTACTATTACGGAATTTTCACGAAGTTCGCCAGCCCAGAGACCACGGGTCAAGAATCAGAGTCGGTGACGTAGTTTTACTACAAGAGGATACACGCCCAAGACATATGTGGAATAAAGCACGGGTCGAAGAATTACGCGAAGGACGTGACGGGAGAACTAGAACAGTTATTCTTCGCACCTCGGGCGGAAACAATGTGACACGACCTGTCCAGCTGGTCATCCCACTCGAGATAGACCAGGGTGGGGAGGATGTTGGAGATTCATAGAAAAGGACCCGTACACACTCTAACGGCGTTATGTGATTTGGATATGCAATCTCCCTGTACATAGTTTAGTATTTCAAGTATGAGCTCCTGCTATCTAGCGGAGCTACTGGGAACTGCCATATCGCTTGTATTTATGCTTTTGTTTTGTACTGGTTTGTAGTAAGTAAGAATAAAGATGGCAGCCATGACGAAGTAAAGTGATTCAGTGTTTTATTTATTAGTGATATCCCCAACACTCAGTACCCACTACACTTTTACACCAACACTACATGACAATTAACAATAGCGTGACCTAATATTTCCACACCGGACTTCGCAACTTGACTTTAAAGTATTTATTATTCCTTTCATCAGTTATACGCAGTTTAAAATGGACAATGAAATAGCAATCCACTGTAAAACAATATTATCGATCCCGCCTCGTAACTTTCCTGAATAAAACATTTACATTGCTTAACACGACGGCATGTCTTCACTTCAACTTTAAATGAGTGACCACGGATTTCTCTTACATAAATTTCGTCATTACGTCGAACAGAATTTTAAGATAAATTAATATCTTTAATTGATACACCACAAAAAACAGAAAAAGTAAACGCCCGAAGGCTGGTTTAATCCTCTGCAATTCCGCCAACAGCTGTCATAAATAGCCTAGGCGTCACTGAAGAGGCGTACTAGGGAAATGAGGAGTGAGGTAGTTTCCCGTTGCTTTCCTCACTGAGCCAGCCGTTGCTATTACATATCAGTCTGCCAAGCCCACTGAAATGCATGCACCAACCGACCCTTTGAGCGATATTTTCACACCATTCATAACAGGGACTGGCTACATAAGGAATGGTATTCTTAGCATCACTCATACCTCAGTCACTTTCATATTATCAAAGCCAAGGATGACACTGAGACAGGTCAATGAAAGTAACAAATTTGATATAGGCCATACCAGAAGACATAGTGCACTGTAAACACTACATCTCGCCAGCAAAGGCATAATCACACTCTACTTTAAACATTATATCGTTTCATAACCATCAAATTAGTCCGACTCGTTGGCTGAATGGTCAGCGTACTGGCCTTCGGTTCAGAGGGTCCCGGGTTCGATTCCCGGCCGGGTCGGGGATTTTAACCTTAACTGGTTAATTCCAATGGCCCAGGGGCTGGGTGTCTGTGCTGTCCCCAACATTCCTGCAACTCACACACCACACATAACACTATCCTCCACCACAATAACACGCAGTTACCTACACATGGCAGATGCCGCCCACCCTCATCGGAGGGTCTGCCTTACAAGGGCTGCACTCGGCTAGAGATAGCCACACGAAATTATTAAAACCATCAAATTGACTATTCCACAACACTTCACACGATACTTCGCAACTTTCTCCGATTTATCCAAGAACTAAAACAAATGACCTTTCGTCATATTTCTCTGGCATTTCACGAAAATAAAAATGGGTGACCAAAATGCGTCACAAATACCCATAAAATAAAAAATCGGTGGCATCATGAAACAAATAAAAGCCTGTCATAATGGCGGTAATTCGCCTACCTTAAGTATACGTACTCAGCCATCGTGATCAGATTCACCAGTACCTCTCAGACATTTTATTTAGCCATCTTAACAGACTGTGGCTTTATACACATGTTTCCTTTATTTCATTAGTTAATCTGAAAATAATGACATTAAAAAAGAAATAACTTTTCACACGATAGTTCCGTGGACCGAACACGTGTGTTGAATTCCAACCGCACACGCAATAATTTTCAACACTATGACATTAATTTTTCTTCAATTACAGGTTCGCAGCTTCAGAATGTCCGTCCGTACTTGCTAAATTTGTAGTACTATTATTTATGTACATTTAAGATTTTCTCTTAACAAACTGACTTACTAAATTACATCACACGGCAGGCACTATATTTTTGTTTATATAACAGAGGTTGAACGAACAAGCGCTTCTTTCACCAATTTCTGTTTGAAACAGCTTAGCGACCTAAAGTCTGTGTCATTAAGGACCAAATTGCTTCACATACAATTTCCTCACGATTATGATGTTAGTTTCGTTTCCAATGTATGTTTATTAAACCAATAATTTCGCTGTCGTTGCTCCCTTTCCACCTGTTGGTGACTTATTTCTCTGAGCGTGGGAACGAGATCTACTACCCGTTCTGCCACGTGCCGTTTCTGCGAGATAAAATTGTAGTTGAAGCTCCTCACTCGTAAATGATACTGCACCCGCTCTTGCAACGGTCAGTGCAAGATTATCCCGGTAGCTCATTAATTCTTCTCAGGGTATCCTTTTTCCGCCCATAAAATCTGAGATTTTATATGTTATTATTTAACGTGGTTTCGGAAGAGAAATTGGCCGCTGGGGTACTCGTGATGGGAGTATCAATATCCACGAGAATGACGACCGATATCTAGAAATCATCTCGCATTTCGTTTGTAAGAACTTGTCGATTGCTTACATCTAGAAAACTTAACAACTAACTTAACTCTAAACGTTACCAGAACAGAAATTATAACTCAGTTACATACTAAAGAAAATATATAAGATTATTTATTGACAAAAATTAATGTTCGAGATATAGTGAAATCTGGGTAGTATTAATTCCGTGTTATCTCATCATTTGAAAATAAGTTAGAGTCAGCGCTGGCTCATTTAAGATAAAATAGTGGAACTTAAAAAAAATGCTAACATTCTCTCATTTATAAGTTCAAATTCCAATAAATACACATGTGAACCTTCGTAGCCATGTTCCGAAAGTATTACATTTTTTTTTATAATATTAGCGATCATTGAGCATTCAAGGAATCAAATAAAATTTTCATATTGTAAATACTGCTCTGTTAATTATTAAAGTTATCCTCACAACATATAAGACATGTTTCCCAAGTATACACTTTCGCGTGTATTAAATTGTGGCAGTGTTCACCGACCTTCCATTCATAAGTTAAAGTCTTTCATAGGTTTGAACTCCGAGTGTTAGGTAATATCTTTCTAGTGTGAACAAGTAACGACTTACGAGCTAAAGCAATACCACCCTCGTGCCTACGATATCTGGCTCCTAACTAACCATTGTAATATTCTTCATTTTTATATACTGAGTTAAAATCATATTTATCTGAGTAGAAATAAAAAAATCTAACTAACTCTTCGAATAGTTTCTAATCTACACACTCATCTATTGTCGGCTCAATGTACTCTTATGATCTGCACTGTCTCAATATTTCATTTATATACGTGCTACTGAACGTGTTTGGATAGTATAGAATGCAGGTATTTCATATCAACCTGTAAGATCACCGCTCCACGAAATACTAGATATATAATCAATCATGAGTCTATTGCATCATATATAAGAACACTCTCTCTTACGCAGTACCTGTTATTCACCCAAGTCAAACACAATATCACTGTCACGATACACAATTCTACATAATTCATGTTTACCTTACCTTGAAATGGTCATCTGCGCGGAATTCTCTTCTTGACGTATATTTTCAAACATGGCATAGCAACTCACCTTATATTACTAATAAATCATTAACACGTCAAATTGCAATTCTTACACTTCCCGTAGAACATAACTAAATCTCTTCACTTAAACCATTCATCAATATATAATCACATTTCAATACACTACCGTCGATACTTTAACATCCTATCGGCTTTCATTTAGACGCATGCATATAGCCATAACTCCGAAACCATATGCTAAATATTCAAGAATTGCTTAGCAAAATACGCAGTCAATAACCTCTATTTTTAATAACAGTAATATGAATTCATATGCCCTCTTTCTCTGACGAAAGGAATACTTAATTTGTCAATGATCATCGTATTGCGCAGGTAATTCGTGACGTAAACTATACTCAGGTAAAACGAGATTAATCGAACCTTTACTAGTAACTTAGACTCATTGATTCTAGCTCTACTCAAGTAACATACCTTTCTCTTATCGGATGTTATTTCCACTGTCGATGTGCTAGTGCAGTATCCAGTATATGTCATATTGTCATTCTAATTCATCACTTCCATCTAATTTTAAAATCTTAAGTATTTCACACATTACTTATATTACACACGCGTTCTTAATTACTTCATAAATCACCAAACTCTCAGCACATGCCAAAATAGATTGAGGGTGCAGATTGCAAGAAACTACTCTACTATAGAAAAGTATGGACTTAGCTCGTCAGTTGCTACATCTGGTCTGGTGGTTGCTCCGTCCTTCACTTGCTGCTAGACCCTCAGATTGGAACTGGATCTCTGTCTGAACTGGACATTCGCGGTCATCTGCTGGTTACATAGCTCGTCAGACCACTTCGTATCATCCGGTCTTTCGGCTGGCCGATGCTCATCCAACGTCATCATCTCCACTGTTTGGTCTGTCCAATAATCTCCGCCTGGTCATCTGATTCGACGGTACATATCCCCAGTTCGGTCCATCTTGATGAATTAGCAGACAGTCATCATCATGTATCTGTTGACAATGAAAAGAATTCCCTGTGCGCAGTAATTAGTCATGATATTCTGCATTTTCTGTTATTTAAAATAATCGTTAAAGTTTTTCTTTCTGTAAAACGTTTTCTCCGTAAATAATTATTATTTTTTACTGCTACGGTAGTTATACTCTTCTCGTGTGTAGTTATTAAATATTTCACAATGGTGAATTCCGATTCTTTCGATCGTTACGTTGCTACTTGATATTCCAAATCCGTCGTATATCACCAAAAATTATATATTTATATTTTTTTCTCGGCTCATCTACTGGCATGCAGCGATGACTACTTTAATTATATGCTGTCGCGAATATATATAATTAATATTCTTCTTCAGTAGGCAAATCTATTCTTGGAATATGTAGATCTGCTCGCATCTGCGTCTTGTCTACATGAAAGTAATTTTTTAGAGTCTCGTTAAACAATTCACCCGCTGCTATATTTTTTTTAAAACAATTCAAATGAGCCTCTACTGTTCTCCAGTGTCTTCGAAACCTATCCTTTCCGTGACGTACATAGCCTCCTATACATTGCATTGATACGAAGTTCATTGCCTTAGTAGATCGCATGGGCCATACCTTCCCACGCCGCCATTTTGTTGTTGGTCTACGAGATGCGAACGGGCACAATACGGATCCTCATTTGATGACTTTGGGACTCTGATTCCTTATGACACAAAGGTCATGTGTTCATATTTCCTCCAATGCAACTTATTCCGTTCGGGAAGAGATGAGGAAACCCACTTTAATACAACCCAGATGGTGAAATTTCTAATTTCGACGCCTGATGAAAACATATCCTTTGAACTCTAGCTCTCACATTTTTTCCGTCTTCTGCGGTTGCTCTCCTCCCGGCATTAAGATACTGATTGATACGCTCAGCTTCTTGGTTGCCCTGTGTTATCATGTCCATCTCCAGGGAATTTATCTCAACTACGAGAAATGTGCCATCCTCGCTATCAGGATTTTCCCTTTCAGAGCTTTCCTCAGTTCCTACTTTGACTCTCCGGATCGGCTCTGCGAGATTCCAGTACTCCTCAAAGTCTCTTAACACCACAGAGTCTGGAATCTGCTTACACTCCTTACATATTTTCAGCGGGTCAACCTGCTTATCTTCGAGCGGTTCTACATCCTCATCCTCCACTGACTCAATGATGTTGACCTGTTGTACTATCATATCTTCAGGCTGGTGATATATCTTCAGATTGGCAGCGTTGAGAATTGCCACAGAGCGTCCACCTAATGACTGTATCTTATATGGATTGTTTCGGAAACTCCGGATGATTTTGAAAGGACCCATGTACGGTGCGAATTTCGCATAATACTTATTTTTAGGATTTGAAAGAGCTAGTTTCCTGACGAGCACAAATTCGCTTTCCTCCCAGGGCCGATAATACCTTCTATTTCTGACGCGTCTCAAACGTTGGTCAGCTTGGCGACGAAGATGCTCACCTGTCTGTTCTATACACAGCGCTTGAGACGGTCGTGGGTTGTACTACTAAGTGCCATGGTCTCACAGGATAGGTGTTAGGATGGACCACCGATGGTATGCTTCCTATATATTCATGGACAGTGTTATCTACACAGTCTTCGATGATAGGTAGTACATCGAACCACTTCCAATGTTCTTGAGCACAGAAGATCCGACAGAACTTTGCAAAAAGCTGCATAATGCTTTATGACGGATTTACCTCAGGACGTCGAACTGAGCTAAGAATGTGGCGAATTTCGAGCTGTTGTAACTCCTGCTTAAACAAATCTGAGGTAAACTGTGAGCCGTGCTCCGTTAATAAAAGCATTGCTTTCCTCATAGTCGGAATAATGGTTCTGTTAATGGCTCTCAAAACTAATTTAGTATTTGCCTTCTGCAATGGGCATAGGGAAGTGAACTTGGAGAATATGCCCACTGTCATCAGTACGTATGCATTCCCTCTACGTGACTTTGGAATTGCTCCATAAATATCCATTGCGAGCAATTCAAGAGGTTTACATGGTAAGAGGTGTACCGAACAATTCTAGAGGTTTAGATGGTAGGAGATATACCGGTGCCTGTCGAATAAGGTACGGGTTCTCTTTAACTCGCTGGTCTGTTTCACAGGTAATAATAATACTCTTAACCGTTGTTCGCAGATTAGTCCAAGTGAACATTTCCTAAATTGTAGCGGTGACCTTGTCAATCCTACGATGACCAGATATCCAATGGACGTGTCATATAAGTCCTAAGTAGTGGTGGTACAAAAATTCTGGACTTCGTCTGTTCTTTGTCCACAAATTTTAACAACGTGTTGCCGACGAACATATAGCTCTCAGCTAGCTTCTCAATTTCCACATACCCTGGGTCATCTCGTGGAACATCTCCATTCATAAATGAAATCAACCCGCCACGAAATGGATCCTGTCTTTAAATTTATGTTACACGGGTCAGCTCATCGAGAGGAGTTTTATTTTCGTCTATCAACTCTACTAAGTTCACCTCTTGTTCATCCTCATTCGGATTTAGACTTAAGGCATCCGCAGGGGCATTAGAAATTCCCGAAGAGAGCTCGATATTCAATTCGAATTGCTGAATAAACAGCGCCCACCTAGCTACTCTCTCGCTAGCAACTACTGTTTTCATTACAAACGTTAAAGCTTTGTGATTCGTTCTGATAGTTATAGAGAATCCAAACACCATATTTCTCCAGTGCTGTAAAGACTGAACAATCGCAAGCATCTCAAGCTCAGTGACGCTGTATTTAATCTCATGCTTCCTAAGTTTGCGGCTGAAGGAGGCCAAGTAGTTCCTCTTCTTGGGTTCCTATTCTTTCGATTGGTATAGAACTGCACTAATCCCAATAATATTCGGCATCAGTTTCTTGAGAATCGTGTTCCGTTGCAGAGGGAGTGAGGATTTGCCTTTCCTAAACCCAAACTGCCTTCTCTCAAACTAGTTACTAATTTCGCAAACATGTCTTTAATTTTCATAATTGGTGCGCCATCATATCAATTTCATCTTATAGACCTTTATTATTTCAAATATAGTATCTGGTTTTCTTCTTATGATTTTCTTTTACTTTTGAGATTCAAGATATTTGAAAATTTTCCTTAACATGGCCAAAAATTGTTGCCGTACCTTCAAAATGTTGTTAGGTATGAATTATTCCTATATTTCAATATATTATAATTCATCAGTGATATTAGCAAACATAAGGAAGCTAAATCTACCTTTCATTAATCATCAACTAGCACAGTAAACAAATGTATGTGCCAAACAGTCATATATTATTCCACAATCAATCATAGTCTAACCTAATTACACCGTACCATTTATTTGAGTTAGCTTAATATTTCAATCTAAAGATCGTTTGAGAAAGAAACATCTTAATACGTCGATTATTCTCACTACATATCCTTACATCTTCACCATCATCTATGCGGAGGCTAACAACTACTCTTAATATGACACTATGTGTTTCAAATTGGCATAAAATCAGCTGGTCTCTTACTAATACACTCTTCTCAACATGAGCCCAACACTATAATAGTTAAAATCACAGGAATAGAACCAGCTTTTGGGTGGTTAGGCCGTGTGCATTATGCAGAGTTTCGTCCAGACGTGCCATTTGGACTCATCAGCTGGACCGAATGTCCTTCATAATACCAACGCTGCGTTGAAGAATGTACTGAATAATTGCGTGTTTCTGCAGTGGTTGGTAGTGCGCTGTCCTGTGTGTTATTTGAAGATATGGAACAGAACCCTATGAACTAAATAATCCTCTTATTGATTTTATGTTCCAAGAAAACTACTTTCATCGTTTCCGGAGATGCTGAGGTGGCTTAATTTTGTCCCGCAGAGTTGTTTCACGTGCCAGTAAATCTACCGCCTTGAGGCCGACTGACCGCATTGAAATATCGCTTCTACTGCCTGAGGCAACCAGCTCGACATACAGCTGAAGGACGTTAAGCTTGTTATTCAGTCATCAATTGCCCATCTCCATAGTATTATATTATATTATATCTATTTTTTATTATTATTATTATGGAATGACATTAGTAGACGAATAAGTTTGAATGGCGTTTATAAAAGTAGGAAAGATCACAATATGAAGATAAAGTTGGAATTCAAGAGGACAAACTGGGGCAAATATTCATTTATGGAAGGGGAGTTAGTGATTGGAATAACTTACCAAGGGAGATGTTCAATAAATTTCCAATTTCTTTGAAATCATTTAGGAAAAGGCTAGGAAAGCAACAGATAGGGAATCTGCCACCTGGGCGACTGCCCTAAATGCAGATCAGTATTGATTGATTGATTGATTGATTGATTGATTGATATTATTATTATTATTTGGTCTGTTTTGTACCTTCATTTCTTGGTCTTTCTCTTCTATTATTATCCATTAAAAATACGTTTTAATGAGGAGCATTACAAATCGCATTATTTATTCATTTATTTACCATTATTTTTGCATCTTTCTCACTTTCTCAAAGACCATGTACCAGTACATAGGAGCTTCTCCAGATCCTCTCTATGGCAGATTCATAGAAAATAAGTGTTTCATTTGCCTTCATATATCCTACATTTGCCATGCTGTTGTGAAAACAGTTTGTAGATTTGGTTGGGCATCGCACACACACAAACACTCATGGATATTACGGACTGAATGTACTGTAGCTCCTCGTGTCGGGGACCGAAAGTGACCTCCTACGCCATGGACATAATATGGCTACTTGACTTGTGTTCTCTACCTATCTTATGTACGTTGCCTAGCGACAGTGAATTTAAGCAAGAGTCCTATTCCTGAGAGAGCAATAGATTCGTGTTCCACCGCACAGCGCTGTAAGAAAATGATCAGAACACTTCGGAACACTTCGGTGAGTTTCGCGCTTTGTAGCGCCGTAGGAAGGTATAGGGACGGTATGGAGCGATGAGGTAAGGGGCGCGCAGTTGGGGGCTTGCATTTGGGAGTTCAAATCCCACTGTCGGTAGTCTTGAAGGTGGTTTTCCGTAGTGTCCCATTTTCACACCAGGCAAATGCTGTATATTATTTAGTGCCTCGGCCTCTTCCCTCCCACTCCTAGCCCTTTCATATCCCATTGTTGGCATAAGATCTGTCTGTGTCGCTGCGACGTAAAGCTAATTTGTAAAAATGTACAAACACTGCAGAATATTTTCATTCCTACTAGGACCTGCACTTTCCAGTCGCAACGACCCGACTCGTATGAGCTCTTCTTGAATTACTGTGGGATACATTTTTTATTAAACGTCAGAGAAATATAACTTTTCTACTCAAAATGCATTTTTTAAAATCTTTCTAATGTGCTTTCATAGGGAGTCCAAGACGTCGTCCCAACAGCAACGCAGACATTCCGAATCGCGTGCATCTTCGAAGAATGCTGGTAATGGTGGTGATGTTGTTATAAAGATAATGAAAAAATATGCTTTTATGTGGAAGTTATTCCCGTAATGTCAATTGGAATCGTGCTGAGGAATGGAGAGATAGCCTGATATCTAAGGGTACTATTTGAACTGTCGGTCGTCTGTTAATTTTGTACTTGAAAAGATCCTGCATGCAGAGGCCTTTACTTATCTCGTAGACAAGGGCCCGGTTCCCAAGATCCACTGCAACAGCATGCCGCTACATTAAGTACCACAACTTGAAACTAGGGCTCTCTGACCGAAGTTTTACTACGTGTTCCGATTAGTTTCTTACAACGCTCTGCAGCAAAACACGGAACTATTGCTTCCTCAGGAGCTAAATTCTTGTTGCATTTAATCCTTTTGACAGCACGTTGGATTGTCATATCCCAACACACGTTTACCGACTGATTTTCGTTAATAAATCACCAACGAAAGCGAAAATTGAAAATCCGGCTCTTAGGTGCATTCGGACCCACTTCCATCTACCTATCATCACATTGTCAGATCTCTGCATGCCGTAGATTTGACTAGGCATCACGCACACATACACACACAAACAAGCAGAGACGAAAACTTCTATTATTATAGACCTATCTATATAAATAAAATCGTAACGACCGTGTGTCTGTACATTGACTATTACGGCGTATTTACATTCAAGTATCCGTTTCAGGTTTAATAATGACCATCTCCATATTTTTTAGCTTTGGTGTCTGTTTGTTTGTCTGTTTGTCTGTTTGTCTATAACTTGAAAACTAATGGATGTATTTCTACCAAACTTCATATTTAGAATCCACCTGTCCTTGGGTAGGTTTTGAGGCCAATATTGTTTCTAAATCCCTGAAATGACCGGGTGTTAATACAAAACCGAAACTATGATTTTGCACTGCCACAAAATATACACAACCTAACCTAATGGAAATCTTCCTGCCTTAACGAAATCAATTTCTAAAACTTCTTTTTCTCTTGTGCATCACTTCGATATGAGGATTAATTAGAGAGATACCATTAAGGGAACATTTTTCACTCGAAGTTCGAGCGAACTTGGCCTAAATGCGTGTCCCTGTAATACATAATTCGTTTAACTGGAAAACTATTGGAAATATTTTAACCAAACTTCATAATGAGCATCCCCCCGTCCAAATTTTAGGGTCCATATAATTTCAAATATTCGGAGTGGACTGGGGATTTATAGGAAACAGAAAGAGTGACTTTACTATCTCACAAAACATATCTGACCAACCTGGATGGGAATCAACCAACCTTGATGGAAATCCATTTCTAATACTTTTTCCTCATGTGCACTTTCTCGATAGGATGATTAAAAGGGAGATATAATTAACGGACAGTTTTACAGGCTACGTCCAGTGGACATAGCCCAAAAGGTGTTGTACCTGGAGCAGATTCCTTACCTAAGTAAATAATATCGTAACGACCGTGTGTCTGTACATTGACTAGTTTGGCGAAATGTTCATTCAGATATCCCTTTCAGATGTAATAATAACCATCTGCATAATTTTTAGTGTTGGTGTCTGTCTGTTTGTCTGAGTTCTTATAACTTGAAAACTACTGTATTTCTTCCAAAGATCATATGTAGAATCCACGTGTCCTTGGATAGGTTTTAAGGCCAATATAGTTTCTAAATCCCTGAGTTGACTGGGGTTTTATACGAAAACGAAACCGTGATTTGGCACTGTCAAAAAATATACACAACCAAACATAATGGAAAATATCTTCCTTAATGAAATCAACTTCCAAAATTTGTTCTCGTGTGATTTTACTATCCCATGGACTATCTGTGGGATGGTAATCTCTTATAATGCTCGATACGAGGATTCATAAGAGAAATAGTATTACCGGACAGTTTTTCACTCTAAGTACGAGCGGAGTTGGCCTAAAAGCGGGTCCGTGTAATGCACATTTCTTGCAAGTGCAAAATTACTGGAAATATTTTATCCAAACTTCATATTACCATTCCTCTGTCCAAGGACAGCTGTTAAGGTCCATAGCATTTCAAATACCTGAAATGGAATGGGTTTATTTTAGGAAACCGAAACAGTGATTTTACTCTCCCACAAAATATACCACACCAATCTGGATGCGGATCAACCAGCCTTGATGGAAATCCCCTTTAAAATTAATTTCCTCTTCTGCACTTTTTCGATAGGATGATCGGGGGCATGTCATTAACGGACGGTTTTACAGGCTAATTCTAGTGGCCATTGCCAAAAAGGTGTTTTACGTTGAGCAGATTTTCAATCTTCTATATACACTGACTGACAGAGCAAATGCAACACCAAGAAGGAGTGGTCAGAACTTTATGCCAATTGCAGGGTAGACTGACGTCACTGAGGTATGCTCATGATGTGAAATGCGCCGCTGTGCTGCGCACGTAACGAACGATAAATGGGACACGGCCTTGGCGAATGGCCCACTTCGTACCGTGATTTCTCAGCCGACAGTCATTGTAGAACGTGTTGTCGTATGCCACAGGACACGTGTATAGCTAAGAATGCCAGGCCGCCGTCAACGGAGGCATTTCCAGCAGACAGACGACTTTACGAGGGGTATGGTGATCGGGCTGAGATGGGCAGGTTGGTCGCTTCGTCAAATCGCAGCCGATACCCATAGGGATGTGTCCACGGTGCAGCGCCTGTGGCGAAGATGGTTGGCGCAGGGACATGTGGCACGTGCGAGGGGTCCAGGCGCAGCCCTAGTGACGTCAGCACGCGAGGATCGGCGCATCCGCCGCCAAGCGGTGGCAGCCCCGCACGCCACGTCAACCGCCATTCTTCAGCATGTGCAAGACACCCTGGCTGTTCCAATATCGACCAGAACAATTTCTCGTCGATTGGTTGAAGGAGGCCTGCACTCCCGGCGTCCGCTCAGAAGACTACCATTGACTCCACAGCATAGACGTGCACGCCTGGCATGGTGCCGGGCTAGAGCGACTTGGATGAGGGAATGGCGGAACGTCGTGTTCTCCGATGAGTCACGCTTCTGTTCTGTCAGTGATAGTCACCGCAGACGAGTGTGGCGTCGGCGTGGAGAAAGGTCAAATCCGGCAGTAACTGTGGAGCGCCCTACCGCTAGACAGCGCGGCATCATGGTTTGGGGCGCTATTGCGTATGATTCCACGTCACCTCTAGTGCGTATTCAAGGCACGTTAAATGCCCACCGCTACGTGCAGCATGTGCTGCGGCCGGTGGCACTCCCGTACTTTCAGGGGCTGCCCAATGCTCTGTTTCAGCAGGATAATGCCCGCCCACACACTGCTCGCATCTCCCAACAGGCTCTACGAGGTGTACAGATGCTTCCGTGACCAGCGTACTCTCCGGATCTCTCACCAATCGAACACGTGTGGGATCTCATTGGACGCCGTTTGCAAACTCTGCCCCAGCCTCGTACGGACGACCAACTGTGGCAAATGGTTGACAGAGAATGGAGAACCATCCCTCAGGACACCATCCGCACTCTTATTGACTCTGTACCTCGACGTGTTTCTGCGTGCATCGCCGCTCGCGGTGGTCCTACATCCTACTGAGTCGATGCCGTGCGCATTGTGTAACCTGCATATCGGTTTGAAATAAACATCAATTATTCGTCCGTGCCGTCTCTGTTTTTTCCCCAACTTTCATCCCTTTCGAATCACTCCTCCTTGGTGTTGCATTTGCTCTGTCAGTCAGTGTATGAAAGGCTAAGTCCGACTAACTGTAATCAACACCCAGCCAGTACTATTCGCCATAAAGGAACGAAATTTTGAGGATACATTTATATTAGAGTGTAGATGCTAACTAAGGGAGGATTGTTGGATATTCCGTCGCTAAGGGGGTGAAAAGAGGGGTGAATTGTTTAAAAGAGTATCTCTGTATCTCAAAAACTTCATTCATTTCAGACGTAAAAATTGGTATTTAAGTCTCCTTAAAAAAAAGAAACGCGTATTTTATTTTTTTCGGATAATCCACTTAACAGGAATGAAAAGTGGGTAATTTTTTTAATTGAGTATATTAAGAATATATCTAAGAAATGTAATATAGGCCCTAGTACAGATGAGAAAATTGGATTTGAAATCTCCTGTAAAAGTGAAGAAACACGCATATTTTATTTTCGGAAAATCCATTTAAGGGGAAGTGAAATAGGGTTTGAAGTATTTTTATGATGATACTTATATATATTTTTAAAAATCGTAACGACCGTGTGACTTTACATTGTCTATTTTGGCGAAATTTTCGTACACTTATCCGTTTCCCGTGTAATTATGACCATCTGCATATTTTTATCTCTAGTTTCCTGAAAGTCCTAATACTTCCCCCTTCCCCAAATCAGGATGGCGGTACAATCTGCCAGACGAGCTAGAAAATTGAAATTTCGCAAAATTATGGATTTTAACCTGCAACTGACGGAAAAATTCCAAGATGTTTAGAATTTTTCCCCCGGAAAATATAGAAATATGGAGGCAATTTCATTGACAGTGCAGAGCTTCGTTTCGAGGCATTTCCTGGCTAAACGATAAGTCGTATCACAAAACGGATCGCGCAGTCGAACGCAGCATGAAGATATCTTACAACATTGGCCCCGTGACATTTTGTCGTTTCCTTATACGATATAAAGAGCAACATTTCTCGATTTTATGTAAATTTTGTAATTTTTACAGGTATATTTTATAATTTGGCACACTTATAGGAGGGACAGTCATCAAATATGGCGCGCACATTGACACGGCCGATGACCATATGCGAGCCAAATTTCATGATTCTAGCTTCCAAGTAAGTATGTGAAAAGTAATGTAAAATGTTAAAAACATTTACCCAAATTTCAACTGTTCAAAGTTTCTAACTGAATCTAACACATACAGTAACTATTGGAGATGCGAGAAAATGTTATATAAGCAACCACGTAGAAAGATAATAGGGGCGTCTGATGTGCAATCCGTTTGTCGATATGGTGTACCGTTTAGGAGCAGTAAATCTTGAAGTGAAGGTCTGCACTTACAAAGGTGCCCATGCTTAGTAAAAAATGCAAGTCCGTTTGGAGTGATCTACATCTCTAAATATAAAAGGCTATCTCCGACTGACTGTAGTCAACGCCCAGACAAAAGTACACGCAACAAAGAAATGAAATGTTTGGGATACGTTTATATTACAGTGTAGGTGTTCAGTAAGGGAGGATTTACGGATATTCCACCGCTAAGGGGATGCAAAGGGGGATGGATTGTTTAAGTGAGTACATCTATATCTCAAAAAAATATTTTCCAGATCTATATATTGGTATTAGTAGTCTCCTTTAAAAATAAAGAAACACGTATTTTATTGTTTTCGGATATTTCACTTAACAGGGGGGTGAATAGGATTGAAAAAGGGAGAACTTTTGAAATGAGTACCGTATATCAAAGGATATAAATCTACAAAATGTAACATGTTAAAAATTGGCATTTGAAATCTCCTGTAAAAGTAAAGAAACACGCATAATTTATCTTCGGAAAATCCATTTAAGGGGAAGTGAAAAAGAGGGTGAATTTTGAAACTGAGCATATCTACTATAACTTATATAACAAAAATTAACATGTTACAGACGTGAAAACTGGTATTATTGATTTCTTTTAAAAATAAGGAAACCCTTTATTTTTGTTTCCGGAAAAAACACTTTAAGTGGGGCTTGAAAGGAAGTGAAATAAGGGTTGAAGTATTTTTATTATGATACTTACCCATATAAATAAATGTTAACGACCGTGTGTCTGTACATTGATTATTTTGACGACATTTTCGTTCAGTTATCAGTTTTGCTGTAATAATGAACAACTGCATAATTTTTAGGTTTAGTTTCCTGAAAGTCCTAATTTTTACCCCTTCCCGAAAGCAAGACGGCGGTACAATCTACCAGACGAGCTTACCATAATTTTCCCCCTATCCAACGTTTCTAACTCAAGCTAATCCATATAGAGGAGATACGAAGAAATATTATGGGATCAACCATTTAGACCACCAAAAGCGGCGTCTTATTGTGCAACACGGTTATCGAATTAATGTAGCATTTTGCAGAAGTTAATCTGTAAATGAAGGTTTGCAATATTGTAAACATGCACATGCTTTCGTATGTCAATCTATACAGTAGACTACATATTCATTGAAGTCGATCTGCAGCGATGTAGAAAGAGTGTGTCCGCCTTTATAATTATTACTTTACAAATCGATAGCGAGTGTCAGTAGGAGGTCGCCTGCTGTTGTAATCACTACTACCCCACATCGACTTTGACTAGTAGAAGGAATGGGTCCTTCTCCATTAAGGAGATACTACAATTGTATTCAATAATTTCCTGCTCGATTTGACAGGCAGAAGGCAAGGGAGCATGCATTTTTCTTCAGAACTCCTCTGCGCGATTGCATCTTGAAGTAGTAAAGTGGGCCTGCCATTGTAACGAAAACTCCCCAAATCGATTGTGACAGCACAGTAGACAAGGGGGTCTTCTATTATAGTGAAAATTTCCAAACACGATTGTTAATGGCAGGAGTCAAGAAGTGATGATAATAATAATCGTATGGCCTCAGCTACCGTGTGCAGAAATTTTAATTTGACGCCATCTGGCAGTCTGCTCGCCAATTTTGAAGAATTCCGGCTACCTCTGCCAGGTCTGAACCTACTATCTTGGGATCCGAAGGCCGACACACTACCACTGATCCACATGTCAGGTAGTAGGCAAGTGAGCCTGCGTTGCCGTTCCAACTCCGCAACTCCCACTTAACATGGTGAAAACGTATTTGGACCTCCTCATGCTGTTTATCGGATAACGCTAAGAAACGTGCAATTTAAAGAAGTTTCATTCACTGCGTGTGCAGTAATTTACTTCGATATCCGTATACCATGTAGAATACCGTAGCGAAGCACGGGAACATTTGCTAATCTATATATAATAAGAGTTTTGTCTGTACATTGCTCATAATTTGAAAAGAATGGTATTTCTGTATCCGTCATGTCCACAGTAACAAGGAAATGCATTTTTTTCTTTTCCGTAATTTCTGTCTGTCTGTCTGTCTGTCTGTCTGTCTGTCTGTCTGTCTGTCTGTCTGTCTGTCTGTCTGTCTGTCTGTCTGTCTGTCTGTCTGTCTGTCTGTCTGTCTGTCTGTACACGCATCACGAGAAAACGGCTGATGAGAATTTAATGAAAATCGGAATGTAAAGTCGGGTGATGAACCGCTACAATCTAGGCTATAAATTATTTTAATCACGCTGAGTGAAATGGTTGTTTAGGGGAAGGCCTGAAATTTAATTCTCAAATATTTATGTTATTAGTGGTCGTGTCTTAATGAAAATCGCTAGACAAAGATAGGAAATAAGTCGCTACAATGTAGGCTATACACGCTGAGAAAAATGGTAGTTTAGGGGAAGGCCTAAAATTTAATTGTCAAATATTTATTTTATTAGTGGTCGTATCTTCACGAAAATTGGTATGCAAAGACGGGGAATAGATCGCTATAATCTAGGCTATCAATAATGTTATTCACACTGAGTGAAATGGTAGTTTAGGGGAAGGCCTGAAATGTAATCTATATATTAAAGTAAGTGTTTTGCCTGTACATTGCTCAGAATTTGAAAAGAATGGTATTTCTGTATCTGTCATATCCACAGTAACAAGAAAATGCATTTTTTATTTTTCCGTAATGTCTGTCTGTCTGTCTGTCTGTCTGTCTGTCTGTCTGTCTGTCTGTCTGTCTGTATGTATGTATGATTGTACACGCATCAATAGAAAACGGCTGAAGAAAATTTAATGAAAATCGGTATGTAATGTCGGGTGATGAACCACTGCAATCTAGGCTACAAATTATTTTATTCACGCTGAGTGAAATGGTAGTTTAGGGGAAGGTCTGAAATGTAATTCTCAAATAAGTTATTTATGTTATTAGTGGTCGTATCGATAAATACTACATTACTAACATAACTTTAGTGATGACGTAAGTTAGTAGTAGTTATGTAAGAAGTTATTAAATTTCCGATCACTTATGTCTTTTACATTGTTACCGTACCGCATATAATCGGAGATATTCATGAATTTGGATTTTTGTTACTAAGTCTATAATCAGCGCCGAGTCACGAGAAAATGGGTAAACAGAATTTAGTGAAAATCGGTATGTAAAATCTGAGAATAAGGAACTACAGTCTACGATATAAATAATTTTGTAAGACACCCTAATATCACAGAGTCTAAAGAAAACTAATGTGAAGGCCTGCAATATAGAAACTTCATAAACTTTATCAACAATAACATTACATTGACCATTGTTTGTTGTGATGTGCTTTGGCTTTTTGTCTTCTGTTTCCTCTCATCCCCGATAGATAGGATTACTGCAGTGTACCGAGGTTTTTTAAATTTGCTTGGCGTCGCACCGACACAGGTAGGTCTTATGGCGACGATGGGATAGGAAATGAATAGTGGTGTGAAGGAAGCGGTCTTGGCTGTTAGGTACAGCCTGGTGTGACTGGTGTGAAAACGGGAAACCACGGAATACCATCTTTTTTTTTGCTTAACGTCGCACCGACACAGATATGTCTTATGGCGACGATGGGATAGGAAAGGTTTAGGAAGTTGGAGGAAGTGCCCGTGGCTTTAATTAAGGTACATTCCCGGCATTCGTCTGGTGTGAAAATGGGAAACCACGGAAAACCATCGTCAGGGCTGCCAACAGTGGGGCTCGAACATACTATCTCCCGAATACCATCTTCAGGGTTGCCGGCAGTGGGGTTCGAATCCACTATCTCCCGGATGCAAGCTCACAGCTGCGCGCCCCTAACCACACGGCCAACTCGCCTGGTCGTACCGACTGACACTGCCTGGCTGTATATTGGTGGGAAGTAGCTGGGGTGTAAGATAACTTTCTTCTTTAGCATGCCATTCCTCTGGTTCATACATTTTCTTATATATCTGGTACGTAACACACTGGTTCATCATAGTATTCGAGCTATACAATCCCTACTCTGAGCCACTGATTGGAATGAGTAGTGTGCATATTTAACGGAATCATGACAGAGTCATGACAGAGGAGTGTTCACGGCAGTCTGCGACCTGGTTATTCCAGCTCTGGGACTTCGGACTCTTAGATCGGCACCGTAGTACTGTTCGTTGAAATTGAGAGAGTGTGCAGTTTTTCATTTGATCGAGTATTTTATATGATAACATTGCTTTCAATCACTACATTCCTACTGACGTTTCTGTAATGACCTATGTTGAATTCAGTTAGGAAAACCACCAAGTCAGTCTTTCTGAGAATCCCGTAGCGAAGCACGGGTACATCAGCTAGTCATTAATAAGTCAGGAGAGGCGATAGTTTTTACCATCTCCTGGTGGCCCGCCACCTCCGCTGTGAAACCGGTTGACGCATACAATAGATAAGGACAGAGGAAGACGTGGCAGAGCCAGGAGGTAGACGAAACTCACCCAGAAGTGGTGTTGTTTTTATGCTTTAATTACAGTAGTTCACAGCCTGGCAAAATAATATCGTACAAACAGTAAGACTGGTTAGAAATCGCAAAACACCAAGCCGCATGCCGCAACAAGCACCGAAGATAAATAGCCTACGAAGCGACCGCTGCTCAGCCCAAAGGCCTGCAGGTTACGAGGTGTCGTGTGGTCGGCACAACGAATCCTCTCGGCTGTTATTCTTAGTTTCTAGGCCGGGGCCGCCATCTCACCGTTAGATAGCTCTTCAGTTATAATCACGGAGGCTGAGAGGACCGCACGAGCACTCAGATCGAGATAAATGTTCCTCCCCTGACCGGGAATCGAAACCGATTCTTCCGGAAAATAGGGAACGCACGCTACCCATAAAGCGTGAGGCCGGTGGTTAGAAAGTACACTATGTGCTAATTCACCTGTGTAGGGTTCCTCTTCACCCTCTGATGGGACTGGACCTTACGGATGTTAGTTCCGAGGAGTGTTGTTGTCGGAGAGGAAAAGTACGTCGGTAAACTCGGTTTTTGTTGTCGTTTATTCCATCCTCGCTCCTCGCGCGACGCTACCGTTTCTTCGGCGACTGCTGCTGCAGCTGACCGAGTGTAGCCTGGGGAGCTACTGAAACCTGAACCTGAATGGTAGTTCTACGACCGCGTCTACCGTTGTTGTGTCCAGCTAGACGACATAAGAACAGCCCCTGCCATCGCAGTGTATAGGATAGATGCACGTGTGTAGAAGTATCGTTAAACTCTGGATCTAAGGCCGTCGCATGCAGAGAAAATCCAGAAAACTGTATCTGCGTCGTGGTGATATCGAACGGGGCGTCCTATTCAGTTTACCGACTATTATCTCCTTCACATTCGTAAATAAAAGTTGTTCACTACTGTTTCGATCCCACAAACTTGAACAGAACTGCACTATATGACCTGGGCAATCTTGAGTTATTATATCCTTACTCAATTAATGACTTACATATATATGTTCATCATCGTACAATCAGTTCGTATATAATGAAATCTACTTCCTGACATTTTCCTCACTTTATGGGGATTGGCAGGTGGTATGGGTTTGGCCCTGTTTAACGGCCTGAAACCATCCCTATGTAGAAAGATGTGTTCACTATTGCGTATTCCTGTGGTGATTGTAAGTACGGTATGTTCTATGTAGGAATTATCATACGCAGTTTTAATTCAAGCCCAGTAGGGAATCGAACGCGAGATCCTCTGAACCCGAGGCCATTATGCTGACCATTCGGCCAAAGAGCCCGACGTGAATCATGCAATATAATATTAAGAGCATACCATTGATATAGAAATGTAAAAACAGTAGGACTTCTCCGAACACGAAAGCTGACCTTAATCCAGTACATCATAGGAAAAAATGTAAGAGCGACACCCGTAGGTCTCACCGGTTTGTCTCCGTAAACCACCGCACACTGCTAACTCTCGAAAATAAAGCAAAGTCAAAGAACGAATAAGATGAGGACGTACCGGCAGGAAATATAGTCTAGTTGTGAACACTACGCAAGTTGGACATTGGAGTAAAGGCCAGTATCGGAGGTTGATCGTGTTTGCATAGCCATCATACATCAGGAAGGATGATCATCAGGGAAAGAAATACCCCTTACTTTACTGCACTTTATGTGTTTTATTTTAATACGACTTTTCGGTGTTCAGTTTTTGTTTACTTCCAAACCTAAACTCACCGGCTTAAATTCTTTTTTTTTTTTTTGGTGCTATTTGCTTTACGTCGCACCGACACAGAGATGTCTTATGGCGACGATAGGATAGGAAAGGCTTTGGAATGGGAAGGAAGCGGCCGTGGCCTTAATTAAGGTACAGCCCCAGCATTTGCCTGATGTGAAAATGGGAAACCACGGAAAACCATCTTCAGGGCTGCCGACAGTGAGGCTTGAATCCACTATCTCCCGATTACTGGATACTGGCAGCACTTAAGCGACTGCAGCTATCGAGCTCGGTCCGACTTAAAAACTCAGACGGTAACAATGATTGGTGATTCAGTTGCGGGGGTACTTAAGCAAGGAGTTGGTTAGAAAAAAAAAATTAAAATCAAGATCATAATCTAATTATGTGGCCCTGAGAAGAATACAATAGCTTACCAATGGCTATTCTACAAGAAAGATAACAAAACGAAAAGTTCTTTCTTAAATTGGCTCTACGTCGCACAGGTACAGACAGGTCTTATGGCGACGATGGCGTAGGAAATGCCGAGGAGTTGGAAGGAAGCGGCCCTGGCCTTAATTAATGTACAGCCCCAGCATTTGACTGGCATGAAAATGGGAAACCACCGAAGACCATCTTCAGGGCTTCCGACAATGAGGTTCGAACCCACTATCTCCAGGATGCAAGCTCACTCCTGCGCGGCCCTAAACGCACGGCCAACTCGCCCGGTAAACGAGAATGGTGTAGGTAAGCAGATATTATATTAGACGCCTTGACTCCATCCGTAAACGATCAGACTACGACTCTCTTGGAAAGGCGGTATTATTATCAAACGGAGAAGGTGTGTACTTTGATGGAGGGAATCTGAGAATGCCTATTAAGTATCCATAAATTTGCAACAACGCTTGGATCTCACATTCCTTCTTGTGTTGAAAGTCAATCTATGCATTCTTCATCATCATCATCATCATCTGTTTACCCTCCAGGTTCGGTTTTTCCCTCGGACTGAGCGAGGGATCCCACCTCTACCGCCTCAAGGGCAGTGTCCTGGAGCTTCAGACTCTTGGTCGGGGGATACAACTGGGGAGTATGACCAGTACCTCGCCCAGGCGGCCTCACCTGCTTTGCTGAACGGGGGCCTTGTGGAGGGATGGGAAGATTGGAAGGGATAGGCAAGGAAGAGGGAAGGAAGCGGCCGTGGCCTTAAGTTAGGTACCATCCCGGCATTCGCCTGGAGGAGAAGTGGGAAACCACGGAAAACCATTTCCAGGATGGCTGAGGTGGGAATCGAACCCACCTCTACTCAGTTGACCTCCCGAGGCTGAGTGGACCCCGTTCCAGCCCTCGTACCACTTTTCAAATTTCGTGGCAGAGCCGGGAATCGAACCCGGGCCTCCGGGGGTGGCAGCTAATCACGCTAACCACTACACCACAGAGGCGGACTCTATGCATTCTTTATAAACATTATTAAGTTTATCAATCCTGAACTTTAAAAGAATCATCATCTCACTCTAAAGGTCAGGCCTTGCCGCGGCAGCAATAGATTTGTTTGAGTGCTGATCGGTTCAACTCAGTGCATTATTTGCAGTTTACGTTTTTCAATACATTCGTGTAGTAGTAGTAGTGTCTTGGCCGTCCTCTTTCTCAGTTCCCAGTAACTCTTCCATCAAACAAGTTATAAATGGAGTTGTTATGCCACAGAATATTGTCAAGCTTCTTTACATTCCTTTTCCCGATAATCTTAATGAGAAAGCTTTTTTCATCTACCCCTTTCAACACTTGATTATTGCTTTCCAACTTTCTCCAACTCGTCCAGTTAAGTCTCCTCCATATCCCATTCCTGCTGTTCCAATCCTTATTCTTCTTTCAATTCCAACGTCCAGCATTCTCTACCCTACAAAAGCATATTCCGAATAAAAAATTTTTAAAGAGCCTGCAGTGTTTCTGTGCTTTTGAACTTGTCAGTCAGTAATTGTTTCTTGTCTAGAAGAGTATTATTTGCCATAGCCAACTTTTATTGTACTTATATTACTTACTTTAGACATGGTCCTGTTTTCAAAATTATCACGGTTTGCTGACTCGATTTTGCCCTGGGTTCTCGATGTTTGTTACATGATATGTTCGTCACCCCACCATGGGAAAAAATAACATCTGTTAATGCTATATGTAGACAACAGTTTTCTGTTTCAGGGGTGCCACCAGAAGCTCTTTCAGATCCGGTGACAAGAGGTACCTCACGTGGATTGTTGGGCAAGCTTGTAGGAGGTGCTTTTAAAGGAATATTGGGCGCTTTTGGTGGCGGTACTTCGCAAGGTGAGTGGTCTCAATAGGCATTCGCATTATAATCTCAGTGTCAATAAACGTGGCATTCGGCAAAATTGTTAACAGCGCAATCGCACTCTCGCTGCAGTTGTTTGAATATATACTACTTATTATCTGTAGATAAGAATCAATTCCACCTCTGTGATGTAGCGTTTAGTAGGATTAGCTGCCACCCTCGGAGGCTCGGGATCGATTCCCGGCTCTCCGATGAAATTTGACACGTGGTACGAGGACTGGAACGCGTTTCCCTCAGCCTCGAGGAGTCTACTGACGAGGGAACACATATATGTGTTACACTCGGATACGATTGAAATTTGGTAGGAATATTCGTGGGAGGCAGTAGAATGCTAAGGTGAAAACTGCATGTGCCCAGCTCAAGTTTAAACGCCAAAATTGAACAAATAAATAGTCGTAAAATTAGAAGTGCCGTGGGAGAATCGGGCTGTGGCGGAGAGGTAGGGAGGAGAGAATCAGCGGACGTGAACCAACCAGGCTGTAACGAGCTGCGCCAGCAGCCAGGCAGCGTATAGTTAGCGCGTTCCCCTTAAATTCTCGATCAGATGTGCAAAACGTAAATATTAAAACAGCACATGAAACCATTATACAAAGGACGATGTTTGAACATCGATGCCAATAAGGATTGAAGAATTCACGCCCGAGTACATGTTACTCATTGTAATTTTTCAAACCTTATTGGCATCGTTGTTCAAACATCGTCCTTTGTATACTTGTTTCATGTGCTGTTTTCATATTTATATTTTCCACATCTGATCGGGATGTTAAGGGGAACGCACTAACTATACGCAGCCTGGCTGCTGGCGCAGCTCGAGGCAGCTCGGTTAGTTCACGTCCGCTGCTTCCCTCCTCCCTACCACCCCTCCAGAATCCGATACTCCCACTGTACTTCAAATTTTACGACTATTTATTTGTTCAATTATGGCGTTTAAACTTGCGCTGGGCATATGCAGTTTTCACCATAGCATTCTACTGCCTCCCACGAATATTCCTACCAAATTTCAACCGAATCCGAGTGTAACACATGTATGTGCTCCCTCGTGAGTAGAGAGGATTTCGATTCCCATCTAAGCCATCCTCGAAGTGGTTTTCCGTGGTTTGCCCACTTCTTCTCCACGCAAATGCCGGGATGGTAAGTAAGTTGAGGCCACGAATGTTTCCTTCCCCCTTGCTTGTCTATCCCTTCCACCATTACCATCACCCACAGGGCCCCTGTTAAGAGCAGCGGGCGAGGTCGACTGGGCGGATATTGGTCCTCCTTCTTCCCAGTTGAATATACGTTCCCAGTTTTATCTACGACCCAATGTTTCACACTCCAGGGCACCGTCCTCGAGGCGCTAGAGTTTAGATCCCTCTCTGAATCCAGGAAAAAAACCCCTGGACGGTATACAGATTATGAAAGAAAGACAGAAAGAAGACAAGAAAGAAAGATAGCAATCAACTTAATACTTGCAGGTCGAGAAGTGTACACAGTAGTTTGCCTCTCTGTTTTGTTGTTCTTAATTTATTATTACTTGAGTTTGCTGTTACAAAGTGATCGCTTCTTGCAGTTGTATTCTTGCACTCGGGAGATGCTGGGTTCAACCCCCACTGTCGAACTGTGGAAGATTTCAACAATCTAGGGGACCTGTAGTCATTTTGTTTGTTGACATTTGCCTGTGTCATGTTTTGACACTCCGTTCGATTAAAATACGATATATCTTTGTTAAATAATGTTTTATATGTATTATTTGCAAAACCCTTGTTACATTTTTCACATACGCAAACACATACTTGTATTGACCAGTCTTTCAGTCAGTCACTGAAACTAAAAATATCTGATTGCTCATTGCTTTATCGGCAAAGCTTTAAAACATAGAAAAAGAACTTAATTAGTCTGAAACACTCTTGTAATCGGAGTAATCATACGAATCATTCATGCAAGGCTCTTTTACTATTCGTACAAACTCGCCCATTATATCTGTATATATGACCTTGGCAGGAGAACGTTTACTAGCAATACAGCCTAAATGGATCAGAGGTGATCAGCAATCTATGAATTAAATCCGTGTTTGTGATGATTTTCTTGTAAGAAGTTATCTGTATGTTCTGCTGTCTTTAATTCTGATTCCTGTGGTTCTTGTGAAAGCTCACCTGTTCGCACAATAATGTCTCTTCTCTGAAATAGTACTTTGTGCACATTTGCGGACATGCACAGGAGTAAAATTTGCAACTCAGTCTGTTCGTATCAACTGGGAAACCAAAATTCGGGCATTTTAAATTATTTAAAATTATTGAAAATCACTTGATTAAATCTACATTTCCCTCACTTATTTCTGATGATTTTTCAGCATTTCTAAAAACTTTAAAGTTGCATTCCTATCATTGAGTTTCCAGCTCGTTGTTTAGGCATAGTCCGATCTAACTTCGAAATTTTTCTTGGAAATGATTGTTTTCCTTCTACCATGTGGATCCGATTTTTCTTTCCCGCATACCTGCCGTGCATTAATATATGGTCCGTAGGAAATGTAGAAAATGGATTCCAAAGAAGTATCAAAAAATGAAGTGGTGAGAGTCCAAAATTCAAGTTGTTTTGATCTGCATTATTCTGAATGACAATACCAAGATGGTTCTTCTCCCTCGGTTTTGTTGCACATAAATTATATGTCTGCGTAAACGGACATGGGGATCATGTGATCATCAAACGTAAGAAAATTCATCTTAGGCCCAACAATAAATTCCTTTCCCCTCACAGAAGCTCACAAGTCATATCTATTTATAAATGATAAAATGCACTCCAGAACATTCTTGGAAAGCTACAGTGGAAGAAAAAGTGAAAGAAAGGTTAAAAGGGGATTGTGGGCACCGTTGAGAAAAAGGGATAAATATACCAGAAAAGGAAAGAAAGGTGCAAAATCCCTCCTTTCTCAACTAGGGAGAAAAACTCACATTGTGGTATCTTTTCGAAGAGCTTTAATTTACTCTAAGAGAAAAAGTGCGCACCTGCCTTATAACGCGTCACGCTCTGCATATGATGTGCACTATTCCAATTGTCACTGGAACTGTCACCAGTCAGACCTGGCACCCCGAAAACTACGGAATCATTTTGGATATTTTCTTTTTCACCCCTTCTGAGCCGTCATGCAGATGGGGGCTGAAATTGGACTTAAGCTGCATCCAGAGTGTCACAATTCATCTCAGTGATCCAGAATACTATGGATTCGCCCCATTATTCATTATTTTTGCATGCTATCCCGTCCCCCAGTGTACCAAGTTTGCTTGAGAGCTATACTGGATTGTACATACATACATGAATACATCTATAATTTCGGTCATTTTTGGACATTTTCCTGTTCACTCCTTCCCACCTAATCCCCATGCCTTTGAGGGGGGGGGGGGGGGGTGTGAACTCGGCCAGACATTTCTTCAACCAATTCCTAGAACGGCGGTCGTGTGGTGCCAATATCTCTATAACGGTTAGTTTCAGGGCCTTCAAATATGACTCACGGTCCGTAGAGACTTACCGAGTTTTGTTCTTCGCGTTGTGAGGCTTAAAGTGAGCTTAATCTCGTACTTGTACGGCAAAATGGCGGATCGCTGTTAGTGCTGTGTGTGTGTGTGCTCCCAGTTTTCTTTGATTAGTAGGTGCAGAGCGCAGGTCGCCTGAGGGGGTCAAATGAAAAGACCTGCACCTGGCGAGCCGAACACGTCCTGGGATAACCCGGCACTAAAAAAGCCATACGACATTTCATTTAGTGGATTTTTGTAAATATAAACGAAATTTAATCATGGGAAGAGACAAAAAGAATGCGGCCAGCCAGCGAACCAGCTAGTCTTATATCATCTGTTGCCCGAAGAAATGGAGTCGTAGTACTATGTCCGTTTCTTAAGCCAGATTGCAATGGGTCAAAAAGAGAATGACTGGTTAAGTATTCTACTAGCTGCTCGTGTACAACTCGTTCAAGAACTTTGGTCGTTGGTCGGCCACAGCTGCTGCAGTATAGCAATATTGAACTCTTAAATCTTGGGGTCATCGCGGGGAGAATTCGATCACGATCTTAACCAAACGATGGGGTTCAGAAGAGAGCCTAACTACTTGAAATGAGGAGCAAATATGTGCTTACTAACTTTTATTGAATTAATTAATTGCACAAAAGAAATTTATTTATATGAATCCTTGACTAGCAATGGACAATCAGCAAGTGACCATACAGACACTCCTTAACTTTAGTAGTGCATTCGACACGGTAAACATAGACATACTATCAGCAAAGCTCTGCTCTCTGCATATCGGCCGGATAGCCCTAAAACATTTTAAGTCGTACCATACAAATCGTCGCCAGTGCATATTGATAAACAGTCAAAGATCCCAATGGGCTGTATATTCATCTGGTGTTCCTCAAGGGTCTGTTCTACGGCTCCTATTGTTTGTCTTGCATATTAATGACATATCCTCCACATTTCAGTATTGTAACTACCATTTATATGCTGATGATCTGCAGATATACCAACACACCATTACAAACAACTTACATGAACAAGTTCAGCGTATTAATTCATATATTGGAAGGCTTACCTCCCATTTCTAAAAAGAACCACTTAATAATATTTCCTCTAAAAAACAAAGGATTATAATAGGACGCTTTAAATTATTACATATAATAAGCAGTATTAATCCTCCTCCAAACATAAAAAATGACATTGCTGTACCATACCTTGAAACTGTAACTAACCTTGGAATCTCCATCAATGAGAATCTGTCCTGGAGTGAACACGTAACTAATGTATGTAGAAAGGTTCATGCAGCTCTGTATTCCCTGAAACGTCATTAGAATTATTTTCCACAAAAAATTAAATTAAAATTAATCCCATCATAATCAATGGCATTGCTGTACCGTACCTAATCTTGGAATCTCCATCAATGAGAATCTGTCCTGGAGTGAACACGTAACTAATGTATGTAGAAAGGTTCATGCAGATCTGTATCCCCTGAAACGTCACAAGAATTCTTTTAATTAAAAAATTCAAATTAAAATTTATCTAAGCACTACTATTCCCAATTTTAGACTACTGTAATACGGTATTAGTCAATCTAAATGCTGAACAAGCTTTGAGACTTCAACGAGCAAAAATCTTACGCATGCTGTACGATATGCATTCCAGCAGCGACATGACGTTCATGTTACACCGCATTTCCAAACAATCCGATGGCTACGCATAAATGAACAAAGGAATTTTCACCTAATGACACTTGCTTAGCAAGTTCTCTCGACTAACACTCAATCAGTCAATAATGATCTGAATTTAGGGCAGTTGCCCACGTGGCAGATTCCCCATGTGTTGTTTTCCCAGCCTTTTCTTAAATGATGTCAAAGATAGAGGAAATTTGTTGAACATCCCCCTTAGTAAGTTATTCCAATCCCTAACTTCCCTTCCTATAAATTAATATGAGAAGTCGATGAGAGTGAATTTTTGAGACAGTCTATATTCGCTGATGGCGAAGAATGTTTGAGACAGGCTGTATATTATATGTGATATTTATGTGGCAGGCTGTAGTATATTCCGCTAACAATGCGAAAACTGAAACCTGGAGAACGTTGGTTCGAGAGGATTATTGTGTGAGGCACAGTAAAATTTCAAGTGAAGATCCCAAGTGAAAACAATTCTTGGTGAGGATTGTAACTCTTGATAGTAAAAATACAAGTGGCTGGTTTACGTAAAGTCAGTGTAATGAGTATTATAGTAATATGACCTCAAGGGTAGAAGGGCACTCTGAATACATGGTTGGTGTTGTTTGACTGTAATGACAAATTTCCAATCAGTAAAGTTCATAAATTACAAGGCGGTAATTTATCATTAAATCGGAAACATTGTGGGATGAGATATTGGACGTTATTAAAGCGATATGTTTGGCTGTGCAGATTTATTGGGTTAAGTTTCACTGGATAGTCATGGATATGAATATTGGGAAAATGACGGTAGGCGATTTGAGGGCTTCACCCTAAAATTACAGTGTGGATTTTTGCGGTGGTGATGATTATTATTGTTGGGCGACAGTCAAGTAGTGTTAGACGTGTGTTGGAAGTTATTATTATTTTTCCAAACTTCATTGCGCATGCTGAGATCGTTTTTGAGTTGTGGATTGCTCACCACGGGTTATTTATTTTCAATTTCACGTTTTAGTAACAAGATAGGGACTTGCGTTCATTCTGTGGAAAGATTTGTTTCGTTGTGTGTTATTAGTTTCGACCAGGTTTACAGCCGAAATATCTAAGAGTGTGTTTGAAGTTACGATTTCGGCTGATATGCTAGAGGAAGCGTAGTGTAGACAACCCATTTCCCGCTCGACAATAGATTTAGGACGTCACATGTTATCCTAGGAGTATACTGATAATGAGACGTCCTAGTTCACGCTCAACGATAGAGTTAGGAAGGTATGTGTACATAGAGATCAGTGTTAGGGTGTGTAGACATTAGGTTGGCCCAACGATAGGTCTTGGATGTCAGCTGTACATACTCAAGTCTTAGATTAGATGTTTTTGCGAAGTGACTTGAGCGATGGCAGTGTCTGCAGTAGTGTATGCAATGCGAAGAGTGTTAGCTCAGTAAGATGGATGCCAAGCTTGCGTGCAGCCCTCAAAAGCTGGAATGTGTTTACCTAAGATAATGGAATCACTAATGGCCTGAACATGACGGTTGTCCAATATGGGGTACTGAGCTAGCGGTGATTGAAAATTTACTGCAGTTCGCCATGAGTGTTTGAGTTCAATGAACTTCAGTATTTTATTTTATTTTACGGACATATTTGCTCTGTCGTTCTGACGTCCGTTTTGCTTTGATATTGTGCGTGTTGACACTCAACGTATTAGTGTGGGACTTGAGTTACGAATGCAGGTTAGATTCGTCAACCGGTAATATATTTTATTTCAATTCTTGTCGTTCTTTCATTTTATACGTAGTTGAGTTTGGTCAATTGATAACTTTGTAAGTAGTGTGTTGGCAAAAACAATAAGTAGATGGATCTGTGATGGTAGTCATTGTTAAAAAGGAAAGTAGTTAGGCTCTCTTCTGATCCCCACCGTTTGGTTAAGATCGTGATCGAATTCTCCCCGCAACGACCCCAAGATTTAAGAGTTCAATATTGCTCTACTGCAGCAGCTGTGGCCGACCAACGATGGAATGGTAAGTCAAGGGTTCAATATAGGAACTTAGAAAACTGGGATTTATTTGGTAAAAGTCTTATTCTTACACAGTGAAAATCCTACTCCACGCTAATGCCGTATGGGTAATAACTCTACCTATTACTATGGTATATTTAATTGTAAGACCAGAAGCACAATAGCTTTCCTTTGGAGGAAAGTTGGAGAGTTTGATCTACCTTCGGTCCCGTGGCATTTGAAAGTGCTCAAATTCGCCAACCAAGTGTCAGTAGATTTACTAGCACGTGATATACCTTCTTAGGGGCACAGTTTCGGCACCTCGATGTATCCGAAAGCCGTAAAAGTAGTATAATATAATATATCAGTATTATTAATTATAAAAGCACAACAGAACAAACACCATAGCTTGGTCCGGCAAAGATTGTAGATGTCGCTAGAAGGAAAATGTGTAATGGTGAAAGCCCAGCCGTCGAATTTCCTCCTTGCTGAGATTTTTGTTGCACTTGTGTTTAATAATATAACATCAGGGAACAACGTAGTCGCTATCAATATGTTAACTAATATATGGTTCGAATCACTGAAGTACTGTGGTATTTATCTGCGCTATTGTTTTTGGATAATATATGGTGTGTGTTATGTGTAAGGTGCCCCATATCGTTCTTCAAATTTTGTGGAACGGAAGAAATAGTCTGAGGATTACCGTTCTCAAGATGAGGACTCCCGCATTAGTAGATACAATCTCTCATTTTCACAATGTTATCAGTTTTCCTCAGAAGTCGTGGTTTGTGGATTGACAAATTGATTAAAGTCGTTCTATCATTTTCACAACGTTATCAGTTTTCCTCAGAAGTCGTGGTTTGTGGATTGACAAATTGATTAAAGTAGTTCTATGTGACATCCAAGGCTCCATTTCCATCGATCGTCTTACCTTCAATATTCTACTTGTTATCCTTCTTGTTCTATATTCCCCGGCCAGATCTTGTTTTGTTCTCAGACCATCAAAATTACGTTTGAAGGTGAAGGCAATGTGCTATGGCCATTTAGAGGAACTGGAACACTAACTTGTTAAGATACGGAGAGCATTATCTATGTACTTATGCCCGTCACTGAATCACTAACCATTACCATCTGAGTAAATTCCGTGAATTTTGGACTGGAAATGAACAAGGAATGACCAGGAATTGTCAGGTTTAAGTGA
Source organism: Anabrus simplex (assembly GCF_040414725.1). NCBI lineage: Eukaryota > Metazoa > Arthropoda > Insecta > Orthoptera > Tettigoniidae > Anabrus > Anabrus simplex. The sequence continues at coordinate 1,595,831,890 of NC_090265.1, read as the reverse complement.
TATATAATAGAAAGTTTCCCCCTGGTGGTTTCATCTCCTGTAATGGTTCCCATCTGAGTTTATTGTTCCTCTTAGGGTCGGTTTCATCAATGTGGGTTAAACCTTAACCCCGAGTTATAAAAATTGAACTCTGAATTTGACTATTCGTTGTTTTTCATCAAGTAGGGTTGATTTTAACTCTAGGTTAAGGCCGGAGTTAACCCGCGATTGGTGCTAGCCGAAATGAAACGTGAGGATTCGCGCGTGAGACTTTCACATTAATTAAATATGACATTTTTCACAGTTTTGTGGGGCGTGAGGCTGAATTTTACTACTGAAATGAAAGCCAGGTCTACCTTAAATATTTTAGACAAAATTAAATGATTAGCTGTTTATTAAAGACACAAATTACTACTTAAAATAACGTGTGCAAGGTACATAAAATAGCTTCCATCCTGAAGTTGTAAAAAATAAAACTTCAAAAATGTATTATATCTGGTAATATTTACGTACAAAGCAAGGTTTCTGAACACAATAACATTTTCAAAAACAAGAAGTGCTCATAATACAAATACTAACGCGTACAACAGGAGTAAGTTTCCCGCTCCACTTCAAAATAACAGCAACGTCATTAGTCGCGCGATTAGAGAAACTCTCACGCAACGCGCAAGGACACATAGGTACCTTTCTTATGACTAGGGGAGGGGGGTTACTCACCCATTAAATGTGAATCGATTTACTCACGACAGTTATAAACTCAGCTAGAAGAGGTAACAGTCACCTCCCTTTCATCACTGTGTAGAAATATCACAGTAAGAAATAATATGACAGAAAATCTCATATAGCGACCACTCCCGGGTTAAATTAACCCCTCCTTTCATCTGGGTTGCACTGTTAACCGATGTTTGGTCGCCGTAAATCATACGATTGATGCAGAGTTCCTTTATTATATTTGTTAAATGGTGTTTCTAACGGAAATAGGTCTATAATAGGAAGAAAAGACTTTCAAAATCTATCGGAGGAACAATTTCTGATGAGGTATAGACTGTGAAAAACCGTAGTCAATAAAGTCGTCGATGAAATTCGCGAGAGGTTAGAATACACAACTAACCGAAACAGGCCTCTCCCTCCTAAAAGGTATTGATTACATTAAGTTTTTATACCACAGGGTCGTTCCATACAACGGTCGGAGACAACAAAGATTATTTTACTGTCAATTTTCAAGTATCAGTGATTCCAGCCTCAAATTTCCTTATACAGTTGCAAGGTGGCCAGTAACGTGGGAAACACTACTAATTTCCCCTGTTGTTTTTTCCCATGTGTCCTCCTTTCCTTTAATTTTTGTACCACCAGTCTTCTTGCATTCTATAATGCTTTGGTGTTTGACGTTTAAATCAATAAGTGATGTTTAATTCTAAAGAAGAAACATTTGTGCGCTTATTTCTCTTCGGAACTTCTTCCATTCTTCGATCAATGCAATCAGTTCTATCACTATCACGAAAGAATAATATCTACCACGGAACTGAGGAATAAAACAAAATACTGTACAAGGAATAAACAAAAGAACCACGCAAGAAGAGTTTTCATATTCTCTAGTTTTTTGTCACTGCCTCCTTGATCGGTACGGCAGGTGTTTCCGGCGAGGGTTAATACGGTATCTCTTAACCCTCTGCCTAAATAACTTGATGAAACGCTGAAGTTTCAGTCAGGTCTCTGTGGAAAATGTTTACGATAAAAATGAAATCACTTCTTAAGTTACGAATTGTAAGTGCACTGTTTTTAAATGCACAGTTCGTATAGCATTGAACTGAACACTGGGCACAGTTCAGAATATTCAAAAATAACGAGTAACTTGAGAGTGAATATTAAGGTCACAGTCAATGGAAAATCATGCATAAAAGCAGTTCACATGATGTATGCGACAGTCTCTAAAATTCTAGAATCCACTTCTTAAGTAGATTTTCTGTGTTAATTAGCCTAACAAGAGTCCATATTTCCTATTACCGACATAAAATGTCCTTAAGGTCCAGTCCCTTTTCTAATGACACTGTTCAAACATTCACGAAATACACGAAAATTGACCACCTTTAATCTTAATAATCACTGATTATTTGACTAGCGTAACTCCTTGAACAGTTCAAAATCATATTTGCAGACGTAACACACATCGAAACATCTCAAAATTCATGAATATGTCAACAGTCATAAGTTTAAATTATCGCACACAGTCCTTCCAATGTTCTTATCACAGTAAGTGATAGTGACAGAGTTCGAACACACATCGAAAATGGTTAAGTCCACAATGCGATGTAAATAGACAAGTCTAGCACTTGTACTAAATGTAACCCGAATACACCTTCAAAATAACAAGTTCACAACTTGGTAGAAAAATTCTTAAGTCTCATAACACGAAGCTCATGCTTGAAGTATTTTAAAATATTTCACACGTTCACGACGCGATTGAAATTTCTAAGTATCGCGGTCTCATTCGACGAAATTCTAAGTATTACGGCACGATTCACTTCAACTTCGCGTAACTCGATGCAGCAGCCTAATCTTCTTCCATGGTTGAGTTGCGGATTACAACTGAGTATACCTGTCAAGTCGTTGACCTTATATACCCCGCTGTGAGCTGGCTCACTGCGCCAAGTGACTGAAAAGTTGTTTCGTACGACAAACTTCTACCTTTAATATCATGAAGTTAGTGGATGAATTAACCCCAAATTTTGGCTATTATCTTTTAAAATGTGGTCTTTATGCCCGTGTAGCTCTTATTTCTGAATCTGAATCCATTCAAAAGTTACGACAACTTTTCCAGAGTATTCCATAGGAGAGGTCGAGAGCATGTGGTGATTACTTCATTAGGCCTGTTACGCTCTGGCGCTGTCTCTCTCACTCCTGCAGCAAGCTGCGGAGTCTCGAATTTTCGTTCGTACAGCTCTTTCTAACGCTCAAGCTGAGTAATTCTTTAATAAATCATGACTTAGAAAAATGATGTGCCAGGCCATATACCTTCCTGGTACAATATACACGAAAGATACACACTAATACAGCAGGCAAGATACGGTACTATCTATTATCTACTCCTACTTACCTATCTTCTAATTTTGTTTCCTTTCCTCATTCCATGAAATTAGTACCCCTTCTGGTTCCCTACTTCAAATTCTACTAAATCGAACGAAATCCTGCAAACATTTCTTTATAGTTAAAGCATCGAGACTCTGGAATACACTCCCATCGTACATTCGACACGTTACTTCCTCTCATAAATTGAAATCTGCCTGCCGAAAATATTTCCTGGGAACACATAACTGAGTTGGGTAAGTCATTGTGTGCATGTTGTGTGAATGGATTTTCTTCATCTGTTATTCACTTCAGTCATTATTCTTATTCTTAATGTATTTCCCCTTTATAGTATTATCATTAGTATTGTCACATTAATTGCCGTACTGATTTATAACTTAGTATATATGTCCGTAGTATTATTTCTTTGTAGAATTTCTATGTCTTTTTATGTTTAAATTTTTAAAGTGTTTAAAGTATTTAAGTGTAAGAGAGGGCCGTGAGCCCTAACTTCGCCACAAAAGTAAGTCAGGAATAAATAAATAAATAAGTAGATAAACACAGGCGATATTTCGCCTATAGTACACCGTGTTAATGTGCCAAAAGGGCTTAAATCTAGGACATAGAGAGGAAAGATATATTTTTATAGCCAAGGTAACCCGCAGGGCCCTGGAAGTTGTGTACATGAAATTTATTTCGGAATGGTGGAACGGTATGGATTTGTAGTATAAGGAACTGACAGACGCACTGAGACAATCTGCTTATTACAGAGCGATTCTGAACTCTTCGCTTCTTGACCATGGCCCTATGCACATTGGAATATGCACTGTTGGCCTCCCATACATAAAAGAAGCGGTGACGCTGCCTGGCCTATTTCATCAATGCGTATGTCTGCTAACCACTCGTTCTTCCCTTCTTATGTGCCCTGAATCTCTTCATCCTTTCAGCTGGGGCAATTACATGGTCCATTTTCGTTCTAATTTCAATCAATCTATGGCCAATGATACCTGATTTTTTCATTTGGACCTGACTTCGTTGTAAGTCTACGCCTGTATATTTAATTCCAGCGAAAACTCACATTAAAAGAACTCGTCGAAACAAAATGTTCAGAAATGTATTACACCTCCATCGATCTACGCGTTCGTATTAATTGAAAGTTCGTATATAACCGGAATTTTTAATTTGTGCCCGATCTTATACATGGTGGCCTGTGGGGGAGAAAAGAGGGATGGAAAATATATCAGTCTAATCCATTGATCCTTATTTTAACCCCTGCGACCTAACACTTTTAGTAATTACAGGTTTCGAAATATTTACATTGAACATAAACTCATCTTGAGCAACACCTAAATGACTATCTAACCAGGCGAGCTGGCCAAGCGGTAAGGAGCGCGCGGTTGTGAGATTGCATCTGGGAAATAGTTGGTTCGAATGCCACTGTCGGCAGCCCTGAAGATGGTTTTCCGTGATTTCCCATTTTCACACCAGGAGAATGCTGGAACTGTACCTTGATTAAGGCCATGGCTGCTTCCTTCCAAATCCTAGGCCTTTCCTATCCCATTGTCGCCATAACACCTATCTGTGTCGGTGTGACGTAAAGCAACTAGCAAATAACTCTCACCATATCAAAAGGTAGAGGGTTACTGAACTCTAGCTTTTCAAACCTAATCCCGTGAAGTTTCGACCAGATTTGCCCAAGGGAAGTCCTACAAGACTTATGCACGACTACGGCCCGGATTCATCAACGTGGGTTAAATGTACTCCACCCCTGGGTTTGTGAACTTAGGGTTAATACTTTAACTCATTTTTAAGAGTCACACGATGTCCCCGAATAGCCACCATTATCTGATGGAACCCCGACTAGCCAGTCACTCAGGCGTGTCTGGTCCTAACTCTCTAAGCAAAGGCTAAATGTTACCGCTAATACAAATTTTGGGGAACATATACTTCGACAGACGAGCATTGCATAACGGGTGAAGCTATCTACTAAAATAATGTGCAACAGTTGATGAAAACAAATTCCTAAATTATTCAAATTGTTTACAAACAATAGTAAAAGCAAGGAAATCAATAAAAATGCAGATTAAACACCCTGAATCCAATAAATCTCAATCTCACTGCATTTATAAACGTCCAGAGTCCTTTACGACAACCAGCCTGAAACTTACCTCTACATTCTTGGCTTTAATATACGTGGTGTTGTGTCGCAACCTGACATACTCTTCCCGGGTCTCGAATACCGAAAACATTCCCTCGGGATGTCTATCATTCGGCGGGATCACGTTCACTACACTCCTCAACCTGTTAAATGACGATGTGGACAAGTACTACACATAGGCCAACATTTTTAACAATCCTTGGTATTTTAATTATTACCTCGCCCGTCAACACACCAACCCCGACGACATTACTCATTAGGAGATCACACATGCTCCCTACACTCACTAATACATTCGACGATGTTGTCTTACGCATATCATTGACCATGGGCATCCAAGCTGAGACGATAACTTGAAGAACTCAATTCTCAATATCACTCTAATGTTCCCGAGGCTTGTCAATACGTGAATTTATTCATATCGAAAATTCCTATGCAGTCTGCTACATTCAGTATTACAATCTTATTCTCAAGATCATTGTAGCATTAAATGAAAACTCTATCCACATCTATCTGTAACATTCTAATTAGTTCGGTGACCCGTCACCATGTTAATTACTTCTTCGACTACGTCTCCTATTTACTGATTTTCTATCTCACTGCTAGGTTCCTTTCTTGATGACATAGATTTAATGATTTTCAGTACACCTGACAACTGAAGACAAATTCTGAGTTAATTTAACACTTTCAAATTCCCTTGAAGGTGTTCCTATCAATTAATATCGAAAACTGACAGCATGGACGTAACAACTAATTTCATTCTCTAACAAACGGAGAAATTTCACACATTTCCATGCGTATGATCATTCATTTCAAAAGCATGCACATTACTCGATTACAATAGATCTGGCATTACATTTGAGGCTTATCTGCGAATTTATTAATCAAACTTTCTCTTAATGAAACAAAATTGTGAACAATAATCTTACCTTATTTTTAATTTCTTTCAAAATGACATGCATCTTTATGTCATTTTACCCCAACAAAACAAGATGAAATGACATAAAAACGGATCCGATTCATTGACCAGTGTTATATTTTGACCCTTATGTCCGTTGCCTCTTAGAAATGAAAATTCAAACAAACTAAGAAGACTATTTACAAAACCCCAATAATATCTAGTTATAGAACTACGTAATTAAAATGGTATTTGCTACTCAGCCTTCATGGCACTCCCCACCTTACGTCGGAAAGCCCCATCTTTCTTACATGACCATGGTCACTGGTGTAGGATACCAGGAATCAGGTCCATCTTCAGTCTCGTCCACTTCCTGCTATCCATCGCTGTGTTCTCGTACCGGATCTGATGATTGGGCCAGCTGGTCCACTCGTTCACCAGCAATACCTAGGCGGTAGCCTGGTAACACTTTGTAACACTAGATACGTAGTGAGCTATCTACGGTTCAGCCACTGAGTTTATGGCTACTATAGCATCCGAAAACATTAATTGGCATTAATCTAGGTGCTGTCCTAGTCTGTCCCCGTCTACTCACAGTTCATAGATTTATCAGTCGATTCGGGCCGCGGTAGCCTCGCAGGACCTTTCCCGCACTGCTTATAACACTGTTCTGTACCCTCGAAATACGATCTCGGCACCTTGACGTTGGCCAAACACACGCGTACTGTCACGCCGCTAGGCGAATTGCAACTTTCCACTGGCTAACATGTTTCGCACGACTCAGTCGCGAAATGAGGCCTTTAGTTGTGACTGACTGTCTATCCGAATAGTATTCTATTTCACGTCTAACTCTTCATGACACTCATAGTGAATACGTGCAGCGACACGGTGAGACCTAAATTCTTTGAAGTGTTCAACTCTGGAAGTGTCCACTCCAAGCACAAATGTTCAAGATAGGACTGTTTCATGAGTACAAGTTCAGACACGTGTCTTCATACTTAAGTGAAGTTACGAGTGCCTATACGGCTCAATAATATAAAGTTAAAGTGTAAACAATATCTGAGTGCTAGTAAAATATAAGAATGTCAGAATCCCGAACTAATATCAGAATACCTCAGACTAATTCCGGAATGTCCCACACTAATATCGGAATGTCTATGCTCCGTGCGGCTAAATTTATCATCTCGGTTACCACCTTACTGGTTGTTCTACATTTAGGTTTCTCACGGTCCCCTCCAATCACCAAGAGGCAATTAATATGACGCTTCCTCTCATTGGTAGGCTGGTTATGCGACCTCCTCTGGGGCTCTTGGATTCGATTCCTCCCCTTCTCACATAGGCAAAGGGTTAGAGACTTTCCATCCTTTTGCTCGAGCTTCCCATTTTCCTTCACCTAAAATCTATCTGTCCCCTCTCCGTTGGTTCATGATTGTTGTGATTTTATAACAGGGCTCAAATGCGATTCTTTACAAAATTTATGTACGTTTTCGTCACGCTTTTTGCCATCGTGGCCCTGGATATCGAGTGCATCGTTTCTCCTAATCCTTTTGTCTTCCCATGCGCCGACCTTTTTTTGTGCTTCACGCCCGTGTCTTAAGAAAATATATGACAGGGATGTAATTTTTATCACCCACTTGTTATCCCTCAAGCCGCTGGTAGACCAACCCTCGGCTTTCTCTCACTTTGCTATACAAATTTTTTTTCATTGTCCAACTTTACAGAATAAATATAATTGATACCAAGATAATCTTTCAATGAGCTCGTATTGTTATGGGTTCAGCGTTTCATCAAGCTATTTAGGCAGAGGGTTAACAAATAGCCTACCGTATTAACCCTCGCCGGAAACAGCTGCCATACCGATCAAGGAGGCAGTGACGGAAAACTAGAGAATATAAACACACTTCTTGCGTGGTTCTTTTGTTTATTCCTTGTACAGTATTTTGTTTTATTCCTCAGTTCCGTGGTAGATATTATTCTTTCGTGATAGTGATAGAACTGATTGCATTGATCGAAAAATGGAAGACGTTCCGAAGAGAAATAAACGCACAAATGTTTCTTCTTTAGAATTAAACATTACTTATTGATTTAGCCACCAAGCACCAAAGCATTATTGAATGCAAGAAGACTGGTGGTACAAAATTTAAAGGAAAGGAGGACACATGGGAAAAATACAACAGGGGAAATTAGCAGTGTTGCCCACGTTACAGGCCATCTTGCGACTATATAACGAAATTTGAGGTTGGAATCACTGATTACTTGAAAATTGACAGAAAAATAATCTTTGTTGTCTCCGACCGTTGTATGGAACGACCCTGTGGAATAAAACCTTAATGTAATCAATACCTTTTAGGAGGGAGAGGCCTGTTTCGGTTAGTTGTGTATTCTAACCTCTCGCGAATTTCATCGACGACTTTACTGGCGACGGTTTTTGACAGTCTATACCTCGTCAGAAATTGTTCCTCCGATAGATTTTGAAAGTCTTTCCGTCCTATTATAGACCTATTTCTGTTAGGAACACCATTTAACAAATATAATAAAGGAACTCTGCATCAATCGTATGATTTACGGCGACCGAACCTCGGTTAACAGTGCAACCCAGGTGAAAGGAGGGGTTAATTTAACCCGGGAGTGGTCGCTATATGAGATTTTCTGTCGCATTATTTCTTACTGTGATATTACTACACAGTGATGAAAGTTAGGTGACTGTTCCCTCGTCTAGCTGAGTTTATAACTGCCGTGAGTAGAGCGATTCACATTTAATGGGTGAGCACCCTCCCCCCCCCCCTAGTCATAAGAAAGGTTCCTATGTCTCCATGCGCGCTGCGTGAGAGTTTCTCTCATCGCGCGACTAATGACGTTGCTGTTATTTTGAAGTGGAGTGGGAAACTTACTCCTGTTGTACGCGTTAGTATTTGTATTATGAGCACTTCTTGTTTCTGAAAATGTTATTGTGTTCAGAAACCTTGCTTTGTACGTAAATATTACCAGATATAATACATGTGTGAGATTTTATTTTTTACAACTTAAGGATGGAAGCTATTTTTATGTACATTGCATACGTTATTATAAGTAGTAATTTGTGTTTTTAATAAACAGCTAATCATTTAATTTTGTCTAAAATATTTAAGGTAGAACCTGACTTTCATTTCAGTAGTAAATTTCAGCCTTAAGCCCCACAAAACTGTGAAAAATGTCATATTTATTTAATGTGAGAGAAAGTCTCACGCGTGAATCCTCACGTTTCATTTCGGCTAGCACCAATTGCGGGTTAACTCCGGCCTTAACCTAGAATTAAAATCAACCCTACTTGATGAAAAACAACGAATAGTCAAATTCAGACTTAAATCTTTATAACTCTGGGTTAAGGTTTAACCCACATTGATGAAACCGACCCAAAGAGGAACAATAAACTCAGATGGGAACCATTACAGGAGATGAAACCATCAGGGGGAAACTTTCTATTTTATATCATTTAAGCCTGACCATTCCTGGTCATTCCTTGTTCATTTCCAGTCCAAAATTCACGGACTTTACTCAGATGGTAATGATTGGTGATTCAGTTGACGGACATGAGTACATAGTTAATGCTCTCCGTATCTTAACAAGTTAGTGTTCCAGTTCCTCTAAATGGCCATAGCACATTGCCTTCACCTTCAAATGTAATTTTGATGGGCTGGGAACAAAACAATATCCGACCGGGGAATATAGAACAAGGAGGGTAACAAGTAGAATCTTGAAGGTAGACGATCGATGGGAAACGAGCCTTGGATGTCACATGTAATTACTTTAATCAATTTGTCAATCCACAAACCACGACTTCTGAGGAAAACTGATAACATTGTGAAAATGAGAGCTTGTATCTACTAATGCGGGAGTCCTCATCTTGAGAACGGTAATCCTCAGACTATTTCTCCCGTTCCACAAAATTTGAAGAACGATATGGGGCACCTTACACATAACACACACCATATATTATCCAAAATCAATAGCGCAGATAAATACCACAGTACTTCAGTGATTTGAACTATATATTAATTAACATATTGATAGCGACCACGTTATTCCCTGATGTTAAATTATTAAATACAAGTGCAACAAAAATGTCAGCAACAAGTAAATTAGACGGCTGGGCTTTCACCATTATACATTTTCCTTCTAGGGACATCTACAATCTTTGCAGGACCAAGTTATGGTGTTCGTTCTGTTGTACTTTTATAACTAATAATATTAATATATTATATTATACTACTTTTACGGTTTTCGGATACGTCGAGGTGCCGAAACTCTGTCCCTAAGAAAGTATTTCACGTGCTAGTAAATCTACTGATACTTGGCTGCCGATTTTGAGCCGGGATCAAACTCTCCAAATTTCCTCCAAAGGACAGCGCATTACCACCTGAACTACTCAACCGAGCTATTGTGTTTATGGTCTTACAATTAAATGCCATAATAATAGGTAGAGTTATTACCCATACGGCATTAGCGTGGAGTAGGATTTTCACTGTGTAAGAATAAGACTTTTACCAAATAATTCCCAGTTTTCTAAGTTCCTATATTGAACCCTTGACTTACCATTCCATCGTTGGTCGGCCACAGCTGCTGCAGTAGAGCAATATTGAACTCTTAAATCTTGGGGTCGTTGCGGGGAGAATTCGATCACGATCTTAACCAAACGATGGGGTTCAGAAGAGAGCCTAACTACTTGAAATGAGGAGCAAATATGTGCTTACTAACTTTTACTGAATTCATTAATTGCACAAAAATATTTATATAAATCCTTGACAAAAAATAATTATTAATTATTAAATGTTTCATACGCAGTCACATTGCATAGCGTTAATTTATTTATTGCAATACTGAAGAATTTTCTTCGGAGAAAGTAGGAATGTCATAAATTATTGGACAGTGAAACTGAAAAAGTGAAAAAGAAAGCCTGAAAAATCGGGCACCTATTAAACCAAATTGAGAATTAATCCACACGATCCGTGGAAAATCTGATCTTCAACAAGTAGAACGCCGGATTTTCTCTTAATTAAGGTTATCCACCAGTCGAATACCCTTTCGGATACGGAACACCCACCCTTAATCGAACCTAATTGACTATCAGTTGCTTTGGATAGGTTGCGAAATATTATTGGAAAGCATGGTGTTCACTACCAGTTAACAGCAGCATTCACAACTGAAAACAAAATTCCACCATATATTTGTCATTTCATGACACCCTTAAGTTACGAAATAATCCCGATGCTAAACGTGCATCACCCCAAACAGCTGTTCAGAAGGATCCATTAACAACACGATCCGAGAGGACCTTACGTTACGTTGTTCTGAAGGAACAAAACTGCGAAATGCAGGAAACACTTATTCATCACGCATTTAGAAGAAATGCCAAACACTGAAGTTAAATAAAAAGTGGTTAATCACTTGAAATAATATTATTTTAAAACCGACTTTCAGGTTAGAAATGGTTACGTTACGCTTAATAAAATTACAGGTCCACGTGGTAAAATAAAACAAAATTCAGAATTCTTTCCTTTTTAACAATGACTACCATCACAGATCCATCTACTTATTGTTTGTCCCAACACACTACCTACAAAGTTATCAATTGACCAAACTCAACTACGCATAAAATGAAAGAACGATAGAAATTGAAATAAAATATATTACCGGCTGACGAATCGAACCTGCATTCGTAACTCAAGTCTCACACTAATACGTTGAGTGTCAACACGCACAATATCAAATCAAAACGGACGTCAGAACGACAGAGCAAATAAGTCCGTAAAATAAAATAAAATACTGAAGTTCATTGAACTTAAACACGCTTGGCGAACTGCAGTAAATATTCAATCACCGCTATCTCAGTACCCCATATTGGACAACCCTCATGTTCAGGCCATTAGTGATTCCATAATCTTAAGTAAACACCTTCTAGCTTTTGAGGACTGCACGCAAGCTTGGTATCCATCTTACTGAGCTAACACTCTTCGCATTGCATACACTACTGCAGACACTGCCATCGCTCAAGTCACTTCGCAAAAACATCTAATCTAAGACTTGAGTATGTACAGCTGACATCCCAGACCTATCGTCGGGCCAACCTAATGTCTGCACACCCTAATACTAACCTCTATGTACACATACCTACCTAACTCTATCGTTGAGCGTGAACTAGGAAGTCTCATTATCAGTATACTCCTAGGATAACATGTGACGTCCTAAATCTATTGTCGAGCGGGAATTGGGTTGTCTACGCTTCCTCTAGCACATCAGGCGAAATCGTAACTTCAAACACACTCTTAGATATTTCGGCTGTAAACCTGGTCGAAACTAATAACACACAACGAAACAAATCTTTCCACAGAATGAACGCAAGTCGGGAAATGCAACTAAGTCCCTATCTTGTTACTAAAACGTGAAATTGAAAATAAATAACCCGTGGTGAACAATTCACAACTCAAACACGATCTCAGCATGCGCAATGAAGTTTGGAAAAATAATAATAACTTCCAACACACGTCTAACACTACTTGACTGTCGCCAAACAATGATAATCATCACCACCGCAAAAATCCACACCGTAATTTTAGGGTGAAGCCCTCAAATCGCTTACCGTCATTTTTCCAATATTCATATCCATGACTATCCAGTGAAATGAAACCCAATAAATCTGCACAGTCAAACATATCGCTTTAATAACGTCCAATAACTCAGCCCACAATGTTTCCGATTTAATGATAAATTACTGCCTTGTAATTTATGAACTTTACTGATTAGAAACTTGTCATTACAGTCAAACAACACCAACCATGTATTCAGAATGCCCTTCTACCCTTGAGGTCATATTACTATAATATTCATTACACTGACTTTACGTAAACTAGTCACTTGGATTTTTACTATCAAGAGTTACAATCCTCACCAAGAACTGTTTTCACTTGGGATCTTGACTTGAAATTTTACTGTGCCTCACACAATAATCCTCTCGAACCAACCTTCTCCAGGTTTCAGTTTTCGGATTGCTAGCGGAATATACTACAGCCTGCCACATAAATATCACATTTAATATACAGCCTGTCTCAAAAATTCTTCGCCATCAGCAAATATAGCCTGTCTCAAAACTTCACTCTAATCGCCTTCTCATGGCGGTATTATATGACTGCCTTCAACGTCTATACAACTCTTATCTCCACATATATACATTCTTCGCCCTCAATCCATTTTCTTATATTTCAAGACTTTTCAATCCTCAATCATCTCGTGACAAACAACTTTTATAAAATATACCTTTTTATTTTTACTGCAACTTTCGGACCTCAAGAATACAACAACACACCCTGATTTTTCATATCACGGACATACACGATTTTACTTCCCATGAATAAAACATAACTTTATCGTATTTCACTGGAATTTCTATACACCCTCAAACCTTGTAGAACATACCTGTTAAATCCACTTTTAACATAGAAAAATTTTATCCCGCGGTAAACATTATTGTTATTATTATGATTATTATTATTATTATTATTATTATTTCGACAAGAATTTTCTGAATTCAAACGATATTCGAAATTAAGACATTCGCCACGACTACGTTATCGTTATCACCTTTCTAATTTTCTCAATTAGGACAATATCTCAAAGAATATTAACAATATTTAAACTTCGCATTTTATAATTACTTGACGTAAATTTTACAGCACTGAAGAGTTTCGCACGATGACCAGAAATATAATACCTTCGCCTGATCATTACAAAATATCAACCCGACATACGCGATGAATATTGGGAGGGACAAACAATAATCTAACTACAACTTTGATACAAAATATTCACAGACCTGTAATCGTAGCCACCATTCTTGATTCTGGCTGCATCTAGCCAGCTGACCTCTTTATTTAGCCTCCCATGGCTATCTTGGATGTCTTCTTATAAATATACATATAACTTACATTACACAGCACTTTACAACGCACTTCCAAAACGTTTAACAGGCGACGAGCACTCTTCTCAACTGGTCACGTCCACTGTGCTCGCAAGACCTCTGCTTCCTCTCACCCTACTAAAGGTGCCAGGTGTTCCAACAGATAAGAAACCAGACCCCGCAGCTAACTTCCAGGCTCCTCTTTAACAAACACACACTGAATACCGAGAGAAATTCAAATACTTTTCACCCACATATCTAACCCTTCAAAGTTCCCATTAGCAGCAGTTCAGAAAATTTCTATCATCCTCTACTTTAACAGTGTAGTTGAACCATAGACACGGACGTGTAATAAGTTACTGGGAGGACAAATCTCCACACTTTCCTGCTGACGAGTGACGTGGGTTTCGCCGTTCCAACAACCGGACAGAGAATGTCAAATATACGAATGGGGATTTCTTTTATACCCTATGGAAGGACGCTACTCACACCATGAAGCTTGATTGCACAATCTGCTAATTCCGCCTCCAATAGACCAATTCTTCTGAAGTTTGTTCCATAACTTCGGACAGACGATTTATTACGGTGTTAATTTCATATTTTTCCCATACTCGCAACAAGCGAAATAAATTATTTCTGCCCCGGCGTTTCGCGGGTTTTCTTCATCCATCGGCCTTGGCTCGTGTCGCTAGTCCGCGGGTCGGACGCAGATTCGTCTCTAGGCTTAACTGCATTTATATTTACCCTGTGGGTTCTGTCTTCACATAGGGTTTAAGAATAATTTAGATTCTTTATTTCTGGATTTACTATGTCGCCAAAATCTCTCGTTATGAAGAATTTCTTGAATTTTGATAAATTGTTTAATATTCGAAGTCCACCGAAGTGTCCCGGCGTTTCACGAGCTAGCAGCTTTCTCAGACACGGGGAGCTCCCTCCCACGAAACAGAGAGGCTCTTGAAATGCAAACATGGCTGCTCTCATAAAAGTAGTTTGTAGCAGAAATAAATATTGGGAATTAAAAAAAATAATTTCCTCATGGTAGAATTATGGGTTCAATATTTGATTCACTATTTTCACGAATCTGATGCCTTAACAATTTTTAATACAGTTTACAATCGTAAAGGTTTATTTTCATACTAGCTGTAGTACCCGGCGTTACCCGGATAGTTCCTGAATATTTACCTTTAATATTTGCATTACCAGTTAGTTATGTGTGATGTGAAATTTTATAGAATTCCTTTTTGACTTGCAGATTGATATGTTATGATCTATTATGTAGTTTTAAAATTATTTAGATGTGTTTGATTTCAAGTTTTTGATTATTTAATTTTCGAGTAAAACTTTGTCGTTATGGAAGCTCGAATCGACTGGGAAGTATTTGATCCTGTCAAAATTTAATAAGTGATAATTATATGTATTTAGCCGTCGCACTATAGATACGATGTACAGGATTTCAACTGTCAATGAGACTGCCCTCCTCCCACCCTCCACCACTAAGAGATATAAAATCTGGATTGTCACCATTCATCTCAGTGACCCAGAAAACTGTAGATTCGGCACTGTTTTCGATTATTTTTATATCTCACTCTCCCTCACCCACACCCCAAAGGGGGCTGAACATGAATTTTAAAAAATTCGGAGTGTCACTAATTATTTCAGCTACCACGAAAACTATGGATTCGATAATATTCTAGATTATTTTTATACCACGCCCCTCGCCCCCTGCCCATAAGGGTGCTAGGGGTGTCTTACCCTCACGCGGTTTGTCTCCTGATACTAATTGATAAGTGTACCAAGTTTGGTGAAATTGCTCCAGTCGTTTAGGAGGAGATGTGTCATTTACACACCCACACCCACACACCCACGCACACACATACATCAATTGTTATATATAGTAAGAAGAAGAAGAAGATAATATTTTATATGAGTTTTTCGATTAAATTTATATCTCACCCCCTTCGCTCCCCACTTGGACTTGCAAAAAATCCGGAGTAATACTATTCATCTCAGAGACACTGAAATCTATGGATTCGAAACTGTTTTTAATTATTTGTATATCTCACCCCCTCCCTTTGCTCTCCACCTAAAAGAGGACTGGAGTTTAAAAAATTCTAGAGTATTACTTTTCAACTCAGTGACCCCGAAAACTATGAATTCGACACTATTCTCGATTATTATTGTAACTACCCCCCCCATGACCCTCTCCCATAAGGGCGCTAGGGATGGCTTACCCCCCACAGTGATCGTCTCCTTATAGTAAGTAATACGTGTACCAAGTTTGGTTGAAATTGCTCCAGTGGTTTAGGAGATGTGTCATTTACACACACACTTCCATTTCTATATATAGTAAGATTTTTATACTCGTAGTTCACCCCCTTTCCATCCCCGCCCAAAGGAGTCCTATGAGTGCCTTACACAACAGTACATTTTTCCAGATATTATGTCTTATTTGTACCAATTTTGGTTGGCAGCTATGCCCAAACGTACATACATAATCTCACTGGTCTAGAATCCTGGAGCTGACGTTGCCATGGTTACGGCAGTTCATTTCTTTATCCGATTCCTAGAGCAGGGGTAGTGTGGTGCCAATATCTCCATAACGGTTGGTTTTAGGGCCTTAAAACATTGTTTTCGGGCCCGTAGGGCTTACCGAGTTTTGTTCTTTGCGTCAAGAGGATTAAATTGAGCTTTGTCTCGTCCTTATACGACAAATTCGATATTTTGCCTATATTAGCCTATTATATTTTTCCTATAAACCCCCGTCTTTTCAAAGATTTTAAAATGATATGCATATCGAAACCTTCCCCGGGGTGATTATACTCTGAATATGAAGTTTGGTTGAGATCTATCCAGCCGTTTCGACGTGATGGTGGAACAAGCAAACAAACAGACAAACAGACACGAACAACTTTATTTATAAGAAGATGATAAGGAAATATACTACCCATATAAATACATAATTAGACAGAAGGAATATGAGCGTGTCAGGAAAGAATCTCAGAAAATTGTAAACATACTTTAATCTCACGTTCCTTCTTGTGTTGAAAGTCATTCTGTGCACACTTTACTAGCACTTGTAAGTGTATGAATAAGGGCTTAAAGCACATAATTTTTGCCTTAGGTGGAATGGCAGGATCCGGCCTTGGAGGTGGTGGCGGAGGAGGTGGTGGCGGAGGAGGTGGTGGCGGAGGAGGTGATGCTAACGTATTAGTGTGTTATGGTGGTGATGGTGGTGGTGGCGGCGGCGGCGGTGGTGGTGGTGGAGGTGACCAAGTGAGTCTTGCCCTTTATCGGCTTCATGTCTATGTTCTAAATCTTTATTACTTTATCACCTCGCGGTAATCTCCCTTCTCTCTTGGTAAACGGTCCGCAGTACGAAAATCCCGGAATATGCATTTCTGGAAGTAGTAAATCGTTCAATGTCCAATTTCCTATTCCTTTGTCATGCTTCTCCGACTTCCAGAAAGTATGAGGAAGATTACTCAAGAACTGAATTAGATAAGGAATACCTTTAGAATGATTGACAATAAAAGTCACTAAACGTATTAGTTAGCATTTGTGTGATCCCAAATTTATCGTTGTAAAAACGATTTTTGCCGACATTTTCCTCTCCATGAATGACTACAAGTCTATCGATTAAATCCCAAACATCATTCATCCAAACATATTCTACCGGCTTTTCTGTGTATTGCTTCACAAACCCTGTACCAGTTTTTGGAGGAGTGCTTACAGACTTTGATCTCAATTTCCTGCCTATACCTTTCTCATCTTTTACTTGTTTCCACAGGTCACTTAGAATGAGCATCCATTTGTCTCCAATAGACGATCTTACTTTCTTTGTAATCGTATCGTAGTTTTCATAAACAAGTTTGTGTCTACTGCAATTTCTTTGTAGTTTTCTAAATCATCTGCTGTATACTCTTTGTTGAATATATATTTTCTTGTTAGTAGTGTTAAGAGGCCTTTTGTTCCTGCATACATTTTGCCGGTTTTTTCAACAGAAAAATCATCGTGATCAAAAATGACTCTCGAATCTCCAATGAACCTCTCTGTTTCTACTGTTCTAAATTCAAATATAAAATCGTTAGCATTGTTCAGGGCTTCCAATAACTCAGGTCCTACGTTGATGAGATTTAGGTTATCTTTCAACATACCTTTCTTGACCATTCTATTTTTTCTTGTTTTCCATTTTTTTCTACAAGTGGCTCTAAACTTCTCCTCGCGAATAATCTTTCTTCAAACGATGTTCCTTCGGGTGTTGGAGGTTTTTAAGATACCAATTGTTTCTCAACCTCTCTGTTTTCTTTTCTTGCTTTAAGGACACACTCTCAGATTTCACCTAATTTATCAATGACCGGCTGACCTTCCTTCGTAAACTTTTCAGATTCTCTGATTGGCTTTCTATTCCAGGTTCTGAAATCTTCTTTTAGCTATTTAAGTGTTCTAAGATTCTTATTTGCTTGATTAAATGCTGATTTAGAATCTTCTGTTGTTTGTTTAATTTTCTTCCGATTCATTTTTGGATGCCTATGAACTACAGACTCAAAATGTGCTAGCATTTACTTCACAGAAAAACAGGCTGCTGTCTATATGTGAATCGGTTATTTATGAAAGGGCTCTTGTCACGAAAAGGAAACTGTTGGGAAATTAAAAAACTGTTTATTTTCCTACTATTAATAACTACGACAGATTTTTTATTCTAGTTCTTTTGAGTCTACTAACCGCTAATAATGATGATGTTGTTTATGTTGCAAGATAATGCATATCAAAGTTGTCTGACAAGAGTCCTTTCATAAACAAATGGTTGACAAAAGCCCATTCATAAAGACAAAAGAAAAAATAAATGCAATGATTGATTGAGACGTTATGAATGCCATTTATTTTACATTAAACATTATTTACACAAATGAGATTGGCCATAACAGATACATGAGAATGGGTTTTAACAAACACACAATTTACATTAAAGTCTTATATTATTACATTTTACAGTTCTTTTTCAACTGTAGGCCACTGAATCACTTCATCATAAAAGAAACCATGTTCCTCAGGGACGAACTGAACAAGCTTCTGTATATCATCCGTTTTATTTTTAGGAATAGGTATTTTTCCTGTGTATGCTTTGTGTATGGGTAGAGAAATGCATGATTGTGTCGGGATAGCTAGTTTGAATGTTTTGTAGAGGATTCCACTAATGAAAGGTGATACTGTTACTTTTCCTTTACCTGATTGCTGGAACGAGAATTCGTGGTAGTTAGAAATGGTAAAATATTCTCTTTTTCCCTTCTTTTCATATTTGGTTTCTTCTGAAACAGTACATTGTTTATATAACTGAGGCCACCATTTTTCAAATTCCAAAATATTTCCTGTTTCTATTAAATCAACAGTAAACATTCGCTGTACTGAAGACATTAATATCATTTCGCATACCCGTATTTTATTGTGTAATATCGGTCACATTGCCTTAATTTTCTTTTGACAAGGCCAAAGACTTTGTCACAGGGCAGATAGGAGTGGCCCCTTATGGGCAGTGTGTACACAATATTTTTTAATCTTCCGCTGTCTGTAAGAGAGAATAGGAACCTAATCATTGTGTTATTTTTGTTTTGACCTGTACAGATATCACAGGTACAATTCATCAACATTTTCTGGTATATTATCATTGATATACTTCATTATAAAAGAGCAAAATCCATTGCTTCCCTTTCCTGCGACCCCTTGGTGGTACAAGTAAAAGGATGCTGTGTCAGTACTGCTGTTGTGGATACAAAATAAATAAACTGACAGTTGCCTAAGGTAATAGACATCCTGAAGTGGAATTGTGAGCAAAGAAATGTTTGCTATGTAGTCAAAACACAAAAGCACAGCATTATCATGTTTCTGCACAGTATTGTTTTGTTTCACGTAAAAAAACTACAACATTTATTACTGCGCCTTTGTGCACGAGTAACTGTGCAACAGTTACTCGTTTTGCTGTATCATTAAGCTGAGGGTTTTGATTCGCGTATTAAGCATCTCACATTCACAGCAAGTGTCATTTTGGGGCCTACCACACCGGTAGTTAAAAATGTTCTTTGAATACCTTATAATAAAAACTGTATTTTACATCACTGCCATGATATTTTTTTAAGAACAAATTGTACATTTTTTTATGTCAAGCCTTGCGTCCAAATATTTTATTTATTTCGATGAGTAGTGACTAATTTTCAGGGGGAATGACTTAATGTGGTCTTTTATTTGGTCAGTATAATCTTGTGGAAAATTCTTACCGTTCTTCTATTTTCCTCTCGAATCTCTAGGTGACTCACCTTTTAAAAGTAGCTCTTTCGGTCTTCTTTTTTATCCCCTATGGCATAAAAACTAAGAAACGCTTTTTGGCAAACATTAACTCGTTGTTCACCAGCCATAACATGAAACGTGAATGAGCTCACATGTTCAACAGAATGCGTAGGCTTAGCAAACTCCTCTTCTTTGTAATCTGTGGGGTTAGGTTTTAACCTAGACCTTCTGCTTTTCACTGGATGGGCTTCTATTAATGATTGATAAAATAAGTCTTGTTCATCTTTGCTTGCAAAGCTTCCGCCTCTGCTAAGAATGTCAATTTGGTCCTCCTCAGAAAACTTTTAAAAACATTTCACGCTGCACCTAAAATATGCAGAATAAGTTAGTCACATTTCTTTTAAAATCAGTTTAAACATGTAAGGAAATGGGGGAATTGTAGAAGACAGGTGGTCTAATGTTTTAAGGGGAAGGATATTGCAGGCTAAGGGCTCTGTTCAGGATCAGAATTCAGAACAGGTGTCTGTCAGAAATCGGTACGAGTCACTGCAGGTAGAACAACCGAGGGAAGATGAGGAACAGGGAACTGTTGCTGAGATGTGTGGAAGTAAGAGGAAGGGAAAAGGTAGGAAAGGGAAACGTAGTGTAGTGGAAAGGAAAAGACAGGTGGAACAGGGTCATGAGAGGGAGAAAAGGGAGGATGAAGTAGTTTCTGCAGCAGTGAGAGAAGATAGGGCTGACGAGGAGGGGAGGGGATCAAATGAGGTGGGTAGGGTTGAGGCTCTGGTCATGGGGGATTCCATCGTTAAACATGTGGGGAAAGTGTGTGTGGGAAAGGGAGCCAGGGTTGAGTGTTATCCAGGAATTAGGTTGAGGCAGATGTTGAGGAAAGAGGAAGAGAAGGAAGAGGGAAAGGAGAAGGTGGTAGTATTTCACGTTGGTACTAACAACGTAAGGCAAGCAGGTATAAGTACCAACATAGTTGGGGATGTGTGGGATCTGGTAAATGCAGCACGGATGAAGTTTAAGGAAGCGAAGATTGTTATCAGTGGAATACTCTGTAGGAGGGATACTCACTGGAAGGTGATTGGGGATTTAAATTAGACTATGGAGTGGGTATGTGGGAAACTGGGAGTGAGATTTCTAGATCCTAATGGGTGGGTAGGTGACAGGGATCTGCGCCCAGATGGCCTTCACTTAAACCGCAATGGTACATATAAGATAGGAAATTTGTTTAGAAGGGTTATAGACAGGTATATTCAGGGAAACGGGGTGGCCTAGGCAGCGGTGTTAAGCGAACAGGGAACTGGAAATAAAGTAGGGATGACATACAAATGTTAGTGCTCAACTGTAGAAGCATTGTAAACAAAGGAATCGCATTAAGTAATTTAATAGATATAT
The DNA here is from genome assembly GCF_040414725.1 of Anabrus simplex. Lineage (NCBI taxonomy): Eukaryota > Metazoa > Arthropoda > Insecta > Orthoptera > Tettigoniidae > Anabrus > Anabrus simplex. The sequence goes on along the minus strand of NC_090265.1, from coordinate 1,595,810,182 downwards.
ACTTACCAGATATTGTAATAGGTGTTGAACCATGGCTGAGAAATGATATAATGGATGCAGAGATATTCTCACGGAACTGGAGTGTGTATCGTAGAGATAGGATAGGAACGGTAGGAGGGGGAGTATTCATTCTCGTGAAAGAAGAATTTGTAAGCTACGAAAAGGTTAAGGATGAAAAACATGAAATTCTGGGGGTAAGGCTCTTCTCTAAAGATAATAGGCAACTTGATGTCTTTGGAGTGTACAGACCGGGAAAGGGTAGCGCTGACGCTGATTCAAAATTAATTGATAAGGTAATCAGCTATGTTGGCAACGATATGGAAAGGAATGTGATAGTAGCAGGTGATCTCAATTTACCAAATGTCAATTGGGAAGGTAATGTGAACGATAGGAAGCATGACCAACAAAAGGCAAATAAGTTAATATGGGAAGGGCACCTGATTCAGAAGGTGATGGAACCAGCTAGATGGAAGAATATTTTGGATGTTGTGCTGATAAAACCAGATGAGCTCTATAGAGAAACCGAAGTAATAGACGGTATTAGTGATCACGAAGCTGTTTTTGTCGTTGTTAAAAATAAATGTGAAAGAAAGGAAGGTATTAAAATTAGGACTATTAAGCAGTACCATATGGTTGATAAAACAGGCATGAGGGAGTTTTTAAAAAGTAACTATGATCACTGGAAAATGGTAAATAAAAATGTAAACAGTCTCTGGGATGGGTTTAAAGCAATTGTTGAGGAATGTGAAAATAGGTTTGTTCCTTTAAAGGTGATAAGGAATGGTAAGGATCCTCTATATTATAACAGAGAAGTAAAGAGACTTAGAAAGAGGTGCTGACTGGAAAGAAATAGAGTTATAAATGGATATGGTAGTAAGGAGAAATTGAAGGAACTTACTAGGATATTGAATCTAGCAAAGAAGTCAGCAAGCATAATTGGTGGTCATATAAATTTTAGTGAAAAATGGAAGAGTATGTATAGGTACTTTAAGGCAGAAACAGGTTCAAAGAAGGACATTGCAGGAATCATTAATGAACAAGAGGACTGTGTATGCGATGATCTTCAAAAGGCAGAAGTATTCAGTCAGCAATATGTAAAGATTGTTGGTTACAAGGATAATGCCCAGACAGGGGATGTGAGTAACACTAAAGAAGTATTAAAATTTACCTATGATAACAATGACATTTACAGTAAGATACAAAACTTGAAAACTAGAAAAGCAGCTGGAATTGAAAAGATTTCTGGGGATATACTAAAGACAATGGGTTGGGATATAGTACCATATCTGAAATACTTACTTGATTATTGTTTGGTTGAAGCAGCAATACTAAATGAATGGAGAGTTGCTATAGTAGCCCCTGTGTATAAAGGAAAGGGTGGTAGACATAAAGCTGAAAATTACAGGCGAGTCACTTTGCAATGCATTGTATGTAAGCTTTGGGAAAGCATTCTTTCTGATAATATTAGAAGTGTTTGCGAAATTAATAACTGGTTTGACAGAAGGCGTTTTGGGTTTAGGAAATGTTATTCAACTGAAGCTCAGCTTGTAGGATTTCAGCAAGATATAGCAGATATCCTGGATTCAGGAGGCCAAATGGACTGTATTGCGATTGACCTATCTAAGGCATTTGATAGGGTTGATCATGGAAGGCTACTGGCAAAAATGAGTGCAATTGGACTACAAAAATGGGTAACTGAATGGGTGGCTATATTTCTAGAAAATAGAACTCAGAGAATTAGAGTAGGCGAAGCTTTATCTGACCCTGTAATAATTAAGAGGGGAATTATTCAAGGCAGTATTATTGGACCTTTAGGTTTTCTCCTATGTATCGATGATATGTGTAAAGAAGTGGAATCAGAGATAAGGCTATTTGCAGATGATGTTATTCTGTACAGAGTAATAAATAAGTTACAAGATTGTGAGCGGCTGCAGGGTAACCTCGATAGTGTTGTGATATGGACGGTGGGCAATGGTATGATGATAAGCGGGGTTAAAAGTCAGGTTGTGAGTTTCACAATTAGGAAAAGTCCTCTCAGTTTTAATTACTGTGTTGATGGGGTGAAAGTTCGTTTTGGGGATCATTGTAAGTACCTAGGTGTTAACATAAGAAAAGACCTTCACTTGGGTGATCACATAAGTATGATTGTTAATAAAGGGTACGGATATCTGCACATAGTTATGAGGGTATTTAAGGGTTGTAGTAAGGATGTAAAGGAGAGGGCATATAAGTCTCTAGTAAGACCCCCAGCTAGAGTATGGTTCCAGTGTATGGGACCCTCACCAGGATTGCTTGATTCAATAACTGGAAATATCCAAAGAAAAGCAGCTCGATTTGCTCTGGGTGATTTCCGACAAAAGAGTAGCGTTACAAAAATATTGCAAATTTTGGGCTGGGAAGATTTGGGAGAAAGGAGACGAGCTGCTCGATTAAATGGTATGTTCCGAGCTGTCAGAGGAGAGATGGCATGGGAGGACATCAGTAGACTAATAAGTTTGAATGGTGTCTTTAAAAGTAGGAAAGATCACAATATGAAGATAAAGTTGGAATTCAAGTGGACAAATTGGGGCAAATATTAATTTATAGGAAGGAGAGTTAGGGATTGGAATAACTTACCAAGGGAAATGTTCAATAATTTTCCAATTTCTTTGCGCTCATTTAAGAAAAGGCTAGGAGAACAACAGATAGGGAATCTGCCACCTGGGTGACTGCCCTAAATGCAGATCAGTATTGATTGATTGATTGATTGATTGATTGAAGGCTTGAAGAAATAGTATAATTTAGCGCTCACGTAGAACAACACAACGCAATAAATTGACGCCTAACCTACAACACTAACCTACAGAACTGTCTAGATCTAAGGTATTTCAAAATAAATAAATCAACTTACGAGCATGGTGTCCCCGTTTTTCATGTTTGAGAAACATTCCCTTTGTAATTAATATACTCATCACCACGGATTCTTGCTTTTTTTTAATACGACTTACTTTGTAGCTCTCGATCTTGCAAAATTCTCTTTTACGTTTATTACCTTCCACGACTTCATTACCACTCTCTAACATTTTTAGACGCACACAAAATCTTCTTAACAACTCTTAAATTAATTTTAGGTTAAGGATGTCACTTGAAACTAACCTACAACAATAACAATCATCTTGTCATTAACATGAGCCGTTTCATAACTAAACACAGATTTGCAGTGGCTGTATCTTGGAAAGTATTGGCGCGACAAGAGACCTTTCATAAGCAAACGATGCGTGGATGTTGGCACAATCCATTTTCATGTTAAACTTGTTTTTGTACAAAAAGTGACATGAGCCCTTTCATAAATAACCGATTCATGTTTAGAAAAGTTGCAATTTTTTTCTGTACCTTCCATCGTGTGCCTTACGAGTTAAGTCGATAGTTACAAATCCAAAATCATACCGATTCCTACCGTCATTGCACATTTCTTTAAATTTATCGAGTTTCATGTCTCCACCGTCCTTTTCATGGTATACGTGATTTAAGTTGGTATCATCTTGTCTGAATATGTTTAAAATGTACTAGTTATCTCTCAACAACGGTTTAGTAATTCTAGAGTAAGTTTGAGCTAATTAAAAGCAGTCAATGCCCTTGTGTCTTCCCCTAGTAAAATATCCCCTAACGATGTCCTGATTTTCTAGAATGAAATTGTCAAATAAAACTATGGAACAATCTTCGCAATCATCTAAAGGTGTAGCGTCCTCATTATTGTCGATAAATGTAGCTATCGAATGACCGCTTTTATCTTAAATTTTCTTGCATCTGCTGATGAGATCTCGATACTTTGGTTGGTCTAAGCTCTTTTAATAAACGAACAAGTGCTTATTTTTCCAATTGAGCCATCCTGAAGCTAGGAGGTAGTTATTAATCATAAGCGTACTTTTCCCACATCCACTTCGCCCAATGATGGCACAACGAATAGAATTCGGCAAAAGGTCTCAATGTCTGTTTTATTTTTTCCCAGGAAGTCTTAGTTTTGGTTCCCAGTCAGTCTTCATTTAGTTGTCTATAAATGAGTAGATTATTTAAGCTGAGTGGAGATACATCTATCCTAGAAAAGAGACTGACATTGCCTATAAGCAACAACTTTGCTGAAGTTACACCTGCGGGATTTTATTCTCGATTTTTGACACCAAATATTACTTTGAAAAACAATAAACTGCATTATCAACAAGATGATGAACTTGTAAAAACTATAACTATTCCTCCAGGCCAATATGAAGTAGAAGATTTAGAAAAAGTAATTCAGAGTCAAGCACCTTTCAACGCTACAATCATAAATATTAAAGCAAATAAACATCTAAGCAGAGCTGAAATTAAAAGATGCTTTAAATTGTACTTTGACAAAGAGGAAAACTTTGGGTCAGTGCTTGGGTTCAATAATATAACCGTAGAGCCGAAAACGAAAACTCTTGCGAGTGATTTTCCGAAAATAATTCCCTTCGAAATGATCAAAATTCACTTTAATTTAGCTAATGGAATGTTTGAAAAAAATGGGCACCACTACAACCGAGAAACAAACGTCATTGCTTCTTTCATGCTAGATCGTGAATTCGGTGGTCCCATTATCTACGAACCACAATGCCCACTGTTTGTATCTCTTCATAACAAAAGTCAAAATATACGTCTCGAAATCACAGATGAGGAAAGTAACTTGATCGACTTTAATGGTGTTACGACGACTGTAGCTTAGGAGATGCAATAATGGGTTTTAATAGTTTCGGCAATTTTCTTTACTATAAATGAAACATTTCTAGTGCTTGGAGTGCAAGAAAGGAACGGGCACAGTTGATCCTCAAAGAGTGACAGCAAAAAATGGAATATTCAGCCAGATACAAACATCCATATAGCTCCGAATACGTATTCGGGCCATACACTTATTTTCTACAATGACCCAAATTTACAGGAATGGATTAGTGTAATTTTAGGCCTAAACGTCACGGAATAATTGCAAGAAGATTTCCCGGTTTGCCTCCAGCTATGGATTCAGAGTTTCGGTACACAATGACTAGCTGTATTTCTTTAAAGACAGGATCGTATACGAGTACAACGAGGTTACAAATTCATTAGTGAAAGCAGGAAAATTTGATCTCGCTTTGTTTGGTATATATTGTCCGAAACAGTCTTCTTCATTTAGAGAAATTTCAAGTCATTTGAGAAATGTTGTGGGTCAATTAAAAAAATAGTGTCGCCTAAATTTTTGCATGCATCGTATGTAGCCCTCACATCTGAAGCCCTAAAATTTTAAATAAGACGAGAAATGTTGTAGCTCAATTAGAAAGCAGCGCCGTCTGATTTTTGGATAAATAAATGGCATTGTTTGACGTCTTGGATGAATCAGAAAATTTTAACATCGACTACAAATTAGATGAACTTCCAAAATTGTTCTATGACAAGGAGAGTAAACTAATACAACATACATTATACCATCAACTGAACGGTTGGTGATTTTTCTATGTTCAAAGAGGCTATAGCTGAATGCAGAGATTATAATGGGTAGGCAAGTGCTAGTTGAAAAGATGAGCACGTTGTCAAAATATATTTTGCTATTTAACATGAATACACAACAAATGTGTTGCTTTCCTAAAACTTAATAATTTTATCCTATGTAAATGGACATAAATAATTTGAAGAACAGAAATAGCATGAAAGATAAAAGATATCTTCTTGATTTTTGTTGACATTGATTCCATGATGAAAATAATGTTAGAGAATTTATAAATCAATTAACTGAAAAATCTGTAGAATATATATATAATCTTAATGGGGAGGAAGTAATTACGTACATTTTTGTTTACTACACGAGGCAAAAGTCAAATTAATGTTATATTGTTAATTTAGTATTTGATTGAAATTTTAATCTCCTTATGTATTATCGGTACTTTACTGTTTTCCCACTGCTTTTGATCTTTAAAGCAGTTTCACACTTATCCACTCTATCCAACAATTGCTTTCTTGTCAGATTCAAATTACTTGTTTCGATGCAGTCATCTAGGGCTTTGCTTATTTTCTCCTGTAATTCCTCAAATTATTTTCATATACCAAATTCATTTCGTTAGGTGTAATTAGATCCATCAAATATATTTCTTAAAAATGATTTCTTGTTAGATCGTTGATGTAGTCAAAAGGCTCGTTTATATTTTTGATCACCATTGAACAATATCAAGTAATGGTTTTATACCCTTTAGTGCTTCAGTAAGTGGATAAATCACAGAAGAAATGGTGGGCTAAATAACTTACCTGGTTACCTGTCAGAAAGAATAAAAATGCACCGAACTACCAGCCGAATTGAGCTCGGATCTGATTCTTGCGACGAGAGTGTTGATAGGACGGGTATAATACTGTATTGTTAGTATAATGAGGAACTGCGCAAATTTTCAAGCTTTTAACTGACGAAAGCACTGTCAAATATGTCATCAAAACTAATGACAACATTATTTACAACATGATGCACTCATGGTGCCGAAAATGCCAAGAATGCCTTACATCATAAATTTGAGTGACAATGTTAATCTGTTTCAACGGATGTGAGCTAGTCCACGTCCTCAGTGTACAATACCACTGGACCTATAAAATGAATTACTGTACTAGGATTAGTAATGTTTCGAAAAAAATAAATTTAACACTGAAATTCCCTTGAATCCGGGACATATTTACAACATAATCTTGAAAAAAAAACCAAAGTTAAAACCCAACAAAAAATGCACAGTACTTACTTGTGGCACGATTCCCCAAAGATGCATGCATGAGTGTTCAACTCACAACCCCTTGGTAATCTTCACATTTACCTGACAATTTAACATTCAAACATAAAATCAAATAATACACAAGGATATCACCCAGTCGTACACACAGATATTGACAGGCGAAATGAAACCTCTGTCACATAAATATCTCATCTGGAAAGGAAAGGAACTGCATGCGACATTAAAAATGGGCGTTCACCCCCTGGGGTGAAGTAACTGTGTCAACGACCTACCAAGCGTAAGGGCAAGAGCTCCCAGACAATCAAAAAATTGTAAACACACCCCAATTCCTGCCTAGTCTCCACCACGTTTCAGCTCTCGATACCAGAAAAGGGCTTTCACCTCCGTCTTACCACGACGAACATTTGTGCTATTGCACACCTTCTTGCAACAAGCAAGGAATCAATTCTCTTTCTAAATATCAAGCTCAGTTATCGGACCGCTTCTTGGGTCTAATTCCACTTAATCGAAGTACTATCAAGTACTATGTTCTCACAGAAACACGGTGCTCCTCACATGCGGCATAATATCATGCCCTCAAGACCCCGGTTCGAGTCTACTGTTTGGTGGTGTGAAACTCAGTCAAAACGTTTGACGACATTACTTACAAGGTGGTATCAGTCTCCTCAATAGACCATAATCATAGTGAAAAACTGAAAAATCATGCGTGTGCATCATGCATATGCTACCCTAATTTAACCTTTTCATCCTTCCCGATCTCTGAGAACGACAAGCTTTCCTTTTGATGATTCTTATCTACAGCAACATTTATGTTACAACGCATAATGAATATTCTGACATAACACTAAAAAGAAATCATCTTAAGTTACTCCTAACTCCCTTATCACCCGTAAAATACTATAACAAACTGTATAAGTCCTAGAATGATTAACTATGTGTCTTAAGAGCTTTAATAACTTCAAAAGTGTCTTAATAAATGGCCTGATGGACTCATACATCATGATTTTAATCTAACCCTACTTGCCAAAGGGCTTAACTAACTGGTATTTACATAACTAATCTCTACTTTCTGCGTAACTGTCACTAATCCTACCACATGCTAACAACCTTGTTTCACTTAGCATCCTACTGTGAGTCTACCCGCACCGCTTTTGTGAAGAAGTCTATACAGATTGCAAAGTTCATGGTCGATCTATTACAGATTCATGTCTGCACTGTGATAAAAACCAAATCTAATCTCACGATAAAAACGTTATTCAAATAACTTCCTTTCTGAATAAAGTTAGCACGAACGCTCAAACCTAATCATAGCATTTATTCAAACAAAGGTTTGTGGCGCGACAATCAAGACAGACAGAGATAAACGCCACACGCACTGGCAGCGATCTTGCAGTTGAATGAGATGCTTCCCTTGAAATCTCCTAGCTTTTATGGAGTGTGGAAACCGAAGCCAAGTCAGGGTATCCACAGCAATACATATTTGAGTCTGGTATGTGGCTACTTGACTGTTTCCCACGGTAGTTGTTTTAATGTAGAATTATCGAATTTGTCATACATAAATGGCTTTAGACATACCATCATGTTAACAAAATTCTGGGGATTATTTTCATCCTTTTATCTCAACTAGAAACCCTCAGGGCGACGAGATATCACTCGATTTCCTTGACGTGGTAAACCTCTCTCTTCCCGCGTTAAATGCTGTTAAAGTGGCATGGTACTTCCCAAAACAAACTTATCATCTCTCCTTGCTTCTCCAGCACATATTCTATTTCACTCATACATGGTCACACCCTTCCTAAGGAACCGTCTCCAAGCTTCCACGTTCAAGTCAGCTTCGAGCCCATATGCTTGGCGTCATATTGCGCAATATTACAATTGCGATAAATATCGCATATCAGGTCATTAAGAGAATGGTTCATTTGCCTTCCCACGCACTAAAGAAGAATACAAAACTCTGTTTTTTGTATTTTTCTTTACGCTTGTATAGTGATTTACATTCACTCATATACTTCATGTGTGATTTTCATAGTTTGCCTTAAGAATTCCTCACGTCATAGTAGGCCGGACAAGGACAAGTTCGTTCACTCTTGAAGGGCGGTGGAAGCGCCTCTTCCATGTTCTTCTCATTCTACGTTCCGCCTACGCCTTAAAATGGTTGGCCACCCTCTGCACACATACCTCTGGTGACAGTCTGGGGTCTGAGGGGCAAGGAATAACATCCTGCCACGGCCGTTGGGGATAAACAGAATGGTGCACAACAGACGGAATTTGAACCGTTGACTCATGTCGTGTTGAGTTATTGCACTTCTTGATTATAGGCATATTACTCAACCACTTGTAATGTTCTCGGGGACAGTAGACACGACAATATTTAGCAATCACGCGTATTATCCTCTCGCTTGGGTTTGATTCCCGATGACGTATGCTGGATAACTCGTGATTGATCCCCAAGCATTCCAGTTCCTTTTCAAAAGCTGCAGATGTGAACTGAGTACCGTGGTTGGTTAGAAGATTCTCAGGATTTCCCATGGAGGGGAACCTTTTTCAGCTGATCTGGTATAAGCTTTATTAACAGGACATAACGTTACGTATTTGCTGAAAACATCCAGGCAAACTAACATAAATTTCAAACCGCTACTTGCAGCAGGGATAGGGTCGTACCATTCGATTGCGAATAATGTCTTCGGGTCGGTAGGGAATAAAGTCTACGGGTTTTGCTTTAGCAGGTACGGGTTTGGTTTCACCCGTTGGTATATGTCACATGCCTTAAGTAGCTGCTGGACTGTAGTACTTAACTTAGGCCAAACAAAGGTTTCTTGTAATGTTGCAGTGACCTTATCGATACCCTTGTGTCAAGTGATATGGTTTGTAATCCAAATTAAACCAGTCTCTAAACTAGTGTGTTCTTCATCTACGAATTTATGTAATATGCTATTAAGAAATGGCATGAGGCGGCCTTCTTTTCTGTCTCAATGTACTGCGGAGTAAGTGGTTGCAGTTCCTTCAGCCTGGTAACGGGGTCTTCCAATTCTTCCTCACATATGTTTTGGAGTCGACCTATAATTTCCTGATCCTCTTGTCTCAGTGTTGCCAGTTTTATCGAAACTTCTTCTAGATTCGTATTACGGCTTAAGGCATCTACCAACACATTCATTTTCCCCGGGCAGTACTCAAAAGTTACATCAAATTTCTTAGTTTCCTTTCTCTGGAGTCTCCTGATAGAGTACCTCTCCTATCCCAATTTCTGAGGCGACCGTTTTCATTATGAACTTGCGATTAAATTCAGGGTATCCCAGCTCAACAGAGTTCGCCAGCAGTCTGTTCGTATTCTGAAAGGCATTATCATTCGTCTTATCGCATTTCCGACGCAATGATGCAGTGCCCTACAATATTAACATTTGGCAAATATCTAGCTCCTATCCTGTAACTGACATCGAAATTGCAAGGAGTTCAAATATTTCATATTTTATCCATTAAAAAATTCGAAATATTAAGCCAAATAATCTGGTGCAGACTTTCGTTTCGAGCTATTTTGTGGCTAAACGGTAATTGCTATCAATGAACGGATTGCGCTTTCGCTTCCTAAAATTATGTACAACTTTGGTCCTATGACATTTTGTCGTATCTCGACTCCTTCCACCTTAAATTGAGCTTCCTTTCCCCGGTTTTGGTCAATTTTGTTAAATTTCCATAAATTATTTTACTGATTCACACATTCATAAAACAGATAGATGCACGAAATTCAGCAGACTCCTTGGCACGACCATTGGCCATATGTAGACTGACCATAATTATTATAGCTACCTTAAATGTATGGGAAAACTGAAGGAATATTTGGAAACACTAATCTAATTTCAGCATAATATAATGTATGATTCTTAAGCAATTTACTGTGAAGCCCATGGAGATACGGCAAAACCTCAAATAACCAAAATTGTTGGTCGATAAGCCTGCCAACTTGCAAGACTGCAGCTGTCTGCTAAGTTGGCAAAATAATTTTTCAACTTGTGAAAAGCGGACCTATTTGACACGGATCGAAACGTTCACCTCTTTCTATGGTAAAAATAATCGAGCTACGAGAAGATGGCTAAAACAGTATTGTAGGCAACTAAATGGGTCCTCTGACGGCGCAATCCATACCTCGATACGACATACCGTTTGGTCGCAATAGATTTCCAAATGAAAGTCTCCACTATTTAGCTTGAACATTGCCTGGCTCTATATAATTTTATTTATATATATAAAGACGTTTGGATCACTGGATGATTTAAATGTTTAACCACTTCGGTACGAGCTAGAAACTTGAAAGTTGGCAATATGATAGCTACTAAGCTGTAACCTGAGGAAAAGTTCCAACTATTGATTTGTTGTTATTTCTACTTTCCTTACCCTAAACTAAACTGTATATGATATGTTGCAGTGCGCCAGAAAATTAAAATTTGGCGCAGTTACAACTTTTGGCCTGCAACCGACGGATATCAATCAATCAATCAATCAATCAATCAATCAATCAATCAATCAATCAATCAATACTGATCTGCTTTTAGGGCAGCCGCCCAGGTGGCAGATTCCCTACCTGTTGTTTATCTAGCCTTTTCCTAAATGATTTCAAAGAAATTGGAAATTTATTGAACGTCTCCCTTGGTAAGTTATTCCAATCCCTAACTCCCCTTCCTATAAATGAATATTTGCCCCAATTTGTCCTCTTGAATTCCAACTTTATCTTCATATTGTGATCTTTCCTACTTTTATAAACGCCACTCAAACTTATTCGTCTACTGATGTCATTCCACGCCATCTCTCCGCTGACAGCTCGGAACATACCACTTAGTCAAGCAGCTTTTCTTCTTTCTTTCAATTCCTCCCAACCTTCAAATACCACCGGATCGAACCTGCCAAGTTGGGGTCAGAAGACCAGCGCCTTAACCGTCTGATCCACTCAGCCCGGTAATTCCGATTTTAAAGGGGTGAAAAGGGGTGATATCTGGTTTTACATTTGTTTTCAATATCTCCGTATTTTGAACAATATTGTACACATATATTCATTCAATCTTCCAAATAGTCTCAAAAGTACAGCAAAAATATTGCATTTCCTGAAAAGTCAACGGAAATATATTTATTTTCAAGATTTTCCAGATGAAATACTCCCTTGCGCGCACGAATCTTTGGCTTTTGCCAATTAAAAATGGCCGCGGCACTTTCCAACATATAAGTGTACGCACCAGTTCACTCCACTTCCGTGTATTTTAAGATGGTAATGAACCAAGTTCTTAAAGAAAAGAAAATGCAATTAACAGCTTATAGGCATACATATACGAATGTTTGACAGTAAATTCATGAGACGTTGTTGTGCGCTGGGCTGATAGCGCAACGGTCAACTCAACGGACTGCAGATTGCAAGCATGCAGGTTCGAATCTGCCTGTTGGCGGCTTGTTTTAACACAGGAGTATTGTTTTATAAAGGATAATTATTACAGTTTTATATTTTGTTAGTGAGTTATGCAGCCGCTTACAGTTTAAATGAATTGTTTCATCCTTACAACTGGTAAAACAGGCTAGGCGAAAGCAGTACCAGTTCTTCCTTCATTATGATCGTCGCGCGCATGCGTTATTGGCAAAACTGTCTAAGGTTCGAAGATATGTCACTCATATTGACGAAGAAGAGACCGGAGGCAAATTGCATAATATTGTCGACCAGTAGGCCCAATGAAGTGAGAGTGATAGAACTCTTGAGTAAGAAGGCTTTGAACCTTGGCAATCCTTGCTAATAACTATTCCTCCTCAGAAGAGTACTAACTTTTCATATCAGAAGATTCAACGTACTAGTGTGTGATATTTCCAGGGGACAGCTAAATAACAGACCGCAGCGTGATAACATCTTTTTCACGCGCACAGCATAATGGCAGTAACTTACCTAAACATTAATGTTGAAGTGTTGCCACATAACATTGTTTCTATTGTAGGTGACTGTGCGTGTCTATTTAGATCTCTTTCTTATATTGTATATTCTTCTCGGTTACGGCATAAAGAAGTTCGTGAAGCTATTGTTTCATAAGTTGTGAACAATTGGGTAGAGTTCTCCATTTTGTCCGAAAATCATCTTGGGAATAACTATTCCTCCTCAGAAGAGTACCGACATTTCATGTCAGAAGATTCAACTTATGGTGGAACATGTGAGTTGATGGCAGCAGGCAAAATATTTCCATTCCACTTTGAAGTTTATCGTGTTCAAAAGTTATACTGAAGAGTTAGTGATGAAGCTAATACCGTAAAAAGATTGCGATTTACTGGTAATCTCCCTAACGGACATTTTGAAGTACTAAATATGAATGTCTGTGCGAAGAAACAAGTGCTTCATTCGTTGTTACAAAAGTTTCTGAAAAATGTCATATTCGATACTCAAATGCTACGAGAAAAATACAATTTAAAAAAGCAGCAGCCACATTTTTACAGAATAATCCTTCCGCACATACCATTCCTGCAAGTAAATACCAAAATAAATATTCCGAAGTCCATAGAGCAGCAGCGGGCACATACCAGAAGAATAATCTCAAGGTTCATAGAGCAGCGGCACGGACATACCAGAAAAATAATCCCGAGTTTCATAGATCAGCGGCAGCTACATACCAGCAAAATAATTGCGAATATCACAAGAAAATTCAAGCGATATGAGCAACATCACCCTGGGGTCCAAAAAAATAGACGATTGCGTCCTTCTAAAATTAAGTTCCGTTTCGGGATGTCTTGCGATCCTGAAATTAATCATCATCATCATCATCATCATCATCTGTTTACCCTCCAGGTTCGGTTTTTCCCTCGGACTTAGCGAGGGATCCTACCTCTACCGCCTCAAGGGCAGTGTCCTGGAGCTTCAGACTCTTGGTCGGGGGATACAACTGGGGAGTATGACCAGTACCTCGCCCAGGCGGCCTCACCTGCTATGCTGAACAGGGGCCTTGTGGAGGGATGGGAAGATTGGAAGGGATAGGCCAGGAAGAGGGAAGGAAGCGGCCGTGGCCTTAAGTTAGGTACCATCCCGGCATTCGCCTGGAGGAGAAGTGGGAAACCACGGAAAACCACTTCCAGGATGGCTGAGGTGGGAATCGAACCCACCTCTACTCAGTTGACCTCCCGAGGCTGAGTGGACCCCGTTCCAGCCCTCGTACCACTTTTCAAATTTCGTGGCAGAGCCGGGAATCGAACCCGGGCCTACGGGGGTGGCAGCTAATCACGCTAACCACTACACCACAGAGGCGGACCCTGAAATTAATAACGAAGATAACATCTTGATAACCATTGGTATAATGATCCATAAATGCCAATTCTGCAATGCTCTCAAGTGGAAAGAAAGATGAAACACCAGGCATGTGCTGCGATTCTGGCAAGGTTCAGCTACCACCACTCTAATCTTCACCTGAACCATTGTACAGTTTACTAATGGGTGCCCTTTCAGATCATTGTCATTTTTTTGGATCGAATTAAAAAATATAGCAACTGTTTTTAAATGACATCTTTTGGTACTAAACAAGTCATCCAACCTGGCTTTATGACAACTTTCAAAGTATAAGGTAAAATTTGGCATTCCATAGGCAGTCTTTTGCCAAATGCTCATCAAGATCGTGAATTTTTTCAGATTTACTTTGTTGGCGAAGATGAAAGAGAAACACTAATACACTGTTCTAAGATACCCAGATGTTAGGCCGGCTAAGGTTAAACAGTTGCAAAAAATGATCCATGATGTTAACTGTTATGTAAAGAACTTTAAATTAACTCCTGAGAAGGTGCCTTGAGGATGTCAAGATTTTAAGGTAGTTATTCATGCGAACAGAAAGCCGGCTGACGCTCACAGAGGACGATATAATTCTCGAACATCCAATAAGGTTGCTTTAGTAATCGTTGGCGAACAGTTTGAAAAATGAGATATACTGTAGTTGTTCAGAGCCACAATGATAAACTCAAACGTATCAGTGAAATTCATCCGTACCGAGCTCGATAGCTGCAGTCGCTTAAGTGCGGCCAGTATCCAGTATTCCGGAGATAGTGGGTTCGAACCCCACTGTCGGCAGCCCTAAAGATGGTTTCCTGTGGTTTCCCATTTTCACCCCAGGAAAATGCTGGTGCTGTACCTTAATTAAGGTCACGGACGCTTCCTTCCCAGTCCTAGTCCTTTCCTGTCCCATGGTCGCCATAAGACCCATCTGTGTCGGTGCGACTTAAAACCAATAGCAAAAAAAAAAAAATCATCCGCCTTATGATGCACTTCAATATCCTATGATGTTTCGTTATGGTGAAGATGGCTATTCAATAAATATTCCTCAACGTGATCCTCATAAAAATATTTTTGAACAAAAAGGTATCAGCGCCCTTTCGAATAGTGGTGCGAGAGGCCGAAGATAATTTACTTTTATATTTTGGCGCTTTTTAAAAATCAATATTTAGTTGATAACGTTCGCGTCTTACATTTATTACGAAAGTCGATGAGCGCATAACGTCGGTTGGGTGGCCTTCAAAAGAAAATAATATAATTAGACATAACTATGACGCGAGCGAAGCCGCGGGCAAAGTGCTTGTAAACAATATAAACACGCACTCAACGCGCGATTCGAAAGGTACAGTACCTTATTAGATTCCTTATCAAGTGCCTATGGAAACGCGCGTTGAGTGTGTTATATAATTTATTATTGTTTATTATAGTTTATTATACGGCCCTTATTGTAACCATATTACGTGCCGTTCTAAACGCACGTTCAGTAAGTTCATATAGTTTATTACAAGGAAAGTCCGCCTCTGTGGTGTAGTGGTTAGTGTGATTAGCTGCCACCCCCGGAGGTCCGGGATCGATTCCCGGCTCTGCCACGAAATTTGAAAAGTGGTACGAGGGCTGGAACGGGGTCCACTCAGCCCCGGGAGGTCAACTGAGTAGAGGTGGGTTCGATTCCCACCTCAGCGATCGTGGAAGTGGTTTTCCGTGGTTTCCCACTTCTCCTCCAAGCAAATGCCAGAATGGTACCTAACTTAAGGTCACGGCTGCTTCCTTTCCACTTCCTTGTCCATCCCTTCCAATCTTCCCATCCCCACCACATGGCCCATGATCAGCATAGCAGATGAGGCCGCCTGGGCGAGATACTGGTCATCCTCCCCAGTTGTATCCTGCGACCCAGAGTCTGAAGCTCCAGGACACTGCCCTTGAGGCGGTGGAGGTGGGATCCCTCGCTGAGTCCGAGGGAGAAACCGACGCTGGAGGGTAAACAAATTACGATACGATACAAGGAAAAGCCCCCCAAAAAAGATAAAGAAATACATCATGAATATTATTGAATTATTGACTGTACCTCTTTGTATCCTAATTAACAGTTCCGTGCACGAACTTTTCGCGTGAAGATTAAGATAGCTTGTGTTGTTATGCTGTTCTTACTGGTGTTCATTTTCAGTAAGGACGTAGACACATTTTCAAATAAATACTGTCGCAATACTTTGCTTGATTTAGGTGGAATTTTCTACCTTTTTTGAAGGAACTGACTTTGAAAAGCATTCATTAGTGGCATCATTTTATTTTCTACCACCTCGATCAACGTGGTCACTCCCTCTTCTTTTCGTTGCAGGTCAGATCTTCGGAGAGCGCATACGGGCTCCGTAAGTATTATGCAAGAATACTCAATTAATTGCTCAGGTGTCTACAACCCGTTATATCATGATTTTAATTTCCGGTAAGAAATAATCGTCGCATGGCCTCAGTTCTCATGTGCCGGCATTTTAATTTGACGCATCTGGCTCCCTGATCGTCAATTCCGACGTTTCGTTTTACTCCTGGCCTATTCGACGGCAGATTAAACCGGATCTCTCTTTGGAACCTATGGCCTTTTCAAACAGGTGACAGCGTCGCAAGTGATGACATTCACTTTTCCGGTTCCTTACGGACTACAATTATTACAAAAATAACAATTTAATGTCAAGCTATTCAATACACATACTGTTAATAATGTCTTAGATTATTTAATCAACCTCGGTACATGTTTCGGCTCTCTGATTATCATCAGCTATAAAGATTTTGTTTACACTTGGTTTTAAAACAGAAGGCATATTAACATCATTAGGTTCTAATGAGATGTCTCGAACTATTAAAACATAAGAATTAATGCAGACTGCACAATTAAAAGAATATTACATAATGATGTCGTCAATATCAACTTCACCTCACGTTCATTATCCGGGAGCTTACGAGGACATGTTTTGCTCACCAGGTACAAGTTTGATTTCACTCGCGCCGTGATGAGGATGAAATGATGATGAAAACGACACATACACCTATCCCCTGTGCCAGCAAAATTAACAAATAATGGTTAAAACTCCCGAACCTGCGACCCTTTTGACCAAAGGCCAGCACGCTAACCGTTTAGCCATGGAACCATACTCGTGTTGGGGTAAAACCACAATGAGTCATATTTCAATTACGGAACTAGTTAACTAGCCGAGCCTTCCCTACTCTTTACATGCATACGTATAGTGATATTCCTCAGTGCATAGAATTCCACATTTTACATTAATAATTGTACTGAATAGCGGAAACTGAGAATCAGCGCCCTCTCCTACAGGGCATAAGTCAATATTATCACGCTCAGTTAACAGAACGGTTTTGATCCCATACTTTACTTTTACTATGACTTCGGTCCAAAGTGAGGAGGTACGCGAGCGCTCACTTCTTACTGGAGCACGGCATGGGCAGGCACTTCATTCGTGCAGTATAGTGGAAATGGTGGGCTGAACAATCAACACAGTTTTAGCGCAAGGGAGTTAATAAGAATGTTCAACATAGTCTATACCTTTGATTATTCCTTTAAGATCTTGGTAAAATGTCATTGGTCCCGTCTAGGTTTACAAATTGAAAGCACAGTAATAATGAGTAAAATGACTTAAGTAAGGTACAGCTCCTGGACTTGCCTGTTGCGAAAATGGGAAACCATGGAACAATATTTTCAGGGCTGCCAACGGAGGAATTCGATCCCACAACTTCATACATGGCCATCTCACTCGGTGGTCCCTTTCCTTGGTACCCGTTTTGGGGGAAAGCGATATGAATTTACATGATATAATTATTTTAATAAGCTAATGCCTTTACTGACGCCAACCTCAGTTAATGAGGATAAAATGAATTATGGTAATGAATTGCATAAGGAGTGGGAGAGAATCGGCTGTGGCCTACGAATAGGAACTGTCCTGGCATTCGCCTGGAGTTGAAGAGCTTGGTTCTATAGATGTAGCGCGTTAACACGCGCGACCGCTCCGCTCGGTGACGGGGTGCTAACAGAATTAATAGGTTTCTCAGTTGAAATAAGATACACTGCCAGAAAATGAGATCCCAGTGCCAAGAAGACATCAGTTTAGAGGAATAAATTTAGGCTAATCAATTGTCCAGGTAACATTTCATAAAGTTTTTACAGGTCACAGGTTCAAGCATGCGCGAGATGACACTTGGCATGGCGGTACATTATTAACTGCTGTAGTCGCCACGATTTTGAATGCAAGCATGCAAACATGCATGCATTGTTTGGTAAAGGTGGCGTATGTCATTTTGTGAGATGGAGTTCCACGCTTGTTTTACTTGGTTAGTCAAATCAGCAACAGTTAATGCTGATATTGGATGATGCTGGATTTGTCGTTCAATAATGTCTCACACGTGGTCAATTGACGAAGATCTGGTGATCTAGCAGGCCAAGGCAACTGGTCGACACTGCTGAGCACACTGGGTGACAGCAGATGTATGGGAACGAACGTTATCCTGTTTGAAACTCTTCTTGAATAAAGGAATAAATGGCAGCAAAACCGGTTCAATCACCAGGCTGACGTAAAAATACGCTGTCAATGTACTTGATTAACGACGACGGTGCTCCTGCTGTCAAATAAAATCGCTCCCCAGATCATAACTGCTTGGTGGTTAGGTCCACTGTATCGAAGCCACTGACAGCTTTGCCCCAAGCGCTTACTTGGTCTCCTGCTTGCCAAACTACAGCTATCACTGACACCAAGGCAGAAATTGCTCTCCTGTGAGAACATAACAATGAGCTCGAGCTTGACACCACTTAAGTCTCAGATGACAGTGTTTCGGAGTTAGTGACATCAACTCTAAAGGACGTCTGGCCCGCAGCTGTTCCTCAAGTAATCGATTAGTTACAGTTCACTTTGTCACTCCGGTGCGATCTCCGTAGTGGCCAGTGTGCGGTCGGACTCCGGTCATCTTTAGACAGTGCCTTTCCATGACCTTTGCTGCCAACACCGATGCAGTGTGGATAAATCCTTGCCAAGTCTTTCTGCAATTCCGCGAAAAGAACATCCACCACCTCGCAGTCCCATTACACGGCCGCGTTCAAACTCAGCTGCTGATACTGCCTACTTCATTTCTTTAAGGGCAGGATTCACTCACAAATTTACCCCACAGTGTCGACACCAGAAGATGACTAACGCTCACGCGTATTTGAAGCAAACTTGTTTCGCAAGGTCGTAGTGGTTCATCTTGCAATACTCTTCGTCGACCAGAGCACTAATTTCGTAAGGCTCATCTTTCACATGTGCAAACACGCCTCATAAATATCGTTTATCTGACATGACTTCTTCTTGGTGTTGGGATTTGATTTTCTGCCAGTGTAGAACTGGCTGAATAAGCAGTGAATATGCGTCTCGATGTATCAGAAGTTAATGACATTCAGTAAAGGGAGACAGAAGTAAGAAACATGAGGTTATAAGGTGTTCTTAACAGGTATTAGAAAGACAGGTGAACAGTGTGGTGTGGAATTGTTCATCAGGACAACTGCAGTTCGCAAAATAGTTTCTGTTAGTCAAAAAAATGAACGAATTGTATGGAAATATTCATCGGTTGCAAGAATTAAGACGAGAAATGTATTGATGTATCACGTAAGGGAGCAGATGACAGATGAAGTGAACAGTTTCTTGAAACACTGAATAGTGGGGTATTCAGGGTCATCAGCTCTGATATGAAAGTGTTAATGGAGGATTTCAAAGCAAGATTTTCAAACAGAACTCAATAATGTGAAGCTAACTGGTACTGGAAATGTTCTCTTGACGTCTGTTCTAGTATGAGATTAGGAGTTGCGAATTCATTCTTCAAGCAAAAGGCAACTCACCATTACGTTGGTAGATGCAGAGTGCGTCTCGGCACATAAGTGGTCCAACAAATTTGCACTCTGACCGGACAACCGAGCAGAGAAGTGGTGGCCACGACTCTACCATACGAGAGCCTCTGCATTCGGGAGACGGGACAGGGCTGGACCTTACTGATGGCCCCAACCGTCGGCTCTCCTGAGAATGGTATTCCGAGATTTTCCACTCTCCTGCACTAATGCGGATTCCGGGACAGTTCCTATAATAGGCCACGGCCGACAACACGCTCACCTTCTCCCAACATCATCTTCACCGTAACAAATCTCCCGGCCTGAGAGACGGCGTCACCATCAAAGAAGCCCGCCTCCACCTTCAGGGGAGGAACAAAAACATTTTAATAGTTATAGTACTCACCATTACACATGGTACACATGTCAAGATCGGGTTACCAGATCTATAATCGACCAATCAAAACTTTTTTCGAAATCTGTTATGTACGTACGGTTAATCGTGGGTTATTTCGATGATTCTGAACTAGGAATCAATCACAGCCCCAGGATAGCTACTCTGCCTGCAAACTGATAAGAACAGAATATCTTCAGAACAAGGAAGTTAGACAGAATTGTATCGATGTGATTAGTGTAGTGAAAAGTTCCACAGAACAGGCAGTAAGCAGTTTCAGAATATATAAAGTGAAAGCAAACGTCTTGGAAATGGAAAAAGAAGGTGTAAAATCAGTAGTTCCAAACAAGAACTGATGTTTAGGAGCAATGCCTGCAGGTAAATGAAACATACTATACCAAATAATCCAAGATAATTTAAAAAATGGTCATATGGCAACGAAACACCAGTACTGTAAAATAGAAATCTAAGAAGGGGACGAACAGTTCAGTGATTTGATTAAATGGTATGAACTCATTGTAGATTGCAGGTAATCACAAAACAGACTGAAAGAACATTTTGAAATTGGCAACTTAAAACAAAATATTTCGGTTGAAGTCCTCAACAACGGAGCTCATGAAGAGGACAACGCCGATGGTGGTGAACTTGCTGTCGAACAAATGGAAATAATGGTAAGTATACTATCATCGTCATAAAGCAACAGAAATGTATGAAATTAGAGAGGAAATGGAAAAATATAGTGCAAAAATGGGGATGAAATGACTCCACAGATTATTTAAGATTAGCATGAAATGTGTGCGAAGTACCTAGAAAGCAGTATTTGTTCCCACCCGTAACGATAAGCAAACAAGGGAACAGAACGATAAGCAAACAAGGGAACAGAAATGATTGCAAAAGCTATCGAAGTATTTCATTGATCGGGCTACCGAGTAGGGTGTAAACAGGCGTTTTATGAGAGAAGGATATGATCAGTGGTGGAGAGGGCGCAACAGGACCAGATTTTCACAATGCATCAAGTAATCAAAAGTCAGTTATGCCGGTGTTTCATTGATCTGGGGAAGCACATGACGGAGTACCTATAGAAACTTTGTTTGCCATACTGACGGTCTACGGGGTCAGGGGTAAGTTATTAGAGATAACGATGGCATTTATGTTGCAAATCGTGCCACAGTGAGCGTTGATAGTGGAATTACTTCTTGGTTCAAAATAGTTACTGGTAATAGCAAAGGCTGTCATCTTTTTACTTCTATGTCCACTTTTTACACGGATCGTAAGTTTTTAAAAAATGTGTAAAATGTTAAGGAGGACTTATGGTGAATATGTAATATATATCACAGATTATGCCTACAACTTGTCCTGATGGTACACTACACTGAAAGCCTGGAAACCTAGTATCTCCGATTTTTGAAGAGAGATGCTGCGAGTATGGTATGAAAATGACTGAAGTGTTGTCAGTTTGGAAGAAACCTAAGAGGATTGATTGATTGATTGATTGATTGATTGATTGATTGATTGATTGATTGATTGATTGATTGATTGATTGATTGATTGATTGATTGATTGATTGATTGATTGATTGATTGATTGATTGATTGATTGATTGATTGATTGATTGATTGATTGATTGATTGATTGATTGATTGATTGATTGTGATAGGCATAAAGCTGAAAATTACAGTCCAGTAAGTTTGACATGCGTTGCATGTAAGTGTCGGAAAGGCATTCTTTCTGATTATATTAGACATGTTTGCGAAATTAATAACTGGTTCGATAGAAGGCAGTTCGTGTTTAGGAAAGGTTAATCCAATGAAGTTTAACTTGTAGGATTCCAGCATGGTACAGCAGATATCTTGGATTCAGGAGGTCAAATGGACTGTATCGCCATTGACCTGTCTAAAGCATTTAATAGGGTGGATCATGGGAGACTACTGGCAAAAATGAGTGCAATTGGACTTGACAAAAGAGTGACTGAATTGGTTGCTATAATTCTAGAGAAAAGGTCTCAGAAAATTAGAGTAGGCGAAGCTTTATCTGACCTGTAATAATTAAGAATGGAATTTATTTAAGGCAGTATTACTGGACCTTTAAATCTTCTTATACGTATAAATGATATGAGTAACGAAGTGGAATCGGAGATAAGTCTTTTTGCAGATGATGTTATTCTGAATAGAGTAATAAATGGAAAAATGCACTCATTGTACCTGTTCCAAAAATCTCTCCTGCAAGCAATAAATCTGACTACCGACCTGTCTGCATCCTCACAGCACTTTCTAAGGTTCTGGAGAAGGTAATGCGTAAACAAATAGTTAAATACTTGGAAAAACATTCTGTACTTGATCCTTTACAATCTGGTTTTAAGAAAGGACACAGAACTGCAACAATACTAATCAAAATCACGGATGACATTAGACGGGCTATGGACGAACGAAAACTGATTATACTTATCTATCTAGATTTCAGCAGTGCGTTTGACACTGTAAATATAGACATATTGTTAGCTAAGTTACAAAAACTTCACATGGCTCATTCAGCTATTCAGCTCTAGGGCTCATACTTCAAAAATAGAGGACAGTGAGTTGTATCAAATATGAAGACTACAGAATGGAGGACTAAGCTATCTGGCGTTCCCAAGGGTCCATTCTTGGACCTCTTTTATTCTTAATCTACATTGATGACATTTCTTCTCATCTGAATGACTGCAGCTATCATCTTTATTCTGACTATCTACAGATATACTCGCACTTTAAAGTCCCCGACAATGACAAAACAATCCACCATATGAACTCGACTTTAAATTCAATTAGCTTGTATGCTAAAGAGAACTGCCTATTAATTAACCCGAAGAAAACGCAGGCTTTTAAATACGCTAAACATCACACAACAGTCTAATCTCATGCTCTGTGGTGAAGCTATACCTTTTCAGAAGTCTGTAACAAACTTAGGAGTTATCATGAATGACACATTAAACTGAAATGACCATATAACAAATGTCTGAAGAAAGTTATATGCATTATCGTCACCCCCTAAAAATGAAACAATCCATTCTTTCACACAGCATGAAAATAAAAGTTATTCAAACCCTCATTTTTCCAATATTTTATTACTATGATGTCGTATTGACCGATGCAACTGCAGAACAAGCTATGAAACTTCAAAGAGCAATGAACTCTTTCATAAGATTTATATATGCTTTGAACTTTGGGATACACATTTCCCCTTATTATGAGAAGCTATGCTGGCTGAAAATCGATCGACTAAGAAATTTACATACTGCAACACTAATTTTTCGACTTCTGAACGAATCTACACCTGAATACCTATCCTCACATTTTAACTTCCTCTCATCTCTCCATGGACATAACACCAGGTAGACTTCTACCCCATCAGTCCCAGATCATATTACAGTTAGTGTATTACGGTATCTCAAGGTTACAAAATTTCTGACGTTACTCATCAACACGATGCTTCATTTTCCTACTTATCTTCCAAACTCAAAATGGCCAGAACAATTTTAATACCTAAGAATGCAGAATGATATTAAAGAATGGAGACCTATAACCACATATTCGGTGATTAGAGAATAACTGAACGAGTACTAGATATGAGACTGCGTTCATATGTCACACTAAGTCCTTACCAGCGTGGCTTCGTACCATTACGTGGAACACATGTCAACGCTTCCTTCGTGAATGGTTGCCTCCAGAATGCGAAACGCAACAAAAAGGATTGTTGCGTCATTATTTTATATGTCACAAAAGCATTTGACTCTATCGGTCATGAACATATCAAACGATCTCTTCGATAATCTGAAATTCCTCCTAACTTATGTAGATTAACTGAAGCATTTCTTACGAAAACACAGTTCTAGTGGAGGCTGATCATAAGAAATCAAAACTCATCGAAATTAAGTGTGGCGTAGCTCAAGAGTCCCCTATCTCACCACTGCTGTTCAAATTAGCAATCAATACTGTAATACAAAATCTCACTGACCATGACATATCCCAACGTTTTGGCTATATTTTATTTGATGATCTACCGCTGTTACCCTCATTTGCTTTCGGAGATGACCTAGTCATACTCAGCAAAACCGTACATAATACTACCACATTGTTAAATTTAGCTGAAAGCAGCTTTGTAGAAATCTATAATCCTGAAGAAAGGAATATTAACTCAAGGAAACGTCACTACTGTAGAAGGATCAATAATCCCATCGATAAAAACAAACAATGAACGAATCAAGAATTTAGGAGTTGACTTCAACAATGAAATCTCTCTTGACAGACATAAACTAATACGCACATTAACTTAAATAATCTGGAAAAAACAAAACTCCTACAAGATTATTAACGAGTTTGTTTGGCCGGGTTTGATCTATCCTCTGCAATATGCCCCTCTGACACAACGACTAAACACTTTTCTTAAAGATCTGGACAATATTATAAGTTCTGTAAAAGAAATAATGATGCTGCCAGATGATACTCCAAATTTTATGCTGTGTAATGCCAGAAAGATCAGAGGGTTGGGAATAATTTGCCCAGAATGGGAAGCTAATATACAGCATTACAATATTTGTAATCGCGTACTCCAATTTCAGGACGTTCACCTACCATACGTAAGGAAGTTGCCTGAAGAACAAGAAGAACTCCACAGACTTGACATAAAAAATAAAGTCTTCCCCCCTCCCCAAATATTGACGGAAGAAAACTACGTGAAAATATGAGAAACCGATCCTTTCAGTCGTGGTGCCAGCAAACACATAAAGGAAAAGGAGTAGTGTTATATTCAGACTGCCCGAAAGAAAACTCCTTGATGACTCATAAATCACCTCTGTCCTCTCCTAAATACATGAATGCAGTGAAGATGACATGCAACCTCACCGCAATGGCTGCAACGAGACAGAAACCCTTGGACATATGCTGGGAATCTGCCGGAGCACTAAACTAATGTGCAACCATCGCCATCACCCTGTAAGAACGTCGATTGCTCAAGGCTTGAGAAAGCGGGGATGGGAGGTGCACGAGGAGGTTCACTGCATCTCTACCGATGACTCTAATCGGAGGGCGGACATAGTAGCAATCAGTAGAGAGGATATTAAAGCAATGGTCTTAGATCCCACCATTCGCCTTGAAAGAGACCTTAATTAGGCTCGATATAAGGACCTAGAAAAGCAAGGTACTTATGTTCCATGCTTGCCTTACCATTCATCTAAGTATAAAATACCTATCGATCGGTCGATTGTCAGGGGCCTGCTATTCGGAGCAAGAGGCACCCTCCCTATCAGACATCGAACTTCCTACAAAATTTGAAAGTTCCATTATGCGTGTTAGAAAAATTAGTAATACAGATACTGAAGGACCCTCTGCAAATCATTCATTCCATTTGTACCGTACAACGTGATTGGCATTCTTCCCCCACTAACCCTGGAAAAAGAAGATAGCAGCAACAACGATTAAACTTTCATTTTTCGATATATTTAAACTTCATTGAAATTGAAACTGTATTCCTGATCCAAATGGTCACCCTCATTGGAGGACGGTTGATTTATTTCCTTAATAAATATCTTCCCCTTTCAAGAGTAATTATGACCATCTGCATAGTTTTATATATAATTTCCTGGGAGCCCTAAGTCTTTCACTTCCCCAAATCAGGATGGCAGCACAATCAGCCAGACGAGCTAGAAAATTGAAATTTGGCAAAATTATGGATTTCAATATGCAACTGATGGAAAAATTACAAGAAGTTTAAATTTTTCGCTTTTTACCTCCACAAAATATCGAAATACGGAGGCAATTTTATAGACGGTGCAGACATTCGTTTCGAGGCATTTCTTGGCTAAACGATAAGTCGTATCACGAAACGGATGACACAGTCGAACTCAGCATGCAGATATCTATAACATTGTTTCCGTGACATTTTGTCGTATCCTTATACATTATAAAGAGCAACATTTACCGATTTTACTAACTTTTATAAGGTTACAGGTATATTTTATACTTTGGTACACTTAAAGGAAAGAGAGTCATAAAATTTGGCGCGCAAATTGACACGACCTATGACCATATGCGAACCAAATTTCATGTTTCTTGCTTCCACGTAAGTATGTGAAAAATAATGTAAAATGTTAAAAAATGTACAAAAATTTCACCTGTTTAAACTTTCTAACTCAATCTAACACATACAGTAAATATGGGAGATACTAGAAAATGTTATATAAGCAAATATGTAGAATGATAAAAGGGGCGTCTGATGCGCAATCCGTTTATCGATATGATGTATCGTTTAGGAGCAGTAAATCTTGAAGTGAAGCTTGAACCAAACCCTAACTCCCTCACAGATAATGTATGTAAATATAACACCTACGTAACACACACACACAGGGAAAAATGAGGCGTGAACCGCGACTAGGAAAGGCCAAGAGAACACATCCTTGAGCTGGAAATGACCCTCATTGTTGATGAACAAAGATATGAATCAATTACTACTATCAATGAAATGCACAATAAGTTAAATGAGGATTTATTGACAAAATAAAATTACAAAAACATTAAACAAGAAAAAGGAAGCCAATAATTAAGGGAAAATACCAAGTGGATATTTACATAAACGTACCTTCCCGAATGAATGTCATCACATCGACGCGTGAGCGCAGCATTACTATTATTTCAAGTCTCAAACAGATACAATTACAAGTTCACCGTCTCAGAAATACCTTCATTACATCACGTGCCAATTTTATTACCATTATCACGGCCCAATTTAGGTCGTCCTTTTTACGAGATACGTCTCACTCATAACACGATCCTTCTCACTCCGTTCTCCACTCAACAATATCCATAGCGGTCAAAGACCCACGCGTCAAAGGGAATAAAAGCGAGCAGGTAAAAATCAAAAGCAGAAAATGAGATGGGACAGAAACATCTGCGCACCAAGCGAACAATAATAAAACAAAGGAGTATCACAGGCATGCGAATAGGCTAAGTATATGAAAGAAAACATGGCGGCCTCCCAGGCTAGCAAACGCCCAAGACAGAGACATGGCAAGAAAAAACAAAACTGTACCGACAACAAGGTACAGGCACCAGAATAAAAATGTAAGTGGGGCCGACCGACATACCATCTTTCCTCTCCCCTCGCTCAGCAACACACATCCAAGCATTCACACATATGAAGGTATCAGGAAGTAATATGAACGGCCGTTAAAGTTACTAATGTCAAAATAAATTTATATAGTGTGTCTCACATGGGCACAGACAACAGGTATCGCATATACAGAGCAGAAGCTGCACCACGCAAACAATTTTTCTACGGGATTAAAAGTCACCCGTGCTCAAATCCATCAGGTCACGCGCTTCGTAAGACAAGAATGTAACTTTAAGTCTGGACAGGGGGCATAAACACATCTGATGGTGAAGTACCATAGAACGCAGTGAACAGAAATAGAATCAATCTGAGTCCCAGTTGCCAACATTTCATGATCACAACAACAACCACACACACACACACACACACGGCAGTTCCATGCAGCGGAGAAGAAAACATGCATGTCAATCTGCTATGAATGGAAAGTTATGAATCATCGCAATACCAAAAACGAAAACAAAGATAAACATACCTGTAATATCAATGGTCAAAATAAAACTTAACATGCATGTATGGGCTAGGTTTGAATATGTTAAAAACCCATAGAAAGGCTACTTCGATCCGCGCAGCCTCCATTTTTATTACCTCTCACATAAACGAGGCAAAGAGTCGCTTCAAAGAGATAATACTACTCCTCACCTAAAATGAACGATCTTCTGGGTTTACAACTGAGGGTGCTGCCCTCTCTAGTACATTAACATAAATACATAAGTCACTGGAATAGAGACCGTAAGAAGCCATTTGCATATAAGAAACGTCACATTCGTGAACATGCCATTTAAGCATGGGTCAAGGTCTGCACTTACAAACGTGCCCAGGCTTAGTAATAAATGCAAGTCCGTTTGGAGCGATCTAAATCTCTAAATATAAACGAATATCTCCGACTGACTGTAGTCAACGTCCAGAAAAGAGTACTCGCCATAAAAAAATGAAATATTAGGGAAACATTTTTATTACAGTGTAGGTGCTCAGTAAAGGAGAATTTGTGGATATTCCGTCGCTAAGCGTGTGAAAAGGGGGATGAATTGTATAAGTAAGTACATCTATATCTCAAAAACTTAATAGTTTCCAGACCAAAATATTGGTATTAGTAATCGCCTTAAAAATAAAGAAATATGTTTTTTGTCTTATTCGGATAATCCACTTAACAGGGGAGGGAGTGAAAAGGAGTGAAAAATTATTGAACTTTTGAAATGCGTACCGTATATCAAAAGTATATCTACAAAATGTAACACGTAGCAGACGTGCAAATTGGTATTTGAAATCTCGTGTAAAAGTAAAGGAACACGAATAACTTATTTTGGGGAAATCCACTTAAGGGGAAGTGAAAAAGTGGGTGAAATTTGAAAATGAGGATACCTACAATATATCACAAATTATAACATGTTACAGACGTGAGAATTGGTATTATTGACCTCTTCTAAAATAAGGAAACATGTTTTTTCAGTAAAAACACTTTAGGGGACTTGAAAAGAAATAAAATAAGGGTTGAAGTATTTGTATTATCATGATTACCCATATAAATGAATGTTAACGACCGTGTGTTTGTACATTGACTTATATGGCGAAATTTAGTTCATATATCAGCTTCAGCTGTAACAATCACCAACTGTATAATTTTTTGGATTCATTTCCTGAACGTCATAATTATTCCCTCCTCAAAATCAAGATGGCGGTACAATCTGCCAGACGAGCTGGAAAATGGAAATTTGGTAATATTTGCCTGTGAGCGACCGAGAAATTCTAAGACATTCCAATTTTACAATTATTTGCCCCCGGAAAGTATCGATATATGGAGATTTTAATGACGGTGCAAACTTTTTTCGAGGCATTTCGTGGTTAAAAGGTAATTCGGATCACAAAACGGATGGCACATTGTCAATTTCAATTTGGGTGATATACAACTTTGATTGTATGAATGTTGTCGTATCTCTAGGCTTTACGCATTAGATTTAGCTGTTTTCCTCGAGAGTACGTAAATTTTGAAATTTTACAAGTATAATACTTAGTTTGACATATTTATAGGAAAGATAGAATCATCAAATTCGGCATAAAGTTTGGCATAAGCAGTAGCCACATGTGAACATAATTATATGCCTCTAGCTGTCATATAAGTATCCGAAAAGTTATACAATGAGTCAAAACATTACCATAATTCCGCACTGCCCGAAGTTTCTAACTCAATCTAACCCATATAGGGGAGATACGAGAAAATGTTATGGGATTAAGCGTTTAGACTGCTCAGAGTTGTGTCTTCCTGGGCATTCCCTTTGTCAAATTAATGTACCGTTAGATTTAGCTGTTTTCCTCGAGAGTACGTAAATTTTGAAATTTTACAAGTATAATTCCTAGTTTGACATATTTATAGGAAAGACAGAATTATCAAATTCGGCATGAAGATTGGCATAAGCAGTAGCCACATGTGAACCAAATTCTATGCCTCTAGGTGTCACATAAATATCCGAAAAGTTATACAATGAGTAAAAACATTACCATAATCCCACACTGCCCGACGTTTCTAACTCAATCTAAGCCATATAGAGGAGATACAAGAAAATGTTATGGGATCAACCGTATAGACTGCTAAGAGTTGTGTCTTACTGTGCAATCCCTTTGTCAAATTAATATACCGTTGTTGAGAAGTAAATTAGTAGATGAAGGTTTGTAATATGCTTTCGTATGTCGATCAATAGTTTAGCCTCTAATTCACTGAAGTCGATTTGTAGCGATGTAGAAAAAGTGTGTCCGCCATTATAATTAATACGTTACATGTCGATAATGAACTATCAGTAGTAGGTTGCCTGATAGTGTAATCAATACTCGCGCATATCGAATTTGACTGGTAGTAGGAATCGGGCACTTCTCCATTAAGGAGTTCCTAACAATCTAATGAATAATGCCCTTCTCGATTTGACAGGCAGAAAGCAAGGGAGCATGCAATTTTCTTCAAAACTCCTCTAAGCGATTGCTTCTTGTTATAGGAAAGTGGGTTTGCCATTGTGACGAAAACACCCCAAATCGATTGTGGCCGCACAGTAGAAAAGTGGGTTTTCTATTATAGTGAAAATTTCCAAACACCACTTAGAATGGCAGTAGTCAAGAAGTAATAATAATAATCGTATGGCCTAAGCGACCGTGTGGAGACTTTTTTAATTTGACGCCATCTGGCAGTCTGCTTGCCAATTTCGAAGAACGCCGTCTAAATCTGCAGGGTTTGAACCTAATATCTTGGGGTCGGAAGACCGACACACTACCATTGATCCACAGAGGCAGCTCGTAGGCTAGTGAGCCTACCGTTCTCATCCCAAATCCTCAACGCACAATTTACATTGGAAACCTTCCCATGCTGTTTATCGGATAACGCTGAGAATCATGCAAATTGAAGAAGTTGCATTCACTGCGTGTACAGTAATTTGTTCGATATTCGTATTGTGACCTTTCACGCATCTCAAAATTCTGGGTTCTTGTTGAAAAAGTTTGCCTCGGCTGGTGTCATGCGGAGATGCAAATGATTGCATTTTAGTACCGTGAAAGTTCATCGAGTTGGGTCACAGAATCGTATAATGGCTCTACACTGATCTGGCTGATACATGAGGACGTTTATTAATTAATATCTTAACTTTAATCATCACAATGTACCTTACTCTTTTAAATCAGACAACTGAAGATATTGCTTTTCGTGGAAGGATGTTCCGTTTAATGTCTAACATTCAAGATGACAACTACAATATTAATAACATAAACGCAACACAAGTGGATGTTAGGAGTGACTGAATATTACATTAATCAAAAGAAAACAATCTTAATCTTTGACTCTTGTTAAAAAGTTCGTTTCACATCATCATGATCTTATTATGATAGGTTGGTCACAACATCAAACAATAAACTTTCAATTTAATATTTAAACTCATAAGGAAAACCAACCTGGCATTGCTGAAGGCTAAATTTATAAGCAATTCCATCATTGTCATATCGCTCTTTCAACTGATTGTTAAAAATTATAACATCTTGTCGACCTGGCACACCTGTTCGTTGATCTCAAATACGTCTCAACATCCCGTTATTATTTTTAAAACATCGTTAAATTCATTAAAAATCTGTTTAAACAACTTGAACGCACCGGTAACCAATGCGTATTACTACTGTTCATGTCACATAATGACAAAAGATACACTGGACAATATTTAGAACCTTTCAAAAATTAACATAGAATAATTGAAATAAAATTGTTCTTTCCTGAGCTCTATCGGCGTCTGCACCTAAACAACAATATTAGAAAATACAATCATCATCTACTACAATGATCCAAGATCTACGATGGTTCTATAGCCCTGGTGTCCTCCGTGAAATAAACCCCAAAGAAACTACTTCAGCACTAAGCATCAATTCAGTTATCTATAAGAAGGAATTCAGCTAGCAAGAAAATCAATCTACACCACTACACATCAGTAAAGAGTACACATCCCATTTGTGATATTGTTCTCGAGTATATAGTGTCATTAACTACTAAAGATCTTATATCATCTTCCCATGTAGTAGGCAATTATCTATACTGTATTTAATTAAGATATCTTTGACGATTATCCTTCGAATGTCATCGATACACATCAAAACATTTTCGCAAATATCGCCTCTACGCCCAAGTAATCACAATTCATTATTGCATATCAAATTCTTAATCCCAATTAATCATTCCTTGACGATACATATAACATTAATCATCCACATTATTCGACGACACTATCACTTTAAACCTTTCATCATTACTTTATACACAAGTCATGCTTAACGAATTCTCATTCCATTCATAATATATTCAATCACTTTATATTAAGAAAACTTTTCATCTTAACATAATTATCAACACCATATCATCGCGACAATATCACAATCACACTCGCGAATATTACGCCTAACATAAAATACGATCGTAGATGACTCTAAATTTCGCACATATTACTTCCTGATTCCTTCAAACATATATCTGAAATATAAATTGAATTAAGATTGGTTATAATGACACTATCTCATCATATGCATTATCCATGCCTAATCGTACTTATGTGACACTTACCAGCGACCTCTTAGATTCTCATAATTCACAGTACCATACATCGTAAATTTCAGGATTATTCACGTCACAACTTACAACATCCCTACCCATCGTAAAGTAATGATTGACGACTAAACGGTTACCTTCAAGTTGTATAACTGAACATGTCACATTTTTTACATTGTAAAATAAACTACTCTAATCTAAGCATCTACATAGCGGGATAGTAAGACATTGACTATGAGTACTTACCGTTCGTTGGCTTCAGGACGAACACTCCTTTCATCCTCTGGCATTGGTATTTTATCCGTTGGTATCCATCCCAGTAATCCTCAGGACTGTCATGACCGCGCTATACTTTAGCAAATCATGCTGGTGTTTGCGAACATATTATAAATATCTCCATTGGTACTTGACTTCATGATACCTGAAACTAGTAAGATGCTGTTAGTACAACATCAAACACATGAATAGTATTTACATTATTTTTACACCACATTTGCCTTAATATTTTAGAGAACCAGATACGTATCTCGCCTCTTTACAGAATTGTTCTTATTTCAACTGATTATATCGTAATCCAGTTCAACATTCTATCTGATTTCTTTCTGAATCGTGTGCAACCCTTTCTATAGCTTTAATATCTTTCAACAGACTGTAATCTTCTCTTATTATGAAAATAAAATCTAACACTATACTCCAATAATAAAAGTCTGTTAGCTTTCACAGTCTCTTCCATGTTCCATAGCTTCCATATGTTTTTGACGTTAAACACCTGACTTCCTGATACAGAGTACTCCAACAAAATCATTAACATCGGCAAAGAAATTCATTTAACAATCCGTCACATGATATTTTTGGTTTACCAATCCACTATTCCATCATCAGTCTCGATTCACGAACTACATCGGACTAGAGAGTCAAGGTATGGCCATCATATATAAATTGAACTTGGCCCATTTAATCCAACTCATCCCATGGCCTCCGAAACATTCTGTTACTGACATTTCTCGCCATTTATTTACATTTATTAATATTTTCTTGAAGAAACTGCGATCTTTATTTAACTCTGCATTTCGTGCTACGGTGTACTATTATCAATCGTAAACTGATGAGATACCATGGGGTACTGAGCTTATCATTCTCGCTGATACCTACAGTCCGTTGCCTGTTTTTCATGTAGTTGTACGAGTTATTTGAGCTTCCTACATGCTCGGACGTGTAATAACTGGATGTACGATTTCATTCATCTTTATCTTACCATAAACTTCCAATATATCCACCGACACTAATCCGACATGCATTGAAAGGTTATATTCCCCCCCTTATTCAAAAATGAAATTTCATATGACAGGAGAAATTTCATACTTATGCATAATTTAATCATAACCTTTCTTGAAATGAAATCCACTTCTACCACATCTTGAAGGATTGAAAATAACTCGCGATTAGTCACCTGTACCTGTCTTACAATTATTTACACTGTTAATTTGAGGCATAATCTGCTATCCTTTCCTTACAAACTTCTGTTATGAAAACGTAGCCACTTCAGTAACATCTATCGTAGTGTGTGAATATGTATCAGGGGGCGGGAAGCGCCTCTTTCTTCGGACAGCAGTTCTTCAGCAAGTTAATGGCCTTTTAACATATTTACTTCTTGCTAGCTCAGCAGTTCAACTCTCGGGGAGGGTTCGAAACCTTTCATATGTAAACCATTAAAACATGTAAACCCCTTTTTCTGGTAAAATTCAATTTTCTTGAACTTTAATTCGGGGATAGAGAGTGCTTTACCCTCTCGAGCTCCCCTTCATTTGAAATTGAGGTGGCTACATTTACATAACCGTTTCTTCTCTTCCTTAATGTATTAAAGTTTTCTCACACGAGTCATCTAGTTGATCTCCTCCTCATTAACAATAGGAAAACTATACTGCTTCAAGTTGAAGGATCTTGAATGGTCCGATATAAAGATGAGCGAACTTGGAATAAAATCTCGTGTAGGACACTATATAGCCGGTTTACTTACGAAAACGTGTTCCAACCTCCAAAGATTTCCGGAATCTCTTGTGCCTTAGCATTTTAAGTCGTCTTTCAGCTTGATGTTTCATGCATGCTTGGGCTTGCTTTATGTATTCATCAACATCAGGTTCCTCCTCAATTGGCCTACCGATGATGTCATTCCATGGACGCTTCCGACATTCATTCATATTAATAACACTAGGAATATTGCCAATGGATTCGTGCCACGTGAAATTCATAGTCAGCAATTGTTGATGAAAATGAAGTCCAAGTCCAGTGACGTTCATGACAGAAAATCCGACAATATTTTAATATTCCTTCCACGACCCTCTCGGTCGCACTAGACTCTGGATGCCTTGTAGAGCTAAATCGGTGCTGTATGTTCATTTTTTAGGGCTTCCGAAAACTCAGCTGACGTAAATTGTGTCCCATAGTCTGTTATTATATACTTCGGCTTACCAATTTTTGGTATTATCACCCTCTCCAAACTCCTGATATTTGACTTGGAACTGGCCTTCGTAATGGGTTGAAGTGATACGAATTTTGACATCACGTCAGGGACAACCAATACGAAACGATTACCGCGTTTACCTACAGGTAACCCCCATAAAAGTCCATTGCATACACCTCTTTAAGGCGACTTGGCATGACAGGTATCGGTGTTTGGTATAGTATAATAGAGTTGTATTTCACCCTATGACATGTGTCCCAAGTCTTAACTATTCTGCTTATCGTCCTTCAGAACCCGGTCCATGTATACGTCTCTCCAATCGTGGCAACTGATTTGTCCAGGTCTCCATGACCGATCATCCTATGAATGTACCAAATATGTCCGCATCTTAATTTACGTGGTATTACAACTCATAATTTCTTTCTATATTTGTATATGTATTTGTATAAGATGTCATTTGCGAGCACATAATCGTCCATCTGATTTCCGAGATCATACTAGCCGACCTCTTCTGACAGTGTTCGATAACTTCTCTTAAGGATTGATCTTCGGATTGTAATTTCGGCAACCAATTTAAATTTTCCAGGCATTCCTCATCTTCTTGAGTCATTTTGATCACATTGACTTCCTGGATTTCCTCCGTTGGATTTTGATTCAAACTGTCTGCTAGCACGTTACTTTTACCTGAGCAGAACTCAATTTTCAAGATGAACTGTTGTGCATAAAGTACCCACCGTGATACTCCTTCGCTGCATAACTGGCTTTTTAGCACGAATGTCAACGCCTTATGATCAGTCCTGATGACCACTGGATACCTGTATGCCATCTTTCTCCATTGTTGTAAGGCATATACAATCGCTAACATTTCGAGCTTGGTAGT
Organism: Anabrus simplex; assembly: GCF_040414725.1. Classification (NCBI taxonomy): domain Eukaryota; kingdom Metazoa; phylum Arthropoda; class Insecta; order Orthoptera; family Tettigoniidae; genus Anabrus; species Anabrus simplex. The sequence goes on along the minus strand of NC_090265.1, from coordinate 1,595,774,396 downwards.
GGAATATTAAAGCTCATGAATCCTCAATTTCCTGCGTACGAAAGCTAAATAGGTTCCATTGTTCCCTCCGTGTCCATTCTCTTGGTTTAAGACAACCCCAACTCCAACTGATGATGCATCAGACTGAATGATGAATTCACGCTCAAGGTCTGGATATCCAAGTTTAATATTATTGGCTAGCAACTGCTTTGCATTGATGAAAGCTTGGATATGACTTTCATTCCATTGCCACCAATTGTTAGCCTTTAATAGGTCTTGCAGATAAGCTAGTATTTCTGTGTATTTCGGACAATGTTTAGCAAAAAACTGCGTCATTCCCAGGAACTGTCGTATATGCTTAAACCGTCTGGGCTTCGGGAAATTACATATAGCCTTGATCTTTACAGGGTTAAGTCTTACGCCAGTTCCATCGATCACATGTTCGACGAATAAGGTTTCGGATTGGCAGAATTTTGACTTAGATCGATTGATTTTAAATCCAGCCTCATCTAACTTAACAGATGTTCTAGCTTAACCATATGTTCTTCAATGGAAACCGTTGCTAGTGCTATATCATCAACATTAACGGTTATGAATTCCTTGACATCGGGTTTCAGATTTCTGTCTAGAACTCGTATAAGTGCAGCACCTGGGCTACAAATTCCGAACGGAAGTCTTTCAAAAATATGTTTGATTATCAAACATGAAACCGGTAAATAGTTTGGATTTACTTTCTAAAACTATGTGATAATACGAGGAAGTTAGATCTAATATCGTGAAGAACTTCACGTTTCTGAATATCCTAATTATCTCTTTTATCATCGTGACTTTATCATACTCCGGAAGTAGCTTGGCGTTTATGTGTCTTGCATCGAGACATACGCGAATAGAATCGTTAATTTTCTTCACCACCACCAACGGACTAATGTAAGGAGAATGTGTCTTTGAGATTATGCCATTATCAATCATTTCCTGTATTACTTGTTTGGCATCGGGCATAAATTTATCCGGTATTAGGTACGGTTTTACTTTGAATGGCCTCCAAACTTTTACCAGTTTTCGGTATTCGAAATTATTCACTGCTCCGTGCTGATTCTTAAAAAACATTGTCGTGTTTCTTCAGCAGATCCTCAATCATTTCTTGCTGTTCGAGTCTTCCACCTATTCCTTTGTCGATTGTACAAACACACACGGCCTCTCCTGAATCATACCGCTCCATTATTATTTCGGTGATGTACGTGGATTCTTCTATCGAAATATTCATCGTTTTCTATAACTCACTTCTTTATTTTCTATCTTGGCTGTGACATCTTGTTATTCCTCGCAATCACATCTAATTCTAATCTCTTCCTTGTTTAAATCAATTATCACATTATTTTCTATGATGAAATCAGATCCAATGATTAAATTATACTGGATTTAATCCATCACTACAAATGGATGTTCCATTGCAATTCCTCCGATTTCAACGGGTAAGTACGCCTGTATCTTACCTGTTGTAACCTTGTTTGGAATTATACCTTTGATTTTCATGTTAGCTACTGGGATTATGGGTATGTTCGTCTTCTCTTACAACTCCGAAAATAACGATGCTAATGCTGCCACAGATATCCAATAATGATAATACTCGAGTACCAAATATATTAACTGAGTTAACAGGTAGTCCTCTTTTTAATCTTATTTCATCAGGTCGACAGTCTTCATATGACAATTCGTCAGGTTCAAATTCCCTGCTATTATCCATTCGTGTCGGTCACAATCTAAACTTAATCTAGTATACTCATTATCTAATGTTGATTCCAAAACCAAGTTATTTCACCCAGTCGTTGGCTGGAATATTATTTCCGAATGGTGCAGCTCCGGGATTCCATACTTTATCTCAATTTTCCTTCCTTTGCTCTTGTTGATATAGCAGGCTCGTTGCACCTACGCACTCGGCATTCATGTCCTGACTCTGTATGGCTACTTCCCCACTGTTTTCCTTCTTGCTGTTTCCTCACTTTGTCAAGATATATTTCTCTCTCTTTACTCGTATCTTCCTCTTGTCGAGTATCTGACCGTCTTGTGTCTTCTCGATACCTGTTCCTACGATACGGCCACTTATCTCGGTATCGATTCCACCTTGTACCTCTTCAATTCCTGGGATACCTTCGACCTTCATTACGAAATGGTACCAATTTTTGACGTGTTCTATCATCCTTTCCATTCTGCTCTCTTCCTCCTCGATAATTTTTATTTGTCATCTGTCTCTCTACTTGAACATATTCATTATGTCTATCATTCTTTTCTCCTCCTTAGTTTCCTGCTGGCGTCACAACGTTTACCGTTGGATCGACGTGTCTTACGATTCGACTGCTAACATGTGTTGTCGAACCATCAGTTTGCCTAATTACTGATTCTGCCTGCACCGCAGATTGAACTTCGGTGCAGTAAGCAACCGTTGTATGTCTGGGGGAAACTGTTTAATTATCGCACGAACTATTACCATCTCTGTGGTTGGTGAATCAAGCTGTTTTAGTCAATGGAATTGCATTGTAAAATAGTCAGCCAATCTACTCGGCCCTGCCAAAGAATATTTCTTAGAATACAACTCAAGCCTAATTCCCTACTGAATGTCAATTTTTCAAAATTTATCTAAGAATGCCTGTTTGAATCCAGCGTGGTCCTCAAAAATATATCGGAAAACTTTTTTACCAAATAAGCGGTGCTCACTCTAAATGTCCTCCAACTGTCTTCAACTGACGTTCTGGCGATATCTTCGCCTCTCGGAATTATTCCTATATCTCCCTAACAAATCCGCGAGGAGTCATGCTACATCCTATATTTCCATTAAATTCTTAGTTCTGTCCTCGTGTGTTCGTATTATATTGATGACTTGTGTTCCATTTCCCGTACAAAATGCATTATCATTTACATCGACGCTGAATTGTGGCATCTCAGACTGGCTATTTATTTCATTTTTCCTGCCATCCTCATTTAACGTTTGGCGATCAACCAGCAATGATCTCAATATTTTGCTTGTCTCATTCTCAATTATCAAGTTTTGCATATCCTTTTGAATAGCATTTAAATCATACTTCAGTCCTTTTATCTGCTGACTCATTAAGACTTTATTTTCGTCCGTCTCTTCAGTTACAAGATTAAATCTATCATCAACCTGTTCTCTGGCCTCTGTTCTCTTTAACATTTGCGTAGCTTTAAATTCTTCTTTCACGAGTATGAATACTCCCCCTCCTACCATTCTCAACCTATCTCTACGATACACTCTCCAGTTCCGCGAGAAAATTTCTGCATTCATGATATCATTTCTCAGCCATGATTCAGTCCTTTTATCTGCTGACTCATTAAGACTTTATTTTCGTCCGTCTCTTCAGTTACAAGATTAAATCTATCATCAACCTGTTCTCTGGCCTCTGTTCTCTTTAACATTTGCGTAGCTTTAAATTCTTCTTTCACGAGTATGAATACTCCCCCTCCTACCATTCTCAACCTATCTCTACGATACACCCTCCAGTTCCGCGAGAAAATTTCTGCATTCATGATATCATTTCTCAGCCATGATTCAACTCCTATTACAATATGTGGCAAGTATATATCTATTAAATTACTTAATTCTATTCCTTTCTTTACAATACTTCTACAGTTAAGCACTAACAGTTTGATGTCGTTCCAACTTGATTTACAGTTCCCTGCTCCATTAACACCGCTCCATAGGCCACCCTGCTTCCCTGAATGTACCTCCCTAATACCCTTCTAAACAAATTTCCTAACTTGTATGTTCCACTGCGGTTTAAGTAAGGCCATCTGAGTGCAGATCCATATCTCCTACCCACCCATTAGGATCTAGAAATTTCACTCCCAGTTTCCCACATATCAACTCAATAGTCTCATTTAAACACCCAATCACCTTCCAGTCAGTATCTTTCCTACACAGTATTCCACTGATAACAATCTGCGCTTCCTTGAACTCCACGCATGCTGCATTTACCAGATCCCACACATCCCCAACTATGTTGGTACTTATACCTGCTTTATTACGTTGTTATTACCAACGTGAATCACTACCACCTTCTCCTTTCCCTCCTCCATCTCTTCTATTTTCCTCAACATCTGCCTTAACCTAATTCCTAGACAACACTCTACCCTGGTACCCTTTCCTCCACACAATTTCCCGACATGTCTAACGATAGAATCCCCCATGACCAGAGACTCAACCCTACCCACCTCATTTGATCCCCTCCCCTGGATCAAGGATATCTGAAGTACAAGGAGATGTAGAAAATCTAAAGGAAGAAGTAAATGCAGCGAAGAACGAGAATATGAGGTGTTTTCAGGAAGAATTTGAGGAATTGAAGGCTGACTTTAATACGAATATTCAAGAATTACAAGTTCAAGTCAATCAATACCTCAAGAAGCTCAAAGAAGAAGTTGACCTAATGCAAGGAAACAGAAAGAATCAAATGCTAGTTTGGAGGAAACATTTAAGAAGGTGACAGATGAAGTGAATAGTACCAATGGAAACATACAGAAAGAGATAGCGCAGATGCTGATTCAGAAATATTTGATAAGGTAATCAGGTTTGTGGGAAACGAAAAGGAAAGGAACGTGATTGTTGCGGGTGATCTCTATTTACCTTGCATCCTTTCTTGTGATTCACGGATTTCATCTCTCATAGCTTCCTGTGATTGACGAATTTGTGTTTTCGTGTTTTCCTGTGACTCACATACTTCCTGCATTCTCTTTTCCGTGTTTTTTTTTTGCGACTCGCGGATTTCCTGCATACTTTTTTCCGTCGCTCCTTGTGACTTCTGCATTTTAGTCATCTTTCCCGCGAGTTACTTTAACATCAACTTGAGTGCGCGAGTGATGCTATTATGTTTTCCCTAAATCGTAATATATTTTCGCTACACTTCACCACAAGTATTTGGATAGCCTTCCCCCTACATTCTATCTGTGTTTGCACACGACGCTCCCTACTACTGCCTAACGTACTTTGTCTGCCAATAAATATAAATCTATTATTTAAATATATGGGTCTTTCCAGATTTGAATTGTACCGAGACAGATAACCAAAGATAACTGCCATTTCATCTACACCTTTCAACGCTTGATTATTGCTTTGCAAGTTTCTCCAACTCGTCCAGTTAAGTCTCCTCCATACCCAATTCCTGCTGTCCCACTCCTTATTCATCTTGTTATCCTAATCTCCAGCCTTTTCTACCCCAAAAAGCACATTCCGAATATAAGATTCTAGAAGGGCCTTCCGTGTTCTTATGCTTATGTGCTTCTTAGTCAGTAATAAATTATTGTCTATAAGACTATTACTTGTCGTTGCCCCCTTACTATATATATAATGTGGAGATATGCATATTACTTTAAATATGGTTCTGTTTCGGAGGACGAACACGGTTTGCTAACTCGATTTGTTTGCTTCATGAGATGTCCCCCACCATCGGAAAAATAACAGCTGTTAATGCTATATATAGACAACAGTTTTCTGTTTCAGGGGTGCTACCAGAAGCTCGTCCACGTGGATTATTTGGCGGCGTTGCATTAGGCGGTCTAATGAAAGGTGAGTCGTCCCAATACTCATTCGCATTGTATCCTCAGTGCCAATGAAGTTGACCATCGACAAAATTGATAGAAACGCAATGCGCTCTCGCTGCAATGGTTTGAATAGATACTAATTATTATTTGTAGATAACAATCAATTCCACCTCTGTGATGTAGTGTTTAGTATGATTAGCTGCCACCCCCGAAGGCCGGGGTTGAATGCCAGGCTCTACCACGAAATTTGAAACGTTGTACGAGGACTGGAAAGGGTTCACCTCAGCATCGAGGAGTCTACTGAGTAGGGAGGATTTCGATTCTCATCTAAGCAATCCTCCAAATGGATTTCCGTGGTTTCCTCACTTCTCCCTCACGCAAATGCCGGGATGGTATGTAAGTGAAAGCCACGAATGTTTTCTTCTCTCTTCCTTGTCTACCCCTTCCATTATTACCATAACCCACTGGCCTATGTTCAACACAGCAGGTGAGGCCGACTGGGCGAGGCTTTGGTCCTCCTTCAGAGTTTTAGCTGCATTCCCAGTTTTATCTACGACCCAATGTTTCACACTCCAAAGTACCGTCCTTGACACGTTAGAGTTTAGATCCGTCTATGAATCCAGGAAGAAAAACAACCCTGGACGGTAAACAGATTAAGAAAGGAAGAAAGAAAGAAAGAATGAATGAAAGAAAAAAAGATAGCAAGCAAGTTAGTAGTTGCAGGTCGAGAAGTGTACACAGAAGTTGCATCTCTATTTTTTGTTGTTATTTAATTATCACATGAGCTTGCTCTTACAAAGTGATCACTACATTTACTTGTATTGTTGCACTCGGGAGAAGCTGGGTTCGACCCCCACCGTCAAACAGTGGGAGATTTCAACAATCTAGGGAACCTGTAGTCATTATATTTGTTGAAATTTGCCTGTGTCAAATTTTGACACTCCGTTCGATTAAAATATGCTATTTTTTCGTAAGTTTATGTATTATTTGCAAAAAACTTGTTACATATTTTACAAACGCAAACACTATTTTTATTGACCAGCCTTTCATTTAGCCAGTGAAACTAAAAGTATCTGAAAACTGATTGCTTTAACGGCTTAAAGACAGAAGTTATATCTAAACAAACTTTTAGTGACAACTAGGTCATAACATTGGTTAGCCGGTGCACTAAGAACGTGATATAGTCACAGAGTATGAAAAGCTTTAAATAATAGAAAAAGGTGTTAATTAGTCTGAATGACACCTGTAATCGGAGTGATCATACGACTCATTCATACAAGGCACTTTTAATACTCACAAAAAACCAGCACATTATATCTGAGCGTTCGGCCTTGCAGGAGAATGTTTACTAGCAATAGGGCCTACATAGATCAGCGGTGATCAGCGATCTATGAATTAAATCTGTGTTTGTGATTATTTTCTTATAAAGAGTTATCTGTATTTTCAGCTGTCTTTATTTCTGACTTCCTGTGGTTCTTGTGAATGCTGACCTATTCGCACAGTAATGTCTCCTGTCTGAAATACACTGAAGAAAATGGTAATTGCAACACCCAGAAGGACTGGTGCTGCATTGCTGCAATTGAACATGCAGGAGGAGTGTTTTTGTGATTCGATGATTACTTTTTCAGGTCCCTCTGGCCGCAAGTTGGGACAACTATCAATACAGGATGTGCACACCACGAGATGCAATACATTGATGAATTCGTCGAGGCATGGAGTCAATAAGGCCCTGGATCGCTTCCTGAGGATTTGTGGCCCATGCTTGCTGCACTGCACGGGTCAGTTTTTCCAGAGTTGTGGGTGGCTGAGGACGGTTGGCCAGTTGTCAACCCATCATGTCCCACACATGTTCAATAGGGCTGAGATCCGGGGAGCTGGCGGGCCATTCTAAGGTTGTGGTTTCGTGGAGAGCTTCTCTGGAGATACGTGCAGTTTGAACCCGGGCATTGTCGTGCAGAAACATCCCATTAGCAATGTTCGCCATCATAGGGACAACCACTGGATTGAGTGCCCTATCAACGTATTGTCGAGCAGTCATAGTGCCCTCAACAAGCACTAATTATAATTTCACATTAAAGCCAGTAGCTCCCCAGACCATAATGCTTGGTGTTGGCCCTGTGTGCCTCTCGACAATAAGATCTGGGCGGCTCCTCTCCCCGGTACGTCGGCGCACACTATTCCTGCGATCACTGCGGGCAAGACAGAAGCGCGATTCATCACTAAAGACGACCCTATGCCATTCGTCGACGCACGCCGATGTTTCTCGACACCAGGCCAGCCTTACACGTCGCTGTTGTGGGGTCAATGGAACACCTTCTGCAGGGACACGGGCTCGTAAGTCAGCTGCACGCAGGCGATTACCAGCTGTTTCTTGTGTAACGTGGGGTGCCACAGCTGCTCGAATTTGCGCTGCTGTCGCATGCGGTTCCATCCGAGCCATCCGAATGATGGGGCAATCCTCTCTCACAGTTGTCTGTCGCGCTGGGCCTCTGCCAGGTCTACGAGTGTGGGTTATTTCAGCGTTTCTAAAAACTTGCAGGTTGCATTGCTATCATTAAGTTTCCTGCTTGTTGTTTAGGCATACCTTACAATAGTCCGAGCTTAGTACGAAATTTTTCTATGACATGATTTTTTCCTTCTACCATGCCGATCACTGCTGCCATACACGTTGTACCGTAGATGCCTGTCGGCCAACATGTGCAGCGACAGTCCTTAGCGATAATCCAGCCTCACACCGCTCAATTATCCGAGTCCTCTCAAACGACGATAGTTGTAGTTTGATGGGGAACACTTCACTGCACAGACTGCGAGTCAACTACGCTACACCAGTTTCGTATACTGGAGTTGATTCCTCCACGACCCTCCACGTGGGGGGACCTGTAGCAACAATCCAATGGGTCTGAAATTTTGATCGTTTACATACCAACATTTCATCGTTCCATATCTTGAAAATCAATACAAACGACCAATGCCTTCATCGTGTTGCAATTTCCATTTTCTTAAGTGAGGTACTCTGCGCACATTTACGGACATGTACAGGAGTACAATTTGCGATGAGCGTACTCACTCAGTTTGTCCGTATGAACCGGGAAACCAAAATTCAAGCATTTTAAATTATTTGAAATCACTTGATTAGGTCTACTTTTCTCCCAGTTATTTCTGACGTTATTTCAGCGTTTCTAAAAACTTTCAGGTTGCATTGCTATCATTAGGTTTCCTGCTTGTTGTTTAGGCATACCTTACAATAGTCCGAGCTTAGTACGAAATTTTTCTATGACATTTTTTCCTTCTACCATGCCGATCTGATTTTAACTTTCCTCATATCTGCCGTGCTTTAATGTCTGGTCTGAAGCAAATAGATTCCAAAAAAGTGTCTAAAAATGAAGTGTTGAAAGTCCAAAATTCATAAATTTTGCTTTGCATTTTTCTGAAAGATAATACCAAGATTGTTCACCACCCTCGGTTTAATTCAGCATAAATTACATGTTTACGTACACGCACACGGGGATAGAGATATAGAATTTTCCATCAATCGTACAAAAAAGCATCTTAAGCATAAAAAAATTCCTTTTCACTCACGGAAACTCACAAATCACATGCCTTTATAAATGATAAATGCACCCCCCCCCCCCGAAGATTATTGGAAAGCTGCAGTGGAAGAAAAAGTGGAATAAAGGGAAAAACGGGATTATGGGCACCGTTGAGAAAAAGAAATAAAAGTACCAAAAAAGGGGGGAAAAGGTGCAAAAATGCCCCCTTTCTCAACCAGAGAGGAAATCTCACTTTGTGGTAACTTTCCGGAAGAGCATTAATTTACTCTCATATGATGTGCACGATTCCAATTGTCACTGGAACTGTCACCAGTCAGACCTAGGACCCCGAAATCTATGGAAATTTTGGACATTTTCTTTTTCACCCCTTCTGAGCTGTAATAACGGAAGAGGCTGAACTTGGACTTAGGTGGCGTCCATAGTGTCACAATTCATCTCAGAGACAGAGAATACTATGGAATCGCCACAATTATCCATGTTATCCCGTCCCCCAGTGTACCAAGTTTGCTTGAGAGCTATGCTGGAATGTACACACATACATCCATACATCTAAAACCTCGGTCACTTTTGCTGTTCACTCCTTCCCACCTCATCCCCAAGCCCTAGGGTTCGGCCGGCTGAACTCGGACTTCAACGACATCCGAAGTGTCACTATTCATCTCAGCGACCCAATAAGCTATGGATTCTACATTAGTATGTTGTTTGTATTATTTTTATGTTTCTCCTCTTTCCCCTTTCATGCCACGCACCTAGAGCGGTGTCTTACACCCACGGTATTGTTTTCCACATATATGTCATATGTGTACCAAGTTCAGTTGAGAGCTAAGCAGGAACATACACACATACATGCATAATCCTGGCCATTTTGGACATACGTTTTCATCTCTTCTCAATCACCATGCCGATGGAAACTGAACTTCGACTTTAATAACTAGGGTTCGGAAGTTTAAGACCTAAAGAAGTACAAAACATGCAAGCAAATAAATATGACCTTAAAAACTATAAAATATGACATGAATTTTTAGGATAGGTAGAGTATCGCTGACATACAGTAACAGACACATTTAATCATACAAACTGACAGACATCCACAGTACATTAACATTTTCAATATTCATTCAGTATCATAGCCTTGAGATGCAGTTATTGCTCCGCATTTCTAAAAGAAAACAAAGAAAACCGAAGTATTAGCATGCTTATGAGATCTGTCGGCGTAAGATAGAAAACACTGCCTAACAGAAAGTTTATGGAGTTCATAATCGTACATACCTCTTAATCTTCTTCTTTACCAGCACTGCACATCACGACAATGTGCATCCTCAGGCTGTCGAAAAGAAATCTCCTTCGAAGGTCGCTCAGTACTTTTTGTACTGGGAGAAGCTCCTTTCTACGTCACATGATGTCACAGGAGTGTATTTAAACATAGTTCACTGCTGATTATCTGTGGGTAGTTCTCGCCTAAACCAGATACATTTCACTCTAAAATGGCATCAATTCGGCACAATGTTGCGTATCCTTCATTTTCACCCAGCACCTTATTACTGTACCTCCTACTTGTTCTACTTTGGATACATTGTCCTTTACTATTCCCAAACTCCCACATAATTCTCAACCAGCTGTTTCTAGGCGAGAGCTATTTTTCGATAGACTCTACAATTTCAAGAAATATATACTAATTGTCCCGACAAATCATTGGAAAATAGTTCCTGTGCAATTTTTATTGACGATGCCTCACTACTGTCAAAAGTAGAAATATTTTCTTGCACAGTTTCGTAGTGTTCACAGTAGTACTCTACTGCGTTAAGCCACGTTCCACATCGGGTGAGCACTAGCTGAAAAGGAAGAGGAAGCGAAGGCGCGTGACTTTTGTATTTTGCCACCCTCAGTGGTGCCTTCACAAATATTTTCTTGACGTTTGATATAAACCGGTCAACATCAGGAAAATTCTGCAGTATTGTTTTAGCAACTCTGTGCAATCCGTGAGCAAGACACGTTAAATGGACCATTTTAGTGTAAAGTACCTTAAGTCCCTTTGCTGCTTGCACCATGTATGATGCAGCACCAGTTAGTAACAGCAAGATTCGTTGTCGCTTCACAATCCCACAAAAGCTTGATGGCATTGTCAAAAAGTGTTGCAATTTTGGAATGGTTAGCTGCATACAGAACATCCGATGAAGGAAAAGTACATCTCCCGGACCATACACGAAAAGCGTACCAACGGATAAGCAGACGCTATTTTTGCCTACACTATTTCTAATTTTTTGAAGAGCTTCTTCATAAAAGGAGGCCAAATAAGTTTTTCGCAATGTTGCCTCGTCCGGAATCAACTGTGTTTTGTATTTAGTTAAGAATTTTCGGAAGTGTTGGTTGTTCACTTTCAGTGGAATATTGGTAGATACCAATATTTCGCACAGGTATTTTGAAAAATCGGAAAGTTTGGTTGGCGAAGATTTCGCTGTATCAAACAAAAGAGCCTGCCTGCTTTCTTCAGAAGGCTTTCGATTCGCGCAGCTTTTATGCTTAGCCGTAGCGCAGTGCTTTTGCACATTATATCGTTTTATTGCCGCTACCTAAACTTCACAGACTTTACAAATAAGAATTGTTCCGTCAGTACTGAACGTCCCTTCACCGATCTTTTTCACATACTTTTTTAACATTACAGCTTCACTACACTTCACTTTCGGCAGGATGGGGTTCACTGCAGTACTACAAGTGTGACCAAAGTGTTGAAATCCGTTGGTAGTGAAAGAGCAAGGAAGCTTTAACTCGAACCTGCATGGAAGAACTGGGCGAGATATAACATGGCATTTCCTTGTTTGCTATTTGCTTCTCAGCTAAATATATATACTGCAGTGACATCCTATTCAAAGACGGAAACACACTATCGTCATGTTCCGTGACCTCACACGTACAGTGTCGCAATCTAACTTGTCCAGAATGATGTGCTAAAAGACGTCCATAGAAGAGCGCCTTCTTGCAATCAGGTCTTCTAAACCTGCTACCACCTGTTCCAGGAAAGGAAAGGAAAATATATCTACTACTCTATTCAGAAATCCTGTGCTTGAAAGTCGACGCAGATAACACGTATCTTGTTAACGAAGCTTCAATTTATACACAAATGCTGAAATGATAACCAAATATCATTAATGAGCAAAATATGACCAAAACAATAAAAATGGCCGAAATATGCATTTATAGGCAACATAAAATTGCTTTAAACGTGATCAGAGACCGTCAACCAAATTTATCAGATTTCAGGTAAGATGAGCTAAGGAAAATGATATGACTTTTCCTTAATACTTGAACCTTATTAATGACATTCAGAGTGTCAAAATCATCTCAGCAACCCAGAAAACTACGGATTCGACACGAATATTTGTCTTTGTCGATATTCTTACATGCCAGCCGCTCCTAACCCGCGCCCTAAGGATGTTTGGGGTTTATTCCCCCTACAGTATATTTCTGCAGCTCGTAAGTCATATGTGTACCAAGTTCGGTTAAGAGAGAACCTACACACATGCTGTACATCAATATTCTCGGTTATTTTGTACATTCACTAAACTCTTCTCAACCTAAATTCCAACTGGGTCTGAACTATCACTTACACGACATCCAGAATGTCACAGTTCACCTAAGCCCCCCTGAAAAGTAAAGATTTTAAACTAATATCCGTCGCTTTAAGGTTGTTTTGCTAGTTGTTGTACGTCGCAACGACACAGATAGGACTTACGGCGACGAAAGTTATTTTATATATTTCGCTCCCTTCCCTAAGAGTGCTAGGGGTGTCTTGCCTCCACAATCATTTTTCCAGATAGTAAGTACTAAGATTGGCTGAGAGATATGCTGGAGCATAGGAACATCATCCGTAATCTCGTTCATTTTGGACATTTTCTTTCCAGTCCTCTCACCACTGTGCCGATGGGGCTGAACTTGGACTTTAAATACGTCTGGAGTGTCACTATTTGTCTAAGCGACCCCTAAAGTGTGGATTCTACATTAATATAGGTCGTTTTCTATTATTTTTGTTCATCAACCCCTTCCAACCCACCCACAGAGGTTATATAGTTATCTTACTCCACAGTGTTTTCACCACAGAGGAAGTCTTATGTGTACAAATTTATAAGTTTAATATACTTAAACAGATTCTCCTACAAACAGCGAAAGAGTCACTTAGATGCTATTCATCATCATTATCTTAATAGTATGGAAATACAGATCCAGTAACCAAAAAGTGTATCTTGACAATTTAAGGCTTTCTATGAGTTTTAAAATGTTCACAATATTTATGGAGGTAAGAGTATGGAAATATGGATCCCGTAGACGTAAGTATTTCGGCAAGTTTTCGCTGGCTATGAATTTAAAATTTTCAAGCAGAATATCTCCTTTGCCTTGCCTAATCACGCACTTGCCTACTTCGAATACCAGGCCTGTATTCTACTGTAGAATCAGTGAGCTAACGTTACCATGGTTTCTTCATCCGATTCCTAGAACGGGGTTCGTTTCTGCTAATATCTCTATAACAATTAGTTTCAGGGCCTTAAAGTGTGGTCCACGGTCCGTAGAGACTTGCCGAGTTTTGTTCTTAGCGTTGTGAGGCTCGGCAAAATGGCGGAACGCTCTTAGTGCTGTGTGCGCGTGTGCTCCCAGTTTTCGTTTATTATCACGTGTTGTAAAGGCGTAATTCGTTACGAAAGTAGTAAATCTCAACATTAAAAGTGTGTTATGTTCACTTCACGATATCATACAGTGCTGTGTGATGGATTCTTTTATATATAAACAAAACTTAATCCTGGCAAGGGACAAAAGTAATGCGGCCAGCCGAGGAACCAGGACCGAGACGGGGCCTGCTCCCGGAAGCGGGAGTGAGGCGACCCTAGCAGACAGCATTTTTCAGCTAGTAAGGGAAACTCTACAGTTGAAAGATATTCTCTCACCTATCGTTGTGGCTGAAGAACTCCAGACCACCCTGGACTTCAACACTGAGATTATCAGTGAACTTAAAATTGATATTAAAAATAGAGAAATTGAACTGAAAGCAGTGCAGGATGAACTCAAAATGAGTACTGATGCTCTGGAGCAATACCAACGTAGAGGAAGTGTGCGTCCGTTCGGAATTCCCGAAGCACCGAATGAGAACACTGACAAACGTACAGTCAGGTTGTTTAAAGATAATCATGGCCTTTGCATCGCCGTGCAGGACATTGATAGGTCTCACCTTGTTGGCAGGTGTGAGACCGGAGGGGTGCGGCCTAAATTTGCGGAATTTGTAACTTGTAGGAAGAGGAGGAATCCTATCGTAACAAGCGCAGTTTGGGGGGCACTGGAATCACCATCACAGAGGACCTGACTGCGGCTCGCGCTCTGATATTAAAGGTGACTGTAGACAAAGTTCGAGTGAGAAATGTCTGGATCATAAAGGGACGCATTGTCGTAAAAAGAGGAGAAAACTGGCACAATACAACAACAGTGGATGAACTGTACTGTCTCAAGTAAATGAACAATACCAGTACCCAGTGTCTGTAGATTATACTGTGAAATAATATTTCTAGTTTCTTAACTGTTTCTTACAATGTGACTTCTTAATTTGTAACAAATTCGTAGAATAGTCGTATAGCATTCACAACTCCCACCCACACCCACAAGCTCTTTCCCTTCTACTTATTTCTGATATGCTCGCTGGCAGGTCCACTTAAAGCCTGAGAGTACAGCACCTTAGCAAAACCTTGATCTACTATGTATTGGTGTAATTTTATTAATATCTTTTATTTATATCGCGTACTTACAAGTGAGGTATTACACGGCAGAAGTTGCACGACCAAGGAAGATTAAATAAAACACAACATTTACCAAGTTGTCCGAAACAAAAGGTAATTGCGAGGAGTGGAAGATGCTAGGCTCATAGAGGTCGAGTAGATTGAACAATAAATAATACTAAAATAAATACTTCAAGTTTAAGTTAAGCACAAACTTTAATTGACTGAATATAAGTTGAGATAAAATTCAAGTTAAAATTCTTAAGTTACACTAATGGAAATATAGAATTAAATTAATCAAAGTACTCTCAAGTTCCGTCGAAATTAAAATTAGGGAAATAAAAAGGAAAAAGAAATACAAACTGAATTCACAAACAAATCCCCAGGAGAAATAGTAAATCGGGATAAAAAAAGATAAATATAATTTTAAAGAAATTAACGAAAGTACGGAGTTCTAAATTGAACCCTTAACCCCAAGACTTGTATTTCACACAATTCCGTTTTCGAGAGTGAAAAATGTTTCTTAAGGACCACATCAACTGTAGGTCATGATCAGTAGCATGGGAAATCCACAGAACGCAAGTTCAACATCAACAAACATTGGAAATGGGATAATGAAATCAAACAAGAATGTGACAAATAGGCACAATGAGTCACCAGTTCAAATAAAATCCACAATTAAATATTAATACTTTTCAAAAGCCCGCCGAAATCAGAGAAATGTAGATGTTTTACTGAATCACATCTGTCACCAAGAAAAAAATCCCAACAGTCTCCATTGCCGCACGGCAGTTGTAAACTCATAACAGAGACACAGAGCGTCGAATGTCAAGACACAATAGAGACCACACCCACCTGCATGTAAAGAGTGCAACCACGGCGACCAGATCACGTGACGAACCAAAGAAAAATGGTTACCCACCCAGAAAGGATATATACACAGCAGAATTAGCCATAAGAAACAATATTCGACTCATATTATTATTTCTCTTACGGGTAATTTATGTAATGGAGATTTATCACGTTCAATAACTCGCAAATAGTTACATTAAAGCCCCAACAAATATGGTAGTTAATTCACAATTTAAAATGACCAGAATTCATTCTCTTTCTTAAACCGAATTCCTTGTGCACCTAAAAATTTGGATAGTAGGATATTATAGATTTAAGCAGTTCAATTAAGCCAGACGAATTTACGTAATCCACTCAGTCACCTTCAATTATCCGATTTGCTCGTCACATCGTTGTATCTCCGGGGCAACAAGAAACTGGATGTTTCTTTACAATTTTTTAAAAAATATGCAGGAAAATGAATGGAAGGCGATAAGGTCATCGCCACACGATGACGTGATCACCGAGGATCGAATAAGACCATCATGCTTTATTCTTCACTCTAAATATTACTTAAAATACACCAGCAATAGTAGAAGTCGCTCTGTTCATTCTTACACTCCAAACCAGCTCCCTCCAAAATATACTCGTCACCAATTAGCGTTCATGCATGGAGGAAACGAAGCTGAATTCAGTTGCTGCTCGATGGCAGTACAATCCGGACACCATGCCTCACTGGATGCTAGCGCTACCGTGGCGGATCCGCAAAATTTCGGGCTTCCGACGAGCTCAATATGCCGAAACATTCACGATAATCAGTTTTGATCCAATATAGTAACTTGTTATTTGTCCAAATACCTTATAACACTTCAAAATACTTTACAATTTTATTATATATTTTTAATGAAATGTTCGAACATATTCTATGTGTATGTAATTATTTGCGTGTGTCTGATATTTTGTGTGTGTGTGTGTGTGTGTGTGTGTGTGTGTGTGTGTGTTATCATTGTTTCTTCCAGGAATGTGTCCACTACCCTTTTATCCATGTCAGCAGAAGGTGTCCTTGGAACTACTGTTGCGGTAGATGAGGCATTCCTGAAAGTCATTTATCCGAGTGTGTTCCAAGATGACAATAAACCTCGTGCGCCTTCACCAACTGCCTCCAACCCTCAGCCTACTGAAAAGCTATTGAAACAATCTCGGTCTCAGTTCTCGAGAAGTCTGCAACGTCGCTATATCAATTCGCTCTCACTTCTCAGTCACAGAGAAGAAGTTCGTTCGATACTGACAACCTGTAACATGCACATTATTTGTATTACTGAAACCTTGTTGTCTGACAAAATTAGCTCTCCCCTTGTAAAACTAGAGGGATATAATCTCTATCGGCATGATGGCACGGCCACGCGCGGTCTTCGTGTAGCAGCATATTGTAGAGATGGTATTAAATGTAGAATAATTATTAAATCATCATCTGGCATCACTCGACATACGAACTATATGTTTCTTGAGACCATAATAAACCGTCAAAATGTATTGATAGGAGTTGCTATAAACTTCCGAATGTTGCCTACATCTCTGACCTTGAATCTGACCTTCACAAACTAGTACGAACCTACGAGCTTATACTACTTCTCAGTGACTTTAACACAAACACCATAGCCCTGACTGGCAAATCAGACCTAATCAGCAACCTATTTACCTCCGTCGACATGACGATCTTATGCTAGATGAAAGTAATCATGTTCATACACTTAGATAACAAACTATACTGGAATTCACCTCCTGATTACAAATAACCCGCATAAAGTTCTTAAGTACGGTCAATTTCCTGTACCTGCATCTCAACTCGAGACTCAATTTACCTGTGCTACTCTCTACGGGTACCAAGGTACAAAGCTAAATATCTGTTAGTTACAGGGATATGAAAAATATCGATCTTCAACAACTCCAAAATCATGCGTACAGTTTACCTTGAGAAGTTATAAAGCAATTACACGACACAAACATGAGGGCGTCAAGATTTAACTCTCTACTTATAGGACTACTAGCAAGATACCCGTGCTTCGCTACGGTAATATACTGAAATTTATAATTGTTTTTGCTAATTGCTTTACGTCGCGCCGACACAGATAGGTCTTATGGCGACGATGGGACAGGGAAGGGCTGGGAGTGGGAAGGAAGCGGCCATGGCCTTAATTAAGGTACAGCCCCAGCATTTGCCTGGTGTGAAAATGGGAAACCACGGAAAACCATTTTCAGGGCTGCCGACAGTGGGGTTCGAACCCACTATCTCCCGAATACTGGATACTGGCCGCTCTTAAGCGACTGCAGCTATCGAGCTCGGTAATTTATAATTGAATGCTTATCGTTTTATATACAACCCGCCGATATTCGTGATCTGACTCGCTTACTGAGAGATTACGGCAACGTTCCTCCCATTTTTCAATCTTTCTTTCCAGCAATCGATTTCGTATTTCCCGGGCTAGGTCCAGGTATTCCACCCGGTCAGTTGGGTTCCTAAATCTTAGCCATGCTTTCCTATAAGCATTTTTAATGTGGATCAAATCCTTGAGGAGATCCGGCGTTGTGTCCTCTTAGGTGCCTTGGCGGTACTAAACCGGCGGCCGGACTGCAATCGTAGTCATTACCCGTCCAGGACCCGTTTCCAGCACGGTCCGCACATGTTGACGACGGTCCAGGACATTATTATTATTATTATTATTATTATTATTATTATTATTATTATTATTATTATTATTATTATTATTATTATTATTATTATATATGTTCTGGACCCCACAGCAATATGCAAGACCGCTACTTGGCGGTAAAATACATCTGCTGCCATTGTCATTGCTAACAATGTGACCAGCACCATTGTTGCGCGTAGGTAAGTGTGCGGAATTTCTGGCGATACGAATGACATACCTCCGTGTATTATTGACCTTATTATAGAGGTGAACAATTTGACGGCCAATCTCATTCCTATCGTTTATTTCAAATGTGTTTAAATGTTTATTTATATGCCAGGAGAATCTACTCTAATCTAAGAACGTTCTCCGAAGGAAAATATGGCTGTTGAAAAAGAACCCAGGAAAGATTAAAAATGATCGGTTTATGATCAGAATAAGTACATCGCAAGTCTACAGTCTGTTTCCTATCATTCGACAGGATCAGTGATGGAATGAATAAAGCCCCATCTAGCGGCGACAATAGGAATTGTGCCGGCTGCCGAAGCTCCCCTCTGGGGCAATGATCGATGAGTGACAAATGAAATGAAATATTGGACAGTGTTGCTGGAATGAATGATGACAGGGAAAGCCGGAGTATCCGGAGAAAAACCTGTCCCGAGTCCATTTTGTCCAGCACGAATGACACATGGAGTGACCGGGATTTGAAACACGGAACCCAGCTGTGAGAGGCCGGCGCGCTGCCGACTGAGCAACGGAGGCTCCTTATACGTACATTACGAACAGTAAAATCAATTGGTCTCACCTCCTTTTACACCCCACCGCCGTTAAGTTTATTTACCCCCACCCTCCAAAAAATTAAAAGAAGGCGTGTTTCTTTATGTTTAAAGGAGATTCCAAATACCAATGTTCACGTTTATTACCTTCAGTTTTGAGATATAAGTATCCCCTTAAAAATAATTAACATTTTTAACTTCCTTCCACACTCACCCCCCCCCCCCCCTCACTCGCAAAGTGATATTAAAGCAAAAAATACTTGTTCCTTTAATAGTAAAGGATCTTCTAAATACCAATTATCACCACTCTAACCTCTTCAGTTTTTGATTTATGTGTCCTCATGAAAGGAATTCATCTCCTTTTCACTCCCGCCCCCCCCCCAAGATTGTTTCCCCCCCAAAACGCGCTTTTCTTTGTTTTTAAAGGAGATCAAAATACCAATTTTCTCGTCTGTAACAACTTTAGTTTTTATTAGATGTATGTATTCTCATACAATTAAGTCAATTAATTTTTTCTATCCTTTAACACTCCAAATCCCCTTCATTGGATTTTTCGAGAATACGTGTTTGTTTACTTTTAAAGCAGATTCCAAAAATAAAATTTCACGTGTGTAACATCTTCATTTTTGAGATATCAGTAGCCTAATTAAAAGAATTCAACACCATTTTCAGTCACTTTTACCCCCCCCCCAACCCCCACTACCCAGGTTGTATTTCTGAAAATTAAAAATACACTATTCTTTATTTTTAATACGATAAAAAAATGACCATTTTTCACTTCTGTACATGTTAAGTTTTTTGAGATATACTGTAGAAATTCTCATTTTAAAATTTCACCCCATTTTAGTTCCCCTTAAGTGGAGTTTCCAAAGACAAATCACCTATGTTTCTCTACACTTACAGGAGATTCCAAATACCCACTATTTACGTCTGTAACATTTTACGCTTCTCAGATATTCTGTAGATATAGTCTTTCAAAATATTCACCCCAATTTGCCACTCCTGTTTAACCGCCATTAATTGAATTTTCCAAAAGCAAAAATATACGTGTTTCTATATTTTTAAAGGAGATCCCATTTACAAATTTTCAGTTCTGTAATATCTTCAGTTTCTGGGATATATGTATCCTCATTAAAGGCATTCAACCCATTATTCACCCTTTTACACCCCTCCTATTGGGATTTAGAGAAAACAAAGAAATACATGTTCCTTTATTTTTAAGGGAGATTCTAAACACCAATTTTTACATCTGTAAACGTTTAAAGTTTTAAGATGTAGACACACTCATTTTAAAAATTCACCCCCCTTTTCACCCCTCATTATTTGGATTTTCCAAAAACGAAAAAATACCGGTTTATTTATTTTTAAAGTAGATCCCAAATACCAATTTTCAGGTCTGTAATATCTTCAGGTTCTGAAATATAAGTAGCCTCATTAAAGGCATTCAACCTATTTTTCACCCTTTTTCACCCTTCCTATTACGATTTTTCCGAAAACACAAAAGTACGTGTTTCTTTAGTTTTAAAGGAGATTTTTAAATACCAAATTTTACATCTATGAACTTTAAAAGTTTTGAGATATAGATACACTCATTTTAAAAATTTCATCCCCCTTTTCACCCCCCATTATTTGGATTTTCCCAAAACGAAAAAATACCTGTTTCTTTATTTTTAAAGTAGATCCCAAATACCAATTTTCAGGTCTGTAATATATTCAGTTTCTATGATATAAGTATTCTCTTTAAAGGCATTCAACCCATTTTTCACCCCTTTTCACCCCTCCTATTGGGATTTTCCGAAAACAAAAAAATACGTGTTCCTTTATTTTTAATGAAGATTCTAAATACCAATTTTTACATATCTAAACTTTAAAACTTTTGAGATATAGATGCACTCATTTTAAAAATTCACCCCCCTTTTCACCCTCGCATTAATTGGATTTTCCAAAAACAAAAAAATATGTGTTTCTTTATTTTTGAAAGCGATCAAAAGTACCAATTTTTAGGTCTGTAATATCTTCAGTTTCTGAGATATATGTATTCTCTTTAAAGGCATTCAACACATTTTTCACCCCTTTTCACCCCTCCCATTGGGATTTTCCGAAAACAAAAAAATACGTGTTCCTTTATTTTTAATGAAGATTCTAAATACTAATTTTTACATCTCTAAACTTTAAAAGTTTTGAGATATAGATGTACTCATTTTAAAAATTCACCCCCCCTTTCACCCTCGCAATAATTGGATTTTCCAAAAACAAAAAAATATGTGTTTCATTATTTTTCACAGCGATCAAAAGTACCAATTTTGCGGTCTGTAATATCTTCAGTTTCTGAGATATAAGTAGCGTATCCGGATTAAAGGCATTCAACCCCTTTTTCACCCTTTTTCACCCCTCCTATTGGGATTGTCTGAAAACAAAAAAATACGTGTTTCGTTATTTTTAAAGAAGATTCTAAATACCAATTTTCACATCTGTAAACTTTTAAAGTTTTGAGATATAGACACACTCATTTTAAAATTTCACCCCCCTTTTCACCCCTTTAGAGACGGAATATCCAAAAATCCTCTCTTAGCGAGCACCTACATCTTAATATGAATATATCCCCAAAATTTCATTTCTTTATGTCTAGTAGTTTTGGCTCGGCGATGATGAATCAGTCAGTCAGTCAGGACAAGCTACTTTATATATATAGATACTAGCAAGATACCCGTGCTTCGCTACGGTATTATACTGAAATTTATAATTGAATGCTTATTGTTTTAGATATATAATCCGCCGAAATTTGTGATCTGACTCGTTTTCGGCGAGAATCCACCAAAATTCCCGATCTGACTCGTTTTCTATTAGATAACGGCGTGTCTCCTCCCATTTTTCAATCTTCCTTTCCAGCAATCGATTTCGTACTTCCCGGGCTAGGCTCAGGTATTCCTCCCGGTCAGTTGGGTCCGTAAATCTTTGCCATCTTTTCCTATAATCATTTTTAATATGGATAAAATCCTTCAGAAGATACGGCGTGGTGTCATATTGGGTGCCTTGGCGGCACTGAACACGCGGCCGGACTGCATTCTTAGTCATTAGCCGTCCAGGAGCCGTTTCCAGCGCGGTCAGCACATTTGACGACGGTCCGGAACATTATTATTATTATTATTATTATTATTATTATTATTATTATTATTATTATTATTAATATTATTATTATTACTATTATGTGTAGCTGGAATGGTTGATGACAGGGAAAACCGGAGTATCCGGAGAAAAACCTGTCCCGCCTCCGTTTTGTCCAGCACGAATGTCACATGGAGTGACCGGGATTTGAACCACGGAACCCAGCTGTGAGAGGCCGGCGCGCTGCCGCCTGAGCAACGGAGGATCCTTATAAGTACATTAATAACAGTAAAATCAATTGGTCTCACCTCCTTCTACACCCCACCGCCGTTAAGTTTATTTACCGCACCCCCCCCAAAAAAAAAATTAAAAGAAGGCTTGTTTCTTTATGTTTAAGTAAGATTCCAAACACCAATGTTCACGTCTATTACCTTTAGTTTTGAGGTATAAGTATCCCCATAAAAGTAATTTACTTTTTTCATTTCATTTCACACTACTCTCCCCCCCCCCCCCCCACCTAAGTGAACTTTCCAGCAAAAATACTTGTTTCTTTAATAGTAAAGGATCTTCTAAATACCAATTATCACGACTCTAAATTCCTCAGTTTTTTATTTATGTGTCCTCATGAAAGGAATTCGACTCCTTTACACTCCCGCCCTCCAAGATGGTTTCCCGCCCAAAACGCGTTTTTCTTTGTTTTTAAAGGAGATCCAAATACGAATTTTCACGTCTGTAACAACTTTAGTTTTTATTAGATGTATGTATTCTCATACAATTAAGCCAATTAATTTTTCAATTCTTTCATCCCCCCCCCCCCCCCGCTTCATTGGATTTTAAGAGAATACGTGTTTCATTACCTTTAAAACAGATTGAAAATATCAAATTTCACGTCTGTAACATCTTCATTTTTGATATATCAGTAGCCTAATTAAAAGAATTCAACACCATTTTCAGTCACTTTTACCGCCCCCCCCCCCTCCGCCAAAGTGATATTTCCGAAAACTAAAAATACACGTTTCTTTATGTTT
Organism: Anabrus simplex; assembly: GCF_040414725.1. Classification (NCBI taxonomy): domain Eukaryota; kingdom Metazoa; phylum Arthropoda; class Insecta; order Orthoptera; family Tettigoniidae; genus Anabrus; species Anabrus simplex. The sequence continues at coordinate 1,595,751,136 of NC_090265.1, read as the reverse complement.
AATAGAGATAAAAAATACCATTTTTCACTTCTGTAACATGTTAAGTTTTTTTAGATATACTGTAAAAATTCTCATTTTATAATTTCACCCCTTTTGAGTTCCCCTTAAGTGGAGTTTCCAAAAACAAATCACCTATGTTTCTTTACATTTACAGGAGATTCCAAACACCCACTTTTTACGTCTGTAACATTTTACGTTTCCAACATATTCTGTAGATATAGTCTTTCAAAAAATTCACCCCAATTTGTCACTCCTGTTTAACCGCCATTAATTGGATTTTCCAAAAACTAAAAAAATACGTGTTTCTTTATTTTTAAAGGAGATCCCATATACAAATTTTCAGTTCTGTAATATCTTTCGTTTCTGACATATATGTATCCTCATTAAAGGCATTCAACCCATTTTTCACCCTTTTACACCCCTCCTATTGGGATTTACAGGAAACAAAAAAATACGTGTTCCTTTATTTTTAGAGGAGATTCCAACTACCAATTTTTACATCTGTAAATTTTAAAGTTTTAAGATGTAGACACACTCATTTTAAAAAATTCACCCCCCCCCCTTTTCACCCCCCAATACTTGCATTTTCCAAAAACGAAAAAATACGTGTTTCTTTACTTTTAAAGTAGATTACAAATACCAATTTTAAGGTCTGTAATATCTTCAGGTTCTGAAATATAAGTAGCCTCGTTAAAGGCATTCAACCCATTATTCACCCTTTTACACCCTTCTTATTGGGATTTTCCGAAAACAAAAGAATACGTGTTTCTTTATTTTTAAAGGAGATTCTAAATACCAATTTTTACATCTATAAACTTTAAATATTTTGAGATATAGATACACAAATTTTTAAAAATCACCCCCTTTTCACCCCCCCCCCAATTAATTGGATTTTCCAAAAACAAAAAAATACGTGTTTCTTTTTTAAAGGAGATCCCAAACACCAATTTTCAGGTCTGTAATATCTTCAGGTTCTGAAATATAAGTAGACTCATGAAAGGCATTCGACCCCTTCTTCAACCTTTTCCACACTTCCTATTAGGATTTTCCGAAAACAAAATATACGTGTTTCTTTATTTTTAAAGGAGATTCTAAATACCAATTTTCACATCTATAACCTTTTAAAAGTTTTGAGATATAGATACACTCATTTTAAAATATTACCCCCTTTTCCCCCCTCCCTTAATTGGATTTTCCAGAAACAAAAAAATACGTGTTTCTTTATTTTTAAAGGAGATCCCAAACACCGATTTTCAGGTCTGTAATATCTTCAGTTTCTGAGATATAAGTAGCCTCATTAAAGGCATTCAACCCTTTTTCCACCCCTTTTCACTCCTCCTATTGCGATTTTCCGAAAACAAAAAAAATCGTGTTTCTTTATTTTTAATGAAGATTCTAAATACCAGTTTTTACATTTGCAAACTTTAAAAGTTTGGAGATATAGATTCACTCATTTTAAAAATTCACCCCCTTTTCACCCTCCCATTAATTGGCTTTTGCAAAAACAAAAAAATACGTGTTCCTTTATTTTTAAAAGAGATCAAAAGTACCAATTTTCAGGTCTGTAATTTCTTCAGTTTCTGAGATATAAGTACCGGTATCCTGATTAAAGGCATTCAACCCCTTTTTCACCCCTTTTCACCGCTCCTATTGGGATTTTCTGAAAACAAAAAAATACGTGTTTCCTTATTTTCAAAGAAGATTCTAAATACCAATTTTTACATTTGTAAACTTTTAAAGTTTTGAGATATAGGTGCACTCATTTTAAAATTTCACCCCCCCTTTTCACCCCCTTAGCAACGGAATATCCAAAAATCCTCTCTTAGCGAGCACCTACATCTTAATATGAATGTATCCCCAAAATTTCATTTCATTATGTCTAGTAGTTTTGGCTCGGCGATGATGAATCAGTCAGTCAGTCAGGACAAGCTATTTTATATATATATAGATAGATGACAAGCGTGCTCCAGTTAGGCAAGCTAGAGTCACTAGCTCGCCTGCACCTTGGTTAACTGGCGATATAAAAGCAACAATGGCACGCCGTGACGCAATGTTCCGCCGATACAAGGAAACTCATATTTTACTAGATTTCGAACAGTAACGTCTTTTACGTAACAGAACAAAGCAATTAATTTGCAATAGCAAATTTAATCAAATTAAAAATGTAAAAAGGAATATAAATACACCTGAAACCTGGAACCAGCTTCGCGCTATGGGAGTTGGAAAATGCAAAGAGCCTCATGTGCCAGCTCTATCTCTCGATAAACTTCACTCTCATTTCGTAACTAACCCAATAAAGAATCTTAGCCACAGAATCATATCCATCTAAACGAAAGAATCAGTGATCCTACAGGACACGAACATAATATTTATTTTCATCATGTCAGTGTAAATGATGTAAAGCATATTTTGAATTCAGTTATGTCACAAGCTAAAGGAACATATAACATCCCAATAGGCTTCAAAAACATTATTAGCGCGATCCTACCAATTAACACCCACATTGTATACTCTGTCTCACCACAGGGACGTTTCCAACTGCATGCAAGGATGTTCTAGTAACCCCAATATTAAAAACATACCACAGCAAATGCTCCAACTGGTTACCGGCCTATTTCGATTCTTCCCCATCTCTCAAAAGTTCTTGAACGAACTGTACACAAGCAGCTAGTAGAATTCTTAACCAGTCATTCTCTTTTTGGACCCATTGCAACCTGGCTTCAGAAAAGGACATAGTACTACGACTGCATTTCTTCGATTAACAGATGACATAAGACTAACAATGGAAAAACGGCCGTAGACGATACTGAAACTCCTTGAATTTAGTAGTGCGTTCGACACGGTAGATGTAGACATACTATTAGAGAAGCTCTGCATATCGGCCCGATGGCCCTAAGACGTTTTAAGTCGTACCTTACAAATCGTCGCCAGTGCATATTGGTAAACAATCAAAGATCCCGTTGGGCTGTATAATCATCCGCTGTCCCTCAAGGGTCTGTTCTAGGGCTCCTATTGTTCGTCTTGCATATTAATGACATATCCTCCACACTTCAGTATTGTAACTACCATTTATATGCTGATGATCTGCAGATATTCAAACACGCCATTACAAACAATTTACATGAAAAATTTCGGCATATTAATTGAGATATTGGAAGGCTTGCCTTCTATTCTAAGAGCAACCACTCAATCCTAATTCCTCGTAAAAAAACAAAGAATTGTCATAGGAAACTCTAAATTATTACATGTAATAAGCTATACCAATCCTCTTTCAATCATAATCAGTGGCATTACTGTACCGTTCCTTAAAAATATAACTAACCTTGGAATCTCCGTAAATGTGAATCTGACCTGGAATGAACACGTAACTAATGTAGGTAGAAAGGTTCATGCAGTTGTGTATATCTTGAAACGTCCAAAGAATTCTATTCCTCAAAAACTTAAATTAAAATTCATCCAATCATAATAAATGCCGGTGCTGTACTGTACCTTAAACTGTAACTAATCTTGGAATTTCCATCAATGAGAATCTGACCTGGAATGAACCCATAACTAATGCATTGCCTCGTTTCCGCGTCCAGATCGAGTCGCAAAAGGATCCAGACTAGCTCAATATTATTATCAACCATCAATTCAATATCGATTTGGGGATTTAAGTTCTGAGGGAAAAGTCATCGGATGAGACCATCGGATAAATTTGTACCATATCCGCGCGTTGGACGTCTTCATGTCGCGATCTAATGCGCATCATTATAAATTTCAGTCATTCTTAACCTATGAATACTTATAAGTACTTATCTAACCTAAGATCTCCGGCTCCGTGGCTAAATGGTTAGCGTGCTGGCCTTTAGTCACAGAGGTCCCGGGTTCGATTCCCGGTGGGGTCGGGAATTTTAACCTTATTTGGTTAATTTCGCTGGCACGGGGGCTGGGTGTATGTGTCGTCTTCATCATCGTTTCACCCTCATCACGACGCGCAGGTCTCCTACGGGTGTCAAATCAAAAGACCTGCACTTGGCGAGCCAAACTTGTCCTCGGACACTCCCGGCACTAAAAGCCATACGCCATTTCATTTAACCTAAGATACCATTAACAGGAATAAATTAATTCACCTAACATTTCTTTACTAAATTATGAGATCTTGAAAATAAAGTGAAAATTGAATATCTTGAAGAAAATCTAGTTATATCATCATCAAGTTAACCTAAATAATATGTATATGGAATGCCTACAGGTCTTTGGTATGAAAGAAAATATAAGTCCTTGCTATATACATTATTTCTGTTAAATATAGAAAATGATTCAGAGATGCTTCTTATTTGTGATAAATTATTAAATTAAAATCACGTTTGTTATTCTTTCTTTGCATATACGAAACCTAATTTTTTAATTCTTCCCCTAATTTATATACAATACATCGTAGGCCTATTGAAAATTATGTCACGTTTATTAACTTTTAGTTTAAGAAAAGCATTCGGTTTCTCATTCATTTTTGTATCGAGTATTTCAAATTATATGTTCCTTACATCCATATACACAAGGAAGAAAAGATAAAGATAAGTTATTGAATTATCACTTCACTCTAAAATAATCAAAATTACCATTATTGATCGTTATTTAAGTCGTTCATCAAAAATAATGTATAAATTTCTAAAATTAATTTGAGTGCCAGTTATATTTATCATATGTGATCTGCCATCATGTCATCATTTACACCTGACATCTTATTTGTTATTTCTGGAAATTCTGTGGTCTGTCATTTAAGAAGACTCTGGTAACCAATGTCATTATCATACAATTATGGAGAACCTCTTCAGTGATACCATTAAATATGAGCAAGCAAGCCTCCTAACTCTAGTTCTTTGAATAAACATATTTGTGGTTAAAAATTCAGAATAATATGGGCTAATTTCATTTTAACTTCCTTATATGGATTCGTTTTTGTTGCTCTACATGTACCTAACCGACGTTTGCAAGTTACATGGTTCGTATTTAGTGTTATATATGGAATACTGAAGGATTAATATACGTTCTGGAATCAGATATATTTACTATCAATCTTAAATCGCGTCAACTAAATATCATCAATAAAATATATCCATCTCTTCCACCTCGACGAAAAATAATCATCACCATCATTATTCTTCTTACTACTCGACCATTCTTCATATATATATATCATCTGTTTCACATTTCTCATATCATATCTCATCCTTCATTACAATAACGGCAGTAATCTATCGTAACTTGACGCTAATGACTTCGTAATTATTATTCATCCACTTATATATTCCATTTCCTTCTCAATTTTCTTCAGATTCCTCCCATATTCTTCATATGGCTTCCTATGATCACGATGTAACCTGCATATGGCATTACATTATCTCCATTTCATAGTATAATATCCTAATATAATCATAACACTAACCACAATGTCGTATCATATCAACAGCTGAAGTAAATTAACTTCTCTATTCAATATAGACAACATTACGAACGCATAACCTGATTATCACTGATTAAATACATCCTAAGACAAAGGATTTTTCATTTTTTAGATCATTACCTATTATCCTCCTGTTGTTAAATCAATTGTCTTTCCACATATAACGTCACTTCTTTTGAATGTAAATTCCTGACAGCACTGTACACACCCCTTACATATATATAGAAAATGGCACTTCTCAAAACCATGTTATTTAAATTTCTTATGGTAATGTTATTTCAATAAACATATCTTTTCTTCCTTTTTATTCCCTCGCTGGTGTATGTCCAAATGCTTAGGACATCTCGTCAGTACGACTATGACATCATGTTAGTCTTTGGGAAACATCTGGGTAGGTTTCTCCTCCTTCTCCGTGAACTGGGGATAGTTTTACCGACTTCAGGTGTTGCCTCGGTCTTCTTAGTACATGATGTTGGCCATTTCCTGTGCAGTTAGAACAGAAATATAGATTAACACGGTCAGTTTCGTCATCTTAGTATTCAAAGCCTTCTATGATTTACAAATATATTGAGACTAATGCTTCTTTCAATTGAATAGAGCTCATGCCTTGCATACTACTAATATGGCTATAAAAATTTCAATTATAATCTTATTTCCTATTGACGTCCGAAACGGGGGAGGAGCTTACCGTCAGCTGTTTCCAATATGGCGGCGAGATAGTGACGGGATGTAAACACGACAGTGATCGGGTGTGCGTCTGTAGGATTTATTAAGTGTTCAAAATGTCTTTGGTGTCGTATGCGCAACTGTTGAGAGTTGTCGGAGATTTCATGCGTCCATTAGTGGAAGGGGAAGAAATATTCAAGCGTAATTACTTGATATGTGTAGGTAAAAAGTTTGAAACAGAAGATGAAACTGGTTGTGTTTACAATCATCCCACATCGATTCAAAACCGCACAAAGTTAATGTTGTCTTGAACAAGGGGGTGAAAATGTGAAGTGCAACTGTATATGTAAAGCGGGTTTGTCAGAGAAATGTTACCGCTGACACGCTAATTCACCTTAACAGTTAAGCTACTGTAATTTTCCACTATTAGAGGTTATGGAGTAATTTCTTAGCCAGGTGACGGGGGAGTTATCTGTTTTGTAAACTGTAATCTTGGGGAAGAAAGAAAATAATAATTCTACTAAGTAAATGTTGTAAAGCAAATACATCCTAGGCTTTATACAGACTTGTGTTGGAACAGCCCACATAAACTTAAATGTTCTTCCATTTTTACCATCAGCACAAAAGTTAGAACTTAGAACCGACAATAATAACTATAAAAAATTATAACTACTTACAGAATATGCAGAGCAAAGTTGGAAAATTATAATGTAAGAGTACTATAACCTCTACAGTCACAGCTGTTTGGGGTTGAAGAATACGGTACTTGGTTTGTCCAATTCTACCTAATAATTAGGTTATGGCTTCTCATTTATGATGACCGGGCGAGTTGGCCGTGCGGTTAGGAGCGTGCAGCTGTGAGCTCGCATCCGGGAGATAGTGCGAACCCCACTGTCGGCAGCCCTGAAGATGGTTTTCCGTGGTGTCCCATTTTCTCACCAGGAAAATGCTGGGGCTGTACCTTAATTAAGGCCACGGCCGCTTCCTTCCCATTCCTAGACCTTTCCCGTCACATCGTCGCCATAGGACCTATCTGTGTTGGTGTAACGTAAAACAAATAGCAAAAAAAGCTAATTTATGACGGCAAAATACTACATATTTTCTTTCATTGATAGAAGTATTATATAGGCAATTTAAGTTCAGTGCTTAATTACTAGCAGTTAAAGATATTACATGTAGATAGTTAATTTACTGTCTGCTTTTACACATATGAAGAAGTTTACAAAGAGCGGATTACATTCTATGTGCGGCACAGAAGTATTAGGCTACAAGTTTATCAGTATTTTTGATGTAGCTAAATCTTTGTGAATACAAATTAGAGATAATAACTATCAATGAGTACAATAAACAGTACCGGTACCTACGCTGTGGAAAGAAGTCGTCTTCACGCGGAAACCCATCTTTCTCTCTGAACTTTTTGTACAGGAAAGTAGTGAACAGATTTCGCATCCGTTTTATACGATTTGCAACCTTATACAGAACAGTACCTCCTCAAATTTGACAATTTTCTTTCTGTTTCCATCACGACGTCAATGCTTCGCCATGTAAATATACCTCACCAGTCACTATGTTGCAGCTTCAACATTCTACCGCGTGGCTGCGCCATCCAACTTTTCTGACGTCAATAGTTGGTTTCTAGTCGCCGTAGTATTTCTTATTTTCTTGCGAGTAGCTTATGATGCTGTGTATTTCTTCGCCTGGCATCTCGTGACGTAGCTGGTTACGTAACGATTCTGATAATTCGTTTTATTTCAACTGTTTATTAATATGCGAGTATGGAGTATTTCCGTTGTCTCGCTCAATTTCCTTAATTTCTATTCTTCTTCAGTTTAAGCCTTTTTATACGAACGTTGTCTCCTTTTCGTGGACGAAGCTGTTCTGTCCGTTACGGCCAAGCGGACAAGATTGCGGTCATCTCGCGCTGTGGTCACATTGTGTCGTCCAGTACCCTGTCTGTTTTGTGTACGGCACTCTTCTCTCCACTCGTTCCACATACGCCTCACTGTTGAAGCCTCACAGAACGACAGATACATCTCCCGGAGCCCTATCATTCTGCCCCGTTCGAACGCACTCACATACTGACATTCCCTCCTGTAATGTCGGCGAGGCATAGTGGCACTTAGGTCGGTACACGTTTCCACTTCGTATGACGGACGACTCAGCACTGACTCAGCGTTGCGTAATACTGCCCTGGCCGGTCATATATTGTAGCGATCTGCTCGAGTTCTTCTTCTGGAATGAATTTTCGTAATAATAAATTTGTAACAATCTTCTATCTTTCATTCTTTTTCACCGCCTTCTAGATGTTATTTCTCGGCTTATACCCGATGAAAATATAATCTTCTCGACATTTACGGTTAGATTTGCGTCTTGCCTTTAATGCTCCCGCGGCATAGCGTCCATTTTTGTTTCACGATGTTCACTGCTAACAGGGAAATGGCACAGTATGAGAAAGGTTCGTGCAGCTCTGTGTCCCCTGAAACGTCACAAGAATTATTTTCCTCAGAAACTCAAATTACAATCAATCTAAGCCCTACTATTCCCAATATTAGACTATGATACGGTACTATTTTATCTAAACACTGAACAAGCTTTGAGACTTCAATGAGCACAAGACTCACGCATACTGTACGATATGCCTTCCAGCTGCGACATGACGTTCATATTACACTATATTTCCAAAAATTGCGATAAATACGCACAAATGAACGAAGGAATTTTCACCTAATGACATTTGTTTACCAAGTTCTCCCGACGAACACTCCTACTTACCTATCGTCTAACTTTCGTTTCCTTCCCTCATTCCATGAAATTAGTACCCGTTCTGGTTACCTACTTTAAATTCCACTAAATCGAACGAATTCCTACAATCACTCCTTTTTAGTTACTGCATGGAGACGCCGGAATACACTCCCAACGGATATTTGACACGTTACTTCCTCTCATAAATTCAAATCTGACTGATGAAAGGTTTTCCTGGGAACATACAGTATAAGTGAATAGTGTGGGTCATTGTGTGTATGTTGTGTGAATGCGTTTTCATCTATTATGCACTTCAGTCATTATTATTACTGTATATCCTCTTTATAGTATTGTCATTAGTACTGTCACACTAATTGCCGTACTGATATGCAACTTAGTCTGTCCGCAGTATTATTTCTTTGTAAAATTACTATGTCTTTTGTATTTTGATGTTTTTAAAGTCGTTAAGTGTAGGAGAGGGCCGTGAGCCCTAACTTCGAACAATTTGTAAGTCAGGAATAAATAAATAAATAAATAAACAAAGTCGATATTTCGCCTATATTACATTGTGTTAATGTGCCAGAGGGCCTAAATCTAGGGCATAGAGGGGACTGATATTTCTTTTTTTGTAGACAGGGTAACCCGCAGGGTCCTGAAAGTTGTGTAGCCTATATGAAATTTAGTTCGGAATGGTGGAACGGTATGGATTAGTAGAATAAGGAACGGACACGCGGACTGAGACTTTCTGCTTTTCATAGAGAGACTCTGACATCTTCGCTTCTTGACTATGGCCCTATGCACATTGGAATATGTACTGTTCGCCTCCAATACATAAAAGAAGCGGTGACGCCGCCAAACCTATTTCATCTCTGCGTATTTCTGCTAACTACTCGTTCACCGCTTCTTATGTACCCTGAACATTAAAACAAGTTACAAGATTGTGAGCAACTGCAAAATGACCTCGATAATGTTGTGAGATGGACGGTAGACAATGGCATGGATGATAAACGGGGTTAAAAGTTAGGTTGTGAGTTTCACAAATAGGAAAAGTTTTCTGAGTTTCAATTACTGCGTTGATGGGGTGAAAGTTTCTTTTGGGGATCATTGTAAGTATCTGGGTGTTAACATAAGGAACGATCTTCACTGGGGTAATCACATAAATGGGATTGTAAATAAAGGATACATATCTCTGCACATGGTTATGAGGGTGTTTAGGGGTTGTGTATAAGGGAGGGCTTATAAGTCTCTGGTAAGACCCCAACTGGAGTATGGTTCCAGTGTATCTGACCCTCACCAGGATTACTTGATTCAAGAACTGGAAAAAATCCAAAGAAGAGCAGCTCGATTTGTTCTTGGTGATTTCAGACAAAAGAGTAGCGTTAAAAAAATGTTGCAAAGTTTTGGCTGGGAAGAACTGGGAGAAAGGAGACGAGTTGCTTGACTGAGTAGTATGTTCCCAGCTGTCAGCGGAGAAATGGCGTGGAATAACATTAGTAGACAAATAAGTTTGAGTGGCGTCTTTGAAAGTAGGAAGGATCACAATATGAAGATAAAGTTGGAATACAAGAGGACAAATTGGGGCAAATATTAACGTATAGGAAGGGGAGTTAGGGATTGGAATAACTTACCAATGGAGATGTTCAATAAATTTCCCATGTTATTGAAATCCATTAAGAAAAGGCTAGGAAAACAGAAGATAGGGAATCTGCCACTTTGGGCGACTGCCCTAAATACAAATCAGTGTTGATTGATTGACTGATGGTCGAGAAAAACTTTCAGAAATGAAATACACCTCCATCGATCTACGCTTTCGGATAAATTGAAAGTTCGTATTTAAGCGGGGCTTCTAATTTGTCCCCATCTTATACATGGTGGCTTGAAGGGGAGGAAACAAGGATGGAAAACATATCAATCAATTCATTGATCCTTCATTTAACCCCCGCTACCTAACACTTTTATTAATTACAGGTTTCGAAATATTCACATTGAATACATCCTCATTTTGTGCAACACCCAAATGACTCTAACCTTATCAAAAGGTAGCGGGTTACTGAAATGAAATGGCATATGGCTTTTAGTGCCGGGAGTGTCCGAAGACATGTTCGGCTCGCCAGGTGCAGGTCTTTCTATTCGACACCCGTAGGTGACCTGCGCGTCGTGATGAGGATGAAATGATGATGAAGACAGCACATACACCCAGCCCCCGTGCCATTGGAATTAACCAATTAAGATTAAAATCCCCGACCCGGCCGGGAATCGAACCCGGGACCCTCTGAACCGAAGGCCAGTACGCTGACCGTTCAGCCAACGAGTCGGACAGCGGGTTACTGAAGTCTAGCTTTTCAAACCTAATCCAGTGATGTTTGGATCATTTTTCTTTTTGCTAATGGTTTTACGTCGCCCCGACATAGTTAGGTCTTATGGCGACGATGGGAGAGGAAAGGGCTAGGAGTGTGAAGGAAGCGGCCGTGGCCTTATTTAAGGTACAGCCCGGATGCAGGCTGGGAGGTAGTCGGTTCGGGCTCTACTGTCGGAGCCCTGAAGATGGTTTTCAGTGGATTTCCATTTTCACGCCAGGAATATGCTGGAGATGTATATTAATTAAGACCATGCCCGCTTCCAATCCACTACTAGCCCTTTCCTATCCCATCGTTGGCGTAAGACCTGTCAGTGCCTTGCAAAGTCAAACCAACTGTAAAGATGTATAAACACTCTGAAATATTTTCATTTCTACTAGGATGTGAAATTTCCAGTAGCAACGATCTGATTCGTATGAGCTTTCCTTGAATTTCTGTGGGATACATTTTTTTAATTGAACGTCAGAGAAATATAAATTTTCTACTCAAGACGCATTTTTAAAACCATTCTAATGTGCTTTTATAGGGAGTCCGAGACTTCGTCTCAACAGCAATGCAGGGATTCCTAGTCGCTTGCATCTTCGAAGAATGCTGGTGATGATGGTGGTGTTATTAGAAAGATGATGAAAAAAATGCTTTGGGGTGCAAGTGATTCCCTTAATGCCAGTTGGAATCGTGCTGAGGAATGGAGAGATAACCTGATATCTATGGGCACTATTTGAACGGTCACTCGTCTGTTAAATTAGTACTTGAAAAGACCCTGCATGCAGAGGCCTTTACTTACTGTATCTTGCAGACAAGATCCCGGTTCTCAAGATCCACTGCATCAGCATGCCGGTACATAACGTACCACAACTTGAAACTAACGCTCCCTGGCCGAAGTTTTACGACGTGCTCCGTTTAGTTCCTTACAGCGCTATGCGGCAAAACACGAAACTACTCCCTCAGGAGCTAAACTCTTGTTTCATTTAATCCTGGTGATAGCACGTTGGAATGTCATATCCCAAAACACGTATTCCGAAGCGTTTTCGTTCATAAATCACCAACGAAAGCAAAATTTAAATCTGGCTTCAAGGTGCACTCGGACTCCCTTCCATCTACCTACGATTACAATGTTAGATCTCTGCATGCCGTATATTCGGCTGGGCTTCGCGCCCACATTCGCGCACAAACGCACTGAGACAAAAAATTTCCTTCTTTTATTATAGACTTGTGTATTTACATATCTACATAAATAAAATCGTAACGACCGTGTGTCTGTACAATGACAATTTTGGCGAAATTTTCATTCAGTTATCGCTTTCAGGTGTGATAATGACCATCAACATACTTTTTACCGTTGGTGTCTGTTTGTCTGAGTTTTTATAACTTGAAAACTACTGGATGTATTTCTACCAAACTTCATATTTAGGATCCTCCTGTCCTTGGATAGGTTTTAGGGCCAATATTGTTTCTAAATCCCTGAATTGACTTGGGATTCATGCGAAACCGAAACCGTGATTTGGTACGGCAAAGAAATATACACAACCAAAGTTGCTGGAAATATATCTGCCTTAATGAAATAAATTTCCAAAATCTTTTCTTCGGTACGACGTTTAATAAGAGAAATATCATTACCAGACCGTTTTTCATTCTAATTTCGAGCGGAGTTGGCCTAAAAGAGGCTCCACCGAGCTCGATAGCTGCAGTCGCTTAAGTACGGCCAGTATCCAGTATTCGGCAGATACTAGGCTCGAACCCCACTGCCGGCAGCCCTGAAGATGGTTATCCGTGGTTTCCCATTTTCACACCAGGCAAATGCTGGGGCTGTACCTTAATTAAGGCCACGGCCGCTTCCTTCCCACTCCCAGCCCTTTCCTGTCCAATCGTCGCCATAAGACCTATCTGTGTCGGTGCAACGTAAAGCAACTGGAAAAAAAAAAAAGAGGCTCCGTGTAAAGCAAATTTCTTATAACTGCAAAACTACTGTAAAAATTTATCCAAACTTCATATAAACATCCCTCTGTCCAAGCGTAACTGTTAAGTCTTATAGCATATCGAATGCGCGGAGTGGACTGGGGGTTTATAGGAAACCGAAACCGTGACTATACTCTCAAAAAAAAAAAAAAAAAAATACCAGAACAATCTGGACGGCGATTAACCAGCCTTGATGGAAATCCGGTTCAAAAATATTTTGTAGCGATATGGAAAGAGTGTATCCGCCATTATAATTATTACTTTGCAAATCGATAGTGACTATCAGAAGGAGGCTGCTATTGTAATCAATACTCTCCCATATCGAATTACACCTGTAGAAGGAATGGGGTCCTTCTCCATTAAGGAGATCCTACAATTGTAATGAATAATTCCCTTCTCGATTTGACAGGCAGAAGACACGGGAGCATGCAATTTTCTTCAAAACTCCTCTACCCGATTACATCTTTAAGTAGGAAAGTTGGCCTTTCATTGTGACGAAAACTCCTCAAATAGATTGCGACCGCACAGTAGACAAAGCGGTCTTCTATTATAGTGAAAACTTCCAAACACGATTGTGAACATCAGGAGTCAAGAAGAGATTGTATTAATAATAATCGTATGGCCACAATTACCACGTGCAGAAATTTCAATTTGACGCCATCTGGCAGTCTGCTCGCCAATTTCGAAGAATTCCGAATTCCTCTGCCGGGTTTGAACCTACTATCATAGGATCGGAAGGCCGACACACTACCACTGATCCACACAGGCTGGTAGTAGGCAAGTGAGCCTGCCGTTATTATCACAAATCCGCAACTCACACTTTACATTGGAAACAATGTATGGGGACCTCCCCATGCTGTTTATCGGATAACGCTGAGAAACGTGCAATTGAAGGAAGTTGCATTCACTACATGTACAGTAATTTACTTCGATATCCGTATACAATGTAGAATACCGTAGCGAAGCGAAGGAGTGGCGATAGTGTTTACTCCTGGTGGCCTGCCACCTCTGCTGTGAACACGGTTGACGCATAAAAGATAAGGATAGGAGCAGACGTGGAAGAGCCAGGAGGTAGACGAAACCCACCCTGAAGTGATGTTGTTCCCATGCTGTAATTTCAGTAGTTCATAGCCTCGCCAAATAATATCGTACTAACAATAAGACTGCCTTAACTATTACCCAACGGCCATGAACCTGATTGTCTTTTTCATTAGGTTAGGTGCACCCTTGCAAGGGTGCCCCCGATTATAAACAAATTTACCCATCAAAATGTGACTGACGTTACGCATAGTGAATTGCTGTAGACAATTGGACCTGTCATTATCATCACAACTCCGCAACACGCACTTTACATTGGAAAAAACGTCTGCGGCCTCCCTACTCTTTTTCTCGGATTAACGCCAAGAGACATGCAATTTAAAAATTCTTATTCTCTTCATGTACAGTAATAGAATGTAAGTACGGTATATTCTATGTATGAATTATCATACAAGTTCAAATTCAAGCCCGGTAGGGAATCGAACGCGAGATCCTATGAACCGGAGGCCATTATGCTGACCATGCGTCATAAGAGCCCGCATGAGCCATGCAAGATACCGCAATATTGAAAGCATATCAATGATATAGAAATGTAAAAACCGTTGGGCTTCACCGAACACGAAAGCTGACTATAATCTAGTACACCATAGGAAACAATGTAAGAGCGACACCCGTACGTCTCACCGGTTTGTCTCAGTAAACCACCGCACACTATTGACTCTCGAAACTGAAACAAAGTCAAATAAGGAGAACGACTTAGATGAGGACGTACCGGCAGGAAATAGGCAATATAGTCTAGTTGTGAACACTACACAATTTGGACTTTGGCGAAAAGTCCATTATTTAAGGTTGATCGTGTTGGCATAGCCATTGTACATCAGGGAGGACGATCATCAGGAAAAGAAATACCTTTTACTTTATTGCACCTTATTTTGTTTCATTTTAATATGCCTTTTCGATGTTCAGTTTTTGTTTACTTGCAAACCTAAACTCACCGACTTAATACGTCAAACGGTAACAATGATTGGTGATTCAGTTTCTGGGGTACATAAGCAAGGAATCTTGTAGCCATGTAACTTGAAATCATGATCAAAAAACATAAAAGGAAAATACCGTACTATACGGAAGAATAAATGATCACCTTTGTTTTTCAAAACTAATTATATGTTGAGGTCAATCTGTGCATTCTTCACAAGCATTATTAAGTTTATCAATTCTGAAATTTAAAAGAATCATGATCTCACTCTAAAGGACAGGCCTTGCCGCGGCAACAATAGATTTGTTTGCGTGCTGATCGGTTCAACTCTGTGCAATATTTGCAGTTCACGGTTTTCAATAAGTTCGTAAACCAAGAGTATCTTGGCCGTCCTCTCTCTCAGTTCCCAGCAACTCTTCCTTCAAATAAGTTATAAAAGATGTTATGCGACTGAATGTCATCAAGCTTCTTAACTTTTGTTTTCCCGATAATTTTAATGAGACTGCTCTTTCTACCTACACCTTTCAACACTTGATTATTGCTTTCCAACTTTCTCCACCTCGTCCAGTTAAGCCTACTTCATATCCCATTCCTGGTGTCCCAATCCCTATTCTTCTTGCTATCCTAAGGTCCAGCCTTCTCTACCCTACAAAAGCACATTCCGAATAAAAGTTTCTAGAAGGGCCTTCAGTGTTCCTATGCTTTTGTGCTTTTTATTCAGTAATTGTTCCTTGTCTAGAAGATTATTTTATGCCGTTGCTACCCTTTCTATATATACTTCTGTTTTCAAAATGATCACGGTTTGCTAACTCGATTTTGTCCTGGGCTCTAGTAGTTTGTTACATGAGATATTCTTCACCCCACCATCGGAAAAAAAAAACAGCTGTTAATGCTATATATAAACATCAGTTTTCTGTTTCAGGTGGAATGATGGGAAAACTTGGATTACTTGGTCATGGTGCTGGTAAGTTGAAAGGTGAGTTGTCCCAATAGGCATTCGCATTATAATCTCAGTGACAATGAGCGTGACCATTGGCAAAATTGTTAGAAGCGTAATCGCGCTCTAGCTGCAACTGTTTGTATAGATGCTATTTATTATTTGGAGATAACAATCAATTCCGCCTCTGTGGTGTAGTGTTTAGTATGATTAGCTGCCACCCATGAATGCCGGGGTTAGATTTCCGGCTCTCCCACGAAATTTGAAACGTGGTACGAGCACTGGAACGGGTTCCCCTCAGCATCGAGGATTCTACTGAGTAGAGGGGATTTCGTTTCTCATCTAAGCCATCCTCGAAGTGGATTTCCGTGGTTTCCCCACTTCTCCTTCACCCAAATGCACGGGTGATAAGTAAGTTAAGGCACGAAAGTTTCCTTCCCTTTTCTATGTCTATCCCTTCCAATATTATCATCACCCACAGGGCCCCTGTTCACCACAGCAGATGAGGTCGACTGGGCGAGGTATTGGTCCTCCTTCCCAGTTTTAGCTACGTTCCCAGTTTTATCTACGAGCCAATATGTCACACTCCAGGGCACCGTCCTTGAAGCGTTAGAGTTTAGATCGCTCTCTGAATCGGAGTGAAGAAACAACCCTGGATGGTAAACAGATTAAGAAACAAAGTCAGAAAGAAAGAAGATAAGAAAGATAGTAATCAAGTTATTCTTGCAGGTCGAGAAGTGTACACAGTAGTTTGCTTCTCTATTTTGTTGTTCTTATTTTGTTATTAGAGGAGCTTGCAGTTATAAAGTGATCACTTAATGTAGTTGTACTCTTGCACTCAGGAGATGCTGGGTTCGAACTTACCCGTCGAATAGTGGGATATTTCAACAATCTGGGGGACCTGTAGTAATTTTGTGCGTTGAAATTTGCCTGTGTCAGATTTTGACACTCCGTTCGATTAAAATACTCTATTTCTTTGTTAAATAATATTTTATTTGCAAAAAATCTTGTTACATTTTTCACAAACGCAAACACATATTTGTATTGACCAGTCTTTCAGTCAGTCGGTGAAACTAAAAATATCGGATTATGATTGCTTCATCGGCTTTAAAGCAGCCAGTTATATCTAAACAAACGTTTGGTGACAACAAGATCATAACATTGGTTAGCAGGTGCACTAAGAACATGATGTAGCTAAAGAGCTTGCAAAGCTCTGATAATTAGGAAAAGATGTTAATTAGCCTGAATCACTAGTGTAACCGGAATGATCATACAAATTATTCATATAAGGCTCTTTTACTCTTCGTACAAACGCGCACATTATGTCTGAACCATTGGACTTGGCAGGAGAACATTTACCACCAATAGGGCCTACATGGATCCGCAGTGATCAGCAGTTTATGAATTAAATCTGTGTTTGCGATGATTTTCTTGTAAAGTGTCACCTGTATTTTCTGCTGTCTTTATTTCTGACTTCGTGTGGTTCTTGTGAAAGCTCACCTATTCCCTATTCACCTCTTGTCTGAAATAGCACTTTGTGCACATTTATGGACATATACAGGAGTACAATTTGCGACGAGCGTACTCACTCAGTTTGTCCGTATCAACCGGGAAACCAAAATTCGGGCATTTTGAATTATTTGAAATCACTTGAATAAGTCTACGTTTCTCCCAGTTGTTTCTGACGTTCTTTTTAGCATTTTTGAAATTTGCATGTAGAAATGCTATCATTAGGTTTCCTGCTTGTTGTTTAAGCATATCTTACAATAGTTTGAGCTTTCTACGAAATTTTTCTTGGACATGATTGTTTTTCCTTCGGCCATGTTGATCTGATTTTTCTTCCCCGCATACCTGCCGTGCTTTAATGTCTGGTCTGTATGAAATACATTCCAAAAGACGTGTCCAGAAATGAAGTGGTGAGAGTCCAACATTCAAAAAGTTTGGTTTACATTTTTTTGAAAGAAAATACCAAGATTGTTCATCTCCCTCGGTTTTGTTCCACATAAATTACATGTTTGCGTAAACGCACATGAGGATAGAGATATAGACTTCTCCATCAATCGTACAAAAAGTCGTCTTAAGCCTGACAATAAATTCCTTTCCACTCACAGAAACTCACATGCCATATCTCTTTATAAATGATAAAATTCAACCCCGCAGCTTATCGGAAAGCTACAGTAGAAGAAACAGTGGGATAAAGGGAAAATCCGGATTATGGGCACCGTTGAGAAAAAAGAGATAAGAGTACCAAAAAGGGGAAAAATAGGTGAAAAAAATCCTCCTTATTCAACTAGAGAGAAAATATTACGTTGTGGTATCTTTCCGAAGTGCTTTAATTTACTCTAAGAGGAAAAGTGCGCACCTGCCTTACAACGGCAAGTAACGCGTCACTCTCTGCATATGATGTGCACGATTCCAATTGTCACTGGAACTGTCACCAGTCAGACCTGGGACCCCGAAATCTATGGAATCAACACACTTCTCGGTCATTTTGGACATTTCCTTTTTAACCCCTTCTGAACTGTAATGCCGATAGAGGCAGAACATTGCCTTAAGTGTCACAAATCATCTCAGCGACACAGAATACTATGGATTCGCCTCTATTATCCACTAGTTTTACATGTTATGCCGTTCCCCCCAGTGTACAAAGTTTGATTGGGGGCTATGCTAGAATGTACTAAAATGTACATACATACATGCATGCATACATCTATAATCTCGGTCATTTTGGACATTTTCCTGTTCACTCCTTCCCACCTCATCCCCATGCCGTTGGGGTCGGGGGCTGAACTCGGACTTCAACGACAATGAGTATGACACTATTCATCTCAGCGAACCAATAAGCTATAGATTCTACATTAATATGTTGTTTCTGTTACTTTTATGCTTCTCCCCTTCCGCCTTTGATTCCCCGCGCCTAGAGCGGTGTCTTACACCCACAGCATTGTTTTCAATATAGTATGTTATATGTGTATCAAGTTTCGTTGAGAGCTATGCAGGAACATACTCATATACATACATCCATATTCTCGGCCATTTTGGACATTCTTCTTCATCAATCAATACTGATCTGCATTTAGGGCAGTCGCCCAGGTGGCAGATTCCCTATCTGTTGCTTTCCTAGCCTTTTCCGAAATGATTTCAAAGAAATTGGAAATTTATTGAACATCTCCCTTGGTAAGTTATTCCAATCCCTAACTCCCCTTCCTATAAATGAATATTTGCCCCAGTTTGTCCTCCTGAATTCCAACTTTATCTTCATATCGAGATCTTTCCTACTTTTATAAACGCCATTCAAACCTATTCGTCTACTAATGTCATTTCACGCCATCTCTCCGCTGACAGCTCGTAACATACCACTTAGTCGAGCAGCTCTTCTTCTTTCTCTCAATTCTTCCCAACCCAAACATTGCAACATTTTTGTAACGCTACTCTTTTGTCGGAAATCACCCAGAACAAATCGAGCTGCTTTTCTTTGGATTTTTTCCAGTTCTTGAATCAGGTAATCCTGGTGAGGGTCCCATACACTGGAACCATACTCTAGTTGGGGTCTTACCAGAGACTTATATGCACTCTCCTTTACACCCTTACTACAACCCCTAAACACACTCATAACCATGTGTAGAGATCGGCACCCTTTATTTACAATCCCATTTATGTGATTACCCCAGTGAAGATCTTTCCTTATATTAACACCTAGATACTTACAATGATCCCCAAAAGGAACTTTCACCCCATCAACGCAGTAATTAAAACTGAGAGGACTTTTCCTATTTGTGAAACTCACAACCTGACTTTTAGCCCCGTTTATCAACATACCATTGCCTGCTGTCCATCTCACAACATTTTCGATGTCACGCTGCAGTTGCTCACAATCTTGTAACTTATTTATCACTCTATAGAGAATAACATCATCCGCAAAGAGCCTTACCTCCGATTCCACTCCTTTACTCATATCATTTATATATATAAGAAAACATAAAGGTCCGATAACACTGCCCTGAGGAACTCCCCTCTCAACTATTACAGGGTCAGACAAAGCTTCACCTACTCTAACTCTCTGAGATCTATTTTCTAGAAATATAGCAACCCATTCAGTCATTCTTTTGTCTAGTCCAATTGCACTCATTTTTGCCAGTAGTCTCCCATGATCCA
The DNA here is from genome assembly GCF_040414725.1 of Anabrus simplex. Taxonomy (NCBI): domain Eukaryota; kingdom Metazoa; phylum Arthropoda; class Insecta; order Orthoptera; family Tettigoniidae; genus Anabrus; species Anabrus simplex. The sequence goes on along the minus strand of NC_090265.1, from coordinate 1,595,730,863 downwards.
CCCTATCAAATGCTTTAGACAGGTCAATCGCGATACAGACCATTTGACCTCCAGAATCCAAGATATCTGCTATATCTTGCTGGAATCCTACAAGTTGAGCTTCAGTATAATAACCTTTCCTAAAACCGAATTGCCTTCTATCGAACCAGTTATTAATTTCACAAACATGTCTAATATAATCAGAAAGAATGCCTTCCCAAAGCTTACATACAATGCATGTCAAACTTACTGGCCTGTAATTTTCAGCTTTATGTCTATCACCCTTTCCTTTATACACAGGGACTACTATAGCAACTCTCCATTCATCTGATATAGCTCCTTCGACCAAACAATAATCAAATAAGTACTTGAGATATGGTACTACATTCCAACCGTTTGTCTTTAGTATATCCCCAGAAATCTGATCAATTCCAGCCGCTTTTCTAGTTTTCAAATTTTGTATCTTATTGTAAATGTCATTGTTATCATAGGTAAATTTTATTACTTCTTTGGCCTTAGTCTCTTCCTCTATCTCGACATTATCCTTGTAACCAACAATCTTTACATACTGCTGACTGAATACTTCTGCCTTTTGAAGATCCTCACATACACACTCCCCTTGTTCATTAATTATTCCTGGAATGTCCTTCTTGGAACCTGTTTCTGCCTTAAAATACCTATACATACCCTTCCATTTTTCACTAAAATTTGTATGACTGCCAATTATGCTTGCGATCATGTTATCCTTAGCTGCCTTCTTTTCTAGATTCAATTTTCTAGTAAGTTCCTTCAATTTCTCCTTACTTCCACAGCCATTTCTAACTCTATTTCTTTCCAGTCTGCACCTCCTTCTTAGTCTCTTTATTTCTCTATTATAATAAGGTGGATCTTTACCATTCCTTACCACCCTTAAAGGTACAAACCTGTTTTCGCATTCCTCAACAATTTCTTTAAACCCATCCCAAAGTCTGTTTATATTTTTATTTACCGTTTACCACCGATCATAGTTACTTTTTAGAAACTGCCTCATACCTGGTTTATCAGCCATATGGTACTGCCTAACAGTCCTACTTTTAAGACCTTCCTTTCTATCGCATTTATTATTAACTACCACAAAAACAGCTTCATGATCACTAATACCATCTATTACTTCAGTTTCCCTACAGAGCTCATCTGGTTTTATCAGCACCACATCCAGGATATTTTTCCCTCTGGTTGGTTCCATCACTTTCTGAATCAGCTGTCCTTCCCATATTAACTTATTTGCCATTTGTTGGTCATGCTTCCTGTCGTTCGCATTTCCTTCCCAATTTACATCTGGCAAATTCAGATCTCCCGCTACAATCACATTTCTTTCCATGTCGTTTCCCACATAGCTGACTATCCTATCAAATAATTCCGAATCCGCATCAGTGCTACCCTTTCCCGATCTGTACACTCCAAATATATCAAGTTGCCTATTATCTTTAGAAATGAGCCTTACACCTAGAATTTCATGTGTCTCATCTTTAACTTTTCGTAGCTTACAAATTCTTCTTTCACCAGAATGAAAACTCTCCCTCCCACCTTTCCTATCCTATCTCTACGATACACACTCCAGTTCCGTGAGAAAATTTCTGCATCCATTATATCATTTCTCAGCCATGATTCAACTCCTATTACAATATCTGGTAAATATATATCTATTAGATTACTTAATTCTATTCCTTTCTTTACAATACTTCTACATTTCAACATTAACAATTTTATGTCATCCCTACTTGATTTCCAGTTCCCTGTTCCCTTATCACCGCTCCCTAGGCCATCCCGTTTCCCTGAATGTACCTCCCTATTACCCTTCCAAACAGATTTCCTAACTTATACGTACCACTGCGGTTTAAATGAAGGCCATCCGAGCGCAGATCCCTATCTCCTACCCACCCATTAGGATCTAGAAATTTCACTCCCAGTTTCCCACATACCCACTCCATAGTCTCATTTAAATCCCCAATCACCCTCCAGTCAGTATCCCTCCTACACAGTATTCCACTAATAACAATCTCCGCTTTTTTAAACTTCACCCGTGCTGCATTTACCAGATCCCACACATCTCCAACTATGTTGGTACTTATATCAGCTTGCCTTACGTTGTTGGTACCAACTTGAAACACTACCACCTTCTCCTTCCCCTCCTCCCTCTCTTCTACTTTCCTCAACATCTGCCTCAACCTAATTCCTGGATAACATTCTACCCTGGTTCCCTTTCCTCCACACACTTTCCCCACGTGTCTAACGATGGAATCCCCCATGACCAGAGCCTCAACCCTACCCACCTCATTTGATCCCCTCCCCTTCTGGTCAGCCCTATCTTTCCTGATAGCTGCAGAAGCTACTTCCTCCTCTCTTTTCTCCTTCCCATGACCCTGTTCCACCTGTCTTTTCCTATCCTCTACTCTACATTTCCCTTTCCTACCTTTTCCCTTCCTCCTACTTCCATGCATCTCAGCAACAGTTCCCTGTCCCTCATCTTCCCTCTGTTGTTCTACCTGGAGTGACTCCTACCGATTTCGCACAGACACCTGTCCTGAATTCTGATCCTGAATAGAGCCCTTGGCCTGCAATCTCCTTCCCCTTAGAACATTAGACCACCTGTCTTCTACAACTCCTCCCTTTCCTTCCCCTCCCTCTTGTACACCTACTGTAACCTGTACATTGTTTGAGGGAGTCCTATCTTCCTTCCTGTCTTCTGTGAGAATCCTAATTATCTCCCTCAAACTTTCCAACTCCTCCCTCATACCCCTCAATGCCTCACCACACCCACAATAAGTACACTCGCGCTCCTTAGCCATTCTTTACGGGGGGGGGGGAATTATAAATTAAAAAAATAAGTAACTTATTTGCAAAAAAATAAATGAACGGAGGGATATATTGTCTGGGATAGTACACAACAATAAGGTCATTAATATACGACTACACTACAATACTACTTAGTCGTGCTCTATTTTTTTTTAATCCTACAACCCCTAACAGGATAAAAACTGCTGTTAATTACTGAATATCGAAAGTAATACACAAGAACTACACAATTCCAAACTGCAATTAAGCCTATCCTAATTTCAACAATATTTTAGTAAGAGTTTCTACGGATACCTCTACTACACCAGTACTACACAAATATTTTTCAATAATAAAATAAGCACACTAAATTCTAATAGGATATTACTCGTATACTACTGTACAGTACACTACAGTAATTTTTAAACTACTTTCAGACGTATCCTAATTACGAAACCGTTACCGTACCGTATGTCACTACTAAGCACAACAGAAATGAAATTTGCAAGAACTACTGTACTCAAAGATTACCAACGAAGCTAAATGCTTAGACAAATTATTATTATTAGTATTAGGGTCTAATAGATACACACGAAAGATAACACACGAATATAGCAGGCAAGATACGGCACTATCTAAATGTACCGTACTGTATCTATACTACAATGTATCTACACTACACTATACTGCGTTTGGTTAAATGCTTAAGTATCAAAAGGATTGCCGTACACGAAGAAAAACACGAATATAACTGGCAAGATACTATCTAATATATTATACCTTATCTTCACTACAATTCTACTGAAATGTGGTTATGTGATTATTACAGCTGGTGGATTACTATTATTTTCCCTACTCCACGGGACGGAGAAAAAAAAAGTGTCCTTAATTAGGCCTACTGAAAAATACGAGGTTGCCTACAATAATTTCTCAAATATTTCTCTCAAAACTACTACTACTATTACTCCAGGGACTTGACCTGCAATTACTGGGATATATGAACTTTATTATTATTAGCTAACCGCTCATAAATACTGAAATATCGAGGGAGCGAAATATAAATTACGGATACTAACTACCTACCCAGTACAAATGAATGGAATACAAGGTCAGCTGATTTTTATTTATATTTACTTGACTACACTACACCCTTTGTTCACGACTGTAGCCAACAAAGCAATATTTGAATATGAGGAGCGACAATAATCAATAACAATACGACTGTTAACTATTACCGTGTAATCTATTTAACTTCTTTTGAAATGGAAGTTTACAGGCGTATCGTGTTTTTTAATGTAGTAAATTATTACCTTCGCGATAGTTTGAACGTATATCTATACGAAATACCGGAGACGTTGCTGCAGAAGTTACGGTACTATTCCTTATGATAATCTGCCTTTGTAAGTACAACCAACGAACCTACAGATACCGGTATTTACAAATATTTTTAAAGTTAATATTGTTACCTAAAGTATTACCTAAACCTAAATTCGAAACAAGGTGCACCTAGCTAGCCTACTTAACCTAGAAAACGTAATTTACTGAAGACCAACTGAATTACTTGTTACAAAATTTAAATAATTATTACTACTCCCAATTTCTACCAACAAGCACTAAACACCACTATATAAACTGCACTAAATGAATCAGATATACAAAAAATTAAGCTATTTCAACAGGTTTTCACTACTTTATCACTACAATAATGCAAGAGCTCTCAACAGCCAACCGTTCTCAAGCGCATCCAACAATGCAACTCTTCTCAATCACCACGCTGATGGAGACTGAACTTCGACTTTAATGACTAGGGTTCGGAAGTTTAAGACCTAAAGCAGTACAAAATACGCAAACAATAATGCCCTAAAATCTAAATATGTCCTAAAACTACAAAATATGACCTAAAAGACTATAAAATATGACATGAATTTTTGGGATGGGTAGAGTATCACTAACATACAGTAAACGTCTTAATGGCCAAAACGTGATCAGCGATAATACACCAGACACATTTAATCATACAAACTGGCATAGAGCTACAGTACATTAAAATTTTCAACATTCATTCAGTATCATAGCGTTGAGATACAGCTATTGCTCGGTTTTTCTAAAAGAATACAAAGAAAACCGAAGTATTAAATGTTTTATGTTATCTGTCGGCGTAAGTTAGAAGACACTGCCTAACAGGAAGGCTATTGAGTTCATAATCCTACATACCGCTTAATCTTCTTCTTTGCCAGCACTGCACTACACGAACATGTGCTTTCTCGGGCTGTCGAAAAGAAATCTCCTTCGAAGATCACTCAGTACTTTGTTATTTTTTCTTTTTTCGTACTGGGAGAAGCTCCTTTCTACGTCACTTGTCACGGGAGCGTATTTAAACACAGTTCACTGCTGCTTAGAGTCGGGTCGCTTTCGCGTAAACATGACCCATTGCCCTCTAAAATGGCATCAATTCGGCACATTGTTGCGTATCCTTCATTTGCACTCAGCACCTTACTAAGTTTTATCTTCACCGCAACTGACACTGTACCTCTTGCTTGTTCTACTTTGGATACCATGTCCTTTACTATTCCCGAACTTTCACATGATTCTAAATCAGCAGTTTCTAGGCGACAGCTATTTTCGATAGACTCTATAATTTGAAGAAATATATACTAATTGTCCCGACAAATCATTGGAAGGCAGTTCGTGTGCAATTTTTATTGACGATGCCTCACTGTTGTGAAAAGTAGAAACAATTTCTTGCACAGTTTCGTAGTGTTCACTGTAGTACTCTACAGCGTTAAGCCACGTTCCCCATCGGGTGAGCACTAGCTGAGAAGGAAGAGGAAGCGAAAGTGCGTGATCTTTGAATATTGCCACCCACAGTGGAGCCTTCACAAATATTTTCTTGACATTTGATATTAACCGGTCAACATCAGGAAAATTCTGCAGTATTTCTTCAACAACTCTTTGCAATCCGTGAGCAAGACACGTTAAATAGACCACTTTTGGGTAAAGCACCTTATGTCCCCCTGCTGCTTTCACCATATATGATGCAGCATCGGTTAGTAACAGCAACATTCGTCCTCGCTTAATTTCAGCTTAATGGCATTGTCAAAATGTATTGCAATTTCGGAATGGTTAGCTGCATCTAGAACATCGGAATGATGTAAATATACATCGCCCGGACGATCCATGAGAAGCGTGCCAATTATAACATTCGCAAAATACCCATCACAAAAATCCGTGGTTTAATCAACGGATACCCAGACTCTATTGTTCTACACTAAATCTAATTTTTCGGTGAGCTTCCTCATAACAGAAGAGCAAATAAATTTTTTGCAATATTGCCTCCTCCGGAATCGACTGTGTTTTGTATTTAGTTAAGAATTTACGGAAGTGTTCGTTGTTCACTTTGTTAAGCGGAATATTGGTAGATACCAACATTTCGCACAGGTCTTTTGAGAAATCGGATATTTTTGTTGACGAAGATTTCGCTGTATCAAACAAAAGATCCTGCCTGCTCTGATCAGAAGTCTTTCGATTCGCGCAGCTTTTATTGTTAGCCGTAGCGCAGTGCTTTTGCACATTAAATCGCTTCATCGCCGCTACCATTAATTCACAGGCTTTACAAATAAGAATTGTTCCGTCAGTACTGCACGTCTCTTCCCCAAACTCTTTCACATACTTTCTTAACTTTACAGCTTCACTACACTTCACTTTCGGCTTGATGCGGTTCACTGCAGTACAACAAGTGTGACCAATGTGTCGAAATCCGTTGGTAGTCAAAGAGCAAGGAAGCTTTAACTCGTACCCTGCAAGGAAGAACTAGGCGAGATTTAACATGGCATTTCATGGTTTGCTAATTGCTTCTGAGCTAAATATATCTACTGGAGTGATATCCAATTCCAAGACGGAGACACACTATCTTCATGTTCCGTGACCTCACGCGTACAGTGTCCCAATCTAGCTTTTCCAGAATGATGTGCTAAAAGACGTCCGTAGAGGAGCGCCTTCTTGGAATCAGGTCTTCTAATCCTGCTACCTGCCTGTTCCGGGAAAAGAAAGAAAAAATATGCCTAATATACTATTCGGAAATAGTGTGTTTGAAACTCGACGCAAATAACACGAACCTTGTTAACGACGAACAATTTAAACAAAAGTGCTGAAATTATAATCAAATATGAACTTATTCCATTAATGAACAAAATATGACCTAAACAACAAAACAATAAAAATGGCCGAAGTTTGCAATAGGCAACAGCAAATTGCTTTAAACGTGGTTGGGGCCCGTCATTCAAACTTATTTTTCAGATTTCGGGTAAGATGAGTTCAAGAAAATAATATGACTTTTCCTTAATATCCGAACCTTATTAATGACATTCAGAGTGCCAAAATTCATCTCAGCAACCCATAAAACTACGGATTCGACACGAATATTTGTTTTTGTCGTTATTTTTACATGTCACCCGCTCCTAACCCCCGCCGTAAGGATGTTAGGGGTTTATTCCCCCCTACAGTATATTACTGCAGATAGTAAGTCATATGTGTACCAAGTTCGGTTAAGAGATAAACTACACACATACTGTACATCAATGTTCTCGGTTATTTTGGACATTTCCTTCTCCACTCCTCACCTCTATGCCGATGGGGCTCAACTTGGACTTTAAATACATCTGGAGTGTCACTGTACATCTCAGCGACCCCGAAAAGTGTTGTTTCTACGTTAATATAGGTGGTTTTCTATTATTTTTATACTTCAACCCCTTTCTAACCCCACCCACATAGGTGATATAGGTATTTTACCCCCACAGTGCTTTTCTCCATAAAGTAAGTCATATGTGTACCAATTTATGAGTTTAAAATATTTAAACAGATTCCCTTACAAAAAGCGAAAGTGTCACTTTGGTGCTACTCATCATCATTATCGTGATAATAGTATGGAAATTCGGATCCAGCAACCAAAAATTGTGTGTCGACACATTAAAGCGATCTATAAGTTTAAAATTTTAACAAAAATTATGGTGGTAAGAGTATGGAAATGTGAATCCAGTCAGTGGCGCCTGGTGCAGAAAATCAGTGGTGTGCTGCAACCCATCCCCACTCCAAAAAATAAATCTATTTAGAAACATACCGGTATGCGGCTTTCAAGATGCTCTCCACACTGAACAAACACGCAAACAACCCCAACATATATACACATTCATCATAAAAATCTATATCATTAAACACACAATAACACCTGCAATGGCAAAATATTCACTTCGTGTGAGCTCACAAAAACAGATTTCCCAACGTTACCAAAATCACTGAAATAAAACTAGCAACGTCGTAATGCAAAATTCCATGTTTTGTTTTTATAGTGACATTTATAAACTAGACATTTTTATTAAAGAAAATCACAGTATCATGTCCTCACTTTGACAACATAAAAGTAAATTGGTTATAGTTCGATTTACAAATGTGGCTATGGAATATGCAAGTATGGAGTATTCTATCCTCTTTAGTATTAAGAGACCTGGCGGGAACAGCTCTACAGTATTTTGTTTTCTCGTTTGCTTTGAGCGATCCCCTCTTAAATACTACCGTTGTGTCAAGAGGGTGCCACCTGCCACGTTCTCATACCGGTCGTAATGCAAGTGTGACTAGTGCTGCCACACTGTGGTCGAACGAAAATCGCTGTGAAGTGATGTTTGGACGGTCTTGGCTGTTGTTTCCGCAGCCTATCGGAAAAGTTGGGCACGCATGCGCAAAAGACAGAGTTCTTGCTTTCTGGCAAAACTCTTAGAAATTCTCGCTGAGCTGTAATCGAACAGCCTAGCACAGCCAACCGGCGTGGAGAACACGACTAGCTACGTGGTTGTGAGGGGAGTTTAATAACTTCCTATTCTTTGGCTGACGTCTTTTTCAATGCACTGTATATGATTGCAGATAATATTTTTAAAGTAATTTATTTTTCAAATAGGCAATGTGCTGCAGCACTTTAGCACATAAGGTACGGCCGACCCTGGATCCAGTAGACGTAGGTATTTCGGCAGATTAACGCTAGCTAGGAGTTCAAAATGTTCAAGCATGTTATCTCCTTTTACTGTGCTAATCACGCATGCGCCTACTTCGAATACGAGGCCTGTATTCTACTGTAGAATCAGTGAGCTAAAGTTACCATGCTTACGGCAGGACATTTCCTCATCCGATTCCTAGAACGGGGTCGTATGGTGCCAATCTCTCTATAACGGTTAGTTTCAGGGCCTTAAAATATGGTTCGCCGTCCGTAGAGACTTACGAAGTTTTGTTCTTCGCACTGTGAGGCTTAAAATGAGCTTTGTCTCGTTCTCGTATGGCAAAATGGCGGAACGCTGTTAGTGCCCAACATTAAAAGTGTGTTTTGTTCACTTCACTACATCACACAGGGCTGTGCAGTGGATTTTTCTAAATACAAACAAAATTTAATCATGGGAAGAGACAAAAGGAATGCGGCCAGCCGGGGAACCAGGACCGAGACGTGGCCTGCAAACGGAAGCGGGAGAGAGGCGACCCTAGCCGACAGCATTGTTCAGCTGGTAAGGGAAGCTCTACAGTCGAAAGACATTCTCTCGGGTATCGTTGAGGCAATAGGCCTAATACTGATAGTGTCACAAAGGTTGTAGCTGAACAACTCAAGGCCACCCTGGACTTCTTCACTTAGATTATCAATGAACTTAAAATTGATATTAAAAATAGTGAAATTGAACTGAAAACAGTGCAGGATGAACTCAAAAGGAGTACTGATGCTCTGGAGCAATACCAAAATAGGGGAAGTGTGCGTCTGTTCGGAATTCCCGAATCACCGAATGAGAACACTGACGAACTTACAGACAGGCTGTTTAAAGATAAACTTGGCCTTGACAGTGCCGTGCAGGATATTGATAAGTCTCACCTAGTTGGCAAGTGGAGTGAAGAGGCCACAACTGTGAAATGTGTAAGCTATAGGAAAAGGGAGAAGCCTTTCGTAACAAGCGCAGTTTGGCAGACACTGGAATCACTATCAGGGAGGACCTGACTGCAGCTCGCGCTCTAGTATTAAAGGCGGCTGTAGATAAATTTGGACTGAGGAATGCCTGGACCATACAGGGACGCATTACTGCAGAAATAGGGGAAACCGGGCACAATATAACAACAGTGGATGAACTGAACTCTCCCAAGTAAATGAACAATACCAATAACAGGTATCAGTAGATTACTTTGTGAAATAAATTTCTAGTTCCTTACCCGTTTCTTCCAACGTGACTTCTTAATTTGTAACAAATTCGTAAAATAGTCGTATGGCATTTACAAGTACCATCCACACCTACAAGCTCTTTCTTTTCTACTTAATTCTGAAGTGTTCGTCGGCACGTCCCCTTAAAGGCTGAGAGTACAGCACGTTAGCAAAACATTACCCTTGGCTGATTTTTCAACTATATATTGGTGTCATTTTATTAATATCCTTTATTTCATTATTTTTATTATTTTCCTTTAATGAAATGTTCAAACATATTCTATGTGTATGCAATTATTCGCGTGCGTCTGTCAGTGTGTGTGTATGTTTTATCAGTGTTTTTTCCAGTAATGTGTCACCTACCATTTAAACATATCAGCAGGTGGTGTCCTTGAATCATTGACCGGAGTGTGTACCAAGACGACAAAAACCTTCGTGTGTCTTCACCAACCGTCTCCAACCCGCAGGCTACTAAACTGCTATTGATATAATCTCTGTCTCAGTTCACGCGAAGTCTGCAATGTCGCCACATCAATTCGCTCTCACTCCTCAGTCACATAGATGAAGTTCGATCGATACTGTCAAACTGTAACATGCATATTATGTGTATTTCTGAAACCTGGATGTCTGACAAAATGAAATCTACCATTATAAAACTAGGGGGATATAGCCTTATCGGCATGATCGCACTGCAGGCGCGGTGGTGGTTTAACATTATATTGTTGAGATGATATTAAATGTAAAATAATTAGTAAATCATCATCTGGCATCACTCCACATACGTAATGTATGTTTGATGAGACCATAATTAACCGTCAAAAAGTATTGATAGGAGTTGCTATAAACCTCCGAATGTTGCCTACATCTCTGACCTTGAATCGGACCTTCTCAAATTAGTACGAACCTACGGGCTTATACTACTTCTATATATAAAAGGCTGAGTCCGACTGACTGTAATCAACACCGAGCCATAAAGAAATGAAATTTTGGGAATACATTTATATTACCGTGTAGATGCTAAGTAAGGGAGGATTTTTTGATATCCCGTCGCTAAGAGGATGAAAATAGTGGTGAATTGTTTAAATGAGTAACTCTGTATCTCAAAAAATTTAATTGCTTTCAGGCGTAAAAGTTGGTATTCGGATCTCCCTTAAAATATAGAAAAACGTATTTTATTATTTTCTGATAATCCATTTAATGGGGAGGGGGGATGGACACGAGTGAAAAATGGGTACATTTTTGAAATGAGTGTATTAAGAGTTGCATGGTACAGACGAGAAAACTGGATTTCAAATCTCCTGTAAAAGTAGACACACACGCAAAATAATCGTAACGACTGTGTGTGTGTGTGTGTGTGTGTGTGTGTGTGTGTGTGTGTGTGTACATTGATTATTTTGGTGAAATTTTTCGTACAGTTATCCGTTTCAAATGTGATTATGACCGTCTGGATAGTTTTATCTAAAGTTTTTTGAATGCCCCAATTTTTGCCCCTTCCCCAAATCAGGATGGCGGCACTATCTGCCGGACGGGCTGGAAGTTGAAATTTGACAATATTTGACTCTAACTGACCAAGAAATTCTAAGATGATCCTATTTTACACTCATTTACCCCCTGAAAATATGAAAATATGGAGCTTTTAATGACGCTGCAGACCTTCGTTTAGACGCATTTCGGGGATAAACGGTAATTAGGACCACAAAACGAGTGGCATCATTTCAGACTCAATTCGGAGTGATATGCAAATTTGGTCGTATGATATTTTGTCGTATCTCTATCCCTAATGCGTTATATTTGGCTGTATTCCTCCATAGTACGGACATTTCGCAAGTTTTACAAGTCTAATTCTTAGTTTGACATATTTTATGGAAAAGTGAGAATCACCAAATTCGGCACGAACATTGGCACGTGCAGTTGCCACATGTGAACCAAATTCTATGCTTCTAGCTGTCACATAAGTATCCGATAAATAATACAGTGTGTCAAAACATTACCATAATTTCGCCCTGTCCTACGTTTCTAACTCAATCTAACCCATATAGAGGATATACGAGAAAATGTTATGGGATCAACCGTTTAGACTGCTAAAAGGTGCGTCTTATTGTGCAATCTGTTTGTCAAATTAATGTACCGTTTTGCAGCAGTTAATCTGTAAATGAAGGTTTTCAATATTGTAAACATGCATACGCTTTCGTATGTCAATCTATAGACTATATGTTCACTAAAGTCGATTTGTAGCGATGTGGAAAGATTGCGTCCGCCATTATAATTATTACTTTACAAATCGATAGTGCCTAACAATAGGAGGTCGCCTGCTATTGTAATCAATACTACCCCACATCGAATTCGACTTGTAGTAGGAATGCGGTCCTTCTCCATTAAGGAGATCCTACAATTGTAATGAATAATTCCCTTCTCGAATTGACAGGCAGAAGACAAAGGAACATGCAATTTTCTTCAAAACTCCTCTACCCGATTGCATCTTGAAGTAGGGAAGTGGGCCTGTCATTGTGACGAAAACTCCCCTTATAGATTGTGACCGCACAGTAGACAAGTGGGTCTTCTATTATAGTGGAAACTTCCAAACACGATTGTAAACATCAGGTTTCAAGGTGTGATGATAATAATGATAATCGTATGGCCTCAGCTACCATGTGCCGATATTTTAATTTGACGCCATCTGGCAGTCTGCTCGCGAATTTCGAGGAATTCCGACTTCCTCTGCCGGCTTTGAACCTACTATCATGTGATCGGAAGGCCGACACACTCCCACTGATCCACAGAGGCAGCTTGTAGGCAAGTGAGCCTGCCGTTATCATACCAACTACGCAACTCACACTTTACATTGTAAACAAAGTATGGGGACATCCCCATGCTTTATTGGATAACGCTGAGAAATGTTCAATTGAAAGAGTTGCATTCACTGCATGTACAGTAATTTACTTCGATATCCGTATACAATGTAGAATACCGTAGCGAAGCACGGGAACGTTTGCTATAGTGTTTACCAACTCCTGGTGGCCTGCCACCTCTGCTGTGAACACGGTTGGCGCATACAATATATAAGGATGGGAGCAGACGTGGAAGAGCCAGGAGGTAGACGAAACCCACCCTGAAGTGGTGTTGTTGCCATGCTTTAAATTCAGTAGTTCACAGCCTGGCCGAATAATATCGTACAAACAATAAGACTGGTTAGAAATCGCAACCACCAAGCCCCATGCCTCAACAAGCACTGAAGGGCCATGGCCTACAAAACGATCACTGCTCAGATCGAAGGCCTGCAGATTACGAGGTGTCATGTGGTACGCACAACGAAACCTCTCGGCCGTTATACTTGGTTTCTAGACCATGGCCGCCATTTTACCGTTAGATAGCTCCACAATTGTAATCAAGGTGGCTGAGTGGACCGGAACAGCACTCAGATCGAGATAAAATTCCCTCACCTGACCGGGAATCGAAACCAATTCTTCCTGAAAAGGGACAGGAAAGGTAACATTTCTAGCGCGAGGATGGCGGTTGGAAAGTACACTATCTGCTAATTCACCTGTGTAGGATTCCTCTTCACTTTCTGATGAGACAGGATCTTATGAATATTAGCTCCGAGGATGGTTGTATTCGGAGAGGAAACGTACGTCGGTAAACTCGGTTCCGTTGGTTGTTGTTGCTGCTTATTCCATTCGGCTCCTCGACCGACGATCCCCCTTCTTCGGAGACTGCTGCCGCAGCTGACTGAGTGTAGCCTGGGGAGCTACTGAAACAGGAACACGAATGGTAGTTCTACGACCCCGTCTGCCGTTGTTGTATCCATCTAGACTACTTAATAACAGCCCGTGCCATCGCAGTGTATAAGACAGTTGCACGTTTGTAGAAGTATCGTCAGACGCTGGATCTAGAGCCGTCCCACGCAGAGACATCGATAAAAATGTATATGCTTCGTGGTGATACCGAACGGGGTGACGGCCCTTGGGGCGTCAGAGAATGTGTTTGACGGAGGACACTGTCGTTTATTGGTAGGCCTATTGAGAGCCCCTTACAATACGTTACTGACTGTAGAGCGTGCCATTTGATGTTAGTATTGTCTTGGGCAGCATGTACTACAACGTATATAATACTACCACTTGTTATCGATTTAAGAGTTTCAGAATTTTGTTAATTAATTGAATTCTACAACGTCCTGTTCAGTTTAACGACTATTATCTCCTTCACATTCTTAAATAAAAGTTGATCATTTCTGATTCGATCCCACAAACTTGAACAGAACTGCACTATATAACCTGGGCAATCTTAAGTTATTAGGTCCTTGCTCAATTAATAACTTACAGATATATGTTCATCTTCGTACATTCAGCTCGTATATAATGTAATCTACTTCCTGACATTCTCCTCACTTTATTGGCTCGGCAGGCGATATAGATCTTTCCCTGTTTATCGGCCTGAAGCCAATCCACGCCACAGCCCTATGTAGAAAGATGTATTCGCTATTCCGTATTCCTGTGATAATTGTAAGTACGGTATGTTCTGTGTATGAATTATCATACACAGTTCAAATTCAAGCCCGGTAGGGAATCGAACGCGAGATCCTCTGAACCGGAATTCATTATGCTGACCATACAGCCAAAGGGCCGGTGTGAGTCATGCAATGTACTGTAATATTAAAAGCATACCAATGATATAGAAATGTAAAAACAGTTGGACTTCACCGAACACGAAAGCTGACTATAATCTAGTACATCATAGGAAAAAATTTAAGAGCGCTATCCGTACGACTCAGTAAACCACCGCACACTGCTAACTCTCGAAAATAAAGCAAAGTCAAATAACGAGAACGATTTAGATGATGACGTACCTGCAGGAAATAAGCAATATAGTCTGGTTGTGAAAACTACGCTAGTTGGACTTAGGCGTAAAGGTCAGTATCTGATGCTGATTGTGTTTGCATAGCCATTGTACGTCAGGGAGGACGATCATCAAGAAAAGAAATACGTTTATACTTTATTGCACTTTATTTTGTTTTATTTTATTACGACTTCTCGGTGTTTAGTTTTTGTTTACTTCCAAACCTACACTCATCGAATTAATACGTCAGACGGTAACAATGATTGGTGATTCAGTTGCGTGGGTACATAAGCAAGGAGTCGGATAGCCATGTAACTTAAAATCATGATCATAAAACATAAATGGAAAAGACCATACTAGACGGATGATCACCTTGGTTTTTCAAATCTAATTATGTCGCTCTGAGAAGAATACAATAGCTAAGAAGTGGATATTCTGCAGAAAAGATAACAAATCGAGAAGTTCTTTTATTTTTACAATTGGCTTTACGTCGCACCGATACAGATATGTCTTATGGCGACGATGGAATAGGAAGGACCGAGGAGCGCGAAGGAAGTGGCCGTGGCCTTCATTAAGGTACATCCCCAGGATGTGCCTGGTGTGAAAATCGGAAACCACGGATAAACATCCACAGGGCTGCCGACATTAAGGTTCGAAACACCTATCTGCAGAATGCAAGCTCACAGTTGCGGGTCCCTAACCGCACGGCCAACTCGCCCGGTAAACGAGAATGGTGTAGGTTAGCATTACATTAGATGCCTTGACGCCATCCGTAATCGCTCAGACTACGACTCTCGTGGAAAGCGGAATTATTACCAAACTGAGAAGGTGTACACCTTGAAGGAAGGAATGTGAGAATGCCTATTACGTATCATTAAATTTGCAACGACGCTTGGATCTCACATTCCTCCTTGTGTTGGAAGTCAATCTGTGCATTCCTTACAAGCATTATTAAGTTTATCAATCCTGAACTTTAAAAGAATCATCATCTCACTCCAAAGGTCAGGCCTTGCCCCGGCAGCAATAGATTTGTTTGCGAGCTGATCTGTTCAGCTCTGTGCAATATTCGCAGTTCACGGTTTTCAATAAGTTCGTAAATCAAGAGTATCTTGGTCGTCCTCTCTCTCAGTTCCCAGCAACTCTTCCATCAAATAAGTTATAACAGGAGTTGTTATGCCACAGAATGTCGTCAAGCTTCTTTACTTTGGTTTTTCCGATAATCGTAAAGAGACTGCTCTTTCCATTTACACCTTTCAAAACTTGATTATTACTTTTCAACTTTCTCCAACTCCTCCAGTTAAGTCTCCTCCATATCCCATTCCTGGTGTCCCAATACCTATTCTTCTTGCTATTCTAACGTCCAGCCCTCTCTACTCTACAAAAGCACATTCCGAATAAAAGTTTCTAGAAAGGCCTTCTTCAGTTTTCCTATGCTTTTGTGCTCTTTATTCAGTAATTGTTTCTTGTCTAGAAGATTATTATATGCCGCTACTACCCTTTCTATTTTTTACATATAGTTCTGTTTTCAACCTCGATTACCGAGCTCGATAGCTGCATTCGCTTAAGTGCGGTCAGTATCCAGTATTCGGGAGATAGTAGGTTCGAACCCCACTGTCGGCAGTTCTGAAAATGGTTTTCCGTGGTTTCCCATTTTCACACCAGGCAAATGCTGGGGCTGAACCTTAATTAAGGCCACAGCCGCTTCCTTCCCATTCCTAGCCCTTTCCTGTCCCATCGTCGCCGTGTCGGTGCGACGTAAAACAACTAGAAAAAAATCAACCTCGATTTTGTCCTGGGTTCTCGTAGTTTGTTATATGAGATATTCTTCACCCCACCATCGGAAAAAATAACAGCTGTTAATGCTATATATAAACAACAGTTTTCTGTTTCAGATGCATTGCTGGGAAAACTTGGATTACTTGGTGGTCTTGGTGCTGGTAAGTTGAAAGGTGAGTTGTCGATATTTTTTCATGTCACCCGCTCCTAACCCCCGCCCTAAGGATGTTTGGGGTTTATTGCCCGTACAATATATTTCTGCAGCTCGTCATATGTGTACCAAGTTCGGTTAAGGGATAACATTCTCTCGGCTATCGTTGAGAAATAACTGAAAGTCTCACAAATGTTGTGGCCGAAGAACTCCAAGCACCCTGGATTCAGCACTGAGAACTTAAAAACTGGTATTATAAATAGGGAAATTGAACCCAAAAGGAATACAGGAAGTGTGCGTTTGTTCGGAATTAACGAATCACCGAATGAGAACACTGAGGAACTCACAGTCAGGTTGTTTAAAAATAAACTTGGCCTTGACATTGCCGTGCAGGACATTGATAGGTCTCACCAAGTTGGCAGGTGGGGAGTGATGCGGCCTAAAATTGTAAAATTTATAAGCTATAGAAAAGGGAGGAAGCCTTTCGAACTGGCGCAGGAATCACCTGACTGCGGCTCGCGCTCTAATATTAAAGGCGGCTGTAGATAAATTTGGAGTGAGGAATGTCTGGACCATACAGGGACGCATTGTTCTAAAAAGAGGGGAAACCAGGCACAATATAACAAGAGTGGATGAACTGAAATCTCTCAAGTAAATGAATAGTACCAATACCCTGTGTCTGTAGATTCTACTGTGAAATAGCTTTCTAGTCCCTAACAGTTTCTTCCAATGTGACTTCTTAATTTGTAACAAATTCGTAAAATAGTCATATAGCATTCACAAGTCCCACCCACACAAACAAGCTCTTTCGCTTCTACTTATTTCTGAAATGCTCGCCGGCAGGTCAACTTAAGGCCTGGGAGTACAGCACCTTAGCAAAACCTTATTCTAGGCTCATTTTCAAATATATGTATTGCTGTAATTTTATTAATATCCTTTATTTTTTAACTTTTGTTATTTTTCTTTAATGAAATGTTCAAACATATTCTGTGCGTATGTTATTATTTGCGCGTGACTGTCAGTGTGTTTGTTATCAGTGTTTGTTCCAGGAATGTGTCACCTACCCTTTAAACATGTCAGCAGATGGTGTCCTTGAATCTACTACAGCGCTAGATGAGGCATTCCTGAATCTCATTGACCCGAATGTGTTCCAAGACGACAATAAACTTCGTGTGCCTTCACCAACCGCCTCCAAACCGCAGCCCACTAAACTGCTGACTGAGTGTAGCCTGGGGAGCTACTGAAACAGGAACACGTTGTTGTTGTATCCATCTAGACTACTTAATAACAGCCCCTGCCATCGCAGTGTATAGGATAGATGCACGTGTGTAGAAGCATCGCCAGAGGCTGGATCTAGAGACATCGAGAAAAATGTATATGGTCCGTGGTGATACCGAACGGGGCGCCGGAAGCTTGGGGTGTCAGAGCATGTGTTTGACATAGGACACGGTCATTTATTGGTAGGCCTATTGAGAGTCCCTTACAATACGTTACTGATTGTAGAGCGTGCCTTTTGACGTCAGTATTGCCTTGGGCAGCATGCACTACAACGAATATAAAACTATCACTTGCTATCAGGTATAAGGGTGTCAGAATTTTGTCGACAAATTGAATTCTACGACGTCCTGTTCAGTTTGCCGACTATTGTCTCCTTCACGTTCGTAAATAAAATTTGAGGATTTCTGATCGATCCCTCCAACTTGAACACTTTTTATTGCTAATTGCTTTACGTCGCACCGACACAGATAGGTCTTATGGCGACGATGGGACAAGGAAGGGCTAGGAGTGGGAAGGAAGCGGCCGTGGCCTTAATTAAGGTACAGCCCCAGCATTTGCCTGGTGTGAAAATGGGAAACCACAGAAAACCATTTTCAGGGCTGCCGACAGTGGGGTTCGATCCTACTATCTCCCGAATACTGGATACTGGCCGCACTTAAGCGACTGCAGCTATCGAGCTCGGTCCAACTTGAACAGAACTGCACAATATAACCTGGGCAATTTTAAAATATTAGATCCTTACTCAATTAATGACTTACAGTAGTTCGTATATAATGTAATCTACTTCCTGACATTCTCCTCACTTTGTTGGAATCGGCAAGTGGTATGGATTTGGCACTGTTTCATGGCCTGAAGTCAATCCACAACCTCAACCCTATGTAGAAAAATGTATTCACTATTCCGTATTCCTTTGATGATTATAAGTACGGTATGTGCTATGTATAAATTATCATACACAGTTCGAATACAAGCCCGGTAGGGAATCGAACGCGAGATCCTCTGAACCGGAGGCCGTTATGCTGACCATGTGGCCAATGAGCCAGCGTGAGCCATGAAATATTCCGTAATATTAGCATACCAATGATAGAGAAATGTAACAATAGTTCGACTTCACCGAACACGAAAGCTGTCTATAAACTAGTACATCATAGGAAACAATATAAGAGCGACACCCGTACGTCTCACCGGTTCGTCTCAGTAAACCACCGCACACTGCTAACTCTCGAAAATAAAGCAAATTCAAATAACGAGAACGATTTAGATGATGACGTACCGGCAGGAAATAAGCAATATAGTCTAGTTGTGAACACTACGCAAGTTGGACTTTGGCATAAATGCCAGTATCGGAGGTTGATCGTATATGCATGGCCATTGTACATCACGGAGGACGATCATCAGGAAAAGAAATACATTTTACTTTATTGCACTTCATTTTGTTTTATTTTAATACGACTTCTCGGTGTTCAGTTTTTGTTTACTTCCAAACCTAAACTCACCGACTTAATACGTCAAACGGTAACAATGTTTGGTGATTCAGTTGCGGAGGTACATAAGTAAAGAGTCTTGTAGCCATGTAACTGAAAACCATGATCATAAAACATAAAAGGAAAAGGACATACTAGACGGGAGAATAAATGATCACCTTCGTTTTTCAAATCTAATTATGTGACTCTGAGAAGAATACAATAGCTAACCAATGGATTTTCTACAAGAAAGATAACAAAACGAGAAGTTCTTTTATTTTTACAATTGGCTTTACGTCGTACCGATGGCGACGATGGAATATGAGAGACCGAGGAGCGGGAAGGAAGTGGCCGTGGCCTTCATTAAGGTACATTCCCAGGATTTGCCTGGTGTGAAAATCGGAAACCACGGAAAAACATCCACAGGGCTGCCGACAGTAGGGTTCGAAACCACCATCTGCAGAATGCCAGCTCAGAGCTGCGCGGCCCTAACCGCACGGCCAACTCGCCCGGTAAACGAGAACGGTCTAGGCAAGCAGATGATATAATAGACGCCTTGACGCCATCCGTAAACGCTCAGAATACAACTCTCTTGGAAAGTGGAATTATTATCGAACTGAGAAGGTGTATACATTGATGGAAGGAATGTGAGAATGTCTATTAAGTATTAATTAAATTTGGAACAACGCTTGGATCTCACATTCCTGCTTGTGTTGAAAACCCATCTGTGCATTCTTTACAAGCATTATTAAGTTTAAAAATACTGAACTTTGAAAGAATCATCATCTCACTTTAAAGGTCAAGCCGTGGCTCGGCAACAATAGATTTGTTTGCGTGCTGATCGGTTCAACTCTGTGCAACATTTACAGTTCACGGTTTTCAGTAAGTTCATAAAGCAAGAGAATTGGCCGCCCTCTCTCTCTCATTTCCAAAAAATGTCCAGAATGTCGTCAAGCTTCTTTACTTTCGTTTTCCCGATAAACTTAATGAGACTGATCTTTCCATCTACCTTTTTCAACACTTAATTATTGCTTTCCATCTTTCTCCAACTCATCCAGTTATGTCTCCTCCATATCCCATTCCTGCTGTTCCAATCCCTATTCTTCTTGCTATTCTAACGTCCAGCCTTCTCTACTCTACTAAAGCACATTCCGAATAAAAGTTTCTAGAAGGGCCTTCAGTGTTGCTATGTTTTCGTGCTTTTTATTCAGTAAATGTTTCCTCTCTAGAAGAGTATTATTTGCCATTGCCACCCTTTCTATATATATAGAAATAACCATAATTATATGGTTCTGTTTTCAAAATGATCACGGTTTGTTAACTCGATTTTGTCCTTGGCACTCATAGTTTGTTACATGAGATATTCTTCACCCCACCATCGAAGAAGAAAATAACAGCTGTTAATGCTATATATAAAGAACAGTTTTCTGTTTCAGGTGCATTGCTGAGCAAACTTGGAGGATTTCTTGGCGGTCTTGGTGTTGGTAAGTGGAAAGGTGAGTTGTCCTAATAGGCATTCGCATTATAATGTCAGTGCCAATGAGCGTGACCTTCGGCAAAATATTGTTAGAAGCGTAATCGCGCTCTAGCTGCAATTGTTTGAATAGATGCTAATTATTATTTGTAGATAACAATCAGTTCCACCTCTGTGGTGTAGTGTTTAGTAAGATTAGTTGCCAGCCCCGAATGCCGTGGTTCGATTCCCGACTCTCCCACGAAATTTGAAACGTGGTACGAGCACTGGAACGGGTTCTCGTCAGCGTCGAGGAGTCTACTGAATAGAGGGGATTTCGATTCTCATCTAAGCCGTCCTCGAAGTGGATTTCCATGGTTTCCCCACTTCTCCTTCACGCAAATGCCGGGATGGTAAGTAAGTTAAGGCCACGAATGTTTCCTTGCCTCTTGCTCGTCTATCCCTTCCAATATTACCATCACCCACAGGGCCACTGTTCAGCACAGCAGGTGAGGCCGACAGGGTGAGGCATTGGCCCTCCTTCCCAATTTTAGCTACGTTCCCAGTTTTATCTACGAAACAATGTTTCACGCTCCAGGGCACGGTCCTCGAGGCGTTAGAGTTTAGATCCCTCTCTGAATCCGAGGGAAGAAACAACCCTGGACTGTAAACAGATTAAGAAAGAAAGACAGAAGGAATGAAGACAAGATAGAAAGATAGCAATAAAGTGAATAGTTGCAGGTCGAGAAGTGTACACAGTAGTTTGCATCTCTGTTTTGTTGTTCTTACTTTATTATTACTGGAGCTTACTGTTACAAAGTGATCACTTCTCTCGCACTCGGGAGATGCTGGGTTCAACCCCTACCGTGGAACAATGGGATATTTCAACAATCTTGGGGACCTGTTGTCATTTTGTTTGTTGAAATTTTGCTGTGTCAGGTTTTGACAATCCTTTCGATTAAAATACGCAATATCTTTGTTAAATAATTTATTATTTGTAAACATTTTATTACATTTTCACAAACGCAAACACATATTTATATTGAACAGTCATTCAGTCAGTCAGTCAGTCAGTCAGTGAAACTAAGAATATCTGATTGGTGATTGCTTTGTCGGCTTTGAGACAGCCAGTTATATCTAAACAAACCTTCCGTGACAACAATGTCATATCATCGGTTAGACGGTACGCTAAGAACATGATACAGTTAAAGAGTATGCAAAGCTTTAAAAAAATAGGAAAATATTGCACCCGTCCCTACACATAATGGCTCCGGCATGATATCTACAGGGCGTTAACGGGTTGGAATAAACAAATAGGCGCTTAACTCGACATAGCTTAAAGGCATACAGGGTAGGAGACGGATCATACCTAATTACAATAAGAACACATTCGGGTTAAAGTTTGGATTAATACAAGTGGTTTATTAGGCCTTAATGATGATGATGGTAATGACGCATTTATATACAAATGAATTACATGGATTATTATCAATTGTTGTTGTTTGTTATCGACTTTCAGTCGTTTGTGATGGATCCGAGTATTATCTATCGCAGAGCGATCCATTATGACGAGATTCGAACGGGAAAACACTTATCATAGACACTGAGGCTATGTGATATCACTGACCAATAGGATTAACATGCATGCAACGAATCTGAGCAATCCCTATACTAAACACACGACTATTCCCCAACGAAGTACCACGAAGGAACTCATAAAAATGTGGAACAAACGCCCGGGTTTGAACCGACCCTCACTTGTATACAATTCACCACCCCGATGGTCACCACCATCGGCAACTCAATTATAATCACAACAAGATACATAAACCCTTAAAGAACACAAATTATATACAGTAAACACGTGAGACATCCAGCCTTCGGTTGAGCATTGGGTACCAATGCCGCTGTCGGGAACTGAATTGACACCCCTTGGGATGGAAGTGGGACTCTGAAAACCCTAAGCTACATTATACTCAAGTGTGTAATGACAGTAAACTAACAAGTACTGGTAACAATCGCCGTGTCATTTATTAGCGACTACATCATTCTGGCGTGTTGAATATTCCATTATTCGGCGATTCTTCTGCCCTCGTTCTATTTAACTCAAGGCTTCCCTTACACGAGCGGACGAGCATACAAAAAAAACCAACACTTCTCCTCACTAGGTCAACTGCCCCCAGCCCCTTTGCACGGCGGGTGGTCAATGGCCTCGGCCTTCACAGGCATAACGCCCTTTCTTAACAAAACACCCTATCTCGGGGATCGTTCACTAATAAACTGAACTTCATTGTTCATTAAACAAAATTACATCGGCTCTCAATACTTCACTTCAATTCAACACACACATTCGTTTACAATATCATGATCCCGCGACGCGACACCGGTTTCTCTGATACCAATACTTGCATGATTACCATAACTACAATTTATTATTATTATTATTATTATTATTATTATTATTATTATTATTATTATTATTATTATTATTATTATTATTATTATTGTTATTGGGTTCATCATTACACTATCTCCCTACACGACTTACCTGGAAATTAGACCATACTGCATGATCATAATTAACTTCCTCGTAATAACGGTGTAATTAATCCATATCTAAATTGAGATTTCTCATAAAATCGTCACACGGTAATACAATTATGAATTAAATATTCCTCAATTTGCACTTAAATTGTGATAAGCCTGCCAATTAAAATCGTACACTTCCTATCTAAATATATGTCAGTGTAGGCCTGGGTGTCAGTTCCGAAGTCATATCTCGTAGTTCTGGGTGCTCACGGAATAAAATTACACTATTTACCAGCCATGCATTATCAACGCTGGACTACAGCCTAACTTGAATTACTCTGAATTACTAAAAATTAGTCTCCTGACGCATCAATAATTACAAGTTTTCCCAAATAAAATGATTAAGTCAATCTACTACTGCATGCAAACTTATCGTATTACCCCTTTATTTACAATTGATTGCTCAGACGTGTTACTAATTAAATAAAGTAAATAGAAGCTACGTGTATCATGGTAGCACATCTACCTTACTGAAGTTACAATCTTTAACATTATAGCGTCAGGTAATGATAACTGTTCCCCGCCCAATCTGATTACGTCATATTAATTATGATTTATACTCATCTCCATCTCGATGACCCGTTGTCAGCTCAGGGAGTCCATTGCTGGTTTAGTGCTGACCCATAGGCACCAAAGCAGCTACTGGAGGCACCATTCTTCTTTCCAACCGGGAGTCCATTGTTCTAGGTTGACGAAACCGCTGGCAGTATTCCTGAGGCACACAACACGTCACTATTTATTCCAAGATTTGTTTAGTTACATTCAGTGTGAACGTCCAGCCACGATATCGGACCTCACTCCGCAATCCGCGATTCAGTATCGGATTCCGCGTACCTTTGTTACTACTCGACACAGTAGCGCCGTAGTAATAATAATAATAATATTATTACAAGTTATATTTAATGTTCGCGACACGTCCCTGATCTTTAAAGTTTAGACACTAGCATCGCGTCTATCCAATCTCTGCAATATTTACGCACAGTACGCGATTTCACTTGTAAATTAAATTGAAATTCACTCAAACAAAAGATCGCTGGAAGCTCGACGGCACGTAGCTTCGCCGTCTGTAAGCCACAAATCCCGACTGACTCTTCTCCCTTCCTGCAGTAGTTTTTACTAGGGAGCGATACCCCTTCCACTAATTTGTGTAGCGCCTATTCCCGGCGTACTCGAGGTAAAATAGTACGGGTGGTCGGTGACCAGTATCTAATTGGTGCGATTGAGACATAACCACTCAATTATCCTTCGGTGAATCTCTTTAAATTAATTAAAATATGTTCTGCTTCCCCTACCACACGGGGTGAAGTCCCTCCGTCGAGGACGTGTCATGAGACTAACCAGATGGCCCCAGTACTTTTCCACGCAGAAACAACACAGTATTCTTTCTTCTGCTGAAAGTTATCACGGAAGAGGACATTAAACACTCTAAATAAATGTCCCAGTAACATTCATCCCTTTTAAATCGGGAGATGAGCCCCTAATTCGAGTTTTATTAATTTTCTACCTCGTAGGTAATTAAGTTGGCCAGTCCGATTCCAAGATGGCTCCTATATTCCGTTTCGAAAAAGTTAGTTTCCCCTCATTCTGTGAGCCTTGAGGAGGGATGTCTTCTCTCGAGTGATGTCACAGGGAATCCCCATTCATAACCCCTCCCGGGTCTAAGTTGGCTTGGCTTCATCTGCGGGGCCCCCGCTACACAAAGGATAATACTGCGCAATAAGTCGCAGACAAAGAAATCTCGTAAAATAATTTTAAAATACACAATTTATCTATCTCAATGGTATGAATATTAATTAGTTCCGGTATGACCTCTATTAATGATATGAATATTAATCATTTTCAGCGTTCTTTCCCTTTAATAGCATTGCGTGCGTAATTACGGATATCGATATCAACCTAAGGTCCTTGGATCATGCCCCTGTCGGGTTCATATTCCCCTCTCCCCGAGAAGAAATGGGTACAGGCACTGGACACATTTCGTCGCTAAATATTCAATTGGCAATATCGATCTACAACTGTTTCCAAACCTTTGCTTTCTGGCGAAGTTCCTGGTTCTCTCTTTCCAAATAATATGCTAACTGACGCAATGCTTCTCTGTAGTTCTGCAGGTACTGACATTCTGGACATTCTTCATCCCCAAGATCTCTCTGTGAAAACAAATTCTCCAAATAATTGACTTCTTCGGCTTCCTCATTTGGTCCCGACTCTTCATCCGACACGTCACGCCGATCTTCTTCTCCGTCATCCTCAGCCTCTTCATCGTCCGTTGCCCCAAGTTCTTCTGCGTTGTTCACTTCTTCTTGGATCTTGTCACGTTCGGGTAATTAATGTAATTCATCTGCTGCGCCTGGATGATAATATTTACAAATATTTACATACATAAGATGACCGCCGATAGGTTAGATCTGCCTTCGGTCGTCAGAACATCCTCCTGGATCCTCTGTACTCTCGTCAGTAACCTTCAGGTTCTTCCGGCTTGAGTCCCCATGTGCTACGAACTCAAGACTTCCGCTTCTTCTTGTTACTTGTAATATTGCCAAGGGCTGGCCCTTCGTGCTTCCTCGCTTACGTTTCAATTGCTCTACGTAGCGTTTGGGTTTCAGAACTCGTTCATCTCTCATCTCGTCTCTCCAGTTCACATGGTGTAGCTTCGAACCTCTGGTATCACGACGTCTTCTTCTTAAACATGTCCCTCTTT
The DNA here is from genome assembly GCF_040414725.1 of Anabrus simplex. Classification (NCBI taxonomy): domain Eukaryota; kingdom Metazoa; phylum Arthropoda; class Insecta; order Orthoptera; family Tettigoniidae; genus Anabrus; species Anabrus simplex. The sequence continues at coordinate 1,595,704,610 of NC_090265.1, read as the reverse complement.
CACTGGTAAGCCATCCATACTTAATTCGGCGCTGCTTGTTGCGTTGTCGTCTCTTGTATCGACCTGATGATCTCTTCCTTTCTGCTCCGTCCTCAGCTTTCATCTCGTCTTCCATATTCTCCATTTTGAAATGTGGTTCATCCTGAATGTCTAATTTCTTCATTCCCTCTATTTCTTCGCGAAGTACGTTAATTTGTTCTTCGTGGATCTCCAATTTCACCATCATTTTCGAGCCTTTCTCTTCGCTCCATTCGTGGATCTGTTTAGCAGTCTCTCCTACTATTTGTCCTGACACTTCCTTCCGTAACCTGGCAAAAGTTAGTTTCGTATCGGACTGCGCTGCTTGCGATACTGACGTAATCTTTTCGTCTAGGGCCTCAATTACCGCCAAGGCTTTCTCCGTCCTTTCTTCAACGATCCTGATATTTATCTGGTTGTCCTTGACCTGCTCCACTATCTCTTCGATCTTCGTGTCGCGGTCATTCGCTTTGGACCTGACCTGTTCCATCTCACCATTCAGCCGATCGATTTCCTCTTTAACATCCACGATTTCGCCATTCACGCGAGTTATGTCTCTCTCGATACCGGTCTCAACCTGACCAAGCCGCTCAACTATTCCCTCGACCTTTATTTCAAAAACGGCATTGAGCTGAGAAACCGCGTCTATTTTATCGCTTAGTTCCTTAGCCCCCTTTTCGCATTGTTGTTGAACCTCCTGAATTTTGTTCATTAAACTACTGCATTTCTCCTCAATCATCTAACTAGTCTCGGTTCGGTTTTCTTCCAATTTAACCTCAAAATGTGTCAATTTACCGTCAAAGTTCTCTAATTGGTCTCTGACCTCCGCACGCCCCTGCTTGCATTCATTCTCAAGCGTCTTAATATCGTCCTTCACGCTGTCCCTGATCTGCGCACTATTCTCCTCCATCTTATTTTCAAGTGTCTTAATATCGTCCTTCATTTCCTCCCGATTTGCCTTTAAATCGTCCTTCACACTGTCCCTAATCTGCGCACTGTTCTCTTCCATCGCCTTCCTGCTCTCCCTAATTTGCGCACTGTTTTCCTCAATACTTCTCTTTAAATCGTCCTTCACGCTGACCATAATCTCCTCCATCAAAGCCCGCATGGCTTCACTATCCATGTCGCTATCCTTTGAGATGACAGGACCCCCCTCGCTAACGTCGGCGTCAACAAACCACAACAATATATAATTATTATTTATTTTAAAGGAAAATATTCCTCTATCCAAACTTTACGTTCTTCCAGCTTCAAAAGGAAAATTTTACTTTAATCATCATTGCAAATTAAGCCTCAAAACGGCTATCATTGAAGCTGCCTAACCGCCTAACATCATTAAGGTTCATGAAATTTATATAAGAAGGCAACGGGAAATTTCCGAAAATGATTATAATATTAGCCCTCAAATTCAGTTAATACAGTTGCCGGTTGACCTGTAATTCTAAACTCGGGCTCGATTTTAATTACCAACACATGTGGTATAGTGCCAGTAAATTAACCCATGCCCTCAGCATTGAGGTCCTTCAAACACACAAAGTCATCAGAATCTCAAACTGAACCCATGAAATCAACCTACTGCCACTCGAAAAAGAAAAGTAGGCGTGAGGTTACCTCTTCTCATCCACGGTTATACTAACGTAAAATATATTTCCTAATAGCAGGTTGTTTGGTGACGAAACACGCACCACTGGCTAATATCCGTGAATAGATGTGCACTAAGAAAAAGCCACTATTCACTTCAAACCTCACTTATGGGAAATTCATTTTATTGTTTCCCGGGATTCGAACTAATCCCCTTGAATTTTGGATACGCCCCTGCTTACTCGAATGTCATGGCTCTGCCCATATCATTGGACCATGACTGTGTTCTCATTCATAAAACGATTTAATATTGACATCAAGGTATCACTTATTCAATCATAATGAACTGGGCCTCGCGTGGAAATGTCAGAAGCAGATATGGGTTACCAAAATAATCGTGCCCACTCCTGGAAGCCGCACAAGTATGCCTTGCCTAATACACAACACAACACGCCCCTATCTTTGCATTAATGGTATGCAATAGGTGGGATAATTATGCGCCTATTAAACATCAAAATACGCCTATTAAACCGTAGAATGTGTCCCACCTTGGGCCATATTTATATAGCCAGACATTGGATGTCATTCTATATGGCGCTAAATTTCCTAAATCTGGGTAGCCCTTATTTATATCGAGCCCCCACAGTTCACTTACGCCCTTTTATCTCGCACCACGTTGGACTGATATTTTAGTATGGTGCGCAACGTGTAAATGTCAGGTAATATAAATATACGCGCCTATTTAACATTAGAACACGTCCCACATTGGGCCGCCATTTTAGTATGTGCCCAACGTGTACAATTATCCTCCTCGCTATCGTGACTTAGGCCCCACTGTTAAATAACTCGAGCCACACGTTGGATGCGCCATTTTTAGTATGCACCCGTCCCTACACATAATGGCTCCGGCATGATATCTACAGGGCGTTAACGGGTTGGAATAAACAAATAGGCGCTTAACTCGACATAGCTTAAAGGCATACAGGGTAGGAGACGGATCATACCTAATTACAATGAGAACACATTCGGGTTAAAGTTTGGATTAATACAAGTGGTTTATTAGGCCTTAATGATGATGATGGTAATGACGCATTTATATACAAATGAATTACATGGATTATTATCAATTGTTGTTGTTTGTTATCGACTTTCAGTCGTTTGTGATGGATCCGAGTATTATCTATCGCAGAGCGATCCATTATGACGAGATTCGAACGGGAAAACACTTATCATAGACACTGAGGCTATGTGATATCATTGACCAATAGGATTAACATGCATGCAACGAATCTGAGCAATCCCTATACTAAACACACGACTATTCCCCAACGAAGTACCACGAAGGAACTCATAAAAATGTGGAACAAACGCCCGGGTTTGAACCGACCCTCACTTGTATACAATTCACCACCCCGATGGTCACCACCATCGGCAACTCAATTATAATCACAACAAGATACATAAACCCTTAAAGAACACAAATTATATACAGTAAACACGTGAGACATCCAGCCTTCGGTTGAGCATTGGGTACCAATGCCGCTGTCGGGAACTGAATTGACACCCCTTGGGATGGAAGTGGGACTCTGAAAACCCTAAGCTACATTATACTCAAGTGTGTAATGACAGTAAACTAACAAGTACTGGTAACAATCGCCGTGTCATTTATTAGCGACTACATCATTCTGGCGTGTTGAATATTCCATTATTCGGCGATTCTTCTGCCCTCGTTCTATTTAACTCAAGGCTTCCCTTACACGAGCGGACGAGCATACAAAAAAAACCAACACTTCTCCTCACTAGGTCAACTGCCCCCAGCCCCTTTGCACGGCGGGTGGTCAATGGCCTCGGCCTTCACAGGCATAACGCCCTTTCTTAACAAAACACCCCATCTCGGGGATCGTTCACTAATAAACTGAACTTCATTGTTCATTAAACAAAATTACATCGGCTCTCAATACTTCACTTCAATTCAACACACACATTCGTTTACAATATCATGATCCCGCGACGCGACACCGGTTTCTCTGATACCAATACTTGCATGATTACCATAACTACAATTTATTATTATTATTATTATTATTATTATTATTATTATTATTATTATTATTATTATTATTATTGTTATTGTTATTGGGTTCATCATTACACTATCTCCCTACACGACTTACCTGGAAATTAGACCATACTGCATGATCATAATTAACTTCCTCGTAATAACGGTGTAATTAATCCATATCTAAATTGAGATTTCTCATAAAATCGTCACACGGTAATACAATTATGAATTAAATATTCCTCAATTTGTACTTAAATTGTGATAAGCCTGCCAATTAAAATCGTACACTTCCTATCTAAATATATGTCAGTGGAGGCCTGGGTGTCAGTTCCGAAGTCATATCTCGTAGTTCTGGGTGCTCACGGAATAAAATTACACTATTTACCAGCCATGCATTATCAATGCTGGACTACAGCCTAACTTGAATTACTCTGAATTACTAAAAATTAGTCTCCTGACGCATCAATAATTACAAGTTTTCCCAAATAAAATGATTAAGTCAATCTACTACTGCATGCAAACTTATCGTATTACCCCTTTATTTACAATTGATTGCTCAGACGTGTTACTAATTAAATAAAGTAAATAGAAGCTACGTGTATCATGGTAGCACATCTACCTTACTGAAGTTACAATCTTTAACATTATAGCGTCAGGTAATGATAACTGTTCCCCGCCCAATCTGATTACGTCATATTAATTATGATTTATACTCATCTCCATCTCGATGACCCGTTGTCAGCTCAGGGAGTCCATTGCTGGTTTAGTGCTGACCCATAGGCACCAAAGCAGCTACTGGAGGCACCATTCTTCTTTCCAACCGGGAGTCCATTGTTCTAGGTTGACGAAACCGCTGGCAGTATTCCTGAGGCACACAACACGTCACTATTTATTCCAAGATTTGTTTAGTTACATTCAGTGTGAACGTCCAGCCACGATATCGGACCTCACTCCGCAATCCGCGATTCAGTATCGGATTCCGCGTACCTTTGTTACTACTCGACACAGTAGCGCCGTAGTAATAATAATAATAATATTATTACAAGTTATATTTAATGTTCGCGACACGTCCCTGATCTTTAAAGTTTAGACACTAGCATCGCGTCTATCCAATCTCTGCAATATTTACGCACAGTACGCGATTTCACTTGTAAATTAAATTGAAATTCACTCAAACAAAAGATCGCTGGAAGCTCGACGGCACGTAGCTTCGCCGTCTGTAAGCCACAAATCCCGACTGACTCTTCTCCCTTCCTGCAGTAGTTTTTACTAGGGAGCGATACCCCTTCCACTAATTTGTGTAGCGCCTATTCCCGGCGTACTCGAGGTAAAATAGTACGGGTGGTCGGTGACCAGTATCTAATTGGTGCGATTGAGACATAACCACTCAATTATCCTTCGGTGAATCTCTTTAAATTAATTAAAATATGTTCTGCTTCCCCTACCACACGGGGTGAAGTCCCTCCGTCGAGGACGTGTCATGAGACTAACCAGATGGCCCCAGTACTTTTCCACGCAGAAACAACACAGTATTCTTTCTTCTGCTGAAAGTTATCACGGAAGAGGACATTAAACACTCTAAATAAATGTCCCAGTAACATTCATCCCTTTTAAATCGGGAGATGAGCCCCTAATTCAAGTTTTATTAATTTTCTACCTCGTAGGTAATTAAGTTGGCCAGTCCGATTCCAAGATGGCTCCTATATTCCGTTTCGAAAAAGTTAGTTTCCCCTCATTCTGTGAGCCTTGAGGAGGGATGTCTTCTCTCGAGTGATGTCACAGGGAATCCCCATTCATAACCCCTCCCGGGTCTAAGTTGGCTTGGCTTCATCTGCGGGGCCCCCGCTACACAAAGGATAATACTGCGCAATAAGTCGCAGACAAAGAAATCTCGTAAAATAATTTTAAAATACACAATTTATCTATCTCAATGGTATGAATATTAATTAGTTCCGGTATGACCTCTATTAATGATATGAATATTAACCATTTTCAGCGTTCTTTCCCTTTAATAGCATTGCGTGCGTAATTACGGATATCGATATCAACCTAAGGTCCTTGGATCATGCCCCTGTCGGGTTCAATATGTTAATTAGTCTGAATCGCTCTTGTAATCGGAGTGATCATACGAATCATTCATACAAGGCTCTTTTTTTATTCGTACTAACTCGCTCATTATATCTGAACTTTTGGACTTGGCAGGAGAACGTTTACTAGCAACAGGGCCTAAATGGATCAGCGGTGATCAGCAATTTATGAATTAAATCTGTGTTTGCGAAGATTTCCTTGTAAAGAATCATGTGTACTTTCGGCTATCTTTATTTCTGACTTCCTGTAGTTCTTGTAAAAGCTCACCTATTCCCACAGTAATATCTCTTCTCTGAATTATTACTTTGTGCACATTTACGGACATGTACAGGAGTACAATTTGCAACGATTGTACTCACTCAGTTTGTCCGCATCAACAGGGGAAACGAAATTCGTGCATTTTAAATTATTTGAAATCATTGATTAAGTCTACATTTACCCAGTTATTTCTGACGATTGTCCAGCATTTCTAAAAGTGTGGAGGTTGCATTGCTATCATTAGATTTCCTGCTTGTTGTTTAGGTATATCTTACAATAGTATGAGCTTACTACGAAATTTTTCTTGGACATGATTGTTTTTCCTTCGGCCATGTTGATCTGATTTTTCTTTCCCGCCTACCTGCCGTGCTTTAATGTCTGGTCTGTAGGAAATAGATTCCAAAAGACGTGTTCAAAAATTAAGTGGTGAGAGTCCAAAATTCAAAATGTTTTGGTTTACATTTTTCTGAAAGAAAATACCAAGATTGTTCATCTCCTCCGTTTTGTTCCACATAAATTCCATGTTTGCGTAAACGCACATGAATGTAGAGATAATATCTATATTATAAACTTCTCCATCAATCGTACAAAAAACCGTCTTAAGCTAACAATAAATTTCCTTCCACTCAGAGAGACTCACATATCATATCTCCGTATATATGATAAAATGCACCCCCGAAGATTATCGGAAAGCTGCAGTGAAAGAAACAGTAGGATAAAAGGAAAAACGGGATTATGGGCACCGTTGAGAAAAAACAGATAAAAGTAACAAAAAAGGGGAAAAATAGGTGCAAAAATACCTCCTTTCTCAACAAAAGAGAAAATATTACATTGTTGTATCTTTCTGTAGAGCTTTAATTTACTGTAAGAGAAAAAGTGCGCAACTGCCTTATAATTGAATGTAACGCGTCACGCTCTGCATATGATGTGCACGATTCCAATTGTCACTGGAACTGTCACCAGTCAGACCTGGAACCCGAAATCTATGGAATCAACACACTTCTCGGTCATTTTGGACAATTTCCTTTTAACCCCTTCTTAGCTGTAATGCCGGTAGAGGCAGAACATAATTGTCACAGTTCATCTCAGCGACACAGAATACTATTGATTCGCCACTATTAACCACTAGTTTTACATGTTATCCCGTCCCCCAGTGTACCAAGTTTGATTTACGGCTATGCTAGAAAGTACATACATGCATACATCTATAATCTCTGTCATTTTCGACATTTTTCTCTTCACTCCTTCCCACCTCATCCGCATGCCGTTGGTGCCGGGGTACTGAACTCGGACTTCAACGACATTCGGTATGTCACTATACATCTCAGCGGCTCAATAAGCTATGGATTCTACATTAATATGTTGTTTCTATTACTTTTATTCTTCTCCCCTTCCCCCTTTCATTCCCCGCGCCTAGAGCGGTGTCTTACACAAACAGCATTGTTTTTCATATAGTATGTCATATGTGTACCAAGCTTCGTTGAGAGCTATGCAGGAACATACACCAAAAGTGATAACAATATGGCGACTACTGTGTGTGAGTCTATTATATCCATAGTGGATAATGGTGTAAAATGCAGTGAAAAATGTGGGAAATGCAGAAGAGTGGTTAAAAACTGGATTCTGTGTCGTGTGATGAATGGTATCATTTTCGTTGCGCAAATGTTGTAAATAGGACTGATATGGAAGAAACTGTGTGGCTGTGCCCCGTGTGTAAACAAACTGATAGTGAGGCAGAACAGCAAGAAAGAGAGACGAAACTAACTTAATATTTTAGGATTACTACAAGAAGACTTACGTGCTCTGAAACTTGAAAATAAATGCTTAAAGGACAGAGTGAGGTAACTGAAAGATAAAGAAGACATTGGAGAAGACAGATAGCTGTAGACGGAAGTGACGCGTAGCCATTTTAGGCCTATTTTTAAACATATAGAGAAACTACGTACAACTTAAAACCGGGAAAGAACTCTTCGCAGTGCCAAAATATATTTCAGTCATTGCAACAAGTTCCAGAAGAAGACACATTAAGTTTTCCGAATAATTTTAAATCCGGTAGAGGTAATCTACAGAAGAAGAAAACCAACCGAAAGTCAAGATCGCCAAATCTTCATCTCTACGCAGACAGTCATGGGCGGGGTGTGGCAGAAGGCATCAAGGATGAACTGCAGAATCCAGAAATTGAGATTTTACGACTAATGAAACCAGGTGTCAAAACTGAAACGTCCTTTCAAGTTGTGATCCTGTATTAGAGAAGGACAATTAAGTGGTGATTGTGAGTGGTACAAGTGATATTGCTGCAAATGAAGGTGAGGAATTAATTACGACCCTCAGAGGTAAGATTTTCAAACCACCTGACTCAAAAGTAATTGTAGTTAATGTGCCACCCAGGTATGACCTTTTAGAGGACTCGTGTGTGAACAAAGCTGTACATGATATAAATATAAAAATCAAGAGATTATGTCAGGGTTTTAGAAATGTCTATGTAGTAGATACTTTAGGTCTTGGCAGGAAAATGTTCACTATTCATGGGTTACATCTGAATGGTGATGGAAAAGCAAGTCTCTGTAGACAAATTGGTACAATTATCAACAGAGATTTGCAAAGTAATCTGCACTTCAGAAAACCCGTACCATTAAACTGGCACTTAAACGGAAACTTGCCAGAAGACCCAGATCCTTAAATAAAGATCTATGTACAAGGATCTGGGTTCCAGGGAAGTTCTCAACTCATAAGTCAAATGTTACCCAATTGTATCTGTCAAGTTTTAGGGAGATTGCTCTTGGTAGACTGTCAGAGTGTAGTACATAAACAATTAAAATTCGGTACATTGATGGAATCTTATGAGACTAATGTGGTGATAGGTGTGGAATCGGGGTTGAGAGAAGGGGTGGGTAATAGAGAAGTATTTTTAGAAGGGTATAACAGTCTATCGTAGAGACCGAGGAAATAAAATGCGAGGAGGAACGTTTATTCTGGTGAAGGAAACTTATTGCTCACATGAATGGTTTACCGATTAAAGGGATGAAATATTAGAGATACAATTAGTTTGTGATAATATGAAAGAAGTGGGAATTATAGGAACATGTAGACCTGGAAGAGAGGAAGGAGACATGGAAATATTTGAGAAAATAAGAGATTATACTCATAAAAACAATAATAATGATAAGTAGGGCTCGGATGTTTAGGAAAAGTCATATTTTTTCTTTGTCTCCATGTTCTTGCCTGATTGGATTTTGGTGCAAATCAGGTGATTATCGTCAGAATTAAATGATTTTATTTGTCATATAAATGCATATTTTAGCTACTTTTGATCATGAGGTCATATTTTGAGCTATTTTCATAGAAACATCACATTTCAGTCATATTTCGGCGGTTTGGCGACAACTGTAGCTGTGCAAAATCATCGTCGACGTTCCGAATGAGATGTAGTGTCCACAAGACTGCTTTTCCGTATCATATCTGTAGTTAATGCAAGTGGAATACTCTGCCTCTTCTATCAAGACTGCACAGGAATTGTTTTCCAACAGTTTGTCAGAAAGTCTGGCATATATTAGGTCGAACTTTGAAATTATATAGAGTGCAATTGCTCCTTTAGATGCTGCTAGCTTAGAAATTCATGCAAGTATTGAAATTTTGAGAAGTTCTGAACTTTCAGCACAACGATCACATGGAATAGTTGGCGACACTGTAAACGGGAACTTCAAAACGTGCTTAATCGAAGTGACGGTTTTCGCCGTGTGAGCACGATAAATGATGTTCTTAGAAGAGAATGTACCAGTACATTTCAAGATGAAACGCCTTGTGACGTGAAAAGGAGCTTTCCTTCTTACAAGAATGTGATAAATGATAAATGGAGGTCTTTCGCGCCTGATGCTTTGAAGATGAATCTTGCCATATACTCCAATATCACCCGCGGAAAAGAATGAAAAGTTATGTGAGTTTGCACTATTTTCCCTGTCGCCCTACCATAATGTATCGACAGACATCTACATAATTCGTTTCGTGGTGCTCAATTTAAACTTGAACGCATTTGGGTAATATTTATACAATCTGAGCTTAAACGTTCCAAAACATTTCTTTAAAAATAGATTGATTTCTAGATTTCTCGTATATCAAACCTCCAATGAAGGGTACCTTTTAAAATGTTGTGTGATCTAATAATCTTAACGAACTTAGTACTTTATAGGTATGTATTCACAAATGTTTGGTAAGTGAATCGAGGACAATAGACTGTGAATAAACCGCTAAACATGCATGTTCAGAAAATTGATATGAAAATAAGAATAAAGAATTTAGTTAACAAATACGTATCAAAGGAATTGCCGTTTCGATTCATAACTTATTTTAAAATGTATATATTTATAGATTAATCATTTTCAGGTCATATTTTGCAATTTTTACGTCATATTTCGTCGATTTTAGGTCATATTTCGTCACTTTTGAGGTCATATAAGCTTCTTATTTGGGCAATCTTTAGGTCATAAACATCCGACCCCTGATGATCACTAATACCATCTATTACTTCAGTTTCTCTATAGAGCTCATCTGTTTTTACCAGTCAATCAAATCAATCAGTCACTACTGATCTGCATTAGAGCAGTCGCCCAGGTGGCAGATTCCCTGTCTGTTGTTTTCCTAGCATTTTCTGAAATGATCGCAAAGAAAGTGGAAATTTATTGAGGTAAGTTATTCCAATTCCTAACTCCCCTTCCTATAAACGAATATTTGCCCCAATTTGTCCTCTTGAATTCCAAATTTATTTTCAAATTGTGATCTTTCCTACATTTAAAGACACCACCCAAACTTATTCGTCTAAAGATGTCTTCCCACGCCATCTCTCCACTGACAGCTCGGAACATACCACTTAATCGAACAGCTCCTCTTCTTTCTCCCAAGTCTTCCCAGCCCAAACTTTGCAACAATATTTGTAACGCTACTCTTTTGTCGGAAATCGCCCAGAACAAATCGAGATGCTTTTCTTCGGATTTTTTCCAGTTCTTCAATCAAGTAATCCTGGGAAGGGTCCCATACACTGGAACCATACTCTAGTTAGGGTCCTACCAGAGATTTATATGCCCTCTCCTTTTCATTCTTACCACAAGCCCTATATACCCTCATAACCATGTGCAGAGATCTGTACCCTTTATTTACAATCATATTTATGTGATTACTCCAATGAAGGTCTTTTCTTATATTAACACCTTGGTACTTACAATGATCCTCAAAATGAACTTTCACCCCATCAACGCAGTAATTAAAACTGAGAGGCCTTTTCCTATTTTGTGAAACTCAGAACCTAACTTTTAACCCCGTTTATCATCATACCATTGCCCACCGCCCACCGCCCACAACATTATCGAGGTTACCCTGCAGCCGCTCACAATCTTGTGACTTATTTATTACTCTGTACAGAATAACATCATCTGCAACCAGCCTTATCTCTGATTCTACTTCTTTACACATATCATTGATATATATAAGAATACATAAAGGTCCAATAATACTGCCTTGAGGAATTACCCTCTTAAATATTACAGGGTCAGCACTACATCCAGATAACTTTCCCCCTAGTTGGTTCCATCACTTTCCGAATCACTGTCCTTCCCATATTAACTTAATTGCCATCCGTTGGTCATGCTTCCTGTCGTTCGCATTTCCTTCCCAATTGGTATCTGGTAAATTCAGATCTCCCGCTACAATCACATTCTTTTCCATGTCTTTTCCCACATAGCTGATTATCTTATCAAACAATTCTGTATCTGAGATAGAGCTACCCTTTTCCGGTCTGTACACTCCAAATATATCAAGTTGCCTATTATCTTTAGAGGTGAGCAGTACACCAATAATTTCATGTTTTTCATCCTTAAATTCTTTCGTAGCTTACAAATACTTCTTTCACCAGAATGAATACTCCCCCTCCCACCATTCCTATCCTATCTCTGCGATACACACACCAGTTCCGTGAAAAAATTTCTGCATCCGTTACATCATTTCTCAGCCATGATTCAATTCCTATTACAACATCTGGTAAGTATATATGTATTAAATTACTTAATTCTATTCCTTTCTTTACAATACTTCTACAGTTCAACACTAACATTTTAATGTCATCCCTGCTTGATTTTCAGTTCCCTGCTCCCTTATCACCGCTCCCTAGGCCACCCCGTTTCCCTGAATGTACCTCGCTGTTACCCTCCCAAACAAATTTCCTAACTTATACGTACCACTCCGGTTTAAGTGAAGGCCACCTGAGCGCAGATTTCCTCCTTACAGTCCTGGGAGAAATGGGTCCTGATTCCCAACATTCAACTGGGCAGTGATCTGACTCACAGTAGCCTGTCGAGCGACCAGGATGGTTCTGTGAATACAACGTGATAACCGTTCATCAGTTCATTAAACACCTGCGATCTCACGGGGGGGGGGGGTTGAACCCGAGTGAAAATTGAGTACATTTTTGAAATGAGTATATTGGAGCATATGTAAGAAATGTAGCATGGTACAGACGAGAAAACTGGATTTAAAACCTCCTGTAAAAGTAAAGAAACACAGATAAGTTATTTTCGCAAAATCCATTTACGCGGATGTGAAATAGGGTTTGAAGAGATTTATTACGATCTCTCCCTATTCGTTTAGTCGATTCCGACTCTACTTATATATTAAAAAAGCAGTAGCGATGTGTATCTGTGTATTGACGATATTGGCGAAATTTTCGTACAGTTATCCGTTTCAAGTGTAATAATGACTATCTGCATATTTTTATTTATAATTTACCGAAACCCTAATTTTCTCCCTTCCCCAAATCAGGATGGCGGTACAATTAGCCAAACGAGTTAGAAAATTGAAATTTGGAAAAATTATGGACTGACGAAAAAATTCCAAGATGTTTACATTTTCACTTTTTACCTCCAGAAAAAATCAAAATACGGAGGCAATTTTGTAGACGGCGCAGATCTCCGTTTCGAGGCATTTTTTGGCTAAACGGTAAGTCGTTTTGAAAAATGGATGTCTCAGTCAAGCTCAGCATTAAGATATCTATAACAATGGTCCCGTGACGTTTTGTCGTATAGTTATACGTTATAAAGAGCAACATTTCCCGATTTTACGTAAATTTTATAACTTTTACACGTATATTTTTTAATTTGGCACTCTTTTATGAAAGAGAGCCATAAAATTTGGCGCGTACATTGGCATAACCGATGCCCATATGCGAGCCAAATTTCATAATTCTAGCTTCCACATAAGTATGTGAAAAATAAAGTCAAATGTTAAAAATTAACCCAATTTTCAACAGTTCAAAGTTTCTAACTCAATCTAAAACATAAATATGGGAGATAGGAGAAAATGTTATATAAGCTAGCATGTTGAAAGATAACAGAGGCGTCTGATGCGCAATCCGTTTGTCGATATGGTGTACCGATTAGGGGCAGTAAATCTTGAAGTGAACGTCTGCCTTACAAACGTGCCCATTCTTAGTAATAAATGCAAGTCCATTTGGAGCGATCTACATCTCTGAATATAAAAGACTATCACCGACTGACTGTAGTCAACGCCCAGATGAAAGTACTCGCTATAAAGAAATGGAATGTTGGGGATACGTTTATGTTACAGCGTAGGTGCTCAGTAAGGCAGGTTTTATGGATATTCCGTCGCTAAGGTGGTGAAAAGGGAAATTAATTGTTTAAGTGAGTACATCTATATCTCAAAAATGTAATAGTTTTCAGACCTAAATATTGGTATTAGTAATCTCCTTTAGAAATAAAGAAACACGTATATTGTTGTAACAGTGGGGGGGGGGGGGTGAACAGGAGTGGCAGATGGGTGAACGTTTGAAATGAGTACGGTATATCAAGAGTATATCTACAAAATATAACATGTTACAGACGTGAATATTGGTATTTGAAATCTCCTGTAAAATAAAGGAACACGCATAATTTATTTTCGGATATTCCACTTAAGACGAAGTAAAAAAGGGGGTGAACTTTGAAAATGAGCATTTCTACAATATATCTCAAAACGTAACATGTTACAGACGGGAAAATTGGTATTATTGATTTCTTTTTAATATAAGTAAACACGTACTTCTTCTTTTCGGAAAAAATAACTTTATGGGAGGCTTGAAAAGAAGTGAAATAAGGACTGAAGTATTGTTATTATGCTACCCATATAAGTAAATGTTATTGACCGTGTGTTTGTACATTGACTATTTTGGCGTAATTTTCGTTCATACATCAGTTTCAGCTGTAATAATCACCAAATGCATAACATTTTGGACAACTTTTTTCCTGAAAGTCCTAACTTTTGGCCCCCTCCTCAAAATCAAAATGGCGTACAATCTGCCAGACGAGCTGGAAATTTGAAATTTGGCAATATTTGCCTGTAACCTACCGATAAATTCTAATATGTTCCAATTATACGCTTATTTACCCCCGGAAAATATCGAAATATGGAGATTTCAATGACGGTGCAGACTTCGTTTAGAGGCATTTCGTGGTTAAACGGTAATTCGGATCACAAAACGGATGGCACAATCTCAGTCCCAATTCGGAGTGATATACAAATTTGGTCGTATGATATTTTGTCGTATCTCTATGCCTTATACGTTAGATATGGCCGTATTCCTCGATAGCACGTAAATTTTGCAATTTTTACAAGGATAATTCTTAGTTTGACACATTTATGGGAAAGACAGAAACATCAATTTCGGCATGAACATTGGCACGTGCAGTAGCCACATGTGAACCATACTCTATGCTTCTAGCTGTCACATATGTATCCGAAAAGTAAGACAGTGTGTGAAAACCTTACCATAATTTCACCCTGTCCTAAGATTCCAACTCAGTCTAATCCATATAGAGGAGATAAGAGAAGAAGTTATGGGATCAACCGTTCAGACTGCTAAAACGGGCGTCTTATTTTGCAAACTCTTTGTCAATGTAATGTACCGTTTTGCAGCAGTTAAAGTTGGACTTCACCGATATTGCAATATTGTAAATATGCATATGCTTTCGTATGTCGATCTATAGAGTATATATTCGCTGAAGTCGATTTGTAGCGATGTGAAAAGTGTGGGTATATGTGTATTTTATGTATTATATATTATATACACTATATATTCATTGAAGTCGATTTGTAGAGATTTAGAAAGAGTGTGTCCACCATTATAATTATTACTTTAAAAATCGATATTGACTATCAATAGGAGGTCGCCTGCTATTTTAATCCATCCAGAAAAGAGGCAGGTACGCTACCAGTACAGCAAGAGGCCGGTGGTTAGAAAGTACATTATATGCTAATTTCCCTGTGTAGGATTCCTCGTCACTCTCTGATGGGACTGGACCTTATGGATGTCAGCTCCGAGGATGGTTACTGTCGGGCAGGAAGAGTACGTCTGTAAGCTCGGTTCCGTTGGTTGTTGTTGTTGCTGTTCATTCCATCTGGCTCCTTGACCGACGCCACCTCGACTTCGGAGACTGCTGCTGAGGGTACCCTGAGGAGCTGCTGAAACAGGAACCCGAATGATAGTTCTACGACCGCGTCTACCTTTGTTGTGTCCATCTAGACGACATAAGAACAGCCCATGCAATCGTAGTGTATAGGAGAGGTGCACGGGTGTAGAGTATGTCAGGTGGTGGATCTAGTGCAGTCCCATGCAGAGAACATGCAGAAATATGTATACGCTTCGAGGTGATACCGAACGGGGCGTCAGAGTTTGTGATTGAGGTAGGACACAGTCGTTTATTGTTAAGCCTAATGGGAATCCCTTACAATACGTTACTGATTGTAGAGCGTAGCATTTGATATTAGTATTGTGTTGGGCAGCGTGTATTACCACGAATATAATACTATGTATGACCTGCTATCAGATTTAATTGTGTCGGAATTTTGTAGATAAATTGAATTCTACGACGTCCTATTCAGTTTACCGTCTATTATCTCCTTCACATTCGTAAATAAAAGTTGAGAATTTCTGATTCGATCTCACAAACTTGAACAGAACTGCACTATATAATCTGGGCAAACTTAAGTTCCTAGATCCTTACTCAATTAATGATCTACAGATATATGTTCATCATCGTACAGTCAGTTCGTATATAATGTAATCTACTTCCTGACATTTTCCTCACTTTACTTGGAAGGCAGGTGATACGGTTTTGCCCTGTTTAACGGCCTGAAGCCAATCCTCACCCCACCCCTATTCAGAAATTTGTATTCCCTATTGCGTATTCCTGTGATGATTGGAAGTACAGTATGTTCTATGTAGGAATTATCATACGCAGTAAAAATTCAGGCCCAGTAGGTAATCGAATGCGAGATCCTCTGAACCGGAGGCCATTATGAATCATGCGGCCAACGAGCCGGCGTGAGCCATGCAATTTACCGTAATATTAAAAGCATACCAATGATATAGAAATGTAAAAACTGTTGGACTTCACCGAGCACGAAAACTGACTATAATCTAGTACATCATAGGAAACAATGTAATTGCAACACCTGTACGTCTCACTGGTTTGTCTCAGTAAACCACCGCACACTGCTAACTATCGAAAATAAGGGAAAGTGAAATAACGAGAACGACTTAGATGAGGACGTACCGGCAGGAAATAAGCAGAATAGTCTAGTTGTGAACACTACCCAAGTTGGACTTTGGCGTCAAGGCCATTATCGGAGGTTGATTGTGTACGCATAGCCATTGTACATTAGGAAGGACGATTATCAGGGAAAATAATATATTTTACTTTATTGTACTTTATTCTATCTTAATACGACGTTTCGGTTTGAAGTTTTTCTACTTCCAAACCTTAACTCACCGACTTAATAACTCAGACGTTTACAATGATTGGTGATTCACTTGCGGGGGTACATAAGTAAGGAGGTGGTTAGCCATGTAACTTAAAATCTTGATCATAAAACATAAAAGGAAAATACCATACCAGACGTGAGAATAAATGATCACCTTGGCTTTTCAAATCTAATTCTGTGGCTCTGAGAAGAATACAATAGCTAACCAATGGATACTGTAATGGTTATAGCATCTGCCATGCCAACTTGCTATGGGCCGGGCTCGGCACCGTATAGACCCACCCACTTACGCTTCAATCGCGCCAATCACGAGCAATACTTTAGTGCTAGACCGGCCCCTCTCGCTTCCGCCCGCGGTCCCGTAGCAGAGGAGTATGGAAATTACTCGACGATTAATGTGGAGTCTTCCATCTCGCGAGGTTCCTGGACACATCTAGTATCCGGACCCTTCTAGAAGGGTTGGGGCAGCTATATAAGTGTAGAGTGACTTGTCTGGAGTGAGTAAGAGTTAGATTGAGTTAGAATATGGTGTGGTTCAGTCGTGAGCACATGCTAGTGTAGTGAAGTGTGAGAACTGCCGTGATTATCGGACTAGCGTGCTACAGTGCGGACTGACGGCGAACAAGAGAACGTGTAGCCGTGCGACATGGGACATTGTGTGTGAATGTAAAACTGTGTAGCGCGAGGACACGTGAGAAATTAAGGGAGAGAGAGCGAGCGAACTGTTTAAATGTGTGTTATGAGCAAAAGTTGTGTGTATTCCTGTGTAGTTTAGTGCGTACATAAAAAATCTTAGTATAGAAGCTACCAGTCTTGTGTTAATTGATCCTCCTAACCCGCCAAGTCGTTACAACATTTTACAAGAAAGATAACAAAACGAGAAGTTTTTTTTTACAATTGCCTTTACGTCGCACCGATACAGATAGGTCTTTCGGCGGCGATGGCATAGGAAGTGGGAGTGGGAAGGAAGCGGCTGTGGCCTTTATTGAGGTATAGCCCCAGCAATTGACTGGCGTGAGAACTGGAAACGACGAAAAACCATCTTCAGGGCTGCCGACAGTGGGGTCCGACCCCACTATCTGCAGCATGCAAGCTCACAGCTGCGCGTGCTGATCGGTTCAGCTCTGTGCAATAGTTGCAGTTCACGGTTTTCAATAAGTTCGTAAAGCAATAGTATCTTGGCCGTCCTCTCTCTCAGTTCCCAGCAAATCCTCCTTCAAATAAATTATAAAAGGAGTTGTTATGCCACAGAATGTCGTCAAGCTTCTTTACTTTCGTTTTCCCGATAATATTAATGAGATTGCTCTTTCCCTCTACCCCTTTCAACACTTCGTTATTGCTTTCCAACTTTCTCCAACTCGTCCAATTAACTCTTCCATGTTGCATTTCTGCTGTTGCAATCCTTATTCTTCTCGCTATTCTAACGTCCAGCCTTCTCTACTCTACAAAAGCACATTCCGAATAAAAGTTTCTAGAACGACCTTCAATGTTCCTATGCTTTTTATTCAGTAATTGTTTCTTATCTAAAAGAGTATTATTTGCCGTTGCCACCTTTTTTATACATTTTCAATTTTACTTTACATATGGTTCTATTTTCGAGAATGATCACGGTTTGTTTACTCGATTCTGTCCTGGGCTTTCGGTGTTAGTTACGTAAGATGTTCGTCACCCCACCATCGAAAAAATAACAGCTGTTAATGCTATATATAAACAACAGTTTATGTTTTCTGTTTCAGTGGTGAAGCCAAAATTTCATAAACATTTTGGAGGAGCCCTAGGTGTATTCCTGGGCAAACTTGCAGGAGGCGGTCTTGGGGGATTATTGGCCGGTCTTGGTGGCGTTGGTAAGAAAGGTTAGTTGTCCCAATAGGCATTCTCAGTGCCAATGAGCAAAATTGTTAGAAGCGCAATCGCACTCCTCCTGCAATTGCTTGAATAGATACTCATTATTATTTACAGAGAACAATCAATTCCCCCTCTGTGGTGTAGTGTTTAGTAGTTAGCTGCAACCCCCGGGGTTCGATTCCCGGCTCTCCTACGAAATTTGAAACTTGGTACGAGGACTGGAACGGGTTCCCCTGAGCCTCGAAGAGTCTACTGAGTAAAGGGGTTTCGATTCGCATCTCAGCTATTCACGAAGTGGTTTTCCGTGGTTTTCTCACTTCTCCTCCAGGCAAATTCCGGGATGGTAAGTAACTTAGGGCCACTAATATTTCCTTCCCTCTTTCTTGTCTATCCCTTCCAATATTACTATCACCCACAGAGCCCCTGTTCGGTACAGGAGGTGAGGCTGACCGGGCATGGTATTGGTCCTCCTTCCCAGTTTTATCTACGACCAAATGTTTCACACTCAAGGACACCGTTCTTGAGGCGTTAGAAGTTAGATCTCTCTCGGAACCCGAGGGAAAAAACAAACCTGGACGGTAAACAGATTAAGAAAAGAAGGAAGAAGGAGGAAAATAAAGAATCAATCACGGTAATAGTTGCAGGTCGAGAAGTGTACACAGTAGTTTGCCTTCCTCTTTTGTTGTTCTTATTTTTTTATTATTTGACCTTGCTGTTACAAAGTGATCACTTCATGTGTTGCACTCGGAGATGCTGTGTTCGATCCCCACCGTCGAACAGTGGGCGATTTTAACAATCTAGGGGACCTGTAGTCATTTTGTGTGCTGAAATTTGCCTATGTCGAGTTATGATACTCCTTTCGATTAAAATACGCTACTTCCTTTTTAAGTAATATACTATTTGCAAGAATCTTGTTACATTTTTCACAAACGCAAATACATATTTGTGCTGACCAGTCTTTCAGTCAGTCAGTGAGACAAAATTGCTGTTTGCGTTTATCAGCTTTAAGGCAGCCAGTTATATCTAAACAAACCTTTAGTGACAACAAGGTCATAACATTGGTTAGCCGGTGCACTAAGAACATGATATAGTTCGAGAGTATGCAAAGCTTAAAAAAATAGGAAAAGATGTTAATTAGCCTGAAACACTCGTGTAATCGGAGTCATAATACGAAACATTCATACAAGGCTATTTTACTATTCGTACAAACTCGCCCATTATATCTGAACGTTTGGCCTTGGCAGGACAACGTTTACTAGCAATAGGGCCTATATAGATCAGCGGTGATCAGCAATCTATGAATTGAATCTATGTTTATGAGGGTTTTCTTGTAAAGAGTTATCTGTATTTTCTGCTGTCTTTATTTCTGACTCCCTGTGGTTCTTGTCAAAGCTGTCCTATTCGCACAGAAATGTCTCCTCTCTGAAATAGTACTTTGTGTACATTTACTGACATGTACAGGAGTAAAGCTCTCAACGAGCGTACTCACTCAGTTTGTGCGTATCAACCCACAAACCAAAATTCGGGCATTTTAAATTATTTGAAATCATGTTAGTAAGTCTACATTTCCCCCAGTTATTTCTGTCAATTTTTCAGCATTTCTAAAATCTTGCAGATTGTATTGCTGTCATTAGGTTTCCTGCTTGTTGTTTAAGCATATCTTACAAGAGTCCGAGCTCACTACGAAATTTTTCTTGGACACGATTGTTTTTCCTTCTACCATATGGATTCGATTTTTCTTTCTCGCATACCTGCCGTGCTTTATTATCTAGTCTGTAGGAAATGTAGAAAGTAGATTCCAAAAAAAACGTAGTGGTAAGAGTCCAAAACTCAAAAAAAATTTATCTACATATTTCTTAAAGACTGTACCAAGACTGTTGTTCATCTTCCTCCGTATTGTTCCACATAAATTACATGTTTGCGTAAACACACATGAGGATAGAGATATAGACTATTCCATCAATCGTACAATAATTCATTTTAGGCCTAACAATAAATTCCTTTCCACTCATAGAGACTCACAAATCATATTTCTTTATGAATGATAGAATGCACCTTAGAAGATTATTGGAAATCTACAGTGGAAAAAAAAGTGAAAGAATGGAAAAAAGGGGGATTATGGGCACCGTTGAGCAAAACCCATAAAAGTACCATACCAATGGCGAAAAGGTGCAAAAATGCCTACTTTCTCAACTAGAGGGAAAATCTCACATTGTGGTATCTTTCCGAAGAGTTGTAATTTTAAGAGAAAAAGTGCGCACCTGATAATACTTCCCCGCCTTATAACTGAAAGTAACGCGTCACGCTCTGCATATGATGTGCAGGATTTCAATTGTCACTGGAACTGTCACCAGTCAGACTTGGGATACCGAAATCTATGGAATCAACACTCTTCTCGGTCATTTTGTACATTTTCTTTTTCACCTCTTCTGAGCTGTAATACCGATAGAGGCTGAACTTGGACTTAAGTGGCGTCCACTGTGTCACAATGCATCTCAGCGACCAAGAATACTAAGGGTTCGCGATTATTATCGATTACTTTTACATATTATACCGTCCCCCATTGTACAAAGTTTGCTTGGGAGCTATGCTGAAACATACACACATACATACATACCTAATCTCGGCCGTTTTGGACATACTTCTTCATGTCTTCTCAATCACCATGCCGATATAGACTGAACTTCGACTTTAATGACATTCAGTGTGTCAAAATTCATCTCAGGTTCCCAGAAAACTACGGATTCGACACGAATATTTGTCGTCGATATTTATATATGTCACCCCCTCCTAACCCCCGCCCTAAGGATGTTGGGGGTTTATCCCCCCTACAGAATCATTCTGCAGCTCGTAAGTCATATGTGTACCAAGTTCGGTTAAGGGATAGCATACACACATACTATACATCCGTATTCTCGGTTATTTTGGACATTCACTTTCAAATCTTCTCAGCATCCATTCTAACTGGGGCTGAACTATCACTTACACGACATCCAAAATGCCACAGTTCACATCGGCCACCCTGAAAAGTTTGGATTTTATACTAATATCCGTCGCTTTCAGTTATTTGTTATACTTTGCTCCCTTCCCTAAGAGTGCTAGGGGTGTCTTGCCTCCACAGTCATTTTTCACGATAGTAAGCACTATGTTTGGTTGAGAGGTGTGCTGGAGCATACAATCATTCATCCGTAATCTCGGTCATTTTGGACATTTCCTTCTTCACTCCTTCCCACCTCCGCGCCGGTGGGGCAGAACTCGGACTTTAAATACATCTGGTGTGTCACTATTTATCTCAGCGACACCGAAAATTGTGAATTCTACGTTAATATTTATCATTTTCTAATATTTTTATACTTCAACCCTTTTCCAACCCCACCCACAGAGGTGATATAGGCAGAGGCGTCTGTAAATTATGGTCTGAAATGCTGCAGCATATTGCCTATTTCAAAAATAAATTACTTTAAAATATTGTCTGCATTCAAATACAGTGCATTGAAAAATATGTCAAAGAACAGGAAATTACTCTACTTCTCTAACAACCAGGTAGCTAGTCGTGTGCTCCGTGACGGGTGACAGTGCTGAGCTGTGCGATCACAGCTCAGCGAGAATTTTTTAAGCGTTTTGCCAGAAAACATGAACTCTACCTTTTGCGCATGCGTGCCCAACGTTTCCGATGTGCTGTGGAAACAAGAGCCAGGACATCACTTCACAGCGATTCTTCGTTGGACCACAGAAAGGCAGCACTAGTCACACTTGCATTACGACCGGTATGAGAAGGTGGCAGGTGGCACCCTCTTGACTCAGCGGTAGTATTTAAGAGGGGATCGCTCAAAGCAAAACTGAAAACAAAATACTGTAGAGTTGTTCGCGCCAGGTCTTTTTATACTAAAGAGGATATAATACTCCCAACTTGCCTATTCCATAGCCACCTTTGTAAATCGATGAACTATAAAAATTGTACTGTTTATATTGTCAAAATAAGGACATAATATTGTGATTTTCTGGAATAAAAATGTCTAGTTTATAAATGTCACTATAAAAACATAGCATGCAATTTTGCATTACGACGTTGCAGGTTTTATTTCAATGATTTTGGTAACATTGGGAAGTTCGGGAAGTTCTGCATTTGCTCGCTCCCACCAAGTGTTTTGCCTTGTCTAATCACGCACGTGCCTACTTCGAATACCAGGCCTGTAGTATACAGTAGAATCAGTGAGCTAACGCACCATGGTAGCGGCCGGACATTCCTTCATCCAATTCGTAGAACGAGGGTCGTGTGGTGCCAATATCTCTATAACGGTTAGTTTCAGAGCCTTAAAGTTTGGTACACTGTCCGTAGAGACTTAACAATTTTTGTTCTTCGCACTGTGAGGATTAAATTGAGCTTTGTCTCGTTCTTGTATGGCAAAATGGCGGAACGCTGTTAATGCTGTGCGTGCGTGTGTGTGTGTGTGCTTCCAGGTTTCGTTGATTAGCAGGTCTAGTAAAGGCGTAATTCGTTACGAAAATAGTAAATCTCAACACTAAAAGTGTGATGTGTTTACTTCACGACATCACACAGTGCTGTGCCGTGGAATTTTCTAAGTACAAACAAAATTTAATCATGGGAAGAGCCTAAAGAATGCGTCAAGCTGGGAACCAGGACCGAGACGGGGCCTGCAGCCGGAAGCTGGAGTCAGGCGACCCTAGCGGACAGAATTGTTCAGCTGGTAAGGGAAGCGCTACAGCCGAAAGACATTCTCTCGGCTACCATTGAGGCAATAAATGAAAGTGTCACAAAGGTTGTGGCTGAACAACTCAAGGCTAACCTGGTCTATTTCACTGAGATTATCAATGAAATTTAAACTGATATTAAAACTAGGGAAATTGGACTGAATGCAGTGCACGATGAACTCAAAACGAGTACTGATGCTCTGGAGCAATACCAACGTAGGGGAAGTGTGCTTCTGTTCGGAATTCCCGAATCACCGTATGAGAACACTGACGAACTTACAGTCCACTTGTTTAAAGATAAACTTGGCCTTCATATTGCCGTGCAGGACATTGATGGGTGTCACAGTGTTGGCAGGTGGGGGCAGGTGGGAGTGAAACGACCTACAATTGTGAAATGTGTAAGCTATAGGAAATGGGAGGAAGCCTTTCGTAACAAGCGCAGGTTGGCACTCACTGGAATTACCAACAGGGAGGCCCTGACTGCGGCTCGCGCTCTTTTTTTGCTAGTTGCTTTACGTCGCACCGACACAGATAGGTCCTATGGTGACGACGGGACAGGAAAGGCCTAGGAATGGGAACTAAGCGGCCGCGGCCTTAAGTAAGGTACAACCCCAGCATTTTTCTGGTGAGAAAATGGGAAACCACGGAGAACCATATTCAGGGCTGCCGACAGTGGGGTTCGAACCCACTGTCTCCCGGACACGAGCTCACAGCTGCGAGCTTCTAAGCGCACGGCCAACTCGCCCGGTCGCTCTAATATTAAAGGCGGATTTAGATACATTCTTAGAGAGAAACAGCTGGACCATACACGGATGCATTGTTGTAAAAGGAGGGGAAACCAGGCACAATATAACAACAGTGGATGAACTAAACTCTCTCAAGTAAATGAACAATACCAATAACATGTGTCTGTAGATTCAACTGTGAAATAAGCTTTCTAGTTCCTTAACTGTTTCTTCCAGTGTGACTTCTTAATTTGTAACAAATTCTTAAAATAGTCGTATAGCATTCAAAAGTCCCACTCACATCTACAAGCTCTTTCTCTTCTAATTATTTCTTAAATGCTCGCCGGCAGGTCAACCTAAGGCCTGGGAGTACAGCACGTTAGCAAAACCTTAGCAGCCCTGACTAGCAATTCAGACCGAATCAGAAACTAATTTACCACCGTCGACATGATGATCTTACCGCTAGATGCAACTAACCATGTTCATAGACTTAGATATACAAGCTATACTGGAATTGACCTGCTGATTACAAATAAGCCGCTTAAAGTTCTTAAGTACGGACAATTCCCTGTACCTGCATCTCAACTTATATCTCAATTTACCTGTGCTACTCTCTACGTGTGCCAAAGTACAAAGCTAAATATAGGCCTATTAGTTACAGAGATATGAAAAATATCGACGGTCAACAATTCCAAAATGATGTGTACAGTAAACCTTGGGATGATATAAAGCAATTACACGACACATACATAAGAGTGACAAGATCTAACTCTCTACATATAGGACTACATGACAAGCGTGCTCCAGTTAGGCAAGCTAGAGTCACTAGCTCGCCTGCACATTGGTTAACTACCGATCTAAAAGCAACAATGGCTCGCAGTGACGCAATGTTCCGCCGGTACAAGGAAACAAATAATGAGCTAAATTTTGAACAGTATCGTTTTTTAGGTAACAGAACAAAGCAATTAATTCGCAATAGCTACTTTAATTACATTAAACATGTAACAAGGGGCTTAAATGCACCTAAAACCTGGAACCAACTTCGAGCTATGGAGTTGGAAAATGCAAAGTGCCACATGCGCCAACTCTATCTCTCGATACATTTAACTCTCATTTCGTAACTAACCCAATAAATGAACCTTAGCCACAGAATCGTATTCACCTAAATAAAAGATTCGATGACACTACAGAAAATTAACTTAATATTTCTTTTCATCCTGTCAGTGTGAAAAGATGTAAAACGTACTTTGAATTCAATTCTGTCACAAGATAAAGAAGCAAATAACATCCCAATAGGCTTTTAAGAACTATTGGCGTGATCCTACCGATTATTACCCACAGTTAGGCAAGCCTCACCACAGGGATGTTTCCAACTGCAAGGAAGGATGCTCTAGAAACCCCAATATTAAAATATACCACGGCAAATTCGCCACCTGGTTACCGGCCTATTTCGATTCTTCCCCCTCTCTCAAAGCGTTCTTGAAAGTGTTGTACACGAGCAGCTAGTAGAATTCTTAACCAGTCATTGTCTGTTTGATCCATTGCAATCTGGCTTCAGAAAAGGACATAATACTACGACTGCATTTCTTCGGGTAACAAATGACATAAGACTAACAATGAGCAAACGGTAGTAGACGATACTGGCACTCCTTGACTTTAGTAGTGCGCTCGACACCTTATATACAGAGATACCATTATCCAAGCTCTACTCTCTGCAAATCAGCCCGATAGCACTAAACCTTTTTAAGTCGTACCTTACAAATCGTAGCCAGTGCGTAGTCGTAAACAATCAACTTTCCCAAAGGGCTGTACAATCATTCGGTTTCCCTCAAGGTTCCATTCTAGGGCCCCTATTCTTCGTTTTGCATATTAATGACATATCCTCCACACTTCAGTATTGTAACTACAATTTATATGCTGATGATCTGCAGATATACAAA
This sequence comes from Anabrus simplex, assembly GCF_040414725.1. Lineage (NCBI taxonomy): Eukaryota > Metazoa > Arthropoda > Insecta > Orthoptera > Tettigoniidae > Anabrus > Anabrus simplex. The sequence continues at coordinate 1,595,678,580 of NC_090265.1, read as the reverse complement.
CACACCACTACAAACAATTTACATGAAAAAGTTCAGCATTTTAATTGAGATGCTGAGAGGCTTACCGCTGGTTCTAAACGCTTCCACTCAATCCCAATTCCTCGTAGAAGACAAAGAATTATAATAGGAAGCTCTAAATTATTACATGTAATAAGCGACATCAATCCTCCTTCAATCATAATCAATGGCATTGCTGTACGGTACCTTAAAAATATAACTAATCTTGGAATCTCCACAAGTGAGATTATGAACTGGTATGAACACGCAACTAATATTTATAGAAAGGTTCGTGCAGCTCTGTACAACCTGAAACGTCACAAGAATGCTTTTCCTCAAAACCTCAAATCAAAATTAATCTAAGCCCTACTATTCCCAGTTATAGACTACTGTGATACGGTACCAGTGTATCTAAATGCTGAACAAGCTGCGAGACTTCAACGAGCACAAAACTCACGCATACTGTATTATATGCCTTCCAGCTGCGAAATGACGTTCATATTACACCATATTTCCAAACACTGGGATAATTACGCATAAACGAACGACGGAATTTTCAGCTAATCTCACGACGAACACTCCTACTAACTTACCTATCTTCTAACTTTCATTTCCTTCCCTAATTCCATGGAATTAGTACTCGTTCTGGTCTCCTACTTTAAATTCCACTAAATCGAACGAATTCCTACAATCACTCGTTTTTAGTTACTGCATCGAGGCTCTGGAATACACTCCCAACGGACATTTGACCCTTTACTTCCTCTCACAAATTCAAATCTGCCAGCCGAAAATTTTTCCTGGAAGCATACATTATAACTGAGTTGTGTGGGTCATTGTGTGTATGTTGTGTGAATGGTTTTTCTTCATCTATTATGCACTTCAGTCATTATTCTTATAATTACTGTATTTCCTCTTTATAGTATTATCATTAGTATTGTGACTCTTATTGCCAAGCTAATATGTAATATGTTTTGCTGTGTTTACGTGTTGAAATATTTGAAATCTTTTCTCAGTCGCTATAGTTTTCTCACATGCTCCACAGAACAGTTCCCTACTATCTGTAGATATTAAGTCACCTGAAAACTCCTTCTGTAAATTAGTTAATCTACAACTCGAAGTTGCCCTTATTTTGAGCATTTAAAGAAATCTTTAATGGACACTTTATACGCGAAACCAGTTCACAACACCGTTACACGGCTCAATGGACAACCAGTCGGCTTATAAGCACAAAATTAATGTGAGGGTAGATGATGAAACAGGGGATTCACCGCGTGACATCATAACTCCTCACCACATGACAAGTTACACCATCATGCGCATCATTACTGCCAACATCAACCAGATGGAGAAACTGATTTAAAAATAATACAAAACCATTATACAGATTAAAATAAGCCATAGAGGCGGTCAAATATTAAAATATGGTGCATTTTCAAAATCACTAAAATATGCGGTTATATCCACCATAAAAGCATGTTCAATGACTGAAAATTCTATTATTCGTACACATAATGTATAATTATACATTTTAACCCCTAAGAAAAAACATACAAATGCATGAACTTCCGAGTCCTACTTATTATGCACAACACAACACCTTACAATCACGTATAGAATCCCTCACGTGGCTTTCAATTCACCACGGACACAAGTTATTTACAACACAAGTTAAATCATAAAATTATTCAGAATCCACTCACAATCCATGAAAACAGAATGTCAGTCGGGCCAAAACACGCAACATTAACACTCAGCTATCAAACATTCCTCACCTGTCATTAATGCCGACCATGATTAACACTGATATGAACCTGAAATATACTCTTCGCGGGTCTCGAATACCGAAAATATTCCCTCGGGAAGTCTATCTTTCGACGGGATCACTTTCACTACACACCGAAACCTATTAAATGACGATGTGGGCAATTACTACACATAGACCTACATTTAACATAATCCTTGGTATTTTAATTATTACCTCGCCAGTCAACACACCGATCCTGACGGCATTACTCACTAGGAGATCACACGTGCTCCCTACTCCCAGTAATACATTCGACGATGTTATCTTACGCTTATCACTGACCATGGACAACCAAGCCGTGTCTATAACTTGAAGAACTCAATTCTGAACATCACTCTCATTTTCCCAAGGCTAGTCAATACATGCATTTATTCATATCGAAAATTTCTATGCACTCTGCTACATTCAGTATTACAATCCTCACGATTATCGTAGCATTAAATGAAGACTCTATCCTCATCTATCTGTAACATTCCACTTAGTTCGGTGACGCCTCTCTGTGTTAATTACTCCTTCGACGACGTCACCTATTCACTGATTTTCTATCTCACGGCTAGGTTCATTTCTTGATGACATAAATTTAAGAATTATCAGCACACCTGACAACTGAAGACATATTCTGAGTTAATTTAATACTTTCAAATTCCCTTGAAGATGTTCCTTTCGATTAATATCGAAAACTGACAACATGGACATAACAACCAATCTCATTATCTAACAAGCGGAGAAATTTCTCACATTTCCATGCATATGATCATTCATTTCAAAAGCATGCGCATTACTCTGTTACAGCAGATCTGACATTACATTTGAGGCTTGTTTACGCGTTTATTAACCAAACTTTCTCTGAATGAAACAAAACTGTGAACAACAATCTTCCCTTATTTACATTTCTTTCAAAATGACATGGATCTTTACGTAATTTTACCCCAGCAAAACAAGATGAAATGACATGAAATGGATCCGATTCATTAACCAGTGTCATATTTTGACCGTTATGGCGGTTGTCTCTTCAAACAAACTAAGAAAACTATTTACAAAACCCCACTAAATATTTACTTAGAATACTACATAATTAAAAATGGCATTTGCTACTCAGCCTTCATGGTGCGCCTCATCTTAGGCCGGAAAGCCCCATCTTTCTTACACGACAATGGTCACTGTCGTAGAATATCCAGGAATCAGGTCCATCTTCAGTCTGGTCCACTTGCTGCTATCCATCGCTGTGTTCTCGTACCGGATCTGATGATTGGGCCAGCTGGTCCACTCGTTTACAAACAATACCTCGGCGGTACCCTGGTAACACTTTGTAACAGTAGTTACGTACTGAGCTATCTATGGTTTAGGTACTGAATTTATGGCTACTATAGCATCCTCAAATATTGATTGGCATTAATCTAGGTGCTATCCTAGTCTGTCTTCGTCTACTCACAGTTCATAGGTTTATCAGTTGATTTGCGCGGCGGTCGCCTCGCAGGAACTTTCCCGCACTGCTTATAACACCGTTCTGTACTCTCGAAATACGATCTAGGCACCTTGACGTTGGCCAAACACACGCGTACTGTCACGCCGCTAGGCGAATTGCAACTTTACACTGACTAACATTTTTCGCACAACTCAGTCGCGAAATGAGAACTTTAGTTTTGTCTGACTGTCTATCCGAATAGAATTCCATTTCAAGTCTAACTCATCATGACGCTCATAGTAAATACGTGCAGCGACACGGTGAGACCTGAATTCTTTGCAGCGTTTAGCTGCAGAAGTGTCCATTCCAAGCACAAATGTTCAAGACAGGTCTGCTTCATGAGCACAAGTTCAGACACGTGCGTTCATACGCAAGTGAAGTTACGAGTGCCTACACGGCCCAATAACACAAAGTTAAAGAGTAAACAACAGCTAACGTACTTACATGCATACATGCATACATACATACATACATGCATACATACATACATACATACATACATACATACGTACATACATACTGCGCCGTTCCCGCGTCCAGGCATGGACACAAGAGATCCTGACTAGCTCTAACTTTAATAACTCTGGTGACCAAGTTCTACGGGTGTGAGTTCCGTAACAGAAAAACGTCCAGGTCGATCAACGGTAGTCTCTAACTAACGCAGAAAGACGTCTCTTGCTCGTATCTAGTTAGGTACCATTCTCATTAACTCTTATGGAAATTGTCGTCGCTTGTTACTACTACAGTCTTACAACTAATTCTTATTCTAAGAACACAGAGAAAGAGTGTTTAGGTTTCACTATTCCATATTTATTTAAAAATTAAACCAAATATTCAAGGAATTATCTCAAATTTTTACTAATGAAGTAGCTCTTGTAATGAGTGACGCATTGTCAACCTAATAATTCATGTCCGTCAACAACTTTTAGAGAAATCACATCTTCCGACTTCAACCTAAATGAATGCCTTCTCGGCTTAAATTGCTTCCTTTCATAAACTCATTAATCTCCTAAATCATCAATTATTAGCATAAATTACATGTACCATCTGGGAAATTCTTGAAAAAGCTACGTTTTCCTTCGTATATAATTCACCTACAGAGCTGGGTGATGACCAAATATATTAAATTGAACGCAGATAATGGTATTTACAAGTGCCTTCTTGGCAAGAAAATAAACATTAAATTAAGTACATTAAGAATATAGGATGCATCCACAAAGAATAAAATAAAAATCCTATTAACTATTATTTACAGTCTTTCTAGTGGTACACTCTTGAGAAAATAAAGGTACGCTAGTGGAATTTCTGAGTTAATGCTCAGTCAAGAAATGGAGTTCGAGTTGTTTGAATCAATTATTCTTGGGATCCACATTAGATCCTGTTGATTAACACCTAATACCTACTCTAAAAACTGTCACATTACTTAAATTTTCACTGAATGATTGTCTGGCTGCAGTTTTAAGACTATCATTAAGGCTATTATAAAGCTCTTCTTGCATTGTTTTGACAAGTACACTCTTATATGTTTTACATTTTAAACATTCGTTTATGCCTACTTAGTTGTTTCTTAGACGCTCATATTTCCTTGTGTTACACATCATGAGCTAAGCTACGTCCATTGTAAGCCGTAATCACCCTACAAGTAACATTCTCGCAAGATTTAATTTATGAACTTAAGGTAATATGACCTTAGCTTATTGACATAGACTACGTGCGTACGAAGTAGCAAGAAACGTCACCACGCTTGTCATACTGAGTTATTATAACACACACTACCAATGGAAAATCTACTTAATCGTATGACACTATCTCCGACAAAAGAAAAATGATTCTCCTTTGAAAATCTAGGTCACCAGTGATCGGCCTATAGGTTGAAATTATCCAGAAATGGAGTTATATACAGTGAGAGTTTTCAAGATCATCCTAAGTAAATCAGTGTAAGCTCAAATCTTATCTAGAATACATATATGCTTCTCTAGGTAGGCTAATACGGATAAAACATTGCACTGCACGTCTCGAGATCATATCCTGAGCTAGGTAAAATGCGTAGGATCCAGAATTATTGCATGGAATTGGCGAGAATTCAATGACACTCTCAGAAACATCATTTGAAATCACGAGGTCATACTTCGTACAACTATGACTATCTCTCTCGAAGAAAACAATAAATACAACCATCATACATCATTAACCACTCAATATCATATCCATGACGCGTCAATTACTACTCATATTTCATATATAGCCACTCTATCACTTCATCATACGTAGATCATTACCTTGACTTGCACATCAACGTGCCGTGACATTCCTAAAATGCCTACTTTACTTACTACAGTCATAGTGCCAAATTTAACATGGACTTGGAGTAGTCTACTGCCATATTCCTTCATAAAACACATCCTATGTACGATCTCGAACTGCTTGACATTACTTAAATTTAGGACACGCAGGTATTAAAGCCAACTTCACTCTTTACACTTCACTGATAAATAATAATAACTCAAGCTATCTCTCCTCACATATCACTGGAAAACATTGCGATCGGAAAATCACTTGGTGACCACGCCTACAAATGGAATTGACGTTTCATACGGATGAGTACCTACTTCCAATCATCTCAGCTAGACGTTTATCTACGCACTGTCTTCGCACAAAGCAAACATTAACATGCAATAAAAGAAATAATATACTCTTACTTACGAAAACGACTTGGATAATGGACTTAGCTTTGCTCAAGATGGTCTCGGTGTTTCCTCATCTCCGGTCATCTGAGACTAGGATCTCGTCATCTGGTTCCTCCACAAGTGGTCGGGTACATCGTAGCTTCTCAACATTGATCACTGGTCATCCGGGACAGCCAACATCGTCTCGCCTCGTCAGGATCCAAGCAGCATCGCCTTGCTTCCTTACAGACCCATGGTGAAGACTCGTGCGTATGGAACAGAACAATGATAGAATATTTGACTCATTGCTGACATCTTCCAATTAATATAGCTCTTGCGTTGCTCAGATTGCATAGGTCTTACTGGGGTGCAGTTGATCCAATAAATAATTCAAAATCGTCTAAGACAGATGTTCTGTATATTCTGATTTGAAAATAAATTTCTTTCCGCTATCCTTTTATTAGTCTAAATGCATTCAACCACTGGTCCGTAGGTGTCTTTCAATGTTAAACGGTATCGGGAAAATTTCACCGAGGGCTTGCGTCACTGCGTGACGTAGTTCTACTGTGATATACTTTATCTCTTCCTTTTACGTATTTAATCTCCCGCGCGGCATTTAAATCTTGATCTCCGCAGATTAGCGTGTAGTCGCGATTTAATTTTCGTCTTCCAGTTCCTAGTAATTAGCTCCGCTGGATAATCCTTTTTAAATCGAGTCTTGCGTCTTCTTAACACATCGAAGTCAGATTATATAATAAATGATGAGCATTTTTTTCTTGAATAATGGTTTCAAATAATGTCCATCTGTCATTTTTTTCTGCGCCTTCTATACGCGGCCATTACCGTAACCGACCGACGAAAAGACTTACAATTCGGCCCGTACTGATGTTAAATGCATTTTATTTGACATTTGACAGCAGAGACTCCATCTTTGTTACTACAGCTCTTATAAAGAACTGTGAAACGGCACATTAACTTCCCCTACGTTGAAAGAAATATATGGCTTGCCATATATTTATTATATTCGTCTTCCTTCTTATAATGGGACTTTTCACTGTTCTTTATGAATTCTCTTTTGTATCATTACTCCTTTCTTCGGAACAATCTGTTTACTCATGATGTAGGTGGCTTCAATCTGTACTTCTTTGCTTCGTCATCACCTAAGATGGTTTGCCCCTTCTCTATTCCTTGAAATATAACTTGATGTTTGCACTGTTATGTACTCCTTTACTGTTTCCATTTAAGTCGTGAATTTCGTATGCATTATTTCTGAATGAACGGTTAATTCTAAATGGTCCTTCGAATAAATGCAAGAATTTCGCGAAGATTTTGTTCGTTACACTGGAAATTGCGGGTTTCTTTATTAATACTAGGTCGCCTTTCTTCAACTCAGGTTTGAATTTCTTATGCTGTACTCTCCTTAACCTTCTCTGTGCTTGTCTGTACATTCTCTCTCGAACCAGTTTGTTAATTTCGTTGATATCTAAGTTAGGTTCAGCAGGTAGGTGAACAATTGTGTCCCAAGGTCTTTCAGGTTTAATACTATGATGAATAATTTTAGGTATTTGTCCGCTGGATTCATGCATTGTGTTATTCATGCTGTCTTCTATTATTCCAATTACCTCTAACCACTTCCAGTGTTGGTTTGGACAATAGATTCGACAGAACTTCGCTATTTCTTTCATGCATCTTTCAACAGGATTGGACGCTGGATGTCTCACCGAGCAAAGAATGTGTTTGATTCCTAACTCTTCCATGGTTTCTCTGAATTGAAGCGACGTAAATTGTGTCCCTCTGTCTGACAGTAATTTCTCAGGCTTTCCCATACTAGGTAAGGTGTTTTTGATTAGACGTTGTAATACCTGTTTTGTGTTGGCGCGTTGAATTGGTTGTAACGACACATATTTAGAGAACACATCCATCACTACGACTATGTACTTATGACCCTTTCTGGCAGTTGGGAGTCTGCCAAAGATATCTATAGCATATAACTCTCGAGCTTTATGCGGTAGTATAGCTCTGGGTTCGTGTCTTACTGTACCACTGCCATGTTTGACCTTTTGGCATATGTCGCATGTTCTTACTGTATTCCTCACAGTTCTTCGAATACCTTTCCACGTAAATTTCTCGAGTATGGCTTGGGTTACCTTTTCTACGCCACCGTGACCTGTAATCCTGTGTATGTGCCAGATTACTTCCTTGTACAACATCGAAGGTAGTACTATACGTATCCTCTTATGACCTTTACCTGATCTAGCCATTAGTATTCCTTTCTCTAAGCTGTAGACTTTCGCAATTCTTGACTTTGTTTCACTTTCACGGTTTCCGTCTTCCAATTTATCTATAATTTGTTTCAACCTTTCGTCTTGACGCTGCAAGTGTACTAGGTTCAGTAGTTTCTCTAATGTTTCTTCATCTTCCGGGACCAATTCTATTTTATGAATTACTTCCTCTTTCTCCACAGGGTTACGACTCAAGGCGTCAGCAAGGATGTTTTCCTTTCCCTTACAATACTCGATTTTTATCTGGAATTGCTGCGTGAACAACATCCACCTTGTTATCCGCTCATTAGTCATTGCAGCTTTCAATCCAAACGTTAATGCCTTATGGTCTGATCTGACCGTTATTGGGTATCCGTAAATAGTTTTTCTCCATTGCTGTAAGGCGTAAATGATTGCTAACAGCTCCTGTTCAGTCGTGGTATAGTTAACCTCGTGGCTCCTTAATTTTCGGCTAGTGAATGCTAGATATATCCTTTTGGGAGGTGTTCCTTCTTCTTCTTGGTACAAACAAGCTCCGATGCCAACATTAGATGCGTCTGACTGTATTATAAATTCTTTTTCATAGTTCGGATAGCCTAATTTGATGCTTTTTGTTAACAAGGTCTTTAATCCTTGGAATGCTCTCTCTGCCTTTTCATCCCATTTCCACCTGTTGTTGATCTTTAACAAATCCTGTAGAGGTGCGGCGGTCTGGGTATATCCTTGACAATGGTTAGAGAAAAACTGCGCCATACCAAGAAATTGTCTGACGTGCTTTATACGCTTCGGTCGGGGAAAATCGCATATGGCTTGGATCTTAACTGGGTTAGGCCGTACTCCTGTACCGTCTATCATGTGACCGACGAATAGGACCTCTTCTTGACAGAATTTTGATTTCGTAAGGTTGATCTTAAATCCAGTGGCTCTTAGGTTTCGAAACAACTTTTCAAGCTTGTCACAATGTTCTGTAAATGTTTTAGTTGCTAGAATTAGATCGTCCACGTAGTAAGTTAAAAACTCCTTTACTTCCGGCGTTAAATTTCTGTCTAAAGCTCTTACCAAAACCGCACAACTATTTCTCAAACCGAATGGGAGACGACAATAGATATATGTCTGATTATCAAACATAAATCCGGTTAACAATCGGGATTTTTCTTCCAGAACGATGTGATGGTATGAGGATGTAAAATCCATGGTTGAAAAATACCTCATGTCACGGAATTTCTGAATAATATCCTTTATTTTTGGAGTTTGATTATACTCTGGAATCAATCGACCATTCAAAAAACGCGCGTCAAGGCACAGACGGAGTTTCCCGTTGCTTTTCACCACAATTACCAAGGGGTTCAAATAAGGACTAGATGTCTTCATTATAATGCCATCGTCTTCCATTTCCTTTATGATCTTCTTCACTTCTGGGAAGTGTTTCTCCGGAATTCCATAGAGCTTGCCTTTATAGGGTGTCCAATCGTTCACTATTAGTTTATATTTAAAATTTGGAATCTGTCCTGGTTTATTCTTAAACAAATCCGAGTATTCCTGTAAGATTCCATGAAGTTTTGACTTTTCGATCGAGGAAATCTTAGCATTCGCCACTGCTTCTGCTATGTTCGGCATGTCTTCTTCCTCCTCCATAGCCATTACCCTTTCTATGCTTTCAATAATATTTTCATCCGCTAGAGATATCTCTCCTTCCTCTGGTTGAAAGTTCGGATGCTCTTCCGATGGTACGTTTTCTTCTTCCGATACCTCCTTGTTATCTATGATCATAATGTCGTCATTGATCTTAATCCGTTCTTGGTTTTCCCTGGTGTGTTCGTCAGATATAGGGAATCTTATTTCTTGTTTCTCCATATCGATCGTCATTCCAGTTACCGTCATGAAGTCTATTCCTAGTATAATATTATATTTAATCTTGTTCATGACTATGAATGGATGCTCAAAGTGCCTGTTTCCAATATTTATTTCCAAATATGTTTGTATATTGCATTCCACCGTTTTATCCGGAATTATACCTCTTATTTTAATTTTCGAAACTGGGATGGTTAATAATTTCATTCTTCTACTCATATCTTGGAATAATTCCTTCGAAAGCACACTGATGCTAGCCCCAGAATCAACTAGGCAACGTACTTTCAGCTCTCCAACTCTTGCTACGATAATAGGCAATTCATATTTTCTTTTCATGTGATGTACTGTCAAATCCTTTATTAGTTCTTCCGAATCGATTTCCCATGAATCAACCTGCGTTATGAAATAACTGTGAATTTTGGAATCCAAGCGTTCCTTATTTTCTCAACCTCACCTTCTAATTCAAAATCGGCGTTTTTTTTTTTTTGCTTGTTATCTTTTCATTTTCTCTTCTACATTCGAATTCTCTCGCGTTTGGATCGAGGATTTGTTCTTCCTGTTTCCTCTTTTTGTATCTCTGCAACTCAAGACTCTCCGCTCCCTCTACATCAGCGTTGACGTCCTGTTCTCTAATTGCTTTCTCCCACTTGATCTTCTCGTTTCGGTCTTCATTTACTTCGCGTATAGGTCTCCGATTATAAGTTTCCCTTCCTTGGTCGTCTCTCATATTTCTTTTTCCGTAACCATACCTTCCTCTGAAATTATTTCCTCTGTTTTCTCTATACGGGTTCCTGTATCGCATGTTGGGTCTATATGCTCTATTTCCCCTATATGCTTCTTGGTTGTAGGACCCTTTCCTGCAATAGCATTTTTCTTCATCTCTCCTTCCACTCTCCTGGTTTCCCCATTGTCTCTTCCTGTTCATTTTTCCTCTTTCTTCAGGGGTATTCCTATCGATGTTTTCCTGTGTGAGCACATTAACCGTTTCTTCACCGTAAGCATTCCTAATCATTCTTTGAGGGTGTGGTGCTGTAGTCATATCGATCTGTCTAAGTGTCGTTTCCATTTGCACTGCCGTAGTTGGGTTAGCAGTAGCCAGCAGTCTTTGTATATCTGAGGGAAATTGTCGTTGTATCGTCTTGATCGCTTCAAGCTCACTGGGTGGCGAATCAAGGTCTTGAAAACGGTGAAACTGGTAGGCGAAGTAATCACTAAACCCTGTTTGACCATTCGTAGCATACTTGCGAGAGTACAACTCTAGACGTAAATTCTGCTGCATCTCCGGACTCCAAAATTTCTGTAAGAATGCCGTTTTAAAGTCACTATACTCATGGAAAGTGTATTTAAATGCTTGGAACCATAAGCTTGGATTAGCATCTAAATGCTTTTCCACTATTTTCAATTTCTTTTCCTCAGCGATGCCATGTTCCTTGAAGTAATCCTCCATTTCCCTAAGGAAACGTTTGGGCGAAATACTGGTGGAATTATTAAAGTGCTTCGGTCTATCATCGAAGGTTTTTATGACGTTAATAATCGTGGGATAACCACTGTTTCCGTTATCCACATTTGTCTCCCCCATACTGTGGTTAGAACGTGTGACTGGTATGGGTGTCACTTCTCTTTCATTTATTTGAAACTCAACTCCTCTGTTCCGCTCGCTACTAGACATCATAACAGTCTTTCCTGGTCCTTCCTCCCGAATTTCTTGTAACTGAGCTTGCATTTGTCTAAGCCCTTCTTCAGATTTCGCTATTCTTTGGTTTAATTCATCCTTATGTTGTTCTATTTCGTCCCTTATCTCCGTTATTCTGCTTCCAATTTGGTTTGCAGCCTGGTCGTACTTCTTTTCCAGACTTGTGCTCGTGGTTTGCACGTCCTCACCTAGTTTTCCTATACTTTCCTCACATAATCTCCACTTTTCTTGGGAATCTAGGCTTAACTTTTCCATATTATCTGATAAATCCTTTATTACATTCTCCTTTAAAGACTGGAGATAGTTATTGTTCCCTGTCATTTCTTTCCTAATTTCGTTTATTTCTTCGCGTATCTCTCGGTTCTTCTCCTCCATACTTCCACTAATTTCAGCTTTCCATTCATCTATATTGTTCTTCATCTCCTCCATCATTATCTTATGTCTTCTTGTTCCCTAGTCACCTCTTCCATCTTCTCCTGATATTTATTCATTTCTTCCTTTTGTTCTTGATGACCTCTCCTTATTTCCTCCATCATTTCTTTATGTTTCTCTTCCATAAATCTTTGGTATCGCTCCTCTTGTTCTTGCTTCTCTCTCTTCCTCTCTTCTTCCTGTTTCTTCTCCTTCGCCTCACGTCCCTGTCTCTCTTTATTCTTCTCTTCTTCCTGCTTCTTCTCCTTCTCCTCTCGTTCCTGTCTCTCTTTATTCTTCTCTTCTTCCTGCTTCTTCTCCTTCTCCTCTCGTTCCTGTCTCTCTTTCTTGGATTCTTCATCACGTTTATCCATCCTTTCCATGATCTCCTTTAACCTTTCCTCCTGCTTTCTCATTTCTTCCTGCCTCTCTTTCTTACCTTCCTCATCGCGTCTTCTAGCTTCTTCATCGCGCTTTCTAGCTTCTTCATCGCGCTTTCTGTTCTCTTCCATCATTTCTTTTATAGCCTGCAACAATCCCTGATGCTCTTCTTTCTGCCTTCTTTCTTTCTCTTCCTGTTCTTTTTGATATTTCTCTTGTTTCTCTTCTTGGTCTTTCCGATACTGCTCTTGTTCTTCTTGTTGTTCCCTTTGATACTCCTCAAATTGAGCTTTCAAATGGCTTAACGTCGTCATTTCGATATTTAATTAGTATTCTAAATTCTAAAAATCCTAATAAACTCTATGTTTTCCCTAAATTCTCCACAACTCAAGTTCTCCAGCAATGTCTCTCCCACTACTCCAATCAACAATATATATATATTCAGCAAATAAACAGGCAGGCTTCACTACTTGGATCTGATTCAGCTCACGATGTTGACCCAATCACACTAGGAAATATGAGGTACTTGTTCATGTACTTATGACTCCAATTCTTAACTGAAAATAACTCAAATAACCTCTTACAATCTATCCCTTATATCTAAGTTACATCTAAATAAATTGACATATTAGCGGTAATCTATCCTTCTTTCCGAGTTCTGACTGCTATCAGCTATTTTCTGTTATTCTCTTCAGAGCAATCATCCATTTCTTCTCTCACCTATTCCATTATCTATATTGGGCATCTACTCGTTCTCACAGTCTAATATCTTGCTGTGTCTACTTCGATCCCATAAGATAATAACGCATAACAGTCCAGTAAAGAAATTACCGTACGACATCTCCATCTCCATGCAATCATTTTGCTGTTACAATCAATAATTCCTCATCCATTAATTCCTAAAGTATCTCCTTCATCTTACCCACTTCTTTTGAGTAAATTCTCCCATTTTACTCTAATATTGCACCAAAGATCCGTCATTCGACTATCATCTCTGTTATCTTCTTAACAGGTTTCCCGATGTTTTCCTCATTCTTATTGCTACATATGGGAATCAACCTCTTCACAGTTCTGTGTCGTATTCTTTCTCTTGGAATTCCCACGACGACTTTCTCTTGAATTTCCACATACCTGAGTATCTCAAAAATTCTATTTGGTTTGCAACCAACAGTTCCCGTGGCGTTTTCCTCCATTCGCATCACGTTGAGGCGCCATTTTCTACTTGCGCCATTCCCGCGTCCAGGCATGGACACAAGAGATCCTGACTAGCTCTAACTTTAATAACTCTGGTGACCAAGTTCTACGGGTGTGAGTTCCGTAACAGAAAAACGTCCAGGTCGATCAACGGTAGTCTCTAACTAACGCAGAAAGACGTCTCTTGCTCGTATCTAGTTAGGTACCATTCTCATTAACTCTTATGGAAATTGTCGTCGCTTGTTACTACTACAGTCTTACAACTAATTCTTATTCTAAGAACACAGAGAAAGAGTGTTTAGGTTTCACTATTCCATATTTATTTAAAAATTAAACCAAATATTCAAGGAATTATCTCAAATTTTTACTAATGAAGTAGCTCTTGTAATGAGTGACCCATTGTCAACCTAATAATTCATGTCCGTCAACAACTTTTAGAGAAATCACATCTTCCGACTTCAACCTAAATGAATGCCTTCTCGGCTTAAATTGCTTCCTTTCATAAACTCATTAATCTCCTAAATCATCAATTATTAGCATAAATTACATGTACCATCTGGGAAATTCTTGAAAAAGCTACGTTTTCCTTCGTATATAATTCACCTACAGAGCTGGGTGATGACCAAATAAATTAAATTGAACGCAGATAATGGTATTTACAAGTGCCTTCTTGGCAAGAAAATAAACATTAAATTAAGTACATTAAGAATATAGGATGCATCCACAAAGAATAAAATAAAAATCCTATTAACTATTATTTACAGTCTTTCTAGTGGTACACTCTTGAGAAAATAAAGGTACGCTAGTGGAATTTTTGAGTTAATGCTCAGTCAAGAAATGGAGTTCGAGTTGTTTGAATCAATTATTCTTGGGATCCACATTAGATCCTGTTGATTAACACCTAATACCTACTCTAAAAACTGTCACATTACTTAAATTTTCACTGAATGATTGTCTGGCTGCAGTTTTAAGACTATCATTAAGGCTATTATAAAGCTCTTCTTGCATTGTTTTGACAAGTACACTCTTATATGTTTTACATTTTAAACATTCGTTTATGCCTACTTAGTTGTTTCTTAGACGCTCATATTTCCTTGTGTTACACATCATGAGCTAAGCTACGTCCATTGTAAGCCGTAATCACCCTACAAGTAACATTCTCGCAAGATTTAATTTATGAACTTAAGGTAATATGACCTTAGCTTATTGACATAGACTACGTGCGTACGAAGTAGCAAGAAACGTCACCACGCTTGTCATACTGAGTTATTATAACACACACTACCAATGGAAAATCTACTTAATCGTATGACACTATCTCCGACAAAAGAAAAATGATTCTCCTTTGAAAATCTAGGTCACCAGTGATCGGCCTATAGGTTGAAATTATCCAGAAATGGAGTTATATACAGTGAGAGTTTTCAAGATCATCCTAAGTAAATCAGTGTAAGCTCAAATCTTATCTAGAATACATATATGCTTCTCTAGGTAGGCTAATACGGATAAAACATTGCACTGCACGTCTCGAGATCATATCCTGAGCTAGGTAAAATGCGTAGGATCCAGAATTATTGCATGGAATTGGCGAGAATTCAATGACACTCTCAGAAACATCATTTGAAATCACGAGGTCATACTTCGTACAACTATGACTATCTCTCTCGAAGAAAACAATAAATACAACCATCATACATCATTAACCACTCAATATCATATCCATGACGCGTCAATTACTACTCATATTTCATATATAGCCACTCTATCACTTCATCATACGTAGATCATTACCTTGACTTGCACATCAACGTGCCGTGACATTCCTAAAATGCCTACTTTACTTACTACAGTCATAGTGCCAAATTTAACATGGACTTGGAGTAGTCTACTGCCATATTCCTTCATAAAACACATCCTATGTACGATCTCGAACTGCTTGACATTACTTAAATTTAGGACACGCAGGTATTAAAGCCAACTTCACTCTTTACACTTCACTGATAAATAATAATAACTCAAGCTATCTCTCCTCACATATCACTGGAAAACATTGCGATCGGAAAATCACTTGGTGACCACGCCTACAAATGGAATTGACGTTTCATACGGATGAGTACCTACTTCCAATCATCTCAGCTAGACGTTTATCTACGCACTGTCTTCGCACAAAGCAAACATTAACATGCAATAAAAGAAATAATATACTCTTACTTACGAAAACGACTTGGATAATGGACTTAGCTTTGCTCAAGATGGTCTCGGTGTTTCCTCATCTCCGGTCATCTGAGACTAGGATCTCGTCATCTGGTTCCTCCACAAGTGGTCGGGTACATCGTAGCTTCTCAACATTGATCACTGGTCATCCGGGACAGCCAACATCGTCTCGCCTCGTCAGGATCCAAGCAGCATCGCCTTGCTTCCTTACAGACCCATGGTGAAGACTCGTGCGTATGGAACAGAACAATGATAGAATATTTGACTCTTTGCTGACATCTTCCAATTAATATAGCTCTTGCGTTGCTCAGATTGCATAGGTCTTACTGGGGTGCAGTTGATCCAATAAATAATTCAAAATCGTCTAAGACAGATGTTCTGTATATTCTGATTTGAAAATAAATTTCTTTCCGCTATCCTTTTATTAGTCTAAATGCATTCAACCACTGGTCCGTAGGTGTCTTTCAATGTTAAACGGTATCGGGAAAATTTCACCGAGGGCTTGCGTCACTGCGTGACGTAGTTCTACTGTGATATACTTTATCTCTTCCTTTTACGTATTTAATCTCCCGCGCGGCATTTAAATCTTGATCTCCGCAGATTAGCGTGTAGTCGCGATTTAATTTTCGTCTTCCAGTTCCTAGTAATTAGCTCCGCTGGATAATCCTTTTTAAATCGAGTCTTGCGTCTTCTTAACACATCGAAGTCAGATTATATAATAAATGATGAGCATTTTTTTTCTTGAATAATGGTTTCAAATAATGTCCATCTGTCATTTTTTTCTGCGCCTTCTATACGCGGCCATTACCGTAACCGACCGACGAAAAGACTTACAATTCGGCCCGTACTGATGTTAAATGCATTTTATTTGACATTTGACCGCAGAGACTCCATCTTTGTTACTACAGCTCTTATAAAGAACTGTGAAACGGCACAATACATACATACATACATACATACATACATACATACATACATACATACATACATAATCATTTTAGACTGTTATGCCTTTCAGCGTTCAGTCTGCAAGCCTCTGTGAATTTATTAAACGTCGCCACAATCCTCGATTTGCAACTAGTGTTGTGGCCTCATTTAGTTCTATACCTCTTATCTTTAAATCGTTAGAAATCGAGTCTAACCATCGTCGTCTTGGTCCACCTCTATTTCTCTTATCCTCCATAACAGAGTACATTATTCTCCTACGTAACCTGTCCTCCTCCATTCGTCTCATATGACCCCACCACCGAAGTCGGTTTATGCGTACAGCTTCATCCATCTAGTTCATTCTTAAATTAGCCTTTATCTCCTCGTTCTGAGTACCCTCATGCCATTGTTCCCACCTGTTTGTAGAAGCAATCTATCTTGCTACTTTCATGTCCGTTACTTCTAACTTATGAATAAGATATCCCGAGTCCACCAATCTTTCGCTCCCGTAAAGAAAAGTTGGTCTGAAAACAGACCGATGTCAAGATAGTTTCGTCTGGGAGCTGACTTCCTTCTTACAGAATACTGTTGATCGTAACTGCGAGCTCACTGCATTAGCTTTACGACACCTTGATTGAATTTCACTTACTATATTACCATCCTGGGAGAACACACAACCTAAATACTTGTTATAATCGACCTGTTCTAGCCTTGTATCCCAATCTGACATTCAATGTTGTTGAATTCCTTACCTACTGACATCAAATTAGTCTTCCAGAGGCTAATTTTCATACCATACTCATTGCACCTATTTTCAAGTTCCAAGATATTAGACTGCAGGCTTTCGGCACAATCTGCCATTAAGACCAAGTCGTCAGCATAGGCCAGACTGCTTACTACATTTCCACCTAACTGAATCCCTCTCTGCCATTTTATACCTTTCAGCAGATGATCCATATAATCTACGAACAACAAGGGTGAAAGATTACAGCCTTGTCTAACCCTTGTAAGTAACCTGAACCAAGAACTCCTTCTTCCATCAATTCTCACTGAAGCCCAATTGTCATCATAAATGCCTTTGATTGATTTTAATAATCTACCTTTAATTCCATAGTCCCCCAGTATAACGAACATCATTTCCCTCGGTACCCAGTCATATGCTTTCTCTAGGTCTATGAAACATAAACACAACTGCCTATTCCTCTCGTAGCATTTTTCAATTACTTGGCGCATACTAAAAATCTGATCCTGACATCCTCTCTGTGGTCTGAAACCACACTTATTTTCATCCAACTTCCTCTCAACCACTGATCGCACCTTTCCTTCCAAGATGCCAATGAATACCTTGCCTGATACACTAATCAAAGAGATACCTCGATAGTTGTTGCAAACCTTCCTGTTCCCTTCCCAGCAAACGCTTTCCATTCCATTAGCTTTGATATCTTCCCCACATTTTTCAATCACCCTTTCGTATCCTTCAGTTCTATTCCCAACTCTCACATTGAAATCGCCCATTAGCACTATTCTACCCTTGCTGTTGACCCTGACCACGATGTCGCTCAATGCTTCATAAAACTTGTCAAATTCATGCTCATCTGCACCTTCACATGGTGAATACACGGAAACAATTCTAGTCGTATTTCCTCCAACTGACATATCTACCCACATCATTCGCTCATTTACGTGCCTAACAGAAACTATGTTGCGTGAAATGGTATTCCTGATAAACAGCCCTAACCTAGACTCTGCCCTTCCCTTTCTAACACCTGTCAAGTACACTTTATAATCTCCTAACTCTTCCTCGTTATCTCCCCTTACCGGAATATCACTTACTCCTAGCACATCCAGATACATCCTCTTTGCTGACTCAGCCAGTTCTACATTCTTTCTTCCATAAGACCCATTAATATTTATAGCTCGCCGTCGAATTCCATTTCGTTCTCCAAGTTATTTCCAAGGAGTCTCTCGCCTGTAAAATGGGAGTGAGACTCCGTTACTCCCATATTTCCGAGGCCTGCTTAAAATATTAAAATTTTTAACAATATTTAACAATATCTAAGTGCTAGTAAAATGTAAGAATGTCAGAATCGCGAACTAATGTCAGAATACCTCAGACTAATCCAGGAATGTCCCACGCTAATGTCGAAATGTCCCTCCATACTCTGTGCGGCTAAATTTATCACCTCGGTTACCGCCTCCCTGGGTATTCTACACTTCGGTTTCTCTCGGTCTCCTCCAATCAGTAAGGGGTAATTAATATGACGCTTCCTCTCATTGGTAGGCCGGTTGTGCGACCTCTTCTGGGGCTTTTGGATTCGATTTCTCCCCTGCTCACGCAGGCTATGGTTAGAGACTTTCTAACCTTTTGTTCGAGCTTCCCATTTTCCTTCACCTAAAATCTATCCGTCCCATCCAAATTGATTTATGTTTGTTGTGATTGTATAACTGGACTCAATTGTGTTCCTTTATAAACTTTATCTACCTTTTCGTCACGCTTTTTGCCATTGTGGGCCTGGATATCGAGTGGATTGTTCCCCCTAATCCTTTTGCCTTGCCATGCGCCGACCTCTTTTCTTGGTTCACGCCCGTTTCTTAAGAAAATTTATGACTGGGATGTCATTTTTATCACCCACTTGTCATCGCTCAAGCCGCTGGTAGACGAACCTCGGCTTTCTCTCACTTTGCTATACAATTGCATTTCATTGTCCAACTTTACAGAATAAATAAAATTGATACCAAGATACTCCTTCAATGAGCTCGTATTGATATGGGTTCAGCGTTTCACCAAGCTATTTCGGTAGAGGGTTAACAAAAACCCTATTAACCCTCGCCGGAAACAGCTGCCGTACCGATCAAGGAGGCAGTGACTGAAAACCAGAGAATATGAAC
Organism: Anabrus simplex; assembly: GCF_040414725.1. NCBI lineage: Eukaryota > Metazoa > Arthropoda > Insecta > Orthoptera > Tettigoniidae > Anabrus > Anabrus simplex. The sequence goes on along the minus strand of NC_090265.1, from coordinate 1,595,658,830 downwards.
ACACTTCTTGCGTGTTTCTTTTCTTTATTTCTTGCACAGTATTTCGTTTTATTCCTCAGTTCCGTGGTAGATACAACACCTCCTAGATATATAATGCCTCACAACCGTTCTGGGATTATACTGTGACGTCAGCATTGCGAGGCAAGCTTGAACCTTTTCAGCAATAACACAGCAATGCGTTTTGCCATGTAACGCTGAAATTAGAACAATGTTAATTCGTTTAATGGTGCCAATTGCTAATACCGTTGTACGTAATGGTACTGATGTGTTGCGTACTCAACTGTAAGGAGAATTCCGACAGTGATAACGAAGTGCATGCATTAAGTTTACAAAAGACGAGGTTATGCGGCAGATATGTTTACGTGCAATTCCAAGACAACACTACAGATTTGCTAATAACTCAATGGTGAATAACTATTATTATTACATTCTCACTTAATCATAATGAGCATAGGCCTATGACGTATTTAAATACACGTAACAGCTGGTGATATGTAGGCATATTTACTCTTCAGTGATATAAGGTTATGTTAGCTCACAATCATGGGATGCATTATTTGAACGGTATAATTTTATTATTATTATTGTACGCATTAAAACATACCACCTATAAGAGCTGCTGGTGTAGGCCGATTCACTCTGTAAATGCACGAATTTCGCTCACGGTGATACATTATAGTATAGGTATGCCACAGACATTTCAAAGTCGGTGATATTTTATGGGAAGTAGCTGGTACTGATCCTCAGGAAAAACTTTTAACTACTCCTCTTCCAAGACCATGACTGTCAGAGACTGCAGTGGCTTATATCTTTCCCAACTTTCCATCATATTTATAGTCACATTCTGGCAGATGAAGAGAAGAACCAAGCAAAAATGTCGCATAGAAAGAGAAACAATAAACAGAGCCATTGATGATAGTATATGTCTCATACACAGAATTTAAATCCACAACCTTACACAGCTGAAAAGTACAATAAACATGTTGTTACCTGATGGTTGTTTTACTTTGATGAAGGGAACGTAAGTATTTTTTTCTGTACGTCGATACATCAAGGCAACCATACTGCATACCATATGTAATCATCTTATAGGACATGGCCTTTATTCTAAACGGATTTTATTAAAGTATAAAATATTTCTAATGTATATGTGGACAAAATTACTAATACAAATGCGGTATATTCTTTAGTTACAAAACATCATAGCTGCATCACAAGGAATGAGTGTAACAATGTGTAGAAAGATTCAAGAAATAAGTTAATTCTAGTCCTAGTTGGTGAACTGAACACCGAGGATGATGTCCCCACATTTAAATTAATAGTCACAGTTAAAACATTTCTTAGTCCATAAAGGAGTATGTAAAAGATTTTCTTATTATTATTTGTTCAACCTTCTGTCTGATATCTCCTCATGTTTACAAATTTATGGCTGACCCCGTGGTGAAGGGATATAATGCCTGCCTCTTACCCGGAGGACCCGGGTTCGATTCCCGGCCAAGTCAGGGATTTTACCTAGATCTGAGGGCTGGTTCGAGGTCCACTCAGCCTGCGTGATTACATTTGCGAGCTCCCTGACGGTGATAGCGGCCCCGACCTAGAAAACCAAGAATAACGTCTGAGAGGTTTCGTCCTGCCGAACAAAAGACACCTCGTAATCTGCAGGCCTTCGGGCTGAGCAGGGCCAAGGCCAAGCCCTTCAGGGCTGTTGCGCCGTATGATTTTTACAAATTTATGAGACACAGTAGCAATTTAATGTTGCCACATGTCAATACTTTTAAAAGAGTAGGCTCTAGTCTGAATGGTAGTCCAAAATTAGGGCAGAAACATACATACTTTCTGGAATACATAAAACATAAAGTTCATGGTTTCGAAAGGAATGACAAATTGGTAACATCGATGGTAGGTGAAATTCCTATTAAACCATACACGAACTTCAAGGGAGGAAACATTGTAGGCCCATGTGCTAATACTGCCAGCGATGCTACATCAGCATAGATGCTAATATTATACGTGCTAGTTTTATTTTAAGATCATGTAATGCCTATTTAAATTGAAATATGTTTGTAACATCCTGTTGTTCTGTTAGCAATTCGGCCTGAGTAAGTTAACATTGCCAAATGCTGTCGTGTTTTACAACTGTTCGCTGTTTATCTTTAATGGCAGAGTCACTAAAATGCGGTAATAAGGACAGTATAATTCAATATCCTTTAAATTTGAAACGCTATTTGTTAGTAAATAAATTATTCCATTGGCAAAAAATATTAAAGTCATGTCTGTGTTTAACCATGTTCCGCGTTTCTCTGCATTGCCATCGCCTCTATAGCGTGACGCCACCACGCTGTTGTTAGGCCTTATTATCTAGTTGTTGGTAGATATTATTCTTTCGTGATAATGACAGAACTGATTGCATTGATCGAAAAATGGAAGAAGTTCCTAAGAGAAAAAAGCGCACAAAAGTTTCCGCTTTAGAGAAAAACATTACTTATTGATTTAGCCACCAAGTACCAAAGCATTATAGAATGCAAGAAGACTGGTGGTGTAAAATTAAAAGAAAAGGGGGACACATGGGAAAAAACAGTGGAATTTAAAAGTGTGGCCCACGTTACAGGCCATCTTGCAACTATATAACGAAATTTGAGGTTGGAATCACTGATTACTTGATAATTGGCAGAAAAATAATCTTTATTGTCTCCGACCGTTGTATGGAACGACCTTGTGGTATAAAACCTTAATGCAATCAATGTCTTCTTAGGAGGGAGAGGCCTCTTTCGGTCAGTTGTGTATTCTAACCTCTCGCGAATTTCATCGACGACTTTACTGACGACGGTTTTTCACAGTCTATATCTCATCAGAAATTGTTTCTCCGATAGATTTGGAAGACTTTCCTTCTTATTATAGGCCTATTTCTGTTAGGAACACCATTTAACAAACATAATAAGGCAACTCTGCATCAAACGTATGATTTACGGCGACCAAACCTCGGTTAACAGTTCAACCCAGGTGAAGAGAGGGGTTAACTTAACTCCAGCCTTAACCTGGAGTTAAAAGTAACACTCCTTGATGAAAAACAAGGAATAGTCAAATTTAGAGATTTATCATTATAACTCGGGGTTAAGGTTTAACCCACATTGATGAAACCGGCCCTAAGAGGAACAATAAACTCAGGTGGGAACCATTACAGGAGTTGAAAACACCAGGGGGTAACTTTCTATTTTATGTCATTTAAGCCCGACCATTCCCGACTTGTTCATTTCCAGTCCAAAATTCACCGACTTTACTCAGATGGTAATGATTGGTGATTCAGTCGACGGGCATAAACGCATAGTTAATGCTCTCCGTATCTTAACAAGTTAGTGTTCCAGTTCCTCTAAATGGCCATAGCATATTGTCTTCACCTTCAAAAGTAAATTTGCAGGTCTGAGACAAAAATAAGATCTGACCGGGGAATATAAGGCAAGGAGGGTAACCAGTGGAATGTTGAAGGTAAGACGATCGATAAAAATCGAGCCTTGGATGTCACATGGAATTACTTTAATCAGTTTTACAAGTGATAAGCTTTAACAGCTTCATTTCAAGTAATACTAATCCCTTATTCACTATAACCAATCAATGAATATTCAAGATAAACTTAAATATTATAATCTTATTTTAAATTGTCAAAAATTTTAATGTGTCTTTCTAATTTTAATATTTATCTCTGATATATTAATGTTAATTTATTATTAGCTGATGATGTCCCTTAGGGGACGAAACATGTACTAAATATAACAAAATTATATATTGTATTGAATAGGCGGACCGCTTAATTATAATATTTATCTTGAATTGATTGATTTAATCAATTTGTCAATCCACAAACCATGACTTCTGGGAAAGCTGATAACATTGTCAAAGTGACAGCTTGTATCTACTAACACGGGGAGTCCTCATTTGAGAACGGTAATCCTCAGACTATTTCTTCCGTTCCATGAATTTGAAGAACGATATGAGGCACCTTACACATAACACACACCATACATTATCCAAAATCAATAGCGCAGATAAATACCACAGTACTTTAGTGATTCGAACTATATATTAGTTAACATATTGATAGCGACCACGTTGTTCCCTGATGTTAAATTATTAAATACAAGCGCAACAAAAATCTCAGCAACAAGGAAATTCGACGGCTGGGCTTTCACTCTCACCATCGAACTGCCGCATATAACAGCTCATTCTCGGTGTTTGCCGCACGAGAATGGAATCGTTTACCGGACGACGTCAGGGGAATACCAACTACAGTGTCATTTAAGAGAGCGTTAAGAGGTGCAACAGGATGCGAGTGACCTGTGAATTTCTGGCCTTTCAGTGATCGTGCTACTACAATATTATTATTATTATTATTATTATTATTATTATTATTATTATTATTATTATTATTATTATTATTATTATTATTATTATTATTGCTGTTGTATGTATGTCCTACTGTGGTGGAATTTTATTTCAGTTGTATTTTGATTGTGTTTTAATTGTGTCTTCTAGTATTAATTACGGTAGTATTACTTATGACTTTAATGTATACTAATTGCTTTAGTGTAAGAGAAGGCCTAATGGCCTTAACTACGCCAATAAAGACATTTATCTATCTGTCTATCTATCTATCTACATTTTCCTTCTAGCGACATCTACAATCTTTTCAGGATCAAGTTATGGTGTTCGTTCTGTTGTGCTTTTATAATTAATAATACTGTTATATTATATTATACTACTTTTACGGTTTTCGGATACGTCGAGGTGCAGAAACTCTGTCCCTGAGAAGGTATTTCACGTGCTAGTAAATCTACTGACACTTTGCGGGCAAATTTGAGTACCTTCAAACACCACGGGACCGAACCGAGATCAAACTTTCCAACTTTCCTCCAAAGGATAGCGCTCTACCACCTGAGCTACTGAACCGAGCTATTGTGCTTATGGTCTTACAATTAAATATACCATAATAATAGGTAGAGTCATTACCCATACGGCATTAGCATGGAGTAGAATTGTCACTGTCTATGAATAAGACCTTTAGCAAATAATTCCCAGTTTTCGAAGTTCCTATATTTAATTCGATATTTTCACGAATCTGATGCCTTAACATTTTAAAAATATAGTTTACAATCGTAAAGGTTTATTTGCAAATGATAAGGAAATACTACACATATAAATGCATAATTCGCCAAAAGGAATATGAGCATGTGAAGAAAGAATCCCAGAAAATTGTAAACATATTTTAATCTAACGTTCTTCTTGTGATGAAAGTCAATCTGTGCACTCTTTACTAGCACTTGTAAGTTTATGAATAAGGGATTAACGCACATAATTCTTATTTAAAGAAATCATAAATGATATATTGTGAACATTTTATCTTCTTTTCCAGTTCTGCTGCATTTACTTGGCTTAGGTGGAAAGGTGATCGGTGGTGCAGTGTCCGGCATAGGAGGATCATTGGTTGGTGGCGGAGGAGGTGGTGGCGGAGGAGGCGGTGGCGGAGGAGGTGGTGGTAGCATATTAGTTTGTAATGGTGGTGGTGGTGGTGGTGGCGGTGGCGGTGGTGGTGGTGGAGGTGGAGGTAGCCGAAAGAGTCTTGTTGCACTTCAAGATCCGCGTAAGTTGCCTCGTACTTTGGAGGGAGCTTACCGAGACTCAGCTAGGCAGACGGCCTTTCGAAGACAAAGACGTACAAGATATGGTGGGTAGTGTCCTCTCAGATGCTGACGCGTCCAATGGTAGCCTCGACACCGAGAAACTGAAGGAAATTTTGAAAAACGTATAACAGCTCCAAGCTCAGCCAGTTGCACTTCTGTCAAGAAGCAAATTCAAGCACTACTAACCGAACTGAGTAAGAAAATTTAGAATATTACACAGCAAGTACTCACTACACCATGGGATAAAGAATAGTACTTGGAAACTTGTTATTTTCACATTGCGATATTAATGTAATATTGTATAATGTCTTCCTTTTAAGTTGAGATTGGAATATCAATAAAAGTGGTTATGAAACATTCGTTCCCTTCTATTTGGCCAACTTTGACATCATATAAATTATTATGAGCGCGCATATCGTTATATTGATATGCATTTCATTTGAACTAAATGAAAGTATAAGACGATCAAAGTTGATGCAGATACTGTATTTTGAATTCTGCTTCGACGAGCTTCACAGTGTACCATGTGACCTCTCCATAATGGAGTGTCTTGTGTGTCCTAAGAAAGCGGATAGACAAGTTCTAGGTGCAACCCTATGTAATGGGTTTCAGTCGAGAGACCAGCCTTGCGGAAGTTGCAAGCGTGGCGATTTGGATGACTATATGAAATGACCGTACTGTAGCATTTTGAGTTAGTTATACTAATATTGATGCACGACGGAAAACTATAGCTGCAAATCTTGATGACATGCGCATCTCTCTCTGCATAATTGAATGAATTCACCTCGGGTGAAATTTTCGGAGGTAAAATAATCCCTCATTCGTATCCCTGGTTGAGGACTTCACAGGGGGTGGGCAGTGATCATCAGGAACATGAATAATGTCATTTTCCGAGTTGGAGCGTTGAATGTTGGAAGTTTGAATCGTCGTTATAAGTCAACACATCTGAAAAGGAAAATAGAACAAATTTAAATACAGTTGGTTGAAGTACATACGCATGAAGAGCAGGATTTATGGTCAGGTGACTACAGATATCAAGTCAAAACCAAGTAGGCGTAGTTCAGGGGTTGGTTTAATAACGATTAAGAAAATAGGACAATCTAATTCTGGTGGAAGACTAGAATATAGTAGTAGGCAAACAAAAGAAAGTAATGTAGGAGGACACAGACCGAGACAAAATAATCAAAGGGGAAGATGGCTGGTAGAATTTTGCATTGACCATAACTTAGTCCTTGTTAACGCTTCATTCAGAAACCACCAGCAACGAATATAAACGGTATCCATTGCTCTAGATGTACTAATATTGTGCGAGAGTGTGGTCATACTTTCGGTTGTAACTTAACCCATAAGGTCAATGCGAACTGCAGAGTCCTGTGCAATGCTTAAAACAATCATGGTGTTGTGAGGGGGACATTGAAAGGTAACATATACTGAATTTTAAGTATGAACTAAATGAGAAAATTTGATCTAGGGCGGATGAAAAATGAAATTCATAAGATGTAAACGAATTCGTCCTTATGAATTAGTAAATAATTAAAATGATGTTTATTTGTGCAATAGATACCTCGACAGTCACAATTTTCCCCACATTCAACACGTGACACCCTTTCATGGAACGTAGGCTCATCAGACAAAAAATTGGTCATCCCTGGAGAAATCATTACAAGCATCTTGTAATACCGTGTAACTCCGCCTCTGGATTCAATAACAGCCTGGATTCTGTTAGTAAGTGAGTCCACAAGGTTTTTCAGGTACGTGGCATCGCTGAGGATTTGAACCCACAATTCCACGAAATTACGGGGATATGGGTGTCAGCGTTTTACCCGCTGTTGCAACACGTCCAACAGATTTTAAATGGGGTTCAAGTCAGGTGATTTTGCAGGCCAATCGAGATATAATAGAGCGGGGATTGTTCATAAAACCATTCACATATGCGTCCAGCCTGATGAACTTTGCTGTTGTGATCTTGAAAACTCGGGTTGTCAATAATATACTCATCACGCAGATGTTAACTGAAAAGCAGCTTTTGATTATCTAGAATGTTTAAATAAACGTGCTGGTTCATATTAGAGGTCACCGCAGTGAGTGGGCCCAATCCGTGACACAAAAACATTCCCAAAACATCACAGATCCATCTCCAGCTTGAACTTGACCTTGCACACATCCAGGATGAAATGATTCATTTTACCTTCGGGGAAGACGACAAAGTGCGTTATTGGAATACGGGCAACAATGTTATTCATGAGACCGCATTACGTTCCGCCACTCAGCTATTGTCCACGTTCGATGATTTCTAACCCATTGAAGACGTGCAGCTGTATGTGCCTGTGCGAGCAATGATCTCTTGCGAGGTGACGGACTGCAAACGTTCATTGCATGCGGTTCCCGTCGCAATTTTCTCTCGCTAACAGGTTGGGATGGGCCTTCATTCACTGGCTGCAGAAATTCCTGTCGGGTATTGAAGCGATTTTGATTCACAAGTCGTGAAACGCGTCTCCGGTCCCTCTCAGTCAGGGTCTTTTTCCGAACATCATTCTGGCGTCGTGTTTCATGGCCACGTGTAGTACATCACTGCTTGTAGACACATTGAACAGTCCGCTGCGGAACACGAATAAATGCAACAACATCACGCACCGTATGGCCATGGGCACGGTCACACATGATTGCATCTTTTTGCTACTCTGCCACATCCTTACATCTAGCGATGTTGACTTACACTGTCCCCTTGGAACATCAATGTCTCACTGATTGCTGCTGCCTTATGCTCACGTAGAGGCACTGCGCGTGACTCGTTCACTGCGCCACCTGTACAATCTTAACGATCCAACTGTACGTGCGCATTAGGGTGACTAAATGTTTGTCCTCGAAGCTTATTACATTACTTTCATCCTCCTCTAGTGAGAAGATCATCAGGAAATGGACTGCCACATTGTCATCAGAAACAGGACTGAATCTTGGGTATAAGAAAGAGAACCTCTGTGTACCATGTCTAGCCTTTGCTGATGATCTCACCCTATTGGCCAACTTCATGAAACCTGTTAATAACGTAAATTTTCTTACGTTTTTGTACATGTGGAACGGTGTATAAAGGTTTACGTGAATCTGAGTGTGTCAGAGCTAAAGTGAGAATGAATGAGTCGGTCTAGCAGGAGTATATGTGAGGGCCGCGTTTGGGGGTAGTGTATAAGTAATTTTAGTTGATGACACACAACAGAACCTGCGAATAATTACGTAAATACGGTTATTGCAAATAAGCCAGTGGAGTTCTAAAATTCCAGTTATTAACCTACTGTAATTTAAGTGGGGATAGAGGCATCGTGGTGTACGAGGAGCGATGGCATTTCTCCATTCATTATTCCTAAATGATAATGAAATTTTCTAAGGAAATTCTTCGACAAACGAAATTACTATGTAAGGAGTAATTACACATATTACATGGCTTTTTATTGTATGTTATGATTAAGAGTTACACTTTCCAGGTTCTTTACGGCATTTAAATGGAATCAACCACCGGCCGTAGCCGTGTTAAAACACCGGATCCCGTGAGATCTCTGCAGTTAAGCAACAATGGGCGTGGTCAAGATTTGTATGAGTTTTCACGCGCTTTTAGTAAGGGAATGGAGGAGCGAAAAGGAACTGGCCACCCTACCGTACGTAAACTCCAGCTCAGGCACACCTCTGCGGAGGGTAGGACCTGCTTCTGGTAGAATACGCGCTTACGCTTAAATGGAATCAGAAAATATATAATAGTACTTACTTACAAAGCATATTTTGTGTAGTTGTAGATTGGAGTTGTACTTCGACGTCAATGGATCTGCGTACTCTTAAGAAGGTTACATATAGCTGTAGAAAACAGTGGAGTGGATAGATTTATTCAGACTTAACAGTTTGCCCTGGTGACTTGTTCATTGTGACTGAGAAAGCTGCTAAATTTATAGGAAATTGCCTTCATTAAGAAAGCAATGGTTTACCGGGTTTAACATGTTTAACGGGATTAACACTTTCTTTCTGAAGCTGAGCTCGTCGGTATTTCTGCGTGAACGACATTTGTGTCTAGCTTCAGTACAGTCAATTTCGTTCCGTTGCACAAGCCGCTTTATTGACTTCATTAAAAACATTGCACTATACGAAGTTAATGCTAATGTATGTTTCTCGGTCACCTATCAAACTATTTAGTACCTGTCGGTCGGTCGATCATGTTAATTTGTTCGTTTCTTGAGCAAAATTTTGCTACTTAGTAAAAAATATATGTACTCGCACTTGGATGATTATAAGAATCAAGTGAATCTCGACAATATTCTTTAAAATCACGTTTTGTTGAATCTCGAGAACGCAATTTCTCCTAGATATCTTTCGCCGACTTTCAGAAGTCATTCTTCTTCTTCTTCTTCTTCTTCTTCTTCTTCTCTTAATCTGTTTACCCTCCAGGGTCGGTTTTTCCCTTGGACTCAGCGAGAGATCTCACCTCTGACGCCACAAGGGCAGTATCCTGGAGCTTCAGACTCTGGGTCGGGGGTTACAACCGGGGAGAATGACCAGTACACCTCCCAGGCGGCCTCACCTGCTATGCTGCACAAGGGGCCTTGTGGAGGGGTGGTAAGATTTGATGGGACAGGCAAGGAAGAGGGAAGGAAGTGGCCGTGGCCTTGAGTTAGGTACCATCCCGGCATTTGCCTGGAGGAGAAGTGGGAAACCACGGAAAACCACTTCGAGGATGGCTGAGGTGGGAATCGAACCCACCTCTACTCAGTTGACCTCCCGAGGCTGAGTGGACCGGGTTCCATTATTCGTACCTCTTTTTAAAATTTCGTGGCAGAGCCGGGAATCGAACCCGGACCTCCGAGAGTGGCAGCTAATCACGATAACCACTACACCACAGAAGCTGACTAGAAATCATTCACCAAAGTTATATCTTCATTTTGGGGCACACAGTAGAATATTTTCTTACTCACCTGGATGACAGTTGCCCTGTGACAGTGAGAAATTACTCACAGGTTCTGTCAGAAGTCTGCACTCAGCAAAATCACAAAGATTATTTGTTGTTTATTATAAGTAGCTGATCCACAGCGTAATGCTGAGCCATGCTTTCCTCGTCACATATGATTAACGTAGCTTGTCTCATTTTCTCTGCATTTTCTGGTATAATTATTATGTTAGACGTAGAGTTCTGCGAATTTACAGTAATTACACTCTCTTTCTTGAGACTTAATTCATGTTCCTCAAAACGTATCGTTTCAGTTTCTGTAGTTTGTCTCTGTAAATGAATTTTTTATATCTGACAATTTAGCTTTCGTCTTTAATCGTTTGTGTCACGTGGAGTCTTGGTACTTTGGATTGTCGATTCATTTACAACTTGTTGGTTTAAGACAAGTCATTCATATATCCTTGGATGATCGAAAACTCTTGCCAAGTGAGTTTTCATACCTTCATGGGCATAATGTTCTCCCGACGAATTTCTGCTGAAGATGACAGACGTGGCAAAAGCGATGGCGTAACAACCACAGTCGAACATGATAGCCTAGTGATCTACACGGTCATAAACATTGGGACAGTAGTCGGAAAGAGAATAAGTATAAAAATCCTTCTGTCCTTGCAAAAAGGTTTAGCGTTAAACTATCGTAAATATCAATGTTGAAGCCGTCATGGTAAACACATATACGTTGCGTGCCATAATCAATGTTTCTGACTTTTTCTTCTAATTATCTCTATGTATGGACGTAAAGCCGGTTAAACTAAGTCCAGAGCCCCAAGCTCCAATTAAAAGGAATAGCATATTCTGACTTAAAAAGTGTTTCTCTGCAGATATCTTGAAACAAATAATTAACATGATCTCACGATAAATAATCACCAGATTCTAATTGATTCATTAAATCTGTCATTATAAATCGAGCAAATTGAGACTATGTCTACAACACAGACACATAAATGCACATAATACAAATATAGCGAATTATTTTCATTTACTAATATATCTGTCTCTAATGCGAATATAGTACATCAAACTTGTAGGATTCCAGCAAGATATAGCAGATATCCTGGATTCAGGAGGTCAATTGGGCAGTATCACGAATGACTTTTCTAAGGCATTTGATAGTGTAGATCATGGGAGCTTACTGGCAAAAATGAGTGGAATTGGACTTGAAAAAAGAGTGACTGAATGGGTGGCTCTGTTTCTAGAAAACAGAACGCAGAGAATTACAATAGGTGAAGCTTTATTTTTACCTGTCATAATTAAGAGGGGAATTCCTCAAGGCAGCATTACTGGACCTTTATGTTTTCTTATATATATCAGTAAACTGTGTAAAGAAGTGGAATCAGAGATAAGGCTTTTCGCAGATGATGTTATTCTGTAGAGAGTAGGCTAATAAATAAGTTACAAGATTGTGAGAACCTGCGAAATGACCTCGATAATTTCGTGAGATGGAGAGTAGGCAATGGTATGATGATAAATTGGGATAAAAGTCAGGTTGTGAGTTTCACAAATAGAAAAATTCCTGTCAGTTTTAATTACTGCGTTGATGGGGTGAATGTTCCCTTTGGGGATCATTGTAAATACATAGGTATTAATACACTGACTGACAGAGCAAATGCAACAGCAAGAAGGAGTGGTTCGAAAGGGATGAAAGTTGAGGAAGAAACAGAGACTGCACGGACGAATAATTGATGTTTATTTCAAACCGATATGCAGGTTACACAATGCGCACGGCATCGACTCAGTAGGATGTAGGACCACCGCGAGCGGCGATGAACGCAGAAACACGTCGAGGTACAGAGTCAATAAGAGTGCGGATGGTGTCCTGAGGGATGGTTCTCCATTCTCTGTCAACCATTTGCCACAGTTGGTCGTCCGTACGAGGCTGGGGCAGAGTTTGCAAATGGCGTCCAATGAGATCCCACACGTGTTCGATTGGTGAGAGATCCGGAGAGTACGCTGGCCACGGAAGCATCTGTACACCTCGTAGAGCCTGTTGGCAGATGCGAGCAGTGTGTGGGCGGGCATTATCCTGCTGAAACAGAGCATTGGGCAGCCCGTGAAGGTACGGGAGTGCCACCGGCCGCAACACATGCTGCACGTAGCGGTGGGCATTTAACGTGCCTTGAATACGCACTAGAGGTGACGTGGAATCATACGCAATAGCGCCCCAAACCATGATGCCGCGTTGTCTAGCGGTAGGGCGCTCCACAGTTACTGCCGGATTTTACCTTTCTCCACGCCGACGCCACACTCGTCTGCGGCGACTATCACTGACAGAACAGAAGCGTGACTCATCGGAGAACACGACGTTCCGCCATTCCCTCATCCAAGTCGCTCTAGCCCGGCACCATGCCAGGCGTGCACGTCTATGCTGTGGAGTCAATGGTAGTCTTCTTAGCGGACGCCGGGAGTGCAGGCCTCCTTCAACCAATCGACGGGAAATTGTTCTGGTCGATATTGGAACAGCCAGGGTGTCTTGCACATGCTGAAGAATGGCGGTTGACGTGGCATGCGGGGCTGCCACCGCTTGGCGGCGGATGCGCCGATCCTCGCGTACTGACGTCACTCGGGCTGCGCCTGGACCCCTCGCACGTGCCACATGTCCCTGCGCCAACCATCTTCGCCACAGGCGCTGCACCGTGGACACATCCCTATGGGTATCGGCTGCGATTTGACGAAGCGACCAACCTGCCCTTCTCAGCCCGATCACCATACCCCTCGTAAAGTCGTCTGTCTGCTGGAAATGCCTCCGTTGACGGCGGCCTGGCATTCTTAGCTATACACGTGTCCTGTGGCACACGACAACACGTTCTACAATGACTGTCGGCTGAGAAATCACGGTACGAAGTGGGCCATTCGCCAACGCCGTGTCCCATTTATCGTTCGCTACGTGCGCAGCACAGCGGCGCATTTCACATCATGAGCATACCTCAGTGACGTCAGTCTACCCTGCAATTGGCATAAAGTTCTGACCACTCCTTCTTGGTGCTGCATTTGCTCTTTCAGTCAGTGTATAAGGAAATATCTTCATTGGCGTAATCACATAAATATTATTGTAAATAAAGGCTACAGATCTCTGCACTTGGTTATGAGGTTGCTTAGGTTTTGTAGTAAGGATGTAAAGGAGAGAGCATATTTGTCTGTGGTGAGACCCCAACTAGAGTATGGTTCCAGTGTATGGGACCCTCACCAGGATTACTTGATTCAGGAATTGGAAAAATCCAAAGAAAAGCAGTTCGATTTGTTCTGGGCGATTTCCGACGAAAGAGTAGCGTTACAAAAATGTTGCAAAGTTTGGGCTGGGAAGACTTGGGAGAAAGGAGACGAGCTGCTCGACTAAGTGGAATGTTCCGAGCTAGAGATGACGTGGGAGGACATCAGTAAACGAATAAGTTTGAGTGGTGTCTTTTAAAGTAGGAAAGATCACAATATGAAGATAAAGTTGGAATTCAAGAGGACAAATTGGGGCAAATAATCGTTTATAGGAAGGGTAGTTAGGGATTGGAATAACTTACCAAGGGAGATGTTCAATAAATTTCCAATTTGTTTGCAATCTTTTAAGAAAAGGCTAGGAAAACAACAGATAGATAATCTGCCACCTGGGCGACTGCCCTAAATGCAGATCAGTAGTGATTGATTGAGTACAGAAGTAGGCAGCATGACTTGGTTCACTGTGATACAAGTAGATGATGTTAATGTTGTTACTTGCTCTAAAATGATAACCTTACTGCACTAAATTGGAATCATTAACGATTTCCTTTTGTCAGTCCAGTACGTGAAAACTTCAAAGCAGATAATAGGACTTGGTTCCGTCTGATGTTAATGGATGAGTTTAATATTCCTACGTGGAACAAAATGACAATTTCACCTCGTTGAATTGGGGGGATCGAGAGAGAAACAAGTATACAAATTTCCATCTCACCCGAATCATATTTCTGCCATAGGAACGCCTACAACACAGCATCCACGATCAACTTTGTTAGGATTTCATTCATCAAACTCAGCGGAAAACGCTATATCTCATGCTTATCGATTGATTTTATTCGTCTTCATACGCCAGAATGGAAAATGATTCGAAAATATAAACCATGAAAAGCCATCTTCAGGGCTGCCAACGGTGCGGTTCGAACCCACCATATCCTGAAAAGTAGTATCTTCCACTAAAGAGTTCAATATGGTGATATCATGCATTGTTCCTCTGCTGTGTCTGGCAGGAGTTTCTCTCTCAAACTTTCCCGTTTTCTCAATACCATCTGTGAAAGGCAACGTAAGCAAATACAGTAGAGACAATACGCGACACTTAACGGATTTAGCCTTGCTAAAATGGGAGACAATTCGACGGTGGCTTTCCTAGTGACTTGACCTGAAAAAATCGCGCTAAATTCAAATATCAATGGAAAGGTATATACGGAAATGGATAAATAAATTACGTCTAGAAAGAAAGTGTTATTGAGATATTAACTTCGAAGTTGCTATAGCAATTCTGGATAAATGAATGAAGAATTATTTAAAAGATTATTATTCAAGGAATGAAATTAGACATATAAACAAGGTGTGAAATGGACTTCTGTGAAATGGCTTGATCTTTCATTTATGCATTACTTTTTTAGCTTTAGCATTCCTGCCCGAACTCTTACTGTTGGATTTGTCTTTTTTCTCATTTAAAAATATTGTATCATCACATTAAAAAAACTTGTCAATAAAAATATCGGCACATTCCTTACACTTAGGATGCAATGAATTAACATGTAATAGCTGGACAATTTTCTTCTTAACATGAAGCCTACTAACAGAAAGAAAATCATTAAAATCCCACCTTTAATCTGAGAAGAGGGATAAAAGAAAGAAAAGTATGAAAATGTTGTCGATGCTTTGAGGAATATGTACGTACAATTAGAGTAAAAATGTAACATACCCTTGGCTGTATAGTCGAGGATTTTTAAAGTCGCTGGCCTGGAAATATAATTCTTATATAAGCGTAACGTCCCTTCTTTCTTGTACACCATATCCAAATCACTTCTGTGACATTTCAAAACCCACAGATCACACCTACAACAACACATCGGTATTGAAGGTTAACTGCTGCACTATACAATAAAATATGCGTATTACATTTTAAGCCAGTAAAAACATGCGTCGAGCCGGTCAGAAAATTATGAAGTACTATAAAAATCTCTGTCACTGGAAGAATTTATATGCAAACACAATATTATTTACATTTTCTTGACACGAGGGAACCTGAAGAACGACCGCGCATTCTTCTCTACTTCATAGTTACTGCAGCCAAACAGAGCACATACCTTTCCCCTCATGTTGAGAGGAGATATCAAGGAATGACACACACTACTATTTAATTATGTCAACTCACTGAAAACGCATAAATAACACCAAAAACTTCACACAAAAATACACGTGCTCTTATGACAGAATCAGTAGTTTTCAGGTCTACTCGCTAGAGAGAGCTCCAATAGCTGTCCCTCTATATCTCGCTCAGTGTCCCGTATTGTCTCTTCTGTATTTGACGTAAGTCAGGATGTACGTAGTTCGAACTCAAGCCGATAGACAAAGCTGCGTACGTCATCATGGAGAATATGAGGCAATCACCTCTCTGACAGAACAGTACTTTTCCTTTTAAAAAAGTATTCCAGTCGTAGCCGTGAGAGGTTAATTATAATTTTCTTGTAAATAATAATAATAATAATAATAATAATAATAATAATAATAATAATAATAATAATAATAATAATAATAATAATAAAAATAGTAATAATGATAATAGCCACACGCTCGGTTGGTACAAAGTGACCGTGGTCTTAAGTAAGGTACTGCCCCGGAATTTACGTGATATGAAAATGGAACTATGGAAACCTATCATCAGGGCTGCCTACGGTGGAGGTCGAGCTCATCATCTCCTGAATAAGAGCTAACAGCTGCATGGCTCAAATGGCTCAGCCATTTCGCCAGGTCTATATACAGCCCATGGTAAGTAAGTAGACTTTTAACACATTTCTTGAACTAACCATTTTCTGGCAGGAAACATACATGTTTAAAATTGAATTGCATCAGGTTGCAGGTTCGAACTCTTGAAATGCTGGTTGCAATTTAAGACTGGTTAATTAAAATAGATTTACTGACTCGTTAAAAAAAGACATTAGAGCCTTCTGACGAAAACAGTCCACGAAATATGTCAGCGACGTGTATCATAACTCAATTATCATAAAACCCACCATTCGTAACAAATAAAATAAATAGGTATAGACCCTTATAATTAATGCTTACAATTGATTAGGTTCATTAAATAGCTCTTTATGGATTTGATGAGACAAGTGTCGTTATGTCGCTTTATGACTTTTTATATTTCTTCGTTCGATCGTGACGACCTCACACCGTGAATGTGTTACGACATACCATCCAGAGTATTCCATATAAGTATCAAGTTACTGTTCTCCATTCCTCACTGTTCCAACGTCATGGTCGTTCTCAAGCTCTTAGTCTGGGTGTTTGGCGTCTTACTCGCGGTAAGTGTATACGAAGTTACTTCAATTATGCCTTAAGTTTAGGCAGATGCAGGTGGCTACGGCTGGTCCGTGGTCCGACAGCTCTGCACTCCGACCGACCAACAGAGCAGTGGAGGCTGTATTCGGGAGACGGAGAGGGGCTGGTTCCCACCGTGGCTGTCCTGAGAATGGTTTCGTGTGGTTTGCTGTTCTCCTGCACTAAGGCGAACGCCGGGACAGTTCCTAGTATAGGCCGACGCTGCCAGCCTCTCACTTTCTCCGTACATCCATTTCCCCGATACAAATCTCCTGGCCTGATAGACGGCGTCACCGTCATGGAGCCCGCCTCCCCCTTCAGGGAAGGAATGAAAATATTATTAGTAATTCAGGTCGTATTTAATTACTATTATAATTTCAACATGAATATCGAATATTCGCGGACTAAGATACATCGTAATTAATAGAATAGAACACTTCTCTCAGTTCCGAATCACCAGAAACTGAACATAAAATATTGATTTATTTCAATTCAAATATATTTAAATCATTATAATTACAGTTAATTTTAACAGTATGCTTTCATGGCCCGGAAGTTCTCTGCGAAACGTACATAATTTCACCTTATTTTCTTGACACGGTGTAAGTCCAAAGGCCTATATTAAGTCTACACTTAGTGTGCCCATTACAACATTAAATACGATTAGACCGAATATGTGAGTTGTATCCATTTTACACATTATCAGCTTTCTTTGTCCTACATATTATACAGTGTTATATATTCTAGGAATAACATTGTTAACATTAGGATTTATTTTATGTTTTCTCATTTTCCTTGCTCACATTTCTGTCTGTACATTGCTCAGAATTTAAAAAAAGAATTGTATTTCTGTATCGGCCGTATCCACAGTAACAAGGAAATCCAGTTTTTCCTTTTTCGTCATGTCTGTCTGTCTGTCTGTCTGTCTGTCTGTCTGTCTGTCTGTCTGTCTGTCTGTCTGTCTGTCTGTCTGTCTGTCTGTCTGTCTGTCTGTCTGTCTGTCTGTCTGTCTGTCTCTCTGCCTGTCTGTCTGTCTTTCCGTCTGTCTGTCTGTACGTGCATCACTAGAACATGGCTGAAGGTAATTTAATGAATGTTGGTAGTCGGGGAAAGAGGGAATGTGGCACTACAAACTAGGATATAAATAATTTTATTCCCGCTGAGTCAAATGGTAGTTTAGAGGAAGGCCTGTAAATTAATTCTCAAATACCAAACTAAAGTTACATAAAGTTAAGTTTCCATCATTCATACCTTATACATTATTACCGTACCGTCGATGATAACAGCGATATTCATGAATCTGATTTTTGTTGCTATGGCCACATCAGCGCCGAGCCACGAGAAAACGGGTGAACAGAATATAATGAAAAACGGTACGTGAAGTCCGAAAATGAAACACTACAGTTTAGGCTATAAAATGCTTTATTCACGTTGGATGATATGGTAATTTAGGGGAAAGCGCCGAAAATGTAATTCTTAACCAGCCATGTTATTATGCAATGACATAAAATTTTATTCACAACGTGTGTACGACTCCATCCAGAATTCAGTATGGAATGTAGAATTACATAGCAAACCACGGGTGCACCGGCTACTTTTTATAATCAATACTAGTAGAAGAAAGAGAGAAAGACTGTGAGTTTGCTTGTGTTTGGTGGCTAATGTCAGAAAACGCTTAACTGATTGTAGTTATCCTTTCTTAGTTGTTTCTTCACCATCATCGTTATGTCAAGAAATCACAGTAAATACTCTGCCTGAAGTGTTAGCCCTGTTAAACAATTGTGCCCACAAAGTGTACGTAGAGTGCCATTTACTACCAAACATTTACAGATGAGGACATGGGATGGACTATCCCGTTGCTTTTTCGTGACGTCAATGGATGCAATGAAATACATGTTAGATTTAAATAGTCATTCACAAGTGGCCAATAATGTCTACAGAGATATAGACAAATGGCACTGTCTTGACAATTGCCACGACAATAAATAAATAAATAAATAAATAAATAAATAAATAATTAAATAAATAAATAAATAAATAAATAAAAATCCGCAGTTCTCGCCCTTCAGGCAAGCAACTCAGTGTTGGAAACATGCTAGGGATATGAGCCACGATTTTAGGTAAATTAAATAAAACACAGTATGAGAATATATTATTTAATTATCCCTAAAAATACAATCTGTTTTAAACATCGTTATCCGGTCGATTATATTATCAGTTTGCCTTTTTATACCACTACAATCCTAATGTGAGTCAATGAATTGTTTCACTTAAGCATCACTACGAGCGGTAATGTGAGTCAATGCAGAGTTCCATTCAAGCCCTTTTATCCACATTCGGTGTGGACACCTTTCAAACATCAAGCACCGCCGTAGGGTATTGAACCAAAGAATACATTACAGAAAGAATAATGTGAATAAGTTAACTTGACAAAGATTTGAATCAAAAGGAAATGAGTCAAGAAACAAGCGATTTTAGGCAGTTTTTCCAGAACTGCATTTAGGGCGGAATTAATTTTTGAAATTATTTTTTTTAGTTTTCTGGAGCTATCGAAGACTCACAATTTGAAACATTACCGGGCTCTTTAGCCCTTCAACTTTCGGCAGAATTGAGGAAAGTGCTTAATTTTATGTACCTATTTCGTACTTTTTCTACTAAGAAATATTTACAACATTAAAAACATATTAACTGCCTTTATATTTAAGTCTGGTATTGCGTTTTGTGAACTAACTTATGTGGTTTGTCACCTAAAGACGCGGGTGACTAATGAAGTAGTTCGAACATATACTTCAAAACATTTCATAATTTTCGTTCTCCATGTAACTTCTACCCTAATTGTCCCAAGTCTATAGCAATGGCATCGTTATGTCAAACGTAAGTTTCTCTATTCTGTGATATACAAATAATGGCTTGGAATTTACATTCAGAAGTCTATATGAAATAAGATATATTCACTCCTTACAACGGAAGGGCGCGTGCCGGGGAACTGCCGACCATAAGTATTTTTTCCAGACACGTTAAATGAGACAATAATAACACAATGGCCAAAATATTTATTTCGGAAATTAACTCCAGCAACCTACAGAAAGCATTAAAATTCTTATGTTTCAATTAGTCCATTTTAATAATCTACATTTAATTCCATAGTCCCCCAATATAGCGAAAATCTTTTCCCTCGGTACCCTGTCATATGCTTTCTCTAGATCTACGGAACATAAACACAACTGCCTATTCCTCTCGTAGCATTTTTCAATTACCTGGCGCATACTGAAAATCTGATCCTGACAGCCTCTTTGTGGTCTGAAACCACACTGGTTTTCATCCAACTTCTTCTCAACGACTGATCGCACCCTACATTCCAAGATGCCAGTGAATACTTTGTCTGGTATACTAATCAATGAGATACCTCCATAGTTGATGCAATCCTTCCTGTTCCCTTGCTTATAGATAGGTGCAATTACTGCTTTTGCCCAAATCGAAGGTACCTTACCAGCACTCCATGCTAATCTTACTACTCTACGAAGCCATTTCACCCCTGCCTTCCCACTATACTTCACCATTTCAGGTCTAATTTCATCTATTCCGGCTGCTTTATGACAATGGAGTTTATTTACCATCCTTTCCACTTCCTCAAGCGTTTCAATTACCACTCTCGTTTACGCAAGCCGCTACTCCATACCCTGAAGCGTAATTTCACCAACATCATTTTCCTCCTCCCCATGAGCTTGGCTGTTCGCAACACCACCAGGATGAATTCCTTTTATATTGAGAAGCTGTTCAAAATATTCCCTCCACCTCTCCAGTGATTCCCTGGGATCTATTATGAGTTCACCTGAATTACTCAAAACACTGTTCATTTCCTTTTTCCCTCCCTTCCTATGATTCTTTATTATAGTCCAGAAAGGTTTCCCTGCTGCTTGACCTAGCCTTTCCAGGTTATTATCAAAATCTTTCCACGACTTCTTTTTGGATTGAACAACTATTTCTTTTGTTCTGTTTCTTTCATCTATGTACAATTCCCTGTCTGTCTCAACCCTTGTTTGGGACCATTTCTGATAAGCCTTCTTTTTACGTTTACAAGCTGCTCTCACTTCATCATTCCACCAAGATGTTCGCTTTTTCCCAATCTTTACACACAGTTGTTCCTAGACATTCCTTTGCTGTTTCTACTACAGCATCCCTGTATGCCACCCACTCACTTCCTGAACCTGCTTACTGTCTACTTTTCGAAACTTCTCACTAATCATATCCATGTACTTCTGTCTAATTTCCTCGTCCTGAAGATTTTCTAAACTTATTCGTCTGCAGACAGATTTCACTTTCTTTACCCTAGGCCTAGAGATACTCAGTTCACTACAGATCAGATAAGGGTCTGTATCATCGAAATATCCCCGGAAAACTCGTACATTCCAAACAGATTTCCTGAATTCGAAGTCGGTTAAGATATAGTCTATTATGGATCTTGCTCCCGTAGCCGCCCATGTGTAGCGGTGAGTAGTATAATAAGCGGTTTCGGCCGCCGCCTCCTCCTCCTGGCTCCCAGGGGCCCCTCCGCATCGCTAACCTCACTGCTGCCATCTTGACGGGCCTAAACCTCAGTGGTACCAACTTAACCTAACTAGCGCGAGGTAAACAAAGCCACGTGTTTCTTGACAGCCACGTGCTTTTTGACAGACAACAACGCATCGCTAACCTCACTGCTGCCATCTTGACGGGCCTAAACCTCAGTGGTACCAACTTAACCTAACTAGCGCGAGGTAAACAAAGCCACGTGTTTTTTGACAGCCACGTGCTTTTTGACAGACAACAACGCATCGCTAACCTCGGTACTGCCATCTTGACGGGCCTAAACCTCAGTAGCACCAACTTAACCTAACTAGCGCGAGGTAAACAATGCCACGTGCTTTTTTGACAGCCACGTGCTTTTTTGACAGCTGTCATCCGCCATCTTTAAACTACAGAGCACCGTGCTGCCCTCTTTATCGCAGTAGCTGCAAATTCGTCACCTGTCATCAGCAGTGCTGCCATCTTGGTGGGCCTAAACCTTAGTGCTACCAACTTAACCTCACTAGCGCGAGATAAACAAATGCACGTGCTTTTTTGACAGCTGTCGAATTTGTAAACAAATCCACGTGCTTTTTTGACAGCTGTCATCCGCCATCTTTAAACTACAGAGCACCGTGCTGCCCTCTTTATCCTAGTAGCTGCAAATTCGTCACCTGTCATCCGCAGTGCTGCCATCTTAACGGGCCTAAACCTTAGTGCTACCAACTTAACCTCACTAGCGTGAGATAAACAAAGCCACGTGAATTTTTTGACAGCTGTCATCCGCCATCTTTAATCAAGAGAGCGCCGTGCTGCACTCTATGTGGTGGCGGCAAAGTCGAAGTGCTTTACAAACTCACGTGCTTTTGATATCCGCCATCTTTAATCCAGAGAGGACCGTGCTGCCCTCTTTGTGGCGGTGGCAAATTCCACGTGCTCTTGTTTGGGAAACAAACTCACGTGCTTTTTTTCTGACAGCTGTCACCTGGCATCTTTAACCAACAGAGCACTATGCTGCTATCATGCGGGCAATTTCGTTAGCTGTCATCTGCCATCTTTAATGAACAGAGCACCGTGCTGCCCTCATGCGGGGCAATTTCGTTAGCTGTCATACGCCCGCATACCCGCAGTGATGCATGTTTAGACTTGAACACACATACTACTGTTCAAAACTTATTACAACTTAAACTGCATACTGGAGTTCGACGTTGTTGAACACTGCATTGTATGACTAGAATCGAGCACTGTTTAGAAAGAAAAAATTATCTTCTCAACATACTTACTAAGCTGCTCCTCTTCCTCTATCAAGCTACATCTCTATCGAACATGCATTGCAAAAGCAAGAGTGTGCAAGTTTATACTTGAACACATACTACCGTTTATAGTTCGATGTTGTTGAACACTGCATTGCAATCAAACACTGTTTAGAAAAAGAAAAAAATTATCTTCTCAACATGAGCTAGACAATAACATACTTACGAATCTGCTCATCACCTTCTTTCTTGCTTTTCTTCTTTGAGTAATAAACGAAACTCTATCTTGCAAATAAGGAGCGGGAGGAAGGTAATACCTAACCTAAAATAAAAGAATATGCCAATTCTACATTATTTATTTATATCTTGTATGTACAAGTTTTATCTCGAATCATTTTACCCTAGTGATGTTTGCGTACTTCTTCTATTCTCGACGCAATTCTTGTATGTACAAGTTTAAACTTGCCGTACTACGCTCTCAGCGTACCTCTCCCTATCTTTATACAATATGTACAGTGAATTGTGATGTAAGACAGCGTAACGTATATATTTTACAAAGTACACACCTCTAGCATAATGTTTACACACATCTGCTTTATGTAAAGTAGTACCGATCAATACTACTATGCCCCCAGGCTAGAGTGTTGGTAGAATTTGGAATGACAAACCGTTTGCAATCATCACTATTAAGGGCTACCTTACTAATTAAATGAGTGTACAACTGGTGCTTCTTGCTTCTAATGACAGACATTTGCTTATGCAAAACAGGTGGATTACATTTAATGCAATTGTTATAGTTTTCAAAACTTAGCTGATTCTGAACGACATTCTTTTTAACCCCCTTCAATCTCTTTATTTGTAGTTCATTTAAGAGTTTTATGCAATATGACTTGGATTTAGTACCTACAAATGAATCGATAATATTCCCAGCACATTCATCTTTCATTTTACCTAGAATCTTTTTGTTCACTAGCGGTAGATGATATTGATTATTTGCAGGATAGTTACTTGTATCAAACCTACCCAAGTCTGGCTTTATATCATTGTAATAGTCATCAGTTTTGATTTGATAAATAAACGATCGGTATCTGTGTAGAGCAATTGCGCATTATGCGCGTACTTCTTCATCATATAGTCGTAATGGAATTCATACATGAGTGTTTTAGCCAATTCAAGTACTGCGAAGCCGACGTAGGTAGGTTTGTCATACTTAACCTTAACACGATTCATCTGTATAATAACTAAATTCTCATGTATGATGGTGCAGCTGTGGAAATTTGGTTTACTTATTAAATAGTTAGCACCATACCTTTTCTTAATATTTTCCAAGTTTGTAATCAATTTTACATCAACGCGTTTGTCAACATTTCCCATAGTCTTACCAAACACACTGTTATTCATGAGCTTGTTCTTTTTCAAACTCGTTAACCGCATTCGTTCTTAAATTATTGTTCAGATCGATATATGGCTTTAGCCACGGTGACTGATTAAATTCTAGTACGCGATGAATTTTGGATAACTTCAAACCATGCTGCAAACACTGTTTTAAATTTAGGTAATGAATGATATACTTAGATTTATCACACAAATTAGCAATTAGCATTTTCGTCGTTGATGCGATGTACGGGGACTTCACATTTTCAGGGCAGAACGGTAAGTCATTATGAGAAGTGTGTAACTCTTTAGGATACTGTAAGTTAACTTCGAGGAAATAGCCTTTATCAGCTTCATCGCCTAGGGCATGCAGCTGTAAAGCATCAATTTCGCACTGCGTTAGCCAGCGGAAACCACTCACCGGTAGATGCTGACTCATTGCCCACCCATACTGATTATTAGCATCGAGGTAAACAATATACTGAGATTCCTGACTAGAATCGAAACTCGGCATGTACTTATTATTGGCCTTAGAATACCGCCCACTGCACTGACTTAGACCGCCTCGAATAGATGATTTTATAAAGTGCACCATATCAATATCGGTTAGCAGTTCCAAATTCACCTGCGTGTATTTTAACATCGCATCCCAACTTAACCCAGGCGCAGTAAAATACTGACATGGGTCAAGGCTGTAGGTTTCCTTCCAAACACAGCGAAAATTTTCAAAAACATCAGCTAACAAAAGTACATCCGTCTTTAAATATAAGTCGGAGTATTCACCCAGCGTTTGAATGTAGAACTGCTCCCAGATATGTTGTGCATGTAAATAGTCATCATCACTAATATCTGCTGAATTCAGCGAGCTGTAAAAGGATTGTTTCGATGGTAAAGCACGTTCTTCGAGGCGTTCTAAGCAGTCAAGATATTCATAACAAAAAACACCCATACGCCGAAGTAAATTAAACTGCGCTTCTTCGGGAAAAACGCGTCGAATTTCCGTAAATTGTTCTGACTGTAAATGACTAGAAAGTTTATCGAGGCTACTCGCCATAAAGCGAAACGAGTCAAGGAATCTCAGTTTTATAGAATGCTCCGCATCTACTTTTACAGACTTTGCAAACGCAATGTACCGCTCTTTATTCTGAGGGATTATATTTACTTTTTAATCTAAAGCTCCAAATTGTGAAATGATGAAATGTGAGTCGTAACCAGATAAGTTATGAAAAATTACAGGGATAAATTTAGGAACTCTGTACTTAAGATTACAGCTATAATGAGCGGCACATCTGTACAAACCAGTTAAATGATCATGATCAAAAACTTTGGGGTCATTTTCGGAAAATTCCCCATCACAAATGCTACACTTTGTAGCACGTTCATGATCATTTAACTGAATTTCGGTGAGTGGCTTCATAGGAATATTACTATTTAGAATATGACCAAGACGAACTGCATCACTTTCAAGTCTTTCTAAAAATACTTTAGCAGCATCAGGTCCTCGATACAGCTCTAACTTGTTAAGCGTACTATCATAACTACACTTGATGTAATACGCGAAGCTATACGGGACATGCATGTGCGTAGTATTAGTGAAAGAGTTGTCAGGATTAGGTAAGCATGTGTTGCATGGCGTGAGGATGGCTTCAGTCTGCATAAATCACGAAAGGTACCCACATCTGCTTGTGAAAATTTGTAAATTTTAAAACATTATTGCCTGTAGTAGGTATCTCTGTATGTACATGATTGCAGTCATTCTTGGAATGCTTCGTTAACTGATCTTCAGTTCTAAAATACTGCAAACATCCATCACATAGCCACTTTTTACACCTATCTTTTGACAACTGACTACTAACAAGTCTACTCAGATTTTTAATCCAGCAAAAATGGCTATTTTCACTGTTTTCAATATAGAGTAAGTTAACATGAGTACTCTTCTTATGACATGTATAATACAGAGGACCTACTACAGACTTTTTCTCTACACTATACACATTAATGCTAATGTTATTTAGTTCCTCAAAGCGCTTAATATATTTTAACTGCACAGGAAATTCTATACTATCGAAATTTAGTTGCGTTGAATAGTGTGGATACGATGATGTTCTATTCGCTACATTCGATTTCGCAGGATTTAAAGCCGACATCACCGCCCATGCAAAACATGCTTCGTCATTGTTTTGGATGTTTACAACAGCTTCTTTTCGCTGAATCCATGTCGGCAGCTCGATGTACGATGAACCTCGCATGGGATTGTACTTATTGATGTTAACTTCTAGATACATTATTTCAACTAAAGCCCACCCTGATTCCTTTTCCTGAAATTCCTCGCTCTTAGTTGAAATAATGTTAGAGACATCCCTAAGTACATCGCCAAAATTAGTCGACTCACTTATGACAAAATTCTTCGTATTAAATGATTTAATGTCCGCTATTTCGGATTCATCCGTGCTTTAAATGTACAAGGTGAAAAGTTCAAAATTAACTTTAAATAAATTATGATTGGACAAAGATTTAGCAAGAAGCTGTTGTACATCCGGTTGAACACAATTTAAAAAGTTTGAAGTGCTCTGAAACTTTTGACTGGTGGGAATTCTGTAAGAAGAAATCCTACTTTTAAATGCTGTATTAATTTCCTCGATGTTTGCGTTACTACCACTTCTACACGCATTATTTTTATGCGCATTACTCCGTAAGTGTCCCTGAAAATGTGAAGATGGTACATCAGTGTTACAGTGCTCGCAGTGAATAGTTTGAAGTTCATGATTTTTCTAGGTTTTTTACTACTAGTACTTTCTACAGCTACATCCGTTTTTATACGCTTTTCTCGTATTACCTGAGGGCAAGTAGATACCTGATGCGCTTCTACTAAGTGAGCCTCGTATCGCTCTACGTTAGCGAAATACACACTACAAACTTTACATAAAGCAGATGTTATGCTAGGGTGTTTTGATTTCATATGGCGCATGAAGTTATCTCGCCTTGTAAACGTTACATTGCATTCCTCACAGCAGGGGAACATCTGAAAAGAGAACAACCAATAGAGATTAGGCGAAAGTTGCTATGTTCGAAAGAAACCAAGTTTCAACCTATAGAAGTCAGACATTGCTGTGAGTTTGAAATTATAAGATTAACCTCTTCTACAGCATAAAACATTGAAGAGAACAACTATTTATCATTAGACTAATGTTACGATGTTCGGAAGAAACCAAGTTTCAACGTATAGAGGTTAGACATGGCTGTAAGTTTGAAATTATAAGATTAACCTCGTCTATAGCATGAGGATTGAAGAGAACAACTATTTATCAATAGACTAAAGTTACGATGTTCGGAAGAAACCAAGTTTGAACCTGTACAGGTCAGACATTGCTGTGAGTTTGAAATTATAAGATTAACATCTTCTATGACATGCAGATTAAAGAAAATAACCATTTATCAATAGACTAAAGTTACGATGTTCGGAAGAAACCAAGTTTCAACCTATAGAAGTCAGACATTGCTGTGAGTTTGAAATTATAAGATAAACCTCTTCTACATCATGAAAGATTGAAGAGAACAACTATTTATCAATAGACTAAAGTTACGATGTTCGGAAGAAACCACGTTTCAATGTATAGAGGTCAGACATTGCTGTGAGTTTGAAATTATAAGATTAACCTCGTCTATAGCATGAGGATTGAAGAGAACAACTATTTATGATTAGCTTAAAGTTACGATGTTCGGAAGAAACCAAGTTTCAACGTATAGAGGTTAGACATACCTTAAAATCTTCGCGCTGCAAACTGTTACTCGGATGAATAAAATGCGTGCGTTCAAGCCTGAAACTCGAATGATAATATTCTAGTCGTACCTAAAAAAGAAGAAACATATATGAATGTTGTGTAGGGTACATCAACTAGCCTAGCTATCTTTACAACTCAAAGTTCGAAAACATACCTTAAAAATGCACGTGCTGCAGACTGTTACTCGGATGAATAATATGCGTACTTTCAAGCCTGTAACTCGAATGATAATATTCAAGTTGTACCTAAAAAGGAAAGAACAAACATATATGAATGTAGTGTAGGGTACATCAGCTAGCCTAGCTATCTTTACAACTCAAAGTTCAAAAACATACCTTAAAAATGCATGTGCTGCAGACTGTTACTCGGATGAATAAAATTCCTTACCTGTAGGCACTTAAAGGTATTGAGCTAAAACCGCATCTAGCTAGATCATGTAATTACACGTTATGACGACCGCGCAGGTCCCTCGACTAGCATTTGCTTTTTTTACAGCTTCCGACAGTAGGGGTTCGAACCCGCTATCTCTCGAAGTAGCGAGAATGATTGCGGGTACACGAGTGTTGAGGGTGATTCATTTGTCGGATGGAGGCGATCCTACTGTTGCATATTACATTCTTAGGTAGTTTCGAGGGCGTGCAAAAAAGCAAGCATTAAGTAAGGGCTGTTGATGGGGACGTTAAACCTTGTGCAGACTCCTTCGGAAATGATTGTGAGTGCAAGATGTTGATGGTGATTCATCTGTCAGATGGAGGTGATAAGCTGTATGCAGGCTCTTTCAGCAGGAGTAGGCTATGTGCCGGCACTGGGTTTTACCCTCTCCCTACTGTTGTATATTACATTCTTAGATAGTTTCGAGGGCGTGCAAAAAAGCAAGCATTAAGTAAGGGCTGTTGATGGGGACGTTAAACCTTGTGTAGGCTTCCCCGAAACTGATTGTGAGTACAAGATGTTGAGGGTGATTCATCAGTCGGATAGAGGCGATAAGCCTTGTGCAGGCTCTTTGGGCAGGAGTAGGCTATGTGCCGGCACTTGGTTTTACCCTCTCCTTACTGTTGTATATTACATTCTTAGGTATTTTCGAGGGCATGCAAAAAGCCAGCATTAAGTAAGGGCTGTTGATGGGGACGTTATACCTTGTGCAGACTTCCCCGAAACTGATTGTGAGTACAAGATGTTGATGGCGATTCATCTGTCGGATGGAGGCGATAAGTCGTGTGCAGGCTTCATCGGTAGGAGTAGGCTATGTGCCGGCACTGGGTTTTATCCTCTCCCTACTGTAGTATATTACATTCTTAGGTAGTTTCGAGGGCGTGCAAAAAGCCATCATTAAGTAAGGGCTGTTGATGGGGACGTTAAACCTTGTGCAGACTCCTTCGAAAATGATTGTGAGTATAAGATGTTGATGGTGGTTCATCTGTCGGATGGAGGCGTTAAGCCTTGTGCAGGCTTCTTCGGTAGGAGTAGGCTACGTGCCGGCACTGGGTTTTATCCTCTCCCTACTGTAGTATATTACATTCTTAGGTAGTTTCGAGGGCGTGCAAAAAGCCAGCATTAAGTAAGGGCTGTTGATGGAGGCGTTAAACCTTGTGCAGACACCTTCAACAGGAGTAGCCTATATGCCGGCACCGTGTAGGCTCTTTCGATAGGGGTAGGCTATGTGCTGGCACTGGGTTTTAACCTCCCCGTACAATCATAATATTTTATGTTAGGAACTTACACCAGCTAAATGCTACACAGCTAAGAAAACGTTCCGTGAGTTACAAGTGGCTTATCAGCACGCAGTGTCCTCGTTCAAGGTTAGTACAGCCGGAAGCCGAGTGTACAATTTCAGGCAACACATGCATTCCTTACTTCGCTCTGACTGACTGCGCCGATACAACTTCAAAGATAGTGTTCTATGGGGTAGAATAAAAAATGTAACCCATAGCCTGTTCCTAAAGCTTAACACTGTAAATGTTTGGAGCTCCTGTTTTTACAGCTAGATGTGGTTCCTAGCGTAACAGGGCCGGGATTAAAAATATATTTTACAGCCGAGTGCCCCCTTCCTAACATGAGATTTTAAATTGCAAGAATCTGTTTTACGGCTGGTTGCCCTTCCTGACGCTGAAAGACCTGGATTTAGCCAGTTACCCTTCCTGATGTAACAAGACTAGGATTTATTTTTAGACTGCACTTAGCTAGAAATAGCCATACGAAATTATTATATAGAAAGAGAATTACCGGCTCTTACGGTTTGGTTTAGTGTGCTTGCCTCTCACCCGGCAGTCTCGGGTTCGATTCTCTTGGGATTAAAAATATGTTTTACAGCCGAGTGCCCCCCCTCCTGACGCAAGAGTTTAAATCGCAAGAATCTGTTTTACGGTCGGTTGCCCTTCCTGAAGCTGAAAGACCAGGATTTAGCCAGTTACCCTTCCTGATGCAACAAGATTAGGATTTATTTTTAGATTGCACTTGACTAGAATAGCCACACAAAATTATTATGTAGAAAGAGAATTGCCGGCTCCTACGGTTTGGTTTAGTGTGCTTGTCTCTCACCCAGCAATCTCAGGTTCGATTCTCTTAGAACGAAGGTGCACCCCAAACACATCATCCAATGTTCTGATCATATGTTGTATCGATTATATTCTTAATCACTTCTTTTGTAATATAATCTTCAAGTATTCGATAAAGCTATGCCTTAACAGAGCAGGGAAAAGGAGGTTATAACAATCGCTATCTTACGCAAGCCGTTCAGAACCGTAGTTTTGTTTTCTTTTAGAACAAAGGTATTCCTTGACATGTTCTTTTTAAATTGTCCGCCACAACGAAGAGTACGTCACGGTGCTCTCAGATGGTGGATGTAGAATTTGCCACCACCACATGTCAAAGAATAAAGATGCCAACACGAAGATAGCAGCACGTTGCTCTGTTCATTAAAGATGGCGGATGACAGCTAACGAAATTGCCCCGCAAGAGAGCAGCACGGTGCTCTGTTCATTAAAGATGGCGGATGACAGCTAACAAAATTGCCACGCATGAGGGCAGCACGGTGCTCTGTTCATTAAAGATGGCGGATGACAGCTAACGAAATTGCCCGCATGATAGCAACATAGTGCTCTGTTAGTTAAAGATGGCGGGTGACAGCTGTCAAAACAAAGCACGTGGATTTGTTTCCAAACAAGAGCACGTGGAATTTGCTACCACTACATAGAGGGTAGCACTGTACTCTGTTGCTTAAAGATGGCGGATGATGGCTGTCAAAAAAAAGCGCTTGGGATTGTTTCCAAACAAGAGCATGTAGAATTTGCCACCACCACAAAGAGGGCAGCACTGTACTCTGTTGCTTAAAGATGGCGGATGATGGCTGTCAAAAAAAGCGCGTAGGTTTGTTTCCAAACAAGAGCATGTAGAATTTGCCACCACCACATAGGGGGCAGCACGATTGTCAAAGATGGCCGTTGTCAAAAAGGATTTTTCAAATTATCCGCCACCACATTTCAACTAAAGAGAGCAGCACTGTGCTCTCTTGATTAAAGATGGCGGATGACAGCTGTCAGAAAAAAGCACGAGAGTTTGTTTCCCAAACAAGAGCACGTGGAATTTGACACCGCCACAAAGAGGCCAGCACGGTCCTCTCTGGATTAAAGATGGCGGATGACAAAAGCACGTGAGTTTGTAAAGCACTTCGATTTTGCCGCCACCACATAGAGTGCAGCACGGCGCTCTCTTGATTAAAGATGGCGGATGACAGCTGTCAAAAAATTCACGTGGCTTTGTTTATCTCACGCTAGTGAGGTTAAGTTGGTAGCACTAAGGTTTAGGCCCACCAAGATGGCAGCACTGCTGATGATAGGTGACGAATTTGCAGCTACTAGGATAAAGAGGGCAGCACGGTGCTCTGTAGTTTAAAGATGGCGGACGACAGCTGTCAAAAAAGCACGTGGCTGTCAAAAAAAGCAAGTTGCTTTGTTTACCTCGCGCTAGTTAGGTTAAGTTGGTACCACTGAGGTTTAGGATCGTCAAGATGGCAGCAGTGAGGTTAGCGATGCGTTGTGTTGTCGATGACAGCTGTCAAAAAAGCACGTGGATTTGTTTACAAATTCGACAGCTGTCAAAAAAGCACGTGGATTTGTTTATCTCGCGCTATTGAGGTTACGTTGGTAGCACTTAGGTTTAGGCCCACCAAGATGGCAGCACTGCTGATGACAGGTGACGAATTTGCAGCTACTGCGATAAAGAGGGCAGAACGGTGCTCTGTAGTTTAAAGATGGCGGATGACAGCTGTCAAAAAACCACGTGGCTGTCAAAAAAAGCACGTTGCTTTGTTTACCTCGCGCTAGTTAGGTTAGGTTGGTACTACTGAGGTTTAGGCCCGTCAAGATGGCAGTACTGAGGTTAGCGATGCGTTGTTGTCTGTCAAAAAGCACATGGCTGTCAAAAAACACGTGGCTTTTTTTACCTCGCGCTAGTTATGTTAAGTTGGTACCACTGAGCTTTAGGCCCGTCAAGATGGCAGCAGTGAGGTTAGCGATGCGTTGTTGTCTGTCAAAAAGCACGTGGCTGTCAAAAAACACTTGGCTTTGTTTACCTCGCGCTAGTTAGGTTAAGTTGGTACCACTGAGGTTTAGGCCCGTCAAGATGGCAGCAGTGAGTTTAGCGATGCGTTGTTGTCGATGACAGCTGTCAAAAAGCAAGTGGCTTTGTTTACAAATTCAAATCTCGCGCTAAAATTCAAATGTCCCGCCAAAATTCAAATTTCCCGCCAAAATTCAAATTTCCCGCGGGAGGCGGAGGGACCCCTGGGAGCCCGGCGGAGGAGGTGGCAGCCGAACCCGCTTATTATACTACTGCGGTGAAAAACCTTATGCTTGAAGAATATATTCATAAGTACTAAACCCATACTCTAGCACAGAATTCCAGCAAACGCTTCCCATTCCCATTAGCTTCCATATCTTGCCCACATTTACCAATCGCCCTTTCGTATCCTTCAGTTCTATTCCCTACTCTCGCATTGAAATCGCCCATTAGCACTATTATATCCTTGCTGTTAACCCTGACCACGATGTCACTCAATGCATCATAAAACTTGTCAACTTCATCCTCATCTGCACCCTCACATGGTGAGTACACGGAGACAATTCTAGTCCTGATTCCTCCAACTGACAAATCTACCCACATCATTCGCTCATTTACGTGCCTAACAGAAACAATCAATACTGATCTGCATTTAGGGCAGTCGCCCAGGTGGCAGATTCCCTATCTGTTGCTTTCCTAGCCCTTTCCGAAATGATTTCAAAGAAATTGGAAATTTATTGAACATCTCCCTTGGTAAGTTATTCCAATCCCTAACTCCCCTTCCTATAAATGAATATTTGCCCCAGTTTGTCCTCTTGAATTCCAACTTTATCTTCATATTGTGATCTTTCCTACTTTTATAGACGCCATTCAAACCTATTCGTCTACTAATGTCATTCCACGCCATCTCTCCGCTGACAGCTCGGAACATACCACTTAGTCGAGCAGCTCTTCTTCTTTCTCTCAATTCTTCCCAACCCAAACATTGCAATATTTTTGTAACGTTACTCTTTTGTCGGAAATCACCCAGAACAAATCGAGCTGCTTTTCTTTGGATTTTTTCCAGTTCTTGAATCAGGTAATCCTGGTGAGGGTCCCATACACTGGAACCATACTCTAGTTGGGGTCTTACCAGAGACTTATATGCACTCTCCTTTACATCCTTACTACAACCCCTGAACACCCTCATAACCATGTGCAGAGATCGGTACCCTTTATTTACAATCCCATTTATGTGATTACCCCAGTGAAGATCTTTCCTTATATTAACACCTAGATACTTACAATGATCCCCAAAAGGAACTTTCACCCCATCAATGCAGTAATTAAAACTGAGAGGACTTTTTCTATTTGTGAAACTCACAACCTGACTTTTAGCCCCGTTTATCAACATACCATTGTCTGCTGTCCATCTCACAACATTTTCGAGGTCACGTTGCAGTTGCTCACAATCTTGTAACTTATTTATCACTCTATAGAGAATAACATCATCCGCAAAAAGCCTTACCTCAGATTCCACTCCTTTACTCATATCATTTATATATATAAAAAAACATAAAGGTCCGATAACACTGCCCTGAGGAACTCCCCTCTCAACTATTACAGGGTCAGACAAAGCTTAACCTACTCTAACTCTCTGAGATCTATTTTCTAGAAATATAGCAACCCATTCAGTCACTCTTTTGTCTAGTCCAATTGCACTCATTTTTGCCAGTAGTCTCCCATGATCCACCCTATCAAATGCTTTAGACATGTCAATCGCGATACAGTCCATTTGACCTCCAGAATCCAAGATATCTGCTATATCTTGCTGGAATCCTACAAGTTGAGCTTCAGTGGAATAACCTTTCCTAAAACCGAATTGACTTCTATCGAACCAGTTATTAATTTCACAAACATGTCTAATATAATCAGAAAGAATGCCTTCCCAAACTATGTTGCGTGCAATGGTATTCCTGATAAAGAGCCCTACCCCAAAATCTGCTCTTCCCTTTCTAACACCCGTCAAGTACACTTTATAATCTCCTATCTCTTCCTCATTATCTCCCCTTACCCGAATTTCACTTACTCCTAGCACACCCAAATGCATCCTCTTTGCTGACTCAGCCAGTTCTACTTTCTTTCTTCCATAAGCCCCATTAATATTGATAGCTCCCCATCGAATTCCATTTCATTTGTCAAGTCGTTTCCAAGGAATCCCTCGCCTGTCAAATGGGAGTGGGACCCCGTTACTCCCATTGGTCCGAGGCTTGTTTAAAATGTTCTGAGCTCGGTAGATTCATGAAGCAAGATGCTACCCTACTTGCACATAGTCAATGTGAGGATCTCTCCTCTAACGGGTTATGAGCCACCGGTGAATTGTATAGTCCTAGCCGCCTGAGCACAAGGAGGGCCATGACTCAGAATATGTCCGAGGTGCCCACTCCCATTCCATAGCAACTAGTATCCCGACTCTCAGGACCACTTACTAGGCCACTGAGCCGTTGCCCATGGTTCACGAACTAGGACGTGACTACAGTAACTCACACCATGAACCATATTTACAAGGCATAATCCAAAAAAATCATGAATATTATTGAATTATTGACTGTACCTCTTTGTATCCTAATTAATATTTCTGTGTGAGAAGTTTTCCGCGTGAAGATTAAGATAGCTTGTGTTGTTATGCTGTTCTTACAGGTGTTCACTTTCAGTAAGGACGTAGACACACTTTCAAATAAATACTGACGCTATACTTCGCTTGATTTACGTGAAATTTCCTTTTTTCCTTTTTTTGAAGGAACTAACTTTGAAAAGCATTCATTAACGGTATAATTTTATTTTCAACCACCTCGATCAACGTGGTCACTTCCTCTTCTTTTCGTTGCAGGTCAGATCTTCGGAGAGCGCACACGAGCTCCGTAAGTATTATACAAAAATACTAAATTCATTGCTCAGGTGTCTACAACCCGTTATATCCTGATTTTAATTTCCGTTAAAAAGTAATCATCGTATGGCCTCAGTTCTCAATTGCCGGCATTTTAATTTGACGCCATCTGGTTCCGTGATGGTCATTTTCGACGTTTCGATTTACTCTAGGCCTATTCGACGGCAGAGTAAACAGGAACTCTCTTGGGAATCTATGGCTTTCTCAAACAGGTGACTGCGTCGCAAGTGATGAAATTCATTTTTCAGGTTCCGTGCGGACTACAACGATTACAAAAATAACAATTTAATGCCAAGCTATTCAATACATATACTATTAATAATATCTTAGATTATTTAATCAACCTCGGTACATGTTTCGGCTCTCTGATTATCATCAGCTATAAAGATTTTGTTTACAGTTGGTTTTAAAACAGAAAGCATATGAACATTATTCGCTCTAATGAGATGTCTCGAACTATTAAAACATAATAATTAATGCAGACTACACAATTAAAAGAGTATTAAATAATGATGTTGTCAATGTCAACTTCACCTCACGTTCATTATCCGGGAGCTTACGAGTACATGTTCAGCTCGGCATGTACAGGTTTGATTTCACTCACGCCGTGATGAGGATGAAATGATGATGAAAAGGACACATACACCTATCATCCGTGCCAGCAAAATTAACAAATGATGTTTAAAATTCCCGACCCCGCGACCCTGCCGGGAATCAAACGCGGAACCCTTTTGACCAAAGGCCAGCACGCTAACCACTTAGCCTTGGAACCGTACTAATGTTGGGGTAAAACCACAATATATTATATTTCAATTACGGAACTTGTTAACTAGTCGAACCTCCCCTACTCTTTACATGCATACATATAGCGGAAACTGAGAGTCAGCGCCCTCTCCTGCAGGGCATAAGTAAATATTTTCACGCTCAGTTAACACAACGGTTTTTATCCCATACTTTACCTTTACTATGACTTCGGTCCAAAGTGTTGAGGAGGTACGCGAGCGCTCACTTCTTACTGGAGCACGGCATGGGCAGGCACTTCATTCGTGCAGTATAGTGGAAATGGTGGGCTGAACAATCAACACAGTTTTATCGCAAGGGAGTTAATGAGAATGTTCAACACAGTCTGTTCCTTTGGTTATTCGCCTTCCTTTAAGATCTTAGTAAAGTATCATTAGTCTATTGCCCGTCTAGGTTTACAAATTGAAATGAGTCTCGTCGTACTGGCATAGAAAGACACAAGATAAGTCCAACATTCTATGGATTAGGAAATAATTAAATTTCTTTATAGGAAAAAAGCATTACTCAACACTCAGTTATATGAGGTCCAGCTCGTTGCGTCTTTCTCCATTGCCCCATTAGAATGGAATTATTTTCAAAATTACGTAAATTATAAAATCGCATACCTACTTGTAGATAAACAGAACAAGTTAGTCAACAAAACCAATACAATTAGGCGCAATAGAAAGAGAACTGAGACTGAGACGGACCATAACAATCTGACTCATTCAACCATTCCTGTATTTCAAGAGCCTGTTATTAATCTTTCAGGGACCCGTTTTCATAAGTCCGAAGTAAATGTTATGGAGAAAGGTCCCAAATTCAATTGGCCCGTTCAATTCAAACTTAAAGACGCGATCACGATCACGGCGGAAGCCGAAAATGCAATTCAAAAGTTACCGATAGAGAACCAAACAGAGACTAGATATAATATAAAGAAAAACTTTCTAATTTAATAAATAATAAAAAATAGAGCTTCTACACATCATAACCAAACAATAGCTTCACTGAAACAGAAAATTAAGGAGAATAGTTTGATTGTGACTAAGGCGGACAAAGGGAATGCGACGGTCATTATGAATAAAGAATCATACATACAGAAAACTGAAACCTTTTTCGCAGAGAATTCATTCAAAATTATAAAAAAAAGACCCGACGAATATCATCCAGAGGAAACTAAAGCAACTTCTTAAACGATCTTCTTTCATCCTTAATGAAAGGGAGTCCCAAAAACTTATTAATATGAATCCCGTATTCCGACGGCTAGGGCTATACCGAAGGTGCATAAAGAGAATATACCTATAAGACCTATTATTAATTTTAGAAATAGCCCTACATATAAGACGTCTAGATTTATACACATTTTTTTAAACATTATAGATTTGACGGTAATAGGTCTATTAAGAATTCCAAAGAATTTTGCAATCGTATTAAAGATTTAAATATGCAATCAAACCATAAGAAGTATTCATTTGACGTCATAAATATGTTGTCGAATATTCCAGTATCAAAAACGATAAATCTTGTAAAGAATAATCTACTTAAATACAGTAATTCCAGTAGGCAAGAGATCGCCGATTTTATTAATATTTTGGATTTCGTCACCGCTAATAATTACTTTACCTTCAACAGCCAAATATATAAACAGGAAGGTCTTCATATGGGGGCCCCAGCTTCGGAACTGATGGCGAAAATTTATATGGATTTTCTTGAAAATAGTAAAATCAATAACATTTAAGGAATAATAAGCTGGTTGAGATACGTAGATGATACCTTTACAATAATTGACCATAGCATTACTAATGGAAGGGAGGTATTGGAACAATTAAACAATATGGATTCGCAGATTAAATTTTCTAAAGAAAGTGAAAATAATAAAGTATTAAATTTTCTTGACATTACAATTATTAATGACTCTAATAGACTTAGGTTTAATATATTCAGGAAACCCACTCAAACGGCAAACTTTTAGTCAAATTTCCGTACACCCAGCAGCACATAAGAGGGCCTCCTTTTACAGTATGATCCACAGAGCTTATAATATATCCACGTCAGAAGAAGATCGTAAAAATGAGTTGGAGACTATTTATTTTATAGCAAAAATAAACGGGTTCAACAGGCAATTTGTGGACAAAATTATTAACAAAATCGAAAAGAAATCATTTTCCACATTAACCAAGGATACCAAAAAGAAAGAAGATAGTTACGCCCTTTTCACCTATAGCCACAAGAAAATATACGAAATGACGAATGTTTTCAAGAAACTTAATATGAAAGTTTCCTTTAAAACAACCAATAACAACGCCCATATTTTCTTTAATCAGCACACTATCAATAAAGGCAATAGCAAATTTCAGAAATCAGGTATTTACAAATTAAAATGCCAGCAGTGTTCCGCCAGTTATATTTGACAGACAGGCCGCAATTTTAACATAAGGTATAATGATCATGTTAATGCGTCAAAGTACAGCAGATTCTCAACATTCGGTTCACATATGGAAGATACAAATCATACATTCACAGGCATACAACAAGATCTTCAAATTCTCCATTTATGTAAATCTATTGAATATTTTGGAAAACATTTTTATAAATATCGATAAAAAATGCAACCCAATTTATAATCTTAATGAGATATCGGAGGATATCAATATACTTTTTGAGGAGTTAATCAGTAAATTCTTTTCACAAAGGCGCATGAGTAATACTCTACCTCACGCCTCTCCCCTTACATCAAACTCCCCTCAACCTACCCTCACAGTCAGTCCTCAACGACCTTCGAGGACGTCACTCAGTTAGCTTTAGTACTTGAGGTGGAGTGGTCCACGTAAGACGGGCAAGGAGGTGAGTGACTGGATGGGCACTTAGTTCATATTTTAATTGAACTGGTTCATCAATTCTTTCATATTTTCTTTTTCCTTTTAGGCCCCTATTGTCAACACATAATCAAGTTCAACTTGCATCATCAGTATAACTCCACCCCTTAATCAAGAAAGCTATTTTAATGTGGCGTTATCACCACACTCTTTTATGTACAATATGCATATCACTTTATTCGCACAGCCACTCACGTTGTTTTATAATTGAAAATTCGGTGTTTTGAACAACAATTTAATCTGTGATTTTAATTGGACTTCATGCTTCATATCATGTTCACGTCGCACCATTTTAACATTGAAGATTGACAAGACGCCATCACGCCGCGTCACAGGATAAAAAGACTTTTTATTCACTTATTTCAACGTGTCCTCGCCTTATTTTGTATATGTCCCATAAGAGGATGAAACTTATTTCACGAGTATAATTTAATGTAGTCTTTGTAATAAAGACAATTAAAGTATTGTAAACTTGAATGATAAATTCAAATTTTCACAAGTCGATCAAGGAGTATGCAAAATCCTCCTTAGATGCGGTAGGATCATTTCAGATGAATTGAGGGCGATAGGTTACCTAGAAACAATTTTGGACTCGGAAATGAAGGGTAAGTGGACCACATACCAAGTAATCATGGTTACACTCCGGTTCCTTTTCTTTATTTTTTATTGGTTTTATTTCGCTCCGACAGAGATGGAATACGATCGGGTTAGGACTGGAAAAGGAAGTGGCTGCGGTCTTAATTCAGGTACATCCTCTTTATTTGCTAGGTGGGAAATAGGATATTTCGGAAAAACGTCTTGAGGGCTGCCTACAGGAAGACTAGGGACCACAGTCTCCCGAATACAAGTTAAAATCTACATGACTCGGACCGAGCAGCTAACTAGCTCTGTGTACTCTTTTTTTGATGATCAAAAAGTCAGACGTGAGGAACAAAGTTGTAAACAGAGAATTGTGAGAGCTCATAGGTAATTGACATACGATATACTTACGAACTAAACTCTGAAAGGCATACAAGTCTATCATGTAGATATATGTA
This sequence comes from Anabrus simplex, assembly GCF_040414725.1. NCBI lineage: Eukaryota > Metazoa > Arthropoda > Insecta > Orthoptera > Tettigoniidae > Anabrus > Anabrus simplex. The sequence goes on along the minus strand of NC_090265.1, from coordinate 1,595,618,519 downwards.
TGTGTGTATGTATGTATATATGTATGTAACTTATGCCCGTATGTATGCATGTATGTATATATGTATGTTATGTATGCATGAATTGAACCCTTTTAAGATCCATGAAGAATACCTGCCTTCCTTAGTCATTTACAATCGCATGAGATCTGTCTCGTGGGTCGTGTACGGGTTCTTCGTCACTTGCTTAGGCAAGAGACGGGTTTCAGTAATTTAATCTATCTGCTAAATGACAGTAATCAAGTCTAAGAAAATGGACGTTTATTCAAGTAAAGGTTTTAAGTGAATGGAGTTATTAAAAGACACACATCAATTAGACCGAACTCCGTCTTGTCTCATCTTCTTCTCTCTTCTTTATTCTCAATCCTAAGATTGGTTTGCAGCAATTCGTCTTCTCCACTCTTCTCTATCATTCGATAAACCAATTAAACAATGACATTTAAAACGCTGATGATGGTACTGGCTTGAGAGGCCTTTACTCAACTGCCTGAGGGGCATCCTTACTAGAAACCACTGTCTTAAGTTAAGAGTGAAATAAAGAAAGTCCGGAAATCCTTAAAATCGGCTTTCATGTGAGACTGCATGAATCATCATAATGATTCGTGATGATCCAGTCCCCGTAGAACGAACTCTGGGCTCTTGGTATAATTAAGGCAGTCCAATCCGTATGTGCCACACAAAGGTTGTATGACATGCAGCCTTAACTGAATGGATGTGACATGCGACTATGTCATGCACCGACATTTAACTTTGTAATTTGCGTTAAAGTCTTTGTGGATGATGACCGCAAAGAAAATGATGCTATAATGGCAAATGGCCCTAATCTAAATCGGTGAGGTTGACGACCCCATAACCATTCAGATTTCTAAACTGAAGGCTAAAGACAGTTTAGTTACAGTGGTTGATGACCAAGGTTTGCACTTTAATAATTCCCAGCACATTTGATGCTCAATCAATCAAAGTCAAATGATAACAACAACAAAAACGCACACAACACTAGTGGCAGTAAAAATCCTTTGCTATCGCACTTTGTCCCCTTAATCGTTACGTTAACATTTGAAGTTCCCAGCAAAAGTAACTAAGATTTCCAGAATACATATCGAGTTAGTCACTTAGTTTTAAGTTAATTCTCGAATATGATTTCCGCTTAATTTAATAATTAAATTGGAATAATTTTTATAATCCTAATTAAAAACAAATTCTATCTGCCCGGGCGAATGGTTTCTTTGAAAGTCCCTAATTTTCAATCAAATAATTTGATTTTATATTTGTTGATCGTTCACTTTCTTCGTTGAGGCTGGAGACGCGAATACATTTTTTGTTTCTAGTACTATTTATTTATTTCATGGCGTCACACAAATAAGCTTACGTTAACCTAATATTTATTTATAAGCTTGGATAATCCTAACATTGAACACTGAAATCTGCACAAATAAACTCAACGCAAAATAAACCAGCTCCATGTCACGTCACCTCGTGACATTTAAAATAAGGCTTTGTGCATCCCCCAAAAATGTCAAGCAAATTACTGTCAATATTGTAATTTTGAAATCCCTGGAAAAGTTGAAACCCGAACATTATAGTCTCATTTCCGTCGTTTCAATAATAAATTCAAATCTCGATTAAATGAGTCTATTCTTGTCCATTTCCTTGTCCATTTAAGCCCATATCCACCACCTTGTTGGCCTGGCTAAACTGCCATTGAAATTAGTATCACTTTGAAATTTTATTCCAACTCGGTTTTAATTTTATTTCCTATGCGCCTTTTGTCGCTAAATGTAATGAGATCTTCTCCGTCCCCGGAGTTATATTCCATCTTTATCTTTTAGTCTGGTGTTGGACCAGGTGTGGGGCGAGTTTCTTCCGAGGCTCGCTGACTTTCCTCCCAGCCGTGCTTCGCGTTGCTTGTTGGCGGAGTCTTAGTCGATTGTCGCCCTTCTCGGCTTGACAGGCAGAAGATAAGGAAGCATACAATTTTCTTCCAAACTCCTCTTCCCGACTGCACCTTGAAATAGGTAAGTAGCCCTGCCATTGTAACGAGAACTCCAGCAAGCACGGTTTCCCTATTAATCCCAAAAAGGTGTCTCTTTGCTCTCTAACCGTTCACCACCCTCTAGGGCCCCGGTAACACCCTAGCGGTGATGAGGTTAATAACCTTACCCACCAGTTGAGGGAAAAGAAGGAGATAGGAAAAGAGAGAGAGAGAGGGAGAGAAAAAGAGAGAAAAAGAGAGAGAGAGAGAGAGAGAGAGAGAGAGACAGGTGAGAAGGTTGCTATTGTGTCCGCCCCATAAGGGTAGATTAAGCGAACACAAGAGAGAACAAGGGCGAAAAAGAAGCAACCAGTAACAGTACATCAAAAATTCCAAGGATAAAAACGGCACCAGCCAACAACATGATACTAAAATTACCCAAAAGGAAGAAAAGAGAGACACTTACCCAAAACGTGGAGGAAATGCGACTTAAGGTCCGTGGACAACCAAACAAGGAAATAGTTGCAGCGCTGCACCAAATGTGGCAAATGAAAACCAACTTTCAAGTGATATGAAAGAAAACTTAAATAGACATTTAAATGAGAGGTAACATTCCAAGATAATATCAGGAGTGGAGCTAGGTTCATTATTAATTCAGATAACACCTTGAACCATATTGTTTAAAAGAAAGTAAATACTCGATTAACAATAATTGGATTAACCTGCAAGAAATTAATGTGATTAATAAATAAATACCCAATGAGGCAGCTTTAAATAAGAAAATGCAGACTTCATTTAACAAAATAAAGGAACTAAATCGTAAAAATCAACAAGAAAAAAAACAACAGTGACCTCCATACCGTCAAACAAGATAATTAAATATTGATTTAAATGTGATCGATCACGCGTTTAAGAGAAAAAAAACAAATACCATGTTTAGAAACAAACCGTAGTTCCATGACCTTTAGGCCGGTTGCCTTTTAACTTTACCACAATTCGTTCCAATTTCTACCAAGGGCAATTTCCAAGGGCACACGAAAATAAAGGAAGAAGTTACACATTTCGCCCAGCCAAAAAACGAGACGAAACGACCAAAGGTAGGCCGAAATAAATCACTTTATATGAAAGAAATGCCAACGATACCAGGGAACAAAAATATATTCATCCCACAAGAACACACCAACCAACAACAATCACCGTAAAACAAAAGCCACCACCATTACCCAAACACACGTTGCCATAGTAACGGACAAGCAAGCACGGTCTACAAATGAGAAGTAAAACCAACGGAATTAAGTCAAAAAATAAAACAGAGATCCCAGAAACAATGCAAAAAGAACAAAAGGAGAAATAAATCCCAGAAGGCAAGGAACCCGAAGGAAAGCTAACCCCGCTACCTTGGAAACTGCGCCTTGGTTCACACCTTATTGTACAATCAAGTGCAAAAAAAACTTTTACAGAATTTTACGATAATCATACTAATTTTTTTCCACCGTGCGAACTGCATTCTAAAATGATTAATTGCCGAAACCGTTTCCTAAGGTTCACAGACGCACACGATATCCAGCACAAATTTTCGAAGAGGAAGTCTTAATCCAAATATTATTATTATTATCATCGTTACAGTTATCTTGAAGTACGCCGAAACACATAAATCTTCTTGCTTCCCCAGAATTACTTTAATCCAAAACAGTTACATACCTTTGAGTCCAGACAAATTGAGAAGTTCAAACCTTGGCCATTGTTATTGAAGACCGGCAACCACGAGGCCGTGAACTAAAGTTGTTCACCAAGGATCCTGGAGGATTATCGTAGCAAAAACATAATCCAACGAAACAGTAGGAGGCCAGCAACTAATAGAATATTGGATAATCCCTCTTAAGTTGGTTTCATGGGGGTTTCAGCACTACCTCCCGCCGCATAGCGGAACACTCACATACACGTCTATCCATGGCGGCTACAGCACGCCGACTCCTTCGGAAGTAGTTGCTAGGGGTCAAGACTAGACTCGCCTCACCACTCGCTCACGCGCAGTAGGCGCAGACCAAAACTCCGTTCAACAGCGCGCGGCATATCATAACAAAGGAGATATTGGCGAAAGCCGATTGACATAGAATTTCCAAATGGCAACACACATGCCAGTTCGAAAAGGTTATGGGGGGGGGATCACAAACTACTTAATACTGTCTCAGTCCTCCCGCCCCGAAAGACGACAAATCTGAAGCATAACACGATGTTGATGTGGTGGTCACATATATACTAAATTTGGGCGAAGTAGTCCAACAGGAAACGACCACCAAGATTAACTAATTTTAGTTAGGAGTTCACATGACCAGGTTAATAGTCCAATACACAGTTCCATATCACATAGTTTTTAGAAATAATTGGCGGGCTGCGATCAACATCAGTGTCCAGAAACGTTAACCGAGCACACGGAAAGCCACCAGAGTAAAGTTTGTCATCAAATAGAGAGCACAATGACCAGAGTTCGCCAAATATTCAGTTTCACCCAATACACATGTTTCAATGCATCAGACAATGATATAGTTTATGACACATGACGCAGTTCACCTTGAGGTTTGGCAACTCTCACACTAATCACAGATGTACTGACCAAAATTAAACCAAGACCACATGATTATAAGTCCACGCATCCAGGTTATTTTCTCAAGCACGGTGGTAAATTAATTTTTAATGCATGAATACCTTTACAAGTCTCCTTTGATATTAAGGGAATGCATGATCTCGGGTTGCAAAATGGTGACAACAGGGGAAAGAAACGCACAACGGAAAAGGGGAGGACCAAAGAAGGCGCAATTGGTGAATGTAATCTTCAAAATAAGTGAACCGCAAATATTAGATCAACACAGTTTTGTTACGCTTGATTGAGTCAGGGCCACGGTACACCACTCAAAACACAGCAGTAGGTAGTCAACGAGGTAAGCACCAGTTAGTACACGGAGTATCCATAATACCAGAATGGAACGAGCAACCACACCCATCACCATAGCCAAACAAGACCTCAAACTTCAACACTCGATTCGGTTAGCAATCAAATACCCAGAATTAAAATCACCGCAAAAACAACAACCCATAATCAAGAGCATCAACCACAACATAAGGTGCCATGACCTCAGTGCCAAAAAGCAATATTCCACAGAAGTACAGATCAGAAGCTCTGAGTGAAACAACACCTAGCCTACAAGTACCATCACAACAGTACAACGGCTTACCACCACTAACTAAACATAAATAAATATGACATAGGTCAAGAAGGTTTTTCATCTAGACAAAGATCATTATACAGGCGTACTCCAATGAAAGCAAGTTAAGTCCAAGATATTGAATTTAGTAGATACAGGGCTACGACACAGTGAAGAATCGACCACTAACAGATCCCAAGATCCACTGACAAGAGCATTAGGGCAAAAAAAGAATTTCAAATACAGGTTCAACTTCCCACATCAAAATACACCACCTAGTTGAATAAGAGAGAGGACAAGCAACCAAAACGCAATAGGTAAATCCAGCTTCAAGAAGTCAGAGTTAGGATATAAATATGGAAAATCCAAGGCTTAAAAGGGTAAACATGTTTAGAGCAAGGGAAGGATTGACTGGACCTGTTGGAGACTTCTTAAGGTATCCAGATGGAGGGTTCGCGAACAGTCTGTCATCGACAACAAAACAGCCAAGCAACACCAAGCAACCGCACACATCATTAGTCACAAATAAGCAACATGGACCTAACGGAACAGAAATAGGGATAGAAGAATCACAGGAGGGAACACAATCTGGAATCAGTAACCAACCTACTACACAGAACCTTAAATACACATTAATTTCACAATGGCCAGCCAATCAAATTAAAAGGCAAAGTGAAACCTCAGATCGGAAGACCAAAATGGAAAATTTCGAGCAATGACGCACACAACGTACACCACCGGATACCCAATAGGGTCTCGGCATTACCCGGTCTACAAATAAGTGACTTTCCCATCACACTGTCCCAATACGGCCACAGGTACCTTCTCCTATCCACCAGGAGAGCAAGCAAATAAAACATAAGTGGCGGAATACGAGGCGGGTCCATGGAAAATGCTCACAGTAGCATGAAGAAGGCAGAACTCTACAAGAAGACCCCATAATCTACTCGCAGGAAGATTCCAGTACCGACCAAGGGAGCACTACTCCGTCCCATACCAGAGTAGCAAACCCAGAGCACGGTAAGATGACAAACACCAAAGTCAACAGACACAAGAGATCCACTGTGAAGAATGAAACACCATAGAGTGGTAGGTAAAATTAAAATGAGCATTACAGTAGAAGAAGTTACAGACACGACATCAGATCAATAGGAAATGCATGGGAGACAGGGAAAGAAAACCCGAGCAAACCAAACAGACACATTACTGAAGACCAACAAGCTAATTCTGAGAGTAGTAGATTCATGTAGAAGAAAATGGCCATATCCACAGAACACGGAGGTAAATCAAAGACAGACACGAACACTGCCCATACCAAGGTGCCAACATCACCAAATAATACAACACAAAAGAATAACCCAACCATGACAAACCACACCGGACAAGTGTCATCTCCACAAAGGGATTAAAGGAACGCAAACATCCTCAACAACAAGCCGTGAAGTTCTCATGCCACCCCAAAATAAATCCCCAAAAATAATCCACGGTACCGTCACAACACAACCACCTTACATATGTCCAAAGCCATCCCAATGAAGGTTCAAAAGGGCATATACCACCCCTCAGGCAGAGGATCATCAACAACACAACACAAAACCCGACAAGTAGATATGGTAAGGAATACTTGAACCCACAACTCAAAGGAATTAGATAAGTACCAATAGGTTAACAAAATTCTGACAACACATATTCTAGGCCTATAATTACCACGGCAGTGCACGATACCAAAAGGGAGTGAATAATCGGGCATAAGAAACACTAAACCACCAAGTAATGTTTACAGCAGGATGAAATCCAAAGCAGTAGTACAGAAAAGGTCAGTCAGATTAATTAATACACAGCAAGACAAGTTACGAGTAGCAAAACTTGAAGTGGCCCAGACACCAGATAAATATCCTTGAACTAGTTGATAGGTTACACGAGGAAGATGGTTCACGACACACCAGAAATAGCTAAGTACGTCCGACCAATAATCAGGAAGGAAAAAACCAGTTAAAACTATAATAGCTCAGGCACAAGGCCATCCAGTTATCCCAACCTAATACCGGCCAACATGGCCCAACCACAACTGATGACTGCCTTACGAGCAGTTGACAGAAAAGATAACTCCAATCACAAACCAAGACCAGACATACATACATATTCACGGGTGGGATGATGAAATGAAAGGACACACAAACCGACAACACACAGCACTCAGTCAAAGCAGAAACACACCACAGCTCGGTAATGATTGAGGCACATCATATAGGCAGATTTCAATATACCAAATTCCACACAAGGATGGGAACACCTCTCTAGTAACAGGTCAAATAAACCAGACATGATCTCACAAGGGTGCATATTTAACAGCACACTAAAAGCCAACTACACTTCAGATAACAGAAACTTAAACCAAAATTTAAAGAAATAATAAAAGACAAGTAAGGTTAAGCAATTTCCAAATTAAAAACCAACCAAAAAGAACGGAAACATTACAGACTTGATAAGTTTCAAAATACCAAGATGTTGCCCACTAGATTATCAGATACTAACAGCCAAGAACGGTCACTGGCATGGAAACAACAGAGGTTAGCCATAAGTTAGTAGGGGAAAATAACTTTACCCACACAGCCCCAATTAAATGAAAAGCACATACAACCATCAATGCCATAACACCAGGTCACATTTCAAAACCATGAAAGGGCATAACACATCACCGTACACTTCAGCACATAACCGATTACACATATAAGTAGGCATATTTGGACATGCTTAGTGGCCAGGTCAAATTATAATCAGAATCACACACCAGAGTTAACGCAGTAAGAAGGTATTAAATTTAGAAGACAAATAAACGGTTAGCATGTACACCACCGAGGTACCATACAGTAAATATGCTAGAAATGATAATAACAACACTAAGTCTCGGAGCCCAAAGCAAGGCCAGAACAGGTAACACAACAAGGTGATCCCAGGACACCCTATGTCACTCTCCAAAAGCAACCGAGCAACCTTCACATAACATAATGATCAGTAAAGCTCTCCACGATAAAACCAGATTACTTCCCACCGAAATCGCAACCACAGTATGCAGGTAGGCAGCAAAAATACAAGGTTGACAGCCAGTACACATAATACAGGACATGTACCAAGCGGTAGTACACCAGTAGCCCTGAGTCAACCAAGTCATACTCCATTACAAGTTGTTCAATTATTACAACTTCCACCAACCCAGAATAATTAATTACATGCAGTCACTCACCAAATCCGCCAGGAAAAAGGAAGAAAAATTTACAGGTCACCTCGAAACAGCAAGGCAGAAGCAGAATTCACAGCACAGGTACCCAAAGGGTTTCAAAATCATAATCAGCAAGTAGATAAGTCCATACAGCTCAGCATAAACACAGTTGAAAGCAACAGGGAACTCCAAAACACAGGTACATGAAACAAATAACATAGGGAATTACACGAGATCCTTGCATTTCCTTTTACAATAGTTATTGACAACAACACTTTTGTTTCTTAAGTCTTTGATTTTCATTCACCAACATTCACTACAGCACTGCACCAAGCAAGGATAGAAAGGGAGGAAAATTAGGCTGCACAAGGCAGAAACAACAGAGATTAGGCAGCAGAGCAACAACAGTGGAACAACAAACAACCACGCTCTGCTACCACTCTAACCGTTCACCACCCTCTAGGGCCCCGGTAACACCCTAGCGGTGATGAGGTTAATAACCTTACCCACCAGTTGAGGGAAAAGAAGGAGATAGGAAAAGAGAGAGAGAGAGGGAGAGAAAAAGAGAGAAAAAGAGAGAGAGAGAGAGAGAGAGAGAGACAGGTGAGAAGGTTGCTATTGTGTCCGCCCCATAAGGGTAGATTAAGCGAACACAAGAGAGAACAAGGGCGAAAAAGAAGCAACCAGTAACAGTACATCAAAAATTCCAAGGATAAAAACGGCACCAGCCAACAACATGATACTAAAATTACCCAAAAGGAAGAAAAGAGAGACACTTACCCAAAACGTGGAGGAAATGCGACTTAAGGTCCGTGGACAACCAAACAAGGAAATAGTTGCAGCGCTGCACCAAATGTGGCAAATGAAAACCAACTTTCAAGTGATATGAAAGAAAACTTAAATAGACATTTAAATGAGAGGTAACATTCCAAGATAATATCAGGAGTGGAGCTAGGTTCATTATTAATTCAGATAACACCTTGAACCATATTGTTTAAAAGAAAGTAAATACTCGATTAACAATAATTGGATTAACCTGCAAGAAATTAATGTGATTAATAAATAAATACCCAATGAGGCAGCTTTAAATAAGAAAATGCAGACTTCATTTAACAAAATAAAGGAACTAAATCGTAAAAATCAACAAGAAAAAAAACAACAGTGACCTCCATACCGTCAAACAAGATAATTAAATATTGATTTAAATGTGATCGATCACGCGTTTAAGAGAAAAAAAACAAATACCATGTTTAGAAACAAACCGTAGTTCCATGACCTTTAGGCCGGTTGCCTTTTAACTTTACCACAATTCGTTCCAATTTCTACCAAGGGCAATTTCCAAGGGCACACGAAAATAAAGGAAGAAGTTACACATTTCGCCCAGCCAAAAAACGAGACGAAACGACCAAAGGTAGGCCGAAATAAATCACTTTATATGAAAGAAATGCCAACGATACCAGGGAACAAAAATATATTCATCCCACAAGAACACACCAACCAACAACAATCACCGTAAAACAAAAGCCACCACCATTACCCAAACACACGTTGCCATAGTAACGGACAAGCAAGCACGGTCTACAAATGAGAAGTAAAACCAACGGAATTAAGTCAAAAAATAAAACAGAGATCCCAGAAACAATGCAAAAAGAACAAAAGGAGAAATAAATCCCAGAAGGCAAGGAACCCGAAGGAAAGCTAACCCCGCTACCTTGGAAACTGCGCCTTGGTTCACACCTTATTGTACAATCAAGTGCAAAAAAAACTTTTACAGAATTTTACGATAATCATACTAATTTTTTTCCACCGTGCGAACTGCATTCTAAAATGATTAATTGCCGAAACCGTTTCCTAAGGTTCACAGACGCACACGATATCCAGCACAAATTTTCGAAGAGGAAGTCTTAATCCAAATATTATTATTATTATCATCGTTACAGTTATCTTGAAGTACGCCGAAACACATAAATCTTCTTGCTTCCCCAGAATTACTTTAATCCAAAACAGTTACATACCTTTGAGTCCAGACAAATTGAGAAGTTCAAACCTTGGCCATTGTTATTGAAGACCGGCAACCACGAGGCCGTGAACTAAAGTTGTTCACCAAGGATCCTGGAGGATTATCGTAGCAAAAACATAATCCAACGAAACAGTAGGAGGCCAGCAACTAATAGAATATTGGATAATCCCTCTTAAGTTGGTTTCATGGGGGTTTCAGCACTACCTCCCGCCGCATAGCGGAACACTCACATACACGTCTATCCATGGCGGCTACAGCACGCCGACTCCTTCGGAAGTAGTTGCTAGGGGTCAAGACTAGACTCGCCTCACCACTCGCTCACGCGCAGTAGGCGCAGACCAAAACTCCGTTCAACAGCGCGCGGCATATCATAACAAAGGAGATATTGGCGAAAGCCGATTGACATAGAATTTCCAAATGGCAACACACATGCCAGTTCGAAAAGGTTATGGGGGGTGGGATCACAAACTACTTAATACTGTCTCAGCTCCAAGCGCTTGAATTTCCTTGGTCATATCATATCCGATTCCGGAACACCAGTAAACCCCGACAGGGTAAAATGCATTAAAGAGTTTCCTCGGCCAAAGAATGACCGCGGTGTGAGAAGATTCCTGGGTATGGTCGGTTTCTACAGCCGTTTCATCAAAAGCTTTTTCCAAATTTCGGCCCCCTTAAACCTTCTGAAATGGAAAAACTGCCGTTTCGTCTGGGGCGAATCAACTGAATAATCAACTGAATAATGCCTTATGCCAAGCCCCTGTCCTCCACAGTCCTGATTTTTCCCTGACTTTGTTCTGCAGTGTGACTCTAGCGAGCTCGCTGTTTCGGCTGTACTAAACCAATCCGATGAGGATGGGAAACTGGTCCCAATTGCGTATTTCAGCAAGTTGTTGCATGGGGCTGAATTACGATATTCTATTTATGAAAAGGAATGTCTGGCCGTGGTTTTAGGTGTCGAGAAATTCCGTTCTTATTTGGAGCACCGTCATTTCGTCCATACGGAAAATCAAGCCCTATCATGGATGAGCGCCAACGTCAAACGACTTGGCAGGACAGCTAGGTGGACCCTCCGGCTATCAGCCTATAAATTCAAGTTGTGCACGTTCCTGGAAAAGAGAATATTGTGGCCGACTGTTTGTCGCGAATGTTCGACGAGGTCAAAGATTGTGTGGTCGTGTCCGAGAAAAACTGTCATCAGTCTGAAAGTGTCAATATCCTATAAAATTATCCTTGGTCCTTCACGGACATTTCCGTACACCAAAAGGAAGACAGTGAGTGTCAGGAACTGATGAAAGGAGTCGCTGTTGGGTCGTTTCGAGACAAGTCGTTTAGTATCAAACGAAGGTAGTTGGCTTGTCGTAGCCGTAAAAATGGAAAAGATAAGATTTTTGTTCCTGTCAAATTAAGGTCCATGATGTTGCACTATTAGCATGGTTCTTACTTGGGCGCTCATCTAAGTCAGTACAAAACTTTACATCGTGTCTCTCGTGATTTGTTTTGGCCGAATCTCAGAAAGGATGTATTAGAGTATGTAAAGAGCTGCGACGTTTGCCAACGGTGTAAACCTGCGCAAACCTCTCAAGTTGGGCTTCATTTCTCTGACGTTGCATCGTGCCCAGGAGAAAAATGGTTTGTTGATTATTTTGGTCCTCTCATGAAATCCAAAAGCAACAACGTTGGAATCCTATCCATTGTCGATGCCTTTTCTAAATTCGTATGGTCATTCCCGGTCCGTAAAATAAACTCGAGCAGCGCCGTCTACATTCTAACCCGGCATATTTTTGGTGTTTATGGGCCCCCAAAAGTCTTAGTCTCGGACAATGCGTCTACCTTCAGCTACAATAAATTTCGTCACCTGTGTTTCGGGTGGGGAGTGAAGCATGTTTCTCTGAGCCTTCACTACCCCAAGCCGTCTCATGTAGAAAGATTTCACCGTAATTTGAAATTGTGTCTGAGTGCATTCCACAGCGCTGACCAGCGCAGTTGGGATGATAATTTTGTATTATTTAGTTTTAGCCTTCAACAACGCTGTGCACGAGTCTCACTGCCACACGCCAGCTGATTTGTTTATAGGGAGAAGACTTTCTGACCCGCTCCAGTTGAAGTGGGACATTGGGTATCTGTCCGAGCCATCCAGGAACATGAATATCGAGGGAAAATGGAAGGAGGCCATCGCGCACCTGATCAGAGCCCGCGACCGCGTGGCAAAAAGATTCAACCAAGTGAGGAAAAAGGTCACCCTAGTTGGAGATCTGATGGTAGTTCGGCAGCGACCCAAATCGCGGCCAAAATTTGCTATAAATGGTCCAATCCCAAGAGAATTGTATCGTTCCTGGGACCTGTCAGTATTGAATTGCAGGATCTTGCTAGTAAGAGGATATCTAAGGCTCATGTGTCCTTATTAAAGCCTTACCATTGCCGACGCACTAAAATCTTATGTTTATATCCTTGAATCTTGATGCTAACATGTTTATTTTGCTCGTTATGTAATTATCACTATTCTAAAATCCTTTTCTTTTTCAGGGAATATATGATAAATAAAAGGGAAGGAAGGGGTATCGGTGTTACTCGGTGAAGATGGGACGAAATAAATTCCGAATCCTTTGAGTACGTGACGATGTTATGCTTAATTACATTGTGTCCCTTGGATACCTGACTTCTAAATCGTGAAAGTATTGAACGAATTGTTTGAAATAGACTGATTGATTCAGCAAGATATTGTTCATGAACGTACGTACCTCAAATCGAGGCGAACTGCATTTTATTGTGCATTCTTGTAACTCATTTTCTAATTATGTATATACAGGTATATTCCTAGTTTTAGTTAGATTTTAGGTCCTTAGTATTTAATAGTGCGCGCACTTTAGGTTTAAGGCTTTTGAACATCACGTTGAAATGTGTCGCCTTGTCTGATCAAAAAGAAAAGACACATTTTAAAAGGGGGCAGTGAGGTGATGAGCCATGTTTGAATGGCAGTTTCATAAAAGTTACATTTCTGTTATTGCTAATGGCCTCTTCCGACTTCTCATTGATTGACTTAACTATTTCGAAGATTGTACTAGAGAGGGCAGCACGGTGAGTTGTGAACACGGAAGATCATTCCTTCCGGCGAGACTGTAGTTTTATCCGTTTGTGGTTAAGGGAGCGGGATTTAAAATGGACCCCACGCAGATCGGAGTGGCTTTTCTAAGCCATAGATGGGTATGTATTAGATTCAAACTTAGCCTATATTGCCATCGTTCTTCTTACTTTGATGGTTAATATTACAGGTATGGCAATTCTTTCATATTATTATTGGTTCTACTGTCCTCTTGTGATATCTGCACTAGTATTTATAGCTGATTCATACGCGTCCTTTCGCTCCACAGCATGAATGGGCTGCGTGTTTGGTTGTGGTTATTGGAATTTTGTTGTGATAATTGGGTCTCATATTACTTCGTTTATGTGCACTGCATTCTAAAGTATTCCGCCATCAAATAACTGTTTGCCCTTCGTGTCGCTGCGAGCTTCCACTCGCTCCGTACGAGGCGCGTACACTGATGGGTTTGTGCATGAGAACGGGATTTCTCTGATCCCGCAGCTGATTCATTTCTGCTGTGCACGCTACGTCTGGTGTTAATGGGACCTTGTTTATTGACCTGGGAGTCATACTACATGAAAATAAGTTCGTTATTTAACTGGAGCTGGTGCTCATATTGGTTGCTGATACTGGCTTTGTCTGAATGGTGTGCACGTATGTTGGTATGAGAGGGGAGTGAAAGGATGACGTATCGGTCGGTTAAATTTCTATTTTCATTCTTGTTTTGGTGTCTCATTTTTGCTTTTCGTACGGTGCTGTTTATTTAGCCTTCGCACCTATTCTGGGCGCTCGCTTACTCAGGGGGCCGCCATGTTCTTTTTGTATTTAGGCTATGTGCATGCCTGAGTTTCTCCTTGGGGTTATTGACATCGTTTCTTTGGTCCAGAGATTTTTCTCCTTGTGCCATACTGACATCTTACATATTTAATCTTCCTTTCTCTGGTTTCTTTTTTCTCCGTGAGGCCTGGGAGCTTTGACGGTCATTGTTTATTGTTGACGAGATGATGGAGTTGAAATGAGTATGTAAAAGGTGGTATTGAACTCGTGGAAAGAACGACCTAATTGATCTGTGACTCATATATTGGAAGTGGCATATTGAATTATGATTCTCAATTTGAGTGAGCTCGTCCTAATATTATTTTTACTGGAGTTTGATAATGCCATGCTCACGCAATAACGCTACGACATCAACTGAACAAAGTCTACTCATGCATGCACCTTTTCCTCATATCTTTAATTGATTGCTTTTATTTGTTACTTTTGTTTTTATTTTACGATATTAATAAACCCTAATTTAAGTTTACTTGAATTTTATTCCTTGTAGTAATAGGCTCTTAACATTATTCATTGGTAATGAGGGTCTTTTCCAGTTCAAGGGTGGGTACTTTCGCCTCTCCTAGTCGCGATATATGCCTCAGATCTCACGTTACATTCGTTTGTGCTAGGTTAGCGTTTGGTAAAGGAGGGGGTGTAGTTCAGTCCTTCTCAGCTCCTGTCTCAATAAAGACTGAACGTGGACTTACACCGTATCTAGAACGTCACAGTTCGCATCAGAGAAACATAAACATCGGATTTGGACATTAATATCGGTTATTTTCCATAATTTTTTTGCACGTCAGCCTCTCTCATTCCCCACCCCCAGCGGAAGCTGTGATTTTCCATCTCCATAGTATTTTTTCTTAGATGGTAAATCATATGTGTACCAAGTTTCGTTGAGAGCAATTCTGGAACATACCCACATACTGCACCCATCATATGAGCCTGATTGGCGCATTTAATTAATTATAGTTGATATGGGATAAAAATATTCGGATATGCTATAACAATTATAATAACGGGATATTCAAAGACCAGTGCATATGAACAAAGTATCAGTAGAAGCTTATGTTTCCTTTCCTTTCTGGAATAAATCGCTATCTCTGTAACATAAACAAGCCACGTTTAGTGTTCCGTCAGCATCGAAATTGCGCAGAAACAGTGGAAAATTCCGCTGGGATGAGTGAGAGAGAAAATGTTGAATGTTACTACCAGAAAACCCTTGGTTTCGAATAGACTCGTCCATAAAAATGACTAGCGTATATATGTGTTCCAATCAGATTGCAGTATTCAAATATTTTCAAAAGTAGCGGGACAAATGTATGTAACTCGTCTGCAATCTAGACATAATAATTAATCTAGATTTTCTGACAGCAAGATATTAGTATTTACTAAAGAATGTTTGGACCAAGTCAAATAACTTATCAGTAATGAGTAACAATAATTGCGCATTGAACTTTGGCATAGCAACACGAATGTGAAGCCCCCACCGTAATGGAGTTTGTTATAACGAGAAATAGTCCAACTAACGCTACCGGCTTTACATAAAAAGTTACGAACAATTTTGTGATCACGCTGCATCAGTATATTGACATGTATTTTTGAAATTCTGTGTGGAAGGCATTTCATCTTTTAAATATTTTTTATTTGGGAGACGCTCCAACGCCCTCCAAACGGGGAATTTTGTGCGTCAAAATGTTGTGTTACTCCGCCGATAAGGGATCCTACCACCCCAAAGCTCCAATCTTCAAACTTCAGTCATCTTCGAGAGAGCCGTCGCGATAAGACGTGTGTCAGGCGCTGTTTGGTATTGTGAATTGTCGCCGTGAACAAAGTGTATTTACCAGTATATTCAGGCGAAGTTAAGTCTTGAATAACGCCAATTATATATGAAAGTGCTTTTTAGTAATATAATGGAACTAAATAATGGATAAACGTACTCTATAAAGATAGAATTTACATATCACCAATGTAGGACTTGGAGTTACGTAATAGTTGCGTCATATGTAATACGATTTTAGTAAGTTAACAACTACAGGGAATTTGACGTTCTAACAGGCAAAGAGACTGCTACAGATATTGGGAACACTTATCTTGCTTCTATTGTGGGTAGTCAGCTGGTGATACGATTCTGCAGGGAAGAAGGTACTTACACCGCTGGGATCTGTGTCAAGGCTGAAAGCGAAACCACGCAGTTAACTGTTCCTTTGTTAAGACCCAGGGGAAGAGCCGAGAACACCAAGTATCTCTCTGCGTGTGAAAAAAACTAAAAGGGATGTCCACAACGGTAGATCGTATTAACAATCTTCCGCATCTGAGCACTGCGTAGGCTATGTATATATTAAGTGCTTAGTGTTTTAATAATTTTATGGGAGTGTGACCGTCAAAAAGAAATCGTGTGGAAGTGTATTAGTGTCAACTGTAAGTAGCAAGTAAGCAATCTGGATACCTCAAGAAGGATTAAGAAAATAAACTATTGTAACATGGATCACTAATTCACCATGACCGCTTCTTCAGACGGGTAAAGATTAGTTGCTAAAAATGTGAGTATTATCATCATGTTATTTATAGAATCCAAATCCTTTCTTTAAAATGATCTAGATGTAAGGGTGTGCGAGTCGTAGATTTAAGAGACCCGAGGACACAGTCAAAGTATTCAGGTTATTTTTGTCATCGTATGCTTAGATATTATTATTATTATTATTAATATTATAAATGTTAATATGCTAATATTGCAGATTTTTAGTAATGATCTCTATGAGTGTATGAAGCACAATTTCAGCTTAGTGTGGAGTCGTAAGCATGTCTATTTTGAGATATCCATAGGATCGTCATCTCTGACTATTATTGTTATTCAATAATAATTTTTTTGTGTGTCCAGACCAGTATACCGTGATGTGAGGGTATTAATGTAACTAATGCTGTAATCATATTTGTGGAGCCACTATCATTAAATTTCAGGAAGGATGATGGTAATCGTTATTTCTTATTATTTTTTTGCAAGTACCGTAATAAACAATTGGGTGATTAATATTAATATATAACTTCTATTCATCAGATTAATCTGTTCTTGAATAAATAGATACGATGTTGAGTTACGATAACATTTTGAGATTTTATAAGGTCCGTATGCAACAGAGCAATGTGATATACGACGTATTCTCAGATGAAAATGAGAAACATATATATATTTTAGCAGGTTGACTGGAAATAAAAGTAATCAGCGTGACAGCTAAGATGTAATGAATGCCGGCAATATGGAGCCGAAGTGATTTATTATTGAAAAGATTATATGAGGATGAGCCAGTCAACATTATTACGTACTTGAAGGGACCAAATGACGCTTCTATGGGTTAATTGTGATACAACATCGATTATTGACGTAGAATTTATTGTGTAAGTTTGATTGGTGTATGGTGAACATCCAATTAATTTATTAGGAGTGCTTGATATGCCTCATCTTTATTAACGACCCGATGTGTATTTCATACTGTCATTGTGTTTATTTGTGAGTAAGCCCCAAGAATAATTGATCATGGTTGTGGTTAATGGTTACTTCAGCGAATTAATAATTTTTTTGGATGCTGAAATAAACCAACAATTATATTATGCTTGAGATAATCTAATATTTCATGGAAAAATTTATGCTTGATATTAATTTTTAATATATATATTTGTATTTAATTAATGTTAGTTTTCATGGTAAGCTATGTCCGACTCGTTGGCTGAACGGTCAGCGTACTGGCCTTCGGTTCAGAGGGTCCCGTGTTCGATACCCGGCCGGGTCGGGGATTTTAACCTTAATTGGTTAATTCCAATGGCACGGGGGCTGGGTGTATGTGTTGTCTTCATCATCATTTCATCCTCATCACGACGCGCAGGTCACCTACGGGTGTCAAATATAAAGACCTGCACCTGGCGAGCCGAACCCGTCCTGGGATATCCCGGCACTAAAAGCCATACGATATTTCATGGTAAGCTATTACCTTGGGCTGTCTCTCTCGTTTGGTGTAAATAGTAGAATAATCTAGGAGTTATTTGCTTAAGTGGGAGAGTATATTCTCTTCAGTGTAATGTAGAATAAGATAGGGTAGAGACTCGCGCACAATATAAAGAAACGTTTTAGATTCTAAATCAACGACAACAACAACACCCAAAAATTTAGGATGTTACTGAACTATAAGATTTAAATTAACATTTATGTATTTCATAAAGGAGCAAGTTATGGAATATATAATAATAATAATAATAATAATAATAATAATAATAATAATAATAATAATAATAATTATAATTATTATTATTATTATTATTATTATTATTATTATTATTATTATTATTATTATTATTTTGGAGAAACATGTTTCAGGCAGTTAATGTTTCTTTTTTTACACAGTGAGAAAGTTTATTCTTTTGAACTGTAAAATGTCATAGAAAATATTATTTTTTAACAAAGAAGTTCAATAAGTTCAGTTAATGAGAGTAAAAAGTAACTACCAATGGTATGAATTACCAAAATGTGAGTGTTCTGAGTTATAGACTACATATACACAGTGGTAATAAATGATGGTGGACATTAGTGGCTACATTTCATTATGATGATAATATAATATTACTAGCAAGGTACCCGTGCTTCGCTACGGTATTATACTGAAATTTATAATTGAATGCTTATTGTTTTAGATATATAATCCGCCGAAATTCGCGATCTGACACGTTTTCAGCGAGAATCTACTAAAATTCCCGATCTGACTCGATTTCTATTAGATTACGGCACGTTTCCTCCCATTTTTCAATCTTCCTTTCCAGCAATCGATTTCGTTCTTCCCGGGCTAGGGTCAGGTATTCTTCCCGGTCAGTTGGGTCCGTAAATCTTTGCCATACCGTATTTTCCTATAATCATTTTTAATCTGGATAAAATCCTTCAGGAGATCCGGCGTGGTGTCATATTGGGTGCCTTGGCGGCACTGAACCCGCGGCCGGACTGCATTCTTAGTCATTACCCGTCCAGGAGCCGTTTCCAGCGCGGTCCGCACATTTGACGACGGTCCGGAACATTATTATTATTATTATTATTATTATTATTATTATTATTATTATTATTATTATTATTATTATTATTATTATTATTATTACTATTATGTGTAGCTGGAATGGTTGATGACAGGGAAAACCGGAGTATCCGGAGAAAAACCTGTCCCGCCTCCGTTTTGTCCAGCACGAATATCACATGGTGTTACCGGGATTTGAACCACGGAACCCAGCTGTGAGAGGCCGGCGCGCTGCCGCCTGAGCAACGGAGGATCCTTATAAGTACATTAAGAACAGTAAAATCAATTGGTGTCACCTCCTTTTACACCCCACCGCCGTTAGTTTTTACGGCCAACCCTCCCCCCCCAAAAAAAAATTAAAAGAAGGCGTGTTTCTTTATGTTTAAGGGAGATTCCGAACACCAATGTTCACGTCTATTACCTTCAGTTTTGAGATATAAGTATCCCCATAAATATAATTTACTTTTGTCACTTCATTTCAAACTACTCCCCCCCCCCCCTAAGTGAAGTTTCCCGCAAAATGTACTTGTTTCTTTAATAGTGAAGGATCTTCTAAATACCAATTATCACGACTCTAACTTCTTCACTTTTTGATTTATGTGTCCTCATGAAAGGAATTCAACTCCTTTACACTCCCGCCCCCCAAGATGGTTTCCCCCCCCCCCCCCCGAAACGCGTTTTTCTTTGTTTTTAAAGGAGATCCAAATACGAATTTTCACGTCTGTAACAACTTCAGTTTTTATTAGATGTATATATTCTCATACAATCAAAGTCAATTAATTTTTCAATTCTTTCACGCCCTCCCCCCGCTTCATTGGATTTTCCGAGAATACGTGTTTCTTTACTTTTAAAGCAGATTGCAAATACCATTTTCACGTCTGTAACATGTTCATTTTTAAGACATCAGTAATCTAATTAAAAGAATTCAACACCATTTTCAGTCACTTTCGCCCCCCTCCACCCAAGTGGTATTTCCGAAAATTAAAAATACACGTTTCTTTATGTTTAATAGAGATAAAAATACCATTTTTCACTTCTGTAACATGTTAAGTTTTTTTAGATATACTGTAAAAATCATTTTTAAATTTCACCCCCTTTTGGGTTCCCCTAAAGTGGAGTTTCCAAAAACAAATCACCTATGTTTCTCTACATTTACAGGAGATTCCAAACACCCACTTTTTACGTCTGTAACATTTTACGTTTCCAAGGTAATCTTTCAAAAAATTCACCCCAATTTGTCACTTCTCTTCAACCGCCATTAATAGGATTTTCCAAAAACTAAAAAAATACGTGTTTCTTTATTTTTAAAGGAGATCCCATATACAAATTTTCAGTTCTGTAATATCTTCCGTTTCTGAGATATATGTGTCCTCATTAAAGGCATTCAACCCATTTTACACCCCTCCTATTGGGATTTACAGGAAACAAAAAAATACGTGTTCCTTTATTTTGAGAGGAGATTCTAACTACCAATTTTAACATCTGTAAATTTTAAATTTTTCAGATGTAGACACATTCATTTTAAAAAATTCACCCCCCTTTTCACCCCTCAATATTTGGATTTTCCAAAAACGAAAAAATACGTGTTTCTTTACATTTAAAGTAGATCCCAAATACCAATTTTCAGGTCTGTAATATCTTCAGGTTCTGAAATATAAGTAGCCTCATTAAAGGCATTCAACCCATTATTCACCCTTTTACACCCTTCCTATTGGGATTTTCCGAAAACAAAAGAATACGTGTTTCTTTATTTTTAAAGGAGATTCTAAATACCAATTTTTACATCTATAAACTGTAACAGTTTTGAGATATAGATACACTCATTTTAAAAATCACCCCCTTTCACCCCCCCATTAGTTGGATTTTCCAAAAACAAAAAAACAAAAACGTGTTTCTTTATTTTTAAAGGAGATCCCAAACACCAATTTTCAGGTCTGTAATATCTTCAGTTTCTGAAATATAAGTAGCCTCATCAAAGGCATTCAACCCCTTTTTCACCCCTTTTCACCCCTCCTATTGTGATTTTCCGAAAAAAAAATACGTGTTCCTTTATGTTTAATGAAGATTCTAAATACCCATTTTTACATCTGCAAACTTTAAAAGTTTGGAGATATAGATTCACTCATTTTAAAAATTCACCCCCTTTTCACCCTCCCATTAATTTGATTTTCCAAAAACAAAAAATAAATACGTGTTTCTTTATTTTTAAAAGAGATCAAAAGTACCAATTTTCAGGTCTGTAATATCTTCAGTTTCTGAGATATAAGTACCGGTATCCTGATTAAAGGCACTCAACCCATTTTTCACCCTTCTTCACTCGTCCTATTGAGATTTTCTGAAAACAAAAAATACGTGTTTCCTTATTTTCAAAGAAGATTCTAAATACCAATATTTACATTTGTAAACTTTTAAAGTTTTGAGATATAAGTGCACTCATTTTAAAACTTCACCCCCCCCTTTTGACCCCCTTAGCAACGGAATATCCAAAAATCCTCTCTTAGCGAGCACCTACATCTTAATATGAATGTATCCCCAAAATTTCATTTCATTATGTCCAGTAGTTTTGGCTCGGCGATGATGAATCACTCAGTCAGTCAGTCAGTCAGGACAAGCTATTTTATATATATAGATTATTATTATTATTATTATTATTATTATTATTATTATTATTATTATTATTATTATTATTATTATGGTATCGCTAAGGTTTTTACAAAATAATATGTGAACCTGGTATAATGAGGAGGCATGTTATTAATGTTTCAAAGCACTTAATTATGCATTTTATAAGTATAATTATCATTTAATTAATTAAAATAGTAACATATTTATTTATTTACAAAAATCTGTATATTCTAGTATCGTCGTTTATTGAGTCTGATAGATGATTATTAGTATTTCCTACGATTAATTTTTATTAGCCACTGCAACTTTATATATATAAAAAGACATTATTATTATTATTATTATTATTATTATTATTATTATTATTATTATTATTATTATTATTATTATTATTATTATTATTATTATTATTATGGTCCACCTATTATTTTACATGACCACTATTACCATATTGGTGTGTACACCTACACAGGTATTCATAGGTTGTTATGAACAAGTCTGGTACGGTAATTAATATTATATATATATAAATTTGATAATTATTTAATTATTCCAAAATTAATCAATGATGTGATAACGCATTTTATTTTGAAAAATAACACTCTTGGACACTGAAATACTGTAGCAACGTGATTACTTAACATTAATTAATATTTGATGGATTATATTCTTCATTTTACTTGATCTTCATTAATAAAATTTTATACACAACTTTCTAAAAATCAGTCTGTGTCATGATTTACATAATGAGTAGATTATCCTAGTGAATTATCCCTATGCATCCCCATTCGACGACGGGAACTGATCGCACCTGGGACAGAGATCTCATCTTCGGTAAATATATTCTTTTCAGGGGCAGCCGTGGCGATACTGGACATCTTGTCAACACCTAAGAAGCTCTAGAAGGGTGCAATGCAGTACATCCATAATATACGTTATATTTTCATTCAATTTCACTCCCTCTCAGCCTCCATACTGATTGTAAGTGCGGCCAGTATTCAGCATTCAGGAGGTAGTGGGTTCGAACCCCACTGTCGGCAGCCCTGAAATGGGATTACCGTGGTTTCCTATTTTCACACCATGCAAATACCGGGGCTGTACCTAAATTAAGGCCACGGCCACTTCCTTCTCATTCCTAGCCCTTTCCGCTCCCATCGTCACCATAAGACATATTTGCGTCGGCGCGACATAAAACAAATAGCAAATAATAATAATAATAAGAAGAAGAAGAAGAAGAAGAAGAAGAAGAAGAAGAAGTAGTAGTAGAAGAAGAAGAAAGCATACTGATTGCGACTGAAGTATGACTTAACCATCCAAAGCGTCACAGATCAACTCTGTGATCTCGTAAAGAATGTATTCGACCTTGATATCAGTAATATTCTTTTATTTATGTATTTCACCATCTGCCCTAGGAGTGCTAGGGGTGTTTTACCGGAACAGTACCATTATTATATGTGTGTATGTTTAGTCCTCAGCCCGAAGGCTGGTTGGATCCTCAACAGCTCCGCCATCAGCTGTCATAGATGGCCTAGGCATCACTGAAGAGGCGTACTAGGGAAATGAGGAGTGAGGTAGTTTCCCGTTGCTTTCCTCACTGAGCCAGAAGTTGCTATTACATATCAGTCTGCCAAGCCCACTGAAATGCATGCACCAACCGACCCTATGAGCAATATTTTCACACCATTCATAGCAGGGACTGGCTGCAGAAGGAATGGCATTACTAGCATCACTCATACCTCAGTCACTTTCATTTTGTCAAAGCCAAGGATAAAGCTGAGACAGATCAATGAAAGTAACAAGATTGCTCTAGTCCATACCAGAAGACATAGTGCACTGTAAACACTAGGCCCCGCCAGCAAGGGCAACATACATCCGTATTTTCGGTCATTTGAACATTTTACTTTCGACCCCTTCTAATATCCATGCCGATAGGCAACCGGGGTGTCATTATTATTCACCTCAGCCACCTCGAAAACTATGGACTGTACATGAATATTTGACGTTATCTATTATTATTTATATTTCACTCGTCTTTCTGTGTTTTTACAATTCACCCCCGCAGTAATGTGTTCTATATAATAAGTCATGTGTATAGCAAGTTTGGTTAAGGGGTATGCTAGGACATACACACAAACCTCTTTAAACTCTGTCCCTTTGGACATTTTCTTTTCTTTACCAGTTCTAACCCGCCTGCCGAATATGACTGTACTTAACCTTAAATGGCATCCATTGTCACAGTTCATCTCAGCGATCCTGAAAACTATGGATTAGACCCAGATATCGGTCGTTTTCGGTTAATGTTTACATTTCAGCTCTACTTTAGAGGCTAGGGGTCCCTTACCCCAAAGGTATATTTTCCAGACAGTAGGTCCAATTTTGGTTGAGAGTATTGCTGGAACATGTACGTCCATTATCTCGATTATTTTGGAAATTTTGTTTTTCAATTCTTCTCACCGCTATGCGAAAGGAGGCAGAACTTGGACTTCTAAAACATTTTCGATTATTTCTACGTTTCACCCCCTCGTGGGTATGCAAGCGTTGTCATACCTCCAAGCACTTTGTCTCCTGATAATAAGTCATAAGTGACTAAGTTTGTTTGAAATCGCTCCCATAGTCCCGAAAAGTATGGATTCAACATTAATATTGGTATATTTCGTCCCCTTATCTAAGACTTCTAGGGGTGCCTGTCCCCCACAGTATTTTTTTCTAGACAGTAGGTAATATTTGTACCAAATTCAGCTAAGAATTATATTGGAACTTACACACAAACATCCTTAATCTCGGTTATTTGAATATTTGCTTTCCTTCACTTCTTCTCACCCGCCTGCCAATTGGGGATCAACTTCGACTTAAACGACAACCGGAGTGTCGCTCTTCATTTCAGCGACCCCGAAAACAATTTTGATGTGACCCAATTTTCGATTATTTTTATATCTCACCCTTTCTAACACCTACCCTTTGGGGGTGCTAATTTGTCATAACTCCACGCAGTTTATCTACTGACAGTAATTCATAAAAGTACCAGGTTTTGTTTGAATCGCTCCAGTAGTCAGGAGAAGTGTTATTGTACGCTTTTAGTTACGTATATAAATCACCCCTCCTCTAGAGGTTCCAGGGATGTCTTATCGTACACATTACTTTCTCCAGATAGTATGTCATAGTTGTATCAGTCTTGGTTGAAAGCTACGCTATAACATACATAGGCTACGGTACGTCCATTATGTCGGTCATTTTTGACAATTTCTGTTTTACCCCTCCTCCTCCTATGCCAAATAGGTGATGAAATAGTCTTTATAAAACGTCCGGAGTGTCATTATTAATCTCAGGGACCCCGAAATCATGGATTCGACACTATTTTGGTTTATTTTTTTTATCACCTCTCCCGCGGCCCCAACTCCAACGGAGACTGAACTTGGACTTAGAAAATATTCGGAGTGAGACGAATTATCTCAGTGCCCACGAAAACTACCGATTCGACACTATTTTAGATTACTTTTATATATCACTCTCCCCTCTTCCCCACCTCGAAGGGGGCTGATCTTGGACTTTTCAAAATCCGGAGTGTCACTATTCACCTGTGACCACGAGAAGTGCGGATTCGACAATATTTTCTATTAACTTTTATGTCTCACCCCCCTCAACCCCCACCAAAAAGGGGGCTGAACTTGCATTTTAAAAAATCCGTTTTGTTACTATTCATCTCAGCGACCCAAATCTGTGGATTCGACACTATTTCCGATCATGTTTATATCTCACTCCCCCATAACCCCCACGATACAGGGGGATGAACATGGACTTATAAAAAATCCAAAGTGTCACAATTCACATCAGCGACCACGAAAACTATGGATTCGACACTATTTTCAGTTAATTTTATATATCATTCCCCCTGCCCTCACACCAAAGGGGGCAGAACTTGGAGTTTAAAAATATTCAGATTGTCACTATTCATCTCAGCGACCATGAAAAGTATGGATTCGACACTTTTTTAGAATATGTTATATGTCACCCCTTCGCCCAATGGGTACATGGGTCTTACCCCCACGCGGTTTTTCAAAAGAAATCCGGAGTGTCAGTATTCATCTCAGCGACCCCGAAAAGAATGGATTCGACACTATTTTCGATAATTTCCTTATATCAATCCCCCTCACCCCCACCCCAAAGGGGGCTGAACTTGGACTTAAGAAAAATTCCAGAGTGTTTCTATTCATCTCAGCGAATCCGTAAACTATGGATTCGACACTATTTTCGTATATTTTTATACGTTACCCCCCTCGGCCCCGGCCTCTAAGAGTACTTGGGATGTCTTACCCCCACGCGGTTTGTCTCCTGATACTAAGTCGTAAGTGTACCAAGTTTGGATAAATCGCGGTAGTGGTTTACGAGGAGATGTAATACATACACACATAGTGTACATACATACATTGACAAATACATATATACAGAGTATTTTCGATAATTTTCTTATATCACTCCCCTCTTGCCCCCCACCCCAAAGGGGCTGAACTTGGACTTTAAAAAATTCCAGAGTCACTAGTCATCTCATCTCAGCGACCACGAAAAGTATGCATTCGACACTATTTTCGAAAATTTTATGTCACCCCCTCTCCTTCCGCCTCAGTGGGTACGTGGGGTGTCTTACCCCCGCGCGGTTTGTCAAAAGAAATCCGGAGTGTCACTATTCATCTCAGCGACGCCATAAAGGATGGATTCGACACTATTTCCTATTACTTTCATATATCATTCCCCCCCTCACCCCAAACCCAAAAGGGGGGGACGAGGGAGAAGAGCTATACAATAATAATCGGAAATAGTGTTGAATCCACAGTGTTTGTGGTCTCTCAGATGATTAGTGGCACTCCGGGACTTTTTTCAGTCCAAATTCAGGCCCCTTTATGGTGGAGTATGTGGGGGTTTGAGATATAAAAATTAATCGAATATAGTATCGAATCCATAGTTTTTGGGGTTGCTGAGGTGGATTTTTTAAAGTCCAAGTTCAGCCCCGTTCGACATGGGGAAGTGGGGAGAGTAGTATAAAAAATCAATCTAAAATAGTGTCGAATCGGTAGTTTTCGTGGGCACTGAGATAATTCGCCTCACTCCGAATATTTTATAAGTTCAAGTTCAGTCCGCTTTGTGGCAGCGAGGGGGGGGGGGGCGTGGGGGAAGTGATAAATAAAAATAAACGAAGATAGTGTCGAATCCATAATTTTGGGATCCCTGAGATTAAAAATGACACTCCGGATTTTTTATAACTCCTATTTCATCCCCCTTTGACATAGGGGGAGAATGGGTAAAACAGAAATTGTCAAAAATGATCGACACAATGGACGTACTGTAGCCTATGTATGTTACAGCGTAGCTTTCAACCAAGATTGATACAACTATGACTTATCTGGAGAAAGTAATGTATACGATAAGACATCCCTGGAACCTCTAGAGGAGGGGTGATTTATATACGTAACTAAAAGCGAACAATAACACTTCTCCTGACTACTGGAGCGATTCAAACAAAACCTGGTACAGTCACGAATTACTATCAGGAGATAAACTGCGTGGGGTTATGACAAATTTGCACCCCTAGGGGTAGGTGTTAGAAAGGGTGCGATATAAAAATAATCGAAAATTGGGTCACATCAAAATTGTTTTCGGGGTCGTTGAAATGAATAGTGACACTCCGGTTGTCGTTTAAGTCCAAGTTGGTCCCCAATTGGCAGGCGGGTGAGGAGAAGTGAAGAAAAGAAAATATCCAAATGACCGGGATTAAAGATGTTCGTGTGTACGTTCCAATATAATTGTCAGCTGGACTTGGTACAAATATTACCAACTATCTAGAAAAAAATACTGTGGGGGAAAAATACCCCTAGACGCCTTAGACAAGGGGACGAATATAGCAATATTAGTGTTAAATCCGTACTTTTCGCGCCTATGGGAGCGATTTCAAACAAACTTAGTCACTTATGACTTATTATCAGGAGACAAAGTGTGTGGAGATATGACAACGCTAGAACACCCACGAGGCGGTGAGATGTAGAAATAATCGAAAACCGTGTCAAATTCACTCTTTTCGGGGTCACTGAGATGAATAGTAAGGCTCCGAATTTTTAGAAGTCCAACTTCTGCCTCCTATCGCATAGCGGCGAGAAATGAGAAACAAAATTTCCAAAATGACCGAGATGGTGGACGTATATGTGTATATTCCAGCATAACTCTCAGCCAAAATTGGACCTACTGTCTGGAAAAAATGCATTGGGGCTAAGAGACCCCTAGCCTCTAAAGTAGGGCTGAAATGTAATCATTAATGGAAAACGACCGATACCTGTGTCTAATCATGTTCAGGATCGCTGAGATGAACTGTGACGGTCTGAATGCCTTTTAAGGTTCAGTCCTAATCGGCAGGCGGTTTAGAACTGGTAAAGAAAAGAAATTGTCCAAAGGGACAGAATTTAGGGATGTACGTGTGTATGTTCTATTACACCTTTAAAACAAACTTGGCATACACATGACTTACTATATAGAAAACCATACTGTGGGGGCCAGATACACCTAGCACCCCTAGGGGCGAGGGTGAATTATAAAAAACAAAGACGGGTGAAATATAAAAAATAATAGATAACGACAAATATTCAAGTACAGTCCACAGTTTTTAAGTCGCTGAGGTGAATAATGACACGCCGGTTGTCGTTGTTACCCCCTGTCGGCATGGATTTTAGAAGGTGTGGAAAGGAAAATGTTCAAAATGACCGAAATTGTGGATGGATGTGTTATTCATCCAGCATAGCCCTCATATATAATTGGTACACGTATGAATTACTATCTGAAAAAATTACTGTTGGGTAAAACACCCCTATAAATTCTAGGGGAGATGGTGATGTGATTTTTATGGTCGCTGAGATGAATAGTGACATCCCAGAATTTTTTAAATTCCAAGTACTGTCCCATTGGGGTGGGGGCAATGATATAAGAAAATTATCGAAAATAGTGTCGAATCCGTACTTTTCCTGGTAGCTAAGATTGATAGTGACACTCCGGATATTTTAAAAGTCCAAGTTCAGGCCCATTTGGGGGGGCGAGGGGGAGTGATATAAATCAAAATGACCGAAAATATTGTCGAAACCATCCTTTTCGGGGTCGTTGATATGAGTAGTGACACTCTACATTTCTTTTGACAAACCGCGTGGAGCAGGGGGCGCGTAGCGAGTGGGTGACATATCAAATATCAAAAAATAGTGTCGAATCCATGTTTTTCGTGGTCGCTGAGATGAATAGTGACAATCAGAATATTTTTAAAGTCCATGTTCAGCTCTCTTTGGGGTGGGGGCGGGGAGAGTGATAAATAACTTTAATCGAAAATGGTGTCGAATACATAGTTTTCGGGGTCGCAAAGGTGAATAGTGGCACTCCGAATTTTTAGTAAAGGAGAAAACCGCGTCGGTGTAAGGCACCCCGGGAACCGTTAGGGGCGGGGGACGAGGGGGTGAGATATAAATACCATCGAAAGTTGTGTCGAGTCCACACTGTTCGGGGTCGCTGAGATGAATAGTGACACTCCAAAACTTTTTTATGTTCAAGTTTATCCCCCTTCGACGCGGCGGGCGATGGGGGAGTGATATATAAAGTTAATCGAAAATAGTGTCGAATCCATAGTTATCGGGGTCGCTAAGAGGAATGGTGAGACTCCAGATTTTTATAATTCCAAATTCAGCTCCACTGGGGTGGGGACGAGTGGGGAGTGATATATAAAAATAGTCGAAAATAATGTCGAATCCACATTTTACAGGGTCGCTGAGATGAAGAGCGGCACTCGGAATTTTTACTGTAATGAGACAAACCACGTGGGGTAAGACCCCCCTGGTACACTTTAGGGACGGTGGGGCGAGGTGGGTGAGAGATAAAATCATGGAAAGCAGTGTCGAATCCATACTTTTCGGTGTCGCTGAGATGAAAATTGACACTCCGGATTCTTTTAAAGTCCAATTCAGCCCCCTTCGACATGGGGAAGTGGGGCGAGTGATATACAAAAGTAATCTAAAAGTGTCGAATCGGTAGTTTTCGTGGGCAGTGAGATAATTCGTCTCACTCCGAATATTTTATAAGTCCAAGTTCAGTCCGCTTTGGGGCGGGGGTGGGTGGGTGGGTGGGGCGCGTGGGGGAAGTGATAAATAAAAATATACGAAGATAGTGTCGAATCCATAATTTCGGGGTACCTGAGATTAATAATGGCACTCCCGAATTTTCATAAATCCTATTTCATCCCCCTTTGGCATAGGGGGAGAATGGGTAAAACAGAAATTGTCAAAAATAACCGACTTTCACCTGGAGAAACTACTGTTTACGATAGGACACCCCTGGAACCTCTGGAGGAGGGGTGATTTGTATACATAATTAAAAGCGAACAATAATACTTTTCCTGACTACTGGAGCGATTCAAACAAAACCTGGTACACTTATGAATTACTATCAGGAGATAAACTGCGTGGAGTTATGACAAATTAGCACCCCTAGGGTTAGGTGTTGGAAAGGATGAGATATAAAAGTTATTGAAAATAGGGTCACATCAAAATTGTCTTCGGGGTCGCTGAAATGAATAGTGATACTCCGGTTGTCTTTTAAGTCCAGGTTGATCCCCAGTTGGCACGCGGGTGAGAAGAAGCGAAGAAAAGAAAATATCCAAATGACTGGGATTTTGGATGTTTGTTTGTACGTTCCAATATAATAGTCAGTTGAACTCGGTAGAAATAGTACCTAATATCTAGTATAAAATACTGTTGGGAGAAAGACACCCCAAGAAGCCTTAGACAAGGGGACGAAATATAGAAATATTAGTGTTGAATCCATACTTTTCGGGACTGCAGGAGCGATTTCAAACAAACTTAGTCACTTATGACTTATTATCAGGAGACAAAGTGTGTGGAGGTATGACAACGCTTGCACACCCACGGGGGGAGGTGTGTGTGTGTGTGTGTGTGTGTGTGTGTGTGTGTGATGTAGGAAAAATCGAAAGTAGTGTCGAATCCACTCTTTTCGGTGTCACTGAGATGAATAATAACGCTTAGAATTATTTAAGAGTCCAACTTCTGCCTCCTTTCGCATAGCGGCGTGAAATGAGAAACAACATTTCCGGAATGACCGAGATGGTGGACGTATATGTGTATATTCCAGCATAACTCTCAGCCAAAATTGGACCTACTGTCTGAAAAAAATACATTGAGGGTAGAGACCCCTAGCCTCTAAAGTAGGGCTGAAATGTAATCATTAACGGAAAACGACCGATACCTGTGTCTAATTCGTAGTTTTCAGGATCGCTGAGATGAACTGTGACACTCTGGATGCCGTTTAAGGTTAAGTTCAGTCCTAATCGGCAGGCGGGTTAGAACTGGTCTAGAAAAGAAAATGTATCAAGGAACATAGTTTAAACACGTGTGTATGTTGTAGCATACCTCTCAACCAAACTTTGTATACACATGACTTATTATATAGAAAACATTACTCTGGGGATCAGATACACCTACCACCCATAGGTTTGAGGTGAATTGAAAAAACACAGAAAGACGGGTGAAATATAAAAAAATAGATAACGACAAATATTAATGTACAATGCATAGTTTCTGAGGTCGCTGAGGTGAATAATGACAATCCGGTTGTCGTTGTTTAGCCCCGATAGGCATGGATATTAGAAGAGGTGGAAAGGAAAATGTTCAAAATGACCGAAATTATGGACGTATGTGTTTTTCATCCAGCATAGCCCTCATACAAAATTGGTACACGTATGATTTACTATCTGAAAAAATACTGTTGGGGCGAAAGACCCCTAGAAATCCTAGGGGAAATGGTGATGTATAAAAATAAACGAAATTTACTGATATTAATATCGAATACATTGTATACGCGGTCACGGAGTTTGACACTCTGGATGGTTAAGTCATACTTCAGCCGCAATCAGTATGGTGGTTGAGAGGGGGTGAAAATGAATGTAAATATAAGGGACATTATGGAAGTACTGTAATAGGGAACATGCATAATTTTCAAAAATATTTTTTTGAAAAATAGACCAATAAAATAGTACGTAAACGAATTACATTGTGGTAAGTTGCCTTGTTTTCTACCATTAAGAAAAATATTTAAAAGTGCCTTTCCGCAAGGCGAGTGAAAGGCCTCTGACGTAAGCGGCGCGCTGTGACGTCACGATCCAGTACCGCATGCAGCTTTACCAGCCATTGTGCATCAGCTGTTACTAAAAGCCGATTGTTTATTATTCGTGATCGCTAATAACTTCAAAATGACAAAAGAAAGGTTCAAAACAACACAGTCAGGCAATCTACCATGTGTAGATGTCATCATTCCTGAAAAATAGTGACTTTTGTGGCCGCAGATATTCGGGGATAAAAAGCAAGTTTGTAAGTGGCATCTTTTATATACGTGCAATGTACTGTAACTCATAATATTAGGATAATAACGAACCTGGATAGAAATCACATCACTTTCAACATTTCCTTCTAGACTGATTCCCATATTAAAGAATAACATTACATTTTCGGGCTTTCAGCATTAGTAAAGTAAGAAATCGGATTTCAGCACTAACATAAACATATAGGTAGCATTATAGTACTATTCCGCCTCTGTGGTGTAGTGGTTAATGTGATTAGCTGCCACCCCAGGAGGCCCGGTTTCGATTCCCGGCTCTGCCATGAAAGTTGAAAACAAATAGTACGAGGGCTGGAACGGGGTCCACACAGCCTCGGGAGGTCAACTGAGTACAGGGGTTTCGAAGCCCACCTCAGCCATTCTCCAAGTGGTTTTTCGTATTTTCCCACTTCTCCTCCAGACACCCAAGGTCACGGCCGTTTCCTTCCCTCTTCCTTGTCTATCCCTTCCGATCTTCCTATTCTCCAACAAGGCCCCAGTTGAGCATAGCAGGTGGGGCGCCTGGGCGAGGTAATGGCCCTCCTCACCAGTTGTATCACCATACCCGAAGTCTCACGCTCCAAGACACTGCCCTTGAAGCGGTAGAAGTGAAATCCTTCGCTGAGTCCGAGGGAAAAACCAACCCTGAAGGATAAAATGATTAAGAAAGAGAGAAAGAAAGAAAGAAAGAAAGAAGGATATAAAGATCATAGTACTATAGGTCTATAATCTATCATTCCCGAAAAAATATATGTTTATGGTTGGGGCAACTGGCCTACCACTTCCGGGGCGCATGAAAGAGAAACATTAAATATCTTGGTGGAGGGAAAAAGTTAAACATGATAAAGATAAATATGACTTCATCTAGTTTTCACTAGTCGGGCTGAGTGGTTCAGACGGTTTAGGTGCTGGCCTTCTGACCCCAACTTGGCAGGTTCGATCCTGCTTCAGTCCGGTGGTAGTTGAAGATGCTCAAATACATCACCCTCGTGTCGGTAGATTTACTGGCACGCAAAAGAACTCCTGCAGGACTAAATTCCTGCACATCGGCGTCTGCGAAAACCGCAGAAGTAGTTAGCGGGGCGTAAAGCCAATAACATTAATTACATTTGGCTTTTAACAAGCTGAGCATATCACTTAAGAAAAGTGTCTTGGTGACATTTTACTCGTTCAATACAGGAATGTCTTTGGGTGCTGTGACTTTTACTTTTTTTTTTTTTTTTTTTGCTATTTGTTTTACGTCGCACCGTCACAGAAAGGTCTTTTTCGACGATGGGACAGGAAAGGCCTAGGAATGAGAAGGAAGCGGCCGTGGCCTTATTTAAGGTACAGCCCCAGCATTTGTCTGGTGTGAAAATGGGAAACCACGGAAAACCATCTTCAGGGCTGCCGACAGAGGAGTTCGAACCCACTATTTCTCGAATGCGAGCTCATAGCTGCGCCCTCCTAACCGCACGGCCAACTCGCCCGGTATTTTTACCCTTCGGTTTATTGACTTGGCTTGTATAACCTCAAACTTAGACTAAGTTGGATAATATTTTAAACACCAGCATCACTATTTTCACCTGTGTGCAATTATGTTACTTATTTCATTAATATTATAATAATTATTATAATTGAGCATTGTTAACTTATAAGGCTCCAACAGACAAGCATTGGTTTTGAGTAGAGATATACATTTGTAACATTCACGTTGTTTTCTTTTATGATGTACACGCCTATTTTTGTCATATTATAGAGTATTTAGCTATAACGTAAATTTCTTTACAAATGTAAGCTCTTCAATAAAGACATTAATAACTGTCGCATGCCAAGATAAACTGGTATAATTAGAGCTGTCAATGTGGTTCATAGCCCCTTTGATTTATTACCTTGACATGGATCACCCAACACATAGGTTAGGTTTGGAGAATACTTTAATAATCAGCATTAATTAATGCACTGTTTATTACTTTCATATTTCAGGATGTAATTTAAATATTTAATTAAAGCATCATATATTAAAATGTAAAGTTTTACCACTAGAACAGCTGACATGGAAAAGTGATTGAAAATTCAAACAAATTCAACTTATAAAATGATCTTCAAAAAATAAACTGTAGACTTTTCCGATATATCACCAGCATTCCTCCGGCTAGCCAAAATACTTTTCTCCCTATTTTTAGCGTCTTTGGAACATTTATAAACAATTTGTTTAGGATGGCATGCGATGTGCTATTGCACATCGGAACTATACACCATTTATAAGTTTTCTGCCTCACTGTCTGCGCAGGATTCATTTTAAGTCTAAAATATACCACTCAGATTATTATCCAATGTATAGACCTCAAATTTACCTATATCCGACACTAACATAAAGTAGAAATACACGAAGTGTAACCTGTTTCTCACAGCACACTATATGTTATTTCGTCTGCTAATTCAGTCAACATGTACGATGACGTCAGACCAATGAGATCGCGTACTTGCGTGACGTGACATTTTCGTACTTTAATTTAGATTTTTATCATGTTTGGAGTTATTATTTGTACATTCTGATCACATTTTATAATTCTGCATGAAATTTTGAATCAGATTAGCATATTTTTAATTAAAACCCCGGATCATGCATGTTCCCTATTGTGTATGTTCCAGAATTTCTCTCAACGAAATTTGGTACACATATGACTTACCATCATAGAAAAAATACTATGGAGATGAATAATCACAGCCTCCAGTGGTGGTGGGGAATGATAGGGGTTGACGTGCAAAAATGATAGAAAATAACCGATA
Organism: Anabrus simplex; assembly: GCF_040414725.1. Lineage (NCBI taxonomy): Eukaryota > Metazoa > Arthropoda > Insecta > Orthoptera > Tettigoniidae > Anabrus > Anabrus simplex. Next base: position 1,595,583,360 of record NC_090265.1, on the reverse strand, counting down.
TTAATGTCGAAATCCATTGAGAATCAGAATGGAGGGGAAATTAATGTCAGGCCAGTGAATATGATATTTGAGTGTTGAATTAATAGCATGCTGGCAAGAAGTACGATTGTGTATGTGAATTTCCGAGCAGTTGTGGAAATACGAGCTCGTCTAACAAGTTGACTTATCAGCCGTGTTTATATAGACAGTGCGAAATGAGATGTTGTTTCTGTAACAAACCCTTTACGGAACAGTGACCAAATCCCCAGGGCAGTATTGAGTTTTAACATTTCTTTTCAGCCCACAGCAAAGCAGGAAATATGTGACAGATAAAGGCGCTTTCCGGTGCGCAAATGCAGCAGAGGAGCGCAATGTTGCCTGTTGATTTCCACGTGTTTAATCAAGTATATTATTTGTTTTCTCTTACAGGATGGTGTTTTGTGCAATTTCATGTTGTTTTGATATGTTGTCTTGTTGTTGAACGGGGAACAGCCTGCGTGCTGAGTGTAGCTTTGTGGTCAGTCTAGTTCTTACTAGATCCTTTGGTGAACCGCTTTGCACGTCAAGTCAGTGTAGTATATGAGTTTTCCCCTACATAATCCAATGTAAATATTTGAGGTATTTTAATTATGTTGTTATTATTGTAAATATAGCGTAGGTAAATGCCACTAGTATTTTTCGTAGTTCATATCATGTCTCATTTCGTCTTAATTTTCATTAAATGGTAATTTTTGCGGCAACTTCCCTGATTTTCAATCCGTATTGTAGTGATACTTAAAATCGTGCTACTCCATAAGAATAGGAATGTGAACATGAACACTGGACAATAATGTGAAGATATTTCGCAGTTCACAAATATTTCAAATGTTATGATTTCGAATTTTCAATTTATTATTTATTTGATTTGAGTAATTACGATTGTTGTCCATATTATTTCAATTTTCTTTACTTGATAATTTCATTCATCATTTCTTATTTGAATTTGAATTTTGTTTTAATATGATTCGGGGTTATTTTATGGAATAAACTCATCTTACCTCATATAATTGTTTATCATCCGAGATAGACCTCCATTATCCCTGTCATATACTTATAATTAAGTGATAAACTTCGATATTTAGACTTGCCCTAGACGATCATCCCACTTTTCTGCCAAACCTGAGTTAGTCGGAAGTTTAATCAGGAAAGGAGTCATCGTCCTAGAGGGTTATCACCCCTGAGTACGGTACAGTAAGAGCAACACCCGTACGTCTCACAGGTTTGTCTCAGTAAAACACCACAAACAGCTAACTCTCGAAAATAAAGCAAGGTCAAAAAACGAGAACGACTTATATGAAGACGTACCGGCAGGAAATAAGCAGTATTGTCTGGTTGTGAACATTACGTAGATAGGACTTTGGCGTAAAGGCCAGTGTTGGAGGTTGATAGTCTCGCATAGACATTGTACATAACGAAGGACGATCATCAGGGAAAGAAATTCATATTACTTTATTGTACATTATTTTAATACGACTTTCCTGTGTTTAGTTTTTGTTTACTTACAAACCTAAACTCACCGACTTAATAACTCAGACGGTAAGAATGATTGGTGATTCGGATGAGGGGGTACGTGAGCAAGGCGTTGGTTAGCCACGTAACTGAAAATCATGATCATTAAACATGAAAGGAAAAGACCATAGCAAACGGGAGAATAAATGATCACCTTGGCTTTTCAAATCTAATTCTGTGCCTCTGAGAAGAATACAATAGCTAACCAATGGAAGTTCTACAAGAAAGATAACAAAACAAGAAGTATTTGTTTACGTCGCACAGATACAAATAGGTTTTACGGCGACGATGGCAAAGGAAAGACCGAGGACTGGGAAGGAAGTGGTCGTGGCCTTAATTAACGTACATCCCCAGCATTTGCCTGGTGTGAAAATGGGAAACCACAGGAAACTATCTTCAGGGCAGCCGGCAGTGGAGTTGGAAGACACTATCTCCAACATTAAAGCTTACTGCTGCGTGGCCCTATGCGCACGGCCAACTCGCCCGGTAAACGAGAATGGTGATGGTAAGCAGATGTTATATTAGACGTCTTGACGCCATCCGTAAACCCCCACACTACGACTCTCGTGGAAAGGCGGTATTATTATCAAACTGAGAGGGTGTATACTTTGATGGAAGGAATGTGAGGATGATTATTAAGTATCCGTTAAGTTTGTGGCAACGCTCGGATCTCACATTCTTTCTTGTGTTGAAAGTCAATCTGTACATTCTTTACAAGCATTATTTAGTTTATCAATCCTGATATTTACAAGAATCATCATCTCAATCTAAAGGTCAGGCCTTGCCGCGGCAGCCATAGATTTGTTTGCGTGCAGTAGACAAAGTGGCGGGATCGGCCGCCGCCTCCACCTCCGGCTCTCGGGGGCCCTCTCCGCCTCCTCCACCTGGGGGGGGGCCTTCTGAGGGGCCTCGTCCTCCTCCTCCTCCTTGGGGGCCTTCTGAGGGGCCTCTTCCTCCTCCTCCTATTGGGGGGCCTTCCCAGGGGCATCTTCTCCCTCCCGCGGGAAATTTGAATTTTAGCGCGAGATTTGAATTTGTAAACAAAGGCACATGATTTTTGACAGCTGTCATGGACAACAAGGCATCGCTAACCTCACTGCTGCCATCTTGACGGACCTAAACCTCAGTGCTGCTAACTAAACCTCACTAGCGCGAGATTTGAATAGGTAAACAAAGCTACGTGCTATTTTGTCAGCTGTCATCCGCCATCTTGCATCGGAAACCTCAGTGCTGCACTGTTTAGCTACTTACCTTTGAAATGTGGTGGCGGCAATTTGAAAAATTCCACATGGTCTTGTTTGGAAACAAACCCACGTGATTTTTTGACAGCTGTCATCCACCATCTTTAATCAACAGAGCGCCGTGCTGCTATCTTTATCGTAGTAGCGGGCACTTCGAAAAATTCCGTCAGCTGTCATCCGCCATCTTGCATCGCAAACCTCAGTGCTGCTATCTTCAGCTACTACCATTGAAATGTGGTGGCGGATAATTTAAAAAATTCTACAGCAGCCATCTCTCGACGCTAATTGCATAAGATGGCAGCTATACATGACTCCTTACGCGACAACTTAAGGGTGCTTACGCAAGATGGTGGCTAAAAGATGGCTGCTATACACAGGTTCTTATGAGACCCCCTTGGAATGCTTGCGCAAGATGGCGGCTATACATGGCTCCCAATGAGACACCTTAAGGGTGCTTGCGCAAGATGGCGGACACAAGATGGCGGTTATACACGGCTCCTTATGAGACTCCTTAAAGGGGGTTGCGCAAGATGGCTGCTGCTCTTATCAAGAAAGCTAGCTTAGAGTCTAACGTGCCGTGCTGGTTCGATTCATTAAATTTGGGGCTTAAATGCATAATATTAAATATCTCGAAAACGGTGCATCGTAGAGCAAAACGGACAAATTTTTTCTGCCTATTACGTAGGTTCGCAGTATGAGGAACATGATAGCATAAGGTAATCATTATCTAATGATGAGATCAACGGTTCGGTTCCTTTGGCATTTGCTCTGTTTTAGCTTGTATTGAAGCAAGTTTTTGTAACATGATCAGGTCTAGCTATGGTAGAGAGTATAACGTGCCGTGCTGGTTCGATTCATTAAATTTGGGGCTTAAATGCAAAATGTTAAATATCTCGAAAACGGTACGTCGTAGAGCAAAACGGACAAAATTTTTCTGCCTAGTACCCACGTTCGCAGTATCAGGAACATGATAGCATAAGAAAAAAGTAGTCTAATGATGATATCAACGGTTCGGTTCCTACTTAGGCCCTTGACATTGACAGCTATCTAATTCTACAAGATGGCGGCTGCTCTTATGAGACAGCTTAAGGGTGCTTGCACAAGATGGCTGCTTCTCTGATGAGACGCCCTAGGGATGCTTGAGCAAGATGGTGGACACAAAATGGTGGCTATACGTAGCTCCTTATGAGACGGCTTAAGAGCTCTTGTACAAGATGGCTGCTATACATAGGCTCTTATGTGACTCCCTAGGGATTATTGCGCAAGATGGCAGCGACAAGATGGTGACTATACACAGCTCCTTATGATACGGCCTAGGGGTGCTCGCACAAGATGGTGGCGGCTCTTATGAAGAAAGCTAGCTTAGAGGCTACTGCGCAAGATGGCGGCTGCTGTTATGCATGTGGTAGAGGGCAATTTGAAATTTGATGTGCTTGCGGCCATCTTTAATCAACAGAGCACCGTGCTGCCATCTTTAGCTACTACTTTTGAAATGTGGTGGCGGTAATTTGAAAAATTCTACTTAGTTTTGATAGCTGTCTACCACCATCTTTAAACAACAACGCATCGTGCTGCTATCTTTACGACTCTAAACCTCATCATTATACATGTGGTGGTAGGTAATTTAAATTCCATGTGCTTTTTTGACAGCTCCCATCTTTTATCAACAGAGCATAGTGCTGCTATATTTACAGCACTAAACCTCATACCTTTGAAATGTGGTGGCGGGTAATTTAAAAAATTCTGCGTGCTTTTTTGACAGCTGTCATCTTTAAACAATGGCGGCTATACATAGGCTGTTAAGGCCTTATTATTCTCCGCCCCATCTACCTCCTCCTCCTCCTCCGCCTCCTATGTCAAGGTATAGCTTTATCGAACAAGTTTAAACCTGCATCGCGAAGGCAATTATTTTTTCGGTTCAGCATTTTGCATAGTAGTCCTCGCCTGCACAAGCTACATGCTTGTATCCCATGCCAACAGATTGAAATAATATGTTTCCGAACCAATATTTCATGTCACATGTTTATGCGATATCTTGTCAAATTTAAGCAGCGTATTTCTTATAGCACTATGCTATCCGTTTAATTTTTACTTTCCGCATAAGTTACATGCTTGTAACTCATGCCCACAGATTGAAACAATACGTTTCCGAACCGATATTTCATGTTACATGTTTATGTGATAACTTGTTCGACTGCTAGGGACTTAAATATAACCAACGTATTTCTTATAGCACCATTCGTCCCGTTCAATTCTACTTTCCGTGTTTGCAATAATAGAATAATAGAATGTTTTTTTCTATTGTAACTAAATCAGATTATCGTTTACCGAGCGAGTTGGATACTCAGTATAGTTTTTTCCGTAGATTTTTATTTTCGCACAAGGCAAATGATAGAAGGTAAATCATTTGAAGTTGTACTTTTGCTATATTGTTTACCAAGCGAGTTGGCTATGCAGTATGTGCACAGTGTGTTTCCATAGTTTTTGATTTTTACACTAGGCAAATCATTAATTGTACTTTTGCTCTGAACACATCAAACAATATTCTGATCACATGTTGATGTTAACAACATCGATTACAGTGTTCGATTCTAGTCTTGTGATGTTTCAATCTGATCTTTTTAGAACAAAGGTATCCCCTAATATGTTCTAAACACATGTTGTATCGAGTACAGTGTTCAGTTCTAGTCTTAATCACTTATGTAGTGTTCTGAACACATCTATCAATGTTCTGATCACATGTTGAGGTTAACGACATCGAGTACAATCTTTAATTCTAGTCTTGTTATGTTTCTTTTGTGATCTGCAAGTCTACACATGCACAATGATGTTATCGCTGCACACTCTTGCCTTCGCGATGCAGGTTTAAACTTGTTCGATAAAGCTATACCTTGACATAGGAGGCGGATGAAGAAGAAGAGAATAATAAGGCCTTAACAGCCTAAGAATAGCCGCCATTGTTTAAAGATGACAGTTTTCAAAAAAGCACGTAGAATGTTTTAAATTACCCGCCACCACATTTCAAAGGTATGGGGTTTAGTGCTGTAAAGATAGCAGCACTATGCTCTGTTGATAAAAGATGGGAGCTGTCAAAAAAGCACATGGAATTTAAATTACCTACCACGACATGTATAAGGATGAGGTTTAGAATCGTAAAGATAGCAGCACGATGCGTTGTTGTTTAAAGATGGTGGTAGACAGCTATCAAAACCAAGGAGAATTTTTCAAATTACGGCCACCACATTTCAAAGGTAGTAGCTAAAGATGGCAGCACGGTGCTCTGTTGATTAAAGATGGCCACAAGCACATAGAATTTCAAATTGTCCTCTACCACATGCATAACTGCAGCCGCCATCTTGCGCAGTAGCCTCTAAGCTAGCTTTCTTCATAAGAGCCGCCACCATCTTGTGCGAGCACCCCTAGGCCGTATCATAAGGAGCTGTGTATAGTCACCATCTTGTCGCTGCCATCTTGCGCAATAATCCCTAGGGAGTCACATAAGAGCCTATGTATAGCAGCCATCTTGTACAAGCGCTCTTAAGCCGTCTCATAAGGAGCTATGAATAGCCACCATTATGTGTCCACCATCTTGCGCAAGCATCCCTAGGGAGTCTCATAAGAGATGCAGCCATCTTGTGCAAGCACCCTTAAGCTGTCTCATAAAAGCAGCCGCCATCTTGTATAATTAGATAGCTGTCAATGTCAAGGGCCTAAGTAGGAACCGAACCGTTGATATCATCATTAGACTATTTTCTTGTGCTATCACGTTCCTAATACTGCGAACCTGGGTATTAGGCAGAAAAAATGTGTCCGTTTTGCTCTACGACGTACCGTTTTCGAGATATTTAACATTTTGCATTTAAGCCCCAAATTTAATGAATCGAACCAGCACGGCACGTTATACTCTCTACCATAGCTAGACCTGATCATGTTATAAAAACTTGCTTCAATACAAGCTAAAACAGAGCAAATGCCAAAGGAACCGAACCGTTGATCTCATCATTAGACAATGATTTTCTTATGCTATCATGTTCCTCATACTGCGAACCTACGTAGTAGGCGGAAAAAATTTGTCCGTTTTGCTTTACGATGCACCGTTTTCGAGATATTTAACATTATGCATTTAAGCCTCAAATTCAATTAATCGAACCGGCACGGCACGTTAGACTCTTAAGCTAGCTTTCTTGATAAGAGCAGCAGCCATCTTGAGCAAGCACCCTTAAGGCGTCTCATAAGGAGCCATGTAGAGCCGCCATCTTGCGCAAGCGTCCCTAGGGGGTGTCATAAGAACCTGTGTAGAGTAGCCATCATGCAGCCACCATCTTGCGTAAGCACCCTTAAGGTGTCTCATAAGGTGTCATGTATAGCCGCCGTCTTATGCAATTAGCGTCCAGAGATGGCTGCTCTAGAATTTTTTAAATTATCCGCCACCATATTTCAAAGGTAGTAGCTAAGGATAGGAGCACTGAGGTTTGCGATGCAAGAAGGCGGATGACAGCTGACGGAATTTTTCGAAGTGCCCGCTACTACGATAAAGATAGCAGCACGGTGCTCTGTTGATTAAAGATGGCGAATGACAGCTGACGGAATTGCCCGCTACTACGATAAAGATAGCAGCGCGGTGCTCTGTTGATTAAAGATGGTGGATGATAGCTGTCAAAAAAAGCACGTGGGTTTGTTTCCAAACAAGACCACGTGGAATTTTTCAAATTGCCGCCACCACATTTCAAAGGTAAGTAGCTAAACAGTGCAGCACTGAGGTTTGCGATGCAAGATGGCGGATGACAGCTGTCAAAAAAGCACGTGGCTTTGTTTACCCATTAAAAACTCGCGCTAGTGGGGTTTAGTTGGTAGCACTGAGGTTTAGGCCCGTCAAGATGGCAGCAGTGAGGTTAGCGATGCGTTGTTGTCGATGACAGCTGTCAAAAAAGCATGTGGCGTTCTTTACCCATTCAAATCTCGCGCTAGTAAGGTTTAGTTGGCAGCACTGAGATTTAGGCCCGTCAAGATGGCAGCAGTGAGTTTAGCGATGCGTTGTTGTCGATGACAGCTGCCAAAAAGTACGTGGCTTTATTTACAAATTCAAATCTCGCGCTAAAATTCAAATTTCCCGCGGGAGGAAGAAGAGACTCCGGAGAAGGCCCCCCAGGAGGAGGAGGAGGAAGAGGCCCCTCAGAAGGCACCCCAGGAGGAGGAGGCGGAAGAGGCCCCTCAGAAGGCCCCCCAGGAGGAGGAGGCGGAGAGGCCCCCCGAGAGCCGTAGGTGGAGGCGGCGGCCGAACCCGCCATTTTATCTACTGCGTGCTAATCGTTCAACTCTGTGCAATAGTTGCAGTTCACGGTTTTCAATAAGTTCGTAAAGCAAGAGTATCTTGGCCGTCCTCTCTCTCAGTTCCCAGCACCCCTTCCTTCAATTAAGTTATGAAAGGAGTTGTTGTGCTACAGAATGTCGTCAAGGTTCGTAACTTTTGTTTGCCCGATAATCGTAATGAGACTGCTCTTTTCATCTCCACCTACAACACTTGATTATTGCTTTCCAACATTCTCCACCTCGTCCAGTTATGTCTCCTCTATATCGCATTTCTTTTGTCCCAATCCCTAATTCTTCTTGCTATTCTAACGTCCAGCCTTCTCTACCCTATAAAGGCACTTTCCGAATAAAAGTTTCTAGAAGGGCCTTCAGTGTTCCTATGCTTTTGTGATTGTAAGTTAGTAATAATTTCCTGTCTAGAAGTGTATTATTTGCCGTCGCAAACTTTTGTATATTTTTGATTTTACTTTAGATATGGTTCTGTTATCGAGAATGATCACAGTTTGCTAACTTGGTTTTTTCCTGGACTCTCGATTTTGGTTACATGAGATGTTCGTCACCCCACCATCGGCAAGAAATAACAGCCATTAATGCTACATATAGACAACTGTTTTCTGTTTCAGGTGGATGGCTGGGCAAATATATAGGAGGCGATTATTATGGATCATACGGCGATTATTATGGATCATACGGCGATTATGGTGGTGAGTTGCTGCAATAGGCATTCGCATTATAATCTCAGCGACAATGAGCGTGACCATCGGCAAAATTGTTAGAAGTGCGATCGCAATCTAGCTGCAATTGCTTGAATAGATGCTAATTATTATTTGCAGAGAACAATTAATTCCACCTCTGTGGTGTAGTGTTTAGTATGATTAGCTGCCACCCCCGGAAGCCGGGGTTCAATTCCCGGCTCTCCTACGAAATTTGAAGGGTGTTACGAGGACTGGAACATGTACCCCTCAGCCTCGAGGCGTCTGCTGAGTAGTGGTGGTTTCGATTCGCATCTTAGCCATACTCGAAGTGGTTTTCCGTAGTTTCCCCACTTCTCCACGCAAATGCCGGGATGGTAAGTAAGTTAAGACCACGAATGTTTCCTTTTCTCTTGCTTGTCTATCCCTTCCAATATTACCATCACCCACAGGGCACCTGCTCCGCACAGCAGGTGAGGCCGACTGGGCTAGGTATTGGTCATCCTTCCCAGTTCTAGCTAAGTTCCCGTTTTTATCTACGACCCAATGTTTCACACGTCCTTGAGGCGTTAGAGTTTAGATCCGTCTGTGAATCCGAGGGAAAAAACAACTGTCGACGGTAAACAGATTATGAAGAAAGAAAGAAAGAAAGAAAGAAAGAAAGAAAGAAAGAAGGAAAGAAAGAATGAGGACGAGAATGAAAGGTAGCAATCAAGATAATAGTTACAGGTCGAAAAGAGTACACAGTAGTTTGCCTATGTATGTTGTTCTTATTTTATTATTATTTGAGCTTGCTGTTACAAAGTGATCACTTCATGTAGTTGTATTCTTGCACTTGGGAGAAGGTGTGTTCGATCCCCACCATCGAACAGTGGGAGATTTTAACAATCTATGGGACCTGTAGAAATTTTGTTTGTTGAAATTCATCTGTGTCAGGTTTTGACACTCCGTTCGATTCAAATACGATATTTCTTAGTAAAATAATGTATTATTACAGATATTTTGTTAAATTCTTCACAAACGCAAAGACATATTTCTATTGAAGAGCCTTCAGTCAGTCATTGAAACTAAAAATATCTGATTGCTGATTGCTTCATCGGCTTTAAGGCAGCCAGTCATATCTAAACAAACCTTTAGTGACAACTAGGTCTTAACATTGGTTAGCCGGTGCACTAAGAACATGATATAGTCACAGAGTATGCAAGGCTTTAAAAATGTAGGAAAATATGTTAATTGGTCTGAATTACTCCTGTAATCGGAATGATCATACGAATTATTCATACAAGGCTCTTTTACTATTCGTACAAACTCGCCCATTATATCTGAACGTTTGGCCTCGGCAAGTGAACGTTTACTATCAATAGGGCCTATATGGATGAGAGGTGATCAGCAATCTCTGAATTAAATCTGTGTTTGTGATGATTTTCTTGTAAAGAGTTATCTGTAATTTCTGCTGTCTTCTTTTCTGACTTCCTGTGGTTCTTGCCAAAGCTGTCCTATTCGCACAGTAGTGTCTCTTGTCTGAAATAGTACTCTGTGCACATTTACGGACATTTACAGGATTACAATTTGCAACGAGCGTACCGGGAAACCAAAATTCGGGCATTTTAAATTATTTGAAATCACTTGATTAAGTCTACATTTCCCTCCGTTATTTCTGACGATTTTTCAGCATTTCTAAAAACTTCCAGTTTCTATTGGTATCATTGGTTTTCCTGCTTGTTGTTTAGGCTTATCTTACAATAGTCCGAGCTCACTACGAAATATTTCATGGAAATTATTGTTTTTCCTTCTACCACGTGGATCCGACTTTTCTTCCCCGCATAACTGCCGTGCTTTAATATATGGTCTGTAGGAAATGTAGAAAATAGATTCCAAAAATGAAGTGGTCGGAGTCCAAAATTCAAATAGATTTGATCTGCATTTTTCTGAAAGACAATACCAAGATTCTTCATCTCCCTCGGTTTTGTTCGACATAAATTACATGTTTGCGTAAACGCACATGATAATAGATAGAAGTTTCTATCAATTGTACATAATATCATCTTAGGCCTAACAATAAATTCTTTTCCACTCACAGAGACTCACAAATCATATCTCTGTATGAATGATAAAATGCACCTCAGAAGATTATTGGAAAGCTACAGTGGAAGAGAAAGAAAGAAAAAAAGGGGATTATGGGCACCGTTGAGGAAAAAAAAGGGATAAAATTACCGTAAAAGAGGAAAAAGAGTGTAAAAATTCCTCCTTTCGCAACTAGAGAGCAAATCTCACAATGCGGTATCTTCCCGAAGAGCTTTAATTTACTCTAAGAGAAAAAGTGCGGCCCTAAAAGTACGCGTCACGCTCTGCATATGATGTGCATATTTCCAATTATCACTGGATCTGTCACCAGTCAAACCTGGGATCCCGAAAACTATGGAATCAACACACTTCTCGGTTGTTTTGGACATTTTCTTTTTCACCCCTTTCGAGCCGTCATGCCGATGGAGTTTGAACTTGTACTTAAGCGGCATCCAGGGTGTCACAATTCATCTCAGCGACCCTGAATACTAAATATTCGCAACTATTATCCATTATTTTTTCATGTTATACCGTCCTCCAGAGTACCAAGTATGCTTGAGAGTTGTGCTGGAATGTATATTCATACACGCGTACATCTATAACCTCGGTCATTTTGGACATTTTCCTGCTCACTCCCCGTCTCATCCCCAAGCCGTTGTGGGGTATTGGTTGAACTCGGACTTCAATGACATCCTGAGTGTCACTATTCATCTCAGCGCCCCTATAAGCTATGGATTCTACATTAATACGTTGTTTCTACTATTTTTATGTTTCTCACCTTTCGTCTTTCATCCTCCGCACCTAGAGTGGTGTCTTATACCCACAGCATTGTTTTCCGTATAGTATGTCACATGTGTACCAAGTTTCGTTGAGACCTATGCAGGAACATAACATACATGCATAACCTCGGCCATTTTGGACATACTTCTTCACCTCTTCTCAACCACCACGCCGATGGAGACTGAACTTCGACTTTAATGACAAGGGCTCGGAAGTTTAAGACCTAAAGAAGTAAAAGATAAGCTAGCAAATGTGAGCTAAAAGCTAAATACGACCGAAAAACTTTAAATTATGACTATCACTATCAGAATCACTTACACGACATCCAGAATGCCACAGTTCATATCGGCCATCCTGAAAAGTATGGATTTGATACTAATATCCATCGCCTTCAGTTACATTTTAGTCTATATTTCGCTCCCTTCCCTAAGAGTGCTAGGGGTGTCTTGCCTCAAAAGTCATTTAATCTGATAGTACGTCCTAAGTTCGGTCGAGAGCTATGCTGGAGCATACAAACGAAAGTATCATTGTTCGCTTTTAGTTACGTATATAAATCACCCCTCCTCTAGAGGTTCCAGGGATGTCTTATCGTATACATTATTTTCTCCAGATAGTAAGTCATACTTGTATCAATCTTGGTTGGTTGAAAGCTACACTGTAACATACATAGGCTACGGTACGTCCATTATGTCGGTCATTTTTGACAATTTCTGTTTTACCCATTCTCCCCCTATGCCGAAGGGGGATGAAATAGGATTTATAAAAATCCGGAGTGTCACAATTCACCTCAGCAACCCCAATAACCTTGGATTCGATACTATTTTCAATTAATTTTTATATCTCAAACCCCCTCAACCCCCACCCTAAAGGGGCCTCAATTTGGACTGAAAAAAAAAACCGGAGTGCCACTAATGATCTGAGCGACCACGTACACTATGGATTCAACAGTACTTCCGATTATTTTTTTATAGCTCTTCTCCCTCGAACCCCCCCCCCCCCGAAAGGGGGCTGAACATTGTTAATACATTTCTGGAGTGTCACTGTTCATATCAGCGACCCCGAAGTGTATGGATTCGACAATACTAACGATGATTTTTTATATCCCAACCCCTCTGCACCACCACCCCTAAGGATGCATGGGGTGCTTTACCCCACGTGATTTGTCTCATGATACTAAAAATACGGTGTACCGCTATTCATCTCAGTGACACCGAAAAGTATGGATTCGACACTACTTTCCATGATTTTAATATCCTACCACCTCGCCCCACCGCCCCTAAAGTGTACCTGGGGTGTCATACCCCACGTGGTTTGTCTCATTACACTAAAAATCCGGAGTGCCGCTATTCATCTCAGCGACCCCGAGAAACTATGGATTCGACAATATTTTCGGTTATTTTTATATATCATTTCCCCATCGCCCCCCACCCCGAAGGGGGATAAACGTGAACTACTGGAGCGATTCAAAGAAAACCTGGTACACTTATGAATTATTATCAGCAGATAAACAGCGTGGGGTTATGACAAATAATAGATTATACTCATAAAAAGCAATAATAATAATAATGGGGTAGGTGTTGGAAGGGGGTGAGATATGAATATAATCGAAAATTGGATCACATCAAAATTGTTTTCGGGGTCGCTGAAATGAATAGTGATACTCCGGTTGCCGTTTAAGTCCAGGTTGATCCCCAATTGGCAGGCGGGTGATAGGAAGTGAAGAAAAGAAAATATCCAAATGACCGGGATTAAGGATGTTTGTGTGTATGTTCCAATATAATTGTCAGCTGAACTTGGTACAAATATTACGAACTATCTAGAAAAAATACTGTGGGGGAAAGATACCCCTAGAAGCCTTAGACAAGGGGACGAAATATAGCAATGTTAGTGTTGAATCCATACTTTTTTGCGTCTACGGGAGCGATTTCAAACAAACTTAGTCACTTATGACTTACTATCAGGAGACAAAGTGTGTGTAGATATGACAACGCTAGCACACCCACGAGGTGGTGAGATGTAGAAATAATAGAAAACAGTGTCGAATTCGCTCTTTTCGGGGTCAATGAGGTGAATAGTAACGCTCCGAATTTTTTAGAAGTCAAACGTCTGCCTACTTTCGAATAGCGGCGAGAAGTGAAAAATAATACTTCCAAAATGACCGAGATGATGGACGTATATGTGTATATTCCAGCATAACTCTCGACGAAAATTTGACCTACTGTCTGGAAAAAAATGCCTTAGGGGTAGGAGACCCCTAGCCTCTAGAGTAGAGGTGAAATGTAAACTTTAACCGAAAACGACTGATATATGAACTGTGACACTCTGAATGCCGTTTAAGGTTAAGTTCAGTCCTAATCGGCAGGCGGGTTAGCACTGGTAAAGAAAATAAATTGTCTGAAAGGACAGAATTTAAAGACGTATGTGTGTATGTTCTAGCATACCTCTAAACCAAACTTGGTATACACATGACTCACTATATAGAAAACATTACTGTGGGGGTCAGATACACCTAGCACCCCTAGGGGCGAGGGTGAATTATGAAAAAACACAGAAAGACGGGTGAAATATTAAAAAATAGATAACGACAAATATTCCTGTACTATCCATAGATTTGAGATCGCTGAGGTGAATAATAACACTCCGGTTGTCGTTGTTTAGCCCCTATCAGCATGGATATTAGAAGGGGTGGAAAGGAAAATGTTGAAAATGACCGAATATACGGATGTATGTGTTTCTCATCCAGCATAGCCCTCATATAAAATTGGTACACGTATGATTTACTATCTGAAAATATTACTGTTGGGGTAAAACACCCCTAGCAATCCTAGGGGAAATGGTGATGTATAAAAATAAACGAATTTTACTGATATTGATGTACAATACATTTCTTACGAGGTCACAGAGTTGATCTGTGGCACTCTGGATGGTTAAGTCATACTTCAGCCGCAATCAGTATGGTGGTTGAAAGCCACCGCTGGTGGTGGGGAATGAGAGGGGTTGACGTGCAAAAATGATGGAAAATAACCGATATTATTGTCGAAATCCATTGTTTATGTGTCTCTGATACAAACTGTGACGCTCTCGATACCGTTCAAGTCCACGTTTAGTCTCCATTGAGAGGGGAGCTGAAAAGGGCTTAAAAGTATATAGTATGATATGACCGAGATTAGTGTTGAATCCACTGCTTTTGGGGTCAGTAGACTGATTGTGACTGTCTCAATGACAGCCGAAATCGTGTACATCATTATGTATAGTGTGAGGGGTAAATACCTATAATTATTACTTATTTCTTTTTGGAAAGAATCAAATACGTCCCAGTCAATTCTAATTTCCACAAGGACAAGGTATTACTCGAAAATTAAATAATCTAAAACTTGAAATCAGATACATCTAAATAACTCTAAAACTATATAATAGATCGTAAAATCAACTTCTCAAAAAGAATTCAATAAAAATTCACTTCACACTTGACTAATTGGTAATACAAATACTGAAGGTAAACATTCAAAGATTATCCGGGCAACGCCGGGTACTACAGCTAGTATATACATAGATACAGGCCTGGAAGAGAGGAAAGAGACATGGAAATAATTGATAAAATAATAGATTATACTCATAAAAGCAATAATAATGATATGGTAATAATGGGGGAGAACTAAACTTGCCTGGAGTTGAATGGAATGGAGCTGCTAGTGAAGCCCAAGAACAGAAACTGGCAAATAATTTAATTTGGGAGGGAGGATTTACACAAGTAGTACAAGAACCGACTCGTCTCAATAACTTAATAGATGTATTCTTGGCTAAACTATGGGAAATTGTTCATAAAACTGAGGTAATTGAAGGGATTGGTGACCATAAGGCTGTAATAATGGATGTAGGACTCGTACCAAAAATGCTTAATAAGAGGGTCACACAAGACAGGAAATTATACAGAAAAAGTAAAGTTGATGATTTTGGGACTTACCTTAAATCACAGTTCAGTTGTTGGATAAGTGAAGGGAGTAATGTGGATACACTTTGTCCTAAATTTAATGGAATTATTTGGGAAGGGGAGAAGAGGTTTGTACCTGTTAAGAAGGGTAAAATGACCTCAGACTCCGTTTATTATACAAGCGAAATAAGAAAATTAAAAAGAAAATGTAGAATAGTAAACAGGAAAATCAAAGAGGGTAGGGAGAATAGAGAAACTAGAAAATAGCTAATGAGGGAACTGAATAGAGTGAAAAAGGAAACAGAAGAGAATTATATTAATGGCATACTTCAAGAGGGTAATGACCACAAATGGAAATGGAAAAGAAATCCAAATTCCTACAATGGTGGGAGAAGAGGGTGAACACTATTTAACAGATACTGAGAAAGCAAATCTATTTAGTAGGGAATTCAGAGATTCAATAGAAGATTGTCAGGAGTTCGGAACCGTAACAGAAGATAGAGAGGGAGAGACACATAGGGAAACATGAAGCTTCTAATTCATAAATGAAGATATTTTCAGAGAAATCTAACTGCTTCATCAAGGAAAGTGATAAAATTACTAGGGAGGTATTAAAAACAAAGGTGTGGTACATAGTGATTTATTTAAAATTTCTCTTTGAATATGTCATTAATAATAGTGTAATACCAAAGGAATGGAAGGAATCTATGATACCAATTTATAAAGGAAAGGGTGATAAAAGGAAACCGGAGAACTACAGACCAATCAGCCTGACCAGTACAGTCTTTAAAATACTCGAGAGTTTAATATCAAAGTACATCAGAGTGATATGTGATGATAAAAATTGGTTCATGGGGGGCAAGTATGGATTTAGAAAGAAATTTTCTTGTGGGGCCCAGCTGGTGGGATTTCAGCAGGACATATCAGATCAGTGGGATTCAGGAGGCCAGTTAGATTGCATACCCATAGAACTTTCCAAAGCCTTTGATAGAGTGGAACATGTAATATTTTAAAAGAAATTGGAGAAAATAGGATTCGATGTAAGGGTTATACGTTGGATAAAACCATTTCTAAATTCAAGGGTTCAGAAAGTCAAAGTAGGAAATAATATATCAGAGGAAGAGAAAGTTTGGAAGGGAATTGCACAGGGGGGTATGATGCGCAAAGGTATCACCCAAATATCACTATAAAATTTGTCACAAATGGAACATAATAATTGCTTTTACACATATCAAGTGAAAAATTTCTGGAAAATTTAGAAATATCGTCGTTATTTGAGAAATATGAAAACATACTTAAGTCTTGTAGACAGGACTGGTTTATGTCGTACTACGCTGCTGGTGCCGTCTTTTGTTACATTATTCAGATCCAGGGCTAGCACCGTGAAATGGGATTGCTATGTCTGTAGATTCTCATTATCTTCGGCCAGTACAAACAGCAAAATGGAGGTCAAAAGAAAAATAACATGATCCCTGGACCAATAAATATTTTTATTTCTGTTCGAACGAAAAAAAAATTAATCACTAGTCCACTGAATTTTTCTTATGTACATAGGCCATACCATTTTGTCGCCTATTAAATATTGCATATCGCGATACAATTCATGAAATGATGTCATTGACAAGTGAAGAATGAAACGAAAGCAAAGAACTTCAGTGAACACAGATATCACACACGAAATTGTTCAAAGTGTGAGACAAAAGACATACGTGTGTCACTGTGAGCGCACCACCAAATGTACTTGTAAAGTGGTAAAGTACGTATTAATATTCTCCAAAAAACATATATTTCTTAATTTTCCAGGGATTTTTCACTTGATATATGTAAAAGTAATTATTATATTCCATTTGTGACAAATTTTATAGTGATATTTAGGTGATACCAATGCGCACTATACCCGCACAGGGTAGTATAATCGGTGCGTTACTTTTCTTAATGTAGTCAAATGATTCAGGGAACTATATAACATCAAAAATAAGATTGTATGCAGATGACATAATTGTTTATAGGGAAATAAAAAACATTGAGGATTGTTCAGAATTACGAAGGGACCTTGAGAGTATCCAACAATGGGTTGAAGAAAATAATATGAAGGTTAATGGAGGCAAAACAACTGTTACAACATTTACAAACAGGAGCTTTAAAACTGAATTTGAAAATACTTTGGATGAGGTAGTTGTCCAAAAAGATGGCAAGTGCAAACACGTAGGTGTGAGATTTGAAAGTAATTTGCACTGGAAGGGTCATGTTGATGACATTGTTGGGAAAGCATACAGATCGTTACATGCCATAATGAGGTTACTTAAAGGATGCAACAAAGAATTAAAAGAAAAAGTTACTTATATATGTTTCGTCCATTATTGGAATATGCAAACAGTGTTTGGGATCCTCACCAAGAATACCTAATAAAAGAAATAGATAATGTGCAGAGGAAAGCAGCAAGATTTGTAACAGGGGATTTCAGGAGAAAAAGTAGTGTTTCAGAAATGTTAGAGGAACTTGGGCGGGAAACTTTCAGTAAGAGAAGGGAGAAAACTAGACTTATAGGATTATATAGAGCCTATAAAGGAGAAGAAGCATGAGGAGAAAACTGTGAGAGGCTTCAGTTGGAAAGTAATTATATCGGCAGAATTGACTACAAATATAATATTAGAAGGAATTTTAGCAGAAGCGATTGCGGTAAATTTTCGTTCATTGGGAAGGGCGTGAAGGAGTGGAACAGTTTGCCAGGGGTAGTGTTTTATTCTTTTCCAAAATCAGTACAGTACAGGTTATCGTAAATAAAAATGTGTGTGAATAAATTAATACCATCCCCTGGTCTATGGAGTTTGGACAGCCGAAGTAGGGGACTGCCTGTAGGGGTGAAGTACAGTGGGGACTGCGAGGGCCCTGAGACCGCTACGGTAGCTATGAAGGCTCTTCAGGAACTCTGAAAAGTGGTGGCGAAAGGGGCTCTGGTTAAAACGCAGCAGGTCTTTATGCTACTTAGGTTCCAAAATGGGTAAAAATAAATAAGTAAATAAATGCAATGTGAATTTTAATCATATACCAGTTATATAGTATTATTTGAAGTAATTCCACATATTGTATATGAGTTGGCTATGTTTCTAAGTACAGGAGATATTATAAGTAGAATTTTGTAAACAATACAAATTTATTAAGGATGAGCTGTGTGTGTAATAGAAAAAAATGTTATCGTAAATTGTATAATATTGTATTCTAGGAACATTTTCTTCTTCTCTTGTTAATTTAAAATTTAGTGCTCGAGAATAATGTATTTTAGTGTACCATTTGCCACCGAGGTAGACACCTCATTTGCAAATAAAGAGATTTTGATTTGATTTGATTTGATTGTTTGACATACATGCATAATCTCGGCCATTTTTCTTCAACTCTTCTCAATCACCATGCCGATGGAGACAGAACTTCCAATTTAATGACTAGGGTTCGGAAGTTTAAGACCTAAAGCAGTACAAAATATGCAAGAAAATATACCCTAAAAGCTAAATATGACCTAAAAACTGTAAAATATGACATAAAAACTATAAAATATACATGAATTTTTGGGATAGGTATAGAATCACTAACATACAGTAAACGTCTTAAGGACCAAAAACGTGATCAGCGTTAATACACCAGACACATTTAATCATACAAACTGACACAGAGCTACAGTACATTAAAATTTTCAACATTCATTCAGTATCATAGCCTTGAGATGCAGTTATCGCTCGGTTTTCCTAAATGAAAACAAAGAATACAAGAGTATTAGCATTCTTTATGATATCTGTTGGCGTAAGTTAGAAGACACTGCCTAACAGGAAGTTTATAGAGTTCATAATCGTACATACCTCTTAATATTCTTCTTTGCCAGCACTGCACAACACGACCATGTGCATTCTCAGGCTGTCGAAAAGAAACCTCCTTTGAAAGTCGCTCAGTATTTTGTTGTACTGGGAGAAGCTCTTTTCTACGTTACATGATGTCACAGGAGCGTATTTAAACATAGTTCACTGCTGCTTAGAGTCGGGTTGTTTTCGCCTAAACCAGATACATTACCGTCTAAAATGGCATCAATTTGGCACACTGTTGCGTATCTTTAATTTGTATTCAGCACCTTACTAAGTATTTTCTTCACCACAACTGACACTGTACCTCTTGCTTGTTCTACTTTGGATACCATGTCCTTTACTATTCCCAAACTATCACATGATTCTACACCAGCAGTTTCTAGGCGAGAGCTATTTTTCGATAGACTCTATAATTTGAAGAAATATATACTAATTGTCCCGAAAAAACATTGGAAACTGTTCGTGTGCAATTTGTATTGATGATGCCTCACTACTGTCAAAAGTAGAAACAATTTTTGCACAGTTTCGTAGTGTTCACAGTAGTACTCTACAGCGTTAAGCCATGTTCCCCATCGGGTGAGCACTAGTTGAGGAGGAAGAGGAAGCGAAGGCGCGTGATCTTTGAATATTGCCATCCTCAGTGGAGCCTTCACAAATATTTTCTTGACATTTGATATTAACTGGTCAACATCAGGAAATTTCTGCAGTAGTTCTTCAACAATTCTGTGCAATCCTTGAGCAAGACAGTGGCGGCTCTTGGCTGAAAAGTATAGTGAAGCGCTATAACCCGTTCTATTTCGAGAGACAGATTTAGGAACTACGTGTTGTTTTTGGTTGTTTTGTACTCGTACCTCATACCTGGGACTGGCGGAGGGTCCAGCACGTGACCAAAACTGTATACAGACCGGAGCGCTGTGTTATGTCATAGCTCGGCAACCATGTGGTTGCCTTTGCTCTTCTACAATGCAAAGTAGAGATAAGATCTGACCGGCACTCTTTAACAATTATGGAAGCGCGGAACTCTCGGGAAGAGCTGAACATTTTGTCGTGATTTCATTTTCGACGTACAGCTGTTTACTGCCGCTAGAAACCGGAAAAGTTATATCACCAACTGAAGGAAAAACCTATTTAAACGTACATTTTAATTGAACGGTACAATATACAGTCTAGCATTTTCCTTCAGGGCATCAGAGATCGTATTTTGGTTTCTTTTCAGTCTTCAAATCTAGCAGGCATTTTATATTTTCTGCAGAGTCTGAGTGCTTATGTAAAGAACGGCCAACAAAGAAGGGCCAACAAAACAACTTCTGTTGAGCTGCAGAGGAACACAACCATGGAAATTCCTTAAACCACGATTGTAAGATTTACCGGAATGTTTCACTTCTTTTGTCGCACAAATTTGCAGTGATTCAGTAGGGCGACCAAAACGTAGAGCTTCATTCTGATCTTCTTTTCTCCAACGTGAAAATAGTGTTTCTAATAAAATACACACTATGTCATAAACAGTATACATGTTTAAATAAAACAGCACAACACTACGAATGATCCACGAAGCGTAAGTACTCGTACTTCACACAGGATGACGCAGGGAAGACGAAACATTCCGATATTCCGGCAACTTCACTTGCACATTCCGCTATGAGGAAAGTACGCCGGTGACGTTACGGTTGTCATGGCAACGGCCAAGGCCAAGCGGCACTTGGGAGGTAGATTTAGCAGCGGAATCTCTCGTCTTCACTCAATCTCACGCGGCGTACTGTGGGTGGGCGACAGCTGGTGCTTTCGTGAGTTCCCCTGGTTCTAATGAAGTGATGCGAGCTCTTGGTGCTCCATACGCCGTATAAAAACATTTTCTTTCCGTAAAACCAACAAATGTCATAAGAAAAATAAATTTTAAAACAATCCATTCTGGTAAAAATAAATGGTGAAGTGGCACTTCACCTACTTTACCTGAAAAGCCGCCCCTGGAACAAGACACGTTTAATGGACCACTTTTGGGTAAAGTACCTCAAGTCCCCTTTCTGCTTCCACCGTGTATGGTAGAACATCGGTTAGTAACAGCAAGATTCGTTCTCGCTTAACTTCAACATCCCACAAAAGCTTCATGGCATTGTCAAAAAGTATTGCAATTGTGGAATGGTTAGCTGCATCAAGAACCTCCGTATGAACATTCGCAACATACCTACCACAAACATCCATAGTTTCATCAACGGATACCCAGACGCCACTGCTGCCTAAAAAGACAAAAACACCTCCGTACAGTCCATGCAGGCCCTTGGAGGAGTGGAAGGTAAAGGCTTTCACCATTGTTAACCGTGGCACGTGATGGGGTAGAAGGTTAGCTCTACGCCAGGTCGCCTTTGCCCCCGGGAATTAACCTGGTACTTATTTTTGGTGTAGGCTGAGTGAACCTCCATATGCACCTCCGGAAGTGGAAATATTTTTTCTTAAATTTTACGCTCTGCTACCATAACTGCAACGCCCCTAACAATTTAACTAAATAACAAGCGTCATAGCAACGCGCGTAAACAAGATAAAGATAAAATGCACAAAAATTCATAACAAGGAAGAGTGCTGGAACCAACCCAACAAGGAAGGAGAGGAGGGGAGGGGATCTAGGAACTACAAGGCAACGCATCAAATGACACCAATATTTTAAAAATAAAGTAAAAATATTAATTAATAATTTACAGTACATGACACTAAATTATGAAAAGAAAGCAAAATTCTGAAAAATAATGATGAAATAATAGAAGAAGAATAAAATTTCATTAAATAAAGAATCTACATGTAAATAAGTTTAATTCTGAATTAAATAAATTCACAACATTTCCCCCAAGCTACACCGGTGCACCAGCTTCTTACCTTACACATTTAGAAAATATCTACATGGGATAAAATTTAAGATTAACACCAGAAAAATTGGTTGTATGGCAAGTCAAGGGCCTCTGACAGCACCCAACAGAGGTTAAGTCCCCACAATAACCACATAAATAAGGACATCCGACACATCACGTTAAAACACAAGGGAGCACAAATCTCAGCCTGTCATCTCACAAGATCCACACAATAAAGGAGAATAGCCCAATAAAAAAATAATATAAAATCGCAGAAGTAGTAGAAGACTAATACGATAAATAATACTACCAAAACAGATTAAAATAGAAAGGGCCAGTAAACTTCACAACACCGAGATCGAATAACAAAGTATGACATGAGAAGAAAAACAATGCATTGCCATCCACACGGAGCACGAACAAGATGCTGTTATCTCCGCCGATACGAGACGCAATAACGAATCGTTACATAACGGCCAAGCCCAGAGATAAAATAACAATGGGAAATTAGATAACATCAGGGCCCAAACATCTCGCGTTAGGGCTGCCCAAAACTCTTAACTTAAACCAGCAGACGTTACAGTCATTGTTAAAATATAATGTTAATACTACGCGAAATTAAATATCACCTCAAACACCCGCAATAGAAATAAAACAATAAACAGCAACCCAATCCAAGAAATGATTACCCATGAGAAATTAAAAATTTATAACTGAATAATAATAATAAAAATAATAAATAAAATAATTATAAAATTTTAAAAAAGAAAACTTAGTGCACCATAGCTTTAGCTCGAAACACGGACAAGAAGGCCGAAATACACAAAAGGATGCCAGAAAACCAAACAGAGAATTACAACACCAAACACCGGGGAAAACACGAATACCGCAACGTCAGCGATACATACAAAATTTTGAAAATAGTAACTGCACTCGCATCTAGGAAATAACACAGAAAACTTACACATATACGCAGGTAAATAAAGAATACCAGAGAAAACAATGTTACACCAAGGCTAGGGCGAATTTCAAAAGTTACGCAGACAATAATGACCTTCACAGCTACACATGACATTCACTTGAGACTAGAACGCAATAACATCAAACTTAGATAAAAATTCAAATCATAGTTAAAAACACAAGCTATAATATAAATTACATACCCCAAGAAAACAACATTAACACCAATAAATTAGAACAGCGTACTTACAAAGAGGTCATATGACTGAGTAATCGACGTGTTTCGAACCAACACTAATACACTCACTTGTAATTATTTAATAAACTTACATGCTACACCATATAACTATACTAATATGAAAGAAAAATATTAAAGCAAGTAAAATCCCCTGCTGGGTCAGTTATACGTCCTTAGCCAATACCCGAAGGTAAAATCATAGTTTTTGTGCCGGTAAGCACGCCATTATTGAGCAGTCAATCTTCCACACTCGTTGAAACCAACCACTCAACAGACACACTCAGATCAAGGCCACAAGGAGCGACACTCGCCAGTCTTACAGCACGCTCTGGTGGACTCCGTCAAAACACACCTAGTAACACAGCTCGTACATAGATAGCGCAAGAGTACAAGTTGCAGTCCACAATACGATCGACCACACTAGATATAACTTGCAGAAACGTTAAGCGCTGTCATGTCCCAATAGCTGTACATCCAATGAGTAGTATTACCATCCACCAGTCACCTAGTGTTGAATTCCAGTTTCAAATAGATAATGGCAATATTACCAATGATGATATCGGCACATTATCAATTAAGCAGAGTCCAACAGTAAAATGCTTAATCCACAAAATGTTACTTGCTTGGATAGTTCTCACAATTTAATAAGTGTCGCGTAGACAGTTAACAGTCCAAATTATATTACATTATTAAGCGTAATTAGTTTAAAAACGCCGCAGTCACCCCCGCCGAATGAGGACCACTAAGGGCCCAGATTAGGCAGGTAGCGTTCAGTCATATTCACTTGAACAGGTACCACACAGTCACAGAGTACCAGAGCGTCCAATGAGTTGGACATAAATGCACAGGTTAATTCCATAAGTTTAGTTCATAAAGCAGTTAGACATAACCCCCATTGAATCACGACGAGTACATATCATCTCATGCCAAGAGAACAAACTTTAGGAACAGTCTTACTTGATAAAGGGTGACATCGAAGAAACAACATAGGGCGCACATGGACTGTTCAATGTGCAGGAAGACGGAGTACCAATGGCCAGTCAGCACAGCGTACAACACACCAGATGATAAACAGACACATGACTTGCAAGATTTCAGCACCAAATGTTGAGCTCCAATGACACAGGATTTTTTGATGCACGAGTCCAGCTTAGCTTCTTGCAACGGCAGCTCCATAATGCGCACGAATAGCTGCAACAGGAACAAGAAAGACCTCTATTCGTCTTCCACACTTAAAGTGACACACAGCATCAATTACAGCTAGTTTTAACGTGATGAGATCAACATTGGAGGTTTTCGGACACCGTAACCAAATGGTGCCATTGAACGACTCATTATTATTTTGTATCTTGAATGTTTTTAAATTAAATGGCATCTTATATGAATTATGATTAATACTAGTGAGGCTAGTGTAGGGACTTTCTTTAATGTAATTTTACGTTTGTGATGCTGTAAATATGGATAGGAGGGGATTGCATGATTTATCTATTTTTCTTTTACTTTACGATTAGTTCGATGGGATATTGAGGGAGTTGTAAGGATTTATTTTACTTTTATTGATAATTTATGCATGTTACTTAGCTTATGGTTAGTACAATATTTTTGTATGTTAGAGGTACAAGGATTGGATTGCCAGGATCATCCACTTTCCGAGTTAAACACTTGAGGCGTTGAGAGTAAATTCCGTTATTCCATTTAGAAAGGATAGTGACAGACACATTGTATGACGCATGTATTTCAGGAGCTGTGACGCGAGTGGAGCTGTATATGCAACGTAGATCTCAGAGAGTTAGAGTAGGTGAAGCTTTGTCTGACCATGTAATAGTTCAGAGGGGAGTTCCTCAGGGCAGTGTTATCGGACCTTTATGTTTTCTTATATATATAAATGATATGAGTAAAGGAGTGGAATCGGAGGTAAGGCTTTTTGCGGATGATGTTATTCTCTATAGAGTGATAAATAAGTTACAAGATTGTGAGCAACTGCAACGTGACCTCGAAAATGTTGTGAGATGGACAGCAGGCAATGGTATGTTGATAAACGGGGCTAAAAGTCAGGTTGTGAGTTTCACAAATAGGAAAAGCCCTCTCAGTTTTAATTACTGCGTTGATGGGGTGAAAGTTCCTGTTGGGGATCATTGTAAGTATCTAGGTGTTAATATAAGGAAAGATCTTCACTGGGGTAATCACATAAATGGGATTGTAAATAAAGGGTACCGATCTCTGCACTTGGTTGTGAGGGTGTTTAAGGGTTGTAGTAAGGATGTAAAGGAGAGTGCATATAAGTCTCTGGTAAGACCCCAACTAGAGTATGGTTCCAGTGTATGGGACCCTCACCAGGATTACCTGATTCAAGAACTGGGAAAAATCCAAAGAAAAGCAGCTCGATTTGTTCTGAGTGATTTCCGACGAAAGAGTAGCGTTACAAAAATGTTGCAATGTTTGGGTTGGGAAGAATTGAGAGAAAGAAGAAGAGCTGCTCGACTAAGTGGTATGTTCCGAGCTGTCAGCGGAGAGATGGCGTGGAATGACATTAGTAGACGAATAAGTTTGAATGGCGTTTATAAAAGTAGGAAAGATCACAATATGAAGATAAAGTTGGAATTCAACAGGACAAACTGGGGCAGGTATTCATTTATAGGAAGGGGAGTTAGGGATTGGAATAACTTACCAAGGGATATGTTCAATAAATTTCCAATTTCTTTGAAATCATTTCAGAAAAGGCTAGGAAAGCAACTGATAGGGAATCTGCCACCTGGGCGACTGCCCTAAATGCAGATCAGTATTGATTGATTGATTGGTATAGGGAGGATTCTTCTAATGTAGGCTGGTAACTGCTTCGTACAATGATTTGAGAGGGAACCGAACCCTGATTTATTATGAGAAAGGCTGATGAGATTGTGAGACATACAAGAGAATTTAATGCATGCTAAAATATGAAGTTGATTATGCAGGCCGTTTGCATGTCTGATGATATTATAAGAATTGCGTCGAGCGAGAATAGGCCTGCGATTGTATTCTTAGAGATTATTGAGAATCAGAATGGACGGGAAATTGATGACAGGCCAGTGAATATGATATGTGAGTGTTGAATTAATAGCATGCTGGCAAGAAGTACGATTGTGTATGTGAATTTCCGAGCAGTTGTGGAAATACGAGCTCGCCTTGCAAGTTAACTTATCAGCCGTGTTTATATAGACAGTGCGAAATGAGATGTTTTTCCGTAACACAATCTTGTCGGAACAGTGGCCAAATCCCCAGGGCAGTATTGATTTTTAACATTTCTTTTCAGCCCACAGCAAAGCAGGAAATATGTGGCTGGTGAAGGCATTTTCCGGTGCGCAAATGCAGCAGAGGAACGCAATGTTGCCCGTTGCTTTCCACGTGTTTAATCAAGTATATTATTTATTTTCTCTTACAGGATGGTGTTTTGTGCAATTTCATGCTGTTTTGATATGTTGTCTTGTTGTTTAATGGGGAGCAGCCCGAGTACTGAGTGTAGCTTTGTGGTCAGTCTAGTTCTTACTAGATCCTTTGGTGAACCGCGTTTCACGTCGAGTCAGTGTAGTATATAAAATTTTCTCCTACCTAATCCAATGTAAACATTTGAGATATTTTAATTATGTTGTGATTATTGTAAATATAGCGTAGGTAAATGGCACTAGTACTTTTCGAAGTTCATATCATGTCCCATTGCGTCTTAATTTTCATTAAATGTTAACTTTTGCGGCAGCTTCCCTGAATCTCAATCCGTATTATAGTGATACTTAAAATCGTGCTACTCCATACGAATACGAATGTGAACATGAACACTGGGCAATAATGTGAAGATATTTCGCAGTTCACAAATATTTCAAATATTATGATTTCGAATGTTCAATTTATTGTTAATTAGATTTGAGTAATTACGATTGTTGTCCAATTTATTTAAATACTCTTTATCTGATAATTTCATTCATCGTTTCTTATTTGGATCTTCATTTTGTTTTAATATGATTCGGGGTTATTTTATGGAATAAACTCATCTTACCCCATATTATTGTTTCTCATTTGAGATAAACCTCCATTATTTCTGTCATATACTTATAATTAAGTGATAAACTTCGATATTTAGACTTGCCCTAGACAATCAACACACTTCTCTGCCCAAACCTGAGTTAGTCGGAAGTTCAATCAGGAATGGAGGCATCGTTCTAGAGGGTTATCACCCCTGGGGATGACTTACATGAGGACGTACCGGCAGGAAATAAACAGTATAGTCTGGTTGTGAACACTGCGCAGTTAGAACTTTAGTGTAAAGGCCAGAATCGGAGGTTGATCGTGTCGCATAGCCATTGTACATCAGGAACGACGATCATCAGGGAAAGAAATACATGTTACTTCATTGTACTTTATTTTAATACGACTTATCTTTGTTCAGTTTTTGTTTACTTTGAAACCTAAACTCACCGACTTAATAACTCAGACGGTAACAATGATTGGTGATTCAGTTGCGGGGGTACATGAGGAAGGCGTTGGTTAACCACGTAACTGAAAATCATGATCATTAAACATAAAAGGAAAATACCATACCAGGCGGGAGAATAAATGATCACCTTGGCTTTTCAAATCTAATTCTGTGGCTCTGGGCAGAATAAAATAGCTAGCGAATGGATATTCTACAAGAAAGATAACAAAACGAGAAGTATTTGTTTACGTCGCACCGATACAAATAGGTCTTATGGCGACGATGGCATAGAAAAGACCGAGGAGTGGGGAGTAAGTAGCCGTGGCCTTAATTAAGGTATATCCCCAGCATTTGCCTGGTGTGAAAATGGGATACAACGGAAAACCATTTCAGGGCTGCCGACAGTGGATTTCGAACACACTATCTCCAACATTAAAGCTCACTGCTGGGCGACCCTACGCGCACGGCCAAATCGCCCTGTAAACGAGAATGGTGAAGATAATCAGATGTTATATTAGACGTCTTGACGCCATCCGTAAACCCTCACACTACGACTCTCGTGGAAAGGCGGTATTATTATCAAACTGACAAGGTGGAATGTGAGGATGCCTATCAAGTATCCGTTAAGTTTGCAACAACGCTTTCATCTCACATTCTTTCTTGTGTTGAAAATAAATTTGTGAATTCTTTACAAGCGTTATTAAGTTTATCAATCCTGAAATTTAAAAGAATCATAATATCAAGGTCAGGCCTTGCCGCGGCAGCCATAGATTTGTTTGCGTGCTAATCGTTCAACTCTGTGCAATGGTTGCAATTCACGGTTTTCAATTACTTCGTGAAGGTAGAGTGTCTTGGCCGTCCTCTTTCTCTTTTCCCAGCAACTCTTCCTTCAAATAAGTTATAAAAGATGTTGTTATTCCACGGAACGTCGTCAAGCTTCAATTACTTTCGTTTTCCCCATAATCTGGATGAGATTACTAATTTTATCTACCCCTTTCAACACTTGATTTCTGCTTTCGAACTTTCTCCAACTCGTCCAGTTACGTCTCCTCCATATCGCATTTCTGCTGTCCCAATCCCTATTCTTCTTGCCATTCTAACATCTAGCTTTCTCTAACCTACAAAAGTACTTTCCGAATAAAAATATCTAGAAGGGCCTTCAGTGTTCCTATGCTTTTGAGATTGTAAGTCAGTAATTATTTCCGGTCTAGAAGAGTATTATTTGCCGTCGCAAACTTTTGTTTATTTTTAATTTTACTTTAGATATGTTATCGATAATGATCACGGTTTTCTAACTCTGTTTCTTCCTGGATCCTCGATGTTTGTTACATGAGATGTTCGTCACCCCACCATCGGCAAAAAATATCAGCCATTAATGCTATATATAGACAACTGTTTTCTGTTTCAGGTGGATGGCTGGGCAAATATGTAGGAGGCGATTATTATGGATCATACGGCGATTATGGTGGTGAGTTGCCGCAATAGCATTCGCATTATAATCTCAGTGCCAATGAGCGTGACCATCGGCAAAATTGTTAGAAGCGCAATCGCACTCCTACTGCAATTGCTTGAATAGATACTCATTATTATTTGCAGAGAAAAATCAATTCCACTTGTATGGTGTAGTGTTTAGTATGATTAGCTTCCTTCCCGGAATCCGGGCTTCAATTCCCGGCTCTCCTACGAAATTTGAATCCTGGTACGAGGACTGGAACGTGTACCCCTCAGCCTCGAGGAGTCTGTTGAGTAGAAGCGCTTTCGATTCGCATCTCAGCCATACTCGAAGATGTTTTCCGTAGTTTCCCCTCTTCTCCACGCAAATGCCGGGATGGTAAGTAAGTTAAGGCCACGAATGTTTCTTCCCTCTTGCTTGTCTATCCCTTCCAATATTACAATCAGCAACAAGGCCCCTGGTCAGCACAGCAGGTGAGGCCGACAGGGCGAGGTATTGGTCCTCTTTCCCAGTTCTAGCTAAGTTCCCAGTTTTATCTACGACACAATGTTTCACACTCCAGGACACCGTCCTTGAGGCGTTAGAGTTTAGATCCCTCTCTGAATCCGAGGACAACCATCGACGGTAAACAGATTAAGAAAGAAAGAAGGAAACAAAAAAAGAAAGAAAGGAAGAAAGAAAGAAAGAAAGAAAGAAAGAAAGAAAGAAAGAAAGAGGACGAGAAAGAAAGGTAGCAATCAAGATAATAGTTGCAGTGTAACCTGACAAACCCCGGTCAGATATTATTATTATTGTTATTATTATTATTATTATTATTATTATTATTATTATTATTCATGTGTATATTTCAATTATGTGTGTATTTAGCCGTCGCGGCTTAGTAACTATTTTTGGAACTCTCATTATTGTATATAATCTCGATATTTATTTGGAACTAGCGTGTTTAGTTCACTCAGTTTATCTCCTGGTTGTGTACCTACGTGACGATTCTCCGAGTGGATGTTTACGTGTTGACGGAGCTGAGGTAGAGAAATCCCCGGAACTGGGCTATTTTAAGATGCTGTTGTGTTGGTTTGGGCCAGTGTGGTGCAAGCACGCGTGAGTAGTTGGAAGTTGCAGCTTGCAGTGTGCAGAGGTGATACTTGTGGTAATCAGAGAAGTGTTTGGTACGAGTTGAGGGAAGAGGTGTCATGCCATGTTGGGAGTTTTAGGAGATCTTCAGTTGACGGAACCAGGAAGAGTGATGCTGGAGTGGGACAATATTCTATGGTTAAGAATATCTACATGAGGTAACGTGTTGGGCCGTTCCAAAATACAATACGCTATCAGCAAAAGGGAGTCCATTTTCGAAACAGTCATGACTGCGTGTGTATAATATGCGTTTCGGGATAAACTGAGTTCCTATAGAGAGAGAGTTACTTCATAATATAGAGACATTAATTATTCATATTAATATTCTGTTTATTTTGATATATATATATGTTCAAGGGTGTATTACGACGAGCTATGCTCAGATTTTAAGATATATTCTGGATTAATTGATTAAGTAAATTTGTGTGATATTAAGATATATTCTGTTTAATTTTATGGGTGGGGGAAAGTACCAGATGGACTCCTTTTCCAATATTATTTTCCAGGTATCAGTGATTCAGATCACCTTGTTACAAGGCAACGACCCTGGAAAATGATTCTCAACAGCCGGCAAATTTTAAGAATTATTTATTTGTACATTTATGGCTCCCAAATGTCCATTAGTCATTATGGGTTTATATTTATTTAATAGAAAGATTTCAGCAGGTCGAAAAGAGTACACAGTAGTTTGCCTCTCTATTTTGTTGTTCTTATTTTTTTATTACTTGAGCTTGCTGTTACAAAGTGATCACTTCATGTAGTTGTATTCTTGCAGCCGGGAGATGATGGGTTTGACCCCCACCGTCGAACAATGGGGGATTTCAACAATCTGTAGTCATTTTGTTTCTTGAATTCACCAGTATTTGGTTTTGACGCTCCGTTCGATTGAAATACGCTATTTCTTTGTTAAATAATGTATTATTTGGAGAAATTTTGTTAAATTTTTCACAAACGCAAACACATATTGAGCCCTTCCCGGGTCCAGGTACGGCACAGTCATAATGTCCCGACAGCCAGATGTAATCTCAGGCTATTTCTTCACATAAGAAAAATATCTAATTTTTCTTCTTGGCTATGCTTAACGTGAATTCAGAGAAAAAAAAATAGGGTCCGCACGCTACAATCACCGATGAACGTCTCCATCCTATCGCATTCAAGAGTAAACTCATCATTGACTGCTTAACTCCGACTCAAATCGTATGATAAACACCTTAAAAACTAAGTCTACCTACTCTCAACTGCTACAAATTATCAGTCAGTTTATGAGAAAACACATTTATTAAAGCAAAAATTAAAGAATTCAGAACTCATATTACTAAGAACTTCCACAATCGTTGATTAAATTCAATAATAATTCATGATATTCTACATTTAAGTCAGCGCTGGCTTACTAACAAAACAATATAATGAGTTCCCTATTTCTGAAATGAACTTAAAATTCATCATTCATAATCATGTTTAAAAAATTAAATCAATTATTCAAATCGATCATTGTGCCATAATCACTTTGTAGTTTAAAATGGAATATCTCCATACAATTTATAAAGTCAAAATCTTGCTTTCTGAATTCGTTAACAAAGTTTTTTCTCTGGCGAAGAAATGTATTATGATGACTGACGTGCCAAGGTTTCCATCCTTATTGCCTTTTAAATCACACCTCCTAATTTACTATTTTCTCATTTAAAATTATTACATGAATTATAAATCAACACTCAAAATATAAAATAATCTATCTCACTATCCTACCTAAATAATTCTTAATTTACTGCTATACGGCTCAATATGCATCTATTTGCTAAGCTTATTTTTAATATATCATATGTGCAAGTAATTCAATAAGTATTTTTGTTATGATATCTCGGTACTATTTATATTCGTCGCTTCTAATATCTATATTGCCTTAACACATATTTCACATCACATATGTTACGCGAATATGTCATAAGATACCTATATTTTAATATTAACAGCTGTACTTGACTTTTCACCAACTCTCTAATCTCAAGTATACGTAAATATCCTCCATTCATACTTATTTTGTGTCACTCCCATGGTGTATATCTTTCCTTGTGCTTATATCGTCTAACTGATCCAATATATGCATATTTTCGAACCTACCATCCATATTGTACCAGGAAAAGTTGTGGGCAAAGGGCATGAGTAGGACCTCAGGGAGTGGAACTGGGTTTTGGAGCCGATACAGAGAAGGATAGTCTCGCAGAGCGAATAATAGATGGTAAATAATTTTTTTCAAAACAATTTATTAATTTCTCACCCTGCGGTATGATTGTTGACTCAAAATTTATATTGAAATTAAATGTTGAAAATAATCTTCTTGAAAAAAAAATGGCATAAATATCATTGGTTTCAAAGTCTTTCATATGTGTGAATTTCCACCTAAAGTCTTTTTAAACCTAAGCACACTTTTATAATGGTAAATGGATATGAGAAATTATTAAAAGTTTTCAGTTCTCAGTTCGTCAATCTCGTTATACAGCACACTTGAAATCCTACAGTCTTTCTACGAGAAATGAAATTGAAATTAAATTTATCACTTTTGAGAAATTATGGAAATTGTTCACACGCGACACTGAAGTTTCACTGTTCAAAATAAATGAAAAGGTTTAGTCAGTTTGTTACTCACTTATGACAAGAACTGTTGTTACCAAATGTCGAAAGATGGACATCTGGAATGTTCCATGTAGAATCAGGATCGGCGATGTTGACGTTCCCGATGAGGTGATGACAGCTGGAACTGTTGAGTTTCGCATACGAAAATTCATTTAGTGCGACTGGTTATCACTTACACTGCTGAACACTATTTATGGCGTATGAAGAATCACAGTCCTTTCTGTACTAAATACTATTTACAGTCGTTATTGAAACGTTCTTAATCACACAGTTCACACTTGAAGAAAAGAAAAAGAAAGCAAGTCGATAAGCACAGTCTGTGAACACCGTCATTAAGTTAGATTTTCTGCTAATCCTGTTATATGAACTCAGAAAAGTTCTTACTTTTTCATTCAAAATATTGATGTGACGTGAATAAAGAAATATAATGCAATACTCGAGAAAAAAAAATAAGTTCTGGTGATTCTTAAGTATTAGGCTCTGTAGAAGTTTAATGTTACTTGACGTTGCCTAAGTCCACACGTAATGAAATAGTTAATATTTGTACTCCAATAAGTTCACTCGTGTTACAGTCTTAAATGTCTTTTTAGGATTATATTGTAATCGCGACGCGACATACTAACTGCAGTGCGACGTCCTTTATCGGCGATAGAATTTCGCGTTCTGGAGATACGACGAAAGTACTTCTACCGTGACTGCGCGAACATACTGTACGTGGGCCGGTCTCTTCACTATCTCACTCACACAGTTGTCTGCTTGTCCTTGTACGGTACTGTACTGTACTGCACTGGTTTGCGGGCTATCTGGCCTTGACATATATAGATACCGGCGCAGGGAGGGGTGGCAGCTCTCTCTCGGCCATGTGACCGTAATTACGTAATTTCGTTGAGACTTTAAATTGTTATAACTCAACAACCGTTTGATGAATTAATTTGAAATTTACAGGGATTAACTTTTATGATGTTTGCTATAATTCAGCGTTTGTCCCGTTGAAATTGGTTAAGGTGTTAAAAAGCTGTTAAAAGAAAAATTCTTTCGAGAAATATCTCTAGGGGAGGTGAGCTTCGAGCGACAGGTGACGTCACTTGACTCCGCCTAGCGTACTCGTAGGGTCTGGCACATACTGGAACATTCTTTACATGGATGTTCGTACGTCGGTCGGATCTTTAATGCTGGAAATAACATTTCTTTTAATTAATATGGACCAGGACCTAGGCCTTCCTGGTACATCTTCCCCTTGGTTGGACGAAAAGAAAATACGCAGGATTTTCTTTTCCAGGCTTTACTCTTCCTGTGGTACATATTGTTTTATGAATTAGCTGAGTTATAAATACAGGCTTACGCACTATGGCCAATGGATTCAAGTACTTAGTTACGCAAGGCGAAATTATCCCATCATCTGTCATTTTATGAATTAAGTTACGAACTTCTTCTCGATATTTCTCGGGTACGGGATATGGTTTCTTCTGATAAGGAGACAAGTCATTTACATCAAGATGATATTCATAGTCAGCTATCTCTCCAGGCTTATCATCAAATACACATGCAAATTTCTGTAGAACGTCATTTTTAGCCTCCTCCAATTTTAATTTAATTTCCGGGTCTTCAACCACACTGGCTATTGACATTATATAATCCGGACCTATAATGGAGTTCTCATTGAATATGGACTCTGCATCGTCCTCACTTTGGTCACCCTTTCTACTTTCTGCTACGGCTGGCGCAACCTCGCTCACAGCGGGCTTAATAATGTCACCACCGGCTGCTTCAAAACGGGCTCCCTTCTCTTGAACTTCCAGGTCACCTCGTCCTACCAGCTGTAGTTCTACGGAATTATTCTGTAATCTTACGAGGTTGGCATCATAGTCAATGGTTCCTTTGTATTTGATCATAAAATCTGATCCAAGTATTAAGTTGAAGTTAAGACGTGATACTACCAAAAATATGTGTTCGAACATCTGACTGTTAATTTCAAACTCTAAAAATGCCTGGGATTTACATTTAACAATCTTATCAGGAACTATCCCTCTTACTTTAATTTGAGCTGCAGGTAATAACAAAACATTGTTCTGATCTTTAAGCGAGTCTACAAGCTTATCAGAAATTAAAGAAGCTTGCGCTCCAGAATCGATGAGCGTAATCACCTGTAGGTTGCCTGTGCGTACTGTTATGACAGGTAATGAACGTGTAATAATTGGCCTTAGTGTTTGTGCGTCTTCGAATAGTAATTCGGAATCGTCAATATGCCAGTAATTGATAACAGCAGTACAATAATTTGACGTTTCGACCTCACCGTGTTCGGTAGTCAATCTCCCTATTGCGAGATCGGCGTTTTTTTTTATAGCGCCTGTTGGGTCAGGATCAGGTGATCTTTGTTCTCTTGGTCCGAATTGACGTTGATATTCCAGGGATGTAGCTCCAGGCTCATCAGGATTACGGTTTCTCTCCCTGATGTATTCCCGTGTGTCCTTCCATCTACTTTCGAGTTCTCGTCGTCTGGCCTCACGGTTTCCTTCAGGAGTGCTTTCGCGCTGTCTCCATGTATTCCTAGGTTGGTAAGGGTGTCTATCCTGATTCCTCTGACGTCTAAAATTCCGGAATCTGGTTGGGTTAGTAGGGCTTAATCTGCCTTCTTCACGTGTCCTGGGTTCCTCTCTCTCCGGCGGTTTTATTTCCGCAGAATTCGTATTTACTTCTCGACTCCTGTTAGTTTTCGGACTAGATTGGGTATTAGCCGTATCTAACCTACGCAAAGTAGCGTCAAAATGCTCCAATGTTCTAATGTTGGCAGCGACTAGTATTTCTTGCACATGAGGCGGATATTGAAGTGTCAGGATCTGAATAAGTTCAATATCTGGCAAAGGTGGATCTAAAAACTGGAGCTTCTTTAATTGCATTAGGCAGTAGTCTGAATATCGGGAAGTATTGACTGAAGTATTGTATTTGCTAGAGTAGAGTTGCATTTTTACAAGGTGCTGTCTTTCTGAATCCCAAAAGCGTTTAAGAAGTGCCTGTTTAAAGTCGTCATAGTTTTTAAAGTTGCTCTTAAAAGCTATGAACCATGATAAGGCTCGTCCTTCTAGAAGTTTGGATACTACTCGAAGTTTCCTATCGTCCTCTACCCTATTTTCCTCCAGGTAATCGTCGACATTTAACAAAAATTCTCGAGCAGTGTATTCATCACGTCCTGAAAATTTGACTGGTTTGTCATCTGGTACTTTAATAAGGGTTGTTGTATTGTGTATTTCCCTCGACGAACCAGGAATTGTGACGTCAGTTGTATGTTCTTTAAGTTTAATTTGATTCATTTCTTCGGACAAATTTTTAATTTTAGAATTAATTGAGGTGTCTAAACTTTTTATTTCATTTCTCAAGTCAGTTTTAATGACTTGTACGTCTTTACAGAAAGCAGCTATCTGGGTATGCGTGCTATCTAGCTGTCCTGTAATACGCTTGTCGAGTTCTCCTTGCGTGCTCTTAATTAATCCTATCTCGCTTCGTAATTTACCCACGTCGCTCTTTAATGCATCTCGCAAGGTTTCCTGTACCTGAGCTAACTTTGCTTGAGTTTGTGAGATGTTACCATGGGATTCTTGAAATTCAGTTCGTAAATCTTTGAGTTCAGTAGAAAATGCTTGAACGGAAGGAAGAACATTTCTAAGATCTTTGTCTAAAGACTTGACGACCTCTGTCTTTATTTCTTCCTTAATAGACTCTAAGTTTTCAACAAACTGATCCCGCATGTTTTTCAATGTAGCTTCGACTTGTGCACTAGAATCAGTAAGTTTCTTTTCGAGGCGAGTTCCAGCTTCACGGAATCGTTGCTCGATAAGGGCACTAGATTCAGTGAGTCTTTTGTTAATGACTTTATCCGCTTCAGCAAACTTAGTATCCAAGGTCCTGTCAATTTTAGAAGTTAAGTCTTCAACCTTACTATTTGACTCAGTTAACTGCGCTTGTAGTTGAGTATTTTGTGTATTAATTCGATCAATCTTGGCATTCTGATCATTAATGCTAAGCCTAAGAGCTTCGATTGCTGCAAGTAAGTTATCCATGTTTCCGGAATATTCGAATAAGTCAAATACAACAAGATCTTTGCAGTCAAATCCTGTGCTCAAAATATAATGACTTGAATCGATCCCTGAATGTTGCGATTATTGCAAGTGCATCATTTATTATTATAGCACGGCTTCAAAATTGAGTCCTTGAAATTGCGACGTCATCTATTATTATAGTATGGCTCCAAAATCGTGCCCTTGAAGTTGCAGCGCCATCTATTATTATACTATCCTCTCTGTACCAGGAAAAGTTGTGGGCAAAGGGCATGAGTAGGACCTCAGGGAGTGGAACTGGGTTTTGGAGCCGATACAGAGAAGGATAGTCTCGCAGAGCGAATAATAGATGGTAAATAATTTTTTTCAAAACAATTTATTAATTTCTCACCCTGCGGTATGATTGTTGACTCAAAATTTATATTGAAATTAAATGTTGAAAATAATCTTCTTGAAAAAAAAATGGCATAAATATCATTGGTTTCAAAGTCTTTCATATGTGTGAATTTCCACCTAAAGTCTTTTTAAACCTAAGCACACTTTTATAATGGTAAATGGATATGAGAAATTATTAAAAGTTTTCAGTTCTCAGTTCGTCAATCTCGTTATACAGCACACTTGAAATCCTACAGTCTTTCTACGAGAAATGAAATTGAAATTAAATTTATCACTTTTGAGAAATTATGGAAATTGTTCACACGCGACACTGAAGTTTCACTGTTCAAAATAAATGAAAAAGTTTAGTCAGTTTGTTACTCACTTATGACAAGAACTGTTGTTACCAAATGTCGAAAGATGGACATCTGGAATGTTCCATGTAGAATCAGGATCGGCGATGTTGACGTTCCCGATGAGGTGATGACAGCTGGAACTGTTGAGTTTCGCACACGAAAATTCATTTAGTGCGACTGGTTATCACTTACACTGCTGAACACTATTTATGGCATATGAAGAATCACAGTCCTTTCTGTACTAAATACTATTTACAGTCGTTATTGAAACGTTCTTAATCACACAGTTCACACTTGAAGAAAAGAAAAAGAAAGCAAGTCGATAAGCACAGTCTGTGAACACCGTCATTAAGTTAGATTTTCTGCTAATCCTGTTATATGAACTCAGAAAAGTTCTTACTTTTTCATTCAAAATATTGATGTGACGTGAATAAAGAAATATAATGCAATACTCGAGAAAAAAAAATAAGTTCTGGTGATTCTTAAGTATTAGGCTCTGTAGAAGTTTAATGTTACTTGACGTTGCCTAAGTCCACACGTAATGAAATAGTTAATATTTGTACTCCAATAAGTTCACTCATGTTACAGTCTTAAATGTCTTTTTAGGATTATATTGTAATCGCGACGCGACATACTAACTGCAGTGCGACGTCCTTTATCGGCGATAGAATTTCGCGTTCTGGAGATACGACGAAAGTACTTCTACCGTGACTGCGCGAACATACTGTACGTGGGCCGGTCTCTTCACTATCTCACTCACACAGTTGTCTGCTTGTCCTTGTACGGTACTGTACTGTACTGCACTGGTTTGCGGGCTATCTGGCCTTGACATATATAGATACCGGCGCAGGGAGGGGTGGCAGCTCTCTCTCGGCCATGTGACCGTAATTACGTAATTTCGTTGAGACTTTAAATTGTTATAACTCAACAACCGTTTGATGAATTAATTTGAAATTTACAGGGATTAACTTTTATGATGTTTGCTATAATTCAGCGTTTGTCCCGTTGAAATTGGTTAAGGTGTTAAAAAGCTGTTAAAAGAAAAATTCTTTCGAGAAATATCTCTAGGGGAGGTGAGCTTCGAGCGACAGGTGACGTCACTTGACTCCGCCTAGCGTACTCGTAGGGTCTGGCACATACTGGAACATTCTTTACATGGATGTTCGTACGTCGGTCGGATCTTTAATGCTGGAAATAACATTTCTTTTAATTAATATGGACCAGGACCTAGGCCTTCCTGGTACAATATATACGTCTTATGATCATCGTAACCCACATTATCATACACTAAATTCATATATCGTCTTTCTTCACTATAAAACCTTCAATCAATTCCATTTCATCCTTCTCATTACCATTTCTTGATCATCCATAACCTCTTTCATAATAAATGCAATTACTAACACGTACCATTCTTCTTTACGTAAATACTCCTTTAAATAGATCAATTCTCTTCCAATATTACGATGTTTAACCTTAAATATTGCGGTCGTACATTTAACAACATGACTTTGCAAGGAATAACGCGACTATATCTTTCACTTCCTCTGATGCGATCCACCTGTGACGTAATCGTTGACTGAATGGTTTTGCGAGATCCGTAGGTATTATTCACCATACGATAATCTTTCTATTCAGCTGTTAAATAGCTTTTCTTCATACTCGTATTTTCAATTATCTTGACAATTCACTTATTTCATGCATAGCCATACTCCATGAGATATCAGTATAATTATATACTAACTTAATATAGTATTAGCAGATTAAATGTAACGCACTTCACTACACTGTTTCACTTGCATTATTAAATATTTCGCATTTAGAATAATCTATACTAATGCATATGCCTAGCTAAACTAAGATTTATAATACTTATGGCAAACACTTAGCTCGTCTTTCATCATACCAGCTGTCAGTTGCTCTCCTCCTGCTCGGCACATCGCTGGTTCATTGGCCATGGTTCGAGGTTTAGTTGGACTCCTTATCTCATCTCACCCTCCAGGTTGGTCCATCTGGATGTTTAGCAAGTCATCTTCTTCTCGGAATAACTGCCAATGTAATCAAATAATGTCGACAAGTAAATGTTCATTTTAAGATTTTCTTAGAATAACATTTCTTTTTTTTAAATATTCTATTAATCTTCTCTTGCGTTCTAGTTAACCAATTGTCTAAATCTGCGTAAAATTTACTGTCTCGTCTTATAAAAATCTTCAATTTTAAAATCATTTGTTTTCTGAAAATATTATTCCTTCCTCGATCCCTTTTCTGGCGGAGTGATTCTTTCTCATCCTTCTCTTCTTTTACGACTTCTAACTAATGAATTCCAATGTATCGCTAATCTTGCGCCTCGGGTCTAGCAGTGTACGTATTTAAATAAATTCTCGTATATCACGCTGTCTCTATATTTATCACAGTGTTTCTGCAAGTATCTTGCCGTCTTCTCTTAATATGTTATTCTTCAAAACTTCCGCCGTAATCTTGACTATTTCCCTTCTTCGACGCAGCAACAGCAGTTTGCTTCCTCTCGTCTCCAGTTCAGTTTTTCAAGTATATTTTTAATTATATCTTTTATTTTACTTGTGTTTTTGAAACAATTTCCCTGACATTTCTCTGTTCTGCACCGCCTTTGAAAGGTAATCGTTCCAAGTTATTCATAGCCTCCTATTGTATTCACATGTCAAGACTTTCCTGTATACTCTCTTGGGCCAGAGTGGTCTATACCTTTCCTGGACGCCATACTTGAACACGTCCGAAAATGCAACGGGCACAATATTTGTATTGACCAGTCTTCAGTCAGTCGGTGAAACTAAGGCAGTCAGTCACATGTAAACAAACCTTTAGTGACAACTAGGTCTTAACATTGGTTAGCCGGTGCACTAAGAACATGATATAGTCACAGTGTATGCAAAGCTTTAAAAAAATAGGAAAAGATGTTTAATAATAATTTCGTGTGGCTATTTCTAGCCGAGTGCAGCCCTTGTAAGGCAGACCCTCCGATGAGGGTGGGCGCCATCTGCCATGTGTAGGTAACTGCGTATTATTGTGATGGAGGGTAGTGTCATGTGTGGTGTGTGAGTTGCAGGGATGTTGGGGACAGCACAAACACCCAGCCCCCGGGCCATTGGAATTAACCAATGAAGGTTAAAATCCCCGATCAGGCCAGGAATCGAACCCGGAACCCTCTGAACCGAAGGCCAGTACGCTGCCCATTCAGCCAACGAGTCGGACGGAAAAGATGCTAATTGGTCTGAATTACTCCCGTAATCGGAATGATCATACGAATCATACATACAAGGCTCTTTTACTATTCGTACAAACTCGCCCATTATATTTGAACGTTTGGCGTAGGCAGGAGAACGTTTACTACCAATAGGGCCTATATGGATCAGAGGTGATTAGCAATCTATCAGTTAAATCCGTGTTTGTGATGATTTTCTTGTATAGAATTATCTATATTTTCTGCTGTATTTATTTCTGACTTCCTGTGGTTCTTGTCAAAGCCGTCATATTCGCACAGTACTGTCTCTTGTCTGAAATAGTACTTAGCGCACATTTACGGACATGTACAGGAGTACAATTTGCAACGAGCGTACTCACTCAGTTTGCCCTATCAACCGGGAAACCAAAATTCGGGCATTTTAAATTATTTGAAATCACTTGATTAAGTCTACATTTCCCCCGGTCATTTCTGACGTACTTCCCAGCATTTCTAAAAACTTCCATTTTGTATTGGTATCATTGGGTTTCCTGCTTGTTGTTTCGGCTTATCTTACAATAGTCCGAGGTCACTACGAACTTTTTTTTTTGTACATGATTCTACCACGTGGATCCGACTTTTCTTTCCCGCATACCTGTCGTGCTTTATTATCTGGTCTGTAAGAAATGTAGAAAATAGATTCCAAAAATGAAGTGGTCATAGTCCAAAATTCAAATTGTTTTGATCTACAATTTTCTGAAAGACAATACCAAGAATGTTCATCTCCCTCGGTTTTGTTCCACATAAATTACATGTTTGCGTAAACGCACGTGAGGATGGATAAAATTTTCCATCAATCATACAAAATATCATCTTAGGCCTAACAATAAATTCTTTTCCACTCACAGAGACTCACAAATAATATCTCTTTATGAATGATAAAATGCACCTCAGAAGATTATTGGAAAGCTTCAGCGGAAGAAAAAGTGAAAGAAAGAAAAAAGGGGATTAGGGGCACCGTTGAGGAAGAAAGGGATAAAATTACCGTAAAAGAGGAATAAAGGTGCAAAAATTCCTCCTTTCTCAACTAGAGAGAAAATCTCACAATGCGGTATCTTTCCGAAGAGCTTCAATTTACTCTAAGAGAAAAAGTGCGGCCCTTAATGTACTTCCCTGCCTTATAACCGCATGTAACGCGTCACGCTCTGCATATGATGTGCACATCTCCAATTATCACTGGAACTGTCACCAGTCAGACCTGGGATCCCGAAAACTACGGAATGAACACACTTCTCGGTTATTTTGGACATTTTCATATTCACCCCTTCTTAGCCGTCATGCCGATGGAGGCTGAACTTGTACTTAAGCGACATCCAGAGTGTCACAATTTATCTCAGCGACCCAGGATACTAAGGATTGGCAACTATCTATTATGCATAATTTTTTCATGCTATACCGTTCTCCATTGCACCAAGTTTGTTTGAGAGTTGTGCTTGAATGTACATTCATACACGCATACATGTATAATCTCAGTCATTTTGGACATTTTCCTGTTCACACCTTCCCACCTCATCTCTATGCCGTTGTGGGGGGGGGGGGTTGCTGAACTCGAACTTCAACGACATCCTGAGTGTCACTCAGCGACCCTATAAGCTATGGATTCTATAGTTACACGTTGTTTCTACCATTTTTATGTTTCTCACATAAACTATACGTCCTCCGCACCTAGAGCGGTGTCTTATACCCACAGCATTGTTTTCCATATAGTATGTCATATGTGTACCAAGTTTCGTTGAGACCTATGCAGGAACATACATACATACATGCATAACCTCGGACATTTTGGACATACTTCTTCACCTCTTCTCAATCACCACACCGATGGAGACTGAACTTCGACTTTAATGACAAGGGTTCGGAAGTTTAAGACCTAAAGAAGTAAAAGATAAGCAGCAAATATGCCCTAAAAGCTAAATACGATCTAAAAACTATAAAATATGACTATCACTATCACTTACACGACATCCAGAATGCCACAGTTCCAATCGGCCATTCTGAAATGTATGTTTTGATGCTAATATCCGTCGCTTTCAGTAATTTTTTATATTTTACTCTCTTCCCTACGAGTGCTAGGGGTGTCTTGCCTCAACAGTCATTTAATCAGATAGTAAGTACTAAGATCGGTTGAGAG
The DNA here is from genome assembly GCF_040414725.1 of Anabrus simplex. Classification (NCBI taxonomy): domain Eukaryota; kingdom Metazoa; phylum Arthropoda; class Insecta; order Orthoptera; family Tettigoniidae; genus Anabrus; species Anabrus simplex. The sequence goes on along the minus strand of NC_090265.1, from coordinate 1,595,540,100 downwards.
CTATGCTGAAGCATACAAACATTGACCCATAATCTCGGTCATTTTGGACATTTCCTTCTTCACTCCTTCCCACCTCTGTGCCGATGGGGCTGAACTTGGACTTTAAATACATCTGGAGTGTCTCTATTTATCTCAGTGACGCCAAAAAGTGTGTATTCTACATTAATATTGGTCATTTTATAATATTTTTATACTTCAACCCCTTTTCAACCCCACCCATAGAGGTGATTTAGGTATCTTACATCCACAGTGCTTTTCACCAGACAGAAAGTCTTATGTGCACCAACTTATAAGTTTGAAGTATTTAAACAGATTCTCCTACAAATAGCGAAAGTGTCGCTTAGGTGCTATTCATCATCATTATTGAGATAGTAGTATGGAAGTATGGATCCAGTAACCAAAAATACTATTTCGACACATTAAAGCTATCTAAGAGTTTTAAAATATTCGCAATAATTATGGTGGCAAGAGTATGGAAATGTGGATTCAGTAGACGTAAGTATTTCGACAGATTAACGATAGTTATGGGTTTAAAATGTTCAAGCGGAATATCTCCTTTGCCTTGCCTAATTACGCACGTGCTTACTTCGAATACCAGGCCCGTATTCTACAGTAGAATCAGTGAGCTAACGCACCATGGTAGCGGCCGGACATTTCTTCGGCCAGTCCTAGAACGGGGGTCGTGTGATGCCGATATCTCTATAACAGTTAGTTTCAGGGCCTTAAAATATGACTCACGCTCCGTAGAGACTTACCGAGTTTGTCTCGTTCTTGTACGGCAAAATGGCGGAACGCTGTTAGTGCTCTCTCTCTCTCTCTCTCTCTGTGTGTGTGTGTGTGTGTGTGTGTGTGTGTGTGTGTGTGTGTGTGTGTGTGTGTGTGTGTGTGTGTGTGTGTGTGTGTGTGTGTGCTGCCAGTTTTCGTTGATTAGCAGGTGTAGTAAAGACGTAATTCGTTACGAAAGTAATAAATCTTAACATTAAAAGTGTGTTTTGTTTACTTCACATCACACAGTGCTGTACAGTGGATTTTTCTAAATACAAACAAAAGTCAGTCATGGAAAGAGACACGGCCAGCCGGGGAACCAGGACCGAGACGGGGCCAGCACGCAGAAGCGGAAGCTAGTCGACCCTTGCGGACGGAATTGTTTAGCAGGTTAGCAGGGAAGGGAATTTCTACAGTCGAAAGACATTCTCTCGGCTATCGTTGAGGCAATAACTGAAAGTGTCAAAAAAGTTGTGGCTGAAAAACTCAAGGAAATCCTGGACTTCTTCACTAAGATTATCAATGAACTTAAAATTAATATTAATGATTGGGAAATTGAACTGAATGCTGTGTACGATGAACTCAAAAGGAGTACTGATGTTCTGGAGCAATACCAAAGTAGAGGAAGTGTGCGTTTGTTCGGAATTCCCGAATCACCGAAAGAGAACACTGACGAACTTAAAGTCAGGTTGTTTAAAGATAAACTTGGCCTTGACATTACCGTGTAGGATATTGATAGGTCTCACCTGGTTGGCAGGTAGGGGCCGGGAGTGATGCGGCCTATACTTGTGAAATTTGTAAGCTATAGAAAAAGGGAGGAAGCTTTTCGTAACAAGCGAAGGTTGGCAGGCACTGGAATCACTATCAGGGAGGACCTGACTGCGGCTCGCGCTCTAGTATTAATTAATCAATCAATCAATCAATCAATCAATCAATCAATCAATCAATCAATCAATCAATCAATCAATCAATCAATCAATCAATCAATCAATCAATCACTACTGATCTGCTTTTAGGGCAGTCGCCCAGGTGGCAATTTCCTACTCTTGTTTTCCTAGCCTTTTTCTTAAATGATTGCAAAGAAATAGGAAATTTATTGAACATCTCCCTTGGTAAGCTATTCCAATCCCTAACTCCCCTTCCTATAAACGAATATTTGCCCCAATTTGTCCTCTTGAATTCCAACTTTATCTTCATATTGTGATCTTTCCTACTTTTAAAGACACCATCCAAAGTTATTCGTCTACTGATATCCGCCCACGCCATCTCTCCAATGACAGCTCGGAACATACCACATAGTCGAGCAGCTCGTCTCCTTTCTCCCAAGTCTTCCCAGCCCAAACTATGAAACATTTTTGTAACGCTATACTCTTTTGTCGGAAATCGCCCAGAACAAATCGAGCTGCTTTTCTTTGAATTTTTTTCCAGTTTCTGAGTCAAGTAATCCTGGTAAGGGTCCCATACACTGGAACCATACTCTAGTTGGGGTCTCACCAGAGACAAATAACCTCTCTCCTTTACATCCTTACTACAACCCCTATGTACTCTCACAACCATGTGCAGAGTTCTGTACCCTTTATTTACAATCATATTTATATTAAAGGCGGCTGTAGATAAATTTGGAGTGAGGAATGTGTGGACGATACAGGAACGGATTGTTAAAAAAAGAGGGGAAACCAGGCACAATATAACAACAGTGGATGAACTGAACTCTCTCAAGTAAATGAATAATACCAATACCCTGTGTCTGTAGATTCTACTGTGAAATGGTTTTCTACTTCCTTAACAGTTTCTTGCAATGTGACTTTTTTAATTTATAAACAATTCGTAAAATACTCGTATAGCATTCATAAATCCCACCCGCACATACAAGATCTTTCGCTTCTACTTATTTCTGAAATGCTCGCCGGCAGGTCAACTTAAGTTCTGAGAGTATAGCACCTTAGCAAAATATTACTCTAGGCTATCTTTTCAACTATATATTGGTGTAATTTTATTAATATCCTTACTTTAATATTTTTTATTATATTTCTTTATTGAAATGTTCAGATATATTCTATGTGCGTGCAATTATTTGCATGTGTCTGTCAATGTGTGTCTTATCAGTGTTTGTTCCAGGAATGTGTCACCTACCCTTTAAACATGTCAGCAGCTGGTGTCCTTGAAATTATTATTGCGGTAGAAGAGGTATATCTGAATGTCACTGACACGAGTATATTCCAAAACAATAACCCTCGTGCGCATTCACCAACTGCCTCCCATCCTCGGCCTACTGATCTGCTATTGAAACAATCTCTGTCTCAGTTCTCGCGAAGTGTGCAAAGTTGATATACAAATTCGCTCTGACTCCTCAGTCACATAGATGAAGTTCGTTCGATACTGTCAACCTGTAACATGCACATTATTTGCATTACTGAAACCTGATTTTCTGACAAAATTAGCTCTACCCCTGTAAAGTTAGAGGGATATACTCACTATCGGCATGATCGCACTGCCAGGCGCGATGGTGGTGTAGCAGTATGTTGTAGAGATGATATTAAATGTAGAATAATTATTATACCATCATCTGGCATCACCGCACATACCGAATATATGTTTGTTTAGACCATAATTAACCGTCAAAAAGTACTGGTAGGAGTTGTCTATAAACCACCTAAAGTTACTAACATCTCTAATCTTGAATCTGACCTTCTCAAACTAGTACCAACCCACGAGCATATACTATTTCTCAGTGACTTTAAACACAGATATCATAGCCCTGACCGGCAAATCAGTTCGAATCAGCAACCTATTTTCCTCCGTCGGCATGACGATCTTATCGCTAGATGCAACGAATCATAATCATACAATTAGATATACAAGCCATACTGGAATTGACCTCCTGATTACAACTAACCCGCTTCAAGCTCTTAAGTACGGTGAATTTCCTGTACCTGCATCTCAACTCATGACTCAGTTTACCTATACTAGCCGGGCTGAGTGGCTCAGACGGTTGAGGCGCTGGCCTTCTGACCCCAACTTGGCAGGTTCGATCCTGGCTCAGTCCGGTGGTATTTGAAGGTGCTCAAATACGTCAGCCTCGTGTCGGTAGATTTACTGGCACGTAAAAGAACTCCTGCGGGACTAAATTCCGGCACCTCGGCGTCTCCGAAAACCGTAAAAGAGTAGTTAGTGGGACGTAAAACAAATAACATTATCATTATTACCTATACAACTCTCTACGTCAGGCGCGGCTCCATAATACGATCTGCAGAGTTGCAGAACCATCAGAATAAAAGATATAATTTACAACGATTAGCGATACCAAATACAGTAGAGACCATACGGGACACTTCCTGATTTAGCCTTGTTAAAGTGGAAGACTAGTCGCAAGTGTCGCTCCTAGTGGTGTGACCTGAAAATTCGCGATAAATTCCAATATCATGGAAATGTATATACGGAAATTGATAAATAAATTACGTCTGGAAAGAAAGTGTTACTGAGATATTGACTTCAAAGTTCTAAACCAATTCTGGATAAATGAATGAAGAATTATTTATCAGGTTTTCATTTAAAGACTGAAATTAGACATATATTCAAGATGTGAAATGGTCTGCTGTGATAGGGCTTGATTTCTAATTTATGCATTACTTTTTTTTTTGCTTTAGCATTCATGCCTGAACGTTTATGGCTAGATTTGTTTTTTCTCTTTTAAAAGCATTGTATCATCACATTAAAACACTTGTAAACAAAAATATCGGCACATTCCTTACACACATGATCCAATGAATTTACATTAAATAGATGGAAAATTTTCCTTTTAACTTGAAGAGAATCTATAAATTTAGCCTCAAAAACATTCAACCTTTCCCTATAAGCAATACTTTCCATAATGCCATTACAATAGGGTGAAGCAAATTTGCATCATCATACTGTTTCAACAAAATATGTTCAGTTCTTAAATCATCCATATTTTCTTCAGTGCTTGACAACATATTACGGCATTCCACTCAACCGGCCACACACCTATGCATATGCATTTTCTTGAATTAAATAAAACCCACAGATCACACCTACAACAACACATCGGTATTGAAGGTTAACTGCTTCGCTATACCTTAAAATAGGCTTATTATATTTTAAGCCAGTTAAAATATGGATCGCGCAGGTCAGAACTTTAGGAACTACTATAAAAATTTCGTGCCACTTGAAGAATATATATGCAAACACAATATTTACTTACATTTTCTTGTCACGGGGGAAACGGAAGAAAGACCGCAAATCCTTCTGCACATCATAGTAATTGCAGCCAAACAAACCACATATATTTCGACTCATAATGAGAGGAGGTGTAAAGGAATGCCACACGCTACTATTTACTTATGTCAACTTAATGCAAACGCATAAATAACGCCAAAAACTTCACAAACAAATACACGTGCTCTTATGACAGAATCAGTAACTCTCAGGCCACTCCGCTAGATATAGCTCTATTCGCTGTCCCTCGATATCTCGCAGAGTGTCGCGTATTGTCTCTACCGTATTTGGAGATACTAACCTTCATACTGAGTGTTGACATTCAGCCAGCGATCGATACCCATACAGATACGGTGATCTGGCAACCCTGTTTAGATCTGTGAACGACGGGACGTCAGCAGAGCACGCTTAACTACAGCTTTTTCTGATAGGTGGCTAAGAATCGCCCGTAAGGTTATGTTTGTACTGCACGCATTGCAGAACGGCTGGCCTCTTTGCGTGTGTGTCACGCAGACCATAGAGTGGAAAGAAAGTGTTACTGATATATTGACTTCAAAGTTCTAAACCAATTCTGGATAAATGAATGAAGAATTATTTATCAGGTTTTTATTTAAAGACTGAAATTAGACATATATTCAAGATGTGAAATGGTCTGCTGTGATAGGGCTTGATCTTTAATTTATGCATTACTTTTTTTGCTTTAGCATTCCTGCCTGAACGTTCATGGCTAGATTTGTTTTTCTCTTTTAAAAGCATTGTATCGCTGCAGCGAGCGAGCATGTTGAAATCTCAGCTGTTTCGTAAAAAGCTCCCTTTACTGTACACATCAGTGTGAATAGAGAACTTTTTTTTTTTTTTTTTGCTAGTTGCTTTACGTCGCACCGACACAGAAGGTCTTATGGCGACGATGGGACAGGGAATGGCTAGGAGTGGGAAGGAAGCGGCCGTGGCCATAATTAAGGTACAGCCTGGTGTGAAAATGGGAAAGCACGGAAAACCATTTTCAGGGCTGCCGACAGTGGGGTTCGAACCTACTATCTCCCGAATACTGGATACTGGCCGCACTTAAGCGACTGCAGCTATCGAGCTCGGTTAGAGAACTTTTAATACTGTGTTGATATTGATATGGTTCAAAATACTTACATGTCAACATTCTCAAATACTACAGTATAGTAGTGATGCTTCTGTTCAGTAGAAAGGAAAACTAAATAGCATAAATATAGGAGATATGCGTGATAAAAGATGATGATAGTTCATGTTAAGTCTGCAAACAAAGTACTTTATGATTGGGGGTATATAATTATATGTTCTACGTGTACCAAAGTAAAAAGCTAAATACTTAAAGGGATCTGAAAAATATCGATCTTCAACAACAACAACTCCAAAATGATGCGTACTGTTTAAACTGGGAAGATATAAAGCAATTACACGACAAAGACATGAGAGTGACAAGATTTAACTCTCTACTTACAAGACTATAGGACAAGCATGCTCCAGTTAGGCCAGCTAGAGTCACTCGCTCGCCTGCAACTTGGTTAACTAGCGATATAAAATCAACAATGGCTCACCGTGACGAAATGTTCCGCCGATACAAGGAAACAAGTAATGAACTAGATTTTGAACAGTATGGTCTTTTAAGTAACAGAACAAAGCAATTAATTTGCAATAGCAAATTTAATCACATTAAAAATGAAACAAGAAACTTAAATTCAAGTGAAACCTCCAACCAACTTCGAGCTATGGGAGTTGGAAAATGCAAAGAGCCACAGTTAAACTTAACTCTCTTTTCGTAACTAACCCAATAAATGAATCTTAGCCACAGAATCATATCCATCTAAATAAAGGAATCAGTGACTCTACAGAAAACGAACATAATACTTCTTTTCACCCTGTCAGTGTAAATGATGTAAAGCGTATTTTGAACTCAGATATGTCACAAGCTAAAGGAGCATATTACATCCCAATAGGCTTTAAAAAACATTATTGGCTCGATCCTACCAATTATTACCCACATTGCAAACTTTGTCTCACCACAGGGACGTTTCCAACTGCGTGGAAGGATGCTCTAGTAACCCCAATATTAAAACTGTTCCGGCGTTATCTGTGGAACGCAGAGAGGTGTAAGAAGGTGTGGGCTTAAACGGGTCTAACTACGATATCAAAAATTAAATTAAAACTTTAAAATAAAGGTCATATTTATTTAGAATCTCAAACTTAACAATATTTTCAGGTACTGGTAATCAGGTACAAAATAGCAATAGAGATACAAAATAGAAAACCCAAGGATAGGCAGTTTACACGTTTTGAGTTTCAAGCTCCCAACTTACAAGTTTCCACCTGTGGAATTTAGATAGATACGGTGAGACTTTTCTAACTCACTGACTAACTTTTGAAACATATTATATAAAACTGCATTTAACTTGAAAAATTATGAATATCTGCATTGAAAATGGAAAATCTGAAAATTAACATTCATTAAATAAAATACACAGTCGTCGGACCTTGTACTCACACTTACTTGTTACCTGCTTACTTACACATACGTTATTTGAAGGGCGCCAGCTGCCACTCAGTGCAGCAATAATAGTATGAGACTCTTGACTATCTCTAGGGTGTGGGGTAATAAGCTTACTTTTGACAACATACCATATAAGTTCTGGGAAAAGGAGATTGGCGTTCGGTTTCCCCATTAATTTTGAGGTTAAGATATTTTACTGTCAATGAAATGAAACTATGAATTCGTTTGATAGAACAATATATATTCTTTAAATAATATATCAAAAAATAGTGAGTCTTGTTGCGATAAAACAGATGAGAATATGAAATTGTGACATTGCAACTGAAAGAAACTAGGCATGAATTTGAATTCTTCTTGACCGGACATTTAACAATTTATACGAAATATTTCCCTCACTGATTCACTTGACTGTACCTTCAACACTTTTAGTGTAATTACGACGTATTCCTTTGATCTGGTGTTTACTGTAGATGTGTCACGCCTAACTTGGTGATACATCCTTGTGACTGCTTCTTCTCCATATCATCTGACTTCTTTGTAAGTCAATATGGTATGACCTCTTGGCAGGTCCAGGGTTGCCCTCTCTGACTCCATGGTAAGCCTTGCGTCCGTGTCTTCAACTAAGTGACCAACTAACTTTTGGCCTCACTCTCTCAATGACAAATAATTAATAGCTCACTGAGTTTTCTCCATCTCTCGTTCACACTCGTTGACTGACCAACTAAGGCCTCTTGATCTAGTAGACTTCTTCACTGTACTGCATCCGTATAAGTAATGACTGACGCTACAATATGCACCCACCTTTTATAGACGTTGGTTGACACAGCTACGTAATCTCCAGAAATAACAATGACATACTCCCACCTACGCGACAGATATTACATACAGTGGTGAAATTGCCCGGGGCGGCTGACTCTATGAGCGCATTGCTAAATAAATACGATGACGTAGCCATGAAGTGGCGATGACTTGGCAGAATCGCCAGTGGTATAGCAATATAACAACGTCACTTCCACATCTGATACATCGAAACTCTCACTGTACAGGTATTTAATGATAATCTACATATACGTATATATGCATACATCTAAGTACAATCTTGCAAGCAACAGGCATTGCAAAATCGAATTAAATAAGACTGACAATTACAATAATAGTAACAATATCACAGATAACCTAATAATAATACTGACATAATAATAATAATAATAATAATAATAATAATAATAATAATAATAATAATAAAAAAATACAGATATCATCTTGTAACGGGATTTGAACCGTTACAAAGTATAGAAATCCCTCAAAACACCATTTAAGAGCACCTTTCCCAAGCCGTTACAAATACGGCCTTCCAAAGGCACCCCTTAATATTACAGGAATTTCGAAAGGGGGGTAGCAGCATTTCGGAAGTTGTAAGGGTGGCAGTCTAGATGATTGACTGATATGGGCATGTAATAATACTAAACATGGCTTAGCTGTGTTGATACTGCTACACGGCAGAAATCAACGGGAAACTACAGCCGTAACTAACTCCCGAGTACATGCAGCTCTCTCTGTATGAATGATGTATGATGATGGCTTCCTCCCGGGTAAAATATTCCGGAGGTAAACTAGTCCCTCATTCGGATCTCCGGGTGGGGACTGCACGAGAGGGGGCGATCATCAGGAAGATGGATACTGACACTCTGCGAGTCGCAGCGTTGTGATAGATTAGAGAATCTGAAAAGGGAGATGGATAGACTAAAGTTAGATAGAGTTGGTATATGTGAGGTACGTTGGCAGGAAGAACAGGATGTTTGGTCAAGCAACTACCGAATTATCAACACAAAATCAAACAGAGGAAATGAAGGAGTTGGTTTAATAATGAATAAGAAAATTGGGCAGCGGGTAAGCTACTACGACCAGCATAGTGAAAGAATTATTGTCGTCAAGATGGACACCAAATCAATGCCCACCACAATAGTGCAGGTCTATATGCCTACTAGCTCAGCGGATGATGAGGAACTCGAAATAACATATGCAGAGATAGAAGATTTAATGCAATATGTAAAAGGTGACGAGAATCTGATTGTGATGGGAGACTGGAATACAGTGGCAGGCCAAGGAAGAGACGGTAATACAGTAGAAGAATTCGGATTGGGACAAATGAACGAAAGTGGAAGTCAGCTGGTTGAATTCTGCACTGATCATACTTTAGTCCTTGCCAATACTTGGTTCAAACACCATAAACGATGGCTTTATACGTGGATGAGATCTGGAGACACTGGAAGGTATCAAATAGACTTCATTATGATTAGGCAGAGATTCAGGTGAAACAATGCGCTGGATTGCAAAACTTTCCCAGGAGCAGACGTGACTCTGACCATAACTTGCTGGTCATGCCATCTGAAGCTGAAGAAATTGAAGAAAGGAAAGAATGCAAAAAGATGGGATCTAGACAAGTTGAAAGAAAAGAGCGTGAGGGATTGTTTCAAGGAAAATGTTGCAAAAGGGATAAATGAAAAGGCTGAACGAAACACAATAGAGGAAGAGTGGATAGTCATGAAAAATGAAGTCAGCAGGGCTGCTGAAGAAATGTTAGGAAGGAAGAAAAGATCAACTAAAAATCAGTGGATAACTCAGGAGATACTAGACCTGTTTGAAGAACGACGAAAATACAAGAATGCTAGAAATGAAGAGGGCAGAAAAGAATACAGGCCATTAAAGAATCAAGTGGATAGAAAGTGCAAGGTAGCTAAGGAAGACTGGCTGAAGGAGAAGTGCAAGGATGTGGAGGGATTTATGGCCCTAAGAAAGGTATATGCTGCATACAGGAAAATCAAGGATACCTTTTGAGAAAGGGAATCTAGGTGTATGAATATTAAGTGTTCAGATGGAAAGCCACTTCTAGGGAAAGAAGACAAAGCAGAAAGATGGCAGGAACATATCCAACAGTTGTATCAAGGTGAAGATGTAGATAATTTTGTTATGGAACAATAAGAGGCTCTTGATGCTGATGAAATGGGAGACCCAATTTTGAGGTCAGAGTTTGACAGAGCTGTGAGCGACCTAAATAATAACAAGGCACCTGGAATTGATGACATTCCCTCTGAATTACTGACTGCCTTAGGAGAAACCAGCATGGCAAGGCTATTCCATTTAGAGTGTAAGATGTATGAGACAGGAGAACTCCCTTCCCATTTTTGGCAGAATGTTGTTATACCTATTCCCAAAAAAAGCCGGTGCTGACAGGTGTGAAAACTACCGCACCATTAGTTTAGTATCTCATGCCTGCAAAATTTTAACACGTATTATTTACAGAAGAATGGAAAAACAAGTTGAAGCTGAGTTGGGAGAAGATCAGTTTGGCTTCAGAAGAAGTGTAGGAACACGTGAAGCAATCCTGACATTACGTCTGTTCGTAGAGGATCGAATCAAGAATGACAAGCCCACGTATATGGCATTCACAGATCTAGAAAAAGCATTCGATAATGTTGATTGGACCAAGTTATTTAAGATTATGAAGGCGATTTCCCAATCAGATACCGAGAACGAAGAAGTATCTACAATCTGTATAAAAAACAGTCCGCAGTGAAAAGAATGGAGGGCTTTAAAAAAGAAGCAGCAATCCAGAAAGGAGTGAGGCAATGGTGCAGTTTGTCCCACCTTCACTTCAATGTTTACATAGAACAGGCAGTAAAGGAAATCAAACAGGAATTTGGAAAGGGAATCACAATCCAAGGAGACGAAATCAAAACCTTGAGATTTACCGATGATATCGTTATCTTACCTGAGACTGCAGAAGATCTCGAGAAGCTGCTGAATGGTATGGAAGAAGTCTTGGCTAAGGAGTACAAGATGAAAATAAATAAGTCGAAAACAAAAGTAATGGAGTGCAGTCGAACGAAGGCAGGTGATGCAGGAAATATGAAATTACGAAATGAAGTCTTAAGGGAAGTAGATGAATATTATTACTTGGGTAGTAAAATAACTAACGATGGCAGAATTAAGGAGGACATAAAATGCAGATTAGCACAAGCAAGGAAGAGCTTACTTAATAAAAGAAATTTGCTCACTTCAAACATTGATATAGGAATTAGAAAGAGGTTTTTGAAGACATTCGTCTGGAGCCTAGCATTGTATGGAAGTGAAACATGGATGATAACTAGCTCATAAAGAAAGAGAATAGAAGCTTTTGAAATGTGGTGTTACAGAAGAATGTTGAAGGTGATATGGATAGATGGAATCACAAATGAAGAGATACTGAATCGTATTGACGAGAGGAGATCGATTTGGCTAAATTTGACGAGAAGAAGAAATAGAATGATAGGACAAATCTTAAGACACCCAGGGCTTGTTCAGTTGGTTTTTGAAGGAAGGGTAGGTGGTAAGAACGGTAGGGCTAGACCAAGGTATGAATATGGTAAGCAGATTAGAGCAGATGTAGGATGTAGTAGTTACGTAGAAACGAAAAGTTTAGCACAGGATAGGGTGGCATGGAGGGCTGCATCAAACCAGTCTATGGACTGATGACTCAAACAACAACATCAGTAAAGAGCTTATATGCTCTCCAACACAAACCAAGGAGACTGCGCTCCCAATTTTTTTTTTTACACGAATTTACCAATTTCTGTCCTCTTTTGGCCCAACCTATAATTTACAAATTTTACACAGGGGTAATCAATTACCCAAACTACTGCGCCTTCGTCGAAAGAAGAACAGGTTGAATTAAAGGCCCGAACACAAAATGAATGGAGGCGTACACTGGCACTCATAGAACATTACCCATAAAACCCTAATTGGGCTCTCGGCCCGATGGAGAGGCTAATCCCAAGCTACTGAGGTGACTAGAATGAAGGTTAATTTAACACTTTGCAAAAAAAGAGAAAAGGTTACAAATTCATAGAAGCTTTTGAAATGTGGTGTTACAGAAACTAAAAGAAACCAAAACAAAACAATCCCAATCAGTTAGGAAACTTACAAATGACTAACTTCTCAATTATTCAGTAGTGACATATTTGATTAATGTCCCAACTTCATGCAGTAGCAGTTTCACGATTTGCTTGATAGATAGAGTTCTTTAAGGCGTTCTTTTGAATGAGCGGAGTTGAGGTGTACCTCCCGGTACAAAAACATACCACAGAAAATGCGCCATCTGGTTACCGGCCTATTTCGGTTCTTCCCCTCTTTCAAATGTTCTTGAACGAGTTGTACACGAGCAGCTAGTAGAATTCTTGACCAGTCATTCTCTTGTTGACCCATTGCAATCTGGCTTCACAAAAGGACATAGTACTACCACTGCATTTCTTCGGGTAACAGATGACATAAGACTACAAATAGACAAACGGAAGTAGACGATACTGACACTCCTTGACTTTAGTAGTGCGTTCGACACGGTAGATATACTATTACCCAAGCTCTGCTCTCTGCATATCAGCCCGATAGCACTAAAACTTTTTAAGTCGTACCTTACAAATCGTCGCCAGTGCGTAGTGGTAAACAATCAAAGATCCCAATGGGCTGTACAATAATTCGGTCTCCCTCAAGGGTCTGTTCCATGGCCCCTACTGTTCGTCTTGCATATTAATGACATATCCTCCACACTTCATCCTTTCAGCTGGGGCAATTACGTGGTGCATTTTCGGTTCAATTTCAATCCAAAGATACCCGATTTTTTCATTTGGGCCTGACTTCTTTGTAAGTCTACGCCTTTATATTTAATTCCAGCGAAAACACACATTAAAACAACTCGTCGAAATAAAAGTTTAAAAATGTATTCCACCTCAATCGATCTACGTGCTCGTATAAATTTAAAGTACGTATTTAACAGGCGTTTCTAATTTGTCCCCGATCTTATACATGGTGGCGTGTAGGAGATAAACAAGAATGGAAAATATATCAGTCCAATTCATTGATCGTTCTTTTAACTCCTGCTCCCTAACACTTTTAGTAATTAGAGGTTTCGAAGCATTTACATTGAATATATCCTCGTTTTGCGCAACACCTAAATGACTCACGATATCAAACTGTAGCGGGTTACTGAACACTAGCATTTCAAAACCAATCCCGTGATGTCTGGATCAGATTTCCTTTTCTTGCTATTGGTTTTACGTCGCACCGACAGAGATATGTCTTATGGCGACGATGGGATAGGAAAGGGCTAGGAGTGGGAAGGAAGCGGCCGTGGCCTTAATTAAGGAGCAGTCCCAGCATTTAAGTGGTGTGAAAATGGAAAACCACGGAAAACTATCTTCAGGGCAGCCGACAGTGGGGCTCGAACCCACTATCTCCCGGATGCAAACTGAGAGATAGAGATTGATTGATTGAACCCGTTTCAAAATTATTTTCCTCTCCTGCACTTTTTCAATAGAATGGTTAGGGACATATCCTTAACGGACGGTTTTACAGGCTAAGTCTAGTGGACATAGGCCTAAAAGTGTTGTACGTTGAGCAGATTTCCTATCCTATCCTATCCTATCCTATCCTATCCTATATATATAAAAGATTAAGTCCGACTGACTGTAATCATCACCCAGCCAGAACTACTTTCCATCAAGGAGTGAATTTTTGGGGATAAATTTATATTACCGTGTAGATCCTAACTAAGGGAGAATTTTTGGATATTCCGTCGCTAATGGGATGAAAAGAGGGGTGAATTGTTTATATGAGTACCTCTGTAACTCAAGAAGTAAATCGTTTTCAGGCGTAAACATTGGTATTTGGAATGTCCTTTAAAAATAAAGAAACAAGTATTTTATTATTTACGAATAATCCACTTCAATCAATCAATCAATCAATACTGATCTGCATTTAGGGCAGTCGCCCAGGTGGTAGATTCCCTACCTGTTGTTTCCCTAGCCTTTATTAAATGATTTCAAAGAAATTGGAATTTTATTGAACATCTCCCTTGGTAAGTTATTCCAATCCCTAACTCCCCTTCTTATAAATGAATATTTGCCCCAGTTTGTCCTCTTCAATTCCAACTTTATCTTCATATTGTGATCTTTCCTACTATTATAAGCGCCACTCAAACTTGTTCGTCTACTAATGTCATTCCACGCCATCTCTCCGCTGACAGCTCGGAACATGCCACTTAGTCGAGCAGCTCGTCTTCTTTCTCCCAATTCTTCCCAGCCCAAACTTTGCAACTTCTTTGTAACATTAATCTTTTGTCGGAAATCAACCAGAACAAATCGATCTGCTTTTCTTTGGACTTTTTCCAGTTCTTGAATCAGGTAATCATGGTGAGGGTCCCAAACACTGGAACCATAATCTAGTTGGGGCTCACCAGAGATTTATATGTCCTCTCCTTTACATCCTTACTACAACCCCTGAACACCCTCATAACCATGTGCAGCAATCTGTATCCTTTATTTACAATCCCATTTGTGTGATTACCCCAATGAAGATCTTTTCTTGTATTAACACCTAGATACTTACAATGATCCCCAAAAGGAACTTCCACCCCATGAACGCAGTAATTAAAACTGAGCGGACTTTCCCTATTTTTGAAACTCACAACCTGACTTTTAACCCCGTTTATCAGCATACCATTGCCTGCTGTCCATCACACAACATTATCAAGGTCACGTTGCAGTTGCTCACAATCTTGTAAATTATTTATTACTCTGTACAGAATAACACCATCCGCAAAAAGCCTTACCTCTGAATCCACATTTTTTATCATATCATTTGTATATATAAGGAAACATAAAGTTCCCCAATAATACTTCCTTGAGAAATTCCCCTCTTAATTATTACAGGGTCAGAGATTTATATGCCCTCTCCTTTACATCCTTACTACAACCCCTAA
Organism: Anabrus simplex; assembly: GCF_040414725.1. Taxonomy (NCBI): domain Eukaryota; kingdom Metazoa; phylum Arthropoda; class Insecta; order Orthoptera; family Tettigoniidae; genus Anabrus; species Anabrus simplex. The sequence continues at coordinate 1,595,524,786 of NC_090265.1, read as the reverse complement.
ACACCCTCATAACCATGTGCAGCGATCTGTATCCTTTATTTACAATCTCATTTGTGTGATTACCCTAATGAAGATCTTTATGTCTATCACCTTTTCCTTTATACACAGGGGTTACTATATCAACTCTCCATTCATCTGGCATAGCTCCTTCGACCAAACAATAATCAAATAAGTACTTCAGATATGGTACTATAACCAAACCAGCCTTTAGTACATCCCCAGAAATCATATCAATTCCAGCCGCTTTTCTAGTTTTCAACTTTTGTATCTTATTGCAAATGTCATTGTTATCATATGTAAATTTTAATACTTCTTTAGCATTATCCTTGTAACCAACAATCCTTACATACTGCTGACTGAGTACTTCTGCCTTTTGAAGATCCTCACGTACACACTCCGCTTGTTCATTAATTATTCCTGGAATGTCCTTCTTGGAACCTGTTTCTGCCGTAAAATACCTATACATACCCTTCCATTTTTCACTAAAATTTGTATGACTGCCAATTATGCTTGCCATCATGTTACCCTTAGCTGCCTTTTTTGCTAGATTCAATTTCCTAGTAAGTTCCTTCAATTTCTCCTTACTTCCACAGCCATTTCTAACTCTATTTCTTTCCAGTCTGCACCTCCTTCTTAGTCTCTTTATGTGTCTATTATAATAAGGTGGGTCTTAACCATTCCTTACCACCTTTAAAGGTACAAACCTGTTTTCGCTTTTCTCAACAATTGCTTTAAACCCATTCCAGAGTCTGTTTACATTTTTCTTTTCCGTTTTCCACTGATAATAGTTACTTTTTAGAAACTGCTTCATGCCTGCATTATCAGCCATATGGTACTGCCTAATAGTCCTACTTTTAAGACCTTCCTTTCTGTCACATTTTTTTTTTTTTTGCTAGGGGCTTTACGTCGCACCGACACAGATAGGTCTTATGGCGACGATGGGATAGGAAAGGCCTACGAGTTGGAAGGAAGCGGCCGTGGCCTTAATTAAGGTACAGCCCCAGCATTTGCCTGGTGTGAAAATGAGAAACCACGGAAAACCATCTTCCGGGCTGCCGATAGTGGGATTCGAACCTACTATCTCCCGGATGCAAGCTCACAGCCGAGCGCCTCTAAGCGCACGGCCAACTCGCCCGGTACATTTATTTTTAACTACGACAAAAACAGCTTCATGAACACTAATACCATCTATTACTTCAGTTTCTCTATAGAGCTCATCTGGTTTTACCAGCACCACATACAGGATATTTTCCCCTGTAGTTGTTCACATCATTTACGGAATCAGCTGTCCTTCCCATATTAACTTACTAGCAAGATACCCGTGCTTCGCTACGGTATTTTACTGAAATTTATAATTGAATGCTTATTGTTTTAGATATATAATCCGCCCAAATTCGCGATCTGACTCGTTTTCAGCGAGAATTCACCAAAATTCCCGATCTGACTCGTTTTCTATTAGAATACGGCACGTTTCCTCACATTTTTCAATCTTTCTTCCCAGCAATCGATTTCGTACTACCCGGACTACGCTCAGGTATTCCTCCCGGCCAGCTGGGTCCGTAAATCTTTGCCATCTTTTCCTATAATCATTTTTAATATCCATAAAATCCTTCAGGAGATCTGGCGTGGTGTCATATTGGGTGCCTTGGCGGCACTGAACCCGCGGCCGGACTGCATTTTTAGTCATTACCCGTCCAGGAGCCGTTTCCAGCGCGGTCCGCACATTTGACGACGGTTCGGAACATTATTATTATTATTATTATTATTATTATTATATGTTGCTGGGATGAATGATGACAGGGAAAACAGGAGTATCCGGAGAAAAACCTGTCCCGCCTCCGTTTTGTCCAGCACGAATGTCACATGGAGTGACCTGGATTTGAACCACGGAACCCAGCTGTGAGAGGCCGGCGTGCTGCCGCCTGAGCAACGGAGGATCCTTATAAGTACATTAAGTACAGTAAACTCAATTGGTCTCACCTCCTTCTACACCCCACCGCCGTTAAGTTTATTTACCGCCACCCCCACCCAAAAAAATAATTAAAAGAAGGCGTGTTTCTTTATGTTTAAAGGAGATTCCAAACACCAATGTTCACGTCTATTACCTTCAGTTTTGAGATATAAGTATCCCTATAAAAATAATTTACATTTTTTCACTTCATTTCACACTACTCCCTCCCCCCCCCCCCCTACCTAAGTGAATTTTTCCGCAAAAACAATACTTGTTTCTTTAATAGTAAAGGATCTTCTAAATTCCAATTATCACGACTCTAACTTCTTCAGTTTTTGATTTATGTGTCCACATGAAAGGAATTCGACTCCTTTACACTCCCGCCCCCCAAGATGGTTTCCCCCAAAACGCGTTTTTCTTTGTTTTTAAAGGAGATCCAAATACGAATTTTCACGTCTGTAATAACTTTAGTTTTTATTAGATGTATGTATTATCATACAATTAAGTCAATGAATTTTTCAATTCATTCACCCCCCCCCCCCCTCATTGGATTTTCCGAGAATACGTGTTTCTTTACTTTTAAAGCAGATTGCAAATATCAAATTTCACGTCTGTAACATCTTCATTTTTGAGATATCAGTAGCCTAATTAAAAGAATTCAACACCATTTTCAGTCACTTTTACCCCCCCCCCCCCCCCCCTCCACCCAAGTGATATTTCCGAAAACTAAAAATACACGTTTCTTTAAGTTTAATAGAGATAAAAAAATACCAGTTTTCACTTCTGTAACATGTTAAGTTTTTTAGATATACCGTAAAAATTCTCATTTTAAAATTTTACCCCTTTTGAGTTCCCCTTAAGTGGAGTTTCCAAAAACAAATCACCTATGTTTCTTTACATTTACAGGAGATTCCAAACACCCACGTTTTACGTCTATTACATTTTACGTTTCCAAGATATTCTGTAGATATAGTCTTTCAAAAAATTCACCCCAATTTGTCACTCCTGTTTAACCGCCATTAATTGGATTTTCCAAAAACTAAAAAATACGTGTTTCTTTATTTTTAAAGGAGATCCCTTATACAAATTTTCAGTTCTGTAATATCTTCCGTTTCTGAGATATATGTATCCTCATTAAAGGCATTCAACCCATTTTTCACCCTTTTACACCCCTCCTATTGGGATTTACAGGAAACAAACAAATACGCGTTCCTTTATTTTTAGAGGAGATTCTAACTACCAATTTTTACATCTGTAAATTTTAAAGTTTTAAGATGTAGACACACTCATTTTAAAAATCTCATCCCTCCCTTTTCACCCCCCAATATTTGGATTTTCCAAAAACGAAAAAATACTTGTTGCTTTACTTTTAAAGTAGATCCCAAATACCAATTTTCAGGTCTATAATATCTTCAGGTTCTGAAATATAAGTAGCCTCATTAATGGCATTCAACCCATTATTCACCCTTTTACACCCTTCCTATTAGGATTTTCCCAAGACAAAAGGATACGTATTTCTTTATTTTAAAGGAGATTCTAAATACCAATTTTTACATCTATAAACTTTAAAAGTTTTGAGATATAGATACACTCATTTTAAAATATTACCCCCTCCCCCATTAATTGGATTTTCTGGAAACAAAAAAATACGTGTTTCTTTATTTTTAAAAGAGATCAAAAGTACCAATTTTCAGGTCTGTAATATCTTCAGTTTCTGTATATAGGTACCGGTATCCTGATTAAAGGCATTCAACAGCTTTTTCACTGTTTTTTACCCCTCCTATTGGGATTTTCTGAAAATAAAAGAATACGTGTTTCCTTATTTTTAAAGAAAATTCTAAATACCAATTTTTACATCTGTAAACTTTTAAAGTTCTCAGATATTGATACACTCATTTTAAAATTTCAACCCCCTTTTCATCCCCTTAGCGAAGGAATATCCAAAAATCCTCTCTTAGCGAGCACCTACATCTTAGTATGAATCTATGTCCAAAATTTCATTTCTTTATGTCCAGTAGTTTTGGCTCGGCGATGATGAATCAGTCAGTCAGTCAGTCAGTCAGGACAAGTTATTTTATATATATAGATTTGCCAGTTTTTAGTCATCCTTCCTGTCGTCCTCATTTCCTTCCCAATTGACATCTGGTAAATTCAAATCTCCCGCTACAATCACATTCCTTTCCATGTCGTTTCCCACATAGCTGATTATCTTATCAAATAATTCTGAATCCGTGTCAGCGCTACCTTTTCCCTTTATGTACACTCCAAATGTATCAAGTTGCCTATCATCTTTAGAAGTGAGCCTCACACCTAGATTTTCATGCGTGCCATCTTTAACTTTTTCGTACCTTACTAATGCTTTCACCAGAATGAATACTCCCCCATCCACCATTCCTATCCTATCTCTACGATACACACTCCAGTTCCGTGAATTAATTTCTGCATCCGTTACACCAGTTCTCAGCCATGATTCAACTCCTATTACAATATCTGGTAAATATATATCTTTTAAATTACTTAATTCTATTCCTTTCTTTACAATACTTCTACAGTTCAACACTAACATTTTTATGTCATCCTACTTGATTTCCAGTTCCCTGTTCCCTTACACCGCTCCCTAGGCCACCCCGTTTTCCTGAATGTACCTCCCTATTACCCTTCCAAACAAATTTCCTAAATTATATGTACCACTGCGGTTTAAGTGAAGGCCATCTGAGCGCAATTTGCCTCCTTAAAGTCGTGGTACCGGGCGAGTTGGCCGTGCGCGTAGAGGCGCGCGGCTGTGAGCTTGCATCCGGGAGATAGTAGGTTCGAATCCCACTATCGGCAGCCCTGAAGATGGTTTTCCGTGGTTTCCCATTTTCAACCAGGCAAATGCTGGGGTTGTACCTTAATTAAGGCCACGGCCGCTTCCTTCCAACTCCTAGGCCTTTCCTATCCCATCTTCGCGATAAGACCTATCTGTGTCGGTGCGACGTAAAGCCCCTAGCAAAAAAAAAAAGAGTCGTGGTAGAAATGGATTCTGTGGCGAAAAGAAATAGTATGTGCTATCAATAAATGATATATTTATAGGAATGACGAAAACGATGTAAATCACAGCACAGGTAATGAAAAGTGATCGACCCACAGCACAAAGGATCATCAGCACCTAAGGCAGGCAGGTATCATTTCACTGGTGGGAACTTGTCAGACCACGGACGGGCATATGTCAGATACCCAAGACCATAAATCTCGGTAGGTTACGGCAACACAAAAACGAATGTGTTAGACATGACGTTTATCAATCAGCAGAGTCAGTGGAGCTTCAGCGGGCCGACCAAGAGGGCCCTCCGTGGTAAATGCAAAGTACCCCCCCCCCAAAAAAAAACAGGAGAACAGAGGGGAGGGAGCACACAACAAACAAGAATTAAAGAAAAGGGAATCAATTCAATTAAGTTATATTTCAACCATAAATGACTAGAACAGGCAGAGTGCAACAAACCAAGAATAGGAACCACACAGATATTAATAAGGGCTCGGCCCTTTTTACAATAGATTGCGATCAAGACAGATCTTGATTAAAATTTCTTACGAACAACACCAAGAAGTTTCTGCAAAAGCCCAAGTCCCGTAATCGGGAGAGAACCACAATTAGTATATATATATTTTTTAAACGACACTGATTAGGAAGAAAGGAGGGGGTATTAATACAATTTGACACTAGTGATTAAGGGCCACACTTACAATCAAATATCAAACCCAAAAAGGGGTAAGTAAAATAGAGAGTTAGAGCACGTTACAAGACAGAAATATGTGAGTTAATACCCTGGAAAGAAAAAAAGGAGACAGGCTGAGAAGTGATGGAAAGTGGTAGGGGGGGGGGTGATTTTTCCAGGCTGCTAAAATCCTATCAGTTGGTAGACCATTCCCGTCCCATCGTCGCCATAAGACCTATCTGTGTCGGTGCGACGTAAAGCAAAATAGTAGAATATTTTTTTACAATTGGTTTTACGTCGCAACGACACAGATAGGAATTATGGCTACGATGAGACAGGGAAGGGCTACGCGTGGAAAGGAAGCGGCCGTGGCCTAAATTAAGGTGCAGCCTCAGCATATGCCTGGTGTGAAAATGGGAAACCACGGAAAACCCTCTTCAGGGCTGCCGGCAGTGGGATTCGAAACCACTATCTCCCGGGTGCAAGCTCGCAGCTGCGCGGCCCTAACTCCACAGCTAGCTCAGCCGGTACAATTAAATAGAAGTACGGCACGATCATGCAATTAAATGTTATTTAGTATTTTAATACACACTAAGGAACTAACAGACACTGAAGAGGCTGCCAGACTGACGAATGCGTGCGCCATAGGGGTGAATTATAACTCAGTGTCCACGACCTTGGCGAAAACAGTATAACCCTACTACCCTTCCCCACAGCACATGCAAAGTCTCCACTACTTGCTGTAGCGCTATACAAATCGGTTAGCCGCGACGAACGGCATTTGGTGCTTATTTCCGCCAAACATTATGTTAATAAAATTAAAGAAAATAAAGGAAAGAATTAGCAGATAAAACACAAAGACTTGTACAGATAACGTTTCTTTTAAAACTAATTGGCTGTGAGCTTGCATCCGGGAGATCGTGGGTTCGAATCCCACTGTGGGCAGCCCTGAAGATGGTTTTCCGTGGTTTCCCATGTTCACACCACGCAAATGCTGGTGCTGTACCTTAATTAAGGCCACGGCCGCTTCGTTCCAACTCCTAGGCCTTTCCTATCCCATCGTCACCATAAGTCCTATCTGTGTCGGTGCGACGTAAAGCAATTTTTAAAAAATTCTAGTTCCAGGTGGCTAAAGTGAATATGTAATGTTTACTCCACAAAGTGGCGAGGGGCGGGGGCGACGTTTCCTTCTCGCCCCACCCCCTAATCGCCGCAACTTTTTGATAACACGCCAAAGATGCAGAAAAGGAAATTTAATAACCTGTTAATTTATACACGTGTAGACATTCCACGCGATAAAAGAGTTGCTTGTATGAAACAAACACGGTACTGTTCGGTGAAATACTTGTGTAGACGGCGTATGTCTCTTTGGAGCTTCGGTTGCATTCCGACCTGGCAGTCCAGTTAAAAGTAATGTATGTGTATTCATCGCTGCTCAACACACTAGCCATTCTCGATAAGCAGACAGTAAATATAGTGCGGCTGTACCATACACCAGCCTAGAAGTATGCGGTCGAAAACGGTGTTTACTAATGCAAGGGGTGCATTCGACCGGGAACGCTGAGTAACATGCTGCGAGTGTGACTCTGTTTCTTATCTCTTCATAGCCCGACTCGTTGGCTGAATGGTCAGCGTACTGGTCTTCGGTTCAGAGGGTCCCGGGTTCGATTCCCGGCCGGGTCGGGGATTTTAACCTTCATTGGTTAATTCCAATGGCCCGGGGGCTGGTTGTTTGTGCTGTCCCCAACATCCCTGCAACTCACACACCACACATAACACTATCCTCCACCACAACAACACGCAGTTACCTACACATGGCAGATGCCGCCCACCCTCATCGGAGGGTCTGCCTTACAAGGGCTGCACTCGGCTAGAAATAGCCACACGAAATTATTATTATCTCTTCATATTCTGACGTAACCTGCCCGCTGGCTGTAGTTCCCCTGTTAAAATTAGGTGGTAGACACCCCACTCATCACTTATGCATGCGGGGCATTTATAAGTAGAAAGTACGGCGTCCGGGAGCCACCTGGTATATATCAATGGTATGTGTAAAGAAGTGGAATCAGAGATAAGGCTGTTTGCAGGCGATGTTATTCTGTACATAGAAATAAATAAATTACAAGATTGTGAGCGGCTGCAGGGTGACCTCGATAGTGTTGTGAGATGGACGGTGGGCAATGGTATGATGATAAACGGGGTTAAAGGTCAGGTTGTGAGTTTCACAAATAGGAAAAGTCCTCTCAGTTTTAATTACTGCGTTGATGGGGTGAAAGTTCCTTTTGGGGATCATTGTAAGTACATAGGTATTAATATAAGGAAAGATCTTCATTGGGGTAATTACATAAATGTGATTGTAAATAAAGGGTACAGATCGCTGCACATGGTTATGAGGGTATTTAGGAGTTGTAGTAAGGATGTAAAGGAGAGAGCATATTTGTCTCTGGTGAAATCCCAACTAGAGTATGGTTCGAGTGTATGGGACCCTCACCAGGATTACTTGATTCAAGAACTGGAAAAAATCCAAAGAAAAGCAGCTCGATTTGTTCTGGATGATTTCCGACAAAAGCGTAGCGTTACAAAAATGTTGCAAAGTTTGGGCTGGAAAGACTTGGGAGAAAGGAGACGAGTCCTAAATGCAGATCAGTAGTGATTGATTGAGTAGTGATTGATTTGTCCTGTTCTCTCGATGTTTGTTACATGAGATGTTCGTCACCCAACCATCGGAAAAAAATAACAGCTGTTAATGCTATATGTAGACAACAGTTTTCTGTTCTCTGTTTCAGTGGTTCCTAAACATTCGAAAGGTGTATTCCTGAGCAAATTTTTAGGAGGCGGTCTTGGGGGATTATTGGCCGGTCTTGGTGGCGGTACTATGAAAGGTGAGTTGCCGAAATAGGCATTCGCATTATAATCTCAGTACCAATGAGCGTGACCATCGGCAAAATTGTTGGAGGCGCAATCGTACTCCTGCTGCAACTGCTTGAATAGATACAAATAATTATTTGTAGATAACAATCAATTCCACCTCAGTGCTGTAGTGTTTAGTGGTTAGCTGCAACCCACGGAGGCCGGGGTTCGATTCCCGGCTCTCCCACGAAATTTGAAACGTGGTACGAGAACTGGAACGGATTCCCCTCAGCCTCGAGGAGTCTACTGAGTATAGGGTGTTTCGATTCGCATCTCAGCCATTCACGAATTGGTTTTCCGTGGTTTCCCCACTTCTCCTCCAGGCAAATCCCGTGATGGTAAGTTAAGGCCACGAATGTTTCCTTCCCTATTTCTTGTCTATCCTTTCCAATATTACCATCACCCACAGGGCCCCTGTGCAGCGCAGCAGGCGAGGGCGTCTGGGCGGGGTATTGGTCCTCCTTCCTAGTTTTATCTACGACCAAATGTTTCTAACTCAAGGACACCGTCCTTGAGGCGTTAGAGGTTAGATCCCTCTTTGAATCCGAGGGAAAAAACAACCCTGGACGGCAAAGAGATTAAGAAACAAGGAAAGAAGGAAAGAAAGAAAGAAAGAAAGAAAGAAAGAGGACGAGAAAAAAGATAACAATCAAGTTAATAGTTGCAGGTCGAGAAGTGTACACAGTAGTTTGCCTCTCTATTTTGTTGTTCTTATTTTATTATTACTTGAGCTTGCTGTTACAAAATGATCACTTCATGTGTTGCAGTCGGGAGATGCTGGGTTCGATCCCCACAGTGGAAGATTTCAACAATCTGGGGGACCTGCAGTCATTTTGTTTGTTGAAAATTCGCCTCTGTCAGGTTTTGACGCTCCGTTCGATTAAAATACGCTATTTCTTTGTTAATGATTGTATTGTTTGCAAAAATCTTGTTACAATCTTCACAAACGCAAACGCATATCTTTAATTTACTCTAAGAGAAAAAGTGCGCACCTAAAAATACTTCTCTGCCTTATAACTGCATGTAACGCGTCACGCTCTGCATATGACGTGCACGATTCCAATTGTCACTGGAAATGTCACCAGTCAGACCTGGGATACCGAAAACTATGGAATCAACACACTTCTCAGTGATTTTGGACATTTTCTTTTTAACCCCTTCTGATCTGGAATACCGATAGAGGCTGAACTTGGACTTAAGCGGCATCCAGTGTGTCACAATTCATCTCAGCGACTCAGAATACTAAGGATTCGCCACTATTATCCATTATGTTTACATGTTATACCGCCCCCCATCGTACAAAGTTTGCTTGAGCGCTATGCTGGAATGTACATACATACAACCATACATCTAAAACCTCGGTAATTTTGGACATTTTCCTGTTCAATCCTTCGTGCCTCATCCCCATGCCTTTTGGTGGTGGGGGGTGGGGATGGGATGCTGAACTCCGACTTCAGCGACATCCGGAGTGTCACTATTCATCTCAGCAACCCTATAAACTATGGATCCTTCATTAATACGTTGTTTCTATTATTTTTTTATGACTTTCCCCTTCCCCCTTTCATCCCCCGCGTCTAGGTCAGTGTCTTACACCCACAACATTGTTGTCCATATAGTATGTCGTATGTGTACCAAGTTTCGTTGTGAGCTATGCAGGAACATACGCACATACGTACATGCATAATCTAGGCCATTTTGGACTTACTTCTTCATGTCTTCTCAATCACCATGCCGATGGACACTGAACTTCGACTTTAATGACATTTAGAGTGCCAAAATTTATCTCAGGAAAACAGGAAACTGCGGATTCGACACGAATATTTGTCGTTGTCGATATTTTTATATGTTGCCCCCTCCTAACCCCCGCCCTAAGGATGTTAGGGTTTTGTTCTCCCTACAGTATCTTTATTCAGATCGTAAGTCATATTTGTACAAAGTACATCCGTATTCTCGGTTATTTGGGACATTCACTTTGAACTCTTCTCACACTCCATTTCAACTGGGGCTGAACTATCTCTTACACGACATCCAGAATGCCACAGTTCATATCGGCCACCCTGAAAAGTATGGATTTTATACTAATATCCGTCGCTTTCAGTTATTTTTTATATTTTACTCCCTTTCCTAAGAGTGCTAGGGGTGTCTTGCCTCCGCAATCATTTTTCCAGATAGCAAGTATTAAGTTCAGTTGAGAGCTATGCTGGAGCATACAAACATTCATCCGTAATCTCGCTTCGTTTGGACATTTCCTTCTTCACTCATTCTCACCTCCGCGCCGATAGGGCTGAACTTGGACTTGAAATTCATCTGCTATGTCACTATTTATCTCAGCGACCCCGAAAATTGTGTATTCTACATTAATATTGATTATTTTCTAATATTTTTATACTTCAACCCCTTTCAAACCCCATCCACAGAGGTGATATAGGCAGAGGCGGCTGCAACTTAAATGCTGAAATGCTGCAGCACATTGCCTATTTGAAAAATAAATTAATTTAAAATTATCTGCATTGAAAAAGATGCCAGACAAATAACAGGAAATCATTCAACTCCTCTCACAACCAGGTAACTAGTCGTGTGCTCCGTGCCGGGTGACTGTGCTGGGTTTTGCGATCATAGCTCAGCGAGAATTTCTAAGCGTTCTTCCAGAAAGCAAGAACCCTACCTTTAGCGCAAGCGTGCCCAACGTTTCCGATGCACTATGGAAACAACAGCCAGTACATCACTTCACAGCGATTCTTCGTTCGACCACAGGAAGGCAGCACTAGTCACACTTGCATTACCACCGAAATGTGAACGTGGCAGGTGGCGCCATCTTGACTCAGCGGTAGTATATAAGAGGGGATCGCTCAAAGCAAACGGGAAAACAAAATACTGTAGAGCTGTTCCCACCAGGTCTTTTCATACTAAAGAGGATATAATACTCCCGACTCGCCTATTCCATTGCCACCTTTAAGTCGATGAACTGTAAAAATTGTACTTTTTATGTTCTCAAAATAAAGACATGATATTGTGATTTTTCTGGAATAAAAATGTCTAGTTTATAAATGTCACTATAAAAATATGACATGTAATTTTGCATTACGACGTTGCTGGTTTTATTTCAATGAATTTGATAACATTGGGAAGCTCTGTTTGTGCACGCTCACACGAAGTGTTTCGGATCGTGAATATTTTGCCATTGCAGGTGTTATTGTGAGTTTAATTATACATTTTTATGTACCAGGCGGTACACCTCCGCGCCGCTAATTCAAACTTTGCGCCAGTTGGAACTCCTCTACTGGAGGAAGCCTGAACTCTAACAACCTTGTTAATTCTAAAGGTTATCAGAAGATGTCGCTATCTGTAAATTTTGAAGAGTTCTGAACTGTGTCTTTTTCGATTTATTTTTGTTTTCTCTGTAGTGAGAAGTGTGAACATTCTCTTCTAGATGGCTCTACTGAAGAAATACAACGGTGCACCCTAGTGCGAAGTGAAAGAACTTTTTTTGAAGAATTTTAGTATGCATAAGTTTGTTCTTTGTTAAATTTCTTTCAGTCATTGTTTAGGTTGGCTGTATAACCCTTCTCTTTCCGCCAGTTTTGAATTCGACCAATGAGTAATTTTTTGTAATTAATTTTCCACCAATCCTAGATGTCTTCTTCAGTTTTTACTTGTAATGTTTTGGCCGTCCAATAAAATGCTTGTGGGCGGGTGTTATCATTCATGAATGGTCTCGAATGTTACGCGAGGGTATGTAAACTGCTGAATTTCGGGTCTCTGCGCCACTTCAGTAACATCTATCATTGTGTAAATTATGTAGCAGAGGGCGGGAAGCGCCTCTTTCTTCGGGCAGCGGTTCATCAATCAGGTAATGGCCTTTTAATAATTTCTTTTCTTGCTAGCTCAGCAGTTTAACTCTCGGGGCAGGTTCGATACCTTTTATCATGTAACTTTCCTCTAAAATGTAATAGTCTCTTGGTATAAATTCTATCTCTTTAAACTACAAATTGGGATAGAGAGTGCCTAACCCTCTCGAGCTCCCTTTCATATTGCTTTGAGGTGAACTTATTTTCACAACCGTTTCTTCCTAATGTAATATAAATCATTTTCTGATATAAGTCACCTCTTTAGTATGGGATTAGCCCTTGCATAAGCGGCCTAGTGCCAAATAGGTTTTTAAAGAAATGTATTAGGAGTGCTGTTTCGCCTCCCCTCAAGTTGGTATTTTGGAGGCCGTGTAATTGCCCTGTTTCTTTACTTAATAGGCCTCAGTAAGTTGGGTATTTTTACCCCTGTTTTCATGTGCTTGGAGGTCAACTTGACCTTTGATTGGCTTGAACTTTGAGAGCGGATTGCTCTTTTTGAAATTTGGTTTCTGTGTGCCTCGAGCAGGCTTTTCTGAGTAATAGGGAGCGAGTGCTCCTGGGCATGATTGGGGTTTTCTGCCCCTTTGTTAAACCTTATGTATAAGTAAAGTTGGGCTCATTGCTCAGGGATTGTGTTTCTGGAACTCGAAGCCCAAAATACATTAATAAACTGTAATTGTGTATTCTTACCTTGTTGCTACTGAACTAAGTTCCTGTTGTACTTGTTATTTCTTGATCTCGAAAAGAAAATATAACCTTGGTGAAATTTTAAATTAACTTTAATTTCGTAGGTTGAGACCTGTTCATCCCAGCACCTTCTTTCACCTCTGCTAATCCACCAAACCACGGTAACATTTTATGTATTTTTAATGAGGACTGTGTGTATAGTATGTGTTGGGGTCGTTTGCGTATTTGTTCAGCGTGGAAAACTCAGTGGGCAGCCTCTTGAAAACCACGTACGGGTATGTTTCTCAATATTTGTTTTTGGAGAGGGGATGGGTTACAGCACACAACTGACTTTCTGCACCAGCCGCCACTGGATATAAGTATCTTCTACCCACAGTGCTTTTCTCAGACAGTATGTTAATATGTGAACGAATTTATGAGTTTAAAATATTTAAACAGATTCTCTTAAAAAGTGTCACTTTGGTGTTGTTCATCATCATTATCGTTATAATAGTATGGAAATGCGGATCCAGTAAGCTAAAATATTATCTCGACACATTAAAACTATCTATGAGTTTTAAAATATTCACAATAATTATGATGGTAATAGTATGGAAATGTGGATCCAGTAGACGTAAGTATTTCGGCAGATTAACGGTTGTTATAAGTTTAAAATGTTCAAGCAGATTATCTGCTTAGCCTTGCCTAATCACGCACGTGCCTACTTCGAATACCAGGCCTGTAGTATACAGTATAATCAGTGAGCTAACGTTACCAATGTTGCGGCCGGACATTCCTTCATCCAATTCCTAGAACGAGGATCGTGTGGTGCCAATATCTCTATAACGGTTAGTTTCAGAGCCTTAAAATATGGTACACGTTCCGTAGAGACTTACAGAGTTTTGTTTCTCACATGTGATGATTAAATTGAGCTTTGTCTCGTTCGTGTACGGCAAATTGGCGGAACGCTGTTATGCTGCGTGCGTGTATGTGTGTGTGGTGTATGTATGTATGTATGTATGTATGTATGTATGCGTGTGTGTGTGTTGCAAGTTTTCGTTGATTAGCAGGTGTAGTAAAGGCGTAATTCGTTACGAAAGTAGTGACTCTCAACTTTAAAAGTGTGTTTCGTTCACGACATGACACAGTGCTGTGCAATGGAATTTTCTAGATACAAACAAAATGTAATCATGGGAAGAGACAAAAGGAATCCGGTCAGCTGGGGAAGCAGGACCGAGACGGGGCCTGCAACCGATAGCGGGAGTGAGGCGACCCTTGCGGACAGAATTTTTCAGCAGGTAAGGGAAGCTCTACAGTCGAAAGACATTCTCTCGGCTATCATTGAGGCAATAACTGAACGTGTCAACAAAGTTGTCGCTGAACAACTCAAGGCCACCCTGGACTTCTGTTGGTATATTGTGCCTGGTTTCCCCTCTTTCCCTGTATGGTCCAGCCATTTCTCACTAAGAATTTATTTACATCCGCTTTTAATATTAGAGCGACCGGGCGAGTTGGCCGTGCGGTTAGGAGCGCGCTGCTGTGATCTCACAAATTTGTTTTCACATTCCTCAACAATTGCTTTAAACCCATCGCAGAGTCTGTTTACATATTTATATACCGTTTCCCGCTGATAATAGCTACTGTTTAGAAACTGCCTCATGCCTGCTTTATCAGCCATATGGTACTGCCTAATAGTCCTACTTTTAAGACCTTCCTTTCTTTCACATTTATTTTTAACTATGACAAAAACAGCTTCATGATCACTAATACCATCTATTACTTCGGTTTCTCTATAGATCTCATCTGATTTTACCAGCAACACATCCAGGATATATTTTCCTCTAGTTGGTTCCATCACTTTCTGAATCAGCTGTCCTTCCCATATTAACTTATTTGCCATTTGTTGGTTATCCTTCCTGTCGTTCGCATTTCCTTCCCAATTGGCATCTGGTAAATTCAGATCTCCCGCTACAATCACATTCCTTTCCATGTCGTTTCCCACATAGCTGATTATCTTATCAAACAATTCTGACTCCGTGTCAGCGCTACCTATTCCCGTTCTGTACACTCCAAATATATCAAGTTGCCTATTATCTTTAAAAAAAGCCTCACACATAGAATTTCATGTGTGTCATCTTTAAAATTTTCGTAGCTTACAAATTCTTCTTTCACCAGAATGAATACTCCTCCACCCACCATTCCTATCCTATCTCTACGATACAAACTCCAGTTCCGTGAAAAACATTCTGCATCCGTTACATCATTTCTCAGCCATGATTCAACTCCTATTACAATATCTGGTAAATATATATCTATTAAATTACTTAATTCTATTCCTTTCTTTACAATACTTCTAGAGTTCAACACTAACATTTTTTGTCATCCCTACTTGATTTCCAGTTCCCTTCTCCCTTATCACCGCTCCCTAGGCCACCCCGTTTCTCTGAATGTACCTCCCTATTACCCTTCCAAACAAATTTCCTAACTTATACGTACCACTGCGGTTTAAGTGAAGGCCATCTGGGGGCAGATTGCCTCCTTACAATCCTGGTAGAAATGGGTTCCTGATTCCCAAAATTCAACTGGGCAGTGATCTGACTCTCCGTAGCCTGTCGAGCGACCAGTATGATTCTGTGGACACAACGTGATATCCGTTCATTAGTTCATCAAACACCTGTTGTCTCCACGGGTGGTGGTGGGGGGGGGGGTGGAGTTTGAACCCGAGTGAAAAATGAGTACATTGTTGCAATGAGAATATTAAATCTCACAACAGATCACATTTTTCGAGAAATTGGCGAAAAAGAACTTTGTGACATGCATGGTTATTCTCTTGCCAACGGACTGAAATCTTTAGCAATATTAGGCTTCGCAGATGATACGGTTATTGTAGGAAAAAACCGAGACTCTGCAATAGAACTGACGAAACTAGCTCTACAAAGGTTTCGTGAATTTTGTCTAGCAATAACCGCTGAAAAATCTAAAGTTATTCATATCTTTCTTTCTTCTTCTTCTTTTCTAGCCTATTTCAATCCACTGCTGGATATAGGCCTCTTCCATGTGCTTCCATCGTCTTCGGTCTTGAGCCACTTGGAACCAGCGTGTTCCAGCCAACAGCTTTATGTCGTCGAGCCATCTCTTCAGGGGTCTTCCAATGCCTCTCTTGTGTCCCCATGGTCTCCATATCAGTAGAGGAGAAATAAACGAAGGGCTCATTACAGTCGAAGAAGGTATGGAGATTAAATGTATTTCGAGGAAGGAATGTGTCAAATACTTAGGGGTAAAGTATGTAGATACATGTCATTTGATCCTAAGAAATCAATGACTCTCCTTCAGCAGAAACTCAGCTCGTTATAATCCTGTCCCTGGGTTCATCCGGATCGTAAATTTTCAATTCTAAATTCTTCAGTCTGCCCTACGTTGACTTACCTGTTCCTCTGCGTTCCTGCAGGTAAAATACCACGACGATATCTGGAAGAGGCCGATAAACTCGTTAAGAGTACACTAAAGGAGATCTTATCCCTTCCTACTGACACTCCGGATTCTATGATTTACTCAAACGGTGAAAAGGGTAAGGTGTTTTTAGAGCAAGCTGGGAAGCCTTTATTAAGAATATAAACAGCTGCAACATTCTGAAACGGGAGGAGAACCGATATATTGAAGCCACCAGAAACCTAGACGAACAAATTAACAGATGTTTAACTGAGTTAAACGTAAATGGTAAAACTGAGGATATGAAGAACAGACACGGTGAATATGACACCAAGAATCTCAGAAAAAAACTACGAGGATCTGAAATTGAAAAATGGTGCCAGTTGAGAAGTAAAGGTCAGGGAGTGTGTCTGTACAAGGAGTTCCCTCCTGCAAACCGCTGGGTTAGAAACCATGTTGGCCTTTCTAGCACGGAGTGGAGGGATGCGCTGAAAATGGCATGTAACGTTGCACCTGTAAGACCTGTACCAGGAGGTTCCCTTGATGGTAAGCGCTGCAGTAGATGTAGTGAGACTGAAACATTACCTCACGTCTTGGGTTCCTGTGCCTTCGGTGAAGCTCCTCGATACACGAGACATCATAACATCAGGTCATCCATAGCACAAACGCTCCGTGAGAAAGGATATCAAGTGCATGAGGAAGTCCATGGCATCGGAGTAAATGGCATAACGAGAAGGATTGATATGATCGCAATCAAAGGGAGGAAAGGATATATATTAGACCCCACAGTAAGATTGAAACACACTCCAACCAACCAGACGAAGTGGACCAAGAAAAGAAGTCTTTCTCCCAGCCTACAGTGTCGTATTATAAGAACAAATACGAACTGGACGACATAGAAGTGAGGGGTCTCATGATCGGTGCGAGAGGGACAGTCCCTAAGAAGACGATAGAACTGATGAAGACCTTTAACATCAGTACTACACCCTTCCACCAATCATTATGTCATAAATCTTCTCAAAAACGGGGGTTAGTTGCGTAAGTCATGTACGGTGGTTGGAAGTATATGTTCCAGCTAATTTCTCAGGGTAAAAATATATCAACTTAATCCTCAAAAATATAATAATGTGATCGCAGGTTCCGTTGAAGAGTAAAGATATCCGCAATAAATCATTCAACCCCCCAAAACCAAGCAATTATCCATGATATCACTCATATCTTACCACAATTAAATACTATTAGCACTTATGCTACCTAATGACTACATATAATTTCCTATTCTCAGAAAGAAAACGCAGAAATTATCCTAAATCTAATTTATTAGTATGCTAATACGGTATCAAATAAAGTAAAAGTCGAATTAAGGGCAGTAGTGAAAAGAAAATGCAGTTACGTTTCATATTTATCATGAAAATATAAATTATCTCCATTAACATAATTGAAATAGGGTAAATTATAATATTTCAATTCAGTACTTGTCGTTATTATCTTGTTGTATGATCACAGTTCATCATTTTATAAATAGCCTATTTCATAGGGCAAATGAGGATTGAATCTTTATTTCAGGAGGGAGTAGTATTTCTTCATGTTTGGTTTGTTTGGATTTTCGTAGGAACCTTTTCGTGACACGAGATAAACAATAAGTTTCCTAAGGATGGTCTCAAAATGTCATCACACTTTAAATAATTGTGTCTATACTAATACCAAGTCTATTATTATCATATTCTTTCGTACATACCAGAAGAAATCAAATATTTTATCGGTAAGTGAAATAACTGGAGTAACCATTCAGTTCAAACTATGAAAGTCGTGCTGTACGATTACATATTTACGTGCTGCTGCAATTAAAATAAACTCTAATATCATTTACCGCTATGCCAATATTACGTTATAATTCGATTTACCAATCTACATTCACATTGTGAAACATGTGTTCTGTTAGGCGATGTTCCTTCATATCCCTATATTTACTCCGTAACGTATGTGAGATTCAGTTAACCTAGCATAATCTCTGATATAAATACTACCAATCGACCATTTATCACCTGGACTGTACCTTTATATTCATACGAGCATGACCTAACTTCTCTGCTTGCAGTATTATTTACCATACCATAACCGTAACTAAGACAGAAATCCGTAATAACATCTTCCAACCATTGCTTATACAAGGAACAATTAATTTCCTAACACTATTATTATTACATAATTCTCATATATATCTCTTCTTAACTTTTCATCCGCATATAATAATTCGCATATAATTTATTCTTAATAACCTCTTTGTTACGGATTACTAGTCCATCGACTTCAAAATCTCCTTCTTAACGGCGAATTCCCAATATTTATTCAATTTCTTATTATAAGACAATCATAATGGCCATGTCTGCCGATCTGGTCTTTGCAATATCCAGGTTTTACTCTGTAATTCACAGACCCTCTTCTTAACCTCGCCTGGTTCGATGCTAAAGGATCTTTCCGAGTAGATTGGGACATAAACATTGATATTAACATTCCGTTTCTGTTTACAATAACCTAAAATCATCTTACGAGCACGGTATAACTATTACTCAAATTGGCATATGCTTGGAGTTAATTTCTTAAAATCTAGCACTGGTATTCACTTATTGGCACATATAATTTATTTGTAGGCACTTCTGCACTCCTACTATTATATTTCAACAACTACGAATTACTTTGGAATGGTAACCTTGAAACTTATTACTTACTAGCTGTAGTACCCTGTTTTCGATTATTTTTATATCTCACTCCCCCCTCACCCACACCCCAAAGGGGGCTGAACATTAATTTTTAAAAATTCGGAGTGTCACTAATCATTTCAGCGACCACGAAAACTATGGATTCGATAATATTCTAGTTTCTGAATATTTACCTTTAAGATTTGCATTACCAGTTAGTTACCGTATGTGTGATGTGAATTTCTATAGAATTCCTTTTTGACTTGCAGATTGATATGTTATGATCTATTATGTAGTTTTAGAATTATTTAGATGTGTTTGATTTCAAGTTTTAGATAATTTAATTTTCGAGTAAAACTTCGTCCTTATGGAAGCTCGAATCGACTGGGAAGTACTTGATCTTGTCAAAAATTAATAAGTGATAACTATGTGTATTTAGCCGTCGCACTATAGATACGATGTACAGGATTTCAACCGTTAATGAGACTGTCCCCCTCTCGCCCCCCACCACTAAGAGATAAAATAATCTGGATTGTCACCATTCATCTCAGTGGCCCAAAAAACTGTAGATTCGACACTGTTTTCGATTATTTTTATATCTCACTCCCCCCTCACCCACACCCCAAAGGGGGGCTGAACATGAATTTTTAAAAATTCGGAGTGTCACTAATCATTTCAGCGACCACGAAAACTATGGATTCGATAATACTCTAGATTATTTTTATACCGCCCCCCTCGCCCCCTGCCCATAAGGGTGCTAGGGGTGTCTTACCCTCACGCGGTTTGTCTCCTGGTACTAATTGATAAGTGTAGCAAGTTTGGTGAAATTGCTCCAGTGGTTTAGGAGAAGATGTGTCATTAACATACCCACACACACACACACACACACACACACGCACACATATACATCAATCTATATATATAAAATAAGAGTTTTGTCTGTACATTGCTCAGAATTTGAAAATAATGGTATTTCTGTATCGGTCGTGTCCATAGTAACAAGAAAATGCACTTTTCACATTTCCGTAATGTCTGTCTGTCTGTCTGTCTGTCTGTCTGTCTTCCTGTCTGTCTGTCTGTCTGTCTGTATGTACACGCATCACGAGAAAACGGTTGAAGAGAATTTAATGAAAATCGGTATGTGAAGTCGGGGGATGAGCCTCTACAATCTAGGCTATAAATCTTTTACTCACGCTGAGCGAAATGGTAGTTTAGGGGAAGGCCTAAAATTGAATTCTCAACTATTTATGTTATTAGTGGTCTAATAAAAATCGGTATGTGAAGTCGAGGGATGAGCCTCTACAATCTAGGCTATAAATCTTTTACTCACGCTGAGCGAAATGGTAGTTTAGGGGAAGGCCTCAAATTTAATTCTCAAATATTGTTGTTATTAGTAGTCCTATCTTGATGAAACTCGGTATGCGAAGTCAGGAAATAAGTCGCTATAGTCTAGGCTGTAAATTATTTTATTCACGCTGAGTGAAATGGTAGTTTAGGGGAAAGCCTAAAATCTAATTATCAAATATTTCTTATTAGAGGTGTAATCGATGAATGCTACATAACTAAGGTTATATAGTATTAGTCCGCCTCTGTGGTGTAGTGGTTAGCGTGATTAGCTGCCACCCCCGGAGGCCCGGGTTCGATTCCCGGCTCTTCCACGAAATTTGAAAAGTGGTACGAGGGCTGGAACGGGGTCCACTCAGCCTCGGGAGGTCAACTGAGTAGAGGTGGGTTCGATTCCCACCTCAGCCATCCTGGAAGTGGTTTTCCGTGGTTTCCCACTTCTCCTCCAGGCGAATGCTGGGATGGTACCTAACTTAAGGCCACGACCGCTTCCTTCCCTCTTCCTTGCCTATCCCTTCCAATCTTCCCATCCCTCCACAAGGCCCCTGTTCAGCAGAGCAGGTGAGGCCGCCTGGGCGAAGTAGTGGTCATACTCTCCAGTTGTATCCCCCGACCAAGAGTCTGAAGCCCCAGGACACTGCCCTTGAGGCGGTAGAGGTGGGATCCCTCGCTAAGTCCGAGGGTAAAACTGAACCTGGAGGGTAAACAGATGATGATGATGATGATATAGTATTAAATTTCCTATTATTCATGTCTTATACATTGTTACCGTACTGGCTATGATCACAAAGATATTCATGAATTTGGATTTTTGTTACTAAGTCAATATCAGCGCCGAGTAACGAGAAAATGGGTAAACAGTATTTAATGAAAATCGGTATGTAAAGTCGGAGAAAAAGAAACTACAGTTTACGGTATAAAATATTTTACTAATCACAGAGTCGAAAGAAAACTAAATGTGTAGGCCTACAATATAGAAAGCTCATAACATTGATCAACAATAACATTACATTGACCATTGTTTGTCGTGATGTGCTTTGTGTCTTCTGTTGCCCCTCATCTCCGGAAGATTGGATTACTGCTGCGTACAGATTATTTTTAATTTGATTTACGTCGCTCCGACATAGATAGGTTTTATGGCGACGATGGGGTAGGAAAGGGCTAGGAGTGCCTTAGGCCTTAATTAAGGTACAGGCCCAGCATTTGACTGGTGTGAAAGTGGGAAACCACGGAATATCACATTCAGCGCTACCGACAATGGGGTTCGAATCCACTATCTCTCGGATGCAAGCTCACAGCTGCGCACCGCTAACCACACGGTCAACTCGCCCAGTCGTACAGAGTGTAACAGCCTGCCTGAATATTGATGGGAAGTAGCTGGGGAGTTAGATAACTTTCTTCTTTAGCATGCCATCCCCCTGGTTCATAAATTTTCTGATACTACTGGCACGTAACACACTGGATCACCATAGGATTCGGGCTATTCAATCCCTACTCTGAGGCACTGATTGGAATGAACAGTGTGCTGAAATCTCTCTATTAAATATAAATATAAATAATAATGACTAATGGAATTTGGGAGCCATAAATATACAAATAAATAATTCTTAAACTTTGCCGGCTGTTGAAACTCATCTTCAGGGTCGTTGCCTTGTGACAAGGAGATCTGAATCACTTGATACCTAAAAAATTAATATTGGAGAAGGAGTCCATCTGGTAATTTCCCCCACCCATAGAAATTAAACAGAATATATATTAATCTCATACAATATACTTAGTCAATTAAACCTGTATTTACCTAGAAATCCGAGCAGAGCTCGTCGTGATACACCCTTGAACATATATAACAAAATAAAGAGAATATTGATATAAATAATAAATGTCTTAATTTATGAAATAACTCTCTCTCAATAACTGGTACTCAGTTTATTCCGCAACGCAAAATATTCACACGCAGTCATGACTCATTTTTCAAGAATGGACTCCACTTTGCTGATGGCGTTGGTATAGTTTGAAAAGGCCCAACACGTTACCTTACGTAGACTCTCCGTAGAATTATATATGGCTAACATTCATAACCATAGAATGTTGTTACACTCCAGCATCTTTCTCCCTGGTTCCTTCAACAGCAGATCTCGAACTCCCAACATGGCATGGGACATCTTCCCAAAACTCGTACAAAACACCTCTCCGATTACCACCAGTATCACCTCTGCACACTGCAAGCTGCAACTTCCAACTCTCGACGCGTGCTTGCACCACACTAGCCCAAGCCAACACAACAGCATCTTAAAATAGCCCAGTTCCTGGAATTTTCCACCTCAGCTCCGTCAACACGTAAACCCCCGCTCGGAGACTCGTCACGTACACAACCGGGAGATAAACTGAGTGATCGAAACACACTAGTCCCAAATAAAATATAGAGAGTATCCATAATAACGAGAGTTCCAAAAAAGTTACTAAGCCGCGACGGCTAAATACACACATAAATGAAATATACACATGAATAAATAATAATAATAATAATAATAATAATAATAATAATAATAATAATAATAATAATAATAATAATAATGACAATAATAATAATAATAATAATAATATCTGACCGGGGTTTGTCAGGTTACAATACTCCCCCGTGGTTTTCCAACAGATGCAAATGTTGGCAAAACAACACAAATCAGGTGGCTGATGGCCCAAGGACAGCTCCTCAAACTACCCATCAAATATACAATATACAACATTAGGGATCCCGATGGTATCTCCTCAAATTGAACACATTATAAGTTCCAATACATTTCCTATTAGCATCAATTAAGGAATATGCACACCTCCCTATCCTTCTCGCAACAATAAAAGGACCCTTAAACAATTGAAAAAACTTAGACATGGTCTTATCCTCAGCGTTAGATGGGTGAGGCACTCGCAACAATACTTCATCTCCTACCTCTAAACTATCACTATCAGAGCACCTATTCTGAACTATCCTAGCACGTTTCTGACCAGACTTAACCAGCTTCTCCCTAGCAAGCTGTACAAATAGATCCTGAGGAACCTCCTCCACGCTCTCCAACCTCAATATCTTGGCCAACTCAAAATCAGGCTTTCTCCCAAAGTGCACCTCAATGGGTGTAAGACCAGTACTCTCATGTCTTGTGACATTGAGCCAATTTTCCATCCTACTTAAATGTTCATACCAAGAGCTATGATTATGACTTACATAGGTCCTAAACATCCGTCCAAGTTCCCTCATGACTCTCTCAGACATGTTTCGACAAGGAAACCTTATAGACGAATATGTTACCTGAATACCTCTGTCCTGTAGAGTCTTCTTCCAGATGTTCGAAGTGAACTGAGAGCCGTGATCGGATAGGATCCTCCTAGAGTTACCGAATTCCTCGCAATACTTACTCACTGCATTGGCACATCCTCTAGCAGAAGCCTTCCGAAGTGGGTATAATTTAACAAATTTAGAGAACGAGTCAAATATTACAAATATATATCGGTAGCCATACCTAGAATTAACCAACGGTCCATAGATGTCCACACACAGTAACTCACCTATATCCTCGGTTATCACAGCCTGCCTCGGCCCGTGCATATACCTATTTGGGTGTTTACACTTCTGACACACATCGCAAGTAGCCAAAGTCTGACGGACTTGTCTACCCATATTGCGCCACACAAAGTGATACTGAATTGCACATAATACCTTCTCCGCACCAAAGTGACCTAATTCCTTATGGAAATACCAAATCATGTCTTTCCGCAAGGCTTGAGGCACTACAACCCTCCATACATCCTTATGACATATGCGAGCTACTAAACCACTCAGAAGTTTATACCTCATATTCCCTTTTTCCACAATAGTGTCAGGCTCAGCAGCCTCTAACTCAAATAAAATATCACACAACTCCTCATCCTGTCCCTGTTCCAATTTCATCTTCGAGAGTTTCCTTCTCTCCTCTCTACATTCGTCATACTTATCAGCACATACCAAGATATTCTCACTAAAATCAGTGCTGACCTCATCAGCTGTCACAGAAATATTCCGACTCAAACAGTCAGCTAACACATTATCAGTACCCTTAACATGAACAACTTTAGGGTCATACTCATGTATCGCCAGAATCCAGCGTGACATCCTGTTGGAGGTTAACTTACACGTTTTCATAAAGACAAGAGCATTATGATCTGTATGGATCTCAAAAGAATGGCCTAAAATGTAAATGCGGAATTTCTCTAAAGAATAAACAATCGCTAAAAGTTCCTGTTCGCTCGTAGTATACCGCCGTTCCGCTGTGCTAAGTCCTCGACTTGCCAGGGAAACAATGCCTAGATTACCTTGTTCATCACGCTGACAGAGAGCACCAGCTATACCTGAATTAGACGCATCCGTCATTACAATATAAGGCTTCTCAGTACATGGAAATTTCAGCGTGACAGCTTGGCGGAATCCACTTTTCAGGCGCTCAAATGCCTCATTGAGGTCATGGTTCCATCTCCATTTCGCATTCTTTACTAATAACTCGCGGAAAGGTTCAATTAAACAAGAGTATCTGATTACAAAGCGCCTGAAATAATTGCAGAGACCTAAAAAGGACCTTAACTGCTTCGCATTGCGTGGGGTGCTAGCATTGAAGATGCTGTCCAGTTTCTCCCCCTGTGGTGTGACCCCGTTCCGATTGATGGTGTGCCCCAGAAAACTAATTTGATGCGTTGCGAAATTAGATTTAGATAGCTTCAAAGTGAAGCCCTCTTCCCTTAATTTTGTAAAAACACTCCGTAAGTGTGTCATGTGTTCAGAAAATGTACGAGATGCAAGGACCAAGTCGTCAATGTAACACGTAGTGAATTCCTCTGTGTCCGGCCCTAGTGCAATAGATAGGGCTCTAATAAGCCCTGATGACGACGTCTTGGTTCCGAAAGGAATTCTGGTGAATTGAAACAACCTGTTCTTATAGAGAAAAGCAGTAAAAGGCCGGTCCTCCACCCGTAATGGTACCTGCCAGAAACTACTACGCAAGTCAACCGCAGTAAACCAATGACAACCTTCAAATCTCTGAACTAAATTCTCAATATTCTCAGGCCTCTGCTGATCCTCAGCTATCCGACGGTTCATAAGCCTAGCATCTAAACACAGTCTCACAGACCCATCCTTCTTGCCAATAACAACCAAAGGATTAACGTACTTGCTACAGGAAGGCTCAATAATCTTACCTGTAAGCATATTATGTATCACTTCCTGTACCGCCTGAGCATGAGCATGAGGAATCGGATATCTAGGACTATTAAAACTAGACCTATCTAAAATATCAAATGAGTGTTCGTACACAGTCGTACACCCTAATTCACCAGAGAACACCTCCTTGTTCTCCATCAAAACATTCAAAAGTTCCCTCTTCTGCTGCTCCTCCAGGCATGTCTGTCGCACCGCTTTCTCCACCTCACTGACCAAATCCTGACTTTCCGATACCATACTGTCATTAATTCTGATACTTGCATTATTAACTTTAACATCGACTTCATCCTCAACAATTTCCTCAATAACCTGAATATGACTACAATGAAGCACAAAACTACTCCTATCCACCTGATAATTAAGCTTAATCGGTTTACGTTCTTCACCAACAAGAAATTTCAAAACAGCAGTATCATAGTCAATCACACACTTGGTTTCAGATAGCCAGTCATTCCCCAGTATAACGGAATATACCAGATTAGGCACAACAAGACAACATTGCAACATGGTCTGACCACCAACCTCAATAGGAACAATAACCTGACTACGAATACGATTACTCTTAGCACCAGCTGCTGTGATAATAAATGTGTTCCTCACAGGAATCTCCTCAATAATCTCACCTCTGCGACGAGCTTCCTCACAAAATTTAAAATTTACACAAGACTTATGACTCCCCGAGTCTACAAGCAATTTCTCCTTCACACCCCATATGGTAGCCTCCATAGCTGGGTTGATCAATAATTCAGACGAACCACCTTCCTTAGCACTATCCTGGTCACACAACAAATCCTTACCAACATCAATCTCAAAAGCCTCCCTGATAACATGGATTTGCACATCAAGTGGGGATCTCCTAACGGACCTATTTAGGACATCCCGTTGGAGTTTAAATTCTGATTCTGCTGATTACCACTATTATTACCTCTCTCATCCCTTCTCCCCCTATCATTCAAATCCCTAGACTGATTACTAGAATTAAAATTCCTACTATCTTGATTCCTGAAATTAATCCTGGTTTCTTCCTGCCTATTCCCATTACCCTGATCCCTTCTGCTATAGTCATTCCCATTCCTACGATTACTTTCAAATGCTACTCCTCTCCTGTGATTATTTTCCCCCACACTCCTATGTCCTACCTGCCTACCCAAAGAATCGAAACGTTGCAACAGCCCTTCCATTCCCTTAATGGTCTTAACCTGCTGGATGCACATGGCCAACTGAATATCTTCATTAAAATGTCTAGCCATCCTCCTAACAATATCCTGCTCTGGCAAACTCTCTTCTAAGTTCTGACTAATAGCCACGTGCACAAGAAAATACTCCGTACGAGAAATACCCTCATTACCCTTATACTTCCCAGCCATAATCCTATCTCTTTCCCTACCCTGAATCTCCTCATCCCAAAACTTATCCATAAACAACTCCCTGAATCCCCTTAAACCTTTAATATGACCTCTATAAACATCATACCAACTCCTAGCTTCACCCGTAAACGCACTTGCTAACATATCATCTACCAAGTCCCACTCTAACACACCTTCTTCCAAGCTCCTAGTAAAACGTTTCTCCACTACCTTGAGAAATTCCAGAGGGTTAAACTGCTTACCATTAAACTTAGGCAGCTCAATTTCCTTAATAATATGCCTTTGTATGCTAGAACTCTGAACATCACCTGAGGACCTGACTGATTGAATCTTTTCGTCAACCCTCTGTAATACATCTGCCTTCCATACATCAATATGACTAGCGTTCTCTCTGACCTGATGTTCAATTACACCTTGTTTACTTATCACATTGTGAATACTGTTAAAGTTATCTAAAATTTTATCCTGACATTTAGAATTATTTTCAACAAGTTTAGCTTCAAGATTATTAGCAACGTTACAAATTACTCGGTTAAATTCACTTTTATTTGATTCAGATATACCCCTAATTTCTTCAATTTGCCTATCATGCTCAGACAATTTACCATTAATTTCTACACATTGATAGTTTAATTCCTTCCTCATCTCCATAATACCTGAATCGACTTTCTCACTTAACCTCTTTACTTGATTATCCATCCTATCACTAATTTACTGAACTTGTTTTTCAATTTTAGCAACATTAATTTCCATTTTCTGATTATTATCCTCAAGTTTACTTTCAAGTTTCTGTGTTAAATCATCATTCTGCTCTCTAAGTTTACTTTCAAGTTTATTAGTAAATTCACTCAAAATATGAACTAATTGGTCTAGCTGCTGGTCACTATTATCGCTACTCTGCTCTGATAGAGATGATGAAGCATTGTCCCCGGTTACCATCGAATCTAACACAACATATAAATTATTATCGCCCATTGTGGCTTCACTCTCTGAATTAATCATGTCAACGGTATAGTTTGCTCCCCCTGTACTACAATTAATATGCACTTTCCTTTCCACACTCCTATTTCTTAATTTTAACAGATTAATATTTTCTCTCGTCCAACTCATCACCTTGCGTTTCCCACATACGCAAAATTTCCACAAGACATATTATACACTCCACAGCGAACAAGAAATCTCCACAACAACTGTACATATCATTAAATCTGAGAGCAACTATACCATTTCTGTGTGCATACCCTATCGTGACTCAGATCAGTCTTGCCCCACGTTGCTAGCGACATTGAAATCTCTCTATTAAATATAAATATAAATAATAATGACTAATGGAATTTGGGAGCCATAAATATACAAATAAATAATTCTTAAACTTTGCCGGCTGTTGAAACTCATCTTCAGGGTCGTTGCCTTGTGACAAGGAGATCTGAATCACTTGATACCTAAAAAATTAATATTGGAGAAGGAGTCCATCTGGTAATTTCCCCCACCCATAGAAATTAAACAGAATATATATTAATCTCATACAATATACTTAGTCAATTAAACCTGTATTTATCTAGAAATCCGAGCAGAGCTCGTCGTGATACACCCTTGAACATATATAACAAAATAAAGAGAATATTGATATAAATAATAAATGTCTTAATTTATGAAATAACTCTCTCTCAATAACTGGTACTCAGTTTATTCCGCAACGCAAAATATTCACACGCAGTCATGACTCATTTTTCAAGAATGGACTCCACTTTGCTGATGGCGTTGGTATAGTTTGAAAAGGCCCAACACGTTACCTTACGTAGACTCTCCGTAGAATTATATATGGCTAACATTCATAACCATAGAATGTTGTTACACTCCAGCATCTTTCTCCCTGGTTCCTTCAACAGCAGATCTCGAACTCCCAACATGGCATGGGACATCTTCCCAAAACTCGTACAAAACACCTCTCCGATTACCACCAGTATCACCTCTGCACACTGCAAGCTGCAACTTCCAACTCTCGACGCGTGCTTGCACCACACTAGCCCAAGCCAACACAACAGCATCTTAAAATAGCCCAGTTCCTGGAATTTTCCACCTCAGCTCCGTCAACACGTAAACCCCCGCTCGGAGACTCGTCACGTACACAACCGGGAGATAAACTGAGTGATCGAAACACACTAGTCCCAAATAAAATATAGAGAGTATCCATAATAACGAGAGTTCCAAAAAAAGTTACTAAGCCGCGACGGCTAAATACACACATAAATGAAATATACACATGAATAAATAATAATAATAATAATAATAATAATAATAATAATAATAATAATAATAATAATAATAATAATAATGACAATAATAATAATAATAATATCTGACCGGGGTTTGTCAGGTTACAGTGCATATTTAGCGAAATAATGGCAGATGAGTGTTCAAGGCAGTCTGCGGCCTGGTCATCCCAGCTCTGAAACTTTGGACTATTAGATTGGCACCGCAATCTAACCGCAGCACTGTTCGTTAAAAGTGATAAAACGTGCGGCTTTCCATTTGATCGAGTATTTTATATGATAGCATTGATTTTAATCGCTACATTCATACTTACGATTTTGTAATGACCTATGTTGATTTCAGTTAGGAAAACCACAAAGTCAGTCTATCTGAGAATCCCGTAGCGAAGCACGGGTACATCAGCTAGTTTTTATGTATAGTAAGAAGAAGAAGATAAGATTTTTATATATAGTTTTTCGATTAATTTTATATCTCACCTCCTTCACTCCCCACTTGGACTTGCAAAAAGTCCGATTTATTGCTATTCATCTCAAAGACCCTAAAATCTATGGATTCGAAAGTGTTTGTAATTATTTCCATATCACACCCCTCCTCTGCTCCCCGCCTAAAAGGGGGCTGGACTTGGACTTAGCCCCCACAGTGATCGTCTCCCGATAGTAAGTAATACGTGTACCAAGTTTGGTTGAAATTGCTGCAGTGGTTTAGGAGGAGATGTGTCATTTACACACACACACACTTCCATTTTTATGTACAGTAAGATTTTTATACTCGTACTTCACCCCCTTTCCATCCCCGCCCAAAGGAGTCCTATGAGTCCCCTACACAACAGTACTTTTTTTTCAGATATTAAGTCTTATTTGTACCAATTTTGGTTGGCAGCTATGCCCAAACGTACATACATAATCTCACTGCTCTAGAATCCTCGAGCTGACGTTGCCATGGTTACGGCAGTTCATTTCTTTATCCGATTCCTAGAGCAGGGGTAGTGTGGTGAGAATATCTCCGTAACGGTTGGATTTAGGGCCTTAATACATGGTTTTTGGGCCCGTAGGGCTTACCGAGTTTTGTTCTTTGCGTCAAGAGGATTAAATTGAGCTTTGTCTCGTCCTTATATGACAATATATGACAAATTCGATATTTTGCCTATATTAGCCTATGATTTTTATATTTCTCCCCCATGCCCCCCACATCGAATTGTTTTGAAAATAAAATACAGCCCATGTTACTCATTGGCAATGTATCTTTCTATAGGTGAAGAAATGTTTAAAATCGGTTCAATAGTTTTTGAGCCTATTCGTTACAAACAAATAAATTTTTCCTCTTTATAATATTAGTATAGATCTCGTGTCGACTGGTCAGCTGCTGGTTCCCGCTCGCTTCCTATGACATCTCTGAGCAATCAGCCTTGGCTCTGGATTACGTCACAGCTGGGCATCTGTCTAGACAGTCTGGCTTGAGCTAAAGTATCTTGAGCAGTCTTCCTCCATCAGTTTAAGTGTGCTTTATCATAATTCCAGTGTCCATGCAATAAGAAGACAACATTAATCGGGCAGAATACATATCAAATTCTTTCATTCTAAGCTTTCTAAGACGTATGGATATCTGTTGGCATTTCTTAATACTCAAAGATAGTGCTCAAATTTATAAATATTTCCAAATAGACTTGTTTTTCGTCAAATATATCGCCTAATGAATGTTAATTAGAGCTTCTGAATGTTGTTTCTGCAGTTTTGATAGCATACGGCCACTTATTATGGTGCTACTGGCCCTTTTCTCTTCAATGTTTCATTAGTCCGTAGCCTGTCTTTACTTCCGTATTTTGAAATGAAGTGCATACGTTTTCCTTTCGTCTTGAATTCTTTTCGCAGATGTAAATAGCTAAATCCTTCGTCTTAATGTTTATTATATCACGGCTTTCTCTCACGCGATAATTATATTCTTCTTCGCTCGCAGTGAAAAATTGCTATATTTTTAATGCGGTTTTCTCTTTCAAAGTAGTTAAGAACAGAATGAATTCAATTATTTTTTAAGGACAATAGTTGTTATATCTAAGAATCTCTTTTCTTTCTCGCCGGTCTATATAAGTCTCCGCGTTCTAACTATGATCAACATGCCACATGGATACACTTCATGTATATTGACGCCGCCTGAAGCTGCTCCGCGCCATTTTAACCGCTACATCTCCATGATAATGACCATCTCAACTGTAACGTAATGGTACAGTATCAAGGAGTTCATCGACTGGGGCTAAAAGCGCTCAGGGGGTTTCTTTTGATACTCAGACACCACTTACACTCAGCAGACTGAGACTCGCCAGATTGAGACATAATTTACTCATTTTATTTTTGAATGAATTGTCTGTGTATTCCTTGTCTTTGGTAGCCTCCAAGTGGAAGAAGATTTTGAAAATTACAAAAATTATAAATGTAGCATGGTACAGACGAGAAAATTGGATTTGAAATCTCCTGTAAAAGTAAAGAAATACCCGTAATTTATTTTCGGAAAATCCATTTAAGCGGAATTGAAGTAGGGTTTGAAGATATTACGATCTCTCTCTATTCGTTTAGTCGATTCCGACTCTCCGAGATACTTATATATTTAAAAAGCAGTAGCGATGTGTGATGAATTGTACAAGTGTAATAATGACCCTATGCATATTTTTTATAGTTTCCTGAAAGCCCTAATATTTCCCCCTTCCCCAAATCAGGATGGCGGCACAATCAGCCAGACGAGTTAGAAAATTGAAATTTGGAAAAATTATGGACTTCAGTCCGCAACTGAAAAAAATTACAAGATGTTTAAATTTTTCACCTTTTGCCTCCAGAAAATATCGAAATATGGAGGCAATTTTGTAGACGGCGTAGACCTCCGTTTCGAGTAATTTCTTGGCTAAACGGTGAGTCGAATCGCAAAACGGATGGCGCAGTCCAACTTAGCATGAAGATATCTATAACACTGGTCCCGTGACATTTTGTCGTATACTTACACATTATAAAGAGCAACATTTCGCGATTTTACGTAAATTTTATAATTTTTACACGTATATTTCTTTAATTTGGCACACTTATATGAAAAAGAGTCATAAAATTTGGCGCGCACATTGAGACAACCGATGGCCATAGTCGAGCCAAATTTTATGATTCTAGCTTCCACGTAAGTATGTGAAAAATAATGTAAAGTGTTAAAAATTAACACAATTTTCAACTGTTCAAAGTCTCTAACTCAATCTAACACATAAATATGGTAAATAGGAGGAAATTTTATATAAGCAACCATGTTGAAAGATAAAAGGGGCGTCTGATGCGCAATCTGTTTGTAAATCTTGAAGTGAACGTCTGCACGTACAAACGTGCCCATTCTTAGTAATAAATGCAAGTCCACTTGGAGCGATCTACATCTCTAGATATAAAAGGCTATCACCGACTGACTGTAGTCAACGCCCAGACAAAAGTACTCGCCATAAATAAATGAAATTTTGGTGGAACGTATATGTTACAGTGTAGGTGCTCAGTAAGGGAGGATTTATGGATACTCAGTCGATAAGGGGGGTGAAAAGGGGGATGAATTGTTTAAGTGAGTACATCTATATCTCAAAAATTTAGTAGTTTCCAGACCTAAATATTGGTATTAGTAATCTCCTTTAAAAATAATCAAACACGTTTTCTGTTGTTTTAGAATAATTCACTTAACAGGTGGGTGAACAGGAGTGAAAAATGGGTGAACGTTTGAAATGAGTACGGTATATCAAGTGTATATCTACAAAATGTAACATTTTACAGATGTGAATATTGGTATTTCAAATCTCCTGTAAAATAAAGGAACATGCATAATTTATTTTCGAAAAATGCACTTAAGAGGAAGTGAAAAAGAGATGAACTTTGAAATGAGCATATCTACAATATATCTCAAAACGTAACAAGTTACAGACGGGAAAATTGGTATTATTGATTTCTGAGGGCAGTGGAAGGAATATATAGGGACGTCAGGTTTTGTGTAAAATTGGGAGAAGGGAGAATGAGTGGACCATTAGAGTCCAAGGTGGGTTTAAAACAAGGATGCAAGTTATCGCCCATACTGTTTATTTTATTTATCAACGATATTTTAGAGGGGTTTGGGGCAGAAAATTGGGCTGTACCAGTAATTAATGGTTTGGAAGTGCCAGGACTGATATTTGCGGATGATGTGTTATTGATGACGTTAACTTCAGGGGCGATGAATAGGGCCTTAGAGTCAGTGATGCTATTTGCGAGGAAATGGGGATTGAAAATTAATGGAAATAAGTCTAAAATATTGGTAGTACAGGTGAACAAAAGAAGAAAGATAGAAGGGAATTGGGTAATTCAGGGAGAAAGATTGGAACAGGTAAGGAAGCTGGAATATCTAGGAGTTATTTTTAATGATAAAGGAACTTGGAGTGACCAGATCAAAAGAATGAAATATAGAGGATTGGCAGCCTTAGCCTCAGTCAGAAATTTGCTACTCAAGTACCCGGGGATCAGTTACAAAACACTGAGACTCGTGTTCAGGTCGGTAATCGTGGGGAGGGTATTATACGGAGCAGAAGTTTGGGGGCTGGATGAGAAAAGAGAGGAACTAAGAAGGATTGTTAGTAGTTTTGCCAAGTTAGTGATGGGCTTACCGAGGTGTACAGCAAATGTAGGGGCGGAATTAATGTGTGGGGAGGATTTGGAATCAGAGGGTGTGAAAAGAATAGTTAGATATTGGATGAATTTAAAAAGACAGGAAGGTGGGAGAGTTTTACAGGCAGCATATGTACAGCAATTTAAGAGCATGTATAAGGGTGGATGGTTAGAAAAAATAAAGGGATATTTGGAGATAGGATTAGGACACCTGTGGGGGGAGGTTTGGTCAAAGACAGAAGTGAGAGGGATGAATATACTGGAAAGGAGAATTAGAGATATCCATAGGCAGAAATTATTGGGGGAAAGCAGACTAAGAAATTCGCTGACTGTTTTGACGAAAATAGAGGAGATAGCAGGGTTGAATATTAGATACGTCGATAGGTCAAAACGATATGGGATGATGTGGTGGCTTTTAGGTCTGCCAAGGAATAAAGGCTGGTTACAAGGCAGGGATAAGACAAGGTGTGTACTTTGTGGAGATGTAAATGATGAGTTTCACTTGCTAAGAGACTGTGAGGTAACGAGGGGGTTAAGACATGGATTATTGAGTGCCGAGCATCGGGAAATACTGGGGAGAGGAGATGAGAACGCAATACTGAGATGGATTATTAAACAATGGGAAAAAGGGGGTGAATTGAACAGGTATTTTTGTGCGACAAAAAAGGCCTGCGAGAGTAAAATGAAGGAGAGTGAGTTAGAGGGTGGGCAGGGGAATAGGGGGGTGGAATAGTTATCTGTATAAGGGAAGGGGATAGTATGTTAAAATTCTAATGGATTAGGGAAGATAGGGACTGAGTACTTAGTTAGGTGGAGTTGGGTAAGAGGGCAGGATTGCATGGTCTGTTTGTTTTATGATATGTTAGTAATTGTTATTCATTGTAATTTTATTAGGTTATGATGGTAATTATTTGTGAAGGCTGAAATGTGGCAATGGTGAAGTGGTATATGATATGTTAGTAATTGTTATTCATTGTAATTTTATTAGGTTATGATGGTAATTATTTGTGAAGGCTGAAATGTGGCAATGGTGAAGTGGTATATTTATTGTGGATATGTGGAGTTGGAGGAGTGGTGGTATAAATATGGTAATGGAGAAGTGGTATAGGAGGAAGAAATATGTTGGAAAGGTGTTGGTATATGCGTGACTGGTATTGGTTATTCATTGTAATTTCATTAGGTTATGATGGTAAATAATTGGTGAAGGCTGAGATGTGGTAATGGGGAAGTGATATATTTAGTGTGATATTTGGAGTTGAAGGAGTGGTGGTAAATGTGGTGTTGGAAAAGTGTTATATCGTTGGAATGTAGTGTGGGAGAAGTGGTGATATAAGTAGAGGTGGTATATAAAGGTTTAGTATTTAGGTGATGTATGGTTTGGTACTGAGATGGTTTATTTATGGTTGACTTCGTGGGAGTTGGGAGGTGGTATTATTGTATTGATGTCTGGTATAAGTATTTAATTTCTGGAGCTGGATAGAGGTGAGTTTATTGTCATTTTGTAAATTTTGGTTTGTTTGTATGGAGAGGAGGAAGAAATATGATGTTGGAGAGGTGTTGGTATGTGTTGTATTGCTGAGATATGGTGTCGGAAGCATTGGAGGCTTAGTATGTATGATTGGGTGATGTATGGTATGGTATTGAGATGGTTTATTTACGGCCGAATTCGTGGAAGTTGGGAGAGAGTATTATTGTATTGGTGTCTGGTATGAGTATTGAATTTTTGGAGCTGGAGGAAGGTGATTTTATTACAAATTTGTAAATTGTGGTTTGTTTGTATGGAGAGGAGGAAGGAGTATGATGTTGGAGAGGTGTTGGTATAGGCGTGATTGGTATTTGTTATGCATGGTCGAAATTTTTGGGAGATGGAGAGGTAATTTTATTATGGAGTGTTATGGCGGATTGAAATGATATGAAGCAATGTTAACGCTGATTGGTAAAAGCTGTGGTATGATGGATTGGAATGTTATGACGGAATATTGTTGTTATTATTTAGACTTGTACTATAGGAGGTGGAATCTGAAAGATTGAATGCAATGTTAGTGTCATGGCTGGTTTGGTATGCAATAGTGTAATGTTGCTGGTGTAGCTTATTTTGGAGTAGGTCAGGAAACAATAGAGGTGATGGAATTGCTGAAGCAAGAAGGTCGCGTGATGAGTGGGTACGTGTGAGTGATAACAAGCAGCAAGTTGCAACACCAGCAGCAGATTGTAAACATAGAACAGGCTGATGAGGTGTTCATTTCATTTTATTTTGTATGTGGTGGAGGGTGGTGGCTTGGGTTGGACTGCGTTTATTATTAGTTATTTATTTATTTATTTATTATTATTGTGAACGTGTATTCGGGGCTGAAAGCCTGTTTTGTTCATTAATAAATACTAAATACTATTATTGATTTCTTTTTAATATAAGGAAACACGTATTCGTTCTTTTCGGAAAAAATCACTTTAAGGGGGGCTTGAAAAGAAGTGAAATAAGGATTGTAATTCTATTATGATACCCATATAAAAATGTTATAATGACCGTGTGTTTGTACATTGACTATTTTGGCGTATTTTTTGTTCAGATATCAGTTTCAATTGTAATAATCACAACTGCATAAATTTTGGATTAATTTCTAGAAAGTCCGAATTTTTGGCCCCCTACTCAAAATCAAGATGACGGTACAATCTGCCAGACGAGCTGGAAATTTGAAACAAGGCAATATTTGCCTGTAACCGACCGAGAAATTCTAAGATGTTCCAATTTTACGCTTATTTACCGCCGAAAAATATCGAAATATGGAGATTTGAATGACGGTGCAGACCTTCGTTTAGAGGCATTTCGTGCTTAAACGGTAAATAGGATCAAAAAACCGATGGCACACCCTCAGTCTCAATTTGGTGTGATATACAAATTTGGTCGTGTGACTCTTTGTCGTATCTCTATCTCTTATGCGTTAGATTGGCTGTATTCCTCGACAGTAAGTAAATTTTGCAATTTTTACAAGTATAATTCTTAGTTTGACATATTTATGGGAAAGACAGAATCATCAATTTCGGCATGAACATTGGCACGTGCAGTAGCCACATGTGAACCAAATTCTATGCTTCTAGCTGTCACATAAGTATCCGAAAAGTAATGCAGTGTGTCAAAACATTACCACAATTTCGCCCTATCCTAAGTTTCTACCTCAATCTAACCCATATAGAGGACATACGAGAAAAATTACAGGATCAACCATTTACAATGCTAAAAGGGGCGTCTCATTGTGCAATCCCTTTGTGAAATTAATGTACCGTATTGCAGCAGTTAATCTGTAAATGAAGATTTGCAATATTGTAAACATGCATATGCTTTCGTATGTATATATTTATTATATGTACTATGTATTCATTGAAGTCGATTTGTAGCAATGTAAAAGGAGTGTGCCCGGAATTATAATTATTACTTTAGAAATCGATAGTGACTATCAGTAGGAAGTCGCCTGCTATTGTAATCAATGCTCCCCCATATCGAATTTGACTCGTAGTAGGAACGGGGTCCTTCTCCATTAAGGAGATCCTACCATGGTAATGAATAATTCCCTTCTCAATTTGACAGCAGAACGCAAAGGAGCATACAATTTTCTTCAAAACTCCTCTACCCGATTGCATCTTGAAACAGGAAAGTGGGCCTGCCATTTTAACGTAAACTACCAAATCGATTGTGACCGCACAGTACTACTATTATAGTGAAAATTTCCAAACTCGATAAGGAATGGCAGTGGTCAAGAAATGATGATATTAATAATCGAATGGCCTTAGCTACCGTGTGCAGACGTATAAATTTGACGCCATCTGGGAGTCTGCTCGCCAGTTTCGAAGAATTCCGACTACCTCTGCAGGGTTTGAACCTATTATCTTGGGATCGGGAGGCCAACTCACCACCACTGATCCACAGAGGCAGCTGGTAGGCAAGTGAGCCTGCCGTTATCATCCCAACTCCGCACTTCACACTTTACATTGGAAACTACAAATGGGGACCTCTCCATGCTGTTTATCGGATAACGCTGAGAAACATGCAATTTAAAGAAGTTACATTCACGGCGTATACAGTAAATTACTTCGATATCCGTATACAATGTAGAATACCGTAGCGAAGCTCGGGAACATTGCCGATCATTAATAAGTTAGAAGGGGCGAGAGTGTTTACCAACACCTCGTGGCCTGCCACCTCTGCTGTGAACACGGTTGACGAATACAATAGATAAGGATAGGATCAGACGTGGCAGAGCCAGGAGGTAGATTCTTTTTTTTTTTTTTGCTAGGGGCTTTACGTCGCACCGACACAGATAGGTCTTATGGCGACGATGGGATAGGAAAGGCCTGGGAGTTGGAAGGAAGCGATCGTGGCCTTAATTAAGGTACAGCCCCAGCATTTGCCTGGTGTGAAAATGGGAAACCACGGAAAACCATCTTCAGGGCTGCCGATAGTGGGATTCGAACCTACTATCTCCCGGATGCAAGCTCACAGCCGAGCGCCTCCAGGAGGTAGACGAAACCCACCCTGAA
The DNA here is from genome assembly GCF_040414725.1 of Anabrus simplex. Taxonomy (NCBI): domain Eukaryota; kingdom Metazoa; phylum Arthropoda; class Insecta; order Orthoptera; family Tettigoniidae; genus Anabrus; species Anabrus simplex. The sequence continues at coordinate 1,595,486,188 of NC_090265.1, read as the reverse complement.
GTGGTGATGTTCCCATGCTTTATTTTAAGTAGTTCACAGCCTGGCCAAATAATATCTTACAAACAGTAAGACTGGTTAGAAATCGCAAACCACCAAGACCCATGCCTCAACAAGCACCGAAGGGCTATGGCCTACTAAACGATCACTGCTCAGATCGAGGGCCTGCAGATTACGAGGTGTCATGTGGTAGGCACAACGAAACCTCTCGGCCGTTATACTTGGTTTCTAGACCATGGCCGCCATCTCCCCGTTAAATAGCTCCATATTTGAAATCATGGAGGGTGAGTAGAGCGAACCAGCACTCAGATCGAGATAAAAATCCCTCACCTGACCGGGAATCGAAACCGATTCTTCCGGAAAAGAGGCAGGCACGCTACCAATACAGCGCGAGGGCGGTGGTTAGGAAATACACTGTATGCTAATTCACTTGTGTAGGAATCCTCTTCACTCTCAGATGGGGCCGGACCTTATGGATGTTAGCTCCGAATAGGGTTGTTATCGAAGAGGAAGAGTACGTCGGTAAACTCGGTTCCGTTGTTTGTTGTTGCTGTTCATACCATCCGGCTCCTCGACCGCCGCTACCTCGTCTTCGGCGACTGCTACCGCTGCTGCCTGAGTGTAGCCCGGTAAGCTACTGAAACACGAACCCGAATAATAGTTCTACGACCGCATCTGCCTTTGTTGTGTCCATCTAGACGACATAAAACAGCCCATGCAATGGTAGTGTGTAGGAGAGATGCACGGGTGTAGAGTATCGTCAGGCGGTGGATCTAGGGCCGTCCCATGAAGAGAATATGCAGAAAAATGTATACGCTTCGTGGTGATTCCGAACGGGCGTCAGAGATTTTGTTTGAGGTAGGACACATTCGTTTATTGGTAGGCATATTGGGAGTCCCTGATTGTAGAGCGTTCCATTTGGTATTAGTATTGTGTTGGGCAGCGTGTACTACCACGAATATAATACTATCACTTGCTATCAGATTTAAGGGTGTCGGAATTTTGTAGAGAAATTGAATTCTACGACGTCCTATTCAAATTACCGACGATTATCTCCTTCACATTCGTAAATAAAAGTTTAGAATTTCTGATTCGATCCCACAAACTTGAACAGAACTGAACTATATAACCTGGGCCATCATACGTTCCTAGATCCTTACTCAATTAATGACCTACAGATATTTGTTCATCACCGTATAGACAGTTCGTATATAATGCAGTCTAATTCCGGACATTTTCCTCGCTTTATTGCGACGGCAGGTGATACGGTTTGGCCCTGTTTAACTGCCTGAAGCCAATCCTCACCCCAGCCCTATGCAGAAAGTTGTATTCCCTACTGCGTATTCCTGTGACGATTTGAAGTACAGTAATTTCTTTGTAGGAATGTTATTATATGCAGTTAAAATTCAAGCCCGGTAGGTAATCGAATGCGACATCCTCTGAATCGGGGGCCATTATGCTGACAATTCGTCCAAAGAGCCCGAGTGAGCCAGCATATAACATTAAAAGCATACACTTGTTATAGAAATGCGAAGACAGTTGGACTTCATCGAACACGAAAGCTGACTATAATCTAGTACATAATAGGAATCAATGTAAGAACTACACCCGTACGTCTCACCGGTTTGTCTCAGACAACCACCGCTCACTGCTAACTCTCGAAAATAAAGCAAAGTCAAATAACGAGAACGACTTAGATGAGGACGTACCGGCAGGAAATAAGCAATATAGTCTAGCTGTGAACACTACGCAAGTTGGACTTTGGCGTAAAGGATAGTATCGGAGGTTGGTCGTGTTCGCATAGCCATTTCGCATCAGGAAGGACGATAATCAGGGAAAGAAATACATTTTACTTTATTGTACTTTATTTTATCTTAATACGACTTTTCAGTATTCAGTTATTTTACTTCCAAACCTTAACTCACCGACTTAATAACTCAGTCGTTTACAATGATTGGTGATTCAGTTGCGGGGGTTCATAAGGAAGGAGGTGGTTAGCCAAGTAATTTAATATCATGATCATAAAACATAAAAGGAAAATACCATACCAGACGGGAGAATAAATGATCAACTTGGGTTTTCAAATCTAATTCTGTGGCTCTGAGGAGATTACAATAACTAACCAATGGATATTGTAATGGTTATAGCGTCCACCATGCCAACTTGCTATGGGCCGGGCTCGGCACCGTATAAGCCCACCCCCTTACGCTTCAATCCTGCCAATCACGAGCAACACTTAAGTGCTAGACCGGCCCCTCTCGCTTCCGTTCGCGGTCCCGTAGTAGAGGAGTATAGAAATCGCTCGACGATAATCTGGTGTACATCTCGCGAGGTTCCTGCACACTTCTAGGAAGGGTTGGCGCAGCTATATAAGAGTGGAGTGACTTGCCTGGAGTGAGTGAGAGTTAGACTGAGTTAGAAGATGGAGTGAATCAGTCGTGGGTGACTGCCATTGTAGTGAAGTGTGTGAACTGCCGTGATTATCGGACTAGCGTGCTACATTGCGGACTGACGGCGAAGGAGAGAACGTGTAGCCGTGCGACATGGGACATTGTGTGTGAATGTAGAACTGTGTAGCGCGAGGACAAGTGAGAAACTAAGGGAGAGAGAGCGCACGAACTGTGTAAGTGTGTGTTATGAGCAAAAGTTGTGTGTAGTCCTGTGTAGTTTAGTGCGTAGTGTATAGAAGCTACCAGTCTAGTGTTAATTGATCCTACTACCCCGCCAACTGTTACAACTGGTGTCAGAATCGGGATTGACTGGTAGCAGTAATTTCGTAACTAGGAATTTCTAGTAATCGTAAAATGGATAGCGAACAGTTTCATGCTCTCCTCAACAAGTTCACCGAAATCTCATTCATACATGAAGAAACCAAGAACGAAATGAAACTGGAATTAAATTAACTTAAGGGTGGACAAGGTAAATTAGAACAGGAAATGCGCTCACTCGAAAGAAAATTAAACAGTGACATCGTGCAGGACGTATAGGAACTTGTTGAAAAACTGATTAAAGAAATACCGCAGGTTGTGGAGTCAAGGGTTCGAGACCTGAAAGAAGAAGTAAGTGCCCTGCGTACCAGAGTGATAGCCATGGAGACTCGTGCTAATGCCACCTGCAGCGATAGTGACTCCAGCGCCGGGAAAGTAAAACCCCCGCACTCCGACGGGACAACTAATTGGAGACCTTCCGGGCCCAAGTCGAGACCGTGTGTGGGCACAACTGTTGGACGTCGGAGGTAAGGGCCGTCTACCTAATCGTCGGACTGCAAGGACCAGCAGCGGAAGTGCTACACAGCCTTCAGCAGTTTGCCACTTACGACGAGATTGTTAGAGGGCCCGAGAGCCGATACGGTGACCATCAGCGCGCAGTCGCCTATCGAGTCCAGCTGAGGAAGAGTAGTCTGCGCGCTAATGAGACGCTGCAAGAATTCGCTCAAGATATGGATCAGATAGCCCACAAGGCTATGGATGGCCTGCCTCAGGACCACATTCAATGGGAGGCAGTCTATACATTAAATGAGGAGCTCCGCGACGCGGGGAGCATGACCTCAGGGAGGCCCAGACTTTAGCCCTGAGGGTGGAGTCAGTGAAGGAAACAGCGACATCAAGAATACGAGCCGTGAGAAGCGAGGACGCACCGGAGATCCGCGTCGTTACTGGAGAACGACACACGTCGCCGCCGAGACGCCGACTTACCAACGAGATCACCTGTTGGAATTGCGGCGAGCGTGGCCACCCGCGGAAAAACTGCCGTATGGTGGCGGCCGCTGATCAGGGAAGCGAGTAAGGGCCGTCGGCACCAACATTACCGTCCCCTCGTTTCACGCTAAATGTGGTCACCGAGTGGAGCAACGACAGCCTGATCGCCGACGGCTGGCTCGGAGACAGGCCGTGCCGGGTCACGATAGACACGGGGGTGGCAATGACCACCGCCAGGCCGGACATCGCTGAGGGATAGCCGGAGATTGAACCCAACCGCCCTTACATGCTTCGAACGGCCTCGGGAGATACCATCCCCGTCTTGAAGGAGGCGCTACTTCAAAAGACACTGGGACAAGGGTGCCTACGTGTCTGCGCCTTCGTCGCCGTCATTACGGATGAGGTCATCCTGGGCCTAGACGCGCTACGGGCATACGAGGCGACTGTTGACGTGGGACGTCGTGTATTGTGCCTCGGCAAGCAAGAGGTAATACTGCGACGCCCAGGGACGCAACCTTTGAGTAGCGCGATTAACATTGGTCAGCGACGAACTGATACCAGCCAAGAGCGTGGTGATGGTTACGGCACGGCTAGAGGAACACACACAAGGGGACAGCGTGCTCGTGGAACCAGGTTCGCCGACCGCCGAACAAGGACTCTACCTGGCCAGGACGCTCGTTCCTGCCCGAAGCTGCGTGCTGGTACGAATATTGAATTCGAGGTGGCGGGAAAAGAGGGTACCCAGCGGAACTGAGCTTGGGACTTGCGAAACAGTCACGTGCATCGTGGCATGGAACGACGAAGACGCACAGAACCTGGAAGCAGGCGAAGGATTGGATAAGCTCCGGAAGATTATATCCGACGGCCGGAAACATTTAGAGGCGAGAACCTCAGCGAGGATAAGGAACTAATCCATGAGTTTCAGGACATCTTCACTTCTACCGGAGGCGACTACGGAAAGACAGATAGAGTGTACCATCACATAAACACCGGCGACGCCTCTCCAATCCGACAGCCACCTCGTTGGGTACCCCTGGCGAAGAAGGGGATAATCGACCAGATGCTAGATGACATGAAGCAGCGGGGAGTCATCGAGGAGTCGAACAGCCCGTGGTCATCACCAGTCGTCCTAGTGAAGCAAAATAACCGCGAACTCCGTTTCGGCATCGATTACCGAAAGTTGAACGACGTCACGAAGAAGGACTCTTTCCCGTTACCTCGGATAGATGACACCCTGGACAGGTTATGTGGAGCCCAGTGGTTTTCTACTTTGGACCTGAAGAATGGATACTGGCATTAGCGCTCCATCCGGAAGACAAAGAGAAGACGACGTTCTCAACCGGCCAAGGGCTCTACCAGTTCACCGTGATGCCCTTCGGCCTCTGAAACGCGCCGGCGACTTTCTAGCGACTGATGGAGGCCGTGCTGAGAGGGCTAACTCACGACGCTTGCCTCATGAACCTAGAGGACATAATTATTATTTGACGCACGATCAAAGAGCATGTGGAGAACCTGCGGAAAGTGTTCGAGAGGCTCCGTGGGCTCACCTAAAGTTAAATCCCGGAAAATGCCAGCTGTTCCAGAAGGAGGCGCGCTACCTGGGCCACATCATGTCATCGGAGGGAGTAGCCACGGAACCGGAGAAGTTAGGAGCTGTCAGGGACTGGCCGGTGCCGAAGGACAAGCGAGAACTAAGGAGTTTCCTCGGCCTTTGCACCACTACCACAGATTTATAGACATATCGAAGCCTCTTACTCGGCTCACCAAGGAAAGGAGGTCTTCCTACTGGCCAAGCGAGACGGAGGCTGACTTCCGGATGTTGAAGGAGTCACTATGTCGTAACCCATCCTCGGTACCCTAAGCCTGAGGAGAAGATCATCATCGATGCCGACGCCAGCGACGTGGGAATTGGTGTAGTATTATCACAAGCGCAAGACGGCCAGGACAAGGTGGTCGCCTATTTCAGCAAGACGTTGTCAAACGTTCAGAGAAATTACTGCGTGATGCGTCGGGATTTGCTGGCCATCTCGAAGACCTTGGAGGAATTCCACAAGTATCTGTATAGGCAGCCTTTCCGCCTGCACACCGACCAGTCCTCATTGACCTGGCTCCTAAGCTTCAGAAACCTGGAAGGACAGACAGTTCGCTGATTACAACGCCTTCAGGAGTACGACTTCACCACCGAGCACCGACAACAGAAGAAGCACAGCAACGTCGACGCTCTATCCAGAAGACCGTGCCCTGAGAACTGTACACACTGCCAGAAAGTGGAGAGATTGGCGGGCATCGTAGACGTCTGGTCCGTGAGGGCCACCGCCGCTGAAGGATGGGATCGAGACGCCCTCAGGAGGGAGCAGCTGAAGGACGGCGCCATCAGTCTGATCTTACCAGAAGTAGAGTCGGGGCAGAGGCCGCAATGGAAAGACATCGCCGAACGAAGTCCAACCCATAAGGCGTACTGGGCCCAGTGGTCGTCTCTCATAATTAGTGACGGGGTACTTATCAGCGCGTGGGAATCAACCGACGGAAAGAAGCACAGTGCACAGCTAATAATTCCCAGGAGCATGAGAAAAGAGAAGCTGACTGAGTTGCATGCGGGCAATACTGCCGGCCACTTTGGAGTGAATAAGACCCTAGATCGTGTCCGGCAGCGTCACTACTGGGTGCACTTGAGGAACTATGTTGAGAGGATGTGCCATCTGTGTGACACCTACACGGCGAGCAGGGGCCAGTACCAGGAGTAGGGGCCAAATTATGCAGTACAACGTTGGTGCACCATTCGAGAGGATCGCAATTGTCATTGGACTACTCCCCAGTGTGACGCTGGGAACCGTTACCTACTCCTGGCTATTGACTACTTCACAAAGTGGCCGGAGGTCTACGCCATCCCGAACCAAGAGGCATCAACAGTGGCCGACGTCTTGGTCAAGAACTTCTTCTGTCGATTCAGTTTCCCGAAGAAACTTCATAGCGACCAAGGCAGAAACTTTGAATCCAGGCTAATGGGAAGGGTTCTGCAAAGCGTAGGAGTGCGGAAGACCCGCACGACGCCTTTCCATCCTCAGTCAGATGGCATGGTGGACCGTCGAGGAGCACCTCAGAAAGGTGGTTTCTGCGAACCAAAAGGACTGGGACGAGAGAGGTAACCTTTTCTTGATGGCCTAACATGAGACGACGGGCAAGATACCTGCCAGCATGGCATGGTTTTTGGAAGGGAACTCCACCAGCCATGCGATCTAGTGTTCGAGTCGGCACCAGACCAGCAGCAACCAGCGACAGACTCTGCATGGGAGTTGGTGGATCGGCTCAACGACATCCAAGATTATGCCCGACATCATCTAAGTGTAGCCAGCGATCGGATGAACGCCCGCTAGGATATGCTCGCGAACTCTGCGGGTTTTCCAGGAAGGTGAGAGTGTGTGTCTGTACCGTCCGGTGCGGACGAAAGGGAAGTCACCGAAACAGCAGCCATAATGGGAAGGCCCATATGCAATTGCCACCTGGGTCAACGACGTCATCTACCATATCCGACAGCCTCCCCGAGGGAAGATGATGGTTGTTCACCTGGATCGCTTGGCTCCGTATCGTGGAGCAGCTCTGGACGAGCAGCCTTAAGGAGGGGGCAGTGCAATGGTTATAGCGTCCGCCATGCCAACTTGCTATGGGCCGGGCACGGCACTGTACAGGCCCACTCACTTGCGCTTCAATCGCGCCAATCACGAGCAACACTTAAGTGCTAAGCCGGCCCCACTCGCTTCCGCTCGCGGTCCCGTAGCAGAGGAGTATGGAAATTACTCGACGATCCTGAGTCTTCCATCTCGCGAGGTTCCTGGACACATCTAGCATCCGGACTCTTCTAGAAGGGTTGGCGCAGTTATATAAGAGTGGAGTGACTTGCCTGGAGTAAGTGAGAGTTAGATTGAGTTAGGAGATGGTGTGGTTCAGTCGTGGGTGACTGCCAGTGTAGTGAAGTGTGTGAACTGCCGTGATTATCGGACTAGCGTGCTACAGTGCGGACTGACGGCGAAGGAGAGAACGTGTAGCCGTGTGACGTTGGATGTCGTGTGTGAATGTAGAACTGTGTAGCGCGAGGACAAGTGAGAAACTAAGAGAGAGAGAGCGCGCGAACTGTGTAAGTGTGTGTTATGAGCAAAAGTTGTGTGTAGTCCTGTGTAGTTTAGTGCGTAGTGTATAGAAGCTACCAGTCTAGTGTTAATTGGTCCTAATACCCCGCCAACTCGTTACAATATTTTACAAGAAAGATAACAAAACGAGAATTTTTTTTACAATTGCCTGTACGTCGCACCGATACAGATAGGTGTTTTGGCGGCGATGGCATAGGAAAGGCCCAGGAGTGGGAAGGAAGCGGCATTGGCTTTAATTAAGGTACAGCCCCAGCAATTGCCTGGTGTGAAAATGGGATACAACGGAAAACCATCTTCAGGGCTACCGACAGTGGGGTCCGAACCCACTATCTCCACCATGTAACCTCACAGCTACGCGGCCCTATGCACACGGCCAACTCGTCCGGTAAACGATAATGGTGAAGTTAAGCAGATGTTATATTAGATGTCTTGACGCCATCCGTAAATGCTCAGAATACGACTCTCGTGGAAAGGCTGTATGTTAAAAGGCAATAGGACAGTTCTGCAAAACGCAAAAACGGTTGGCTGGATATCCTGTTATGGTGACGGATGTAAACAGGTGTGTAAACCGGTCTAGCAGACGGCAAGGCGCCATATTCACACCAGTTGTTACCCAGCAGTGTGATTGAAAGCTAGTTAAGTTGTCAGTGTGGTCTATATCTGAATATCGCGCAATTATCCGCTAAAATTTTGCTCGTGGATTAAATGTTGACCAGTGCCTGGAGGAATTGACTCCTGTGCTGCGAAAAGACTGTCCACATCGGACAACAATTTTGGGGTTGAAGACGATCCTCGTTCATGGCGAACGTCTGAATGAGTGACTGAGGAATACACTGAAGCTGTGTGGAAAATGTTGCAGCAAGAGAGGTGGTTGACATATCGATAGGTAGAAGAGTCCCTCCACATCCCTGCACCAGCTATTCACTCATTTCTACCATCTCCATGTTAGAAAGGTTTGTTCCCTTTGGGTGCCTCATTCACTTTCAGAGGAACAAAGGCCACATCGAGTGAAATGGTGTCAAAAAATGCTAAAACAGTTTGAAAATGGGACTTCACGTAACGTCAATAGCGTCGTTACAGGTGACGAAATTCGGCTTCATTATTACGGTGTCCCAACAAAATCCCAGAACTAGGTGTGGCTGTTGGAAGATGAGGGTACTCCTGTGACTGCGCGAAAGTTAAGGTCAGAGAAGAAACGGATGATTTCAGTATTCTTCCTGATTCGGGTTGTGCTAGAAACACAAAGGACAGATACTGCGAAGTGGTACAGTGTGACTTGTCTGCCTTAGGACATACAGGTTCTCAAGCATCTTCGTCCAAAATCACGATTCAGTACTTGGCTCTTGCATCATGACAATGCTCCAGCATATCGTGCTAATGTAACAATGGATTTTCATGCCAGATCAGTGTTGACTGTGCTTGATGACCCTCCATACAGTCCTCATCTTGCTCCATGTGACTTCGCACCGTTCCCAGAAGTGAAAATGAAGCTGAGAGGGCGGGGTTTCACATCCGACGAGGAGCTTCTTGCAGCATTCTTCCTGATTCGGGTTGTGCTAGAAACACAAAGGACAGATACTGCGAAGTGGTACAGTGTGACTTGTCTGCCTTAGGACATACAGGTTCTCAAGCATCTTCGTCCAAAATCACGATTCAGTACTTGGCTCTTGCATCATGACAATGCTCCAGCATATCGTGCTAATGTAACAATGGATTTTCATGCCAGATCAGTGTTGACTGTGCTTGATGACCCTCCATACAGTCCTCATCTTGCTCCATGTGACTTCGCACCGTTCCCAGAAGTGAAAATGAAGCTGAGAGGGCGGGGTTTCACATCCGACGAGGAGCTTCTTGCAGCATTCTTCCTGATTCGGGTTGTGCTAGAAACACAAAGGACAGATACTGCGAAGTGGTACAGTGTGACTTGTCTGCCTTAGGACATACAGGTTCTCAAGCATCTTCGTCCAAAATCACGATTCAGTACTTGGCTCTTGCATCATGACAATGCTCCAGCATATCGTGCTAATGTAACAATGGATTTTCATGCCAGATCAGTGTTGACTGTGCTTGATGACCCTCCATACAGTCCTCATCTTGCTCCATGTGACTTCGCACCGTTCCCAGAAGTGAAAATGAAGCTGAGAGGGCGGGGTTTCACATCCGACGAGGAGCTTCTTGCAGCATGGAATAGAGTGTGAAAATGTAACCGAAGAAATGTGGCAGAGTCGGTTCAGTGACTAGTTTCCACGTATGGAGAAGTGTATAGAGTGTGGTATAAATTATTTTGAAAAAGTCTCATTCGTTCACTCACATTGCAAATCTTCCCTAGTGCCCTTTTTATTATCAAACTGACATGGTGTATACATTGATGAAAGGAATTTGAGAATGCTTATTAAGTATCCATTAAGATTGTAACAACGTTTTGCTCTCACATCCTTCTTGTGTTGAAAGCCAATCTGTGCATTCTTTACAAGCAATATTAGGTTTATTAATCCTGAACTTTAAAATAGTCATCATCTCACTCTAAAAGTCAGGCCTTGGCGCGGCAGCCATAGGTTTGTTTGCGTACTAATCGCTCCAACGCTGTGCAAAACTTGCAGTTCACGATTTTCAATAAGTTCGTGGCCGTCCTCTTTCTCAGTTCCCAGCAACTCTTCCTTCAAAAATGTTATAAAAGGAGTTGCTATACCACAGAACGCCGTCAAGCTTCTTTACTTTCCTTTTCCCGATAATCTTGATGAGAATGCTCTTTTCATCTACCCCTTTCAACACTTGATTATTGCTTTCCAACTTTCTCCAACTCGTCCGGTTATGTCTCCTCCATATCGCATTTCTGCTGTTGAAATCCTTATTCTTCTTGCTATTCAACGTCCAGCCTTCTCTACCCTACAAAGCACATTCCGAATAAAGTGTCCAGAAGGACCTTCAATGTTCCTATGCTTTTGTACTTGTAAATCTGTAATTACTTCTTGTCTAGAAGAGTATTATTTGCCGTTGCCACCTTTTTTAATACATTTTTCATTTTACTTTAGATATGGTCCTACTTTTTAGAATGATTACGGTTTGCTAACTCGGGAAGTGCAGCTGATTCAGAAAGTGATGGAACCAGCTAGAGGAAAGAATATATTGGATGTGGTGCTGATAAAACCAGATGAGCTCTATTGAGAAACCGATGTAATAGATGGTATTAGTGATCACGAGGCTGTATTTGTCGTAGTTAAAAATAAATGTGAAAGAATGGAAGGTAATAAAATTAGGACTATGAGGCAGTACCATATGGCTGATAAAACAGGCATGAGGGAGTGTAAAAAAGTAACTATGATGTCTGGAAAATGTTAAATAGAAATGTAAACAGACTCTGGGACGGGTTTAAAGCAATTGTTGAGGAATGTGAAAATAGGTTTGTACATTTAAAGATGGTAGGGAATGGTAAATATCCACTATATTATAACAGAGAAGTAAAGAGACTAAGAAGGAGGTGCAGGTTGGAACGAAATAGAGTTAGAAATGGTTATGGAGTAAGGAGAAATTGAAGGAACGTTCGAGGAAATTGAATCTAACAAAGAAGACAGCTAAGGATAACATGATGGCTGGCATAATTGATGGTCATACAAATTTTAGTGAAAAATGGAAGGGTATGTATATGTATTTTAAGGCAGAAACAGGTTCAGAGAAGGACATTCCAGGAATCATTAATGAACAAGCAGAGTGTGTATGGGAGGATCTTCAAAAGGCAGAAGTATTCAATCAGCAGTATGTAAAGATTGTTGGTTACAAGGATAATGTCCAGATCCGGGAGGTGAGTAATACTAAAGGATTATTAAAATTTACATATGATAACAATGACATTTAGGGTAAGATGCAAAAGTTGAAAACTAGAAAATCAGCTGGAATTGATAAGATTTCTGGGATATACTAAAGACAATGGGTTGGGACATAGTACCATACCTTAAATACTTATTTGATTATTGTTTGCATGAAGGAGGTATACAAATTGAATGGAGAGTTGCTACAGTAGCCCCTGTGTATAAAGGAAAGGGTGATAGACATTAAGGTGAAAATTAGAGGCCAGTCAGTTTGACATGCATTGCATGTAAGCTTTGGGAAAGCATTATTACTGATTATATTAGACATGTTTGCGAAATTAATAACTGGTTGGACAGAATACAGTTTGGATTTAGGAAAGGTTATTCCACTGAAGCTCAGCTCGTAGGATTTCAGCAACATATAGCGGATATCCAAGGGCGCCCATACTCGTGGGCAAGGTGGGGCCACGGCCCCCCTCACTCTCTCAGGGAAAGGCAAAAATCTAGTGTAGACACCGTGTTTTCCTTTCAAGAAAATGACTTAAAATCCAGTATTACGTAAAAGCGGTAGTACCGTTCCCCACGAACAGGCAGGGGAGACCGTGGATTATTCCACCGCAGAATAGTAATCGCCATTTATCTTCCAAAATATTAAAATTACTACGTACCCTCAGGTCTGGACCCCCCTCTAGAAACTCTCATATGGGCGCCCATGCAGATATCCTGGATTCAGGGGGCCAAATGGACTGTATTGCGGTTGACTTATATAAGGCATTTAATGGGTAGATCATGGAAGACTACTGGCAAAAATGAGTGCTATTGGACTAGAAAAAAGAGTGACTGCATGGGTGGCCATATTTCTAGAAAATAGAACTCAGAGAATAAGAGTAGGCGAAGCTTTATCTGACCCTGTAATAATTAAGAGGGGAATTCCTAAAGGCAGTGTTATTGGACCTTGATGCTTTCTTATATATACCAACGATATGTGTAAAGAAGTGGAATCAGAGATAAGGCTGTTTGCAGATGATGTTATTCTGTAGAGAGTAATAAATAAGTTACAGGATTGTGAGCGGCTGCAGGGTGACCTCTATAGTGTTGTGAGATCGACGGTGGGCAATGGTATTGTGATAAACGGGGTTAAAAGTCAGGTTGTGCGTTTCACAAATAGGAAAAGTCCCCACAGTTTTAATTACTGCGTTGATGGGGGTAAAAGTTCCTTTTGGGGATCACTGTAAGTACCTGTGTGTTAATATAAGATAAGATCTTCATTGGGGTAATCACTAAAATATGATTGTTAATAAAGTGTACAGATCTCTGCACATGATTATGAAGGTATTTAGGGGTTGTAGTAAGGATGTAAAGGAGAGGGCATGTAAGTCTCTGGAAAGACCCCAACTAGTGTATGGTTCCAGTGTATGGGACCCTCACCAGGATTACTTGTCCGACTCGTTGGCTGAATGGTCAGCGTTCTGGCCTTCGGTTCAGAGTGTCCCGGGTTTGATTCCCGGCCGGGTCGGGGATTTTAACCTTCATTGGTTAATTGTAATGGCCCGGGGGGGGGGTGTTTGTACTCTCCCCAACATCCCTGCAACTCACACATCACACATAACACTATCAACCACTACAATAACACGCAGTTACCTACACATGGCAGATGCTGCCCACCCTCACCGGAGGGTCTGCCTTACAAGGGCTGCACTCGGCCAGAAATAGCCACCCGAAATTATTACCAGGACAACTTGATTCAGGAACTGGAAAAAAATCCATAGAAAAGCAGCTCGATTTGTTCTGGGTGATTTCCGACAGAAGACTAGCTTTACAAAAACGTTGCAAAGTTTGGGCTGGGAAGACTTGGGAGAAAGGGGACGAGCTGCTCGATTAAGTGGTATGTTCCGAGCTCTCAGTGGAGAGATGGCGTGGGAGGACATCAGTAGACGAATAAGTTTGAGTAGTGTCTTCAAAAGTAGGAAAGATCACAAGAGGTCAAATTGGACAATATACGTTTATAGGAAGGGGAGAATTGATTGTAATAACCTACCAAGGGAAATGTTCAATAATTTTCCAATTTATTTGCGATCATTGCAGAAGGCTGGGAAAACAACGGATAGGGAATCTGCCACCTGAGCGACTGCCCTAAATGCAGATCAGTAGTGACTGATTTGTCCTGGGCTCTCGATGCTTGTTACATGAAATGTTCGTCACTCCACCATCGGAAAAAATTAACAGCTGTTAATGCTATATATAGACAACAGTTTTCTGTTTCAGTGGTTCCTGGACATTCGAATATTGGAGGTGCATTAGGTGTATTCCTGGGCAAACTAGCAGGAGGTGGTCTTGCGGGATTATTGGCCGGTCTTGGTGGCGTTGCTAAGCAAGGTGAGTAGGCATTCGCATTATAATCGCAGTGCCAATGAGCGTGACCATAGGCAAAATTGTTAGAAGCGCAATCGCACTCCTGCTGCAATTGCTTGAATAGATACTAATAATTATTAGTAGACAACAATCAATTCCACCTCTGTGGTGTAGTGTTTAATGGTTAGCTGCAACCCACGGAGGCCGGAATTCGATTCTAGGCTCTCCCACGAAATTTGAAACGTGATACGAGAACTGGAACTGGTTCCCCTCAGCCTTGAGGAGTCTACTGAGTAGAGGGAATTTCGATTCGTATCGCAGTCATTCACGAAGGGGTTTTCCGTGGTTTCCCCACTTCTCCTCCAGGTAAATGCCGGGATGGTAAGTAAGTTTAGGCCACGAATGTTTTCTTCCCTCTTTCTTGTCTATCCCTTCCAATATTACCATCACCCACACGGCCCCTGACCAGCACAGCAGGTGAGGGCGACTGGGCGAGGTTTTTGTCCTCCTTCCCAGTTTTATCTACGACCAAATGTTTCAGACACAAGGACGCCGTCCTTGAGGCGTTAGAGGTTAGATCCCTCTGTGAATACGAGGGGAAAAAAACAACCATAGGCCGTAAACAGCTTAAGAAAGAAAGAAAGAAAGAAAGAAGACAAGAAGAAAGATAGCAATCAAGTTAATAGTTGCAGGTCGAGAAGTGTACACAGTAGTTTGCCTTCCTCTTTTGTTGTTCTTATTTTATTATTACTTGAGCTCATTGTTACAAAGTGATCACTTCATGTGTTGCAGTCGGGAGATGCTGGGTTCGATCCCCACCGTCGAACAGTGGGAGATTTCAACAATCTAGGGGACCTGTAGTCATTTTGTTTGTTGAAATTCGCCTCTGTCAGGTTTTGACACTCCGTTCGATTAAATACGCTATTTCTTTGTTAAATAATGTATTATTTGCAAAAATCTTGTTACATTCTTCACAAACGCAAACGCATATCTGTATTGACCAGTCATTCAGTCAGTCAGTGAAAGTAAAATTATCTGATTACTGATTGCTTTATCGGCTTTAAGGCAGCCAGTTATATCTAAACAAACCTTTAGTGCAACTAGGTCGTAACATTGGTTAGCCGGTGCACTAAGAACACAGAGTATGCAAAGTTTAAAAAATAGAATATGATGTTAATTAATCTGAATCACTCATGTAATCGGAATGATCATACAAATCATTCATACAAGGCTCTTTTACTACTCGCACAAACTTGCCCATTATATCTGAACGTTTGGCCTTGGAAGGAGAACGTTTGCTAGCAACAGGGCCTACATGGATCAGAGGTGATCAGCAATCTATAAATTATTTCCGTGTTTGTGATGATCTCTTTGTAAAGAGTTATCTTATTTCTGACTTCCTGTGGTTCTTGTCAAATCTGTCCTATTCGCACAGTAATGTCTCTTCTCTGAATTAATACTCACTCAGTTTGTCCGTATTAACCCAGAAACAAAAATTTTTGCATTTTATATTATTTGAGATCACTTTATTAAGTCTACATTTCCCCCAGTTATTTCTGACGATTTTTCAGTATTTCTAAAATCTTGCAGGTTGTATTGCTATCATTAGGTTTCCTGCTTGTTGTTTAGGCATCCACATTTGATCCACATTTTTCTGAAAGACAATACCAAGATTGTTCATCTCCCTCCGTTTTGTTCCCCATAAATTACATGTTTGCGTAAACGCACATGAGGATAGAGATGTAGACTATTCCATAAATCGTACAATAATTCATCTTAGGCCATACAATAACTTCCTTTGGACTGACAGAGACTCGCATATCAAGTCTCTTCATGAATGATAAAATGCACCTCAGAAGATTATTGGAAAGCTACAGTCGAAGAAAAAGTGGATTAAGGGCAGCGTTGAGGAAAAAAGCTATAAAAGTACCGTAAAAATGGAAAAAAAGGTGCAAAAATGCCCCCTTTTTCAACTAGAGAGAAAATCTCACATTGTGGTATCTTTCCGTAGAGCTTTAATGTACTTAAAGAGAAAAAGTGAGCACCTAAAAATACTTCCCTGCCTTATAACTGCTTGTAACGCTTCACGCTCTGCACATGATGTGCACGATTCAAATCGTCACTGGAACTGTCACCAGGGTTCTCGGTCATTTTAAACATTTTCTTTTCCACCCCTTCTGAGCTTTAATACCGAAAGAGGCTGAACTTGGACTTCAGCGGCGTTCAGAGTGTCACAATTCATTTCAGCGACCCAGAATACTAAGGATTCGCCACTGTTATCCATTACTGTTACATGTTATACCGCCCCCCATTGTACCAAGTCTGCTTGAGAGCTATGTTGGAATGAACATACATACAACCCTACATCTAAAACCTTGGTAATTTTGGACATTCTCCTGTTCACTCCTTCATCCCATGCCTTTCGGGGCGGGGGGTGGGGGTGGGGGGATGCTGAACTCCGACTTCAACGACATCCGGAGTGTCACTATTCATCTCAGGAACTCTATAAGCTATCGATCCTTAATTAATACGTTGTTTCTATTATTTTTAATGATTATTCCCTTCCTCCATTCATCCCCCGCGCCTTGGGCGATGCCTTACACCCACAGCATTGTTGTCCATATAGTATGTCGTATGTGTACAAAAATTCGTTGTGAGCTATGCAGGAACATACACACGTACGTACATGCATAATCTCGGCCATTGTGGACATACTTCTTCATGTCTTCTCAATCACCATGCCGATGGAGACTGAACTTCAACTTCAATGACATCTAGAGTGTCAAAATTCCTCTCAGGAACCCAGGAAACTACAGATTCTACACGAATATTTGTGGTTGTCGATATTTTTATATGTCACCCCGTCCTAACCCCCGCCCTAAGGATGTTAGGATTTTATTCCCCCTACAGTATCTTTCTGCAGATAGTATGTCATATGTGTACCAAGTTCGGTTAAGGGATAACATACACACATACTGTGCATCCGTATTCTCGGTTATTTTGGACAATCACCTTCAACTGTCCTCAACCTCCATTTCAACTCGGGCTGAACTATCCCTTAGACGACATCCAGAATGCCACAGTTCATATCGGCCACCCTGAAAAGTATGGATTTTATACTAATATCCGTCGCTTTCAGCTATTTTTTATATTTTACTCCCTTTCCTAAGAGTGCTAGGGGTGTCCTGCCTCCACAGTCATTTTTCCAGATAGTAAGTACTAATTTCGGTTGAGAACTATGCTGCAGCATACAAACATTCATCCATAATCTCGGTTCGTTTGGACATTTCCTTCTTCAATCCATTTCACTTCCGTGCCGATGGGGCTGAACTTGGACTTGAAATACATCTGGTGTGTCACTATTTATCACAGCGACCCCGAAAATTGTGGATTCTACATTAATATTTATCATTTTCTAATATTTTTATACTTCAATCCCTTTCCAACCCCACCCAGAGAGGTGATGTAGGCAGGAGCGTCTGTAACTTATGTGCTGATGTGCTGCAGCACATTGCCTATTTGAAAATATATTACTTTAAAATTATTATCTGCAATCAAATACAGTGCATTGAAAAAGATGTCAAAGAACAGGAAATTATTCAACTCCTCTCACATCCAGGTAACTAGTCGTGGGCTTCGTGCCGGGTGACAGTGCTGAGCTGTGCGATCACAGCTCAGCTTGAATTTCTAAGCATTTTGCAAGAAAACATGAACTCTACCTTTTGCGCATACGTGCCCAACGTTTCCGATGTGCTGTAGAAACAACAGCCAGGACATCACTTCACAGCGATTCTTCGTTCGACCATAGAAAGGCAGCACTATTCACACTTGCATTACGATGAAATGTGAACATGGCAGGTGGCGCCTTCTTGACTAAGCGGTAGTATTTAAGAGGGGATCGCTCAAAGCAAACAGGAAAACAAAATACTGTAGAGCAATTCCCGCCAGGTCTTTTCATACTAAAGAGGATAGAATATTCCAAACTTGTCTATCCCATAGCCACCTTTGTAAATCGATGAACTAAAAAATTGTACTTTTTATGTTCTCAAAATAAGGACAAGATATTGTGATTTTTCTGGAATAAAAATGTCTAGTTTATAAATGTCACCATAAAACATGACATATAATTTTTCATTACGACTTTGCTGGTTTTATTTCAATGATTTTGGTAATATTGGGAAGTTTTGTTTGTGCGCGCTCACAACAAGTGTTTTGGATCAGGAATATTTTGCCATTGCAGGTGTTATTGTGCGTTTAATTATATATTTTCATACATTTTTTATGATGTATGTGTCTATGTGTTGGGGTTGTTTGCGTGTTTGTTCAGTGTGGACTCAATTTACCTGTGCTACTATCTACGTGTACCAAAGTACAAAGCTAAATATAGGCCTAATATATACAGGGATCTGAAAAATATCCATCTTCAACAACTCCAAAGTGATGCGTACAGTTTACCTTGGGAAGATATAAAGCAATTATACGACACAGACATGAGAGTGACAAGATTTAACTGTCTACTTATAGGACTATATGACAAGCTTGCTCCTGTTGGGCAAGCTAGAGCCACTAGCTCGCCTGGGCCTTGGTTAACAAGTGATAAAAAAGGAACAATGGCTCGCCGTGACACAATGTTCCGCCGATACAAGATAACAAACAATGAACTGGATTTTGAACAGTATCGACTTTTACGTAACAGAACAACGCAATTAATTCATATTAGCAACTTTAATCACATTAAAAGTGTAACAAGGTACTTAAATGCACGTGAAACCTGGAACCAACTTCGAGCTATGGGAGTTGGAAAATGCGAAGTGCCACATGTGCCAACTGTAACTCTCGATACATTTAACTCTCATTTCGTAACTAACCCAATAAGTAAATCCTAGACACAGAATGATATCCATCTAAATAAAAGAGTCAGTGACCCTACAGAAAACGAACATAATATTTATTTTCATCCTGTCAGTGTAAATGATGTAATGCGTACTTTGAATTCAATTATATCACAAGATAAAGAAGCAGATAACATCCTAATAGGCTTTAAAAAACTATTGGCGCGATCCTACCAATTATTGCCCACATTGTAAAATCTGCCTCACCACAGGGATGCTTTCAACTGCATGGAAGGATGCTCTAGTAACCCCAATATTAAAATATACCACGGCCAATGTACCATCTGCTTACTGGCCTATTTCGATTCTTCCCCCTCTCACAAACGTTCTTGAACGAGTTGTACACGAGCAGCTAGTAGAATTATTAACCAGTCAAATTCTGTTTGTTCCATTGAAATCTGGCTTTAGGAGAGGACATAGCACTACCACAGCATTTCTTCGGGTAACAGATGACATAAAATTAGCAATAAAAAACGGCTGTAGACGATCTGACACTCCTTGGTTTTAGCAGTTCGTTCGACACGGTAGATATAGACATACTATTATCCAAGCTCTGCTCTCGGCATATCGTCCCGATAGCACTAAAACTCTTTAACTCGTACCTTACAAATCGTCACTAGTTCTTAGTGGTAAACAATCAACTACCCCAATGGGCTGTACAATAATCCGGTGTTCCTCAAGGGTCTATTCTAGGGCCCCTATTTCTTGTTTTGCATATTAATCACATATCCTCCACACTTTAGTATTGTAACTAGCATTTATTTGCTGATGATCTGAAGATATACAAACACACCACTACAATCAAATTACATGAAAAATTTCAGTATATTAATTGAGATATTGAAAGCCTTTCCGCCTATTTTACAAGCTTCCACTCAATCCCACTTCCTCGTAAAAGACAAAGAATTATAATAGGAAGCTCTAAATTATTACATGTAATAAGCAATATCAATCCTCCTCAAATCATAATCAATGACATTGCTGTACCGTACCTTAAAAATATAAATAACCTTGGAATCTCCATAAATAAGAATCTGAATTGGAATGAACACGTAACTAATGTTTATAAAAGGTTCGTGCAGCTCTGTATAATCTGAAACGTCACAAGAATGCTTTTTCCCAAAACCTCACATCAAAATTAATCTAAACCCTATTATTCCCAATTTTAGACTAGTGTGATACGGTACCAATGTATCTAAATGCTGAACGAGCTTTGAGACTTCAACGAGCACAAAACTCGCGCATACTGTACGATATGCCTTCCAGCTGCGACATGACGTTAATATTACACCATATTTCCAAACACTGGGATAATTACGCATAAATGAAGGACGGAATTTTCACCTAATGACACTTGTTTACTAAGTTCTCCCGACGAACACTCCTACTTATCTACTAATTTTCGTTTCCTTCCCTCATTCCATGAAATTAGTACCCGTTCTGGTTCCCTACTTCAAATTCTACTAAATCGAACGAATTCCAACATTCACACAGTTCTAGTTACTGCATCGAGACTCTGGAATACACTCCCAACGGACATTTGACCCTTTACTTCCTATCATAAATTCAAATCTGCCTCCCGAAAATTTTTCCAGGAAGCATACAGTATAACTGAGTTGGGTGATTCATTGTGTGTATGTTGTGTGAATGGCTTTTCTTCATCTATTATGCACTTCAGTCATTATTCATATTATTACTGTATTTCCTCATTATAGTATTTTCATTAGTGTTGTCACTCTTATTGCCGTGCTGATATGTAACTTACGCTTAGTATAAATGCCCGTAGTATTATTTCTTTGTAGAATTACTATGTCTTTTTTATGTTTACATTTTTAAAGTGTTTAAAGTATTTAGTGTAAGAGAGGGCCGTGGGCCCTAACTTCGCCACAAATGTAAGTCAGGAATAAATAAATAAATAAATAAATAAATAAATAAATAAATAAATAAATAAATAAATAAATAAACAAGTCGATATTTCGCCTATACTACAATGTGTTAAAGTGCCAAAGGGCCTAAATCTTGGTCATAGATGGCACTGTTAATTTTTATGTAGACAAAGTAACCCGCGGGGTCCTGAAAGATGTGTATACGAAATTTGGTTTGGAATGGTGGAACGGTATGGATTTGTAGTATAAGGAACGGACAGACGGACTGAGACTTTCTGCTTTTTATAGAGAAATTCTGAACACTTCGCTTCATGAATATATTTGAATACATTTGAATATGCACCGTTGGCCTCTCATATGTAAAAGAAGCGGTGACGCTGCCATTCCTATTTCACCCATGCGTACGTCTGCTAACCACTCGTTCCCCGCTTGTTTTGTACCCTGAACCACTTCATCCTTTCAGCAGGGGCAATTACGTGGCGCATTTTCATTTTAATTTCAATCAGTCTAAGTCCAAAGATCCCTGATTTTTTTTGTGGACCTGACTTCCTTGTAAGTCTACGCCTGTATATTTAATTCCAGCGAAAACACACATTAAAACAACGCGTCGAAACAAATTGTTCAGAAATGTATTACACCTCCATCGATCCATGCGTTCGTATAAATTGAAAGTTCGTATTTAACCGGTGTTTCTAATTTTGTCATCGATCTTATACATGGTGGCGTGTAGGGGAAAAACAAGGATGGAAAATATATCAGTCCAATTCTTTGATCCTTAATTTGTCCCTGAACATATACATGGTGGCGTATAGGGGAAAACAAGGATGCAAAATATATCAGTCCAATTCATTGATCGTTCTTTTAATCCCTGATACCTAACACTTTTAGTAATTACATGTTTCGAAATACTTACATTGAACATATTCTCATTTTGCGCAACACCTAAATGACTCTCACCATATCAAAATGTAGCGGGTTACTGAACTTTAGCTTTTCAAACCTAATCCCGTGATGTTTGGATGAGATTTGCTCAAGTGAAGTCCTACAAGAGAAATGCACGATTAAGGCCCGGTTTCATCAACGTGGGTTAAATATACTCTAACCCTGGGTTTGTTAACTTAGGGTTAAAATGTTAACTCATTCCTACGAGTCAGACGATGTCCCTAAATAGCCACCAAAATCTGATGGAGCCCCGACTAGCCAGTCACTCAGGCGTGTCCGGTCCTAACTCTCTAAGCAAAGTCTAAATGTTACCGCTAATAAAAATTTTGTGGAGCATACACTTCGACAGACGAGCATTGCATAACGGGTGGAGCTATCTACTAAAATAATGTGCATCAGTTGGTGAAAACAAATTCCTAATTTATTCAAATTATCTACAAACAATAGTAAAAGCGAGGAAATCAATTAATAAATGCAGATTAAACATCCTGAATCCAATAACTCTCAATCTCATTGCGATTATAAACGTCCAGAGTCCTTTACGACAACCAACCTGAAACTTACCTCTACATTCTCTGCTTTAACATATGTGGTGTTGAGTTTTGATCGAAGTGAACTTGTATTTTATTTCTCGTCGAACACATGAGTAGGTAATTTCATATCCACAAAACATATTGGTGAAAACCTAACCGACCTCTACGTGAATATTTAGGGGATTACTAACAACTAAACTCTAATATTTGGTTAAATGAATCGCATTAAGTTACTTATTATTAAGGCTCGGAAGTTCGTGCCCTAAGAAACTAAGAAATATCCATGCAAAAATGCTCTTAAAACATGAAAATATGCCGATAAATGTGCACTATTAAAATGAAAAAGTGGCTGTAGACAAGTCAGGTTAGTATTGATAATAATCAACTTACATTTATTCGTTGGAGGTTGAAGCAGAAATGGTCCCGCTGTCAATGCTGAGTGATGAATTACAGTTCACAACCGTCACTTTGCACAAATTTTCAACTGAAAAACATCTCCTCTTGTCTCGCAAAACACGTTTGAACGTGAAGACTTCTTTCTACATCACAAGATGTTATTGGGGCATATTTAAATGATGATAACTGCTCCACAAGAAGAGGCAAATCGATCTACCAATGGGAAAGAATTGCGTATTGCTTCAGCAATGCGATTAAGAGCATGTGCCAAACAAGTTATATGAATTAAATTAGGAAAATTGCCTTTCAGTGTTTACCCAGATTTTAACATAAAAGTATCTGTATCGGTAACAAATAAAAGTAGCCGGTCGTATTTGATTCCAGATGGCCGTAATAATTTCAATGAGTCCATCACACACTGCGTTACAGTTACATTGTTAGTGGCCGGCAATTCACACACATTAAGAAGATATGGTATCGTATTTTCTTCCTTAATGAAGGCGCCCACAATTACATTAGCAATAAATCGGCCCTCAGAATCAGTGGTTTCATTAATGGACAACCACACAAACTGATCCGCTAATTCAACTTGTAAAATCGACAATACGTTAATGTAACAACGTCCTACGTAAGTGTTACGCAATGTACTTGTTTTAGGCACATGTTGTTGGGTGTAACTTTTTTTTCTAGGGTCTTTACGTCGCATCGACACAGATAGGTTTTATGGCGACGATGGGATAGGAAAGGGCTAGGAGTTGGAAGGAAGAGGCCGTGCCTTAATTAAGGTAAAGCCCAGCATTTGCCTGGTGTGAACATGAGAAACCACGGAAAACCATCTTCAGGGTTGCCGATGTTGGGATTCGAACCTACTATCTCCCGAATGCGTCGGGTGTATTTGGCAAGAAGGGAAAATCAGCAGCTAAAATTCTTAGCACAAGTCGTAAAAAAATTCACTAATCCTACTTCCTACTTTTTGAACAGGCTCTTTATTTGCGAGTTTGCTAGTTAAATTCTCCTAATGTTTTGCTGTGTTTATGTGTTGAACTATTTGAAATCTTTTCTCACTCCCTATAGTTTTCTCGCATGCTCCACCGAACAGTACCCTATTATCTGTAGATATTAAGTCACCTGAAAACTCCTTCTGTAAGTTAGTTAATCTACAATTCGAAGTTGCTCTTACTGTCAGCACTTAAAAAAATATTTAATGGACACTTTATACGCGAGACACAGTTTGGTCACAACCAGTTCACAACACCGTTACACGACTCAATGAGCAACCAGTCGACTTCTAAACACAAAATTAATGTGAGGGAGAGATGAGAAACCGGGGATTCACTGCGTGACATCATAACTCCTCACCACATGACAAGTTACACCATCATGTGCAACATTAGGCTACTGCCAACATCAACCAGATGAAAAACTGATTTAAAAATACTGTAAAAGCATTAAACAGATTAAAACATGCCATAGAGGTGGTAAAATATTAAACTCTGATGCATTTATCAACATCACTAAAATATGCAGTTATGTGCACCATGAAAGCATGTTCAAGTGACGGAAAATTCTATTATTCGTGCACATAATGTATAAGTATACATATTAACCCCTAAGAAAAACATACAAATGCATGAACTTCCGAGTCCTACTTGTTATACACAACACAACATCTTACAATCACGTATAGAATCCCTCACGAGGCTTTAAATTCATCACGGACACAAGTTACTTACAACACAAATTAAATCATCAAATTATTCAGAATGCACTCACAATACCTGAAAACAGAATGTCAGTCGAACCAAAACACGCAACATTAACACTCAGCTATCAAACACTCCTCGCCTGTCATGCCTGCCGACCATGATTAACACTGATATGAACCTGAAATATACTCTTCCCGGGTCTCGAATACCGAAAATATTCCCTCGGGATGTCTATCTTTCGACGGGATCACTTTCACTACACACCCCAACCTATTAAATGACGATGTGGGCAATTACTACACATAGACCTACATTTAATACAATCCTTGGTATTTTAATTATTACCTCGCCAGTCACCACACCAATGCTGACGGCATTACTCACTAGGAGATCACACATGCTTCCTAATACATTCGACAATGTTATCTTACGCATATCACTCGCCATGGCCAACCAAGCCGTGTCTATAACTTGAAGAACTCAATTCTGAATATCACTCGCAAGTTCCCAAGACTTGTCAATACATGAATGTATTCATATCGAAATTTCTATGCAGTCTGCTACATTCAGTATTACAATCGTATTCCTCACGATTATTGTAGCATTAAATGAAGACTCTGTCCACGTCTATCTGTAACATTCTACTTAGTTCGGTGACCCCTCGCCGTGTCAGTTACTCCTTCGACTAAGTCACCTATTTACTGATTTTCTATCTCACTGCTAGGTTCATTTCTTGATGACATAAATTTAAGTGTTATCAGCACACCTGACAACTGAAGACATATTCTGAGTTTATTTAACACTTTCCAATTCCCTTGAAGATGTTCCTATCGACTAATATCGAAAACTGACAACATGGACATAACAACCAATTTCATTCTCTAGAGAAATTTCACACATTTCCATGCATATGATCATTCATTACAAAAGCATGCGCATTACTCGATTACAGTAGATCTGATATTATATTTAAGGCTTGTCTGCGCGTTTATTAATCAAACTTTCTCTGAATGAAACAAAATTGTGAACAATAATCTTCCCTTTTTTACATTTCTTTCAATATGACATGCATCTTTATGTCATTTGGCCCAATAAAACAAGATGAAATGACATGAAATGGATCCGATTCATTAACCAGTGTTACATTTTGACCGTTATGGCGGTTGCCTCTTAGAAATGAAAAATCAAACAAACTAAGAGGACTATTTACAAAACCCCACTAAATATCTACTTAGTGTACTACATAATTAAAATGGTATTTGCTACTCAGCCTTCATGGTACGCCTCATCTTAGGCGGGAAAGCCCCATCCTTCTTACACGACAATTGTTTCTGACGTAGAATATCCAGGAAGCAGGTCCATATTCAATCTGGTCCACTTGTTGCTATGCATCGCTGTGTTCTCGTACCGGATCTGATGATTCTGCGACTGGGCCAGCTAGTCCACTCGTTTACAAACAATACCTCGGCGGTACCCTGGTAACTCTTTGTAACTGTAGTTACGTACTGAGCTATCTATGGTTTAGCTACTGAATTTATGGCTACTATAGCATCCTCAAATATTGATTGGCATTAATCTTGGTGCTACCCTAGTCTGTCTCCGTCTACTCACAGATCATAGGTTTATCAGTTGATTTGCGCGGCGGTCGCCTCACAGGACCTTTCGCGCACTGGTTATAACACTGTTCTCTACTCTCGAAATACGATCTCGGTGCCGAGACGTTGGCCAAACACATGAGTACTGTCACGCCGCTAAGCGAATTGCAACTTTTCACTGACTTAGCTGTTCCGCACGACTCAGTCGCGAAATGAGACCTATAGTTGTGACTGACTGTCTATCCGAACAGTATTCTATTTCAAGTCTAACTCATCATGACGCTCATAGTGAATACGTGCAGCGATACGATGATACCTAAATTCTTTGAAGGGTTCAGCTGCAGAAGTGTCCACTCCAAGCACCCCAATGTTCAAGATAGGACTGCTTCATGAGTACAAGTTCAGACAAGTGCGTTCATACGCAAGTGAAGTTATAGTGTCTACTCGGCTCAATAACACGAAGTTAAAGAGAAAACAATATCTAAGTGCTAGTAAAATGTAAGAACGTCATAATCCCGAACTAATGTCAGAATACCTCAGGCTAATGTCAGTTTGTTCCTCCGTGCTCCGTGCGGCTAAATTTATCATCTTGGTTACCCCCTTCCTGGGTATTCTACACTTCGGTTTCTCTCGGTCTTCTCCAATCACCAAGGGGTAAATAATATGACGCTTCCTCCCATTGGTAGGCCGGTTGTGCGACCTCTTCTGGGGCTTTTGGATTCGATTCCTCCCCTGCTCACATAGGCAAGGGTTAGAGACTTAATAACCTTTAGCTCGAGCTTCCCATTTTACTCCATCTAAAATATATCCGTCCCCTCCCCACTTTTCTTGGTTCACGCCCGTTTCTTAAGAAAATTTATGACTGGGATGTAATTTTTATCACCCACTTGTTATCGCTCAAGCCGCTGGTAGACCAACCCTCGGGTTTCTCTCACATTGTCATACAAATTTTATTTCATTTTCCAACATTAGAGAATAAATATAATTGATACCAGGAAACTCTTTCAATGAGCTCGTATTGATACGGGTTCAGCATTTCAAGAAGCTATTTCGGCAGATGGTTAACAAATACTGTATTAATCCTCGCCGGAATCAGCTGCCGTACCGATCAAGGAGGCAGTGACTGAAAACCAGAGATAATGAGCACACTTCTTGCGTGTTTCTTTTGATTATTTCTCGCACAGAATTTAGTTTTATTCCTCAGTTCCGTGGTGATATTATTCTTTCGTGATAGTGACAGAACTGATTGCATTGATCGAAAAATGGAAAAAGTCCCGAAGAGAAAAAGTGCACAAATGTTTCTGCTTTAGAAAAAAACATTACTTATTGATTTAGTCACCAAGCACCAAAGCATTATAGAATTCAAGAAGACTAGTGGTGTAAAATTAAAAGAAAAGGAGGACACATGGGAAAAAACAGGGGAATTTAAAAGTGTTGCCCACGTTACAGGCCACTTTGCAACTATATAACGAAATTTGAGGTTGGAATCACTGATTACTTGACAATTGGCAGAAAAATAATCTTTATTGTCTCCGACCGTTGTATGGTACGACCCTGTGGTATAAAGCCTTAATGCAATCAATACCTTTTAGGAGGGTGAGGCCTGTTTCGGTCAGTTGTATATTCCAACCTCTCGCGAATTTCATCGACCACTATTTTGACGACGGTTTTGATAGTCTATACCTCATCAGAAATTTTTCCTCCGATAGATTTTAAAAGTCTTTCCTTCTTATTATAGGCCTATTTCTGTTAAGAATACCATTTAACAAATATGATAAAGCAATTGTACATCAAACGTATGATTTACGGTGACCAAACCTCGGTTAACAGTACAACCCAGGTGAAAAGATGTGTTAACTTAACGCCGGCCTTAACCTAGAGTTAAAATTTACCCTACTTGATGAAAAACAAGGAATAGTCAAATTAAGAGTTATATCATTATAACTCGGGATTAAGGTTTAACCCACATTGATGAAAAAGGCCCTAAAATGAACAACAAGCTCAGGTGGAAACCATTACAGAAGTTGAAACCACCAGGGGGAACTTTCTATTTTATATCATTTAATCCCGACCATTCCTGATCATTCCTTGATCATTTCCAGTCCAAAATTCACCGACTTTACTCAGATGGTAATGATTGGTGATTCAGCTGACGGGCATGAATACATAGTTAATGCTCTCCGTATCTTAACAAGTTAGTGTTCCAGTTCCTATAAATGGCCATACCACATTACCTTCACCTTCAAATGTAAGTTTGCTCGTCTGAGAAGAAAACAAGATCTGACCGGGGAATATAGGACAAGGAGGGTAACAAGTAGAATGTTGAAGGTAAGACGATTGATGGAAAACGAGCCTTGGATGTCACATGAAATTACTTTAATCAATTTGTCAATCCACAAACCATTACTCCTTGGAAAGCCGATAACATTGTCAAAATGAGAACTTGTATCTGCTAATGCGGGAGTCCTCATCTTGAGAACGGTAATCCTCAGACTATTTCTTCCGTTCCATGAAATTTGAAGAACGAAATGGGGCACCTTACACATAACACACACCATATATTATCCAAAATCAATATCGCAGTCTATCACTCATTAATATACATCACTTTGGGAGTGGAGACCCCATCGTAATAATAGCCTACATATCATTCATTCATTACATCCCTGACCCGTTCAATGACTGGAAAACAGGTTGTAGGTTTTCATTTTCAATAGCGCAGATAAATAATACAGTACTTCAGTGATTCGAAATATATGTTAGTTAACAGATTGATAGCGACCACGTTGTTCCCTGATGTTAAAATAATTAAATACAAGGGCAACTAAAGTCTAGGCAAAAAGGAAATTAGACGGCTAGGCTTTCACCATTTTACATTTTCCTTCTAGCGACATCTACAATCTTTGCAGGCCCAAGTTATGGTGTTCGTTCTGTTGTGCTTTTATAATCAATAATATTAATATATTATATTATACTACTTTTACGGTTTTCGGATACATCGAGGTGCCGAAACTCTGTCCCTAAGAAGATATTTCACGTGCTAGTAAATCAACTGACACTTGGATGGCGAATTTGAGCACCTTCAAAGAGCACGGGACCAAACCGAGATCAAATTCTCCAACTTTCCTCCAAAGGACAGCGCTTTACCACCTGAGCTACTGAACCGAGCTATTGTGCTTATCGTCTTACAATTAAATATACCATAATAATAGGTAGAGTTATTACCCATACGGCATTAGCCTGGAGTAGAATTGTCACTGTCTAATAATAAGACTTTTAGCAAATAATTCCCAGTTTTCTAAGTTCCTAAATTGTTTCAACATTTTTACAAAACTGATGCCTTAACTTTTTAAAGATAGTTTACAACCGTAAAAGTTTTTTTTCATATGATAAGTAAATATACTACCCATATAAATACATAATTCGACAGAAGGAATGTGAGCATGTCAAGAAAGAATCCCAGAAAATTGTAAACATATTTTAATGTAACGTTTCTTCTTGTGTTGAAAGTCAATCTGTGCACTCTTTACCAGCACTTGTAAGTGTATGAATAAGGGCTTAACGCACATAATTCTTATTTAAAGAAATCATAAGTGACATATTGTAAACAGTTTATCTTCTTTTCCAGTTCTGCTGCGTATACTTGGCTTAGGTGGAAAGGCGATCGGTGGTGCAGTGTCCGGGCTTGTTGGATCATTGGTTGGTGGCGGTGTTGATGGTGTTGGTGGCGGTGGTGGTGGTGGTGTTGGTGGTGGGGGTGGTGGGGTTGGTGTTGCTGTTGGTGGTGGTGGTGGTGGTGGTGGTGGTGGTGGTGGTGGTGGTGGTGGTGGTGGTGGTGGTGGAGATGACGTTTGGCGAAGGAGCCTTGTTGCTCTTCAAGATCCGCGTAAGTTGCCTCGTACTTTGAAGGGAGCTTACCGAGACTCGGCTAGGCAGACGGCCTTTCGAAGACAAAGACGCACAAGATATGGTGGGTAGTGTCCTCTCAGGCGCTGACGCGCCCAATGGTAGACTGGAAACCGAGAAACTGAAGGCAATATCGAAAAATGTATAACAGCTCGAAGCTCAGCCAGATGCACTTCTGTCAAGAAGCAAATTCAAGCACTACTTGCCGAACTGAGTGAGAAAATTTAGAATATTACACAGCAAGTACTCAGTATACCATAAAATAAAGAATATTACATGTAAACTTGTTATTTTCACATTGCGATTTTAATGTAAGATTGTATAATGTCTTTCTTGTAAGTTGAGATTGGAATATCAATAAATGTGGTTATAAAATATTAGTTCCTTTCTATTTGGCCAACTTTGACATCATATAAATGATTATGAAAGCGCATACCGTTACATTGATATACAGTTCATTTGAACTGAATGAAAGTATAAGACGATGAAAGGAGTGTCTTGTGTGTCCCAAGAAAGCGGGTAGCCAAGTTCTAGCTGCAAACCTATGCAATGGGTTTCAGTCGAGAGACCAGACTAATGCATGGTTCATCGAAACCGGGGTAGTAGCCTTGCGGAAGTTGCAAGCGTGGCGATTTGGATAATTATATGAAATGACCGTGCAGTAGTATTTTGAGTTAGCTATACTAATATTGATGCACGGTTGTAGTTTTCCGCCGTATTCGTATTCGTATCCCGGGTTGAGGACTTCACAGCGGGTGGGCAGTGATAATCAGGAACATGAATAATGTCATTATCCGAGTTGGAGCGTAGAATGTTAGAAGTTTGAACCGTTCTTATAAGTTAACATATCTGAAAAGGATAATAGAACAAATTTAAATACTGTTGGTTGAAGTACATACGCATGAAGAGCAGGATTTATCGTCAGTTGACTACAGATATCAAGTCAAAACCAAGTAGGCGTAGTACAGGTGTTGGTTTAATAATGATTAAGAAACTTGGACAATCTAATTCTGATGTAAGACTGGAATATAGTAGTAGGCAAACAAGAGAAAATAACGCAGGAGAACACGGACCGAGACAAAATAATGAAAGGGGAAGTTGGCTGGTAGAATTTTGCATGAACCATAACTTAGTCCTTGCTAACGCTTCGTTCAGAAACCACCAGCAACGACTGTTAGAGATCATACCTCTTCCTCTTGATCTACTAACAGCGAGCGAGATTGTGGTCATACTTTCGGTTGTAACTTAACCCATAAGGTCAGAGCGAACTGCAGTGTCCTGTGCAATGCTTAAAACAATCATGGTGTCATGAGGGGGACATTGAAAGGTAAAATATACTGAATTTTAAGTATGAACTAAATGAGAAAAATTGACCAATGGACGGAAGAAATATGAAATTCATAAGATGTGAACGAATTCGTCTTTACGAATTAGTAAAAAATTTAAATGATGTTTATTTGTGCAAGAGATACCTCGACAATCACAATTGTCCCCACATTCAACACGTAAAACTCTTTCATGGAACGTAGGCTCATGGGACAAAAAATTAGTCATCCCTGGAGAAATCATTACAAGCATCATGTAATACCGTGTAACTCCGCCTCTGGACTTAATAACCGCCTGAAATCTGTTAGGAAGTGAGTTCACAAGGTTTTGCAGGTACGTCGCATCGCTGAGGATTTGATCCCACAATTCCACCAAATTGCGAGGATACTGATGTCGGCGTTTCACCCGCTGTTCCAACACGTCCAACAGATTTTAAATGGGGTTCAAGTCAGGTGATTTTGCAGGTCAATCGAGATATAATAGGGTGGGGGATTGTTCATAAAACCATTCACATATGCGTCCAGCCTGATGAACGTTGTTGTTGTCATCTTGAAAACTCGGGGTGTCAATAGCATACTCATCATGCAGATACTGACTGAAAAGCAGCTCCTGATTATCTAGAATGTTTAAATAAACATGTTGGTTCATATTAGTGGTCACCGCAGTGAGTGGGCCCAATCCATGACAAAAAAATATTTCCAAAACATTACAGACCCATCTCCGTCTTGAACCTGAAATTGCACACATCCAGGATGAAATGATTCATTTGGCCTTCGGTGAAGACGACGAAGTGCGTCATTGGAATACGTGCAACAATGTTATTCATCAGACCGCAAGACGTTCCACCACTCAGCTATTGTCCACGTTCGATGATTTCTAACCCATTGAAGACGTGCAGCTGTATGTGCCTGTGTGAGCAATGGTCTCTTGCGAGGTGACGGACTACAAACGTTCATTGCATGCAGTTCCCGTCGCAATTTTCTCTCGCTAACAGGTTGGGATGGGTCTTCATTCACTGGCTGCAGCAACTCCTGTCGGGTTTGGAAGCGATTTTGATTCACAAGTCGTGAAACGCGTCTCCGGTCCCTCTCAGTCAGGATCTTTATCCGATCACCATTCTGGCGTCGTGTTTCATGGCCACGTGTAGTAAACACATTGAACAGTCCGCTGCGGAACACCAAGAAATCCAGCAACATCACGCACCGTATGGCTATGGGCACGGTCACACATGATTGCCTCTTTTTGCTACTCTGCCACATCCTTACATCTAGCGATGTTGACTTACTCTGTCCGCTTGGAACGTCAATGTCTCACTGATTGCTACTGCCTTATGCTCACATAGAGGCACTGCGCGTGCGGTTGAGAACATGACACGTTCACTGCGCCACCTGTACAGTCTTAAAGATCCAATTGTACGTGCGCATTAGGGTGACTAAATGTTTGTCCTCTAAGCTTATTACATTACTTTCATCCTCCTCTAGTGAGAAGATCATCAGGAAATGGACTGCCACATTGTCATCAGAAACAGGACTGAATCTTGGGCATAAGAAAAAGAACCTCAGTGTACCATGTTTAGACTTTGCTGATGATCTCACCCTATTGACCAACTTCATGAAACGTAAATTTTCTTACGTTTTTGTACATGTGGAACGGTGTATAAACGTTTACGTGAATCTGAGTGTGTCAGAGCTAAAGTGAGAATGAATGAGTCGCTCTAGCAGGAGTATATGTGAGGGCCGCGTTTGGGGGTAGTGTATAAGTAATTTTAGTTGATGACACACAACAGAACCTGCGAATAATTACGTAAATACGGTTGTTGCAAATAAGCCAGTAGAGTTCTAAAATTCCAGTTATAAACCTACTGTAATTTAAGTGGGGATAAAGGCATCGTGGTGTACGAGGAGCGATGGCATTTCTCCATTCATCATTCCTAAATGATAATGAAACTTTTAAAGAAATTCTTCGACAATCGAAATTACTATGTAAGGAGTAATTACACATATTACATGGCATTTTATTGTATGTTATGATTAAGAGTTACACTTTCCAGGTTCTTTACGGCATTTAAATGGAATCAACCACCGGCCGTAGCCGTGTTAAAACACCGGATCCCGTGAGATCTCTGCAGTTAAGCAACAATGGGCGTGGTCAAGATTTGTATGAGTTTTCATGCGCTTTTAGTAAGGGAATGGAGGAGCGAAAAGGAACTGGCGACCCTACCGTACGTAAACTCCAGCTCAGGCACACCTCTGCGGAGGGTAGGACCTGCTTCGGGTAGAATACGCGCTTACGCTTAAATGGAATCAGAAAATATATAATAGTACTTACTTACAAAGCATATTTTGTGTAGTTGCAGATTGGAGTTGTACTTCGACGTCAATGGATCTCCGTACTCTTATGAAGGTTACATATAGCTGTAGAAAACAGTGGAGTGGATAGATTTATTCAGACTTTATATTTTGTCGTGGTGACCTACTCATTGTGACTGAGAAAGCTGCTAAATTTATAGGAAATTGCCTTCATTAAGAAAGCAATGGTTTATCGGGTTTAAAAGGTTTAACGGGATTAACAATTTCCTTCTGACGCTGAACTCGTCAGAATTTCTGCATGAACGATATTTTTGTCTAGCTTCAGTACAGTCAATTTCGTTCCGTTGCACAAGCCGCTTTATTGACTTCATTAAAAACATTGCACTATACGAAGTTAATGTGAATGTACTTTTTTCGATCACCTATCAAACTATTTAGTACCTGTCAGTCGATGACGTTAATTTGTTCGTTTCTTGGGCAAAATTTTGCTACTTTGTAAAAAATATATATACTCGCTCTTGGATAAAAATAAGAAGCAAGTGAATCTCGTAAAATATTCTTTTAAATCACATTTTGTTGAATCTCGATAACACCATTTCTCCTAGATCTCTTTCGCGGAGTTTTAGAAGTCATTCTTCTTCTTCTTCTTCTCTTAATCTGTTTACCCTCCAGGGTCGGTTTTTCTCTCGGACTCAGCGAGGGATCCCACCTCTACCGCCTCAAGTGCAGTGTCCTGGAGCTTCACACTCTGGGTCCGGGGATACAACTGGGGAGAATGACCAGTACATCGCCCAGGCGGCCTCACCTGCTATGCTGCACAGGGGCCTTGTAGAGGGTTGAGAAGATTGGATGGGACAGGCAAGAAGAGGGGAGGAAGTGGCCGTGGTCTTAAGTTAGGTACCATACCGGCTTTTGCCTGGAGGAGAAGTGGGAAACCACGGAAAACCACTTCGAGGATGGCTGAGGTGGGAATCGAACCCACCTCTACTCAGTTGACCTCCCGAGGTTGAGTGGACCCGGTTCCATCCCTCGTACCACTTTTTAAAATTTGTGGCAGAGCCGGGAATCGAACCCGGACCTCCAGGGATGGCAACTAATCACGCTAACCACTACACCAAAGTTATATCTTCATTTTGGGCCACACAATAGAATATTTTTTTTACTCGCCGGGATGACAGCTGCCCTGTGACAGTGAGAAATTACTCACAGGTTCTGTCAGAAGTCTGCACTAAGCAAGATCACAAAGATGATTTGTTGTTTATTATAAGTAGCTGATCCACAGCGTAATGCTGAGCCATGCTTTCCTCGTCACATATGATTAATGTAGCCTGTCTCATTTTCTCTGCATCTTCTGGTATAATTATTATGTTAGACGTAGAGTTCTGTGAATTTACAGTAATTACACTCTCTTTCCTGCGACTTCATTCATGTTCCTCGAGACGTATCGTTTTAGATTCTGTAGTTTCTCTCTGTAAATGCATTTTTTATATTTGACAATTTAGCTTTCGTTTTTAGTCGTTTGTGTCTTTCACGTGGAGTCTTGGTACTTTGGATTGCCGATTCATTTACAATTTGTTGGTTTAAGACAAGACATTCATATATCCTTTGATGATAGAAGACTCTTGCCAAGTGAGTTTTCATATCTTCATGGATATAATGTTTTCCAGGCGAATTTCTGCTGAAGATGACAGACTTGGCAAAAGCGATGGCGTAAAAACCACAGTCGAACATGATAGTCTAGTGATCTACACGGTGATAAAAATTGGGACAGTAGTCGGAAAGAGCCTAAATATAAAATCCTTCCGTCTTTGCAAAAAGGTTTATTGTTAAACTACCGTAAGTATTAATGTTGAAGCCGTCATGATAAACACATATACAGTGCGTGCCATAATCAATGTTTCTGACGTTTTCTTCTAATTATCTCTATGTGTGGACGTAAAGCCGGTTAAATTGATCCCGGGGCCCCAAGCTCCAATTAAAAGGAATAGCATATTCTGGCTTAAAATGCGTTTCTCTGCAGATATCTTGAAACAAATAATTAACATGATCTCACGATAAATAATCACCAGATTCTAATTGCTTCATTAAATCTGTCATTATAATACGAGCAAATCGAGACTATGTCTACAGCCCAGACACATAAATGCACATAATACAAATATAGCGAATTATTTTCATTTGCTAATATAGCTGTCTCTAATGCGAATATAGTACATCAAACTTGTAGGATTCCAGCAAGATACAGCAGATATCCTGGATTCAGGAGGTCAATTGGACAGTATCACGAATGACCTTTCTAAGGCATTTGATAGGGTAGATCACGGTAAACTACTGGCAAAAATGAGTGCAATTGGACTTGACAAAAGAGTGACTGAATGGGTGGCTCTGTTTCTGGAAAACAGAACGCAGAGAATTAGAGTAGGTGAAGCTTTATTTGTCCCTGTAATAATTACGAGCGGAATTCCTCAAGGCAGTATTATTGGACCTATATGTTTTCTTATATATATAAATAAAATGTGTAAAGAAGTGGAATCAAAGATAAGGCTTTTCGCAGATGATGTTATTCTGTACAGAGTAGGCTAATAAATAAGTTTCAAGATTGTGAGAAACTGCGAAATGACCTCGATAATGTTGTGTGATGGAGAGTAGGCAATGGTATGATGATAAATTGGGATAAAAGTCAGGTTGTGAGTTTCACAAATAGAAAAATTCCTGTCAGTGTTAATTACTGCGTTGATGGAGCTGAATGTTCCCTTTGGGGGATCATTGTAAATACATAGGTATTAATATAAGGAAAGAACTTCATTGGGGTAATCACATAAATATGATTGTAAATAAAGGGTACAGATCTCTGCACATGGTTATGAGGGTATTTAGGTTTTCTGGTAAGGATGTAAAGGAGAGAGCATATTTGTCTGTGGTGAGACCCCAACTAGAGTATGGTTCCAGTGTATGGGACCCTCAGCAGGATTACTTCATTCAGAAACTGGAAAAAAATCCAAAGAAAAGCAGCTCGATTTTTTCTGGGCTATTTCCGACAAAAGAGTAGCGTTACAAAAATGTTGCAAAGTTTGGGCTGGGAAGACTTGGGAGAAAGGAGACGAGCTGCTCGATTAAGTGGTATGTCCCGAGCTGTCAGTGGAGAGCTGGCGTGGGAGGACATCAGTAGACGAATAAGTTAGAGTGGTGTCTTTAAAGGTAGGAAAGATCACAATATGAAGATAAAGTTTTAATTCAAGAGGACGAATCGGGGCAAATATTCGTTTATAAGAAGGGTATTTAAGGATTGGAATAACTTACCAAGGGAGATGTTCAATAAATTTCCAATTTCTTTGCAATCATTTAAGAAAAGGCTAGGAAAAGAACAGATAG
Source organism: Anabrus simplex (assembly GCF_040414725.1). Classification (NCBI taxonomy): domain Eukaryota; kingdom Metazoa; phylum Arthropoda; class Insecta; order Orthoptera; family Tettigoniidae; genus Anabrus; species Anabrus simplex. The sequence continues at coordinate 1,595,449,327 of NC_090265.1, read as the reverse complement.
AGAATCTGCCACCCGGGCGACTACCCTAAATGCAGATCTGTAGTGACTGATTGAGCACAGAAGTAGGCAGCATGACTTGGTTCACTGTGATACAAGTAGATGATGTTAATGTTGTTGCTTGCTCTAAAATGATAACCTTACTGCACTAAATTGGAATCATTAACGATTGCCTTTTGTCAGTCCAGTACGTGAAAACTTCAAAGCAGATAATAGGACTCGGTTCCGTCTGATGTTAATGGATGACGTTAATATTCCTACGTGGAACAAAATGACAATCTCACCTCGTTGAATTGGGGGCATCGAGAAAGGAACAAGTATACAAATTTCCATCTCACCCGAATCATATTTCTGCCATGGGAACGCCTACAACAAAGCATCCACGATCAACACTTGTTAGGATGACATTCTCAAACTCAGCGGAAGACGTTATATTTCATGCTTATCGATTGATTTTATTCGTCTTCATACGTCAGAATGGAAAATGATTCGAAAATATAAACCATGAAAAGCCATCTTCAGGGCTGCCAACGGTGGGGGTTCGAACCCACCATATCCTGAAAAGTAGTATCTTCTACTAAAGAGTTCAATATGGTGATATCATGCATTGTTCCTCTGCCCTGTCTGGCACGAGTTTCAGTCTCTCAAACTTTCCCGTTTTCTCAATATATCTGTGAAAGGCAACGTAAGTCAGGATGTACGTAGTTCGAACTCAAGCCGATAGACAGAGCTGCGTACGTCATCATGGAGAATATGAGGCAATCACCTCTCTGACAGAATAGTATTTTTCCTTTTAAAAAAAGTATTCCAGTCGTAGCCGTGAGAGGTTAATTGTAATTTTCTTGTTAAAAAGCGATACCAACTTATAACTGGTACCAAATTCATCTGTTGAAATATTCTCGTTTTCTCACTATCACTGTGAATGAGAGACATGATAGGGATTTTACACAATAACAACAACAACAACAATAATAATAATAATAATAATAATAATAATAATAATAATAATAATAATAATAATAATAATAATAATAATAATAATAATAATAGCCACACGTTCGGTTGGTACGAAGTGACCGTGGTCTTAATTAAGGTACTGCCCAGGAATTTACGTGATATGAAAATGGAACTATGGAAACCTATCATCAGGGCTGCCTACGGTGGAGGTCGAGCTCATCATCTCCTGAATAAGAGCTAACAGCTGCATGACTCAAATGGCTCAGCCATTTCGCCAGGTCTATATACAGCCTATGATAAGTAAGCAGACTTTTAACACATTTCTTGAACTAACCATTTTCTGGCAGGAAACATACATGTTTAAATTAAATTGCATCAGGTTACAGGTTCGAACTCCTGAAAAATTGGTTGCAATTTAAGACTGGTTAATTAAAATAGATTTACTGACTCATTGAAATAAGATATTAGAGCCTTCTGACGAAAACAGTCCACGAGATATGTCAGCCACGTGTATCATAACTCAATTATCATAAAATGCACCATTGGTAACAAATAAAATAAATAGGTATAGACCCTTATAATTAATGCTTACAATTGATTAGGTTTATTAAATAGCTCTTTATGGATTTGATGAGACAAGTGTCGTTATGTCGCTTTATGACTTTTTATTTTTCTTCGTTCGATCGTGACGACCTCACACCGTGGATGTGTTACGACATACCATCCAGAGTATTCCATATAAGTATCAAGTTAGTGTTCTCCATTCCTCACTGTTCCAACGCCATGGCCGTTCTCAAGCTATTAGTCTGGGTGTGTGGCGTCTTACTCGTGGTAAGTGTATACGAAGTTACTTCAATTATGCCTTAAGTTTAGGCAGATGCAGGTGGCTACGGCTGGTCCGTGGTCCGACAGCTCTGCACTCCGACCGACCAACAGAGCAAAGGAGGCTGTATTCGGAAGACGGAGAGGGGCTGGTTCCCACCGTGGCTGTCCTGAGAATGGTTTCCCGTGGTTTGCCATTCTCCTGCACTAAGGCGAACGCCGGGACAGTTACTAGTATAGGCCGACGCTGCCAGCCTCTCACTTTCTCCGTACATCCATTTCCCCGATACAAATCTCCTGGCCTGATAGACGGCGTCACCGTCATGGAGCCCGCCTCCCCCTTCAGGGGAGGAATGAAAATGTTATTAGTAATTCAGGTCGTATTTAATTACTATTATAATTTCAACATGAATATCGAATATTCGCGGACTAAGAGACATCGTAATCAATAGAATAGAACATTTCTCTCAGTTACGAATCACCAGAAACTGGACATACAGTATTGGTTTATTTCAATTCAATTATATATATTTAAATAATTCTAATTACAGTTAATTTTAACAGTGATTCTTTCAAGGCCCGGAAGTTCTCTGCGAAACGTACATAATTTCACCTTATTTTCTTGACACGGTTTAAGTCCAAAAGCCTATATTATGTCTACACTCAGTGTGCCCATTACAACATTAAATATGATTAGACTGAATAAGTGAGTTGTATCCATTTTACACATTATCAGCTTTCTTTGTCCTAGATATTAAACAGTGTTATATATTCTAGGAATAACATTGTTAACATTAGAAATTATTTTATGTTCGCTCATTTTCCTTGCCCACATATCTGTCTGTACATTGCTCAGAATTTAAAAAAGAATTGTATTTCTGTATCGGACGTATCCACAGTAACAAGGAAATGCAGTTTTTCCTTTTTCGTCATGTCTGTCTGTCTGTCTGTCTGTCTGTCTGTCTGTCTGTCTGTCTGTCTGTCTGTCTGTCTGTCTGTCTGTCTGTCTGTCTGTCTGTCTGTCTGTCTGTCTGTCTGTCTGTCTGTCTGTCTGTCTGTCTGTCTGTCTGTCTGTCTGTCTGTCTGTCTGTCTGTACGTGCATCACTAGAAAATGGCTGAAGGGAATTTAATGAATGTTGGTAGTCGTGGAAAGAGAAATGAGGCACTACAAACTAGGATATAAATAATTTTATTCCCGGCTTTTCCTAACTGAAATCAACATAGGTCATTACAAAAACGTAAGTATGAATGTAGCGATTAAACGCATTGCTATCATATAAAATACTCGATCAAATGGAAAGCCGCACGTTTTATCACTTTTAACGAACAGTGCTGCGGTTAGATTGCGGTGCCAATCTAATAGTCCAAAGTTCCAGAGCTGGGATGACCAGGCCGCAGATTGCCATGAACACTCATCTGCCATTATTCTGCTAAATATGCACACTGTTCATTCCAATCAGTGCCTCAGAGTAGGGATTGAATAGCCCGAATGCTATGATGATCCAGTGTGTTACGTACCAGTAGTATCAGAAAATTTATAAACCAGGTGAATGGCATGCTAAAGAAGAAAGTTATCTAACTCCGCAGCTACTTCCCATCAATATTCAGGCAGGCTGTTACACTCTGTACGACTGGGCGAGTTGACCGTGTGGTTAGCGGTGCGCAGCTGTGAGCTTGCTTCCGAGAGATAGCGGATTCGAACCCCATTGTTGACAGCGCTGAAGATGGTTTCCGTGGTTTCTCACTTTCACACCAGTCAAATGCTGGGCCTGTACCTTAATTAAGGCCTAAGGCACTCCTAGCCCTTTCCTATCCCATCGTCGCCATAAAACCTATCTATGTCGGTGCAACGTAAATCAAATAAAAAATACTCTGTACGCAGCAGTAATCCTGTCTACCGGAGATGAGGGGCAACAGAAGACACAAAGCACATCACGACAAACAATGGTCAATGTAATGTTATTGTTGATCAATGTTATGAGCTTTCTATTCTATATTGTAGGGCTTCACATTTAGTTTTCTTTCGACTCTGTGATTTGTAAAATATTTTATACCATAAACTGTAGTTTCTTATTCTCCGACTTTACGTACCGATTTTCATTAAATACTGTTTACCCATTTTCTCGTTACTCGGCGCTGATATGGACTTAGTAACAAAAATCCAAATTCATGAATATCTTTGTGATCATAGCTAGTACGGTAACAATGTATAAGACATGAATAATATGAAATTTAATACTATATAACCTTAGTTATGTAGCATTCATTGACTACACCTCTAATAAGAAATATTTGAGAATTACATTTTAGGCCTTCCCCTAAACTACCATTTCACTCAGCGTGAATAAAATAATTTACAGCCTAGACCATAGCGACTTATTTCCTGACTTTGCATATCGATTTTCATCAAGATAGGACTACTAATACCAACAATATTTGAGAATTACATTTTAGGCCTTCCCCTAAACTACCATTTAACTCAGCGTGAGTAAAAGATGTATAGCCTAGATTGTAGAGGCTCATCCCTCGACTTCACATACCGATTTTTATTAGTCCACTAATAACATAAATAGTTGAGAATTCAATTTTAGGCCTTCCCCTAAACTACCATTTCACTCAGCGTGAGTAAAATGATTTATAGCCTAGATTGCAGAGGCTCATCCCCCGACTTCACATACCGAGTTTCATTAAATTCTCTTCAACCGTTTTCTCGTGATGCGTGTACATACAGACAGACAGACAGACAGACAGACAGACAGACAGACAGACAGACAGACAGACAGACAGACAGACAGACAGACAGACAGACAGACAGACAGACAGACAGACAGACAGACAGACAGACAGACAGACAGACAGACAGACAGACAGAAATTACGGAAAAATAAAAAGTGCATTTTCTTGTTACTATGGACATGACCGATACAGAAATACCATTATTTTCAAATTCTGAGCAATGTACAGACAAAACTCTTATTTTATATATACAGATTACCGTACCGTCTAGGATAACAGAGATATTCATGAATCTGATTTTTGTTGCTATGTCCACATCAGTGCCGAGCCACGAGAAAACGGGTGAACAGAATATAATGATAAACGGTACGTGAAGTCCGGAAATGAAATACTACAGTTTAGGCTATAACATGCTTTATTCACGCTTGATGAAATGGTAATTTAGGAGAAAGCGCCAAAAATGGAATTTTTAACCACCCATGTTATTATGCAATGTAATAAGATTTTATTAACAACGTATGTACGACTCCATCTAGAATTATGTATGGAATGTAGAATTACATAGCAAAGCACGGGTGTACCAGATAGTTTTTTTTAATAATCTACGCTAGTCTGTGAGTTTGTTTGTGTATAGTGGCTAATGTCAGAAACCGCTCAACTGATTGTAGTTATTCTTTATTAATTATTTCTTCACCATCATTATACATAATGTTTCTGACTGGTCAGGAGAGAAGCTATATTTTGTTTTTAAATATAGCAAGTCCGAAATACTGCTCCTCCGGAAGAAATCACAGTAAATACTCTGCCTGAAGTGTTAGCCCAGTTAAACAAGTGTGCCCACAAAGTGTACGTAGAGTGCCATTTTCTGCCAAACATTTACAGATGACATGGGAGGGACTAACCCGTTGGGTTTTCGAGACGTCATTGGCTGAAATGAAATAACTGTTACATTTAAATAGTCATTCACAAGTGCCCAATAATTTCTGCAGAGATACAGACAAATGCCATTGTAATGACAATTGCAACGACAATAAATAAATAAATAAATAAATAAATAAATAAATAAATAAATAAATAAATAAAACAAATAAATAAAATCCGCAGTTTTAGCCCTTCAGGCAAGCACCTCAATGTTGAAAACATGCTAGGGATATGAGCCACGATTTTAGGTAAATTAAATATAACACAGTATGAGAATATATTATTTAATTATCCCTAAAAATACAATCTGTTTTAAACATCGTTATCCGGTCGATTAGATATCAGTTTGCCTTTTTTATACCACTACAATCCCTAATGTGAGTCAATGCATTGTTTCATTTAAGCATCACTACGAGCTCTAATGTGAGTCAATGCATTGTTTCATTTAAGCATCACTACGAGCTCTAATGTGAGTCAATGCATTGTCTCATTTAAGCATCACTACGAGCGGTACTGTGAGTCAATGCAGAGTTCCGTTTAAGCCCTTTGACCTACATTCGGTGTGGACATCTTTCAAAAATCAATCGCCGCCGTAGGGTATTGAACCAAAGAATACTTTAGAGAAAGAATTATGTAAATAAGTTAACTTGCCTAGGATTTGAATAAAAAAGAAAACGAGTCAAGAAACAAGCGATTTTAGGCTGTTTTTTCGAACTGCATTTAGGCCGGAATTAATTTTTGACATTTATTCCTTTAGTTTTCCAGAGCTATCGAATACTTACAATGTGAAACCTTACCGGACTCTTTAGCCCTTCAACTTTCGGCACAATTGAGGAAAGTGCTTAATTTTATGTATTTCGTACTTTTTCTACTAAGAAATATTTACAACATTAAAAACATATTAACTACCTTTATATTAACGTCTGGTAATACGTTTTTTGAACTAACTTATCAGGTTTGTTACCTAAAGACGCGGGTGACTAATTAAGTAGCTCGAACATATAGTTCAAAACATTTGATAATTTTCGTTCTCCATGTAACTTCTACCCTAATTGTCCCTTGGGACAACGTCAATGTCAAACGTAAGTTTCTCTATTCTGTGATATACAAATAATGGCCTGGAATTTACATTCAGAAGACTATGTGAAATAAATTAAGAAATATTTTCTTCTTACAAGGGAAGGGCGCGTGCCGGGGAACTGCCTACCCTAAGTATTTTCTTCAGACACGTTAAATGAGCCAATAATATCACAATGGCCAAAATATTTATTTCGGAAATTGAAGAGTGGAAATGCTAAATGATCGAAGTGCCAAAAGTGAAATTTTTCAGGAAGCAGAAAAAAATACACATCTTTGTGTGAAATGAATATTTATTCGTAATTAAATACAAATTAACTCCTTACATGGTTTTAAATAAGTTGACAAAGGTTTTTTAATTGTCTTCAAAAATGAAATAGTTATGTGGCCTTTTGAGTAGAAAGATCTAAGTAGAAAATGTTTTGACACAGCTAATAGATCCAAGTGCCACGAGACAGCATTAACTTTATTGAACTAACGGCTGTTGGAAAAAGTCCTTGTTATTTTCATCCACGTAATCAATCATGGTGGAAAGATCTTTTTGCTTGTTTGGATCCAACGGAACTGTAGCTGGAAGTTTTTCCAATTCCACAGCTGCAAGGTCTTTCATTTTCTTGCCTTTCTTCAGTACCGTAAACTGAATTGAAGTGACTTTGACAGTTTGTGACAGTTTTGATATTTTCTTCAAGATAATAAGAATAATATCATTATGTATTACGGTTTTTCTATATTGTTGTATGCTTCCATCCTTTATTCATGTTTTGAAGTAAGTTTTATATGTGTATTTACATTTAATCACTTAATATTTCAAGAAGAGCTTGTCACAATGTTACCCCGTTAGGTGGGGTTACTTTGTGACACAATCTTTTTACCATTGTATTTCCATGTTTGGTACAGATGTCACAAATTTACCCCCATTGAGTCATTACTTAAGGCTCTGGCTAAATATAAAAGGAGAATTGCCTTCATAACCATGATAATACAACACTGTATATTTTTTAAACCCCGAAATACCATTAAAGACTGAATAGTTTGCAAACTGTTTACTTTTCGCTGTGTTTTGTGAGTTTTGGAATGCCATAGATTTCAAGTTTTCTCCTTTGTATGATTGGACTATTTTTACACCATATTTTGTCATCTGCATACTATATTTCATACTTGATATCCGCCCACTTCACGGTGCTATCCATAGCACTGACAACTGCACTTTGATATCCACCCACTTCATGGTGCTATCCATAGCACTGACAACTGCACCTTGTTTGTATACTTTCATTACGATTCTTGGACAGTACAGTTACGCGTCTCCCAACAATCTTATCATCGGATTCCAAGATACGATTTTCACAAATAGAAAGTTCTTCAGAGTCAGAATTGAATTCTTCATGCAATGAGTTGTACTTTGACTCAGTACAGATGTCACCATTGTCATTTTTACTTTAATTCTCGTTTCGGGTGTCTTTAATGTTCTTTGAGGCACAGTTCCCGTCGGTGCCACTACAGCAAGGAATCTCATCTAGTGTCAAAATCTGAAGCTGTCATACCTCTTCCAGGTGGCACATCTATACATCTCCCCTTTCTTCTCCCATTATTTGTTACCTTACCCCCTTTGAGATTCAGGTGCTCAATGAAACTTACAGCTTGTTTCACAACATCACCTTCTACGTCCATTGCCCTGTTATGCATGTGCTTCAGCACTTGTTCCCGACTTAGAGGTCAAATACTACATTTCCTGCATCAAGAACGTAGATTATTCAGACCATTTTCAACTAATTCTCAATTAGATCTTAACAAGACATGGACATTCTTGCTTCAGTATAGTGGGACATCGGTTTCAGACTCCACATTACTAAAAAAGGCAATTTAAGAACACTGGGGTTATTTTGTGGAAGAGTCATTGTTGTCACAAAGTTACCCCTTAAACTTCTCCTCTTTATTTTATTTTAACATAAATAACTGAAAGAAAGCTCAAAGCGTCATGAGAATCGTGCATTTTTATCAGAAAACATGAAATTATGATTTCCACTAACTTTGATGTGTGTACCTCATTAACGTTTTCTGTCGCCGACAAAAGTTTCCCGTTATTCACAAAATCACGTGCTCAGTACAATACACCAAAAGGCTCTCTGTTGCCAACAATCCAACACTTAGGACATTATCATTGTACACACAGGTAGCAGCATTATTGAGCAGTGAAAACATATAGTGTTCAGTGTCAGACCATCGATGCATATCCCGCGAAATACGAAATTATTATTTGGCGGGCACCTGTCACAAAGTAACCCCTGCAGTCACAAAGTAACCCCGGTTTACGGTACATGAAAATTCTCCCAGTCACAGATCGGGAAAGGTAGTTTTGTAGGACACAATGCTGTTGCTTATTTTCAGCAAACAAACCTGATTTATACTAAATTTTTCTATATCAATGCACTGAGGAGCCTTCTTCTCAAAGTCGAAGAAACTGACATACATATTCAACACATGTTTTGTAGGCCGAGCTTGCTAGAGCACATTTTCAAGATCTTCCATTACTTGCTTTTTGGCTGTCTTGCTGCGTTTCCCTATAAGAGCGTAAACGTGATCGGCAACTGAAAAAACTGTGCCCAGACAATATAAATTTATGTTCTACTGACTTGAAAATACCCTGTTCTACTATGTACTTGTACAAAAATATTAACATTCGATTTTTATTTGGCCTGAGCAATTGTCACTCCATACAACAAGATTCGTTTTTCTGTTGGGAAGTAAACCAGGGTTTAGAGCCTGCAAAATACAAGATGCCATCTCATTCCCTCCTCTACCTCCGTGCCCCCCCCCCCCCCCGTGCCACAAATACATTATGCCGTCGTTCGTGTCGGTAATGTGAATGTTAAAGTTATAGCAAGAGAGTTGACGCAAATAATACATGTTACTGTGCGTCCATTTAGGCAAAGGGAAAACTTTTTCTAAATGCACAAGAATGGTGCAATGTTGGCTGCGAGGTAATGTGCTGAATATTGTGTTATTTTTCAATACGGAAAGGGCACTCTCAGCTTTTCTGTGATGTAACTCGAGCGCCTTTTTGGCCATGGCTGATTGTATGGGGTTTTGACTTTATGTTTAAATAATCGCACCTTTTGCAGGTATCACTCCTTGGTCTTCTAAACGATAGCTTAGGAAAGTCTTTTAGGAATACTTTGTGGTAGAACTTGTACGATACAGCAAACATGCGGTTTAAGTTTAACTAAGGTATTCCCTTTCGGATTTTAAACGATTATATTGAGAAACAATTCTGGGGAGTAAGTTAATGTGATTTTCCCCGTACATTTCTCAACACTTCCATCACTACTAAAAGCACTGGCGTTCATACTATTATCATAATTTTCGTCCATCATTTCCAATAACAAGCAAAAGCTTCGTTAAGCAAAACAATAGCAGGAGATGAAGGTTATGGCAAAACCTTGACTACTGACTACCGCTCGGCTAGCGGCAGACGGCTGTGGCACATAGATCCGCTAGCACAGCAGGCCTGTCTGAACATAGGACTAGCGCATTCTGTCAGGGACTGTAGCAATTCCAAGGAGCAACTGAGGCACATAAATCCCTTAGCACAGGACTGGCGCAAATATATAGAATGGTTAGCAGTGAAAAAACCCGAAAGTTAAAAAATGGCACTTAGGTCCCTTAGCATTTCCACTCCTCAATTAATTCCAGCGACCTACAGAAAGCTATAAATTTCGTTTGTTTGAATTAGCACTCTCGTTGTCCGACTCGTTGGCTGAACGGTCAGCGTACTGGCCTTCGGTTGAGAGGGTCCCGGGTTCGATTCCCGGCCGGGTCGGGGATTTTAACCTTAATTGTTTAATTCCAATGGCCCGGGGGCTGGGTGTATGTGTTGTCTTCATCATCATTTCATCCTCATCACGACGCGCAGGTCGCCTACAGGAGTCAAATAGAAAGACCTGCACCTGGCGAGCCGAACCCGTCCTGGGATATCCCGGCACTAAAAGCCATACGACATTTCATTTTTATTAGCACTCTCGTTTACGCAGGCCGCTGCTCCATACCCTACCCACAACTCGCACTGTCCAACAGATGATTAGAGGCCATACACTTTTAGTCGTTGTATGGGACTAGTAGTTGTTTGTATAAAGGTAATCAACAGAGGAAAAGTTATTTTGGGTTGGAAGAAAAATATGGAACATGTGATACTAAACCTTACACCGCTTTGTTAAGTGTTGTTGGTGTAGAACCGCTTTGTGCTTTCAAGAGTTCTACCACGAGCATCGTTGTTGTAGAAGCTACAAGGAGTAACTTGCTATTTGCTTTTACGTCGCACCGACACAGATACGTCTTATGGCGACGATGGGACAGGAAAGGCCTAGGAATAGGAAGAAAGCGGCCTGGCCTTAAGTAGGGTACAGCCCCAGCATTTGCCTGGTGTGAAAGTGGGAAACCACTGAAAACCGTCTTCAGGGCTGCCTACAGTGGGATTCGAACCCACTACCTCCCGGATGCGAGCTCACAGCTGAGCGCCCCTAACTCGCCCGGTAAGGAGTAACTTGATTTCGTGTGTAACGTCCCTTAATACAGTGATCAGCCTTTATTTTCACTATAACAATCTTATTCTATTGCCTTTATTGACACACAAACAATGCAGGAATGAAATTATTTCTCTCAATACCACTACATGATTTTCGCGACATCCTACGTAATTACTAACAAAATAGAAGAAATTAGCGGTGCGGTCCCTCTTGGAGACAACCCAGCACGCGCGGCAGTCCTCTGTGGTCAAGCGCACCAATTCAAACATTCTAACTTTAACGCATTATCTAGGCCGCATGCTTTAATTTCCGAAAGAAATATGTTGACCACTGTATTATCCTTGACTCATTTAACGAGTGTGCAAAATTTACGTAAGGTCCATGATTCCTCAGTACGCGTCCTTCCGTTGTTAACCACGTCATAATTTTGTCCGTAAGGATCGTAAGGCAATCTTTGCATAACCAATATCTCCGAGTTTTACCCCCACACGGGGCATCGGAACTGATATTTACATAGTCAAATCGTCGATTTCTTCTGTTAGCTGCAAAGTTAGTATTTATTAGCCTATAAATTCACTGTTTGGTTATTGTATAAGATAGTCTGTTTTTTAACATACAAATTGACATCAGAATTGCTCCAAACAGATGAACAAAATTCCCTCGCTGCATCGGCGGTTCGAAACATACTGAACTATTCGAACTCAGAGGTTCGCTTTGCAGCTCCCCCCGCAGCCTGATTACGTTAGCGTGATAAGACTGTCTGTGAATAATGTAGTTAAAGAACAGACCTATATAATAGTTCATTTACATTAAACATTCTATTTAATTCTCCAGTACTGGACCGCAGAACAGAATGTCGCTACAGTCTCCGAACATGAGTGGCTGAGTTGTAAGATTTCCTCACGTTATACGGATTTTCTTCCAAACTCTAACTGTCTTCCAGAAAAAGAAAAAGTGTTTTAGCACTCCCTTTATTCCAGAAAATACACAATAACTGATAAACTGTCGTTTTATGAGCGAATAGAGTAGACATTCATGCTTTACAATTTCTCCCTATAAAACATTCCTATGCATATTCCTCATAATTCCAACGATTGTTCAGAAAATTACGCTTTAATGTTGTAAAGCCGTTTCTACTCTGCAGCCCAGTGCCCATCTTAAGGATTCACGCAAAAATGAAATACGCGGGGACATGCGCTAGGCCGTAAAACGAACTACAATCATAATGAAATATAAGAAGTTGTTTCGAATTCCTATGTCAATAATATGTTCATTTGCGCATTATCTTATAATATATCATAAAATATCGAAAATATCACTTTCGTCAAGCATATGTTTGCCGCGAGAGGCCATGTCTTAGAGCTCACTGAGCGACAACATCTACTGATGCATGCTGTTCAAAAATATCATAAATTCTTAGACTTAGACATATAATACTGCCATCTGCTTAAATACCCTTGTAACTAATACATGAAGAAACACGATGTAACCACCAAAATGCTGATGGAATGTTTGAAGAAAGATCGGCACCACTACCACCGAGGAAAAAAAAAATCATTGCTTCTTTCATGCTAGATCCTGTATTCGGTGGTCCCATTATCTTTGTTTGTATCTCTTCATAACACAATTCAAAATATACGCCTCGAAATCACAGATGAGGAAAATAACTTCATCGTCTTTAATTGTGCAACGACGACTGTAGTTTTGGAGATTCAATAAGGGGTTTTAATAGTTTCGGCAATTTATCTGGTGCTTGGAGTGCAAGAAAGAACCTGGCACAGCTGATCCTCACAGAGTGACAACAAAAAATGGAATATTCAGCCAGATACAAACATCCATACCGCTCTGAATACGAATTCGGCTCATACATTTATTTTCTAAAATGGCCCAATTCTTACAGAAATAGATGAGTTTAATTTTAGGCCTAAACCTCACGGATTAATTGCAAGAAGTTTCCCCGTTTTGCTTCAGCTATGGATTCACAGTTTCTGTACATCAATGGCATGCTGTATTTCTTTAAAGACAGGACCGTGTACGAGTACAAAGAGGTTACAAATTCATTAGTGAAAGCAGGAAAATTTGATCTCAATTACCTCCATTAGCTCAATCAGAAAGCAGTGCCGTCTGATTTTTAGATATATAAAGTTTTTGATGAATTAGAAAATTTCAACATCGACTACAAATTGGATGAACTTCAAAATTGTTCTATGACAAAGAGAATAAACTAATACTCACAACATACACCATACGCATCGACAACTATACTGATGGTGATTTGTCTACGTTCAAAGAGGCTATAGCTGAATACAGAGATTATAATGGGTGGGCAACTGCTAGTAGAAAAGTTGAGCACGTTATCAAAATATATTTCGCTATTGAACACGAATACACAATAATTGAGTTGTTTTTCTAAAATTAATAGTATAATCCTATGTAAATGGACATAAAGTATTTGAAGAACCAAAATAGCTTTAAAGATAAAATATATCTCCTTGATTTTTATTGAGATGGATTCCCTGATGAAAATAATGTTAAAGAATTTATAAATCAACTGATAAATCTGTAGAATTATCTATTTATCTACAGTCTTAATGGAGATGGAGTAATTAGATTTTTTACTACATGAAGCAAAATAAAAATTAATGTTCTATTGATAATTTAATATTTGATTGTAATTTTAATCTCGTTATGTATTATCGGTACTTTACTGTTTTTTCACTGCTTTTGCTCTTTAAAGAAGCCCCACACTTTTGTCCTGCATACATGATCAATATCCACTCTATCTAACAATTGCTTTCAATCAATTAATACTTCAATTAATACTGATCTGCATTTATGGCAATCACCCAGGTTGCAGATACCGTATCTGTTGTTTCCTAGCATTTCCTTAAATGAATTCAATGACAATGGAAATTTATTGAACATCTAACTTCCCTTAATGAATATTTGCCCCAATTTGCCCTTTTGTATTCCAAATTTATCTTCATATTGTGATCTATCCTACTTTTAAAGACGACACTCAAACTTAATCGTCTACTAATGTCATTCCACGCCATTTCTCCGCTGACAGCTCGGAATATACCACTCAGTCGAGCAGATCGTCTCCTTTCTCCCAGTTCTTCCCAGCCCAAACTTTGCAACATTTTTGTAACGCTACTCTTATGTCGGGAATCACCCAGAAAAAATCGAGCTACTTTTCTTTGGATTTTTCTTCTTGAAACAAATAATCCTGGTGAGGGTCCCATACACTGGAAGCATTTTCTAGTTGGGGTCTTACCAGAGACTTATAAGCCCTCTCGAGTTGGCCGTGCGTGTAGAGGCGCGCGGCTGTGAGCTTGCATGCGGGAGATAGTAGGTTCGAATCCCACTATCGGCAGCCCTCAAAATGGTTTTCCGTGGTTTCCCATTTTCACACCAGGCAAATACTGGGGCTGTACCTTAATTAAGGCCACGGCCGCTTCCTTCCAACTCCTAGGCCTTTCCTATCCCATCGTCGCCATAAGACCTAACTGTGTCGGTGCGACGTAAAGCCCCTAGCAAAAAAAAAAAGTATAAGCCCTCTCCTCTCTCGTCAGATTCAAATTATTTGTTTCGATGCAATCATCTAGGACTCTACTTATTTTCTCCTGTAATTCCTCACTCAAATCATCTTCATATACCAAAATTATTTCGTTAGGTGTAATTGGGTCCATCAAATATATTTCTGCTAAATGATTTCCTATTAGATCGTTGATGTAGTCAAAAGCCCCTTTATATTTTAATCATCAATTGAACAATCTCAAGTACTAGTATTATTCCCGTTAGTGCTAAAGTAAATGGATAAATCGCAGAAGAAATGTTGGGCTAAATAGCTTACCTACTTATCTGTCCGAAAGAATAAAAAATGCACCGAACTAGCAGCCGAATAGAGCTCCCCCTCGGGATCCAGGCTATCTCCACTTGTGGACCTTATAGTTTCTTTTAGCGCTCACCACACCTAGGGTATACTTTGGCCCTTGGGGATTTAAATTATTTTCTCCGATCTGGCTAACGTGTCGTTGGAGTTCTAAACTTTGCGCTCCCATTATACGGCTCTCCTTCTTGTTGCTGGATTGCATTCTTCCAGACATCTGAATTGTCACGTTCTTGTTCCAATTTATTCAAGTATTATCTACATTCTCTCTCTCCCTCAGATTCGCGTGGTCCGTAGTTGTTCCTTGGTTTCTGTTAGTCCCGTCTTCGATTCTCATTGCAATTCGCATAAGGTTTCCTCGATTCACTGCTTCCTTCATATCTCAGTGGATAAGGTCTACCTCGTGGTCCTGAGTTATATCCTGACGCATATCAATCTCTTCTCTCCTTGTTGTTCACATATCCACGCTGGTTCTTCTCGTAGCATGATTTCCCCCCTCCCACCTTCGATCCTCTTTGTTGACCATACCGTACCTCTTCTCCGTTCCCGACTGAAGTTTGAGTCCCTGAGTTTTGACTCTTCTGTCTTCCTTTCTTCCTAGGTGAGCGTTCCTCTCACATCAACTCAATCGTGTGTACTGCTTCGGAATGACGGTTGCCAGGCTGATTCTGGGCAGTGGTTTTGTCTAACCGCCTTAATGTTACTTCTACCTTGACTACGGTGTTAACATTTGCAGCGATCAAAGTCCTCGGCACTTCGACTGGTAGTTGTTTCAAAATGGTAGCAATCACCTCTTTTTTAGGCGGAGGATGATCTAACACGCGAAGCTTAATTAATTGCTCAATATTGCGCGCTCTAGCATCCAAATAACCACGTGCCGAACCGTTGGTCTTAGGTACCGTATAGATTGGGTTAAAGAAGAGGGTAGCGGCCATAGAAATTACGCCGTTTCTTTCCATATCCTCAATTATGTCCTTCACCTGGGGAAAATGTTTCTCATTCATTGGGTACTACTTCTGCTTGTATGGTTCCCAATTTGTTACGTTCAAACGGTACTGGAAATTGGGGATTTTACTTATTTTTAATCAAAAACAGCCTCATGATGTTCTAAAATGTCTTGTAACTCATCTTGTCTTCTTCTCCAACTTCAGCTTCAGCTACTTTCTGGGGCATTATCGCACCAAATGTTATTTCTCTAATTCTTCGTCTAATTTGGCTACCGGGCGAGTTGGCCGTGCGCGTAGAGGCGCGCGGCTGTGAGCTTGCATCCGGGAGATAGTAGGTTCGAATCCCACTATCGGCAGCCCTGAAGATGGTTTTCCGTGGTTTCCCATTTTCACACCAGGCAAATGCTGGGGCTGTACCTTAATTAAGGCCACGGCCGCTTCCTTCCAACTCCTAGGCCTTTCCTATCTCATCGTCGCCATAAGACCTATCTGTGTCGGTGCGACGTAAAGCCCCTAGCAAAAAAAAAACTAATTTGGCTACCATAATTTTACATTTCTGAAAGGTTCCATTATACCTTCTAATTCCAACCCTGATGTCCCATCGTCGTCCTTATCTTCTTACTCTGAAGTAGCTAACCATATTCTTTCTTCGGGATGGAAAACCTCATTTTCATTCAGTTTAATTACCTCGTGTATCGGATTGTGTTTTAATTTAATCATAGTATTTCCCAAGTCGGTGTTGGCCTGATGCTCATGAAGAAAATCCGCTCCTAGTATGAGATTATACTCCGTAATTGGGAGCACTACGCAGGGGTGAGAAATGACAGAGTTACCTATCTCAGTGCCCACAAGGTCTTGCTCCTTACATACTGTCGTCCTATCCGGAACAATCCCTCTGACTTTCAGCTTGGACATATGGATAGAGGGAATTCGAGCCTTGGATTTCAATTCGCAAAATAATGATTGAGAAATAACGAGAATGACGCTCCTTCACATCGGATAATTCTTCGGAAATATGCTGCTCATTGCTGGATAATTGTTCAGTCATGCGCTGCTCACTGTTGGATAATTGTTCTGCCCTACGCTGCTCACTACTGGATAATTGTTCTGTCATACTCTGCTCACTACTGGATAATTGTTCTGTCATACTCTGCTCACTACTGGATAAATGTTCAGTCATACGCTCTTCGCTTTCTGCCACTTGTCCCCTCACGACAACTAACTCCTCTTTCATACCCCTTAATTGTTCCTTCATACACTCCATGAACTCCTCCATCGTCATCGGCATTCTAATTACTCTGTTGCAATACGTGTCCTCCTGGAGGATCATGAGGTCCGTGTTTATGAAATTAACGGCTCCTCTTACTAATAAATGTTCATCAACCCTTGCCGGTACTATCACTACTTTCCCCAAGGAACAACAAACTCTGTCCTTAAATCAACCGTTTCAAGCTGCAAAAAAAATATAATCCTGTTACGTTTTCATCTCACATCAATAAAATCCAGCAACAAGAACACGTAAATTTAATATGAATTAATCAGCACTTAAATCTCAATTAATAAAGTCGCCAGGTCTCATCCTATTCATGGGTTCGAATCTTAGTGTAAAATGTCCAGTACATGTCAAGTATTATCCTCATTACTATTAATCAGGGCAACCTGATCGAAGCATCGTTCAGCCAACAACGCATCGCTAATACTGATTGTAATCCTTGCCATTCGCTATTTCTCGAGGCTGAGATTACCACGATTTACCCGATAACTCATATAAACCCACGCAATTATCCATCATAGCTTCATTCATGACTTCTGACGGAAATGATACTCACTGCCTCATTAACAGGAAAACATTGTTGTTCCTGACACCCATAAGATGCATACAATAACTAACAAAGCCTGATAACGCTAAGACAGAACAGATCCATTACCAATTACTGGCTCCACTGTTCTAAGACCTTCTTTCACACTGTAATTCACACCAACTGTCAAACGTTTGGCTCAAGTTCGGGGTGCAAGTATATACCCTTCAGTAGGAAAAATTTATGCTCACTAAAGTCACAAGATCCCCACGCCTAACGTCTCCAATTAGATGTGCCCTACGGACTCCAATACCCTACAAGCGAATGCTGAGAACGTATCGGAAGTACTGCAGAAATGTTAAATGCCTACCTTCGTGGGACGGTAAGTATAGGCACATCTTACAAACTATTCCTGTCCTCATCTGCCCTTGGCTGCACAACCGTGAGCTACCGTAGACGGTTCGGTGACTAATCAAAATGATGTAAAATCATAAAATTCAAAAGATAGGATTCGCTGTTGTATGACTGAAAGTAGGATCAAATTTTTACAAACAAACTTTAATTATGAAACCATAATTCTCAATCATTACTGATCTGCATTTAGGGCAGTCGCCCAGGTGGCAGATTCCCTATCTGTAGTTTTCCTAGCGTTTTCTTAAATGATTGCAAAGAAATTGGAAACTTATTGAACATCTCCCTTGGTAAGTTATTCCAATCCCTAACTCCCCTTCCTATAAACGAATATTTGCCCCGACTTGTCCTCTTGAATTCCAACTTTATCTTCATATTGTGATGTTTCCTAATTTTAAAGACACTACTCAAACTTATTCGTCTACTGATGTCCTCCCACGCCATCTCTCCACTGACAGCTCGGAATTTACCACTTTATCGAGCAGCTCGTCTCCTTTCTCCCAAGTCTTCCCAGCCCAAACTTTGCAACATTTTGGAAACGCTACTCTTTTGTCGGAAATCACCCAGAACAAATCCAGCTGCTTTTCTTTGGATTTTTTCCAGTTCCTGAATCAAGTAATCCTGATAAGGGTCCCATACACTGGAACAATATTCTAGTTGGGGTCTCACCAGAGACAAATATGCTCTCTCCTTTACATCCTTACTGCGACCTCTAAATACTCTCATAACCATATGCAGAGATCTGTACACTTTATTTACAGAAGATCTTTCCTTATATTAACACCTAGGTATTTACAATGATACCCAAAAGGAACATTCACCCCATCAACGCAGTAATAAAAACTGAGAGGAATTTTCCTATTTGTAAAATTCACAACCTGACAGTTATCCCCGTTTATCACCATACCATTGCCTACTGTCCATCTCACAACCTTATCGAGGTCATTTTGCAGTTGCTCTCAATCTTGTGACTTATTTATTACTGTGTACAGAATAACCTCATCTGCGAAAAGCCTTATCTCTCATTCAACTTCTTTACACATATCATTGATATATATAAGAAAACACAAAGGTCCAATAATGCTGCCTTGAGGAATTCTCCCCCATAATTTTACAGGGACAGATAAAGCTTCACCTTCTCTAATTCTCTGAATTCTATTTTCTAGAAACAGAGCAACCAATCCAGTCACTCTTTTGTCAAGTTCAATTGCACTCATTTTTGCCAGAAGTCTCCCATGATCTACCCTATCAAATGCCTTAGACAGGTCAATCGCGACACAGTCCAATTGACCTCCTGAATCCAGGATATCTGCTCTACCTTCCTGGAATCCTATATGTTGAGCTTCAGTGGAATAACTTTTCATAAACCCAAACTGCCTTCTATCAAACCAGTTATTAATTTTGCAAACATGTCTAATTTAATTAGAAAGAATGCTTTCCCAAAGCTTACATACAATGCATGTCAAACTGACTGGCCTGTAATTTTCACCTTTATGTATATCACCGTTTCCTTTGTACACAGGGGCTACTATAGCAACTCTCCATTCATTTGGTAAAGTTCCTTCATGCAAACAATAATCAAATAAGTACTTCAGATATGGTACTATATCCCAAACCATTTTCTTTAGTATATACCCCGAAATCTTATCAATTCCAGCTGCTTTTCTAATTTTCAACTCTTGTATCTTACTGTAAATGCCATTGCTGTCATGGGTAAATTTTAATACTTCTTTAGTATTAGTCACCTCCTCTATCCGGACATTATCCTTGTAACCAACAATCTTTACATACTGCTGGCTGAATACTTCTGCCTTTTGAAGATCCTCGCATACACTCTCCCCTTTTTCATTAATGATTCCTGGGATGTCCTTCTTGGAACGTGTTTCTGCCTTAAAGTACCTATACATACTTGTTTATACATACATACATACATACATACATACATACATACATACATACATACATACATACATACATACATACATACATACGTACATTATCATTATAGACTGTTGTGCCTTTCAGCGTTCAGTCCGCAAGCCTCTGAGAATTTACTGAACGTCGCCACAATCCTCGATTTGTAACTAGTGTTGTGGCCTCATTTAGTTCTATACCTCTTCTCATTAAATCGTTAGAAACAGAGTCTAACCATCGCCGCCTTGGTCTCCCTCTACTTCTCTTACCCTCCATAACAGAGTCCATTATTCTCCTAGGTAACCTATCCTCCCCCATTCGCCTCACATGACCCCACCACCGAAGCCGGTTTATGCGTACAGCTTCATCCATCGAGTTCATTCCTAAATTAGCCTTTATCTCCTCATTCCGAGTACCCTCCTGCCATTGTTCCCACCTGTTTGTACCAGCAATCATTCTTGCTACTTTAATGTCTGTTACTTCTAACTTATGAATAAGATATCCTGAGTCCACCCAGCTTTCGCTCCCGTAAAGCAAAGTTGGTCTGAAAACAGACCGATATAAAAATAAGCTAACTTCCTTCTTACAGGATACTGCTGATCGCAACTGCGAGCTCACTGCATTAGCTTTAGTACACAATGATTCAATCTCACTGACTATATTACCATCCTGGGAGAACACACAACCTAAATACTTGAAATTATCGACCTGTTCTAGCTTTGTATCACCAATCTGACATTCGATTCTGTTCAATTTCTTACCTACTGACATCAATTTAGTCTTCGGGAGGCTAAATTTCATACCATCATAGCATAGGCAAAACTGCTTACTACATTTCCACCTAACTGAATCCCTCCCTGCCATTTTATACCTTTCAGCAGATGATCCATGAAAACTACGAACAGCAGAGGAGAAGATTACAACCTTGTCTAACTCCTGTAAGTACCCTGAACCAAGAACTCATTCTACCATCAATTCTCACTGAAGCCCAGTTGTCAACATAAATACCTTTGATTGATTTTAATAATCTACCTTTAATTCCATAGTCCCCCAGTATGGCGAACACCTTTTCCCTCGGTACCCTGTCATATGCTTTCTCTAGATCTACGAAACATAAACACAACTGCCTATTCCTCTCGTAGCATTTTTCAATTACCTGGCGCATACTGAAAATCTGATCCTGACAGCCTCTCTGTGGTCTGAAGCCACACTGGTTTTCATCCAACTTCCTCTCAACGACTGATCGCACACTCCCTTCCAGGATGCCAGTGAATACTTTGCCTGGTATACTAATCAATGAGATACCTCGATAGTTGTTGCAATCCTTCCTGTTCCCTTGCTTATAGATAGGTGCAATTACTGCTTTTGTCCAATCTGAAGGTACCTTACCAACACTCCATGCTAATTTTACTACTCTATGAAGCCATTTCATCCCTGCCTTCCCACTGTACTTCACCATTTCAGGTCTAATTTCATCTATTCCTGCTGCCTTATGACAATGGAGTTCATTTACTATCCTTTCCACTTCATCGAACATAATTTCACCAACATCCTTTCCCTCCTCCCCATGAGCTTGGCTGTTTGCAACACCACCATGATGATTTCCTTTTACATTGAGAAGATGTTCAAAATATTCCCTCCACCTCTCCAGTGATTCCCTGGGATCTATTATGAGTTCACCTGAATTACTCAAAACACTGTTCATTTCCTTTTTCCCTCCCTTCCTAAGATTCTTTATTACTGTCCAGAAAGGTTTCCCTGCTGCTTGACCTAACCTTTCCAGGTTATTACCAAAATCTTCCTATGATTTCCTTTTTGGATTCAACAACTATTTGTTTCGCTCTGTTTCTTTCATCTACGTACCAATCCCTGTCTGCCTTCGCCCTTGTTTGGAGCCATTTCTGATAAGCCTTCTTTTTACGTTTACAGGCTGCTCTCACTTCATCATTCCACCAAGCTGTTCGCCTTTTCCCATCTTTACACACAGTTGTTCCTAGGCATTCCCTTGCTGTTTCTATTACAGCATCCCTGTGTGCCACCCATTCACTTTCTATATCCTGAACCTGCTTACTGTCTACTGTTCGAAACTTCTCACTAATCATATCCATGTACTTCTGTCTAATTTCCTCGTCCTGTAGACTTTCTACCCTTATTCGTTTGCAGACAGATTTCACTTTCTCTACCCTAGGCCTAGAGATACTTAGTTCACTACAGATCAGATAGTGGTCTGTATCATCGAAAAATCCGCGAAAACTCGTCCATTCCTAACAGATTTCCTGAATTCAAAGTCTGTTAAGATGTAGTCTATTATGGATCTGGTACCCCTAGCCTCCCATGTGTAGCGGTGAATAGCCTTATGCTTGAAGAATGTATTCGTAACTGCTAAACAAATACTAGCACGGAAGTCCAGCAAACGCTTCCCATTCCCATTAGCTTCCATATCTTCCCCACATTTACCAATCACCCTTTCGTATCCTTCAGTTCTATTCCCAACTCTCGCATTGAAATCGCCCATTAGCACTATTCTAACCTTGCTGTTGACCCTGAGCACGATGTCACTCAATGCTTCATAAAACTTGTAAACTTCATCCTCATCTGCACCCTCACATGGTGAATACACGGACACAATTCTAGTCCTAATTCCTCCCACTGACAAATCTACCCACATCATTCGCTCATTTACGTGCCTAACTGAAACTATGTTGCTTGCAATGGTATTCCTGATAAAGAGCCCTACCCCAGACTCTGCCCTTCCCTTTCTAACACCCGTCAAGTACACTTTATAATCTCCTATCTCTTCCTCATTATCTCCCCTTACCCGAATATCACTTACTCCTAGCACATCCAGATGCATCCTCTTTGCTGACTCAGCCAGTTCTACTTTATTTCTTCCATAAGCCCCATTAATATTGATAGCTCCCCATCGAATTCCATTTCGTTCGCCAAGTTGTTTCCAAGGAGTCCCTCGCCTGTCAAATGGGAGTGGGACTCCATTACTCCCATAGGTCCTAGGCTTGCTTAAAGTGTTCTGAGCTCGGTAAATTCATGAAGCAGGATGCTGCCCTACTTGCACATAGTCCAAGTGAGGATCTCTCCTCTAACGGGTTATGGACCACCGGTGAATTGTATAATCCTAGCCGCCTGAGCACAAGGAGGGCCACGACTCAGAATATGTCCGAGATGCCCACTCCCATTCCATAGCAACTGGTATCCCGACTCTCAGGTCCTCTTACTAGGCCACTCAGCCGTTGCCCATGGTTCACGAACTAGGACGTGACTACAGTAACCCACAAACATGAACATGAAACTTTTCCATTTTTCACTAAAATTAGTATGGTCACCAATTATGCTTGCCATCATGTTATCCTTAGCTGAATTCTTTGCTAGATTCAGCTTTTCTAATAAGTTCCTTCAGTTTCTCCTTACTTACACAGCCATGTCTAACTCTATTTCTCTCCAACCTGCACCTCCTTCTTAGTCTCTTTACTTCCCTGTTATAATGTAGTGGATCTTTACCATTCCTTACCACCTTTAAAGGTACAAATCTATTTTCACATTCCTCAACAATTGCTTTAAACCCATCCCAGAGTCCGTTTGCATATTTATTTACCGTTTTACACCCATCATATTTACTTATTAAAAACTCTCTCATGCCTGTTTCATCAGCCATATGGCACTGCCTATTAGTCCTAATTTTAATCTCTTCCATTCTCTCACATTTATTTTTAATTACCGCAAAAACTGCTTCGTGATCACTAATACCATCTATTACTTCAGTTTCTCTATAGAGCTCATCTGGTTTTACCAGCTCCACATCCAGGATATTCTTCCTTCTAGTTGGTTCCATCACTTTCTGAATCCGGTGCCCTTCCCATATTAACTTATTTGCCATTTGTTGATAATGAACAATTAAACCCCTGAATCAAACAAGATGAATTTAAGCAAACACAAATCCTACAGCCAAAAAGTGACAATATCAATCTCCACTCTGCGGAAGCTCTGTGAGATTTCATTTGCACAGAATGAGGTAACTAAGTTTGAGCAGGCTCAGTTCTAATCTCGCTAACTAAATTGTCCGACAAAAAGATACATTATATTAAGCAGGGAATACTTCACACATAAATTTGCATTACACTGCTCCGATACAGACGGAAAATATACACAAGTACATTGCAGGAACGTTGATTTTCCCACAAAAGAAAGGAACGCACTAAAGTTAACCGATCAGCAGAGATGAGATGTGAACTCACAACCCTCCTTCGATAACGTGCACTACATCTAATGCGGTAAAAACGAATGACAAGTGTCACAAAACGCAAATATTCAGCACACACTGAGTACATATGCCTTCTTCAGGGCCTGAAATTAATACGTACAATAAAAATAGTTGTCTTGCAGCTTTGGGAAAGAATATTTCTCCTGGAGACACGGAATTAGGTTTCGGCCATGACCTTGCTGAGTTGGGTGGCTGTCAAGGCTCTCTCACCCGCCAGTGCAAGCAGTGGACTTTCTGGATTCGCTGGGTCGACACCGATGTCATTGACCCCAAGGTCATTGACCCGGTCACGTGGCCATAACGTCATGCCCACGTGCTCTTGTACTTTAAACCAAGCCACGTGCTTTTTTTGACAGCTGTCATCCGCCATCTTTAAACAACAACGCATCGCTAACTTCAGTGCCCCATCTTGACGGGGCTAACCTCAGTGCTGCCATCTTTACGACACTAAAACATACGGGCGGGAAATTTGAATCTTAGCGCGAAATTTGAATTTCTACGTGCTTTTTTGCCATCTTTAGTCAATAGACGATCGCTAACCTCAGTGCTGTCATCTTGACGGGGTTAAACCTCACTGTTGACACCTTATGCACATGGTGGCGGGCAATTTGAAAAATTCCACGTCATCTTATTTGTAAACCAAGCCACGTTCATTTATGACAGCGGCCATCTTGGATCGCTAACCTCAGTGCTGCTATCTTTACGGCACTAAACCTGAACCTTTGACATGTGGTAGCGGGCAATTTAGAAATAAATCCACGTGCTCTTGTTTGGAAACAAACCTACGTACTTTTTTTGACAGCTGTCATCTGCCTTCTTTAATCAACAGAGCACCGTGCTGCCATCTTTATGGCACTAAGCCTCATCCTTTGACATGCGGTGGCGGCCAATTTGAAGAATTCCACGTGCCTTTTTGACAGCTGTCATCCACCATATTCAAAAACAACGCATCGTGCTGATATCTTTTCGGCACTAAACCTTATACTTGCTACCTTAGGCATGTAGTGGCTGGCAATTAAAAAAATCCGTCAGCTGTTATCTCTAAACAACAAAAACTTTAGTGCATTCGCAAACCTAACCTCTCAGCCACCATCTTGAATGTGAATATCCTTATTTTTGCGACAAGATGCCCTTCCCGAAGCTAATTACACAAGATAGCCCTTGAGGTTACTACACAAGATGGCGGCGGCTGTTATGACTTCCTCCTCTGTCAAGGCATAGCTCTAGCGAACAAGTTTAAACATGCATCACGAAAGCGAGAGTGTACACGTGTTGCAGCGATGCATGTTTAGACTTTTACACATACTTACGAAGTTGCTGTTTAGACATATTACGACTAGAATTACATAGTATAGTTGATATCGAACAAATATTGAGAACACAAAATAAGTAAATCGCACACTATAGTTCGATGTTGTAAGTGTTCAGAACACTGCATTGCAGGAAAAAGCAAGACTAGATTCAAACACTGTTCAGAGAGATACCTTTGTACAAAAATCCTTCTCAACGTACTTACTGAGCTGCTCTTCCTCCTCCTATATCAACGCATACCTCTATCGAACAAGTTTTAAACATGCATTGCGAAGGCAAGTGTGTGCACGTGCTGCAGCTATGACGTCAACAGAGTTGTACATGTTAAGACTTGCAGATTACAAAAGCAGTGATTGAAACCTAACAAAACTATAATCAAACACTTCCCTCGATGTCGTTAACTTCAACATGCGTTCAGAACATTGTTTGATGTGTTTAGATCACTAAATAAGTGATTAATTCATAACAAGACTAGAATCGAACATTGTACTCGATGTTGTTACTTACAACATGTCAGGGGAAACCTTTGTTCTAAAAAGATCAGATCACAAAATAAGTGATTGAAATATAACAAGACTAGAATCGAACACTGTACTCGAAGTTATTAACTTTAGCATGTGATTAGAACTTCGATTTATGTGTTCAGAACACTAAATAAGTGATTAAAACATTACAGCCCGGCTCTGATAATATTACACGTCTAACAGAAGAAGAAACTTACGCTGCTTCCCATGACATTCGGCAGAATGGTTCTCCTCCTTTCCTTCCTTGTCCTCCTGTATAACTTTGCCTGGATTAATGATGTTTACATCTTCTTCATTGCCGTCTCCTTCATTCTCCTCTCCCCGTTCATAATCGATGAGAACCTCCACTTCTCCTGCCAGTTCTTCTTCTTGGTCTTCTTCATCGTCGTCACCATCACTTTCCTCATTCATCTTTTCTTCTGCGGGGTCTACGTCTGCTTGAAACTGACCTGGTGAGTGGTATATTTTCAAGTTCGCTGCGTTAAACGTCTGCTCTATAGTACCATCCAGGCTTTGTACCTTTTACGAGTGGTTGACGTAAATCTGAATGATACGGTTGGGTCCAATGTAAAGCTCGGCGAATTTGTGGTAAAACCTTTCTTGGGGATTTGATAGGGCCGGTCGCTGGATAAGAATTAACTCCTTCACCTTTAAAGGCCTGTGAAGTCGCCTCTTCCGAGTCCTTCATGGCCGCCGTTCCGCCTGTGCTTTAAGGTGATCTGAAACATTTCACTTACAAATGTCCGGTGACAGTCTCGGGTGGCCAATTATAGCTTTTTATATCCGGTTCCATCTACTAGACATTAGGAGGCGTTTGGGTTCAGATTATGACCACAATTCCGATCGACATACTCCTGATATTTACTCTCAGCACCCTAACACTCTGCCTCAGCCTGTAACCGAAAAGCTTCATTCCACTTCTCTTGCTCCCTTTGTTCTTGCTCCAGTTCCTGAATATACCGGTGGGATTCTCTACTTCTTTTATTACCTTGTGGGCGGAAACGATTTCCTGTCTGCATCTGGCTGCGCTCTCCCTCATTATTCCAGCGAGAATATGGTCTTCCCTGCACGTTATAGGTTCATACCTGTTCCTATAATGCATACCATTTGGTCTACGATCAAAGTATTATAGTCTCCCATCTCTTCTTCCCCTTGAATTCGCGTACTCCCGTCTGTCACTCCAACGGCGAGGTCTCCACATCGATTCTCTATGCTATTGGTCTCGGTTTTCTTACTCGTCTCTAGATGACATCTGCGTCCCGAGTTCTGACTGTTTCCCTCTCCCTTTCTTGAAAGTGAATTATCTCTCATCATTGCTTCGATCGTATGGATCTTCTTGACGTGGCGTACTCTAGGTTGATTCTGGGCTGTCGTTTGATCCCACTGTGGCAATGTTTCTTCCACCTCCACAGCGGTTTAAACATTAGCAGCAAAATAAGCGTTCTTTGTACGTCGATGGGTAATTGTTTCGTTATAGTCGCAATATCCTTATCCTCAGGAGGCTGATGGTCTATTTCCCTTAATTTGATTAATTGACCTGTAAAATATTCTGCTAATATAGTAGCCAACGTCGTCGCATACCTGAGTGAACAGAGTTCCATTCTTAGATACTGCTGAGTCGACTGATCCCAGTACTACTTCAAGAATGCCTGCTTGAACTCGTCATATGTTTCAAACGTGTATCCGAATGCAGTAATCCATTACGATACAACTCCTCCAAAGAATTTCTCAGCTGTGCGCGGCCATTTCTGTTTTGGGATACGATAATCATCCATATATTCGTCTCTCTCGTAGAAAGGAGCTACGAGTGATCTCTCCGTTCGCCTGGATTTTTTTTGTTTATCTTCCGCCGATCTCATGAAGTTATACAAGGGTATCCCATTTATCCCTTCAGGCGTCGACGTACGTCCTTCCGTTCGCTTTGAGTTAAGAAGCTCACCCATCAATACTACTCTACTTTCTTCTAGCGCCTCATGTTCAGGCCTTACTCTCATCTGGATCTGTTGCTCACTAGTTTCTCTCTTCGTCACCTCTCCGCTGTCATATAAGTCTATTAGTTCTAACTTATCTCGTGTTATTTCTACATTTTCTAATCCCGTCATTCTAGTCTCCATTTTCTCTTGTGTTCATTCTCCTCGATTCTCCAACCCAGTTTTCTCAGCCTTCATTTGCTTCCGTGTCTGCTCGATAGGAATCTCCATACCAGCAACCTTAGCAATGGTTTTATCCCTTATTTGTTCCATCTTATCTGCCATGTTCTCAGAGATATTCCCTAGCTTCAGTTCAACATTCCTTTCTAACGACACCATATCCTCTCTCTGCTTATTATTTCTTGCACTACTCCTAGTGGATCATCATTGACAGTCTCTAGCTTCTTACCTGTATTCAGCTCGCTTTCTTAGATTTTCTTCTGCATACCAAACATAGATCGCTTGAGCTCTATAACTTGGTGTTGGGTTCCCTTCTGAACTGCAGTTAACTGTTGCTTAAGTTCGTCTGCGCTCGCGATACAACACATTCTCACATTCTCTGTTTCTTTGTCTAATTCTATGAGTGTATTCTGTGTGGTCTGATTATCTACCACTAATTGATCTAATCGCGTACTAGTGAGCTCCTTGATTTAGGATAATTGATCGGACACACGCTGCTCATTACTATATAATTGTTCAGTCACACGCTGCCCACTACGGGATAATTGTTCGGTCATACTACTGGATAATTGTTCAGTCATACACTCTTCGCTGTCTGCCACTTGTCCCTTCACGCCACCTAACTCCTCTTTCATACCACTTAATTGTTCCTCCATACGCTCCATCATACTAATTACTCTATTGCAATACGTGCCCTCCTGGAGGATCATGTGGTCCGTGTTTATGAAATTCACAACTCCGCTTACTAATAAATGTTAATCAACCCTTGTAGTCCCCATCATCTACATTCCCCAAGGAAACAACAAACACGGTCCTTAAATCAACAGTATCAAGCTGCACAAATAAAAAATATCCTCTTATGTTTTCACTCACACCAATAAAATCCGAAAACAAGATCACGTAAATTTAGAAAATCTGAATCAATCAGCCCTTAAGTCTCAATTAATAAAGTCGCCATGCCTCATCCTCTTAATGGGCTCGAATCTTACTGTAAAATGTCCAGTACATATCAAGTATTATCCTCATTACACTCAATCCGCGCCACCCGATCCGAGCGTCGTTCAGCCAACCACATATCGCAAATACTGATTGTAATCCTTGCCATTCACTATTTATCGAAACTGTGATTACCTCCATTTACCCAATAACTAATATAGACCCACACAATTATCCATCATATCTTCGTTCATTACTTCTGACAGAAATCCTACTCATTACCTCATTAACAGGAAGACTTTCTATTTTTCCTGACATCCATAAGATGTAATCAATAATTAACAAAGCCTGATAACGCCAAGACAGAACAGATCCATTACCAATTACTAGCTCCTGTGTTCAAAGATCCTCTTTTACATCATAAGTCACACGAATAGTCAAACGATTGGCTCAAGTTCGCTGCGCAATTTTATACCTTTCAATAGGTATAATTTATGCTCAATGAAGTCACAACAGCCCCACAGCTCGGGTCGCTAATTATATGTGCCTTAAAGACTCCAACACCCGTCAAGCGAATGCTGAGAACGTATCGGATGTACTGCAGGAATGTTAAATACCCACCTACGTGGGTCGCTAAGTACAGGCACATCTTACCAACTATTCCTGCCCTCTTCAGCCCTGGCTGCACATTGGTGGATCTCGTAATGAAAAGCGGCCCATTAATGATATCTCCCCTATTAATGCTCCTGTCGAAGTGATGCACAAGGGAAGAAAAGGTTTAGAAATTGATTTCCATTAAGACAGGTAGATAACCATTAAGTTTGGTTGTGTAATTTTTTCGACGGTGCCACATCATGGTATCGGTATGTATAAACGCCCAGTCAATTCATGGATTTGGAAACAATGGTGGCTCTAAAACCTACCCAAGGACGGGTAAATTCGAAGAGTCGCCTAGTTGCAAAACCAGCTAAATGCACTTTTGTAAAATGTTGGGAAAACAGCAAAAACCGTTTTAAAGCGGTTTAAGAGAGGAACGAATAAGATTCTTTTTTAAAAAAGAGAGAAAATATAGTGGATTATAAATATCTTAGAGTGAATAATCGTGCGTTTGTACTTTAGTCGTATTTTACACTTCAAGTTTGCAGTTAGCTGGTTTTGCAACCGAACCTCACATTTAGCAGGTTTTGGAAACTTTTTTAAATCTAGGTATTCGGACAACCCAAAATGTGAGTAGTGAGACGTGAAATAGGAGTAAAAGTATTTGGATATAGCGGTTCTTATATTATAAGATATTTAAGTAACATTAATTATTAATAATAATTGCGATGATAGTCGAAGTCGTATTTTTTCAGAAGCAGGAAATAAATTCACTTTGTCATTATTATCAAAATCAAAGCATTGCTAAGTTTCTGTTTAATACATAGAGTACATCACTATCACATTCACATTGTTACAGACTCTTAATTTTAAACGAAACTCTCTCCGTCAACGTAGTCGAGTAGTTCGAAAACTTCGTCTATTTGATCAGCTACTCTGCTGGGCTCTGCAGTAAAGCTTTCCTGTTGAGTGAACACGTCCTTAAAGAAACTTAAGGTTTCATCTTGGTCCCATTGATCTCCGTAGTGGAGAGCCAAAAGTCTCTTCACGTCATCGAGTTTAGCTTTTTCTACGACTTTAACTTTTGGGATGACGTCAGGGAGATCGTTCGTAAACATTTTGCCTTTCTTAGTAAGACTCTTAGACTGGCACACTACAAAATTATAAAAATTATAAAAATTATAAAAATGAACTTCTTGACTTTCTGGAACTGCAAGTGCCATGTTCCTGGGGTTTTCAGGATGCTCTGGGCGTAAGTCTTCCAATCATGTACTGTGCAATCGTCTCCCAAACGAACCAGCGTGGAAAATTTCTTGATGAGTTCGACGTATTTGGTACGGTCTTCAATAACAGAAAGCTTTCGGAGTTGCCGTTCTATGTTGCCGAAAACTCGGTCTGGTGGAATAAATGAACGTCCGACGATAGGAAACCATAAAATGATTACCTCCAATGTATTTGGAGCTTCATGCAGAAACCACCGGATAATCATGCCCATCATAGTGGTATTTATAATTTGGCCGCCGCAGCCGTCGCAGAAAATTCGAAATGTTATTCGGTTGGTCAGGTCTAAGTTGATAAGTTAGTGATGCACAGCGGAGGCAATCTGGTTTGAACCTTTCGAAAATTCGATTTCAAGCCACACGTAGGCAGTAACGTAGTCTGAGGTTCTATTTCTGCGACGCTATCGATATTCACCAAAATAATAATTGATAAACGGTACAATGCGGAACACAGCAACAGTTGGCAGGTTTTGCATCCGTACGGTACGAAGTGGGCAATATATATACCCAACTTAGCTGGTTTTGCAACCGAACGCTTCTTTCTAAGCTCATTTTGAGAACGTGGTAGTTGGTTTTGCACCCTGAGTCTTTCACTAATCGCTAGAGGACGCGAAAACATATCCAATGGCGCTGAAAGCTCATTTTTCACATTTTTGTCAGATAGCTGGTTTTGCAACTCCAGTAGTTTTCAAGTTATAAGAATTCAGGCAAACAGACAAGCACACAATTAGACAAACAGACACCAAAGCTAACAAATATATGCAGATTGTCATTATTACGCTTGAAAGGAATAATTGAATGAAATTTTCTCCAAAATAATCAATGTACAGACCCACGGTCGTTACGATTTTATTTATATAGGTTGGTTATGAGCTCAGTGTATGTTCCATGTCCAGAACTATGCTGTACATGACAGAGAGGGAAAAGATCCGTTTAAAACACCCTATATCAAAAGAACCGATTTGTTCTATGTCCATAATTCATATTCATTTCAGGTCCATACTGTTCAACAACAATTACACTACAAACGTTACGTCAGACAAAAATGTCCAGTGCATTAATTGGTTTTTTTGTAAAACAACAAACATAAGAATTATAGAATGAAACAAATGCTAAGAACATGATCTTAGTGCTGTTCATGAGGTCGCTTCAATGCATGCAGTCATAGAACGACACAAAACAAAAATTGAACTTTATAGTTCACTGCCTGTGTTCAGGGAATTTCTTAACTGTAGACAAACAAGAAATTCAAAGTTACAAAAATGGTGCCAAAAAATACTTTTTATTTTGATTTTAAATATTGCTCTTAAATGAAATTTATACAAAATATCATACTCAAAATTTAAGAATATACAATATGAATAAGGTAGTTGTTCAGAGAAAAACAAATGCTCATTTTTAGATAGAGACGCTGTGTTGCTTGTTGTTTAACAATGCCTAATATCTAGGTCATCGGCCTTCAGATAGTGACTTTAAGAAAGTTAACATATTAGTGCAAAATAAGATGACGTCTAATTCTACTGTACGTTTACCACAATGAAAAGTAATTTGTATTGCTAGCCGTAAAATTGATGCAAATATTATAAAGGGCATTAATTCAATTTACAAGTATTTCTTATTAGAATACATAGAGGTATGGAACTGTTTCCTGAAGAGAAATTTGTAATAATGATGTCAAAAACTGAGAATAATAATTTATTACAATTACGTGTTAAAATGAATATAACTAATATGAATGTTCTATGTCTTTCATCTCTGTAATAAGTACATACCTGTAAGCCATTTTGAACAATATACCTCACCGTCACTTCCCTATGACCTATTAATTTCCAATGTTTATAATGGTTTTCTCTTTAATACATCTTATATATGCATAGGAACCTAATAAAGTCACACGTTCAGCCCATGGATTTAAATAAGGTATGAATTGACTGCCCTAAATGAAAGCGCTTCTACTGTAAAATGAGATAAATGGGACTTGGAACAACATGGTCCTAGACCATCGAGTATCCAATGAAAAGCTTCACATACTGTTTGCATGTAGACTGAAGCACCCCCGTTATCTCATGGGAAAAGGGATGCGAGCTACTACTGGGTGAAATTCATACCAAATTTGAAGAAAACATCGCGGGTGGAGCCGAGGGTAAATCATACTTTTCCTGTTTCCCCCGATGCGATCCACTCTCTGCTTAATAATTTGGAAATTACGTGGATTTCATTCTGTCTTCCTATTTTACTCTTAGCTTCACTCCTAACATACACTGACTGAGCAAATGCCATAGGATAGCGGAGCACTGATGCGCAGGTGTGTTGTCTGCGCACCACACTCCCCCTGAGCCAGTGCGATTTCGGAATTGGTGCGGGAATTCAGCTTCACACGATCAAACGTGTCCAGGGTGTATCGTGAATCGTTGAATGCGGTTGTCACCGTCCACAACGGACGAACGTCCGGCCGTCCAGCCACCCTCGATGACTGTGACCGTCGACATCTGAGACGGATTGTCAATAGTGACAGGCGGGCAACCGTGCAACAAATCACGGCTCAATTCAATACAGGCCGTGCTAGACACGTCTCCCAGTGGACAATCAGTTGGAACATGGGTTCTATGGGGTATGGGAGCCGGCGCCGCAAACGAGTGCCGCTGTTAACCCAACGTCATTGGGTACAACGAAGCGCACTTATCGTCATTCACCAGGTATGGACACTGGAACAATGGCGTAACGTGATATGGTCGGACGAATAACGATTTCATCTGCACCATGTTGATGGGAGGCACCGTGTCTGGCGCAGACCACATGAAGCGATAGATCCCGCCTGCCTCGAAAGTGTGGTCCAGGGCGCTGGTGTCTCTGTTATGGTTTGGGGTGGATTTTTCTCGTATGGAATGGACCCTCTAGTTGTACTGGAAGAGTCTTTAAATGGTACGCGGTATGCTGAGCTGCTCGGAGACCATCTCCACCCATTTTTGGCCTTCCATCGCCCAGACGGTTCTACGGTGTTTCAAGATGATAACGCGCCACCACATCACTCGCACGCCACCCGGGAATGGTTCCAGGAACATGCAACGGAGGTCCAACGACTCTCCATGGCCACCCAGGAGCCCCTATATGAACCCTATCGAGCATATCTGGGATGTCCTGGAACGCAGGCTCCGTGCCATGGATCCTGCACCCACGAACAGACCAGCATTGGCGGCCGCTCTGCAAACGATTTGGTGTCAGCTGCGTTCAGAGGACTACCAGGGACTTGTCGACTCACTTCCACGGCGTCTCACTGCAGTTCGCAGGGCCAGAAGAGGCCCCACACGTTATTGGGTGACTATCCCATGATATTTGCTAAGTCAGTGTATTTGGCCATAAGTGATTCCTTCCCCTTACAGACTCTCAACAGACGTTCTTTTTCCATACAACAAACAACGATTGTCATCATTTCTTTCATAGGATGGAGATATTATTACAGATATCCGTCAGACACCACAACTCATAACTTTTACTTCTTTATTTGTGAGCTTTTCTTTCTTTACGTTCAGATTTTTGCTAACTTCGCATAATCCTAGTAATGTTCGTTTGGTCTTACTTTCTGATGTGATCATGTGTTTCTCGATATCTTTCAATCTAACATTTACTTCCTTATTCAGCATCATTTTTCCAATCTGAATCTCCTTATGCAAGCCGTCATCCATTCACCGTCTTTACCAAGTGATCTTCGTGTAAATGTTCCATTTAATGTTGCTAAGCTAAACTCTGGTCAACACTCTTAAGTCTTAAACAGTATTATTATTAAATTATCATTTGGACTTTCAAGGCCCGTGTAACTATTCGTGATGTAAATTTTTTGGAATATCCCGTGTAACAAACTATATAAGCACACACTCAACGCGCGAATCGAAAGGTACCTTATTATGTACCTTATCACGTACCTTTGGAAACGAGCGAAGAGTGTGTTCATATAGTTTTATAGTTTATTTACGGCCCTGATTATATACCTTATGACGTACCTTTCCAAACACATTTTGAGTGTGTTTATATAATTTATTATTGTTTATTATAGTTTATTACGTGGCCCTAATTATGTACCTCAATACGTGCCTTTCGAAACGCACTTTGAGTGTGTTATATAATTTATTATACTTTATTATTGTTTAGTATAGTTCATTTTACGGCCCTTATTGTGTACCATATTACGTGCCGTTCTAAATGCACGTTGAGTGTGTTTATATAGTTTATTACAAGGCATAAAAAACATGAATATTATTGAATTATTGACTGTACCATTTTGTACCCTAATTAATAGTTCCGTGCACTAAATTTCCGTGTGAAGATTTGGATAGCTTGGTTGTTATGCTGTTCGTACTGGTGTTCATTTCCAGTAAGGACGTAGACACACTTTCAAATAAATACTGTCGCAATACTTTGCTTGATTTACGTGGATTTTTCTTTTTTTGAAGGATATGACTTTGAAATGCATTCATTAATGGCATCATTTTATTTTCAACAACCTCGATCAACGTGGTCATTTCCTCTTCTTTTCGTTGCAGGTCAGCCTTTCGGAGAGCGCACACATTTTCCGTAAGTATTATACAAAAATTCTCAGTTCATTGCTCAGGTGTCTACAACCCGTTATAACCTGATTTTAATTTCCGGTAAGAAATAATCATCATACGGCCTCAGTTCTTATGTCCCAGCATTTTAATTTGACGCATCTGGCTCCCTGATGGTCAATTTCGACGTTTCGTTTTACTCTAGGCTTACTGAATGGCAGAGTAAACCGGATCTCTCTTGGGAATCTGTGGCTTTTTCAAACAGGTGACAGCGTTGCAAGTGATGACATTCACTTTTTAGGTTGCATTGTTTTCCTTGGCAACCATAGAGAGATGTTGTTTGAACTTCGGCAAATAGTTTGAAGTTTATTTACTGGTATATTTTTAAGAACTTTGTGCGTCCAGTCAGTTCCGAGTACTTACACAGTGCAGTACGCTTAGTTGTGTGCTCCGTGTTTTTCAGTGCTTGGTTGTGAGGATCCTTTTTTCTTGTTTTAGTGCTAGTGCCGTGTGTTATGACGGCTGCCTCCAGTGGAGGTGACAGCCTTTTGTTAGGAGATAAGTTAGTTGTCGCGCAGGAGGAAGAAGTTCGGATGTAAGACGAATCTTCTGGAAACCCGGCAGCTCAATCAAATTTGACAGACTCACAGTTATCACAAAGTTCTAATTCTAATAGTGACAATGTACCGCCACCTTTGGAACGTGAACAGTATTGTCATTCACACCGTGGACCTTATGTTGTATACGTTGAATCTCTGGATAAAAAAAATTTAGGGCAACTACATCCTATGGCCCTTGGGAGACATTTTTACGAACGTGATATTTCCGTCCATTCTATCTCCCGTAAAGGTCGTAATCGTCTACAAATAATTTTTAATAATGCGGAGCAAGCCAACACTTTTCTGTGTCACCCTCTGCTCATATCTCTAAATCTTAAACCATATATCCCGTCTTCTAATATTTTTTCGTGTGGGGATTATTCGAGATGTGGATAAGAACCTTTCTGAGGACGACATTCGACTTTATCTTACTTCAACTGTGCCGGTTAAAGCAGTACAACGTCTCAATAGTCGCATTGTTTCCAATGATGGTGTTGGATATGTCCCTACTGGGTCAATTAAAATTACTTTTCGAGCCCAAAATTTGCTTGCACAAGTATCTTTATTCCAAGTCTACTTGCATGTTGAGCCTTTCATTTTTCCCCTGTTCTATGCAGAAAATTCCTCCGATATGGACATACACAGGCCCAATATCGTGCGCAGGTAGCACGCTGCGGGAAGTGTTCAATGGGGCACGCCACCGATCAATGTACATCTCAGTTTGCAAAATGTGTGTACTGCAAAGGCCCACATCTAACGGGAGCAATAACTTGTCCGGAACATAAATATCAACAAGAGATAAAGAAGGTCATGAGCACGGAACATCTCATTTCATGATGCTAAGTACAAAACTTCCCACCCTCATTATAACCCGTTTCAACACACCCAGGATTCCCCCTGCCCCCTCCCTGGTACCAGAACAAGTCTCTTCTTCCCCTGTTCAACAGTCTTCTAGAAAACGGAAAAATTTACACAAGTAATACATAAATCTGCACCCCCGCCTTTGATTCCGGGTTATGATAGAACTGGTTATCATGCCTTGGTACGCCCTGACCCTGTTTCTACAGGCCGGGTTCCATTATCTTCTCCTCCGCCTGCTACAACATCATCTTCTCTTCCCACAGCACCACCTCCCCCTACTTTGGGTCCTAG
This sequence comes from Anabrus simplex, assembly GCF_040414725.1. Taxonomy (NCBI): domain Eukaryota; kingdom Metazoa; phylum Arthropoda; class Insecta; order Orthoptera; family Tettigoniidae; genus Anabrus; species Anabrus simplex. Next base: position 1,595,411,964 of record NC_090265.1, on the reverse strand, counting down.
TTACCCGCCTCGATCCCACGACACGCAACTGTCAATGCAGAGAAACCAAGTGCATCAAGAAATCCAACCAATCTTATTCTTGCTTCTCCAGAATGTGGGAGGAGAGTCTCCCATATCACCGGTAATTTATCAACTACGAGATCGCATCGCTCATATCCTTACCCTATATGATACGCATTTTGCAGTGGAGCGCTAGAAGTCTTTTTCACAAAAAAACATGAACTTCAACTATTAATTCAGGAAACATGTGCTAACATCATTATAATACAAGAAACGTGGTTTCATGCAGACACCCTTTTTCAACTTCCTGAGTTTCGTGTCGAACGCCTTGATACTAATGGAAGTGAAGGCCTTGCCATTTTCATAAGATTATTCCATATGCCCCCTTTCCTCCAACGCATTGCATTCCAAATACTCTTGCTTTAGGTATTATTGTGCGTAATTTTTATTTCATCAATGTTTATTGTCGTCCTGATATTTATATCTCTACCTCTCACTGGTCCCACTTCCTTACGCAATTTGATTCCATCGACAATGTTTTTTCTCTTTGGTGATTTCAATTGCCACCATACTGCCTGGGGTAGTTCTAAAGATACATCTAAAGGGAAAAATTTCCTTACGGCTTCTCAATCCCATCACTTTACCCTTTTAAATGATGGGTCCCCAACTCGGCTCTCCCCTCCTGGAGCACCCCCTAGTGCTGTTGATCTTTCGCTCTGCCATGACCACATGATTCCTAATACCGTGTGGCGTACACTTCGTGACACTCATCTGAGTGATCATTTCCCTATTCTTATTTCTTATAGTGTTTGTAAACCAAACTGTTCCTCATCCCCAACCTCCCAGCTCAGTAATATTCGGTCTTTCCGGAATTTTGACAAACAATCTTATTGTAATTTCCTTCACACCCATCTCCTTCAATACACGCCCACCACCTTAGACTATCCCACCCTTCTACGCATTCTTTCCACATATTTTGAGACTTTTCATCCATGCAAATTCATTCCTTCCCTCTGTCCCCGTCCTTATCAGAAAATACATTTGTGGGACGACGAATGTCACAAGTTAATACTGCGGCGAACAGCTTTATTTAAATTGTATCGTAAGAATATGACACTAGCTAATTATTTAATATTGAAACGCCATAATGCATATATCAAACGCATATTTAATGCAAAAGACGCGAAACTTGGAAAGCCTTCATCTCCTCTCTTAATCACCGCGTATCTGCAACATCCCTTTGGAACGCCATTCGCGCGCTCACCCGTGTTACTTCTGTGCACCCTGCGCATTCGATTATTCTGCGTAATGTCCTTCTTTCTATTCTATATACTTTAACACCTGACTTCACAATTCCGCCTCCCTTTTCTTCATCCCGTCCCATACCTCCTGAATTTTCTGTTTTACTTCAACCCATTCTACTGTCCGAATTACAGTCCGTTTTACAAGCAGTTCGTAGTTCGTCTCCGGGTCCTGATAGTATATCTTACACTATGCTCCGACTTTTACCCCATTCCGGTCATCTTGTTTTATAATAAAATTCTTCCGGGCTGTTATGCCGTGGTCCACTCCTCTCGCTTCTCCAAGACGTTTCGACTACTGCTGCGGTAGTCCCACAGGGTGATATACTAAGCGGTATCCTCTTTGCGCTTTATATGCGAGATTTAGAACGTATAATTACAAAAAACGTCCGAGTTTTTGCTTACGCCGACAACTATGTTTTATACGTATCACATGATAGTGTTGATGTGAGTAGGAGAAAAATGAAGTGTGTCCTTCATGAGGTTGCTCTCTGGTTACATGAACATGGCTTCTCACTCTCACCTTCCAAATGTGCTGCAATGCGTTTTGCCCATACTCCCGCACCTAACCGATCTCCTCTCCTTCTTGATCGTCTTACCATCCCCTTTGTCAATCAGCATCCCTACCTTGGAGTCATATTAGATCACAAATTATCGTGGACTCCTTATGTGGTTTCGCTTCAACGTAAAACTGACCGTTTTATTACTATCACCCGTCGAAGTTGGGGCGCTGACCCCGTTAAAGTTATTCTCCTTTACAGAGCAACTACTGGATCCGTACAAGATTATTGCGCTCTTTTTATCGACACCGCTTCTGCTACTACCCTTGCACGTTTAAATACAAAACAATACCGCGCACTACGTATCTGTTTAGGAGCACTTAAAACTACACCAACCAACGCCTTATTAACAGAAGCCGGTGAACAGCCTTTAAAGATTCGGCGACAGACCATAGCCGCTAAGTATGTCCTGAAACATTTTACTGTCACCCGGTCTCAGCTTATCCCCAAGCTACGACTTTTACATTCTTATTATTCTTCACAACCTCCCCGTGGAAATCGTGTCCCTGCTTTATCTACCGCCTTTCGTTCTCTTGTCTCGAGAGAAGTTGAGCTCCTCCGTTTACCCACATTGCCATTATACTCTATCCCTTATGATAGTCAGTCCTTTTGTCCTCAAGTAATTATATCTTCTTCGGAATCATTTTCTTGTCTAACACATTCTACTCCTCTTTCCACTCTTGCAACTAAACGTATTTGACTTTCCCTATACTTAAGGGAAATAAGTATTTATACCAATGGGTCAAAATCAGTACACGGCGTTGGAGCAGCCTTTTATATCCCTCAACCGTATACTCTCTCTGAGTTTTCCTTCCCTTCTGCCTTTTCTGTTTTTACCGCCGAATTGTTTGCTATTCGACAAGCCCTCATTACCATCAGGTCACATGCGTATGATAAGGTTACGATTTTCAAGGATGCACAAAATATTCTGCACGCCTTATGCTCGCCTCTTTCTTCCCCTAATTAGTACTTAAATAGCGTCAAGTATCTCTTATATATCCTTACTCGTTCTGGCGTATACGTAACTCTGGTTTGAGTTTCCAGTCACTCTGGTATCATGGGGAATGAGATTGACGTAGTCATCCTTAAATAAGCGATCATACAGTATTTAACGACATTATAACTGGATTTAGCAATAATTCAATCAAATAGGAACAGCATCCCCCAAGAACTCACGTCCACCACCTAAAAATGCACAATATCTAGCTAATATCATCATAATCAACAAGATCTAGAAATGATTAACAGCATCTGGTCTCATCGGAACTGTCCTCCTGAAAGAAATCGTGAAGAATTACTATCTACGAAGATCCATGCTTCAAAGCAACTACACAATGAATACAACTTACACTACGCCAGGTGATGAGAACTTGCTTAATACGACATTTCACTACATTCATGTCAGTGTTATTAATATGGAAGGCCTTCCATCAATGATCATCTCTTCAAAATATTCAGTATGCATACCGCATTATGCGACTAATTACATTTACAACGATAACCATTTATATAAATTCGTGGACAAAGAGAAGAAAAGGTTAAGAGTTATGGTTGCACGCTGCTTAAGATGCAAGCTTGTTTTGGTACATACATCGAATGATCGGCCATGAAGGAGTAGACAAGTTGATCGCAACTATAAGAGAAACATTTACTTGGGCTGGATTTTGAAGAACCATAAGGAAGATCATCAAAACTTTATGTACCAGCGGTAAAACATAATTCTACCTCATTGTACCAACAACCGATCTCTGTAATACCAGAAAGACCCCGTGACATATTTGCGATGGATTTATACGGAGGGTTACCGGTTAGCAAGCGTGGGAATCGTTTCATCCTAGTTGTCCTTGATATCGTGTCAAAGTTCGTGTCGTTACAACCCATCAGGATGGCTAATTCGCTCATCTGTATGAACGTACATCAGTCTACACTCATGACCTTCAGACATGTTAAACGAAAAACATTAATGACAACCTTACTGCTTGACTATCTCCGTATTCTTCAGATTGTATGGTGAACGTTTAAATCTACGTCTCAATCCTAGGTTCATTGAAAATCTCGAAGATCGTTTATTTGCGCTCCCGTGCTATTTATCCTCAACAAATCATTTACTATAATAACTTCATCTCACCCTCTAAACCCTTTATCGACGACCCTATCCTCTGGCATTCACCATACTTTCAAGCGCACCATTCTTACCCACAATTATTTATCCCAAGAAATTCACAAGCATCTTTTCGAAGAACTATTGCAATCACTAAGAGACATGTCACAATCATCACGGTCCAATATCACGAACTAATCGCAATTGTACAACGTACGCACATGAAATTATCACACAAGAAGACCTTTTAAAATGTACATTAAATCATATTACCTCATAAAATATTTACGCAGTACCAGTATGAATCACATTATAAAGAAAACATCTCTTTACATTTAAGATAATCATAAGGAGATCCCAGATAATTCTCGACAAATATGCGTATGCTACAAGTTGAATCTCGCATGGGACAAATGACCTCAATACCTTCACATTAAACTTAATTGTAATTACGAATAACACTGGACACTCGCGACGATCGCATTAGGTCACTCAAGCTATTTCAGTTAATGTCACTTCATTATGGAATGAAATAAAATTTACTCTTTTACTATGCGTTCTACAAGGTAGAATAAACAAATGAAATCTTGGGTACTTATCAGTGAAGATCACGTAACACTGCTCTCATCTCTCCATTCCATTGGTCTCAGTTTGGCATTTGTCCTGGCATCATTCTGGGGCCCGTTAGGACACTAAACCTCTTACGCCCACATATCCACTTTCATCAGTACACTGCAGGAATAATTTTCAATCATTGTGAGCCCAAGGACCTGAAACTTGTATAAATAGAATAGGTACAATGATATACGCGTTATAAAATATTCCACTATTATCCCAAAACACTCGTCTTGTTTTTAATAACAAATATTGAATCGTTATTTAATACAATATTATTATCTCCCTAATAGGTCTTCCAATGTTTTTCCTTTAAATTCTACTACTCAAAATAACTTCTTCTTTCTGTGTATTAATCGTTCTTGTGTCGACCTTCAATCTCAGTTTTAGCTCCTTTTTTCGCAATCCAATTTTTCATTTAGAAAAAGGCCATTAAAAATTGTTACATTAATAATATCGGTCCGCGTTTCATGTCTTCTGCTAAGTTCGTTAGTTTATAACTTCTTTTCCATTTGTTTTTGACATTTGAGGAATAAACTCTGTGATAACGTCATCTCTTATGATTAGGAAGTTGTACAAAGGAACACTTCACCATTTACTTGTCTTCATGACATATTATACAATCGATTTATTTCTTCAGCGCCTTCTTGATCATTTAACCTATAACGTTAAGTCATGGCCTCCGCTCCGTTATTGCTGGACCTAAATGTCATATGGTAGACTTGCTTCTTTCTGCCGCTGAAAATGTAAACTTTTAAACTTTACTTGCTAGCCTTGCTTATATTAAAATGATATTCCATGATTGTAAGCATCCGATGACCACGGGGTTATGAGCTTATGAATCTCCGTCCTCATTTTGTATCCATCCAATTTCTTATTTAAATGACCGAGTTATTCTGGCCATTAGACACAATTAGACGTATGACAACTGGACCTGTCGCTGCTGGACGTATTTTACCGAGTAATTTCCGTTGATCTCTTCCTTAGCATAATCTTCAATGGCTCAACAACCGATCCACATGCCATTGAACGGTTATATTCCCCCCTTAACTGGAAAGAAATTTCGGACGATAGTGAGAAATTTCTCATTACGCATATCTTTATTATAACTTTCCGTTCTTACTGTTGCATTCAGTTTGAGTATTCAACATTTAATTTCCGGATAACTCGCGATTTACTATCAGTTGAATTGTTATTCCTCGTTACAGTATTGCCTTAAATACGTTCTAACGTCCTTCTTAACCTTGGATGTTCTTTATAATACATCTAACGTGTTTTGATCATTACTCTTCCGTAGACGTGTATTCACTAAACTCACCATCTGTGTCATTATCTTCAAAAAATAACGTTTACTTCTTCCTCACCAGTAATAGGAAAATGATATTCCTTCAAATTCGAGGCATTGAATATGGAGACATTGCATGAGTCAAACTTTGAATTTTATAAGCATTATTATCCAAGACTTCGATCACTTTAAATGAACCAATATACAGATGAGCAAATTAGCCTTCTTGATGGGTTGTAAAGACACGAACATTGACGTGATATCAAGGATAATTAGGATGAAACGATTCCCACGCTTGCTAACCGGTAACCCTCGGTATAAATCCATCGCAAATATGTCACGGGGTCTTTCTGGTATTACAGAGATCGGTTGTTGGTACAATGAGGTAGAATCATGTTTTACACGCTGGCACGTACCACAAGTTTTGATGATCTTCCTTATGGTTCTTCGAAATCCAGCCCAAGTAAATGTTTCTCCTATAGTTGCGACCAACTTGTCTACTCCTCCATGGCCGATTATTCGATGTATGTACCAAACAAGCTTGCATCTTAAGCAGCGTGCAACCATAACTCTTAACATTTTCTTCTCTTTGTCCACGAATTTATATAAAAGGTTATCGTTGTAAATGTAATTAGTCGTTGGTACTTTCACTTCCTGATTTCCGTGGCTTTCACTGATAGTTCTTCCCTGACAATCTTCTGTTATCGATTTAGGGACGGATCATCAAGCTGCAAGTCCGACAAGCATCACAAGTCCTCAAGACATTCTTCGTCCTCCTTGGTAATTTCTACCATGTTAATCTCTGGTGTGTCCTCCACCGGATTTCGACTCAGGCTATCTGCTAATATATTTGATTTACCAGCACAGAACTCAATTTGAAGATCAAATTGTGGGCGTAGAGAGACCACCCTGACACCCACTCGCCTGTCGATAACGATTTTAATACAAACGTCAGAACTTTATGATCAGTTCTTACCACTATTGGATACCCATAAATAATTTTTCTCCATTGCTGGAGAGCGTACACGATTGCCAACATTTCTAATTCTGTCGTCGTATATTTCATCTCATGAGAACGTAACTTTCGACTCATTAATGCCAAATAGGTTTTTCTATTCACTACTTTTTCGTCCTTCTGATACAATACAGCTCCAACTCCTATCAACGAAGCATCCGACTGTATGATAAATTTTAAATTGAAGTCTAGATAACCCCACTTAATGTTGTTTGCCATTAAATCCTTCGTCTTCATGAAAGCTTGATCCTGATGCTCAGACCAGTGACATCGGTTGTTGGACCTCAAGTGTTCTTGCAGAGGTGCTACTGTCTCTGTGTAATGTGGAAAATGATTGGAGAAAAATTGCGTCATCCCTAAAAATTGCCGAATATGCTTTATCCTTCTTGGTTTAGGAAAGTCACATATGGCTTGGATCTTAAGAGGATTTGGTTTGATTCCGGTTCCATCGATTATATGCCCAACGAATAGCATTTCTGGCTGGCATAATTTTCATTTGGATCTATTGATTTCAAAACCTGTTTTATCTAGATTAGCCAATAATCGCTCTAACTTGACCATGTAATCTTCGAATGTGGCCGTTGCTAGCACAATATCATCGACATAAATGGTAACAGACTCCCTGGCTTCTGGCCATAAATTTCGACCGAAAGCTCGAATCAACGCTGCTTCTCAGTTGCGAATGCCAAAGGGAAGCTTTCAACAATATATTGTTGAATAGGAATCCATTCAGCAGCTTGGATTTACCTTCCAATATTATATGAAAATATGACGATATAAAATCTAATATTGTAAAGTATCTCATCCCTTTAAACCTCCTAATAATCTCCTTGATCACAGGGGCTTTATCATCTTCTTCTTCGTTTTGCCTCATGGCCGAGGCGTCGTGTCTATCGTAATATTCAGCCCTCTAGCCGATGAAACATACTCCGCCATTCTTCCCTATCTAAAGCTTTCAATGTGGTTGCTCTGAGGGAGCTCTGTAGGGGGCAGTTCACCATGTCAATCCATCGCGTTGGTACTCGTCCTCGTTGACTGGTTCCCTGGACTTTGCCCTCAACAATCAGCTTTTGAAGACTACCATCTCGGCGCCTTATATGTCCAAAGTAGAGTACAATCCGCTGAGAGAACTTACACGATAGACGAACTTTTATCTGAAGTTGGTTCAGGATTGATGTGTTCGTGTGATGAACTGTCCAAGGAATCCTTAACATTTTCCTCCAGCACCACATTTCAAAGCTTTCTATCCGTTCACGATCACGCTTCAGGATAGTCCACGTCTCTGCGTCATACAAGAAGACTGAGAAGACTGGGAAGACTAGAGATTCAACGATTCAACAAGCTTCTTTCTTGTATTGATGGTGATGTTATTATCTTACCAGATCTCCCGCAGACAGATCATTGCTACCTTTGCTATTTAAATTCTTCGCTTTATTTCATCTTTGGAACCACTAGAATTGGATAGTAAGGAGCCTAGGTGTACATAATGATGTAAAACTTCACACCCTCCAATCTGTTTGATTTGTGGACTGTTGTTGTTCTTACGATCAACAATCATGACTTTGGTTTTCTGTCGATTTAGGCGTAATCCAATTTCTAGGCGTGCTCCCCCTACTCTCTTGATCAGCTCTGTCAACTCCTCTTTTGATGATGCTATCAAGGTGGTGTCATCAGCAAATCTCGAATTGTTGATCTTGCATCCCCGAATCGAAAACCCTTTGTCCCAGCCGTCTAATGCAGTTCTCATTGCATATTCACCATAGAGATTGAAAAATAACGGTGACAGGATACATCCCTGGTGAACTCCAGCCCTTGTACGAAACTGCTGGGACGGTTTGTTTTGAATCTTCACAGTGGCTGTATTTTCCTTATACAAGGACTTGAGGAGATCAATCAAATGGAGTGGCAAACCCATGTCATCCATAATTTTCCAAAGATGGTTACATTGACAGTGTCGAAGGCCTTTTGGTAGTCAGTAAAGCACAGGTATGCCGGAACATTGAATTGAGATCTGTTCTCGAGTGCCTATTCCTTTCATGAATCCAGTCTGGACTTCAGGAATTTGATACTCTAGGAATGCTCGGAGTCTCTTGTGCAGGATATGAAGCATAAATTTACTGGAATGTGAAATCAAAACAATTAAGCCAAAATTTCCACATAAATTTACTGGAATGTGAAATCAAAACAATTAAGCCATAATTTCCACATTTTTCCTCGATCCTTTCTTGTGGATTGGGACAAAGATTGACTGTACCCATCCCTCGGGCCATATTCTAGAATTCCATTCTGCTTGGCAGATTTTCAACAGCATTTCAATCCCAGCATTGTCTGTAGCTTTCAAGACTTCAGCACTTATTTCATCAGGTCCACACGCTTTTCCATTTCTCAGCAATTTCAAAGCCATTTCTACTTCATCTCGGAGGATGTCAGGTTCAGGGTCTGACTCTTTGTCCATCTTCACTTGGAAGCATACCATTGATATAGAAATGTGGGGACTTCACCGAACACGAAGGCTGACTATAATCTAGTACATCATAGGAAACAATGTAAGAGTGACACCCGTACGTCTCACTGGATCATCTCAGACAACCACCGCTCACTGCTAACTCCCGAAAATAAAGCAAAGTCAAATAACTAGAACGACTTAGATGAGGACGTACCGGCAGGAAATAAGCAACATAGTCTAGTTGTGAACACTATGCAAGTTGGACTTCGGCGTAAAAGCCAGTATCGGAGATTGATCGTGTTCGCATAGCCATTATACATCAGGTAGGACGATCGTCAGGGAAAGAAATACATTTTACTTTACTGTATTTTATTTCTTTTATTTTTATATGTCTTTTCGATGTTCAGTTTTTGTTTACTTCCAAACCTAAACTCACCGACTTAATAAATCAGACGGTAACAATGATTGGTGATTCAGTTGCGGGGGTACATAAGCAAGGAGTTGGTTAGCCAAGTAACTTAAAATTATCATCATAAAACATAATCTAATTCTGTGGCTCTGAGAAGAATACGATACTTAATCAATGGATATTCTACAAAAAAGATAATAAAACGAGAAGTTTTTAAAAAATTGGCTTTACTTCGCACCGATACAGATAGGTCGTATGGCGACGATGGCATAGGAAAGGCCGAGGAGTGGGAAGGAAGCGGCCGTGGCCTTAATTAAGGTACAGCCCCAGCATTTGCCTGGTATGAAAATGGGAAACGACCGAAAACCATCTTCAGAGCTTCCGACAGTATGGTTCGAACCCACTATCTCCAGGATTTAAGCTCAAAGCTGAGCGGCCCTAACCGCACGGCCAACTCGCTTGGTAAATGAAAATGGTGAAATTAAGCAGATGTCATATTAGACGCGGCGACGCCATCCGTAAACGCTCAGACTACGACTCTCGTGGAAAGGCGGTATTATTATCAAACTGAGAAGTTGTATATTTTGATGGAAGGAATCTGAGAATGCCTCTTAAGTATCCATTAAGTTTGTAACAACGCTTTGATTTCGCATTCCTTCTTGTGTTGAAAGTCAATCTGTGCATTCTTCACAAGCATTATGAAGTTTATCAATCCTGAACTTTAAAAGAATCATCATCTCACTCTAAAGGTCAGGACTTGCCGCGGCAGCAATAGATTTGTTTGCGTGCTAATGGTTTCAACTCTGTGCAATATTTGCAGTTCACGGTTTTCAATAAGTTCGTAAAGCAAGAGTATCTTGGGCGTCCTCTCTCTCAGTTTCCAGCAACTCTTCCTTCAAATAAGTTATAACAGGAGTTGTTATGCCACAGAATGTCGTCAAGCTTCTTTACTTTCCTCTTCCCGACAATCTTAATGAGAGTGCTCTTTTCATCTACCCCTTTCAACACTTCATTATTGCTTTCCAACTTTCTCCAACTCGTCCAGTTAAGTCTCCCCCATATCCCGTTCCTGCTGTTCCAGTCCTTATTCTTCTTGCTAATCTAACGTCCAGCATTCTCTACCCTACAAAAGCACATTCCGAATAAAATTTTCTAGAAGGGCCTTCAGTGTTCCTATGCTTTTGCCCTTGTTAGTCAGTAATTGGTTCTTGTCTAGAAGATTATTATTTGCCGTTGCCAACTTTTTATATATAGTTTATTTTAGACATGGTTTTTTCAAAATGATAACGGTTTGCTAACTCGATTATACCCTGGGCTCTCGATGTTTCTTACAGGAGATGTTCGTCACCAAACCATTGTAAAAAGTAACAGCTGTTAATGCTATCTGTAGACAACAGTTTTCTGTTTCAGGGGTGCCGCCAGAAGCTCTTTCAGATCAGGTGAAAAGACGTACCTCACATAGATTGCTGGGCAGCAAAGTAGGAGGCGGTTTTAAAGGATTATTGGGCGGTATTGGTAGCGGTGCATTGAAAGGTGAGTGGTCCCAATAGGCATTCGCATTAAATCTCAGTGTCAATAAACGTGGCATTCGCCAAAATTGTTAAAAGCGCAATCGCACTCTCGCTGCATTTGTTTCAATATTACTTGTAGATAACAATCAATTCCACCTCTGTCGTGTAGTGTTTAGTATGATTAGCTGCCCGTGATCGATTCCCGGCTCCCCGAGAAATTTGAAACGTGGTACGAGGATTGGAACCGGTTCCCTTCAGCCTCGAGGAGTCTACTGGGTAGAGGGGTTTTCGGTTCCCATCTAAGCCATCCTCGAAGTGTTTTTTCGTGGTTTCCTCACAGCTCCTCCACACAAATGCCGGGATGATAAGTAACTTCAGGCCATGAATGTTTCCTTCCCTCCTGCTTGTCTATCCCTTCCAGTACTACCATCACCCACAGGGCCCATGTTCAGCACAGCAGGTGAGGGCGACTGGGCGAGGTATTGGTCCTCCTTCTTCCCAGTTTTAGCTAAGTTCCCAGTTTTATCTACAAGCCAATGTTTCACCCTCCAGGGCACCGTCCTTGAGGCGTTAGGGGTTAGATCCCTCTCTGCATCCAGGGAAAGAAACAACCTTGGACGGTAAACAGGTTAAGTAAGGAAGACAGGTCGAGAAGTGTACACAGTAGTTTGCCTCTCTGTTTTGTTGTTCTTAATTTATTATTACTTGAGCTTGCTGTTACAAAGTGATCACTTCATGTAGTTGTATTTTTGCACTCGAGAGATCCGGGTTCGAACCCCACCGTCGAACTGTGGGAGATTTCAACAATCTAGCGGACCTGTAGTCATTTTGTTTGTTGACATTTGCCTGTGTCAGATTTTGACACTATGTTCGATTACAATATTCTACTTCTTTGTTAAATAATGTATTATTCGCAAAAATCTTGTTACATTTTTCACAATCGCAAACACAGATTTGCATTGACCAGTCTTTCAGTCAGTCACTGAAACTAAAAATATCTGATTGCTGATTGCTTTTATCGGCTTTAAGGCAGCCAGTTTATCTGAACAAACCTTTAGTGATAATTAGGTCATAACATTGGTTATCCGGCGCGCTAAGAACATGATATAGTCACAGAGTATGCAAAGCTTTAAAAATTATAAAAAGTTGTTAGTTAGACTGAATCACTCCTGTAATCGGACTGATCATACGAATCATTCATATAAGGCTATTTTACTATTCGTACAAACTCGCCAATTCTACCGTAATATTTGGCCTTGACAGGAGAACTTTTACTAGCAATAGAGCCAATATGGACCATCGGTGATCAGCAGTCTATGAATTAAATCCGTGTGTGTGATGATTTTCTTGTAAGGTGTTATCTTTAGTGTACCCATCCCGGGTAAATCAGGGCAACTATTACATAACTGGGTTTCACAAACAGATGTATAAATAGGATTGTTGGGTGAGAACATTCAGAATTAATTTCCCGGGCTTGAAGTCTCGTCCTCCCTACTTTCATTGGGTCAACGGTTGGAGCTCACAAAGCATACGGGCAGTGGAATGTTAGTAAGAGAAAATAGGTACTACATAAAATATAACGAAAGAAAGTTTCTCTATAATATGAGAGGAATACACTCATATTATTAAATGAGAAGAATCTTTGTTGAAAATATTTGCTAAACATTTTATTATACCGATAAAATCACTCGGTAAGTACACGAGATGATGCCATATTACAATACATAAACAAAGGAATAATCAAGACTGAAGCAATAATTGTATATATAGTATGCCTTCAGGTCCTTTAAGTTTATTCACAGTTGTAGTTGTCGCTTGGCATACCTTAAATCATTTGATTAATACGCACTGATACGTGGATTTATTTATCTATAACAGTGATATTAAATGGCATCTATTAATGTAATAGGTTAATCAAAAATGGCACCTTCTTGTTGAATCATACAGTTGATTAACTATCATGGTTGTGGAATGTATGCATTCCAAGAGTACATCTACTTTTACACACGAGATTGCATCGCCGTATATCAAACACATGGTCTACTTGACCACGACAATTATATATTACACTGAACATATACGGGTATCCTGGCTTTACCTACAAATTATATTCAAAGTAAAATCAACCAACGCTGGTATCGAACCCATCACCATAAAACACTTTGGGAATAAGAAAACACGTAAATACATTACATAGAAAGATATCAAACGTACATCACACAATACATCTTGAAGATATGGCTTAATCAAGCCATAGTATCAGGTTAAACCCATGGTTCCAACATGAGTCGAATTCAAGTTCAACAGCTTCCGAAGTAAAAAAATCTGAAACTCCTGTCACGGGTTAATTTAATGCATAAAACTAGGAAGGAGTCCATCCTTTGCAAAATCATAAAATTATCCACGTTACTCATAATGTATCATTAGAATGGGATCGATACTGCACTGGCAAATGAAAGGAAGCTTGGAGGTAGACACTAAGATTGCTGGAAACAACACCATCTCCCCTCAGACCCTGCCAATCCTTACGTAGTAAAACCGTAAATGTATGACAATAGCTGTGTGTCCAGGTCTGCGGCTGAAAAAACCTATTGTACTCCTTATTTCTTTCTTTCTTTCTTTTCTTTTTTTCTATCTTTCTTTCTTCCTTTTTCCTTTATATCATCTCGGCTCGTTCTCAAGTACGCATTCATTTGAGAGCCATCACTTCTTATTATTCATTATCTGGCTATATGATCAGCCTAATTCAATATATCACAACAACTATAATTATTATAATCCTTTATCATTTCAACATCTCACAAGCTTCACCCTTCCATATCATACCACCGCATCTCAGATCCGTTCTGTTAATTTATAGAGAATACTCCGTTCTCACAGGTCACTTAACTAATTCAATTTCACACGCGTATATATATATATATATAATTCACATATTACCTCGGTTTGGACATCTTCAATGATCACTTATTATTAAGTGGGATTTATAAATACCTGAATCACCTTGAAGCAAACATATATTTTATGTTCAAATTACTATGAAAATCTTTACCAGATAGTAACATTACGCAGAAATTATAAATTTAGCTAAAGCGCTATTGTTCTCAAAATATGTGCTTCATATGCACTAAGAATTTATGGGATCTATAGACTAATTCATGCAAATAAGCCCGCTAAATATCATTGATTATTCTTGAATCACGTAAAAACACGAATTAAAATAATAAATAACCTTTTCCCAGTCACACGCGTATAGTGTTCCCTACATTTAATATTATTAATTATAACATTTTAATATTTACAAAATAAAAATTGCTACTGGCATGCAAATCTCGTGGTTTAATATATTCAAATTAAATGTACTTATCGAATGCTGGGTATGGTTTGCTGTCATCTCGAGGTATACTTGGATCTTACACCATCATGATGAGTGGTCTTCTCTTTGATAGTCCTTGGTTCCTCTTCATCCTAACACGATCCATGTCTCGAACTGTGGTCTTCTTAGTGGAGTCTCTAGACGTCCCCTGTAGAAATGACTACAGGCACTTAGGCGCGATTCTCGTAGGCTCCAGTTCTCGGGTTCGATGATCACTCACGAACATACAGGAAAAAATGGGAAATCAGTAACTAAACACTGTTTATGTGCTTTCAAAGACTCCACTGATGAAAAGAGCCACTAATAACTTTAAATAGATTAGCAAAAATAGTGACAAGTTTGTATAAATCACTATTCATTTCCCCATTAATCACACAGTCTAATTAATTATCACCACAAGTGTCCATGGAGTATGCAAACGCTAAATTTATCAGGAATCGTTCTTTAATTTTACTGAACGCTTTAGATCGGTCACTATTAATTAATTAATTACTGAACGTAATTAGCTGTCTCACTACCTCTAAACAACCTGTTGCGTTTGCCCTTTCACTAATTATTGCATCATGAGCCGCAACTGACTGTCGTTGTCGTTGATATTTAAAAGATTAAATGTTGAGGTAAGACTTCTATTCATCACCACTGTACATTATCTTGTACCACACGGCTTATTTCGCGATATTTTACATCGCACTGATGTATTTTTCTTCCTCAGCACAATACTCCATACACTGATATCCAAGTTCACTCCTAACGTGTGAGTACTGCGGCTACACAAATTTCAATGGGATACTGCATCTGAGTCCAGGTTCTACTTATAGCATCCGGACTGAGTGTTTGGGGGGAAGTAAACCACGCCCCTGGTCGAAATGAAGCTCCGGTAAACGGAATCTTTCAGCGACGTGAAAGCAATCAAATTATAGCTCGTGACCCCTACTTTCTGCTGATTTCATTTAAAACCAAAAGGATCAGTGGGTCATTCACAATCTCAAAAGCGTCATTTTAGAAATGCACGCGTCATGGTTCATCACGCAAGACCTCCCACTTTTTTCTACACGTTGTCAGATTTCAGCATTCATCCTTAATCTGCGTACTACTGTGTGACAGGCGTCATTACCGACCCACTATTAAAGTGTTGCATTTATATGCATCAACTATTAACATTAAATACATCGGTTCCAATGAGACATGACTCATAAATTTCCAGAAATTATCTCAGATGAAGGTATTCTTCCTCTTCCTCCTTTTAGTTAATTATGGTGTAGTGGCACCAATTAATGCGGTGTTGAATTAGTAAAGGACATTTATTTCTGGGGGTTAACACACCTTAATTCAGCCCACTCTCCGACAACCTACATTTCTACGCGTAGCGTCATCTCTCCTTCTCGCTCGCACGAAAAGAGAGCGCGATTTCAAGGTTCAGCAGTAATGCGCTATCCTTTTTTCGTTACAGCGCAGAAAACTGCTCCATTCGGGCTGGCGTATCGCAAATCACATCCCGGTTCGGCATGTAGACTGCAAATTATGACATTATATGTCGCAGAATGTTGCGCAAAACGGCATATATGATTGACTAAACCTCCTAACATGCCTGTGGCATGGTGATGAACGGTTGCAGTATTTTCTGCTGTCTTTATTTCTGACTTCCTGTGTTTCTTTTGAAAGCTGACCTATTCGCAAGGTAATGTCCCTTCTCTGAAATACTACTTAGTGCACATTATCGGACATGTACAGAAGTAAAATCTGCAACGATTGTATTCACTCAGTCTGTCCATATCAACCGGGAAACTAAAAACTCGGACATTTTAAATTATTTGATATCACTTGATTAAATCTACATTTCCCTCAGTTATTTCTGATGATTTTCCAGCATTTTATAAAAACTTGAATGTTGCATTGCTATCATTGGGTTTCCTGCACGTTGTTTAGGCATAGTCCGAGCTCACTACGAAATTTTTCTTGGACATGATTGTTTTCCTTCTACCATGTGGATCCGATTTTTCTTTACCGCATACCTGCCGTGCTTGAATATATGGCCTGTAGGAAATGTAGAAACTAGATTCCAAAATAGTATCCAAAAGTGAAGTCGTGAGAGTCCAAAATTCAAGAATTTTTCATCAACATTTTTCTGAAAGACAATACCAAGATTGTACACCTCCCTCGGTTTTGTTCCACATAAATTGCATGTTTACGTAAACGAACATGAGGATATAGATATATACTTTTCCATCAAACGTACAAAAAGTCATCTTAGGCCTAACAATTAATTCCTTTCCAGTCACAGAAGCTCACAATTCGTATCGCTTTATAAATGATGAAATGCACTCCAGAAGATTCTTGGAAAGCTACAGTGGAAGGAAAAGTGAAAGAAATGGAAAAAGGGGGATTATGGGCACCGTTGAGAAAAAGGGATAAAAGTACCAGAAAAGGGAAGAAAGGTGCAAAACTGCCTCTTTTCTCAACTAGAGAGAAAATCTCACATTGTGGTATCTTTTTGAAGAGCTTTAATTTACTCTAGGAGAAAAATTGCGCAACTGCCATATAACTGCATGTAACGCGTCACGCTCTGCATATTATGGGTACGATTCAAATTGTCACTGGAACTGTCACCAGTCAGACTTCGGACCCCGAAATCAATGGAATCAGCACACTTACGGTCATTTTGGCCATTTTCTTTTTCACCCCTTCTCAGCTCTAATACCGATAGAGCCTAAACTTGGACTTAAGCGGCATTCAGAATGTCACAATCTATCTCTGCGACACAGAATACTAAGGATTAGTCATTATTTTCCATTGGATTTGCATGTTATCCCGTCCCCGAGAGTACCAAGTTTGCCTGAAAGCTATGATGGAATGTGCATACATACATCCAAAACCTCGGTCATTTTCCCTCTTCACTCCTTCCCTCCCTCATCCCCATGTCGTTGGATTCGGCGGGCTGAACTGGGACTTCAACGACATCCGGAGTGTCACTATTCATCTCAGCGACCCAATAAGGTATATATTCTATATTAATAGGTTGTTTCTATTAATTTTACGTTTCTCCCCTTTCCCCTTTCATCCCCGCGCTTACAGCGGGGTCTTACACCCGCAGCATTGTTTTCCATAAAGCATGTCATATGTGTACAAAGATTCGTTGAGAGCCATGCAGGGGCAAAAATATATACATGCAAAATTTCGGCCATTTGGGATATTCTTCCTAAACTCTTTTTAATCACCATTCCGATGGAGTCTGAACTTCGTCTTTAATAACATTCAGAGTGTCAAAATTCATCTCAGCAACCCAGAAAAGGATGGATTCGACACGAACATTTGTCGTTGTCGATATTTTTACATGCCACCCGCTCCTAACTCCCGCCCTAAGGATGTTAGTGGTTTATTCCCCCTACAGTATCTTCCTGCAGCTCGTAAGTCTTATGTGTACCAAGTTCGGTTAAGAGGTAACCTACACACATACTGTACATCCATATTATCGGTCATTTTGGACATTCATTTTCACCTCTTCTCCACCTCCTTCCAACAGGGGCTGAACTATCACTTACACAACATCCAGAATGCCAAGTTCATCTCGGCCACCTGAAAAAGTATGGTTTAGATACTTTGATACAATCCGTCGTTTGAGTTATTTTTTATATTTCACTCACTCCCTTAAGAGTGCTAGGAGTGTCTTGCCTCCACAGTCATTTATCCAGTTTGGTTGAGAACTATGTTGGAGAATATAAATATTCATCCGTAATCTCGGTTATTTTGGACATTTCCTTCTTCACACCTTCTCAACCTTGTGCCGATGAGACTGAACTCGGACTTTAAATACATCTGGAGTGTCACTATTTGTCTCAGCGACCCCGAAAAGTGTGGATTCTACATTAATATTTGTCTTTTCTATTATTTTTATACTTCATTCCCTTTACAACCCCTCCCAAGGAGGTGATATAGGTATCATACCACCACAGTGCTTTTCACCAGACAGGAAGACGTATGTATACCAATTTATGAGTTGAAAATATTTTAACAGGTGCTATTCATAATCACTATCGTGATATTAGTATGGAAATGTCGATGCAGTAGACGTAAGTATTTCGGCAGATTAACGCTAGCTATGAGTTTAAAATGTTCAACCAGAATATCTCCTTTGCCTTGCCTTATCACGCACGAGCCTGTTCCGAATACCAGGCCTGTATTCTACTGTAGAATCAGTGAGCTAACGTTGCCATGGTTTCTTCATCCGATTCCTAGAACGGGGTCGTGTGTTGCCAATATCTCTATAACAGTTAGTTTCAGGGCCTTAAAATATGACTCACGCTCCGTAGAGACTTGCCGAGTTTTGTTCTTCGCATTGTGAGGCTTTAAGTGAGCTTTGTCTCGTTCTTGTACGGCAAAATGGCGGAACGCTGTTAGTGCTGTGTGTGTGTGTGTGCTCCCAGTTTTCGTTGATTAGCAGGTGTAGTAATGGCGTAATTCGTTACGAAAGTAGTGAATCTCAACTTTAGAAATGTTTTCATTACTTCACGACATCACACAGTGCTCTGTACTGTATTTTTCTAAAAATCAACAAAATTTAATCATGGGAAGGGACGAAAGGAATGTGGCAAGCCGGGAACAAGAACCGAGACGGGGCCTGCACCCGCAAGCGGGAGTGAGGCGACCCTAGCAGACAACATTGCTCAGCTGGTAAGGGAAGCTCTACAGGCGAAAGATATTCTCTGTGTTATCGTTCAGGCATTGACTCAAAGTGTCACAAAAGTGGTGGCTGAACTACTCAAGGCCACCCTGGACTTCTTCACGGAGATTATCAATGATCTCAAAATTGATATTAAAAATGGGGAAATTGAACTGAAAGCAGCGCAGGATAAACTGGAAAGAAGTACTGATGCTCTGGAGCAATATCAACGTACAGGTGGTGAGCGTCTGTTCGGAGTTTCCGACTCAACGAATGAGAACACAGGCGAACATACAGTCCAGTTGCTTAAAGATAAACTTGGTCTTGACATTGCCGTGCAGGACATTGATAGATGTCACCGTGTTGTCAGGTGGGGCCAGGAGAGCGGTGGCCTATAATTGTGAAATTTGTAAGCTATAGGAAAAGATAGGAAGTCTTTCGGAACAAGCGCAGTTTGGCAGGCACTGGAATCACTATAAGGAAGGACCTGACTGCGGCTCGCGCTCCAATATTAAACGCGGCTGCAGATAAATGTCGAGTGAGAAATGTCTGGACCATACTGGGACGCATTGTTGTAAAAAGAGGGTGAAATGGAATGAAATGTCGTATGGGTTTTAGTGCCGGGATATTCCAGGACGGGTTCGGCTCGCCAGGTGCAGGTCTTTCTATTTGACTGCCGTAGGCGACCTGCGCGTCGAGATGAGGATGAAATGATGATGAAGACAACACATACACCCAGCCCCCGTGCCGTAGGAATTAACGAAGTAAGGTTAAAATCCCCGACCCGGCCGGGAATCGAACCCGGGACCCCCTGAACCAAAGGCCAGTATGCTGACCGTTCAGCCAACGAGTCGGACAAAAGAGGGGAAACCAGGCCCAATATAACAACAGTGGTTGAACTGAACTCTCTCAGTTAAATGAATAATACCAATACCCTGTGTCTTTAGATTCAACTGTGAAATAAGCTTTCCAGTTCCTTAACTGTTTCTTCCAATGTGACTTCTCAATTTGTAACAAATTCTTAAAATAGTCGTATAGCATTCACAACTCCCACCCACACATACAAGCTCTCTCTCTCTCTTTCTCTCTCTCTCTCTCTCTCTCTCTCTCTCTCTCTCTCTCCATCTCACTCCAAGTAACAGAGATAAATTCTATTTCATGTACGTACACCCTTCACAGGTAGAAAAAGCAGTCAGATTAATACGAACTAAAGCTAAAGGTCCAGATAATATTCCAATATCCATGATTTCTAGCTGCATGGACATATTTCTTCCTGCCCTTGTGCACTTATTTAACTTCTCTCTACAGAATGGAGTTTATCCCTCAGAGTGGAAGCGTGCCAATGTACGTCCTGTGCCCAAAAAGAAAATACCAACAGTCTGTAGTGATTTTAGGTCTATCAACATCCTCTGTGCACTTAGTAAGGCACTAGAAAAAATTGTTCATGAGCAGATATGTGAATATTTGTCTAAATACAACATTCTAAATCCCCACCAATCTGGCTTCAAGAAGGGCCATAGTACTACTACTGCTCTTCTGAAGGTTACAGATGATATACGCGCGGCCACCGATAAGAGGCAGTTTACTATCTTATGTCTCTTTGATTTCTCTAAGGCATTTGACTCTGTTAATCATGAGTTGTTTCTTGCTAAGCTGAAGTCAATTGGCTTCTCCCAGAGTGCTCTGTCGTGGTTTGAATCATATCTGTCAAATAGATCACAAAGAGTCACGTTCGTTGACGGTCGATTCTCTAGCTGGGAATCAGTAAACTGTGGCGTACCACAAGGATCAGTCCTCGGTCCTTTATGTTTTTCTATTTATATTAATGACATATCTGAAGTCTTTAAAAGCAGTAGCTTTCACATGTATGCGGATGACTTACAAGCTTACTTCCACTTTTGTCCCACTAACGCATCTTCTTCTATAGCGCATTTTAACCATGACATCTCTCGATTGATTGAATGGAGCGCAAATCATAACCTCCAATTAAATGTGGCTAAGACCCAGCTTATTTGCATAGGTTACACAAAACTCCTGAAAACTGTTGACCTCAAATCCCTCCCAGCAATAAAAATTCTAGGCAGATATTCATTATAGTGACACCGTTAACAATCTAGGTCTAATTTTCGACAGAACCATATCCTGGTCTGATCATACGTCAAATGTAATCCGAAAAGTTGTGTCATCCATGCATATTTTGAAACGTAACGTGTCATGTACACCACCTTTCATGCGAAAACTACTTGTTCAAAGTCTTATATTTCCAATAATTGACTATGTTTTAGTCGTATACAACGACTTATCTGAAACTTTGAACATAAAACTACAGAGGGTACAAAACGCATGTGTTCGTTACGTTACAAATGCCAGGCGTAATGAACACATAACACCCTATTACATACAGCTACAATGGTTGAAACTCCATGAACGTCGGGATATCTCAGTAGCTGTTGCTACGCAGAAAATTCTCAAACTGAAGACGCCATCCTACCTTTATAATGCATTTAAACCTATGGAGTCGGTACATAACAGAGATAATAGGTTTACAAAAACCATCCTTCAAATTCCCCTTCATCGTACCACTAAATTTAACAAATCCTTTGTTTGCACTGCATCACGTATCTTTAACGTCTTTAATCTTCACCGTTTCGCAAGTAACACTAACTGTACCCAACTAAAGCAGTTCTTAACATCTATCTTTCTGGAGGAGTACGCAAGAGGCTGAGATCAGGCATTCTTGTGTCGAACAATCAGGAATATGTATATTTCGAAGAAAATTGTTTCTCTGTTTTAGCTTTATATTCTTTAAACCCATGTAGTCCAAAATAACAGAAGGGCTTAATGATTTACTTTCTTACTTTTTATATAATGTATGTCTTAACCTTACTGGTTTTGGTATCTGTATTTTCATTATTTTTTTAAGTTTCTTGTTTAGTTTAATACTTTAATATTATAAAAATGTAGTTACTGTTTTCATAAATCTGCATTGTATTATAAGAAGACGCTGCGTAAAGGGACTTTTCAGTCTCAGTGGCATGTAAATCATGATCAATAAATTCAATTCAATTCAATTCAATTCAATTCAATTCTCTCTTCTACTTATTTTTGAAATGCTCGCCAGCAGGTCCACTTAAAGCCTGAGAGTACAGCACCTTGGCAAAACCTTACTCTAGGCTAACATTTCAAATTTATTTTGGTGTAATTTTATTAATATCCTTTATTTTATTGTTTCTTAATGTAATATTTTTAACGTATTCTATGTATATGTGACTATTTGCGTGGGTCCGTCAGTGTGTGCGTGTTATCCGTTTTTGTTGCAGTAACGTGTCACCTACCCCTTAAACATGTCAGCAGATGGTGTCCATGGAACTATCATTGCGGTAGATGAGGCATTCCTGAATGTCATTGACACGAGTGTATTCCAAGACGACAATAACCTTCGCGTACATTCACCAACTGCCTCCAACGCTCAGCCTACTGAACAATTGAAACAATCTCTGTCTAAGTTCTCGCGAAGTCTGCAATGTCGCCACATCAATTCGCTCTCACTCCTCAGTCACATAGATGTAGTTCGCTCCATACTATCAATTTGTAACATGCACATTATGTGTATTACTGAAACCTGGTTGTCTGAAAAAAATTAGCTCTACCCTTGTAAAACTAGAGGGATATACTCTCTATCGGCATGATCGCACTGCCAGGCGCGGTGGTGATGTAGCAGTATATTGGAGATATGATATTAAATGTAGAATAATTATTAAATCATCATCTGGCATCACCCCACATGCGGAATATATGTTTATTGAGACCATAATTAACCGTCAAAACGTATTCATAGGAGATGTCTATAAACCACTGAATGTTGCTAACATCTCTGACCTTGAATCTGACCTTCTCAAACTAGTACGAACCTACGAGCTTATACTAATTGTTAGTGACTTTAACACAAATATCTTAGCCTTGACTGGTGAATCAGACCGAATCAGCAACTTATTTACCTCCGTCGACATGATGATCTTACCGCTATATGCAACTAATCATGTTCAGACACTTAGATATACAAGCTATACTGGAATTGACCCACTGATTACAAATAACCCACAAGTACGGTCAATTCCCTGTACCTGTATCTCAACTCATGACTCAATTTACCTATGCTAATCTCTACGTGTAACAAAGTACAGAGCTAAATATAGCCCTATTAGTTACAGGCATCTGAAAAATATCGATCTTCAACAACAACAAGATGATACGCACAGTTTACCGTGGTATAAAGCAAAACAAGACACAGACATGACAGTGACAAGATTTATCTCTCTACTTATCGGACTATATGACAAGCGTGCTCCAGTTATACAAGCTAGAGTCACTCGCTCGCCTGCACGTTGGTTAACTAGCGATTTAAAAGCAACAATGGCTCGCCGTGACGCAATGGTCCGCCGATACAAGTAAACAAATAATGAGCTAGATTTTGAACACTGTCGTCTTTTACGTAACAGAACAAAGCAATTAATTCGCAATTGCCACTTTAATCGCATTGAAAATGTAACAACGAAATTAAATGTACGTGAAACCTGGAAGCAACTTCGAGCTGTGGGAGTTGGAAAATGCAAAATGCCACATATGCCAACTCAATCTCTCCATACGATTAACTCTCATTTCGTAACTAACCCAATAAAGTAATCTTAGCCACAGAATCATATCCACCTAATTAAAAGAATCAGTTCCCCTACAGAAAACGAATATAATAATATCTCTTTTCACCTTGTCATTGTAAATGATGTAAAGCGTATTTTGAATTCAGTTAAGTCACAAGCTATAGGAGCAGATAACATCCCAATAGGCTTTAACACTTTCACCCTCAGCCTACATGCAGGGGTTTGCTCGAAGGAGATCAAAGTAATTTCTGTGATTTCCCAACCAAATTACAAAACATCTACACGTAAACAGTTTAAAACATGCTAAAATAAAATAAATCGCACTAATACAAGGAACTATTAGCATTTCAGAAATGAATAGTCTATACCAGGGCCATCCAAACAGCGCTCCCCGAGAGCTAACGCTCTGGCCGCGCTCTAAGCCAGAGCTCCGAGCGCTTTGGGGGAAGGTAGTTGCGGTAGTAGTAGGAGGAGCTTGGCTGGCTGAGCGAGCGAGCAGCCGATCCATCAGTCGCTAGTCTAGTCCAATGCGCTTTGTTGACAGCGTGTAACTAAATCAGTTTAGCAGTTGTCATGACTGAACATCATACCAAACAAGGAGTGGTAAAGCAGCAGCCTTTAAAGGAGAATGGGAAATTTCAATATTCGGTACAACTTGTAAAGGGCATGCCAAATATTTAGTATGCTACCGAGATTTAATGCGTTTAAAAAAAACAGTACTAGGAAAGACACCACAGTGCTCACCACAAGGATGATTACGGTGATTTGACAGACGCCAGTCGCCAATCGAGGTTGGAAGAATTGAGAGAAAATTTCAAGCAGCACTATTCTGTAAGTATTATTGTTTTAATTTTAAAATGCCTGTTTACAAACGAGAATGAAGAAATTATTGAATTATCTGAAGAATACTAAAATTGTGATGTGCCGTATTTTTATCCGACAGGAGATTGAGGAGAGTGAGGTTGGTGGATCCATTTTAAGAGCAAGTTACAAATGTTCGCTGTGAATTACCAAAGCTGGGAACATTTCTCGGAATAGAATTAAATCAAGGAGTGCCTAATGGACGCGGCGGCATGTATTTGTCTTATGGAGCTAGTTGAGAAATTTAACAAAATCTTTCTCCTCAAACTGTGGCTTGCAGAATAGACGATATAGCTGTTGATATGGAATAGCAATTAATGGAGAAAGCAAATTTGGTATCCTTTACCATCGCCCTCGACGAATCAACCGACATTGCGGACACATCTCAGCTCGTTATTTTCATTCGAGGGGTGGATGACGATCTTCGGGTCATAGAGGATTTCCTAGACTTGGTAGCTCTCAAAGACACCAGTACCGGTTTCGATATCTTCCAAGCTGTGGAGGGTGTTTCTGAGTCAGTGGGATTAAAATGGGAGCGGTTGACGAGTGTAACGACGAATGGAGCTCCTGCTTTACGTGATCTACGTACGGGGTTCCTCAGCTATGTAAAATTGAAAATGGCTGAGAGCGGTAGTACCCTAATGGCGACGATCCCTTGCTTGACACACCAGAAGGCAATCTGTGCAAAAGTCGCCAAGCTTAAAGACGTAATGGGAACAGTTGTGCGAATAATAATTTTCTTCACTCCCATGGACTCACGCACCGTCAACTCAAAGAGTTCTTGGATGATATCGAAGCGGAGTATCCGGATATCCCGTAACAAGTAGATGTAAGGTGGCTGAGCAAGGCGAAGGCGCTTCGTCGTGTTTTTTGTTTGCGGAACGCAATAAATACCCTTTGTGACATGAAAGAGCGGCCTGAATTTCTTCTGCGTGATCCTAAGTGGGTGGCGGCCTGCATTTCTAAGTGACATTACTGCCCATCTGAATACTTTGAACACTTCGCTTCAGGGTTAAAAGCACAATATCTGCGATTTCGTGGAAAAAATCCAGGCGGTCAAAAGAAAATTGGTTTTGTTCGAAAACCTGTTGCGTGCAAGGAGCACAGGACATTTTCCATTGCTAGAAACAGTGGAAGAAGGTGTTGACTTCGATGAGTACTTGCAGGCAATTCGCCAATTACAAGAAGCGTTTGAAAAGAGATTTTAAGAATTATGAGAACTATGAGAATTATGAGATGTATTTATTCCACCATTTTCCCTTAGTGCAGACAGTGCTCCACAGGTATTTCAATCAGAGTTGATTGAACTGCAGTACAATGTTCGCCTTAAAGGCCGCTTTCTAATGTCACGAAGTTTAGAGGAATTTTACAGCGGCTTCCCGCAAGGGATTAACTTTTATGATGTTTGCTATAATTCAGCGTTTGTCCCGTTGAAATTGGTTAAGGCGTTAAAAGGGCTTTTGTATAAATATACATGTAAAGTCCTGTCAATGTTCGGCACAACGTACATTTGTGAGCGGGCTTTTCTTTTTTTTTTTTCGGTTCTTAAATTTACCGAAAGTAAACACCGTGCAACGATGAGCGATAGAAACTTGCGCAATTGTTTAAGAATAGCTGTGTTCAGAAATATTGTACCTAATTTGGAGAATATTGTTTATTCCGAAACTTAAAGCTCGTAAAAACGAGTGAGTAAAAGTCAATCAGCTTTCAAATTTCAGTTTTGAAAAATACTCATTCTTTACTTAACACTTGACTTCGTTTCCTGCATATTCCATACATCGGAGTACCTTTCGATTTGTATATGCGGTATATTTGTTATGGCAAAACAGCCCTATCAATATGTTGTCAACAAACCCACAAAAGCCGTCGGCCGCACGACTGTACGTACGTATCTAGTTAGCGCGGTCCGAACATCGTCCGTCTGTCTCACGTAGGGAATTCGATCCCGGCCCTTATTCTTAATCCTGGGATTTCGAGATTAGATTTGGTCAGTCCTGGGATCCCGGGATCCCGAGATTGAAGTTTACAAATAAAAATTAAGAAAATCATACAGAAATCAGCTATTTAATCAGCAAATCAAAATTTAGAAAAATCAACATATTTTACGGTATACACTTAGCCAATGTAATCACTCTAACTAATCAGACTTCGAGTCAGACTAACCAGATTTTAAATCAATATGGTATACACTTAGTTAATGTAATCACTCTTACTAATCAGACTTCGAGTCAGACTAACCAGATTTAAAATCAATCAGTCTCTATGTTAAAATTATTATTTTCCAAGAATCAGTGAGATCTCTTTAAATTTACATAAATTTAAAAAACCCTTATGTAACAAAAGGGCTGCCTGGCCAAGGCGGTAAAGGCGTGCTCGGTTCGTCCGGAAGGACGTGGGTTCGAATTCCCGTCAGGAAGTCGTAAAATTTAAGAAACGAGATTTCCACTTCCGGAGGTGCATATGGCCCTGAGGTTCACTCAGCCTACACCAAAAATGAGTACCAGGTTAATTCCTGGGGGCAAAGGCGGCCGGGCGTAGAGCTAACCACTCTACCTATCACGTGCCGAGGTTAACAATGGTGGAAGCCTTTACCTTCCACTCCTCCAAAGGGGCCTTCATGGCCTGAACGGAGGTGACTTTGCTTTGCTTAGCTTTGTTTTGCTTATGTAGCAAACTATGCAAATAAACGTTGGAAATTAACACAATCTCTCTGAACATAGGCTAAATTGACGACTTTCATGTAACCACATGATAAGTAGGTAGAAAATTTCTTAGCAAAAAGTATTTAAAAATAACATTAATCAGTCACATTTCACATTTCTTGTAAATATAAAGAAAACTAATTTAATGGGAACATTCTAATTTGAATTGCGAAAATATGATCTGAAAAATAACAACGTATAACTTTGGTATAACTTTTAAAGCAAACGTATGATTTACGGCGACCTAACCTCGTTAAGAGTGCAACCCAGGTAAAAAGAAGGGTTAACTTAACTCCGGCCTTAACCTAGAGTTACAATTAACCCTCCTTGATGAAAAACAAATAGTCAAATTCAGAGTTAAATCTTTATAACTCTGGGTTAAGGTTTAACCCACATTGATGAAACCGGACCTAAGAGGAACAATAAACTCAGGTGGGAACCATTACAGGAGTTGAAACCACCAGGGGGAAACTTTCTATTTTATATCATTTAAGCCCGACCATTCCTGGTCATTCCTTGTTTATTTCCAGTCCAAAATTCACCGACTTTACTCACATGGTAATGATTGGTGATTCAGTCGACGGGCATAAATACATAGTTAATGCTCTCCGTATCTTAACAAGTTAGTGTTCCAGTTCCTCTAAATGGCCATAGCACATTGCCTTCAGCTTCAAATGTAACTTTGCTGGACTGAGAAGAAAACAGTATCTGACCGGGAAATATAGGACAAGTAGAATATTGAAGGTAAGACGATCGATGATAAACGAGCCTTGATTATCACATGGAAGTACTTTAATCAATTTTTCAATCCACAAACCACGACTCCTGAGGATAGCTTATAACATTGTCAGAGTGAGAGCTTGTATCTACTAATGCGGGGAGTCCTCATCTTGAGAACGGTAATCCTCAGACTATTTCTTCTGTTCCATGAAATTTGAAGAACGATATGGGGCACCTTACACATAACACACACCATATATTATCCAAAATCAATAGCGCAGATAAATACTACAGTACATCAGCGATTCGGACTATATATTAGTTAACATATTGATAGCGACCACGTTGTTCCCTGGTGTTAAAATTATTAAATACAAGGACAACAAAAATCTCAGCAACAAGGAAATTAGACGGCTAGGCTTTTACCATTATACATTTTCCTTCTAGCGACATCTACAATCTTTGCAGGACCAAGTTATGGTGTTCGTTCTGTTGTGATTTTATAATCAATAATATTAATATAGTATATTATACTATTTTTTACGGTTTTCGGACACGTCGAGGTGCCGAAACTCTGTCCCTAAGAAGGTATTGCACGTGCTAGTAAATCTACTGACAATTGGCTGGCGAATCTGAGCACCTTCAAATACCATGGGACCGAAGCGAGATCACACTCTCCAACTTTCTTCCAAAGGACAGCGCTTTACCACCTGAGCTACTTAACCGAGCTATTGTGCTTATCGTCTTACAATTAAATATACCATAATAATGGGTAGAGGGTAGAGTTATTACCCATACGGCATTAGCGTGGAGTAGAATTGTCACTGTCTAAGACTTTTAGCAAATAATTCCCAGTTTTCTAAGTTCCTATATTTAATTCAACATTTTCACGAATCTGATGCCTTAACTTTTTTAATATAGTTTACAAACGTAAAAGTTTATTTTCATATGATAAGGAAACTACCCATATAAATACATAATTCGACAGAAGGAATATAAGCATGTCAAGAAAGAATCCTAGAAAATTGTAAATATATTTTAATCTAACGTTTCTTCTTGTGATGAAAGTCAATCAGTGCACTCTTTACTAGCACTTGTAAGAGTATGAATAAGGGCTTAACGCACATAATTCTTGCCTTAGGTGGAATGGCGGGCGGTGTTGCAGGATCCGGCCTTGGAGGATTAATGGGTGGTGGCGGCGGCGGTTGTGACGGTGGTGGTGGAGTTGGCCGAGTGAGTCTTGTCCCTTATTGTCTTCATGTCTATGTTCTAAATCTGTGTAATCTCTGTACGCGGTGTCGTGAATTTTACAAGCTTTATCAAGAGGGTTTATTTCTTTATCACCTCGCGCTAATCTCTCTTCTATCTTGGTAAACGATGCGCAGTACGAAAATACCGGAATATGCATTTCTGGAAGTAGTAAATCGTTCAATGTCCAGTTTACTATTCCTTTGTCATGCTTTTTCACTTCCAGAAATTATGAGGAAGATTACTGCAGAACCGAATTAGATAAGGAATACCTTTAGGATGATTGACAATAAAGTCACCAAACTTATTAGTTAGCATTTGAGTGATCCCAAATTTCTCGTTTTAAAAATTATTGTTGCCGACATTTTCCTCTCCATGAATGACTACAAATCTATCGATTAAATTCCAAACATCATTCATCCAAACATATTCTGGCACTAATTGATCTAATCGTGTACTAGTGTGCTCCTTCAATTCGGTAATTGTTCGGTCACACGCTGCTCATTACTGGATAATTGTTCGGTAGCACGTTGCTCACTTCTGGATAATTCTTCGGTCATACTACTGGATAATTGTTCAGTCATACGTTCTTCGCTATCTGCCACTTGTCCCTTCACGACAACTAACTCCTCTTTCATACTTAATCATACTCACTACCTCACTTAATTGTTCCTCCATACGATCCATCATACTAATTAATCTATTGCAATACGTGCCCTCCTGGAGGATCATGAGGTCCGTGTTTATGAAATTCATGGCTCCCCTTACTAATAAATTTTTATCAAATCTTGCAGCTCCTATCACTTACTTTCCCCAAAGAAAAAACAAACATGGTCCGTAAATATACGTTTCAAACTGCATAAATAAATATATTATCCTCATACGTTTTCATCTCACACCAATAAAATCCAGCAACAAGAACACGTAAATTGAGAAAATATGAATCAATCAGCCCTTAAATGTCAATTTAAAAAGTCACCAGATCTCATCCTCTTAATGGGCTTAATCTTACTGTAAAATGTCCAGTACATGTCAAGTATTATCCTCATTACTCTTAATCAGGGCAACCTGATCCGAGCGTCGTTCAGCCAACCACGTATCACTAATACTGATTGTAATCCTTGCCATTCACTATTTATCGATACTGAGATTACCTTGATTTACCCGGTAACTAATATACACCCACGCAATTATCCATCATAGCTTCATTCAAGACTTCTGACAGAAATCATACTCACTGCCTCATTAACAGGAAGACATTCTATTGTTCCTGACATCCATAAGATGCATTCAATAATTAACAAAGCCTGATGACGCTAAGACAAAACAGATACATTACCAATTACTAGCTCCTCTATTCAAAGATCATCTTTCATACCATAAGTCACATAAATAGTCAAACGATTGGCTCATGTACGGGGCGCAATTTTATTTACTTCATTAAGTATAACTTATGCTCAATAAAGTCACGACAGCCCCACGGATAGGGTCGCCAATTATATGTACCTTAAAGACTCCAATACCCGTCAAGCGAATGCTGAGTACGTATCGGAAGTACTGCACAAATGTTAATTACCTACCTACGTGGGTCGCTAAGTACAGGCACATCTTACCAACTATCCCTGTCCTCTTCCGCCCTGGCTGCACATTGGTGGAACTTGTAATGAAGAACGACCCGTTAATGATATCTCCCCTATTAATGCTCCTGTAGAAATGATGCACAAGAGAAAAAAAGGTTTAGAAATTGTTTCCATTAAGACATTTAGGTAATCATAAAATCTGACTGTGTATATTTTTTGACAGCGCCAAATCATGGTTTCGGTTTCATACAAAGAATAAACGCCCAGTCAATTCATGGATTTAGAAACAATGTTGGCCCTAAAACCTACCCAAGGACGGGTAAATTCGAAATCTGAAGTTTGGTTGAAATTTATCCTGTAGTTTTCAAGTTGTGAGAACTGAGACAAGTAGACAAGCAGACAATTAGACAGACACCAAAGCTAAAAAAATATATGCAGATTGTCATTATTACGCCTGAAAGGGATAATTGAATGAAAATTTCTCCAAAATAATCAATGTACAGGCACACGGTCGTTACGATTTTATTTATATACTAGCAAGATACCCGTGCTTCGCTACGGTATTATACTGACATTTATAATTGAATGTTTTTTAGATATATAATCAGCCGAAATTCGCGATCTGAATCGTTTTCTGCGAGAATCCGCCAAAATTCGCGATCTGACTCGTTTTCTAATAGATTATGTCAAGTTTCCTACCATTTTTCAATCTTTATTTCCAGCAATCGATTTCGTACTTCTCAGGCTAGGCCCAGGTATTCCACTCTGTCAGTTGGGTCCCTAAATCTTTGCCATCTTTTCTTATAAGCATTTTTAATATGGAACAAATCCTTCAGGAGATCCGGCGTGGTGTCGTCTTGGGTGCCTTGGCGGTACTGAACCCGCGGCCAGACTGCATTCTTAGTCATTACCCGTCCAGGACCCGTTTCCACTGCGGTCCGCACATTTGACGACGGTCCAGAACATTATTATTATTATTATTATTATTATTATTATTATTATTATTATTATTATTATTATTATTATTATTATTATTATTATTATTATTATTATTATTATTATTATTATTATTATTATTATTATTATTATTATTATTATTATTATTATAGATGTTCTGGACCCCACAGCAAGATGCAAGACCGCTGCTTGGCGGTAAATTACATCTGCTGCCATTGTTATTGTTGAGAATGTGACCAGCACCATTGTCGCGCGTAGGCAAGTGTGCGGGATTTCTGGCGATACGAATGACATACTTCCGTGCATTATTGTCCTTATTATAGAGGTGAACAATTGGACAGTCAATCTCATTCCTATCGTTTATTTCAAATGTGTTTAAATTTTTATTCATATGCCAGGAGGATCTACTGTAATATAAGAACGTTCTCCGAAGGAAAAGTTGGCTGTTGAAAACGAACCCAGGAAAGATTAAAAAGATCGGTTTATGACCAGAATAAGTACATCGAAAATCTACAGGCCTGTTTCCAGTCATTCGACAGGGTCAGGAATGGAATGAATAAAGCCCCATCCAGCGGCGACAGTAGGAATTGTGCCGGCTGCCGAAGCACTCCTCTGGGGCAATGATCGATGAATGACAAATGAAATGAAATATTGGACAGTGTTGCTGGAATGAATGATGACAGGGAAACGCGAAGTATCCGGAGAAAAACCTGTCCCGCCTCCGTTTTGTCCAGCACGAATGTCACATGGAGTGACCGGGATTTGAACCACGGAACCCAGCTGTGAGAGGCCGGCGCGCTGCCGCCTGAGCAACGGAGGCTCCTTATAAGTACATTATGAACAGCAAAATCAATTGGTCTCACCTCCTTTTACACCCCACCGCCGTTAAGTTTATTTACCCCCCCCCCCAAAAAAAAATTAAAAGAAGGAGTGTTTCTTTGCGTTTAAAGGAGATTCCAAACCCCAATGTTCACGTCTATTACCTTGAGTTTTGAGATATAAGTATCCCCATAAATAATTCGCTTTTTTTACTTCCTTTCACACTTCTCCCCCCCCCCCCCCTTAAGTGAATTTTCCGGCAAAAAATACTTGTTTCTTTAATAGTAAAGGATCTTCTAAATAGCAATTATCACGACTCTAACTTCTTCAGTTTTTGATTTATGTGTCCTCATGAAAGGAATTCAACTCCTTTCCACTCCCGCCCCCCAAGATGGTTTCCCCCACAAAACGCGTATTTCTTTGTTTTTAAAGGAGATCAGAATACCAATTTTCACGTCCGTAACAACTTTAGTTTTTATTAGATGTATGTATTCTCATACAATTAAGTCAATTAATTTTAGAATTCTCCCCCCCCCCCCCTTTCATTGGATTTTCCGAGAATACGCGTTTCTTTATCTTTAAAGGAGATCCCATATACACATTTTTAGTTCTGTAATATATTCAGTTTCTGAGATATATGTATCCTCATTAAAGGCATTCAACCCACTATTCACCCTTTTACACCCCTCCTATTGGGATTTTCAGAAAACGAAAAAATACTTATTCCTTTACTTTTAAAGGAGATTCTAAATACCAATTTTTACATCTGTAAACTTTTAAAGTTTTAAGATATAGACACAATCATTTTAAAAATTCACCCCCCTTTTCACCCCCCCCCCCCCATTATCCGGATTTTTCAAAAACGAAAATATACGTGTTTCCTTATTTTTAAAGTGGATCCCCAATACCAATTTTCAGGTCTGTAATATCTTCAGGTTCTGAAATATAAGTAGCCTCGTTAAAGGCATTCAACCTCTTTTTCACCCTTTTCCACCCTTCCTATCGGGATTTTCCGAAAACAAAAAAAACGTGTTTCTTTATTTTTAAAGGAGATTCTAAATACCATATTTTACATCTATAAACTTTAAAAGTTTTGAGATATAGATACACTCATTTTAAAAATTCACCCCCCTTTTCACCCCAATTATTTGGATTTTCCAAAAACAAAAAAATACGTGTTTCTTTATTTTTAAAGGAGATCAAAGGTACCAATTTTCAGGTCTGTAATATTTTCAGTTTCTGAGATATAAGTATCCTCATTAAAGGCATTCAATCCATTTTCACCCCTTTTCACCCCTCCTATTGGGATTTTCCGAAAACAAAAAAATACGTGTTTCTTTATTTTTAATGAAGATTCTAAATACCTATTTTTACATCTGTAAACTTTAAAAGTTTTGAGATATAGATGCACTGTTTTTAAAAATTCACCCCCCTTTTTCCCTCCCATTAATTGGATTTTTCAAAAACAAAAAAATACGTGTTTCTTTATTTTTTAAAAGAGATCAAAAGTACCAATTTTCAGGTCTGTAATATCTTCAGTTTCTGAGATATAAGTACCGGTATTCTGATTAAAGGCAACCAACCCCCTTTTTACCGTTTTTCACCCCTCCTATTGGGATTTTCTGAAAACAAAAAAATACGTATTTCCTTATTTTTAAAGGAGATTCTAAATACCAATTTTTACATCTGTATACTTTCAAAGTTTTGAGATATAGATACACTCATTTTAAAATTCCAACCCCCTTTTCACCCCCTTAGCGAAGGAATATCCAAAAATCCTTTCTTAGCGAGCACCTACATCTTAATATGAATCTATGCCCAAAATTTCATTTCTTTATGTCCAGTAGGTTTAGCTCGGCGATGATGAATCAGTCAGTCAGTCAGTCAGTCAGTCAGGACAAGCTATTTTATATATATAGATGTTGGTTATGAGCTCAGCGAATGTTCCATGTCCAGAAATATGCTGTAAATGACAGAGAGGGAAGAGATCCGTTTAAAACACCTTACATCAAGAGAACCGAATTGTTCTATGTCCTTAATTCTTATTCATTTTCGGTCCATACTGTTCCATACCAAGAATCACACTACAAACTTAACGTCAGACAAAAAATGTCCAGTGCATTAATTATTTTCTTTGTAAAGCGACAAACATTACATAAAAATTATAGAACACAAATAGTAAAAACCTGGTCTCAGTGCTGTTCAAGAGGTGGATTCAATGCATGCAGTAATAGAACGACACATAAGAAATATCAAACTCCATATTTTTTTGTCTGTGTTCAGGGAATTTCTGAACTGTAAGACAAACAAGAAATTCAAAATTTGCCAAATGGTACCAAAAAAAATACTTCTGATTTTGATTTTAAATCAGTTGCTCTTAAAAGAGATTTATACAAAATGTCATAGTCAAAATTTAAGCATCTATATACATAAAATAAGAGTTTTGTCTGTACATTGCTCAGAATTTTAAAAGAATGGTATTTCTGTATCGGTCATGTCCACAGTAACCAGGAAATGCACTTTTTAATTTACCGTAATGTCTGTCTGTCTGTCTGTCTGTCTGTCTGTCTGTCTGTCTGTCTGTCTGTCTGTCTGTCTGTCTGTCTGTCTGTCTGTCTGTCTGTCTGTCTGTCTGTCTGTCTGTCTGTCTGTCTGTCTGTCTGTACACGCATCACTAGCAAAACGGCCGAAGAGAATTTAATGAAAATCGGTATGCAAAGTCCGAGAATAAGTCGCTACAATCTAGGCCATGAACAATTTTATTCACGCTGATAGAAATGGTAGTTTAGGGGAAGGCCTACAATTTAATTTTTAAATATGTACGTTATTATCGGCCCTATTTCATTGAAAATTGGGATGCAAAGTCGGAGAATGAGCCACTACAATTTAAGCTATAAGTAATTTTATTTACGTTGAGTGAAATGGTAGTTTAGGGAAAGGCCTAAATATAATCCTCAAATATTTATATTATTAGTTGTCGTATATATATTACATAACCAAAGTTATAGAGAATTAAATGTCCAACCATTTATGTCTTATACATTTTTAGCGTACCTGCTATGATAACACAGATATTCATGAATTTGTATTTTTGTTGCTAAGTCCATTTCAACGCCAAGCCACGAGAAAATGGGTTAACAGAATTTTATTAAAATCGGTATATAGAGTCGGGGAATAAGAAAGTACAGTCTAAGCTATAAACAATTTTATTCATCCTGGATGAAATTTTAGTTTATGGGAAGGTGCCTAAAATGTAATTTTTAAATACCAATGTTATTGGTCCTATCAAAAAGTACTATATAAAAAAGTTATAGAGTTTATTTACGTTGTTTATCTTTTATGCAGTTTTACCTTACCGACCGTGATAAGAGTGGTATTTCAGAGTCGGAAGAAAACGAAATGTGAAGGCCTATAGTATCGAAAGTGCATAACATTGATCAACAATAACATTACATTGACCATTGTTTATTGTGATGTTCTTTGTCTCTTATGCTGCCTCTCATCTCCGACAGATGGGATTACTGCTGCGTACCGAGTATAACAGCCTGATTGAATATTGGCGGGATGTAGCCGGAGAGTTAGAAAACTTTCTTCTTTAGCATGCCATTCCTCTGGTTCATACATTTTCTGATACAGCTGGTAGTAACACTCTGGATCATAGTATTTCAGCTATTCGATCCCTACTCTGACGCACTGTTTTGAATGAGCAGTGTGCATACTTAAGGCAGAGCCTCAATTAGTGGTGGTAGTAGTAGTAGTAGTAGTAGTAGTACTAGTAGTAGTATGGTCTGCTCTAGAATAACAACTTAGGCCTTTTTCCAAATTATAGCACCACAATATTTACTAAATAACTCGAAATTCAACTCTGAAATGAGCTGTTTCTTAAGAAAAGCTTCTTTCTCTTCACTTTTATTAAATTCTACATTCAATTTATTCCAAACTAGCAGTGAAGAGGGGGTTTCTCTTCTGGCTTGGAGGAAAAATTTGCCTTCAAGTCAGATGGATTTTTCCGCCACCAGTCTAGTGAATTGATATTTTTCGACTCATCGGGTACTCCTAGGAAATAGAATAGTAATTGGGCATAGTTTTTGCCCTGGGAGTCTCCACTATTCGACCCTCTCCCAGCCGAAGGAAGCTGAAGAGTGTTCGCGGATCACGACTCCCGGCGGTTTGGACATTCCAGGTCTGGAACTTTGGACTGCTAGATAGGCAGCGTAGTCCTGTTCGTTAAAAGTGAGAAAATGTGCCGTGTTTCATTTAAACGAGTATCTCGTAATATGAGCATTGCTTTTAATAGCGCCATTCGTATTGTCGTCATTGTATGTTCATTTCAGTTGGGAAAACCTAAGATAGTCTTTCTGAGGATGTAAAAAGGCATTATAATGAAAACATCCCAACCTGATTGTGACTGATGGTATGAAATTGGGTCTACCATTACAGTGAAAATTCCCTCAGTCTTCATATGAGAAAAGATGTTTGGTAACGTTAAGAGCTATACAATCTTGCTCACAGCGTGTACACTACCTAACCTAGAATTCTGTATACAATGTAGAATTCCGTAGCGAAGCACGGGTACATCAGCTAGTATACAATATCAATAAGGTAGTTGTTCAGTGAAAAACAAATGCTCATTTTGAGATAGTGACGCTGTGTTGCTTGTTGTTTGAAAATGCCTAACATCTAGGTCATCGGCCTTCAGAGAGTGACCTTAAAGAAGTTAACATATTAGTGCAAAATAAGATGAGGTCTAATTCTACTGTACGTTTATCACAACAACAAAAAATTAGTACTTTTTCTTTATTACTTTATCTACTTACCCTCCAGGGTTGGCTTTTCCCTCGGACTCAGAGAGGGATCCCACCTCTACGGCCTCAAGGGCAGTGTCCTGGAGCGTGAGACATTGCGTCGGGGGATACAACTGGGGAGGATGACCAGAAACTCGCCCAGGCGGCCTCACCTGCTATGCTGAACAGGGACATTCCGGGGGATGGGAAGATTGGAAGGGATAGACGAGGAAGAGGGAAGGGAGCGGCCGTGGCCTTACGTTAGGTACCATCCAGGCATTTGCCCGGAGGAGAAGTGGGAAACAACGGAAAACCACTTCCAGGATGGCTGAGGTGGGAATCGAACCGACTTCTACTCAGTTGACCTCCCGAGCTTGAGTGGACCCCGTTCCAGCCCTCGTACCACTTTTCAAATTTCTTGGCAGAGCTGGGAATCGAACCCGGGCCTCCGGGGGTGGCAGCTAATCACACTAACCAGTACACCACAGAGGCGGACCAGTAGCCGTAAAATTGATGCAAAATTTATAAAAGGCATTAATTCACTTTACAAGTATATCTTATTAAAAGACAAAGAGGTATGGAACTGTTTCCTGAAGCGAAATATGTAACAATGATGTAAGAAACTGAGAATAATAGTTTATTGCGATTAATTGTTAAATTGAATATAACTAATATGAATGTTCTATGTCATTCATCTCTGTAATAAGTATATTCCAGTAAGAAATGTTGTACAATATCCGCCACCTTCACCTCCCAACGGCCTATTAATTTCCAATGTTTGGAATGGTTTTTTTCATTAATACATCTTATATTTTCATAGGAACCTAATAATGTCACACTTTCATCCCATGGATATAAATAAGGTATGAATTGACTGCCCTAAATGAAATTACCTCTACTGTAAAATGAAATAAATGGTACTTGGAACAGCATGGTCCTAGACCATCCAGTAGCCAATGACATGCTTCACATACTGTTTGTATGTAGAGTGAAGCACTACCGTTACCTCATGGGAAAAGAGATGCGAGCTACTACTGCGTGAAATTCATACCAAACTGGAAGAAATCATCGCGGGCGGAGCCGTGGGTAAATCATGCGGTTTCTGTTTACCCGATGCGATCTACTCTCTGCTTAATAATTTGGCAATTAAGTGGAATTCTTTCTGTCATTCTATTTTACTCTTAGCTTCACTCTTAATATATTTGACCATAAATGAATCTTTCTCCATACAGACTCTCAACAGACTTTCTCTAATTATCATTTGGACTTTTTTGGGAACACACCGTGTAATAAACAATATAAACACGCACTCAACGTGCGACTGGAAAGGTACCTTATTATGTACCTTATCGCGTACGTTTGGAAACGCGCGTTGAGTGTGTTCATATAGTTTTATAGTGTATTTTTTTTTTTTTTTTTTGCTAGGGGCTTTACGTCGCACCGACACAGATAGGTCTTATGGCGACGATGGGATAGGAAAGGCCTAGGAGTTGGAAGGAAGCGGCCGTGGCCTTAATTAAGGTACAGCCCCAGCATTTGCCTGGTGTGAAAATGGGAAACCACGGAAAACCATTTTCAGGGCTGCCGATAGTGGGATTCGAACCTACTATCTCCCGGATGCAAGCTCACAGCCGCGCGCCTCTACACGCACGGCCAACTCGCCCGGTTTATAGTGTATTAACGGCCCTAATTATGTACCTTGTTACGTACCTTTCCAAACGCATGTTGAGTGAGTTTATATAGTTTATGATTGTTTATGATAGTTTATTACATGGCCCTAATTATGTATCTTCCGAAACGCACTTTGAGTGTGTTATATAATTTATTATAGTTTATTATTGTTTAATACAGTTTACTATACGCATATTGAGTGTGTTTATATAGTTAATTTACAAGGCATAATCCAAAAAAATCATGAATATTATTGAATTATTGACTGTACCTCTTTGTATCCTAATTAATAGTTCTGTGTGCGAATTTTCAGCGTGAATATTAAGATAGCTTGTGTTGTTATGCTGTTCTTACAGGTGTTCATTTTCAGTAAGGACGTAGACCCACTCTCAAATAAATACCGTAGCAATACTTTGATTTACGTGGAATTTTCTCTTTTTTTTTTTGTTTTTTTTTTTTTTTTTTTTTTTGAAGGAACTGACTTTGAAAAGCATTCATTAATGGCATCATCTTATTTTCAACCACCTCGATCAACGTGGTCACTTCCTCTTCTTTTCGTTGCAGGTAAGCACTTCGAAGAGCGCACGCGAGCTCCGTAAGTATTATACAAAAATACTCAATTCATTACTCATGTGTCTACAACCCGTTATATCCTGATTTTAATTTCCGGTAAGAAATAATCATCGTATGGCCTCAGTTCTCATGTGCCGGCATTTTAATTTGACGCCATCTGACTCCCTGATCGTCCGTTTCGACGTTCCGTTTTACCTCAGGCGTACTCGACGGCAGAGTAAACCGGACCTGTCTTTGCAATCTATGGCTTTTTCATACAGGTGACAGCGTTGCAAGTGATGAAATTCATTTTTTATGTTCCGTTCAGACCTCAACGATTACAAAAATAACAATTTAATGTCAAGCTATTCAATACATATACTAGTAATAATATCTTAGATTATTTAATCAACCTCGGTACATGTTTCGGCTCTCTGATTATCATCAGCTATAAATATTTTGTTTAGAGCTGGTTTTAAAACAGAAAGCATATGAACATTGTTTGGTTCTAATGAGATGTCTCGAACTATTAAAACATAAGAATTAATGCAGACTACACAATTAAAAGAATATTACATAATGATGTTGTCAATGTCAACTTCACCTCACGTTCATTATCCGGGAGCTAACGAGGACATGTTCGGCTCGCCAGGTACACATTTGATTTCACTCGCGCCGTGAGATGAGGATGAAATGATGAGGAAAACGACATATACACCTATCCCCTGTGCCAGCAAAATTAACAAATACTGGTTAAAATTCCCGACCCTGCTACCCTGCCGGGAACCGAACGCGGGACCCTTCTGACCAAAGGCCAGCACGATAAGCATATAACCAGAGAACCGTACTCATGTTGTGGTAAAACCACAATATGTTATATTTAAATTACGGTACTGGTTAACTAGCCGAACCTCCCCTATTCTTTACATGCATATATATAGCGGAAATTGAGAATCATCGCCCTCTCCTGCAGGGCATAAGTCAATATTCTCACGCTCAGCTAACAGAACGGTTTTGATCCCATACTTTACTTTTACTACGACTTCGGTCCAAAGTGAGGAGGTACGCGAGCGCTCACTTCTTACTGGAGCACGGCATGGGCAGGCACTTAATTCGTGCAGTATAATGGAAATGGTGGGCTGAACAATCAATGCAGTTTTAACGCAAGGGAGTTAATGAGAATGTTCAACAAAGTCTATTTCTTTGATTATTCGCTTTCCTTTAAGATCTTGCTAAACTGTCATTGATCACTTGCCCGTCTAGGTTTACAAATTAAAAGCACAGTAATAATGAGTAAAATGACTTAATTAAGGTATAGCTCCTGCACTTGCCTAATGCGAAAATGGGAAACAGCGGAACAACATTTTCAGGGCTGCCAACCGAGAAATTCGCTCCCACTACCTCCTGCATGCAAACTCAGAGCTACGAGAGCCTAAACGCATGGTCATCCCACTCGGTGGACCCTTTTCTTGATACCGGTTTTGGGGGAAGGTGATATGAATTTATATGGCATAATCAGTTTAATAACCTAATGCCCTTAGTGACGCCAACCTCAGTTAATGAGGAAAAATGAATTGTTGTTCAATGAAATTGGATAAGGAGGGAAAGAGAATCGGCTGTGGCCTACGAATAGGAACTGCCCCAGCATTCGTCTGGAGTTGATGAGTTTGGTTCTATAGCTGTAGCGTGTTAACACGCGCGACCGCTCCGCTCGGTGATGCGGTGCTAACAGAATTAATAGGATTTCTTAGTTGAAAGAAAATACACTGCCACAAGTTGAGATCCCAACGCCAATAAGACATCAGTTTAGAGGAATGCAATTTAGACTAAGCAATTGTCCAGATAACATGTCATAAAGCTTACAGGGCACAAGTTCAAGCATGCGTGAGAAGGCACGTGACATGGCGGTACATTATTAACTGCTGTAGTCGTCACGTTTTTGAATGCACGCATGCAAACATGCACGCATTGTTTGGTAAAGGTGCTGTATGTAACTTTGTGAGATAGAGTTCCACGCCTGTTGCACTTGGATAGTCAAATCAGCAACTGTTAATGCAAGTATTGGATGATGGGATGAGGGAACGGGGAACTGGAAATCAAGTAGGGATGACATAAAACTGTTAGTGCTCAACTGTAGAAGTATTGTAAAGAAAGGAATAGAATTAAGTAATTTAATAGATATATACTTACCAGATATTGTAATAGGAGTTGAATCATTGCTGAGAAATGATATAATGGATGCAGAAATTTTCTCACGGAACTGGAGGGCGTATGGTAGAGACAGGACAGGAATGGTAGGAGGGAGGGAGGGTATTCATTCTGGTGAAAGAAGAATTTGTAAGCTACGAAAAAGTTAAAGATGATAAACACGTAATGATATTCGTAAGGCTCATCTCTAAAGATAATAGGCAACTTTATGTCTTTGGAATGTACAGACAGGAAAGGGTAGCGCAGATGTTGATTCAGAATTATTTGATAAGATAATCAGCTATGTGGGAAATGATACGGAAAGGAACGTGATTGTAGCGTGTGATCTCAATTTACCAAATGTCAATTGGAAAGGTAATCCGAACGACAGGAAGCATGACCAACAAATGGCAAAAGAGTTAGTATGGGAAGAGCACCTGATTTAGACAGTGATGGAACCAACTAGAGCGAAGAATATTCTGGACGTGGCGCTGGTCAAACCAGATGAGATCTATAGAGAAACCGAAGTAATAGATTGTATTAGTGATCACGAAGCTGTTTTTGTGGTAATTAATAATAAATGTGAAAGAAAGCGAGATATTAAAATTAGGACTCTTAGGCAGTACCATATCGCTGATAAAATAGGCATGAGGGAGTTTATAACAAGTAAATATGAAAACGGTAAATAAAAATGTAAACAGGCTCTGGGATGGGTTTAAAGCAATTGTTGAGAAATGTGAAAATAGGTTTGTTCCTTTAAAGGTGGTAAGGAATGTAAAGATCCACTATATTATAACAGAGAAGTAAAGAGACTCAGAAGGAGGTGCAGGTTGGAATTTCTAGAGTTAAAAATGGCTGTGGAAGTAAGGAGAAATATTAGGAACTTACTAGGAAATTGAATCTAGCAAAGAAGTC
The DNA here is from genome assembly GCF_040414725.1 of Anabrus simplex. Classification (NCBI taxonomy): domain Eukaryota; kingdom Metazoa; phylum Arthropoda; class Insecta; order Orthoptera; family Tettigoniidae; genus Anabrus; species Anabrus simplex. Next base: position 1,595,369,034 of record NC_090265.1, on the reverse strand, counting down.
AGCTAAGGATAACATGATGACAAGCATAATTGGCGGCCATACAAATTTTTGTGAAAAATGGATGGGTATATTAGGTATTAAGGCAGAAACGGTTCCATGAAGGATATTCCAGGAATCATTAATGAACAAGGCGAGTGTGTATATGAGGATCTTCAAAAAGCAAAATATTCAATCAGCAATGTGTAAAGAAAGTTGGTTACGAGGATGATGTCCAGATTGAGGAGGTGACTAATACTAAAGAAGTATTAAAATTTACCTATGACAACGATGACATTTACAGTAAGCTCTTGGAACAACAAACCACTCGCCAGCGCATCCAAGACTGGAAACTACTAGGATGACTTCCACGTAATAGGATTTGTCATGAAATGTTTAACATCCATCCAAATGAACTGGGGGGTTTCATACCACATCGAAGTTTTGAGGACCAAGTCCCAGCACTGACAGGCTTCGAAAAACGTATTGTACCCATACTGGGTAATTTAGGGCAGCTATTACATAATTCGGTTCACAAACAGCTGTATAAATGGAATTGTTGGATGAGAACCTTCAGAAGTAATTCCCAGGCTTGAAGTCTCGTCCTCCTACTTTCATTGCGTTACCGGCTGAACTCATAAAGCATACGGGCAATGAAATGTTCGAAAAAGAAAATAGGCACTACATAAAATATAACGAAAGTAGGATTCTCTATAATGTGAGAGGGATACACTAATATTATTAAATGAGAAGAATCATCGTTGAAATATATTTGCTAAACATTTTATTATACTGATAAAATCATCACGGTTAGTACACGAGATGATGCCATATTACAACACATAAACAAAGAAATAATCAAGACTGAAGCAATAAATATCCCTAGTATACCTTAAAGTCCTTTTAGTTTATTCACAGTTGTAGTTGTTACTTGGCATACCTCAAATCATTTGATTAATACTCACTGATATGTGGATTATTTATCTATAACAGTGATACTAAATGGAATCTATTACTTTAATAAGCTGATCAAAAATGGATATTAAATGGCATCCATCCTGTTAATTAATTATCATTTATTATCACTAATGATGTATTTAATTATCATGGTTGTGGAAAGTATACATTCCCACAAGTACATTTCCTTTTAAACACGAGATTGCATTGCCTTATATCAAACATATGGTCTATTTGACCTCGACAATTACATATCACACTGAACACATACGCGTATCCTGAGTTTACCTAACAAATTATATTCAAAGAAAAATCAACCAACGCTGGTATCGAACCCATCACCATAAAACACTTTGGGGATAATAAAACACGTTAACATATTACATAGGAAAAATATCAAACAAATAGCACAAAATACATCTTGAAGGATGGCTCGATCAAGCCATAGTATCAGGTTAAATTCTTCGTTCCAATATTAGTAAAACCCAGGTAATCCAGCTTCCGAGGTAAAAAATTTAAAACTCCTATCACGAGCTAATTTAATGCGTAAAAATGGTAAAGGGTTTATTCTTCGCAAAATCATAAAATTATCCGAGTTACTCATAACGTATCGTTAGAACGGAACTGATACTGCATTGGCAAATGAAAGGGATCCTGCAGGTAAACATTAAGCTTGTTGGAGACAACACAATCTCCCTCAGACCCTACAAGTCCTTACGTTGTAAATCCGTAAATACTTGTAACTCATCTCGGGTGGCTTTTATAGCACCCCTGGGATATTTGCCTTCCTTCCAAAAATTAATTCGTAGGGTGTGAACCCTGTACTCTTGCTCTTCGTGGTGTTATACACAAAGCTAGCTGTGGGCAAATACTTGTCCCAGTCATTTTGCTCTCCTGAGCAGACATAATGCCTTAGGTACTCCGTGACTACCTTATGGGATCTTTCTATGCTACCGTTGGACTGTGGCCTAAAGGCCGTGGTGTGCGTTTTTCGAATGCGCAGCGTTTTACACAGCGCTTTAAACACATCACTCATGAAATTACTGCCTTGGTCAGTGAGAATCTGTTCTGGTATCCCGTAGATACTTATCACATTATTGGTTAGCGTCCGTGACACGGTTTCTGCCTCCTGATTGGGCATGGCACTCGCCACTAGGTACTTTGACAGCTGATCTTGGCATGTCAGAATGTACCTATTTCCAGCCTCTGTCAACGGGAGAGGTCCAACTACGTCTAGGCATATCTTCTCAAAGACCGTGCTAGGAGTATCTGTAATCCTCATGGGAGCCCTGACGTCTGGTCTGGTCCCTGTGTACTTTTGGCAGGATGGACATGTGCGTACATAGCGCTCAACGTCCCCTTTCATGCCCTTCCACTGAATTCGTTCACGTACCCTGGTGTACGTGCGCGCTATTCCTTGGTGGCCTCCCACCAAAGAATAATGACATTCTTTCAGAATGGCTAGATTTTCAGCTTCGTCTATTTCGTTCTCTTCCTCAGATGAGCTATTCTCGGGCGAAACTTCCTCTGCCTTCGCGTCCTCGGAAACCTCGCTACCATCTGCGTCAAATCCCTCTGCCGTAGCGTCCTCGGGTTTTGAAGATCGTACCTCTTCTCTACTCTCGTCTGAGGTTTGAGTTTCTCCTGTTGTCTTCTGATGAGACCTGTGCTTAGCCGAGTTTACCATTCGCGCTTGGCACTTGGGTTCAGTGGGATTCCCTCTCAGGGCATCTGCAATGCATTTCTGTTTGCCCTGCTTATATACGACGTCGAAGTCGTATTCCGCCAGCTTCAGCCTGAAATTTAGCAGGCGCGAAGACGGATCCTGCATGGTCTATCACAACAGTAAATTTTCTCCCAAACAAGTACGGTCTGAAGTATTTTACTGCCCACACTATTGCCAACAATTCCTTCTCAGTTACGCTTTAATTCATTACTGCTTTATTAAGCGTTCTACTTACATAGGCAATTGGAAGGTCTTTTTCCGATAGATCCTCGTGACAATACTGCCCCAACCGCTTCGTTGCTCGCATCAGTGGTGACAACGAATGTTTTTTCAAAGTCCGGATACTGCAGTATAGATTCCTCAATTAACTTTTGCTTTAGTGTCTGAAACGCTTGTTCCTGATCGTCTCCCCATACAAAGGGAACGTCCTTCTTCACTAACTGATATAGTGGGTTCGCGATTTTATTGTAGTTAGGTATGAACTTCCTGTTGTACCCACTCAGTCCGCAGAACTGCTTGATCTGGCGGCTAGTGGTCGGCCTCGGAAAGTCCTTAACGCCCTGTACCTTACGCGGGTCTGGTAAGACACCTTTTTCAGTAATTACATGACCTAGGAGCGCTACATCGGTTCTTAGGAATTCACACATATCTGGCTGGAGTTTCAGCGTGTTCTCTCTCAGCCTTTGAAATACATCCCTTAACTTCGCATTGAGTTCCTGGATTGAACTACCGTACACAATGACGTCATCCAGGTAACACAGACATATTATACCTGTTAGCGCAAATAGCACAGCTAGACTTTCCGGCTCGTAGATGGAGTATTTACTCTCCAGATTGCTGAGGACAATGGGCACATAAGCTACAGGCCTACGCCGACCTTCATGTTCCTATAGGAGGTCACCGGCAATAGCTCAGCCAGAGGCATCAGTTTGAACAATGAAACGCTTCTCAACATCTGGAATTGCCAACACTGGGGCATTGGTCAGGGCAACTTTCAACGAAGTGAACGCTTCCTGTTGGGCACTATCCCAAGTGAACTTAACATCTTTCCCCCTAAGATAGTTCAACTGATCTGAAATTTCTGCAAAGTTGGGGATAAATTTTCTAAAAATGTTCACCATACCGATGAAGAAGGCGACACCATTAATATCCTTAGGAGATGGGAAATCCCTGTTGGCCTGAGTTCTGGAATGATCGATTGAAACACCTTAAATGGAAACTACATACCATTTGAAGGACATGCTAGACCTGGCGAATGCAACCTTGGATAACTTCCCCGTAAGTCCGGCCTTCTTTAGCCGTTGCAAGACTTCCTGAACGTGTTCCATATGTTCATCATAGGTACTGGAGTAGTTTATCAAACCGTCCAAATAGTTGAATACATTTTTTTTATTTTATGTCCGAGAGGATGGAATTTAATAGTCTAGTTAACACTGTAGCACCGCACGAGAAACCAAAGTGTAGCCTCAAAAACTAATACAGGTTCCAATCTATCTTGAAAGCAGAAAGGGGAATAGTTTTCTTGGATAAGGGTACTTAGTAGTACGCTTGAGTCAAGTCCAACACAGTGAAAAAAGTTGCTCCCGAAAACCATCCAAAGCAAGAATGTAGACTGAAGAAGAATCTAGCTGCTAAGGGCACAATAATCTATAACACCTCTGAAGCCGCCAGAAGGATTGGGTACCAAGAAAATTGTGGAAGTATAAGGTGAAGTAGAAGGTCTATTAAACCACCCCTCTCCATTTGTTCGATCATCCTTTTCAATTGGAGCATTCGAGGTGGAGAAAGACGGTAAGGGGAGATCGAACAGGTTGGTGGTCCGAGAACTCAATATCGTACTCCAAAACATCGGTCAAGCCTAATTCGCTAGCGAAAAATTCCGGCAAATCCCTACACAGAGCGCGAACACGATTAGCTTCAGCATCCCCTAAATGGTTTAGGTCAAGGCTATCAATGTCGTTAGGATCATCAGACTGAGTGTAACCAACACAAGAAGCAATACGGACCTTCAATGGAACGTTAATTGAGTCAAATTTGGACTAGGAGAAAATTTGAAAAAGAAATTTCGACTTTGTAAATCCAAAACAAGTCCAGAACTAGGCAGAAAATTGGCACCGAGAATCAAATTACAGGAAAGGTTAGGTGCTACCAAGCACTTGATTTTCCAAGTAAAATTACCTATTCTTAACTTGACATACACCGAACCCACGATTTCCAAAAATCGAGAATTAGCAGTAACACATTTAAAATTAGTAAGTTCCAGTTCTGGCAATTTACATAAAGTTTTCATCTAATAGTACCATGCCGAATTAGTTAAGCATACCGCACTTCCGGTATCAAGCAAGGCATTCACTGGTTCATCATTGACTTCAACGGGAGTAGAAGTACCTTGGAAGGGGACATGAGCTGAAACATTATTGCATTGGTATGGACAGGTGGTTTATTCAGAAGTCATCGAATTCCCGAGTGTAGGATGCCTACACTCCACTTCTTTGGCCTGTAGTCATTGACTAATATTTCGACCTACCAAGAGGAAATGTTTCTTAACGTGTTGTTTAGACCCACAGGAATAACATCCACTAGAATCTCGTTTGATTAAGTACAAGTATTCCTTAAATGATTTCTGGATCCACAGTTAAAATATTTACGAGTATTTACCTCTTTAGATATTGATGAAACGACAGGGTAACTCGGTGTGGCAGGAGGGGGAAATTCACAGGCCTAGAAGCATCCCTGTATTTGACATCTTCGGCAAATGAACACGCCTCTTCTAACTCTTGAAAATTAGTGTGGCAACGAGCAACGAAATGTAGGAATGATATGCAGGAGATATTCCTTTTAAAATTCTTGCCACCATCTCTTTTTCCGGAACAGAAATTTTAAATACCTTACAATAGAATCGTAAATCTAGAACGTAAGTCAGTTGGTTCTCATGCAGAGCCTGTGTTTGGAAACAGTGCTGCTGAATCAAACTCTCGAGAGCAAGAGAGGGGATGAATTTTCCTAACACTAGTTCATGGAAGGCATTGATCGACAATTTCCTTGATATAGCCTCAGAAATCTCTCTCTTCAAAATCCCTTCATAATGAAGGAAGAGGGCGCGGAAAATACCTAGGTCGTCAACTGAATAGACACTACCAGAGTCAGTCAGTTCGACAACAAATCGAAGAAACCTGATCGTTCCTTCAATAGAGTTAACAGAAAAGTTATTTACTCCCCTGAATATTTCCTTTAAACAATTAGGAGAAGAACCCGAATTAAGCCGGGTTAACAAGTTTTCCACGATGTATGTGGTCATACAGCAGGTACTCTGGTTGTGAGAAGGGGATGCAGTAGTAGTTGGGAAGGTTCAGAAGTAAGTACCGGAGGGTTGTTTTTATCGGAAATGGTCAGATGTTCAACGCCCCTGTTGACAAACAAAAGGTCAAGTTCGGCAGAAATGCTTGAAACAAACGTTAACAATCTAATGCATTCAGAAATAAGCTCAGCCGCAGGTTTAATAGCAAGCAGGTTCTGAATGTGACCAAGGTAATCTTGAATTCTGGCTTTCAGTCTGTTTATTTGAGTTCTCGACGGAGGCAGCCCAGAAAATTCCTCCCCGATAACATTAATTTCGTGCAATGAGTCACATATTTGGTTCAAAATTACAGCGCATTTGCTTCGATCCATAAGAGAAAGATTAATTAGTGCATGGGCATTCACTGTCAGCAAAGCAGCACACACCCCCACAGTACCAGGTGGTTCTAAGTTGTGGATGGAAAGCTCATTTACTAATTCCGCCTTCCTATGCTGGTAGAGAAATAACACCGAGCGAGACATAGTAGTAGACAAGAAACAGACGAAGCAACAGATTACACTCGATGCGAGAACTTCCTTTTACAAAATTTATTTCCAAATATATATTTTTTCTCACTTTTCAACTTTCAAATAATTCAACACGGCGTGACTAAACGAACAACAGCAAAACAGAGGGCTAGAGCAAATTATGAGAAGCTTCAGGCATAAAGGAAACAACTAGAGATCATGTAATAATTCCCTCGCAAAATTGGACACACGGAACCCATAGGATAATTATGGTCAAGTTAATAACAAGACACGGAGACGCAGATACACACCACGCCAGATAAGAAAATGAGATGTTCTCAGATCTTAGTCCTTCATAATAACAAAATTCACACCTTAACTTAATAAGCCACTAATAATAGAAAAAAATCAAATCAAATTAAATAACTCACACATTCACAGTGAACTAGGAACTCATAACGCTCAGAATCTTTACTCCAATGGCCTCCAGCGAGATGAGAAAATGAACATGAAACAGAAATATACAATATTATAGTTTCAAGCCAAATCTTGCCTTTCCATTTACAATTCAATGAACTTAACACACTCAACTTTATTATATTAGTCAGTATTGAGTAGTTTTAAGAAATAGCTAATATTGACCTCAAACAGTTTACTAAACGGAAAATAGAACCACAAGTTAAATTAAAGTGCAAACAAAACAAAAGAACCACGCGACCTGGTACAAAAATACAATCGCATAATTACAAGTGAGGTATTACACGACAGTAGTTGCTAGACCAGGGAAGATTAAATTAAGCAAAACAATCACCAAGTTGTCCTCAATAAAAGGTCGTTGCAAGGTGTGGAAGACGCTAGGCTCATTGAGGTCGAGTAGATTGAACAAGAAATAATACTTACTGACTAAAACAAATACTTCAAGTTTAGGTTATGCACAAACTTTGTTTCACTGAAAATAAGTTAATTGAGATAAAAATCAAGTTAAAATTCTCCAGTCAGACAAATGTAAAATAGAATTAAATTAATCAAAGATCCCTCAAGTTTCATCAAAATTAAAATCAGGAAAAGAAGAAGGAAAAAGTAATACAATCTGAGTTCACAGAACAGTCGCCGGGAAAAATCCTCAATCGGGATAAGAATAGAAAAATATAATTTTAAAGAAATGAAAGAAAGTACGGAGTTCTTAATTGAACACTTAACCCCCAGACTTGGATTGTACACAATTCCGTTTTGGAGACTGAAAAATGTTTCTTAAAGACCACTTCAACTGTAGGTCAGGATCAGTAGCATGGGAAATCCACAGAACGAAAGCTTAACATGAACAAACATTGGAAATTGGATAATTAACTCAAATAAGAATGTGACCAACAGGCAGAATGAGTCACCAGGTCAAATATAATCCAAAATTAAATATTAATAGCTTTAAAAATCCAGCCAAAACGGTGAAATGTAGATGATTTACTGAATCACATCTATCACCAGGAACAAACTCCCAACAATCTCCATTGCCGCACGTCAGTTGTCTACTCAGAACATAGAAAGTCGAACGTCAAGACACAATAGAGACCACGCCCACCTATATGTAAAGAGTGCAACCATGGTCACCAGATCACGTGACGAACCAATGCAAAATGGCTACCCACCCAGAAAGGATATATACACAGCAGAATTAGCCATAAGAAATAATTTTTGACAGTTACAATAACTTCCCTTACGGTTAATTTAGATTAAAAAGAATTAACATGTTCAGTAACTCTCAAATAGTTACATTAAAGCCCCAACAAATATGGTAGTTAATTTACAATTTAAAAGGACCATAATTCATTCCCTTTCGTACACCGAATTCCTTGTGCACCTAAAAACTTGGATAGTAGGATATTGCGGATTTAAGCAGTTCAATTAAGCCAGACGAATTTACGTAATCCACTCAGTCACCTTCAATTATCCGATTTGCTCGTCACATCGTTGTATACCCGGGGTCAACAAGAAACTGGATGCTTATTTACATATTTTTTAAAAATATGCATGAAAATGAATGGAAGGCGATAAGATCATCGCCACACGATGAAGTGATCATCCAGGGTCGAATAAGACCATCATGCTTTCTTCTTCACTCAAAATATTAGTTAAAATACACCAGCAATAGTAGAAGTCGCCCTGTTCAGTCTCACACTCCAAACCAGCTCCCTCCAAAAAATACTCGTAGGCAATTAGCGTTAATGCATGGAGGAAACGAAGCTGAATGCAGTTCCGTGGTTGCTGATAGATGGCAGTACAATCTGGACACCATGCCTCACTGGATGCTAACGCTACCGTGGTGGATCCGCACAAATACGAGTTTGCAAGATAACATGATTCCAGTAAAATTTCCGTGAGCTCAATTGGCCGAAATAATTCAAGATAATCAGTTTTGATCCAATATAGTAACTTGTTCATTGTCCAAATACCTTATAACTTATAACATTTCCAAATCCGATACAATTTTATTACTTTTATAACTTTTCTTTAATGAAATGTTCAAACATATTCTATGTGTATGTAATTATTTGCTGTGCCCGACAGTGTGTGTGTTATCAGTGTTTAATCCAGGAATGTGTCAACTACCCTTTATACATGTCAGCAGATGATGTCCTTGAAACTACTATTGCGGTAGATGAGGCATTCCTGAATGTCATTAACCCGAGTGTGTTCCAACACGACAATAAACCTCGTGTACTTTCATCAACATCCCACAACCCTCAGCCTACTGAACAACTTTTGAAACAATCTCTGTCTCAGTTCACGCGAAGTCTGCAATGTCGCCATAAAAATTCGCTCTCACTCCTAGAGATGAAGTTCGCTCCATACTGTCAAGCTGTAATATGCACGTTATGTGTATTACTGAAACCTGGTTGTCGGACAAAATTAGCTCTACCCTTGTAAAACTAGAGGGATATACTCTCTATCGGCATGATCACACTGCCACGCGCGGTCTTGGTGTAGCAGTATATTGGAGAGATGATATTAAATGTAGAATAATTAGTAAATCACCATCTGGCATCACTCCACTACGGAATATATGTTTGTTGAGACCATAATTGACTGACAAATAGTATTGATAGGAGTTGCTATAAACCACAGGATGTTACTAACATCTCTGACCTTGAATCTTATCTCAAACTAATACGAACCTACGAGCATATACTACTTCTTAGTGACTTTAACACAAATATCTTAGCCCTGACTGGCAAATCAGACCGAATCAGCAACCTATTTACGTCCGTCGACATGACGATCTTACCGCCAGATACAAATAATCATGTTCATACACTTAGATAAACAATCTATACTGGAACTGACCGCCTGATTACAAATAACCCGCTTAAAGTTCTTAAGAATGGTCAACTTCCTGTACCTGAATCTCAACTCGAGACTCTATTAGTTACAGGGATCTGAAAACTATCGATCTTCAGCAACACCAAAATCATGCGTACAATTTATCTTGGGAAGGTATGAAATATTTCACGACACAGACTTGAGAGTGACAAGATTTAACTCTCTACTTATAGGACTATACGATAAGAGTGCTCCAGTTAGGCACGCTTAGAGTCACTCGCTCGCCTGCACCTTGGTTAATTAGCGATATAAAGGCAACAATGGCTTGCAGTGACGCAATGTTCCACCGATACAAGGAAACTAATAATGAACTAGATTCCGAAAAGTATTGTCTTATACGTAACAGAATAAAGCGATTAATTCGCATTAAGAAATTTAATCACATAAGAAATGTAACAGGGAATATAAATGCACGTGAAACCTGGAACCAGATTCGAGCTATAGGAGTTGGAAAATGCAAAGAGCCACATTTGCCAACTCTCGATACACTTAACTCTCATTTCGTAACTAACCAAATGAAGGAATCTTAGCCACAGAATCATATCCATCTAAATAAAAGGATCAGTGAACCTGCAGAAAACGAACACAATATTTCTTTTCATCCTGTCAATGTAAATGATGTAAAGCTTATTTTTAATTCAGTTATGTCACAAGCTAAAGGAGCATATAACATACCAATAAGCTTTAAAAACGTTATTGACGCGAGCCTACCAATTAATACCCACACTGTTAACTCTGCCTCACCACAGGGACGTTTCCAACTGCATGGAAGGATGCTCTAGTAATCCCAATATTAAAACATACCACAGCAAATGCACCATTTAGATTTTCCCCCTCTCTCAAAAGTTCCTGAACGAGTTGTACATGAGCAGCTAGTAGAATTCTTAACCAGTCATTCTCTTTTTGACCCATTGCAATCTGGCTTCAGAAAAGGACATAGTACTACGACTGCATTTCTGTTAACAGATTACATAAGACTAACAATGGAAGAAAAAGCCGTAGACGATACCGACACTCGTTGAATTTAGTGAGTTCGACACAGTAGATATAGACATACTATTAGCGAAGATCTCCATATCGGCTCGATGGCCCTAAAACGTTTTAAGTCGTACCTTACAAATCGTCGCCAGTGCATATTGGAAAACAATCAAAGATTCCATTGGGCTGTATATTCATCTCCTGTGCCTCAAGGGTCTGCTCTAGGGCTCCTATAGTTCGTCTTGCATATTAATGACATATCCTCCACACTTCAGTATTGTAACTACCATTTATATGCTGATGATCTGCAGATATTCAAACACACCACTACAAACAATTTACATGAAAAAGTTCAGAATATTGATTGAAATATTGAAAGGCTTACCGCCTATTCTAAAAGCAACCACTCAAACCTAATTCCTCGTGAAAAAAATTAATTGTCATACGAAGCTCTAAATTATTACATGCATTAAGCAATATCAATCCTCCTTCAATCATAATCAATGACATTGCTGTACCTTTCCTTAAAAATATAACTAATTTTGGAATCTGCATAAATGTGAATCCGACCTGTAAATGTGAAAACGTAACCAATGTATGTAGAAAGGTTCATGCAGCTTTGTATATCCTGAAACGTCCAAAGAATTCTTTTCCTCAAAAACTTAAATTAAAATTCATCCAGTCATAATCAATGACATTGCTGTACTATACCTTAAAAATGTAACTAGGCTTGGAATCTCCATTGATGAGAATCTGACCTGGAATGAACCCGTAACTAATGTATTGCGCCGTTCCCGCGTCCAGGTCGAGTCGCAAAAAGATCCAGACTAGCTCAATGTTAACATCAACCATCAATTGAATATCGATTTGGGGTCTAACATCTGAGAGAAAAGTAATCGGATGAGACAAACGGATAAATTTGTACCATATCCGCGCGTTGGACGTCTCCATGTTGCGATTTAATTCGTATCATTATAAATTTCAATCATTCTTAACGTATGAATACATATACGTACTTATCTCACCAATAGAAAGGATAAAAATTCATCTAATATTTCTTTATTTAATTATGGGATCTTGAAAATATTGTGAAAATCGAATATCTTAAAGAAAATTAGTTATATCATCATTCAATTAACCTAATTAATATGTATATGGAATATCTATAGGTCTTTGATATGAAAGAAAATGTAAGTCCTTGCTATATACATTATTTCTGCTAAATATAGAAAATGATTCAGAGATGCTACTTATTTATGATAAATTGTTCAATTGAAATTACGTTAGTTATTCTTTCTTTGCATATACACAACCTAATTTCTTAAATTTTCCCCTAATTTATATACAATACATCGCAGATCTATTCACAAGTTTTCAGTTTGATTTGCTTGCATCTATCTGTCAACATTTTATCATTACAATTATTTCACGTTTATTAACTTTTCGTATAAGGAAAACTTTCGTTTTCTCATTCATTTTTGTATCGAGTATTTCAAATTATATGTTCCTTGCATCCATATACACAAGGAAGAAAATATAAAGATAAGTTATTGAATTATCACTTCACTCTGAAATAATCAAAATTACCATTATTGATCATTATTTAAGTCGTTCATCAAAAATAAAATATAAATTTCAAAAATTAATTCGAGTGCCAATTATATTTACCATATGTGATCTGTCATCATGTCATCATTTACACCTGTCATCTTATTTAATGTTATTGTCTGTCATGTAAGGAAACTCTGATAACCAATGTCATTATAATACAATTACGGAGAACCTCTTCAGTGATACCATTAAATACGAGCAAGCAAGCCTCCTAATTCTAGTTATTTGAACATACACATTTGTGGTTAAAAATTCAGGATAATATGGGCTAGTTTCATTTTAACTTCCCTATATGGATTCGTTTTTGATGCTCTACATGTATCTAACCGACATATGCAAGTTACATGGTTCGTATTTTGTGTTATATATGGAATACTGGAGGATTAATATACGTTATGGAATCAAATACATTTACCCTCAATCTTAAACCCCGTCAACTAACTTAATATCATCAATAAAATATATCCATCTTGTCCATCTTGACGAAAAATAATCATCCTCATCATTATTCTTCTTACTACTCGACCATTCTTCAGATATATATATATATATATATATATATAATCTGTTTCACATTTCTCATATCATATCTTATCCTTCATTACAATAACCACAGTAATGTATCTTAACTTGCCGCATATGAATTCGTAATTATTATTCATCCACTTATATATTCCATTTCCTTCTCAAATTTCTTCAGATTCCTCTCATATTCTTCATACGTCTTCCTACGATCACGATGTAACCTGCATATGGCATTACATTATCTCCATTTCATAGTATAATATCCTAATATAATCATAACACTAACCACAATGTCGTATCATATCAACAGCTGAAGTAAGTTACCCTCTCTATTTAATATAGATAACATTACGAACGCATAACCTGGTTATCACTGATTAAATACATCCCAAGCCAAAGGATTCTTTCATTTTGGTTAGATGATTACCTATTATCCTCCTATGTTGTTGAATCAATTGCCTTTCAACATGTAACATCACTTCTTTTGAATATAAATTCCTGCCAGCATTGCACACACCCCTTACATATAAATAGCAAATGACACTTCTCAAAAACATGTTATTTAAATTACTTACGGTAATGTTATTTCAATAAACTTATCTTTTCTTCCTTTTATTCCCTCGCTGGTGTGTGTCCAAATACTTAGGACATCTCGTCAGTACGACTGTAACATCATGTTTGTCTTTGGGAAACATCTGGTTAGGTCTCTCCTCCTTCTCCGTCATCTGGCGATAGGCTTGCCGGCTTAACGTCCCCATCTCCAGACAGCCTTGCCTCGGTCTTCTTAGTACATGATGTTGGCCATTTCTTGCGCAGTTAGAACAGAAATATAGATTACCACGGTCAGTTTCGTCATCTTAGTATTCAAAGCCTTCTATGATTTATGAATATATTGAGACTAATGCTTCTTTCAATCGAATTGTGCTTATGTCTTGCATACTACTAATATGGCTATAAAGATTTCAATTATAATCTGATTTAATTTCCTATAGTTTGTTTCTAGTCGCCATAGTATTTCTTATTTTCTTGCGAGTAGCTTATGATGCTGTGTATTTCTTCGCTTGGTGTCTCGTGACGTAGCTGGTTACGTAACGACTCTTATAATTCGTTTTATATCATCAGTTCATTAATATGTGTGTATGCAGTATTTCCGTTATCTCGCTCAATTTCCTTGATATTATTTATATTCTCCTTCAATTTAAGCCTTGTTATACGAACGTTGTCTCCTTTCCGTATTAATATATTGTAGCGATCTGCTCGAGTTGCTTCTTCTGGAATGAATTGTTGTAAAAATAATTTTGTAACAATCGTCTCTTTCATTCTTTTTCACCGCCTTCTAGATATTATTTCTCGGCTTATACCTGATGAAAGTATAATCTCGACATTTACGGTTAGATTTGCGTCTTGCTTTTAATGTCTCCTCGGCATAGCTTCCATTTTTGTTCCACGATGTTCACTGCTAACAGGGATATGGCACAGTATGTAGATAGGGCCAAGGGCCGTAACCGTGTTGAAACACCGGATCCCGTGAGATCTCCGAGGTTAAGCAACATTGGGCGTGGTCAGGAGTTGGATGGGCTGCCACGCGCTGTTGTCTAGGGGTAAGGGTATGGAGGAGCGGAAAGGAACTGGCCACCCTACCGCACGTAAACTCCGGCTCAGGAACACCTCTGCGGAGGTTCGGACCTGCCTTCGGGCAGAATAACCCTTACCTTACCATGTAGAAAGGTTAGTGTAGCTCTGTATCCCCTGAAACGTCACAAGATTTCTTTTCCTCAAAAACTCAAATTAAAATTAATCTAACCACTACTATTCCCAATTTTAGACTACTGTAATAAGGTACTAATCAATTCAAACGCTGAACAAGCTTTGAGACTTCAACTAGCACAAAACTCACGCATACTGTACGATATGCCTTCCAGCTGCGACATGACGTTCATGTTACACCATATTTCCAATCATTGGGGTGGCTACGCATAAATAAACGAAGGAATTTTCACCTAATGACACTTGTTTACCAAGTTCTCTCGACGAACACTCCTACTTACCAATCTTCCAACTTTCGTTTCCTTCCCTCATTCCATGAAATTAGTATCCGTTCTGGTACCTTACTTCAAATTCCACTAAATCGAACGTATTCCTACAATTACTCCTTTTTAGTTACTGCATCGAGACTCTGGAACACACTCCCAACGGATATTTGACACGTTCCTCTCATGAATTCAAATCTGACTGATGAAAGGTTTTCCTAGGAACATACATTATAACTGAGTTGTGTGAGTCATTGTGTGTATGTTGCGTGAATGGGTTTTCTTCATCTATTATGCACTTGGGACATTATTCTTATTATTATAGTATTTCCTCTTTATAGTATTATCATTAGTATTGTCAAAATTATTGCCGTGCTGATATGTAACTTAGTCTTAGTGTACCTTCTTAGTCTTAGTATTACTTCTTTGTAGAATTACTATGTCTTTTTTATGTTCATTTTTAAAGTGTTAAAAGTCGTTAAGTGTAAGGGAGGGCTGTGTGCCCTAACTTCGCCACAAATGTTAAGTCAGGAATAAATAAGTAAATAAACAAAGTCGATATTACGCCTATATTACACTGTGTTAATCCTCCGGGGGGGCCTAAATCTAGGGCATAGAGAGGACTGTTTTTTTTTTAGACAGGGTAGGCCGCAGATTCCTGAAAGTTGTGTATATGAAATCTGGTTCGGAATGGTGGAACGGTATGGATTAGTAGTATAAGGAACGGACAGACGGACTGAGACTTTCTGCTTTTTATAGAGAGTCTCTGAACTCTTTCGCTTCTTGACTGTGGCTCTATACACATTCGAATAAGCACTGTTGGCCTCCCATACATAAAAGAAGCGGTGACGCTGCTAGCCCTATTATATCTATGTGTACGTCTGCTAACTACTCGTTCTCCGCTTCTTATGTACCCTGAACCTCTTCATCCTTGCAGCTGGGGAAATCACGTGGTGCATTTTCGTTTTCAATCTATATCCAAAGGTACCAGCTTTTTTCATTTCGACCTGATTTCTTTGTAACTCTACGCCTGTATATTTAATTCCAGCGAAAACGCACATCAAAACAACTCGTCAACAAAAATGTTCAGAAATGAATTACACCTTCGTCGATCTACACTTTGGGATAAATTATATGTTCGTATTTAACCGGGGTTTCTAATTTGTCCCCGATCTTATACATGGTGGCGTGTAGGGGAAAAACAAGGATGGAAAATATATCAGCCCAATTCATTGATCCTTCTTTTAACCCCTGCTACCAAACACTCTTAGCAATTGCAAGTTTCGAAATATTTACATTGAACATGTTCTCATTTTGCACAACACCTAAATGACTTTCACCATATCAAAACGTAGCGGGTTACTGAACTCCAGCTTTTCAAACCTAATCCCGTGATGATTTGATCAGAATTATATTTTTTTAATACTTTTTTTATTTTTATATTTTTTCTACTGGTTTTTCGTCGCACCGACACAGATAGGTCTTCTGGCGACGATGGGATAGGAACGGGCTAGGAGTGGGAAGGAAGCGGCCGTGGCCTTAATTAAGTACAGCCCGGATGCAATCTGGGAGATAGTGGGTTCGGGCACCACTGTCGGCTGTCCTCAAGATGGTTTTCATTGGGTTTCCTTTTTCATACCAGGCAAATGCTGGTGATGTAAATTAATTAAGGCCACGGCCGCTTCCAATCCACTCCTTACCCTTTCCTATCCCATCGTAGGCATAAGACCTGTCACTGCCTTGCAAAGTCAAACCAATTATAAAGATGTATAAACACCATGAACTATTTTCATTTCTACTAGGGTGTTAAATTTCCAGACGCAACGATCTGACTCGTATGAGCTTTTCCTCAATTAATGTGGGATACATTTTTTATTAAACGTCATAGAAATATAACTTTTCTACTTAAAACGCATTTTTTTTTCAAATGTGCTTTTATAGGGAGTCCGAGACTTCGTCTCTATAGGAACACAGGCGTTCCGAGTCGCCTGCATCTTCGAAGAATGGTGGTGGTGATGGTGGTGTTGTTATAAAGATGATGAACAATTGTGCTTTTATGTGCAAGTTATTCTCGTAATGCCAACTGGAATCGTGCTGAGGAATGGGGAGATAGCCTGAAATCTATGGGTACTATTTGAACGGTCGCTCGTCTGTTAATTTAGTACTTGAAAAGATCCTGCATGCAGAGGCCTTTACTTACCTCGTAGACATGGTCCCGGTTCTCTAGATCCACTGCACGAGCATGCCGCTACATTACGTACCACAACTTGAAACTAAGACTCGCTGACCGAAGTTTTACGACGTGCTCCGATTAGTTTCTTACAGCGCTATGCGGCAAAACACGAAACTATTGCTCCCTCAGGAGCTAAACCAAATACTTTAATATGACAATACCGGACAGCTTGCTGTTTTCAGCGAGAAAGTCGATAGCGCTGCTACCTACATGGCTTGGTGTGACCAGCTCTTCAATAACATATTGCCATCTGTATGATTCTTGGCGCACTGCCGTGTTGTTTAAAATGCATCAGTGTTTGTCACTAAATAATCTTACATTGCAATTATATTCCAAGAAAAGTGTTATACCCTAAACAAATTACCCACCAAGATAATGGGCATAGGAAGTGATAAGAACCGCAAGTATTAAAAAAAAAAAATCGCCTCGCATCTGTGTTGAGGTTACATTCTATTTCCCTTATTTTAAGAAAATCAATTAAATACTCTAATGAAATGTTAGTGGGACGTAAAACCAATAATATTAACAAATATGGAACTCTAGTATACTCAAACTTGAGGGTCCACATTGTTAAACAGTACCATAAATTTCACAATCGGGAACTTGTGGGCCTGTAGCGTAGGCCTAATGGTTATCGCGGTACTCTTGAAATTGAAAATTGAAGGCCATGAGTTTCGAATCCAGTCACCTTTTATTTTACTGTAAGAAAATAATACTAATAATACTACTACTAATAATAATAACAACAATAATAATAATAATAATAATAATAATAATAATAATAATAATAATAATTTTCTTTACGTCCCACTAAGTACTTTTACGGTTTTCGGAGACGCCAAGGTGTCGGAATATAGTCCCACAGGAATTATTTTACATGCCATTAAATCTACCTACACGAGGCTGACGTATTTGAGCACCTTCAAATACTACCGGATTGAGCCGGGATCGAACCTACCAAATTTGGATCAGAAGGCCATCGCATCAACCGTCTGAGCCACTCAGCCCGGCGTAAGAAAATTATTTCAGTATATTAATGGCATAGGCTTTAGCACCAGTCCAACTAATTTAATACGTGTGTATGGTAATTATTCATGCATACATTTGTGAAAGAGACTTTAGGAAATTCTGAACACTTCTTCCTGGTCAGGAACATCGTAGTTCACTCACGTAATCCAAATATATGTTATATATGTACCCGATGCATTTACTGGACGTATTCAAAATGGCGCCTACGGAAGGTAGAGGCCAGCCAAGGCAAAGAAATGTATAATAAGATATCGATATTGATGTATGCTAGGAGGCCATGACTAACTTAAACCTACCACTATGAAGGCGGTGTACAATGGTGTAGAATCGATAGAATTGTTTTTAAAAAAATAAGAAGGATAAAACAGATTATTATAAAAACTGACTTGAAAAATTGACGTGGTTAGAACAAGACGTTCCGAACTTCGCACTCGAAAATAAGCGAGATTGGCAATATTTAGCGAGAAGTATTAAGCTGAGAAGAAGGAAATATTGAGCGAATTGAATAGATAAGCGTTAAAATACTGAAAAGAGGGAGTAAAATCCTGAAGCTTTGAATAATACGTCCAGATACTTAGACGCAAAGCCGTTTGAAAATAGGAACTTGAATGAGACGAGAGAGCTCGAGATTAAGCTACTCTTAGTGAAAATAATCGCAAGGAAAACCAAATAAAGAAGCAATCACCATAAAAATATATATTCTACGCAGAACTATGATGAGCTTATATTTTTCAGAATCATCGCATTTTGTCTACTGTGTTGCTGAACAGATGATGGCTTGCTAAATCGACATAGACCAACCTGGAGGGAGATGTCATCCTGGCCGTTAAAACCACCCGACCCGCGTGGAGGAGGTCACACTACCTGAGATACCACTGGTGGAAATCCTGCCCCGTTCCTGATCCAAGGACTACGACCACACCGAGGAGCAACTAAGGCCCGAGATATTGAATGGCGAGCTAAGTAATAGTATTAAGTAATATAATTTCTTATGTGGAGTATTACCAGTATATACAGTAGATCTGAATAGCCTAAGCGTGAGATAATTGTGTGCTGTGAATATAAGAAAGTGCAGTGTGAAATATTTAAGACGATATCTTGTTACGGAGTGGTAACATGTTACTACATTATTTTATCCAAGGATGAAGGAATACGATTTAAAAGTACGACATAGTGTAACAGCTGTTTTCAAAGAATCCCGGTTAGTTAGAAAGGTCCATGAGTGATGTAGTAATAGTCAAACCCAGTTACGTCACAGAGGGACGCACGATGAATTGGTTAAGATAAGTTACCATACTCTTTGCTGTATGATTTTATTGAAAGGAAAGATACCGACTTTGGGGTTATATACGGAATTGCAAGATTAAAATGCGTTTTGAGGAACGAATTCTGCGCTATCGATGAGATACGTATCGTTGTGTTTAATTAATATTGGAGGTTAAACGCGGTAGTTATGGATGATAAATGAATTAAATATGAATTGAATTGAAGGTTAATAGTGAGATAATGGAAGTGTGTATAGTATTTTAAATGAAATATTGCGCAGAGTAATAGGAAGTAAAGCGTATTTGATATATTTAATATGTGATGGAGCACATGTAGTGCGATTACAGAATGTAAGTATGCCCCAGGGAGGAACTACAGCAAGGTATGAACAATAATATTACGTATATTTTAATGATGTGTGAAAATGGTTTGACAATAATAACAACCGGTGATGAGTAAATGAATACATGATTATGTCATATTCTGAATGAATGGATATTGCATGGAAGAATAAGCTTGTATGCAAGTAGTATCATAATGTAGTGTTGAAATATCTTTGTGTTGGCATTAGCACACCTATATATGAAAAATGCTCACTGGCTGTATGTATATCGAGCTGGTATACGATACATAAGAAATGATTTAGCTAGAATAGGGAAATTATTTGACATTTACGTAGGATATCATCGATGTTTTGTTAATATGGAATATTATTAGAGCGAATACTTAGTTAGGAGCCGCAATTTAAATGGCAATCGGACCGAGGAACTTAGTGCGTCATTCAGTATTTCATTTTCTTCACGCTAACCTGCACCAACGAACTCAGATAATTTTCAACATAACTTAGGTCACTGATATTTGTATTCAGGACATACTATTCAAATTCAATTCATTTTCGTAGAAACTTGAACAACGTGATGGTTGTATTTTCAATGAGATATATAATTATACCGTGACTGGTGGAATAATTTATTGATATAACGAATTTCGACCGTGGCCAAAAGACTGTGATGTAATATATTTATGTGACCAAATGTATTTTTTTAAAGGGAAGATAATTCATTTCAGGAATACGTTACTCAGTGTATTAAGAAGAAAGCTTAGTTTAGGAATTAGGCAGCGCTGACCTAACATATTTGATTCACTGATTAAAATATTTATTTATTAAGTTGATAATTGAAGCTTATGAGTCATACCTGATATTAACCATTTCTTTTGCGAAACTTGACAATTTAATAAATGTGTTTCTTAATTAGTTTCTTATATAATAAAGTGATTTTTCATTCATATTGGTAGTTAATAGATTTACTTAGTGTGTAAGGTTCTCGTTGTGCGAATATATATATATATATATATATATATATATATATTTTTTAAAGGATGACTGAAGTTTGCGTTCACAAAACAACTACTGAGCGTATGATATCGTTACTTTCTCTGAACAGCGTATGATATCGTTACTTTCTCTGAACCGCATATGATATCGTTACTTTCTCTGAACCGCGTATGGTACCGTTATTTCTCTTCGGACACACGTAAAACCAAACATAGAAAAATTAACCATTTTTCTGGAGGCATGGATACCCTGAGATATATTTAACTGACTAGTTGGGAATTACTGTGGTTACCCTGACCCGTAGGGTGCATATATATTATTTATTTCTGTCTTCAGAGGTAAAACAGGAAATTCAAAGTACAGCAAAAGCGATAGATAGTAAGTACGGTATATATCCCTCCACATATGATTGCTATTATGAAAGGCATCCGGCCGGAAAACTAGGCTAAGTCCATACAAGATCCTGCGCTAGGTAACTGAGAAAAGGGTAGAAAGAAGAGGAGAGTGTAGTGTTAAATATTTTCCTCAGAGGCTGGGTGGATCCTCTAACACTTTTGCTTTATAATTTTTAAGACATCGCGAAAGGCATAATGCTCGTTTGCAGGTTTATGAAGGAGGCATTTCATATTTTAAAATTTCACTCTTAATTGCTATGATTATTCAATTATTTTAACAAAAATATTTCCAATGAATGTAGTGTATTCCTCTCAACTATAGCATAGACAAGTATGCAGTTCACACCAACACGCTAGATATCACCACCGTCGCTGTTCGCACTCCACTCAATGCTGTCGAGAGAGAACTGTCCGGTATTGGTGCTTTATTTGGCTAAACTCTTGTTGCATCTAACCCTGGTGATAGCACGTTGGAATGTCATATCCCAACACACGTTTTCCGACGGGTTTTCGTTCATAAATCACCAACGAAAGCGAAAATTTTACATGCGACTTCAAGGTGCATTCGGACTCCCTTCAATCTACCTATGATCATATAGATCTCTGCATGCCGTAGATTCGGCTGCGGTTCGCGCCCACATACACAAATAAACACGCAGAGACAAAAACTTCCTTCTATTATTATTGACTTCTGAATTTACCTATCTATATAAATAAAATCGTAACGACCGTGTGTCTGTGCAATAACAACTTTGGAGAAATTTTCATTCGTTATCGCTTTCAGGTGTAATAATGACCATCAAGATACTTTTTAGTGTTGGTGTCTGTTTGTTTGTCCGAGTTCTTATAACTTGAAAACTACTGGATGTATTTCTACCAAACATCATATTTAGAATCCTACTGTCCTCGGAGAGGTTTTAGGGCCAATATTGTTTCTAAATCCATTAATTGACTGGGAGTTTATACGAAACCGAAACCATGATTTGGCACTGCAAAAAAATATACATAACCAAAGTTATTGGAAATATATATGCCTTATTGAAATAAATATCCAAAACCTTCTGCATATTCTTATAACTGCAAAACTACTGGAAATATTTTATCCAAACTTCATATTAGCATACCTCTGTCCAAGCCTAGCTGTTAAGGCCTATAGCAATTCAAATGCGCGGAGTGGACTGGGGGTTCATAAGAAAGCGAAACCGTGAATTTACTCTCCCACAAAATATACCAGACCAATCTGGATGGGGATCAACTAGCCTTGATGGAAATCCGTTTCTAAAATATTTTCCTCTTCTGCACTTTTTCGATAGAATGGTTAGGAACATATCATTAACGGGCGGTTTTACAGGCTAAGTCTAGCATACATAGCCCAAGAGGTGTAAGTTGAACAGATTTCCTATCGTCTATATCCCTATAATGCCCGGCGTGACAAATTTGTCCCACGACTTTCAGATGCTATCAGAAGCTATAATACATCTCTTTTATTTTTCCCGGGCCACAGTTGAAGAAAATATCCACCAGAGTGTGTTCACGACTGTGTGACAAATGTGCTACACTGGGCATTAAGAATAAAAGAGATGTATTCTAGCTTCTGATAGCATCTGAAAATCGTGTGACAAATTTGTCACGCCGGGCATTATAGGGATATATAAAAGGCTAAGTCCGACTGACTGTAATCAACACCAAGCTACAGTATAAAGAAATGATATTTTGGGGACAAATTTATATTACCGTGTAGATGCTAACTAAGGGAGGATTTTTGTATATTCCGTCGCTACGGGGGTGAAAAGGGGGGTGAATTGTACAAATGAGTACCTCTGTATCTCAAAAACTAAATCGTTTTCAGGCATAAAAATTGTATTTGGAATCTCCCTTAAAAATATAGAAACGTGTATTTTATTATTTTCGGATAATCCACTTATCGGGGGGGGTGAACACGAATGAAGAATAGGTACATTTTTGAAATGAGTATATTGAGAGTTGCATGGTGCAGACGAGAAAACTGGATTTCAAATTTCCTGTAAAAGTAAAGAAACACGCAAAATTTATACTCGGAAAATCCATTTAAGGGGAAGAGAAATAAGGTTTGAAGTTCTTTATTATGATACTTATCTATATAAAAAAATCGTAAGGACCGTGTGTCAGTACATTGACTATTTTGGCGAAATTTTCCTACAGTTATCCGTTTCAATTATAATTACAACCATCTGCATATTTACTGTATATATATATACCGGTATAGCTTCCTGAACGCTCTAAGTTTTGCCCCTTCCCCAAATCAGGATGGCGGCATTATCTGCCAGGCGAGCTGGAAAATTGAAATTTGACAATATTTGCCTGTATCCGACCGAGAAATTCTAAGATGCTCCATTTTACATTTATTTACCCCCGGAAAATATCGAAATATGGAGATTTTAATGACGTGCAGACCTTCGTTTAGAGGTATTTCGGGGATAAACGGTAATTTGGATCACAAAACGGATGGCACAATTTCAGACTCAATTTGGAGTAATATACAACTTTGGTCGTATGACTTATTTTCGTATCTCTATCTCTATCCCTCATGCGTTAGATTTGGCTGTATTCCTCGATAGTAAGTAAATTTCGCGCAAGTTTTACAAGTATAATTCTTAGTTTGACATGTTTATAGGAAAGACAGAATCATCAAATTCGGCACGAAATTGGCACATGCAGTAACCACATGTGAACCAAATTCTATGCTTCTGGTTGTCACATAAGTATCCGATAAGTAATACAGTGTGTCAAAACCTTACCATAATTTCGCCCTGTCCTACGTATCTAACTCAATCTAACCCATATAGAGGAAATACGGGAAAATGTTAAGGGATCAACCGTTTAGACAGCTAAAAGGTGCGTCTTATTGTGCAATCCGTTTGTCAAATTAATATACCGTTTCGCAGCAATTAAACTGCAAATGAAGGTTTGCAATATTCTAAACATGCATATGCTTTCGTATGTCGATCTATAGACTATATATACACTGAAGTCGATTTGTAGCGATGTGGAAAGAGTGTGTCCGCCATTATAATTATTAGTTTACAAATCGATAGTGACTATCAGTAGGAGGTCGCCTGCTATTGTAATCAATACTCCCCCACATCGAATTTGACTTGTAGTAGGAATGGGGTCCTTCTCCATTAGGGAGATCCTACCATTGTAATTTGATTTGACAGGCAGAAGGCAAGGGAGCATGCAATTTTCTTCAAAACTCCTCTACCCGATTGCATCTTGAAGTAGGAAAGTGGGCCTATCATTGTGACGAAAACTCCCTAAATAGATTGTGACCGCGCAGTATACAAGGGGGTCTTCTATTATAGTGAAAAAATTCCAAACACGATTGTGAATGGCAGGGGTAAGGAAGTGGTGATGAAAATAATAATAATAATAATAATAATAATAATAATAATAATAATAATAATCATAATAATAATAGTTTGGCCTCAGCTACCATGTGCAGACATTTCAATTTGACGCCATCTGGCAGTCTGCTCGAAAATTTCGAAGAATTCCGACTTCCTCTGCCGGGTCTGAACCTACTATCTTGGGATCGGCAGGCCGACACACTACCACTGATCCGCAGAGGCAGCTGGTAGGCAAGTGAACCTGCCGTTATCATGCCAACTACGCAACTAACACTTTACATGCTATTTATCGGATAACGCATGCAATTTAAAGAAGTTGCATGCACTGCGTGTACAGTAATTTACATGGATATCCGTATACAATGCAAAATACCGTAGCGAAGTTAGGAGAAGCGATAGTGTTTACCAACACCTGGAGGCCTGCCACCTCTGCCGTGATCACGGTTGACGCAAACAGTATATCCAAATAATATCGTACAAACAGTAAGACTGGTTAGAAATCGCAAACCACCAAGCCCCATGCCTCAACAAGCACCGAAGGGCCATGACCTACCAAACGATCACGATCACTGCTCTGATCTAAGGCCTGCAGATTACGAGGTGTCATGTGGTACGCACAACGAATCCTCTCGGCAGTTATACTTGGTTTCTAGACCATGGCCGCCAACTCACCGTTAGATAGCTCCACAATTGTAATCTTGGAGGCTGAGTGGACCGGACCAGCACTCAGATCGAGATAAAAATTCCACACCTGCCCAGAAATTGAAACCGATTCTTCCGGAAAAGAGGCAGGCACGCTACCAATACAGCGCGAGGCTGGTGGTTAGAAAGTACACT
This sequence comes from Anabrus simplex, assembly GCF_040414725.1. Classification (NCBI taxonomy): domain Eukaryota; kingdom Metazoa; phylum Arthropoda; class Insecta; order Orthoptera; family Tettigoniidae; genus Anabrus; species Anabrus simplex. The sequence goes on along the minus strand of NC_090265.1, from coordinate 1,595,343,570 downwards.
ATCTGCTAATTCACCTGTGTAGGACTCCTCTTCACTCTCTGATGGGACTGGACCTTATGGTTGTTAGCTCCGAGGAGGGTTGTTGTCGGAGAGGAAGAGTACGTCGGTAAACTTGGTTCCGTTGCTTGTTGTTGCTGTTTTTTCCATTCGGCTCTTCGACCGACGCTACCAATCCTTCTTCAAATAACGAGAACGACTTCGATGAGGACGTACCGGCAGGAAATAAGCAATATAGTCTGGTTGTGATCACAACGCAAGTTGGACTTTGGCTTGAAGGCCAGTATCGAAGGTTGATCGTGTTCACATAGCCATAATACATCAGGAAGGGCGATCATCAGGAATAGAAATATCTTTTACATTATTGAACTTTATTTTGTTTTATTTTAATACGACTTTTCGGTGTTCAGTTTTTCTTTACTTCCAAACCTAAACTCACCGACTTAATACGTCAGACGGTAACAATGATTGGTGATTCAGTTGCGGGCGTACATAAGCAAGGCGTTGGTTAGCCATGTAAATTAAAATCATGATCATAAAACGTAAAAGGAAAAGACCATATCAGACGGGAGAATAAATGATCACCTTGGCTTTTCAAATCAAATTCTGTGGCTCTGAGAAGAAAACAATAGCTAACCGATGGATATTCTACAAGAAAGAACAAATCGAGAAGTTCTATTATTTTTTAAATTGGCTTTACGTCGCTGAGGAGCGGGAAGGAAGTGGCTGTAGCCTTATTTAAGGTACAGCCCCAGCATTTGCCTGGTGTGAAAATGGGCAACCATGGAAAATCATCTACAGGGCTGCCGACAGCGGGGTTCGAACCCACTATCTGAAGAATGCAAGCTCACAGCTGCGCGGCCCTAACCGCACGGCCAACGCGCCACTTAAACGAGAATGGTTTAGGTAAGCAGATATCATATTAGACGCCTTGACGCCATCCGTAAACGCTCAGACTACACCTCTCGTAGAAAGGTGGTATTATTATCATACTGTGAAGGTGTATACTTTTATGGAAGGAATGTGAGAATGCCTATTGACTATCCATTAAATTTGCAACAACGCTTGGATCTCACATTCCTTCTTGTGTTGAAAGTCGATCTGTGCATCCTTTACAAGCATTAATAAGTTTATCAAACCTGAACTTTAAAAGAATCATCATCTCACTCTAAAGGTCAGGCCTTGCCGCGACAGCAATAGATTTGTTTGCGTGCTGATCGGTTCAGCTCTGTGCAATATTTGCAGTTCAGGGTTTTCAATAAGTTCGTAAAGCAAGAGTATTTTGGCCGTCCTCTCTCTCAGTTCCCAGCAACTCTTCCTTCAAATAAGTTATAAAAGGAGTTGTTATGTATGCCACAGAATGTGGTCAAGTTTCTGTACTTTTGTTTTCCCGATAATCGTAATGAGAGTGCTCTTTCCATCTACCCCTTTCAACACTTGATTATTGCTTGCCAACTTTCTCCACCTCGTCCAGTTAAGTCTCCTCCATATCCCATTCCAGCTGTCCCAATCCCTATTCTTCTGGCTATTCTAAGGTCCAGCCTTCTCTACCCTACAAAAGCACATTCCGAATAATAGTTTCTAGAAGGGCCTTCAGTGTTCCTATGATTTTGTGCTTTTTATTTAGTAATTTTCAGTAATTATTTCTTGTCTAGAAGAGTATTATTTGCCGTTGCCACCCTTTATATATCTATTGTTTGTTTTCAAAATGATCAAGGTTTGCTAACTCGATTTTGTTCTGGGCTCTCGTAGTTTGTTATATGAGATATTCTTCACCCCACAATCGGAAAAATATAACAGCTGTTAATGTTATATATAAACTATATTTTTCTGTTTCAGGTGGATTGCTGGACAAAATTGTAGGAGGTCTTGGAAAATTATTTGGTGGCGGTGGTGGTGGTGGCGATGGTGGTGGTGGTGGTGGTGGTGGTGGTGAGTTGTCCTAATAGACATTCGCATTATAATCTCAGTGCCAATGAGCATGACCATCGGCAATATTGTTAGAAGAGCAATAGCCCTCTAGCTGCAATTGTTTGAATAGATGCTAATTATTATTTGTAGATAATAATCAATTCCACCTCTGTGGTGTCGTGTTTAGTATGATTAGCTGCCACCCATGAATGCCGGGGTTAGATTCCCGGCTATCCCACGAAATTTGGAACGTGGTACGAGCACTGGAACTGGTTCCCCTCAGCATCGAAGAGTCCACTGAGTAGAGGGGATTTCGATTCTCATCTAAGCCACCCTCGAAGTGGATTTCCGTGGTTTCCCCACTTCTCCTACAGCAAATGCGGGGATGGTAAGTAAGTTAGGGCCCCGAATGTTTCCCTCCCTCTTGCTTGTGTATCCCTTCCAGTATTACCATCGCCCACAGGGCCCCTGTTCAGCACAGCAGGTGAGGCCGACTGGGCGAGGTATTGGTCCTTCTTACCAGTCTTATCTACGACACAATGTTTCACACTCCAGAGCACCGTCCTTAAAGCGTTAGAGTTTAGATCCCTCCCTGCATCCGGGGAAAAACAACCCTGGATGGTAAACAGGTTAAGAAAGAAAGAAAGAAAGAAAGAAAGAAAGAAAGAAAGCAATCAAGTTAATACTTTCAGTTCCGGAAGTGTACACAGTAGTTTGCCTCTCTATTTTGTTGTTCTTATTTTATTATTACTGGAGCTTGCTGTTACGAAGTGATCACTTCATGTAGTTGTATTCATGCACTCGGGAGATGCTGGGTTCGACCCACACCTTCGAACAGTGGGAGATTTCAACAATATAGGGGACCTGTAGCCATTTTGTTTGTTGAAATTTGCCTGTGTAGTGTTTTGACACTCCGTTCGATTAAAATACGCTATTTCTTTGTTAAATAATGTATTATTTTCAAAAAACTTGTAACATTTTTCACAAACGCAAACACATATATGTATTGACCAGTCTTTCAGACAGCCAATGAAACTAAAAATATCTGATTGCTGACTGCTTTATCGGCTTTAAGGCAGCCAGTTATATCTAAACAAACCTTTAGTGACAACTAAGTCATAACATTGGTTAGCTAGTGCACTAAGTACATGATATAGTTAAAATTATGCAAGGTTTAAAAAAAAAAAGATGTTAATTTGTCTGAATCACTCCTGTAATCGGAATGATCATACGAATCATTCATACAAGGCTTTTTTACTATTCGTACAAACTCGCCCATTATATCTGAACGTTTGTCCTTGGCAGGAGAACTACCAATAGGGCCTATATGGATCAGCGGTGATCAGCAATCTATGAATTAAATATGTGTTTGTGATGATTTTCTTGTAAAGAGTTATCTGTATTTTCTGCTGCCTCTATTTCTGACTTCCTGTGGTTCTTGCCAGAGCTGTCCTATTCGCCCAGTAATGTCTTTTGTCTGAAATAATACTTTGTGCACATTTACGGACATGTACAGGAGTACAATTTGCAACGAGCGTATTCACTCAGTTTGTCCGTATCAACCGGGAAACCAAATTCGGGCATTTTAAATTATTTGAAATCACTTGATTAAGTCTACATTTCCCCCAGTTATTTATGAAGATTTTTTAGCATTTCTAAAAACTTGCAGGTTGCACTGCTAGCATACGGTATTCTGCTTGTTGTTTACGCATAAACCTACAATAGTCTAGTTCACTACGAAACTTTTTTTGGACATGATTATTTGTCCTTGTACCATGTGGAGCTGATTTTTACTTCCCGCATGCATGCCGTGCTTTAATGTCTGGTCTATAGCAAATAGATTCCAAACTAAAACGTGTCCAAATATAAAGTGGTGTAAGTCCAAAATTCAAAATATTTTTAATTACATTATTGCGAAAGAGAATACCAACACCGTTGAGGAAAAGATATAAACGTGGTACCTAGAAAGGGGAGAAAAGGTGCAAAAATGCCTCATTTCTCAACTAGAGAGGAAATGTCACATTGTAGTATCCTTCCCAAGAGCTTTAATTTACTCTAAGAGAAAAAGTGCGGTCCTAAAAGTACTTCCCTGCCTTATAACTGCATGTATGCGTCACGCTCTGCATATGATGTGCACGATTCAAATTGTCACTCGACCTCGGACCCCGAAATCTATGGCATTAACACAATTCTCGGTCATTTTGGACATTTTCTTTTTCACCCCTCCTGAGCTCTAATACCGATAGAGGCTGTACTTGGACTTAAGCGGCGTCCAGAGTGTCACAATTCATCTCAGCGACACAGAATACTATGGATTCGCCACAGTTATCCATTAGTTTTCCATGTTATTGCATCCCCCAGTGTACCAAGTTTGCTTGAGAGCTATGCTGGAATGTACGTACATAAATCCATACATCTAAACCTTCGGTCATTTTTCCTGTTCACACCTTCCCAATTCAACCAAATGCCGCTGGGTTCGGCGGGCTGAACTCGGACTTCAACCACATCCGGAGTGTTACTATTCATCTCAGCGACCAAAGAAGCTATGGATTCTACATTAGTATGTTGATTCTATTATTTTTCTGTTTCTCCCCTTCCCCCTTTCAAGCCCGCGCCTAGAGCAGTGTCTTACACTCACAGCATTGTTTTCCATATGGTTTGTCATATGTGTAAAACGTTACGTTGATAGCTTTGCAGGAACATACACACATATATGCATAATCTCGGCCATTTTGGACATACTTCTTCATCTCTTCTCAATCACCATGCCGATGGAGACTGAACTTCGACATTAATGACTGGGGTTCGGAAGTTTAAGACCTAAAGACGTACAAAACATGCAAGCAAATATGCTCTAAGAGCAAAATATGACCTAAAAACTATAACCTTAAAAACTATAAAATATGACATGAATTTTTGGGATAGGTAAAGTATCACTAATATACAGTAAACATACACATTTAATCATGCAAACTGACGGAGACCTACAGTACATAACATTTTCAAAATTCATTCCGCATCATAACATTGAGATGCAGTTATTGCTTAGTTTTCCTAAAAGAAAACAAAGAAAGCCGAAGTATTAGCATGTTTTATGATATTTGTTAGAAGACACTGCCTAACGGAATGTTTATTGAGTTCATAACCGTACATACCTCTTAATCTTCTTCTTTGCCAGCACTGCACATCACGACGATGTGCATCCTCAGGCTGTCGAAAAGAAATATCCTTTGAAGGTCGCTCAGTACTTTTTGTACTGGGAGAAGCTCCTTTCTACGTCACGTGATGCCACAGGAGCTTATTTATACATAGTTCACTGCTACTTAGTTGCGGGTAGCTCTCGCCTAAACCACATACATTACACTCTAAAATGGCATTAATTCTACACATGTTGCGTGTCCTTTATTTCACTCAGCACGTTACTAAATTTTTCCTTGACAGAAACTGACACTATACCTTTTGCTAGTACTACTTTGGATACCATGTCCTTTACTATTCCCAAACTCTTACATAATTCTAAACCAGCGAGAGTTTTCGATGGATATCTATAATTCGAAGAAATATATACTACTTATCCCGACAAATGATTGGAAAACAGTTCCTGTGCAATATTTATTGACGATGTCTCACTACTGTCAAAAGTAGAAACAGTTTCTCGCACAGTTTCGTAGTGTTCACTGTAGTACTCTACTGCGTTAAGCCACGTTCCCCATCCGGTGAGCACTAGTTGAGGAGGAAGAGCAAGCGAAAGCGCGTGACCTTTGAAATTCGCCACCCTCAGTGGTACCTTCACATATATTTTCTTGACGTTTGATATTAACCGACCAACATCAGGACAATTTCTGCCTATTTTTTCAGCAATTCTTAGCAATCCGTTAGCGAGACACGTTAAATGGACCATTTTGGGGTAAAATAGCAAGTCCCCTTGCTGCTTTCACCATGTATGATGCAGCATCGGTTAGTAACAGCAAGAGTCGTTCTCGCTTAACTTCACAATCCCAAAAAAGTTTCATGGCATTGTCATAAAGTATTGCAATTTTGGAATGGTTAGCTGCATCTAGAACCTCCCAATGAAGTAAAAATACATCCCCCGGACGATCCACCAGAAGCGTTCCAATTATAACATTTGAAACATACCTACCACAAACATCAGTAGTTTCACAAAACGGATACCCAGACGCTATTGGTGCCTACACTAATACTAATTTTTTGAATCCCGTCTTCATAAAAGGAGGCCAAATAACTTTTTCGCAATGTTACCTCGTCCGGGATCGACCGTGCTGTGTATTTAGTTAAGATATTTCGGAAGGGTTCGTTGCTCACTTTGTTAAGCGGAATATTGGTAGATACCAACAATTCGCACAGGTCTTTTCAGAAATCGGAAAGTTTGGTTGACGGAGATTTCGCTGTATCAGACAAAGGAGCCTGCCTCGTCTCTACAGTTTACTTTCGATTCGCGCTGCTTTTATGTTTAGTCGTAGCGCAGTGCTTTTGCACATTAAATCGCTTTACCGCACCTACCATAATTTCACAGGCTTTACAAATAAGAATTGTTCCGTCAGTACTGAAATCTTTCACATACTTTCTTAACTTTACAGCTTCACAACACTTCACTTTCGGTATGATGGAGTACACTGCAGTACTACAAGTGTGACCAATGTGTTGAAATCCGTTGGTAGTGTAAGAGCAAGGAGGCATAAACTCGAACCTGCATGGAAGAACTGGGCGAGATATAACATGGCATTTCCTTGTTTGCTAATTGCTTCTCAGCTAAATATATCTACTGGAGTGACATCCTATTCAAAGACGGAAGCACACTATCGTCATGTTCTGTGACCTCACGCGTACAGTGTCGCAATCTAACTTGTCCAGAATGATGTGCTAAAAGACGTCCGTAGAGGAGCGCCTTCTTGCAATCAGGTCTTCTAAACCTGCTACCTGCCTGTTCCGGGAAAAGAAACATAAATATATCTACTACACTACTCGGAAATCGTGAGCTTGAAACTCGACGCAGATAACACGTGCCTTGTTAACGACGCCTCAGTTTAAACAAAAATGCTGAAATTATAACCAAATATGAACTTATATCATTAAAATGAGCAAAATATGACCAAAACAATAAAAAATGGCCGAAATATACATTTATAGGCAACACCAAATTGCTTTAAACGTGGTCACGGACCCGTCATTCAAACTTATTTATCAGATTTCGGGTAAGATATGATATGGAAAAGAGTATGACTTTTCCTTGACTTTCGAACCTTATTAATGACATTCAGAGAGACAAAATTCATGTCAGAAACCCGGAAAACTACGGATTCGACACAAATATTTGTTTTTGTCGATATTCTTACATGTCACAAGCTGTTAACCCCCGCCCTACAGTATATTTCTGCGGATAGTAAGCCGTATGTGTACCAAGTTAAGAGATAACCTACACACATACTGTACAGCAATATTCTCGGTTATTTTGGACATTCACTTTCACCTCTTCTCACCCTCCATTCCAACTGGGGCTGAACTATCACTTACACGACATCCAGAATGCCACAGTTCATCTCAGCCTCCCTGAAAATAAATATTTTTAACTAATACCCGTCGCTTTCAGTTATTTTGTATATTTTACTCTCTTCCCTAAGAGTGCTAGGGGTGTCTTGCCTCAACAATCATTTTTCCAGATAGTAAGTACTAGGATTTGTTGAGAGCTATGCTGGAGCATAGGAACATCATCCGTAATCTCGTTCACTTTGGACATTTCCTTCTTCACTCCTCTCACCACTGTGCCGATAGGGCTGAACTGGACTTTAGATACGTCTGGAGTGACACTATTTGTCTCAGTGACCCCGAAAAGAGTGGATTCTACTTTAGTATTGGTCGTTTACTATTATTTTTATACTTCAACCCCTTTCCAACCCCACCCACAGAGGTGATATAGGTATCTTACCCCACAGTGCTTTCCACCAGACAGGAAATCGTATGTGCACAAATTTATGAGTTTAAAATACATAAACAGCCTACAAAGAGCAAAAGTGTCACTTAGGTGCTATTCATCATCATCTTGTTAATAGTATGGAAATATGGATCCAGTAACCAAAAAGTGTATCTCGACAATTTTAAGCTATCTATGAGTTTTAAAATATTCACAATAATTATGGCGGTAAGAGTATGGAAATGTGGATCCAGTAGACGTAAGTATTTCGGCGGAATAACGCTAGCTATGAGTTTGAAATTTTGAAGCAGATTATGGCCTTTGCCTTGCCTAATCACGTACGTACCTACTTTGAATACCAGGCCGGTATTCTACTGTAGAATCACTGAGCTAAAGTTACCATGATTTCTTCATCCGATTCCTAGAACGGGGGTCGTGTGCTGCTAATATCTCTATAACGGTTATGCCCGAGTGCACCAAGCTCGGTAATTATCAGCCTTTACGAAACCGTGGTAAAACTTTTACCGTGGTATTGTCGTAAAAGCAGTGCACCATTACTATCGCCCGGTTTCGTTACCGCGGTTTCTAGACGCTTGATTTTCTCGCTATTATTCCCCTCGGAAGAAATTCGAAGTAGTATTCAGGAAGCGGTGATCATTTCGATAGTCACTTGTCTTTAGTTTATCCAGCCGGCAGCGATCGTTTCGACAGTCACTTGTCCCTCGTGTTTAAATTTTGTGACAGCGCAAGCAAGTTATCGACTCCTTAAAATGGAAAGTAATGTTCGACATGTTTTGAATGTTACATCGAAGTCCTAAAGACATGGAAGTGGACCTTCTTTTCCACACACAATATTGTCTCTCGACAACATTCCTTGTGGCAATATGGGCTCTGTTATATCGTTGTTCTGCTGGGGAGGTGGGATTCTGAACAGGTGTAAGGAGGAAGGATTTACATGGGTAACCTCCATCACCCAAAATATAGCCATTAGCTATTTCTCTCGTCTCGAGACGCGCTCTCAGCCGAGAATTGTGAAATATTGTGCTAACATGAGTCGACCCTGGCCATCTTGCTACAATATCTCGTATCGTGAGGTTCGAATCGCTCACAGTTTGCATGTTTAGCGAGAAATAACCTTTCCTATTTCTAAATACCTCCCCATTTTCACCTCCGGGAGACTGTATTCGCACATGAGTGCAGTCCAGCGCACGCAATACACCAAGGAACCCAGCTATTGTATGAAACCCTTCCATAACCTCTCTTTGTTCTCGCTGCGTAAGTGAAAGTTGAATGAACTGTGGCGATAACGACGCAAGTAGATCAGAAACCTTGTGTATTATGCGGCATACAGTTGTTCTGTCAACATCACAGACGTCACCGATCACTCCTTGAAATGTTCCAGTTGCATAGAACCGCAGCGCTATTAAAAGACGATTTCTAGGCGACATAGGACAGTTTCTCCCAGTCGGGCATTCCAATTGTTCACCATTTAAATCTTCTCTGGAACGAAACATCGCTTAATTCTTCAAATAAATCGCGTCTCTCTTCTATAATTCTCCCTTCATTTCTTTCAAACTGATTAAGATGCTGGAGATATAACCTATAGTTGTTAAGCTCCATCTTGGAATCTTTAACCACAGAGCACAAATAAACTTTACCGCGGTTTTCTTAGTTAACCGCTCGCTCACGCGCGGTAAATATTATACCGCGGTAAAATGTCGGTAAACTCGAAACCGAGCTTGGTGCAACAGAAATACGACTTTACCCTGGTAAAATTGTGAAGTTTACCGCGGTATTCTCTTTACCGAGGTTGGTGCACTCGGGCATTAGTATCAGGGCCTTAAAATATGGTTCATGGTCCGTAGAGACTTACCAAATTTTGTTCTTAGCATTGTGAGGCTTTAAGTAAGCTTTGTCTCGTCCTGGAACGGCAAAATGGCGAACGCTGTTAGTGCTGTGTGTGAGTGCTCCCAGTTTTCGTTGATTGGCAGGAGTAGTAAAAGCCTAACTCGTTCCGACAGTAGTGAATCTGAAATTTAAAAGTGTGTTTTGTGTACTTCACGATATCACACAGTGCTGTGTAATGGATTTTTGTAAATATAAACAAAATTTAATCATGGGAAGGGACAAAAGGAATGCGGCCAGGTGGGGAACCAGGACCGAGACGGGGCCTGCACACATAAGCGGAAGTGGTGCGACCCTAGCGGACAGCATTTTTCAACTGGTAAGGGAAGCTCTAAAGTCGAAAGATATTCTCTCGGCTATCGTTGAGGCAATAACTGAAAGTCTCACAAATGTTGTGGCTGAACAACTCCAGGCCACCCTGGACTTAATCACTGAGTTTATCACTGAACTTAAAATTGATATTAAAAATAGTAAAATTGAACTGAAAACAGTGCAGGGTGAACTCAAAAGGAGTACTGATGCTCTGGACCAATACTAACGTAGTGGAAGTGTGCGTTTGTTCGGAATTCCCGAATCACCCAATGAGAACACTGACGAACTCACAGTCAGGTTGTTTAAAGATAAACTTGGCCTTAACATTGCCGTGCAGGACATTGATAGGTCTCACCACTCTAATTCTCAGAGTTCTATTTTCTAGAAATATAGCAACCCATTCAGTCACTCTTTGTCTAGTACAATAGCCCTCATTTTTGCCAGTAGTCACCCATGATCTACCCTATCACATGCCTTAAATAGGTCAATAGCAATACAGTCAATTTGGCCTCCTGAATCCAGGATGTCTGCTATATCTTGCTGAAATACTACAAGCTGAGCTTCAGTGGAATAAACTTTCCTAAACCCAAACTGCCTTCTGTCAAACCAGTTATTAATTTCGCAAACATGTCTAATATAATCAGAAATAATGCTTTCCCAAAGCTTACATGCAATGCATGTCAATCTGACTGGCCTGCAATATTCATTTTTATCCTCCTCAGTCCAGGTGTCCAGCCGGCTGGACACACATATATACAGCTGTAAATGCTAGAAATACCGTTTTACACTCTCTAAATCCTGATGTCCAGTATGCTGCAGATGTACCTTTTACGCTTTGGGTTTTTAAGTTTTGATTTTATGCTTCTGAAGTCGGCTATTAGTATTCACCCATCATGTTGTCTATAGCTGAGATGGGTAGGAAGACTTCCTAACGAAATAAGGGTCAGTATAGAAATAATTTACTAATTATTGTATATTTATGAATTGAAATTCTTTGTATATGTAATGGAGAAGCTCTCTGTATAATATAGCATAATGTACCTAAATAATTTATTTGCTTAATCCTGTGTTTCTTAAGAAGTCCAGCTGGCTGGACAGCAGGTCTCTGTTTAGTATCTCAGCTTATTGGTGGGAGAATATGACGTCTTTGCAAAGTGAGATCTTAACTCACTTCAGTACGAATGTTTGTTGCATTGAAATAGAATATATCCAAAATTAATTTATACGTTGATTCATTATTTTTATACTGTGTGTTACAATAATAATAATAATAATAATAATAATAATAATAATAATAATAATAATAATAATAATAATAATAATAATAATATTTCTAATATGCTTAGTTTACAGAAAACCTACCACACATGAGGACATATTCACTCTATTGGGAAGAGGGCAGTGACATTGATGATTTATCAGATGATGATGTTTATGACGTGGGGTGTGGTTTCTTCCGAAGAAAATTCTGATCCATCACCAGAGCCAGATGAATCTGAAGATATACATATCCCCTGCACAACAGTCTACCAAGCAAAGGATATGAAATGGAAGAGGCAGCAATTTGCTGACATAGTGAAGGATGTACCTGAGAAAGAGTGGTCTGAGGAAGTGGGGTAACTACGGATACTACTGAGGTACTTCGAGCAGTATTTTTCTGTTGAAGTATGGAAGACTGTAGCTGAACAAACTAATATCAGAGCCTCGCAGGATAATCACAAACCACTTGAGACCATTACGAAGGAAATTAAACAACTTGTGGACGGCACATATGATTACAGGATGCATGACATTTCACATATTTCAGATGTGCTATCGTCAGGGATTAAGGGTGCCTGCAGTTGCTGTCCTTTCCACAGACAGCATGTTCAAATTAAGGAATTAGTTGCATTTTGTGGACAATTTAGGAGTTTCAGATGAAGAAAAATAGGAAAATAAATGGTGGAAGGTACAGCCGATACTTGATACTGTTCGTAGAAAGTGCTTGACTCTTCCGGTTTCACGCAGTCTCTCAGTAGATGAGCAGATGATTCCATTTACTGGAACTGCTTCATGGAGACAGTTTGTAAAAAACCAACCCAATCCAATTGGTATTAAACATTTTGCTCTTGCAATACCAGATGGACTGGTACTAGATCTTTCCATCTATCAAGGAGCCAAAATGTGGCCTAATGGAAAGCCTTCCACTTATTTGGGTATTGGAAGGTCAGTTGTAGTGAAACTGGTGTAAGATTGAACTCCAAGTGAACATGTAGTTCACTGCGAGAAATGCGACAGATACTTCAACTTGGTCACAGATGTAAATAATTTATGATCTGCCAGAGTTCAAAATCTACAATGGAGCATCACTCAGCTTTGCTGCCACTTTTAGAACACAGACAATTCATTCTTCTGATGAGGACGATGAGAGCCCTGAACCACCAAGGAAAAATTCCCCAGCTCCAATTCCCAACGACGACGTAAGAAAATCAGGAAATAACTATTTACCTCTCTGCAAAATTAATGACAAAAACAAATGGCTAAGATGTCGAAACAAGGACTGTAAATCTGGAACGAAATTCAAGTGTGTTAAGTGTAATGTATTTCTGTGTATTTCCAGTTAGAGGCAGTTTTTCCTCCAGTATCACAACTGAATGTTACATTGTTAACAACAGGTGCATAAGGTGTGTAAACAACTGATGCTCGATAGTTAGAATCGTAATTTATGTTCACTTTTTTCTCATTGTTTACAACAATTGAGTCCCAGCGTCCAGCCTGCTGGACACTTAGTTACGTAATTAAAGATCTATGATGAAAGAAAAATATTACTTTTCACGTGTTATTTGATACCGAACTGAATACAGAATGCAAAAAACAAACTTGTAACAAACTTCATTTCCTCTCGGGACTGAGGAGGTTATATCTATCACCCATTCCTTTATATACAGGGTCTACTATAGCAACTCTCCATTCATTTGGTACAGCTCCTTCACCTAAACAATAATCAAATAAGTATTTCAGATATGGTACTAGATCCAAACCCATTGCCTTTAGTATATCAACAGAAATCTTATCAATTCCAGCTGCTTTTCTAGTTTTCAACTTTTGTATCTTACTCGAAATGTCATTGTTATCATGGGTAAATTTTAATACTTCTTTACTATTTCTCACTTCCCCTATCTCGAAATTATCCTTGTAACCAACAACCTTTACATACTGTTGACTGAATACTTCTGCCGTTCGAAGATCCTCACATACACACTCCTCTTGTTCATTAATGATTCCAGGAATGTCCTTCTTTGAACCTGTTTCTGCCTTAAGGTACCTATACATATCATTCCATTTTTCACTAAAATTTGTATGACCACCAATTATGCTTGCCATCATGTTATCCTTAGCCGACTTCTTTGCTAGATTCAATTTCCTAGTAAGTTCCTTCAATTTCTCCTTACTTCCATAGGCATTTCTAACTCAATTTCTTTCCAACCTGCACCGCCTTCTTAGTCTCTTTACTTCTCTGTCATAATATAGTGGATCTTTACCACTCCTTACCACCTTTAAAGGTAAAAATCTGTCTTCAAGTTCCTCAAACGTTGCTTTAAACCAATCCCAATGTTGTTTACATTTTTATTTACCAGCGATCATAACTACTTCCTAAAAACTCACTCATGCCTGTTTTATCGGACATATGGTATTGACTAATAGACCCAATTTTAATACCTTCCTTTCTTTCACATTTATTTTTAACTACGTCAAAAACTGCTTCGTGATCATTAATATCATCTATTACTTCGGTTTCTCTATAGAGCTCATCGGGTTTTACCAGCACCACATCCAAAACATTCTACCGTCTATTTGGTTCCAACACTTTAAGAATCAGCTGCCCTTCCCATATTAAATTATTCGCCATTTGTTGTTCAAGCTTCCTGACGTTTTCATTACCTTCCCAATTGACATTTGATAATTGAGATCACGGGGTACTATCACATTCCTTTCCTTATCGTTTCTAGCATAGCTGATTACCTTATCGAATAATTCTGAATCAGCGTCAGCGTTAACCTTTCCCGGTCTGTACACTCCAAAGGCATCAAGTTGCCTATTATCTTTAAAGATGAGCAGTACACCAAGAATTTCATGTTTTTCATCCTTAAATTCTTTCGTAGCTCACAAATTCTTCTTTAACCAGAATTAATACTCCCCCTCCCAACATTCCTATCCTATCTCTACGATACACACTCCAGTTCCGTAAGAAAAATTCTACATCCATCATATCATTTCTCAGCTATGATTCAACTCCTATTACAATACCTGTTAAGTATATATCTATTAAATTAATTCGATTCCTTTGTTTACAATATTTCTACAGTTGAGCACTAACATTTTTATGACATCCCTACTTGATTTCCTTTGACTGTTCCCTTAACACCGCTCTCTAGACCACCCCGTTTCCCTTAATACACCTGCCTATAAGCCTTCTAAACAAATTCCCTAACATATGTGCCGCTGTGGTTTAAGTGAAGTCCATCTAAGCGCAGACCCCTGTCTTCTACCCACCCATTAGAATCTAGAAATCTCACTCCCAGTTTCCCACATACCCATTCCATAGTCTCATTTAAATCCCCAATCACTTTCCAGTCAGTATCCCTCCTACACATAATTCCGCTGATAACAATCTCCGCTTCCTTAAGCTTCATCCGTGCTGCATTTACCAGATCCCACACATCCTCAACTATGTTGGTACTTATACCTGCTTGTCTTACGTTGTTAGCACCACCGTGAAACACTACCACCTTCTCCTTTCCCTCTTCCTTCTCTTCTACTTTCCTCAATATCCGCCTCAACCTACTTCCTGGATAACACACTACGCTGGTTCCCTTTCCTCCACAAACTCTCCCCACATGTCTAACGATGGAATCCCCCATGGCCAGAGCCTCAGCCCTACCCATCTCATTAGATCCCCTCCCCTCCTGGTCAGTCCTATCTTCTCTCACTACTGCAGAAGCTACATGCTCCTCCAATGGATATTCTACAAGAAGGATAACAAATCGAGTTCTTTTATGTTTACAATTGGCTTTACGTCGCACCCATACAGATAGGTGTTATGGCGACGATGGAATAGGAAAGGCTGAGGAGCGGGAAGGAAGTAGCGGTGGCCTTAATTAAGGTACAGCCCTAGCATTTGCGTGGTGTAGTAATGGGCAACCATCGAAAACCATCTACAGGGCTGGGGACAGTGGGGTTCGAACTCACTATCTGCAGAATGCAAGCTCACAACAGCACGGCCCTAACCACACGACCAACTCTCCCGGTAAACGAGAATGGTGTCGGTAAGCAGATGTTATATTAGACGCCTTGACGCCATCCGTAAACGCTCTGACTACGACTCTCGTGGAAGGTGTATACTTTGATGGAATGAATTTTAGAATGCCTATTAATTATCCGTAAATTTGCAACAACGCTTGGATCTCACATTCCTCCTTATGTTGAAAGTCAATCTGTGAATTCTTTACAAGCATTATTAAGTTTATCAAACCTGAACTTTAAAATAATCATCATCTCACTCTAAACGCCAGGCCTTGCCGCGGCAACAATAGATTTGTTTGCGTGCTGAACGGTGCAATATTAGCAGTTCACGGTTTTCAATAAGTTCGTAAAGCAAGAGTATCTTGGCCGTCCTCTCTCTCAGTCTCCAGCAACTCTTCCTTCAAATAAGTTATAAAAGGTGTTGTTAAACCACAGAATGTCGTCAAGCTTCTTTACTTTCGTTTTACCGATAACCTTAATGAGACTGCTCTTTCCATCTACCACTTTCAACACTTGATTAAAGCTTTCCAACATTTTCCACCTCGTCCACTTAAGTCTACTCCATATCCCATTCCTGCTGTCCCAATCCCTATTTTTCTTGCTATTCTAACGTCCAGCCTGCTCTACCTTACAAAAGCACATTGCGAATAGCAGTTTCTAAAAGGGCCCCCAGTGTACCTATGTTTCGTACTTTTTATTCAGTACTTGTTTTTTGTCTAGAAGAGTATTACTTGCCGTTGCCACCCTTTATATATATATATATATGGTTCTGTTTTCAAAATGATCACGGTTTGCTAACTCGATTCTGTCCTTTGCTCTCGTTGTTTGTTATGTGAAATACATAACAGCTGTTAATTCTATATATAAACAACAGTTTTCTGTTTCAGGTGGAAAGCTGGAAAAATTGGTAGAAGGAGGTCTTGGAAAATTAATTGGTGGTGGTAAATGGAAAGTTCTTGGAAAATTATTTGGTGGTGGTAAATGGAAAAGTCTTCTAAAATTATTTGGTGGTGGTAAATGGAAAGGTGAGTTGTCCCAATAGGCATTCGCATTATAATCTTAGTGCCAATGAGCGTGACCATCGGCAAAATTGTTAGAAGCCCAATCGCGCTCTAGCTGCATTTGTTTGAATTGATTATAATTATTATTTGTAGATAACAATCAATTCCATCTGTGTGGTGTAGTGTTTGGAATGATTAGCTGCCACGCCCGTATGCTGGGGTTCGATTCCCGGCTCTCCCACCAAATTTGAATCCTGGTACGAACACTGAAACGGGTTCCCCTCAGCATCGAGGAGTCTACTGAGTAGAGGGGATTTCGTTTCTCATCTAAGTCATCCTCGAAGTGGTTTTCCGTGGTTTCTCCACTTCTCCACGCAAATGACGGGATGGTAAGTAAGGTAAGGCCACGAATGTTTCCTTCCTCTTGCTTGTCTATTTCTTCCAGTATTACCATCACCCACAGGGCCCCGGTCAGCACAGCAGGTGAGGCCGACTGGGCGAGGTATTCGTCCTCCTTCCCAGTTTGAGCTAAGTTCCCAGTTTTATCTACGACACAATGTTTCACACTTCAGGGCACCGTCCTTGAGGCGTTAGAGTTTAGATCCTTCTCTGCATCCAGGGGAAAACACCCCTGGACGGTAAACAGATTAAGAAAGAAAGAAAGAAAGAAAGAAAGAAATAAGACAAGAAAGAAAGAAAGAAGGAAGACGAAAGAAAAATAGTAATCAAGTTAATACTTGCAGGTCGAGAAATGTACACAGTACTGTAGTTTGCCTCTCTATTTTGTTGTACTTATGTCATTATTACTGGAGCTTGCAGTTACAAAGTGATCACTTCATGTAGTTGTATTCTTGCACTCGGAAGATGTTTGGTCGACGCCCACCGTCAAACAGCGGGAGATTTCAACAATCTAGGTGACCTGTAGTCATTTTGTTTGTTAACATTTGCCTGTGTCAGGTTTTGACATTCCGTCGATTAAACTGCGCTATTTCTTTTTTAAATAACGTATTATTTGCAAAAATTTTGTTACATTTTTCACAAACGCAAACACACATCTGCATTGACCAGTCCTTCAGTCAGTCAGTGAAACAAAAAATATCTGATTGCTGATTGCTTTATCTACTTTAAGGCGGCCAGTTATATCTAAACATACCTTTAGTGACAACTAGGTCATAACATTGGTTAGCCGGTACATTAAAAACATTATATAGTCACAGAGTATGCAAAGCTTTAAAAAATATAAAAATATGTTAATTTGTCTGAATCACTCCTGTAATCGGAGTAATCATACGAATCGATCATACAAGGCTCTTTTATTATTCTTACAAACTCGCACATTATATCTCAGGGGGTGGCCACTAACCTTAGTTTTGGGAGCCACAAGTTTAGGAGACAAAACTGGGAGCATGTTTAGAAAATGGTTTATAAAATGAAGAGACGTTTTTCGTTTTATAACAAATGAAGGAACCTTTATTTTCTACACTACACAGAACGTTATTGTTCAGGTACACATCAAGGAATTAAATTTTACTTTTGAGAAGTGCTTTTTGGAGTGTTCACTTTTGCTGTTAGTTTTATAAAATTTATCTGATAATTGGTAAGCCCAGTTCGCACAAGTTAACGTAAATGTTCATCAGTTAGTTAAGATCGATATTTAGATTTATGAATTTAAGCGTTGCGTACAGTGATTCACACACACACATGTAGTCCCAAAGATTGAGATAAGTCTCTTAGCACACTCTTTTGTTAGTGGGTATTTTTCTTTTGGAGCATTCTTCCAAAAGTCTATGGTAGAAACGTCACTTCGTTTGAGTCCTTTTACTCCTTCGTCCTCTTGCATTTCTAGTAGCTCCAAATCTACAGCTGCTGTAACCTTTGTTTTTGGTGATGAAACAGGACAGCCATCGCCCACAACATCAACAGCAAAAGGATTTTGCAGGAATGAAAATGAAGGTTTGATTGATCTCAAATCATTAAATAACGTTAAGCCGCACATCGCTGCTACTGACTGCCGCCGGCCGCCATATGTTGTTAGTTTCCATTAGTTATATAAATTAATTTTACTCTAATCTTGGTGTCAAGAGCCGCATGCGGCTCGCGAGCCTCGTTTTGGTCAGACCTGTTATATCTGAATGTTTGGCCTGGGCAGGAGAACGTTTAATACCAATAGGGCCTATATGGATCAGCGGTGATCAGCAATCTATGAACTAAATCCGTGTTTGTAATGTTTTTCTTGTAAAGAGTTATCTGTATTTTCTGCTGCATTTATTTCTGACTTCCTGTGGTTCTTGTCAAAGCTGTCCTATTCGCACAGTAATGTCTCTTCACTGAAATAATACTAGGTGCACATTTAGGGACATGTACAGGAGTAAAATTTGCAACGATTGTACTCACTCAGTTTGTCCGCTTCAACCGGGAAACCAAAATTCGGGCATTTAAAATTATTTGAAATCACTTCCTTAAGTCTACATTTCCGCCAGTTATTTCTGACAATATTAAAGCATTTCTAAAATCTTGCAGGTTGTATTGCTGTCATTGGGTATCCTGCTTGTTGTTTAGGCGTATCTTACAAGAGTCAGAGCTCACTACGAAATTTTTCTTGGACATGATTGTTTTTCCTTCTACCACATGGATCCTACTTCTCTTTCCCGCATACCTGCCGTGCTTTATTATCTGATCTGTAGGAAAAGTAGAAAATAGATTCCAAAAAACGTATCCAAAAATGAAGTGGTGAGAGTCCTAAATTCAAAAATTTTTAATCTACATTTTTCTGAAAGACAATACCAAGATTGTTCATCTCCCTCTCAATCAATCATTACTGATCTGCATATAGGGCAGTCGCCCAGGTGGCAGATTCCCTATCTATTGTTTTCCTAGCCTTTTCTTAAATGATCGCAAAGAAATAGGAAAATTACTGAACGTCTACCTTGGTAAGTTATTCCAATCCCTAACTCCCCTTCCTATAACCGAATACTTGTCCCGATTTGTCCTCTTGATTTCCAACTTTATCTTCATATTGTGATCTTTCTTACTTTTAAAGACACCACTCAAACTTATTCGTCTACTGATGTCCTCCCACGCCATCTCTCCACTGACAGCTCGGAACATACCACTTAATTGAGTAGCTCGTCTCCTCTCTCCCAAGTCTTCCCAGCCCAAACTTTGCAACATTCTTGTAACGCTACTCTTTTTTCGTAAATCACCCAGAACACATCGAGCTGCTTTTCTGTGGATATTTTCCAGTTCTTGAATCTAGTAATCCTGATGAGGGTCCTACCAGAGGGTCTTACAAGAGATTTATACGCCCTCTCCTTAACATTCTTACTACAACCCCTAAATACCCTCATAACCATGTGCTCCTAGGTGCTTACAATGATCCCCAAGAGGAACTTTCATCCCATCAACGCAGTAATTAAATCTGGGAGGTCTTTTCCTATTTGTGAAACTCACAACCGGACTTTTAACCACGTTTATCACCATACCATTGCCCACCGTCCATCTCACAACACTACCGAGGTCACCCTGCAGACGCTCACAACCTTGTAACTTATTTATTACTCTGTACAAAATAACATCATCTGTAAACTGCCTTATCTCAGATTCCACTTTTTTACACATATCATTGATATAAATAAGAAAACATAAAGGTCCAATAATACTGCCTTGAGGAATTCCCATCTTAATTATTACAGGGTCAGATAAAGCTTCGCCTACTCTAATTCTCCGAATTCTACTTTCTAGAAATATAGCCACCCATTCAGTCATTCTTTTTTTCTAGTCTAATAGCACTCATTTTTGCTGGTAGTCTTCCATGATCTACCCTATCAAATGCCTTAGATAGGTCAAACGTAATACTGTCCATTTGGCCTCCTGAATCCAGGATATCTGCTATATCTTGCTGAAATCCTACAAGCTGAGCTTCAGTAGAATAACCTTTCCTAAACCCTAACTGCCTTCTGTCAAACCAGTTATTAATTTCGCAAACACGTCTAATATAATCAGAAATAATGCTTTCCCAAAGCTTACATGCAATGCATGTCAAACTGACTGGCCTGTATTATTCAGTTTTATGTCTATCACCCTTTCCTTTATACACAGGGGCTACTATAGCAACTCTCCATACACCCCTGCCTTATAACTGAATGTAACGCGTAACGCTCTGCAAATGATGTGCACGATTCCAATTGTCATTTTAACTGCCACCAGTCAGACCTGGGATTCCGAAAACTATGAAAGCTATGGAATTAACACACTTCTCGGTCATTTTGGACATTTTCTTTTTCATCTCTTCTGAGGTGTAGTGCCGATAGAGGCTGAACTTGGACTTAAGCGGCATCCAGTGTGTCACAATTCATCTCATCGACCCAGAATACTAAGGATTCACCAATATTATCCCTTATTTTTCATGTTATACCGTCCCCGTTGTACATACTCCTTCATACCTCATCCCCATGCCTTTGCAGGGGCGCGGCGGGGGGGGGGGGGTGTTGCTGACCTCGGAATTCAACGACACCCGGAGAGTTACTGTTCATCTCAGCGACCCAATAAGCTATGGATCCTTCATTAATAAGTTGTTTCTATTATTAAGATTTTCCCTTCTCCCTTTCATCCCCCGCGCCTAGAGCGGTGTCTTATTCCCGCAGCATTGTTGTCCATATAGTATGTCGTATGTGTACCATGTTTCGTTGAGAGCTATGCAGGAACATACACACATACATACATGCATAATCTCGGCCATTTTGGACATACTTCTTCATGTCTTCTCAATCATCATGCCGATGGGGACTGAACTTGGACTTTAATGACATTCAGAGTGCCAGAATTCATCTCAGGAACCCAGAAAACTAGGACTCTACACGAATATTTGTCGTTGTCGATATATTTATATGTCAGCCCCTCTTAAACCCCGCCCTAAGGATGTTAGGGTTTTATTCACCCCACAGTATCTTTCTACAGCTCGTAAGTCATATGTGTACCAAGTTCGGTTGAGGGATAACCTACACATATACTGTACATCCGTATTCTCGGTTATTTTGGACATCCACTTTCAACTCTTCTCAACCTCCATTCCAACTGGAGCTGAACTATCACTTACGCGACATCCAAAATGCCACAGTTCATATCGGCCATCCTGAAAAGTATGGATTTTATACTAATATACGTCGCTTTCTGTTATTTTTTTATATTTTACTCCCTTCCCTAAGAGTGCTAGTGGTATCATGCCTCCACAGTCATTTTTCCAGATAGTAAGTACTAAGGTTGGTTGGGAGCTATGCTGGAGCATACAAACATTCATCCGTAATTTCGGTTCGTTTGGACATTTCCTTCTTCAATCCTTCTCACCCCCGTGCCGATGGGGCTGGACTTGGACTTTAAATACATCTGGCGTGTCACCATTTATCTCAGCGACCCCGAAAACTGTGGATTCTACATTAATATTTATCATTTTCTGATATTTGTATATTTCAACTCCTTTCCAACCCCACCCACAGAGGTGATATAGGCAGGAGCGTCTGTAACTTATGTGCTGAAGTGCTGCAGCACATTGCCTATTTGAAAAATATATTGCTTTGAAATTATTATCTGCAATCAAATACAGTGCATTGAAAAAGATGTCTAAGAACAGGAAATTATTCAACTTCTCTCACAAGTCGTGGGCTCAGTGCCGGGTGACAGTGCTTAGCTGTGCGATCACAGCTCAGCGAGAATTTCTAAGCGTTTTGCCAGAAAGCATGAACTCTGCCTTTTGCGCATGCGTGCCCAACGTTTCCGATGTGCTGTAGAAACAACAGCCAGGACATCACTTCACAGCGATTCTTCGTTCGACCACAGAAAGGCAGCACTAGTCACACTTGCATTACGACCGAAATGTGAACGTGGCAGGTGGCACCCTCTTGACTCAGTGGTAGTATTTAAGAGGGTATCGCTCGAAGAAAACGGGAAAACAAAATACTGTAGAGTTGTTCGCGCCAGGTCTTTTTATACTAAAGAGGATATAATACTCCCAACTTGCCTATTCCATAGCCACATTTGTAAATCGATAAACTATAAAAATTGTACTTTTTCTGTTGTCAAAATAAGGACACGATATTGTGATTTTCTGGAATAAAAATGTCTAGTTTATAAATGTCATTATAAAAACATAACATGTAATTTGGCATTACTACGTTGCTGATTTTATTTCATTGATTTTGGTAACATTGGGAAGTTCCGTTTTTGCGCGCTCACACCAAGTGTTTTGTTTCATGAATATTTTGCCATTGCAGGTGTCATTGTGCGTGTAATTATATGTTGTTTTTTTTCATTTTTTCATGAGGAATGTGTATATGTGTTGGGGTTGTTTGCGTGTTTATTCAGTGTGGAAAACTCAGTGGAGAGCCTCTTGAAAACCACGTACGCGTATGTTTCTCAATATTTGTTTTTGTAGGGGGGATGGGTTAGAGCACACAACTGACTTTCTGCACCAGCCGCCACTGGATATAAGTATCTTCTACCCACAGTGCTTTTTCCAGACAGTAAGTCATACGTGAACGAATTTATGAGTTTAGAATATTTAAACAGATTCTCTTACAATTAGCAAAAGTGTCACTTAGGTGCTGTTCATCATCATTATCGTGATAATAGTATGGAAACGTGGATCCACTAAGCAAAAATATTATCTCGAAATATTAAAGCTATCTATGAGTTTTAAAATATTTACAATAATTATGGTGGTAAGAGTACGTAAATGTGGATCCAGTATACGTAAGTATTTCGGCAGATTAACGATAGTTATAAGTTTAAAATGTTCAAGCAGATTATCTGCTTTGCCTTGCATAATCACTCACGTGCTTACTTCGAATACCAGGCCTGTAGTATACAGTAGAATCAGTGAGCTAACCTCACCAGGGTTGAGGCCGGACATTCCTTCACACAATTCTTAGAACGAGGGTCGTGTTGTGCCAATATCTCTATAACGGTTAGTTTCAGAGCCTTAAAATATGGTACACGGTCCGTAGAGACTTGCCGAGTTTTGTTCTTCGCATTGTGAGGATTAAATTGAGCTTTATCTCGTTCTTGTACGGCAAAATAGCGGAACGCTGTTAATGCTGTGTCTGTCCGTGTGTGTGTGTGTGTGTGTGTGTGTGTGTGTGTGTGTGTGTGTGTGCTTCCAGTTTTCGTTGATTAGCAGGTGTGTTAAAAACGTAATTCGTTACGAAAGTAGTTAATCTCAACATTAAATGTGTGTCCTGTTTACTTCACTACATCACACAGTCCTGTGCAGTGGAATTTTCTAAATGCAAACAAAATTTAATTATGGGGAGAGACAAAAGGGCCTGCACCGGGAATCGGCAGAATTGTTCAGCAGGTAAGGGAAGCTCTACAGTCGAAAAACATTCTATCGGCTATCGTTGAGGCAATAACTGAAAGTGTCAAAAAGGTTGTGGCTGAACAACTCAAGGCCACCCTGGACTTCTTCACTGAGATTATGAATAAACTTAAAATTGATATTAAAAATAGGGAAATTGAACTGTGCAGGATGAACTCAAAAGGAGTACTGATGCTCTGGAGCAATACCAACGTACAGGTGGTGAGCGTCTGTTCGGAATTCCTGAATCACTGAATGAGAAACACTGACGAACTTACAGTCAGGTTGTTTAAAGATGAATTTGACCTTGACATTGCCGTGCAGGACAATGATGGGTGTCACTGTGTTGGCAGGTGGGAGTGAAACGGCCTACAATTGTGAAATGTGTAAGCTATAGGAAATGGGTGGAAGTCTTTCGTAACAAGCGCAGGTTGGCAGGCACTGGAATTACCAACAGGGAGGACCTGACTGCTGCTCGCGCTCTAATGTTTTTTCTTTTGCTAGTTGCTTTACGTCGCACCGACACAGATAGGTTATATGGTGACGATGGGACAGGAAAAGCCTAGGAATGGGGAGGAAGCGGCTGTGGCCTTAAGTAAGGTACAACCCCAGCATTTGTCTGGTGTGAAAATGGGGAAACCACTGAAAACCATCTTCAGAGCTGCCGACAGTGGGGCTCGAACCCATTATCTCCCGGATGCGAGCTCACAGCTGCGCGCTCCTAACCGCACGGCCAACTCGCCCGGTCGCTCTACTATTAAAGGCGGATGTAGATACATTCTTAGTAAAAAAAAAGCTGGACCATACAGGGATACATTGTTGTAAAAAGGGGGGAAACCAGGCACAAATTAACAACAGTGGATGAACTGAACTCTCTGAAGTAAATGAATAATACCAAGAACATGTGTCTATAGATTCTAATGTGAAATAAGCTTTCTAGTTCCTTAACTGTTTCTTCCACTGTGACTTCTTAATTTGTAACAAATTCGTAAAATAGTCGTATAGCATTCACAAGGCCCACCCACACCTACAAGCTCTTTCTCTTCTACTTATTTCTGAAATGCTCTCCAGCAGTTCAACCTAAGGCCTGGGAGTACAGCACGTTAGCAAAACCTTACTGTAGGCTAATTTTTCAACTATACATTATTGTAATTTTAATAATATATTTATTTTATTATTTTTATTAATTTCTTTATTTAAATGTTCAGCCACATTCTATCTGTAATCATTTGCGTGTGTCTGTCAGTGTGTGTGTGTGTTATCAGTGTTTGTTCCAGGAAAGTGTCACCTACCCTTTAAACATTTCAGCAGCTAGTGTCCTTGAAACTACTATTGAGGCATTCCTAAATGTCATTGACTCCAGTGTTTTCCAAGACTACAATAACCCTCGTGTACATTCACAACTGCCTCCAACCCTCAGCCTACTGAACTGCTATTGAAACAATCTCTATCTCAGTTCTCGCGAAGTCGGCAATGTCGCTATATTAATTTGCTCTCACTCCTCAGTCACATAAATTAAGTTCGTTCGATACTGTCAACCTGTAAATGCGCATTATGTGTATTTCTGAAATCTGGTTGTCTGACAAAATGTGCTCTACCCTCGTAAAACTAGAGGGATATACTCTATATCGGCATGATCGCACTGCCAGGCACGCTGGTGGTGTAGCTGTATATTGTAGAGATGATATTAAATGTGGATTAATTATTAAATCATCATCTGACATCACTCCACATACGGAATATATGTTTGCTGAGACCATAATTAATCGTCAAAAAGTATTGTAAGGAGTTGTCTACCACCAAATGTTACTAACATCTCTTACCTTGAATCTGACCTTCTCAAACTAGTACCAACCTACGAGCATATACTACTTCTTAGTGTAACACAGATTTCTTAGCAGCCCTGACTGGCAATTCAGACCTAGTCAGCCACTTACCACCGTCGACATGATGATCTTTCCGCTAGATGCAACTAATCATGTTCATACACTTAGATATACAAGCTATATTGGAATTGACCTACTGATTACAAATAACCCGCATAAAATTCTTAAGTACGGTTAATTCCCTGTACCTACATCTCAACTTATGACTCAATTTACATGTGCTATTCTCTACGTGTACAAAGCTAAATATAGGCCTATTAGTTCCAGGGATCTGAAAAATATCCATCTTCAACAATTCCAAAATGATGCGTGCAGTATACTTTGGGAAGATATAAAACAATTATACGACACAGACATGAGAGAGACAAGATTTAATTCTCTACTTATAGGACTACATGACAAGCGTGCTCCAGTTAGGCAAACTAGAGTCACTCACTAGCTCGCCTGCACCTTGGTTAACAAGCAATATAAAAGCAACAATGGTTCGCCATGACGCAATGTTCCGCCGATACATGGAAACAAATAATGAGCTAGATATTATTATTATTATTATTATTATTATTATTATTATTATTATTATTATTATTATTATTATTATTATTTACTTTCCACTAATTGTAGGCACAATTTATGGATGGTGAATGGAGAAAGGGCATAGCCCCACATTCAAGAAAGTGCCTCCATCACCACTTAAAATTACAATATTCAAATATACAATTACATTCTACATAGTGCGCTTATATACAGTTACCGTATTTACAGGCATATTTACATACTACTCACAAGACATGGTCACAAACTCTCTCTCTCTCTCTCTCTCTCTCTCTTAAATCTCCACATATACTTTAGCTAGGCCGGCTCACTCATACCCACATACAGTACAGTCTCAATCACTCGAGATCACATAAACTTTCATCCGTCCTCTCACTCATACTGAAAATTCACACAGTAGAAAAATTATATTATGTACAGAAGGTTTCCTTATATATACATCCTTTTTACCACTTTACAAAATTTCTCTGGAGGTAGTTCTTTCATCTTAGGTGGGAGTTCATTCCACAGTCGAGCAGAACGTTTAAAGAACCCACTTTGATATGATACTGTTCTTGCAAATGGAGGTAAAAGGGACACACCTCGACCTGTTTGAGCGGAACGATAGTTCTGCTGTAAGCGGTTGAAAGGGTTTATATGAATGTTACCTGCGAGGGTTTTTCTCAGGAAAGCAATATCTATGGAGGGCAGTGACCTGGCTGTATTTAAATGACCGTGTTGAGTAATTAGTCGTTCTGCTCGGCGTTGAACTCTCTCTAGTTTCGTCATGTTCTCCACTGTAGTAGGGTACCAGGAAGGAAGCCCGTACAACAGTATTGGCCGTACTAATGACAAATAGGCTGTCTGAACTGCTTTCTTCCTGGCTCCCAGTAGAGATCTGCGGATGAATCCCAAGACTCTGTATGCTTTGCACCTTATTTCCTCTACATGCTTGTTCCATTTTAAATTGCTGTAAATGTGAATGCCAAGCAATTTTATTGAGGTGCAGGGCATCAGGTTTTTACCACATAGCGAAATTTGGTGTTGTAACTGTAACCTTGCTCTAGTTAAGCGTATATATTTACATTTCTGTACATTTATAAACATTCTATTTATTTGGCACCACAGAGCCACATTATCCAGATCTGACTGTATCTTATTTACGTCCTTCTCATTGCGTATGGCTCTGTAAATGATGGTGTCATCAGCATACTGTGCCATAGAAGACGATACACAACCTGGCAGATCCAGCGTAAATATCGTGTACAGAAACGGTCCTGTCACACTACCTTGAATCACGCCCGAGGTGACTAAGGTTTGTTCTGAC
The DNA here is from genome assembly GCF_040414725.1 of Anabrus simplex. Taxonomy (NCBI): domain Eukaryota; kingdom Metazoa; phylum Arthropoda; class Insecta; order Orthoptera; family Tettigoniidae; genus Anabrus; species Anabrus simplex. The sequence continues at coordinate 1,595,316,140 of NC_090265.1, read as the reverse complement.
CTAGCCCCACTGAACACAACGCTCTGCGTCCGACCTACCGGGAATGATCGAAACCATGCCATCAGTTTGCCTTGAATGCCATACTTGTTAAGTTTTAACAACAGTCGTTGATGAGGTACCTGATCAAAGGCCTTACTCCAGTCAAGAGTTACGCAATCCACTTTGAATATATTAGATTGGTCAAGGGAATGTTGCCACTCATCAATTACTGTTGTTAAAAGTGTAGTACAGGATTTCCCAGGGAGGAATCCATGTTGGTTGTTATTCAACAGGTTTCTCTCATTCAGAAAATCCAGCACATGTTTAACAATTAGACGTTCCATGCATTTACATAAACCAGATGTAATAGAGACTGGGCGATAGTTGTCTACATTTTCCCTGTCACCGTCTTTAAATACTGGAACGACATTTGCTTTCTTCCATTCTTCTGGTACAGTCCCACTATTCACTGAAATGTTAAATATTGCACAAAGAGAAGGTGCTAATGCTTCTCCACAGCGATGGAGATTTCTGGCTGGAACCAACTTCGAGCTATGGGAGTTGGAAAATGCGAAGTGCCACATGTGCCAACTCTAACTCTCGATACATTTCACTCTCATTTCGTAACTAACCCAATAAAGGAATCTTAGCCACAGAATCATATCCGTCTAAATAAAAGAGTCAGTGACCCTACAGAAAACGAACATAATATTTCTTTTCATCCTGTCAGAGTAAATGATGTAAAGCGTACTTGGAATTCAATTATGTCACAAATAAAGAAGCAGATAACATCCCAATAGGCTTTAAAAAACTATTGGTGCGATCCTACCAATCATTACCACATTATAAAATCTGCCTCACCACAGGGATGTTTTCAACTGCATGGAAGGATGCTCTAGTAACCCCAATATTAAAATATACCACAGCAAATGCGCCATCTGGTTATCAGCCTATTTCGATTCTACCCCCTCTCTCAAACGTTCTTGAACGAGTTGTACACTGGCAGCTCGCGGAATTCTTAACCATTCATTGTCTGTTTAATCCATTGCATTCTGGCTTCAGAAAAGGACATAGTACTACGACTGCATTTCTCCGGATAACAGATGACATAAGACTAGCAATGGACAAACGGCAATAGACAATACTGACACACCTTGATTTTAGTAGTGCGATCGACACGGTAGATATAGACATACTATTATCCAAGCTCTGTTCTCTGCATATCGGCCCGATAGCACTAAAACGTTTAAGTCGTACCTTACAAATCGTCGCCAGTGCGTAGTGGTAAACAATTAACTATCCCAATGGGCTGTACAACCATTCGGTGTCCCTCAAGGGTCTATACTAGGGCATATTAATGACATATCCTCCACACTTCAGAATTTTAACTACCATTTATATGCTGATGATCTGCAGATATACAAACACACCACTACAAACAATTTACATGAAAAAGTTCAGCATTTTAATTGAGATATTGAAAGGCTTACCGCCTGTTCTAAAAGCTTTCACTCAATCCCAATTCCTCGTAAAAGATAAATAATTATAATAGGAAGCTCATAATTATTACATGTAATAAGCAATATCAATCCTCCTCCAGTCATAATCAATGACATTGCTGTACCATACCTTAAAAATATAACTAATCTTGTAATCCCCATAAATGATTATCTGAACTGGAATGAACACGTAACTGATATTTATAGAAAGGTTCGTGCAGCTCTGCATAAGCTGAAACGTCACAAGAATACTTTTCCGCAAAACCTCCAATTGAAATTAATCTAAGTCCTACTATTCCCAATTATAGACTGCTGTGAAACGGTACCAGTGTATCTAACTGCTGAACGAGCCATGAGACTTCAACGAGCACAAAACTCACGCATACTGTACGATACGCCTTCCAGCTGAGACATGACGTTCATATTACACCGTATTTCCAAACACTGGGATAATAACGCATAAAATAATGAACGAAGGAATTTTCACCTAAAGACACTTGTTTACCAAGTTCTCTCGACGAACACTCCCACTTACCTATCTTCTAACTTTCGTTTCCTTCCCTCATTCCATGAAATTAGAACTCGTTCTGGTTTCCTATTCAAATTCCACTAAATAGAACGCATTCCAACAATCAATCATTTTTAGTTACTGGATCGAGACTCTGGAATACACTCCCAACGGATATTTGACCCTTTACTTCTTATAAATTCAAATCTGCCTACCGAAATTTTTTCCTGGAAGCATACAGTATAACTGAGTTGTGTGGGTCATTGTGTGTACGTTGTGTGAATAGGTTTTCTTCATCTATTATGCACTTCAGTCATCATTCTTATTATTACTGTATTTCCTCTTTATAGAATTATCATTAGTATTGTCACACTTATTGCCGTGCTGATATGTAACTTAGTCTTAGTACATACGTACGTAGTATTATTTTTCTTTGTAGAATTACTATGTCTTTTTCATGTTGACATTTTAAAAGTGTTTAAAGTATTTAAGTGTAACAGAGGGCCGTGAGCCCTAACTTCGCCACAAATGTAAGTAAGGAATAAATAAATAAATAAATAAATAAATAAATAAAGTCGACATTTCGCCTATATTACACTCTGTTAATGTGTCAAAGGGCCTAAATCTAGGGCATAGATGGGACTGGTAATTCTTTTGTAGACAGGGTAACCTGTGGGGTCCTGAAAGTTGTGTGTAAGGAACGGACAGACGGACTGAGACTTTCTGCTTTTTATTGAGAGATTCTGAACCCTTCGCTTCTTGACTACGGCCCTATGCACATTTGAATATGCATTGTTGGCCTTCTATATGTAAAAGAAGCAGTGACACTGCCATTCCTATTTCATCTATGTGTACGTCTGCCAACTACTCGTTCTCCGCTTCTTATGTATCCTGAACCTCTTCATTCTTTCAGCTGGGGCAATTACGTGGTGCATTTTCATTCTAATTTCAATCAGTCTAAGTCCAAAGATACCTGAATTTTTCATGTGGATCTGACTTATTTGTAAGTCTACGGGTGTATATTTAATTCCAGCGAAAACACACATTAAAAGAACTCGTCGAAACAAAATATTAAGAAATTTATTACACCTCCATCGATCTATGCGTTCGTATAAATTGAAAGTTAGTGTTCAACCGGGGTTTCTAATTTGTCACCGATCTTATACATGGAGGCGTGTAGGGGAAAACAACGATCAGTCCAAATCATTGATCCTTATTTTGTCGCGATCTTATACATGGTGGCGTGTGGATGAAAAACAAGGATGCAAACTACATCAGTCCAATTCAATGATCCTTCCTTTAACCCCTGCTACCTAACACGTTTTGTAATTACAGGTTTCGAAATATACATTGAACATATTCTCATTTTGCGCATCACCTAAATGACTCTCACCATATCAAAAGGTAGAGTGTTACTGAACTCCATCTTTTCTAATCTACTCCCGTGATGTTTATATCAGACTTGCCCAAGTGAAGTCCTACAAGAAACATGCACGCTTAAGGCCCGGTTTCATCAACGTGGGTTAAATATACTTTAAGCCTGGGTTTGTTAACTTAGGGTTAATATTTTAACTCATTCCTACGAGTTAGACGATGTCCCCAAATAGCCAGCAAAATCTGATGGAGCCCCGACTAGCCATTCACTCGGGCGTGTCCAGTCCTAACTCTCTAAGCAAAGTCTAAATGTTACCGCTAATACAAATTTTGTGGAACATACAATTCGACAGACGAACATTGCATAACGGGTGAAGCTATCTACTAAAATAATGTGCAACAGTTGGTGAAAACAAATTCCTAATTTATACAAATAATCTACAAACAATAGTAAAAGCCAGGAAATCAATTAAAAAATGCAGTTTAACATCCTGAATCCAATAACTCTCAATTTCACTGCGTTTATGAACGTGCAGAGTCCTTTACGACAACCAACCTGAAACTTACCTCTACATTCTCTGCTTTAACATATGTGGTGTTGAGTTTTAATCGAAGTGAACTTGTATTTTATTTCTCGTCGAACACATGAGTAGGTAATTTCATACCCACAAAACATACTGGTGAACTCCTAACCGACCTCTACGTGAATATATAGGGGATTACTAACAACTAAACTGTAATATTTGTTTAAATGAATCGCATTTAGTTACTTATTATTAAGGCTCGGAAGTTCGTGCCATAAAAACTAAGAAATAAGCAGGCACAAATGCTCTTAAAACTTGAAAATATGCCGATAAATATGCACTATTAAAATGAAAAAATGGCAGTAGACAAGTCAGGTTAGTATTGATAATAATAATCAACTTAAAATTATTCGTTGGAGGTTGAAGCAGAAATGGTCCCGCTGTCAATGCTGAGTGATGAATTACAGTTCACAACCACCACTTTGCACAAATTTTCAACTGAAAAACATCATCTCTTGTCTCGCAAAACACCTTTGTAACGTGAAGAACTTCTTTCCGCATCACAAGATGTTATTGGGGCATATTTAAATGATGATAACTGCTCCACAAGAAGAGGCAAATCGATCTACCAATGGGAAAGATTTGCGTATTGCTTCAGCAATGCGATTAGGAGCATGTGCCAAAGAAGTTATCTGAATTACGTTAGAAAAATTGCCTTTCAATGATTACCCAGATTTTAACATAAAAGTATCTGTATCGGTAACAAGTAAAAGTAGCCGGTCGTATTTGATTCCAGATGACCATAATAATTTCAATGACTCCATCACACACTGCGTTACAGTTACATTGTTAGTGGCCGGCATTTCACACACATTAAGAAGATATGGTATCGTTTTTTGTTGCTTCCTTAAAGCGCCCGCAATTACATTAGCAATAAATCGGCCCTCAGAATCAGTGGTTTCATTAATACGCAACCACAGAAACTAATCCTCTAATTCACCTCGTGAATTCGAAAATACGTTAATGTTACAATGTCCGACGTAAGTCTTACGCAATGTACTTGCTTCAGGCACATGTTGTCGGGGGGTATTTGGCAAGAAAATATTGTAAAGTGGGTTTATTAATTTATACAAGGGAATATCAGCAGATAAAAATGCTTAGCACAAGTCGTAAAAAAATTCAGTAATCCTACTTCCTACTTTTTGAACAGGCTCTGTATATGCGAGTTTGCTAGTTAAATTCTCCTAATGTTTTGCTGTGTTTATGTGTTGAACTATTTGAAATCTTTTCTCACTCCCTATAGTTTTCTCACAGGCTCCACAGAACAGTACCCTATTATCTGTAGGAATTAAGTCACCTGAAAACTCCTTCTGTAAATTATTTAATCTACAACTCGAAGTTGCTCCTTATTTTCAGCATTAAAAGAAATCTTTAATGGACACTTTATACGCGAGACATAGTTTGGTCACAACCAGTTCACAACACCGTTACACGACTCAATGGAATACCAGTCGACTTCTAAGCACAAAATCAATGTGAGGAGAGATGAAGAAACAGGGGATTCACTGCGTGACATCATAACTCCTCACCACATGACAAGTTACACCATCATGCGCAACATTACTGCCAACATCAACCAGAAGAAAAAACTGATTTAAAAATAATATAAAACCATTAAACAGATTAAAATATGCCATAGAGGCGGTAAAATATTAAAATATGATGCATTTATCAAAGTCACTAAAATATGCAGTTATATGCACCATAAAAGTATGTTCAAATGACTGAAAATTCTATTATTCGTGCACATAATGTATAAGTATACATATTAACCCCTAAAAAACATACAAATGCATGAGCTTCCGAGTCCTACTTATTATGCACAACACAACATCTTACAATCACGTTTAGAATCCCTCACGAGGCTTTAAATTCATCACGGACACAAGTTATTTACAACAAAAGCTAAATCATCAAATTATTCAGAATGCACTCACAATACCTGAAAACAGAATGTCAGTCGGACCAAAACACACAACATTAACACTCAGCTATCAAACACTCCTCGCCTGTCATGCCTGCCGACGATGATCAACACTGATATGAACCTGAAATATACTCTTCCCGGGTCTCGAATACCGAAAATATTCCCTCGGGATGTTTATCTTTCGACGGGATGATTTTCACTACACTCCCCAAACTTTTAAATGAGGATGCGGACAATTACTACACATAGGCCTACATTTAATACAATCCTTGGTATTTTAATTATTACCTCGCCAGTCAACACACCAATCCTGACGGCATTCCTCACTAGGAGATCACACATGCTTCCTAATACATTCGACGATGTTATCTTACGCATATCACTCACCATGGCCAACCAAGCCGTGTCTATAACTTGAACTCAATTCTCAATATCACTCGCAAGTTCCCAAGACTTGTCAATACATGAATGTATTCATATCGAAATTTCTATGCACTCTGCTACATTCATGATTACAATCTTATACCTCACGATTATTGTAGCATTAAATGAAGACTCTGTCCACATCTATCTGTAACATTCTACTTAGTTCGGTGACCACTCGCCGTGTTAATTACTCCTTCGACGACGTCGTCTATTTACTGATTTTTTATCTTAGTGCTAGGTTCAATTCTTGATGACATAAATTTAAGAATTATCGCACACTTGACAACTGAAAACATATTCTGAGTTAATTTAACACTTTCAAATTCACTTGACGATGTTCCTATCGATTAATATCGAAAACTGACAACATGGACATAACAACCAATTTCATTCTCTAGAGAAATTTCACACATTTCCATGCGTATGATAATTCATTTCAAAAGTATGCGCATTACTCGATTACAGTAGATCTGATATTACATTTGAGGCTTGTCTGCGCGTTTATTAATCAAACTTTCTCTGAATGAAACAAAATTGTGAACAATAATATTTCCTTATTTACATTGCTTTCAATATGACATGCACCTTTACGTCATTTTACCCCAACAAAACAAGATGAAATGACATGAAATGGACCCGATTCATTAACCGGTTTTATATTTTGACCCTTATGGCGTTGCATCTTAGAAATGAAAATTCAAACAAACTAAGAAGACTATTTACAAAACCCCACTAAAGATCTACGTAGAGTACTACATAATTAAAATGGTATTTGCTACTCAGCCTTCACGCTAAGCCTCATCATAGGCCGGAAAGCCCCATCCTTCTTAAAAGGCGGGTACAGACATGCGCGCCTAACTCTGTAACGTAACTACGTCGCGCGTCAAGGTTAAACGGGGCAATGTTATGCACCGCGGTTGCAAGGTAAACTTTTCTACCCCGCGCCGCAGGTCGTAACGCGTAACCTACCAGCTGTCCGCCAGTTGAGACAGTGCAGCTTTGAAAGATGGACTTAGCTGCAGCAGCCTATATTTATTTACATTATGCAACCAAACGGAAACATAGGCGATGGTGGCAAACTCATCTATATTCACGTAGAACTACACATGGTGGTTCAAATTTGCTGGCTGACATGAAGTTTCAGACAGTTAGTGGGCATTATAAAATGTTTACTAGAATGTCACCTACAGACTTTGAATACCTCATCAATTTGATAGGGCCTAAAGTTGCTAAGAAGGATACCACATTCAGAGAGGCTATCTCGGTGCAAGAGAGACTGGCAGTGACAGTATGATTTCTAGCAACCGGTGATTCATACACTAGTCTGCAGTATCTTTTCAAAATATCCAAACAGTCGATTAGTGTTATCGTACCAGAATGTATCAAGCTCTGATTGAAGCACTGAGAGAAAATATAAACGTAAGTAAGAAATTTATTGTTGGGATATTCTATGTTACATACATCAAACATTATCTATTTTAACTGCTTATTCAACACAGAATGCCTTTGCTGGCAGGACCTAGTGTTTACAGTGCAGTATGTCTTCTGGTATAGGCTAGAGCAATTTTGTTACTGTCATTGATCTGTCTCTGTCTTATCCTTGGCTTTGACAATATGAAAGTGACTGAGGTATGAGCGATGCTAGTAATACCAATCCTTATGCAGCCAGTCCCTGCTATGAATGGTGTGAAAATGTTGCTCATAGGGTCAGTTGGTGCATGCATTTCAGTGGGCTTGGCAGACTGATATGTAATAGCAACTCTGGCTCGGTGAGGAAAGCAACGGGAAACTACCTCACTCCTCATTTCCCTAGTACGCCTCTTCAGTGATGCCTAGACCATCTATGACAGCTGATGGCAGAGCTGTTGAGGATCCCTCCAGCGGAATCGCTGTCGGACTGAACATATATATATTAAACACAGAAACACTACTTTGTAAGTCTAATCAAGTCCTGAAAATCCATATCCACATCGTGGGAATTGCTTACTGTATTTGACTCAGTGGGCAGATTGGAGTTGGAGTGAGGAGAGTTGGGTGTAGCAGTAGTATTCGGTGAAGATAAGGAAGCTGAAGGAGTGGGTGTTGAAACGATGTAACCTTGAAAATGTGATGGGTTCGGCAGCTGATGAACATTATGCTGTGCAGCATGATGGGGATATTGGAAATATGTAGAGTGAACCGGAGAAGGGAGTGGATGGGGAAAGTGGTCAAACTGTCCCCGGTCTGCACGAAGTAAAATGTCCATCATAGCATGTTCAATTTCGGCTCGAGTTATTGGTGAATATTTCTGCATCCTTTTGACAACCAAGTTCCCGAAGATCTGGCATTTGTCCTCCTCTTGATGTTTGCTTGCAGATGCCGCCAGTATTTCAAATGCCTTCTCTATAATAGTCTCTCATCCTCAACTCGTCTTTTCCGTTTATGTGAAACAGGCTGCGAAGGACACGATAGAGTTCCTGTGGTGCCTTCCGCATGTTGTGTATCTTCTTGTTCTTATTCGTTGTCTGGTGCCGGCATCTATATAGAGAAATATCGTGTATAGGCTACACATACATATTTAAGATATACATTACTACTTCTGAGCCTCCGTGGCTCAGACGGCAGCGCGTCGGCCTCTCACCGCTGGATACCGTGGTTCATATCCCGGTCACTCCATGTGAGATTTATGCTGGACAAAGCGGAGGCGGGGCAGGTTTTTCTCCGGGTACTCCGGTTTTCCCTGTCATCTTTCATTCCAGCAACACTCTCCATTATCTTTTTATAGCATCTATCAGTCATTAATATATCACTTTGGGAGTGGCGACCCCATCGTACTAACAGCCTATATAAGCTTCATTCATTACATCCCTGATCCGGTCATTGACTGGAAAACAGGTTGTAGGTTTTCATTTTCATTACTACTTCTACTTTTATTATTATTATTATTATTATTATTATTATTATTATTATTATTATTATTATTATTATTTACATATTCCTACAACAGAATAAGGATGGTAGGCTGTGGCACAAAACTATGAACGCATGTGGAACTTGTCTCATTGTTTAGAGCCCTGGACGGCAAACATGTAGTCCTACAAGCACCTATTAAGGGTGGTAGCGAGTTCTTTAACTATAAATCTACATTCAGCATTGTTCTTTACGCACTGATAGACACCCATTACAACTTTTTATTTGTGGATGTTGGTTGCCAAGGCAGTTGAACAATCAACTACAACAAAAGAACAGCTTATGTTTACCAAAAGTGGAGCCCTTAAAAGGAAGACAAATTCCAGTTCCATACGTTTTCATCGGGGACGATGCGTTTGCTCTTAGTGAGAAGTTAATTAAACCGTATCTGGGGATTCATCCGAAGTATTCATTAGAACGGCGTTTCGATTATCGACTCTGCCGAGCACGTAGAGTGGTGGAAAATGTGTTCGGTATTGTGTCGGCTGTCTTTCGAGTACTTCGAAAGCCAATGTTGCTACAGCCTGACAGGGCTGAATTGATTGTGAAGGCAGTGACTCATCTACACAATTTCTTAAGACGAAGCCCTGACTCAGTCAATCTTTACAATCCACCTGGGACATTAGATCATGAAACAGGCAGACAATTAATGGAGGGAAACTGGAGAGCCGACATTGATAACATGACGTCATTACTTCCTATCAGAAATGTGCCACGTAGATCAAGCTCATCGGCGAAACGAGTTAGCACAATTTTTCCAACATGAGGGACAGATTCCATGGCAAGATAATTACGCGTGAATATTTTCGTGAAATTCACATGTTTTGGGATATGAACAGTTTGCTGTTACTCTACAACCTGTTGAATAGTTGAAACATATAGTGGACTTAGCCACAAAAATGTAGATTTACACGTTCCGGTGTGCAGTGAAGAAACAACCATTAAATATACACAGCGATCCATATTAGCCTCTACCATTCTTGATCACTGATAACAACTGACCCGAAAAAATGAACACAGATGCAATCAATTATGAACTTACATAGTGTTATCAAGAACATAACGTAATTAGAAAGTCTTTTATAATAAACCTTTTCGAAAAATTGTTTTTATGTGTGTTGAAGAATCAAAAACAGGAAAATAAATGTGTTACTAGTTTTACGTTAAAAATTTTAACTCTTCATTTATTACGTGTTTACTTTGCAGTAAAAATGTACTTAAAGTGCTTAAACCATCTCGCGGCTTGCCTTTGTCCCATACGAACTGCAGACTCTTAAAAGCAAACTATGTGCTCTGATACACCTCGTCAGTTGCTGAAAATGAAAACATGCATATATTCAAACATCGTAATATAGTACCGTACACACTGTTTAAAGCGGAAAGCTTAAGAATGCGTCGTAGCATTTAAAGTCTGATGCCATGTTTTATAACTAGCTGATGTGCCCGCGCTTCGCTACGGGGTTCTCAGAAAGACTGACTTGGTGGTTTTCCTAACTGAATTCAACATAGGTCATTACAAAAACGTCAGTAGGAATGTAGCGATTGAAAGCAATGTTATCATATAAAATACTCGATCAAATGAAAAACCGCACACTTTCTCACTTTCAACGAACAGTACTACTACTACTGCCGATTTAAGAGTCCAAAGTTCCAGAGCTGGAATAACCAGGTCGCAGACTGCCGTGAACACTCCTCTGTCATTATTCCGTTAAATATGCACACTACTCATTCCAATCAGTGGCTCAGAGTAGGGATTGTATAGCTCGAATACTATGATGAACCAGTGTGTTACGTACCAGATATATCAGAAAATGTATGAACCAGAGGAATGGCATGCTAAAGAAGAAAGTTATCTTACACCCCAGCTACTTCCCGCCAATATACAGGCAGGCTGTTACAGTCGGCACGACCAGGCGAGTTGGCCGTTTGGTTAGGGGCACGCAGCTGTGAGCTTGCATCCGGGAGATAGTGGATTCGAACCCCACTGCCGGCAACCCTGAAGATGGTATTCGGGAGATAGTGGGTTCGAGCCCCACTGTCGGCAGCCCTGACGATGGTTTTCCGTAGTTTCCCATTTTCACATCAGGCAAATGCCGGGACTGTACCTTAATTAAAGGCACGGCCGCTTCCTTCCACTTCCTAGACCTTTCCTATCCCATCGTCGCAATAAGACATATCTGTGTCGGTGCGAAGTTTAGCAAAAACAAGTATGGTATTCCGTGGTTTCCCATTTTCACACCAGTCACACCAGGCCGTACCTTAAAGCCAAGGCCGCTTCCTTCATACCACTATTCATTTCCTATCCCATCGTCGCCATAAGATATACCCGTGTCGGTGCGACGTCAAACAAATTAAAAAAACCTCGGAATGCTGCAGTAATCCTATCTATCGGGGATGAGAGGAAACAGAAGACAAAAAGCACACCACAACATACAATGGTCAATGTAATGTTATTGTTGATAAAGTTTATGAGCTTTCTATATTGCAGGCCTTCACATTAGTTTTCTTTTGACTCTGTGATATTAGGGTCTCTTACAAAATTATTTATATCGTAGACTGTAGTTCCTTATTCTCAGACTTTACATACCGATTTTCACTAAATTCTGTTTACCCATTTTCTCGTGACTCGGCGCTGATACGGGCCTTAGTAACAAAAATCCAAATTCATGAATATCTCCGATTATATGCGGTACGGTAACAATGTATAAGACATAAGTGATCGGAAATTTAATAACTTCTTACATAACTACTACTAACTTACGACATCACTAAAGTTATGTTAGTTATGTAGTATTTATCGATACGACCACTAATAACATAAATAACTTATTTGAAAATCACATTTCAGACCTTCCCCTAAACTACCATTTCACTCAGCGTGAATAAAATATTTGTAGCCTAGATTGCAGTGGTTCATCACCCGACATTACATACCGATTTTCATTAAATTCTCTTCAGCCGTTTTCTCGTGATGCGTGTACATACATACATACATACATACAGACAGACTGACAGACAGAATTTACGGAAAAGTAAAAAATGCATTATCTTGTTACTGTGGACATACAGATACAGAAATACCATTCATTTCAAATTCTGAGCAATGTACAGGCAAAACACTTATTTTATATATAGATTACATTTCAGCCTTCCCCTAAACTACCATTTCACTCAGTGTGAATGACATTATTGATAGCCTAGATTATAGCAACCTATTCCTCGACTTTTCATACCAATTTTTGTGAAGATACGACCACTAATAAAATTAATATTTGATAATTAAATTTTAGGCCTTCCCCTAAACTACCATATTTCTCAGCGTGTATAGCTTGTATTGTAGCGACTTATTTCCCATCTTTGTCTAGCGAGTTTTCATTAAGACACAACCACTAATAACATAAATATTTGAGAATTAAATTTCAGGGCTTCCCCTAAACTACCATTTCACTCAGCGTGATTAAAATAATTTATAGCCTAGATTGTAGCGGTTCATCACCCGACTTTACATTCCGATTCTCATTAAATTCTCTTCAGCCGTTTTCTCGTGATGCGTGTACATACATACATACATACATACAGACAGACAGACAGACAGACAGACAGACAGACAGACAGATAGACAGACAGAAATTACGGAAAAGTAAAAAATGCATTTTCTTGTTACTGTGGACTTGACCTATACAGAAATACCATTCTTTTCAAATTCTGAGCAATGTACAGACAAAACTCTAATTTTATATATATAGATATTACATAGTTTTATTTATACACACCCGATCATGTTCCCATGCTCTTCTTTATTTTGCCTTTCGCCCTTCGGAGTGAAGGAAGCAAGGACGTCATTTTCTTCCGGCATTCCTCGGCCGTTGTGTTCAGTTCCGTCGCCAGCTCCTCCCGTGCACCATTCCTTAAAATTTTGTTGATATGCCTGGGATGGCTAGTTAGCCACAACATTTCCTTAGCTCTGTACATTTCAATAAAATGCAGTGTGTTTTGCTCGGTCCACACCATGTTTACTGATCAAGCAGACAGAGGTGAATGCGTGTTACGCGCCGAGGTTTTGTGTACGTCCAAGCTTGCTGTAACTTCCGCGCGCGCAGCTCTTTGATGTGACGCGGGAAAACCGACAAGCAGTGGAACGCCGCGAACCTCGTTCCGTATCGTTCATGTTGCGGGCTAAGGTTGCGCGACGAAGTTACGCAGTACCGTCCAGAGAGGAGCGCGACGCGGTTGCGTTACGATGTTCTGTTACAAGTCTGGACGCGCCTTATACACGACAGTGGTCTCTGACGTAGAATATCCAGGAAGCAGGTCCATCTTCAATCTGGTCCACTTGTTGCTATCCATCGCTGTGTTCTCGTATCGGATCTGATGATTCTGCGACTGGGCCAGCTGGTCCACTCGTTCACCAACAACACCTCAGCGGTAACCTGGTAACTCTTTGTAACTGTAGTTACGTACTGAGCTATCTATGTTTTATCTACTAAATTTATGACTACTATAGCATCCTAAAATATTGATTGGCATTAATCTAGGTGCTATCCTAGTCTGTCACCGTCTACTCATAGTTCATAGGTTTGTCAGTTGATTCGCGTCGCGGTCGCCACACAGGACCTTTCCCGCACTGGTTATAACACTGTTCTCTACTCTCGAAATACGATCTCGGCTCCTCGACTTTGGCCAAACACACGAGTACTGTCACGCCGCTAGCGAATTGCAACTTTCCACTGGCTAACATGTTGCGCACGATTCAGTCGCGAAATGAGACCTTTAGTTGTAACTGACTGTCTATCCGAATAGTATTCTATTTCACGTCTAACTCATCATGACAATCATAGTGAATACGTGCAGCGACACGGTGAGACCTAAATTCTTTGAAGGGTTCAGCTGCAGAAGTGTCCACCCCAAGCACCCTAATGTTCAAGATAGGTCTGTTTCATGAATACAAGTTCAGACACGTGCGTTCATACGCAAGTGAAGTTAAGAGTACCCACACGGCTCAATAACACTAAGTTAAAGACTGAAGAATATCTAAGTGCTAGTAAAATGTAAGTATGTCAGAACCCCGAACTAATGTCAGAATACCTCAGACTAATGTCGGAGTGTACCTCTATGCTCCGTGCGGCTAAATTTATCATGTCGGTTACCTCCTTCCTAGGTATTCTACACTTCGGTTTCTCTCGGTCTCCTCCAATCACCAAGGGATAATTAATATGACGCTTCCTCTCATTGGTAGGCCGTTTGTGCGACCTCTTCTGGGGCTTTTCGATTCGATTCCTCCCCTGCTCACGTAGGCCAGAGTTAGAGACTTTCTAACCTTTTGTTCGAGCTTCCCATTTTCCTTCACAAAAATCTATCCGTCCCCTCCAAGTTGTGACTGTATAACTGGGTTCAATTGCGTTTCTTCACATTCTTTATATACCTATTCGTCACGCTTTTTGCCATCGTGGGCCTGGATATCGAGTGCATCATTTCCCCTAATCCTTTAGTCTTGCCATGCGCCGACCACTTTTCTTGGTTCACGCCCGTTTCTTAAGAAAATTTATGCCTGGGATGTAATTTTTATCACCCACTTGTTATCGCTCAAGCCGCTGGTAGACCAACCCTCGGCTTTCTCTTGCTTTGCTATACAAATAATATTTCATTGTCCAACTTTACAGAATAAATATAATTGATACCAAGGTACTCTTCAATGAGCTCGTATTGATATGGGTTCAGCGTTTCACCAAGCTATTTCGGCAGAGGGTTACCAAATACCGTATTAACCCTCGCCGGAAACAGCTGCCGTACCAATCAAGGAGGCAGTGACTGAAATCCAGAGATTATGAACACACTTCTTGCCTGTTTCATTTGTTTATTTCTTGCACAGTATTTTCTTTTATTCCTCAGTTCCGTGCTAGATATTATTCTTTCGTGATAGTGACATAACTGATTGCATTGATCGAAAAATGAAAGAAGTTCCGAAAAGAAAAAGTGCACAAATGTTTCTGCTTTAGAAAAAAAACATGACTTATTGATTTAGCCACCAAGCACCAAAGCATTATAGAATGAAAGAAGACTGGTCGTACAAAATTAAAAGAAAAGGAGGACACATGGGAAAAAACAGGGGAATTTAAAAGTGTTGCCCACGTTACAGGCCACTTTGCAACTATATAACGAAATTTGAGGTTGGAATCTCTGATTACTTGACATTTGACAGAAAAATAATCTTTATTGTCTCCGACCGTTGTATGGAACGACCCTGTGGTATAAAACCTTAATATAATCAATACCTTCTTAGGAGGGAGAAGCCTGTTTCGGTCAGTTGTGTATTCTTTTGCAAGTTGCTTTACGTCGCACCGACACAGATAGGTCTTATGGCGAAGTTGTGTATTCTAACCTCTCGCGAATTTCATCGACGACTTGAATGAAGACGGTTTTTTGGCAGTCTATACCTCATCAGAAATTGTTCCTTTGTCAGATGTTGGAAGCCGTTCCTTCCTATTATAGGCCTATTTCTGTTAGGAACACCATTTAACAAATATAATAAGGCAACTCTGCATCAAACGTATGATTTACGGCGACCAAACCTCGGTTAACTGTTCAACCCAGGTGAAAAGAGGGGTTAATTTAACTCCAGTCTTAACCTAGAGTTAAAATTCACCCTCCTTGATGAAAAACAAGGAATAGTCAAATTCAAAGTTGAACTTATTTTTCTATAACTCGGGGTTGATCAAACCGGCCCTAAGAGGAACAATAAGCTCACGTTGGAACCATTACAGGAGTTGAAACCACCAGGGGGAAACTTTCTATTTTGTATCATTTAATCCCGACCTTTCCCGATCATTCCTTGTTCATTTCCAGTCCAAAATTCACCTACTTTACTCACATGGTAATGATTGGTGATTCAGTCGACGGAAATAAAAACATAGTTAATGCCCTCTGTATCTTAACAAGTTAGAGTTACAGATCCTCTAAATGGCTATAGCACATTGCCTTCACCTTCAAATGTAATTTTGCTAGTCTAAGAAGAAAACAAGATCTGACCGGGGAGTATAGAACAAGGAGTGTAACAAGTAGAATGTTGAAGGCAAGATGGTCGATGGAAAACGAGCCCTGGATGTCACATGGAATTACTTTAATCAGTTTGTCAATTCACAAACCATGACTCCTGAGGAAAGCTGATAACATTGTCAAAGTGAGAGCTTGTATCTACTAATGAGGGGACTCCTCATCTTGAGAACGGTAATCATCAGACTATTTCTTCCGTTCCATGTAATTTGAACAACGATATGGGGCACCTTACACATAACTCACACCATATATTATCCCAAATCAATAGCGCAGATAAATACTACAGCACATCAGTGATTCAAACTATATATTAGTTAAAATATTGATAGCGACCACGTTGTTCCCTGATGTTAAAATTATTAAATACAAGGACAACAAATATCTCAGCAACAAGGAAATTAGACGGCTAGGCTTTCACCATTATACATTTTCCTTCTAGCGACATCTACAATCTTTGCAGGACCAAGTTATGGTGTTCGTTCTGTTGTGCTTTTATAATTAATAATATTAATATATTATACTACTTTTATGGTTTTCGGATACGTCGAGGTGCAGAAACTCTGTCCCTAAGAAGGTATGTCACGTGCTAGTAAATCTACTAACACTTGGGTGGCGAATTTGAGTACCTTCAAACACCACGGGACCGAACCGAGATCAAACTCTCCGACATTCCTCCAAAGGACAGCGCTTTACCACCTGAGCTACTCAACCGAGCTATTGTGCTTATGGTCTTACAATTAAATATACCATAATAATAGGTAGAGTTATTACCCGTAAGGCATTAGCGTGGAGTAGAATTATCACTGTCTAAGAATAAGACTTTTAGCAAATAATTCCCAGTTTTCTAAGTTCCTATATTTAATTCAATATTTTCACGAATCTGATGCCTTAACATGTTTTGATATAGTTTACAGTCGTAAAGGTATATTTTCATATGATAAGGAAATACTACCCATATAAATGCATAATTCGACAGAAGAAATATTAGCATGTCAAGAAAGAATCCCAGGAAATTGTAAACATATTTTAATCTAACGTTCCTTCTTGTGTTGAAAGTCAATCTGTGCACTCTTTACTAGCGCTTGTAATTTTATGAATAAGGCCTTAACGCACATAATTCTTATTTAAAGAAATCATAACTGATATATTGTAAACAGTTTATTTTCTTTTCCAGTTCTGCTGCATTTACTTGGCTTAGGTGGAAAGGTGATCAGTGATGCAATATCCGGCCATGGAGGATCATTGGGTGGTGGCGGAGGAGGTGGTGATAGCATATCAATTTGTCATGGTGGCGGCGGTGGCGGCGGTGGTGGTGGAGGAGGAGGAGGTGGCCGAAGGAGTCTTGTTGCTCTTCAAGATCCGAGTAAGTTGCTTCGTACTTTGGAGGGAGCTTACCGAGACTCAGCTAGGCAGACAGCCTTTCGAAGACAAAGACGCACAAGGTATGGTGGATAGTGTCCTCTCAGGCGCTGCCGCGCCCAATGGTAGTCTGGACACCGAGAAACTGAAGGAAATAATGAAAAATTTAAAACAGCTCCAAGCTCAGCCAGATGCACTTGTGTCAAGAAGCAAATTCAAGCACTACTTGCCGAACTGAGTAAGAAAATTTAGAATATTACACAGCAAGTACTCACTACACCATGGGATAAAGAATATTACATGGAAACTTGTTATTTTCACATTGCGATATTAATGTAAGATTGTATAATGTCTTTCTTGTAAGCTGAGATTGGAATATCAATAAATGTGCTTATAAAACATTCATTCCCTTCTATTTGGCCAACGTTGACATCATATAAATGATTATGAACGCGCATTGATATACAGTTCATTTGAACTGAATGAAAGTATAAGACGATGAAAGTTGATGCAGATACTGTATTTTGAATTCTGCTTCGAAGAGCCTCACAGTGTACCATGTGACCTCACCACAATGGAGTGTCTTGTGTGTCCCAAGAAAGCGGCTAGCCAAGTTCTAGTTGTAACCCTATCCCATGGGTTTCGGTCGGGAGAGCAGACTAATGCATGGTTCATCGAAACCGGGGTAGTAGACTTGCGGAAGTTGCAAGCGTGGCGATTTGGATGATTATATGAAATGACTTTACAGTAGTATTTTGTGTTAGGTATACTAATATTGATGCACGGCTGAAAGTAGCGGAAAACTACAGCTGCAAATCTTGATGACATGCGCATCTCTCTCTGCATAATTGAATCAATTCATCTCGGGTGAAATTTTCGGAGGTAAAATAATTCCTCATTCGTATCCCTGGTTGAGGACTTCACGAGGGGTGGGCAGTGATCATCAGGAACATGAATAATGTCATTATCCGAGTTGGAGCGTAGAATGTTAGAAGTTTGAATCGTTCATATAAGTCAACAGATCTGAAAAGGAAAATAGAACAAATTTAAATACAGTTGGTTGAAGTACATTGGCATGAAGGGCAGGAATCATGGTGAGGTGACTACAGATATCAAGTCAAAACCAAGTAGGCGTAGTTCAGGGGTTGGTTTAATAATGATTACGAAAATAGAACAATCTAATTCTAACGGAAGACTGAAATATAGCAGTAGGCAAACAAGAGAAAATAACGCAGGAGAACACGGACCGAGACAAAATAATGTAAGGGGAAGTGGCTGGTAGAATTTTGCATTGACCATAACTTAGTCCTTGCTAACGCTTCGTTCAGAAACCACCAGCGATGACTGTTAGAGATAATACACTGTATCCCTTGCTCTTGATGTACTAATATCGTGCGAGAGTGTGGTCATACAGTTGTATCTTACCCCATAACTGCAGTGTCCTGTGCAATGCTTAAAACAATCATGGTGTTGTGAGGGAGGCATTGAAAGGTAACATATACTGAATTTTAAGTATGAATTAAATGAGAAAAATTGACCAATGGACGGAAGAAATATGAAATTCATAAGATGTAAACGAATTCGTCTTTATGAATTCGCAAATAATTAAAATGATGTTTTTGCAGTAGATACCTCGACAATTGCAATTTTCACCACATTCAGCACGTGAAACCTTTTCATGGAACGTAGGCTCATAGGACAAATAGTAGTCATCCCTGGAGAAATCATTACAAGCCTCATGTAATACCGTGCAACTCCGCCTCTGGACTTAATAACCGCCTGGAATCTGTTAGGAAGTGAGTCCACAAGGTTTTGCAGGTACGTGGCATCGCTGAGGATTTGATCCAACAATTCCACCAAATTGCGGGGATAATGATGTCGGCGTTTTACCCGCTGTTTCAACACGTCCAACAGATTTTAAATCGGGTTCAAGTCAGGTGGTTTTTCAGGCCAATCGAGATATAATAGGGTGGGGGATTGTTCATAAAACCATTCACATATGCGTCCAGCCTGATGAACTTTGCTGTTGTCCTTGAAAACTCGGGGTGTCAATAGCATACTCATCATGCAGATACTGACTGAAAAGCAGCTCCTGATTATCTAGAATGTTTAAATAAACGTGCTGGTTCATATTAGTGGTCACAGCAGTGACCGGGCCCAATCCGTGACACAAAAATACCTCCAAAACATCACAGACCCATCTCCGGCTTGAACCCGACCTTGCACATATCTAGGATGAAATTATTCATTTGGCCTTTGGTGAAGACGACGAAGTGCGTCATTGGAATACGGACAAAGATGTTATTCATCAGACCGAATTACGTTCCACCACTCAGCTATTGTCCACGTTCGATGACTTTTAGCCTATTGAATACGTGCAGCTTTTCTGTGCCTGTGTGAGCAATGGTCTCTTGCGAGGTGACGGACTGCAAACGTTCATTGCATGCAGTTCCCGTCGCAATTTTCTCTCGCTGACAGGTTGGGATGGGCCTTCATTCACTGGCTGCAGCAATTCCTGTTGGGTTGGGAAGCGATTTTGATTCACAAACCGTGAAACGCTTCTCCGGGCCCTCTCAGTCAGGATCTTTTCCGATCATCATTCAGGTGTCGTGTTTCATGGCCACGTGTAGTACATCACTGCTCGTAAACACATTGAACAGTCCGCTGCGGAACACCAACAAATCCAGCAACTTCACGCACCGTTTGGCCATGGGCACGGTCACACACGATTGCCTCTTTTTGCCACTCTGCCGCATCCTTACATCTACCCATTTTGACTTACACTGTCCGCTTGGAACATCAATGTCTCACTGATTGCTACTGCCTTATGCTCACGTAGAGGCACTGCGATAGACTCGTTCACTGCGCCACCTGTACAGTCCTAACTATTCAACTGTACGTGCGCATTAAGGTGACTAATTTTTTGTCCTCTAAGCTTATTACATTACTTTCATCCTCCTCTAGTGAGAAGATCTTCAGGAAATGGACTGCCACATTGTCATCGGAAACAGGACTGAATCTTGGGTATAAGAAAGAGAACCTCAGTGTTCCATGTCTGCTGATGATCTCACCCTATTGGCCAACTTCATGAAACCTTCAAATAACGTAAATTTTCTTACGTTTCTGTACATGAGGAGGAGTGTATGAACTTTTACGTGAATCTGAGTGTGTCAGAGCTAAAGTGAGAATGAATGAGTCGGTCTAGCAGGAGTATACAGGGTGTTAGGTGTATACGTGCAGATATTTATTGTAGCAATAGAGAACGATGTGACGAATCACTATATATCAAACTTTTAGTAATCCTCGGAAGTTATTTTCGAGAGCAAAGGGGTACGATGTTTTTAGAATAGGTAGTATGCTTTGTTCTTGTGAATGAATAGCTTTCCTTTGATAACAGGCAAGTCACGCGCCATCCCTGCCAAACTGGTTTCTGTTCTGTTTATGTTTAAGAGCAAATCTACTACTGTGACAGCTGAGCGCTCCCTATTCAATGCCACGAAATGTTACGTAATATACTTGCCAAACTGGTTTTATGTTTACGAGCAACTGACCTACGGTAACAGCTGAAGGCTACCAGTCTACAACATGTTACGTTACATTATCGCCAGACTGGTTTGTTGTTGTTAGTATTTAGTTTTCGTCTTAGGGGTTTCAGACAACACTAGTTATCGGTTTCGGACCCTGGAGATGTATTGAATTCTCAGCGTTAATACTGGTTCATTTGCTGTTACGTCCTTTAGGGGATAGGGATATCTGTGGTCGTCAGCCCTGTGATCTAGTGAGTATGGAAATGACCTGAAAACCTGTGTCGGTGCGCGACCTGTACGAGCGTGTGATATAATTATTGGTTGGGATAGGCACGCCGGGACGTGAAATGCGGTACGATCCCCGTTGTGCATTGCGTAAAGGTAGAAGAAGGAAGACAGTTCCTTGCGCCAACGAACAAATGCATGGCATCCATATGAGTAGAATCAGAATTGAATTATCGAAGCACATCGAACGTTTTGTTTCAAACGAAAAATGGACATATTATACAACTAAGTAAATTAAACGTACCTACATTTCGTGCTTCCTGCCTGGTTGAGTGGCTAAAACGGTTGAGGTGCCAGCCTTTTGACTCCAACTTCGCATGTTCGAACCTGGCCCCGTGCAGTGGTATTTGAAGGTGCTCAAATACGTCAGCCTCGTGTCGGTATATTTACTGGTACACCGAGCTCGATAGCTGCAGTCGCTTAAGTGCTACCAGTATCCAGTATTCGGGAGATAGTGGGTTCGTACCCCACTGTCGGTAGCCCTGAAGATAGTTTTCCGTGGTTTCCCATTTTCGCACGAGGCAAATGCTGGGGCTGTACCTTAATTAAGGCTATGGTTGCTTCCTTCCCACTCCTAACCCTTACCTGCCCCGTCATCGCTATAATACCTATCTGTGTCGGTGCGACGTAAAGCAACTTGTCATTCGAGCCAAGACACCACTGTGGTTCAGAATATCCTCTGGTGCTTAAACATACGTTCACGGAGGTCATCCGAAGTGGTTACCTCAGTTCGGTATACTTTGTTTCTCATGTCCCCCCAGGCATAACAATCCACTGGAATAAGGGCTGGCCAATTGATAGTTCCACATCGTCCTGTCTACCGTTGAGGAAATGTCTGCACCATCGTGTAAAATCCACGTGGTTCGGCGTAGTCGAAGCGACACGTCCTCTGAAAGCTCCAGTAACGTACTGTATCTACTGTACAGGAGCAAGATAACATTAATAAAAAGATGTAACCGACCTCCAACTACACCCATCCTGATATTAATTAGAACCGGTGCTGGAAACTGCCTTGTCCTATTGAATGGGGATATTCCACAGCTCATGAGTGGGATATACTGGGTTCCAACCCCTCTGTCGGCAGCCCTAAAGGTGGTTTACCGTGGTTTTCCATGTTCACACCAGGCAAATGCTGGGGCTGTAACGTCATGAATGCCACGATCACTTCCTTTCCGATACTAGCCCTTTCCCGTCCCATCGTCACCATAAGGAAAGCTACACCGATCAAATTTATGCAAGTAAGGTGATTGGTACCGGTCTGAGTGTCTGAGACCGTTGAGGTCCTTATCTTCCGACCTCCAACTTGGCAGGTTCAATCTTGGCTCAGTCTGATGATATTTGATGGGGCACACATACATCAGTCTCGTGTCGTAGAAATACTGGCACGTAAATGAACTCCTGAGATATGAAATTTCGTCACCTCAGCGTCTCAGAAAACGGTATAAATAGTATGTGGGACGTAAAGCAAAATAACGCTAATAAAAAGACGATTGGTCAAAGAGACAGACTTCCCACTGCATCCATCCAGATATTAATTGAGAGCCGGTGCTAGAGGTTGCCTTGGTATACTAAATATTAAACACTCCTTCTATAAAAATTGCCTCATGTGTCACTAATACACTTGACAGAAATTCTGGATTGAGTGCTTGATCAATTAACCAGCGGCAGAAATCCAATCTTAAATCATCACCGAGCTTGATAGTAGCAGTCGCTAAAGTTCGAACAGTATCCAATATTCGGGATGTACTGGCTTCGAATCCCTCTGTCGGCAGCTTTAAAGATGATTTTCCGTGGTTTTTCATGTTCACACCAGGCAAATGCTGGGCTGTACCTTAATTAAGACCACGGTTGCTTCCTTCCCGATCCTAGTCCTTAGTTATATCTGTCGCCATAAAACCTATCTGTGTCGGTGCGACGCACCGATACAGATAGGTCTTATAGGACGATGGGATAGCAAAGGCCTAGGAGTTGGAAGGAGGCGGCCGTGGCCTTAATTAAGGTACAGCCCTAGCATTTGCCTGGTGTGAACATGAAAAACCACGGAAAACCATCTTCTGGGCTGCCGACAGTGGGATTCGAACCCATCATCTCCGGGATGCAAGCTCTCAGCCATGCTTCTCTAACCGCACGGCCAACTCGCACGGTAATAATAATAATAATAATAATAATAATAATAATAATAATAATAATAATAATAATATTTTTTGCTGCCGGGCAGAGTGGCTCAGACGGTTGAGGCGCTGGCCTTCTGACCCCAACTTGGCAGGCTCGATCTTGGCTCAGTCCGATGGTATTCGAAGATGCTCAAATAAGTCAGCCTCGTGTCGGTAGATTTACTGGCGCGTAAAAAGAACTCCTGCGATTCTAAATTACAGCACCTCAGCGCCTCCAGAAACAGTAACAGTAGTTAGTGGGACGTAAAGCAAATAACATTACCGGTATTATTATTATCAGGTCATTAGGAGCTGAAAGGCAGGGAAGAAAATAGTAAAATATGCGTGGTGTAGGAGGAAACAAAATGAAATGTACTTCACCCGTGCCTACATCGCTCGCAGTAGTTTACTACAGGATAGTATGCGTAAGACCAGAACCAGGTCTCTTTGCGATGAGTCAGGTGTATCTCGTATTGTGGTTAGCACTAGAGGACAAAGTGTGACAAACAGGTTTTGTGTATAAACATCAAACATGCACAGCAACAGACACACACACGCAATGTACCCAAACCAGTACAGTGTAGAATGAAGAACTGCCATGCTGTGTTCAAGGTCAATATCTAGCGTTTTAACAAGCACGTCTTCCGTGTGTTGTGTTCAGCTTGCGCCACGTACAAGGCAATCGCGAACTGAAACTCTAGATTTATAATTTTTGTTACCGGTACTTCAATTTTTCTGGTCGGATTTATGAGAATATCGAACTATCGAGACTCGAAATACTACATCGATTGAGAACTGAATTCCCAACTCAATACGCTGCAGAAATGGTGTATCATCTGACATACCAATGTGAAACACGTAGCAATTGTTCAAGTGACCTCCCTGGACTACTCTGCAGGCTTCACTTCTCCGTACCCGGCGAGTTGGCCATGCGGTTAGGAGCGCACAGCTGTGAGCTCGCATCCGGGAGATTGGGGCTTCGAACCCCAATGTCGGCAGCCCTGAAGATGGTTTTCCGTGGTTTCCCAAGTTCACACCAGGCATTGCGGGGGTTGAACCTTCATTAAGGCCACGACCACTTTCTTACCATTCCTAGGCCTTTCTTGTCCGATTGTCGCCATAAGACCTCTCTGTGTTGGTGGGACGTAAAGCAACTAACAAAAGAAAATCACTTCTCCGAATCCAGTCTTCCGTAATATCCATTGGAGATCTGGCGGGCCATTTGATGGGTCCATGTAGTTCTATTCGCCATAGACCAAAGGACTGATCCAAATGATCACGCACTAAGCGGCTTATATCAGGTGGTGGACCATCGTGTAAAAACCACATGTTTCGGCGTAGTCGAAACGGAGCGTCCTCTGAAAGCTCTAATAACGTACCTATGAGGAACTCCAGGTAAGATACCCCTATGAATTGTGCAGGTAAGATGATGATAATAATGTCATTGGCTTTACGTCCCACTAACTACTTTTCACGGTTTTCGGAGACGCGGATTTGCAGGAATTTAGTACCATAGGAGTTCTTCACGTACCAGTAAATCTACTGACACAAGGCTGACGTATTTGAGCACCTTGTCAAGTCTGGACTCAGAAGGCCAGTGCCTCAACCGTCTGAGCCACTCAGCCCGGCAAGATGATTGGTGCAGCACTGCGTAAAGTGCTGGCCTTCTGAACCCAACTTGGGAGGCTTGGTCTTGGCTCAGTCCGGTGGTATTTGAAGGTGCTCAAATACGTCAGTCTCGTGTCTGTAGATTTATTTGCATTAAAAGATACTGCGATAAAAAAATTCTGGCATTTCAGCGTCTCCGAAAACCGTGAAAATTAGTTAGTGGAACGTAAAGATATTATTATTATTATTATTATTATTATTATTATTATTATTATTAGTAGTAGTAGTAGTAGTAGTAGTAGTAGTAGTAGTAGTAGTAGTAGTAATATTATTTTTACGGAAGTTCTAATTAAACGGGTCCATTACAGTCATCATTTTACCTATCGGTACTTGCTGTTCAGTAATAAGCCTTCCGTCCGCCTCTGTGGTGCAGTGGTTAGTGTGATTAGCTGCCACCCCCGAAGCTCGGGTTCGATTTCCAGCTCTGACAAGAAATTTGAAAAGTGGTACGAGGGCTGGAACGGGGTCCACTTAGCCCCGGGAGGTGAAATGAGTAGAGGTGGTCCGATTCCCACCTCAGCCATCCTGAAAGTTGTTTCCCGTAGTTCCCCCCTTCTCCAGGCAAATGCCGGATGGTACCTAACTTAAGGCCACGGCCGCTTCCTTCCCTCTTCCTTGTCTATCCTTTCCAATCTTCCCATACCCCCGCAAGGCCCCTGTTCAGCATAGCAGGTGAGGCCGCCTGGGTGAGGTACTGGTCATTCTCCCCAGTTGTATCCCCGATCCAATGTCTCACGCTCCAGGACACTACCCTTGAGGCGGTAGAGGTGGGATCCCTTGCTGAGTCCCATGAAAAACCAACCCTGGAGGGTAAACAGATTAGGAAAAAGAAGAATAAGCCTTCTATTAGAAATGCCCGGCGGCAATTCCACAGTAGGTCTTTTTCCTTCGAGCAATGTTCACGATGGATGCAACTACGGTTTTTGAAATTTGTCTCATTAATAACAATTTCACTGAATACTTATAGCCTTTTCTTTCAGTGTCCACCGTCCTTTCAATGACCTAAAAAGTTTATGAATAAGCATCGACAACCCGCATTGTCTATTGTCAGAAATTCATCGTAGACTGTCGCAATAACAGCACAGAAATGTTGCGCCCATATTTCATTTACTTATTAACCATTTCCTTTCATTTTGTCAGCTTGGATCACTGAGTAATGCCATTGACGTTTAAAAATCGCACACAAATACACAACACTTGATTCGCACGTATGTGCTTGTACGGATCTTCGACGTCACTGTAAGGATTCTGTGTACTTTTCACACAGAGTACCCTACACCGGTTTTCGAGTACAGCAAGTGACCTGGCACGTGAGTCATCCTCTTTTACTTGCCAAGCCTTTAGGGGAAGTGCACAACAACATGTGTTGGCCTGCGATAAGAAACAGGTTCAACAAGCTCTATACTCGGCTACTGTACTTCCGCTACGCGTGGACAGAATGACATCACCGGCGTATCCTGCTACGGCCGTTCAAAACACATTAGGTCCTGAAATATTTGGCTCAGTTATGGGCAAACTAATAGGACAAGGTAAAAAGTACATAGCATATATTATGAGATGTATTTTTCTTAGCCGACTAGCTTAATATCTGCACGTATACACCTAACACCCTGTATGTGAGGACCGTGTTTGGGGGTAGTGTGTAAGTAATTTTAGTTGATGATACACAACAGAACCTGTGAATATTTACGTAAATAATGTTATTGCAAATAAGCCAGTAGAGTTCTAAATTTATAATGATTAAACTATTGTAATTTAAGTGGAGATGGGGGCATCTTGGTATACGGGGAGCCATGGCATTTCTCCGTTCATCATTCCAAAATGATAATGATTTTTTTAAGGAAATTCCAGTACATAAACCTGTCTTCGACAATCGAAATTACTATGTAAGGAAGTATTACACATATTGCATTTCTTTTTATTGTATGTTATGATTAACAGTTACAATTTTCAGGTTCCTTACGTTATTGAAATGGAATCAGTCACCGGCTGTAGCCGTGTTAAAACACCGGATCCCGTGAGATCTAAGCAGTTAAGCAACATTTGGCGTGGTCAAGATTTGTATGGGTTGCAACGCGCTGTTAGTAAGGTAATGGAGGAGCGGAAAGGAACTGGCCACCCTACCGTACGTAAACTCCAGCTCAGACACACCTCTGCGGAGGTTCGGACCTGCCTTCGGGTAGAATACACGCTTACCCTTAAATGGAATCAGAAAATATATAATAGTACTTACTTACAAAGCATATTTTGTGTAGTTGTAGATTGGAGTTGTACTTCAACGTCTATGGATCTGCGTACTCTGACGAAGGTTACATATATCTGTACAAAACACTGGAGTGGATAGATTTATCCAAACTTTATAGTTTGTCCTAGTGACTTGTTCATTGTGACTGAGAAAGCTGCTAAATGTATAGGAAATGGTTTATCGGGTTTAACATGATTAACGGGATTAACAATTTCTTTCTGACGCTGAGCTCGTCAGTATTTCTGTATGAACGATATTTGTGTCTAGCTTCAGTACAGTCAATTTCGTTCCGTTGCACAAGCCGCTTTATTGACTTCATTGAAAACATTGCACTATACGAAGTTAATGCTAATGTACTTTTTTCGGTTACCTATCGAAGTATTTAGTAGCGGTCGGTCGATGACGTTAATTTGTTCGTTTCTTGGGCAAAAACTTGCTACTTTAAGAAAAAAAATATATATATACTCGCAGTTGGATGAAAATAAGGACCAAGTGAATCTCGTACAATATTCTTTAAAATCACGTTTTGTTGAATCTCGATAATGCAATTTCTCCTAATTCTCTTTCGCCGACTTTCTTCTTCTTCTTAATCTGTTTACCCTCCAGGGTCGGTTTTTCCCTCGGACTCAGCGAGAGATCCCACGGCCTCACCTGCTATGCTGCACAAGGGGCCTTGTGGAGGGATGGGAAGATTGGATGGGAAAGGCAAGGAAGAGGGAAGGAAGTGGCCATGGTCTTAAGTTAGATACCATCCCGGCATTTGTCTGGAGGAGAAGTGGGAAACCACGGAAAACCACTTCGAGGGTGGCTGAGGTGGGAATCGAACCCACCTCTACTCAGTTGACCTCCCGAGGCTGAGTGGACCCAGTTCCATCCCTCGTACGACTTTTTCAAATTTCGTGGCAGAGCCGGGAACCGAACCCGGCCCTCCGGAGGTGGCACATAATCACGCTAACCACTACACCATAGAGGCGGACTAGAAATCATTCACTAAAGTTAAATTTTCATTTTGTGCCACACTGTAGGATATTTTCTTACTCACCTGGATCACAGCTGCCCTATGACAGTGAGAAATTACTCACAGATACTGTCAGAAGTCTGCACTGAGCAAGATCACAAAGATGATTTGTTGTTTATTATAAGTAGCTGATCCACAGCGTAATGCTGAGCCATGCTTGCCTCGTCACATACGATTAACGTAGCCCGTCTCATTTTCTCAGCATCTTCTGGTATAATTATTATGTTAGACGTAGAGTTCTGCGAATTTACAGTAATTACACTCTCTTTCCTGCGACTTCATCCATGTTCGTCCAGACGTATCGGTTTAGTTTCTGTAGTTTGTCTCTGTAAATGCATTTTTTATATTTGAAATTTAGCTTTCGTCTTTAATCGTTTGTGTCATTCACGAGGAGTCTTGGTACTTTGTCGATTAATTTACAATTTGTTGGTTTAAGATAAGACATTCATACATACTTCGATGATAGAAGACTCTTGCCAAGTGAGTTTTCATACCTTCATGGGCATAATGTTCTCCCGACGAATTTCTGCTGAAGATGTCAGACGTGGAAAAAGCGATGGCTTAACAACCACAATCGATCATGATAGTCTAGTGATCTACACGGTGATAAACATTGGGACAGTAGTCGGGAAGTGCCTAAATATAAAATCCTTCTGTCCTTGCAAAAAAGTTTAGTGTTAAACTATCGTAAATATTAATGTTGAAGCCGTCATGATAAACACATATACGTAGCGTGCCATAATCAATGTTTCTGACTTTTTCTTCTAATTATCTCTATGTGTGGAGGTAGCCGGTTAAACTGATCCCGGAGCCCCAAGCTCCAATTAAAAGGAATAGCATATTCTGGCTTAAAATGTGTTTCTCTGCAGATATCTTGAAACAAATAATTAACATGATCTCACGATAAATAATCACCAGATTCTAATTGATTCATTAAATCTGCCATTATAATACGAGCAAATCGAGACCAAGTCTGCAACTCAGACACATAAATGCACATAATGCAAATATAGTGAATTATTTTCATTTGCTAACATCGCTGTCTCTAATGCGAATATAGTACATTGTGACACAGTCGTTGACTGGACATTTTTTCCAACAGCTCAATTTCTTCTCAGGGTATCCGATTTTCAAGTAAAATCTGGAGATTTTACTCTAGGTTTCGCTTTACGTGAGGTCGAAGAGAATGGCGATCCACGGTAAACTTATCTGCGGTCGTTTGATGTAGACATAATATTAATTAATTATTTCTCCTAACTAAGGTACCAACGACGTGTGAACTCAATATATTCAAACTGGGTAAATACCCATTCGTTAGTTCGCATATCTTATCAACTAACTTATCAACTATGTCAAGATAAAAGAATTCATAACACACCAAATTATAGAAAATCACAATAATAGTATTTATTGAATAAACAGATGCCCTATAAAAATGTAATCTGATTTGGGGTAGTATTTGTCTGGTATTATTTACAAGTAAAGTTCAGAGTCAGCGCTGGCTCGTAGAGAAAGAAAATAAATATAACGTTAAGTTATGTACATCAGTTCCGTCATGAATTCAAAATCGGATACAAATATTTACAATTAATCGCTGGATTCCTACGGTCCTCCTTGAAATCAAGTCCTTGAGACGACACCAATATCATTAAGTTGTTAGGATTACTCAGTTTCATTATAAACCTAAGCTAAGTAGATCTGAGTAGACGTACAGTTAATCTGAAGTGAATGTAAGATCAACAAATAGATCTAAGCTTGAAAATAATTCTGAATTATAACTTCGAACTATATATCTCAATTATATTTGGATTATGAATAATATTTAAATTATACGTTGCAAATCATAAATCTGAACTCATTTATTTGTTCTTTCTTCAATGTTGCGCATGGCTTAACGATTTACGGACTAAGGCATTTCCCCCTAGTGCCTGTTAAATCTGGCTCCTAGCCTATCATTTCCCTAACCATTACTCATTGAAGGAATGTAAATTCCAACATACTCCGTTTCAGGATAAATAAGCTATCTATCTAACTTCAACATAAGTTTTTGGTCGACATACACACGTATTTGAGGCTCAATATGCCCTTTCTCTGTTATATTCCATGACATTTCTCGTTTAGGCAAGTTACTGAATTCTTATGCGCAGTCGTAATGTAAATAATACGTATTTGTACATGGGAATATATCACCGCATTTATGGATATCCTGAATGCATTTGGTCAAGATCATCGTCATAAAACATATGATAATATTCTCGTAATTGGAACAAAGCATCTACAATTGACATATAATCCCGTCATAAATTCAATTCTACTTCAATGAATTCCATCCATACCTTGGTTTAGCTCATCACCGCGGTGTGGTCAATTTCACGTACCTGTATCCTTTCACATAATTCCTTCCCTATAATAAGTGTGGCATGGCATATCCTAAGCTGCAGGCACTCCTTGGCCTCTACGTAATACATAAATAAATCTTCGCATTTCATATACAACAACATACTTCGTCGAGTTACCGCTATTGTAACCATATTTCCACATTCACTTAACATCTTAACTATCATAGCCTCCATAACAACATGTCGCGATTATCTTCACTTTACCATGTCAAAATGCCACAATTCCTTTCTTATAAACGCATTTCAATATCGCTATTTATCATAACCCTAAAGCTGAGTTCAATGCACTTATTGTGAAGCAAAGAGTACGTGATTCTATGCATTCATTACCACCGCGCATACCAACGTGACGTAGACATATAGCATAACAAATATGAATTCATTGCAATTCCACAATATGTCATTACTATCAGCTGTTATTAAAGACACTTCTTTCCACTTGTAGTTACTCTCGAGTTATTCTGACCAAAATGCGGTGATGGATATATATAACATACAAGAATCTTATTCTACACTGCATAATCGTATTACTATGGACTTAAATATCTCACACATCACTTTCATTATTCACTTGCACTTTAAATTCTACGGTTTTGTTGAAAATATCTTCATTTCTGCTCGCTTACACCGCGTTTAGGGCAAAACTTATACCATTGAAACACCAGCTTCATGACACATCCATTTATTACGAGCTGTTGACTACAACTGACTGACACACACACGCACATAGCAATTCAAAAATGTCCAAAGAATAAAACAAATGAAGATAAACCACTTGACTAAATTAATATGAATTACCAACACATAACCTCAATGTTGTATTCCTAAAATATGTACAACATATGATACATGACATTTTATTTTTTATGAGAAAACTTCAACATTCCAACACTCCCCCCTTTTCTCAAAAAAATAAAAATACAACACCTCAATCAATTGTCCTCTCATCGCAAACCTATAAGCTTATACAAACTCTTAAGCTTGTTGCTTGATAAATTCTTCGTGAACAAGTCTGCAGCATTTCTCTCTGATGCTACATATACAAACTCAATTAACCCCTTTTCTACCAGTTCTCTACATACATGGTACATGATGTCAATATGTTTTGACCTTTCACTCACAAAATCATTTTTACTCAATTTAATTGCTGCTGCATTGTCAGCAAAAACTTTACAAGGTATATCCATAAAGCTTTCCAGCCCTAGCTCTGATAGCAAATCTTTCATCCAAGTTACTTCTCGAGATACCTCTGCCATTGCCATGTATTCAGCATCCATGGTAGAACTAGCAATACAACTCTGTTTCTTACTATACCATGATACTGCTCCCCCTGCCACAGTGGTTACATAACCACTCACTGATCTTCTAGACTTAGTATCTCCTGCCCAATCTGCATCACAGAACACTTGTACTGACTCCTCACAATTTTTGAAACACAACTTTAAATCTCTAGTACCATATAAATATCTCATGATATGCTTCACTTCTTTCCAATCTTTAATCTTAGGTTTTTGACAATTCTGACTAACTTTACTTACCGCAAATGCAATGTCAGGTCTAGTATTATTTGACAAATATAGCAAACTTCCTACTGCACTGCGATAAATGGTACAATCAAATTCCTGCTCATCATTTTCAGTTGCTGAATACCCACTTGGTAAAACAGTCTTACTCGGTTTACAGTCACTCATGGAAAAATCAGCAAGTAATTTGTCAATGTATAAACTTTGACTCAACATAACCCCTTCTTTTGTCTGTTCTATTTTTATTGACAACAAGTTTGTTGCTTTCCCTAGATCTTTAATCTCTAACTCATCTGCCAACCTTATTTTAACCAACTTAACAACCTCTTTGTCACCTACTGCAATAATGTCATCAACATACAAGCCAATAATACAACACTCCTTTACATACACACATGGTTCTTTGATACATCTCTTAAAATCTAGTCTTCTAATTATAGCATCAACACAAGCATTCCAGTCTTTACTCGAATTAGGTAGTCCATAGATGCTTTTCTTCAATTTACATACATAGTTTTGGACATCCTTTTCTACAAACAATTCTGGTTGCTCCATGTATACAGTACAACTGATTTCACTATTTAAGTAAGCACTAGTTACATCTAGATGTTCTACAGTCCAGCCTCTACGTACTGCAATACCTATTAACAGTCTCATTGTTTTCCTCTTTATAACAGGACTAAATGTTTCATCAAAACTAAGGTTCATCTGTCTCTTAAAACCTTGGGCAACCAACCTGGCTTTATATTTCTGAATGTTACCCTCACTGTCATATTTCAATGAAAACACCCACTTAGAACTAATTATCTTGACATTTTCTGGTCTTTTTACAATTTCCCAAACATCCTTCTTTCTCATCTCATTGATCTCCACTTTCATGGCCTCCATCCAATTACCAGACTCTTGGCTTGACATAGCCTCCTCAACTGTTCTAGGTTCTACTATATTTGCATGCCTAACTTCCATCACTGCCTTACAATCTGCACAAGTCTTACCTTTCCTCTGTCTTATTGACCTTCTCAGACTATTACCTGGCTCTTGTATTGCTATAGACTCAACCTCTAGTTGTTCCTCTCCGGTCGTTGGCTCAACAGCCAATGTTTCCTCTCCGTCCTCTGTGTCTAACTCAGTCCCTAATTTTGTCTCTGGATCTTCAGTGCACAGTATGTCAAAGTATGTTTCACCACCCTCTGCCTTTGGTACATTTATCTTTTCCTTGATATCAATTCCAGGACTTTTCACCTTAAAGGGAAATATCTGCTCCTCAAATACGACACTTCTCCTCACTATTACTCTTTCCCTTTCAAGACTCCATAACCTATATCCATCTTTAGTACCTGTCTCGTACCCTATCATAACGCATGGCTCTGCTCTGGGATCTAACTTCCTGCTGTCTGCCCTCACAGCCCATGCCTGACATCCAAATACTTTCAATCTACCTATTTCTTCCTGATCCAACTTCCTATTGAACCACAGTTCATACGGTATCTGAAAATTTATTGCTGAGGATGGGCACCTGTTTCTCAAGTACACTGCTGTAATTACCGCTTCTCCCCAGAATTCCTTTGGTAACCCTGACTGGATCAATAGACATCTAACAGTATCAAACATCGTTCTATTCTGCCTCTCTGCTAATCCATTTTGTTGTGGAGTGTACGGTACTGACCTCCTATGAGTAATACCACATTTTTGCAATTGTGCTTCAAACCTGCTACATGTATACTCTGTACCATTGTCAGATTGCACCACCTTAATTCCTACACCATGTAACTTTTCTGCATTTGCCTGATACCTATTAAACACCTCTAATACTTCATCCTTATTTTTCATACATACAGCCACATTAAATCTGGAGTATTCATCAATCATGGTTACAACATATTGAGCTTTCCCAAGTGATGGTGGACTAATTTTTCCAATTACATCAGTGTGCACAACATCAAGTGGTTTTTCTACCTTACGCTCACAAGACTTAGGTACTCCCTTGTTAGTTAGTTTCCCCTGAATGCATACAGAACAAGTATTAATGTCATTACTCCTTTTCAATTCTAACATAGGCAATTTAAACAAGGCTTCAGAATGTGCATGTCCGTATCTCTCATGCCACAACCTAACCTGCCCAACACTTTTAAATACTACATTGTTATTACATTCTTGATCTATCATTTGATCACAGTCACTCACAGCTACAATATCATTTCTCCCCTCTATTTGTACTACATACACATCATTCCTCCTGTTTGCAACAAACAATGTTTCATCTCCATTCTTATCTACAACCACTGCTTTCTCACCCGCAAATCCTACTTTGAAACCTTTGCTGGTTAACTTACCAACTGATATTAAATTTGCACCTAAGTTTGGTACATACAACACGTCTGTAAATGTAATTGTCCATCCTGTGGACATTTTTACTTTTACCTTACCTATACCTTTAATATCCAGCTTACTGTTATCTCCTATTTCTACATTCCCGGTTACATTTGTTAACATGTCTGTAAACATCTCCTTTGTTGGACACATATGATGGGACGCACCTGAATCGAACAACCAATCTTTAATTTTCTCAGCTCCCACAGAAACGACCATGCTCATCGCCTTATCTACTACATGTATAATTTCTGAGCTTACCAGTTTTCCACTCGCATTCACTGATTTACTCTCCTGCGATGGTTCGTCACTCTTCATTGTTGGACATACTTTTGAATAATGTCCTGACTTACCACAATTGAAGCACTTTTGGGTACTGCGACAATATTTAGATACATGTCCCTGTTTACCGCAATTGTAGCAACTATATTTTCCTCGTCCCACGTCTTCTTTCTTGATATCTCGCTTCTGTTGAACAACCATGGCTTGAGCTTCATCCTCCTCACGTTTTCCAGTGTCATAAGCTTTTCCTCCATTCTGCTGAAGTTTCCTTCTGCTTTCCTCCGTGAGTAATCTCGCCTTCACCTTCGAGATGGTCAGTTTCGCCAAATCAGCTTCTAAGGAAGGTATACAAGCTGCATATTCCTCTGTAAGATTTCCGATGATCATTCCTGCAACTTGTTGATCTGTGAATTCGTATCCGGCTTTACTAGTTCTCCTCCAAAGTTGATTTATTTTTGCGAAGTATTCTTGAACACTCATGTCCTTCGGCTTCACAAAATGAGTTAACTGTTTCAAGGTCATAGCACCATTCACTAGCCCTCCGTCATTGCACAACTCGTCCAGTTTTTCCCATGCCCTTTTCGCTGATTCAATATCTGCAATGTCACTTTCAAAATCTTCTCCGACATATTTGAAAATAACCGCTAACGCGATCACATTGTTTCGCGCTCGTCGTCTCGTTTCCGTCTGAGGCAGTTGACAACCTGGCGTATCCTCGTACCCTATTACTGATTCCCATACATCTTTCAACAACAGCTCTTGTTTCACCTTTAATGCCCACGAAAAATAGTTCTCCACTGTAAGCTTGGCCACATTCCTATTCAGTGTTTCTTCACCGGTCCACGAGGTCGCCATTTTTACCGTCAATAATGTCACAACTTGCTTCGTCCGACGTTAATTCTCGTTGTTCAATTTCCACTTATATTGACCGAAATTTACTGCGGCGTTTTGGCGCTCTGGAGCTCTGGGCCCATAACCTGTTGAAAATATCTTCATTTCTGCTCGCTTACACCGCGTTTAGGGCAAAACTTATACCATTGAAACACCAGCTTCATGACACATCCATTTATTACGAGCTGTTGACTACAACTGACTGACACACACACGCACATAGCAATTCAAAAATGTCCAAAGAATAAAACAAATGAAGATAAACCACTTGACTAAATTAATATGAATTACCAACACATAACCTCAATGTTGTATTCCTAAAATATGTACAACATATGATACATGACATTTTATTTTTTATGAGAAAACTTCAACATTCCAACAGGTTTCTATAACCAACTTATCGGCACATGCCAAAAGCACCTGTGTACGCGAACCAAAAACTATGTAATTAAATAATGTAAATGACTTAGCTCGCTTATCGTTACATCTGGTCCAGCTGTTCCGCCTCCACTCGGATGTAGTTGGCTCTGCGGTCAGGTCATGGGTTGGTCGCCTGGTAGGTCCTCGGCCTCCTCATCATGGGTTGGTCAACTGGTTTCCCATTGCCTTCCTCATCATGTGTTAGTGGTCTGGTTTCCCATTGCCTTCCTCATCGTGGGTTGGTCTTCCGGTAAGGATGTACTGCTCCCCCAGCTCGGTCCATCATGCGTATTTAGCAAGCCATCATCATGCTACTTCTGTTAGCAACAAAAATGCATATTTCAGAGCAGTAAATAGCCATGGTATGTTCCATTCGACGATAATAATTCCTCAATTATTATTTCCTTTGCTGCTCTCAGAGGTGAATTTAATTTCGTCGGGTTTAAGTTCTGCGTATATATATCTATATCGGCTGCTTCCCGCAAATTCAGATAGTCTTCTTCCCGTATGAGAATCTTTCTCCTAGGTTTCACTTGCTTCTTCCTTGTGGAATGTAGCTCAATTACTGTCGAGATCCTCCCACGCGTATTTCGTCGTATCTTGCCTATTTTATATTTTTTTATCGGCTTTCTTTCGTCGGCTGGTGAATTACGTCGTTTCTTTACTACGACGATCCCTTTTCCTCAAGTACTTCTACTAAATTTTTCCGTCTTCTTCAAATTACTTAGCGCGTTCGCCAATTGCGTCTTCACCCTCCGATGAAAATTTTTAAGATGGAGTTTTAAACAATCCGTTGTCTTCTATTTTTTTCGTAAAAAAAATTCATTTGACAGTCCACTGTCCGTAGTGCCTTCAATATATGACCGTTCCGTGACGTGTATGGCCTTCATATAATATCGCATTAGATATCTATTCCTTGCATCTTATAGATCAGACGGGCCATACCTTCACTCGGCGCCATTTTGAAAGCTGTCTACGAGATGTAAATGGGCACAACATCAAACTTGTAGGATTCCAGCAAAATATAGCAGATATCCTGGATTCAGGGGGTCAATTGGACTGTATCACGATTGACCTTTCTAAGGCATTTGATAGGGTAGATCATGGGAGACTACTGGCAACAATTAGTGCAATTGGACTTGACAAAAGAGTGACTGAATGGGTGGCTCTGTTTCTGGAAAACAGAACGCAGAGAATTTATTAGAGTAGGTGGAGCTTTATCTGCCCCATTAATAATTAAGAGGGCAATTCCTCAAGGCAGTATTATTGGACCTTTATGTTTTCTTATATATATCAATGATATGTGTTAAGAAGTTGAATCAGAGATAAGGCTTTTCCCAGATGATGTTATTCTGTACAGAATAATAAATAAGTTACAAGCATGTGAGAATTTGCTAAATTACCTCGATAATGTTGTGCGATGAATAGTAGGCAATGCTATGATGATAAACGGCTATAAAAGAAAGGTTGTGAGTTTCGCGAATAGGAAAAGTCCTCTCAGTTTTAATTACTGCATTGTTGGGGTTAAAGTTCCCTATGGGGATCATTGTAAATACCTAGGTATTAATATAAGGAAAGATCTTCATTGGTGTAATCACATAAAAATGACTGTAAATAAAGGGTTCACATCTCTGCACATGGTTATGAGGGTGTTTAGGGGTTGTACTAAGGATGTAGAGGAGAGAGCATATTTGTCTCTGGTGAGACCCCAACTAGAGTATGGTTCCAGTGTATGGGACCCTCACCAGGATTACTTGATTCAGGAACTGGAAAAAATCCAAAGAAATGCAGCTCGATTTTTTCTGGGCGATTTCCGACAAAAGAGTAGCGTTACAAAAATGTTGGAATGTTTGGGCTGGGAAGACACGGGAGAAAGGAGACGAGCTGCTCGACTAAGTGGTATGTTCCGAGCTGTCAATGGAGGGATGGCGTGGGAGGACATCAGTAGGCGAATAAGTTTGAGTAGTGTCTTTAAAAGTAGGAAAGATCACAATATGAAGATAAAGTTGGAATTCATGAGGACAAATTGAGGAAAATATTCGTTTCTAGGAAGGGGAGTTAGGGATTGGAATAACTTACCAAGGGAGATGTTCAATAAATTTCCAATTTCTTTGCAATCATTTAAGAAAAGGCTAGGAAAACAACAGATAGAGAATCTGCCACCTGAGCGACTGCCCTAAATGCAGATCAGTAGTGATTGATGGAGCACAGAAGTAGGAAGCATGACTTGGTTCAGTGTAATACAAGTAGATGATGTTAATGTTGTTATTTGCTCTAAAATGATAACCTTACTGCACTAAATTGGAATGATTAACGATTGCCTTTTACCAGTCCAGTACGTGAAAACTTCAGAGCAGATAATAGGACTTGGATCCGTCTGATGCTAATGGATGACGTTAATATTCCTACGTGGAATAACCAGTGGCGGCTGGTGGTTTAAAAGTTCAGTGGTGCACAATGTTTACCATTGATATAATATGATTACAGGCTAATTTTCAAATCCAGATACATCAACAATACTTCTTATTATTAATAATAAAACAAACATTTTACATTTCTATTTTCAGGAATATTACACAGTAACATTTTTTTAGTTAAAAGCTCTTTTACCATATTGAAATGAAACACTTTGAGGTAGCCTAATTCCAGTATTGTATGTGGTTTCGAAATTAAACGTCGCATGGGCCTACCCATTAGTTTCACCTCGGATTTTTCTTCTGCAGTCCGTTGCGGAAACGGCCCAGATATTAAAGACTGCACCGAATTCATGATCTGGCAAAATACCACTAACTGATAAATACGCACAATAATAAAAACACACACGCTGACACGAATGTTTACACAGTGAAATCAATAAGCTACTTAGCTTGTACGCACATAACAAAGCTCACAACTATACTGAAAGAAATTGCGGTTTTTATTTTCAAATTTAAAGCCATTATTTATATATCCAGAAGATGAACTTCCATCCAATGTCGCTACGTGACATCAAATACAGTAGAGATAATACGCGACACTTACGGATTTAGCCTTGCTAAAATGGGAGACAATTCGACGGTGGCGCTCCTAGTGACTTGACCTGAAAAAAATTACACTAAATTCAAATATCAATGGAAATGTATATATGGAAATGGATAAATAAATTACGTCTAGAAAGAAAGTGTTATTGAGATATTAACTTCAAAGTTGCTAAAGCAATTCTGGATAAATGAACGAAGAATTGTTTAAAAGGTTATTATTCAAAGACTGAAATTAGACATATAAACAAGATGTGAAATGGACTACTGTGAAATGGCTTGATCTTTCATTTATGCATTACTTTTTTAGCTTTAGCATTCCTGCCTGAACTCTTACGGTTGGATTTGTCTTTTTTTCTCATTTAAAAACATTGTATCGTCACATTAAGACACTTCTCAATAAAAATATCGGCACATTCCCTACACATATGATCCAATGAATTAACATTTAAAAGCTGGACATTTTTTCTCTTAACATGAAGCCTACTGAATATCTATAAAATCCCGGCTTTAATCTGAGAAGAGGGATAAAAGAAAGAAAAGTATGAAAATGTTGTCGACAGTGATGCTTTGAGGAATATTTACGTGCAATTAGAGTAAAAATGTAACATACCCTTGGCTGTATAGTCGAGGATTTTTAAAGTCGCTGGCCTGGAAATTATCTGAACAGATCTTATAATTCTAATATAAGCGTAACGTCCGTTCTTTCTTGTACACCTTATCCAAATCACTTATGTGACATTTCAAAACCCACAGATCACAGCTACAACAACACATCGGTATTGAAGGTTAACTGCTGCACTATACAATAAAATATGCGTATTACATTTTAAGCCAATTAAAATATGGGTCGAGCAGGTCAGAAGATTATGAAGTAGGCCTACTATAAAAATCTCTGTCACTGGAAGAATATATATATGCAAACACAATACTACTTACATTTTCTTGTCACGAGGGAACCTGAAGAACGACCGCGCATTCTTCTCTACTTCATAGTTACTGCAGCCAAACAGAGCACATACCTTTCCCCTCATGTTTAGAGGAGATATCAAGGAATGACACACGCTACTATTTAATTCTCTCAACTCACTGAAAACGCATAAATAACACCAAAAACTTCACACAAAAATGCACGTGCTCTTATGACAGAATCAGTAGTTTTCAGGTCTACTCGCTAGAGAGAGCTCCAATAGCTGTCCCTCGATATCTCGCTCAGTGTCGCGTATTGTCTCTACTGTATTTGGTGACATCCCTGTTCTATAACAGACTCTCATATTGAACACCAACGGTATCTAGTGACTTTGCTAGTAGTTGGTTACGTAGGAGCACGGCCGAATGGATCCCTCACTGCGCTGCAAGGAGCTAGCTAGGGCGACGCATCAAGTCGGCCGTGGTAGGAGGAGCCAGGTTGATAAACCTCCATTTAAGCAATGTATAAGAAGCCACACATATTTTTTCCTCTCCCCGCGCACCCCTCTAGCAACAAAAATCACCCCTCGAACAGCCCCGCGCACCCCTTTGGCAGCACTGGGTTTCATCCTACCTCAGGTTGA
Source organism: Anabrus simplex (assembly GCF_040414725.1). Classification (NCBI taxonomy): domain Eukaryota; kingdom Metazoa; phylum Arthropoda; class Insecta; order Orthoptera; family Tettigoniidae; genus Anabrus; species Anabrus simplex. The sequence goes on along the minus strand of NC_090265.1, from coordinate 1,595,275,128 downwards.
CTCTCTGTGCAAACTATTCGGCTCCTGCAGTGAACATCTAAGAATACCGGCTTGTAGTCTCCTGCACACCTGTAGTCAATATTTTCTCTTTCAAGCTCATGAAGGGTTTGTCCTGTTGAATGAAAATACAGTGGTTGAGTAATCCAAATTATAAAACTTCGCCTAAAATAAACATTAAAAAATTAATGGAGGTAGCGCAAACCTGCAACCTTATGGAGAAACCGCCTCTGGGAACTGCCCCCTTTATGCCGGGCTCAGCTCGCCGGAGAGCGAGGGTCTCAGTGGTGGACCGTTCGCTATCGGCTGCGCAGAAAATTTTAAAGGCAGGGATAGATGAAGGACTAGCGACAAATGAAAGGAGACTAAATTAGGTTTACACATTTATTAAACTAACACTCTTTTAAAGAAAACATTTAAATTAACAAAATCTGGGTTGGATTCTTGAAAAACATCTTCTCCTCGTGCTTTCATTCGTGAGGGATCTCGCTCAAATAAATTTTCAATGATTGTTCTTTTCTGCAATAATAAATATAGAAACCATTAACTTACTGAAAAATTGATTGGAAAACAAAATAATATCTAATATCCTTCTCTTATGATGATAATCCAATTATTAAAATTAAAATCTTCCCTCCTGGGTTTCAATTATTTTCCAAGAAAATGACTATTTTCTCCTCCTTATTTAAATTATTAAAAATTATTTAATTCATTAATTTATGATTAGAAAGTCTTCCCTAGACTTTCCTTTCAACAATTACTTCGTTTATATAATTATTGATTGAATAAACTTCTTCTAATAACTTTTACTTGAACTTATATCACCTTAACTTTTGCTCAATTTTATGCAGAAAGTGACTGTACAACATCTAACAATTAAATCTCGTGACATCAGTCCACGGACGTTGCCTTCTCTTATTCACTTTGAGTTAGTAAATTAGGCCCTAATCAACCTTAAATTACGATAAAATCTTCTAAAGATTCAAAATTGATCCAATTACGGACACGCGAAATAATACAAGTCGGTCAAAACTTTGACGCACATAATGAAAATTACCTTCACAAAATCGTACATGAAATATTCCAAAAAACACAGAATAGGATCAAATCTCACATCACACATTCACACAGGGGTACACGGCGTTATTATAACATTATTTACACGAACACTAACCCATTATTATTAATTTTAGGATTTTACTGCGAATTAGGGAAATCATTCTCCAGATGACACTATCACACACATCCCAGGTATCAATTCAGAGTGTGATAGAATTAAGGTTATCACTTATACAAAGAAATTAACTATACAACGATGTTCAAGGAGTATTTTAAACAGAAATCATCCTAATTTAGCGAATAGAATAATTGTAACACAGGTCAAAATAATAGAATACGCGCTAACGGTACATGAGTTGCGGCATTTATTTTTATTCATCATAATGTCGTGGCTCTCAATTATTCTGCACTGAAGCTCGAAGAAATCATGTCCAGTGACACATCTCTTCCCAAAATTGACTCTAATGGGTGCATAAATTATTACTCAAATATATAATGCCCATCTGCAAGTCATACTCAAATTCATAGCGCAGAAATATACCTATAATTCGTCGATACTCCGTCCGGAGAATTTGCCATGTTCCAGGCTTACTTTACATAAAGTGAGCACACGATAATGCTTTCCAAAAATAACTAACATTAAACTCATGACCTTATTAAATCATTTTAGCCCGTAATTAGCTTTAATTATTTTTACTCATTATTATTATTATTATTATTATTATTATATTCCTGACCGTGCATAATCTCATTCGCAAAGTTGTCGTGTGAAATTATTCGGATGACTCTAAATAAATTCGAACCCATAAACATGTCGTACAATCATATAATGAAATACTACACGAAGAAAAACACTAGAACACTGTCCTAATTTGTTTTAAATAACTTTCAAATTATTTCAAAACTAATCAAAATTAACGCGGGGTTCATTTAATTTTTATCTCACCTATCTTCTAAATTCTTAGGACAGTTAAGGTCTCTCTCGATGACTCACATTCATTTCTAACTAATAGAGCAAACACACACTCATTCCAAGGGTTCTAACTACCTCTCACCAAAGAAAGAAGAATGAAAAATCAAACTACTGCAAAACTAATAGAAATCCAAAGGAATAAGTAAGGCTACGTTTACAGATATTTACAAAGATAGAAAGCAATTGAATTCTTAAAGAATACTCATGTGACTGGTGTGAACTGGATTGTGGCTGATGACCTAGCACGTGGTCACATCACCTTCCATCGAACGAAGTCTCGCCCATGTCCGATGCCTTACATGTTTAGTGACTCATGGAGGCGTTGACGATGTACAGGAACTTGCAGTATTCTTCGTGGAGCTGGATAACCATCTTGCCGTAAACTCGAACTCAGGACCTTTCTTCTTTCAAGTTCTTGTAGAAAGCTGAAACTAACAAAAAGTCTTAGAAATAGCCCAGGATTCACTCTCGATGCTTTATAATCTGGCTGAAGACACTTATCTTAGAACAACCCTAAATTAATCGTAGTGAAATTTTTCGAGTGTCTGAATTGCTGTTTATATAGTCCTCGATGCCTTCTCCAATGTAAAGTCTTCCGATGAAGCAAACGACGTCCAGTCTCTTCGGTTGCTGCAGTCAGAGTAATGCTCAAATTTAGCGTTCAGAAGTATAAAACCCTCTACCAAATTTTCCTCTGGAATTACCATTAATTTCCTGTCGTAAGACATAGGTGTGTCTCTTAATTACATCTAATTGGTGGATTTGTTGAATTCCAGTGAAGGTTGTCACTTTTATTGGCTGCTCCAGTTTTACGTCACTTGACTTTCCATTTATTGATCGATTGAGATCTGCCTGCTCGCCGTGTCACGTGGTACGCACACATGTGTCTGAAGGCCACATAACAGGAATTCCAGCCTGCTCCCTCGTGCTCTCTGTAGGTCGGGAAAACCGGTTCGCGAAGTGACTAGCTCGTACTGGCACGAAATACGGAATCTCACCCTCTTGCCGATTAAAATAATGTCCCAACACACTGATGAAATAAATCATTTTCTTTCTAATAAAATATTACCACTTTTGAAGGGGACATATTTCTCCCTTGGTTAAATAATGATTTGATCTGAAGATGGAATCATTATTACAGGAAATCTCCAATTAACATGTTCCCTGAAAATTTAGGTGGTAATCAGGTGTCACTTCTATTTAGGGTTCTGTTCCAGCACGAAGCCTCGCGTTGTCTGCCTCGAGTGCAGCACCAAGCCGTCGAAGTTGATCCATTACCTTCTCTTGTAATTCACGGCATTCTTCACAAATCTCATCTTGTAAATTTACTTGGGTCGAAACATGGTGGTAGGTTGGATCTTCATCTGTATCTGGCGGTGTTTCTTCTTCTATTCCTATAGCTTGGTTAACCTTTGAGTTTATGAGGTCATACGGGTGTGTTGCATCGTCGCCCTCTTCTATAATATTATCCAGAGCCTGATTTACCTCTTCTGTGGCTTCCTGGTCTTCGGATTCCCACGGTGTCGAGGCGTTATTAATGAGAAACACACTCTGATCATTGATATCGGCTGGATTAACTATAGCCGTTTCCCATGTCTCATCCAATCGAAAAAGAATTTGGTTGGAATTCAAGTCAATATTGGCATGGTAAGATGTCAAAAAGTCAACTCCTAGAATGATGTTAAATTTTATATTTGACATAGCCAAGAATACGTTCTGAAATTTTGTATTTCCAATTTCAACATCCAACAGTGTCTGTAGTTTGCAAGCCACAGTCTTATCCGGGATAATTCCTTTTATTTTAATGTGAGATACTGGTATAATCGGGATATCATGTCTGTCCTTTAAATCATTTAGGAAAGAAGTTGAAATGACACTAATTGTAGATCCAGTATCCACTAAACATTTTACTTTTACGCCACATATTCTAGCCGAAATTATAGGTAGTGTTTTTAAGTAGTTCGTGTTCGACTCTAGATTTTCCTCGAGTAGGTCATCTGATCTTGTCATCCAGGAATCAATTTGAACAATAATCCACTCTTGCGTTTCACTATTACTATAAGGGTTAGTGTCGAGACTATCTCCTACTAATTCAGGGGTTGTTTTTTTTTTTTGATGGCACCTTGATTGTACCCATCATCTTCCGAATGTCCTTTCTCTTCCCTTTGTTTTGCTCTTTGGTACTCCAAACTCTCCGCTCCAACAATGTCAGGGTTGACGTCCTGCTCATGTATAGCCCGATGCCATTTCTTACGTTCTTGACTGGACTGCTGGAGTTCCCGCAAATACTTCTCTCTCTCTTCCTCTCTCCAGTTTCTTTTCCGTCTCTCAGGTCTTCTATTCTCTGGTTCTCTTCTCCATCTGTCCCTATTGTTTTCATATGGTCTTCTTCGGACATTACATCTGGAATAATTCCATTCTTCATCATCTCGGCGTCCTGGTCTCGGAGATCGGTCTCTGGGTTGTCTTCCTTCGATATTTCTACCCCAATTTCTCCCTTGGTTAACAATGTTCCTTTCTTCAGATCTGGTAACATTGGTTTGGAAAACTTGCTGTTCTTGGCCGGAATTTCGCCTCTGTGGTTCTCTAGATGTCATGTCGAGCTGTCTCAATATGGCTTCAGCTTGAATTGCGGTTTGTACATTTGAGGCAATCATAATTCGTTGCGTTTCTGCTGGAAGTTGCCTGGTAATAACCTTTATTAATTCAGCTTCCGATGGCGGTGTGTCTAGCTCTCGTAGCTTACGTAGCTGACTGGAGAAAAATTCTGAAAATCGTGTTGGCGTGGATAAGGCGTACCTCTTAGCGTACAACTCTGTTTTGAGATTATGTTGAATGTCCGTGTTCCAATATTTTTCTAGGAAAGCCCTCTTAAATCCTTCGAAATTGTCGAATGAATATCGGAACGCTGTGAACCATGTCAATACAGAATTCTCCAAATATCTTTCCGTTACTCGCAGTTGGCGCTCTTCTGGTATTTTGTTGTCCCGAAAATATTCTTGTAATTCATTAATAAAACTCCTGGGAGTTACCCCTTTTACGTTATTAAATTTTTTTGGATGGTCTTCCTGCATTCGAATTATATTTACTATCTGCGTTTGACCTGACGTATTGAGTTGACTTACTCCTCCGCTATTATATCCTTGAGCTGGATTGGTGACATTTACGTTGTTATGGGCATTCATTTGGTCGTCCTGCTTCGGAGTTGAAGATAAAATTTCTCCGGATACCTTCTTTTCTAAATTACTTTGCCTCTCTAACAATGTATTGGTTACAATGTTATGACTTTCGCCTTGCAATTTAAGCAATTGTAATTCTTTAGTGAGTTCCTGAATTCCGTTCTGTAGTTCTTGTTTATAGGATTCCGAACTAGCTTTTACCTCTCCTATTTCTTTATCTATTGAGGTTTTCATAGTTTGCAAACTCTGTTGTGTCTCCTCAATCGTTTCGTAAAAATATTCAAGTCGCTCTGAGTTGGTGACTTGAGCTACTTTTATTTCAGCAATAACGCCCTTTTCTACCTGTTTCACAGTTTCGAAAATTTGAGTGAATTTCCTAGACCATGCTGTTTTGGTTGCTGTTAAGTCCTGTGCATTCTCATCGATTTTCTCCTCAATCGCTTGAAATTTATCTTGCACCTCGTCCTTATATTTACCTAATCCTTGCAATATCCCAGTTTGTACTTTAGCCAGTCTTTCACTAAATTCATTAGACATGGCTGACATGGCATTGTCTATTCCGACCTGGATTTCTCCCTTTAAATTTGAAAAATTTTGTTTCACAGATACCAATTCACTTTGAACTGAAGCTAACTTCCCGTTAAATAATTTAACGTCCCTGTGTAGCTTTTCGATATTTTCCTCTGTCTTGCTTTGGATTTCCTCAATAGTGTCTTTGAGTTCCCTCTTTATTAACTCACTATTCTCGCTAAGTTTTTGTTCTAAACTTTCACTAAGTTTTTTCTCTAAATTTTCGTTATTTTCACTGAGTTTTTGTTCTAATGATACGTTATTTTCACTAAGTTTTTGTTCTAAGGATACGTTATTTTCACTAAGTTTTTGTTCTAATAATTCGTTATTTTCATTAAGTTTATGCACTAACAATTCATTAAGATTCTGCTCTAGTTTAGTTTGGTTTTCATTCATGTCCCGCTTTAAATTATTTTGTAAGTCAGTCACTACTCCGTCTAAGAGTCTACGTAAATCCTCCATTGTTACAGTACTCATCTTTCTTTTGAAATAAACGGCAATTCAGACATGGGAGGACTAAGTTCGATGGCCACATACCAGAATCCAATTCATCAGTCACAAGTGGATTGATGTCACAGCCTTCAGAGAAGATTAACATCGCAAAATACAATCCTACAGCCTAAGTCCAAATTATGCGGAAAATAGCCGCTACAAGAATTTTGACAACTATCATCCAGATTTTGTTTATAATTAAACAACAAGGCCCTTCCTAAACTTAACCTGAGTGTAGTTCGCCACAAAATTTTGGGCTAATAAATGTTTCAAAAATAACCTGGAAAAATTTTATTTGTCGCCGCATCTTGTTTTTGTCCAAATTCTGGACTACAAGATCGAGTCCTTTTATTGGTACAGCCAATAAATCGGGCCTAACCACGTTGGCCGCCAAATCTATACCTGCCCCCTTTATGCCGGGCTCAGCTCGCCGGAGAGCGAGGGTCTCAGTGGTGGACCGTTCGCTATCGGCTGCGCAGAAAATTTTAAAGGCAGGGATAGATGAAGGACTAGCGACAAATGAAAGGAGACTAAATTAGGTTTACACATTTATTAAACTAACACTCTTTTAAAGAAAACATTTAAATTAACAAAATCTGGGTTGGATTCTTGAAAAACATCTTCTCCTCGTGCTTTCATTCGTGAGGGATCTCGCTCAAATAAATTTTCAATGATTGTTCTTTTCTGCAATAATAAATATAGAAACCATTAACTTACTGAAAAATTGATTGGAAAACAAAATAATATCTAATATCCTTCTCTTATGATGATAATCCAATTATTAAAATTAAAATCTTCCCTCCTGGGTTTCAATTATTTTCCAAGAAAATGATTATTTTCTCCTCCTTATTTAAATTATTAAAAATTATTTAATTCATTAATTTATGATTAGCAAGTCTTCCCTAGACTTTCCTTTCAACAATTACTTCGTTTATATAATTATTGATTGAATAAACTTCTTCTAATAACTTTTACTTGAACTTATATCACCTTAACTTTTGCTCAATTTTATGCAGAAAGTGACTGTACAACATCTAACAATTAAATCTCGTGACATCAGTCCACGGACGTTGCCTTCTCTTATTCACTTTGAGTTAGTAAATTAGGCCCTAATCAACCTTAAATTACGATAAAATCTTCTAAAGATTCAAAATTGATCCAATTACGGACACGCGAAATAATACAAGTCGGTCAAAACTTTGACGCACATAATGAAAATTACCTTCACAAAATCGTACATGAAATATTCCAAAAAACACAGAATAGGATCAAATCTCACATCACACATTCACACAGGGGTACACGGCGTTATTATAACATTATTTACACGAACACTAACCCATTATTATTAATTTTAGGATTTTACTGCGAATTAGGGAAATCATTCTCCAGATGACACTATCACACACATCCCAGGTATCAATTCAGAGTGTGATAGAATTAAGTTTATCACTTATACAAAGAAATTAACTATACAACGATGTTCAAGGAGTATTTTAAACAGAAATCATCCTAATTTAGCGAATAGAATAATTGTAACACAGGTCAAAATAATAGAATACGCGCTAACGGTACATGAGTTGCGGCATTTATTTTTATTCATCATAATGTCGTGGCTCTCAATTATTCTGCACTGAAGCTCGAAGAAATCATGTCCAGTGACACATCTCTTCCCAAAATTGACTCTAATGGGTGCATAAATTATTACTCAAATATATAATGCCCATCTGCAAGTCATACTCAAATTCATAGCGCAGAAATATACCTATAATTCGTCGATACTCCGTCCGGAGAATTTGCCATGTTCCAGGCTTACTTTACATAAAGTGAGCACACGATAATGCTTTCCAAAAATAACTAACATTAAACTCATGACCTTATTAAATCATTTTAGCCCGTAATTAGCTTTAATTATTTTTACTCATTATTATTATTATTATTATTATTATTATTATATTCCTGACCGTGCATAATCTCATTCGCAAAGTTGTCGTGTGAAATTATTCGGATGACTCTAAATAAATTCGAACCCATAAACATGTCGTACAATCATATAATGAAATACTACACGAAGAAAAACACTAGAACACTGTCCTAATTTGTTTTAAATAACTTTCAAATTATTTCAAAACTAATCAAAATTAACGCGGGGTTCATTTAATTTTTATCTCACCTATCTTCTAAATTCTTAGGACAGTTAAGGTCTCTCTCGATGACTCACATTCATTTCTAACTAATAGAGCAAACACACACTCATTCCAAGGGTTCTAACTACCTCTCACCAAAGAAAGAAGAATGAAAAATCAAACTACTGCAAAACTAATAGAAATCCAAAGGAATAAGTAAGGCTACGTTTACAGATATTTACAAAGATAGAAAGCAATTGAATTCTTAAAGAATACTCATGTGACTGGTGTGAACTGGATTGTGGCTGATGACCTAGCACGTGGTCACATCACCTTCCATCGAACGAAGTCTCGCCCATGTCCGATGCCTTACATGTTTAGTGACTCATGGAGGCGTTGACGATGTACAGGAACTTGCAGTATTCTTCGTGGAGCTGGATAACCATCTTGCCGTAAACTCGAACTCAGGACCTTTCTTCTTTCAAGTTCTTGTAGAAAGCTGAAACTAACAAAAAGTCTTAGAAATAGCCCAGGATTCACTCTCGATGCTTTATAATCTGGCTGAAGACACTTATCTTAGAACAACCCTAAATTAATCGTAGTGAAATTTTTCGAGTGTCTGAATTGCTGTTTATATAGTCCTCGATGCCTTCTCCAATGTAAAGTCTTCCGATGAAGCAAACGACGTCCAGTCTCTTCGGTTGCTGCAGTCAGAGTAATGCTCAAATTTAGCGTTCAGAAGTATAAAACCCTCTACCAAATTTTCCTCTGGAATTACCATTAATTTCCTGTCGTAAGACATAGGTGTGTCTCTTAATTACATCTAATTGGTGGATTTGTTGAATTCCAGTGAAGGTTGTCACTTTTATTGGCTGCTCCAGTTTTACGTCACTTGACTTTCCATTTATTGATCGATTGAGATCTGCCTGCTCGCCGTGTCACGTGGTACGCACACATGTGTCTGAAGGCCACATAACAGGAATTCCAGCCTGCTCCCTCGTGCTCTCTGTAGGTCGGGAAAACCGGTTCGCGAAGTGACTAGCTCGTACTGGCACGAAATACGGAATCTCACCCTCTTGCCGATTAAAATAATGTCCCAACACACTGATGAAATAAATCATTTTCTTTCTAATAAAATATTACCACTTTTGAAGGGGACATATTTCTCCCTTGGTTAAATAATGATTTGATCTGAAGATGGAATCATTATTACAGGAAATCTCCAATTAACATGTTCCCTGAAAATTTAGGTGGTAATCAGGTGTCACTTCTATTTAGGGTTCTGTTCCAGCACGAAGCCTCGCGTTGTCTGCCTCGAGTGCAGCACCAAGCCGTCGAAGTTGATCCATTACCTTCTCTTGTAATTCACGGCATTCTTCACAAATCTCATCTTGTAAATTTACTTGGGTCGAAACATGGTGGTAGGTTGGATCTTCATCTGTATCTGGCGGTGTTTCTTCTTCTATTCCTATAGCTTGGTTAACCTTTGAGTTTATGAGGTCATACGGGTGTGTTGCATCGTCGCCCTCTTCTATAATATTATCCAGAGCCTGATTTACCTCTTCTGTGGCTTCCTGGTCTTCGGATTCCCACGGTGTCGAGGCGTTATTAATGAGAAACACACTCTGATCATTGATATCGGCTGGATTAACTATAGCCGTTTCCCATGTCTCATCCAATCGAAAAAGAATTTGGTTGGAATTCAAGTCAATATTGGCATGGTAAGATGTCAAAAAGTCAACTCCTAGAATGATGTTAAATTTTATATTTGACATAGCCAAGAATACGTTCTGAAATTTTGTATTTCCAATTTCAACATCCAACAGTGTCTGTAGTTTGCAAGCCACAGTCTTATCCGGGATAATTCCTTTTATTTTAATGTGAGATACTGGTATAATCGGGATATCATGTCTGTCCTTTAAATCATTTAGGAAAGAAGTTGAAATGACACTAATTGTAGATCCAGTATCCACTAAACATTTTACTTTTACGCCACATATTCTAGCCGAAATTATAGGTAGTGTTTTTAAGTAGTTCGTGTTCGACTCTAGATTTTCCTCGAGTAGGTCATCTGATCTTGTCATCCAGGAATCAATTTGAACAATAATCCACTCTTGCGTTTCACTATTACTATAAGGGTTAGTGTCGAGACTATCTCCTACTAATTCAGGGGTTGTTTTTTTTTTTTGATGGCACCTTGATTGTACCCATCATCTTCCGAATGTCCTTTCTCTTCCCTTTGTTTTGCTCTTTGGTACTCCAAACTCTCCGCTCCAACAATGTCAGGGTTGACGTCCTGCTCATGTATAGCCCGATGCCATTTCTTACGTTCTTGACTGGACTGCTGGAGTTCCCGCAAATACTTCTCTCTCTCTTCCTCTCTCCAGTTTCTTTTCCGTCTCTCAGGTCTTCTATTCTCTGGTTCTCTTCTCCATCTGTCCCTATTGTTTTCATATGGTCTTCTTCGGACATTACATCTGGAATAATTCCATTCTTCATCATCTCGGCGTCCTGGTCTCGGAGATCGGTCTCTGGGTTGTCTTCCTTCGATATTTCTACCCCAATTTCTCCCTTGGTTAACAATGTTCCTTTCTTCAGATCTGGTAACATTGGTTTGGAAAACTTGCTGTTCTTGGCCGGAATTTCGCCTCTGTGGTTCTCTAGATGTCATGTCGAGCTGTCTCAATATGGCTTCAGCTTGAATTGCGGTTTGTACATTTGAGGCAATCATAATTCGTTGCGTTTCTGCTGGAAGTTGCCTGGTAATAACCTTTATTAATTCAGCTTCCGATGGCGGTGTGTCTAGCTCTCGTAGCTTACGTAGCTGACTGGAGAAAAATTCTGAAAATCGTGTTGGCGTGGATAAGGCGTACCTCTTAGCGTACAACTCTGTTTTGAGATTATGTTGAATGTCCGTGTTCCAATATTTTTCTAGGAAAGCCCTCTTAAATCCTTCGAAATTGTCGAATGAATATCGGAACGCTGTGAACCATGTCAATACAGAATTCTCCAAATATCTTTCCGTTACTCGCAGTTGGCGCTCTTCTGGTATTTTGTTGTCCCGAAAATATTCTTGTAATTCATTAATAAAACTCCTGGGAGTTACCCCTTTTACGTTATTAAATTTTTTTGGATGGTCTTCCTGCATTCGAATTATATTTACTATCTGCGTTTGACCTGACGTATTGAGTTGACTTACTCCTCCGCTATTATATCCTTGAGCTGGATTGGTGACATTTACGTTGTTATGGGCATTCATTTGGTCGTCCTGCTTCGGAGTTGAAGATAAAATTTCTCCGGATACCTTCTTTTCTAAATTACTTTGCCTCTCTAACAATGTATTGGTTACAATGTTATGACTTTCGCCTTGCAATTTAAGCAATTGTAATTCTTTAGTGAGTTCCTGAATTCCGTTCTGTAGTTCTTGTTTATAGGATTCCGAACTAGCTTTTACCTCTCCTATTTCTTTATCTATTGAGGTTTTCATAGTTTGCAAACTCTGTTGTGTCTCCTCAATCGTTTCGTAAAAATATTCAAGTCGCTCTGAGTTGGTGACTTGAGCTACTTTTATTTCAGCAATAACGCCCTTTTCTACCTGTTTCACAGTTTCGAAAATTTGAGTGAATTTCCTAGACCATGCTGTTTTGGTTGCTGTTAAGTCCTGTGCATTCTCATCGATTTTCTCCTCAATCGCTTGAAATTTATCTTGCACCTCGTCCTTATATTTACCTAATCCTTGCAATATCCCAGTTTGTACTTTAGCCAGTCTTTCACTAAATTCATTAGACATGGCTGACATGGCATTGTCTATTCCGACCTGGATTTCTCCCTTTAAATTTGAAAAATTTTGTTTCACAGATACCAATTCACTTTGAACTGAAGCTAACTTCCCGTTAAATAATTTAACGTCCCTGTGTAGCTTTTCGATATTTTCCTCTGTCTTGCTTTGGATTTCCTCAATAGTGTCTTTGAGTTCCCTCTTTATTAACTCACTATTCTCGCTAAGTTTTTGTTCTAAACTTTCACTAAGTTTTTTCTCTAAATTTTCGTTATTTTCACTGAGTTTTTGTTCTAATGATACGTTATTTTCACTAAGTTTTTGTTCTAAGGATACGTTATTTTCACTAAGTTTTTGTTCTAATAATTCGTTATTTTCATTAAGTTTATGCACTAACAATTCATTAAGATTCTGCTCTAGTTTAGTTTGGTTTTCATTCATGTCCCGCTTTAAATTATTTTGTAAGTCAGTCACTACTCCGTCTAAGAGTCTACGTAAATCCTCCATTGTTACAGTACTCATCTTTCTTTTGAAATAAACGGCAATTCAGACATGGGAGGACTAAGTTCGATGGCCACATACCAGAATCCAATTCATCAGTCACAAGTGGATTGATGTCACAGCCTTCAGAGAAGATTAACATCGCAAAATACAATCCTACAGCCTAAGTCCAAATTATGCGGAAAATAGCCGCTACAAGAATTTTGACAACTATCATCCAGATTTTGTTTATAATTAAACAACAAGGCCCTTCCTAAACTTAACCTGAGTGTAGTTCGCCACAAAATTTTGGGCTAATAAATGTTTCAAAAATAACCTGGAAAAATTTTATTTGTCGCCGCATCTTGTTTTTGTCCAAATTCTGGACTACAAGATCGAGTCCTTTTATTGGTACAGCCAATAAATCGGGCCTAACCACGTTGGCCGCCAAATCTATACCTGCCCCCTTTATGCCGGGCTCAGCTCGCCGGAGAGCGAGGGTCTCAGTGGTGGACCGTTCGCTATCGGCTGCGCAGAAAATTTTAAAGGCAGGGATAGATGAAGGACTAGCGACAAATGAAAGGAGACTAAATTAGGTTTACACATTTATTAAACTAACACTCTTTTAAAGAAAACATTTAAATTAACAAAATCTGGGTTGGATTCTTGAAAAACATCTTCTCCTCGTGCTTTCATTCGTGAGGGATCTCGCTCAAATAAATTTTCAATGATTGTTCTTTTCTGCAATAATAAATATAGAAACCATTAACTTACTGAAAAATTGATTGGAAAACAAAATAATATCTAATATCCTTCTCTTATGATGATAATCCAATTATTAAAATTAAAATCTTCCCTCCTGGGTTTCAATTATTTTCCAAGAAAATGACTATTTTCTCCTCCTTATTTAAATTATTAAAAATTATTTAATTCATTAATTTATGATTAGAAAGTCTTCCCTAGACTTTCCTTTCAACAATTACTTCGTTTATATAATTATTGATTGAATAAACTTCTTCTAATAACTTTTACTTGAACTTATATCACCTTAACTTTTGCTCAATTTTATGCAGAAAGTGACTGTACAACATCTAACAATTAAATCTCGTGACATCAGTCCACGGACGTTGCCTTCTCTTATTCACTTTGAGTTAGTAAATTAGGCCCTAATCAACCTTAAATTACGATAAAATCTTCTAAAGATTCAAAATTGATCCAATTACGGACACGCGAAATAATACAAGTCGGTCAAAACTTTGACGCACATAATGAAAATTACCTTCACAAAATCGTACATGAAATATTCCAAAAAACACAGAATAGGATCAAATCTCACATCACACATTCACACAGGGGTACACGGCGTTATTATAACATTATTTACACGAACACTAACCCATTATTATTAATTTTAGGATTTTACTGCGAATTAGGGAAATCATTCTCCAGATGACACTATCACACACATCCCAGGTATCAATTCAGAGTGTGATAGAATTAAGGTTATCACTTATACAAAGAAATTAACTATACAACGATGTTCAAGGAGTATTTTAAACAGAAATCATCCTAATTTAGCGAATAGAATAATTGTAACACAGGTCAAAATAATAGAATACGCGCTAACGGTACATGAGTTGCGGCATTTATTTTTATTCATCATAATGTCGTGGCTCTCAATTATTCTGCACTGAAGCTCGAAGAAATCATGTCCAGTGACACATCTCTTCCCAAAATTGACTCTAATGGGTGCATAAATTATTACTCAAATATATAATGCCCATCTGCAAGTCATACTCAAATTCATAGCGCAGAAATATACCTATAATTCGTCGATACTCCGTCCGGAGAATTTGCCATGTTCCAGGCTTACTTTACATAAAGTGAGCACACGATAATGCTTTCCAAAAATAACTAACATTAAACTCATGACCTTATTAAATCATTTTAGCCCGTAATTAGCTTTAATTATTTTTACTCATTATTATTATTATTATTATTATTATTATTATATTCCTGACCGTGCATAATCTCATTCGCAAAGTTGTCGTGTGAAATTATTCGGATGACTCTAAATAAATTCGAACCCATAAACATGTCGTACAATCATATAATGAAATACTACACGAAGAAAAACACTAGAACACTGTCCTAATTTGTTTTAAATAACTTTCAAATTATTTCAAAACTAATCAAAATTAACGCGGGGTTCATTTAATTTTTATCTCACCTATCTTCTAAATTCTTAGGACAGTTAAGGTCTCTCTCGATGACTCACATTCATTTCTAACTAATAGAGCAAACACACACTCATTCCAAGGGTTCTAACTACCTCTCACCAAAGAAAGAAGAATGAAAAATCAAACTACTGCAAAACTAATAGAAATCCAAAGGAATAAGTAAGGCTACGTTTACAGATATTTACAAAGATAGAAAGCAATTGAATTCTTAAAGAATACTCATGTGACTGGTGTGAACTGGATTGTGGCTGATGACCTAGCACGTGGTCACATCACCTTCCATCGAACGAAGTCTCGCCCATGTCCGATGCCTTACATGTTTAGTGACTCATGGAGGCGTTGACGATGTACAGGAACTTGCAGTATTCTTCGTGGAGCTGGATAACCATCTTGCCGTAAACTCGAACTCAGGACCTTTCTTCTTTCAAGTTCTTGTAGAAAGCTGAAACTAACAAAAAGTCTTAGAAATAGCCCAGGATTCACTCTCGATGCTTTATAATCTGGCTGAAGACACTTATCTTAGAACAACCCTAAATTAATCGTAGTGAAATTTTTCGAGTGTCTGAATTGCTGTTTATATAGTCCTCGATGCCTTCTCCAATGTAAAGTCTTCCGATGAAGCAAACGACGTCCAGTCTCTTCGGTTGCTGCAGTCAGAGTAATGCTCAAATTTAGCGTTCAGAAGTATAAAACCCTCTACCAAATTTTCCTCTGGAATTACCATTAATTTCCTGTCGTAAGACATAGGTGTGTCTCTTAATTACATCTAATTGGTGGATTTGTTGAATTCCAGTGAAGGTTGTCACTTTTATTGGCTGCTCCAGTTTTACGTCACTTGACTTTCCATTTATTGATCGATTGAGATCTGCCTGCTCGCCGTGTCACGTGGTACGCACACATGTGTCTGAAGGCCACATAACAGGAATTCCAGCCTGCTCCCTCGTGCTCTCTGTAGGTCGGGAAAACCGGTTCGCGAAGTGACTAGCTCGTACTGGCACGAAATACGGAATCTCACCCTCTTGCCGATTAAAATAATGTCCCAACACACTGATGAAATAAATCATTTTCTTTCTAATAAAATATTACCACTTTTGAAGGGGACAGAACAAAATGACAATCTCACCTCGTTGAAATGGGGGCAACGAGAAAGAAACAAGTATACGAATTTCCATCTCACCCGAATCATATTTCTGCCATGGGAACGCCTACAACAAAGCATCCACGATCAACACTTGTTAGGACGACATTCTCAAACTCAGCGGAAGACGTTATATCTCATGCTTATCGATTGATTTTAGGCGTCTTCATACGCCAGAATGGAAAATGATTTGAAAACAGAAACCATAAAAGCCATATTCAGGGCTGCCAATGATGGGGTTCGAACCCACCATATCCTGAAATGTAGTATCTTCCACTAAAGTGCTCAATATGGTGATATTATGCATTGTTCTTCTGCCCTGTCTGGCACGAGTTTCAGTCTCTCAAACTTCCTAGTTTTCTCAATATATCTGTGAAAAGCAACGTAAGTCAGGATGAATGTAGTTCGAACTCAAGCCGATAGACAGAGCTGCGTACGTCATCATGGAGAATATGAGGCAACCACCTCGCTGACAGGAACGTATTTTTCCTTTTAAAAATGTATTCCATTCGTGGCCGAGAGAGGTTCATTGTAATTTTCTTGTAAAGAAGCGATACCAATAATTTCATCTGTTGAAATATTCTCGTTTTCTCACTATCGCTGTGAATGAGAGACATGATAGGGATTTGAAATAATAATAATAATAATAATAATAATAATAATAATAATAATAATAATAATAATAATTTTTGTTGACTTCAGGAAAGCGTACGACTCGGTTGATCGACAGTCTCTCTTCGTTATTCTTGAGGAACTGGGGCTTGACTCCAAGACCCTCAACCTTATCAAGGCAACACTCACTGACACTATCTTCAAAGTTAAATTCATGGGGGAGATCTCTGAACCATTCCCGATTAAAACTTGCGTCCGACAAGGTGACGGCTTATCTCCGCTTGTTTTCAATCTCGTCCTAGACAAAGTTATCCGCGAGTGGGAGAAAGCATTGAAAGACATGGGATACTGGCGCCCCATACGGCTAGGACGACCCAAAGACGGTATTGAGATATCATGCCTCGCTTTTGCAGATGACCTTGCCATACTGACAGATGATGTAGTCACAGCCGTTAAACAAATTGAAACCCTTAGTGAATGTGCTGGAAAGGTTGGTCTACAAATTTCCTTCGAAAAGACCAAGTTCTTCTGTTCAAAACTTGACATCCAAAATTTGAACAAGACATATGGGCAAATCAGCCGAGTACCACACTTCAAGTACTTGGGAGAAATACTTGAACCAACGGGAGGCGAGAAGGCTGCCCAGAAAAATCGCCTACAAAAATTTCGGAAAGCCTACGGGAGGGTTCACAACATATACAATAAAAAGTGCTTGTCCCGCCATGCAAAGGTCAGACACTATAATACAGTAATCAAGCCCGAAGTCTTATATGCCAGTGAGACCCTTACACTAAATGGGAAAGGTGACCTAGAAAACATTTTAAAATAAGTAAGAAGAATCCTGAGGAAAATTCTCGGCCCCCGAAAAACAGAAGATGGATATAGACTGAGGTCACGCAAAGTGACAGAAGAGCTTTCCAACATTGCAGCAGACATCCGCAAAAGACGTCTGAAATTTTATGGGCACGTTCGCAGACTGCCGGCAAGTAGACTGACACACAAGATTCTCACCTACATAGAACATCTAAATAATATTCCATGGGTACTGGAAGTGAAGAAGGATCTGGAAAAAGCCCATATGGACTCAACTGACACCGTGGACAGAATCCTCTACAGGAAAAAAATTAATGGATGGAAAGTGCAACCAGAGAACGAAGTGAAAAAGAAGACTAGAGCAAAGTGGACAGAAGAACGAAAAAGGATCCACGGCGAAAGGATGAGAGCTGTTTGGCAACTCAGAAAATAGAATCGTTAGAGCTTTGCGTGATCCATTGGGTCCATACGCACATAATAATAATAATAATAATAATAATAATAATAATAATAATAATAATAATAATAATAATAATAGCCACACGCTCGGTTGGTAGGATGTGACCGTGGTCTTAATTAAGGTACAGCCACGGAATTTACGTGATATGAAAATGGAAAGTATGGAAACCTATCATCAGGGCTGCCGATGGTGGAGGTCGAGCTCACCATCTCTTGAATAAGAGCTAACAGCTGCATGGCTCAAATGGCTCAGCCATTTCGCTAGGTCTATATACAGTCTACGGTAAGTTAGTAGACTTTTAACACATTTCTTGAACTAACTAACCAATTTCTGGCAGGAAACATACATGTTTAAATTGAATTGCATCAGGTTGCATGTTCGAACTCCTGAAATGTTGGTTGCAATTTAAGACTGGTTAATTAAAATAGATTTACTGACTCATTAAAATAACACATTAGAGACTTCTTACGAAAACAGTCCACGAAATATGTCAGCCACGTGTATCATAACTCAATTATCATAAAACGAATCATTGGTAAAAAAAAAAAAAATATGTATAGACTCTTATAGTCAATGCTTACAATTGATTAAGTTCATTAAATTGCTCTTTATGGATTTGATGAGACAGGTGTCGTTATGTCATTTTATGACTTTTTATTTTTCTTCGTTCGATCGTGACGACTTCACACCGTGAATGTGTTACGTCATACAATTCCATATAAATATCAAGTGACTGTCCTCCATTCCTCGCTCTTCTACCGCCATGGCCTTCCTCAAGCTCTCAGCCTGGGTGCTTGGCGCCTTACTCGTGGTAAGTGTATACGAAGTTACTTCAATTATGCCTTAAGTTCAGGTCGCGTTCGGCGGATGCCGAGTGGCGACGGCTGGTCCGTGGTGCGACAGCTCTGCACTCCGACCGACCAACCGAGGAGAGGAGGCTCTACTCCTCTGTATCCGGAAGACGGAGAGGGGCTGGTTCCCACCGTGGCTGTCCTGAGAATGGTTTCCCGTGGTTTGCTATTCTCCTGTACTAAGGCGAACGCCAGGACAGTTCCTAGTATAGGCCACCGCTGGCAGCCCTCTCACCTTGTCCGTACATCCATTTCCCCGATACAAATCTCCTGGCCTGATAGACGGTGTCGCCGTCATGGAGCCCGCCTCCCCCTTCAGGGGAGGAATGAAAACATTTAGTAGTAGCAATTCAGGTCGTATTTAATTACTATTATAATTTCAACACGAATATCGAATATTCGCGGACTAAGAGACATCGTAATTAATAGAATAGAACACTTCTCTCAGTTCCGAATCACCAGAAACTGAATATAGGCTATAGTATTGGTTTATTGCAATTCAAATTATAATTATAATTACAATTAATTTTAACAGTGATGCTTTCATGGCCCGGAAGTTCTCTGCGAAACGAAAAGAATTTCACCTTATTTTCTTGACACGGTGTAAGTCCAAATGCCTGTATTATGTCTACAGTTAGTGTGTCCATTAGACCGAATATGTGAGTTGTATCCATTTTACACATTATCAGCTTTCTTAGTCCTAGATATTAAACAGTGTTATATATTCTAGGGATAGCATTGTTAACATTAGAAGTTATTTTATGTTCGCTCATTTTCCTTGCCCGCATTTCCATATATAAGGTAAGAGTTTTGTCTGTACATTGCTCAGGATTTAAAAAAGAATTGTACTTCTGTACCGGCCGTATCCACAGTAACAAGGAAATGCAGTTTTTCCTTTTTCGTCATGTCTGTCTGTCTGTCTGTCTGTCTGTCTGTCTGTCTGTCTGTCTGTCTGTCTGTCTGTCTGTCTGTCTGTCTTTCCGTCTGTCTGTCTGTCTGTCTGTCTGTCTGTCTGTCTGTCTGTCTGTCTGTACGTGCATCACTAGAAAATGGCTGAAGGGAATTTAATGAATGTTGGTAGTCGGGGAAAGAGGGAAATGAGGCACTACAATCTAGGATATAAATAATTTTATTCCCGCTGAGTGAAATGGTAGATTAGAGGAAGGCTTGTAAATTAATTCTCAAATACCAAACTAAAGTTACATAAAATAAAGTTTCCATCATTTATACCTTATACATTATTACCGTACCGTCTATGATAACAGAGATATTCATGAATCTGATTTTTGTTGCTATGTCCATATCAGTGCCGAGCCACGAGAAAACTGGTGAACAGAATATAATGAAAAACTGTACGTGAAGTCCGGAAATAAAACACTACAGTTTAGGCTATAAAATGCTTTATTCGCGCTCGATGAAATGGTAATTTAGGGGAAAGCGCTAAAAATGGAATTTTTAACCACCCATGTTATTACGCAATGTAATAAGATTTTATTCACAACGTGTGTACGACTCCATCTAGAATTCTGTATGGAATGTAGAATTACATAGCGAAGATAGTTTTTTTATAATCCACACTAGTAGAAGAAAGAGAGAAAGTCTGTGAGTTTGTTTGTGTTTGGTGGCTAATGTCAGAAACCGCTCAACAGATTGTAGTTATTGTTTATTAACTATTTCTTCACCATCATTATACATAATTATTCTGACTGATCATGAGAGCAGGTATATTTTGTTTTTAAATACAGCAAGTACGAAATACTGCACCTCCGGAAGAAATCACAGTAAATACTCTGCCTGAAGTGTTAGCCCTTTTAAACAAGTGTGCCCACGAAGTGTACGAAGAATTCCATTTTCTACCAAACATTTACAGATGAGGACATGGGAGGGACTATCCGGTTGGGTGTTCGTGTCGTCATTGGATGCAATGAAATACATGTTAGATTTAAATAGTCATTCACAAGTGGTCAATAATATCTGCAGAAATACAGACAAATGGCATTGTAGCGACAATTGCCCCGACAATAAATAAATAAAATAATTAATTAATTACATCCGCAGTTCTTGTCCTTAAATAAATAAAAACCTCAGTTCTAGCCCTTCAGGCAAGCACCTCAATGTTGAAAACATGCTAGGGATATGAGCTACGATTTTAGGTAAATTGAATATAATAAAGTATGTGAATATATTATTTAATTATTCCTAAAAATACAATCTGTTTTAAACATCGTTATCCGGTCGATTAGATTATCAGTTTGCCTTTTTATACCACTACAATCCCTAATGTGAGTCAATGCATTGTTTCACTTAAGCATCATTACGAGCGGTAATGTGAGTCAACGCAGAGTTCCGTTTAAGCCGTTTGATCTACATTCGGTGTGGACGCCTTCCAAAAATCAAGAAAGAAAGAATTATGTGAATTATGTGAATAAGCTTGACCAAGATTTGAATCAAAAGGAAAACGAGTCAAGAAACAAGCGATCTTAGGCGGTTTTTCCAGAACTGCATTTAGGCCGGAATTAATTTTTGACATTTATTTCTTTAGTTTTCTGGAGCTATCGATGACTCACAATGTGAAACCTTACCGGGCTCTTTAGCCCTTCAACTTTCGGCACAATTGAGGAAAGTGCTTAATATTATGTATTTCGTAGTTTTCGTAGTTTTTCTACTAAGAAATATTTACAACATTAAAAACATATCAACTGCCTTTATATTAACGTCTGGATTACGTTTTGTGAACTAACTTATCTGGTTTGTCACCTAACGACGCGGGTGACTAATTACCGTATTTTATCGCGTAATTCCCCCATTTTCTTCTCAAAAAATTTTCTTGAAAACACTAGGGAGGGAATTATGTGAGTGGTGCTTCTAGGCATTCAGGAAGGAAGGGAAACGATGTATTAGGTAAAAGTTATATTTACGGTAATACCGATATGTGAAAAAAGTGGTACCTACCGGTATTTATTTTCAATTAACACAAAAGAATACCACGGTTTCATTAGGCTACAATGAAGAGCAGCAATGAATTGTTTCATTGTTTCTTTTCTCTCACTATTCTGTGGCCTCATTTTCGTCACTATTTTCAGGCTCAGATAACACATCATCATCTTCATTTTCACTATTCCACAACATGTCGTCCTCGGAACCGTCAATGGCACAAGAAATTCCAGTTTTTTTTTTTTAAACTCTTCTTAACAATATCGACACCAATTTTCTCCCACGCCCGGAGTGTCCACTCGAACATCGTCGGTATTGATGGCTTACTTATCTTGCCTCCGGAGTCAGCTGATGAGATCCCGCCGCCATCCATTCTGAATACAAGGGTTGAAGATGTTCATTGAAAGGTTTGTTGACGCTGACATCTGAAGGTTGAAGAATGGACGTTAAACCTCCAGGGGTGATGTCAGGATGGGACTTCATCAGTTTCATTTTCTCTTTTACAGCTTCCACAAGGTGACCCCGGAAACAGTCTAGGACAAGAAGGGACTTCTTTTGTAATAATGCTCCAGGTCGTCTTCCCCAGACTTTCTCCAACCAATCCACCATCAAATCATCCAGCCCTTTTCTTGAACTCGTAAGTGAATTCCATGTGGGTAGTCTCCTTTGGTAATGTCTTCCTTTTAAAGATGGCATACGGTGGAAGTTTGTTGCCGTCTTCTGTAATGCACATCACTGAGCATCTTAGACTCTCCGCTCCAGTCGTCTTCACAAGGACACATTTTGAGCCAGTTTGAGCAACAGTGGTGTTATGCGGCATGTCAAAAAACACTAGCGTCTGGTCAGCGTTACCAACCTGAGGGAGTAAATAGTCATATTGCTGTCGCACTTGTATTACGTAACGATGGAACTCGATTACCTTATCTGTGTAGTCTCGAGGTAAACGCTGGCACAAAGATGTTCTCCTCCGTAAACTGAGATTTTGCCGTCTCATAAAACGAAACACCCAATCAATGCTTGCTTTAAAATCCTTTCTGTCAATGTTGAGCGTGGCAGCTATCTCGCGAGCTTTGTTCTGAATCATTTCGTAAGATACAGCACAACCATCATTCCGAAGTTCATTGACATAAGCAATTACACCATTATCAATTTTGAGATATTTCCCTGTTTTAGGCTCACGGAAAGATGTGGAGCCTTGCCTTTGCAGTCATGAGTTTATCCTTTTGTTTCCGCCAATACCGTATTGAATTAGGATCAACGAAGGAATGTCTTCCTGCAGCTTTCACTCCGTTTGTATCGGCGTAAGATAACACATTTAATTTAAATTTTGCCGTGTAGTTTGAATATTTCGACATTATGACGACTTCTGACCTAGAAACACGTCTGCAACTTCACTGTTCAAATTTACGGTATGTTGTGACAATGGAAACATTTTTATGTAGAGTACCGCTGTGTTAGTTGTTGTCCATTATCAAGTAATT
This sequence comes from Anabrus simplex, assembly GCF_040414725.1. Lineage (NCBI taxonomy): Eukaryota > Metazoa > Arthropoda > Insecta > Orthoptera > Tettigoniidae > Anabrus > Anabrus simplex. The sequence continues at coordinate 1,595,251,945 of NC_090265.1, read as the reverse complement.
TGAAAACCGCTCCAGTAAGAACAAACCAGAAGAGGGAATTATGTGCGATATTTAATAAAATCATTTTTAATGATGAAAAATCATAGGGGAGGGAAATATGCGAGGGGGGAGCTTATGCGATAAAATACGGTAAGTAGTTCGAATATATTCTTAAAACATTTCATAATTTTCGTTCTCCATATAACTTCTACCCTAATTGTCCCAAGTCTATAGCAATGGTACCGTTATGTCAAACGTAAGTTTCTCTATTCTGTGATATACACATAATGGGTTGCAGTTTACATTCAGAAGTCTATATGAAATAAATTACGAAATATTCACTCCTTACAAGGGAAGGGCGCGCGCCGGGGAACTGCCGATCTTAAGTAATTTTTTTCAGACACGTTCAATGAGCCAATAATAACACAAGAGCAAAAAATATTAATTTCGGAAATTAACTACAGCGACCTACAGAAACATTAAAATTCGTATGTTTCAATTAGCACTCTCGTTTACGCAGGCCGCTATTCCATATCCTACCCACAACTCGCATTGCCCAACAGCTGATTTGAGACCATACACGTTTGGTCGTTGTATGGGACTAGTAGTTGTTTGTATAATGATAATCAACACAGGAAAAGTTATTTTTGGGTAGGAAGGAAAATATGGAACATGTGATACTAAGCCTTACATCGCTTCTTTAGGTGTGGTTGGTATAGAACCGCTTGATGCTTTCAAGAATTCTATCATGTGCATCGTTGTTATAGAAGCTATAATGAGTAACTTGCTATTTGCTTTTACATCGCACCGACACAGATACGTCTTATGGCGACGATGGGACAGGAAAGGACTACGATTAGGAAGGGAGCGGCCGTGGCCTTAAGTAGGGTACAGCCTCAGCATTTGCCTGGTGTGAAAATGGGAAGCCACGGAAAACCGTCTTCAGGGCTGCCGACAATGGTATTCGAACCCACTATCTCCCGGATGCAAGCTCACAGCTGCGCGCCCCTAACTGCACGGCCAACCCGCCCGGTAAAGAGTAACTTGTTTTCGTGTGTAACGTTCCTTAATATAGTGATCAGCCTTTACTTTCACTATAACAATCTTCTTCTATTGCCTTTATTGACACACAAACAATGCAGGAATGAAATCATTTCTCTCAATACCACTATATGATTTTCGCGACATCCTACGTAATTACAAAATAGAAAAAATCAGTGGCGCGGTCCCTCGAGGAGACAACCCAGCACGCGCGGCAGTCCTCTGTGGTCAAGCGCACCAATTCAAACATTCTAACTTTAACGCATCATCTAGGTCACATAATTTAATTTCCGAAAGAAATATGTTGACCACTGTATTATCCTTGACTCATTTTACGAGTGTGCAAAATTTACGTAAGATCCATGATTCCTCAGTACGCGTCCTTCCGTTGTTAGCCACGTCATAGTTTTGTCCGTAAGGATCGTAAAGCAACCCTTGCGTAACTAATATCTCCGAGTTTTACCCCACACGGGGCATCGGAACTGATATTTACATAGTCAAATCGTCGATTTCTTCTGTTAGCTGCAAAGTTAGTATTTATTAGGCTATAAATTCAATTTTTGTTTGGAATTTTGGTTATTGTAGGCTATAAGATAGTCTATTTGTTAACGTACAAATTGACATCAGAATTGCTCCAAACAGATGAGCACAATTCGCTCGCTGCATCGCCGGTTCGAAACATACAGAACTTTTCGATCTCAGAGGTTCGCTTTGCAGCTCCCCCCGCAGCCCGATGACGTTAGCGTGATAAAACTATCTGTGAATCATGTAGTTCAAGAACAGACCTATGTAATGGTACATTTACATTAAACCTTCTACTTAATTCTCCAGTACTGTATCGCAGAACAGAATGTCGCTACAGTCTCCGAACATGAGTGGCTGCGTTGTAAGATTTCCTCACGTTATACGGATTTTCTTCCAAACTCTGTCTTCCAGAAAAAGCTGCTTTTTTGTGCTTTAGCACTCGCTCTATTCTAGAAAATACACAATAACCGGTGAACTGTCATTTTATGGGCGAATTGAGTAGACATTCATGATTTACGGTTTTTCCCTAGAAAACATTCCTATGTATTTTCCTCATAATTTTTCAGAAAATTACGCTTTAATGTTGTAAAGCCGTTTCCAGTCTGCGGCCCAGTGCCCATCTTACGTATTCACGCAAGTATGAAATACGCGGGAACATGCGCAAGGCCGTAAAACGAACTACAATCATAAAGAAATGTAAGAAGTTGTTTCGAATTCATATGTTAATAATATGTTCATTTGCGCATAAACTTATAATATATCATAAAATATCGAGAATATCACTTTCGTCAAGCACATGTTTGCCGCGAGAAGCCATGACTTAGAGTTCACTGAGTGACAACATCTACTGATGCACGCTGTTCAAAAATATCATAAATTCTCTGACTTAGGCATATAATACTGCCATCTGCTTAAATACCCTCGTAAGTAATACATGAAGAAATACGATGTAACCACCAAAATGTGTGCATAGCTCGTTCTCGACTTTTAGTGAATTGTCAAACCTTACTACGGGCTATGCCCGCAGCGTGGCCTGAACGTAATTTCGGCCGCTGAAAGAGTTAAGTTGGTATCGTCTTGTCTGAATATCTTTAAAAGTTCAAGCTATCTCTCACCAACTGTTTAGGAATTCTAGAGCAAGTTTGAGCTAATTAAAAGCAGTCTTGTGTCTTCCCCTAGTAAAATAATCCCGAACGATGTCCTGATTTTCTAGAATGAAATTGTTAAATAAAACTATGGAACAATCTTAGCATTCGTCTAAATGTGTAGCGTCCTCGTTATTGTCGATAAATGTAGCTATCGAATGACCGCTTTTGTCTTAAATTTTCTTGCATCTGCTGATGAGATCTTAATACTTTGTTTGGTCTAAGCTCTTTGAATAATCGTACAAGTGTTTATTTCTTCCAATTGAGCCATCCTGGAGCTAGGAGGTAGTTATCTATCATAAGCGTAGATGGCACAACGAATAGAATTGGGAAAAAGTTCTCAATGTCTATGTTTTATTTTTTCTCAGGAAGTTTTATTTTTGGTTCGCAGTCAGTCTTCATTTATTTGTCTATAAATGAGTACATTATTTAAGCTGAGTGAAGATACATCTATCCTAGAAAAGAGACTGACAGTGCCTATAAGCAATCCCTTTACTCAAGTTAGACTTGCGGTATGTTAATCTCGATTTTTGACACTAAATTTTCCTTTGAAAAACAATAAACTCCATTATCAACAAGATGGTGAACTTGTAAAAACAATAACTATTCCTCCAGGCCAATATGAAGAAGAAGATTTAGAAACAAGTAATTCAGAGTCAAGCACCATTCAACGCTACAAACAAAAATATTAAAACAAATAAACTTCTAAACAGAGTTGAAATTAAAAGCGATTTGGAGAGAATTCGGCAAAAGTTCTCAATGTCTATGTTCAATTTTCTATCATGAAGTCTTATTCTTGGTTCCCAGTCAGTCTTCATTTTGTTGTCTATAAATGAGTAGATTATTTAAGCTGAGTGAAGTATGGCAAATAATAAAACATTGGGTCAGTGGTGGGGTTCAGTAACATAACCGTAGAGCCGAAAACAAAATCTCTTGCGCGTGACATTCCGAAAATAATTCCCTCGAAATGATCAAACTTCACTTTAATTTAGCTGATGGAATGTTTGAAAAAAGATCGGCACCACTACCACCGAGATACAAACGCCATTGCTTCTTTCATGGTAGATTTTGAATTCTCTGGTCCCATTATCCATGAACCACAATGCCCACTGTTTGTATCCCTTCATAACAAAATTAAAAATATACGTCTGGAAATCACAGATGAAGAAAATAACTCCATCGTCTTTAATGGTGCTACGACGACTGTAGTTTTGGAGATTCTACAAGGGGTTTTAACAGTTTCGGCAATTTTCTTTACTATAAATGAAACATATCTGGTGCTTAGAGTGTAAGAAAGAAACGGGCACAGCTGATCCTCACAGAGTGACAACAAGAAATGGAATATTCGGTCAGATACAAACATCCATACAGCTCCGAATACGTATTCGGTTCATTCATTTATTTTCTATAATGGCCCAATTTTTTACAGAAATAAATGTGTGCAATTTTAGGCCTAAAGGTCACGGAATAATTGCAAGAAGTCTCCCCGGTTTGCCTCCAGTTATGGATTCAGCATTTCTGTACATCAGTGACATGTTGTATTTCTTTAAAAACAGGACCGTGTACTAGTACAACGAGGTTACAAATTCATTAGTGAAAGCAGGAAAATTTGATTTCAATTAGCTCAATTAGCTCAATAGGGAACATGCATAATTTTCAAAAAAAAAAATTTTAAAGTACACCAATGAAATAGTACGTAAACGTATTACAATGAGGTAAGTTGCCTTGTTTTCTACCATTAAAAAAATGTTCAAAAGTGCTTTTCCGCAAGGCGAGTGAAACGGCCTCTGACGTAAGCGGCGCGCTGTGACGTCACGATTCAGTACCGCACGCAGCTCTAACAGCCATTGTGCATCAGCCGTTACTAAAAGCCGATTGTTTATTATTCGTGATCGCGAATAACTTCAAAATGACAGAAGAAAGGTTCAAAACAGTACAGTCAGACAATCTATCATGTGTAGATGTCATCATTCTTGAAAAATAGTGACTTTTGTGGCCGCAGAAATTCGCAGATAAAAAGCAAGTTTGTACATAAGTGGCATCTTTTATATACGTGCAATGTATTGTAACTCATAGTATTAGGATAACAACGAACCTGGATAGAAATCACATCACTTTCAACATTTCCTTCTAGACTGATTCCCATATTAAAGAATAACATTACATTTTCGGCCTTTCAGCATTAGTAAAGTAAGAAATCGGATTTCAGCACTAACATAAACATATAGGTAGCATTATAGTACTAGTCCGCCTCTGTGGTGTAGTGGTTAATGTGATTAGCTGCCACCCCCGGAGGCCCGGATTCGATTCCCGGCTCTGCCATGTAAGTTGAAAACAAATAGTACGAGGGCTGGATCGGTGTCTACTCAGCCTCGGGAGGTTAACTGAGTAGAGGGGTTTCGAATCCCACCTCAGCCATCCACGAAGTGGCTTCTCGTATTTTCCCACTTCTCCACCAGGCACCTAAGGCCACGGCCGTTTCCTTCATTCTTCCTTGTCTATCCCTTCCGATCTTCCCACCCTCCAACAAGGCCCCTGTTGAGCATAGCAGGTGAGGAGGCCGCCTGGGCGAAGTAATGACCCTCCTCACCAGTTGTATCATCATACCCAAAGTCTCACGCTCCAGGACACTGCTCTTGAAGCGGTAGAGGTGAAATCCCTCGCTGAGTGCGAGGGAAAAACCAAACCTGAAGGATAAACTGATTAAGAAAGAAAGAAAGAAAGAAAGAAAGAAAGAAGGAAAGAAAGAAATATCACAGTACTGCGCCGTCCCCGGCTCCCTGAGAGGACGCATAAGATCCAGGCTAGCTTAATTACGATCCTTTTTGACTAACATTATCTATCATTTGGGCTATGAGTTCCGAATATGAGAAAGACATACCAGACGGAGCCAAAGAAATCTTAAATTACACATAGAAACAACCCATATACGTTACTTATTGAATTTTTAACGCTACCCAGATATTGCAGCATTCATCCACTTAAATCTAAATCTCTACGCTACGATACACATTGAAAGAACGGTTTAAGTTTTACATATCATGTTTATTATATACTTGTTTCAATCCAAAGGTCGAATGTTAGGCTATCCTCCCTAAATAATTTCTAATAGAGGAAACTGCCTGATCATCTGACTATTTCGTCCATCTCTAGCGAACATGGCCTTAATTTGTCAAATCAATCTATTTCTTCTACCCGAATGCATAATTAATCATTGTACTTCCTCTCTTAGCCTCTCTCCATATCAATGTTTCCATTACCACACCCACATTTCTGGCGTAAGGAGAAATCGAAGAAATGTCAGTATCGGGTAAAAATACATACAAGTGACGTTCATCTTGAATCTGCCGGTAACTGATACGTCCGGCACCCACTATGCATTATATAAGAAATGCTATTTAAGTTAGTTATCTCTTGAAATCTATTGCACTAAGTGCTTATATCTTGATTGACCCAAAAAATCAAGGTCAGAATGTAATATACGGCAAATTATTGAAGTCCGTATAACCAATTATTTAACTGAACATTACTATAATTCAGCTCGTAATTAACAAATTAAAAATCATAAGACCAAAGATGTCGAACTCACCATCTTAGGCTTTTAAAGAAATGATTAAATTGAAATAAAGTGAAAAATTAATAGACTGAAACAATTAAGTTAAATATGTTTGGGCAATTAAAATTTGTAGATAGTTAGAACACACTTGAGTAATTAAAACTTGTATGGGTAATTAAAACATATTGGGGTAATTAAAACTTATTTGGGTGCACCCTAGCAAAGAAAAATGATTACAATATGATACCTTACAAGCTAAAGTGCAGATTGAGGGTGGTTTCAAGATATTCAGGACGCATTTTAGGCCTAAAACCATATCTCATGATTTGGAATCCTCCTCTGTTGCCTATGAAGTCTTTGGGTTAATTACTGGCTCTCACTCGGAGCTCAAATTAATCTGCTAACCTAATTATTCCCATCTTTCACAACATATCAATAAATACCTATAAATGTCAACTTGGGAGGATAGTTCCCTACTACATCTACAAACAATTGATTTACAATTATGAATATTCATACTTCTTATTTATCTTCTTCTTCTGCGTGAATATTGATAAGTCTTCTCTTAAATTAATGTAATATTTATAAATGGTTCAATAAGTACCAGTAAGTTCCACATACCATTCTAAGATCTGAATCTTCTCATTATTTTAAATTGAACATACGTGCGACATTATATATTGTGCCCTTGCAAAGGCATCAAATGCGGTGATCTTCTTTCTTCCTCTGTGAGCCGGCTGCTCCTGTAAATAATGACATTTAAATGATACTCACCGCTGCATGTAGACCCTTCTTCCTCAGTCGTAGTGCGTCCGAAAATATCCCACGGGTTATAGGCCACACATCGATCGGGGAATGAGGAGATGAAAAGATGGGGTAAACTAAAATATAAATGACGGTACCCAAAGACTGAATTAAAATTTAAATAACAAACTGATTTATTGAACAAAGTGCAAAGTGCAAAATTGAAAATAAACTGGAGAAAAAATAAACAAAGTGAAATGAATTTGAAATTTCAAAAAATAGAAGATCTACCTTACAATAACTCAATTATCTGCCTAATAAAATTGACTGAAGGTCGATCAAATTTAAATTATTCCAGATTACGTCGACACTGTCTCCAAGACGATGACGTGAAGAAATTCAAAACTCTGGTCAGAAAATACCACCTCATTTGAAATACTAAATTGTAGTACTATGAAAAAATGTCTATTAAAATAAACTAGTGTAGTTAATTAATTAATTGGTTAATTCATCAAATCAACACTGACTCAGAGGTGTTTATCAAATATTTAACACATGTGACTCAGTTGGGAAACACCCAACTCTAAATAATCATGGACTGCTCTAACCATGTGTAACAAATAAGAGAAAGAATTTAAAGAAAACAGCCATGAACATTGTACTTCATCTACCACATAACCATTGCCACATTCTAAACTACTCGTGGTTGAAAGACAAGAAAATTATTGAAACATGAACCTGAGTGTTACAATCACTCATTTAATTACTTAAACCTCAGTTGCATGACTGTGATAGCCTGGACTTCTTAAAATATAACATTAATTAGGCCAAGTGCCTCATGTTTACATCTCAAATGAAAGCGATCACTTTACATTATTAATTTTACTCAATTTACCGCTGCCTGCATTTTCATTACGAACTCATTATTTGTGGTACCACCACTAGATGGAGGCAGATCCCATCTCATTTACCTCATTCATTGCGGCAGTTATGATACCACTGGTTTATTAAAGATCGCTTCATTTTCCTAATTGAAACGTAGTGGATTTCTAAGGCTTGGTAATTAGTGAATGTCTGGTATGAGCATACCACTACTATGGTTTTGACTATGAACTAATCGATGATTTCTTATCCTACCACATGAAATCTTATTTACATAATTAGACCTGTTAATGGAGAAACACTGCACCAACAAAAAAATACTGAAATCAAAAATAGCCTAACTACACCTATCTATTTACATCAATGAACACAAACAATTCACGTATGATCAGATCCTAAAATAACACGGTGATAAAAGATACACAAAGAAAGAATAATAATAAACGAATCTAGATCCCAACATCGCTGCCTGCTGAAAGTTAATAAAAATAAATAAATAAAATGCGCACATATCGGAGTCTAAAGGAAATTTTTACCCAGCAACAAGTAGCAAAATTATTGTGAATTTGATGGCAATCTTCTAACCTCAGACAAAAAATGTCCGGCCATGACACTATTCAGCCTTTATAGACAATAATTACTGGCATTATATGTCATCCATGATTGTACATGACTGTCAAAATACACATTGATTCGTCGCTCCGCTCACATATTACCTCGTGCTATAACTCGCATATTTTCCGAGCATCTACTTTCCCTGAAAACTATTTGAAACAATACAGGCTTCTGCCTACAATCATAATCCATGTCGTTACATATTTAACACCCTTGCTTAAATTATCCATCTCTCAATTCTATTTACTCATCATTATTCTCGACGTAGTAACTCATAATACGGCCTCGCTCATATCCGGCGGGCGAAATAACTGTCGTTCACATCTCTATTTCTTACGACACTGTTCATGACATGGTCCAAATATCACATTTCCATTATCAACGCAGATCATCAGGGATTTTATTCACATAGCTCGATCTTTAGATCATTCTCTGCTTCACATATAACAAAATATCAGAGCTGACTTATCAATGGCTTCCTGTCACTAACTGTTTACTAAAATGACGAGATTGCCTCTCAAAAACACTGCTATTAACAAATGTGTAACCGCAATTACACACAGAAATAAATATTTGCGTGTCAACCCAATCGTCGCAAAATACACGGTACAAGAGCTACCGAAAACGGTCATCTGAATGATGATTACGCAACATGAAACAAGCTGAATGCGCTAGTAGCAAAAGTAAGCATTAAAAATCAACAAGGCGGCATCTACAAAATCATAACTTCAACAGAAATATCGCTCATAACTAACGTTATAATAACATGATTATTATTATTATTATTATTATTATTATTATTATTATTATTATTATTATTATTATTATTATTATTATTATTATTAATCTGCATTACACTCAATTAAATCTCATAAGATAGCATTCTAATCTGTCAAAGTGACTTACTACAAAATGATCCAGAAATAATATGCAAACACATCTACGTAAAGAGAGTGCGCAAATAACACTAGCTCACACTTATTATTATTATTATTATTATTATTATTATTATTATTATTATTATTATTACGTGATTTATTTACAATCCTATCTAACAGTCTACGCTACATTTGATCATCGATTGGTTCATAGTCCTACATATTTATTTATACATTTTTGTTGCTCATTACCTTAGTGCTGGAGGCAGGTTGGATCACCCTCCGGGCTCTGTCATGATGAATTAGAATTCCATCTTGAAGCTGATGTGGTATTCCGAATTATCACACACGCATCCTTAATACATTTTTATAAATGCGTTACACACGTTCACATTTACATAAACACTCGCATTTTCTAGCACTTCAATGAAGATTATACAATAGCACTGCATAAACACCTGACGTGAAGTCGAAAGTTTTCCCTCCGCTACCTGCCTGGCGTCGTGCTGTGGCTCACACACCCCTCTCAGTTTGTTTGTTTAAGGCTTACCGGTTGTTCACCTTTTCGGAACATAACAGTGTAGTCAAGGTCTTAACACCGCGGCCTTCCATTAATGAAACAAAGTCATTCTCCTCCCTGTAACTGCTTTAACTAACTTCTCCCCCGTAACATCTCGCTTGCCATAACAGTTCATTGAAAGTGATGAAACAAGCTAAAAGTAGTTTCCAATGATGTGTGGAGAAATCTTATACTAATCGTCCTCCAAAATAATAAAATGGCCTTTCAACAAATATCCAAACTACACGTGGATTAGAAAACGTTTATGCAGTTACGTGTTGCGACATGTTCCATTGTCCCTCTCGGTTGGTTGTGTAAGTTCATTTAAGGCAAGTGTTGAAAAGTGTAGCTATTGCCTGATTATCTCTGCATAAATTCAAATAAAAATAAAAGTTTGTTAAAGTGTTCATTTCTCCTGGAATACTACTCTCACAAGTAAATACATGGCTCACTCGGATGCCAACAAGTGTCTCTGATCGCGTTCCTACCAGACTCAGAATTCACAAAAGAAAACGTTCACACAAGACTGAACTCACTCCGTACAAGACTGAATTTGAAAGCTGACACTGCTAACTGAAGATTCACCACGCTGCTCGTTGGTTTTGTAAACAGTTCTCCCCCCACTTCGAAAATAGTTCTGTGGAAGGGATGTGGCGTAGTAATCTAGCACTTGGGACCGCTTTATCATACATCCGTTGGTTAAAGCTTCAAAAAATATGTTCAACATCTTCCTAATTTCGGTCTGACTTACTTGTTATATTGCGCCGTGGGAAACGATCACCGGGTAATCCATACGACGGCGCGCGTCACCGGAGTTATTTTCTTCCTGCGAATGGTCTCTTCCCGCCATGATGGTTCAGTTCCTGGGCAATACCACTCTTCCGTGTAAAGTTAAAATTTTCTTAATTACCCACTAATTAATCACACATTTGCACCGATAAATTTTCAAATATTATTAGGAAGTCAGGACACTGTTTTTCCACAACTACTCCGGGCTCCAAATATCGAAGTACTGGCTGTAGATTCCCACTATGACAAGATATTTATATTTGCAATTTTGTGATTGGCTGAGACGTTCGCGCTCTCCGCAGCATGGATGCTTCCATTTTCTGCCAAGGGTTGACGGGTATTATCGTTTTCTCTCTTGCACTTCTAAGTAGGTCAGGTCTCAACGCGTGATTTTCCCGTGAGAACCGAGTAGAAAGTTCCCACTCCTTGTCGGCACCATAAACTTTATTGGATGTACCACTTAGGCCAGGTATATGTTGTTCGTGCCATGAGAAAAGTTTTGCGGATCTCCTTGCCGTCTGACCGGCGCCAGAATGTTGCTTTGTGACTGCCAGCTTTCACAGCCTACTGTTGTATTCCAATATGCGAATTATTCAACTTTTAATTCATACACTAATTACGCAAATTCGCTTATGGGTGCAATGCTCTCCTACACCATTAGAAATCTTACGCGACAGTGGAAGATTTCTCAATTTAACCTACGGTTTACACATACTTGCAGCCATAAGTGAATATATACCTCTGACTATGAGGTATACCTCTGCTTATGTCTGAGCTTTTCTCTGATTTCTCTCTCTAAACTTCTGTTTTCTTTCTCGAGGTCATCCGCAATTCGTTTCATGACCGCCAGTATCTCAGCTGAGTTCTGTTTGCACTCCGGACAATTTTCTTCTGTTCGTTGACCTGTCTCAACCTCGAAATAACTGTCGTCTCCTGGGTTCTTTGATAGAGTTTCCTGGTCATCTTCTTATTCTGCTTCAGTACACGGGTCATCATCTTCATCTTCTTCTTCCGTGCCGGAACTTGTGTGATCTCCTGCGTTTGAACTCCTTTGTTTTTCCAAGAGATTCACTTGAGCTGCCCCTGGTGCTGATCTATATACTTTGAGGTTGGATGCATTCATAATCATTTCATTTTCTCCATCTAGACTTCTAATTTTATATGCATTGTTTTGCATGTCTTGAATAATGCGGTAAGGACCGATGTACAATGGTGCGAATTTTGCATAGTATCTCCTTTCAGGATCGGAGATGGCTGGTCTACGGATCAATACAGTTTCGCCTACTCTTAATGGCCTGTGAAATTTTCTTCTCCGAACCCTCCTTAGCCTGCGGTCAGCTTGCTCTCTTAAACGCTGTTGTACCTGCTGTGTACACACTTCCGGAGACAATAGGGTTTCAGGCGGACAATTAACGACTGGATGCCAAGGTCTAGCCGGTTGTAAACTATTGTGTACTGTGGCCGGAATTTTTGCTGTTGCTTCATGGACAGTATTATTTATGCAGTCAGTGATCAATGGAAGAATATCTACCCATCGCCAATACTGTTCTGGGATATAAATTCTACTGAATTTTGCGATAACTTTCATTACTCTTTCTGCCGGGTTCGACTCTGGGTGACGCGTTGAACTCAGAACATGTTGTATTCCTAGTTGCTGTAAACCTGTTTTAACTGTGCGGAGGTGAACTGTGTTCCGTGATCTGTTAATAATTTCTCCGGTTTTCCCATAGCCGGAGTTATTTCCCTATTGACGCATCTTAAAACTGACCTAGTATTGGCCTTTTGTATTGGAGAAAGGTTTGTAAATTTCGAAAATACATCCATGGTGACTAATATAAACTGATTGCCTCTCCGTGATTTCGGGATTTTTCCGTAAATATCCATCGCGAATAACTCACGGGGCTTTGACGGTAGAATAGGAATTGGCTTCTGCTTTACAAGGTAGGAGTTCGCCTTCACACGCTGGCAAGTGTCGCATGTAATTATTGCATCTCTGACAGTCTTCCTAAGGTCTTTCCATGTAAAGGTTTCCTGAATTGTGGCGACGGTCTTATCAATACCTCCGTGCCCAATAACACGGTGTACGTGCCATATCAACTCATTCTGTAATTCTTTCGCAACTACGATCTTTAATTTTGTATGGTCCTTATCTGCATATTTTAACAATTGATTATTTAAAAACCTGTATTCTTCTGCGGCCTTGTGAATTTCGTCATAACGATGGTCCCCTTGCTGAATTGCTCCCTGGAAATACTGGATAATCGGCTGTAAGGTTGGGTCAGCCTGTTGAAGGGTTGGCAATTGGCTCAGTCGGAGCAGTACATTTCTGTCTTCCTGTGTTAAGTCCACATAATTTACCTGCTCTTCATGTTTATTCGGGTTTCTGCTTAAGGTGTCAGCTAAAATATTCGCCTTGCCTGCACAGTGTTCAATGGTGAAATTAAATTGTTGCACGAACAATGACCATCTAGTAATTCGGTCAGATGAAACAGCTGACTTTAACATGAACGTTAAAGCTTTGTGGTCGGTTCTTATGACGATTGGAAATCCATAAATAACTTTTCGCCAGTGCTGTAGGGCTTGGACTATAGCTAGCATTTCTAATTCTGTAGTTGTATAGTTCCGTTCGTGCGACCTCAGTTTTCTACTATAGAAGCCTAAATAATCCTTAGTCTTACATTCATCGTCCTGCTCCTGAAATAAGACTGCACCTATACCAACGTTAGATGCGTCCGTCTGGAGGATGAATGGTTTGTTAAAGTCAGGATATGCTAATTTTATACTCCTGGCTAACAATTCTTTAGTACTTGTGAACGCTGTCTCCGCTTCCTGCGTCCATTTCCATCTGTTGTTCTTACGCAGCAGGTCTTGGAGTGGTGCCACTACTTCGGTAAAATTTTTACAATGTTCCCTAAAAAATTGACACGTACCAAGGAATTGGCGAACGTGTTTCACCTTGGTAGGTCTAGAGAAGTTGCTTATCGCTTCTAGCTTTACTGGGTTTGGTCGGATTCCTTTGCCGTCTATTACGTGTCCTAGGAATAGGATTTCCGGCTGACAGAAGCGTGACTTTTTGATGTTCACCTTAAATCCGGTTTCTATGAGGTTCTTGAAGAGTTTACCTAAATTTTGGAGGTTTTCTTCAAAGGTTTTAGTCGCTATTATCATGTCATCTATGTACAAAGTGGTAACTGCTTTGACTTCGTCAGTTAGGTTCCTATCAAGCGCTCGTATCAAAGCACTACTTGAGTTTCTGGTCCCAAATGGGAGGCGCTCAAAGACATAGGTCTGTTGATCGAATATGAACCCTGTTAGTAATTTTGATTTGTCATGCAGAAGGATATGGTGAAAAGAACTGGTCAGGTCTACACCTGAAAAAACTTCCATATCTTTAAATCGGCGAATCGCGTCCTAAATAGGTATGGCTTGATAATTTTCTGGGACTAATTTGGAGTTTAATTGGCGCGCATCCAAGCACAGCCTCAGGGAATTATCGGCGTTCTTTACAATAACAAGGCTGTTCACGTACGGAGTGGGTCGCTTCGAAATTATGCCGTTTTCCTTCATTTCTTTAATTATTTGTTTGACCTCCTCGTTGTATTTTTCTGGCACTGGATACGGCTTTCGTTTATATGGTTCCCAGTCCAAGACATTGAAATCGTACGTGAAATTTGGTATTAGGCTCACTTTAGAATCAAATACGGCCTGATGTTAAATTAAAAAGCTCTTAATTTATCTTTCTGTTGTTTTGTTCCTTTAAATTCTGCAACCTTGTCGTTAATTAATTTCTCAATGTCCTCTGCAGTATCTGCCATAAAAATGTCTGTAAAAATCCCTTCATGGTCCAAAATATTCAATTCTTCCTCAGCATGCTCGGTTCCCAAAGTATCGTGGAACTCTCCGTCAGTACTGTCATTCGCTTCGTCCTCCTCATCAGTTTCCGGATTTATTTCAACCCTATCATGACCTCCATTTCTTCGGAATTTCACAACGCTCCCTGCAAGGTCAATGACGGCATGCGTTTCCCTGAGAAAATCGGCTCCGAGAATTATATTGTAATTAACTCTAGCCATAATAATAAACGTATGACTGTAGGTTGAGTTTCCTATTGTCATCTCCAGGTATGTCTGCGACTTACAGGTAGTCACCTTGTCTGGCACGATCCCTTTTATTTTTACAGTTGAGACCGGAATCTCAGGTAAGCTCATTTTCTCTTTCAAGTCGTTAAATAGAGTCCTCGAAATAATGCTAATACTAGCACCGGTGTCTAAAAGTCCTAAAATATTTGTTCCATTAATTTTGATTTTTATAACAGGTAGAGGTAAAATTTGAGGGCTCTCCTGTCTGAATGCCTCATTTAATAAGTCTTCTGGTTGTGCTATCCATGAATCTACTTGTGCTACTTCCCACTCTTCATTCTCGATGGTTAAATGTGCGGTTGTATCAATGTCTGATGGAGCTACTAATTGGAAATTGAAGTTTTTTTTCTTAGCACCAGTCCCCTCGTACGTTGGTGCGTTTGGGTTCAGCGGCCTGCTGTCCTCATTTCCTCTCCTTCTTGCCTGCTGGAGCTCGAGGCTTTCAGCTCCCGTGATATGTGGGTTCATATCCTGGGATTCAATTGCCTGTTTCCATGGATCGCTCTGATGTTTATTACTTAGGTCATTAATATATCTGCGCCCCTCTTGGTATCTTGGGTCCGAGTTCCTATCTCGTTGGTAATTTCTTCTCCCGTCCCATCTTCTTTCACGGTCACGATAATATGGTCTGTCTCTTCCTCTTTCTTCCCATCGCCTTCTGTCTCGGGATAGATACCTTCTCTGGTACGGCTGCCTGTCCTGATTTTTCAGTCGCCTATCTGGGTAGTTAGGTCGTCGGTACCATGGACGTTGGAACTCTTCCTCCTGGCGTCTCGTGTTCATATCTCGCCGCGGTACAGCACCTGAATTTGAGCTGTTTACCTGCGTGTTGCCTCGTGTGTTCTCATTCGTGGCATTCGCTACGTAAGCCCTATGCTCTTGTGTCTGTCTAGTCATTCTTTGCGGTATATTATTGGTTGATGTGGCGTGTAGCTCCCTTAAGATCGCCTCAACGTGAGCTGGATCGTCTACTCTCGCCGTGATTAGCATTCGTTGCACGTCTGGCGGAAATTGCTTGATTATTGTCTGAACTATTTCTGCGTCAGACACAGGGGAATCTAATTGTCTGAGCTTCACTAATTGGGTTAAGAAAAAATCCAGATAACGTGTGGGCTGTGTTGACATGTACTTGCGAGTGTACAGGTCCATTCTAAGCGCTTGTTGTGTTGACAAGGACCAGTACCTTTCGAGGAAAGCTTTCTCGAAATCTTCGAATGTCTTAAACGTGTCCACGAATCCATAGTACCATGTCTTCGCCTGTCCCTCTAGGTATTTTTCTACAACACGTAGTTTCTTATCTTCTGGTACTTTTATATCTTGGAAATACTGTTTTATTTCCCTCAAATATACTTTCGGGGTAATTTGTGACGTCCCACTAAATTTCTTAGGTTGATCGTCACTTGTGCGTACAATATTTATTATCTGCGTGGAAGCTTCATTTCTTTGAGTATTCTCCGGAATTGTTCTTTCTGCGTTGAATACCTGTGTCACCGGCTCACTCTCGGCTTGTTTACCTTACGGCTGCACCCTTATTTCCTTTACTACCTGCGGTTCCGTAGCCTGTTTGTCTACCAGTAGCTTAACCAAAGTTGACAGGTTTTCGCCTTGGGTCTTAATTGCCTGGATTTTTCCCTCAATGACCTCATTAAACTCTTGCCTTATTGATTGTTCATTAAGTGCAATCTCACCCACAGTCTCTGCTATTTTCTCCGACAGTTCCGTTAACTTCTTCGTGATGTCCTGGGTTTCTGATTTTAGGGTCACGATTTCATTACTCATTTTCTCTTGAGTTTCTCCAACTTGCACGTAAACCTTTTTTATCTCTTTTTTGGTTTTTCCTCAATTTCATCTATGCGTTCTTCCAAAAATATGATACTTTAAGCTAAGTCTTTTCCCAGGTCTTGTATCATAACCCTGGTTTCTCTCATACTCTCCTTAAAAGTCGCGCTATTGCTGTCTAGCTGTTCCTGTATTTGGGCCTGCACATCCGCTAATTTCTTTATTTCGTCCATTGTCTCCTGCCTGTTCGCATTACACGCTTGCATAAGTTTGTCCTGGTTTGCCTGTAATTCTTTCTTTAATTCGACCTGACTCTATAAATTTCTGCTCAAGCTTCTCCTCACACTGTTTAAATTCTACTGTGACATGTTCCTGTATTGCCTCTACCTTATTTGCAAGTTCATTTTGGCTAGTTACAAGTTCGGCTTGGCTACGTTCAACCTTAGCCGCTAGTTCTGCCTGGCTGGACTTTAATTCACCTGCTAATTCTGTCTGGCTAGTTTCTATTTTGTTTGATAGTTCAGCCTGACTAGATTTTAATCCGCTTTGTGTGGCTTTCAACACATTAGCTAATTCTGCCTGGCTGCTTTCTACCTTGTTTGCAAGTTCAACCTGACTAGATTGTAACTCATCTTGACTTGTTTTAAGTTCATTAGCTAATTCTGCCTGACTGGACTTTAGTTCATTAGTTGTTACGCTTAAATCACTGATTGTTTTTATTAACATGTCCCATTGCTCCTGACTGATCGACACATTCGTATACTGAGAGAGATGACGGAGACCTTCAGATTCCCCAACACTACTTCCAACACATGCAAGATATAGTAATCACCAATACAGAAAAATTTTATCCTAAATTTGGATAAAATTATACAAAACATGTTAGTTATAATTAATACCATTACCTGTCAAACAGTACTATCACAGCATTCATATTTATCAATACTTAGTAAACATATGTTCATGGCTGTCAGTCTGGGTACAAAAATAAATTAAATATAAAGTGCAAAGCCCCGGAGATAGATAAATCGAGCCCCACGTTGGGCGCCACGCTTTTCACTCCTCACCCCGGCCCCTGTGCCCTTGCAAAGGCACCAAATGCGGTGATCTTCTTTCTTCCTCTGTGCGCCGGCTGCTCCTGTAAATAATGACATTTAAATGATACTCACCGCTGCATGTAGACCCTTCTTCCGCAGTCGTGGTGCGTCCGAAAATATCCCACGGGTTATAGGCCACACATCGATCGTGGAATGAGGAGATGAAAAGATGGGGTAAACTAAACAATAAATGACGGTACCCAAAGACTGAATTAAAATTTAAATAACAAACTGATTTATTGAACAAAGTGCAAAGTGCAAAATTGAAAATAAACTGGAGAAAAAATAAACAAAGTGAAATGAATTTGAAATTTCAAAAAATAGAAGATCTACCTTACAATAACTCAATTATCTGCCTAATAAAATTGACTGAAGGTCGATCAAATTTAAATTATTCCAGATTACGTCGACACTGTCTCCAAGACGATGACGTGAAGAAATTCAAAACTCTGGTCAGAAAATACCACCTCATTTGAAATACTAAATTGTAGTACTATGAAAAAATGTCTATTAAAATAAACTAGTGTAGTTAATTAATTAATTGGTTAATTCATCAAATCAACACTGACTCAGAGGTGTTTATCAAATATTTAACACATGTGACTCAGTTGGGAAACACCCAACTCTAAATAATCATGGACTGCTCTAACCATGTGTAACAAATAAGAGAAAGAATTTAAAGAAAACAGCCATGAACATTGTACTTCATCTACCACATAACCATTGCCACATTCTAAACTACTCGTGGTTGAAAGACAAGAAAATTATTGAAACATGAACCTGAGTGTTACAATCACTCATTTAATTACTTAAACCTCACTTGCATGACTGTGATAGCCTGGACTTCTTAAAATATAACATTAATTAGGCCAAGTGCCTCATGTTTACATCTCAAATGAAAGCGATCACTTTACATTATTAATTTTACTCAATTTGCCGCTGCCTGCATTTTCATTACGAACTCATTATTTGTGATACCACCACTAGATGGAGGCAGATCCCATCTCATTTACCTCATTCATTGCGGCAGTTATGATACCACTGGTTTATTAAAGATCGTTTCATTTTCCTAATTGAAACGTAGTGGATTTCTAAGGCTTGGTAATTACTGAATGTCTGGTATGAGCATACCACTACTATGGTTTTGACTATGAACTAATCGATGATCTCTTATCCTAACACATGAAATCTTATTTACATAATTAGACCTGTTAATGGAGAAACACTGCACCAACAAAAAAATACTGAAATCAAAAATAGCCTAACTACACCTATCTATTTACATCAATGAATAAAAACAAAACACGTATGATCAGATCCTAAAATGACACGGTGATAAAAGATACACAAAGAAAGAATAATAATAAACATATCTAGATCCCAACATCGCTGCCTGCTGAAAGTTAATAAAAATAAATAAATAAAATGCGCACATATCGGAGTCTAAAGGAAATTTTTACCCAGCTACAAGTAGCAAAAATATTGTGAATTTGATGGCAATCTTCTAACCTCAGACAAAAAATGTCCGGCCATGACACTATTCAGCCTTTATGGACAATAATTACTGGTATTATATGTCATCCATGATTGTACATGACTGTCAAAATACACATTGATTCGTCGCTCCGCTCACATATTACCTCGTGCTATAACTCGCATATTTTCCGAGCATCTACTTTCCCTGAAAACTATTTGAAACAATACAGGCTTCTGCCTACAATCATAATCCATGTCGTTACATATTTAACACTCTTGGTTAAATTATCCATCTCTCAATTCTATTTACTCATCATTATTCTCGACGTAGTAACTTATAATACGGCCTCGCTCGTATCCGGCGGGCGAAATAACTGTCGTTCACATCTCTATTTCTTACGACACTGTTCATGACATGGTCCAAATATCACATTTCCATTATCAGCGCAGATCATCAGGGATATTATTCACTTAGCTCGATCTTTAGATCATTCTCTGCTTCACATATAACAAAATATCAGAGCTGACTTATCAATGGCTTCCTGTCACTAACTGTTTACTAAAATGACGAGATTGCCTCTCAAAAACACTGCTATTAACAAATGTGTAACCGCAAATACACACAGAAATAAATATTTGCGTGTCAACCCAATCGTAGCAAAATACACGGTACAAGAGCTACCGGAAACGGTCATCTGAATGATGATTACGCAACATGAAACAAGCTGCATTCGCTAGTAGCAAAAGTAAGCATTAAAAATCAACAAGGCGGCATCTACAAAATCATAACTTCAACAGAAATATCGCTCATAACTAACGTTATAATAACATGATTATTATTATTATTATTATTATTATTATTATTATTATTATTATTATTAATCTGCATTACACTCAATTAAATCTCATAAGATAGCATTCTAATCTGTCAAAGTGACTTACTACAAAATGATCCAGAAATAATATGCAAACACATCTACGTAAAGAGAGTGCGCAAATAACACTAGCTCACACTTATTATTATTATTATTATTATTATTATTATATTATTATTATTACTACGTGATTTATTTACAATCCTATCTAACAGTCTACGCTACATTTGATCATCGACTGGTTCATAGTCCTACATATTTATTTATACATTTTTGTTGCTCATTACCTTAGTGCTGGAGGCAGGTTGGATCACCCTCCGGGCTCTGTCATGATGAATTAGAATTCCATCTTGAAGCTGATGTGGTATTCCGAATTATCACACACGCATCCTTGATACATTTTTATAAATGCGTTACACACGTTCACATTTACATAAACACTCGCATTTTCTAGCACTTCAATGAAGATTATACAATAGCACTGCATAAACACCTGACGTGAAGTCGAAAGTTTTCTCTCCGCTACCTGCCTGGCGTCGTGCTGTGGCTCACACACACCTCTCAGTTTGTTTGTTTAAGGCTTACCGGTTGTTCACCTCTTCGGAATATAACAGTGTAGTCAAGGTCTTAACACCGCGGCCTTCCATTAATGAAACAAAGTCTTTCTCCTCCCTGTAACTGCTTTAACTAACTTCTCCCCCGTAACATCTCGCTTGCCATAACAGTTCATTGAAAGTGATGAAACAAGCTAAAAGTAGTTTCCAATGATGTGTGGAGAAATCTTATACTAATCGTCCTCCAAAATAAAAGAATAAAATGGCCTTTCAACAAATATCCAAACTACACGTGGATTAGAAAATTTTTGTGCAGTTACGTGTTGCGACATGTTCCATTGTCCCTCTCGGTTGGTTGTGTAAGTTCATTTAAGGCAAGTGTTGAAAAGTGTAGCTATTGCCTGATTATCTCTGCATAAATTCAAATAAAAATAAAAGTTTGTTAAAGTGTTCATTTCTCCTGGAATTCTACTCTCACAAGTAAATACATGGCTCACTCGGATGCCAACAAGTGTCTCTGATCGCGTTCCTACCAGACTCAGAATTCACAAAAGAAAACGTTCACACAAGACTGAACTCACTCCGTACAAGACTGAATTTGAAAGCTGATACTGCTAACTGAAGATTCACCACGCTGCTCGTTGGTTTTGTAAACAGTTCTCCCCCACTTCGAAAATAGTTCTGTGGAAGGGATGTGGCGTAGTAATCTAGCACTTGGGACCGCTTTATCATACATCCGTTGGTTAAAGCTTCAAAAAATATGTTCAACATCTTCCTAATTTCGGTCTGACTTACTTGTTATATTGCGCCGTGGGAAACGATCACCGGGTAATCCATACGACGGCGCGCGTCACCGGAGTTATTTTCTTCCTGCGAATGGTCTCTTCCCGCCATGATGGTTCAGTTCCTGGGCAATACCACTCTTCCGTGTAAAGTTAAAATTTTCTTAATTACCCACTAATTAATCACACATTTGCACCGATAAATTTTCAAATATTATTAGGAAGTCAGGACACTGTTTTTCCACAACTACTCCGAGCTCCAAATATCGAAGTACTGGCTGTAGATTCCCACTATGACAAGACATTTAAATTTGCAATTTTGTGATTGGCTGAGACGTTCGCGCTCTCCGCAGCATGGATGCTTCCATTTTCTGCCAAGGGTTGACGGGTATTATCGTTTTCTCTCTTGCACTTCTAAGTAGGTCAGGTCTCAACGCGTGTTTTTCCCGTGAGAACCGAGTAGAAAGTTCCCACTCCTTGTCGGCACCATAAACTTTATTGGATGTACCACTTAGGCCAGGTATATGTTGTTCGTGCCATGAGAAAAGTTTTGCGGATCTCCTTGCCGTCTGACCGGCGCCAGAATGTTGCATTGTGACTGCCAGCTTTCACAGCCTACTGTTGTATTCCAATATGCGAATTATTCAACTTTTAATTCATACATTAATTACGCAAATTCGCTTATGGGTGAAATATATTCTAACGACTACTCTACTAGTCTCTTCTAAAGTATACTAGTTAATGTGGTCTGCATTGTGAAGACTTGACCATAAGATACAATTCCTACATCTTCCGTCAGTCATCAGTGATAAAATGTTGCCTAAGAAGTTACTACATTTCCTTTCGTCTGAGAATAGATCAAAATTAGAAAACATCTGTGACATAGTGCATGTGTCTAGTTCATCCTCCTAACTGAGACTTCATTGGTAGTACCAAGTATGTACGCTAACCAACAAGTGTCACTCCAATCCTACTTGAACTTTCTCATGCTTGCTCGTAAGGGAAATAATACATATAAATGCTACATATTCATTTCCACTTAGTAAAGACTCAATTTAAATCCATTAAGTCCACTACTACATCACCGTGCTCATATTCACGAAGAATCAATAACTACTACCATTCTAAATTATCAGTCTCATATCAACTTCTCTTAAAATAATCGTTATTATACTTCCAAACCTATATTCTGTCTCCTTTACTAAATACGTGTCCACTCCATTCAATCGTGGCATCTGTTATTTTACTCACGGTTCATGGACATATTTCACGACATTATGACCTTAACTCCGTCATAACCTTAAATTATTGTAAACACATTTGTCTATTTAGCAAGCATATCCTACTGCTGGTTCCTAACTTGACATTCTTTGGTCATAACCAACGTATCCACGTAACTAAATCTCTCTTTGACATAGCGCACAATTCACTGTCACCTTAACGAACTCAGTATTCCACACTACAGTACATGGATCACATCTCGAACGTAGGCTTTCATCACTGATTGACTACCTATCTATGGATTTGTCATTCATGTACGAAGATTACCTATCCACCTTTGCTCTAATTCAATACACCACTTTCGTCGCTTCATTATTTCGCACGGAACAAATTACCAAATCATATTACACTTACATATGAATATAAAACATTACTACACTAATTTAAAAGTAAGACTTATCTGAATTCAGCAGCTCCAGTCGTCGGCATATGTCCAGCTGACAGGACATAGGAACACGCCTCTTTTTACTTCCCTAGGTGAATGGGAAATACTGGCATAATTCTCCTCTGGGCTTAGTCATCTCTCGGCAGGCAACGTCATCCGACGGCACCCATTTGGGCAGTCTGGCCTATCATCTTAGAACATCTTGCTCATCTCTGGACTAGTTGGAATAGAATAGCAAACAGAATCAATTAGCATTGCCATCATGAACAGCTGTGATAATCTGTTTAACGCGAAAGATTGTTTCTTTTGAAAGAGTTGATATACTTGACAAATAATAATCTTGGGGTAGTATAATTCTAGGACTTGAAATGAACAGATTTTTCTCCTTTATCTTTCTAGGAGTTATTATAGGATTCCCACATCTGTAGTTCTTTAACTTGGGTGATATCGAGTAATACGTCAGCAGAGACTGCCGTGACGTAAGCTTGACGAAGTTTATGTTTGGATTTCCACGTATCTTAAGGTTCGCGGAACAAAATTAATAATCTTCTGCTTGATCTGCGATGCAGCTTCCAATAAATCTGTTCTTTGCTTCTGCTGAAATGATCTCTCGTTGATACCTTCTTTAAACTCTGACGTAGTTGCTTTCCGTCTTCGATTCTGATTTAGAAGTAGCAATTCAATCTCGTTTTCTTATATTTTTTCTCAATAATTGTTAGTAACAATCTTCACATTCGTTCTTTTTCACTGCCTTCTGGATCTAAATTCTTTTCTCTAGCGCCTGAGGTGAATACTTTTGCTTTTGCTCGCAGTATCATCAGACATTTTGACGTTAATTATTCTCGGAGACCTGGACTCCATCTTTGTCCTTCTTACGGACGGAACTTCTTATAACAGTGAAATGGCACATTACTATAGGTCTATAATCTATCATTCCCGAAAACATATATATTTATGGTTGGGGCAACTGACCTACCCACTTCCGGGGCCCATGAAAGAGAAACATTAAATATCTTGATGGAGGGAAAAAGTTAAACATGATAAAGATAAAGATAAATATGACTTCATCTAGTTTTCACAAGTCGGGCTGAGTGGTTCAGACGGTTGAGGTGCTGGCCTTCTGACCCCAACTTGGCAGGTTCGATCCTGGTTCAGTCCGGTGGTAGTTGGAGGTGCTCAAATACGTCAGCCTCGTGTCGGTAGATTTACTGGCACGTAAAAGAACTCTTGCAGGTCTAAATTCCTGCATATCGGCGTCTCCTAAAACCGTAGAAGTAGTTAGCGGGCGTAATGCCAATAACATTAATTATATTTGGCTCTTAACAAGCTGAGCATATCACGCAAGAAACGTGTCTTGGTGACATTTTGGTCGTTCAATACAGGAATGTCTTTGGGTACGGTGACTTTTACTTTTTTTTTTGCTATTTGCTTTACATCGCACAGTCACAGATAGGTCTTGTGGTGACGATGGGACAGGAAAGGTCTAGGAATGGGAAGGAAGCGGCCGTGGCCTTAATTAAGGTACAGCCCCAGCATTTGCCTGGTGTGAAAATCGGGAAACTACGGAAAACCACCTTCAGGGCTGCCGATAATGGGGTTCGAACCCACTATGTCCCGGATGCGAGCTCACAGCTGCGTACTCCTAACCACACGGTCAACTCGCCCGGTATTTTTATCCTTCGGTTTATTGACTTGGCTTGTATACCCTAAAACTTAGGCTAAGTTGGATAATATTTTAAACACCAACATCACTATTTTCACCTGTGTGCAATTATGTTATTTATTTCACTAATATTATGATAATGATTATAATTGAGCAATGTTAACTTATAAGACCCCAACAGATAAGCATTGGTTTTGTGTAGAGATATATATTTGTTAAATTCACGTTGTTTTCTTTCATGACGTACACTCCTATTTTTTGTTATATTATAGAGTATTTAGCTATAGCCTAAATTTCTTTACAAATGTAAACTCTTCAATAAAGCCATAAATAACTGTCGCATGCCAAGATAAATTGGTATAATTAGAGCTGTCAATTGGTTCATAACCCCTTTGGTTTATTACCTAGACATGGATCACCCAAAACCTAGGTTAGTTTTGAAGAATACTTTAATAATCAGCATTAATTAATGCACTGTTTATTACTTTCATATTCCAAGATGTAAATGAAGCATTTAACTAAAGCATCATACGTTAAAATTCTAAGTGTTACCACTAGAACAGCTGACATGGAAAAGTGATTGAAAATTCAAACAAATTCAACTTACGTTAAAATGATCTTTAAAAAAATTAACTGTAGACTTTTCCGATATATCACCAGCATTTCTCCGGCTCGCCAAAATCCATTTCTCCCTAGTTTTAGCCTCTTTGGAACATTTATAAACAATTTGTTTGGGATGGTATGCGATGTGCTATTGCTCATCGGAACTATACACCATTTATAAGGTTTTGCCTCACTGTCTGCGCAGGATTCATTTTAAGTCTAAAATATACCACTCAGATTATTATCCAATGTATAGACCTCGAATTTAACCAAACCAGACACTAACATAAAGTAGAAATACGCTAAGTGTATCCTGCTTCTCACAGCATACTATGTGTTATTTCGTCTGCTAATTCAGTCAACCTGTACGATGACGTCAGACCAATGAGATCGCGTACTTGCGTGACGTGACATTTTCGTACTTTAATTAAGATTTTTTCATGTTTGGAGTTATTATTTGTACATGCTGATCACATTTTTGAATTCTGCATGAAATTTTGAATCAGATTAGCATATTTTTAATTAAAACCCCGGATCATGCATGTTCCCTATTATAAAGCAGTGCCGTCTGATTTCTAGATATATAAATGGCATTGTTTACAGTCTTGGATGAATTAGAAAATTTCAACAATTTAGATGACCTTCAAAACTGTTCTATGACAAGGAGAGTAAACTAATAGGCCTACTCACAACATACACTATACGCATCGACAACTATACTGATGGGGATATTTCTACGTCAAAGAGGCTATAGCTGAATACAGAGTTTGTAATGGGTGGGCAACTGCTAGTGGAAGAGATGACCACGTTAACAAAATATATTTCACTATTGAACATGAATAGACAATAATTTTGTTTTTCTAAAATTATTAATTTTATCCTATGTAAATGGACATAAACAATTTGAAGAACCAAAAGAGCATTAAAGATAAAAGATATCTTGATTTTTATTGAGATCGATTCCGTGATGAACATAATGTTAAAGAATTTATAAATCAACTGATAAATCTGTATAATTATCTATTTATCTACAGTCTTAATGGAGATGAACTAATTAGATTTTTTACTATATGAAGCAAAAGAAAAATTTATCTTGTATTCTTAATTCAATATATGATTGTAATTTTAATCTCCATCGGTACTTTACTGTTTTCTCACTACATTTGTTCTTTAAAGCAGCTCCACACTTTTGTCCTGCTTACGTGATCAATATCCACTCTATCCAACAGTTGCTTTCAGTCAATTAATACTTCACTTAATACTGATCTGCATTTAGGGCAGTCGCCCAGGTGGCAGATTCCCTATCTGTTATTTTCCTAGCCTTTTCTTAAATGATTTCAATGACATTGGAAATTTATTGAACATCTCCCTTGGTAGGTTACCCCAATCCCTAACTCCCCTTTCTATCAATTAATACTTGCCCCAAATTGTCCTCTTGTATTCCAACTTTATCTTAATATTGTGATCTTTCCTACTTTTAAAGACGCCACTCTAACTTATTCGTCTACTAATGCAATTCCACGCAGTTTATCCACTGACAGCTCGGAACATACAACTCAGTCGAGCAGCTCGTCTCCTTTCTCCCAGTTCTTCCCAGCCCAAACTTCGCAACATTTTTGCAACGCTACTCTTTTCGTTGGAAATAACCCAGAACAAATCGAGCTGCTTTTCTTTAGATATTTTTCTTGAATCAAATAATCCTGGTGAGGGTCCCACACACTGGAAGCATACTCTTATAAGCCCTCTCCTTTCTTGTCAGATTCAAATTATTTGTTTCGATTAAGTCATCTAGGGCTCTACTTATTTCCTCCTGTAATTCTTCACTCAAATCATCTTCATATACCAAAATTATTTCGTTAGGTGTAATTGGGTCCATCAAATATATTTCTGCCAAATGATTTCTTGTTAGACCGTTGATGTAGTCAAAAGCTCCTTTATATATTCATTCATCAATTGAACAATCTCAAGTAATGGTATTATACCCGTTAGTGCTTCCGTGAATGGATAAACTGCAGAAGATATGATGGGCTAAATAACTTTCCCCTTACCTGCCCGAAAGGATAAAAATGCACCGAACTAGCAGCCGAATAGAGCTCTCGCTCGGGATCCAGTCTATCTCCACTTGTGGACCTTATATTTTGTTTTTTTTAGCGCTCACCATACCTAGGGTATACTCTGGCGCTTGGGGTTTTAAATTATGTTCTCCGTTCTGGCTGACGTGTCGTTGGAGTTCTAAACTTAGCGCTCCCATTATACTGCTCTCCTTCTTGTTGCTGGATTGCATTCTTCCAGACACCTGAATTGTCACGTTCCTGTTCCAGTTTATTCAAGTATTGTCCATATTCTCTCTCTCTCCCTCAGATTCGCGGGGTCCGAAGTTGTTCCTTGGTTGTTGGTAGTCCCGTATTCGATTCTCATTCCAATTCGAATAAGGTTTCCTCGGCTCATTTCCTCCTTCATATTTCAGTGGATAAGTTCTGAGAATGGTCCTCCCTTTCGACCCTTTTTTCCGACCATACCGTACCTCTTCTCCATCCCTGACTGAAGTTTGAGTCCCTGGGTTTTGACTCTCCTGTCTTCCTTTCTTCCTAGGTGAGCGTTCCTCTGACATCAACTCAATCGTGTGTACTGCTTCTGAATGACGTATGCCAGGCTGATTCTGGGCAGTGGTTTTGTCTAACTGCCTTAATGTTGCTTCTACCTCGACTGCGTTCAAAGTCCTTTGCACTTCGACTCGTAGTTGTTTCAATATGGTAGCAATCTAATCTTTTTCAGGCGGAGGATGATCTAACTCGCGAAGCTTAATTAATTGCGCAATAAAAATCAGTGAAACGTGTTGGCATCGACCCAGCATATCTCCTCGAATGTAACTCTAATGTTAAATTCTGCTGTATAGAAAAATCCCAGTACTTATTGAGGAACGACTCATTGAAGTCATCATAGGTCTGGAAAGTGTGTTTGAAAGCCGTCAACCAGTGGGCCACCGTTCCCCCTAGAAATGTTTCAAAAGTACTGAGCCGTTTTTCTATGGAAATACGGCAGTCCTGCATGAGCGAGGAGTACATTACCCATTGGCTAAGAATTTCTTCGGTTTATCTTCGTTCGATTGAATTAAATTATATACAGGAATGAGGTTAACAATCTCTTAGGTTGAACAGTGTATCCCCGATTTCTGCGCATTCAAATGTTCATTAACTGTAACTGATACGTTCAAATGGCTGTCCTCAAACTTAATTTTTTTAGGTACTTCTATTTCATTTAAAAGCATCAACAATCTTCCTTTCTTTCTTTCCTCACCCTCATAAGAACTCTTCTGTTCCAGTTGCTGCTTGATCTGACCTACTTGAAGTTCTAGGCCTGCAGTTATTCTCGTATCAGTTTGTTCTATATGGACTTCTAAACCGGCCACCTTTGCTTTCGTCTTTTCTTCTGCTCGTTCTAGTCTATCAGCTACTATCTCGTCTACTAGTCCTAACCTAGACTCAGTTTTCTTTTCCAATATTACCAGCCCAGAGCTAGTTTCATCTATCTCTTTCTTTACTCCGGTCATGTCCATAGCGAATGCTTTCAGATTCTTCTCTACCATATCCTCGTTGTTAGCCGACCTTTCTTCTGGTGTTTCGAATGCGTATTCAACAGTTACAATTTGCTCCATTGTTTCATTTTTCATGTCCGACATCTGCTTTCTCTACTCCTCTGCATTTTCCATGCAGCATATGCGCACATTATCTATTTTTTGTCTACCTCTACTAACCTCGCCCGCGTCTGCTGATTATCGGCCATTGGCCGGTCTAGTTTAGCATTAGTGTGTTCCTCTAACACCGTTAATTGCTCTTTCGTACGGGCCTCTAAGAATAATTGTTCCCTAGATTCTATCAACTGTTTTTCACTCACATCCGAAACCTGTGCTTTTACATCGGTAACCTCTTCACGTGGTCAAATTCAACTTTCTGTTCCTCGCTAACCTTCGTAAACTCTTCCAACTGCTCTCACTAACTTCAGCAACCTGGGTCCTTATGCGCCCTAATTCCATTTTCTGTTCCTCGCTAACCTTCGCTAACTCTTCCCTCATCTTCTCCCACAGCCCTTCTAACGTTAACGACATTTATTACAATAAAGAATACGCCAGTCTCCGAAGAGAGTTTAGGTCTCTGTCGAAACAATGTCACTAGTCAAATCTCACTTAAAATTTACCCTTGAGCGTATGCTATCGTCTTGTCACATATCAATCACAACAATATAACGGAATTTTGAAGAAAAACAGGCGTGCAAAATTACATAACCCCGAAGATTGAAATTACGAAGTGTTAGGCCGCAATCTATCACTGGGTACGAACTTTGCTGTTGCAATATATGATGTCATGTAATCTACTCAATACCAACGCCTTGTGCTGTCGTACTCAAGGTATAACTTATCCAGCCACAGAGCGCTAATATCAACTGTAACACTGACTTTTCCTACTGTTCAAGACAGGTTATCTTGACATTATAGAGACATATTCTAAACAATAGGGTGATAAATAAATGGCTTATTTCGCCATCATAACTTCTGAAGGACGTCATTCTCACTACCTCATGATTAGCAAAACATTTTTTTTGTTCCTAACATCAATTGTATGTGCTAATATTCGTCATTGCCTCATAACATAATAAAAGTGAACCGATCCATCATCAAACTACTGAATCCTCCGCTCATGTTCCTCAGTTATAAAAGAAACATTCATGACTAACGATCCATTTACATTCAGACGCAATTTATATCCTACACTGGATATGATTAGCGTCCCCAATCGACACTTTCGCCACACGCATATTGGGCGCCAATTGATACACGCTTTAGGGCTTCAGTAAATGGATAAATCACTGAAACAATGGTGGGCTAAATAACTTACCTGTTACCTGTTCGAAAGAATTAAAATGCACCGAACTAGCAGCCGAATAGGGCTCGTTTCTGGTTCTTGCGACGAGAGTGTTGATAGGACGGGAATACTACTGTATTATTAGTGTAAATGAGGAACTGCTTAAATTTTGAATCATGAAAGTTAAACAAAGTTTCAACCCAACCAAAAGGCCCAGAGGTTACTTGTGGCACGATTCCACTAAGAGGAATCAGTGTTCAACTCACGACCCCTTGGTAATCTTCACGGTTACCAGACAATCTAACGATCAAACATAAAATCAAATAATACACGAGGATATCACCCAATATATACACACGGATATTCACAGGCGAAAAGAAGCCTCTGTCACATAAATAAATATCTCATTTGGAAAGGAAAGGAACGAAACGCTGCATGCGACTTTTAAAATGGGCTTTCAATCCCTGTGTCAACGACCTACCAAGCGGGAGCGTGAGAGCTCCCAGACAAACAAGAATTGTAAACAAACCCCAATTCCGGCCTAGACTCCACCAACTTTCTGCTCTCGATACCGGACAAGGGCTTTCACTTCCGTCTTACCACGACGAACATTTGTGGTTTTACACACATTCTTGCAACAAGGAAGGTATCAATATCTTTCTAAATATCAAGCTCAGTTATCGGACCGCTTCTTGGGTCTAATTCCAATTAATCGAAGTACTATCACGTACTATATCCTCACAGAAGCACAGCGCTCCTCACATACGAATCAAAGTCATGCCCTCAAGACACCGGTTCGAGTCTAGTGTTTGGTGGTGTGAAACACTTTCAAAAATGTTGACGAAATTACTTACAACGTGGTATCAGTCTCATCAATAGACCATAATCATAGTGAAATTATGCAGATAAATCGTGCCCATGCATCATGCAGATTCTACCCTAATTTAACCTTTGTATACTTTGCGATATCTGAGAATGACAAGCTTTATTTTTGGTGATTCCTACTTACAGCAAAATTTATGTTACCGTGCAAGAGGAATATTCTGACATAACACTAAAATGAAATCATCTTAAGTTACTCCTAACTCCCTTATCACCCGTAAAATACTAAAGGAAACTGTACAAGTTCCAGAATGATTAGCTACATGCCTTAAGAGCTTAAATAACTTCAAAATTATCTTAATAAATGGCCTGATAGGCTCATACGACATGATTTTAATCTTACCTTACTTGGCAAACTGCTTAACTAACTGGTTTTTACATAACTAATCACTACTTTCTGCGTAACTGCCACTAATCTTACCACATGCTAACAACCTTGGTTCACTTAGCTCATTTTAGGCGACTCTCTCTTCTCTCCATCGAGATCCGGCTATGCCATTTAGCTAGACATGATGAAGACGTTGTCGATGGTCGATCCTCTCGTACTGATGTCTCCAGGAAGGTACATCATAGGTATCTTCTTGACGCTTGGCTTGAAGTTTACCTACACACGGTCTCGAAAGTTGTTACAGGAATTACTGGAATGAAATACTCAGTTATTTAACCGCACAGCACAATCGTCATTCAAACTCCGTTTCTTGTGTTTAACAGATAGGTTGTAATCGTAGTGAAGTTTAAAGTCAAATTTTCTTATTATTGTGAAAACACGCACGGATATGTGTGCAGGTCTTCTTTACTGAATATGAGGTTGTAGCCTTATTTGTCGAGGTAAATTTTTATTTTATCTCAACCACACATGTGCATCAGGCCAAAACAACCTGGATAATTTCAGTTCATAGTTCAAATTTTACTACCGATTAGCTTGTTACTGTGAGTCTACCCGCACCGCTTCTGTGAGAAAGTCTATACAGATGGCAAAATTTATGGATGAACTCTTACAGATTCATGACCGCACTGTGAGAAAATTCAAACCTAATCTCACGTTAAAACTGTTATTCAAATCACATCCTTTCTGAGTAAAGTTAGCACGAGCACTCAAACATAATCATAGTCTTTTTCAAACAAAGGTTTGTGGCGCGATAATCAAGACAGAAAAAAATACACGCGACACGTTGTCTCATAATTAAGGATTTAAAGTTATTAACTGTTAGCGAAATCCATGTTTTTGAACTAAATTATTTGGAGTAGGTGATTTTATTTCATCTTGTATATATTTATATTCTATTGCAATTGGGTTGCCATGTTTAATTTCAATGAATTCCTAGTTATAATTTTCAATGCATCGTTAAATATTTTTTAAAGTTTTCAGTCTGGTTGGTGTCCCACCTCGAAATTCCATAATGAATAAAGCATAAAATTTCATTTGTAATCAACACTTGCTTTTGCTCATACAAAGGAAACCACATGTCTCTAAACCAAGTACCCAAATTAAGATTACAATTATTTTGTTGGATTTACTCAAATATGTTCAATAACTGTGTTGGTGCAACTTCAGAACTGCAAACGACTTCGATATTTTATGTGCTTGGAATAGGCTCTATTCATATAGGATAAAATTATTAAGAGAAAAATAAACCTGATTCATTAAAAAATAGTTATCTTTTAGTTATATGTTAGACCCATCTGGGAGACGGGTCGTAAAATCAGTGACTTTTATTTCAGTAAACGCTGTATCATTCTCTCTTAGGTAACCTCATTGTGTGCTTTGTTGCTCTTTAAAATTGCAGGGCTCAAATATTTGATCTCTGGATGAGAGTGGCAAACTTTTCCACCCTGACTTTCTTTAATAAAGCCAATAAATTCTAGATAGTTATCGGCTGCGGGGAATCCCGCGCCTGAAATTCCATAATGAATAAAGCATAGCTTTTCATTTGTAATATTTTCAGTGCCCGGGAAGCCGGGCGCTGCATTATTAGATATTCTGTTATAAAGAAAGCATAAAATATCATTTGTAATCAGCACAAGCTTTTTTCATTACCTCCTAACCCCGCTTACCAGACAGGTTTAGATTCCTATATTTTTTATTCTTCAATTTTCCTGTGTCTGACATGCCATACTCTGAAATATAGTAGGGTAGCATTCAGTGCTGCAGAAATATTCTCTATTTTTTCGGTCTGTATTCTCATACAGGCTGCAACTCCGTAATGAATGAAGGAAATATTTAATGCTCTATTCATTGTTTCTGTTATAAGAATATCATTATCTAAACTTGTTTCAAAATTATTTACATGAGAAATTAATGGTAATCTTTCTTTCATTAAATTATATAGATTTATTGAGATTGGATTTCTAATTCTTAAAAATACTTCCATTTCTGGATAATCTTCTTTCAATTCATTCAATCTAGAATTTAAAGAAATATACTTGAGATCTTATAACATAATATGGATATTCTCACATATGATTTTTCTTGACTAAAATAAATTCATTATGTTTATTTCGATTATCAGTTGTTGGAGTGGCATGGTTGTCGATAACTTTATGTTCCTCTTGAATTATATCTCTGGCGACCTCTAAGATAATTATATTGCTATTTTTCATACTTTCAACTTTATTTTCTAAATAATTAATTTTACTTTGTAGTTTATATTCGCCTTATTTTCTAATTGATGGTGACATTTCATGAGTTATTATCTTTTAAACTGTCTTGCTGCTGGTAATTTTGAGCCTATAACTAGAACATAAAGACCATATTATATGACAAAAATAGTTCTTTACTCATCACAAGTTAGACCCAGTAAATTGCCAAGTATAAATATTTATTGATATTTCATTTTGTCGTCTTTTTCTACATGTTTTTCTAATTGAATCATCTGAATCTTTATATTCTATAATATTACAAATATTTTTAATTTTAAACCATGGATTATTTCCTTATCAATAACCACAAACACTTCTTTACCATTGTAGACAAACTCATTGTTTTCAATATCCATAATTTGCTGCATTCATTAGGAAACGTTTTTAGAAGTAACTTTATTTATATGGTAAAAATCCTGTTCAAACATACACAGGCACATAACACCGAACTTGAAAATCTTATGAAAAGGCATTTTGGAATTCATAACTAAGCAACAGACTCCGGGTTCGTTAGTAAATAACGTTGTTCTTTTTTACACGTAATTCGGTAGCACTGTTTCGGGACTACCAAAAGTTTAATAGGTCTTGCAACATTTTTGCTTTGAATAAACTGAAATAGCCTTTCGAGAGCGTTCATATCCTAAAATATCAGCGACTTGTTTAGCGTAAAACCAAGGTTTATTTTTCATCATTATCATAAACACTTATTATTATTTTCAATATCCATTATTTGCTCCATTTATTTAGAAACTATTTGAGACGTAACTTTATTTATATAGAAAATGCCTCTTCCGGTTTTCTAGATAAGATGATTTTCCCACCCGAAATACATATTTCGTGTTGGCCATGTACCACGAGATTTGATATTCTATAATTTCAGTGTTGGATGCTTTTCGGTAGCCACTCAAGTTTTTGTCTAATAAATGGAAAAACCTTCTGTAGTTATCTGCGTTTTGTGCGACCAAGAAAAAGAAATTCACAAATAAATTATAGTAATTAAGCAAAATTTACCTTCAAAGAGCGGGTGCTTTGAGATTATAAGAAGAAAGGAAGATGAAT
Organism: Anabrus simplex; assembly: GCF_040414725.1. Classification (NCBI taxonomy): domain Eukaryota; kingdom Metazoa; phylum Arthropoda; class Insecta; order Orthoptera; family Tettigoniidae; genus Anabrus; species Anabrus simplex. The sequence continues at coordinate 1,595,217,158 of NC_090265.1, read as the reverse complement.
ATAGATAACATCATTTAGAACACATAAAGGGATTCGAACAAGACTGGAAGAAAAAAAGTTTACCTGTCCACAGTGCGAAAAACAAGTCAGAAATAACAACAGATATATTCACAAATGAGGTTATCGACCTCCAAGAGAAAAACGGTGTTAACGTTGCACCAACAATTACATTTGCAAAGAGTGCTCGAACGCCTACTACCAAAATTACAAAGAAGAATTATCTGAGAAAGTTGAATGTTTCAGCTCCAAGCTTGTTTCCAAATGTAGTTTGAAAAGCCACCTGAAGCTACCCTACCACGAAAAATTACTGCATCAATTTTACATAATTACTTTTACTCAAAAATATTCTTCTAAATTTTATTTCTATTAAATGGAGAACTTGGACACTCTAAAAGTAGTTGTGTTGAGAGCTCAAGCTAAGTATTTATGGCGTCGAGACAACCCCAAGCTTAATATATCTCGAATTACTAGTCTCGTCAGTGACAATGAGCTTCGTCAAACACACCCACTATGAAAGGACTTAAAGCCATTTGCAAGTCTAGGGGTATTAAAAGCTATTCTAAACATGAAAAAGGAAGAACTTATTGAGCATATAGAAAGTGTTCACAGGCAGAATAGGGAAGCGACTGAAGAACTACCATTCCTAGATATCCAAGAAAATGTATATACTCCAGAACCGACACCTCTAAAATATGTTTTCCCTTTTCTACTGGAGTACTTGGAAAAGAAAGGCACAGAATAAGTCGTAGATATTATGAAAATGAAGTAGATTTAAGGAGACAAGCATATAAAAGTTTGCTCTTCCGTGATCTACATACCGATAAAATAATTTATACTCCTGAGCCCACACCATTTGAAGATGCGTTTCCTTATTCCACTGAAGTATATGGAAGTCAAAGAAACAGAAAAACTCACAGAAATTATGAAATTGAAAGAGAGTTTTATAGTAGATTACAGACATTCAACTTTGAAAATAATTTAAATATTCTAGATCCTATTCACTTTATGACATCGGTAAATCCTTCTGTAGTTCAAACAGTAAAAGACTGTCTTCGAATGCATCGTGGTGTGCGAGGTAACATGTTGCTATCCTGTGAGTATAGAAGACACTAACGAACAGCGTCGAGAATTTCAGTTCCAGTCCTTCAACTATACCATTACCAACAATGTAGACCTTGGAAAACTCTATCTAGTTGGAAAGGAACAAATAACTACGCGAATCGAGGAGTTTGCAGCTCACCCTCGCGATGGCTCTGCCTTGGTTTTAGATAGAGCCATTAGCTTGCAGTTGGCTGTAAATAGATACAATCCACTTCACGCGGCATCCTATATAGAGTTGCCAGGCGTAATTAAAAATAAACAGACTGTAATTAATGTAGTCAATCATGATCAAAAACCTTTCACATGGCCTTTGGGATTAGCACCACAGCCTGCAGATCGTAACAAATGCAAAAATCCAAAGAGACCAAGCTACTGTAGAGTTAAAATCGAAGAAATTAATTTAAAAATTCAAGAGCTTGGTATCGAGTACTCCGTTACAATTGACAACATCCCCAAAAGTGAACGCAAACTTGAAGTAATCATTTATGTGTACGCTTACTAAGATAACAACAGAGACTACAAGATTAAAAAGAAAAATATATAGACTCGCATTAACCTGCTCTACGTGAAAAATAAAGTCCACTCGCACTACTGTTGGATTAAGAATTCATCTCGATTAGTTTCCGATCAGAAAAATAACCATCAACACAAAATATTTACATGCGATATGTGCTTACACCATTTCAATTCAGGAGAAAAACTAAGCGCCAACGAAAATGACTCCTCAACCAATGAGCCAGTTAGAACTGAAATTCCAAATCAAGGTGAAGAGATACAATTTCAAAATCACCAGCGCACCATAAATGTTCCCTTTACCATCTATTAAAAAATTTGAAAACTTGCTGAAGAAAATTCTAGGCCGTAAACCAGACCCAAAATTTATAAACAAATATGAACTGATGAAGAAATACAGTGTACTAACGGAGCAAGATATGGATTCAGGTATGTACAAAGAAATACTTCGAAAAATATATCATCTAACAGATAAAGAACTCAACAACATCGAACTAAAACTTAAATGCATGCCTTAAACAATGAAGTACCAAAAACATGGGGCTTCCTGCTTTTGTTACTATATCAAGTACAGTTATGGGAATTACAAAGCACCCGTAGTTTACCGAGGTCCAAATACCCGTCAAAAGTTTGTAGAATTAATTAAAAAAGAATTTGAAGGAATTGGTTTTCTGTATACGCACATAGATCCAATTAAGCCTTTAACACCACAAGAACAATCCTTGTACTCAAGGTCCAGAAAGTGCACCTCATGTAAATCTCTGTACACAGAGAAGAATAAAAAAGTCCACCACCACGATCACTTTTCCAATCAATTTATAGCTCCTTTGTAAAATAACTGCAACAAAATTCTTAATAAACCTACACTTGTATCCGTTTATTTCCATAATCTAGCTGGATACGATGCTCACTTATTCGTCAAGCAACTTGGTTACGACGACAAGAGAATTGATCTCATGGCGAACAATGAAGAGAAATACATCACCTTCGGAAAACAAGCAGATAATATAAAAATGAGATTTATTTATACATTCATATTTATGGCATCAAGTTTGGATAAATTAGCATGGAATTTATCGAAAGGTCAAATGGTCAACGTTAAAAAGTTCTTTCCAGTAGACCAAGTAGATTTGGTAGCTCGGTACGGGATTTATCCCTATGGCTACATGGATAATTGGAGTAAATTTGAAGAAACTCAGCTACCAGCCAAAAATGAATTCGACAGTCGATTACTCGAAGAAACATAACCGTTGAAGATTACGAACATTCAAAAATGTCTGCGAAAAATTTGATATCCAAAACTTAGGTGAATATCATGACTTGTATCTTAAAACTGACGTTTTGCTTCTAGCTGATGTATTTGAGAATTTTGAAGAAACCTGCATGAAATCCTATGAATTAAACCCTGCATGGTACTTTACTGCTCCAGGGTTAGCTTGGGACGCTATGATAAAAATGACCACAATAAAATTAGAAATATTACATGATCACTACATGATTCTCATGATTGAAAAAGAATTGGAAGTGGATTATCTCAGTGTTGTAAAACATATGTAAAGGCAAACAGTAAATATTTAGAAGACTAAAACCCCGATAAGGAATCCAATAATTTGACCTCTTTGGATGCTAACAATATCTACAGATGGGCTATGTCTCATTTGTTGCCTTCTGGAAAATTTGAGTGGGTAGATGTAAAAAATATTGATGAAAAATACATAACCAGGTTACCCGAAGATTCTAAATTCGAACTCATTCTAGAAGTGGGCCTAGAATACCGAAAATAATTACATGACCTGCACAAAGATTTCCCACTAGCTCCAGAAAATAAAGTTGTACCAGGTACTAAAAAGTCAAAATTACTTGCAACATTGCATAACAAGGAAAAATGTGTACTCCATTACAACAACTTGAAACAGTATCTCGCTCTCGGTATGGAACACAGAAACATTAACCGAGCTATAAAATTTGAGCAGTGAATTGACTGATTTGAATACAGAGATGAGAATGAAGGCAACTAACGATTTTGAAAATGATTTCCACAAGTTAATGAACAACAGTGTTTTTGGAAAGATGATGTGAAATATTCAGAACAGAGTTGACGTAAAACTAGTCACTAATAGAGAAAAACTTCAAAATTTAGTGGCAAAATTAAATTTCAAACAGAGAATAATATTCAATGAAGATCCGGTAGCCATTCATATGAACAAGACGAAAATAAATTTCAATAAGCCGATTTATGTAGGAATGAGCATTTTGGATATTTCAAAAACCCTAATGTATGACATCCATTACCACGTCATGAAACCAAAATACGGCGACAATATTGAAGTATGCTACGGAGACAAGGACAGTCTCGTTTACAACATATAAACTGAAGATGTTTACAAAGATATAAAAACTATGATTAATCATTTTGATACAAGCGACAATCCTGAAAATAATATCTGTCAAATAACTCGCCTAAATAAAAAAGTTTTAGGAAAAATTAAAGATGAATATAGAGAGCAAATCATTGAAGAATTTGTTGGTTTGAGATCTAAGATGTATGCCGTCGAAGTATCTGTAAAAGAAGAGAAAAAGTCTAACGGAGTTTTAAAATGTGTAGATAGAAAGAGGATTGCATTAGAAGAATACAAAAATTATTTATTCGATAACAAAGAAGAATATCGAACCATGAATTTATTTAAAACCGAAAAACATGATATTTATACCATCGAAGTAAATAAAATTGCCCTGAGTCCTCATAACAACAACAACAACAGCAACAGAATTCTAGAAAATAAAATAGATATGCTTCCGTTCTGTCACAATAGTCTGAATTGAAGATACGCACTTTTATCTACATAAATATAACAACAAGTCGACTTCACCGAACAATTAAAGATGAACTTAATGAGTTGAACGAGTAGAATAGTTGTATACCGTTAAAAAATTGATAGAGCTCAAAAGAAACAAATCTTAAAATTTCCTCTTCAGAAATTCTTTAAACTGTTTACGGTTCAAAACTACTAGTAACTTTGGACAATAAACACAAAGTTATCCTCCCCGACCGGTATTCGAAGCTTTTCCTTGAAAACGAAAATAAACTACAGCGTCTCTCTTGTCTGAAAATGTTATAGCGAGGAAAAACGCAGGCAAAAGATCATTTCGTTCACGTCATTGAATTTATTCAGTAGCAGCTGACGAATAAAGTTTAAAAGTTTTGGAATCGGTTCAGAAACGGCTGAGATATACCGTATAATACCGAATACCATCCGCCACCGAATAAGACCCGAGCCCCAAATTTGAGACGGCAAAATATGGAAAAAATAAGAAATCAAATAACTTACATTCCTATTTAATTTTCTTCAAATATACTACAAATATATATTCAAACAGCTTACAATTAATAAAATAATCAAAAATCATAAATAAAATCGGTCCAGTACTCAGATTATTCACAATTCACCGTCATCATCTGAAGTTTTGCCATGTGAACTTTCGTCGCTGGCATCTTTCCACAAATAGTCGTCCTCACTACCGTCCACTGTATTTGAAATTCCAAATTTCTTAAAGCTTTTGGAGACTAGATCGCTCGCTGGGAATGCGCGCCCATGTGGTCTTCATCCAACTTAATTATCTATGATACAAAAATTAATGAAATCCGAATTCTGGAGTCGTCTTCCGATTTATAAGAACTATAATTGGGACATTTATTTAGAGTGTCTAATGTCCTCTTACTCGATAACTTTCAGATGGCGAAAGAATACTGTGTTGTTTCTGTGTAGAAAAATACCGGGAGCCATCTGTTTAGTGTCATCACGCCTCCTTGAAGCGGGAGTTCATCCAAGCGTGGAAGGGGAAGCAAGACAAACTTTAATTAATTGCAGGAGATCCTACGAAGAATAATCGTACGGAGGTGTCTCAATCACATCAGGTGAATACTGGTCACCCGATGGTCGTACTATTTGACCTCTAGTGGACCGTGGGTAGGCCATATGCAGATTTGGAGTGGAAGAAATTGTCTCCTTGTAAAAAGCACTGCCGAGGGCGAAGCAGGTCATTCGGGACTCTCAGCTTACTAAGGGCGGAGCTATGTTTAGCTAAGCTCTCATTGATCCTCTTTTAAGTGACTTACAACTTAATTTTGAAGTGAAATAGTGTACTTCATGTAAATATTGTATGGTTTTGATAGACGTCATGCCAGTGATTAAACTTTTAAAAAAATTTGTGACGTGTCGCGAACACTCAATGCGATTCGTATTATTATTATTATTATTATTATTATTATTATTATTACGGCACTACTGTGTCGGGTAGTAACAAAGGTACACGCAATCCGATATTGAACCGCGGATTAAGAAGTAAAATCCGAAATCGTGGCCGGACGTTCACGCTGAACGCAACTAAACAGATTTTGAAATAAATAGTGACGTGTTTTGTGTTCAGGATTACTGCCAGCGGCTTCATTTACCAGGAACTATGGACTTCCATCCTGAAGGAAGAATGGTACCACCAGTGATAGCCTTGGTGCCAATGGGTCAGCAGTAAAACCTGCAATGGATCTCCCGAGCTAATCAAAGGTGTCGTCAAGTGATGGAGATGAGTATTTTTCACATTTATATGGCCTGATTATGGGGGACGGGAATTATTTATCATAAGCTGACACTATCATGTTAGGGATATAAGTTTACTTAAATATTGAAGTGCCGAAATGGGGCACGTAGCTTTTATTTCTTATTTTATTTAATTAATAACAGGTCTGAGTGATTTAACTGTAAATAATTGTGACAATAATCTAATAGGTTTGCATGCGGTAGAAGATTTACTTAGTTTATGTTGGGGGACTTGTGGTCAGTTAATGCGTCAGGAGACTAGCAATTTATTAAATTCAGGGTAATTCAAGCTAGGCTGTAGTTGATCCTGTATCAATAAATGCATGACTGATAAATAATATAAGTATGCTACGTGAGGTCCCAGAGTAACGAGAAATGTATATGGAACTGATGCCCCAGGCCTCCTTTGAAATATTTAGCTAAGGAGTGTTACAATTTAAGCTGGATTATTTGATCATGTTTATCATAATTTACTTAAAATTTAATTTAGCTAATTACCGTGTGAATATTTAAGTGAGTTAATTACCGTGTGAATATTTAATTGAGCTAATTACCGTGTGAAATTTAATTGAGTTAATTACCGTGTGAATATTTAATTGAGTTAATTACCATATGAATATTTAATTGGGTTAATCACTGTGTGAGTATTCAATTAGAAGTTAATTACAGTGTGAATATTTGATTGAGCTGATTAGCATGTGAATATTTAATTCATCATTGTATTACCGTGTAATGATTTAATTAGAAATTAATTCTGTGTTAATCATAAATTGATTAGGGTTTAATTATGAATTAATTGCCGCTGGGTTATTTAATTACATCGTAATTACGAGGAAGTTCGGTGTGATCACCCAGTATGATCTAATTACCAAGTAAATCACGTAGGAAGGTAGCGTAATGATAAAACCAACAATAATAATAATAATAATGATAATAATAATAATAATAATAATAATAATAATAATAATTGTGATGATGGTAACCATACAAATATTGGTATTTTAAAAAAACGGTGTCGTGTTATAAGATAGGTGAGATGTTTGAAGTCATGATTGACGCCGATGCAATTTGATTAATGTGGGATAGGCCTCAGTAATTGTGAACGTACCTCGGGAGAGGTGATTTGTTTAAAGAAATGGCTTGTCATGCCTGTGCAGGACAAGGCCAACGACCACCCGTGGTAGGGGGTTGAGGCGTTTGACCTCGCAAACAGACGTGTTTTTGTGAGTGTGTCCGTCTCTATAGGAGGAGAGCCTTGAGCTAAGAAAAGGCCTTTACGAGTCGGCTAACAATGGGAAATATTCAACACGCCAGAATGAAACATTCATTATAAACGACACTGTAATTGGTACTAGTATTTGTTGGTTTACTATTGTTACTCATTTGAGTATAATGTGGCTAGGGATTTCAGTGCCATAGTTTCATCCCAGGGGTTGTCAGTTCAGTTCCATACGCCGGCATTGGTATTCCACAATGCTAAAACGAAGAATGGGGTGCCTCACGTGTTCATTGTATATAATCTGTGATTCTCTATGTTGTTTTTGTATCATGTTGTGACTATAATTAGCGTCGCGATTGTTCTTACCCATCGGCGCGGCGAATTGCATTCTACAGAGGGTCGGTTCAAACCCGGGTGTTTGTTCTACATTTGTATAATTTCTTTATTGGTATTTCTTTGGGAAATAATTCTGTGTTTTTAGAATAGGGATCGCTCAGACTTGTTGTATGAATATTAATTTCATTTGTCAATAATGTCATATAGCTTCAGTGTTTATGGTAAATGTTTCCGTTCGTATTACGTCACGGCAAATCGCTTTGCGATAAACAATACTCGGATCCATCACACACGACTACAAGTCGATAATAAACCACAACAATTGTTAATAATTAATGTAATTAATTTGCGAATATAGATACGTCCTTCCCATCGTCATCAAGGTCTAATATACCGCTTGTATTAATTTAAACTTTGTTCTCATTGTAGTTAAGTATGCCCCGTTCCTCCTACCCTTATGCCATTAAGGTAATGTTAGATAAGTTCCTATTCTATTATATTTTCGACCCGTTAACGCCCTGTAGATATCATGCTGGAGCGTTTCTGGGTACGGGGCGGGTGCACTTCGTGGGTCGCTAAGTACGGGCACATCTTGCCAACTATTCCTGTCCTCTTCTGCCCTGGCAGCACATCGGTGGGGCTTGTAATGAAAAACGACCCGTTAATGATATCTCCCCTATTAATGCTTCCGTCGAAATGATGCAAAAGAGAAAAAAGGATTACAAATTGATTTCCAAAGACATTTAGATAACCATAAAGTCTGGATGTGTATATTTATGACAGTGCCAAATCATGGTTTCGGTTTCGTACACAGTATAAACGCCCAGTCAATTCATGGATTTAGAAACAATGTTGGCCTTAAAACCTACCCAAGGACGGTTAAATTCGAAATATGAAGTTTGGTTGAAATATATCCAGTAGTTTTCAGGTTGTGAGAACTGAGACCAATAGACAAGCAGACAATTAGACAAACAGACACCAAAGCTAAATATATATATATATTGTCATTATTACGCCTGAAAGGGATAATTGAATGAAAATTTCTCCAAACTATTCAACGTACAGACACACGGTCGTTACGATTTTATTTACATATGTTGGTTATGAGCTCAGCAAATGTTCCATGTCCAGAACTAAGCTGTAAATGACAGAGAGGGAAGAGATTCGTTTAAAACACCCTATATCAAGAGAAACGAATTGTTCTATGTCCATAATTCCTATTCATTTCGGGTCCATACTCTTCCATACCAAGAATCACATTACAAACGTAACGTCAGACAAAAATGTCCAGTGCATTAATAATTTTCTTTGAAAAGCGACAAACATTACATCAAAATTATAGAATATAAATAGTAAGAACCTGGTCTCAGTGCTGTTCAAGAGGTGGATTCAATGCAAGCAGTTATAGAACGACATACAAGAAATATCAAACTCCATAGTTTTTTGTCTGTGTTCAGGATATTTCTGAACTGTAAGACAAACAAGAAATTTAAAGTTAGCCAAATGGTACCAAAAATACTTTTGATTTTGATTTTAAATCAGTTGCTCTTAAACGAGATTTATACAAAGTGTCATACCCAAAATTTAAGCATATACAATATGAATAAGGTAGTTGTTCAGTGAAAAACAAATGCTCATTTTGAGATAGTGACGCTGTGTTGCTTGTTGTTTGAAAATGCCTAACATCTAGGTCATCAGCCTTCAGAGAGTGACCTTAAGGAAGTTAACATATTAGTGCAAAATAAGATGAGGTCTAATTCTACTGTACGTTTACCACAACAACAAAAATTAATACTTTTTCTTTCTTTCTTAATCTGCTTACACTCCTGGGTTGGCTTTTCCCTCGGACTCAGCGAGGGATCCCACCTGTACCGCCTCAAGGGCTGTGTCTCGGAGCTTCAGACTCTTGGTCGGGCGATACAACTGGGGAGAATGACCAGTACCTCGCCCAGGCGGCCTCACCTGCTATGCTGAACAGGGGCCTTGTGGAGGGATGGGAAGATTGGAAGGGATGGGCAAGGAAGAGGAAAGGAAACGGCCGTGGCCTTAAGTTAGATACCATCCTGGCATTTGCCTCGAGGAGAAGAGGGAAACCACGGAAAACCACTTCCAGGATGGCTGAGGTGGGAATCGAACCGACCTCTACTCAGTTGACGTCCCGAGCCTGAGTGGACCCCGTTCCATCCCTCGTACCACTTTTCAAATTTCTTGGCAGAGCTTGGAATCGAACCCGGACCTCCGGGGGTGGCAGCTAATCACACTAACCACTACACCACATAGGAGGAACTGTAATTGGTACTGCTAGCCGTAAAATTAATGCAAAAATTATAAAAGGCATCAATTCACTTTACAAGTATATCTTATTAAAAAACAAATAGGTATTGTACCGGTTACGACCTGTATATGCATATTTTTTTAGAGTTAATTGTATTTAATCATCACGCGTATTACTCCGTGCAAGCCTGGTTTGTTTACATTCAGCGGAACGAGCGAGCAAGCTGAGAACAGCTGTATGTGTGACGTAGCTGCAGGGGCTAGTTAGATCACCCGCCTGTCATGCCGCGTGTAGCTGGCCTGAACTCGTATGTTCTAGATTCAAGCGTCACACCTTCCCGAACATTCGACGGAGAAAAAAATTAGAACCCTATAATAATTATGGTAGTGACTTGAGCAACATGTCATTTTAAAGGGAATCACATAAACGTCACAATGCTTGAATTTCAAGAAAATTCGTCGAGGGATTCAGGAGATAACCAGCTTCACGGCATATGTGACGTAGATGTCCCCAAACCGAATATAAAGAGGACTCAATATAGCCTGATATATTTTAGTCAGTCAGTCACAGTCCAGTAGTCAGCGTGGCTCTACTCGCTGCCATAATCGTCGGAGGCTATCTTCGTGTGATTATAGTCTGACTGAGGAACTCTGAATTCTTCTAAGTCTTTATAAATGGGACTTGTAATATTTACGAGTGTTGAGGAACAAATTCTTCTAAGTCTTTATAAATGGGACTTGTAATATTTACGAGTGTTGAGGAACGAATTCTTCTAAGTCTTTTTAAATGGGACTTGTAATATTTACGAGTGTTGAGGAACGAATTCTTCTAAGTCTTTATAAATGGGACTTGTCATATTTACGAGTGTTGAGGAACTCTGGATTCTTCTAAGTCTTTATAAATGGTACTTGTAATATTTACCAGTGATGGACTCTAAAATATCACCAGTGATTTTTCAAAGACGTGTGATATTTACGAGTGATGAACTCTAACATTATTCAAAATTTCCATAGACTTGTGATTTTCACCAGTGATTTTTCAATGACTTGTAATATTTACCAGTAATTATTTAAAGACTTGTAATATTTAACTCTTTCCGGTCTAACTGCGGGCATAGTTTACAGCGGCTGAAATTACGTTCAGGACGCGCTGCGGGCATAGCCCGTAGTAAGGTTTGACAATTCGCTAAAAATCGAGAACGAGCTATGCACGCATTCTGGTGGTTACATCGTGTTTCCTAATGTATTAGTTACGAGAGTATTTAAGCAGATGGCAGTATTATATGTCTAAATCAGAGAATTTACGATATATTTGAACAGCATGCATCAGTAGATGTTGTCACTCAGTGAGCTCTAAGACATGGCTTCTCGCGGCAAACATGTGCTTGACGAAAGTGATATTTTAGATATTTTATGATATAAGTTTTTGCGCAAATGAATATATTATTGACATATGAATTCGAAACAACTTCTTGCATTTCATTATGATTGGAGTTCGTTTTACGGCCTAGCTCATGTTCCCGCGTATTTCATATTTGCGTGAATACGTAAAATTGTCTACATATTCGTAAAGTTGTCTGTTTAGAAGACTGTATTTTCTCTTTCTCAGAAGTCTTTTGTGGTAAATGGAACAATGTTTTTACATTTGAGTAACTTTTAACAACATTTATCAATTAAAATAAAATTTCGTAAGAGCACCCATTTTCATTATTGTAATTATTACTATTATTATTATTGAAAAATTATTATTTTTATATCGTACTTATTATCGTTGTTGTTTTGTAATTGCAATGCACATTTTATATTAGCGAAATAGGGTAAATATTACTGTATTTCAGAAAAATGTACTTGCTTCGTTATCCGTCAGACCTTTCCTCCATTCGCAAAACATGGTATAATATATAAACAATTTTAAAATCTCAAGTGATAGTTGAGATGATACAAAGAGCGCTTTTGAAAATTAGATTCTCAAACAATCACAAAGAGAAAAGAATCAGGTCAATATCTCCTACAGGTACAGAGATATAATATTTTAAAGATCCTTAAAAATGCCCAGTCCAGAACGTTTGTTAGGGATATTAAGGCCCAGACTGGAATGGGTTAACAGTGATGGACTCCAAATTTTCACCAGTGATTTTCGAAGACTGGTAATATTTACTAGTGTTGGACTCTAACTTTTCGCTAGTGATTATTCAAAGACTTGTAATATTCACGAGTGATGAACTCTAAATTTATTCGAAGTTTTCATGAGCATAGACTTGTGATTTTAGCCAGTGATTACTTAAAGACTTGTAATATTTGCCATTGATGAACTATAACACTATTGAAAGTCTTCATGAACATGGACTTGTCATTTCCATGAGTGTTAAAGAGTGAATTCTTGAAAGTCTTTATGAACATTGACTAGTGATTTTACTAGTGGTGAGAAAACTAATTATTCAAGGTTTTCATGAACTTCGACTTATAAATTCTGCTAGTGGCGAAGAACACATTTTCTACCAACCTCATTGTACTTGGGTAATGTGATTACCTGCAACATCGTCAGGAACCATCGGAGGTCATCCCGAGCATCGGGAATTTGAGGCGTATTCCATGCAACCAACCTGGATGGTCCGTCCGCATCTTGACGGAGTACTTGGGCATCTTCTGGAACGTGTTCCAGCCGGTGCGGCCTGGTGAGCTGGAGACCCGGGCCATTTAAAGGACAATGTGGAAGACAACCCCTATCTACCATGAGGTGATGTGCAATTTAATATGCATTACATGAATAAACTCTTATCAAATCAGATTCAAACTTTTCTTGTAGATAGGACCCTGCCTCCTGTACCAAGCCCTAGCTAATATACATCCAGTTTAGCCCTGAGAACTACTCCATGCTTACGTTGAAAATAAATCTTAAAGTCGGGCTCTTTTACTGGTACGGTACGGAACAGTTTCCTGAAGTGAAATATGTAACAATGATGTCAGAAACTGTGAATAATAGTGTATTGCGATTATTTGTTAAAATGTATATAAATAATATGAATGTTCTATGTCTTTCATCGCTGTAATAAGTATATTTCTGTAAACAATGTTGTACAATATCCGTCACCGTCACCTCCCAATGGCCTATTCATTTCCAATGCTTGGAATGTTTTTTCATTAATACATCTTATATTTTCATAGGAACCTAATAAGGTCACACTTTCAGCCCATGGATATAAATAAGGTATGAATTTACTGCCCTAAGTGAAATTACTTCTACTGTAAAATTAAATAAATGGTACTTGGTACAGCAGGGTCCTAGACCATCGAGTAGCCAATTACAAGCTTCACATACTGTTTGCATGTAGACTGAAGCACTCCCGTTACCTCATGGGAAAAGAGTTGCGAGCTACTACTGGGTGAAATTCATACCAAACTGGAAGAAATCATCGCGGACGGAGCCGAGGGTAAATCATGCGTTTCCTGTTTATCCCGATGCGATCTACTCTCTGCTTAATAATTTGGCAATTAAGTGGAATTATTTCTGTCCTTCTATTTTACTCCTAGCTTCACTCTTAATATATTTTACCATAAGTGAATATTTCTCCATACAGACTCTAGACAGACTTCCTCTTTTCATACAACAAACAACGATTGTCATTATTTCTTTCATAGAATGGAGATGTTCTTGCAGAAGTCCGTCAGACACAACAGCTCATAACTCTTGCTTCTTTATTTGTGAGCTTTTCTTTCTTTATCTTCGGATTTTTGCTAATGTCGAATAATTCTAGTAATGTTCGTTTGGTCTTACCTTCTGATGTGATCATGTGTTTCTCGATATCTTTCAATCTAACATTTACTTCCTTAGTCAGCATTATTTCTGCAGTCTGCAAGCCGTCATCCATTCACCGTCTTTACCAAGTGATCTTGGTGTAAATGTTCTATTTGATGTTACTAAGCTAAACTCTGGTCAACACTCTTAAGTTTTAAACAGTAATATTATTAAATTATCATTTGGACTTTCGAGGCCGTGTAACTATTCGTGATGTAATATTTTTGGGAATACACCGTGTAATAAACTATATAAACACGCACTCAACGTGCGATTCGAAAGGTACCTTAATATGTACCTTATCACGTGCGTTTGGAAACGCGCGTTGAGTGTGTTCATATAGTTTTATAGTTTACTACGGCCTTAATTATGCACCTTATTGCGTACCTTTCGAAACGCACTTTGATTGTGTTATATAATTTATTATAGTTTATTATCGTTTAATACAGTTTACTATACGCACGTTGAGTGTGTTTATATAGTTTATTTACAAGGCATAATACAAAAAGTTAATCATGAATATTATTGAATTATTGACTGTACCTCTTTGTATCCTAATTAATAGTTCTGTGCGAATTTTCCGCGTGAAGGTTAAGATAGCTTGTGTTGTTATGCTGTTCTTACAGGTGTTCATTTTCAGTAAGGACGTAGACTCACTTTCAAATAAATACTGTTGATTTACGTGGAATTTTCTTTTTTTTGAAGGAACTGACTTTGAAAAGCATTTATTAATGGCAACATTTTATTTTCAACCACATCGATCAACGTGGTCACTTCCTCTTCTTTTCGTTGCAGGCCAGCTCTTCGGAGAACGCACACGAGATGCGTAAGTATTATACAAAAATACTCAATTCATTGCTCAGGTGTCTACAACGCGTTATATCCTGATTTTAATTTCCGGTAAGAAATAATCATCGTATGGCCTCAGTTCTCATGTGCCGGCATTTTAATTTGACGCCATCTGGATCCCTGATGGTCAGTTTCGACGTTTCGGTTTATTCCAGGCCTATTCGACGGCAGAGTAAACCGGACCTCTCTTTGGAATCTATGGCTTTTTCAAACAGGTGACAGCGTCGCAAGCGATGAAATTCATTTTTTAGGTTCCGTGCGGACTACAACGATTACGAAAATAACAATTTAATGTCAAACTATTCAATACATATACTGTTAATAATATCTAAGATTATTTAATCAACCTCGGTACATGTTTCGGCTCTCTGATTATCATCAGCTATAAAGATTTTGTTTACAGTTGGTTTTAAAACAGAAAGCATATTAACATTATTCGGTTCTAATGAGATGTCTCGAACTATTAAAACATAAGAATTAATGCACACTACACAATTAAAAGAATATTACATAATGATGTTGTCAATGTCAACTTCAACTCACGTTCATTATCCGGGAGCGTACGAGGACATGTTCGGCTCGCCAGGTACAGGTTTGATTTCACTCGCGCCGTGAAGAGGGCGAAATGATGATGAAAACAACACTTACACATATCCCCCATATCAGCGAAATTAACAAATGATGGTTAAAATTCCCGACCCTGCGACCCTGCCGGGAACCGAACGCGGGACCGTTTTGACCAAAGGCCAGCACGCTAACCATATAGCCAGAGAACCGTACTCATGTTGGGGTAAAACCACAACAAGTTATATTTCAGTTACGGAACTGGTTAACTAGCCGAACCTCCCCTACCTCAGTTAATGAGGATAAAATGAGTTGTTGTTAATGAAATTGGATAAGAAGGGAGAGAGAATCGGCTGTGGCCTACGAATAGGAACTGTCCCAGCATTCGCCTGGAGTTGAAGAGCTTGGATCTACAGCTGTAACGTGTTAACACGCGCGTCCGTTCTGCTCGGTGATGAGGTTTTAACAGTATTAATAGGATTTCTTATTTGAAAGAAAATACACTGCCAGAAAATGAGATCCCATCGCCAAAAAGACATGAGTTTAGAGGAATGCAATTGAGGCCAAGCAATTGTCCAGGTAACATTTCATAAAACTTCCAGGTCACAAGTTCAAGCATGTGCGAGAAGGCACGTGACATGGCGGTACATTATTAACTGCTATAGTCGCCACGATTTTGAAACAAGCAAGCAAACATGCACGTATTGTTTGGTAAAGGTGCCGTATGCAACTTTGTGAGATAGAGTTCCACGCCTGTTGCACTTGGTTTGTCAAATCAGCAACAGTTAATGCAAGTATTGGATGATGGGTTGAGGGAACGGAGAACTGGAACTCAAGTAGGGATGACATAAAACTGTTAGTGCTCAACTGTGGAAGTATTGTAAAGAAAGGAATAGAATTAAGCAATTTAATAGATATATACTTACCAGATATTGTAATAGGAGTTGAATCATTGCTGATAAATAATATAATGGATGCAGACATTTTCTCACGGGACTGGAGGGTGTACGTTAGAGACAGGATAGGAATGGTAAGAGGGAGAGTATTCATTTTGGTGAAAGAAGAATTTGGGGGCTACGAAAAAGTTAAAGATGACAAACACAAAATTCTAGGGGTAAGGCTCATCTCTAAACATAATAGGCAACTTGATGTCTTTGGAATGTACAGACAGGAAAGGGCAGCGCAGATTCTGATTCAGAATTATTTGATAAAATAATCAGCTATGGGGGAAATGAAAACGAAAGGAACGTGATTGTAGCGGGTGATCTCAATTTACCAAATGTCAATTGGGAGGGTAATGCGAACGACAGGGAGCATGACCAACAAATGGCAAAATAATTAGCATAGAAAGACCACCTGACTTAGAAAGTGATGGAACTAACTAGAGGGAAGAATATTCTGGATGTGGTGCTAGTAAAACCAGATGAGCTCTATAGAGAAACTGAAGTAATAGATTGTATTAGGGATCACGAAACTGTTTTGTGGTAATTAAAAATAAATGTAAAAGAAAGGAAGATATTAAAATTAGGACTCTTAGGCAGTACCATATCGCTGATAAAACAGGCATGAGGGAGTTTGTAATAACTAAATATGATCGGTGGAAAACGGCAAATAAAAATGTAAACGACTCTGGGATGGGTTTAAAGCAATTGTTGCGAAATGTGAAAATAGGTTTGTTCCTTTAAAGGTGGTAAGGAATGTAAAGATCCACTATAATATAACAGAGAAGTAAAGAGATCCAGAAGGAGGTGCAGGCTGGAAGAAATAGAGTTAGAAATGGCTGTGGAAGTAAGGAAAAATATTAGGAACTTACTAGGAAATTGAATATAGCCAAGAAGTCAGCTAAGGATAACATGATGGCAAGCATAATTGGCGGCCATACAAACTTTTGTGAAAAATGGATGGGTACATTTAGGTATTAAGGCAGAAACATGTTCCAAGAAGGATATTCCAGGAATCATTAATGAACAAGGGGAGTGTGTATATGAGGATTTTAAAAAAGCAGAAGTATGCAATCAGCAGTATGTAAAGATTGTTGGTTACAAGGATGATGTCCAGATTGAGGAGGTGACTAATGCTAAAGAAGTATTAAAATTTACATATGGCAACAATGACTTTTACAGTAAGCTCTTGGAACAGCCAACCACTCGCCAGCGCATCCAAGAATGGAAACTACTAGGATGACTTCCACGTAATAGGATTAGTCATGAAATGTTTAACATCCTTCCAAATGAACTGGTGGATTTCATACCACATCTAAGTTTTGAAGACCAAGTCCTAGCACTGACAGGATTCGAGAAACGTATGAAGAGTGGAGATGTGTCATAGACCTTACAGCAGCAAATGATACATTTTGGAAAGATGGAGTTTTACAGTATATAAGTTCTTTAAACTGCCTGAATGCAAGTTAATGCCACAGTTGTTAATTAATATGTTGGAAGCATCAGGCATCAGGCAGTAATGGGCAGTAGGTATAGCAATCTGAAAGTTCTCAATAACGGACTCCCTCAAGATTCTTCGCAACATAATTGTTGCTTAAATTTGTACATCGCGGACATACTGGTTATCTCCTCCCGCCAGTCTGTATATGCTGATGATCCACCACTTGCTTTTCAACACATATCAATAGATGAGATAGGTATATAAACGCTGATCCGAACATTTTGAGTGTTTGTTTTAGAAAATGCTGTATGACTCCAAGTACCAGCAAAAAAGGGATTAGTTGTATTTCATTTAAATAATAGCCAGTCAAACACTACTCTAAATTTGTCACTCAGTGGAGCTCCTCTACCTAACAACTCTAATACCAAGTCCCTTTGAGTTATTCTTGATCGAATTTTATCTATTTGTAAGCATCTAATTGACAGTGCTGTTGAATCGAGAACAAGGAACGACATTCTTCACAAACTTGCTGGTTCTACATTACGACCTCTGTTTCCACGATTCGCACTTCAGCTACTGCACTGGTTTATGCAGCATCGGAATACAATTCTACGGTATGAATGAACAGCTCACATGCAGTGGCGGCTCGTGATGATAAAAATGAGTGGGGCACATTCAACATACTAGGAACACTAGGAATCAATTAAATCAAATTAATCTTCCCTTTTTATTTCTTGTATATAAAACTGCGATCGTAGGTTCTATTTTTATCTTTGAATGATTTATGCTAAGCTCTGGTCTTGGTCTGCCCATTTCTTTAGCTAATAATCTGTTTTCGTAATTAAGAGATTTTGTTTGTAAGTAGCTCACTTGATTCATTTTAAAAACACTTATGCTCGCACAGGAATACACTCCGATACATCACACTAATCTTCACACACTTTTCAGACTTACAATGAACATCGACACCGATGGACACGATTAATCTAATAACAGGTTTGCTACAAACACTATTTTTGCGCGCGTTAATAATACATGTGCCGACAAGAAAGTGTAGCTGGGTGTTATCTAGTCGGCTGTAGGAGAAGTAAGTTCAAAATACGAACTAGCGCTGAAGTGTCACGTCTTAGAAATACTGTGACCGGGTCAATGGAATTTGCCATAACCCCCTTCACCCCTCAAATCTCGCTGGATGAGGGGATGATGTTCAGGTGCCAGAAAACCCAGCCCCTTAAATCAAGATCTATGTACAAGAAATCTGGGTTCCAGGGAAGTTCTCAACTCATGAGTCAAACGTTACCCAATTGCAACAGTCAAGTTTTAGGGAGGAAGGAGGTCTGAGATTGCTCTTGGTAAACTGTCAGAGTGTAGTAAATAAACAATTAAAATTCGGTACATTGATGGAATCTTATGAGACGGATGTGGTGATAGGAGTGGAATCGTGGTTGAGAGAAGGGGAGGATAATACAGAAGTATTTCCAGAAGGGTATACAGTCTATCGTAGAGACCGAGGAGATAAAAAGGGAGGAGGGGTATTTATTCTGGTGAAGGAAACTTATTGTTCGCATGAATGGTTTACTGATGAAAGGGATGAAATATTAGGGATAAAATTAGTTTGTGATAATATGAAGGAGGTGGGAATTATAGGAACATATAGGCCTGGAAGAGAGGAAAGAGACATGGAATTATTTGAGAAAATAATAGATTATACTCATAAAAACAATAATGATACGGTAATAATTGGGGGAGATCTAAACTTGCCTGAAGTTGAATGGAATGGAGCTGCAAGTGAAGCCCATGAACAGAAACTGGCAAATAAGTTAATTTGGGAGGGAGGATTTACACAAGTAGTACAAGAACCAACTCGTCTCAATAACTTGCTAGATGTATTCTCGGTTAAACCATGGGAAATTGTTGATAAAACTGAGGTAATTGAAGGAATAGGTGACCATAAGGCTGTAATAATGGATGTAGGACTTAAACCAAAAATGCTTAATAAGAGGGTCACAAAAGACAAGAAATTATACAGAAAAACTAAAGTTGATGAATTTGGGACTTACCTTAAATCACAATTCAGTTGTTGGATAAGTGAAGGGAATAATATGGATACACTTTGGGCTAAATTTAAAGGAATCATTTGGGAAGGAGAGAAGAGATTTGTACCTGTTAAGAAGGGTAAAATGACCTCAGACTCTGTTTATTACACAAGGGAAATAAGAAAATTGAAAAGAAAATGTAGAATAGTATACAGGAAAATCAAAGATGGTAGGGAGAGTAGAGAAAGTAGAAAACAGCTAATGAGGGAACTGAATAGAGTGAAAAAGGAAGCAAAAGAGAATTATATGAATGGCATTCTTCAAGAGGGTAATGACCACAAAGGGAAATGGAACAAGCTGTATTCATATATTAGGAATCAAAAAGGAATAGGAATCCAAATTCCTACAATGGCGGGAGAAGGGGGTGAACACTATTTAACAGATACTGAGAAAGCAAACCTCTTTAGTAGGGAATTCCGAGATTCAGTAGAAGATTGTCAGGACTTGGAAACCGTAACAGAAGATAGAGAGGGAGAGACACAGAGGGAAACAAGAAGCTTCTCATTCACAAATGAAGATATTTTGAGAGAAATCCAACTGCTTCAGCAAGGAAAAGCATGAGGTATTAAAGACAATGGGGTGGTATATAGTGCCTTATTTAAAATTTCTCTTTGACTATGTCATAAATAATAGTGTGATACCAAAGGAATGGAAGGAATCTATAATAATACCAATTTATAAAGGAAAGGGTGATAAAAGGAAACCAGAGAACTACAGACCAATCAGCCTGACCAGTATAGTTTGTAAAATACTGGAGAGTTTAATAGCAAAGTACATCAGAGGGATATGTGATGATAAAAATTGGTTCATGAGGAGCCAGTATGGATTTAGAAAGAAATTTTCTTGCGAGGCACAACTGGTGGGATTTCAGCAGGACATATCAGATCAGTTAGATTCAGGAGGCCAGTTAGATTGCATAGCTATAGATCTTTCCAAAGCCTTTGATAGAGTGGAACATGGAATATTATTAAAGAAATTGGAGGGAATAGGATTGGATGTAAGGGTTATACGTTGGATAAGAACATTTCTAAATTGAAGGGTTCAGAAAGTCAAAGTAGGAAATAATAAATCACAGGAAGAGAAAGTCTGGAAGGGAATTGCACAGGGTAGTATAATCGGTCCGTTACTTTTCTTAATATACGCAAATGATTTAGGGAACAATATAACATCGAAAATAAGATTGTATGCAGATGACATAATTGTTTATAGGGAAATAAATAACATTGAGTATTGTTCAGAATTACAAAGGGACCTTGACAGTATCCAAGAATGGGTTGAAGAAAATAATATGAAGATTAATGGAGGCAAATCAACTGTTACAACATTTACAAACAGGAGCTTTAAAACTGAATTTGAATAAACTTTGGATGAGGTAGTTATCCCAAAAGATGGCAAGTGCAAATACTTAGGTGTGAGATTTGAAAGTAATTTGCACTGGAAGGGTCATGTTGATGACATTGTTGGCAAAGCATACAGATCGTTACATGTCATAATGAGACTACTTAAAGGATGCAACAAAGAATTTTTAAAAAAAGTTACTTAAGTATGGTTCGTCCATTATTGGAATATGCAAACAGCGTTTGGGATCCTCACCAAGAATACCTAATAAAAGAACTAGATGGTGTGCAGAGGAAAGCAGCAAGGTTTGTAACAGGGGATTTCAGGAGAAAGAGTAGTGTATCAGAAATGTTAAAGGAACTTGGGTGGGAAACTTTAAGTAAGAGAAGGGAGAAAACTAGACTTATAGGATTATATAGAGCCTATACAGGAGAAGAAGCATGGGGAGATATCCGTGAGAGGCTTCGGTTGGAAAATAATTATATTGGTAGAACTGACCACAAGTAAAAAAATTAGAAGGAATTTTAGCAGAAGCGATTGGGGTAAATTTTCTTTCATTGGGAAGGGCATGAAGGAGTGGAACAGTTTACCAGGGGTAGTGTTTGATCCTTTTCCAAAATCTGTACAGATATTCAAGAAGAGAATAAACAACAACAGAGATAATAAATGAAATGTTAGAGGGCATTTGACCAGTGCAGGATATTGTAAATAATAAATGTGTGTGATTAAATTAATTCCATCCCCTGGTCTAAGGAGTTTGGACAGCCCAAGTAGGGGACTGCCTGTAGGGGTGAAGTACAGTGGGGACTTCGAGGGCCCTGGGACCGCTACGGTAGCTGTGAAGGCCCTTCAGGAACTCTGAAAAGTGGTGGCAAAAGGGGCTCTGGTTAAGACGCAGCAGGTCGTTATGCTACTTAGGTTCCAAAATGGGTAAAATATAAATATGTGAATAAATTCAGTGTTAATTTTAATCTTATACCAGTTGTATAGTATTATTAGAAGTAATTTCACATACCGTACTGTATATGAGTTGACTATGTTTTTAAGATATTATAAGTAGAATTTTGTAAACAATATAAATTTATTAAGGATGATGTGTGTGTTTAATAGAAAAATTATTAGCGTAAATTGTACAATATTGTATTCTAGGAAAATTTTCTTCGTCTCCTGTTAATTTAAAATTTAGTGCTTGACAATAATGTATTTTAGTGTACCATTTGCCACCGAGGTAGACACCTCATTTGCAAATAAAGAGATTTTGATTTGATTTTTTGAAGGTATAAGAAAGAGTCGGTCCCATCCAGGATTAGACCTTTACTATGTTGCCTAGTTTAGTCCAGGGCTGCTAGAACAAGTACAACCATGGTGAATCATAGCCTCTTGAACTCACTGAAGGTGGTCGTGACAGTAATCGTGCATAATGTTGTTCTGATTTTTATAATAGTTTTAATCGCTGGAGGTGCACGTGACCATGTGACCTAACGGCAGAACCGCGCCTGCTCACATGTTCGGAAGATTGATTTTGTCCTTAATCAAACCACGCGGGTTGTTCCTGGCATCATCAAATCTACCCTTTTTTTCTAGCTGCCTGTACTCAGTAACATCGAAATTCCTGCACTAACGAGAATGAAATAGTTGTTTCGCGAGTACTCAAATATAACAATGCACCAGTTCTTACTATCTATGGTCATAGAGTTGGTGGATTTCAACTTCTGAAGTCAAGGTCAGCACTGATTCAAACAGCTCGAGACCTTCTTCAAGCAGCTTCAGTGCTGCAAATGTGTGCCGAAGAGACTGGCGCTGCAAACTTTCTCATGGGAGGCAGCCTTCAATTAATGTACAATGTCCCCCTCCAGGTTTCGATCTACCACGGAAAACGTGGGTTGCTATTAACAGGGTTTGAACTGAACATGGATGATGTGCTTCATCGCTTCACAAGTGGGGCTTCCGATCTTCCCCTAGTTCCAACGGGGGGGGGGGGGAGTGGAGCAGACAATCCATTACATTGTCACTGAATGTCGAAGAATGGCATTCTCTGGACATATGGAAGAAGTTACTGCAGCTTTAGTGTAGGCTGTTCTTCACATACATAACATCTGTTTCCTATCTTCGCATCATATCTCTTCCTCCATTTCCATAACCCTTTTATATATCTTAACTTGACGCATATGAATTCATAAATATCTTCCATCCACTTAAATATTCCGTTTTCCTTCTCAATTCTCTTCGGATTCACCTCATATTATTCATATGTCTTTCTATAATCCAAGTATGACCTGTACATTGCACTATATCACATTCATTTTGTAATATAACATCCTAACTTAATCATAACATTAACCACAATGTCGGTATACTACTCACAATTCAATCAAATTAACTTCTTATTTATGAGAGATAACATTACGAACGCAAAATTAGGTTACCACTGATCTAATACATCCTAGCGAAAGAATTCCTATTTTTAATTAGATTATCCTCCTAAGTCGTTACATGCACGCGATTTTACATATAAATTCAATCTCCTTGACCTAAACCAATATCAGCACTTCAGAATTATATTTATCACAATCAGAAAATGGCACTTTTCAAAAAAAAAAATCTAATTTGCTTACTGTGACAAATATTAATTTACTTATCTTTCCTTCCCTTCATTCCATCGATATTGTTGGATGTATTAGAACATCTAGTTAGGCATGGCTGCTACATTCTGCCAGCCTCTGGAAACATATGGGCAGGTCATCCGTCCTTCTCCGTCACCTCGGGTCATCTCCGTCGACTTCGGGTCATCATCACCGGACAGTCAGCCTTGGTCTTCTTAGTGCATGATGCTGGACATCTCTTGTGCAGTTAAGACAAAAAATATAAACAGACATGGTCAGTTTCGTCATCTTAGTATGTACAAAGCCTTTTAATTACTCATAAATATGTTGAAAATAATGCTTCTTTAAGTTGAATCCAGCTAATATCTACCAGATTACCAATATGTCTTCTAAATTCTCAATTGTATAATCTGATTTAGGTTTCTATATATTGCTATTAATTCCCGTAGCTTTATTTATTTCTTAGCAGCGATTTTAAAGAGTTTCAGCTGCCATTGCCAGACTACACTAAGGTCGTGACACTGAAACTTGGCAACACTGTACTGCTACTCCTTGGAGACTTACTTGTAACATATGGGAAGTTAACCTTCAATTACGTTTTCTCAAATAAAACGTTGATGGCAGAGCAGTTCTCATTGAATGCACATAAAACAAGGTGAAAATTACAATAAATACGTCAATGTGCATATTAGAATAAAGAAGCATATGCCTACAGCTAGAGAAACAATGCATTCCTATGTCCATCAATTTTTGGGAATCAACTTACAACATAATCACTCCAGGGTCAACAGTTTTCTTTTCTTTCCAGAACATTTAACCATATCATCAGCATCATTAACTTGTTTTGTGTAGTTGTTGATTGAAATATTTGCAAAATAGGGCAAAGATAGGCAGATATATTCATATAGAGGTTTTCACAATATTAGCAGCACCCCCTTGTATCAATTACACTTTGTCTTGTAATCTGAATTAGTATACGCTTCTGATTCTTACTCCGAAAGAATGCTACTCCATATTCCTCAGAGATTAAAACCGGCATAATCTTATATACACCTGTACACACATTTAAGAACAATTCTGATGGGACAGATAACCCACCTCTGTTTAAGCTATTAAACATGTCATTTTCCACCGTTTTATTTGATATGTTTGAGATACAGTATCTGCAAATAATTTTACTGGCTAGCTTAAAAGCTGCATAGACTGAAATGTAAATGACAGGAAACATGTTATCGAAGTCTATTCCCATTTCATTTACTTTAACTAGCACAAGGAAAATTCAATGCGTATATCTCTTTCGTTATATTCAATTAAACGGAATTTAATTCAAATATGTCCTTGTTAAAATATATTTATTTATATTCTGTAGACCTTAATCCTAGCAAACACTGCACTCTTATCTTCTTCTCAGCTTCAAAAACTTGTGAAACAGCAGTGCCTTGGCATCTGAAATTAAGCCTACCAGTAGTTTTAGTTGTCATACTTGAGCAACCTAAAGTAACACAATCATGCAGAACTTTTTGACTAATGCGATTTGAAAAATACAAACACAGAATGGCTTTAAAATCTATGTGTAATGTCAATATTATACATACTGCAACATGAGAAAGTTCACCTTTGCCGTAAATTAATGTCGTTCCAGGATGCCAAACAGAGTGTAGGTTATTTTTTAAAACTATAACACATAAAATATCTTCAGTATACTCTGAATTTAAGACAATGCCATCTATTTAATTCACGCACAACACAAAATATAATAATACACCTCGTTAGGCTTGTTTAAAAATTACGAACACAGAAGTCACATGCTTGACTCCAAGTAACGTTGCCGGATCTCCAGCGTCACAACCTTATAGTGTAGTCCGGCCATGCTGTAGCTCAAGCTCGGCGCTTCGTGACGTAGTCTGTTACGTAACGTTTCCCAAAAATCGTCTAAATTTCTTGGTTTGTATACATATATATCGTATGGCTTTAAAAGTACACAAAAAATCTAATATCAAATAGAAATGTCCAAATTTGACAACCAGTCCAGAGCACTCGGAGTCACTTGGTGTAGAAGCCTCAAATCACCGTTAAATACTCGAAGTGGGGCACTCCTTAACAATGTGTTCCATTGTCTGCTCCTCCGCTCCACAGTCGCAGTCAGCAGATGAACGGAAACCCCATTTCTTCAACATGTAGCCACACCTCCCTTGACCCGTCCTAATTCGGTTCAGCTTCGACCAGGTTTGACGTGGCAGTTGGAATCCTTCCACCTTCTATGTTGGATCTTGAACCAACTGAGCGTTGTTGGATGGATATTCATACCAAAGTTGTCGCCACTCAGAGGTCATGTCGAAAGAACTGATAGTTTTAAAATCAGTCCAGGGTGGTTTGCGTGATTTCAGACGAGTTATTGGTGGGTGTTGTAGGGCATCCTACAAGGGAAAGTGCTTATGAGAAGAGATCTTCTTGAGCAAGTTTACCTTAGCTGCTTTCCTCCTTAGATCTGGCGGGGCAATATTAGCTAAGACAGGTAACCACTGAATGGGAGTAAATCTGACAGTACCAGTGATAACTCTCATGGCTTCATTAAGCTGGACATCAATCTTTGTTGTGTGAATGCTGTTTTGCCATACAGGAATACAGTATTCACCAGCAGAATACACAAGAGCGAGTGCAGCAGTGCGTAGGGTATTGGCGTCCGCACCCCAGCTACTTCCGGCCATCTCGCGGAGTAGATGCACTCAGGAGCCAAGTTTCTTAGGTAACGTGATGCACTGTTGTTTGAATGTCAAGGACCGATCCAGAGTGATTCCTACATATTTGGGATTGTAGTTATGTGGTACTTCGGTTCCGTCGAAGGTCACATGTAGCTTCCTATGGGCTTCCTTATTATTTAGATGGAATGCAGTAACCTCAGTATTTTTGGGTTAGGTTGAAGTCTCCATTTATGGAAGTATTCATTCAATTTCGTCAGATCACTTGTCAGTACATTCTCACAGTGCATAAGACCTTTACTCTGGAAGACTAACGCTAGGTCAATTGCATACAGGATTTTCAATGAGTCAGTGTCTGGCGTATCATGAATACACAAATTAAACAATGGGGGTCAGAACTGATCCCTGAGGTAGGCCATTGTTTAGAGTCTTCCATCTGCTAGACTGTCCGTTCAGAAACACCTTAAAGCGTCTGTCAGAGAGCATGTTGTTCACTAGAAACGCCAGCTTTCGACATGGGATGATTTCAATAAACTTCGACATCAAGCCATCCCTCCACACAGTGTCATAAGCTGCTGTACGGTCCACAAAAACTGCAGCTGATCGGAGACCTTGTAGAAATCCTGGTTCAACTATAGTTGTCAATGTTAAAACCTGGTCGCAGCAGCTCCGATGTTTCCCAAAGCCACCTTGTTTAACAGGGATGGTTTGATCAATGGCCTCTTGAATGTGATTTAGAATAAGCCTTTCTGGTAGCTTATAGGTAATGCTGAGTAGCGATACTGGCCGGTAGTGAGAAGCATCGGTTTCGTCTTTGCCTGGTTTCAGGATGGCAATTATTTCAGCCTGCTTGAAAAGCTTTGGTAATCTTCCAGTTCGTAGAATTTCAATGAAGAATTCAATGAGCCACAATTTTGTTTTAGGTCCTATGGCTTTAAGAAACTCTGGATATACGCCATCAAAGCAAACAGATTTATTTACCTTCAGCATATTCAAGGCTATATCAAGTTTCTCAATGCTGAAGTCACCTGAGTAGTCAGGATGTGGTGTTAGACTGGATCTCTTTATGTACAATTCATTTCTCACGATTCATGTATGTGCCTTGTCAATTTTAGCTTTCGAATTCTTCATTATTCTGGATGCAACAGCATTGGCATTCACACGTAGGACAGTGCCTGACAACCTTGGATCTGTACCACGTTTTCTTATAAGGTTCCAGGCTTTGCGACTAGAATGCGTAAAGTTAAATTCTGCCACTGTTTTATGCCATTTTTCTCTTCTGTTCTTATTGAGAGTTCTCAAAAGGTCATCAGCTGTTGTATCATCGTGAGATTCTTGATATTCAACATACAAATCATTGCATTCCTGAGACCATCCGGAGATGTATTCCTTCCGAAACCCACGTGGAATATAGTTTTTGGCATTAATAGCACGCAGAAATCGTTCATAATTGGATGGAATTGGGGGAATCCACTGAACGGTGTTATCAAGACCTTTCTGAAACAGTTCCCAGTTCGCAAGTTGAAAATTCCATCGAGGTTGAGGGATGGAGGTGACTGGTGGAATTTCTGCACCATAATAAATAATGACTGGCCTATATTGACTGTGTGGGAAAGACTTGATGACTTTTCGTTGTGTCACATCGTTATTTCCAGATTTAGATACAATGCACAGATCAGGGGAATAATCTTTCAACCACGCACCTGATCGGAACATTCCTGGATCTTTAGCGTTGTACACAAGCTGAAGATTGTACAGATCCATCCATTCATTTAGAATTGACCCACTGTGGTCTTCATTCTGATATCCCCATACAGGACTATGTCTGTTGATCACCGACTTACACTACTGGTTGACTGAAGGATCTTACAGGAGGATTTGGCCAGCTGACTTGTGGAGGTTTGTAAATATTTACTACACTGATGCCAGCAATCTCTACAGCTATACAAAGACATCTGCTGCTCTGTCTTGATAAATTATTTTGTAGTCGGTGAGATTGGGCCTGACATATGTAGTAATACCGTATTGATGATTCGATGTAATACATATTTAGTCTTCCACTCTTCTCTTTATATAGTTCCACGTACCATTCGTCTTGGGCTTGCCACTGGCAATATCGTTTTCTTCACGTAGCAATAGCCTCGTCCCGTGTAGCTTGAAGCGATTTCTCTCTGGAGTATTTGCAATAATAAACTTACAACAATACCGTAGCCTTTATTCTTTTCACTGCCTTCTTGATACTAATTCTCAGCTTATTCCCGATATAAATACTATCTCCTCGACATTAACGAATGACTTCGCGTGCCATGTTCAATATTCACCCGAAATAGCGTCCATTTTCGTTCCAAACTGTTCATTCATGACAGTGAAATGGCACAACGTGGTCAGGGACCTGCCATTCAAACTTATTTTTCAGATCTCGGGTAAGATGAGCTAAGGAAAACGATGACTTTTCCTTAATATTCAAACTTATTGATGACATTCAGAGTGTCAAAATTCATCTCGGCAACCCAGAAAAATACGTATTCGACACGAATATATGTCGTTGTCGAAATTTTTACATCACCCTCTCCCAACCACCACCCTAAGGATGTTGGGGCTATATTCCCCCTATGGTATATATCTGCAGATAGTAAGTCATATGTGTACAAAGTTCGGTTAAGAGATAACCTACACACAAAATGTGCATCCATATTCTTGGTTATTTTGGACATTCACCTTCACCTGTTCTCAACCTTCATTCCAACTGGGGCTGAACTATCAATTACACGACATCCAGAATGCCACAGTTCATCTCAGCCACCATGAGAAGTATGGATTCTATACTATTCTCCGTCGCTTTCAGAAATTTTTTATATTTCACTCCCTTCCATAAGAGTGATAGGGGTGTCTTGCCTCAACAGTCATTTTTCCAGATGGTAAGTACTAAGTTTAGTTGAGAGGTATGCTGGAGCATACAAACATTCATCCGTAATCTCGGTTATTTTGGACATTTCCTTCTTCACTCCTTTTCAACACAGTGTCGATGGGGCAGAACTTGGAATTTAAATACATCTGGAGTGTCACTATTTGTCTCAGCGACCCCAAAAATGTGGATTCTACAATGATATTGGTCGTTCTCTAATATTTTTTTACTTCAACCCTTTCCCAACCCCACCCACACTGATGATATAGGTATCTTACCCCACAGCTCTTTTCACCAGACAAATTTATGAGATTAAAATACATAAACAGATTCTCTTACAAATAGCGAAAGTGTCACTTAGGTGCTATTCATCATCATTATCGTAATAATAGTATGGAAATGTGGATCCAGTAAGCAAACATGTATCTCGACACAGTAAAGCTATCTATGAGTTTAAATATTCACAATAATTATGTTGGTAAGAGTATGGAAATGTGGATCCAGTACACGTAAGTATTTCAGCAGATTAACGCTAGCTAAGAGTTTAAACATTTAAAGCATATTATCTCCTTTGCATTGCCTAATCACGCACTTACCTACTTCGAACACCAGGCCTGTATTCTACTGTAGAATCAGTGAGCTAGCATTACCATGGCAGCGGCGGACATTTCTTCATGCGATTCCTAGAACGGAGATCGTGTGCTGCCAATATCTCTCTAACGTTTAGTTTCAGAGCCACTAAATATCGTTCCCTGTCCGTAGAGATTTACCGAGTTTTGTTCTTCGCATTGTGAGGCTTAGAATGAGCTATGTCCCGTCTCGTCCTTGTACGGCAAAATGGCGGAAAGTTGTTAGGGCTGTGTGTGTGTACTCCCAGTTTTCGTTGATTAGCAGGTGTAGTAAATGCGTAATTCGTTACGAAAGTAGTGAATCTCAACTTTAGAAGTGTGTTTTGTTTACTTCACGACATCACCCAGTGCTGTGCAGTGGATTTTTGTAAATATAAACAAAATTTAATCATGGGAAGAGACAAAAGGAATGCGGCCAGCCGGGAAACCAGGACCGAGACGGGGCCTGCAACCGATAGCGGGAGTAAGGCGACCCTAGCGGACAGCATTGTTCAGCAGGTAAGGGAAGCTCTACAGTCGAAAGGCATTCTCTCAGCTATCGTTGAGGCAATAACTGAAAGTGTCACAAAGGTTCTGGCTGAAAAACTCCAGGCCACCCTGGACTTCAACACTGTGATTATCAATGAATTTAAAATTGATTTTAAAAATAGGGAAATTGAACTGAAAGCAGTGCAGGATGAATTCAAAAGGAGTACTGATGCTCTGGAGCAATACCAACGTAGAGGAAGTGTGCGTTTGTTCGGAATTCCCGAATCGCCGAAAGTGAACATTGACGAACTTACAGTCAGGTTGTTTAAAGATAAACTTGGCCTTGACATTGCCATGCAGGACATCGAAAGGTCTCACCGTGTTGGCAGGTGGGGGCCGGGAGTGAAGCGGTCTAAAATTGTGAAATTTGTAAGCTATAGGATGGGGGAGCGTATCGTAACAAGCGCAGGTTGACAGGCACTGGGATCACCATCAGGGAGGACCTAACTGCGGCTTGCGCTCTAATAGTAAAGGCAGCTGTAGATTAAGTTCGAGTGAGAAATGTCTGGACCATACAGTGACGCATTTTCGTAAAAGGAGAGGAAACCAGCCACAATTTAACAACAGTGGATGAACCGAAATATCTCAAGTAAATGAACAATACCAATACCCTGTGTCTGTAGATTCTACAGTGAAATAAGCTTTCTAGTTCCTTAACTGTTTCTTCCAATTTGACTTCTTAATTTGCAACAAATTCGTAAAATAGTCGTATAGCATTCACAACTCCCATCCACACCTACAAGCGCTTCCTCTTCTACTTTTGAAATGCTCGCTGGCAGGTCCACTTAAGGCCTGAGAGTACAGCACCTTAAAAAAAACCTACTCTAGTCTAATTCTTCAGCCATATTTTGGTGTAATTTTATTAATATCTTTTATTTTATCATGTTTTATTATTTTTCTTTAATGAAATGTTCAAACGTATTCTATGTGTATGTAACTATTTGCGTGTGTCTGAGAGTGTGTGTGTGTTATCATTGTTTCTTCCAGGAATGTGTCAACTACCCTTTAAACACGTCAACAGATGGTGACCTAAACTACTAATGCGGTAGATGAGGCATTTGTGAATGTCATTGACCGGAATGTGTTCCAAGACGACAATAAACCTCGTGTACTTTCATCAACTGCCTCCAACCCTCAGCCTACTGAACAACTATTGAAACAACCTCCGTCTCAGTTCTCGCGAAGTCTGCAATGTCGCCATATCAATTCGCTCTCACTCCTCAGTCACAAAGATGAAGTTCGATTAATACTGTCAACTTGTAACATGTACATTATGTGTATTTCTGAAGCTGGTTGTCTGACAAAATTAACTCTACCCTTGTAAAACTAGAGAGATAGTCTTATCGGCATGATCGCACTGCCACGCGCGGTCTTGTGTAGCAGTATATAGGAGAGATGATATTAAATGTAGAATAATTATTAAATCATCATCAGGCATTACCCCACATACGAAATATATGCTAGTTGAGACCATAATAAACCGTCAAAAAGTATTGATAGGAGCTGCTATAAACCACCGAATGTTGCTAACATCTCTGACCTTGAATCTGACCTCAAACTAGTACGACCTACGAGTATATAATACTTCCTAATGACTTTAACACAAATATCTTGGCCCTGACTGGCAAATCAGACCGAATTAGCAAACTATTTACCTTCGTCCACATAATGATCTTACCGCTAGATGCAAGTAATCGTGTTCATACACTTAGATATACAAGCTATACTGGGATTGACCTAATGATTACAAATAACCCGCATGATGTTCTTAAGTACAGTCAATTTTCTATACCTGCATCTCAACTCATACTCAATTTACCTGTGCTACTCTCTACGGGTACCAAAGTACAAAGCTAAATATAGGCCTATTGGTTACAGGGATCTGAAAAATATCGATCTTCAACAACCCCAAAGTCATGCGTACAGTTTATCTTGTGAAGGTATAAAGCAATTACACGACACAGACATGAGAGTGACAAGATTTAACTCTCTACTTACAGAACTATACGACAAGCGTGCTCCAGTTAGGCAAGCTAGAGTCACTCGCTCGCCTGCACCTTGGTTAATTAGCGATATAAAGGCAACAGTGGCTTGCAGTCAATCAATCAATCAATCAATCAATCAATCAATACTGATCTGCATTTAGGGCAGTTGCCCAGGTGGCAGATTCCCTATCTGTTGCTTTCCTAGCCTTTTCCTAAATGATTTCAAAGAAATTGGAAATTTATTGAACGTCTCCCTTGGTAAGTTATTCCAATCCCTAACTTCCCTTCCTATAAATGAATATTTGCCCCAGTTTGTCCTCTTGAATTCCAACTTTATCTTCATATTGTGATCTTTCCTACTTTTATAAACGCCATTCAAACTTATTCGTCTACTAATGTCATTCCACGCCATCTCTCCCCTGACAGCTCGGAACATACCATTTAGTTGAGCAGCTCTTCTTCTTTCTCTCAATTCTTTCCAACCCAAACATCGCAACATTTTTGTAACGCTACTCTTTTGTCGGAAATCACCCAGAACAAATCGAGCTGCTTTTCTTTGGATTTTTTCCAGTTCTTGAATCAGGTAAACCTAGTGAGGGTCCCATACACAGGAACCATACTCTAGTTGGGGTCTTACCAGAGACTTATATGCCCTCTCCTTTACATCCTTACTACAACCCCTAAACACCCTCATAACCATGTGCAGAGATCTGTACCCTTTATTTACAATCCCATTTATGTGATTACCCCAATGAAGATCTTTCCTTATATTAACACCTAGATATTTACAATGATCCCCAAAAGGAACTTCCACCCCATCAACGTAGTAATTAAAACTGAGAGGACTTATCCTATTTGTGAAACTCACAACCTGACTTTTAACCCCGTTTATCAACATACAATTGCCTGCTGTCCATCTCACAACATTTTCGAGGTCACGTTGCAGTTGCTCACAATCTTGTAACTTATTTATCACTCTATAGAGAATAACATCACCAGCAAAAAGCCTTACCTCCGATTCCACTCCTTTACTCATATCATTTATTGCAGTGACGCAATGTTCCACGAATACAAGAAAATAAATAATGAACTAGATTTCGAACAGTATCGTCTTTTACGTAACAGAATGAAGCAATTAATTCGCATTAAGAAATTTAATCACATAAAAAAATGTAACAGAGAATATAAATGCACGTGAAGCCTGGAACCAGCTTCGAGCTATGGGAGTTGGAAAATGCAAGGAGCCA
This sequence comes from Anabrus simplex, assembly GCF_040414725.1. Taxonomy (NCBI): domain Eukaryota; kingdom Metazoa; phylum Arthropoda; class Insecta; order Orthoptera; family Tettigoniidae; genus Anabrus; species Anabrus simplex. Next base: position 1,595,183,499 of record NC_090265.1, on the reverse strand, counting down.
CATTTTCCAACTCTCGATACACTTAACTAACCCAATGAAGGAATCTTAGCCACAGAATCATATCCATCTAAATAAAAGAATCAGTGACCCTACAGAAAACGAACATAATATTTCTTTTCACCCTGTCAGTGTAAATGATGTAAAGCGTATTTTGAATTCAGTTATGTCACAAGCAAAAGGAGCATATAACATCACAATAGGCTTTAAAAACCTTATTGGTGCGATCCTACCAATTATTACCCACATTGTAAACTCTGTCTCGCCACAGGAACGTTTCCAACTGCATGGAAGAATGCTCTAGTAACTCCAATATTAAAACATACCACAGCAAATGCGCTATCTGGTCACCGGCCTATGCCGACTCTTTCCCCTCTCTCAAAAGGTCTTGAATGAGTTGTACACGAGCAGGTAGTAGAATTCTTAATCATGCTCTTCTTGACCTATTTCAATCTGGCTTCAGAAAAGGACATAGTGCTACGGCTGCATTTTTTCGGTTAACAGATGACATAAGACTAGCAATGGAAAAATGACAGTAGACGGTATTGACACTCCTTGACTTTAATGGTTCGTTCGACAGCGTAGATATAGACATATTATTATCAAGCTCTGCTCTCTGCATATCGGCCCGATAGCCCTAAAACTTTTTAAGTCGTGCCTTACAAATCGTCGCCGGTGCATAGTGGTAAACAATCAAAGATCCCAATGGGCTGCATAATCACCCAGTGTCCCTCAAGGGTCTGTTCTGGGGCTTCGATTGTTCGTCTTGCATATAATGACTAGGGGGCGGATTTCTATGACAAGTCATATTTTATCCCGTAACTAACTTATAGTCTTGTATTTTCAACACGTTTCCAAGCATGATAATCAAAATTAAACAGGTTTTATTGGGAATATAAATGCATATTTAGGCTTTCTTAGGTTGTATGGCAAATTTTGAACAAAACATATTTTGATAATTTTCATGTGAATTTCGTTTTATGAAAATCAGAATAAGCTCTAGAAATTAATTTTCAGGATATACTGGAATATACTACTGAAGGACCATTCTAAAGTAGTTAATGGAATGTTTCTAACAGGTAGGAGCTATTGTTTGCTAGCCGGGTCAATTCCTGGGATCCGGGCTGTTCTTTACACGGAAGGAGAGGTAATTCTGCAGTTATTTGTCATTGTTATTATCTCTCTCTTTCGCCCTTCCCTCTTCCACCTTCAACACACTGAATGACCTTGGTTATTAGGGAGCTTCAGTCATTCAGTTCCTTTCAATATGCCTAAAACGAAAGTTTCCATTTGTAGCAAGTTGCGAAGTTTTGTTCGCGATTTCGGTGAAAACATATTCAGTACGGATGGAGTGACATTATTCTGTAAATTGTGTGAGGTAAAACGTACTGCCGAAAAACGCTTCTGTGTGCAACAACACTGTAATACTGTAAAACATAAGAATTGTGTAACTAGATATTCTGCACTTGAAAATAGGGAACGTCTGCTATTTGAAACCACGACATCAAGTTCTCAGTGTTCACAATTTTCACAAGATCTCTGCAAGATGATGGTTTCGTCTAACATTCCTTTAAAGAAACTTAATAGCCGAAGCTTCAGACAGTTTATTGAAAAATATACAAAGCATCCTGTTCCCAACAAATCTACTTTCAGGAAGGACTATCTGAACCCTTGTTATGAAGAGATGTTGGATATAATAAGACGTGGCGTGGGAGACAGTAAGATATGGGTTTCAATAGACGAGACCACACATGTGGATGGAAGATATGTTGCAAATGTGATCGTTGGCACGCTGAAGGAAGACCGGCCTGGAGATACGTTCCTCTTAACATGTGAAGAACTAGAGAAGACAAATCGTTCCACCATTGCAGTTCTCTTCGACAATTCAATGAATCTGTTGTGGCCAAACGGGGCAAAGGGAGAGCACATTTTTCTATTTGTAACAGACGCTGCTCCGTATATGGTGAAGGCAGCCAAGGGACTTAAAATGCTATACGCGAAAATGATACATGTGACATGTCTTGCACATGCCTTGCATAGGGCAGCTGAAGCAGTTAGAAGTAGCTACCCTGAAGTTGATAAATTAATATCGAACTGTAAGAAAGGGTTTTTCAAAGCTCCACTTCGCGTTCAGAAATTTCAAGGAGAAGCACCTTCACTACCCCTACCTCCCCAGACAGTTATAACGCGATGGGGGACTTGACTTGATGCCGCAGTGTACTATTGTAACAACGTAGATGTCGTGGAGAAGATCGTGAAGTATTTTGATCCTGCAGAATCGTCCACCAAAAAAACCACTCAAGATTTATTTTCAAGCACTACATTAAAAGTGGACCTGGCTTACATAAAGTCCAATTTCAATTCTTTATCTGGAGCAATCACGCAACTGGAAGTTTCAGGTGCAGAACTAAGCGATGCACTGCATGTTCTAAAGTGCATTGAACAGGAATTAAAATATGCGAAAGGAACAATAGCATCTAGTGTGTGTACAAAATTAGAAAATGTACAGGAAAATAATAGCGCACTTGTGTATCTGTGTGGAATAAGTGACATTCTTTGCGGAAACCCTTTATCTTCATATTTCAAGGAATTCTCTCCAGGTGATTTAACTCTATTCAAGTACGCTTCCGGTATATCGTGTGATGTCGAAAGAAGTTTTTCTCGCTACAAGACGATACTCAGCGACAACAGGAGGAGATTCTCATTCAGCAATCTTACGATGCATGTGATCATAAATTAAACAATTCTGGTAATGGAGACTAGAACAGATATGAAAGTTTCATTAAAATAACATATGTTTTGTGTATTAAAAACTGATTGAATATTGAACAGAGAAAGTAACTGTAGTGTTCATGTCTTCCGCAGAGTCCGTCCTTGTAACCTTAAAGAGTTCATGAAATATTCTAAATTAATTACAGCCTGTAGCAATCGTAATAAAAGTGTTTCTATCTAACGTATATGCTATTCATTAAGTCATATTCCGAATTTTATAGGCAATACTTCTATGTTTTTAGGTCATAAATGTATACATATTTCATATATTTTAGGCCATAGAAATCCGAGCCTATTAATGACATATCCTCCACACTTCAGAATTGTAACTACCATTTATATGCTGATGATCTTCAGATATACAAACACACCACTACAAACAATTTGCATATTTGTGCATTTATTTATGAACAACACAGGCGATTAGCCCCAATACATGTTCACAATAGAGCATAATACTAACTATCTACTACTACTACTACTGTCCGGCCATGTCATCACACTTGGTGAGAGAAAGGCCACCCTCCCGTCGATTACATGGCCGGCCCTCTCCCTGGGGTCTAACTATGGACCCCCAATAATCCTCACAGATGACAATGTGATTCCCTCTCACCAATCCAATGCGGCCCATCCACTTAACTGGCGCCGCTCCCTTCTCCTATTCCTTTATTCCCATCTTATCTTCTTAACTCTAATCTGCGTGGGCCCCTCCCACCCCTTCTTTTGGAATGGGCCCACCCCCACTCCGTCTTTATACATGACTAGGGAGAGAAAACCACATGTCATCCTGCACTCCTTTCGGCGCGCCATGGAGTCCATCGGATGCTCCGGAAACGTGCCTTCAAATATAGGTCACCAGGGCAACCATCCTTTTTCCCCATGGCACGTCCATGCTTCCCTCCTAAAAAATACTCAATTCCTAAGCCACCCTACACTATCACGTCAAATAAATAATTAGATGAATAAATAAATAACTAAATATAAAATACCCCCTACCCACATATAAAATAATAATAGTGATGTCAATCATAATAATAATAATAATAGTAATGATAATAATAAAATAATGGTAATAATCATAATAATAAAGTAATAATAATAATAATAATATTAATAATCAACTGGCCAACGGTAGATTCCCTCTATGAACCGTTTGCCTTACTTAAATAATAAACTTAGAATATCACATATGCGATCCCGGCGCAAGACTACACCTTCTACCAACTGTCCTTGTTTACTCAGCACATTCCAACACCGCCATTGTTTTTTTGCTTGACCTACTCTGCTTTGGTGTGCTCAGGCCAACCATGCCTATGTTTACCTTACATCTCACCTGTCGCAACTTATTCTTGCTTAACCATGCTTGATCCACTTCAGGACCGCAAAACCACAATTTCCTTACTCTCACACATACACATAGACCCCTATGCACTACTTCTCTAATTACAATCTAATTAACAGACATACTTCTACTCTCTCCACATTTTAACAATGAATACCCCATAATACCTATTCCACTCTCACATATACATATAGGCCCCTATGCACTACTTCTCTGAAATACACTATAATTAAAAGACATACCTCTACCATCATTTCTCCGTCTCCACATTTTAGCAATAAATACCTCATACACCCCTCCGTCTCCACAATTTCGCCACAAATAGATTTATATATTACAACAATACATATTCAGCACTTACGTCTCCTACAATGTAATCTAAACCAAAACAGACAAAATATCACTACTTCTCAACATTGAATACTCCTCATACCCTACTCAAATGCTACATCAATAATAACTAAATTTAACTACCCAGCCAACTTTTCTTACCCTACACAAGTACTCTATATTCCGATGTCCAAACCCTACCAACCATTCTCGCTTCTCATCTCTACTTTCAGTAACCAAACCACCTACTACTGTTTTCTACTTCTAGTAACTACCCCCCTCTCATATCCACTTGTACCCCACATTTCTGTCAGATCTCTGTTCCTGTATCTGGCCCTACTCTGATCGAGACTCCCCAAGTTTTACCTTGCCGTTACCTTTTTACCTTGCGCTTCCCTTACTTCACTGCATACACTTCCCTTACTTCCCTCTTCACTGCAAATAGCCATATTCTCACTTCGCCTCTCTACCCGCACTTCTTCACTCCGAACACTGTTATTGGTCACTTTAGCACTTGGCACTTCTCCCTGCCTCTCTTCACACGGTACACTGTTACTTCTGGTATTTTGCCTATCATCTCCACTAATCGCTGCACTACACTCTTTTTCTTCGTCCTGCTTTGACTTCATCCCTACGTCCATCCTCAGCACACTGTTATTTGTATTTCGCCTCACTTGCCTACAGTTTATTGCACTACTCTCCTTTTCCTCATCTTGTTTTAACTTCAATTCTAAATCCATCAGTCTATCCACAGACCAGATCCTCTTCCAGCTTCTGTCTGACACCACTAGATTTTGACCTCTAATAGTTGCCCTCAGCCCCTCTTTTACAGCCAGTATCTTGTGTTTTCTGAGTATCCTCTCATTTCTGATCGCGTCACTTCCCACGTCTCTCTTTATCCATATTTTCTCCCTCTGGACGTTTCCCGCACTTGTTAACACAACATCCGCCATCAACGTTGAAAACAATTGTAGCTTTATAGGCCTGTTGCCTCTAGTTCTCCCCACTCTCTGCACATCGTCAATATCTACTTCACTAAAATTTATTTTCATTTTCCCCTGTATTAGGTCCACTACTTTGTAAGTTGTAAGTACTTTGCCTTCTCTCGACTCCTCAGGCACTCCATAAATAAACAAGCATTTTTTCCTTCTGTATAAAGTATTTGCTTCCACTTCTGCTTTCAGCTTGCGATTCTCCTCTTCAAGTCGTCCTACTTTTTCCCTTAATGCTACCACTTCCTCGGTGTTATTTCTCACCTGTGCAGCTATGTCGTCCGTTTTTTCTCTTATCCATACTTCTATTTTTTCAATCTTATTGGTTTGTTCTTCAATCATCTCTTTTATTTGCCCGAAAGGGCAAACTTCTGTCAACACCTCTCTTACAGCTCTTTTGATTGCGTCCATATTTTCCCTATCCTCATTTCTACTAGATGATGGGCCTGGGTTCAACTCGACCCCCCCAATACATAATAAAATTATAATCACTGCTGCCGATAACAATAGTTCTCCTTTCCTCTCCATATCCATTTTACACCCACCTGGCTTCTTTTCTTCTTTCTTCATTTTCCTCTGCCATCTTCCTATCGTCACTCTGTACTGCTCTATACCAATCATTGTCGGCCCACTTCTCGGCGACCTTCCAGCACTCCACACTCTCGAACTCCACTCCCCCTCCCGGGACCCACAGCTCACTGCGACCTCCTTCGTCCGTGGCTTAGGCAAGACTGTGACTACAAACAATTTACATGAAAATATTCAGCATATTAATTCAGATGTTGAAAGGCTTACCGCCTATTCTAAAAGCAACCACTCAATGCTAATTCCTCGTAAACAACAAAGAATTATCATAGGAATATCTAAATTATTACATGAAATAAGCAATTTCAATCACCCTTCAATCATAATCAATGACATTGCTGTAGCTAATCTTGGAATCTCCTAGAATATGTAGAAAGGTTCCTGCAGCTCTGCATCTCCTGAAAAGTTCAAAGAATTCTTTTCCTCAAAAACTTAAATTAAAATTCATCCAATCATAATGAAAGCCATTGCTGTACCGTACCTTAAAAACGTAACTAATCTTAGAATCTGCATCAATGAGAATCTGACCTGGAATGAACACGTAAGTAATGTATGTATAAAGGTTCCTGCCGCTCTGTATCCCCTGAAACATCGAAAGAATTCTTTCCCTCAAAAACTCAAATTAAAATTAACCTAAGCACTACTATTCCCAATTTTAGACTACTGTGATACGGCACTAGTGTATGTAAATGGTGAACAAGCTTTGAGACTTCAACTAGCACAAAACTCACGCATACTGTACGAAATGCCTTCCAGCTGCGACATGACATTCATGTCACGCCATATTTCCAAACATTGCGATGGCTACCCATAAATGAACGAAGGAATTTTCACTTAATGACACTTGTTTACCAAGTTCTCTCGACGAACACTCCTACTTACCTTTCTTCTAACTTTCGTTTCCTTCCCTCATACCATGAAATTAGTACTCGTTCTGGTTTCCTACTTCAAATTCCACTAAATCGATCGAATTCCAAAAATCACTCATTTTTAGTTACTGCATCGAGACTTTGGAATACACTCCCAAAGGAGATTTGACATGTTACTTCCTCTCATTAATTAAAGTCTGCCTGCCAAAAAAATTTCCTGGAAGCATACAATATAACTGAGTTGTGTGGATCATTGGGTGTATGTTGTGTGAATAGGTTTTCTTCATCTATTATGAACAGTCATTATTCTTATTATCACAGAATTTCCTCTTTATAGTAGTATCAATAGGGATGGTACTTTAGAAACAATGGTGACCTGTTCCCATCCTCCTATATACAGCATTTCTTAACGGATTATCAGGATATAGCGTAAGCTGCTGTCGCCTAGCAACAATTTGTCCATCAAGTCGATTCAATCTTGGTGCGGCTTTGCAATTTAATAAAATTACATAAAATTACTCATAATAATAAAACTACCCATCCGATTTCGTTCAAACTACTTCATAATCCCTCTCAGATGTAATAAGAACAAACTGTGAAAGTTTCAGCGAAATCAGTCCAGTAATTATTGAGTCTATTAATTACAAATATACCAACATCCAATATGGTTCTGTTTTCAAATTGATTACGGTTTTCTAACTCGATTAAGTCCTGGCTTCTCGTAGTTTGTTACATGAGATATTCTTCACCCTACCATCGGAAACAGCTGTAAATTTTTATATAGACAGCAGTTTTTTGTTTCAGGGGTGCCGCCAAGAGATCTTTCAAATACGGTGAGAAACGTTGCCTTAGGTGGATGGCTGGGAGGCGGTCTTGGTGGCGGTATTATGAAAGGTGAGATGTCCCAATAGGGATTCGCATTATATCCTCTTTGGGGCCGAAGACCTCGATGTTAGGCCCCTTTAAAAATAATCATCATCATCGTCATCATTATATCCTCAGAGCTAATGATCGTGACCGTCAGCAAAATATTTAGAAGCGTAATCGCAGTTTCGCTGCAAAAGTTTGAATAGATGCTATTTATTATTTGTAGATAACAATCAATTCCACCTCTGTGGTGTAGTGTTTTATATGATTAGCTGCCACCCCCGAATGCCGGGGTTGGATTCACGGCTCTCCCACGAAATTAGGAACGTGGTACGAGCACTGTAACGGTTTCCCCTAAGCATCGAGGAGTCTACTGAGTAGAGGGGATTTCGATTCTTATCTAAGCCATCCTCGAAGTAGATTTCCATGGTTTCCCCACTTCTCCTCCTCGCAAATGCCGGGATGGTAAGTAAGTTAAGGCTATAAATGTTTCCTTCCTTCTTGATTGTCTATCCCTTCCAATATTACCATAAAACACAGGGCCCCCGTTCAGCGCAGCAGGCGAGGCAGACTGGGCGAAGTATTGGTCTTCCTTCCCAGTTTTAAATACATTCCCAGTTTTATCTACGACCCAATGCTTGACACTCCACGGCACCATCCTTGAGGCGTTAGAGGTTAGATCCCTCCCTGAATCCAGGGGAAATAGAACCTTGGACGGTAAACAGATTAAGAAAGAAAGAAAGAAAGAAAATACCAATCAAGTTAATACTTGTAGGTCGAGAAGTGTACACAGTAGTTGCCTCTCTATTTTTTGTTCTTATTTTATTATTAATTGATTTTACTGTTACAAAGTGATCACTCCATGTAGTTGTATTCTTGCACTCGGGAGATGCTGGGTTCGACACCCACCGTCGAACAGTGGGAGATTTCAACAATCTGTGGGACCTTTATGCATTTTGTTTTTCAAATTTGTCTGTCTGAGGATTTGGCATGCCGTTCGAATGAAATATGCTATTTCTTTGTTAAATAATGAATTATTTGCAAAAATCTTATTACGTTTTTCACAAACGCAAACACTATTTTTATTGACCAGTCTTTCAGCCAGTCAGTCAGTCAGTGAAACTAAAAATATCTGATTGCTGATTGCTTAAACGGGGTTAAGGCAGTCAGCCGGTTATATTTAAACAAACATTTAGTGACAACTAGGTCATAATATTGGTTAGCCGGTGCACTAAGAACATGATATAGTCACAGAGCATGAAAAGTTAAAAAAAATAGAAAAAGATCTTAATTAGTAATCGGAGTGATCATATGAATCATTCATACAGGGCTCCTTCACTATTCGTACAAACTTTCACATTATATCTGAATCTTTGGCCTTGGCAGGAGAACATTTACTAGCAATAGGGCCGATATGGATCAGCGGTGATCAGCAATTTATGAATTAATTTGTGATGATATTCTTGTAAAGAGAAAAATTTTCTTCAAATTGAAATGTAATAAATGTTCTGACTTGACGTTTCCAGTAGAAACAAGGTTACTGGTTAGAGCAAGATCCTTGAGCTTTCATGGTAAGCTGATAACCTAACAGTCAGTTGAGCAGATCAATGTGCATCAGAGTCCATAATTAGATTTGTAGAACATGAGCACATAACTCCATACCACAATGATCTGTTAACACAGAAACAGTCAATTTTGAGCAAGTAGCACACCCATCGTTACTGCTTCTTCTCAATATATTACACGAAGTTTCATATTAAATTCCTTACACCAAGAAAAACAGGTCTCACCTATCCTTTTGAACAATACTAATAAATGAAATTATTAATGAAACTGTGAAGTTTCTACAGCAGAGAAATTCACGATTCACTTGCAAAAACTAATTTGATAGAGAAAAACATTCACATACACCCAGTAAGAAACCGGAAACAATTATCTTAAGGAATCAGTAAATCAAAATCGTTTAACTAAGAGAACACAAAAACATCAAACCCATTGCTACATCATCAGGGATCTAACCCATCCAACTTAAGTTTCAAACAATACAGAATAATGCCAGAAGTTCAAAAATAAACTAAAAGCAGGACCCCAAAAGAATGAGTTACGTAGGAAATCAAAGTAAACTAAAATACCCCTGTAACAAATTAGTTGCACCACTGCTAATCAGTGAGTTAAATAATTAAAAATTACAATCCTTAAATGATACAAAAAATAATTTAGTAGTATAAAGTAGATCTGAAACAACATCTCACAAGTACATTGCATAACAAAATGAAGAAGAATGAGAATCGGAACCAACTCTATCAACAAATAGCAGCACGGAATAAAGAAGGATTAAGAATTACGCAAATCCGTGGCATAAATTGTGAACATATTGTAAGCAAGGGAAGGAGTGACTAGACCAGTTGTAGACCTGTCAAATTTCAAGATGACAGGTTCCGGAGTAGTACGTCATCAACAGATCAGACAACTAGCACCAAGCTATGAATAACTTACAGATCGAATACTAACACTTCAGTAGACCATAATAAGCAAGGTGGAACAAACTTTCAGAGAAATAGGAAGGAAGGGACTCAGGAGGGAACACAATCTGGAATCACATAACCAGCCTACTACAAGGGATCACCAAAATTAAACCTTCCACAGTGGCACATCCAATCCAAATTAAAAGGTAAGGGAAAAACTCAAGCTAGATGGTCTAGCAGGAATATAAAGAGCAGTTACACAACGTACACCACCAGGAGTTCCTTTACAGAATCTCGGTACGACACGTTGCTAACAAATAAGAGACATCCCCATCCCACTGTCGCTTAATGGCTAAACGGGAACCTCCTCCTATACCCAGGAGAGCAGGCAAATGAAATATAATTGTCGGAATACGAGGCAAGTGCATAGAGAAGCTCAAAGAACCATGAAGGAGGCAGTAACGCTGTTAATGATTTTCTGCGAACTTGCTGTGACCTTATCTATCTTGGTACTGTCGGTCTATTTCCTTAAATTATCTTTGGGTACTGAAACTTTGTGCTTGTTTGGTGTACTACTGATTTAACATTTCGGTATTTAACCTTGTCGGACTTGCAGATTATGTTTTGGGGTTGGTTTTCTTCCTACTAATGGTCAGTAAGGATGGCACTAACACCAACGGCGTTAATTTGAAGCTCATCCACACCATGGTTCATGTCAGTACCATAATTCCCATCAAGCTATCGGCAATGACATTCTCGGAACCACGGATATGCCGAACATTGAAATTAAAATATGAGATTCGAAGTGCCCATCTGGTTATACTTCCGTTAAGCTATCAGCAATGACATTATCGGAACCACGGATTAGCCGAACATTGAAATTAAAAGATGAGATTCAAAGTGCCCATCTGGTAATCCTTCCGTTCTCCTTGGGCCGATTTATTACCAAAGAAAGAGCCTCATTGTCGGTCTCTAGGTCGAAGTTCTCATGTCCGATAAAGGACCAAAACTTCTCTAGCGCAAATAGCACAGCTAGACTTTCCGGCTCGTAGATGGAGTATTTACTCTCCAGATTGATGAGGACCCCGGACACATAAGCTGCAGGCCTACGCCCACTTTCATGTTCCTGTAGGATAAATTTTCTGAAAAAGTTCACCATACCGTTGAAGAGGGCGACACGTTTAACATCCTTAGGAGGTGGGAAGTCCCTGTTGGCCCGAGTTTTCGAATGATCGATTGAAACACCTTCAATGGAAACTACATACCTTTTGAAGGTGATGCTAGATCTGGCGAATGCAACCTTGGATAACTTCACCGTAAGTCTGGCCTTCTTTAGCCATTGCAAGACTTCCTGAACGTGTTCCATATGTTCCTCAAATGTATTGGAGTACTTTAGCAAATCGTCCAAATAGTTGAATACAAATTTAAATTTTGTGTTCGAGAGGATGGAATTTTACAGTCTAGTTAACACTGCAGCACCGTATGAGAAACCAAAGTGCAGTCTCAAGAACTCATACAGATTCCAATCAGTCATGAAAGCGGTAAGGGGAATAGATTTCTTGGATAAAAGTACTTAGTACGCTTGAGTCAAGTCTAATCCAGTGAAGAATATTGCTACCGAAAACCATCCAAAGCAAGAATGCAGGTCCGGCAATGGGGTAGACTGAAGCACAATCTTGCTGATGAGGGCACGATAATCTATAACACCTCTGAAGCCGCCAGGAGGATTGGGTACCAAGAAAATTGGGAAAGTATAAGGTGAAGTAGAAGGTCTATTATACCATCCCTCTCCATTTGTACGATAATCATCCTCAATTCGAGCATTCGAGGTGGAGAAAGACGATAAGGGGGAGATCGAACAGGTTGGTGGTCCGACAACTCAATATCGTACTCCATAACGTCGGTCAAGCCTAATTTGCTAGTGAAAACTTCCGGGAACTCCCTACACAGAGGGCGGACACGATTAGCTTCAGCATCCACTAAATGGTTTAGGTCAAGGCGATCAATGTCGTTAGGATAATCAGGCTGAGTGTAACTAACACAAGAAGCAATACGGACCTTCAATGGAACGTTAATTAAGTCAAATTTGGACTAGGAGAAAATTCGAAAAAGAAATTTCGACTTTGTAAATCCAAAACAAGTCCATCACTAGGCAGAAAACTGACACTTAGAATCAAATTACAGGAAAGGTTAGGTGCTACTAAGCACTTTATTTTCCAACTAAAATTACCTATTTTTAACTTGACCTTCACCGAACCCTCGATTTCCAAAAATTGATAATTAGCAGTAACACATTCAAAATTAGTAAGTTCCAGTTCTGGCAATTTACATGAAGTTTTAATCTGATAGCACCATACCGAATTCATTAAGCACACCGCACTTCCGGTATCAAGCAAAGCATTCAGTGGTTCAATATTGATTTCAACGGGAGTAGAAGTACCTTGGAAGGGGACATGAGTTTTAACCTTATTGCATTGGTATGGACAGGTCGTTTCTTCAGAAGTCATAGAATTCTCGAGTGTAGGATGTCTACACTCCACTTCTTTGGCCTGTAATCATAGACTAATATTTCGACCTACCAAGGGGAAATTTTTCTTAACGTGTTGTTTAGACCCACAGGAATAACATCCACTAGAATCTCGTTTGGCATTAGGACAAGTATTCCTTAAATTATTTCTGGATCCACATTTAAAATATTTGCGAGTATTTACCTCTTTAGATGTTGATAAAACGACAGGGTAACTCGGTGTAGAAGGAGGGGGAAATTCACAGGCCTAGAAGCATCCCTGTATTTGACATCTTCGGCAAATGAACTCGCCTCTTCTAACTCTTGAAAATTAGTGTGGCACCGAGTCAACGAAAGTAGAATGATATGCAGGAGATATCCCTTTTAAAAATCTTGCCACCATCTCTCTTTCCGGAACGGAAATTTTAAATACCTTACAATAGAATCGTAAATCTAGAACGTAAGTCAGTTGGTTCTCATGCAGAGCCTGTGTTCGGAAACAGTGCTGCTGAATCTAGCTCTGGAGAGCAAGAAAGGGGATGAATTTTCATATCACTAGTTCATGGAAGGCATTGATCGACAATTTCCTTGATATAGCCTCAGAAATCTCTCTCTTAAAAATCCCTTCACAATGAAGGAAGAGGCGCGGAAAATACCAAGGTCGTCAACTGAATAGATATTATCAGAGTCAGTCAGTTCGACAACAAATCGATTAAACATGATCGTTCCTTCAATAGAGTTAACAGAAAAGTCATTTACTCCCCTGAATATTTATTTTAAACAATTAGGAGAAGAAGCAGAATTAACCCGGGTTAACAAGTTTTCCACGATGTATGTAGTCATACAGCAGGTACTTTGGTTGTGAGAAGAGGATTCAGTAGTAGTTGTGGAAGGTTCAGAAGTAGGTACCGGAGGTTTATTTTTATCAGAAATGGTCAGACGTTCAAAAAGGTCAAGTTCGGCAGAAATGCTTGAAACAACCGTTAACAACCTAATGCATTCAGAAATAAGCTCAGCCGCAGGTTTAATAGCAAGCAGGTCCTGAATGTGACCAAAGTAATCTTGATTTCTGGCTTTCAGTATGTTTATTTGAGTTCTCGACGGAGGCAACCCAGAAAATTCCTCCCTGATAACATTAATTTCGTGCAATGAGTCACATATTTGGTTCAAAATTACAGCGCATTTGCTTCGATCCATAAGAGAAAGATTAATTAGTACATGGGCATTTGCTGTCAGCAAAGCAGCACACATCCCCACAGTACCGGCTGTTTCTTTGTTGTGGATGGAAAGCTCATTTACTAATTCCGCCTTCCTATGCTGGTAGGGAAATAACACCGAGCGAGACATAGTAGTAGACAAGAAACGGACGAAGCAACAGATTACACTCGATGCGAGAACTTCCTTTTACCAAATTTTTTTCCAAATATATATTTTGTCTCACTTTTCAAGTTTCTAATAATTCAATACGGCGTGACTAACCGAACAACAGAAAAACAGAGGGCTAGAGCAACTTATGAGAAGCTTCAGGCATAAAGGAAACAACTAGAGATCATTTAATACTTTCCTCGCAAAACTGGACACACGAAACCCATAGGATAATTATGGTCAAATTAATAACAAGACACAGAGACGCAGATACACACCACGCCAGATAAGAAAATGAGATGTTCTCAGATCTTAGTCCTTGACAATAACAAAATTCACACCTTAACTTAATAAGGCACTAATAATAGAAAAAAAGAAATCAAATTAAATAACTCACGCATTCACGGCGAACTACCACGTCCAAGCATATTTAATACAGCAAGCAGCAGTATAGCATACCAAAGCTCCCAAGCCAAAGAATTAGGAACTCATAACGCTCAAGAAAATTACTCCGATGGCCTCCAGCGAGATGAGGAAATGAACATGAAACAGAAATATACAATACTACAGTTTCAAGCCAGATGTTGCCTTTTCTTTTACAGTTCAATGCACTTAACACACTCAACTTTATTATTTTAGTCAGTATTCAGCATTTTTTAGAAATAGCTAATAATGACCTCAAACAGTTTACTAAACGGGAAATAGAACCACAAGTTAAATTAAAGTGCAAACAAAACAAAAGAACCACGTGAGCTGGTACCAAAATACCATCGTGTAATTACAAGTGAGGTATTACACTACAGTAGTTGCACGACCAGGGAAGATTAAATAAAGCAAAACTCTTACCAAGTTATCCCTAACAAAAGGTCGTTGCAAGGTGTGGAAGACGCTAGGCACATTGAGGTCGAGTAGATTGAACAAGAAATAATACTTACTGACTAAAACAAATACTTCAAGTTTAAGTTATGCACAACTTCAACTGACTGAAAATAAGTTACTTGAGATAAAAATCAAGTTAAAATACTCAAGTTGGACCAATGGAAAAATAGAATTAAATTAATCAAAGAAAACTCAAGTTCCATAAAAAATACATTCAGGAAAAGAAGAGGGAAAAAGAAATACAATCTGAGTTCACAAACCGGTCGCCAGGAAAAATCCTCAATCGGGATAAGAATAGAAAAATATAATTGTAAAGAAATGAACCAAAGTACGGAGTTCTTAATTGAACACTTAACCCCAAGATTTGGATTTTATACAATTCCGTTTACGAGACTGAAAAATGTTTCTTAAGGACCACTTCAACTGTAGGTCAGTAACAGTAGCATGTGAAATCCACAGAACTCAAGTTTAACATGAACAGACATTGGAAATGGGATAATTAAATCAAATAAGAATGTGACCAACAGGAAGAATGAGTCACTGGGTCAAATATAATCCACAATTAAATATTAATAGTTTTAAAAAGCCAGCCAAAACGGAGAAATGTAGATGCTTTACTGAACCACATCTATCACCAAGAACAAAATCCCAACAATCTCCATTGCCGCACGTAAGTTGTCTACTCATAACAGTGACATAGAACGTCGAACGTCAAGACACAATAGAGACCACGCCTACCTACATGTAAAGAGTGCAACCATGGCGATCGGGTCACGTGACGAACCAATTCAAAATGGCTACCCACCCAGAAAGGATATATACACAGCAGAATTAGCCGTAAGAAACAATTTTCTACTCATACAATAACTTCCCTTACGGGCAATTCAGACAATAAAGATTTAACATACTCATTAACTCTAAAATAGTTACATTAAAACCCCAACAAATATGGTAGTTAATTCACATTTTAAAAAAGGACCACTATTCATTCCCTTTCGTACACCGAATTCCTTGTGCACCTAACATTTTGGATAGTAGGATATTATAGATTTAAGTTCAATTAAGCCGGACGAATTTACGTAATCCACTCAGTCACCTTCAATTATCCGATTTGCTCGTCACATCGTTGTATCTCTGGGGTCAACAAAAAACTGGATGTTTACTTACAGATTTTTTTAAAATATGCAGGAAAATGGATGGAAGGCGATAAGGTCATCGCCACACGATGAAGTGATCATCCAGGATCGAATAAGCCCATCATGCTTTCTTCTTCACTCTAAATATTAGTTAAAATACACCAGCAATAGTAGAAGTCGCTCTGTATAGTCTTACACTTCAAACCAGCCCCCCCCCCCCCACAAAAAAATACTCGTCATCAATTAGCGTTTATGCGTGGAGAAAACGAAGCTGAATTCGCTTCCGTGGTTGCTGCTAGATGGCAGTACAATCCGGACACCATGCCTCACTGGATGCTAGCACTACCGTGGTGGATACACACAATTACGAGCTTGCAGGATAACATGATTCCAATAAAATTCCGACGAGCTCAATAGGCCAAAATAATTCACGATAATCAGTTTTGATCCAATATAGTAACTTGTTGATTGTCTTGATGTAGCAGAATATTGGAGAGATGATATTAAATGTAGATTAATTAGTAACGCATCATCTGCCATCACTCCACATACCAAAGTATGTTTGTTGAGACCATAATAAACCGTCAAAGAGTATGGATAAGAGTTGCTATAAACCGCCGAATGTTGCTAACATCTCTGACCTTGAATCTGACCTCAAGCTACTCTGAAGAAAATGGAAATTGCAACATCCAGAAGAAGTGATGCTACACTGCTGCAATTGAGCATGCAGGACGAGTGTTCGGTTGTGCTTCGATAATTACACTTTCAGGTCCCTCTGACCCCAAGTTTGGACAATACAGGATGTGCCCACCACGAGCTGCAATACATTGATGAATTCGTCGAGGCATGGAGTCAATAAGGCCCTGGATCGCTCCCTCAGGAATTGTGGTCCATGCTTGCTGCACTGCACGGGTCAGTTGTTCTAGAGTTGTGGGTTGCTGAGGACGGTTGACCACTTATCGACCCATCATGTCCCACAGATGCTCAATAGGACTGAGATCCGAGGATCTGGCGTGCCATTCTAAGGTTGTGATGTCGTAGAGAGATTTTCTGGAGATGCGTGCAGTGCGAACCCGGGCATTGTCCTGCTGAAACATCCCATTAGCAATGTTCGCCATCATAGCGACAGCCACTGTATTGAGTACCCTGTCAACGTACGGTCGAGCAGTCATAGGGCCCTCAACAGGCATTAATTGTGATTTCACATTAAAGAAAATAGCTCCCCAGACCATAATGCTTGGTGGTGGCCCTGTGTGCCTCTCGAAAATAAGATCTGGGTGGCCTCTCTCCCCGGTATATCGGCGCACACGATTCCGGCGATCATTGCGGGCAAGACAGAAGCGCGATTCATCACTAAAGACGACCCTATGGCATTCGTGGACCCACGTCGACCCACGTCGACCCACGTCGATATTTCTCGATACCAGGCCAGCCTTACACGTCGCTGTTGTGGGGTCAATGGAACACCTTCTGCAGGGACACGTGCTCGTAAGCCAGCTGCATGCAGGCGATTACCAACTGTTTGTTGTGTAACGTGCGGTGCCACAGCTGCTCGAATTTGCGCTGCTGTTGCATGGGGTTCCATCCGAGCCATCCGAATGATGCGGCGATCCTTTCTCACAGTTCTCTGTCGCGCTGGGCCTGTTCCAGGTCTACGAGTGTGGGTACCTTCATTTGACCACTACTGCCATACACGATGTACCGTAGATGCCTGTCGACCAACACGTGCAGCGAAAGTCCTTAGCGATAATAAAGTCTCACACAGCCCAATTATCCGAGCCCTCTCAAACGGCGACAGTTGTTGATAGCGTGCTCTTCTCTGTAGTCGAGGCATGTTTGACGGGGAACACTTCACTGTACAGACTGCAAGTCAACTACGCTACACCAGAGTCCGTATACTGGAGTTGATTCCTCCGCAACCAATCACGTGGGGAAACCTGTAGCAACAATTCAATTCGTCTGAAACTTTGACCGTTTACATACCTACATGGCATCGTTCCATATCTTGAAAATCAACACAAACGACTAATGCCTTCATGGTGTTGCAATATCCATTTTCTTAGGTGTAATACGAACCTACGAGCATATACTACTTCCTAGTGACTTTAACACAAATATCTTAGCCCTGACTGGCAAATCAGACCGAATTAGCAACCTATTTACCTCCGTCGACATGACGATCTTGCCGCTAGATGCAAGTAATCATGTTCATACACTTATATAAACAATCTATACTGGAATTGACCGCCTGATTACAAATAACCCGCATACAGTTCTTAAGAACGGTCAACATCCTGTACCTGCATCTCAACTCGAGACTCAATTTACCTGTGCTATTCTCTACGTGTACCAAAGTACAAAGATAAATATAGGTCTATTAGTTACAGGGATCTGAAAAATATCGATATTCAGCAACACCCAAATCATGCGTACAGTTTATCTTGTGAAGGCATAAAGCAATTACACGACGCAGACATGAGAGTAACAAGATCTAACTCTCTACTTACAGAACTATACGACAAGCGTGCTCCAGTTAGGCAAGCTAGAGTCTTTCGCTCGCCTGCACCTTGGTTAATTAGCGATATAAAGGCAACAATGGCTTTCAGTGACGCATTGTTCCGCGAATACAAGAAAATTAATAATGAACTAGATTTCGAACAGGGCCGATGACCTTCGATGTTAGGCCCCTTAAAACAACAAGCATCATCATCATCATCAGATTTCGAACAGTATCGTCTTTAACGTAACAGAATAAAGCAATTAATTCGATTAAGAAATTTAATCACATAATAAATGTAACAGGGAATATAAATGCACGTGAAGCCTGGAACCAGTTTCGAGCTATGGGAGTTGGAAAATGCAAAGAGCCAACTCTCGATACAC
This sequence comes from Anabrus simplex, assembly GCF_040414725.1. Lineage (NCBI taxonomy): Eukaryota > Metazoa > Arthropoda > Insecta > Orthoptera > Tettigoniidae > Anabrus > Anabrus simplex. The sequence continues at coordinate 1,595,164,511 of NC_090265.1, read as the reverse complement.
TTAACTCTCATTTCGTAACTAACCAAATGAAGGAATATTTGCCACAGAACCATATCCATCTAAATAAAAGAATCAGTGAACCTTCAGAAAACGAACATAATATTTCTTTTTATCCTGTCAGTGTAAATGATGTAAAGCGTATTTTGAATTCAGTTATGTCACACGCTAAAGGTGCATATAAGATCCCAGTAGGCTTTAAAACATTATTGGCGCGATCCTACCAATTAATACCCACACTGTTAACTCTGTATCACCACAGGGACGTTTCCAACTGCATGTAAGGATGCTCTAGTAATCCCTATATTAAAACATACCACAGCAAATGCGCCATTTAGATTTTCCCCCAGTATTCGGGAGATAGTATGTTCGAACCCCACTGTCGGCAGCCCTGAAGATGGTTTTCCGTGGTTTCCCATTTTCACACCAGGCAAATGCTGTGTCTGTACCTTAATTAAGGCCACTCCCGCTTCCTTCCCACTCCTGGCCCTTTCCTGTCCCATCGTCACCATAAGACCTATCTGTGTCGGTGCGACGTAAAGCAACTAGCAAAAAAAAAAATTTCCCCCTCTCTCAAATTTCAGTCATTCTATTTTTGACCCATTGCAATCTGGCTTCACAAAAGTACATAGTACTACGACTGCAATTCTTCGGTTAACAGATTACATAACAATGGAAAAAAGGCCGTAGACGATACCGACACTCTTTGAATTCCGTAGTGCGTTCGACACGGTAGATGTAGACATACTATTAGCGAAGCTCTGCATATCGGCCCGATGGCCCTAACACGTTTTAAGTCGTACCTTACAAATCGTCGCCAGTGCATATTGGTAAACAATGAAAGATCCCATTTTGCTGTATACTTATCCGGTGTCCCTCAATGGTCTGTTCTAGGGCTGCTATTCTTCGTCTTGCATATTAATGACATATCCTCCACACTTCAGTATTGTAACTGCACCAAGTAAAATTGGCAGCGATGTGGAAATAAGGAAGGTGCGGGCTTCAAGACCGAAGGCTGAATACCAGTGACGGACAAGGAGAGCCATAACGCAGTCAGCGAAAACCGAGCCGTTGTAATGCTGAACATTTATTACAATAATAAGTGCGCACAAATAAAGTCCGTATTCATTGGGGGACCTGCCCTCCAACAATTCAAATATTACAACTCTCAATTCTTAATTCTTAACAAACTCCTTTTAGTGACAACATGTTGAATTAAAAGAAACCCCATTAACACATTAACTTTTACAGAAGCAAACCCTCTTACTATTTACTGAGGCTCTTAGCCTCTATTAACAAGAGAACAAACACGTTACATTCTCAATATAAGGCAACTCCCTCCCTAAGCCTAACGTTGGTTGGTAAGCTTTCCTACCTCCACGCTCGCGGCTAGATGACCAAGCTGCTTGCTCGCTCCAAGCGAACTGAAGGAAGTTTCCTGCGAGCACCGTGCCATCCCTCGGCAGAGGCGAGGAGGGGCAAGGTGGAGAGAGAACACGACAAGTGCGCAGGTCGGAGGAAGGCTTGCCAACACAATTTGGAGGGTGCCACCAGGGCGGAAATAATTTCGCATTTCCCTGGGGCCATACGGGAACGGGACAACATTTGTACTTTATTAAGATAGGAAGAAAAAACACACATGTTACAAGAATATATGCAGATCGATCTGTATGAATTGTAAATTTAAAAGTTCATGACGAAGGAGAGTTCCTCTTGGTACAGTAACTACCATTTATATGTTGATGATCTGCAGATATTCAAAAACACCACTACAAACAATTTGCATGAAAAAGTTCAGCATATTGATTGAGATATTGAAAGGCTTGCCGCCTATTCTAAAAGCAACCACTCAAACCTAATTCCTCGTAAAAGCAAAGAAATGTCATTCGAAGTTCTAAATTATTACTTGCAATAAGCAATATCAATCCTCCTTCAATCATAATCAGTGACATTGCTGTACCGTTCCTAAAAAATATAACTAACCTTGGAATCTCCCTAAATGTGAATCTGACCTGGAATGAAAACATAACTAATGTATGTAGAAAGGTTCATGCAGCTGTGTATATCCTGAAATGTCCAAATATTTTTTTCCTCAAAAACTTAAATTAAAATTCATCCAGTCATAATCATGACATTGCTGAACTGTGCCTTAAAAATGTAACTAATCTTGGAATCTCCATCAATGAGAATCTGACCTGGAATGAACGCGTAACTAATGTATTGCGCCGTTCCCGCGTCCAGGTCGAGTCGCAAAAAGATCCAGGCTAGCTCAATGTTATCATCAACCATCAATTCAATATCGATTTGGAGCCGTAACATCTGAAAGAATTGTCATCGGATGAGACAAACGGATAAATTTGTACCATATCCGCGTGTTGGACGTCTCCATGTCACGATTTAATTCGTATCATTACAAATTTCAATCATTCTTAACCTATGAATACATATAAGTACTTGTCTAACCTAAGATACCATCAAAAAGGATAAATGACTTCATCTAATATTTCTTTATTAAATTATGAGATCTTGAAAATAATGTGAAAATTGAATATCTTAAAGAAAATCTAGTTACATCATCACCTAATTAACCTAATTAATATGTATTGTACCGGTTACGACCTGTACATAAGTATTTTTTGAGCATAAGTTACGTTTATTTACCACGCGTAATGTTCCGAGCGCTTCTGGTTTGTTTACCAGCAGCGAGGACCAGCTAGCGAGTGTATGACGACTGTGAGCTATGACATAGCCACAGGGGCTAGCTAGACCGCCCGCTCGTCTCAGCACGTATTACCAGCCTTGACTGGTATTTTCTGGATTCCACGTCACTTGTTCTAGAGAGTTCGATGGAGAAAATTTTGAAATTTCTATAATAATGATGCTAGCGAATCAAGCGATATGTCATCTTGTTTGGGATCACCCAAACGTCCCAATGCTCGAGTTTCAAGCAAATCCATCGAGGGATTCGGGAGATATTCAATCGAAACGTATTATGACGTAGACATCCCGGATTGAATAAAAGGAGGAACTACTGTAGCCTATTCGGACAGTCTCAGCTGAGTAGTCAGCGGGGACACTCTTGCTGCTACTATCATCGTGGAACTCTGTCATTATACAAGTGTGGGAAGACGATTCTTCCAAGTACTATAAAGTGGACTCATAAGACTTCGAGTGTTGTAGAAAATTTTCTAAGCCTTCGTAATTGAACTTAGAATATTTACAAGTGTTTGTGAAATGGACTTGTATCATTTACATGGGTTCGAGACCAGAATTCTTCTAAGTGTTAATTAAATGGACTTGTATTATTTACGTGCCTTCGAGACTGAAACTTTTCTAAGTGTTTGGACTTGTATTATTTACGTGTCTTCGAAGCTGGAATTTTTCTAAGTGTTTGTGAAATGGACTTGTATTATTTACATGGGTTCGAGACCAGAATTCTTCTAAGTGTTCATTGAATGGACGTGTATTATTTACGTGCCTTCGAGACTGAAACTTTTCTAAGTGTTCACTAAATGGACTTGTATTATTTACGCGTCTTCGAAGCTGGAATTTTTCTAAGTGTTCACTGAATGGACTTGTATTATTTTCATGTGTTCGAGACCAGAACTTTTCTACGTGATCATTGAATGGACTTGTATTATTTACGAGTATTCAAGATTGTAATTTTTCTAAGTGTTCGTGAAATGGACTTGTATTATTTACGTGGAATATTTGCGACTGTTGAGGAACTCATCCTTCTAATAGACAGTGATTGATTAACATTGCTAGTGATGAACTTTAACTTTCCAACGGCTTTAAACGAAGTTAGGATTTCACTTACATTTACTCAAAGACTTGTACATTTTCCAGTGTTGGTTTAAAAGACTTATAAATTTTGTCAGTGAATTTATTTATGTGGAAGGACTTGTGTTTTCGTCAGTGGTCATTCAAAGACTTTATGAATTTCACCAGTGATTAACTTTAAATATATTCAAACTTCCAAGTGAATGGACTTGTGTTTTCATTCGAGTTTAGGCAAAGACTTGCACCTTCGCCAGTAATGAACTTTGAGTTTAACTATAATTTCACAAGAAGGGACTTGTATTTTTCGTTGCCAAAAGTTATTCAGGGACGAGGATTTTCCTAGTGATGAACTCTAAATTATTAATACCACTCATATCGTTTTAGGAGTGTTGGAAGTCTTGATGTACAATTATCAAGAACTCTGCTTATAAGTTGATCATCCAAGGTTTTCATGGACTCAGTGCTACTAGTGACCTTGGGAACATCAATCCTCTCAGTCTCATTGGGCTGAGGTTGTACATGACTATCTACAACATCGCCTGGATCACCGGGGTTCAATCCGGGCCTCAGAGTTAGAGACATCTCTACTTACCGTCAATCCAGACAGTCCAGCTGCCTCTGTCTGGAGTATCTGGAGTCCCTGGAATCCCTGGAGTCTTCTGGAACGTGCTTCAACCAGCTTGGCTTGGTGAGCTGGAGAACCCGAACCATGCTATTGGAATTCGAGGAAGACAATCCATTTCTACTTAGAGGTGATGTGCAAATTCATGACTTATTTGAATAAACTCTTCTGCAATCAGAGTCAAAGTTTTTCTGTAGATAGGACCCTACCTCCTGTACCGAGCCCTAGCTACAATTAATCCAGTTTTTCGCCCTGAGAACTATAGTCATGCTACTTTAAAATTTAATCTGAGAGTCGGGCTCTTTTACTGGTACAGTATATGGAATATCTATAGGTCTTTGATATGAAAGAAAATGTAAGTCCTTGCTATATACATTATTTCTGTTAAATATAGAAAATGATTCAGAGATGCTACTTATTTATGATAAAATGTTAAATTAAAATCACGTTTGTTATTCTTTCTTTGCATTATACAACCTAATTTCTTATATTTTCCCCTAGTTTATATACAATACATCGCAGATCTGTTCACAATTTTTCAGTTTGATTTGCTTGCATCTATCTGTCAACATTTTATAATTACAATTATATCACGTTTATTAACTTTTCGTATAAGAAAAACATTCGGTTTCTCATTCATTTTTTGTATCATTTCAAATTGTATGTTCCTTAAGTCCATATACACAAGGAAGAAAGGATAAAGATAAGTTATTGAATTATCACTTCACTCTCAAATAATCAAAATTACCGTTATTGATCATTATTTAAGTCATTCATCAAAAATAAAATATAAATTTCAAAAATTAATTTGAGTGCCAATTATATTCATCATATGTGATCTGTCATCATGTCGTCATTTACAACTGACATATTATATAATGTTACTAGCAAGATACCCGTGCTTGGCTACGGTATTGTACTGAAATTTATAATTGAATGCTTATTGTTTTATATATAATCCACTGAAATTCGCGATCTGACTGGTTATCTGAGAGAATCCGCCAAAATTCGCGATCTGACTCGTTTTCTAATAGATTACGGCAAATTTCCTCCCATTTTTCAATCTTTCTTTCCAGCAATCGATTTCGTACTTCCCGGGCTAGGTCCAGATATTCCAACCGGTCAGTTGGGTCCCTAAATGTTTGACATCTTTTCCTATGAGAATAATTTAATATGGATCAAATCCTCGAGGAGATCCGGCGTGGTGCCCTTTTGGGTGCCTTGGCGGTACTGAACCCGCGGCTGGACTGCATACTTAGTCATTACCCGTCCAGGACCCGTTTCCAGCGCGGTCTGCACATTTGACGACGGTCCAGAACATTATTATTATTATTATTATTTTTATTATTATTATTATTATTATTATTATTATTATTATTATTAATATTAATATTATTATAGATGTTCTGGACAGCATAGCAAGATGCAAGACCGCTACTTGGCGGTAAATTACATCTGCTGCCACTGTCATTGTTAACAATGTGACCAGCATCATTGTCGCGCGTAGCCAAGTGAGCGGGATTTCTGGTGATACGAATGACATAATCCGTGCCTTGTTGGCCTTATTATAGAGGTGAACAATTGGACGGTCAATCTCATTCCTATCGTTTATTTCAAAGGTGCTTAAATTTTTATTTATATGCCAGGAGAATGTACTGTAATCTAAGAACGTTCTCCGAAGGAAAAGATGGCTCTTGAAAACGAACCCAGGAAAGATAAAAAATGATTGGTTTATGATCAGAATAAGTACATCGGAAATCTACAGCCTGTTTCCAGTCATTCGACAGGGTCAGGGATGGAATGAATAAAGCCCCCATCGGACGGCGGCAATAGGAATTGTGCCAGCTGCCGAAGCCTGTCGCACTCCTCTGGGGCAATGGATAATGAATGACACATGAAATGAAATGATATTGGACAGTGTTGCTGGAATGAATGATGACAGGGAAAACCGGATTATCCGGAGAAAACCCTGTCCCGCCTTCGTTTTGTCCAGCACGAATGTCTCATGGAGTGACCGGGATTTGAACCACATAACCCAGCTGTGTGAGGCAGGCGCGCTGCCAACTGAGCAACGGAGGCTCCTTATAAGTACATTATGAACAGTAAAATCAACTATTCTCACCTCCTTTAACACCCCACCGCCGTTAAATTTATTCACAACCCCCCACAAAAAAAAAAACAGAAAGGCATATTTCTTTATGTTAAAAGGAGATTCCGAACACCAATGTTCACGTCTATTACCTTCATTTTTGAGATATTAGTAACACCATAAAAATAATTCACTTTTTTCACTTCCTTTCACACTCCTCCCTCCCCCCCCCCCCCCCTCCAATTGAATTTTCCGGCAAAAACCTGGTTTCTTTAATAGTAAAGGATCTTCTAAATACCAATTATCACGACTCTAACTTCCTCAGTTTTTGATTTGTGTGACCTCATGAAAGGAATTCAACTCCTTTTCAAACCCGCCCCCCAAGAATATTTCCCCCCTCCCCAAAGAAACACGTTTTCTTTGTTTCTAAAGGAGATCCAAATACCAATTTTCACGTCTGTAACATCTTCATTTTTGAGATATCAGTAGCTTAATTAAAGTAATGCCATTCAACCAATTATTCACCCTTTTACACCCCTCCTATTGGGATTTTCCGAAAACAAAAAAATAGATGTTTCTTTATTTTTAAGGGAGCTTTTAAATACCAATGTTTACATCTGTAAACTTTTCAAGTTTTAAGATGTAGATACACTCATTTTAAAAATTAACCCCCCTTTTCACCCCCCATATTTGGATTTTCCAAAAACGAAAAAATACCTGTTTCTTTATTTTTAAAGTAGATCCCAAATACCAATTTTCAGGTCTGTAATATCTTCAAGTTCTGAAATAAAAGTAGCCTCATTAAAGGCATTCAACCCATTTTCACCCATTTCCACCCTTATTACAGTATAAGGATTTTCCGAAAACAAAAAAGTACGTGTACCTTTATTTCTGATGGAGATTCTAAATATCAATTTTTACATCTATAATCTTTAAAAAGTTTGAGATATAGATACACTCATTTTAAAAATTCACCCCCTTTTCACCCCCCATTAATTGGATTTTCCAAAAACCAAAAAATACGTGTTTCTTTATTTTAAAGGAGATCCCAAATACCAATTTTCAGGGCTGTAATATCTTAAGTTTCTGAGATATAAGTATCCTCTTGAAAGGCATTCAACCCGTTTTTCCCCCGTTTTCACCCCTGCTAATGGGATTTTCCGAAAATAAAAATACACGTTTCTTTATTTTTAATGAAGATTCTAAATACCAATTTTTACATCTGTAAACTTTCAAAGTTTTGAGATATAGATACACTCATTTTAAAAATTCACCTCCCTTTTCACCCTCCCATTAATTGGATTTTCCAAAAATAAAAAAGTACGTGTTTCTTTATTTTTACAAGAGATCAAAAGTACTATTTTTCAGGTCTGTAATATGTTCAGTTTCTGGGATATAAGTACCGGTATCCTGATTAAAGGCATTCAACCCTTTTATCACGCTTTTTCACCCCTTCTGTTGGTATTTTATGAAAACAAAAAATACTTGTTTCCATATTTTTAAAGACGATTCTAAATACTAATTTTTACATCTGTAAACTATTAAAGTTTTGAGATATAGATACAATCTTTTTTAAATTTCACCCCCCTTTTCACCCCCTTAGCGATGGAATATCCAAAAATTCTCTCTTAGCGAGCACCTACATCTTAATATGAATGTATCCCCAAAATTTCATTTCATTATGTCCAGTAGTTTTGGATCGGCGATAATGAATCAGTCAGTCAGTCAGTCAGTCAGGACAAGTTATTTTATATATATAGATTTCTGGAAATTCTTTTGTCTGTCATGTAAGAAGACTCTGATAACAAATGTCATTATCATACAATTACGGAGAACCTCTTCAGTGATACCATTAAATATGAGCGAGCAAGCCTCCTAATTCTAGTTATTTGAATAAACACATTTGTGGTTAAAAATTCAGGAATATACGGCCTAGTTTCATGTTAACTTCCCTATATTGATTCGTTTTCTTTTTTGCTCTACATGTACCTAACCGACATATGCAAGTTACATAGTTCGTATTTAGTGTTATATATGGAATACTGAAGGATTAATATGCGTTATGGAATCAAATACATTTACTCCCAATCTTAAATCACGTCAACTAACTTAATATCATCAATAAAATATATCCATCTCTTCCATCACCACCAATATTCTTCTTACTACTCGACATTTCTCATATCATATTCATCCTTCATTACAACAACCGCAGTAATCTATCTTAACTTGACGCATATGACTTCGTAATTATTATTCATCCTCTTATATATTCCACTTCTTTCTCAATTTTCTTCAGATTCATCTCATATTCTCCATATGTCTTCCTATGATCACGATATAACCTGTATATGGCATTACATTATCTCCATTTCATAGTATAATATCCTAATATAATCATAACACTAACCACAATGTCGTATCATATCAACAGCTGAAGTAAGTTAACCTCTCTACTTAATATAGACAACATTACTGGTTATCACTGATTAAATACATCCCAAGCCAAAGGATTTTTCATTTTGGATAGATGATTACCTATTATCCTCCTATGTTGTTAAATCAATTGCCTTTCCACATGCAACATCACTTCTTTTGAATATAAATTCCTGACAGTAATGCACACACCCCTTACATATAAATAGAAAATGTCACTTCACAAGAACATGTTATTAAAATTATTACGGTAATGTTATTTCAATAAAATTATATTTTCTTCCTTTTATTCCCTCGCTGGTGTATGTCCAAATGCTTAGGACATCTCGTCAGTACGACTATGACATCATGTTAGTCTTTGGGAAACATCTGGGTAGGTCTCTCTTCCTTATCCGTCATCTGGGGATAGGCTTGCCGGCTTAAGGTTCCCATCTCCAGACAGCCTTGCCTCGGTCTTCTTTTTCTTCTTCTGGAAATTTATGGACTCTTTTCGTGTCGCCCAGTCACAAACACATAATTTTTAAACAATATACACATTAGAACACAGTTCACTTGGTCTAAAACATTGAAGTATCGATATTCACTCACCTCGGTCTTCTTAGTACATGATGTTGGCCATTTCTTGCGCATTTAGAACAGAAATATAGATTACCACGGTCAGTTTCGTCATCTTAGTATTCAAAGCCTTCTATGATTTACAAATATATTGAGACTAATGTTTCTTTCAATCGAATTGTGCTTATATGTCTTGCATACTTCTAATGTGGCAATAAAGATTTCAATTATAATCTGATTTAATTTCCTATAGTTGGTTTCTAGTCACCGTATTATTTCTTATTTTAATGCGAGTAGCTTATGATGCTGTGTAATTCTTCGCTTGGTATCTCGTGACGTAGCTGGTTACGTAACAACTCTGATAAGTCGTTTTATATCATCAGTTTATTAATGTGCGAGTATGCATTATTTCCGTTGTCTCGCTCAATTTCCTTGATATTATTTCTATTCTTCAATTTAAGCCTTCTTATACAAACGTTGTCTCCTTTCCGTATAAATATATTGTAGCGATCTGCTCAAGTTGCTTCTTCTGGAATGAATTTTTGTAATAATAAATTTGCACCAATCTTCTATCTTTCATTCTTTTTCACCGCATTCTAGATGTTATTTCCCGGCTTAAACCTGATGAAAATATTATCTTCTCGGCATTTACGGTTAGATTTGCGTCTTGCTTTTAGTGTCCCGACGGCATAGCATCCATTTTTGTTCCACGATGTTCACTGCTAACAGGGATATGGCACAGTGTAGAAAGGTTCGTGCAGCTCTGTATCCCCTGAAACGTCACAGGAATTATTTTCCTCAAAAACTCGAATTAAAATGAATCTAACCACTACTATTCCCAATTTTAGACTACTATAATACGGTACTAATCAATCTAAACGCTGAACAAGCTTTGAGACTTCAACTAGCACAGAACTCACGCATACTGTACGATATGCCTTCCAGCTGCGACATGACGTTCATGTTACACCATATTTCCAATCATTGGGGTGGCTACGCATAAATGAACGAAGGAATTTTCACCTAATGACACTTGTATACGACGAACACTCCTACTTACCTATATTCTAACTTTCGTTTCCGTCTCTCATTCCATGAAATTAGTACCCGTTCTGGTTCCCTACTTCAAATTCCACTAAATCGAACGAATTCCTACAATCACTCCTTTTTAGATACTGCATCGAGACTTTGGAATATACTCCCAACGGACATTTGACACGTTCCTCTCATAAATTCAAATCTGACTGACGAAAGTTTTTCCTAGGAACATGCATTATAACAGAGTTGTGTGAGTCATTGTGTGTATGTTGCGTGAATGAGTTTTCTGTATCTATTATAGACTTCGGTCATTAATCTTATTATTACAGTATTTCCTCTTTATAGTATTATCATTAGTATTGTCACAATTATTGCCGTGCTGATATGTAACTTAAACTTACGAAGGAACACATACATGTGTTTCACTCGGATTCGGTTGAAATTTGGTAGGAATATTCGTGAGAGGCAGTAGAATGCTAAGGTGAGAACTGCATGTCCCCAGCGCAACTTTAAACGCCAAAATAGAACGAAATTAGAAGTGCCGCGGGAGTATCGGGGTTTGCCGGAGAGGTAGAGAGGAGCGAAGCAGCGGACGTGAGCAGCGTATAGTCGGGCTGCTCGCTCGAGTCGAATGAATGACGGCCTAAATCTAGGGCATAGAGAGGACTGTTAACTTTTTGTAGACAGGGTAAGCTGCAGATTCCTGAAAGTTGTGTATATGAAATTTGGTTCGGAATGATGGAACGGTATGGATTTATAGTATAAGAAACGGACAGATGGACTGAGACATTCTGCTTATTATAGGGAGGCTCTGAACTCTTCGCTTCTTGACTATGGCTCTATGCACATTGGAATATGCACTGTTGGCCTCCCATACATAAAAGAAGCGGTGACGCTGCCAGACCTATTACATCTATGCGTACGTCTGCTAACTACCCGTTCTCCGCTTCTTATGTACCCTGAACCTCTTCATCCTTGCAGCTGGAGAAATCACGTGGTGCATTTTCGTTTTCAATCTATGTCCAAAGGTACCTGATTTTTTTCATTTCGAGCTTACTTCTTTGTAACTCTACGCCTGTATATTTATTCCAGCGAAAACGCACATAAAAACAACTCGCCAACAAAAATGTTGAGAAATGAATTACACCTCCGTCGATCTACGCTTTCGGATAAATTGAAAGTTCGTATTTAACCGGGGTTTCTAATTTGTCCCCAATCTTATACATGATGGCGTGCAGGGGAGGAAACAAGGATGGAAAATATATCAGCCCAATTCATTGATCCTTCTTTTAACCCCTGTTACATAACACTTTTAGCAATTACAAATTTTGAAATATATAAATTTAACATATTCTCATTTTGCACAACACCTAAATGACTTTCACCATATCAAAACGTAGCGGGTTACTGAACTCTAGCTTTCAAACCTAATCCCGTGATTTTTTTTCGATTGTTTTTACGTCGCACCGACACAGATAGGTCTTACGGCGACGAAGGGATAGGAACGGGCTAGGAGTGGGAAGGAAGCGGCCGTGGCCTTAATTAAGGTACAGCCCGGATGCAAGCTGGGAGATAGTGGGTTCGAGCTCCGCTGTCGGCTGCCTTGAAGATGGTTTTCAGTGGGTTTCCATTTTCACACCAGGCAAATGCTGGTGATGTACATTAATTAAGGCCACGGGTGCTTCCAATCCACTCCTAGCCCTTTCCTATCCCATCGTGGGCATAAGACTTGTCAGTGTCGTTGCAACGTCAAACCAATTATAAATATGTATACACACCATGAAATATTTTCATTTCTAGTAGGATGTGAAATTTCCAGTCGCAACGATCTGACTCGTATGAGCTTTCCCTCAATTAATGTGGGATACATTTTTTTATTAAACGTCATAGAAATATAACTTTTCTACGTGCAGTAGCCACATGTAACCAAATTCTATGCTTCTAGTTGTTACATAACTATCCGAAAAGTAATACAGTGTGTCAAACCCTTACCATAACTTCGCCCTGTCCTACGTTTCTAACTCAGTCTAACCCATATAGGGGAGATACGAGAAAATGTTATGGGATCAACCGTTTAGACTGCTAAATGGTGTGTCTTAATGTGTAATCCGTTTGTCCAATTAATGTACCGTTTTACAGCAGTTAATCTGTAAATGAAGGTTTGCAATATTGTAAACATGCGTATGCTTTCGGATGTCGATCTGTAGACTATATATTCACTGAAGTCGATTTGTAGCGTTGTGGAAAGGGTGTGTCCGCCATTATAATTATTACTTTAGAAATCGATAGTGACTCTCAGTAGGAGGTCACCTGCTATTGTAATCAATACTACCCCGCATCGAATTTGACTTGTAGTAGGAATGAGGTCCTTCTCCATTAAGGAGATCGTACCATTGTAATGAATAATTCCCTTCTCGATTTGGAAGGCAGAAGGCAAGGGAGCATGCAATTTTCTTCAAAACTCCTCTACCCGATTGCATCTTGAAGAAGGAAAGTGGGCCTGTCATTGTGACGAAAACTCCCCAAATAGGGTTACGTGCCACTTGCGACCGTGCCGGATGCGACCAGGCCATTATCGTGCCAATACCGACCGAGTTGATAAGCATCGTGCCGCATACGACCCATCAATCACTTACAATTGATCTGCATTAAGGGCTGTCACAAAGTGGCAGATTGCTTATAAGTAGCTAACTTGGTCTTTTCAAAAATAAAGGTCTGACACCGTGGTTAGCAGGTTCGAGTGCCGTTGGTCGAAAGAAAAATATAATAATGTTGCTGGCTTTACGTCCCAGTAACTACTTTTATGGTTTAAGGTGACGCCGAGGTGCCGGAATTTAGACCCGCAGGACTTATTTTACGTGCCAGTAAATCCAGGAACACAAAGCAGACGTATTTGAGCACGTTTAAATACCATCGGACTGAGCCAGGATCGAACCTGCCAAGTTGGAATCGGAAGACCAGCATCTCAACCGCCTGAGCCGCCTGAGCCACTTAGCCTGGATGGAAAAAAAAAATCACCATCAGAATGTTGGCCGCCAGGGTAGGAAAGTTGGTGGTAGACAGTTTCTAATCACTAGATTGCATGCCAAAAGCCTGGATTCAAATCCAAACCTTTTCGCAGTGTTCAAATGGAGTGAGGGATATGATGCTGTTGATGGTGATTCGGCCGTCGGATGGCGACGTAAAGCATTGAGCAGACCCCTTGGTATTATTCGAGAGGAGTAGGCTACGTGCCGAAACCGGGTTTCATCTCTCCCTACTTCATTATCATAATCCTACATCCAGACGCGCAGGCCACTCACGGGTGCCAGGTAGAAAGACCTTCACTAGGCAAGCCGAACACGTCCTAGGACACTCCTGGTACTAAAAGGACACGATAAGTAAGTAGGCCTAAGTCGTAAATAATTTCAGAGAATTGGGATCATTTTTTTGCTAGTGGCATTACGTCGCACCGACACAGACAGGTCTTAAGACGACGATGGGATAGGAAAGGGCTAAGAATGGGAAGGATGCGGCCCTGGTCTTAATTAAAGTACAGTCCCACTATTTGCCTGGTGTGAAAATGGAAAATCACGGAAGACCATCTTCGGGGTTGCCGACAGTGGGATTCGAACCCACTATCTCCCGGATGCAAGCTCAGGGCCGCGCGCCTCTAACCGCAAGGCCAACTCGCCCGGTGGGAAGAGACGTAAACGCATCACCATGTTTCGTGTTGTAAAACGAGTTTCCCCCAGAAGTGTTATGTAAAGTAGGGGCAGTAGCTGCTTATAGGACTTACTGAAATGGCATTGCACTCCGTTTAGCTTACCTTATCTTGGGTGATGACACAACATATCAAATGACAATTTGCTTGTCAACGCCGGTCGCATCGGGCACGGTTACAGATTATGCGGTTGCTAGTGGCACGGGTCGCATGCGGCACGGTCGCATCTGGCACGCCACCCCCAAATAGATTGTGACCACACAGTAGACAAGGGGGTATTCTATTATAGTGAAACCTTCCGAACACGATTGTGAGTGGCAGGAGTCAAGAAGTGATGATGATAATAATAATAATAATAATAATAATAATAATAATAATAATAATAATAATAATAATAATAATAATCGTATATCCTAAGCTACCATGTGCAGACATTTTAATTTGACGCCATCTGGCAATTTGCTCGAAAATTTCGAAAAATTCCGACTTACTCTGCCGGGTTTAAGTCTACTTTCTTGGGATCGGAAGGTCGACACACTGATCCGATGAGGATTGTTGTCAGAGAGGAAGCATACGTCGGTAAACTCGCTTCCAACGGTTGTTGTTGCTGTTTATTCCATTCGGCTCCTCGACCGACGCCACCTCTTCTTCGGTGACAGATGCCGCAGCTGACTGAAGATAGCCTGGGGAGCTACTGAAACAGGAACCCGAATGGTAGTTCTACGACCCCGTCGGCCGTTGTTGTGTCCAGCTCGATGACATACGAACAGCCCCTGCCATCGCAGTGTGTAGGATAGATGCACGTGTGTAGTATCGTCAGACGCTGGATCTAGAGCCGTCCTACGCAGAGACATCGGGAAAAATGTATATTTTTCGTGGTGATACCGAACGGGGCTTCAGACGCTTGGGGCGTCAGTGCATGTGTTTGACGTAGGACACAGTCATTTATTGGTAGGCCTATTGAGGGTGTCTTGCAATACGTTACTGATTGTAGAGCGTTCCATTTGATGTTAGTACTGTCTTGAGCAACATCTACTACAACGAATATAACACTATCACTTGTTATCAGATATAAGAGTGTCGGAATTTTGTCAATAAATTGAATTCTACGACGTCCAGTTCAATTCACCGATTATTATCTCTTTAACATTCACAAATAAAAGTTGAGCATTTCTGATTCGATCCCACAAACTTGAACAGAACTCCACTATATAACCTGGGCAATCTTAAGTTACTAGATCCTTATTCAGTTATTGACTTACAGATATATGTTCATCTTCGTAAATCAGTTCGTATATAATGTAATCTACATCGTGACATTTTCCTCACTTTATTGGGATCGGCAGGTGGTATGGATTTGGCAATGTTTAACGGCCTGAAGCCAATCCAAACCCCAGCCCTATGTAGAAAGATGTATCCACTATTCCGTATTCCTGTGGTCATTGTAACTACGGTATGTTCTACGTAGGAATTATCATACGCAGTTAAAATTCAAGGCCTGGAGGAAATCGAACTCGAGATCCTCTGAACCGGAGGCCATTATGCTGACCATTCGGCCGAAGAGGGCGACGTGAGCCATGCAATATAATATTAAAAGCATACCATTGGTATAGAAATGTAAAAACAGTTGGACTTCACCGAAAACGAAAGCTGACTATAATCTAGTACATCATAGGAAAAATGTAAGAGCAACACCCGTACGTCTCCCCGGTTTGTCTCAGTAAACCACCGCACACTGCTAACTTTCGAAAATAAAGCAAAGTCTAATAACGAGAACGACTTAGATGAGGACGTACCGGCAGGAAATCTATATATATATAAAATAAGAGTTTTGTCTGTACGTTGCTCAGAATTTGAAAAGAATGGTATTTCTGTGTCGGTTATGTCCACAGTGACAATGAAATGCATTTTTTTTCTTTTCCGTAATTTCTGTCTGTCTGTCTGTCTGTCTGTCTGTCTGTCTGTCTGTCTGTCTGTCTGTCTGTCTGTCTGTCTGTCTGTCTGTCTGTATGTATGTATGTATGTATGTATGTATGTATGTACACGCATCACGATAAAACGGCTGAAGAGAATTTAATGAAAATCGGTATGTAATGACGGGTGATGAACCACTGCAATCGAGGCTACAAATTATTTTATTCACGCTGAGTGAAATGGTAGTTTAGGGGAAGATCTGAAGTGGAATTCTCAAATAAGTTATTTATGTTATTAGTGGTCGTATCCATAAATACTACATAACTAACCTAACTTTAGTTATGTCGTAAGTTAGTAGTAGTTATGTAAGAAATTAAATTTCCGATCACTTATGTCTTATACATTGTTACCGTACCGCATATAATCGGAGATATTCATGAATTTGGATTTTTGTTACTAAGTCCATATCAGCGCCGAGTCACGAGAAAATGGGTAAACAGAATTTAGTGAAAAGCGGTATGTAAAATTAATGTGAAGGCCTGCAATATAGAAAGCTTTATCAACAATAACACTACATTGACCATTGTTTGTTGCGATGTGCTTTTTGTCTTCTCTTTCCTCTTATCCCCGATAGATAGGATTACTGCAGCGTACCGAGATTTTTTTAAATTTCCTTGACGTCGCACCGACACAGGTAGGTCTTATGGCGACGATGGGATAGGAAATGAATAGTGGTGTGAAGGAAGCGGCCTTGGCTTTAATGTACAGCCTGGTGTGACTGGTGTGAAAATGGGAAACCACGGAATACCATTTTTTTTGCTTAACGTCGCACCGACACACATATGTCTTATGTGACGATGGGAGAGGAAAGGTCTAGGAAGTGGAAGGAAGCGGCCGTGGCTTTAATTAAGGTAGAGTCCCGGCATTTGCCTGGTGTGAAAATGGGAAACCACGGAGAACCATCGTCAGGGCTGCCGACAGTGGGGCTCGAACCCACCGTCTCCCGAATACCATCTTCAGGGTTGCCGGCAGTGGGGTTCGAATCCACTACCTCCCGGATGCAATCTCACAGCTGCGCGCCCCTAACCACACCGCGGGAAGTAGCTGGGGTGTAAGATAACTTTCTTCTTTAGCATGCCATCCCTTTGGTTCATACATTTTCTGATATATCTGGTACGTAACACACTGGCTCATCATAGTATTCGAGCTATACAATCCCTACTCTGAGCCACTGATTGGATTGAGTAGTGTGCATATTTAACGGAATAATGACAGAGGAGTGTTCATGGCAGTCTGCGACCTGGTTATTCCAGTGCTGGAACTTTGGACTGTTAGATCGGCACCGTAGTACTGTTCGTTGAAAGTGAGAAAGTGTGCGGTTTTTCATTTGATCGAGTATTTTATATGATAACATTGCTTTCAATCGCTACATTCCTAGTGACGTTTATGTAATGACTTATGTTGAATTCATTTAGTAAAACCACCAAGTCAGTCTTTCTGAGAATCCCGTAGCGAAGCACGGGTACATCAGCTAGTAAGTAATATAGTCTAGTTGTGAACACTACGCAAGTTGGACTTTGGCGAAAAGGCCAGTATCGTAGGTTGATCGTGTTCGTGTAGCCATTGTTAGTAAGGAAGGACGATCATCAGGGAAAGAACTACACTTTACTTTACTGTACTTTATTTGTTTTACTTTAATACGATTTTTCGGTGTTCAGTTTTTGTTTAATGCTATATATAAACAACAGTTTTCTGTTTCAGGTGGATCGCTGGGCAAATTTGTAGGAGGAGGAGGAGGAGGAGGAGGAGGAGGAGGAGGTCTTGGAAAATTCTTTGGTGGTGGTAAATGGATAGGTGAGTTGCCCCAATACGCATTCGCATTATAATGTCAGTGCCAATGAGCGTGACCATCGACAAAATTGTTAGAAGCTCAATCGCTCTCTAGCTGCAATTGTTTGAGTAGATGCTAATTATTATTTGTAGATTACAATGAATTCCACCTCTGTGGTGTAGTGTTTAGTATGATTAGCTGACACCCCCGAATGCCGGGGTTGGATTCACTGCACTTCCACGAAATTTGGAACGTGGTACGAACACTGGAACGGGTTCCCCTCAGCATCGAGGAGTCTACTGAGTAGAGGGGATTTCGATTCTCATCTAAGCCATCCTCCAAGTGGATTTCCGTGGTTTCCCCATTTCTCCTACAGCAAATGCCGGGATGGTAAGTAAGTTAAGGCCACGAATGTTTCCCTCCCTCTTGCTTGTCTATCCCTTCCAATATTACCATCACCCACAGGGCCCCTGTTCAGCACAGCAGGTGAGGCCGACTGGGCGAGGTAATGGTCCCCTTTCCCAGTTTTATCTAAGTTCCCAGTTTTATCTATGACCCAACGTTTCACACTCCAGGGCACCGTCCTTGAGGCGTTAGAGTTTAGATTCCTCTCTGCATCTAGGGAGAAAACAACCCTGGACGGTAAACAGAGAAAGAAAGAAAGAAAGAAAGAAAGAAAGATAGGAATCAAGTTAATACTTGAGAAGTGTACACAATAGTTTTCCTCTCTATTTTGTTGTTCTTATTTTATTATTATTTGAGATTGCTGTTACAAAGTGATCACTTCATGTAGTTGTATTCTTGCACTCGGGAGACACTGGGTTCGACCCCCACCGTCGAACTGTGGGAGATTTCAACAATCTAGGAGACCTGTAGTCATTTTGTGTGTTGAAATTTGCCTGTCTCAGGTTTTGATTCTCCGTTCGATTAAAACACGCTATTTCTTTGTTAAATACGTATTATTTTCAAAAATCTCGTTACATTTTTCACAAACGCAAACACATATTTGTATTGACCAGTCTTTCGTACAGTCAGTGAAACTAAAAATATCTGATTGCTGATTGCCTTATCGGTTTTGAGGCAGCCAGTTATATGTAAACAAGCCTTTAGTGACAACTAGGTCATAACATTGGTAAGACGCTGCACTAAATACATGATATAGTTATAGAGTAAGCAAAGCTTTAAAAAATTAAAAAAAAAAGATGTTAATTATCCTGAATCACTCCTGTAATCGGAATGATCATACGAATCATTCATACAAGGCTCTTTCACTATTCGTACGAACTCGCCCATTATATCTGAACGTTTTGCCTTGGCAGGAGAACGTTTACTACCAATAGAGCCAATATGGATCAGCGGTGATCAGCAATCTATGAATTAAATCTGTGTTTGTGATAATTTTCTTGTAAAGAGTTATCTGTATTTTCTGCTGTCTTTATTTCTGACTTCCTGTGGTTCCTGCCAATGCTGTCCTATTCGCACAGTAATGTCTCTTCTCTGAAATTGTACTTTGTGCACATTTGGGAACATGTACAGGAGAACAATTTGCAACGACTGTACTCACTCAGTTTGTCCGCATCAACCGGGAAACCGAAATTCGGGCATTTGAAATTATTTGAAATCACCTGAATAAGTCTACATTTCCCCCAGTTATTTCTGATGTTTTTTCAGCATTTCTAAAAACTTGCAGGTTGCATTGCTATCATTAAGTATCCTGCTTGTTGTTTAGGCATATCCTATAATAGTCCGAGCTCACTACGAAATTTTTCTTGGACATGATTGTTTTTCCTTCTATTCCAAAAAACGTGTCCAAATATGAAGTGGTTAGAGTCTAAATTTCAAAAAAATGAGATTCACATTTTTCTGAAAGAAAATACGAATACCGTTGAGAAAAAGAGATAAAAGTACCAAAAAGGGGGAAAAAGGTGCAAAAATGCCTCCTTTCTCAACTAGAGAGAAAATCTCACATTGTGGTAAATTTCCGAATAGCTTTAATTTACTCTAAGAGAAAAAGTGCGCACCTAAATAAATATACTTCCCTGCCTCATAACTACATGTAAAGCGTCACGCTCTGCACATGATGTGCACGATTCGAATTCTCGCTGGAACTGTCACCAGTCAGACCTCGGACCCAGAAATCTATGGAATCACCACACTTCTCGGTCATTTTGGACATTTTCTTTTTCACCCCTTCTGAGCTGTAATACCGACAGCGGCTGAACTTGGACTTAAGCGGCGTCCAGAGTGTCACAATTCATTTCAGCGACACAGAATACTATGGATTCGCCACTATTATCCATTAGTTTTGCATGTCATCCCCTTCCCCAGTGTACCAAGTTTGCATGAGAGCTGCGCTGTAATCTACATACATACATACATTTATACATCTAAAGCCTCAGTCATTTTTCCTGTTCACTCCTTCCCAATTCATCCCCATGCCGTTGGGTTTGGCGGGCTGAACTCGGACTTCAACGACAACCGGAGTGTCACTATTCACTTCAGCAACCCAATAAGTTATGGATTCTACATTAGTATGTCTTTTTCTTTTATTTTTATGTTTCTACCCTTTCCCCTTTCAACCCCGCAACTAGAGCGGGGTCTTACACCCACAGAATTGTCTTCCATATAGTATGTCACATGTGTACCGAGTTCCGTTGATAGCTTTGCAGGAACATACACACATACATGCATAACCTCGGCCATTTTGGACATACGACTTTAATGACTAGGGTTCCGAAGTTTAAGACCTTGTCGTGACAGACAGGATTCGAGCTTATAGGTGAGCTCTTAGGAAAAGTCAGATTGGTTGGAAGGTTGTTTGGATCGTTCCCGAGCGGTTGGAACGTATAGGTTGGGAAGTTTCAACTAAGGTGCAGATCAGGAGGAAGACGACGAAGTGGATTCCCACGAAGTTATTCTGCTACTGAAGGTTGACTACAATATGTACACTATGTACAATTAAAATAAAGACTTATGTTGGCAAGTCTTGAGCGAGAAGTCTGTCTACTAGCCGTCCGTTGAAGTATATAATACTTATTATTATTATTACTGATTGCGTAATCGTCCTACCGACCGGCAGGGATTCTACTGGCAACTGGTCCGCGAAGTGAATGGTAGAAGCCCTGAATAATGACTTCCTTGCCCTTATATAGCCTCCGGGGCCACACCCCGTGTTCTCGAAGCTTGTCGAAACCGGCGTACATGACTGCCTAACCTTCCGTAATTCTGGCCAATCAGAGGCCTGTATCCAAGAGACCCTTCTAGTATATTCTTACTGCGTCTACGCTGCTGAACCATGCCCTGTCAACATGAGTCACATCCTGTATGACAAACTTCTCTGTTACTCAAGATTTCCTAACATGCAAGAAATATAATTTCCACTCTTAACTATTCAACTGAATATAATTATTTTACATCCTTTAATTATTATCAGGTACGCCTATTAGGTATGCTTATACCTGACTCCTAGCCTCTTATGACAGGCTAATTCCTAATACATCAGGTACAGCTATTCCTCCTACGTTCCCTGGGTTCGATCCGCGGAGGGAATAGCAGTCCTGGGTTCAAGTCCCTGGGAGGACACGACAACCTAAAGAAGAACAAAATATGCAAGCAAATCTGCCCTAAGAGCTAAATATGATTTTAAAACTACAAATAAGACCTTGAAAACTATAAAATATGACATGAATTATTAGGATAGGTAGAGTATCACTAACATACAGTACACAGACACATTTAATCATACAACCTGACAGAGGGCTACAGTACATTAACATCTTCAACATTCATTCAGTACCATAGCCTTGTGATGCAGTTATTGTTTGGTTTTCCTGAAAGACAACAAAGGAAACCGAAGTATTAGCATGTTTTGTGGTATATGTCGGCGTAAGTTAGAAGACACTGCCTAACAGAAAGTTTATTGAGTTCATTATCGTAAATACCTCTTAATCTTCTTCTTTGCCAACACTGCACATCACGACCATTTGCATCCTCAGGTTGTCGAAAAGAAATATCCTCACGTAGGTCGCTCAGAACTTTTTGTACTGTGAGAATCTCCTTTGTACGTCACATGATGTCTCAGGAGCGTATTTATACATAGTTCACTGCTGCTTAGCTGCGGGTAGTTCTCGCCTAAACCAGATGCATTACACTCTAAAAGGGCATCAATTCTACACATTGTTGCGTATCCTTCACTTGCACTCAGCACCTTACTAATTTTTTCGTCACCGCAACTGACATTGTACCTCTTGCTTGTTCTACTTTGGATATCATGTCCTTTACTATTCCCAAACTCTCACATGATTCTAAACCAGCAGTCTCTAGGCGACAGATAGTTTTCGATAGATATATTTAATTTGAAGAAATATATACTGATTGTCCCGACAAATCATTGGAAAACAGTTCCTGTGCAAATGTTATTGACGATGCCTCACTACTGTCAAAAGTTGAAACAATTTCTTGCACAGATTCGTAGTGTTCACTGTAGTACTCTACTGCGTTTAGCCACGTTCCCCATCGGGTGAGCACTAGTTGAGGAGGAAGAGGAATCGAAGGCGCGTGACCTTTGCAATTTGCCACTCTCGGTGGTGCCTTCACAAATATTTTCTTCAGGTTTGATATTAACCGGTCAACATCGGGAAAAATTCTGCTGTATTTTTTCAGCAACTCTGTGCAATCCGTTAGCAAGACACGTTAAATGGACCATTTTTGGGTAAAGTAACTTAAGTCACTCTTGCTGCTTTCACCATGTATGATGCAGCATCGGTTAGTAACAGCCAGATATGTTCTCGCTTAACTTCACAATCCCGCAAAAGCTTCATGGCATTGTCATAAAGTATTGCAATTGTGGAACGGTTAGCTGCATCTAGAACCTCCGAATGAAGAAAAATTCAGCTCCCGGACGATCTATGAGAAGCGTGCCATTTATAACATTCGGAACATACCAACCACAAACATTCGTAGTTTTATTAACGGATACCCGGACGCTATTGTTGCCTACACTAATTCTAATTATTTTAAAGTGCGTCTTCATAAAAGGAGGCAAAGTAAATTTATCGCAATGTTGCCTCGTTCGGGATCGATTGTGTTGTGTAATTAGTTAACAATTTTCGTACGTGTTCGTTGTTCAATTTGTTAAGAGGAATATTGGTAGATACCATCATTTCGCACAGTTCTTTTTAGAAATCGGAAAGTTTGCTTGACGATGATTTCGCTCTATCAAACAAAAGAGCCTGCCTGGTCTCTTCAGAAGACTTTCGATTCGCGCAGCTTTTATGCTTAACCGTAGCGCAGTGCTTTTGCACATTAAATCGCTTCATCGCCGCTACCTTAAATTCACGGGCTTTACTAATAAGAATTGTTCCGTCAGTACTGAACGTCTCTTCACCGAACTCTTTCACATACTTTTTTAACATTACAGCTTCACTACACATCACTTTTGGCATGATGGGGTTCACTGCAGTACTACAAGTGTCACCAATGTGTTGAAATCCGTTGGTAGTGAAAGAGCAAGGAAGCTTTAACTCGACCCTGCATGGAAAAACTAGGCGAGATATAACATGGCATTTCCTTGTTTGCTAATTGCTTCTCAGATAAATATATATACTGGAGTGTCATCCTATTCAAAGACGGAAGCACACTATCGTCATGTTCCGTGACCTCACGCGTACAGTGTCGCAATCTAACTTGTCCAGAATGACGTGCTAAAAGACGTCCGCAGAGGAGCACCTTCTTGCAATCAGGTCTTCTAAACCTGCTACCTGCCTGTTCCGGGAAAAGAAGAAAAATATTTACTACACTACTCGGAAATCCTGTGCTTGCAACTCGACGCAGATAACACGTACCTTGTTAACGACGCCTCAGTTTAAACAAAAAAGCTTAAATGATAACCAAATATGAACTTATATCATTAAAATGAGCAAAATATGACCAAAACAATAAAAATGGCCGAAATATGCATTTATAGGCAACACCAAATTGCTTTGAACGTGGTCACGGACCCGTCATTCAAACTTATTTATCAGATTTCGGGTAGGATGAGCTAAGGAAGGGAGTATGAATTTTCCTTAATATTCGAACCTTATTAATGATATTCAGAGTGTCAAAATTCATCTCAGCAACCCAGAAAACTACGGATTCGAGAGGATTATTTGTCTTTTTCGATATTCTTACATGTCACCCGCTCCTAACCCTCGCCCTAAGGATGCTTGGGGTTTATTCTCCCTACAGTATATTTCTAAAGATATTAAGTCATAATATGTGTACCAAGTTCGGTTAAGAGATAACCTACACACATACACTACATCAATATTCTCGGTTACTTTGACAGTCACTTATCAATCATTATCCATCAATATCAATCAATACTGATCTGCATTTAGGGCAGTCGCCCAGGTGGCAGATTCCCTATCTGTTGTTTTCCTAGCCTTTTCCTACATGATTTCAAAGAAATTGGAAATTCATTGAACATCTCCCTTGGTAAGGTATTCCAATCCCTAACTCCCCTTCCTATAAATTAATATTTGCCCCAGTTTGTCCTCTTGAATTCCAACTTTATCTTCATATTGTGATCTTTACTACTTTTATAAACGTCACTCAAGCTTATTTTTATACTAATGTCATTCCACGCAATCTCTCCGCTGACAGCTCGGAACATACCACTTAGTCGAGCAGCTCTTCTTCTTTCTCTCAGTTCTTCCCAGCCCAAACTGTGAAACATTTTTGTAACGCTCCTCCTTTGTCGGAAATCACCCAGAACAAATCAAGATGCTTTTCTTTTGATTTTTTTTCCAGTTCCTGAAGCAGGTAATCCTGGTGAGGGTCCCATACACTGGAACCATACTCTAGTTGGGATCTTACCAGAGAATATGCCCTCTTACTTACATCATTACTACAACCCCTAAACACCCTCATAACCATGTGCAGAGATCTGTACCCTTTATTTACAATCCCATTTATGTGATTACTCCAATGAAGATCTTTCCTTATATTAACCCCTAGATACTTACAATGATCCCCAAAAGGAACTTTCACCCCATCAAAGCAATAATTAAAACTGAGAGGACTTTTCCTATTTGTGAAACTCACAACCTGACTTTTAACCCCGTTTATCAATGCACCATTGCCTGCTGTCCATCTCACAACATTTTCGTGGTCACTTTGCAATTCCTCACAGTCTTGCAACTTTTTTATTACTCAACAGAAAATAACATCATCCGCAAAAGCCTTACCTCTGATTCCACTCCTTTACTCATATCATTTATATACACTGACTGACAGAGCAAATGCAACACCAAGAAGGAGTGGTCAGAACTTTATGCCAATTGCAGGGTAGACTGACGTCACTGAGGTATGCTCATGATGTGAAATGCGCCGCTGTGCTGCGCACGTAGCGAACGATAAATGGGACACGGCGTTGGCGAATGGCCCACTTCGTACCGTGATTTCTCAGCCGACAGTCATTGTAGGACGTGTTGTCGTGTGCCACAGGACACGTGTATAGCTAAGAATGCCAGGCCGCCGTCAACGGAGGCATTTCCAGCAGACAGACGACTTTACGAGGGGTATGGTGATCGGGCTGAGAAGGGCAGGTTGGTCGCTTCGTCAAATCGCAGCCGATACCCATAGGGATGTGTCCACGGTGCAGCGCCTGTGGCGAAGATGGTTGGCGCAGGGACATGTGGCACGTGCGAGGGGTCCAGGCGCAGCCCGAGTGACGTCAGCACGCGAGGATCGGCGCATCCGCCGCCAAGCGGTGGCAGCCCCGCACGCCACGTCAACCGCCATTCTTCAGCATGTGCAAGACAGCCTGGCTGTTCCAATATCGACCAGAACACTTTCCCGTCGATTGGTTGAAGGAGGCCTGCACTCCCGGCGTCCGCTCAGAAGACTACCATTGACCCCACAGCATAGACGTGCACGCCTGGCATGGTGCCGGGCTAGAGCGACTTGGATGAGGGAATGGTGGAACGTCGTGTTCTCCGATGAGTCACGCTTCTGTTCTGTCAGTGATAGTCACCGCAGACGAGTGTGGCGTCGGCGTGGAGAAAGGTCAAATCCTGCAGTAACTGTGGAGCGCCCTACCGCTAGACAACGCGACATCATGGTTTGGGGCGCTATTGCGTATGATTCCACGTCACCTCTAGTGCGTATTCAAGGCACGTTAAATGCCCACCGCTACGTGCAGCATGTGCTGCGGCCGGTGGCACTCCCGTACCTTCACCTTCAGGGGCTGCCCAATGCTCTGTTTCAGCAGGATAATGGCCGCCCACACACTGCTCGCATCTCCCAACAGGCTCTACGAGGTGTACAGATGCTTCCGTGGCCAGCGTACTCTCCGGATCTCTCACCAATCGAACATGTGTGGGATCTCATTGGACGCCGTTTGCAAACTCTGCCCCAGCCTCGTACGGACGACCAACTGTTGCAAATGGTTGACAGAGAATGGAGAACCATCCCTCAGGACACCATCCGCACTCTTATTGACTCTGTACCTCGACGTGTTTCTGCGTGCATCGCCGCTCGCGGTGGTCCTACATCCTACTGAGTCGATGCCGTGCGCATTGTGTAACCTGCATATTGGTTTGAAATAAATATCAATTATTCGTCCGTGCCGTCCCTGTTTTTCCCCAACTTTCATCCCTTTCGAACCACTCCTTCTTGGTGTTGCATTTGCTCTGTCAGTCAGTGTATATAAGAAAACAAAAAGGTCCGGTAAAAATGACTTGAGGAATTCCCCTATTTATTACAGGGTCAGATAAAGCTTCACCTCCTCTAATTCTATGAGATCTTTTTTCTAGAAATATAGCAACCCATTCAGTCACTCTTTTGTCTAGTCCAATTGCACTCATTTTTGCCAATAGTCTCCCATGATCTACCCTATCAAAGGATTTAGAGGTCTAATATAATCAGAAAGAATGCCTTCCCAAAGCGTACATACAATGCATGTCAAACTTACTGGCCTGTAATTTTCAGCTTTATATCTATCACCCTTTCCTTTATACACAGGGGCTACTATAGCAACTCTCCATTCATCTGGTATAGCTCCTCCGACCAAACAATAATCAAATAAGTACTTCAGATATGGTACTATATCCCAACCCATTGTGTTTAGTATATCCCCAGAAATCTTATCAATTCCAGCCGCGTTTCTAGTTTTCAACTTTTGTATCTTATTTTAAAAGTCATTGTTATCATATGTAAATTTTAATACTTCTTTAGCCTTAGTATTCTCCTCTATCTGGACATTATCCTTGTAACCAACAATCTTTACATACTGCCGACTGAATACTTCTGCCTTTTGAAAATCTTCACATACACACTCTTGTTCATTAATGATTCCTGGAATTTCCTACTTGGAACCAGTTTTTGCCTTAAAATACCTATACATACCCTTCCATTTTTCACTAAAATTTGTATGACCACCAATTATGCTTGTCATCATGTTATCCTTAGCTGCCTTCTTTGCTAGATTCAATATTCTAGTAAGTTCCTTCAATTTCTCCTTACTTCCACATCCATTTCTAACTCGATTTCTTTCCAGCCTGCACCTCCTTCTTAGTCTCTTTATTTCTCTGTTATAATAAGGTGGGTCTTTACCATTCTTTACCTCCCGTATATGTATAAACCTGTTTTCGCATTCCTCAACAATTTCTTTAAACCGATCCCAGAGTCTCTTTACATTTTTATTTACCGTTTTCAACCGATCAGAGTTACTTTTCAGAAACTGCCTCATTCCTGCTTTATCAGACATATGGTACTGCCTAACAGTCCTACTTTTAAGACCTTCCTTTCTATCAAATTTACTTTAACTACGACAAAAACCGCTTCATGATCACCAATACCATCTATTACTTCAGTTTCTCTATAGGGCTCATCTGGTTTTACCAGCACCACATCCAGTATATTTTTCCCTCTGGTTGGTTCCATCACTTTCTGAATCAACTGTCCTTCCCATATTAACTTATTTGCCATTTGTTGGTTATGCTTCCTGTTGTTCGCATTTTCTTCCCAATTGACATCTGGTAAATTCAGATATCCCGCTACACTCACATTTCTTTCCATGTCGTTTCCTACATAGCTGATTATCTTATCAAATAATTCTGAATCTGTGTCAGTGCTACCATTTCCCGGTCTGTACACTCCAAATATATCAAGTTGCCTATTATCTTTAGAAATGAGCCTTACACCTGGAATTTCATGTGTCTCATCTATAACTTTTTCGTAGCTTACAAATTATTCTTTCACCAGAATGAATACTCCCCCTCCCCCCATTCTTATCCTATCTCTACGATACACACTCCAGTTCCGTGAGAAAATTTCTACATCCATTATATCATTTCTCAGCCATGATTCAAGTCCTATTACAATATCTGGTAAATATATACCTATTAAATTACTCAATTCTATTCCTTTCTTTACAATACTTCTACAGTTCAACAATAACAATTTTATGTCATCCCTACTTGATTTCCAGATCCCTGTTCCCTTATCACCGCTCCCTAGGCCATCCCGTTTCCCTGAATGTACCTCCCTATTACCCTTCCAAACAAATTTCCTAACTTATACGTACTACTGCGGTTTAAGTGAAGGCCATCTGAGCGCAGATCCCTATCTCCTACCCACCCATTAGGATCTAGAAAAATCCCCAATCACCCTGCAGTCATTATCCCTCCTACACAGTATTCCACTAATAACAATCTCCGCTTTCTTAAACTTCACCCGTGCTGCATTTACCAGATCCCACACATCTCCAACTATGTTGGTACTTATATCAGCTTGCCTTACGTTGTTGGTACCAACGTGAAACACTACCACCTTCTCCTTCCCCTCCTCCCTCTCTTCTACTTTCCTCAACCTAATTCGTGGATAACATTCTACCCTGAACATTAGACCACCTGTCTTCTACAACTCCCCCCTTTCCTTCCCCTCTCTCTTGTACACCTCCTGTAAGCTGTACATTGTTTGAGGGAGTCCTATCTTCCTTCCTGTTTTCTGTGAGAATCCTAATTATCTCCCTCAAACTCTCCAACTCCTCCCTCACACCCCTCAATGCCTCGCCCACACCCACAGTACGTACACTCACGCTCCTTAGCCATTCTTTATGGAAAAAAATGAAAATAAAAATAAAATAACTTATTTGCAAAAAATAAATGAACGGAGGGATATATTGTCTGGGATAGTACTCAAAGATCACACTACAATAAGGTAATTAATATACGACTACATTATAATACTACTTAGTCGTACACTATTTTTTTATCCTACAACACCTAACAGGCTAAAAACTGCTGTTAATTACTGAATATCGAAAGGAATACACAAGAAGTACACAATTCCAAACTGCAGTTAAGCCTATCCTAATTACAACAACAGAATTTTAGTAAAGATACCTCTACTACGGATACCTCTACTACACCAGTACTGCACAAATATTTTGCAATAATAAAATAAGCACTCTAAGTTCTGATAGGATATTACTCGTATACTACTGTACAGTACACTACAGTAATTTTAAACTACTTTCATACCTATCCTAATTACAATACCGGTACCGTCACTACTAAGCACAAACAGGAATGAAATTTGCAAGAACTACAGTACTCAAAGATTACCAGCAAAGCTAAATGTTTAGACATTTTTTTTATTATTACTACGCTCTAATAGATACACACGAAAGATGACACACGAATATAGCAGGCAAGTACGGCACTATCTAAATATACTGTATCTACACTACAATGTATCTACACTAAAATTTTCAGCTGAAGTGTGGTTATATGAACTTTTACCGCTGGTGGATTAGTATTATTTTCCCTACTACGCGAGACGGAGAACAAAAGTGTCCTTAAATGCTCAGAATAAGAGGCTGTCTACTATAATTTCTGTCAAAACCACGACCGGGGCTTGAAGTGCAATATTATTGGGATATAGGAATTTGATTATTAACTTTTACTCGATGAATAAACGAAGGTGGAAAGTACAAAGTATGCAGGGAACTAAGACTACAAATTATCGGAATAATGAATCAGCTGACTTTGTATTTATTTACACAACTATCATGTGCATGTAGCAACAATCGTCAACAATCCAAAAACTGTTAAGTGCCGTAATTATCCAGTGAAATTGCCGTGAATTCTCTTTAAATCGATGTTTAGAGGCTTATCGTGTTATTTAATGTTATAAATTATTACTTTCGTGATAGTTTGAACGGATATCTGTACGAAATATCGGAAAAGTAGCGGCCGAAATTACAACGAGTTACAACTACTTATGATAATCTGCCTTTGTAAGTATAATACCAACGAAACCTACAGGTATTTAAAAATATTGTTTTAAAAGTTAATATTATTACCTAAAGTATTTCCTAAACCAAAATTTGAAACAAAGTACACCTAGCTATCCTACTTAAACTAGAAAACGTAATCTACTGAACACCAAATGAATTATTTCTTATAAAATTCAAATAAATAACACTACTCCCAATTTCTACCAACAAGCACTAAACACCAATATATAAACAGCACTAAATGGAACACGCACACACAAAATTTTAATAATTTCAATAGGTTTTAACTACTTTTTCACTACAATAATGCAAGAGCTCTCCCAACAGCCAACCGTTCACAAGCGCACTTTCAACTCTTCTCAACCTCCATTACAACTGGGGCTGAACTATCACTTACACGACATACAGAATGGCACAGTTCATCTCAGACTCCAGGAAAAGTAATGATTTTTAACTAATATCCGTCGCCTTCAGTAATTTTCTATACTTCACTCCCTTCCCTAAGAGTACTAGGGGTGCCTTGAATCCACAGTTATTTTTCCATATTGTGTGTGCTAAGATTGGTTGAGAGATATGATGGAGCATTGGAACATCATCCGTAATCTTGGTCACTTTGGACATTTCCTTCTTCACTCCTCTCACCACTGTGCCGATGGGGCTGAACTTGGACTATAAATACGTCTGGAGTTTCACTATTTTTCTAAGCGACTCCGAAAAGAGTGGATTCTACATTAATATTGGTCATTTTCTATTATTTTTATACTTCAACCCCTTTCCAACCCCACCCACAGAGGCGATATAGGTATCTTACCCCACAGTGCTTTTCACCAGACAGGAAGTCGTATGTGTACAAATTTATCAGTTTAAAATACTTGAACAGATTCTCCTACAAATAGCGAAAGTGTCACTTAGGTGCTATTCATCATCATTATCTTGATAAAGGTATGGATATATGGAGCAGGTATCTAGAAAGTGTAACTCGACAATTTAAAGCTATTTATGAGTTTTTAAATATTCACAATAATTATGGTGGTAAGAGTATGTAAATATGGATCCAGTGGACGTAAGTATTTCGGCAGATTAAAGCTAGCTATGAGTTTAAAAATTTAAAGCAGAATATCTCCTTTGCCTTGCCTAATCACGCACTTGCCTTCTTCGAATACCAGGCCTGTATTCTACTGTGGAATCAGTGAGCTAACGTCACCATGGTTTCTTCATCCGATTTCGAGAACGGGGGTCGTGTGTTACCAATATCTCTAAAACGGTTAGTTTCAGGGCCTTAAAATATGGTTCATGGTCCGTAAAGACTTACCGACTTTTGTTCTTAGCATTGCGAGGCTTTAAGTAAGCTTTGTCTGGTCTTTGTACCTCAAAATGGCGGAACGCTGTTAGTTCTGTGTGTGTGCTCCCAGTTTTCGTTGATTAGCAGGTGTAGTAAAGGCGAAACTCGTTACGAAAGTAGTGAATCTCAACTTTGAAAGTGTGTTTTATTTAGTTCACGATATCACACAGTGCTGTGTAATGTATTTTTGTAAATATAAATAAAATGTAATCAAGGAAGGGACAAAAGGAATGCGTTGGGGTGGGGGGGAATCAGGACCGAGACGGGGCCTGCACCCATAAGCGGAAGTGAGGCGACCCTAGCGGACATCATTGTTCAGCTGGTAAGGGAAGCTCTACGGTCGAAAGACATTATTTCGGCTATCGTTGAGGCAATAACTGAAAGTGTCACAAATGTTGTGGCTGAACAAGTCCAGACCACCCTGGACTTCAACACTGAGATTATCAGTGAACTTAAAATTGATATTAAAAACATGGAAATTGAACTGAAAGTAATGCAGGATGAACTCAAAAAGAGTACTGATGCTCTGGAGCAATACAAACGTAGAGGAAGTGTGTGTCTGTTCGGAATTTCCGAATCACCGAATGAGAACACTGACGAACGTACAGTCAGGTTGTTGAAAGATAAACTTGGCCTTGACATTGCCGTGCAGGACATTGATAAGTCTCACCATGTTGGCAGGTGGGGTCCGGGCATGAAGGGGCCTAATACTGTGAAATTTTTAAGCTATAGGATAAGGGGGAAACCTATCGTAACAAGCGCAGGTTGGCAGGCACTAGAATCACCATCAGGGAGGACCTGACTGCGGCTCGCGCTCTAATATTAAAGGCGGCTGTAGATAAATTTCGAGTGAGACATGTCTGGAACATACAGGGACGTATTTTCGTAGAAAGAGGGGAAACCGGGCACAATAAAACAAGAGTGGATGAACTGTACTGTCCCATGTAAATGAACAATACCAATATACTGTGTCTGTAGATTCTACTGTGAAATAATCTTTCTAGTTCCTTAACTGTTTCTTCCAATGTGACTCCTTAATTTGCAACAAATTCGTAAAAAAATCGTATAGCATTCACAACTCCCACCCACACCTACAAGTTCTTTCTCTTCTACTTATTTCTGAAATGCTCGCCGGCAGGTCCACTTAAAGCCTAAAAGTACAGCACCTTAGCAAAACCTTACTCTAGACTACCTTTTCAATATTATATATTGGCGTAATTTTATTAATATCCTTTATTTTTATCGCGTACTTACAAGTGGGGGATTACACGACAGTAGTTGCACGACCAGTGAAGATTAAATAAAACAAAACTCTTACCAAGTTGTCCCCAACAAAAGGTCGTTGCGAGGTGTGGAAGATGCTAGACTCAGAGAGGTCGAGTAGACTGAACAAGAAATAATACTTAAAGACTATATTTAATACTTCAAGTTTAAGTTACGCACAAACTTTAATTGACTCAAAATAAGTTAACTGAGATAAAAATCAAGTTAAAATTCTCAAGTTACACTAATGGGAAATTAGAACCTTTGCTGGCAAGATGTAATGTTTACAGTGCACTATGTCTTCTGGTATGGGCTAGAATAAAACTGTTACTTTCATTGACCTGTCTCAGTCTTATACTTGGCTTTGACAATATGAAAGTGGCTGAAGTATGAGTGACGCTAGTAATGCCATTCCTTATGCTGCCAGTCCCTGCTATGAATGGTGTGAAAATGTCGCTCATAGGGTCGGTTGGTGCACGCATTTCAGTGGGCTTGGCAGACTGATGTGCAATAGCAACTTCTGGCTCAGTGAGGAAAGCAACGGGAAACTACATCACTCCTCAAATCCCCTAGTACGCCTCTTCAGTGACACCCAGGCCATCTATGACAGCTAATGGTGAACCTGTTGAGGATCCAACCAGCCTTCGGGCTGAGTACCCAACATACATACATACATACATACATACATACATACATTAATCAAGGCACTATGAAGTTCCATGAAAATTATAATCGGAAAATAAAAGGGAGGAAGTAATACAAACTGGGTTCACAAACCAGTCCCCAGCAGATATCCTCAATCGGGATAAAAATAGAAAAATATAATTTTAAAGAAATAAACGAAAGTACGGAGTTCTTAATTGAACACTTAACCCCAAGACTTGGATTTCACACAATTCCGTTTTCGAGAGTGAAAAATGTTTCTTAAGGACAACTTCAATCAATCAATCAATTAATCAATCAATCAATCAATCAATCAATCAAAGAATCAATCAATCAATCAATCAATTACTACTGACCTGCATTCAGGGCAGTCTCCCAGGTGGCAGATTACCTATCTGTTGTTTCCCTAGACTTTTCTTAAACGATCGCAAAAAAAATTGAAAAATTAGTGAACATCTCCCTGGTAAGTTATTTCAATCCTTAACTCCCATTCCTATAAACGAATATTTGCCCCAATTTGTCCTCTTGAATTCCAACTTTATCTTCATATTGTGATCATTCCTACTTTAAAAGACACCACACAAAATTATTCGCCTACTTACCGGGCGAGTTGGCCGTGCTCGTAGAGGCGCGCGGCTGTGAGCTTGCATCCGGGAGATAGTAGGTTCGAATCCCACTATCGGCAGCCCTGAAGTTGGTTTTCCGTGGTTTCCCATTTTCACAACAGGCAAATGCTGGGGTTGTACCTCAATTAAGGCCACGGCCGCTTCCTTCCAACTCCTAGGCCTTTCCTATCCCATCGTCGCCATAAGACCTATCTGTGTCGGTGCGACGTAAAGCCGCTAGCAAAAAGAAAAAAAATCGCCTACTGATGTCCTCCCACGCCACCTCTCCACTGACAGCTCTGAACATACCACTTAATCGAGCAGTTTATCTCCTTTCTCCCAAGTCTTCCCAGCCCAAACTTTGCAACAGTTTTCTAATGCTACTCTTTTGTCGGAAATCACCCAGAAAAAATCGAGCTGCTTTTCGTTGGATTTTTTCCAGTTCTTTATTCAAGTAATACTGGTGAGTGTCCCATACACTGGAACCATACTCTTGCTGGGGTCTTACCAGAGACTTATATGCTCTCTCCTTTATATTCCTTACTACAACCCCTAAATACCCTCATAACAATGTGTAGATTTCTGTACCCTGTATTAACAATCATAATTATATGATTACCCCCAATGAAGTACTTTTCTTATATTAACACCTTGGTACTTACAATGATCCCCAATAGGAACTACCAACCCATCGACTCAGTAATTAAAACTGAGAGGACTTTTCCTATTTGTGAAACTCACAATCTGAAATTTAACCCCGTTTATCATCATACCATTGCCCACCGTCCATCTCAGAACACTATCGAGATCACCCTGCAGTCCCTCACAATCTTGTAACTTATTTATTACTCCGTACAGAATAACATAATCTGCAAACAGCCTTATATAGGATTCAACTTCTTTACACATACCATTGATATATATAATAAAACATAAAGGTCCAATAATACTGCCTTGAGGAATTCGACTCTTAATTATTACAGGGTCAGATAAAGCTTCGCCTACTCTAATTCTCTGAGTTCTACTTTCTAAAAATATAGCAACCCATTCAATCACCCTTTTCTCTAGTCCAATAGCCGTCATTCTTGACGGTAGTCTTCTATGATCTAACTTATCAAATGCCTTAGATAGGTCAATCGTAGTACAGATAATTTGGCTTCCTGAATTCATGATATCTGCTATATCTTGCTGAAATCCTACAAGCTGAGATTCAGTGGAATAACCTTTCCTAAACCCAAACTGCCTTCTGTCAAACCAGTTATTAATTTCGCAAACATGTCTAACATAATCAGAAAGAATGTTTTCCCGAAGCTTACATGCAATTCATGTCAAACTGACTTTCCTGTCATTTTCAGCTTTATGTCTGTCACCCTTTCCTTTATATACAGGAGGCTACTATAGCAACTCTCCATTCATTTGGTATAGCTTCTTCACCTAAAAAAGAATCAAATAAGTATTTCAGACATGGTAATATATCCCAACCAATTGCCTATAGTATATCAACTGAAATCTTATCAATTCTAGCTGCTTTTCTAGTTTTCAACTTTTGTATCTTGCTCTAAATGTCATTGTTATCATAGGTAAATTTTAATACTTCTTTAATATTTCTCACCTCCCCTATCTGGAAATTATCCTTGTAACCAACAATCTTTACATACTGCTGACTGAATTCTACTGCCTTTTGAAGATCCTCGCACACACACTCCCCTTGTTCATTAATGATTCCTGGAATGTCCTTCTTTGAACCTATACCTATACACACCCTTGCATTTTTAACTAAAATGTGTATGACCACCAATTATATTTGCCATCACGTTTTCCTTAGCGACTTGTTTGCTAGATTCAATTTCCTAGTAAGTTCCTTCAATTCCTACTTACTTCCATAGCCTTTTCTAACTCAATTTCTTTCCAACCTGCACCTCCTTCTTAGTCTCTTTACTCGTCTGTTATAATATAGTGGATCTTTGCCATTCCTTACCATCTTTAAAAGTACAAACCTATTTTCACATTCCTCAACAGTTGCTTTAAGCCCATCCCAGAGTCCATTTGCCATTCTTATTTGCCATTTTCGAGCGATCACAGTTACTTTTTTTAAACTAACTCATGCCTGTTTTATCAGCCATATGGTACTGCCTAATACAGTCCATTTACATTCTTATTTACCATTTTCCAGAGATCATAGTTACTTTTTTAAAACTCCCTCGTGCTTCTTTTATCAGCCATATGGTACTGCCTAATAGTCTTAATTTTAATACCATCCTTTCCTTCACATTTATTTTAACTACGACAAAAACAGCTATTACTTCGGTTTCTCTATAGAGCTCATTTGGTTTTCCCAGCACCACATCAAAGGTATTCGTCCCTTTAGTTGGTTCCATCACTTTCTGAATCAGCTGCCCTTCCATATTAACTTATTTTCCATTTGTTGTTTATGCTTCCTGTCGTGTCGCATTACCTTCCCAAGTGACATTTGGTAAATTGAGATCACCCGCTACTTTCCATATCATTTCCAACATAGCTGATTATCTGATCAAATAATTCTGAATCAGCGTCAGCGTTACTCTTTCCCGGCCTGTACACTCAAAAGACATCAAGTTGCCTATTATCATTAGAGATGAGCTTTACAGCTTACAAATTCTTGCACCAGAATGAATACTCCCCCTCCTACCATTCCTATCCTATATCTGCGATACACACTCCAGTTCCGCGAGAAAATTTCTGCATCCATTATATCATTTCTCAGCCATGATTCAACTTCTATTACAATATCTTGTAAGTATATATCTATTAAATTACTTAATTCGATTCCTTTGCTTACAATACTTCTACAGTTGAGCACTAACATTTTATGCCATCCCTACTTGATTTCCAGTTCCCTGTTCCCTTAACACCGCTCCCTAGGCCACCCCGTTTCCCTGAATGTACCTCCCTAATTAACCTTCTAAACAAATTTCCTAACTTATATGTACCACTGCGGTTTAAGTGATGGCCATCTGAGCGCAGATCCCAGTCTCCTACCCACCCATTAGGACCTAGGATTCTCACTCCCATTTTCCCACGTACCCACTCCATAGTCTCATTTTAACCCACAATCACCCTCCAGTCAGTATCCCGCCTACATATTATTCCACTTATAACAATCTCCGCTTCCTTAAACTGCATCCGTTCTGCATTTACCAGATCCCACACATCCCCAACTATGTTGGTACTTCTACCTGCTTGTCTTACGTTAGTAGTACCAACGTGAAAAACTACCACCTTCTCCTTTCCCTCTTCCTTCTCTTCTACTTTCCTCAACATCCGCCTCAACCTAATTCCTGGATAACACCTTACCCTTGTTCCCTTTCCTCCTCACGCTTTCCCCACATGTCTAACGATGGAATCCCCCATGACCGGAGCCTCAACCCTACCCACCTCACTAGATCCCCCTCCCCTCCTGGTCAGCCCAATCTTCTCTCACTGCTGCATAAGCTACTGGCTCCACCCTATTCTACTATAAATTTCCCTTTACTACCTTTTCACTTCCTCCTACTTCCACACATCTCAATAACAGTTCCCTATTCCTTACCTTCCCTCGGTTGTTCTACCTGCAGAGACTCGTACTGAATTCTCACAGACACCTGTCCTGAATTCTGATCCTGAACAGAGCCCTTAGCCTGTAATCTCCTCCCCTTAAAACATTCGACCACCTGTCTTCTACAATTCCCCCATTTCCTTCCCATCCATCCTTTACACCTACTGTATCCTGTACGTTATTTGAGGGAGGCCTACTACAGATACTATACTACACAAATATTTCACAATAATAAACACACTAATTTATAATATGATTTTTAAGATACCTACTATAACACACTACAATGATTTTAAACTACGTTCAGGCGTATCCTAATTATAATACAACAGGTTATTACTAAGCACAAACTGAAATGGACCTTACAATTAAAGTTTGAAATTCGCAAGACTACTCAAAATAATAGAATAAGCACTCCAATAAGTCACTACAACCATTTTTAAACTACGTTCAGACGTATCCTAATTACAATATGTTATTACCACAAATAGAAATGAAAACTGCAATTAGGCCTAAAGTTTAAATTCGCAAGAACTACCGTACTTAAGGATTACCAACAAAGTTAAACGCGTAGACAGAAGATTATTTCTTTAGTATTATTTTATCCTACTATGCTCTAATAGAAATGAAACCTTGTGTTTTGTTAAATGCTTAAGTATCGAAAGGACAGCCGTACAAAAAGAAAAACAGGAATATAACAGGCAAGATACTATCTAACATACCGTATCTTCATTACAATTCTCAACTGAAGTGTGGTTATGTGATTATTACAGCTGGTGGATTACTATTAATTTTCCTACTCCACGGGACGGACAATAAAAATGTCCTTAATTACTGAAAAAATACAAGGTTGTCTGAAAATAAATTCTCAAATATATTACTGTCAAAACTAATCCTGCTACTCCAGGGACTTGAACTGCAATTACTGGGATATATGACCTTTATTGTTATTAGCTAACCGCTTATAAATACTGAAAGATCGAGGAAGCGAAATATAAATTACGGATACTACCTACTCAGAACTACAAATGATCGGAATACCAGATCAGCTGATTTTTATTTATATTTACTTGACTACACTACCGGTACACCCTTTGTTCACGACTGTAGCCAACAATGCAATACCTATTTGGATGTGAAGAGCGACAATAATCAATAACAATACGACTGTTAACTATTTCGCCAGTGAAATACTGTATATTCTGTTGAAATCCCTCCTTTAAACAAAATTTACAGCAGTATCGGGTTATTTGAAGAAGTTGTTACCTTCGTGATAGGTGGGACAGTCGAAGAGCTATTCGAACTACTCTGTCAATTACCTGCACTAATATAACCACTGCTGGAGCTACGACTTCAACTGTAGGCCGGATCAGTAGCATAGGAAATACACAGAACGCAAGTTCAACATTAACAAACGTTGGAAATGTGATAATTAAATCAAATAAGAATGTGACCATTAGGCACAATGAGTCACCATGTCAAATATAATCCACAAATAAACATTAATAGTTTTCAAAAGCCAACCAAAAACGGAGAAATGAAGATGCTTTACTGAATCATATCTATCACCAAGAACGAACTTCCAACAATCTCCATCGCCGCACGTAAGTTGTCTACTCATAACAGAAACATAGAACGTCGACTGTCAAGACACAATAGAGATCACTCCTACCTACATGCAAAGAGTGCAACCATGGAGACCAGATCACGTGACGAACCAAAGCAAAATGGCTACCCACCCAAAAAAGGATATATACACAGTAGAATTAGCCATAAGAAACAATTTTCGACTCATATAATCACTTACCTTACGGTTAATTTAGATAATAAAAAATTTAACAAGTTCAGTAACTCTCAAATAGTTATATTAATGTCCCAACAAGTGTGGTAGTTAATTCACAATTTAAAAATGATCAGAATTCATTCTCCTTCGTAAACCGAATTCCTTGTGCACCTAAAAATTTGGATAGTAGGATATTTTAGATTTAAGCAGTTCAATTAAGCAAGACGAATTTACGTAATCCACTCAGTCACCTTCAATTATCCGATTTGCTCGTCACATCCTTGTATCTTCGGGTTCAACAAGAAACTGGATGTTTACTTACATTTTTTAAAGAAAAATATGCAGGAAAATGAATGGAAGGCGATAATGCCATTGCCACACGACAATGTGATCGAAGCGAAGCGAAAACAAGTTATTTCATTCCCTCTCCTCAGACGAGGAGGGGCGGGCCATCAGCTCAACTAAGGAGCTCTTCGGCCGTGTTAAGGGAAAATTGGTTACAGAAAATAGACAATGTAGGGGGTGTGTGTTGTACACACCAGAAGGGGAAAAGAATTAATGAATCTGGCGTAAGGGCACCGGCACAACAAGTCGGAACCAGGGCGAAACCCTCAAAGCACCCCGCACAGGCAAACCCCTACGAACAGCAGGGAAAAGGGGGACTATTGACTTTATTGAAAACTGATGTATCTCGGGCGCGCGTTACAGAGAATGACATTTATTTACAGACATGTACAGAATCGTATTATATATATGGTGTGGGTAGAAATTCGGTGTAAGGTGGGGTGTAGTATTGAGAGAGAAGGTAGGAAAGGGAGGTGGTAATGTTGGTAAGGGAGGTGGCAAGAAGACGGAGGAGGTCTAGGGTCGGGAGGGGTGGTAGGAAGAAGGTAGGTTGTGGAGCTGGTAAGGGGACCGCTTGCGGTGGCGGCGTGGGTGGCGGGGCGGACGGCGGACTATGAGAAGAGGTAAGAGGAGGGGAACGAGCGGGGCGGGGTGGGGAGCGAGAAGGCTCCACTCTATATGTTCGCCCGCGAAATCGGACGCCGGTGGTGATGAGATGGTCGACGTCGGCTGTAGAGGAGACTTGGAGACGAACCATGAAGGTCGGGCCGCTGGAGTTAAAGATTCGGAGCGCTCGACGGGCTAGAACGCCGGGGGAGGTCAGTTCAGCCAGGATGTCTTGCTCGGTGAATGCTGGGTCCAGGCCACGGACGACACAGCTCGATGACGAAGGCCGGTCGTGAGCTGGTACGGAGGAGTCTGCAGTGTTGGGGGAGAGTGGCGGAGCTGCGACAGTGGAATCAGTGAAGGGAGCAGGGGGCGGCTGTGAATGAGCAGGGAGGGAGAGAACTGGAGCAGAAATGATAGAAGAGGGGTGACAGGACGAAACAGTGCAGGTGGAAGTAGACGGAGCAGAATGTACAGAAGTGGTGATGGTGGTGGTGGTGGTAGTAGTATTAAATGTGGCGGTGGAGTGGGTAACGATGGGAGGGATGGTAGGAGAGATGGGGAAGTCAGGAAGTGAAATCATTTGCTGTAGGAGATGCTCCGGAGTAGTGACTGCAGCGTAGTCTGCATCATATAGTCGTATGCCATTTTCAATGATGCCGAGCGGTGGGCCTGGAAAGCGGAAGAAGGCGACGACGTCTGGAGAAGGTTGTCCGGAGAGGCCATCCTGCAGGCGAAGAACTGCGTCCACAAAGGTTCCATTGCGGCGAATTTCATCACGGATGGAAGTCGGAGAATAAGAAGTGTCCACGCCCTTGATTAGGCACGAGTACATTGTGGATAAGGGAGGCGACAGCCAACTAGGCGTCTGCCCGTTTGATTTTCCTTGGGCCGACTGGGTAACAGCAGAGATGAGCACCACCCAGCCGAAAAAAGCGTGGACATCCGATATACGAAGAGAGAGACGACAATGTGATCACCCAGGATCGAACATGACCATCATGCTTTCTTCATCACTCTAAATATTAATTAAAATACATCAGCAATTATAGAAGTCGCTCTGTCCAGTCTCACACTCCAAACCAGCCCCGCCAGTCAAAAAAATACTCGTCGCCAATTTTCGTTTATGCATGGAGGAAACGAAGCTGAATTCAGTTCCGTTGTTGCTGCTAGATGGCAGTACAATCCGGACACCATGCCTCAATGGATGCTAGCACTACCGTGGTGGATCCGCACGATTACGAGCTTGCAGGTTAACATAATTCCAGTAAAATTCCGACGAGCTCAATAGGTCGAAATAATTCATTATAATCAGTTTTCATCCAATATAGTAACTTGTTAATGGTCCAAATAACTTATAACACCAAAAACGCCAACATTGCGGCTAAGGAAACAGCAGACGAGCGAAGAGAAAAATTGTCTTTAAAATTAAATATAATAAATATTCTTATTTGACGTTTCCAGGAGAAACAAGGTTACCGGTTAGCATCCTTGAGCATTCAAGGTAAGGTGATAACCCAACAGTCAGTTGAGCATATCCTTGTGCACCGGAGTCCATAATTATATTTGTAGAACATGAACACGTAACTACATTCCAGAATGATTTGTTAACACAGAAAGAGTCAATTTTGAACACGTAGCACACGAATCGTTACTGTTTCTTTTCATTATATTACAAGAGGTTTCATATTAAATTCCTTACAACAAGAAAACAGGTCTCAGCTATCCATTTGAACAATACTAATAAATGAATTTATTAATGAAAATGTGGAGTTTCTGCTACAGAGAAAGGCACGATTCACTTGCGAAGACTAATTTGATAAGGAAAAATATTCACACACACACCCAGGAAGGAACCGGAAACAATTAACTTAAGAAATCAGTACATCAAAATCATTTAAGGAAGAGAACACAAAAACATCAAACCCATTGCTACATCATCAGGTATCCAACCCATTCAACTTAAGTTTCAAACATCACAGAATAATGCCAGAAGTTCAAAAATAAACTAAAAGCAGGACCCCAAGAGAAATAGTTACACGGGAAATCAAAGTAAACCAAAATACCCCTTGAACGTAATAGTTACACCAATACTAATCAGTGAGTTAAGTTATTAACAACTGAAATGGGGAGTGGGAAACAAACAAACAAAAAAATTTAAAAAAATACTTTTTCCAAATGTTGCCTCATTCAATTATTTGGACTCTACTGATTAAGAT
This sequence comes from Anabrus simplex, assembly GCF_040414725.1. Classification (NCBI taxonomy): domain Eukaryota; kingdom Metazoa; phylum Arthropoda; class Insecta; order Orthoptera; family Tettigoniidae; genus Anabrus; species Anabrus simplex. The sequence continues at coordinate 1,595,121,857 of NC_090265.1, read as the reverse complement.
GGTATATAATTTATTTTAATACGGCACATGGAAGCATTCTAAAGGAATATTAAAAAATATCAATGCATGAGTGTCAAATTGGGCAACTTAGACATGTTTCTTTTTTTGAAAATATAAATGTCTGGAACCCTTTAATCTATCAGGCTGTGGTTTTCACTGTTCTATTCCTGAATGTTATGCGCAGAGGTTTCCGGCACTGCCATAACAAAAATTTCAATAGTTTCGATTAAACAGAGTTGCGTTTTAGGCACTGTTGTGAGTAAATATGTGAGTGAACATTCTGCTTTACTTCAAAATCATATTCTGAAAAATGACTTTTTTCCACACGTTTGACCCATTATCTCAGAAACTACACTGGATAGGCAGTTTATTGTTTGCAGAGAGTCACCTTATGCCATGATACGGCTCCTGAACCAGATAAAATCAATTCACATGTATAGTTTCTGATTTACATATCTTTTTAATTACATTTTTTGTAAAAAACTGGAACTTATGAAACAATTTCATAACTTTACAATCGTTTGCTCCAACCATTCCATCCTTGTTCAGTACTTATACAAACGGTGTAAATATAAGCAGGAAAAATATCAAAGCTCTAAACTTAATACTTCCTGAGTAACGTTGCATCTTTTCTGTCAAATTATCATTATCAAGATAGGGCTCTCCGACTCCCCTTAAATGGTACAACAAAGTAATTTAGTAGTTTAAAGTAGATCAGGAACAACATCCCACAAGTATAATGCTTAACCAAATGAAGAAGAATGAGAATAGGAACCAACCCATCAACAAATAGCAACACGGAATAAAGAAGGATTCAAAATTAGACAAATCCGTGGCATAAAGGGTGAACATATTGTAAGCAAGGGAGGGACCGACTAGACCAGTTCGAGACCTCTCAAATTTCAAGGTGACAGGTTCCGGAATAGTATGTCATCAACAACAGATGAGACAACTAACACCAAGCTGTGAATAACTCACAGATCGAATACTAACACTTCGGTAGACCATAGTAAGCACCGTGGAACAAACTGGAGAGAAATAGGAAGGAAGAAACTCAGGAGGGAACACAATCTGGAATCACATAACCAGCCTACTACAACGGATCACTAGAATTACACCTTTCACAATGGCATATCCAATCCAAATTAAAACGTAAGGGAACACCTCAGGCTAGATGGTCAAGAAGGAAGATAAAGAGCAATTACTTACACAACGTACACCACCAGGAGTTCCTTTACAGAACCTCGGCACGACCTGTACTAACAAATAAGTGACACCCCCATCACACTGTAGCTTAATGGCTAAACAGGAACCTCCTCCTATCCCCAGGAGAGCAGGCATATAAAAAATAATTGGCGGAATATGAGGCAAGTGCATGGTAAAGCTCAAAAAACCATGAAGAAGGCAGAAACGCTGCTAATAGCCCCCATAAACTATTAGCAAAGAGATTCCAGTACTGACTATGGAAAACTAGCTAGACCCATACCTAACTAACAAACCTACAGAGCGGTAAGATGACTAACCCACCGTGCAAAGAGACACTAACAGGACCACTGAGGAAAAGAAAATGCCATAGAATGGCAGATAAAATCAAATGAGTTTTAAAGTAGAACAAATTTAACACGACAGCAAATCAGATCAAGAGGTCATGCAGGAATACATGAGATGAAGAAACAAGGGCGCACAAAATCAACAAGGAACTAATAACAAAGCAAGGTGATTCACTAAGAGTTGCAGATAGGTACAAGAATTCGTTCCAAAATCTACTGGGGCACACAGGTAAATTAAAGACAACACATCGCCCACTTAACACCAGACACAATAACAGTAATGACTGGTAAGATGTATGATTAACTCATAAGAGATTAAAGGATAGTCATACTACACAACATGAATCCCAGCAAACATATCATCACCAAAAAGAAATCACACCCCCGAAAAGGACCATAAGTCCAAGACTAGAACCATTCCATTTATGTTCAAAGTAGATACATCCCTCAGGATAAGAGTTCCTTAACAAAATCAAAGAACACAAACATCAAACAGAAGATCAGGTAAATCACACTTCATCATCTGCAATCCACAACCCAAAAGGAAAACCCAAACACTAAAATAATCCCATGATTCAAGTTTAAAAAATGCAAGTACCAAACTCAGAGTAGTGCACTAACCAATCCAATCAAGATGATTAAAGAGTAATATAATTGAGGCAACTTCCAGTCGACTAGATTGTAATAATAAATATCATATGATTATACTCACACGATAAATGAGGTTAAAATAGTTCATGCGTACAATAAAGCACCAGAAAAATTTGACACGGATAACCATGAGAGAGAGAGAGAGAGAGAGAGAGAGAGAGCACAGGATATTTAGCAATAGTTAATACAAGACATCAGAAGTCAGGAAATAAAAAGCGTTTAAGACATAGAGTCCATGGGACTAGGCAAACGGGTCACGATCTCCGACAAGGACTAATCATATAACATGGTAACCAATAATCGCTCCATAAATAAATGACACAGAACGTAGCTCGAATCACTACCAAGTGCCACACACACACAGTGAAAAGATGATAAATGGAAAAACTTTCATACAGCAAGCACACTCCATTCGTCTTAGCATAAACATACTACAGCCCTGCAAAGATCAAGTCATGTAATTATAGGTGAGTTCAGTACTAAAGATTCTACAGAAAAACAGCCCAAAAAATATTCCGCTAGGTTAACTTGCAACCACTAGCAGGCAGAAAACCAACTCCAAAACATAATCTGCATGTTTAACAAGATTAAATACCAAAATGTTAAATCAGTAGTACACCATACAAGCACAAGATTCAAGTACCCAAAGATAATAATTTAAGGAAATAGTCAGATAGTACCAAGATATTGTGACCGTTCACAACGTCACCTATGGTATGTCATGATATCCAGGAGATGGAATATGCCGTTTTCCGCATCATTCTACGATAAAAACTGCCCAAGTTAGAATTTTTCTGCCCGCTCCAGGACTCGAGTTGCAATATCCAGAGTCGCGCGACCCAGCTCTAGTTGCTGGTAATTAGCAGCAAGGCGGTGCAAGAGCGCTTGTACGGGAAGTTTTCTCACTCCCACCGCAAGCGAGATGAAACGATACGCGTTATCACGTGACAAAGAATCTAGGTCACTAGCTGAGCCCAGAGAGTAGATCCAACGTGAAAACTAACATTATACCCTGTTTTCCTCGCTTATTCACCACTGCCAACTTAACGCATTCAACTGTTTTATTTCTGTTAATTTTCATAAATCGCAAAATACCCAATGGATAATTAAGCGCAAACATTCATTTGAATCAGGGAATTTTACGCATAATTATGGGACCGAGAAGTGCTCTACTTAACTGGCAGAGCGGTAACTACGCTGTAAACAAGGGCGCGTCTTAATGACTAACAGATGTTGGACCCTAACCGTGCCAAGGAACACAAGGAATCCCCTGCGCTCGTCATCATTCACCGCCAGAGACTAAAGGACGCTTTTAAGATTGCTTCAAAACCTACGAAGTTATTTTAATAACAGTCACTCAGTGGAGATGGGAATACAAGAGCTACATTTTGATATCCTGTTCGTCACGGTACGTTGCGTATTAACGGACCAATGTGTGAGAAAGAATTGCATTTTTTCCCCCACCCTCAGCATTCGGGTCTCTAGCGTAGCGCGCCTATATATTCATGAGCTGAGGAGGAGACACTACCCAGTGCATTTGCAATGTAGCGCCAGTACGGTAGTATTTCGTCGTGGTTTGTGTGTGAGTCGTTTGTGAAGAAATAATCTTGTAATTTGAGCAGTGTAATACAGTGATTCATTAAAGTCTGTGAGTATGTGGAAATAATCACCCTCTGAGTGAGATGTTATCGTGTACAGTGTGCCGCAAATTAATAAATAGGAACGGTACGAAACCGTAAGAACCGATGTCCGTGTGTAGAAAAGGTCGTACATCGAGTCTCCTATGTGTCTAAGTTAATGCGGCTCAGTTAACATATATAGGGACGTACTTAGCGAAGTGGGTGGAGCGAACGTGCTTGATATCAATATGAATTACCAAGAAAGTCAGTGAACGGCTCAGTGTAGACCTAATTGACGACAGCGCCACGTTAAAGTAATCCGTAGTACAGTTGAGAGCTCGACTCACGGCTAAGTGCATTAGAACAGGCCTGAACTAGTATCATGAATACGAGAATGCTAATACATTAGTGGCCTAACCACTGTCGTTTCTAGGGAAGCTAGTGAAATTTCTGGGCCTATAATCGCTGCCTACAAGAAGAATAGATAAATGAGAAGGGATTAATGTCGGGCTTCTGGGACATTACCGACATTGGGTTGGAATGCTCGTGCTATTGAGCAAATCCAACCATATGTTCAAATTGTGGTGTGTGATAAACTAACATATTCACTTGAGATAATTTCCCCTCATTTACATGTCTACATGAACGCCGGAGTGAACGCCGACGTCCAATTGAATGCCAGAATTTTGCCTGTGTATCGGTGTGAACGAGTCATCTAGCTGTTTGCCGCAATTTCGCCTGGTAGCCGAGAACGTCTGGAACGTCGCTGTCATGTGTATGACCTGCCAGGAAGTCATCATGGGTCTTCACATCGCCGATGACGTGATGCAAGCAGTCTAAATCCATGGAGTGCCCTCCTGTAAGGCTGTGAACGTGGTATCCAGAAGGCTGAGTACATTTCCAAGTATTTATATCTTTGAAGGTCGTGTCCCATTGTAAATATGTAGATTTTTCACTTAGATATAACGTAGACTGCAAGCACGCCATTTCAGAGGGATAATAATTATAATTTCATTTTTATTTGGGTCTTTTATATAATACTTTCTTCATGGTTTGGGAACGACCATACTTTACTTCCATTTTATTTACAAGGGTTTGATAATGCATGACGTAAATTTAAGGACCTCAGATTAATTATGTGTGAAGTACTGTCAAGTAAAGGGCTTAAATATTCTACGTAAACGACTCCAATTATCATCTTTCTACAGCCAATAGGAGTCCTCAAAGATATCTCAGTAACTGATTTTTTTTTGTACTTCACAAGCTCTTAGGAAATCCTCCTTACTAGAAATTAAAACTGCTGGAACAACGAATGGAGCATGAGATTGGGGTATATATCTTACATCGCTAATTAGTTCGCGAATGTGCAAGTTAATTTGGACCCTGGTGGCAGGAGATCATCAATAAATCTGCATCGTAGTCAGTGTACCGAGAGGAGAAATGAAATGGGTGAACAGGCTGTAGCCATAATATATAGTGTGAAATGAAAATGGTAAGTTCCCTTGGAACTCTTTAGTAATGTACACGAAGTGGATCTCGTGTTGTGAATATGTTAATTACGGCCGGACATAGCCGACATTGAATGTGAGGCCACAGTGGCTTGAAAAAAAAGAAAGCAAGGTCGTTTACCGCGGAGTCATTGTATGAAGACAGCCCAGTGGCCGCCCTTTAGAAATGGGTCTTGGAAGGCTATCAGCTGAATAGATTTACGAGCCTGGCTGTAGGGACGAAGAGAAGTGTTTTCTACATTGAAAGTAAACAGATACAAGTGGCGAATTTCTTTCCCTTTTGGTACAAAGATTACGCGTGTTAATTTAAATAGAGCCAACGTCGCAGAGATTCCAAATGAGCATTAAATGAAGGATCCCTCCAATTTATTTCTGTAATTATTCACAGCGTATAGGGAATTCCAGGTCAGATATACCCTGTCTCAGAAGGTCCTGAGTTCATTGCAGGAGACAGTAAAGCTTACTGTCACAAGCGGCAGGTAAATAAGGCCACCTGCGGCCCATTGTGTGTATGTGAAATGTATATATTCTTGTCCATTTGTTGCAGGTAGTGCTATAATACTTTGTTTATGATGTATGGTATTGAAGTCGCTAAATGCTTGTCCATAGGTAACATCGTTGTGTAAATAATGTCCTGATATATGTGTTGATAAAAATCCTAATGAAATGAGCGTGTTTATCATACTGCATATTTGGCAACGTTTAACTTAAGGTAGTGTTGTAACGCGACTTTCAAAGGATTGGGAGTGTAAATTGCCTATTTCAGTTCATACGATACTAGCAAACTTATATTATAATTTGATGCAAGTTGAATATATTATTTTTCGACAAACAAACAGAATTACAGCTGGGTATGCCTATGTTGAATAGATTTGTGTGTAAAGTGATTAGTGTAAGTGTAAAGTGAAATAATTAGAGAAGAAACGCCTCTCTAAGTCTGAGGGAGTGTAATAGTTCGAGAGGGAACGCCTTCTTAAGTTTGAATATTTAAACGTATAATGAAGTGTAGAAAAGGACTACCGAACATTTAAACGTCAAGATCACCCAAGTTACTATATGTAAGGTGTTCGTATGGCATACCCATGTAAATAATGTGTTTCACTAGTATAAGTAAAATTTGTTATACAAGATATTGTCTCTCTTTTCATTAGTAATGAAATGGTATTCCTCTCATAATTAACTTTTCCCCCTACTATAGAGACTATTACTAAAGGACTTACCGCCCCATCGGACAGTCCACAGACCCGAAAATGCGATACCGACTCGGCTAGCGAACTATTCCAGTAGGGGAGGGTGAGGCTTCGACAAACCGGGCTGAGTTCGAAGCTCACCGATGGTGCTCCATTCTAACGTCATATTTATGAACAATGGTAACTGGTTCATGTACTGATGCCTTGGAAAGGTTACAATATATAAGGTCACAGCAATTTCGCAGGTTACAGGTTATTAATCAGGAAATCATTCATTTTAAAAGGGTTAGTAATGAGCCATCCACAAACCTCAGCATAATAAAAACAAACAGCATGCATACAAAGCTCAATTGAAGATACCAAACTGTTACCGAAGTTACATTCCAAGGTGATGTTCAACGAAGTGGGTTAGAAAACAACCAATTAACAAGCTGTAATTTGGGAAAGATGTACACGCCTAATGTGATTAGAAACCAGATCACACACTAATGCCGATACAGGAGACAAAAACTGCAACAAGGTACAAGGACCTTGATATCTGTGGGCAAGTTTTGCAGAAAATTTATGGATAGCCTTGCTGATAGGATACACCTGATCACCAGCTTCCAATTTCGATGACTTTATACCTTTATCATACCTACCTTTAAACTTCCCATACAACACAACCAATTTCTTCTTTGCTTCATCCCAAATCTGTTTAACATCATTCGGTTTAGACAACTCAGGTAAGAGATCTTCAATACATAACAGATTGGACATAGGTGAACGTGGTGTGTAACTGAACAGAGATCGATAGGTGTCTTACCATGTGACTCGTGAGTGGAAGTGTTGAAGGCATGGGCCAACAAGTGCAAACATGAATCCCACTTGGATTGGTTGGCACGTTGATACGCAATCAACGCATACCTTAGGTTTCTCTTCATCCTTTCGGCATATGAAGGCTTCGGATATTACGGAGGGTTTTTACGTGGGAAATGCACAACACAAACAGATTCTTCTTTAATAAATTACTAGTAAAGGAACTGGTGTTGTCAGAAACCAGAAACATGGGAGGACCAAAGGATGCAAAGATCGAATTTAGTCAGTTAATAAAAGTATGGGAGTTAGTGGACCTGGTAGGAAATACTCAACAAAACCTAGAGAATGCATCAATACACACAAAGGTATGGGTGTTTCCCAGAGAAGAGTGAGGAAGGGGTCCCACGTATTCGACGAATAACCTTACCATCGGACGAGAGGCTTGGGACGATGACAACAATCCAACTTTTTATTCAAGGTAGGCTTGCTAATGCCACAATATTTGCAAGATTGAATCATGGTTCTAATGTCATGGTCCATCTTCTTCCAAAAGTACAAATGTCTGATTTTCGGCCAGGTTTTATAGGTACCTAGATGACCTTCAATGGGAGAGCAGTGATAATACCTAAAGATGAGTAATACTAGAACCTTTGGGACAACTATTTTGAGCTTATGGCCCTTAATTTTGTCAGTGATGCTTTTCAATTCTAGATCAGATTTTTGATGATCCCCAAATTCGTGGTACAATAGAGGAAGGTCTGTAAGGATGGCACTAACACCAACCGCGATAACTTGAAGCTTATCCACATCAGGGTTCATGTCAGTACAATAATTACCATCAAACATACTACTCAAGCTATCAGCAAAGACATTCTCGGAACCACGGATATGCCGAGCATTGAAATTAAAAAATGAGAATCGAAGAGCCCATCTGGTTATCCTTCCGTCCTCTTGGGCCGATTTAATGCCTAAGAAATAGCCTGATTATCGGTCTCTAGCAAGGAGTCGGTTAGCTATGTAACTTAAAATCATGATCATAAAACATGAAAGGAAAATGCCATACTAGACGGAAGAATAAATGATCACCTTGGTTTTTCAAATCTAATTATGTGGCTCTGAAGGGAAAACAATAGTTAACCAATGGATATTCTACAAGAAAGGTAATAAATAGAGAAGTACTTTATTTTTACAATTGGCTTTACGTCGCACCGATACAAATAGGTGTTAAGGCAACGATGGTATAGGAAAGGCTGAGGAGCGGGAAGGAAGTGGCCGTGGTCTTAATTAAGGTACAGCCCCAGCCGTTGCCTGGTGTGAAAATGGGAAACCACGGAAAAACATCTGCAGGGCTGCCGACAGTGGGGTTCGAACCCACTATCTGCAGAATGCAAGCTCACAGCTGCGCGCCCCTAAGCGCACGGCCAACACGCCCGGTAAACGAGAATGGTGTATGTAAGCAGATGTTATGTTAGACGCCTTGACGCCATCCGTAAACGCTCTGACTACGACTCTTGTGGAAAGGCGGTATTATCAAACTGAGGTGTATACTTTGCTGGAAGGAATGTAAGAATGCCTATTAAGTATCAATAAATTTGCAACAATGCTTGGATCTCATATTCCTTCGTGTATTCAAAGCCAATCCGTGCATTATTTTAAGCATTATTAAGTTTATCAATCCTGAACTTTAAAAGAATCATCATCTCACTCTAAAGGTCAGGCCTTGCCGCGGCAGCAGTTTATTTGTTTGCGTGCTGATCGGTTCAACTCTGTGCAACATTTGCAGTTCACGGTTTTCAATAAGTTCGTAAAGCAAAAGTATCTTGGCCGTCCACTTTCTCAGTTCCCAGCAATTCTTCCTTCAAATAAGTTATAAAAGGAGTTGTTATGCCACATAATGTCGTCCAGTTTCTTTACTTTTGTTTTCCCGAGTTTCATAAGGAGACTGCCCTTTCATCTACCCCTTTCAACACTTGATTATTGTTTTCCAACTTTCTCCAACTCGTCCAGGTAAGTCTATTCCATATCCCATTCCTGCTGTCCCAATCCTCATTCTTCTTGCTATTCTAACGTCCAGCTTGCTCTACTCTACAAAAGCACATTCCTAATAAAAGTTTCTAGGAGCGCTTCAGTGTTCCTATGCTTTTGTGGTTTTTATTCAGTAATTGTTTCTTGTCTAGAAGAATATTATTTGCCGTTGAAACCATTTCTCTATATATATATATATTGTGACCGTTCGTAGATGTGGGTGGTTCGAGATGATATGATTTTCTTCAATTAAACGTCAGCTAGTATCAACGGTTCGCAAGAAACTCCACTCGCGGGCATGGCCATTCGGCGAGTATCGGTCAAATCTCTTCCAACATCAGCTCAAACTGACTAATTTCCACGTCCTACCTAACTATGTAAAGGCTCTTAAATTATAATTTTAAAATGAAAGAGCGCAACAAAAATTTTGAAGGATATTCCATTTAATTAAGTAATCATGAAGAAAAATATAATAATAATAATAATAATAATAATAATAATAATAATAATAATAATAATAATAATCTGATTAGACAACATGACGGAGGATTACAAGTAACACACATCTTATCAATCTGTGTTGGTTCCTCAAACACATTTTAAAAAAACATTATCTGACGTCAACTTTTAAACTCTCAGTTAATTAATCACAATATCTGAAATATTTTCCACAAATAATAAAATTATTAACAGTTCTAAAAATCTGCCTATCGTAAAGTCATTCACTTTGTTCATTCATCTGAGTCAATATTTGCCCATAGTCTGCCTTCCTCGGTTCTATCTGTTTGATCATTTAAATGTCTAGCTATCTAATATACAACTTGAATATCCTGACGGTTAGTCTCCCTCACTGTCAATCATCTAACAGACAGAAATAAATTCAATAAATGAACAATCATGGTGCTGTCACACTCATCGGGAACATTCAGCTTCTCCGTGTCTGAAAATCAACAAGATCTAACTACTGGCATGTTTAATGAAACGATAATATCGGAAGTTCTGCACTGCAGCTGGTCTCCTCCAGTGTTTCCTGAAAATAATACTACTACCAAATAACTACAGCAAGCAATTACCTTGAATGCCAACGCACTTCATCAGGTGACATTAACCTATTGAAACATTTTATTGTTTAGATATGTCATTTACCGAAGATCCTAACTATTCATCCGATAACATATCCGTTTTTCCTCTATGCTGTGCCGTAAATTCGTATTTTGAAGATTTCTACACGCTTAACACTTAATATCTCCGGGATACCTTTGAAAATACTAGCATCATATTATTTCGCTTGCCTATTCAAAATCTTTAAAATCACATGATGAACATCTCACATAACATTACTACCCCAGGTTCATTGACCTTCTCGAAGATTTACCACGTTACCGTAGCATCAATTTCAACAAACCTCGTTCTTATAATAATCACACTATTTTATCATAACATATTCGACGACCCTAATATTTACCATATCTCATCAAAAATGTGCACCATGTCTACATCACTATTCAAATATACAAGCGCAAGTATCGAAGAAACTCAACTATACGCGTATAAAACATAATATCACTTACAGCATGTACGCACTTCATTAAATTATTCTGCGGCACAAGTTATTCTAAGAGGATCTCGACATTGACACAAATTACGTACAATCACTCACTGAACTTATCTACACAGCACTCGATATTATCTCATCGCAAATAGATTCTCACGATTATTCAGACAGTATCAGGACATTAGATGAAATATGATCACGCCTGTATACCTTTACTACATGATACTGACGATAGACCGAATTTCACTCTTGACAATGATTAGCTCAACACTTCACATAGATACATAATGACAGTCACGTTAGGTTACTCAAGCCGTATTCTTAAAAAGTCACCCATTATGATGACAAATCTAACACTACTATAAGCTTTTACAAATAGAATAAGGTAAGACAATGCTTGGGTACTTAACATCCAGACTCTGTTGTTCATCCCATCCTTAGGTTGTGGTAGTTATGGACATTTGTTTTCATGTTATTGTGACCACCCCAGCAGAACTCGGACCCATCAGGATCCCAGTCTCGACTTAGGCACACATCTCCGTCTTATTTGAATCCTTCATCATGATAATAATCAATTTCGTTGTTCTTCAACCCTGAAACTTGTACAGACCAGGTTAGAATAGTGCTAAACAGAGTTTAAAGCTCTCATTTTCGTTTGCTAAGCTCGCCTTCGTATATTGACGTCGTATAATTGGTTATTAAGCTCTTTTAACCTTGCAATATCTTTAAAACTCTTATAATCTCCTCAATTCCTTTCAATATGTATCAGAGCCATTCTCGAATCAACCTTCTACGCTGTTTTCCTTCATACATTGTCATAAAACAAAAGCTCATTTTAATAACATCACAATAATACTTTGGTTCGCATTTCATGATTCACACTAAAATTGCTATGTCGTAATCTCCGTTACATATGACTTTTTTTTTTTTTTTTTATACTTTTGAGGAACCTTTCCTAACACAGTCACTCTCTTCATTCACGAAACTGCAGAAAGGAACACATTCTGCAATTCATTTATTTCCTCAATGCATACGATCCATCACTCCGCATGCGCCTTCTTGATGGCAGAACTTGCATTGTTGCAAACTGTTCCATGGCCTCCGCGTGACGTTTCTGGACCTGAATGTTACATATGAAAGTTATCCTTCACAGCTGTCAACGATCTTCCATCTGCCGGTCTCTATTTGTATCCCAACTCATGTTCTTAATTCCATCATCCGAATACCACGAGGTTCTGAGCTTGTGAATTACCTGATTTCATTCCATTAGATTTCCTTTTAATGAGCGAGTTGTCCCGGTTTACGTGCGTAGTTGGACGTATGAACTGGACGTATTCCGGCTGGTTTTGTACTTATGCACTGCTTCTGTTGATCTATTTACTTATAACTTTCAATGGCTCCTTCGCTCTTGACCTCGAGACCATTGAAACGTTATAATATATATGGTTCTGTTTTCAAAATGATCACGGTTTGCTAACTCGATTTTGCCCTGGGCTCTCGTAGTTTGTTACATGACTTCACCCCACCGTCGTTAAAAATAACAGCTATTAATGCAATATATAAACAACAGTTTTTTGTTTCAGGTGGATCGCTGGGCAAATTTATAGGAGGAGGTCTTGGAAAATTCTTTGGTGGTGGTAAATGGAAAGGTGAGTTGTACCAATAGGCATTCGCATTATAATCTCAGTGCCAATGAGAGTGACCATCGACAAAATTGTTAGAAGAGCAATCGCGCTCTAGCTGCAATTGTTGGAATAGATGCTAGTTATTTGTAGATAACAATCAATTCCACCTGTATGGTGTGGGGTTTAGTATGATTAGCTGCTACCCCTGAATGCCGGGGTTCGAATCCCGGCTCTCCCACGAAATTTGAAGCGTGGAACGGTTCCCCTCAGCATCGAGGAGTCTACTGAGTAGAGGGGATTTCGTTTCTCTTCTAAGCCATCCTCGAAGTGGATTTCCGTGGTTTCCTCATTTCTCCTCCACGCCAAAGCAAGGGAAGGTAAGTAAGTTAAGGCCACGAGTGTTTCCCTCCCTCTTGCTCGTCTATCAATACCCGCATTATCATCACCCACAGGGGCCCTGTTCTGCACAGCAGATGAGGCCGACTGGGCGAGGTATTGGTCCTCCTCCCCAGTTTTAGCTAAGTTCCCAGTTTTATCTACGACACAATGTTTCACACCCCAGGGCACCATCCTTGAGGCGTTACAGTTAGATCCCGCTTTGCATCCAGGGAAAAAAGTAACCCTGGACGGTAAACAGATTAAGAGAGGAAGAAAGAAAAAAAGAAAGAAGACAGGAAAGAAAGATAGCAATCAAGTTAATACTTGCAGTCGAGAAGTGTACACAGTAGTTTGCCTCTCTATTTTGTTGTTCTTATTTTATTACTACGGGAGCTTGCTCTTACAAAGTATTCACTTCATGTTTTATTCTTGCACTCGGGAGATGCTGGGTTAGACCTCACCGTCGAACAGTGTGAGATTTCAACAATCTAGGTGACCTGTAGTCACTTTGTTTGTTGAAATTTGCCTGTGTCAGGTTTTGATACTGTGTTCGATTAAAATACGCTATTTCTTTGTAAAATCATGTATTATTTGCAAAAATCTTGTTACATTTTTCACAAACGCAAACACATATTTGTATTGACTAGCATTTCAGTCAGTCAGTGAAACTAAAAATACCTGATTTTTGATTGTTTCATAGGCTTTAAGGCAGCCAGATATATCTAAACACTCTTTAAGTGACAACTAGTTCATAACTTTTAGTTAGCCGGTGCAAAAAGAACATGATATAGTTAAAGAGTATGCAAAGCTTTTGAAAAATAGAAAAAGATGTTAATTATCCTGAATCAATCCTGTAATCGGAATGATCGTACGAATCATTCACGCAAGGCTCTTTCACTATTCGTACAAACTCGCCCATTATATCTGAACGTTTGGCCTGGGCAGGAGAACGTTTACTACCAATAGGGCCTATATGGATCAGCGGTGATCAGCAATCTATGAATTAAATCTGTGTTTGTGAGGATTTTCTTGTAAAGAGTCATCTGTATTTTCTGCTGTCTTTATTTCTGACCTGTGGTTCTTCCCAAAGTTGTCCTATTCGCTCAGTAATGACTCTTGTCTGAAATTGTACTTTGTGCACATTACGAACATGTACAGGAGTACAATTTGGAACGTGCGTATTCACTAAGTTCGTCCGCATCAACCGGGAAACCGAAATTCGGGCATTTAATTTTATCTGACGTCACTTGATTAAGTCTATATTTCCCCCAGTTATTTCTGTCGTTTTTCAGCATTTCTAAAAATTTTAGGTTGCATTGCTATCATTAGGTATCCTGCTTGTTGTTTAGGCATATCCTACAATAGTCCGAGCTCACTATGAAATTTTTCTTGGACGTGATAGTTTTTTTCTTCTACCATGTGGATCTGATTGTTAATTTCGTATAACTGCCGTGCTTTAATGTCTGGTCTGTAGAAAATAGATTCCAAAAGACGTGTCCAAATATGAAGTAGTGAGAGCCCAAATTTCAAAAAAAAATTGATTTACATTTCTCTGAAAAATAATACCAAAATTGTTAATCCCCCCCGGTTTCCTTCCTTATAAATTACATCTTTGCGTAAAGGAACATCAGAATGGAGATATAGACTTTTCCATCAATCGTCAAAAATTCATCTTAGGCCTAACAATAAATTCCTTTCCGCACACAGAAACTCACAAAATATCTCTTTATCAATGATAAAATGCACCCCCGAAGATTATTGGAAAGCTAAAGTGGAAGAAAACGTGGAATAAAGGGAAAAAAGAGATTATGGGCACCGTTGAGAAAAAGAGATAAAAGTACCCAAAAAAGGGGGAAAATGGTTCAAAAATGCCTCCTTTCTCAACTAGAGAGAAAAACTCACATTGTGGTATCTTGCCGAAGAGATTTAATTTACTGTAAGAGAAAAAGTAAGCACCTAAAATAACTTTCCTGCCTTTTAACTCCATGTAACCCGTCACGCTCTGCATATGATGTGCACGATTCAAATTGTCACTGGAACTGTGACCAGTCAGACCTCGGACCCCGAAATCTATGGAATCAACACACTTCTCGGTCATTTTATACATTTTCTTTTTCACCCCTTCTGAGCTGTAATACCGATAGAGGCTGAACTTGGACTTAAGCGGCGTCCAGAATGTCACAATTCATCTCCGAGACGCAGAATACTATGGATTCGCCACTATTATCCATTATATTTGCATGTTATCCCGTCCCCCAGTGTACCAAGTTCGCTTGAGTGCTATGCTGAAATGTACATACGTACATACATACATACATCTAAAACCTCGGTCAGTTTTGACGTCCACTTCTTCGCACCTCATCCGCATGCCGTTGGGGTCGGCGGGCTGAACTCGGACATCAACGACATCCGGAGTGTCACTATTCATCTCAGCGACCCAATAAACAATGGATTCTACATTAGTATGTCATTTCTATTATTTTTATGTTTCTCCCCTTCCCCCATTCATCCCCCACGCCTAGAGCGGTGTCTTACATCCACAGCATTGTTTTCCTCCCCGACCACTCAGTCCGGATGCTATAAGTAGAACCTGGACTTAGATGTAGTATGCCATTGTAATTTGTGTAGCCGCAGTACTCACGCGTTAGGAGTTAACTTGGATATCAGTGTACGAAGTATTGTGTCAAGGAAGAAAAACACATCAGTGCGATGTAAAATATCGCGAAATAAGCCGTGTGGTACAAGATAATGTGCAGTGGTGATGAATAGAAGTCTTATCTCAACATTTAATCTTTTAAATATCAACGAGAGTCAGTTGCGGCTCATGATGCAATCATTAGTGAAAGGGCAAACGCATCAGGTTGTTTAGAGGTAGTGAGACAGCTAATTACGTTCAGTAATTAATAGTAACCGATCTAAAGCATTTAAGAGTGAGTGACGTTCAGTAAAATTAAAGAACTATTCCTGAAAAAATTAGCGTTTGCATACTCCATGGACACTTGTGGTGATAATTAATTAGACTTTATGATTAATGGAGAAATGAATAGTGATTTATACAAACTTTCCACCATTTGGACTAATCTATTTAAAGTTATTAGTGGATTTTATCACCAGTATATTCTTTGAAAGCACATAAACAGTGTTTAGTACCGGGTAACAGATTTCCCATTTTTGCCTGTATGTTCGTGAGTGATCGTCGAACCCCGAGATCTGGACCCTACGAGAATCGCGCGTAAGTGCCTGCAGTCATTTCTACAGGGGACTTCTAGAGACTCCACTAAGAAGACCACAGTTCGAGACATGGATCGTGTTAGGATGAAGAAGAACCAAGGACTATCAAAGAGAAGAGCACTCATCATGGTGGTGTAAAATCTCAAGTGTACCTCGAGATGACAGCAAACCATACCCAGCATTCGATAAGTACATTTAATTTGAATATATTAAACCACGAGATTTGCATGCCAGTAGCAATTTTTATTTTGTAAATATTAAAATGTTATAATTAATAATATTAAATATAGGGAACACCATATATGTGTGACTGGGAAAAGATTAATTATTATTTTAATTAGGGTTTTTAGGTGATTCAAGAATAATCATTGATATTTAGCAAGCTTATTTGCATGAATTAGCATATAGATCCCATAAATTCCTAGTGCATATGAAGCACATATTTTGAGAAGAATAGCGCTTTAGCTAAATTTATAATTTCTTCGTAATGTTACTATTTGGTAAAAATTTCCATAGTAATTTGCATATATAGACTATATGTTTGCTTCAAGGTGATTCAGGTATATGTAAAACCCATATAATAATAAATGATCATTGAAGATGTTCAAACCGAGTTAATATGTGAATTATACAGATATGTGAGTAATTTGAATTAGTTAAACAACCTGTGAGAATGGAGTCTTCTCTGTAAATTAATAGAACGGATTTGAGATGCGGTGATATGATATGGGAAGGTGAAGCTTGTGAGATGTTTGAGATGTTGGAATGATAAAGGATTATAATAATTATGGCTGTTGTGATATATTGAATTAGGCTGAATATAGAGCCAGATAATGAATAATAAGAAGTGATGGCTCTCAAATGAATGCGTACTTGAGAACGAGCCGAGATGATATAAAGAAAAAGAGAGAGAGAAAGAAAGAAAGAAAGAAAGAAAGAAAGAAAGAAAGAAAGAGTACAATGTGTTTTGTAGCCACAGAGCTGGACACACAGCTATAGTCATGATTGACGGATTTACGGCGTAGGACTTGTAGGGTCTGAGGGGAGATTGTGTTGTTTCCAACAATCTTAGTGCCTTCCTCCAAGCTTCCTTTCATTTGCCAGTACAGTAGCGATCCCATTCTAATGATACGTTATGAGTAACGTGGATAATTTTATGATTTTGCGAAGGATGGACACCTCCCCATTTTATGCATTAAATTAGCTCGTGATTGGAGTTTCAGGTTTTTTTACCTCGGAAGCTAAAGGACTTGAGTTCGAGTCATGTCGGGACCATGGGTTTAACCTGATACTATGGCTTAATTAAGCCATATCTTCAAGATGTATGGTGTGATATATGTTTGACATTTTTCTATGTAATGTGTTTACGTGTTTTCGTATTCCCAAAATGTTTTATGGTGATGGGTTCGATACCAGCGTTGGTTGATTTTACCTTGAATATAATTTGTTAGGTAAACCCAGGATACGCGTATGTGTTCAGTGTAATATATAATTGTCGTGGTCAAATAGACCATGTGTTTGATATACGGCGATGCAATCTCGTGTGCAAAAGTAAGTGTACTATTGGAATACATATATTCCACAACCATGATAGTTAATTAAAGATACGATTCAACAAGAAGGTGCCATTTTTATTAGCCTATTACAATAATAGATGCCATTTAATATCACTGCTATAGATAAATAAATATACGTATCAGTGCGAATTAATCAAATGATTTAAGGTATGCTAAGCGATATTTAAATACATACATACATACATACATTATCATTATAGACTGTTATGCCTTTCAGCGTTCAGTCTGCAAGCCTCTGAGAATTTACTAAAAGTCGCCACAATCCTCGATTTGCAACTAGTGTTGTGGCCTCATTTAGCTCTATCCCTCTTATCTTTATCGTTAGAAACTGAGAATAACCATCGTCGTCTTGTTCTCCCTCTACTTCTCTTACCCTCCATAACACAGTCCATTATTCTCCTAGGTATTCTATCTTCCTCCATTCGCCTCACATGACTCCAACACTGAAGCCGGCTTATGTGTACAGCTTCATGCATCGAGTTCACTCCTAACTTAGCCTTTATCTCCTCATTCCGAGTACCCTCGTGTCATTGTTCCCACCTGTTTCCACCAGAAATCATTTTCACTACTTTCATGTCTGTTACTTCTAACTTATGAATACGATATCCTGAGTCCACCCAGCTTACGGTCCCGAAAAGCAAAGTTGGTCTGAAAACAGACCGACGTAAAGATAGTTTCTTCCGGGAGCTGACTTCCTTCTTACAGAATACTGTTGATCGCAATGCCAGCTCACTGCATTAGCTTAACTGCACCTTGATTCAATCTCACTTACTATATTACCATCCTGAGAGCACACTCATCCTCTAACACTTGAAATTTTCCACCTGTTCCAGGTTTGTATTACCAAACTGACATTAATTTCTGTTGAATTGCTTAAATCCTGGGATCAGTTCAGTCTTCTAAAGGCTAATTTTCATACCATACTCATTGCACTATTTTCAAGTTCCATGATATTCGATTGCAGGCTTTCGGCACAATCTGCCATTAAGAATGAGTCGTCAGCATAGGCCAAACTGCTTACTACGTTTCCACCTAACTGAATCCCTCCCTGCCATTTTATACCTTTCAGCAGATGATCCATGTAAACTACGAACAGCAAAGGTGAAAGATTACAGCCTTGTCTAACTCCTGTAAGTACCCTGAACCAAGAACTCATTCTACCATCGATTCTCACTGAAGCCCAATTGTCAACATAAATGCCTTTGATTGATTTTAATAATCTACCTTTAATTCCATAGTCCCCCAGTATGGCGAACATCTTTTCCCTCGGTACCCTGGCATATGCTTTCTCCAGATCTACGAAACATAAACACAACTGCCTATTCCTCTCGTAGCATTTTTCAATTACCTGGCGCATACTGAAAATCTGATCCTGAGAGCCTCTCTGTGGTCTGAAACCACACTGGTTTTCATCCAACTTCCTCTCAACGACTGATCGCACCCTCCCTTCCAGGATGCCAGTGAATACTTTGCCTGGTATACTAATCAATGAGATACCTCGATAATTCTTGCAATCCTTCCTGTTCGCTTGCTTATAGATGGGTGCAATTACTGATTTTGTCCAATCTGAAGGTACCTTACCAACACTCCACGCTAATTTTACTACCCTATGAAGCCACTTCACCCCTGCCTTCCCACTGTACTTCACCATTTCAGGTCTAATTTCATCTATTCCTGCTGCCTTATGACAATGGAGTTTATTTACTATCCTTTCCACTTCCTCAAGCATAATTTCACCAACATCCTTTTCCTCCTCCCCATGAGCTTGGCTGTTTGCAACACCACCATGATGATTTCCTTTTACATTGAGAAGATGTTCAAAATATTCCCTCCACCTCTCCAGTGATTCCCTGGGATCTATTATGAGTTCACCTGAATTACTCAAAACACTGTTCATTTCCTATTTCCCTCCCTTCCTAAGATTCTTTATTACTGTCCAGAAAGGTTTCCCTGCTGCTTGACCTAGCCTTTCCAGGTTATTACCAAAATCTTCCCATGACTTCTTTTTGGATTCAACAACTATTTGTTTCGCTCTGTTTCTTTCATCTACGTACCAATCCCTGTCTGCCTTGGCCCTTGTTTGGAGCCATTTCTGATAAGCCTTCTTTTTACGTTTACAGGCTGCTCTCACTTCATCATTCCACCAAGATGTTCGCCTTTTCCCATCTTTACACACAGTTGTTCCTAGGCATTCCCTTGCTGTTTCTATTACAGCATCCTTGTATGCCACCCATTCACTTTCTATATCATGAACCTGGTTACTGTCTACTGTTCGAAACTTCTCACTAATCATATCCATGTACTTCTGTCTAATTTCCTCGTTCTGGAGACTTTCTACCCTTATTCGTTTGCAGACAGATTTCACTTTCTCTACCCTAGGCCTAGAGATACTTAGTTCACTACAGATCAGATAGTGGTCTGTATCATCGAAAAATCCGCGAAAAACTCGTAAATTCCTAACAGATTTCCTGAATTCAGAGTCGGTTAAGATATAATCTGTTATGGATCTGGTACCCCTAGCCTCCCATGTGTAGCGGTGAATAGCCTTATGCTTGAAGAATGTATTCGTAACAACTAAACCCATACTAGCACAAAAGTCCAGCAAACGCTTCCCATTCCCATTAGCTTCCATATCTTCCCCACATTTACCAATCACCCTTTCGTATCCTTCAGTTCTATTCCCAACTCTCGCATTGAAATCGCCCATTAGCACTATTCTATCCTTGCTGTTGACCCTGACCACGATGTCACTCAATGCTTCATAAAACTTGTCAACTTCATCCTCAGCTGCACCCTCACATGGTGAATACACGGACATAATTCTTGTCCTAATTCCTCCCACTGACAAATCTACCCAAATCATTCGCTCATTTACGTGCCTAACAGAAACTATGTTGCGTGCAATGGTATTCCTGATAAAGAGCCCTACCCCAGACTCTGCCCTTCCCTTTCTAACACCCGTCAAGTACACTTTATAATCTCCTATACCTTCCTCATTATCTCCCCTTACCCGAATATCACTTACTCCTAGCACATCCAGATGCATCCTCTTTGCTGACTCAGCCACTTCTACCTTCTTTCTTCCATAAGCCCCATTAATATTGATAGCTCTCCATCGAATTCCATTTCGTTCGCCAAGTTGTTTCCAAGGAGTCCCTCGCCTGTCAAATGGGAATGGGACTCCATTACTCCCATAGGTCCGAGGCTTGGTTCATGTTTCTGGGTCACTGTAGTCACGTCCTAGTTCGTGAACCATGGGGAACGGCTGAGTGGCTAGTAAGTGGTCCTGAGAGTCGGGATACCAGTTGCTATGGAATGGGAGTGGGCATCTCGGACATATTCTGAGTCGTGGCCCTCTTTGTGCTCAGGCGGCTAGGACTATACAATTCACCGGTGGTCCATAACCCGTTAGAGGAGCTATCCTCACTTGAACTATGTGCAAGTAGGGCAGCATCCAGCTTCATGAATTTACCGAGCTCAGAACACTTTAAGCAAGCGATATTTACAACTGTGAATAAATTAAAAGGACATTAAGGCGTACTATATATAATTATTCCTTCAGTCTTGATTATTTCTTTGTTTATGTATTGTAATATGGCATCATCTCGTGTACTTACCGAGTGATTTTATCAGTATAATAAAATGTTTAGCAAATATTTTCAACGAAGATTCTTCTCGTTTAATAATATTAGTGTATTCCTCACACATTATAGAAAAACTTTCTTTATATTTTATGTAGGTAGTGCCTATTTTCTCTTACGAACATTCCACTGCCCGTATGCTTTGTGAGATCCAGCCGTTGACGCAATGAAAGTAGGGAGGACGAGACTTTAGGCTCGGGAAATGACTTCTGAAGGTTCTCATCCAACAATTCCATTTATACATCTGTTTGTGAAACCGAATTATGTAATAGTTGCCCTGATATGCCCGGGATGGGTACAATACCTGTTAATCTTCTTCTTTGCCAGCACTGCACATCACGACAATGTGAATCCTCAGGCTGTCGAAAAAAATCTCCCTCGACGGTCGCACAGTACTTTTTGTACTGGGAGAAGCTCCTTTCAACGTCACATGATGTCACAGGAGCGTATTTATACATAGTTCACTGATGATTAGCTGCGGGTAGTTCTCGCCTAGACCAGATATATCACACTCTAAAAAATCATCAATTTTACACATTGCTGCGTATCCTTCACTTGCACTCAGCACCTTACCAAGTTTCTTTCTCATTGCAACACACACTGTACCTCTTGCTTGTTCTTCTTTTGATACCATGTCGTTTACTATTCCCAAACTCTCACATGATTCTAAACCAGCAATTTCTAGGCGAGAGCTATTTTTCGATAAACTCCATAATTTCAAAAATATATACTAATTTTCCCAACAAATCACTGCAAAACAGTTCCTGTGCAAATTTTATTGACGATGCCTCATTCCTGTCAAAAATAGAAACAATTTCTTGCACAGATTCGTAGTGTTCACTGTAGAACTCTACAGCGTTAAGCCACTGCCCGCTATCGGGTGAGCACTAGTTGAGGAGGAAGAGGAAGCGAAGGTGCGTGAACTTTGAAATTTGCCACACTCAGTGATGCCTTTACACATATTTTCTTGACATTTGATATCAACCAGCCAACATCACGAAAAATTGTGTCCTACCTTTTCAGCAACTCTTTGCAATCCGTGAGCAAGACACGTTAAATGGAGCATTTTTGGGTAAAGTACCTTAAGTCCCCTTGCTGCTTTCAGCATGTATGATGCACAATCGGTTAGTAACAGCAAGATTCAATCTCGCCTAAGTTCACAATCTCAAAAAAGCTTCAGGGGATTGTCACAATGTATTGCAATTGTGGAATGGTTACCTGCATCTAGAACCTCCGAATGAAGTAAAAATATATCTCCCGGAGGATTCACGAGAAACGTGTCAATTATAACATTCGAAACATACCTACCACAAACATCCGTAGTTTCATAAACGGATACACGGACGCTAACCTTGCATACACTAAATCTAATGATTTGAATCCCGTCTCCATAAAAGGAGGCCAAATACATTTTTCGCAATGTTGCCACCTCCGGGATCGACTGGGTTTTGTATTTAGTTAAGAATTTTCGGAAGTGTTCGTTGTTCAATTTATTAAGCGGAATATTGTTAGATACCAATATTTCACGCAGGTCTTTTGAGAAATCGTAAAGTTTGGTTGACGAAGATTTCGCTTTATCAAACAAAAGAGCCTGCCTGGTCTCGTCAGAAGAATTACGATTCACGCAGCTTTAATGCTTAGCCGTAGCGCAGTGCTTTTGCACATTAAGTCGCTTTATCGCCTCTACCTTAACTTCACAAGCTTTACAATTTACAATTGCTCCGTCAGTACTGAACGTCTCTTCACCGAACTTTTTCACATACTTCCTTAACTTTACAGCTTCACTACACTTCACTTCCGGCAAGATGGGTTCACTGCAGTACTACAAGTGTCACCAATGTGTTGAAATCCCTTGGTAATGAAAGAGCGAGGAAGCTTTAACTCGAATCTGCTTGGAAGAACTGGGCGAGATATAACATGGCATTTCTTTGTTTGCTAATTGCTTCTCAGCTAAATATATATACTGGAGTGACATCCTATTCAAAGACGGAAACACACTATCGTCATGTTCTGTGAAATCACGCGTACAGTGTCGCAATCTAACTTGTCCAGAATGATGTGCTAAAAGACGTCCGTAGAGGAGCACCTTCTTGCAATCAGGTCTTCTAAACCTGCTACCTGCCTGTTGCGGGAAAAGAAAGAAAAATATATCTACTACACTACTCGGAAATCGTGAGCTTGAAACTCGACGCAGATAACACGTGCCTTGTTAAAGACGCCTCAGTTTAAACAAAAATGCTTAAATGATAACCAAATATGAACTAATATCATTAAAATGAGCAAAATATGACCAAGACAATAAAATGGCCTAAATATGCATTTATAGGCAACACCGAATTTCTTTAAACGTGATCACGGACCCGTCATCCAAACGTATTTATCAGATTTCGGGTAAGATGAGCTAAGGAAAATAATATGATTTTTCCTTAACATTCGAACCTTTTAATGATATTCAGGGTTTCAAAATTCATCTCAGAAACCCAGAAAAATACGGATTCGACACGAATATTTGTCTTTGCCGATATTTTTACACGTCACCCGCTCCTAACCCACGCCCGAAGGATGTTTGGGTTTTATTCCCCCTACAGTATATTTCTGCAGCTCGTAAGTCATATGTGTACCAAGTTCGGTTAAGAGATAACCTACACACAGACTGTACATCCGTATTCTCTGTTTTTTTGGACATTCACTTTCACCTCTTCTCAACCTCCACTCAAACTTTGGCTGAACTATCACTTACACGACATCCAGAATGCCACAGTTCATCTCAGCCACCCTGAAAAGTAAAGATTTTTAACTAATATCCATCGCTTTAATTTATTTTTTATATTTCACTCCATTCCCTAAGAGTGCTAGGGGTGTCTTGCCCCCACAATCATTGTTCCAGATAGTAAGTACTAAGATTTGTTGAGAGCTATGCTGGAGCATAGGAACATCATCCGTAATCTCGTTCATTTTGGACATTTCATCCTTCACTCCTCACTGTGCCGATAAGGCTGAACTTGAATTTATATACATCTGGAGTGTCACTATTTGTCTCAGCGACCCCGAAAAGAGTGGATTCCACTTTAATATTGGTCGCTTACTATTATTTTTATACTTCAACCCCTTTCCAACTCCACCCACAGAGCTGCTATAGGTATATTACATCACAGTACTTTCCACCAGACAGGAACTCGTATGTGTACAAATTTAAGAGTTTTAAATACTTAAACAGATTCTCCTACAAATAGCAAAAGTGCCACTTAGGTGCTATTCATCACCATTATCTTGATAATACGGTATGGATGCAGTAACCAAAACATATGCCGTTGCTGGCAGGACCTGGAGTTTACAGTGCACAATGTCGTCTGGTATAGGCTAGAGCAATTTTGTTACTGTCATTGATCTGTCTCTGTCTTATCCTTGGCTTTGATAATATGAAAGTGACTGAGGTACGAGCGATGCTAGTGATTCCAATCCTTATGCAGCCAGTCCCTGCTATGAATGGTGTGAAAATGTTGCTCATAGGGTCGGTTGGTGTATGCATTTCAGTGGGCTTGGCTGACTGATATGTAATAGCAGCTCTCGCTCGGTGAGGAAAGCAACGGGAAACTACCTCACTCCTCATTTCCCTACTACGCCTCTTCAGTGATGCTAGGCCATCTATGACAGCTGATGGCAGAGCTGTTGAGGATCCTACCAACGGCATCGCTGACGGACTGATCATACATACAACCGAAACGTGTGTCTCAACAATTTAAAGCTATCTGTGAGTTTTAAAATATTCACAATAATTATGGTGGTAAGAGTATGGAAATGTGGATCCAGTAGACGTAAGTATTTCGGCAGATTAACGCTAGCAATGAGTTTAAAAATTTAAAGCAGAATATCTCCTTTGCCTTGCCTAATTACGCACGTGCCTACTTCGAATACCAGGCCTGTATTCTACTATAGAATCAGTGAGCTAACGTTACCATGGTTTATTAATCCGATTCCGAGAATGGGGGTCATGTGCTGCCAATATCTCTACAACGGTTAGTTTCAGGGTCTTAAAATATGATTCATGGTCCGTAGAGACTTACCGAGCTTTGTTCTTAGCATTGTAAGGCTTTAGGTGAGCTTTGTTCTTAGCATTGTGAGGCATTAAGTGAGCCTCGTCCTTGTACAGCAAAATGGCGGAACGCTGTTAGTGCTGTGTGTGTGTGCTCCCAGTTTTCGTTGATTAGCAGGTGTAGAAAAGGCGTAACTCGTTACGAAAGTAGTGAATGTCAACTTTGAATGTGTGTTTTGTTTACTTCACGATGTGACACAGTCCTGTGTAATGGAGTTTTGTAAATATAAACAAATTTAATCATGGGAAGGGACAAAAGGATTGCGG
This sequence comes from Anabrus simplex, assembly GCF_040414725.1. NCBI lineage: Eukaryota > Metazoa > Arthropoda > Insecta > Orthoptera > Tettigoniidae > Anabrus > Anabrus simplex. Next base: position 1,595,096,149 of record NC_090265.1, on the reverse strand, counting down.
CCAGCCGGAGAACCAAGACCGAGACGGGGCCTGCACTCGGAAGCGGGAGTGAGGCGACCCTAGCGAACAGCATTGTTCAGCTGGTAAGGGAAGCTCTAAAGTCGAAAGACATTCTCTCGGCTATCGTTGAGGAAATAACTGAAGGTCTGACAAAAGTTGTGGCTGAACAACTCCAGACCACCCTGGACTTCGACACTGAGATTATCAGTGAACTTAAAATTGATATTAAAAACATGGAAATCGAACTGAATCCAGTGCAGGATGAACTTAAAATGAGTACTGATACTCCGGAGCAATACCAACGTAAAGGAAGTGTGCGTTTGTTCGGAATTCCCGAATCACCCAATGAGAACACTGACGAACTTACAGTCAGGTTGTTTAAAGATAAACTCCGACTGTCCCAAGTAAATGAACAATACCAATAACCTGTGTCTGTAGATTCTACTGTGAAATAAGCTTTTTAGTTCCTTAACTGTCTTTTTCCAATTTGACTTCTTAATTTGTAACAAATTCCTAAAATAGTCATATAGCATTCACAATTCCCAGCCACACTTACAAGTTCTTTCTCTTCTACTTACTTCTGAAATGCTCGCCGGCAAGTCCACTTTAAGCATGAGAGTACTGCACTTTAGCAAAACCTTACTCTAGGGCAACTCTTCAACTATGTATTAGCGTAATTTTATTAATATCCTTTATATTTATCCCGTACTTACAAGTGAGGTATTACACGACACGAGTTTACCATCATACCATTGCCCACCGTCCATGTCACAACACTATCGATGTCACCCTGCAGCCCAAATGGTGGAAAGTTTGTATAAATCACTATTGATTTCCACATTAATCATACAGTCTAATTAATTATCACCACAAGTGTCCATGGAGTATGCAAACGCTATTTTTTTAGGAATAGTTCTTTAATTTACTGAACGTCACTAACTCTTAAATGCTTTAGATCGGTTAACTGAACGTAATTAGCTGTCTCACTACCTCTAAACAACATGATGCGTTTGCCCTTTCACTAATGATCGCATCATGAGCCGCAACTGACTGTCGTTGATATCCAAAAGATTAAATGTTGGTCAGACCAGTTATCAAATTCGCAAACATGTCTAATATAATCAGAACGAAAGCTTTCCCAAAGCTTACATTCAATGCATGTCAAACTGACTGGCTGTTATTTTCAGCTTTATGTATATCACTCTTTCCTTTATATACAGGGGCTACTATAGCAACTCTCCATTCATTTGGTATAGCCCCTTCACCTAAATATAATCAAATAAGTGCGATAACCAGATATGGTACTATATCCCAACCCATTGCCTTTTGTATATCAACAGAAATCTTATCAATTCCAGATGCTTTTCTAGTTTTCAACTTTTGTATCTTACTCTAAATGTCATTGTTATCATAGGTAAATTTAATAGTTCTTTAGTATTTCTCATCTCCCCTATCTGGAAATTATCCTTGTAACCAACAACCTTTACATACTGACTGAATACTTCTGCCTTTTGAAGATCCGCGCATACACACTAGCCTTGTTCATTAATGATTCCTGGAACGTCCTTCTTTGAACCTGTTTCTGCCTTAAAGTACCTATACATACCATTCCATGTATCACTAAAATTCGTATGACCACCAATTATGTTTGCCATCATGTTATCCTTGGCCGATTTTTTGCTAGATTCAATTTCCTAGTAAGTTCCTTCAATTTCTCCTTACTTCCATAGCCATTTCTAACCCTATTTCTATCCATCCTGCACCTCCTTCTTAGTCTATTTACTTCTCTGTTACAATATAGTGGATCTTTGCCATTCCTTACCACCTTTAAAGGTACAAACCTATTTCAAGTTCATTAACAATTGCATTGAACCCATCCCAGTGTCTGTTTACATTTTTACTTACCGTTTTTCCAACGATCATAATTTTTTTAAATCCCTCATGCCTGTTTTATCAGCCATATGGTACTGCCTAATAGAGCTCATCTGGTTTACCAGCACCACATCCAAGATATTCGTACCTTTAGTTGGTTCCATCACATTAAGAATCAGCAGCCCTTCCCATATTATGTTATTTGCCATTTGATGTTAATGCTTCCTGTCGTTCGCATTACCTTCCCAATTGACATTTCATAATTGAGATCGCGTTTACTATCACATTCTTTTCCATATCATTTCCAACATAGCTGATTATCTTATCAAATAATTCTGAATCAGAGTTAGCGTTACCCTTTCCCGGTCTGTACACTCCAAAGACATCAAGTTGCTTATTATTTTTAGAGATGTGTCTTACACCCAGAATTTCATGTTTTTATCCTTAAATTTTTCGTAGCTTACAAATACTTCTTTCACCAGAATGAATACTCCCCCTCCTACCATTCCTGTCCAATCTCTACGATACACACTCCATTTCCGTAAAAAAATTTCTACATCCATTATATCATTTCTCAGCCATGATTCAACTCCTATTAAAATATCTGGTAAGTATATATCTATTAAATTACTTAATTCGAATCCTTTGGTTTGCAGTACTTTTACAGTTGAGCACTAACATTTTTATGTCATCCCTACTTGATTTCCGTTCCTTGTTCCCATAACACCGCTCCCTAGGCCACCCCGTTTCCCTGAATGCACCTGTCTATAAGCCTTCTAAACAAATTTCCTAACTTATATGTGCCACTGTGGTTTAAGTGAAGGCCATCTGAGCGCATATCCCTGTCTCCTACCCACCCATTAGAATCGAGAAATTTCACTCCCAGTTGCCCACATACGCATTCCATAGTCTCATTTAAATCCCCCATCACTCTCTAGTCAGTATCCCTCCTACACATAATTCCACTGATACCAATCTCCGCTTCATTAAGTTTCATTCGTGCTGCATTTAGCAGATCCCACACATCCCCAACTATGTTGGTACTTACACCTGCTTGTCTTACGTTGTAATTACCACCGTGAAACACTACCACCTTCTCCTTTCCCTCTTCTTTCTCTTCTTCTTTCCTCAACATCCTCCTCAAGCTACTACCTGGATAACACACTACCCTGGTTCCCTTTCATCCAAAAACTCCCCAACATGTCTAACGATGGAATCCCCTAGGACCATAGCCTCAACCCTACCCACCTCATTACATCCACCCCCCTCCTCCTGGTCATCCCTATCTTCTCTCATTACTGCAGAAGCTGCTTGCTCCTCCGATGGATATTCTACACGAAAGATTACAAATCGAGTTCTTTTATTTTTATAATTGTCTTTAAGTCTCGCCGATACAGATAGGTCTTATGGCGGCGAAAGGGAGGAAAGGCTGAGGAGCGGGAAGGAAATAGCGGTGGCCTTAATTAAGGTACAGCCTCAGCATTTGCGTGGTGTGAAAATGGGCAACCACCGAAAAACATCTACAGGGCTGCGGACAGTGGGGTTCGAACCCACTATCTGCAGAATGCAAGCTCACAGCTTCACGGCCCTAACCACACGGCCAACTCGCCCAATAAACGAGAATGGTGTAGGAAAGGAGATATTATATTACACGCCTTGACGCCATCCGTAAACGCTCTGACTACGACTCTCGTGGAGAGGTGGTATTATTACCAAACTGAGAAGGTGTATACTTTGATGGAAGGAATGTGAGAATGCCTATTAAGTACCCATAATTTTGCAATTTCGCTTTTATCTCACATTCCTCCTTGTGTTGAAAGTCAATCTGTGCTTCTTTACAAGCATTATTTTATCAATCCTGAAATTTAAAAGAATCCTCATCTCACTCTAAAGGTCAGGCCTTGCCGCGGCAGCAACAGATTTCTTTGCGTGCTGACCGGTTCAGCTCTGTGCAATATTTGCAGTTCACGGTGTTCAATACGTAAAGCAAGAATATCTTGGCCGTCCTCTGTCTCAGTACCCAGCAGCTCCTACTTCAAGTAAGTTATAAAAGGTGTTGTTATGCCACAGAATGTCGTCAAGCTTCTGAACTTCTGCTTTCCCGATAATCTTAATGAGACTGCTCTTTCCATCTACCCATTCAAGACTTGATTATTGATTTTCAACATTCTCCACCTCGTCCAGATAAGTCTACTCCATAGCCCATTCCTGCTGTCCCAATCCCTATTCTTCCAGCTATTCTAACGTCCAGCCTCCTCTATCCTACAAAAGCGCACTCCGAATAAAAGTTTCTAGAAGTGGGTTCGGTGTTATATGGTTGTATATATGGTTCTGTTTTCAGAATGATCACGTTTTGCTAACTCGATTCTGTCCTGGGATCTCGTAGTTTTTTTCTTCTTCGTGAGATATACAACAGCTGTTAATGCTATATATAAACAACAGTTTTCTGTTTCAGGTGGAAAGCTGGGCAAATTTGTAGGAGGAGGTCTTGGAAAATTCTTTGGTGGTGGTAAATGGAAAGGTCTTGGAAAATTCTTTGGTGGTGGTAAATGGAAAGGTGAGTTGCCCCAATAGGCATTCGCATTATAATCTCAGTGCCAATGAGCGTGACCATCGGCAAAATTGTTAGAAGCGCAATCGCGCTCTAGCTGCAATTTATTCAATAGATGCCAATTGTTATTAGTAAATAACAATCAATCCCACCTCTGTGGTGTATTTTTTAGAATGATTAGCTGACACCCCCGAATGCCGGGGTTCGATACCCGCGAAATTTGAATCCCGGTACGAGCACTGGAACGGGTTACCCTCAGCAAACAGTGGGAGATTTCAACAATCTAGGGGACCTGTAGTCATTTTGTTTGTTCAATTTGCCTGTGTCAGGTTTTGACACTCCGTTCGATTAAAATGTTAAATAATGTATTATTTTCAAAACTCTTGCTACATTTTTCACAGACGCAAACCAATATATGTATTGATCAGTCTTTCAGTTTGTCAGTGAAACTAAAAATATCTGATTGCTGATTGCTTTATCCTCTTTAAGGCAGCCAGTTATATCTAAACAAACCTTCAGTGACAACTAAGTCATAACATTGGTTAGCCACTGCACTAAGAAGATGATATAGTTAAAGAGTATGCAAAGCTTTAAAAATTAGAAAAAATGATAATTAGCATGAATCACTCCTGTAATCGGAATGATCATGCGAATCATACATACAAGGCTATATTATTATTCGTACAAACTCGCCCATTATATCTGAACCTTTGGCCTTGACAGGAGAAGGTTTACCACCAATAGGGCCTATATGTATCAGCGGTGATCAGCAATCTATGAAATTAAATCTGCGTTTGTGATGATTATCTTGTAAAGAGTTATCTGTATTTTCTTCTGCCTTTATTTCTGACCTCCGGTGGTTCTTGCCAAAGCTGTCCTATTCGCACAGTAATGTCTCTTGTCTGAAATAGTACTTTGTGCACATTTACGGACATGTACAGGAGTACAATTTGCATCGAGCGTACTCACTCTGTTTTACCGCATCAACCAGGAAACCGAAATTCTGGCATTTAAAATTATTTTAAATTACTTCATTAAGCCTACATTTCCTCCAGTTATTTCTGACGTATTTCAGCATTTCTAAAAACTTGCAGGTTGCATTGCTATCATTAGCTCTCCTGCTTGTTGTTTAGGCATATCCTACAATAGTCCGAGCTCACTACGAAAACTTTCTTGGACATGATTGTTTTTCCTTCTACCATGTGGATCTGATTTTTACTTCCCGCATACCTTCCGCGCTGTAATGTCTGGACTGTAGCAAATAGATTCCAAAAAAAAGCGTCCATATATGAAGTGGTGAGAGTCCAAAATTCGAAAGAAATTGATTTACATTTTTCTGAAAGATAATACCGAGATTGTTCATCTCCCTCGGTTTTCTTCCACATAAATTACATCTTTGCATAAACGAACATGAGGGTGGTGATGTACACATTTACGTCAATCGCACAAGAGGTCATCTTAGGCCTAACAATAAATTGCTTTCCCCACACAGAAACTCATACATAATCGTTGATAAAATGCACAGCCGAAGATTATTGGAAAGCTACAGTGGAAGAAAAATGGAATAAAGGGAAAAGGAGATTAAGGGCACCGTTGAGGAAAAGAGATAAAAATACCACAAAAGGCGGAAGAGGTGCAAAAATGCCCCCTTTCTCAACTAGGGAGTAAATCTCTTATTGTGGTATCTTTCAGAAGAGCTTTAATTTTCTCTAAGAGAGAATGTGGGCACCTAAAAGTACTTCCCTGCCTTATAACTGGATATAATCCGTCAGGCTCTGCAAATGATGTGCGCGATTCAAGTTGTCACTCGAACTGTCACCAGTTAGACCTCGGACCCCAAAATTTATGGAATCAACACACTTCTAGGACAATTTGGACATTTTCTTTTTCATCCCTTCTGAGCTTTAATACCGATAGGGGCTGAACTTGGACTTAATCGGCGCTCAGAGTGTCACAATTCATCTCAGCGACACAGAATACTATGGATTCGCCACTATTATACATTAGATTTGCATGTTATCCCGTCCCCCAGTGTACCAAGTTGCTTGAGTGCTATTCTGGAATGTACATACATGCATCCATACATCTAAAACCACGGTAATTTTCCCTGTTCACTCCTTCGGACCCCTTGCGGGATCGGCGGGGTGAACTAGGACTTCAACCATATTTTCGCTGTTCATCTCAGCGACCCAATAAGCTATGGATTCTACAGTAATATATTGTTTCTATTATGTTTATGTTCCTCTCCTTCCCTCTTTCAAACCCCACGCCAAGAGCGGAGTCTTACACCCACAGCATTGTTTTCCATATAGCATGTCACATGTGTACCAAGTTCCGTTGAGAGCTAAGCAGGAACATACACACAAACATGCATAATCTCGGACATTTTGGACATAATTCTTCATCTCTTCTCAATCACCATGCCGATGGAGACTGAACTTCAAATTTAATGACTAGGTTTCGGAAGTTTAAGACCTAAAGAAGTACAAAACATTCAAGCAAATATTCCCTAAGAGATAAATATGACCTAAAAACTACAAAATATGTCCTGAAAAACTATAAAATAAGACGTGAATTATTAGGACAGGTAGAGTATTACTAACATACTGTAAACAGACACATTTAATCATACAACCTGACAGAGGGCTACAGTACATTAACATTTTCAACATTCATTCAGTATCGTAGCCTTGAGATGCAGTTATTGCTTGGTTTTCCTAAATGAAAACAAGGGAAAACAGGATATTGGCATGTATTATGATATCTGTCGGTGTAACTTTGAAGACACTTCCTAACGGAAAGTTTATTGAGTTTATAATCGTACACACCTCTTAACCTTCTTCCTTGCCAGCACTGCACATCACAACCATGTGCATACCCAGGCTGTCGAAAAGAAATCTACATCGAAGCTCGCTCAGTACTTTTTGTACTGGGAGAAGCTCCTTTCTACGTCACATGATGTCACAGGAGCGTATTTATACATAGTTCACTGCTGCTTAGCTGCGGATAGTTCTCGCCTAAACCAGACACATTACACTCTAAAAAGGCATCTGTGTAGAATTGTATTGTGTATTGTTGCGTATCCTTCACTTGCACGCAGCACCTTACTAAGTTTTTCTTCACAGCAACTGACACGGTACCTCTTGCTTGTTTTACTTTTGATACCATGTCTTTTACTATTCCCAAACTCTCACATGATTCTAAACCAGCAGTTTCTAGGCGAGGGAAATTTTCCAATAGACTCTATAATTTGAAGAAATATATACTAATTGTCCCGACAAATCATTGGAAAACAGTTCCTGTGCATTTTTTATTGACGATGGCTCACTACTGTCAAAAGTAGAAACAATTTCTTGCACACATTCGTAATGTTCACTGTAGTTCTCTACAGCGTTAAGCCACGTTCCCCATCGCATGAGCACTACTTGAGGAGGAAAATATTCTGCCGTACACTTTCAGCAACTCTTTGCAATCCGCAAGCAAGACACGTTAAATGGGCCATTTTTTGGTCAAGTACCTTAAGTCCCCTTGCTTCTTTCACCAAGCATGATGCAGCATCGGTAAGTAACAACAACATTCGTTCTCGCTTAACTTCACAATCCCACGAAAGCTTCATGGCATTGTCATGAAGTATTGCATTCTCAAATGGTTAGATGCATCTAGAACCTCCGAATGAAGTAAAAATACATCTCCCGGACGATCCGCAAGAAGCGTGCCAATTATAACATTCGAAACATACCTACCACAAACATCCGTAGTTTCATTAACTGATACCCGGAAGCTATTGTTGCCTACACTAGTTCTAATTTTTTGAATCGCGTCTTCATAAAAGGATGCCAAATAACTTTTTCGCAGTGTTCCTTGTTCACTTTGTTAAGTGGAATATTGGTAGATACCAACATTTCGCACAGGTCTTTTCAGAAATCGGAAAGTTTGGTTGACGAAGATTTCGCTCTATAAAACAAAAGAGCCTGCCTGGTCTCTTCAGAAGACTTTCGATTCGCGCAGCTTTTATGCTTAGCCGAAGCTCAGTGCTTTTGCACATTAAATCGCTTTATCGCCGCTACCATAACTTCACAGTCTTTACAAATTACCATTGTTCCGTCAGTATTAAACGTCTTTTCCCCGAACTCTTTCACATACTTCCTTAACTTTACAGCTTCACTACACTTCACTTTCGGCATGACAGGGTTCACTGCAGTACTACAAGTGTCACCTCTGTGTTGAAATCCGTTGGTAGTGAAAGAAAAAGGAAGCGTTAACTCGAACCTGCATGGAAGAACTGGGCGAGATATAACATGGCATTTCTTTGTTTGCTAATTGCTTCTCAGCTAAATATATACACTGGAGTGACATCCGATTCAAAGACGGAAGCAAAATATCGTCATGTTCTGTGACCTCACGCGTACAGTGTCGCAATCTAACATGTCCAGAATGATGTGCTAAAAGACGTCCGCAGAGGAGCATCTTCTTGCAATCAGGCCTTCTAAACCTGCTACCTGCCTGTTCCGGGAAATGAAAGAAAAATATATCTACTACACTACTCGGAAATCCTGTGCTTGAAACTCGACGCAACACCAAATTGCATTAAACGTGGTCACGGACCCGTCATTCAAACTTATTTATCAGATTTCGGGTAAGATGATCTAAGGAAAATAATATGATTTTCCTTAACATTCGAACCTTTTAATGACATTCAGGGTTTCAAAATTCATCTCAGTAACCCAGAGAACCACGGATTCGACACGAATATTTGTCTTTGCCGGTATTTTTACATGTCACCCGCTGCTAACCCACGCCCTAAGGATGTTTGGGTTTTATTCCCCCTACAGTATATTTCCGCATCTCGTAAGTCATATGTGTACCAAGTTCGGTTAAGAGATAACCTAGACACACATTGTACATCCGTATTCTCGGTTATTTGGGACATTCACTTTCTCCTCATCTCAACCCCCATTCCAACTGGGGATGAACTAGCACTTACACGACATCCAGAATGCCACAGTTCATCTCAGCCACCCTGAAAAAGAAAAGATTTTTAACTAATATCCATCGCTTTAATTTATTTTTTATATTTCACTCCCTTCCCTAAGAGTGCTAGGGGTGTCTTTCCCCCACAATCATTGTTCCAGATAGTAAGTACTAAGATTGGTTGAGAGCAATGCTAGAGCATAGGAACATCATCCATAATCTCGTTCATTTTGGACATTTTCTCCTTCGCTCCTCTCACCACTGTGCCGATGGGCCTAAATTTGGAATATACATACCTCTGGAGTGTCACTATTGGTCTCAGAGACACCGAAAAGAGTGGATTCTATTTTAATATTGGTCGTTTACTGTTATTTTTATACTTCAACCCCTTTCCAATCCCATCTACAGAACTCTTATAGTTATCCTACATTACAGTGTTTTCCACCAGACAGTAACTCGTATGTGTAGAAATGTATGAGTTTAAAATACTTAAACAGATTCTCCTACAAATAGCGAAAGTGTCACATAGGTGCTCTCCTACACCATTATCTTCATAATAGGGATCCAGTAACCAAATCGTGTATCTCGACAGTTTAAAGCTATCCATGTGTTTTAAAATATTCACAATAATTATGGTGGTAAGAGTATGGAAATGTGGATCCAGTAGACGTAAGTATTTCGGCAGATTATCGCTAGCAATGAGTTTAAAAATTTAAAGCAGAATATCCCCTTTGCCTTGCCTAATCACGTACGTGCCTACTTCGAATACCAGGCCTGTATTGTACTATAGAATCAGTTAGCTAACGTTACCATGGTTTATTAATCCAATTCCGAGAATGGGGGTCATGTTCTGCCAATATCTCTACAACTGTTAGTTTCAGGGCCTTAAAATATCATTCATGGTCCGTAGGCACTTACGGAGTTTTGTTCTTAGCATTATAGGGCTTTAAGTGAGCTTTGTCTCGTCCTTGTACGGCAAAATGGAGGAACGCTCTTATTGCTGTGTGTGTGTGCTCCCTGTTTGCGTTGATTAGCAGGTGTAGTAAAGGTGTAACTCGTTACGAAATTAGTGAATGTCAACCTTGAAAGTGTGTTTTGTTTACTTCACGATGGCACACAGTGCTGTGTAATGGATTTTTGTAAATATAAACAAATTTATTCATGGCAAGGGACAAAAGGAATGCGGCCAGCCGGAGAACCAACACCAAGACGGGGACTGCACCCGGAAGCGGGAGTGAGCCGACCCTAGCGGACAACATTGTTCAGCTGGAAAGGGAAGCTCTAAAGTCGAAAGACATTCTCTCGGCTATCGTTGAGGCAATAACTGAAAGTCTCGCAAAAGATGTGGCTGAACAACTCCGGACCACCCTGTACTTCAACACTGAGATTATCAGCGAACTTAAAATTGATATTAAAAATAGGAAAATAGAACTGAAAACAGTGCAGGATGAACTTAAAAGGAGTACTGATGCGTTATGCAGCCTAAAACTGTTTAATTGAAAGCTATAGGAAAAGTAGGAAGCCTATCGTAACAAGCGCAGGTTGGCAGGCACTGGAATCGCCATCCGGGAGGACTTGACTGCGGCTCGCGTTCTAATATTAAAGGTGGCTGTAGATTAATTTCGAGTGAGAAATGTCTGGACCATACAGGGACGGCCAATACAACAACAGTGGATGAACTCCACTGTCCCAAGTAAATGAACAATACCAATACCCTGTGTCCAGATTCTACTGTGAAATAAGATTTTTAGTTCCTTAACTGTCTTTTCCAATTTGACTTCTTAATTTGTAACAAATTCGTAAAATAGTCATATAGCATTCACAACTCCCAGCCACACCTACAAGCTCTTTCTCTTTTTACATATTTCTGAAATGCTCGCCGGCAGGTCCACTTAAAGCCTGAGAGTACTGCATCTTAGCAATACCTTACTGTAGCCTAACTTCTCAACTATATATTGGCGAAATTTTACTAATATCCTTTATTTTTATCGCGTACTTACACGTGAGGTATTACACGACAGTAGTTGCACGACCAGGAGAGGTTAAATAAAGCAAAACTCTTACCAAGTTCTCCCCAGCAAAAGGTCGTTACGAGGTGTGGAAGATGCTAGACTCAGAGAGGTCGAGTAGACTGAAGAAGAAATAATACTTACTGACTACATTAAATACTTCAAGTTTAAGTTAATCACAAACTTTAATTGACTGAAAATAAGTTAATTAAGATAAAAATCAAGTTAAAATTCTCAAGTTACACTAATGGAAAAGTAGAATTAATTTCATCTAAGAATTCTGAAATTCCATCAAAATTAAAACCAGATAAATAAAAGGGAAAATGAAATGCAAACTGAGTTCACAAACCAGTCCCCTGGATAAATCTTCAATCGGGATAAAGTAGATTATTTTTAAAGAAATGAACGAAAGTACCGAGTTCTTAATTGAACACTTAACCCCAAGGCTTGGATTTCACACAATTCAGTTTTCGAGAGTGAATAATGTTTCACACGATCCACTTCATTCAATCAATCAATCAATCAATCAATCAATCAATCAATCAATCAATCAATCAATCAATCAATCAATCAATCAATCAATCAATCACTACTGATATGCATTTAGGGCAGTCGCCCGGGTGCCAGATTTCCTATCTCTTGTTTTCCTAGTCTTTTCTTAAACGATCGCAAAGAAATTCGAAAATTATTGAACATCTCTCTTGGTAAGTTATACCATTCCCTAACTCCCCCTCCTATAAACGAACATTTCACCAATTTGTCTTCTTGAATTCCAACTTTATCTTCATATTGTGATCTTCACTACATTTAAAGATACCACTCAAATTTATTCGCCTACTGATGTCCTCCCACGTATCTCTCCATGACAGCTCGGAACTTACCACTTAATCGAGCAGCTCGTCTGCTTTCTCACAAGTCTTCCCAGCCAAAACTTTGCAACATTTTTGTAACGCTACTCTTTTTTCGTAAATCACCCAGAACAAATCGAGCTGCTTTTCGTTGGATTTTTTTTTCAGTTCTTGAGTCAAGTAATCCTGTTGAGGGTCCCATACACTGGAACCATACTCTAGTTGCGGTCTTACCAGAGATTTATAAGCCCTCTCCTTTACATCCTTACTACAACCCCTAAATACCCTCATAACCATGAGCAGAGATCTGTATCCTTTATTAACAATCATGTTTATGTGATTTTCCGAATGAAATTGTTTCTTATATTAACACTTAGGTACTGACAATGATCCCCAAAAGGAACATTCACACCATCAACGCAGTAATTGAAACTGGGAGGACTTTTCCTATTTGGGAAACTCACAACCTGATTTTTAACCCTGTTTACCATCATACCATTGCCCACCGTCTATGTCACAACACTATCGATGTCACCCTGCAGCCACTCACTATCTTGTAACTTATTTATTACTCTGTACAGAATTACATCATCTGCAAACGCCTTATCTCTGATTCCACTTCTTTACACATATCATTGATATATATATATAAGAAAATATAAAAGTCCAATAATACTGCCTTGGGGAATTCCCTCTTAATTAATACAGGGTCAGACAAAGTTTGGCCTACTCTAATTCTCTGAGTTCTATTTTCTAGAAATATAGCAACCCATTCTGTAACTCTTTTGTCTAGTCCAGTAGCCCTCATTTTTGCCAGTAGTCTTTCATAATCTACCCTATCACATGCCTTAGAAAGGCTAATCGCAATCCAGTCAATTCGGCATCCTGAATCTAGGATGTGTGCTATATCTTGCTGAAATCCTACAAGCTAAACTTCAGTGGAATAACCTTTCCTAAACCCAAACTGCCTTCTGTCAGACCAGTTATAAATCATTTCGCAAACATGTCTAATATAATCGGAAAGAATGCTTTCCCAAAGCTTACATGCAATGCATGTCAAACTGACTGGCCTGTAATTTTCAACTTCATGTCTATCACCCTTTCCTTTATATACAGGGGCTACTACAGCAACTCTCCATTCATTTGGTATAGCTCCTTCACCTAAGTATAATTAAATACGTGCGGTATTTTGATATGGTGCTATATCCCAACCCATTGCCTTTTGTATATCAACAGAATTCTTATCAATTCTAGCTGCTTTTCTAGTTTTTACTTTTGTATCTTACTCTAAATGTCATTGTTATCGTAGGTAAATTTTAATAGTTCTTTAGTATTTCTCACCTCCCCTATCTGGAAATTATCCTTGTAACCTACAAACTTTACATACTGCTGACTGAAGATCCTGACTGCCTTTTGAAGATCCTCGCACACACACTCCCCTTGTTCATTAATGATTCCTCGAATGTCCTTCTTTGAACCTGTTTCTGCCTTAAAGTACCTGCACATACCATTCCATTTTTCACTAAAAAATTTTTGACCACCAATTATGCTTGCCATCATGTTATCCTTAGCCGACTCTTTTGTTAGATTCTTTTTCCTTCAATTTCTCCTTACTTCCATAGCCATTTCTACTTATATTTCTTTCCAACCTGCACAGCCTTCTTAGTCTCTTTATTTGTCCTTTATAATATACTGGATCTTTACCATTCCTTACCACCTTTAAATTTCCGACTCGTTGGCTGAAGGATCAGCGTACTGGCCTTCGGTTCAGAGGATCCCGGGTTCGATGCCCGGCCGGGTCGGGGATTTTAACCTTCATTGGTTAATTCCAATGGCCCTGGGGCTGAGTGTTTGTGCTGTCCCCAACATACCTGCAACTCTCTCACCACACATAACACTATCCTCCACCACAATAACACGCAGTTATCTGCACATGGCAGACGCCGCCCACCCTCATCGGAGGGTCTGCCGTACAAGGGCTGCACTCGGCTAGAAATAGCCACACGAAATTATTATTATACCACCTTTAAATGTACAATCATTTTTTTAAGTTCCTCAACAATTCCTTTAAACCCATCCGAGTGTCTGTTTACATTTTTATTTACCATTTTCAAGCGATCATATTTACTTTTTTTAAACTCCCTCATGCCTGTTTTATTAGCCGTATGGTACTGCCTAATAGTCCTAATTTTAATACCTTCCTTTCTTTCACATTTATTTTTAACTCAGACAAAAACTGTTTCGTGATCACTAATACAAATTATTACTTCGGTTTCTCTATAGAGCTCATCTGGTTTTACCAGCACCAATTCCAAAATATTATTCCGTCTATATAGTTCCATCACTTTAAGAATCAGCTGCCCTTCCCACATTAAGTTATTTGCCATTTGTTGTTCATGCTTCTTGTTGTTCGCATTACCTTCCGAATTGACATGTCATAATTGAGATCACGGGGTACTATCACATTCCTTTCCATATCATTTCCAACATAGCTGATTATCTTATCAAATAATTCTGAATCAGCGTCAGCGTTACCCTTTCCCGGTCTGTACACTCCAAAGATATCAAGTTGCCTATTATCTTTAAAGATGATCCTTACACCCAGAATTTCATTCTTTTCTTCCAGAAATTTTTGTAGCTTAAAATTTTTCTTTCACCAAAATTAATACTCCCCCTCCTACCATTCCTGTCCTATCTCTACCATCACACTCCAGTTCCGTAAGAAAATTTCTACATCCATTATATCATTTCTCAGCCATGATTCACTCCTATTACAATATCTGGTAAGTATATATCTATTAAATTACATAATTCGATTCCTTTATTTACAATACTTCCACAGTTGAGCACTAAACTTTTTATGTCATCCCTACTTGATTTCCGTTCCCTGTTCCCTTAACACCGCTCCCTAGGCCACCCCGTTTCCCTGAATGCACCTGCCTATAAGCCTTCTAAACAAACTTCCTAACTTATACGTGCCACTGCGGTTTAAGTGAAGGCCATCTGAGCGCAGATCCCTCTCTCCTACCCACCCATTAAATTATAGAGATCTCACTCACAGTTTCCCACATACCCATTCCATAGTCTCATTTATATCCCCAATCACTTTCCAGTCAGTATCGTTCCTACACATAATCCACTGATAAAAATCTCCGCTTCCTTAAGCTTCATCCGTGCTGCATTTACCAGATCCCACACTTCCCCAACTAAGTTAGTACATATACCTGCTTGTCTTACGTTGTTAGTACCACCGTGAAACACTACCACCTTCCCCTTTCCCTCTTCATTCTCTTCTACTTTCCTCAACATCCGCCTCAACCTACTTCCTGGATAACACACTACCCTAGTTCCCTTTCCCCCCACACGCTCTCCCCACATGTCTAACGATGGAATCCCCCATGACCAG
This sequence comes from Anabrus simplex, assembly GCF_040414725.1. Lineage (NCBI taxonomy): Eukaryota > Metazoa > Arthropoda > Insecta > Orthoptera > Tettigoniidae > Anabrus > Anabrus simplex. The sequence continues at coordinate 1,595,080,492 of NC_090265.1, read as the reverse complement.
AGCCTCAGCCCTACCCACCTCATTAGATCCCCTCCCCTACCGGTCAGCCCTATCTTCTCTCACTACTGCAGAAACTACGTGCTACTCCAATAGATATTCTACAAGAAAGACATCAAATCGAGTAGTACTTTCATTTTTACAATTGGCTTCACCTCGCACCGATACAGATAGGTCTTATTGCGACGAAGGAATAGGAAAGGCTGAGGAGCGGGAAGGAAATATCGGTGGCTTTAATTAATGTACAGCCCCAGAATTTGCCTGGTGTGCAACTAGGCAACCACCGAAAACCATCTATAGGGCTGCGGACAGTGGGGTCGAACCCACTATCTGCAAAATGCAAGCTCACAGCTGCACGGCCCTAACCACACGGCCAACTCGCCCGGTAAACGAGAACGGTGTAGGTAAGCTGATCTTATATTACACGCCTTGACACCATCCGTAAACGCTCTGACTACGGCTCTCGTGGAAAGGCAGTATTATTTCCAAACAGAGAAGGTGTATACTTTGATGGAAGGAATGTGAGAATGCCTATTAAGTAGCCATTAATTTGCAACTACGCTTGTATCTCACATTCCTCCTTGTGTTGAAAGTCAGTCTGTGCATTTTTACAAGTATTATTAAGTTTATCAAACCTGAACGTTAAACGAATCATCATCTCACTCTAAAAGTCAGGCCTTGCCGCGCCAGCAATAGATATGTTTGCGTGCTGGTCGGTTCAACTCTGTGCAATATTTGCAGTTCACGGTTTTCAATAAGTTCGTAATGCAAGAGTATCTTGGCCGTCCTCTCTCTCAGTTCCCAGCAACTCTTCCATTAAATAAGTTATAAAAGCAGTTGTTATGCCACAGAAATTCGTCAAGCTTCTTAACTTTTGTTTTCCCGATAATCGTAATGAGACTGCCCTTTCCATCTACTCCTTTCAACACTTGATTATTGCTTTCCGGCATTCTCCACGTCGTCCAGATAAGTCTACTCCAAAGCCCATTCCTGCTGTCCCAATCCTTATTCTTCTAGCTATTCTAACGTCCAGCCTTCTCTATCCTACAAAAGCGCATTCCGAATAAAAGTTTCTAGAAGGGCCTTCAGTGTTATATGGTTATATATATATGGTTCTGTTTACAGAATGATCACGGTTTGCCAACTCGGATTCTGTGTTGGGCTCTCGTAGTTTGTTACATGAGATATTTAACAGCTCTTAATGCTCTATTTAAACAACAATTTCTGTTTCAGGTGGAAAGCTGGGCAAATTCGTAGGAGGTCTTGGAAAATTCTTTGGTGGTGGTAAATGGAAAGGTGAGTTGCTGCAATAGGCATTCGCATTATAATCTCAGTGCCAATGACCGTGACCATCGGCAAAATTGTCAGAAGCTCAATCGCGCTCTAGCTGCAGTTGTTTGAATAGTTGCTAATTATTATTTGTAGATAACTATCAATTCCACCTCTGTGGTGTAGTGTTTAGTATTGTTAGCTGCCACCCATGAAAGCCGGCGTTCGATTCCCGGCTATCCTACACGAAATTTGGACGGTGTTTCGAGCACTGGAACGGGTTCCCCTCCGCATCGTTCACGTGCAGTAATTTTGTTTGTTTGATTTGCCTGTGTCATGTTTTGACACTCCGTTCGATTAAAATACGCTATTTCTTTGTTAAATAATGTATTATTTTCAAAAATCTTGTTACATATTTCACAAACGCAAACACATGTGTGTATCGACCAGCCTTTCAGTCAGTCAGTGAAACTAAAAATATATGATTGCTGATTGCTTTATTGGCTTTAAGGCAGCCAGCTATTTCTAAACAAACCTTTAGTGACAACTAGGTCATAACATTGGTTAGCCGGTGCACTAAGAACATGATATAGTTCAAGTGTATGCAAAGCTATAAAAAATAGAAAAAATTATAATTAGCCTGAATCACTCCTGAATTCGGAGTGATCATACGCATCATTCATACAAGGCTCTTTTACTATTCGTACAAACTCGCCCATTATATCTGAACGTATGGCCTTGGCAGGAGAACGTTTACTACCAAGAGGGCCTATATCGATCAGCGGTGATCAGCAATCTATGAATAAAATCTGTGTTTGTGATTACTTTCTTGTAAAGAGTTATCTGTATTTACTTCTGCCTTTATTTTTGACCTCCGGTGGTTCTTGCCAAAGCTGTCCTATTCGCAAAGTAATGTCTCTTCTCTGAAATAATACTTTGTGCACATTTACGGACATGTACAGGATTACAATTTGCAACGAGCGTACCCTCTCTGTTTTTCCGCATCAACCAGGAAACCGAAATTCTGGCATTTAAAATTATTTTAAATTACTTGATTAAGTCTACACTTCGTCCAGTTATTTCTGACGTTTTTCAGCATTTCTAAAAACTTGCATGTTGCATTGCTATCATTAGCTCTCCTGCTTGTTGTTTGGGCATATCCTACAATATTCCGAGCTCACTACGAAAATTTTCTTGGACATGATCGTTTTTCCTTCTACCATGTGGATCTGATTTTTACTTCCCGCATACCGTCCGTGCTGTAACGTCTGGACAGTAGCAGTTAGCTTCCACAAAAAAATTGTCCACATATGAAGTGGTGAGAGTCCAAAATTCGAGAATTTTGAGTTACATTTTTCTGAAAGATAACACCAAGATTGTTCATCTCCCTCAGTTTTCTTCCACATATATTTGCATCTTTGCGTAAACGAACATGAGGATGAAGATGTACACTTTTCCGTCAATCGTGCAAGAGATCATCTTAGGTCTAACAATAAATTGCTTTCCCCTCACAGAAACTCACACATAATCAATGATAAAGTGCACCGCCGAAGATTATTGGAAAGCTACAGTGGAAGAAAATGTGGAATAAAGGGAAAAAGGGGATTATGGGCACCGTTGAGAAAAAGAGATAAAAGTACCAAAAAAGGTGGAAAATGTGCAAAAATGCTCCCTTTCTCAACTAGAGAGAAAATCTCACATTTTGGTATCTTTCTGAAGCGCCTTAATTTTCCCTAAGAGAAAAAGTGCGCACCTATTAATACTTCCCTGCCTTATAACTACATGGATCACGCTCTGATATGATGTGCACGATTCAAATTGGCACTCGAACTGTCACCAGTCAGACCTCGGAACCCGAAATTTATGGAATCAACACACTTCTAGGTCATTTTGGATATTTTATTTTTCAACTCTTCTGAGCTGTAATAACGATAGGGGCTGAACATGGACGTAAGCGGCGTCCAGAGTGTCACAATTCATCTCAGAGACACAGAATACTATGGATTCGCCACTATTATCCATTAGATTTGTATGTTATCCCGTTGCCCAGTGTACCAAGTTTGCTTGAGAGCTATGCTGGAATATCCATACATACATACATACATACAACTAAAATCTCGCTAATTTTTCCCCTTCACTCCTTTCGCACCTCATCCCCATGCCGTTGGGGTCGGCGGGGTGAACTCGGACTTCAACCACATCCGGAGTGTCGCTATTCAACTCAGCGACACAATAAGCAATGGATTCTACACTAGTATGTTTTTTCTATTATTTTTAAGTTTCTCCCCTTCCCCTTTTCAACCCCAGCACCTAGAGCGGTGTCTTACACCCACAACATTGTTTTCCATATAGTATGTTACATGTGTTCCAAGTTCCGTTGAAAGCTAAGCAGGAACATACACACATACATCCATAATCTCGGCCATTTTGGACATACTTCTTCATCTCTTCTCAATCACCATGCCGATGGAGAACGAACTTCGACTTAGTGACTAGGGTTCGGAAGTTTAAGACCTAAAGAAGTACATAACATGCAAGCAAATATTCCCTAAGAGAAAAATATTACCTAAAAACTACAAAATATGACCTTAAAAACTTAAATTGACATGAATTTCTAGGGCAGGTAGAGTATTACTAGCATACAGTAAACAGACACATTTAATCATACAACCTGACAGAGGGCTATAGTACATTAACATTTTCAACATTCATTATCATAGCCTTGAAACGCAGTTATTGCTTGGTTTTCCTAAAAGAAAGCAAAGGAAACCAAAATATTGGCATGTATTATGATATTTGTCGGCGTATGTTTGAAGACACTTCCTAGCAGAAAGTTTATTGAGTTTATAATCGTACGTACCTCTTTATCTTCTTCCTTGTCAGCACTGCACATCACAACCATGTGCATCCTCAGGCTGTCGAAAAGAAATCTCCATCGAAGCTCGCTCAGTACTTTTTGTGCTGGGAGAAGCTGCTTTCTACGTCACATGATTTCACAGGAGCGTATTTATACATAGTTCACTGCTGCTTAGCTGCGGGTAGTTCTCGCCTAAACCAGATACATTACACTCTAAAATGGCATCAATTCTACACATTGTTGCGTATCCTTCACTTGCACTCAACATCTTACTAAGTTTCTTCTTCATTGCAACACACACTGTACCTCTTCCTTGTTTTACTTTTGATATCATGTCGTTTACTATTCCCAAACTCTCACATGATTCTAAACCAGCAGTTTCTAGGCGAGAGCTATTTTTCGATAGACTCTATAATTTGAAGAAATATACACTAATTGTCCCGACTAATCATTGCCAAACAGTTCCTGTGTCATTTTCTTGACGATGCCTCACTGCTGTCAAAATTGGAAACAATTTCTGGCACAGATTCGTAGTGTTTACTGCCGTACTCTACAGCATTAAGCCACGTTCCCCATCTGGTGAGCACTTGTTGAGGAGGAAGAGGATGCGAAGGCGCGTGACCTTGGAAATTTGCTACCCTCAGTGGTGCCTTCACAAATATTTTCTTGACGTTTGATATTAACCGGCCAACATCAGGAAAAATTCCGCCGTACATTTTCAGCAACTTCTAAACAAAATTTCCTAACTTACATGTGCCACTGTGGTTTAAGTGAAGGCCATCTGAGCGCAGATTCCTGTCTCCTACCCACCATTTAGATCTAGAAATCTCACTCCCAGTTTCCCGCATACCCTTTTCATAGTTTCATTTAAATTTCCAATCACTTTCCAGTAAGTATCCCTCCTACACATGCAGTAATTCCACTTATAACAATCTCCGCGTCCTTAAGCATCATCCGTGCTGCATTTTCCGGATCCCACACATCCTCAACTATGTTAGTACTTATACCTGCTTGTCTTACGTTGTTAGTACCACCGTGAAACACTACCACCTTCTCCTTTCCCTCTTCCTTCTCCTCTACTTTCCTCAACATCCGCCTCCACCTACATCCTGGATACCACACAACCCTGGTTCCCCTTCGTCCACACACTCTCCCCAGATGTCTAACGATGGAATCCCCCATGACCAGAGCATCAAACCTACCCCCTCCTTAAATATCTCCCTCCTGGTCAGCCCTATCTTCGCTCACTACCGCAGAAGCTACTTGCTCCTCCAATGGATATTCTACAAGAAAGATAACAAATCGAGAAGTTCTTTTATATTTACAATTGGCTTTACGTCGCACCAATACAGATAGGTCTTATGGGGACGATGGAATAGGAAAGGCTGAGGAGTCGGAAGGAAGTAGCGGTGGCCTTAATTAATGTACAGCCCCAGCATTTGCCTGGTATGAAAATGGGCAACCACCGAAAACCATCTACAGGGCTGCGGACAGTGGGGTTCGAACCCACTATCTGCAGAATGCAAGCTCACAGCTGCACGGCCCTAACAACATGGCCAACTCGCCCGGTAAACGAGAATAGTGTAGGTAAACAGATGTTATATTAGACGCCTTGACGCCATCCGTAAACGCTCTGACTACGACACTTGAATATTGCTTTCCAACATTCTCCACCTCGTCCACTTAAGGCTACTCCATATCCCATTCCTGCTGTCCCAGTCCCTATTCTTCTTGCTATTCTAACGTCCAGCCTTCTCTATCCTACAAATGTACATTCCGAATAGAATTTTCTAGAAGGGCCTTCAGTGTTCCCATGCTTTTGTGCTTTTTATTCAGTAATTGTTTCTTGTGTAGAAGAGTATTACTTGCCGTTGCCACCCTTTCCATATACATATATATACACTGCTGTGTTTAGAAAGTGAAACACCAAGACCGAGAGCTGTGATCACAATGCAATTTATTCCACGTATTAGGAGACTGACAAGACACAAATGATTACAATTACAGGACTGTACATGCACGGTGACAGTGGAAATTCAGTACGGCGTAGCGCCATCACGCGCTACTATTAGAGCCGCTGGACGTCGAGGCATGGATTCAAAGAGCTCCTGAATATGCTGCTGGGGAATAATCTGCCACGCGGTTTGTAGGCGCGTCCATACATCATCAACAGTGGCTGCAGCAGGACCTGAACGAACAAGGTGCCGACCGACCATACCCCAGACATGTTCAATGGGTAACATATCCAGCGAACGGGCAGGCCAGGGAAGCAATGGTATCCATTGTACTTCGAAGAAGGCTTGCACATTCCTCGTCACATGCGGCCGGGTATTATCATGCTGGAATATGGCGTCTGGAACGGCCTGCAGGAGGGGCAGTTCCTCGGGCTCTAAAACCTTCCTGATATAGCGGTAGCTGTTCAGATTGCCCTCAAGAAGTAGGAGGCGAGATCGCATGTTATAAGCAATTGCGCCCCAAATCATCACACTTGGCGTTTGTCCGCTATGCCCTCAACAATACAGTCTGCCCGATGGCGTTAACCACGGCCATCACTGTAGGACAAGTTGAAGCGGGACTCATCCAAAAACACTACATTTTGCCACTCAGCACGCCAGTGTCGGTGTTCACGTGCCCATTGCAGTCTACGGCGTTGGTGGTTGCTGGTCAATGGAAGCCGCCGCAATGGCATGCGTGCCACATGTCCGGCCCTCAGAAGACGGCGTTGAACCGTCGATGCAGGCATCCCCACACCCGTTGCAGTGCTCCAACATTGAACCAACACCGTGGACGAAGCTGTTCTGTCCGTTACGTCCAAGCGGAGAAGATGGCGGTCATCTCGTGCTGTGGTAACATTGTGTCGTCCAGTACCCTGTCGGCGTTGTGTACGGCCCTCTTCCCTCCACTGGTTCCAAATACGCCTCACTGTTGGAGCAGCGTACCCTGTACGAGCCGCAATGTCACGGAACGACAGACCCATCTCCCGGAGCCCTATCATTCTGCCCCGATCGAACGCAATCACACGCTGATATTCCCTCCTGTGATGTCGGCGAGGCATAGTGGCACTTACAGTAGGTACAAGTTTCCACTTCGTACGACGGCTCCGCACTGACTGAGCGTTGCGTAACACTGCCCTGGCTGGTCACACAAAGAAGAGCACTACAGAGCCTACGTGCAGGCCATCTCTCTGCAATTAAAAACACTTATTATGGTTCCACTCTTCTACTCGTCCTCTGATTTTGGCGTGTTTCAGACCATTGCTTCTGAGTGTTTCACTTTCTACAAACAGCAGTGTATATATGGTTCTGTTTTCAAAATGATCACGGTTTGCTAACTTGATTTTGTCCTGGATTCTCGTAGCTTGTTACATTAGATATATAACAGCTGTTAATGCTATATATAAAAAACAGTTTCCTGTTTCAGGTGGAAAGCTGGGCAAATTTGTAGGAGGAGGTCTTGGAAAATTCTTTGGTGGTGGAAAATGGAAAGGTCTTGGAAAATTCTTTGGTGTTGATAAATGGAAAGGTCTTGGAAAATTCTTTGGTGGTGGTAAATGGAAAGGTGAGTTGCCCCAATAAGCAATCGCATTGTAATCTCAGTGCTAATAAGCGTGACAATCGGCAAAATTGTTAGATCGGAATCCGCTAAGGAGTGTGTAACAACTCACCTGCCTAAGCAACTAGCCCTGAAAATTGATGGTGCTAACGCGTCTTGCCTATACTCTGCCGTCAACTCGGCAATGAGGGTGCGCGGTTTCACTTCGGCGGCCCTTCAGGTGGAAAGATGGGCAAATTTGTAGGAGGAGGTATTGGATTCTTTGGTGGTGGTAAATGGAAAGGACTTGGAAAACTCTTTGGTGTTGATAAATGGAAAGGTCTTGGAAAATTCTTTGGTGGTGGTAAATGGAAAGGTCAGTTGCCCCAATAGGCATTCGCATTATAATCTCAGTGACAATGAGCGTGACCATCGGGAAAATTGTTAGAAGCGCAATCACGCTCTAGCTGCAATTGTTGGAACAGATGCTAATTATTATTTGTAGATAACAATCAATTCCACCTCTGTGGTGTAGTGTTTAGTATGATTAGCTGACACCCCGGAATGCCGGGGTTCGATACCCGGCTCACCCACGAAATTTGAATCCCGGTACGAGCACTGGAACGGGTTCCCCTCAGCATCGAGGAGTCTGAGTAGAGGAGAATTCGATTCTCATCTAAGCCATCCTCGAAGTGGTTTTCCGTGGTTTCCCCACTTCTCTACGCAAACGACGGGATGGTAACTAAGGTAAGGCCACGAATGTTTCATTCCCTCTTGCTTGTCTATCCCTTCCAGTATTACCATCGCCCAAAGAGCACCTGTTCAGCACAGCACGTGAGGCCGTCTGGGCGAGGTATTGGCCCTCCTTCCCAAATTGAGCTAAATTCCCAGTTTTATCTACGACACAATGTTTCACACATCTGGGCACCGTCCTTGAGGCGTTAGAGTTTAGATCCTTCTCTGCATCCAGGGAAAAACAACCCTGGGCGAAAAACTGATTAAGAAAGGAAGAAAGAAAGAAAAAAAGAAAGAAGACAAGAAAGATGGTAATCAAGTTAATGCTTGCAGGTCAAGAAGTGTACACAGTAGTTTGCCTCTCTATTTTGTTGTTCTTAAGTTATTATTACAGGAGCTTGCAGTTACAAAGTGATCACTTGATGTAGTTGTATTCTTGCACTCGGGAGATGCTGGGTTCAACGCCCACCGTCGAGCAGTGCGAGATTTCAACAATCTAGGGGCCCTGAGCTTCAGTGGAATAACCTTTCCTAAACCCAAACTGCCTTCTGTAGGACCAGTTATTAATTTCGCAAATATGTCCAATTTAATCAGAAAGAATGTTTTCCCAAAGCTTACATGTCATGCATGTCAAACTGACTGGCCTGTAATTTTCAGCTTTATGTCTATCACCCTTTCCTTTATATACAGGGGCTACTATAGCAACTCTCCATTCATTTGGCAAAGTTCCCTCATGCAAACAATAATCAAACAAGTACTTCAGATATGGTACTATATCCCAGCTCATTGTCTTTAGTATATTTCCTGAAACCTTATCAATTACAGCTGCTTTTCTAGTTTTCAACTTTTGTATCTTACTGTAAATGTCATTGCTGTCATAGGTAAATTTTAATACTTCTTTAGTATTTCTCACCTCCCCTATCTCGAAATTATCCTTGTAACCAACAACCTTTACATACTGCTGACTGAATACTTCTGCCTTTGGAAGATCCTCGCATACACACCTCCCTTGTTCATTAATGATTCCTGGAATGTCCTTCTTGGACCTGTTTCTGCCTTAAAGTACCTATACATACATTCCATTTTTCACTAAAATTGGTATGACCACCAATTATGCTTGCCATCATGTTATCCTCAGCCGACTTCTTTGCTAGATTCAGTTTCCTAGTAAGTACTTATAGCTGCTTGTCTTACGTTGTTAGTACCACCGTGAAACACTACCACCTTCTCCTTTCCCTCCTCCTTCTCTTCTACATTCCTCAATATCCGCCTCAACCTACTTCCTGGATAACACACTACCCTGGTTCCCTTTCCTACACACACACTCCCCACATGTCTAACGATGGAAACCCCCATGACCAGAGCCTCAGCCCTACCCACCTCATTAGATCCCCTCCCCTACCGGTCAGCCCTATCTTCTCCCACTACTGCAGAAGCTACTTGCTCCTCCAGTGGATATTCTACAAGAAAGAAAACAAATCGAGTTCTTTCATTTTTACAATTGGCTTTAAGTCGCACCGATACAGACACGTCTTATGGCGACGATGGAATAGCAAAGACTGAGGAGCGGGAAGGAAGTAGCGGTTGCCTTAATTAAGGTACAGCCCCAGCATTTGCCTGGTGTGAAAATGGGCAACCACCGAAAACCATCTACAGGGCTGCGGACAGTGGGGTTCGAACCCACTATCTGCAGATTGCAAGCTCAAAGCATCACGGCCCCAACCACACGGCCAACTCGCACGGTAAACGAGAATGGTGTAGGTAAGCCAATGTTATATTAGACGCTTTGACGCTATCCGTAAACGCTCTGACTACGACACACGTGGAAAGGCGGTTAATTACCAAACTGAGAAGGTGTATACTTTGATGGATGGAATGTGAGAATGCCCATTAAGTAGCCATAAATTTCCAACAACGCTTGGATCTCACATTCTCTCTTATGTTGAAGGTCAATCTGTGTATTTTTACAAGCATTTTCATTAAACCTGAACTTTAAAAGAATTATCTCACTCTCAAGGTCAGACCTTGCCACGGAGGCAATAGATTTGTTTGCGTGCTGATCGGTTCAACTCTGTGCAATATTTGCAGTTCACGGTTTTCAATAAGTTCATAAAGCAAGAGTATCTTGGCCGTCCACTCTCTCAGTTCCAAGCAACTCTTCCTTCAAAAAAGTTATAAAAGAATTTGTTATGCCACAGAATGTCGTCAAGCTTCTGTGCTTTTGTTTTGCCGATAATCGAATTGAGTATTCTTTTCATCTACCCCTTTCAACACTTGATTATTGCTTTCCAACATTCTCCACCTCGTCCACTTAAGTCTACTCCATATCCCATTCCTGCTGTCCCAATCCCTATTTTTCTTGCTATTCCAACGTCCAGCCTTCTCTACCCTACAAAAGCACATTCCGAATAAAAGTTTCTAGTAGGGCCTTCAGTGTTCCTATGCTTTTGTGCTTTTTAGTCAGTAATTTTTCTTGTCTAGAAGAGTATTACTTGCCGTTGCCACCCTTTCTATATATATATTAAACCCTTCCGGGCCTCGAATGGAAGACCCGCGCATAAGAATGCCTCCACATAACTGGGTAAACACCCACGGATGAGACTAGAGTCAGGGGGGGCCTCGACTTGCCTAACGAGCTTCGAACGGATCCCCTTCCTACTTTCTGTGCTGGCCGCGGCAGCTCGAGCACTTGGGGAGTGGTTACGTTCGAAAAAAAGAAAAAAAAATTTCAAGATGGAGCCTTAAGTAATATGAAAGTAGGATTCTCCGGGTTCAACTGTTACTGGATACTGCTTTGCATAACTACAAATGACAAGAATCATATAATAAATACTAATTTATTCAGAATTATAACATAAAGAAACAACTATATACTATGAATTCTCCGCATACGGGAGGAAAAGAAAGGAATTAACACTTCAAATTGACTCGCCTGAGGGCGTCGTCTAGCACAAAGATATAATTGAGGTTTTGCGACCAATATCGTCTTTCCCTCATTAGTTTCGTACCAGTGTCGTTAATTTTTTTCTTCTGTCGATCACATCGTGTAATATGAGATGATGTCAACCTCCATAATACATTCTATTCTCAGCACGTAATCAACCGGTCCCTACGCTACATAATTGACATATCAAAGAGATATTTACATAATACACAAACAAAACACACATACCATTTACCTAAACCCCGGACTTCCCTTATCTGTCACCATGACCAAACAACGTTGAACAACGGTTCTGTTAAAACTCAAAATACACTGACTGACAGAGCAAATGCAACAACAAGAAGGAGTGGTTCGAAAGGGATGAAAGTTGGGGAAAAAACAGAGACGGCACGGACGAATAATTGATGTTTATTTCAAACCGATATGCAGGTTACACAATGCGCACGGCATCGACTCAGTAGGATGTAGGACCACCGCGAGCGGCGATGCACGCAGAAACACGTCGAGGTACAGAGTCAATAAGAGTGCGGATGGTGTCCTGAGGGATGGTTCTCCATTCTCTGTCAACCATTTGCCACAGTTGGTCGTGAGTACGAGGCTGGGGCAGAGTTTGCAAAGGGCGTCCAATGACATCCCACACGTGTTCGATTGGTGAGAGATCCGGAGAGTACGCTGGCCACGGAAGCATCTGTACACCTCGTAGAGCCTGTTGGGAGATGCGAGCAGTGTGTGGGCGGGCATTATCCTGCTGAAACAGAGCATTGGGCAGTCCCTGAAGGTACGGGAGTGCCACCGGCCGCAGCACATGCTGCACGTAGCGGTGGGCATTTAACGTGCCTTAAATACGCACTAGAGGTGACGTGGAATCATACGCAATAGCGCCCCAAACCATGATGCCGCGTTGTCTAGCGGTAGGGCGCTCCACAGTTACTGCCGGATTTGACCTTTCTCCACGCCGACGCCACACTCGTCTGCGGTGACTATCACTGACAGAACAGAAGCGTGATTCATCGGAGAACACGACGTTCCGCCATTCCCTCATCCAAGTCGATCTAGCCCAGCACCATGCCAGGCGTGCACGTCTATGCTGTGGAGTCAATGGTAGTCTTCTGAGCGGACGCCGGGAGTGCAGGCCTCCTTCAACCAATCGACGGGAAATTGTTCTGGTCGATATTGGAACAGCCAGGGAGTCTTGCACATGCTGAAGAATGGCGGTTGACGTGGCGTGCTGGGCTGCCACCGCTTGGCGGCGAATGCGCCGATCCTCGCGTGCTGACGTCACTCGGGCTGCGCCTGGACCCCTCGCACGTGCCACATGTCCCTGCGCCAACCATCTTCGCCACAGGCGCTGCACCGTGGACACATCCCTATGGGTATCGGCTGCGATTTGACGATGCGACCAATCTGCCCTTCTCAGCCCGATCACCATACCCCTCGTAAAGTCGTCTGTCTGCTGGAAATACCTCCGTTGACGGCGGCCTGGCATTCTTAGCTATACACGTGTCCTGTGGCACACGACAACACGTTCTACAATGACTGTCGGCTGAGAAATCACGGTACGAAGTGGGCCATTCGCCAACGCCGTGTCCCATTTATCGCTCGCTACGTGCGCAGCACAGCGGCGCATTTCACATCATGAGCATACCTCAGTGACGTCAGTCTACCCTGCAATTGGCATAAAGTTCTGACCACTCCTTCTTGGTGTTGCATTTGCTCTGTCAGTCAGTGTAGATGCATATTACATACCAAACACACACAGATATATATACACATCGTGCATAAAGGACTATTCCTGTAAGGAAAACGTAGTTATCAGTCTCTTCTGCCCCGGCGCAAGCTTAATGGAAGCTTGCCCAAGGTGACCCTTGCTGATCCCGGGGCTCTAACTGTTTGAATCCCGACTGAGAGGTGCATTCCTGAAAGAGAAATCCCTAACTAGCTACGGTCTCATATCACCGGACATTGGGGGGGGGATCCATATTCATTTAATTACCTTTTAAATCACCGTGATATTATCATTATATAAGTATTCTTAGCTAAGCCATTTAAACCAAACAAACGAGCACGGTGAAACCCCAGAGCCCCGAGTCTTACGACAATAATACAGCAGGTCCCCTTCTGTCACGAAGGGAGCGGAACAGACACGCACAAAAAAAGAAAGGAAGGGAGGGTCATTCGCCGTACTGAAACCCGCACTCATTCATTAGCTACATCGGATTCTTGACCCCTCTCAATTATAATGGCCAGCCCTCCTTTTCCTCGGAGACACATATCTCTGGCCCATTTGTTTATTCATCTTACCGTAGAATTCCCATGAAGTACTCATTTATTCTATACCTTCTCATTCTTTTCATGAGCACCATCACTTCCGAATTATCTCATCATAAACTATCTGGGCATTCGGCCCTCTCATTACGTCTCATATCGCGTATCTTCTTTCCTTGGGCATAGGACTCTCATGATTCCTCAATTCCACGTTCCTCATTTTCTTCGCTCACCGCCCAAAGTTATGCATATATTTATATTTCTACCATACATAAGACTCTGGCTTCCCTGGATCTCAGCCGGTTATATACAAAAAAAACTCCATACATTTCTGGTTAAATAATCCAGAATCACGGAAAACCCGCGATCTGTCCCTCACTATTATACCTAAATAATATAATGCACCTCTCTCTCGGTCAGGATTTCTTCTCTCTTGTTGTACATGCACTTATTATATATGTAAATTACGCATGCATCGTCTGATTGACCCATGAGTTTCCCCCAGCAAATACTATAGCCATGTTGGACATTAACTAGCGCCTTTGGACATGGTTTTCCCTGCTCAACTGTTATTGTTCCAGCCACCCCTAGGGAACTCAAATATTCTCCTGTCCTTGTCTCCCTTACTTGCTAGGATATACCACATAATACTAAGAATAACCCCTCACGATAATCTAATCATTAAGAAGAAAAATGGGTCGTCCGGGGAGTTCGCTCCCTTGAATTTACGTTAACATTTTAAAGAACAATAAATTTCCATAATAGGACATGCATTATTTTACAGCATTTAAGTATTTACAAAGGAAAGCTCATCCTATTCCCGGTTATACATTATCGTGCTTAAGAAAATTATATTTTGACATCAACTCATCTGTTTGGTGGCCGTGGTTTCTCCTTCCACGGGAGACCCATGGCGTAGTTTACAGCTGCATGACCTCGGCGCTGGAGTCGAGCGTGCTGTCCTGTGACCCTGGTACACACAGGTCCGACATTCTGGCTGGCTCGTTCACTGCTGAAATCTTAAAGTAATCCAAGGGGTAACACTCCACAACTCGTCACACGGTCCTGCTGTTTACCACGACACGAACACAGAGTTTACACCACGAACAAGCAGGTCATGCCAATCACAGCGAGCGCGTTCACAGCATGAATCGGGTAGCTCACAACACCTGAGCACCCTGACTTAGAGTAGCAATTTGGGTGATACTAATTTACTAATATCACGGACTCATGTAGGCCGGCATTGTACATAGCCACAACCCGCTACTCGTTTATAAATTATGCTCGCAGCTTATTTAATGACACGCGGCACAGAGACATTCGCCTAGGCTCGCTTAGCTTCCCGTCCACACTTCACAAAGGCTTCGTATTTCACGGACGCGACGGACACAATAGCACTGACTTAATATGCGGCCAGTAGGGCTCTGACTGTAAAACTGGGGCACAACGTGACACAATGTCCCCTCTCAACGACCCGCTAGGAACTGTCTTCAGCGAGGGTCAGCTCAGCTTTAATGGTATACGCACCGGAAGATAATGGGCGTAAAAGATTCACGGTTCATTAAGGACAGCAGCTCCTTTCATCCCAGGAATTCAGAACATTTAAATAGTGGATATTGTAACCCTCTTTTTCCTCTCCTAATTTATCCATGTGCGCTTGACCAACGATCGACAGTTATCACGTAATTCGACTCCCGCCTTTAATTATTTCATTAGCGTCCCTTGGGGGTGGAGTCATCTTTTGAGAGCGACTCTAAGTGTGGGTGACGCTCTCGTATTCACACGTGTTAGCAATATGTTAAATCTGGACATCTGGTGACCTTCTTTCGTCCCTTGAGTAAAGTATTCCATATTTTTAGTCTGGGATATGCAGAAAATTCAGCTCTATTCACTGGTGTACCTCCCATAATTTTCCTATGTCTGGATCAAAATATCATCTCATTTTTACGCGCCAAAATCCGACGTTGGCACCCGTGAAACGTGCATAAAAAACCGGAAGTTCCTTCTGTTAGTTTGGAACCCTGGGAAGCTAGGCCACACCTCGGGGCGTATCTGACTCGCAGAGCGTCACGTCATATTCCCAACTCTCTCTGCAAGTTGAGAGGGTCTTTTCGCGGGGGCTTGGCTCCTGCTCAGTCTTCCCTTTGTTTTCCAGGCGCTCTTTCGCGGGTTCCGTTCTGGCCGGACGCCGCTCGATCCCCATCGCCCATACTACTACCAATGACGCGACCTTTAGAAGTGATTTTAATGAGGTAGAAAGGCACCTATAATTCCAATGAGCTGTACAGGACACTGTACGGTTTCAATATATATATATCAGTGGCGACTCGTTTGGAAGGCTCTAAGGCGCCCGCCCCCCACAGGGTTCCATTAAATTCGAAAATTTCAATCTTAAATTTTAACAAGGGAAATATTTTACTCTAAGATTTTTTATCAAGGGCGAGAGTTGTACTGTACTGCGGCCCGATGCGCTGCTGGCCCTGCGGAGGAGGGCGCTCTCTCATAGCGGACCAAACGCTCCGAGTCTCGCTTGACTGGCCTTGAGGGAGCCAATCAGGGGCACAGTAGAGATGTGCTGTTCTAATGGAAATTCCGGCGCGTTTTGCCGCGGCCTATCCTTACAGCCAACCTACCTGAAACATTTGTGATTTGATTTCTATTTAACAGGGGTCAGTTTGTGCCATTTCTCTCCTAAAACTAGGAACTATTTTACTGAGACACTTACCTGAGTTATATGTGCCGGTATATATTTAAAATAGTCTTGTAATGCTTAGGATTATTAACTAACGAAACGAGTAACAACTGTAACTACTGTCTCCTCGCACTTGACTCATGTTGGCCATACTCCTTGGAGAACGCGATGTTTAGCTTTGTGTTTATGAATGATCTCGTGAGGTGACCGCGACAAGGTGAAATTAGGAGAATGGTTGTGATTTATATGCAGGCGTAGTGTTATGATTGCACTTCGCACAGTATGATTACCGTCGAACATATTAAAGAACTGACGTTTTCTTCTCTTTCTGTTGAGAAGAAAGTCGAACTGAAGGAGTGTGGTAGGCCGACACCAGACTTCTCGTTGAAAAAATCGGAGACCAAGGAAAATGAAAATGGGGCTTTCCAAGGACAAATTAATTCTCCTGACTTATATAACAAGAACCCGTGGATATGTGGAAGTGATATCTCAGAAACTTTTTACTGCTTTCCTTGCCTGCTATTCTCCCGTTCTAGGAAAGGAGATTAATGGATCACCACAGGGGTAAGTAATATCAAGCATATTAATGAGAAAATGAAAAAGCATGAAAGATCCCAAGAACATATCACTAGTACCATGGACTTTGAAATGCTTGGTAAAGTCAATGTCGTGTCTTGTTTAAGTGATCACTACAGTGAAACTATTCGTAAACATAATTCAATTGTGGACAAGAACAGACAAACATTACAGAGACTCATCACTTGCGTACGTTTTTGTGCGGATTTTGAATTGCCGCTCCGAGGCCGCAATGAAGAAAATAATTCTTTAAATCCAAGTGTATTTAAGGGATTAGTTAACTTCAAGGCTGATCTGGATAGCGTAATGAAGCAACATTTAGAAACAGCTAGTGTATTTAAAGGAACGTCAAAGATGATTCAAAATGACATTTAATAACCGACATCTCGAACCATTATCAGTTGGTCATTGTTTTAAGATACCTTCACGACGGCTCAGTACATGAAAGATCCTGGGGATCCTTTTATCCATCTGACGAATCGGCGAGTGGAATAACAGAAACCTTATTGGAACAGATTAATCCCCTGGTAGGCCATTCTCGCGATAAGCTGATTGCACAGAGCTATGATGGAGTACATGTTTTTAGCGGTTCTCTTGGTGGAGTTCAGGCAAAGGATCGTGAGCACTATCCGTACGCATATTACGTACATTGCTATGCTCATAAGCTTAATCTTATCATGGAACAATCAACAAATCATATTCCTAAAGTGAGGATTTTCTTTTCAAATTTATCAGCGATGCCTGCATTCTTTTCGAATTCATCTCAGAGATCGGATTTCCTCGAAAACATCGTAAAGTAGAAAATGCCGAAAGTTGTACCCACGCGCTGGAATTATAATATAAGAACTGTGAACGTGGTGTACGA
Source organism: Anabrus simplex (assembly GCF_040414725.1). Lineage (NCBI taxonomy): Eukaryota > Metazoa > Arthropoda > Insecta > Orthoptera > Tettigoniidae > Anabrus > Anabrus simplex. The sequence continues at coordinate 1,595,062,761 of NC_090265.1, read as the reverse complement.
AAACAGAGAAAATCTAGTAGATTGCCTTGAAGAAATTGAAGAGAAATGTACAAACAATACCACATTAAATGGAGCAAGTGGCTTAAGACGCATTCTTTGTGATCCTGAAATTGTTTTCTGGCTATATGTGTTCCAGAGTCTATTTCCTCACGTTGATCATCTATATAATCAAATTCAGTCCCGAAACAAAGATAGTGTTCAAATAAGAAATGACATTGATTCTTTCGAAAAACACGTAATGAGAGAAAGAGCACAAGTTGATGTAATTCATAGGGAAATTGAACAAAACTTTCCAGGACCGGATCGGAAGGGGAAAAAGGATGTTATTTCTCCACATAGTAGACGAATAGTGTCAGCCAAAGAAATATGCGACGTGGTTTCAATGCAAGTAAGAGAGAGAGATTTTCGTTTACTGGCCATTTGGAAGTTTCTGTTTTATTGAATGATGTTCACTTTGAGGCACATTCTACCAAGTTCCCACAGGAATCTTTTAACCATGTGTGTTCATTTTATCCCATGCTTGAAAGAGAAAAACTCAAAACAGAACTTCAAGTTATGTGCCGGTACCGAAGAGAAGATTTCCGGAGTATCGGAGGAGCAATTAATTTATTTCAATTTCTCAGGGAAAATAGATTGTCAATTGTTTTTAGTGAAGTTCATAAACTTCTCAAAATTATCATTACCAGCCCCATTACAACGGCTGAATCAGAAATATGTTTCTCCGCTTTGAAACGCATAAAATCGTTTCTTAGGAACACAATGAAAAACGAGACGTTGAACGCTTTGGCAATGATGTCTATAAACAAAGATATGATACAATCAACTCCAGACTTTGACAAAAAGGTGTTGGACAAATTTGTGAAATAGAAAGAGCGGCGAATGGATTTTGCCTATGGAAATTAGGGTTGGTGATATCCACGAGCCGCCACTGATATATATACTAGCTGATGTACCCGTGCTTCGCTACGGAATTCTAGTGTACACATTGAAAGCAAGATTGTATTAAATTGCATAGCTCTTAACGTTACCCTAGAAACGCGATGTGGAAGTCACCAAACATCTTTTCTCATATGAAGACAGAGTTAGGGAATTTTTACTGTAACGGTAGATACGCTTGCATACCATCAGTCACAATCAGATTGGGGAGTTTTCATTATAATGGTAGACATCACACTCCACCTGGCTTTTTACATCTTCAGAAAGACTGCCTTAGTGGTTTTCCCAACTGAAATGAACATTCAATACAAACACGTCAGTAGGAATGGTGCGATTAAAAACAATGCTTTCATATGAAATACTCGATCAAATGAAACACCACACATTTTCTCACTTTTAGCGATTTAACAGTTCAAAGTTCCAGAGCTAGAATGACCAAGCCGCCAACAGCCGTGATTCGTGAACACGCTTCGTCTTTTTTCGGCGGGAAGAGGTTCGAATAGCGGAGACTCTCAGGGCAAAAACTATGCCCCTTTACTAATCTGTTTCCTAGGAGTACCCAATGAGTCGGAAAATATCAATTACTGCACTTGCAGCGGAAAATTCTATCTGACTTGGAGGCAAATTTTTCCTCCAAGTCAGAGGAGAAACCCCCCTCTTCACTGATAATTTGGAATAAAATGAATGTAGAATTTAATAAAAGTATTTTTTCAATTTGCTTTACGTCGCACCGACACAGAGAGGTTTTTGGCGACGATGGCACAAGAAAGGGCTAGGAGTGGGAAGGAAGCGGCCGTGACCTTAATTAGGGTACAGCCCCAGCATTTGCCTCGTGTGAAAATGGGAAACCACGGAAAACCATCCTCAGGGCTGCCGACAGTCGTATTCGAACCCACTATTCCCCGAATACTGGATACTGGCCGCACTTAAGCGACTGCAACTATCGAGCTCGGTGACAATAAAAGTGAAGGAGCTTTTCTTAAGAAACCGCTCTTTTCAGGGTTGAATTTTGAGTTATTCAGTGAATTGTGGTGCTATAATTTGGAATGGGCCTAAATTGTTATTCTAGACCAGGCTATACTACTACTACTACTACTAACTCAGCCTCAGCCTTAAGTATGCACACTGCTCATTCAAAACAGCGTGTCAGAGTAGGGATCGAATAATTGGAATACTATGAAGAACCAGTGTGTTACGTACCAGCTGTATCAGAAAATGTATGAAACGGAGGAATGACATGCTAATGGAGAAAGTTTTCTAACTCCCCGGCTATTTCCCGCCAATATTCAGTCAGGCTATTATACTCGGTACGCAGCAGTAATCCCATCTGTCGGAGTTGAGAGGCAGCATAAGACAAATAACATCACAACAAACAATGGTGAATGTAATGTTATTGTTGATCAATGTATGAGCTTTCAATATTGTAGGCCGTCACATTTAGTTTTCTTCCGACTCTGAAATACCACTCATCATAGTCGGTACGGTAAAACTGAATAAAACATAAATGAATGGAAATTGCATTACCTGTAAACTTTTGTTATGTAGTACTTTTCGATAGGACCAAAAACATAGGTATTTAAATATTAAAATTTAGGCACCTTCCCCGAAACTATAATTTCATCCAGAGTGAATAAAATTGTTTATACCTTAGACTGTAGTTTCTTATTTCCTGACTCTATATACCGATTTCCATTAAATTCTGTTAACCCATTTTCTCGTGGCTCGGTGTCGATATGTACTTAGCAACAAAAATACAAATTCATGAATATCTGTTATCATAACAGGTTCGGCAAAAATGTATGGTCGGAAATTTAATTCTATACAACTTTGGTTAAGTAGTATTTATCGATACAACCACTAATGATATAAATATTTGAGAATTAAATTTTAGGCCTTCCCCTAAACTACCATTTTATTCATAACGAATAAAATTATTTATAGCCTAGATTATAGCGACTTATTCTCCGACGTTTCATACCAATTTTTTTTAAGATAGGCCCACTAATAACATAAATATTTGAAAATTAAATTATAAGCCTTCCCCTAAACTAGCAATTCTATCAGCTTGAATAAAATTATTTATGGCTTAGATTGTAGCGACTTATTCCCCAACTTTGCATACCGATTTTCATTAAATTCTCTGTAGCCATTTTCTAGTGATGCGTGTACATACATACAGACAGACAGATAGACGGACAGACAGAAATTACGGAAATGTAAAAAGTGCATTTCCTTGTTACTGTGGACATGACCGATGCACAAATACGATTCTTTTCAAATTCTGAGTAATGTACAGAAAAATCTCTTATATTATATATATAGACATAGATATATGTTTCTGTTTTCAAAATGATCACGGTTTGCTAACTCGATTCTGTCCTGGCCTCTCGTAGCTTGTTACATGAGATATATAACAGCAGTTTTCTGTTTCAGGTGGAAAGCTGGGCAAATTTGTAGGAGGAGGTCTTGGAAAATTCTTTGGTGGTGGTAAATGGAAAGGTCTTGGAAAATTCTTTGGTGGTGGCAAATGGAAAGGTGAGTTGCCTCAATAGGCATTCGCATTATAATCTCAGTGCCAATAAGCGTGACCATCGGCAAAATTGTTAGAAGCGCAATCGCGCTCTAGCTGCAATTGTTGGAACAGATGCTAATTATTATTTGTAGATAACAATCAATTCCACCTCTGCGGTGTAGTGTTTAGTATGATTAGCTGACACCCCCCGAATGCCGGGGCTCGATTCCCGGCACTTCCACGAAATTTGAATCCTAGTACGACACTGGAACGGGTTCCTCTCAGCATTGAGGACTCTACTGAGTAGAAGGGATTACGGTTCTCATCTAAGCCATTATCGAAGTTGTTTTCCGTGGTTTCCCCACTTCTCCACGCAAATGACGGGATCGTAACTAAGGTAAGGCCACGAATGTTTCCTTCCCTCTTGCTTGTCTATCCCTTCCAGTATTACCATCAGCCATAGGGGCCCGGTTCAGCACAGCAGATGAGGCCGACTGGGCGAGATATTGGTCCTCCTTCCCAGTTTTAGCTAAGTTCCCAGTTTTATCTACGATACAATGTTTCACACTTCAGGGCCCCGTCCTTGTGGCGTTCTAGTTTAGATCCTTCTCTGCATATAGGAAAGAACAACCCTGGACGGTAAAGTGATAAAGAAAGAAAGAATGAATGAAAGAAAGAATGAAGACAAGAAAGAAAGATAGCAATCAAGTTAATACTTGCAGGTCCAGAAGTGTACACAGTATTTTGCCTCTCTATTTTGTTGTTCTTATGTTATTATTACTGGAGCTTTCAGTTACAAAATGATCACTTCATGTAGTTGTATTCATGCAGTCGGGAGATGCTGGGTTCGACCCCCACCGTCGAACAGTTGAAGATTTCAACAAAATAGGGGACCTGTAGTAGTTTTGTTTGTTGAAATTTGCCTGTACCAAGTTTTGACACTCCGTTCGATTAAAATACGCTTTTTCTTAGTTTATTATTTTCAAAAATCTTGTTACATTTTTCACAAACGCAAACACATATGTGTATCGACCAGTCTTTCTGTCAGTCAATCAGTGAAACTAAATATATCTGATTGCTGATTGCTTTATCGGCTTTAAGGCAGCCACTTATATCTAAACAAACCTTTAGTGACAACTAAGTCATAACATTGGTTAGCCGGTGCACTAAGAACATGATATAGTTCAAGTGTATGCAAAGCTATAAAAAATAGAAAAATGATAATTAGCATGAATCACTCCTGTAATCGGAATGATCGTACGAATCATTCATACGAGGCTCTTTTACTATTCGTACAAACTAGCCCATTATATCTGAACGTTTGGCCTTGGCAGGAGAATGTTTAGCACCAATGGGGCCTATATGGATCAGCGGTCATCAGCAATCTATGAATGAAATCTGTTTGTGATTATTTTCTTGTAAAGAGTTATCTGTATTTTCTGCTGTCTTTATTTCTGACTTCCAGTGGTTCTTTCCAAAGCTGTCCTATTCGCCCAGTAATGTCTCCTGTCTGAAATAGTACTTTGTGCACATTTACGGACATGTACAGAAGTGAAATTTGCAACGAGCGTTCTCACTCAGTTTATCCGCATCAACCAAATTCTGGCATTTAAAATTATTTGAAATTACTTCATTAAGCCCACATTTCCTCCAGTTATTTCTGACGTATTTCAGCATTTCCAAACACTTACAGGTTGCATTGATATCATTAGGTATCCTGCTGGTTGTTTAGGCATATCCTACAATAGTCCGAGCTCACTACGAAATTTTTCTTGGATATGATTGTTTTTCCTTCTACCATTTGGATTTAATTTAAACTTCCCGCATACCTGCCGTGCTTTAATGTCTGGACTGTAGCAAATAGATTCCAAAAATGTGTCCAAATATGAAGTGGTGAGAGTCCGAAATTCGAAAAAATTTTGATTTACACTTTTCTGAGAGATAATACCAAGATTGTTCATCACCCTCGGCTTTCCTCCACAGAAATTACATCTTTGCGTAAACAAACATGAGGATGGAAATGTAGACATTTCCGTCAATCGTACAAGAGATCATCTTAGGCCTAACAATATTATGCTTTCCTCACACAGAAACTCACACATAATAAATGATAAAATGCACCGCCGAAGAATATGGAAAACTACAGTGGAAGAAGAAGTGGAATAAAGGGGAAAAAAGGGGATTATGGGCACCGTTGAGAAAAAGAGATAAAAGTACCAAAAAAGGGTAAAAAGGTGCAAAAATGCCCACTTACACAACTACAGAGAAAAATTCACATTGTGGTATCTTTCTGAAGAGCTTTAATTTCCTCTAAGAGAAAAAGTGCACAAATAAAAATACTAACCTGCCTTACAACTGCATGTAACCCGTCAGGCTCTGAATATGATGTGCACGATTCAAACTGTCAATCGAACTGTCACTAGTCAGACCACGGACCCCGAAATTTATGGAATCAACACACTTCTAGGTCATTTTGGACATTTTATTTTTCAACCCTTCTGAGCTGTAATAGCGATAGGGGCTGAACTTGGACTTAAGCGGCTCCCAGAGTGTCACAATTCATCTCAGAGACACAGAATACTATGGATTGGCCAGTATTATCCATAAAATGTGCATGTTATCCCGTTGCCCAGTGTACCAAGTTAGCTTGAGTGCTATGCTGCAATGTACATACATACATCCATACATCTAAAACCTCGGTAATTTTTCTTGTTCACCCCTTCGCACCTCATCCCCATGCCGTTGGGGTCGGCGGGGTGAACTCGGACTTCAACCACATCCGGAGTGTCGCTATTCAACTCAGCCACCCACTGGTATGTTGTTACTATATCTTTATATATCTAGCCTCCCCTCTTTCAACCCCGCGCCTAGAGCGGTGTCTTACACCCTCAGCATTATTTTCCATATAGTATGTCACATGTTATATGTCTACCAAGTTCCGTTGAGAGCTAAGCAGGAACATACACACATACATGCATAATCTCGGCAATTTTGGACATACTTCTTCATCTCTTCTCAATCACCATGCCGATGAAGACCGAACATCGACTTTAATGACTAGGGTTCGGAAGTTTAAGACCTAAAGAAGTACAAAACATGCAAGCAAATTTTCCCTAAGAGATAAATATGAACTAAAAACTACAAAATATGACTTTAAAAACTATAAAATATAACAGGAATTTCTAGGACAGGTCGAGTATTACTATCATACAGTAAACAGACACACTTAATCATATAACCTTACAGAGGGCTACAGTACATTAACATTTTCAACATTCATTCAGTACCATAGCCTTGAGATGCAGTTATTGCTTGGTTTTTTAAAAGAAAACAAAGGAAACCAAAATATTGGCATGTATTATGATATCGGTCGGCGTAAGTTTGAAGACACTTCCTAACAGAAAGTTTATTGAGTTTATAATCGTACGTACCTATTAATCTTCTTCCATTGCCAATACTGCACATTACGACCATGTGCATCCTCAGGCTGTCGGAAAGAAATCTCCATCGAAGCTCGCTCAGTACTTTTTGTACTGGGAGAAGCTCCTTTCTACGTCACATGATGTCACAGGAGCGTATTTATACATAGTTCACTGCTGCTTAGCTGCGGATAGTTTTCGCCTAAACCAGATACATTACACTTTAAAATGGCATCAATTCTACACATTGCTGCGTATCCTTCACTTGCACTCAGCACCTTACTAAGTTTCTTCTTCATCGCAACACACACTGTACCTCCTGCTTGTTCTTCTTTCGATACCATGTCGTTTACTATTCCCAAACTCTCACATGATTCTAAACCAGCAGTTTCTAGGCGAGAGCTATTTTTCGATAGACTCTATAATTTCAAGAAATATATGCTAATTGTCCCGACAAATCGTTAGAAAACAGTTCCTGTGCAATTTTTATTGACGATGCCTCACTGCTGTCAAAAGTAGAAACAATTTCTTGCACAGTTTCGTAGTGTTCACAGTAGTACTCTATAGCGTTAAACCACGTTCCCCATCGGGTGAGCACTAGTTGAGGAGGAAGAGGAAGCGAAGGGGCGTGAGCTATGAAATTTGCCACCCTCAGTGGTGCCTTTACAAATATTTTCTTCATGTTTGATATTAACCGGCCAACATCAGGAAGAAATCTGCCGTACATTTTCAGCAACTCTTTGAAATCCGTGAGCAAGACACGTTAAATTAACTATTTCTGGGGAAGGTACCTTAAGTCCCCTTGGTGATTTCACCATGTAGGATGCTGAGGCACTTTCTAAAAAGTAAGTATGATCGGTGAAAAACGGTAAATAAAAATGTAAACAGACTCTGGGATGGGTTTAAAGAAATTGTTGAGGAATACCAAAACAGGTTTGTACCTTTAAGGGTGGTAAGGAATGGTAAAGACCCACCTTATTACAATAGAGATATAAAGAGACTAAGAAGGAGGTGCAGATTGGAAAGAAATAGAGTTAGAAATGGCTGTGGAAGTAAGGAGAAATTGAAGGAACTTACTAGAAAATTGAATCTAGCAAAGAAGGCACTTAAGGATAACATATTGGCAAGCATAGTTGGCAGTCATACAAATTTTAGTGAAAAATGGAAAGGTATGTATAGGTATTTTAGGGCAGAAACCGGTTCAAAGAAGGTCATTCCAGGAATAATTAATGAACAAGAGGTGTGTATATAAGAGGATCTTCAAAAGGCAGAAGTATTCAGTCAGCAGTATGTAAAGATTGTTGGTTACAAGGATAATTTCCAGATAGGGGAGGTGAGAAATACTAAAGAAGTATTAAAATTTACCTATGATCACAATGACATTTAGAGTAAGATACAAAAGTTGGAAACTAGAAAAGCAGCTGGAATTTATAAGATTTATTTTGATATACTGTGACGTTTTGATGAATACTAATAAAATCATGAATAAAAATATATAAATAAATAAAATTACTCAAAAACGTAATAAAGTTAATAAACATAATTGATCGAAATGTCCGTAGTATGGGCGCCAGTGTTCATCAGAATAGATCCCTCGAATTTTGATATAGCACGATACACTTTATATCCCAGGGCGTGTACATAATGCTGCGTACTGGTACATCTGCTGCAGGCCTTACCTAACCTCCTGAAAACGACTAAATAGGTAGGAACTGCACCTAGGTTCATAAATAACTCCACTGATCCTAAAATAGCTAACTATATTCTTAACAAAATCCGTGCATGAGCACCTCATCAACACACAAAATTATACATATAATACACACACAAAACATTGCTGGAAGACTCCATATTTACAACAACAACAACAACAACAATAATGCAAACCGTGGGAAAACGAAAGCGAGAACTAAGCTACCATTTGTAGATAGTCCGATGAACAACGTACATATATGCAGATAAATACCCTTCACTGTCTCTGTATCAATACTGCTTGCCAATTCTCATAATCTGCACTTCTAACATCACACAGATACTGTACCTCGTAATACTGTGTTCACAGACTTTAACACTTGTTGCAAAGATATATACATTTAAGTAACACACATTTATCGACCTTGAACATAAATTATGGAAAGTCTGAGATAGCTTTCACCAACATATAATGCCAGGCCGCCACAAGTGCTCCAATACTTAATGCGCAAGCACTCCACAATCAGTCACTTGCCACGAACATAACAAGACTACGCTCCATGAACGTTTGAAGTCCAGTCCATTGCAGCCGTGTCAATCCAATACCGTGTATCAGCACCACTTCCTTCTCGTACAGTGTGTCAGTTGTGGTTCTCTTCCGTAGTGACCTCCTGGTTCCCGCCGTTTGATCAACTTTTATAGACATCAGCGTTCCCCCTCCTCTCAGATATTACGTCTGGATTGGTCCTTGCCAGCCGATCATGAGTGATGCTCTCGTCAAGACCATGCCATGAACTTCTTCTTGCTCCCAAGACAATAACAAACTCTGGGGTATATTACATGAGCCATCAAACTTTCCTAGTACCACAACAAGCTCATCTCCTCAGGCTGGGATATATATATGACTCATAGAACTTCCCGATGACAAGTACATCTCAACAAAAACTGGGATGTCCGTATGAGTCATCCAAATTACCAGAGTCCAATATAGCAATGTTTCCCCAGTACAAAACAAATTACTCATACCTACATATGTGGATATCTTCCAGCTTACAAACATTAATGTCAAAATATACAAATGAAATACTGATAGTAATAATAATGATAAATAATAATGATAAATAATAATAACAATAATAATAATAATAATAATAATAATAATAATAATAATAATAATAAATCGAATACTGACAATAATATCTGTAACTTCTACCTACAGTGCGAGGGTGTGATATATGTACTATCACAATACTGAAGGCAATGGGTTGGGATATAGTACCATATCCGAAATACTTTTTTGATAATTGTTTATGTGTAGGAGCTATACCAAATGAATGGAGAGTTGCTCTAGTAGCCCCTGTATATAAAGGAAAGGGTGATGGACATAAAGCTGAAGATTACAGGCCAGTCAGTTTGACATGCATTGCATGTAAGCTTTTGGAAAGCATTCTTTCTGATTATATTAGACATGTTTGCGAAATTAACAACTGGTCTGACAGAAGACAGTTTGGGTTTAGGAAAGGTTATTCCACTGAAGGTCAACTTTGTAGGTTTTCAGCAAGGTATAGCAAACATCCTGGATTAAGGAGGCCAAACTGACTGCATTGCGATTGACCTCTCTAAGGTATGTGATAGGGTGGATCATGGAATTACTACTTGCAAAAATGAGGACTATTGGACTAGACAAAAGAGTGACTAAATGGGTTGCTATATTTCTAGAAAATAGAACTCAGAGAATTATAGTAGGCGAAACTTTATCTGACCCTGTAATAATTAAGAGGGAATTCCTCAAAGCAGTATTATTGGACCTATATATTTTCTTATATATATGTCAATGATATGTGTAAAGATTTTGAATCAGATATAAAGCTCTTTGCTGATGATGTAATTCTGTACAGAGTAATACATAAGTTACAAGCTTGTGAGCGGCTGCAGAGTGACATCGATAGTGTTGTGACATGGACGGTGGGCAATAGTTTTGATGGTAAACGGGGTTAAAAATCAAAGTTGTGAGTTTCACAAATAGGAAAAGTCCTCTCACTTTCAATCACTGCGTTGATGGGGTGAAAGTTCCTTTTGGGGATCATTGTAAGTACCTAGGTGTTAATATAAGAAAAGAACTTCATTGGGATAATCACATAAATGATTGTTAATAAAGGGTACAGATCTTTGCACATGGTTATGAGGGTATTTAGGGGTTGTAGTAAGGATGTAAAGGAGAGGGCTTATAAGTCTCTGGTAAGAACCCAAGTAGAGTATGGTTCCTGTGCATGGGACCCTCATCAGGATTACTTGATTCAAGAACTGAAAAACATCCAAAGAAATGCAGCTCGATTTGTGCTGGGTAATTTCCGAAAGAAGAGTAGCGTTACAAAAATGTTGCAAATTTTGGGCTGGGACGACTTGGGAGAAAGGAGGCGAGCTGCTCGACTAAGTGGTATGTTCCGAGCTGTCACTGGAGAGATACGTGTGAGGATATCAGTAGGCGAATAAGTTTGAGTGGTGTCTTTAAAAGTAGTAAAGACCACAATATGAAGATAAAGTTGGAGTTCAAGAGGACAAATTGGGGCAAATATTCGTTTATATTCGCATACACACTCCCCTTGTTCATTCCTGGAATGTCCTTCTTTGAACCTGTTTCTGCCTTAAAGTACCTATACATACCATTCCATTTTTCACTAAAATTTGTATGACCACCAATTATGCTAGCCATCATGTTATCCTTAGCCGACATCTTTGCTAGATTCAATTTCCAATAAGTTCCTTCAATTTCTCCTTCCTTCCATAGCCATTTCTAACTCTACTTCTTTCCATCCTGCACCTCCTTCTTAGTCTCTTTAAATCTTTGTTATAATATAGTATATCTTTGCCATTCCTTACCACCTTTAAAGGTACAAACCTCTTTTCATGTTCCTCAACAATTGCTTTGAACTCATCCCAGTGTCTGTTTACATTTTTATTTACCATTTTCCAGCGATCATAGTTACTTTTTTTAAACTCCCTCATGCCAGTTTTATCAGCCATATGGTACTGCCTAATAGTCCTCATTTTAATACCTTCGATTATTTCACATTTATTTTTAACTACAACAAAAACTGGTTCGTGATCATTAATACCTTCTATTACATCGGTTCCTCTATAGAGCTCATTTGGTTTTACCAGGACCACATCCAAAATATTCTTCCGTCTAGTTGATTCCATCACTTTCAGAATCAGCTGCCCTTCCCATATTAAATTATTTGCCATTTGTTGTTCATGCTTCCTGTCGTTCGCATTACCTTCCCAATTGACAGTTAATAATTTAGATCACGGGGTACTATCACATTCCTTTCCATATCATTTCCAACATAGCTGATTATCTTATCAAATAATTCTGTTTCAGCGTCAGCGTTACCCTTTCCCGTCTGTACACTCCAGGATATCAAGTTGCCTATTAACTTTAGAGATGAGCCTTACACCAAATATTTCGTGTTTTTCATCCTTAAATTTTTCGTAGCTTACAAATTCTTCTTTCATCAGAATGAAAACTCCACCTCCTACCATTCCTATCCTTTCTCTACGATACACACTCCAGATCCGTAAGAAAATTTCTACATCCATTATATCATTTCTTAGCCATGATTCGACTCCTTTTACAAATTCTGGTAAGTATATATATTAAATTACTTAATTCGATTTCTTTGCTTACAATACTTCTACAGTTGAGCACTAACATTCTTATGTCATCCCTACTGGTTTTCCGTTCCCTGCTCCCTTAGCACCGCTCCCTAGGCCACACCGTTTCCCCGAATGCCATCTGAGAGCAGATCCCTGTCTCCTACCCACCCATTAGAATCTAGAAATCTCACTCCCACTTTCCCACATACCCATTCCATAGTCTCATTTAAATCACCAACCACATTCCAGTCATATCCCTCCTACACATAATTCCGCTGATAAAAATCTCCGCTTCCTTAAGTTTCACGCGTGCCGCATTTACAATATCCCACACGTCCCCATCAATGTTGATACTTATACCTGCTAGTCTTACGTTGTTAGTAAAACCATGACACACTACCACCTTCTCCTTTCCCTCTTCTTTCTCTTCCTTCTCATCGGCCTCAACCTCCTTCCCGGATAAGACACTACCCTGGTTCCCTTTCCTCCACACACTCTCTCCAAATGTCTAACGATGGAACCCCCATGACCAGAGCCTCAACCCTACCCACCCATTAGATCCCCTCCCGTCCTGGTCAGCCCAATATTCTCTCACTACTGCAGAAGCTATTTGCTCCTCCAATGGATATTGTACAAGAAAGATAACAAATCGAGAAGTTCTTTTATTTTTACAATTGGCTTTACGTCGCACCGATACAGATAGGCCTTATGGCGACGATAGAATGGGAAAGGCTGAGGAGCGGAAAGGAAGTGGCGGTGGACTTAATTAAGGTAGAGGCCGAACATTGCCTGGTGTGAAAAAGGGCAACCACCGAAAACCATCTACAGGGCTGCGGACACCGGGGTTAGAACCCACTATCTGCAGAATGCAAGCTCGCAGCTGCACGGCCCTAACCCAACTCGCCCGGTAAACGAGAATGGTGTATTTAACCAAATGTTATATTAGACGCCTTGACGTCATCCGTAAACGCTCTGAATACGACTCTGGTGCAAAAGGTGGTATTATTACCATACTGAGAAGGTGTATACTTTGATGGATGGAATGTGAGAATGCCTATTAAGTATCCATAAATTAGCAACAACGCATGGATCTGACATTCTTTCTTGTGTTGGAAGTCAATCTGTGCATATTTATAAGCATTATTAAGTTTATCAAAACTGAACTTTAAAAGAATCATCTCACTGTAAAGGTCAGGCCTTGCCACGGCAGCAATACATTTGTTTGCGTGCTGAACGGTTCAACTCTGTGCAATATTTGCAGTTCACGGTTTTCAATAAGTTCATAAAGCAAGAGTATCTTGGCCGTCCTCTATCTCAGTTCCCGCGACTGTTCCTTCAAATAAGTTATAAAAGGAGTTGTTATGCCACAGAATGTCGTCAAGCTTCTTTACTTTTCTTTTGCCGATAATCGAATTGAGACCACTCTTTTCCTCTACCCCTTGCAACACTTGATTATTGCTTTCCAACATTCTCCACCTCGTCCAGTTAAGTCTACTCCATATCCCATTCCTGCTGTCCCAATCCCTATTCTTCTTGCTATTGTAACGTCCTGCCTTCCATACCCTACCAAAGCACATTCCGAATAAAAGGATCTAAAAGGGCCTTCAGTGTTTCTATGCTTTCGTGCTTTTTATTCAGTAATTGTTTCTTGTCTAGAATAGTATTATTCGCCGTTGCCACCCTTTCTACATGTATATGGTTCTGTTTTCAAAATGATCACGGTTTGCTAACTCGATTCTGTCCTGGGCTCTCGTAGTTTGTTACATGAGATATATGACAGCTGTTAATGTCATATATATATAAACAACAGTTTTCTGTTTCAGGTGGAAAGCTGGGCAAATTTGTAGGAGGAGGACTTGGAAAATTCTTTGGTGGTGGTAAATGGAAAGGTCCTGGAAAATTCTTTGGTGGTGGTAAATGGAAAGGTGAGTTGCCCCAATAGGCATTCGCATTATAATCTCAGTGCCAATGAACGTGACCATCGGCAAAATGGTTAGAGGAGCAATCGCGCTCTAGCTGTAATTGTTTGAATAGATGCTAATTATTATTTGTAGATAACAATCAATTCAACCTCCGTGATGTAGTGTTTAGTTTGATTAGCTGCCACCCCCGAATGCCGGAGTTCCATTCCCGGCTCTCCCACAAAATTTGAATACCGGTACGAGCACTCGAACTGTGTCCCCTCAGAGTTGAGGAGACTACTGAGAAGAGGGGATTACGATTCTCATCTAAGCCATCCCCGGAGTGGTTTCCGTGGTTTCCGCACTTCCCCACGCAAATGACGGAACGGTGAGTAAGGTAAGGCCACGAATGTTTCATTACAAATAAGAAATGCTCCGTCAGTACTGCACATCTCTTCACCGAACTCTTTCACATACTTTCTCAACTTTACAGTTTCACTACACTTCACTCTTGGCATGATGGGGTTCACTGCAGTACTACAAGTGTGACCAATGTGTTGAAATCCGTTAGTAGTGAAAGAGCGAGGAAGCTTTAACTCGACCCTGCGTGGAAGAACTGTGCGAGATATAACATGGCATTTCCTTGCTTCTCAGCTAAATATATATACTGGAGTGACATTCTACTCAAAGACGGAAACACACTATCGTCATGTTCTGTGACCTCGCGCGTACAGTGTCGCAATCTAACTTGTCCAGAATGACGTGCTAAAAGACGTCCGTAGAGGAGCACCTCCTTGCAACCAGGTCTTCTAAACCTGCTACCTGCCTGTTCCGGGAAAACAAGAAAAATATATCTACTACACTACTCGGAAATCCTGAGCTTGAAACTCGATGCAGATAACACGTACCTTGTTAACAACGCCTCAGTTTAAACAAAAATGCTGAAATGACAACCAAATATGAACTTATATCATTAAAATGAGCAAAATATGACCAAAACAATAAAATGGCCGAAATATGCGTTTATAGGCAACACCAAATTGCTTTAAACGTGATCACGGACCCGTCATCCAAACTTATTTATCAGATCGGGTAAGATTAGATAAGGAAAATAATATGATTTTTCCTTAACATTCCAGACTTTATTGACATTCGGGTTGTCAAAATTCATCTCAGCAAGCCAGAAAAATACGGAATCGACACGAAAATTTGTCTTTGTCAATATTCTTTCATGTCAACCCGCTGCTAACCCCCGCCCTAAGGATGTTAGGGGTTTATTCCCCCTAGAGTATATTCCGGCAGCTCGTAAGTCATATGTGTACCAAGTTCGGTTAAGAGATAACCTACACACATACTGTACATCAATATTCTCGGTTATTTTTGACATTCACTTTCACCTCTTCTCAACCTCCATTCCAACTAGGGCTGAACTATCACATCCAGAATGCTACAGTTCATCTCAGCCACCCTGAAAAGTAAAGATTTTTAAATAATATCCGTCGCTTTCAGATATTTCTTATATTTCACCCCCTTCCCTAAGAGTGCTAGGGGTGTCTTGCCTCCACAATAATTTTTCTAGATAGTAACTACTAAGATTTGTTGAGAGCTATGGTCGAGCATAAGAACATCATCCGCAATCTCGTTCATTTTGGACATTTCCTCCTTCACTCCTCTCTCCACTGTGGCGATGGGTCTGAACTTGTACTTGAGATACGCCTGGAGTATCACTATTTGTCTCAGTGACCCCGAAAAGAGTGGATTCCTCTTTAATATTGGTCCTTTACTATTATTTTTATACTTCAACCCCTTCCAACCCCACCCACAGAACTGATATAGGTGTCTTACATCACAGTGTTTTCCACCAGATAGGAACTCGTATGTGTACAAATTTATGTGTTTAAAATACTTAAACAATTCTCGTACAAATAGCGAAAGTGTCATTATCTTGGTAATATGGATCCAGTAACAAAAACGTGTATCTCGACAATTCAAAGCTATCTATGAGTTTTGAAATATTCACAATAATTTTGGGGTAAGAGTATGGAAATGTGGATCCGGTAGACGTAAGTAATTTGGCAGATTAACGCTAGGTATGAGTTTAAAAATTTAAAGCAAAATATCTCGTTTGGCTTGCCTAATCACGCACGTGCCTACTTCGAATACCAGGCCTGTATTCTACTGTCGAGTCAGTGAGCTAACGTTACCGTGATTTATTCATCCGATTCCTAGAACGGGGGTCGTGTGCTGCCAATATCTGTACAATGGTTAGTTTCAGGATCTTAAAATATGATTCACGGGCCGTAGAGACTTACCAAGTATTGTTCTTAGAATTGTAAGGTTTCAGGTGAGCTTTGTCTCGTCCTTGAACGGCAAAATGGCGGAATGCTGTTATTGCTGTGTGTGTGTGCTCCCAGTTTTCGTTGATTAGCAGGTGTAGAAAAGGCGTAGCTTGTTACGAAAGTAGTGAATGTCAACTTTGAAAGTGTGTTTTGTTTTCTTCACGATATCACACAGTGCTGTGTAATGGATTTTTGTAAATATAAACAAATTTAATCATGGGAAGGGACAAAAGGAATGCGGCCAGCCGGAGAACCAACACCAAGACGGGGCCTGCACTCGGAAGCGGGAGTGAGCCGACCCTAGCGGACAGCATTGTTCAGCTGGTAAGGGAAGCTCTCTAAAGTCGAAAGACATTCTCTCGGCTATCGTTGAGGCAATAACTGTAAGTCTCGCAAATGATGTGGCTGAACAACTCCAGACTACCCTGGACTCCAACACTGAGATTATTAGTGAACTGAAAATTGATATTAAAAATAGGGAAATAGTACTGAAAACAGTGCAGGATGAACTTAAAAGCAGAACTGATGCTCTGGAGCAATACCAACGTAAAGGAAGTGTGCGTTTGTTCGGAATTCCCGAATCACCGATTGAGACTACAGACGAACTTACGGTCAGGTTGTTTAATGACGAACTTGGCCTTGACATTGCCGTGCAGGACATTGATAGGGCACAATTGTTGGCAGGTGGGGGCCGGGAGTGATGCGGCCTAAAACTGGGGAATTGTAAGCTATAGGAGAAGAGGGAAGCCTATCGTAACAAGCGCAGGTTGGCAGGCACTGGAATCACCACCAGGGAGGACCTGATGGCGTCTCGCGCTCTAATATTAAAAGCGGCTGCAGATTAAGTTCAAGTGAGAAATGTCTGGACCATACACGAACGTACTGACGTAAAAAGAGGGGAAACCGGGCACAATACAACAGTGGATGAACTGTACTGTCCCAAGTAAATGAACAATACCAATACCCTGTGTCTGTAAATTCTACTGTGAAAATGATTTCTAGTTCCTTAACTGTCGTTTCCAGTTCGACTTCTTAACTTGTAACAAATTCGTAAAATAGTCGTAGAGCGTTAACAACTCCCAGCCACACCTACAAGCTCCTTCTCCTTTAATTATTTCCGAAATGCTCGCCGGCATATCCACTTAAAGCCTGAGAGTACTGCACTTTAGCAAAAATTTTCAACAATATATATATTGGCGTAATTTTATTAATATCCTTTACTTTTATCGCGTACTTACAAGTGAGGTATTACACGACAGTATTTGCACAACCAGGGAAATTAAATAAAGCAAAACTCTTACACATTTGTCAACAACAAAAGGTCGTTGCGTGGTGTGGAAGATGCTAGAATCATAGTGGTCGAGTAGATGGAACAAGAAACAATACTTACTGATTAAATTAAATACTTCAAGTTTAAGATAAGCATAAACTTTACTTGACTGAAAATAAGTTAAATGAGCTAAAAAATCAAGATATAATTCCCAAGTTACACTAATGAAAAAATAGAATTAAATTGATCGAAGAATTCTGGAGTTCCATCAAAATTAAAATCAGGAATATAAAAGGGAAAAAGAAGTACAAACTGAGTTCACAAACCAGTCACCAGGAGAAATCCTCAATCGGGATAAAATAGATTTTTTAAGAAATGAACGTAAGTACGGAGTTCTTAATTGAATACTTAATCCCAAGGCTTAGATTTCACACAATTCCGTTTTCAAGAGTGAATAATGTTTCATAAGGACCGCTTCATTCAATCAATCAATCACTACTGATCTGCATTTAGGGCAGTCGCCCGTTTGGCAGATTCCCTATATGTTGTTTTCCTAGTCTTTTCTTAAATGATCGCAAAGAAATTGGAAAATTATTGAACATCTCCCTTGTTAAGTTATTCCAATCCCTAACTAACCTTCCTATAAATGATTATTTGCCCCAATTTGTCCTCCTGAATTCCAACTTTATCTTCATACTGTGGTCTTTACTACTTTTAAAGACACCACTCAAACTTATTAGCCCAAATCTTCCCAGCCCAAACTCTGTAACATTTTTGTAACGCTACTCTTCTTTCGGAAATTACCCAGAACAAATCGAGCTGCTTTTCTTTTGATTTTTTCCAGTTTTTGAATGAAGTAATCCTGATGAGGGTCCCATACAATGGAACCATACTCTAGTTGCGTTCTTACGAGAGTCATATAAGCCCCCTCTTTTACATCCTTACTACAGCCCCTAAATACCCTCATAACCCTGTGCAGAGATCTGTACCCTTTATTAACAATCATATTTATGTGATTATCCCAATGAAGGACTTTTCTTATATTAAAACCTAGGTACTCACAATGATCCCCAAAAGGAACTTTCTCCCCATCAACGCAGTGATTGAAAGTGAGAAGACTTTTCTTATTTGTGAAATCCACAACTTTGACTTTTAACCCCGTTTACCATCATACCATTGATCACCGTCCACGTAATAACACTATCGATATCACTCTGCAGCCGCTCACAATCTTGTAACTTGCATCCTCAGGCTGTCGGAAAGAAATCTCCATTGAAACTCGCTCAGTACTTTTTGTCCTGGGAGAAGCTCCTTTCTACGTCACAAGATGTCACAGGAGCGTATTTATACATAGTTCACTGCTGCTTAGCTGCGGGTAGTTCTTGCCTAAACCAGCTGCATTACACTCTAAAATGGCATCAATTCTACATATTGTTGCGTATCCTTCACTTGCACTCAACATCTTACTAAGTTTCTTCTTCATCCCAACAGACACTGCACCTCTTGTTTGTTTTACTTTTGATACCATGTCCTTTACTATTCCCAAACTCTCACATGATTCTAAACCAGCAGTTTCTAGACGACACCTATTTTTTCGATAGACTCTATAATTTGAAGAAATATATACTAACTGTCCCGACAAATAATTGGAAAACAGTTCCTGTGCAATTTTTATTGACTATGCCTCAGTACTGTCAAAAGTAGAAACAGTTTCTTGCACAGATTCGTAGTGTTCACAGTAGTACTCTACAGCGTTAAACCATGTTCCCCACCGGGTGAGCACTAGTTGAGGAGGAAGAAAAAAGCAAAAGCGCGTGACCTTTGAAATTTGCCACCCTCAGTGGTGCCTTCACAAATATTTTCTTCACGTTTGATATTAACCGGCCAACAGCAGGAAAAATTCTGCCGTACATTTTCAGCAACTCTGTGCAGTCCGTGCGCAAGACAGGTTAAATGGACCATTTTGGTAAAGTACCTTAAGTCCCCTTCTTGCTTTCACCATGTATGATGCAGCATCGGTTAGTAAAACAAGATTCGTTCTCACTTAACTTCACAATCCCACAAAAGCTTCATGGTATTGTCATGAAGTATTGCAATTTTGGAATGGTTAGCTGCGTCTAGAACCTCCGAATGAAGTAAAAATACATCTCCCGGACGATCCACAAGAAGCGTGCCAATTATAACATTCGAAACATACGTACCACAAAAATTCGTAGTTTCATTAACGGATACCCGGACGCTATTGTTGCCTACACTACTTCTATTTATTTGCAGCGCGTCTTCATTAAATGAGCCCAAATAAATTTTTCGCAATGTTGCCTCGTCCGGGATCGACTGTGTTGTGATTTAGTTAGATAAAAATTTTCGCAAGTTTTGGTTGTTCAATTTGTTAAGCGGAATATTGGTAGATACCAATATATCGCACAGGTCTTTTGAGAAATTCTAAGGTTTGGTTGACGAAAATTTCGCTCTATCAAACAAATGAGCCTGCCTGGTCTCTTCAGAAGACTTTCGATTCGCGCAGCTTTTATGTTTAGCCATAGCGGAGTGCTTTTGCACATTAAATCGCTTTATCGCCGCTACCTTAACCTCACAGTCTTTACAAATTACCATTGTTCCGTCAGTATTGAACGTCTCTTCACCGAATTCTTTCACATAATTTCTTAACCTTACAGCTTCACTACACTTTACTTTCGGCATGATGGGGTTCACTGCAGTACTACAAGTGTGACCAATGTGTTGAAATCCGTTGGTAGTGAAAGAGCAAGGAAGCTTTAACTCGAACCTGCATGGAAGAACTGGGCGAGATATAACATGGCATTTCCTTGTTTGCTAAATGCTTCTCAGCTAAATATATACACTGGAGTGACATCCTATTCAAAGACGGAAGCACACTATCATCATGTTCTGTGACCTCACCCGTACTGTGTCGCAATCTAACTTGTCCAGAATGATGTGCTAAAAGACGTCCGCAGAGGAGCATCTTCTTGCAATCAGGTCTTCTAAACCTGCCTGTTGCGGGAAAAGAAAGAAAAACATATCTACTACACTACTCGGAAATACTGAGCTTGAAACTCGACGCAGATAACACGTACCTTGTTAACGACGACTCAGTTTAAACAAAAATGCTGAAATGACAACCAAATATGCACTTATATCATTAAAATGAGCAAAATACGACCAACACAATAAAAATGGCCGAAATATGCATTTATAGGCAACACCAAATTGCTTTAAACGTGATCACGGACCCGTCATTCAAACTTATTTATCACATTTCTGGTAAGATTAGATAAGGAAAATAATATGATTTTTCCTTACCATTCGAACATTTCACTGACATTCAGGTTGTCAATATTCATCTCAGCAACCCAAAAAAAAAAAAAAAAAAAAAGCATTCGGCACGAAAATTTGTCTTTGTCGATATTCCTACATGTCAACTCGCTCCTAACCCCGCCCTAAGGATGTTAGGGGTTTATTCCCCCTACAGTATATTTCTGCAGCTCGTAAGTCATATGTGTACCAAGTTCGGTTAAGAGATAACCTACACACACACTGTACATCAATATCCTCGGTTATTTTGGACATTCACTTTTACCTCTTCTCAACCTCCATACCAACTGGGGCTGAACTATCACTTACACGACATCCAGAAGGCCACAATTCACCTCAGCCACCCTGAAAAGTAAAGATTTTTAAATAATATCCGTTGCTTTCATTCATGTTTTTTTTATTTTACTCCGTTCCCTAAAAGAGTTCTATTGGTGTCTTGCCTCCACAATCATTTTTCCAGATAGTAACTACTAAGATTTGTTGAGAGCTATGCTCGAGCATAGGAACATCATCCGTAATCTCGTTCATTTTGGACATTTCCTCTTTCACTCCTCTCTACACTCTGCCGATGGGGCTGAACTTGTACTTTAGATACACCTGGAGTATCACTATTTGTCACAGCGACCCCGAAAAGAGTGGATTCCTCTTTAATATTGGTCCTTTACTATTATTTTTATACTTCAAGCCCTTCCAACCCCACCCACAGAGCTGATATAGGTGTCTTACATCACAGTACTTTCCACCAGACAGGAACTCGTATGTGTACAAATTTATGTGTTTAAAATACTTAAACAGATTCTCCTACAAATAGCGAAAGTGTCATTATCTTGGTAATATGGATCCAGTAACAAAAACGTGTATCTCGACAATTCAAAGCTATCTATGAGTTTTGAAATATTCACAATAATTATGGTGGTAAGAGTATGGAAATGTGGATCCGGTAGACGTAAGTAATTTGGCAGATTAACGCTAAGTATGAGTTTAAAAATTTAAAGCAGAATATCTCGTTTGGCATGCCTAATCACGCACGTCCTTACTTCGAATACCAGGCCTGTATTCTACTGTCGAATCAGTGAGCTAACGTTACCGTGATTTATTCATCCGATTCCTAGAACGGGGGTCGTGTGCTGCCAATATCTGTACAATGGTTAGTTTCAGGATCTTAAAATATGATTCACGGTCCGTAGAGACTTACCAAGTTTTGTTTTTAGCATTGTAAGGTTTTAGGTGAGCTTTGTCTCGTCCTTGTACGGCAAAATGGCGGAATGCTGTTATTGCTGTGTGTGTGTGTGCTCCCAGTTTTCGTTGATTAGCAGGTGTAGAAAAGGCGTAGCTTGTTACGAAAGTAGTGAATGTCAACTTTGAAAGTGTGTTTTGTTTACTTCACGATATCACACAGTGCTGTGTAATGGATTTTTGTAAATATAAATAAATTTAATCATGGGAAGGGACAAAAGGAATGCGGCCAGCCGGAGAACCGACACCAAGACGGGGCCTGCACCCGGAAGCGGGAGTGAGGCGACCCTAGCGGACAGCATTGTTCAGCTGGTAAGGGAAGCTCTCTAAAGTCGAAAGACATTCTCTCGGCAATCGTTGAGGAAATAACTGAAAGTCTCGCAAAAGATGTGGCTGAAGAACTCCAGACCACCCTGGACTTCGACACTGAGATTATCAGTGAACTTAAAATTGATATAAAAATAGGGAAATAGAATTGAAAACAGTGCAGGATGAACTTAAAAGGAGTACTGATACTCCGGAGCAATACCAACGTAGAGGAAGTGTGCGTTTGTTCGGAATTCCAGAATCACCGATTGAGAACACTGACGAACTTACAGTCAGGTTGTTTAATGATAAACTTGGCCTTGACATTGCCGTGCAGGACATTGATAGGTCTCACCATGTTGGCAGGTGGGGGCCGGGAGTGAAGCGGCCTAAAACTGTTTAATCGTAAGCTATAGGAGAAGTGGGAAGCCTATCGTAACAAGCGCAGGTTGGCAGGCACTGGAATCACCATCAGGGAGGACCTGATGAAGTCTCGCACTGTAATATTAAAAGCGGCTGCAGATTAAGTTCGAGTGAGAAATTTGTCGACCATACACGGACGTTCTGTCTTAAAACGTGTGGAAACCGGTCACAGTACAACAACAGTGGATGAGTTGTACTGTCCCAAGTAAATGAATAATACCAATACCCTGGGTCTGTAAATTCTACTGTGAAATAAGCTTTCTAGTTCCTTAACTGTCTTTTCCAATTTGACTTCTTAATTTGTAACAAATTCGTACAATAATCGTATAGCATTAAAAACTCCCAGCCACATCTACAAGCTCCTTCTCTTTCAATTATTCCTGAAATGCTCGCCGGCAGGTACACTTAAAGCCTGAGAGTAGTGCACCTTAGCAAGACCTTCTCTAGGCTAACTTTTCAACTATATATATTGGCGTAATTTTATTAATGTCCTTTATTTTTAACGCGTACGTTCAAGTGAGGTATTACACGACAGTAGTTGCACGACCAGGGAAGGTTAAATAATGCAAAACTCTTACCAAGTTGTCAACAACAAAAGGTCGTTGCGAAGTGTGGAAGATGCTAGACTCATAGTGGTCGAGTAGACTGAACAAGAAATAATACTTACTGACCAAATTAAATACTTCAAGTTTAAGTTAGGCGCAAACTTTAATTTCTGAAAATAAGTTAATTGAGCTAAAAAATCAAATTATAATTCTGAAGTTACACTACTGGACACAGTTAAGAAGATTGGACGGGCTCTGGACGTAGAGGTGAAAGAAGAAATGGTGGTCGCGTGTCATCGCCTCCGCAAAGCTCCGCATCAACAACACTGCGGAATTATAGTAAAGCTGGTAAGGCGAATGGACAAAGATCTGTTCATGGAAAGACGGCGAGTGAAGAGAAACCTCTCCACCAGGCACGTATATCTTCCAAGCGACAGTGTCATCTATATCAACGAGAGTCTGTCACCGCAGAGAAGAAAACTGCTAGCCCAGGCCCGAGTCATCCGCAGAGAGAAGGACTACGTGTACATATGGGTATGAAACGGAGTCATTAAAATGCGTACAACTCAGGGTTCCAAAGTAGTTGTAATTAACAACCAGGATGATCTAAATAAGCTGTAAATTAATGGACGACACTAGGCTTAATATTTATTATCAACATGTGCGCGGGTTAAAAACAAAACTTGATGAACTGAGTCAGAACATTCAGGCCAATGAATATCAATTCGTGGCCCTAACAGAGACTTGGCTGGACTCTACTGTGTTCGATAGTGAAGTCTGTAGTGAGCAGTACAGAGTATACAGGGCTGACCTTAGCACTAGGAAGGGTGGGGGTGTGCTCACTGCTGTCAGGAGAGGATTAACTGTGCTCAAGGACGAACAAGTCACACATAGTTTTGAGGGGCTCTTACTGAAAGTTGTCATTCAAGGAAAGGTATGGTATTTAATGGTATTTCGGTAATGTGTATGTACCACCTTCCTCAAAATCAGCTGTCTACAGTGAAATATTTGGATGGCTAGAATCTCATTACGAGCTCTTACTGAAAGTTGTCATTCAAGGAAAGGTATGGTATTTCGGTAATGTGTATGTACCACCTTCCTCAAAATCAGCTGTCTACAGTGTCCGACTCGTTGGCTGAACGGTCAGCGTACTGGCCTTCGGTTCAGAGGGTCCCGGGTTCGATTCCCGGCCGGGTCGTGGATTTTAACCTTAATTGGTTAATTCCAATGGCACGGGGGCTGGGTGTATGTGTTGTCTTCATCATCATTTCATCCTCATCACGACGCGCAGGTCGCCTACAGGTGTCAAATAGAAAGACCTACACCTGGCAAGCCGAACCCATCCTGGGATATCCCGGCACTAAAAGCCATACGACATTTCATTTCAGCTGTCTACAGTGAAATATTTGGATGGCTAGAATCTCATTACGAGCTCTTACTGAAACTTGCCATTCAAGGAAAGGTATGGTATTTCGGTAATGTGTATGTACCACCTTCCTCAAAATCAGCTGTCTACAGTGAAATATTTGGATGGCTAGAATCTCATTACGAGCTACATTACAGTAATGTCGTCATTGTCGGTGATTTCGACATACCATCAATAAGTAACATGAACAGTGATTTGAACACAAATACGCAAAGTCAGCAATTAAGAAATTTTATTAATCTTCATAATCTCTTCTTATGTAATTCAGTTCCAAACTGTAACGGAAAACTTTAGACTTAGTAATGACTAATCAAAATATTTCAAATATTGAATGCACAAGGATCACAGACCCGCTACTGCCAGAGGATGTACACCACCCAGCCTTAGAAATAGAGCTATGATTTACATTGCATCGGACTAAAACTAACACTACTCCCCAGACTTCATATAATTTTAAAAAAGCGAACTACGAATGACTGTTCATGAGGCTTATGGACACGAATTGGAACGCTCTCTATGAATGCACTGAAGTTGATGCTGCAGTAGATTGTTTTTACGGCAACCTTTATTCAGCTATAAATGAATCGGTTCCCACGAAAAAAACAGGTAAAGGCAAAACATACCCCATTTGGTTTACAGAAAGCATAATTCGAAAATTGAAAGAAAAAGAATATTACAGAAAGTGGAAGCACATTACGGAACATTATGATAGTCAATATAAAATTCTGAAATCTCAAATTAAATCTGGAATTAAGTCCGCACACAGAAGATACATTGAGACAGTGGAACAAGGTATCAGCAATGACACTAGATCTTTCCGGGCATACGTTAAAAATAGGAGAAAGAATAGTAGGGATTGCGACACTTACAAATATGAAAATAATGTACTAGATACTAAAGATGAAATTGTAGAAGGCTTTGCGGACTACTTCCAATCAGTATATTCCCCGCATAAGGCACAATATCGCATACCTAACGCTCCATCTTACACTAAAGATACATTGCATATTAACAACTTTGCTTTAGAAGAGGTTGAAGTAGCACTAAAAAAGCCGAAACCTAAAGTATCTGCAGGACCAGACCATGTACCACCATATGTGACAAAAGGTTGTTCAGAAGTTCTTAAGCATCCACTTCTATTTATTTATAATTTGATTATTAAAACATCTATATTTCCATCCGTCTGGAAGTTATCACGAGTGTGCCCCATACTTAAATCAGGGGATCCCACACTAATAAGCAACTACCGGCCTATTTCTATTTTATCCGCGATAGCAAAAGTTTTCGAATTTATGTTATGTAATCGACTAACAACATATTTAAGACCTCTTATATCAGACAAACGACATGGTTTCCTTTCACGACGTTCCACAGTCACAAACTTAGTTAACTTCACTCAGCGAGTGTCCACAGAACTTGACACGGGCGGACAAATGGACGTAGTATTTACAGATTTCGCAAAAGCATTCGATAAAATTAATCACGATGCTCTACTAAGTAAGTTAAACCTGTTCGGTTTCTGGAAACAACTGTTGCATTTTTTCAGTTCCTATCTGGATGATAGGAAGCAGTTCGTTTCTTTCCAGAGACATTCTTCTCGGGAATACCCTGTAAATTCAGGAATAATTCAGGGGTCAAATTTAGGCCCTTTAGTTTTTCTCGCATTCATCAGTGACTTGCCTGAACAAGTAAAATATTCCAGCTGTCTGCTATACGCCGACGATTTCAAAGTGTTCAAAGCCATTGAAAACATGAACGACTGTGAACAGCTTCAGCTAGACTTGAAAAGTGTATTGGAGTGGGCGACTGAGAATAAACTGTACTTAAATGTAGAAAAATGTGTATCGATGTCGTTCACCAGAAGGAAAACTCCCGTTCACTACACTTACAAGCTAGGTGACAGTGATTTGCGATCGGTTTGCGAGATGAAAGACCTCGGGGTTTTATTCGACCACGAGCTTACATTCAATTTGCATATACTGAAAATAGTAGCTGAGTCGTACAAGACCCTAGGATTCATTATCAGGAATATAAAACCTTTCAAAAACACACAAACTTGCATTCGTCTGTTCAATACCATAGTAAGACCAAAAGTAGAATATGCCAGCATCGTTTGGAGCCCTGGGTGACAAACATATGTTTATCAGATTGAAAAATTACAAGAAAGATTTTTAAAATACAATATAAAAAACCGGCTGCTATCCCCGTATGGTACCCTATAGTGATATCCTTTTAATTTTCGGAGTGGAGAGTTTAGAAATTCGCAGATGGAAGGATGCAGTAAAATTTCTTTTTAAAGTTGTAAACTATGCTATTGATAATCCTGAATTTCTCTCCCAAATTTCCATGTACCTCGCTTCAATTCCAGAAACAACATAACATTTTTAAATGTAAAATCCAGGACGTATGCCCATGATAACTCGCCGGTAAACAGACTCTGCAGTATCTTCAACAGTGACATTCAGAAAAATAATGGCCTTGACTTCAGTATGCCTTTGAGTGAGTTTGTAACTGAACTTCATCGCGCAATTATATGAAGTCCAAAAAATAGGGGAAATTGTAAGGTAAAGTTCTATAATATTCAACGTCAATCAATCACTACTGATCTGCATTTAGGGCAGTCACCCAGGTGGCAGATTCCCTATCTGTTGCTTTTCTAGTCTTTTCTTAAAATATTGCAAAGAAATCGGAAATTTACTGAATATCTCCCATGGTAAGTTATTCCAATCACTAACTCCCCTTCCTATAAATGAATATTTGCCCCAATTTGTCCTCTTGAATTCCAACTTTATCTTCATATTGTGATCTTTCCTACTTTTAAAGACACCACTCAAAGTTATTCGTCTACTGATGTCATTCCACACCATCTCTCCACCGACAGCTCGGAACATACCACTTAAAGTCAAAGAAATACCAATGTTTATTAAATTCCACCTATTCAATAATTAATGTTTATTAAATTTCACTTATTTAGTACATTTAATTCAATACATTGAATTAATAGGTGGAATATAATAAACATCAATATTTCTTTGACTTTAGCCGGGCTGAGTAGCTCAGACGGTTAAGGCGCTGGCCTTCTAACCCCAACTTGGCAGGTTCGATCCTGGCTCAGTCCGGTGGTATTTGAAGGTGCTCAAATACGACAGCCCCGTGTCGGTAGATTTACTGGCACGTAAAAAGAACTCCCGCGGGACTAAATTCCGGCACCTCGGCGTCTCCGAAGACCTTAAAAAAGTAGTTGGTGGGACATAAAACAAATAACATTATTATCTTTGACTTTGATGTACCATTCAATATGGACCAAAATATGAGAATTATAATGTGTAACATACCACTTAAACAACATAAAAATGACATGCAGTATAATGTATAATGTATTGCTTTATTTATTTTATCATTTTACTTTGTCGTGTGTTGTTCCACCGCATTAATAAATGGTTCTTTAGTCTTTAGAAAAATACTTTCATATTTATATCAATATTATGCAATATAATGTATTGCTCCATTTATTTTATCATTTTACTTTGTCGTGTGTTGTTCCACCGCATTAACATAAGGTTATTTAGTCTTTAGAAAAATACTTTCATATTATATATCAACAGTATAGGAGATTAGACAAAATTGTAGAATATAGTTTAGATATGTTTCACCGTGTTAATTGTAGCATATCTGTCGTAGTTGCCACTGTAATTGGGACACTAAGTCCTGTAGTGTGCAATAAATAAATAAATAAATAAATAAATAAATAAATAATGGAAAAATAGAATTAAGATAATCGAAGAATTCTGGGGTTCCATCAAAATTAAAATCAGGAAAATAAAAGGGAAAAAGAAGTACAAACTGAGTTCACAACCCAGTCCTCAGGACAAATCCTCAATCGGGATAAAAATAGATTTTTTTAAAGAAATGAACGTAAGTACGGAGTTCTTAATTGAACACTTAACCCCAAGGCTTAGATTTCATACAATTCCGTTTTCAAGAGTGAATAATGTTTCATAAGGACCACTTCATTCAATCAATCAATCAAACAAGCACTACTGATCTGTATTTAGGGCAGTCGCCCGGGTGGCAGATTCCCTATCTGTTGTTTTCCTAGTCTTTTCTTAATGACCGCAAAGAAATTGGAAAACTATTGAACATCTCCCTTGGTAAGTTATTCCAATCCCTAACTCCCCTTCGTAAATATGATTATTTGCCCCAATTTCTCCTCTTGAATTCCAACTTTATCTTCATATTCTGATCTTTACTACTTTTAAAGACACCACTCAAACTTATTCGTCTATTGATGACCTCCCACGTACCTCTCCACTGACAGCTCGGAACTTACCACTTAATAGAGCAGCTCGTCTGATTTCTCCCAAGTCTTCCCAGCCCAAACTCTGTAACATTTTTGTAACGCTACTCTTCTTTCGGAAATCACCCAGAACAAATCGAGCTGCTTTTCTTTGGATTGTCTCCAGTTCTTGAATCAAGTAATCCTGATGAGGGTCCCATACACTGGAACCATACTCTACTTGAGTTCTTACCAGAGACTTATAAGCCCTCTCCTTTACATCCTTACTACAGCCCCTAAATACCCTCATAACCATGTGCGGAGATCTGTACCCTTTATTAACAATCATTTATGTGATTATCCCAATGAAGGTCTTTTCTTAAATTAACACCTATGTACTTACAATGATCCCCAAAAGGAACTTTCTCCCCATCAACGCAGTAATTGAAAGTGAGAGGACTTTTCCTATTTGTGAAACTCACAACCTGACTTTTAACCCCGTTTACTATCAAAACCATTGTCCACCGTCCATGTCACAACACTATCGATGTCACTCTGCAGCCGCAAACAATCTTGTAACTTATGTATTAACTGTACAGAATTATATCATCTGCAAAGAGCTTTATCTCTGATTCCAAATCTTTACACATATTATTGATATATATATATAAGAAAACATAAAGGTCCAATAATACTGCTTTGAGGAATTCCCTCTTAATTATTACAGGGTCAGATAAAGCTTCGCCTACTATAATTCTCTGAGTTCTATTTTCTAGAAATATAGCAACCCGTTCAGTCACTCTTTTGTCTAGTCCAATAGTCCTCATTTTTGCAAGTAGTAATTCCATGATCCACCCTATCACATGCCTTTAATAGGTCAATCGCAATACAGTCAATTTGGCCTCCTCAATCCAGGATGTTTGCTATACCTTGCTGAAAACCTACAAGTTGAGCTTCAGTGGAATAACCTTCCTAAACACAAACTGACTTCTGTCAGACCAGTTGTTAATTTCGCAAACATGTCTAATACAATCAGAAAGAATGCTTTCCAAAAGCTTACATGCAATGCATCTCAAACTGACTAGCCTGTAATCTTCAGCATTATGTCCAACACCCTTTCCTTTATATACAGGGGCTACTAGAGCAACTCTCGATTCATTTGTTATAGCTCCTACACATAAACAATAATCAAAAAAGTATTTCAGATATGGTACAATATCCCAACCCATTGCCTTTAGTATATTCACAGAAATCTTATCAATTCCAGCTGCTTTTCTAGTTTTCAACTTTTGTATCTTACTCTAAATGTCATTGTTATCATAGGTAAATTTTAATACTTCTTTAGTATTTCTCACCTCCCCTATCTGGAAATTATCCCTGTAACCAACAACTTTTACGTACTGCTGACTGAAAACTTCTGCCTTTTGAAGATCCTCGCATACACACTCACACTTGTTCATTAATGATTTCTGAAATTTCCTTCTTTGAACCTGTTTCTGCCTTAAAGTACCTATACATAACATTCAATTTTTCACTAAAATTTGTATGACCACCAATTATGCTTGCCATCATGTTGCCCTTAGCCGACATCTTTGCTAGATTCAATTTCCAATAAGTTCCTTCAATTTCTCATTCCTTCCATAGCCATTTCCAAATCTAATTCTTTCCATCCTGCACCTCCTTCTCAATCTCTTTAAAACTCTGTTATAATATAGTGGATCTTTGCCATTCCTTACCATCTTTAAAGGTATAAACCTTTTTTCATGTTCCTCAACAATTGCTTTGAACCCATCGCAGTGTCTGTTTACATTTTTATTTACCACTTTCCAGCTATCATAGTTACATTTTTTAAACTCCCTCATGCCTGATTTATCAGCCATATGGTACTGCCTAATAGTCCTCATTTTAATACCTTCCCTACTTTCACATTTAGTTTTAACTACGACAAAAACTGCTTCGTGATCACTAATACCTTCTATTACTTCGGTTTCTCTATGGAGCTTATCTGGTTTTACCAGCGCCACATCCAAAATATTCTTCCGTCTAGTTGGTTCCATCACTTTAAGAATCAGCTGCCCTTCCCATATTAAATTATTTGCCATTTGTTGTTCATGCTTCCTGTCGTTCGCATTACCTTCCCAATTGACATTTCACAATTGAGATCACGGGGTACTCTCACATTCCCTTCCCTATCATTTCCAACATAGCAGATTATCTTATCAAATAATTCTGAATCAGCGTCAGCGTTACCCTTTCCCGGTCTGTACACTCCAAAGACATCAAGTTGCCTATTATCTTTAGAGAAGAGCCTTACACCCACAATTCTGTGATTTTCATCCTTAAATTGTTCGTAGCTTACAAATTCTTCTTTCACCAGAATGAATACTCCCCCTCCATCCATTCCTATCCTATCTCTATGATACACACTCCAGTTCCGTAAGAAAATTACTACATCCATTATATCATTTCTCAGCCATGATTCGACTCCTTTTACAATATCTGGTAAGTATATATCTATTAAATTACTTAATTCGACTCCTCTGTTTACAATACTTCTACAGTTGAGCATTAAACTTTTTATGTCATCCCTACTTGATTTCCGTTCCCTGTTCCCTTAACACAGCTCCCTGGGCCACCCCGTTTCCCTGAATGCACCTGTCTATAAGCCTTCTAAACAAATTTCCTAACTTATATGTGCCACTGTGGTTTAAGTGAAGGCCATCTGAGCGAAGATCCCTGTCTCCTACCCAGCCATTAGAATCTAGAAATCTCACTCCCAGTTCTCCACATACGAATTCCATAGTCTCATTTAAATCAAAATCACTTACCAGTCAGTATCCCTCCTACACATAATTCCACTGATAACAATCTCCGCTTCCTTAAGCTTCATCCGTGCTGCATTTACCAGATCCCAGACATCCCCAACTATGTTGGTACTTATACCTGCTTGTCTTACGTTGCTAGTACCACCGTGAAACACTACCACCTTCTCCTTTCCCTCTTCCTTCTCTTACTTCTCATTCGCCTCAACCTACTTCCTGGATAACATTCTACCCTGGTTCCCTTGACTACACACACTCTCCCCGCATGTCTAGCGATAGAATCCTCCATGACCAGTGCCTCAACCCTACCCACCTCATTAGATCCCCTCCCCTCCTGGACAGCCCTATCTTCTCTCACTACAGCAGAACCTGCTTGCTCCTCCAATGGATAGTCTACAAGAAAGAAAACAAATCGAGACGTTCTTTTATTTTTACAATTGGCTTTACGTCGCAACGATACAGATAGGTCTTATGGCGACGATGGAATAGGAAAGGCTGAGGAGCGGGAATGAAGTAGCGGTGGCCTTAATTAAGGTGTGAAAATGGGCAACCACCGAAAACCATCTACAGGGCTGGGGACAGTGGGGTTCGAACCCACTATCTGCAGAATGCAAGCTCACAGCATCACGGCCCCAACCACGCGGCCAACTCGCCCGGTAAACGAGGATGGTGTAGGTAAGCCGATGTTATATTAGACGCCTTGACGCTTACCGTAAACGCTCTGACTACGACTCTCGTGGAAAGGCGGTTAATTACCAAACTGAGAAGGTGTATACTTTGATGGAAGGAATGTGAGAATGCCTATTAAGTATCCATAAATTTGCAACAACGCTTGGATCTCTCATACTTTCTTGTGTTGGAAGTCAATCTGTGCATTTACAAGCATTGTTAATTTTATCAAACCTGAACTTTAAGAGAATCACCATCTCACTCTAAAGGTCAGGCCGTGCCACGGCAGCAATAGATTTGTTTGCGTGCTGATCGTTTGAACACTGTGCAATATTTGCAGTTCACGGTTTTAAATAAGTTCGTAAAGCAAGAGTATCTTGGCCGTCCTCTCTCTCAGTTCCCAGCAACACTTCCTTCAAATAAGTTATAAAAGGATTTGTTATGCCACAGAATATCGTCAAGCTTCTGTACTTTTGTTTTGCCGATAATCGTATTGAGACTGCTCTTTTCATCTACACCTTTCAACACTTGATTATCGCTTTCCAACATTCTCCTCCTCGTCCAGTTAAGTCTACTCCATATACCATTCTCGCTGTCCCAATCCCTATTCTTCTTGCTATTCTAACGTCCAGCCTTCTCTACCCTACAAAAGCACATTCCGAATAAAAGTTTCTAGAAGGGCCTTCAGTGTTTCTATGCTTACGTGTTTTTTGTTCAGTAATTGTTTCTTGTCTCGAAGAGTATTACTTGCCGTTGCCACCCTTTCTATACATATATGGTTCTGTTTTCAAAATGATCACGGTTTGCTAACTCGATTCTGTCCTGGGCTCTCGTAGTTTGTTACATGAGATATATAACAGCTGTTAACGCTATATATATAAACAACAGTTTTTCTGTTTCAGGTGGAAAACTGGGCAAATTTGTAGGAGGAGGACTTGGAAAATTCTTTGGTGGTGGTAAATGGAAAGGTCTTGGAAAATTCTTTGGTGGTGGTAAATGGAATGGTCCTGGAAAATTCTTCGGTGGTGGTAAATGGAAAGGTCTTGGAAAATTCTTTGGTGGAGGTAAATGGAAAGGTGAGTTGCCCCAATAGGCATTCGCATTATAATCTCAGTGCCATTGAGCGTGACCATCGGCAAAATTGTTAGAAGAGCAATCGCGCTTTAGCGCCAACTGTTTGAATAGGTGCTCATTTTTATTTGTAGGTAACAATCAATTCCACCTCTGTGGTATAGTGTTTAGTATGATTAACTGCCACCCCCGGATGCCGGGGTTCGATTCCCGGCTCTCCCACGAAATTTGAATCCTTATACGAGCACTGGAACGGTGTCCCCTCAGCATCGAGGAGTCTACTGAGTAGAAGGGATTTCGATTGTCATCTAAACCATCCTCGGAGTGCTTTTCCGTGGTTTCCCTACTTCTCCACGCAAATGACGGGATGGTAAGTAAGGCCACGAATGTTTCCTCTTGCTTGTATATCCCTTCCAGTATTACCATCGCCCAGAGGGCCCCTGTTCAGCACAGCACGTGAGGCCGACTGGGCGAGGTATTGGTCCTCCTTCCCAGCTTGAGCTAAGTTCCCAGTTTTATCTACGACACAATGTTTCACACTTCAGGGCACCGTCCTTGAGGCGTTAGAGTTTAGATCCTTTTCTGCATCCAGGGAAAAAACCCGGACCGTAAACTAATTAAAGAAAGAAAGAAATTATGAAAGAACGAAAGAAGACAAGAAAGAAATATAGTAATCAAGTTAATACTTGCAGGTCGAGAAGTGTACACAGTGATTTGCCTCTCTATTTTGTTGTTCTTATGTTATTATTAGTGGAGCTTACATTAACAAAGTGATCACTTCATGCAGTTGCATTCTTGTACTCGGGGGATTCTGTGTTCGACGCCCACCGTCAAACAGTGGGGGATTTTAACGATCTAGGGGACCTGTAGGCATTTAGTTTGTTGAATTTGCCTGTGTCAGGTTTTGTCACTCCTTTCGATTAAAATACGCTATTTCTTTGTTAAATAATGTATAATTTGCAAAAATCTTGTTACATTTTTCACAAACGAAAACATATATCTGTATTGACCAGTCTCTCAGTCAGTCAGTGAAACTAAAAATATCTGATTTCTGATTGCTTTATCGGCTTTAAGGCAGCCAGTTATATCTAAACAAATCTTCAGTGACAATGAAGTCATAACATTGGTTAGTCGGTGCAATAACAACATGATATAGATTAAGAGTATACAAAGCTTAAAAATTGAAAATGTGATAATTAGCCTGTATCACTCCTGTAATCGGAGTGATCATACGAATCATTCATACAAGGCTCTTTCACTATTCGTACAAACTCGCCCATTATATCTGAACGTTTGGCCTTTGCAGGAGGTCGTTTACCACCAATAGGGCCTTTATGGATCAGCGGTGATCAGCAATCTATGAATTAAATCTGTGTTTGTGATGATTTTCTTGTAAAGAGTTATCTGTATTTTCTGCTGCCTTTATTTCTGACTTCCTGTGCTTCTTGCCCAAAGCTGTCCTATTCGCACAGTAATGTCTCTTGTCTGAAATAGTACTTTGTGCATATTTACGGACATATACAGGAGTACAATTTGCAACGAGCGTGCTCACTCAGTTTTTCCGCATCAACCAGGAAACCGAAATTCTGACATAAATTTAATTTAAATTACTTCATTAAGTCTACATTTCCCCCAGTTATTTCTAACGTTTTTTCAGCATTTCTAAAAACTTGCAGGTTTCATTGCTATCATTAGGCATCCTGCATGTTCCTTAGGCATATCCTACAATTGTCCGACCGGGCGAGTTGGCCGTGCGCGTAGAGGCGCGCGGCTGTGAGCTTCCATCTGGGAGATCGTGGGTTCGAGCCCCACTGTCGGCAGCCCTGGTTTTCCGTGGTTTCCCATTTTCACACCGGGCAAATGCTGGGGCTGTACCTTAATTAAGGCCACGGCCGCTTCCTTCCCACTCCTAGCCCTTCCCTGTCCCATCGTCGCCATAAGACCTATCTGTGTCGGTGCGACGTAAAAGCAGCTAGCAAAAAAAAAAAACAATTGTCCGAGCTCACTACGAAATTTTGCTTGGACATGATTGCGTTTCCTTCTACCATGTGGATCTGATTTTTACTTCCCTCATACCTGCCTTGCTTTAATGTCTTGACTGTAGCAAATAGATTCCAAAAAAAAAGTGCCCAAATATGAAGTGGTGAGAATCCAAAATTCGAAACATTTTTATTTACATTTTTCTGAAAGATAATACCAAGATTGTTGATCTCCCTCGGTTTTCCTCCACATAAATTACGTCTTTGCGTAAACAAACATGAGGATGGAAATGTAGACTTTTCCGCCAATAAGACAAGAGATCATCTTAGGCCTAACAATAAATTTCTTTCCCCACACAGAAACTCACACATAATCAATGATAAAATACACCGCCGAAGATTATTGAAAAGCTACAGTGGAAGAAAAGGCGGAATAAAGGGAAAAAGGGGATTATGGACACCGTTGAGAAAAAGAGATAAAAGTACCAAAAAAGGGGCAAAAGGTGGAAAAAGGTACCCTTTCTCAACTAGACAGAAAATCTCACAATGTGGTATCTTTCCGAAGAGCTTTAATTTGGTCTAAGAGAAAAAGTGCGCACCTAAAAGTACTTCCCTACCATATAACTGCATGTAACCCGTCACGCTCTGCATAGGATGTGCACGATTCAAATTGTCAATCGAACTGTCAACAGTCAGACCTCGGACCCCGAAATTTATGGAATCAACACACTTCTAGGTCGTTTTGGACATTTTCATTTTCACCCCTTCTGAACTGTAATACCGATAGTGGCTGAGCTTGCGCTTAAGCGGCGTCCAGAGTATCATAATTCATCTGAGAGACACAGAATATATGGATTCGCCACTATTATCCATTAGATTTGCATGTTATCTCGTGCCCCAGTGTACCAAGTTTGCTTAGGGGTATGCTGGAATATACTTACATACATCCATACATCTAAAATCTCGCTAATTTTTCCCCTTCACTCCTTTCGCACCTCATCCCCATGCCGTTGGGGTCGGCGGGGTGAACTCGGACTTCAACTACATCCGGAGTGTCGCTATTCAACTCAGCGACCGAATAAGCTATGGATTCTACATTAGTATGTTGTTTCTATTGTTTTTATGTTTTTCCCCTCCCCTTTTTCAACCCCGCGCCTAGAGCGGTGTCTTACACCCACAACATTGTTTTCCATATAGTATGTCACATGTGTACCAAGTTCCGTTGAGAGCTAAGCAGGAACATACACACATACATGTATAATCTCGGCCATTTTGAACATACTTCTTCATTTTTAGGACAGGTAGAGTATAACTAACATACAGTAAACAGACACATTTAATCATTTAACCTTACAGAGGGCGACAGTACATTAACATTTTCAACATTCATTCAGTAACATAGTCTTGAGATGCAGTAATTGCTTGTTTTCCCTAAAAGAAAACAAAGGAAACCAAAATATTGGCATGTATTATGATATCTGTCGGTGTAACTTTGAAGACACTTCCTAACAGAAAATTTATTGAGTTTATAATCGTACATACCTCTTAATCTTTTTCCTTGCCAGTAAAGCACATCACGACCATGTGCATCCTTAGGCTTTCGAAAAGAAATCTCCATCGAGGCTCGTTCAGTACTTTTTGTACTAGGAGAAGCTCCTTTGTACATCACAAGATGTCACAGTAGCGTAAAAGATGTCACAGTAGCGTATTTATACAAATTTCACTGCTGCTTACCTGCGGGTAGTTCTCGCTTAAACCAGATACATTGCACTCTAAAATGGCTACAATTCTACACATTGTTGCGTATCCTTCACTTGCACTCAGCACCTTACTAAGTTTCTTCTTCATTGCAACATACACTGTACCTCTTGATTGTTTTACTTTTGATACCATGTTCTTTACTATTCCCAAACTCCCAAATGATTCTAAACCAGCAGTTTCTAGGCGAGAGCTATTTGTCGATTACTCTATAATTTGAAGAAATATATACTGATTTTCCCGACAAATCATTGGAAAACAGTTCCTGTGCAACTTATATTGACGATGCCTCACTGCTGTCAAAAGTAGAAGCAATTTCTTGAACACATTCGTAGTGTTCACTGTAGTACTCTACAGCGTTACGCCACATTTCGCATCGGGTGAACACTAGTTGAGGAGGAAGAAAAAAGCAAAAAAGCGTGACCTCTGAAATTTGCCACCCTCAGTGGTGCATTCACAATTACTTTCTTCACGTTTGATATTAACCAGCCAACATCAGGAAAAATTCTGCCGTACATTTTCAGCAACTCTTTACAATCCGTGAGCAATACACGTTAAATGGACCATTTTTGGGTAAAGTACCCTTGCTGCTTTCAACATGTATGATGGAGCATCGGTTAGTAAAACAAGATTCGTTCTCGCTTAACTTCACAATCCCACAAAAGCTTCATGGAATTGTCATGAAGTATTGCAATTGTGGAGTGGTTAGCTGCATCTAGAACCTCCGAATGAAGTAAAACTACATCTCCCGGACGATCCACGAGAAGCGTGACAATTATAAAATTCGAAACATACCTACCACAAACATCCGTAGTTCCATTAACGAATACCCGGACGCTAATGTTGCCTACACTAATACAATTTTTTTTAATCGCGTCTCCATAAATGGAGGCAAAGTAATGTTTTCGCAATATTGCCTCGTCCGGGATCGACTGTGTTGCGTATTTAGTGAAGAATATTCGTAAATGTCCGTTGTTCAATTTGTTAAGCGCAACATTGGTAGATTCCTACATTTCGCACGTGTCTTTTCAGAAATCGGAAAGTTCGGTTGACGAAAATTTCACTCTATCAAACAAAAGAGCCTGCCTGGTCTCTTCAGAAGAATTTCGATTCGCGCAGCTTTTATGCTTAGACGTAGCGCAGTGCTCTTGCACATTAAATCGCTTTATCGCCGCTACCTTAACATCACAGGCTTTACAAATTAGAATTGTTCCGTCAGTACTGAACGTCTATTCACTGAACTCTTTCACATACTGTCTTAACTTTACAGCTTCACTACACTTCACTCTCGACATGATGGGGTTCACTGTACTACTACAAGTGTGACCAATGTGTTGAAATCCGTTGGTAGTGAAAGAGCAAGGAAGCTTTAACTCGAACCTGCATGGAAGAACTGGGCGAGATATGACATGGCATTTCCTTGTTTGCTAATTGCTTCTCAGCTAAATATACAGTATATACTGGAGTGGCATCCTATTCAAAGACGGAAACACACAATCGTCATGTTCTGTGACCTCACGCGTACAGTGTCGCAATCTAACTTGTCCAGAATGATCTGCTAAAAGACGTCCGTAGAGGAGCACCTTCTTGCAATCAGGTCTTCTAAACCTGCTACCTGCCTGTTCCGGGAAACAAGAAAAATATATCTACTACATTACTCGGAAAACCTGAGCTTGAAACTCGACGCAGATAACACGTACCTTGTTAACGACGACTCAGTTTAAACAAAAATGCTTAAATGATAACCAAATATGAACTTATATAATTAAAATGAGCAAAATATGACCAAAACAATAAAATGGCCGAAATACGCGTTTATAGGCAACACCAAATTGCTTTAAACGTGTTCACGGACCCGTCATCCAAACTTATTTATCAGATCGGGTAAGATTAGATAAGGAAAATATGACTTTTCCTTAACATTCGAACCTTTTAATGACATTCAGGGTGTCAAAATGCATCTCAGAAACCAAGAAAAATACGGATTCGACACGTATATTTGTCTTTGTCGATATTCTTACATGTCACCTGCTCCTAACCCCCGCCCTAAGGATGTTAGGGATTTGTTCCCCCTACAGTATATTTCTGCAGCTCGTAAGTCATATGTGTACCAAGTTCGGTTAAGAGATAACCCACTTCCCAATCTCCCTTCCAACTGGGGCTGAACTATCACTTACACGACATCCAGAATGCCACAGTTCGCCTCAGCCACCCTGAAAAGTAATGATTTTTAACTAATATCCGTCGCTTTCAGCTATTTTATATATTTCACTCCCTTCGCTAGGAGTGCTAGGGGTGACTTGCCTCCACAATCATTTTTCCAGATAGTAAATACTAAGATTGGTTGAGAGCTATGCTGGAGCATAGGAACATCATCAGTAATCTCGTTCATTTTGGACATTTCCTTCTTCACTCCTCTCACCACTGTGCCGATGGGGATGAACTTGCAATTTAAATACGTCTGGAGTGTCACTATTTGTCTAAGCGACCCCTAAAAGAGTGGATTCTACATTAAAATTCGTCGTTTTCTATTATCTTTTACTTCAACCGCTTTCCAACCCCACCCACAGAGCTATATAGGTATCTTAACCCACAGTGCTTTCCACTAGACAGGAACTCGTATGTGTACAAATTTATGAGTTTAAGATTTTTAGACAAATTCTCCCACAAATAGCGAAAGTGACTCTTAGGTGCTATTCATCGTCATTATCTTGATAATAGCATGGAAATAGGGATCCAGTATCTATAAAGTGTATTCGACAATTTAAAGCTATCTATGAGTTTTAAAATATTCAAAATAATTATGGTGGTAAGAGTATGGAAATGTGGATCCAGTAGACGTAAGTATTTCGGCAGATTAACGCTAGGTGTGAGTTTAAAAATGTAAAGCAGAATATCTCCTTTGCCTTGCCTAATCACGCACGTGCCTACTTCGAATACCAGGCCTGTATTCTACTGTAGAATCAGTAAGCTAACGTTACCATGGTTTCTTCATCTGATTCCTAGAACGGGGGTCATAATTTGGTGATTTTTGTTTTCAGAGGAAGTACAACGAGGTAATCATCCTAAACGGGGGTCATATGCAGCCAATATCCCTATAACGGTTAGTTGCAGGGCCTTAATATGTGGCTCATGGTCCGCAGAAACTTACCGAATTTTGTTCTTAGCATTGTGATGCTTTAAGTGAACTTTGTCTCGTCCTTGTACGGCAGAATGTCGGAACGCTCTTAGTGCTGTGTGTGTGTGCTCCCAGTTTTTGTTGATTACCAGGTGTAGTAAAGGCGTACCCCGTTACGAAAGTAGTGAATCTCAACTATAAAAGTCTGTTTTGTTTACTTCACGGCATCACACAGTGCTATGTAATGATTTATGTAAATGTAAAAAAGAATTAATCATGAGAACAGACAAAAGGAATGCGGCCAGCCTGCACCCGAAAGTGTGAGTGAGGCGACCCTAGTGGACAGCATTGTTCAGCTGGTAAGAAAAGCTCTAAAGTCGAAAGACATTATCCGGGCTATAGTTGAGGAAATAACTGAAAGTGTCACAAATGTTGTGGCTGAACAACTCCAGGCCACCATGGACTTCAACACTGAGATTATCAGTGAATTTAAAATTGATATTAAAAATAGGGAAATTGGACTGAAAAGAGTGCAGGATGAACTCAAAAGGATTGCTGATTCTCTGGAGCAATACCAACGTAGAGGAAGTGTGCGTCTATTCGGAATTCCCGAATCACCGAATGAGAACACTGACGAACGTTCAGTCAGGTTGTTTGAAGATAAACTTGGCCTTGACATTGCCGTGCAGGACATTGATAGGTTTCACCATGTTGGCAGGTGGGGGCCGGGAGTGACGCGGCATAAAATTGTTAAAAATGTGTAAGCTATAAGAAAAGGGGGAAGCCTAACGTAACAAGCGCAGGTTGGCAGGCATTGGAGTCACCGTCAGCGAGGACCTGTCTGCGGCTCGCGCTCTAATATTACAGGCGGATGTAGATAATTTTCGAGTGAGGATTGTCTGGACCATACAGGGGCCCATTGTCCTAAAAAAAAGTGAGGAAGCTGGTCACAATACAACAGCAGTGGATGAACTTTACTGTCCCAAGTAAATGAACAATACCAATACCCTGTGTCTGTAGATTCTACTGTGAAATAA
This sequence comes from Anabrus simplex, assembly GCF_040414725.1. Taxonomy (NCBI): domain Eukaryota; kingdom Metazoa; phylum Arthropoda; class Insecta; order Orthoptera; family Tettigoniidae; genus Anabrus; species Anabrus simplex. Next base: position 1,595,021,036 of record NC_090265.1, on the reverse strand, counting down.
GCTTTCTAGTTCCTTAACTGTTTCTTGCCTTGTGACTTCTTAATTTGTAACAAATTCGTATAATAATTGTATAGCATTCTCAACTCCCACCCACACATACGAGCTCTTTCTTTTCTACTTATTTCTGATATGCTGGCCGGCAGGTTCACCCAGAGCCTGAGAATGCAGCACCTTAGCAAGACCTTACTCTAGGCTAACTTTTCAACTATATATTGGTGTAATTTTATTAATATCCTTTATTTTTATCGCGTACTAACAAGTGAGGGGTTACACGACCAGTGAAGATTAAATAAAACAAAACACTTACCAAGTTTTCCGCAACAAAAGGTTGTTGTGAGGTGTGGAAAATGCTCGACTCACACACGACGAGTAGATAGAACAAGAAATAACACTTACTGAATAAAATAAATACTTCATGTTTAAGTTAAGCACAAACTTTAATAGACTGAAAATAAGTTAATTGAGATAAAAATCAAGTTAAAATTCTCAAGTTACACTAATTGAAAAATTGAACACTTACCCCCAAGACTTGGACTTTACACAATTGAGATTTCAAGAGTGAAAATGTTTCTTAAGGACCACTTCAATCAATCAATCAATCAATCAATCAATCAATCAATCTATCAATCAATCAATCAATCAATCACTACTGATGTGCATTTAGGGCAGTCGCCCAGGTGGCAGATTCCCTATATGTTGTTTTCCTAGCCTTTTCTTAAATGATCGCAAGGAAATTGGAAAATATTGAACAACCCTTTTGGTAAGTTATTCCAATCCCAAACTCCCCTTCCTATAAAATAATATCTGCCCCAATTCGTCCTCTTGAATTCCAAATGTATCTTCATATTGTGATCATTCCTACTTTTAAAGACACCACTCAAAATTATTCGACTACTGAAGTCCTCCCACCCCATCTCTCCACTGACAGCTCGGAACATACCACTTAATCGACCAGCTCGTCTGCTTTCACCCAAGTGTTCCCAGCACAAACTTTTCAACATTTTTGTAACGCTACTCTTTTGTCGGAAATCACCCAGAACAAATCGAGCTGCACATCTTTGGATTTTTTCCAGTTCCTTCTTGAATCAAGTAATCCTGGTGTGGGTCCCAATCATTGGCACCTTATCTAGTTGGGATCTTACCAGAGACGTATATGCCCTCTCCTTTACAACCTTCTACAACCCCTAAATACCTTCAAATCATGTGCAGAGAGCTATTCACTTTATTAACAATCATATTTATGTGATTACCACAATGAAGGTCCTTTCTTATATTAACAATTAGGTACAATGATCCCCAAGAGGAACTTTACCCCATCAAACCAGTAATTAAAACGGAGAGGACTGTTCGTATTTTTGAAAATCAAAACTGACTTTTAACCCCGTTTATCATCTTACCATTGCCCACTGTCCATCTCACAACACTATCGACGTCACCCTGCAGCCGCTCACAATCTCGTAACTTATTTATTACTCTGCACTGAATAACATCATCTGCAAAGAGCCTTATCTCCGATTCCACTTCATTACACTTATCATTGATATATATAAGAAAACATAAAGGTCCAATAATTCTGCCTTGAGGAATTCCCCTCTTAATTATTACAGGCTCGCTTACTCTAATTCTCTGAGTTCCATTTTCTAGAAATATAGCAAACCATTCAATCATTCCTTTGTCTAGTCAAATAGCCCCCATTTTTGCCAGTAGTCTCCCATGATCTACCCTATGAAATGCCTTAGGTAAGTCAATCGCAATACAGTCCAATTGACCTCCTGAATCCAGGATGTCTGCTATATCTTGCTGATATCCTACAAGCTGAGCTTCAGTGGAATAACCTTTCCTAAACCCAAACTGCCTTCTGTCAAACCAGTTATTAATTTCGCAAACATGTCTAATATAATCAGAAAGAATGCTTTCCCAATTCTTACATGCAATGCATGTCAAACTGACTGGCCTGAAATTTTCAGCTTTATTTCCATCACCCTTTCCTTTATATACAGGGGCTACTATAGCAACTCTCCATTCATTTGGTATAGCTCCTTCACGTAAACAATAGAAAATAAGTACAGATATAGTACTATATCCCAACTCATTACCTTTAGTATATCCCCAGAAATCTTATCAATTCCAGCTGCTTTTCTAGTTTTCAACTTTTGTATCTACTTTAAATGTCATTTTTATCATAGGTAAATGTTAATTCTTCTTTAGTATTTCTCACCTCCCCAATCCGGACATTATCCTTGTAACCAACAACCTTTACATACTGCTGACTGAATGCTTCTGCCTTTTGAAGATCCTCACATACACACTCCCCTTGTTCATTAATGATTCCTGGAATGTCCTTCTCGGAAACTGTTTCTGCCCTAAAGTACCTATACATACCTCTCCATTTTTCATTAAATTTTGTATGACCAACAGTTATGCTTGCCATCATTTTAACCTTAGCCGCCTTCTTTGCTAGATTCAATTTCCTAGTAAGTTCGTTCAATTTCTCCTTACTTCCATAGCCATTTCTAACTCTATTTCTTTCCAACCTGCACCTCCTTCTTAATCCCTTTACATCTGTGTTATAATATAGTGTATCTTTACCATTCCTTACCACCTTTAAACAAACCTATTTTCACATTCCTCAACAATTGCTTTAAACCGATCTCAGTGTCTGTTTACATTCTTATTCAACATTTTCCAGCGATCATATTTATTATTAAATCTCCCTCCTGCTTGTTTTATCAGCCATATGGTACTGCCTAATAGTCCTAATTTTAATACCGTCCTTTCTTTCATATTTTTTTAACTACGACAGAAACAGCTTCGTGATCACTAATATCGTCTATTACTTCGGTTTCTCTATAGAGCTCATATGGTTTTATCAGCTCCACATCCAAGATATTCTTCCCTCTAGTTGATTCCATCACTTTCTGAATCAGCTGCCCTTCCCATATTAACTTATTTGACATTTGTTGTTCATGCTTCCTATCGTTCGCATTACCTTCCCAAGTAAATTGAGATCACCTGCTACTATCACATTCCTTTCCTTATCATTGCCAACATAGCTGATTATCTTATCCAATAATTCTGATTCAGCGTCAGCGTTACCCTTTCCCGGTTTGTACACTCCAAAGACATCATGTTGGCTACTATCTTTAGAGATTAGCCTTACACCCAGAATTTTGTATTCCATCCTTAACTTTATCGTAATTTAAAATTATTTTGTCACCATAATGAATACTCCCCCTCCTACCATTCCTATAGTATCTCTACGATACACACTCCAGTTCCGCGAGAAAATTTCTGCATCTGTTATATCATTTCTCAGCCATGATTCAACTACTATTACAATATCTGGTAAGTATACATCTATTAAATTACTTAATTCTATTACTTTGTTTACAATACTTTTACAGTTGACCACTAACATTTTTGTGTCATTCCTAATTGATATACAGTTCCCCGCTGCCTATAACCCTTCTAAACAAATTTCCTAACTTGTGTGTACAACTGCGGTTTAAGTGAAGATCATCTGAGCGCAGATCTCTGTCACCTACCCACCCATTAGGATCCTGAAATATCACTCCCAGTTTCCCACATACCCGCTTCATATTATCATTTAAATCCCCAAACACCTTCCAGTCAGTATCCCTCCTACACATAATTCCACTCGTAACAACCTCCGCTTCCTTAAGCTTGATCCGTGGTGCACTTACCAGATCGCACACATCCCCAACTATGTTGGTACTTATACCTGCTTGTCTTACGTTGTTAGTACCAACGTGAAACACTACCATCTTATCGTTTCCCTCTTTCTTCTCTTCTATTTTCCTCAATTTCCGCCTCAACCTAATTCTTGGCTAACACTCTATCCTGGTTCCCTTTCCTCCACACAGTTTCCCCACATGTCTTACGTGGAATCCCCCATGACCAGAGCCTCAATCCTACCCACCTCATTTGATCCGCTCCCCTCCTGGTCAGCCCAATCTTCTCTCTGCTGCAGAAGCTACTTCCTCCTCCCTATTCTCCCTCCCATTACTCAGTTCCACCTGTCTTTTCCTTTCCACTACACAACATTTCCCTTTCCTACATTTTCCCTTACTCCTATTTCCACACATCTCAGTAACAGTTCCCCGTTCCTCATCTTCCCTCGGTTGTTCTACTGCATAGACTCGTACCGATTTCTCACAGACACCTGTCCTGAATTCTGATCCTGAACAAAGTCCTTAGCCTGTAATCTCCGTCCCCTTAAAACATTAGACCTCCTGTCTTCTACAATTCCCCCATTTCCTTCCCATCCCTCCTTTGCATCTACTGTATCCTGTACATTATTTGAGGGAGGCCTACTTTCTTTTCTGTCCTTGAAGAGAATCCTAATTCTCTCCCTCAAACTCTCCAACTCCTCCCTGATACTCCTTAACGTTTGGCCATACCCACAGTACTTACACTTTCACTCCTTAGTCATTATTTATGGAATAACGGGAAGAAGAAAAATAAAATAACTTATTCTGTGCAAAATTAATTTGAAAGGAAAGAGATAATGCCTATGAAATAGAAAGGAAAGAAATATTGTCTAGGAAAGTTCGCAAAGATCACACAACAACAAGTTACTACTACACTATAATACTACTTAGTTGTACGAATTTCTTTCTGTAAGACGCTAACAGAATGAAAATTGCCGTTAATTACTCAAAACCGAAAGTAAAACACAAGAATTAAGCCTACACAATTCTTAATTGCAGTTAAGTCTACCCTAATTACTGCAACGGAATTCTAGTAAATGAGTTAATACATATACCACAGATTCTTTAGATTCTACAGATACGATACTACACAAATATTTCACAGTAATAGAATAAACACACTAATTTATAATAAGATACCGACTATAATACACTACAATGATTTTTAACTACGTTCAGACGTATCCTAATTATAATACAACAGGTTATTACTAAGCACAAACTGAAATGGAAATTACAATTGAAGTTTGAAATTCGCAAGACTACGCAAAATAATAGATTAAGCACGCGAATAAGTCACTAAAACACGCTACAACAGTTTTTAAACTACGTTCAGACGTATCCGAATTACAATAGGTTATTAGCACAAATAGAAAGAAAATTCCAATTAGGCCTAAAGTTTGAAATTCTCAAGAACTACCGTACTCAAGGATTACCAAGAAAGTTAAACGCGTAGACAGAAAATTATTTCTTTAGTATTACTTTATCCTACTATGCTCTAATAGAAATAAAACCTTGCGTTTGGTTAAATGCTTAAGTATCGAAAGGATTGCCGTACACAAGGAAAACACGAATATAACAGGCAAGATACTATCTAATATTCCGCATCTTCACTACAATTCTCAACTGAAATGTGCTTATGTGATTATTACAGCTGATGGATTACTATTAATTTCTATCCTCCACGGGACGGAGAATAAAAGTGTCCTTAATTACTGAAAAATACGAGTTTGTCTACAATAATTTCTCAAAAATAGTTCTGTTAAAACTACTCCTACTACTCCGGGGAACTGAACTGCAATTACTGGGATATATGAATTTTATTATTATTAACTAACCGTCATATAAATACTGAAAGATCGAGGGAGCGAAATATAAATTACCTACTCAGAACTTCAAATGATCGGAATAGGAGATCAGCTGATTTTTATTTATATTTGCTTGACTACACTACCGGAACACACTTTGTTCACGACTGTAGCCAACAATGCAATATTTGAATATGAAGAGCGACAATAATCAATGACAATACAACGACTGTTAACTATTTCGCCAGTGAAATACTGTATATTCTGTTGAAAACCCTCCTTTAAACAAAATTTACATCAGTATCGCGTTATTTGAAGAAGATGTTACATTCGTGATAGGTGGGACAGTCGAACTGCTATTGGACCTACCCTGTCAATTACCTGCACTAATATAACCACTGCCGAAGTTACCACTTCAACTGTAGGTCAGGATCAGTAGCATGGGAAATCCACAGAACTCAAGTTCAATATGAACAAATATTGGAAATGGGATAATTAAATCAAATAAGAATGTGACCAACAGGCACAATGAGTCACAATGTCAAATATAATCCGCAATTAAATATTAAAAGTTTTCAAACGCGAACAGAAACTGAGAAATGTAGATGCTTTACTGAATCACATCTATCACCAAGAACAAAACACCAACAATTTCCAATGCAGCACGTCAGTTGTCTACTCATAACAGAGATATAGAACGTCGAATGTCAAGACACAATAGACACCACGCCCACCTACATGTAAAGAGTGCAACCATGGCGAAACCAGATCACGTGACAAACCAAACCAAAGCTAAATGGCTACCAACTCAGATAGGATATATACACAGCAGAATTAGCCATAAGAAAATTTTTCGACTCATACAATCACTTCCCTTACGGGTAATTTAGATAATAAAGATTTAACACTTTTAGTAACTCTCATATAGTTACATTCAAGCCCCAACAAATATGGTAGTTAATTAACAATTTAATAATGACTAGAATTCATTCTCTTTCGTAAACCTAAAAAATTGGATAGTAGGATATTAGAGATTTAAGCAGTTCAATTAAGCCAGACGAATGTACGTAATCCACTCAGTCACCTTCAATTAACCGATTTGCTCGTCACATCGTTGTATCTCCGGGGTCAACAAGAAACTGGATGTTTACTTACAGATTTTAAAAGCAATATGCAGGAAAATGAATGGAAGGCGATAAGATCATCGCCACACGATGACGTGATCACCCAGGTTCGAATAAGACGATCATCCTTTCTTCTTCACTCTAAATATTTGTTAAAATACACCAGCAATAGTAGAAGTCGCTCTGTCCAGTCTCACACTCCAAACCAGCCCCCCCCCCCCTTCAAAAAAAACCGTCGTCAATTATCGTTCATGCATGGAGGAAACGAAGCTGAATTCAGTTGTTCAGTTCAGTTGTGTGGTTGCTGCTAGATGGCAGTACAATTCGGACACCATGCCTCACTGGATGCTAGCGCTACCGCGGTGGATCCGCACAATTACGAGCTTGCAGGATAACATACTTCCAGCAAAATTCCGACGAGCTCAATAGGCTGAAAAAATATATGATAATCAGCTTTGATCCAGTATAGTAGCTTGTTAATTGTCCTAATACATTACAACACTTCAAAATCCGTTATAGATCCCCCGAAAAATGCCAACATGGAGGCGGAGGAAACAAGAGACGAGCGAAGAGAAAAATTGTCTTAAAATTTAAATGTAATAAATGTTCTTACTTGACGTTTATAGGACAAACAAGGTTACCGGTTAGAGCAAGATCCTTGAGCCTTAATGGTAAGCTGATAACTCAACAGCCAGTTGAGCAGATCAATGTATATCAGAGCTCATAATTAGATTTGTAGAACATGAACACATAACTCCATACCAGAATATCCGTTAACACAGAAACAGTCAATTTTGAAGAAGTAGCACACGAATCGTTACTGTTACTTCTCATTATATTACACGAGGTTTCATATTAAATTCCCTACACGAAGAAAAACAGGCCTCAGCTATCCCTTTGAACAATACTAATAAATGAAATTATTAATGAAAATTTGGGGTTTCTGTTACAGAAATAGGCACGATTCACTTGCAAAGACTAATTTGATGGAGAAAAATATTCACACACAGCCAGGAAGAAACCGGAAACAATTAACTCAAGGAATCAGTACATCAAAATCATTTAACTAAGAGAACAGAAAAAATTCAAACCCATTGCTACATCATCAGGTATACAACCCATCCAACTTAAGTTTCAAACAAAAGAGAATAATACCAGAAGTTCAAAAATAAATAAAATCAGGACCCCAAAGAAAGAAATACATAGGAAATCAAAGTATACCAAAATAGCCCTTGAACGTAATAGTTACACCACTACTAAACAGTGAGTTAAGTAATTAACAACTAAAATCCTTAATTAGTACAACAAAATAATTTCATCTCACAAGTACAATGCATATCCTAATGAAGAATGATGAGAATAGGAACCAACTCTATCAACAAATAGCAACACGGAATAAAGAAAAAATTAAAAATTACAAAAATCCGTTGCATAAAGGGTGAATATATTCTAAGCAAAGGCAGGATTGACTAGACCAGTTGGAGACGTCTCAAATTTCAAGATGACAGGTTCAGGAATCGTATGTCATCAACAACAGATCAGACAACTAACACCATGCTATGAATAACTTACAGATCGAATACTAACACTTCAGTAGACCATAATAAGCACCATGGAACAAACTGGAGAGAAATAGAACGGAAGAAACTCAGGAGGGAACACAGTATGGAATCACATAACATGCCTACTACAAGGGATCACTAAAACTACACCTTCCACGATGACATATCCAATCCATATTAAAAAGGAAGGAAACACCTCAGGCTAGATGGTCAAGAAGGAAGATAACAAGCAATTACTTACACAACGTACACAACGAGGTGTTTCTTTACAGAACCTCGGCACGACACATCAAACAGTAGATCAGGTAAATCACACTTCATCATCTGATATCCACAACCCAAAAGGGAAACCTAAACACCAAAAGAATCCCAAGATTCAAGTTTAAAAAATTCAAGTACCAAGCTCAGAGTAGTGCACTAACCAATCCAGTCAAGATGATTAAAGAGTAATAGAACTGAGTCAACTTCCAGTCGACTAGATTGTAATAATATCATACGATTACACTCACGCGATAAATGAGGTTAAAATAGTTCATGCACAGGATGAAGCACCAGAAACAGTTGACATGGATAACCAAGAGAGAGAGAGAGAGAGAGAGCACAGAATATTTAGCAATAGTTAAAAACAAGACATCAGAAGTCAGGAAACGAAAAGCGCCTAAGCAATAGAGTCCATGGACTAGGCAAAAGGGTCACCATCTCCGACACCGACTAATTCTATAACACGATAACCAATAATCGCTCCATGAATAAATGACACAGAACGTAGATCGAATCACTACCAAGCGCCACACACCCAGTGAAAAGATGATAAATGGAAAAACTTTCATACAGCAAGCACACTCCATTCACCTTAGCACGTACAGCCCAGCAATGATCAAGTCATGTCATCATAGGTGAGTTCTGTACTAAAGATTCTACACAGAAACAGCCCAGAAAATATTCCGCTAGGTTAAATTACAACCACTCAACCACTATTAAGCAGAAAACCAACCCCAAATCATAATCTGCAAGTTTGACAAGATTAAATACCAAAATGTTAAATCAGTTATACACCAAACAAGACAAGTTTCAAGTCCCCAAATATAGTAATTTAAGGAAATAGACCGATAGTACCAAGATAGAAAAGGTCACAGCAAGTTCGCGGGTTACAGGTTACTAATGAGAAAATAATTTTAAAAGGGTTAGAAATGAGCCATCCACCAGTCTCGGCAAAATAAGAACAAATAAATCCACTCATCGATTAGCAACATGCATACGAAGTTCAATTGAAGTTGCCAAATCGCTACCGAAGTTACATTCCGAGGTTACATTCAACCAAGAGGGTTAGAAAACATAACCAATTAACAAGTTTTAATTTGGGAAAGATGTACACTGCTAATCGTTTAGCCACCGGATCACTCACTAATGCCGATACCGGAGACAAAACTGCAACAATGTACAAGGACCTTGATATCTGGGGGCAGGTTTTGCAGAAAATTTATGGATAGACTTGCAGATGGGATAACATTTTACATACACCTGATCACCAACTTCCAATGTTGATGACTTTTCACCTTTACCATACCTATTTTAACCTTCTCATATTATGCAGCCATATTCTTCTTTGCTTCATCCCAAATCTTTTTAACCTCATTCGGTTTAGACAATTCAGGTAAGAGATATTCAATACATAACAGATTGGACATAGGAGAACATGGTGTGTAACTGAACATGAGGTCGATTGGTGTCTTACCATGCGATTCGTAAGTGGCAGAGTTGAAGGCATGGGCCAACCAGTGCAAACAAGAATCCCGCTTGGATTGGTTGTCACGTTGATACACAATCAACGCATACCTTAGGTTTCTCTTCATCCTTTCGTCATCTGAAGGCTGCGAATAGTACGGAGTGGTAGTTACGTGGGATATACACAACTCAAACAGATACTTCGTTAATAAATTACTAGTGAAGTAACTGGCGTTGTCAGAACCTTGGGAACCAGAAACATGGGAGGACCAAAGGATGGAAAGATCGAATTTAGGCAGTTAATAGAAGTATGGGAGTTAGTGGACCTGGTAGGAACCAAACAAAACCTATAGAATGCATCAATACACACAAAGGTATGGGTGTTTCCCAGAGAATAGTGAGGAATGGGTCCCACGTAGTCGATGAATAACCGTTCCATCGGACGAGAGGCTTGGGATGATGACAACAATCCAAACTTTTATTCAAGTTAGGGTTGCTAATGCAGCAATATTTGCAAGACTTAATCATGGTTCTAATGCCATGTTCCATCTTCATCCAAATGAAGAACTGCCTGATTTTCTGCCTGGTTTTTAAGTACCTAGAAGACCTCCAATTGAAGAGCATTGATAATACCCAAAAATGACTACACTAGAACCTTTAGGAAAACGATTTTGAGGTTATGGACCTTTATTGTTTCAAAAAAGGTTTTCAATTCTAGATCAGATATTTGATGATCCGCAAACTCGTGGTACAACATAGGAAGGTCAGTAAGGATGGCACTAACATCAACGGCGTTAACATGAATCTCATCCACATCAGGGTTCATGTCAGTACCATAATTACCATCAAACATACTACTCAAGCTATCAGCAATGACATTCTCGGAACCACGGATATGCCGAACATTGAAATTAAAAGATGGGATTCGAAGGGCCCATCTGGTTATCCTTCCGGTCCTCTTGGGCCGATTTAATGCCCAAGAAAGAGCCTGATTGTCGGTCTAAAGCAAGGAGTTGGTTAGCCATGTAATTTAAAATCATGATCATAAAACATAAGAGGAAAAGGCCATACTAGACGGAATAATACATGATCACCTTAGTTCTTCAAAACTAATAATGTGCCTCTGAGAAGTATACAATTGTTAACAATGGATATTCTACAAGGAAGATAACAAATCGAGAAGATCTTTCATTTTTACAATTGGCTTTACCTCGCACCGATACAAACAGATCTCATGGCAACGATGGAATAGTAAATGCTGAGGAGCGGGAAGGAAGTGGCCATGGCCATAATTAAGGTAGAGCCCAACCATTTGCCTGGTGTGAAAACGGGAAACCACCGAAAACCATCTACAGGGCTGCCGACAGTGGGGTTCGGATGGTGTAGGTAAGCAGATGCTGTATTAGACGCAGTGACGCCATTCGTAAACGTTCAGACTACGACTCCCGTGGAAAGGCGGTATTATTATCAAAATGAAATGGCGTATACTTTGATGGAAGGAATGTAAGAATGCCTATTTAGTATCCATTAAATTCTCAACAACGATTGGATCTAACATTCCTTCTTGTGTTGAAAGTCAATCTGTGCATTCCTTACAAGCATTATTAAGTTTATCAATCCTGAACATTAAAAGAATCATCATCTCACTCTAAAGATCAGGCTTTGCCGCGGCAGCAATAGATTTGATTGCGTGCTGATCGGTTCAGCTCTGTGGAATATTTGCAGATCACGGTTTTCAATAAGTTCGTAAAGCAAGAGTATCTTGGCCGTCCTCACTCTCAGTTCCCAGCAACTCCTCGTTCAAATAAGTCATAAAAGGGGTTGCTATGCCACAGAATGTCGTCAAGCTTCTTTATTTTCGTATTCCCGATAATCTTAATACGACTGCTCTTTCCATCTACCCATTTCAACACTTGATTATTGCTTTCCAACTTCCTCCAACTCGTCCAGTTAAGTCTCCTCCATATCCCATTCTTGCTGTCCGAATCCCTAATGTTCTTGCTATTCTAACGTCCAGACTTCTCTACTCTACAAAAGCACATTCCGAATAAAAGTTTGTAGAAGGGCCTTCAGTGTTCCTATGCTTTTGCGCTTTTTATTCAGTAATTGTTCCTTGTCTAGAAGAGTATTATTTACCGTTGCCAACCTTCCCATATATATATATATGGTTCTGTTTTCAAAATGATCACGGTTTGCTGACTCGATTTTGTCCTGGGTTCTCGTAGTTTGTTACATGAGATATTCTTCACCCCACCATCGGAAAAAATAACAGCTCTTAATGTTATATATAAACAGCAGTTTTCTGTTTCAGGTGGATCGTTGGGCAAATTTGTAGGAGGAGGTTTTGGAAAATTCTTTGGCGGTCTTGGTGGTGGTAAATGGAATGGTGAGTTATCCCAATAGGCATTCGCATTATAATCTCAGTGCCAATGAGCGTGACCATCGGCAAAATTGTTACAAGCGCAATCGCGCTCTGGCTGCAATTGTTTGAATAGATGCTAAATATTATTTGCAGATAACAATCAATTCCACCTCTGTGGTGTAATACTTAGTATGATTAGCTGCCACACCGGAATGCCGGGGTTCGATTCGCGGCTCTCCCACTAAATTTGAAACGTGGTACGAGCACTGAAACGGGTTCCCCTCAGCATCGAGGAGTGTACTAGGTAGAGGAGATTTCGATTCTTATCTAAGCTATCCTCGAAGTGGATTTCCGTGGTTTCCCCACTTCTCCTCCACACAAATGCCGCGATGATTTAATAAATTAAGGCCACGAATGTTTCCCTCCCTCTTGCTTGTCTATGCCTTCCCATATTACCATCACCCACAGGGCCCCTGTTCAGCACAGCAGGTGACGCCGTCTGGGCGAGGTATTATCCTCCTTCTCAGTTTTATCTATGTTCCCAGTTTTATCTACGACACAAATGATTCAAACTCCAGGGCACCGTTCTTAAGCCGTTAGAGTTTAGATCCCTCTCTGCTTCCAGGGAAAAAAATAACCCTGGAAGGTAAACAGATTAAGAAAGGAAGAAGGAAAGAAAGAACGAACGAAAATAGACAAGAAAGAAAGATAGCAATCAAGTTAATACTAGCAGGTCAAGAAGTGTACTCAGTAATTTGCCTCCCTATTTTGTTGTTCTTATTTTATTACTACTGGAGCTTGCTGTTACAAAGTGATCACTTCATGTAGTTGTATTCTTGCACTCGGGAGATGCTGAGTTCGACCCCCACCGACGAACAGTTGGATATTTCAACAATCAAGGGGACCTGTAGTCATTTTGTTTGTTGAAATTCGCCTGTGTCCGGTTTTGACACTCCGTTGGATTTAAACACGCTATTTCTTTGTTAAATAATGCATTATTTTAAAAAATCTTGTTACATATTTCACAAACGCAAACACATATTTGTATTGACCAGTCTTTCAGCCAGTCAGTGAAACTAAAAATATCTGATTGCTGATTGCTTTATCGGCTTTAAGGCAGCTAGTTATATCTAAACAAACGTTTAGTGACAACTAGGTCATAACATTGGTTACCCGGTGCACTAAGAACATGATATACGGTAGTTAAAGAGTATGCAAAGCTTTAAAAAATAGAAAAATATGTTAATTAGACTGAATCACTCCTGTAATCGGAATGATCATACGATTCATTCACACAAGGCTCTTTTACTTTTCGTACAAAGTAGCCCATTATATCAGAACGTTTGGCCTTGGCAGGAGAACGTTTACCAGGAATAGGGACTATATGGATCAGCTGTGATCATCAATCTATGAATTAAATCTGTCTTTGTGATGATTTTCTTGTAAAGAGTTATCTGTTTTTTCTGTTGCCTTTATTTCTGACTTCCTGTAGTTCTTGTCAAAGCTGTCCTATTCGCACAGTAATGTCACTTGTCTGAAATAGCACTTTGTGCACATTTACGGGCATGTACAAGAGTACAATTTGCAACGAGCGTACTCACTCAGTTTGTCCGAATCAACCGGAAAACCAAAACTCAGGCATTTTAAATAATTTGACATCACTTGATTAAGTCTATACTTCCCCCAGTTATTTCTGACGTTTTTTCAGCATTTCTAAAATCTTGCAGGTTGCATTGCTATCATTAGGTATCCTGCTTGTTGTTTAGGCACATCCTACAATACTCTGAGCTCACTACGAAATTTTTCTTGGACATGATTGTTTTTCCTTCTACCACGTGGATCTGAATTTTACTTCCCGCATTACTGCCGGCCCCGTGGTGTAGGGGTAGCGTCCCTGCCTCTTACCCGGAGGCCCCGGGTTCGATTCCCGGCTAGGTCAGGGATTTTTACCTGGACCTGAGGGCTGCTCCGAGGTCTCCTCAGCCTACGTGATTAGAATTGAGGAGCTCTCTGACGGTGAGATAGCGACCCCGGTCTAGAAAGCCAAGAATAACGCCCGAGAGGATTCGTCGTGCTGACAACACGACACCTCGTAATCTGTAGGCCTTAGGGCTGAGCAGCGGTAGCTTGGTAGCCGAAGGCCCTGGAAGGGCTGTAGTGCTATGGAGGGATACCTGCCGTTCTTTAATGTCTGGTCTGTAGCAAACAGATTCCAAAAACAAGTGTCCAAATATGAAGTGGTGAAAGTCCAAAATTAAAAAAAAAAAATGATTTACATTTTTCTGAAAGATAATACCAAGATTGTTCATCCCCCTAGGTTTCCTTCCACATAAATTACATCTTTGCGTAAACGAACATTAGGATGGAGACATAGACTTTTCCATCAATCGTACAAGAAATCATCTTAGGCCTGACAATTAATTCCTTTCCACACACAGAAACTCATAGATAATATCTCTTTATCAATGATAAAATGCACCCCCGAAGATTATTGGAAAACTACAGTGGAATAAAAAGTGGAATAAAGGGCAAGAAGGGATTATGGGCCGTTAAGAAAAATAGATAAAAGTACCAAAAAAAGGGGAAGAAGGGTGCAGAAATGCCTCCTTTCTCAAATCGAGAGAAAATCTTACATTGTGTTATCTTTCCGAAGAGCTTTAATTTACTCTAAGAGAAGAAGTGCGCACCTGAAAATCTTTCCCTGCCTTATAACTGCCTGTAACGCGTCACGCTCTGCATATGATTTGCACGATTCAAATTGTCACTGAAATTGTCACCAGTCAAACCTCGGACCCCGAAATCTACGGAACAAACACACTTCTCGGTCACTTTGTACATTTTCTTTTTCACCTCTTCTGAGCTGAAATACCGATGGAGGCTGAACATGGACTTAAGTGGCGTCCAGAGTGTCACAATTCATCTCAGCGACAGAGAATACTATGGATTCGCAACTATTATCCTTTAGCTTTTCATGTTATCCCGTACCCCAGTGTACCAAGTTTGCTTGAGTGCTATCCTGGAATGTTCATACATACATCCATACATCTAAAACCTCGGACATTTTTCCTGTTCACTCCTTCCCACCTCATCCCCATGCCGTTGGGGTCGGCGGGCTGAACTCGGGCTTCAACGCCATGCGGGATGGCACTATTCATCTCAGCGACCCAATAAGCTATAGAATCTACATTAGTATGTTGTTTCTATTATTTTTATGTTTCTCCCTTTCCTCCTTTCATCCCTCGCGCCTAAAGCGGTGTCTTACACCCACAGCATTGTTTTCCATATAGTATGTCATATGTGAACCAAGTTCCGTTGAGAGCTATGCATGAACATACTCACAAACATGCATAATGTTGGCCATTTTGGACATACTTCTTCATCTCTTCTCAATCACCATGCCGATAAGACTGAACATCGACTTTAATGACTAGGATTACGAAGTTTAAGACCTAAAGAAGTACAAAACATGCAAGCAAATGTGTCCTAAGAGCTAAATATGACCTAAAAACTATAAATCATGACCATAAAATATAAAATATGACATGAATTTTTAGGATAGGTAGAGTATCACAAACATGCAGTATACTGACACATTTAATCATACAAACTGACAGAGAGCTACAGTACATTAACATTTTCAACATTCATTCGCTATCAGAGACTTCAGATGCAGTTATTGCTTGGTTTTCCTTAAAGAAAACAAAGAAAATCGAAGTATTAGCATGTTTTATGTTATCTGCCGGCGTAAGTTAGCAGACACTGCCTAACAGAATGTTTATTGAATTTATAATCGTACATAACTCTTACTACTTCTTCTTTGCCAGCATTGTATATCACGACCATGTGCATCCTCAGGCTGTCGAAAAGAAACCTCCTTCGAATGTCGCTCAGTACTTTCTGCACTGGGAGAAGCTCCTTTCTACGTCACATGATGTCACGGGAGCGTATTTATACATAGCAGTGGCGGCGCGTGACTTTCGTCACTGGAGGTTCAACAGAAGGAATCCCCCCTCAATATCTCCCCTCCCCCCCTGTCACCTGTGCCATGACTAAGTGCAGAGAATGGGCATAACGGTGCACATAATGTGCATGCCTAAAATCTTCCATGATGAGAACTTGCACCCTGAATGGTGACCACTCATTACATTTGCTCCATCGTAACCTTGTGAAATCAACTTATCTCTATTATCCACTACTTCGCTCAAAGAAAATTTTAAACACTCTGCTATCATGACTAGAAGGTGGAGGAAACCCCAGAATCTTTCAACTGGCTTACCATTGGGAAGAATGATAACCAATTGTGCTGTAGTTCATATATCGGTGGTCTCATCTGCGATTACCGAAATGAAGTGCACTGTGGTGATTTCTTTTTTTTTTTTCTCACGACAGATTTTATACATGCACGAAAGCAAATCATTCTGAATGTCTTTCGAGGTGCATTTGAAAACAGTAGCTTTGGACAGATGGTCTCTTTATGCAACGTCAATTTATGAACTAAAATTGACGAGGCCTCGAAATATGCCAGGATTCGATGATTCACTTGATTCGTCATGCCCACGCAATGACATCTCAAACGTGCCGCAGAACTTTACACAGCACATAACGAATTTTCCGTACTTGGTCATTGTCTCTTTCCACAGACTGCCTGTAAGCACAGTCAAATTACTGATGGTTATCGTGTCTTCCCAGGAGATCGAATTGTAACTGGGCAAGCATATGAGATTTAGAACTTCTGTGTTGCTTTAATATCTTTTTTGGACAAATATTCTATATCTACCACTCCGACTTTGGTCCAAGTCCCTTCGATTTCATCACTCATGAATATTAAAAACGGAAAACAAATCAACATGTTAGTAATTTCGCACCCACAGATCCACTCGATTCTTTTATACGGTATAAATCCATTCTGAATTTACGCACCATTTCATTACTTTTACTTTTTGGATGCCTCGTTATATCAAGATCAGGCATGGAGCGTCCGGCATCCTTAATCTTAATCTTAAGTTTACGCTCAAGAGAGAGAGGGAGAGAGAGAGAGAGAGAGAGAGGAAAAGTTCGTCTTCTTAAGTATCATATCACTGTTCAAACTCATTATGTAGCTCCTTACCTTTCCCGGGAACAAAAATTATGGACACAACTGCAGTGCACAAAAATACACACACGGAGAAAATATTGTGACTTCTTTATGTCCTAAAAATTAAGTTTCTGAACGGCACAACAGTGCAGAAAAACACTCGCACGCTTGCACAGCGTACAATAATATTACGAATTATGATAACTATTGCAAACTGTTGTAAACACTAGCATCACACTTGAAAAACAGAGTAAACTTTAGGGATGTATGTCCGCAATGTTGGTAACTGAATTTTAAGAACTCTTGAGGCTAGGCAATTAGCGTTTTCTTTGGTATTACATTCCCGCTACTCTTTGTCTCGGTGATTTTTAAGTTAATGTTCTCTCAAAAAAGTAATTATTCCAAAGAAGGCAAATGAACAGATGTTTAGTAAATATTGATGTATTTGGGAAACGACGTCAATTGGAATTTGGCAGTTTAATGTGACTGCTGGCAGTAATGATGCTCTTCAACACTAGCGCTAATTATGTGCACTATTTTCTGCTACGTAGTTGAATTCCTGTAAGAGCAACAGATGGCAGGCACATACTACACCAACACAAGGTCAGTCTAGACAGACCTTGCCCCAACCCCTGCCCCCCCCAAACACGCATAGAGGGAATGGCATATTGCGCATGCGTAAACCAAGGATATCTGTTTCTGCGATATCCTGGTCTTGTCTACGTGCCGGCCGATGTCCCCCCGCACCTCGCCACTCCCTTCGCCCAGGTACGGACGGAGAGATTTTCTTCCAAGGGGGTTCATTCCAGACAAGTATCCAGCCACGGAACATGCGCAGTTCACATGAATTGTAAGCCAGTACGAGTATATTACGGATAGATGGGCTAAGCAAGAGCTTCGAGATTGACAAGGGAGTTATAAATATTAAGTAGTTGAATAAAATTTGATATAAACTGGAGGTTCATTGCTCCATTGCGCCATACCAGAAACCGCCACTGATACATAGTTCACTGCTGCTTAGCTGCGGGTAGTTCTCGCCTAAACCAGACACATTACACTCTAAAATGGCATCAATTCTACACATTGTTGCGTATCCTTCCTTTGCACTCAGCACCTAACTAAGTTTTTTCTTCACCGCAACTGACACTGTACCTCTTGCTTGTTCTACTTTGGATACCAAACTCTCACACGATTCCAAACTAGCAGTTTCTAGGCGAGAGCTATTTTTCGATAGACTCTATAATTTGAAGAAATATATACGAATTGCCCCGACAAATTATTGGAAAACAGTTCCTGTGCAATTTTTATTGACGATGCCTCATTACTGTCAAAGGTAGAAACCATTTCTTGCACAGTTCCGTAGTGTTCACAGTAGTACTCTACTGCGTTTAGCCACGTTCCCCACCGGGTGAGCACTAGTTGAGGAGGAAGAGGTAGCCAAAGGGCGTGACCTTTGAAATTTGCCACCCTCAGTGGTGCCTTCACAAATATTTTCTTCACGTTTGATGTTAACCTGCCAACATCAGGAGAAATTCTGCCGTATATTTTCAGCAACTCTGTGCAATCCGTGAGCAAGACACGTTCACTGGACCACTTTTGGGTAAAGTACCTTAAGTCCCCTTGCTGCTTTCACCATGTATGGCGCAGCATCGGTTAATAACAACAAGATTCGTTCTCGCTTAACTTCACAATCCCACAAAAGATTCATGGCATTGTTATGAAGTATTGCAATTGTGGAATGGTTAGCTGCATCTAGAACCTCCGAATGAAGTAAAAATACATCTCCCGGACGATCCACGCGACACGTGCCAATTATAACATTCGCAACATACCTACCACAAAAATCCGTAGTTTTATTAATGGATACCCGGACGCTATTGTTGCCTACACTACTTCTATTTTTTTTAAGCGCGTCTTCATAAAAGGAGGCCAAATAACTTTTTCGCAATGTTGCCTCGTCCGGATCGACTGTGTTGTGTATTTAGTTAAGAATTTTCGGAAGTGTTCGTTGTTCACTTTCTTAAGCGGAATATTGGTAGATACCAATATTTCGCACAGGTCTTTTGAGAAATCGGAAAGTTTGGTTGCCGATGATTTCGCTGTATCAAGCAAAAGAGCCTGCCTGCTCTCTTCAGAAGATTTTCTATTCGCGAAGTTTTTATGCTTAGTCGTAGCGCAGTGCTTTTGCACATTAAATCGCTTTATCGCCGCTACCGTATCTTTACGGCTTCACTACACTTCACTTTCGGCATGATGGGGTTCACTGCAGTACAACAAGTGTGACCAATGTGTTGAAATCCGTTGGTAGTGAAAGAGCTTGGGAGCTTTAACTCGACTCTGCTTGGAAGAACTGGGCGAGATATAACATGGCATTTCCTTGTTTGATAATTGCTTCTGTGCTAAATATATCTACTGGAGTGACATTCAATTCAAAGACGGAAACACACTATCGTCATGTTCCGCGACCTCACGCGTACAGTATCAAAATCTAGCTTGTCCAGAATGATGAGCTAAAAGACGCCCGTAGAGGAGCACCTTCTTGCAACCAGGTCTTCTAAACCTGCTACCTGCCTGTTCCGGGAAAAGAAAGAAAAAATATCTACTACACTACTCGGAAATCCTGTGCTTGAGACTCGACGCAGATAACACGTACCTTGTTAACGACACCTCAGTTTAAACAAAAAAATGTGAACTCATATCATTAAAATGAGCAAAATATGACGAAAACAACAAAAATTGAAAACCTTTGACAAGCCGCGACCTTTCCATTTCACTGCGGACACGACTACTCCGGTGCTACGTTTTCAGCATTCTGTTATACGGCGTTGAGGCATGGACACTAACTGAGACCATGTGCAAGAAGTTGCAAGCATTTGAAATGTGGGCGTACCGAAGGATGCTGAAGATACCTTGGACAGCTAAAATGACCAATATAGACGTTTTGCACGGTATGAACAAAGAACCAGTTATTCTCACTACCATCAAGAGAAGGAAGCTAGAATACTTTGGTCATATGATGCGGAACTGCAAATACCACCTTCTGCAAGTAATACTCCACGGGAAAATTAATGGAAAACGTGGTCCTGGGAAAAGTAGGACATCATGGGTCGGCAACTTGAGCCTGTGGTTTGGGGTGACAAAGCTTACTCTGTTCAGAACAGCTATGAACAAACAACAGATCATGTTACTGATCGCCAACTTTCTGCGAGAACATGGCACATAAAGAAGATGAAGAAGAATAAGAAGTAGAAGAAGGACCCGTCATTCAAACTTATATATCAGATTTCTGGTAAAATGAGCTAAGGAGTAGAATATCACTTTTCCTTAACATTCGAACCTTATTAATGACATTCAAAGCGTCAAATTTCATCTCAGCAACCCAGAAAACTACGGATTCAACATGAATATTTGTCTTTGACGATAGTCTTACATATCACCCGCTCCTAACACCCGCCCTAAGGATGTTTGGGGTTTATTCCCACTACAGTATATTTCTGCAGCTCGTAAGTCATATGTGTACAAATTTCGGTTAAGAGATAACCTACACACATACTCTACATCAATATTCTCGGTTATTTTGGACATTCACTTTCACCTCTTCTCAACCTCCAATCCAACTGGGGCTAAACGATCACATACACGACATCCAGAATGACACAGTTCATCTCTGCCACCCTGAAAAGTAAAGATTTTAAACTGATATCCGTCGCTTTCAGTCATTTCTTTATATTTCACTCCCTTCTCTAAGAGTGCTAGGGGTGTCTTGCCCCCACAATCATTTTTTCCATATAGTAAGTACTAAGATTGGTTGAGAGCTATGCTGGAGAATAGGAACATCATCCGTAATCTCGTTCATTTAGGACATTTCCTTCTTCACTCCTCTCACCACTGTGCCGATGGGGCTGATTTTGGACTTTACATATGTCTGGAGTGTCACTATTTGTCTAAGCGACCCAGAAAAAAGTGGATTCTACATTAAAATTCGTCGTTTTCTATTATTTTTATACTTCAACACCTTTCCAACCCCACCTACAAAGGTGATATAGGTATCTTACCCCACATTGTTTTTCACCAGACAGGACGTCGTATGTGAACAAATTTATGAGTTTAAAGTATTTAAACAGCTTCCCCTACAAATAGCGAAAGTGTCACTTAGGTGCTATTCATTATCATTATCTTGATAATAGTATGGAAATACAGTATGAATCCAGTAACCAAAAATTGTATCTCGACACATTAAAGCTATCTATGAGTTTTAAAATATTCACAATAATTATGGTGGTAAGAGTGTGGAAATGTGGATCCAGTAGACGTACGTATGACGGCAGATTAACGCCAGATATGAGTTTAAAATTTTCAAGCAGAATATCTCCTTTGCCTTGCCTAATCACGCACGTGCCTACTTCGAATACCAGGCCTGTATTCTACTGTAGAATCAGTGAGCTAACGTTACCATAGTTTCTTCATCCGATTCCAAAACGGGGGTCGTGTGCTGCCAATATCTCTACAACGGTTAGTTTCAGAGCCTTAAAATATGGTTCATGGTCCGTAGAGACTTGACGAGTTTTGTTCTTAGCATTGTAAGGCTTTAAGTGAGCTTTGTCTCGTCCTTGTACGACAAAATGGCCGAACGCTGTTAGTGCTGTGTGTGTGTGTGTGTGCTCCCAAATTTCGTTGATTAGCAGGTGTAGTAAAGACGTAATTCGTTACGAATGTAGTGATTCTCCACTTTGAAAGTGTTTTTCATTTAATTCACGATATCACACAGTGCTGTGTAATGGATTTTTGTAAATATGAACAAAATTTAATCATTTGAAGGGACAAAAGGTATGCGGCCAGCCGGGGAACCAGGACCGAGACGGGGCCTGCACTCGGAAGCTGATGTGAGGTGACCCTAGCGTACAGCATTGTTCAGCTGGTAAGGGAAGCTCTACAAACGAAAGACATTCTCTCGGCAATCGTTGAGGCAATACTGAAAGTGTCACAAATTTTGTGGCTGAACACCTCCAGGCCTCCCTGGACTTCAACAATGAGATTATCAGTGAACTTAAAATTGATATTAAAAATATGGAAATTGAACTGAAAACTGCGCAGGATGAACTCAAAAGAAGTACTGATGCTCTGCAGCAATACCAACGTAGAGGAAGTGTGCGTCTGTTCGGAATTACCGAATAACCGAATGAGAACACGGACGAGCTTACAGTCAGGTTGTTTAAAGAAAAACTTGGCCTTTATATTACCGTAAAGAACATTGATAGGTCTCACCATGTTGGCAGGTGGTTTTCGGGAGCGATGCGGCTTGAAATTGTGACATTTGTAAGCTATAGGAATAGGGAGAAGCCTATCGTAACAAGCGCAGGTTCGCAGGCACTTGAATCCAGATCAGTAACCATCTGACTGGGGCTCGCGCTCTAATATTAAAGGCGGCTGTAGATAATTTCGAGTGAGAAATGTCTGGACCATACTGGGACACATTGTCGTAAAATGAGGGGAAACTGTGCACAATACAACAACATTGGATGAACTGTACTATCCCAAGTAAATGAACAATATCAATACCATGTGTCTGTAATTCTATTGTGAAATGAGCTTTCTAGTTCCTTACCTATTTCCTCCAATGTGACTTCTTAATTTGTAATAAATTCGTAAAATAGTCGTATAACGATCACAACTCCCACCCACAACTACAAGCTCTTTCTCTTCTACTTATTTCTAAAATGCTCGCCGGCAGATCCACTTAAAGCCTGCGAGTACAGCACCTTAGCAAAACCTTACTCTAGGCTAATGTTTCAACTATATATTGGTGTAATTTTATTAATATCCTTTATTTTTATCGTGCCAGGTATATGCTCATGATCTGCAGATATTCAAACACAAAACTACCAACAATTTACATGAAAAATTCAGCATATTAATTGAGATATTGAAAGGCCTGTTCTAAAAGCAACCACTTAATCCTAATTCCTCGTTAAAACAAAGAATTGTCATAGGAAGCTCTAAATTATTACATGTAATAAGCAATATCAATCCTCCTTCAATCATAATCAATGGCATTGCTGAACCATTCCGTAAAAATATAACTAACCTTGGAATCTCCGTAAATGTGGATCTGACCTGGAACGAACAAGTAACTAATGTGTGTAGAAAGGTTCATGCAGCTGTGTATATCCTGAAACGTCCAAAGAATACTTTTCCTCAAAAACTTAAATTAAAATTCATCCAATCATAATCAATGACATTATTGTACTGTACCTTAAAAATATAACTAATCTTGGAATCCCCATCAATGAGAATCTGACCTGGAATGAACCCGTAACTAATGTATAGCGCCGTTCCCGCGTCCATGTCGAGTCGAAAAAAGATCCAGACTAGCTCAATGTTATCATCAACCATCAATTCACTATCGATTTGGTGTCGTAAGTTCTGAGAGAAAAGTCATTGGATGTGAAAAACGGATAAATTTGTATCATATTCGCGCGCTGGACGTCTCCATCTCGCGATTTAATTCGTATCAATATAAATGTCAAACATTCTTAATCTATGAATACTTATAAGAACTTATGTAAGCTAAGATACCATTAGAAAGAATAAATAAATTAATCTTACTTTTCCTTATTAAATTATGTTATCTTGAAAATAATGTGATTATTGAATATCTTAAAGAAAATCTACTTATCTCATCACTTAATTAACCTAATTAATATGTGTTTGAAATATATATATAGGTCTTTGGTATGAAAGAAAACATAAGTCCTTGCTATATACATTATTTTTGTTAAATATAGAAAATGATTCAGAGATGCTTCTTATTTATGATAAACTAGCAAGATACCCGTGCTTCGCAACGGTATTATACCGAAATTTATAATTGAATGCTTATTGTTTTAGATATATAATCCGCCGAAGTTCGCGATGTGACTCGTTTTCTGCGTGAATCCGCCAAAATACGCGATCTTACTCGTTTTCTAATAAATTACGGACAGTTTCCTCCCATTTTTCAATCTTTCTTCCCAGCAATCGATTTCGTACTTCCCGGGCTAGGTCCAGGTATTCCACCCGGTCAGATGGGTCCCTAAATCTGTGCCATCTTTTCCTATAAGCATTTTTACTATGGATCATATCCTTCAGGATATCCGGCGTGGTGTCGTCTTGGGTACCTTGGCGGTACTGAACCCGCGGCCGGACACCATTCTTAGTCATTACCCGTCCCGTCCAGGACCCGTTTCCAGCGCGGTCCGCACATTTGACGACGGTCCAGAACATTATTATTATTATTATTATTGTTATTATTATTATTATTATTATTATTATTATTATTATTATTATTATTATTATTATTATTATTATTATTATTATTATTATTATTATTATTATTATTATTATTATTATTATTATTATTATAGATGTTCTGGACCCAACAGCAAGATGCAAGACCGCTAGTTGGTGGTAAATTACATGCTGCCATTGTCATTGTTGAGAATGTGACCAGCACCATTGTCGCGCGTAGGCAAGTGTGGGGGATTTCTGGCCATACGAATGACATACTTCCGTGCGTTATTGACCTTATTATAGAGGTGAAAAACTGGACGGTCAATCTCATTCCTATCGTTTATTTCAAATGTGTTAAAATTTTTATTTATATGCCAGGAGAAGGTACTGTAATCTAAGAACGTTCTCCGAAGGGAAAGATCGCTCTTGAAAACGAACCCAGGAAAGATTAAAAATGATCGGTTTATGATCAGAATAAGTACATCGAAAATCTACAGCCTGTTTCCAGTCATTCGACCGGGTCAGGAATGGAATGAATAAAGCCCCATCTAGCGGCGACAATAGGAATTGTGCCGGCAGCCGAAACCTGTCGCACTCCTCTGCGGCAATGATTAATGGATGACAAATGAAATGAAATTATATTGGACAGTGTTGCTAGAATGAATGATGACAGGGAAAACCGGAGTATCCGGAGAAAAACCTGTTCCACCTCCGTTTTGTCCAGCACGAATGTCACATGGAGAGACCAGGATTTGGACCATGGAACCCAGCTGTGAGAGGCCGCCGCGCTGCCGCCTGAGCAACGGAGGCTCCTTATAAATACATTATGAACAGTAAAATCAATTGGTCTCAACTCCTTTTACAGCCCACTGCCGTTAAGTTTATTTCCCCCTCCCCCTCCCCAAAATAACAGAAAGGCCTGTTTCTTTATATTTAAAGGAGAATCCAAACACCAATGTTCACGTCTATTACCTTCAGTTTTGATATATAAGTATCCCCATAAAAATTATTCACGTTTTTCACTTCCTTTCACACTTCCCCCCCCCCCCCCCAATTGAATTTTCCGGCAAAAACCTTGTTTCTTTAATAGTAAAGGATCTTCTAAATACCAATTATCACGACTGTAACTTCTTCAATTTTGATTTCTGTGTCCTCATGAAAGGAATTCAACTCCTTTTCACTCACGCTTCCCAAGATGATCCCCCCCCCCCCCCCCCCCACAAAACGGGCTTTTCTTTGTCTTCAAAGGAGATCCAAATACCTATTTTCACATCTGTAGGTCCTAACAACTTTAGTTTTTATTAGACGTAAGTATTCTCATACAATTAAGCCAATTAATTTTTCAATTCTTTCACCTTCCCCCCCCCCCCCTTCATTGGATTTTTCGAGAATACGTGTTTATTTACTTTAAAGCAGAATCCAAATATCAAATTTCACGTCTGTAACATCTTCATTTTTGAGATAACAGTAGCCTAATTAAAATAATTCAACACCATTTTCAGTCACTTTTACGCACACACACACCCCCCTCCACCCAAGTGCTATATCCGAAAACTAAAAATACACGTTTCCTTATTTTTATAGAGATAAAAATACCATTTTTCACTTCTGTCACATGTTAAGTTTCTTGAGATATACTGTATAAATTCTCATTTTAAAATTTAACCCCCTTTTTAATTCCCCTTAAGAGGAGTTTCCAAAAACAAATCGCCTATGTTTCTTTACATTTACAGGAGATTCCAAATATCACTTTTTACGTCTGTAACATTCTCCGTTTCTCAGATATTCTGTAGATACTGTCTTTCAAAAAATTCACCCAAATATGTCACTCCTGTTTAACCGCCATTAATTGGATTTTCCAAAAACAAAAAAATACGTGTTTCTTTATTTTTAAAGGAGATCCCATATACAAATTTTCAGTTCTGTAATATCTTCAGTTACTGAGATATATGTACCGTCATTAAAGGCATTCAACCCATTATTCACCCTTTTACACCCCTCCTATTGTGATTTTCTGAAAACAAAAAAATACATCTTTCTTTATTTTTAAAGGAGATTCAAAATACCAATTTTCACATCTGTAAACGTTTAAAATTTTATGATGTAGATACACTCACTTTAAAAATTCACTCCCCTTTTCACCCCCCCTTATTTGGATTATCCAAAAACGAAAAATGCCTGTTCCTTTATTATTTTAAAGTAGATCCCAAATACCAATTTTCAGGTCTGTAATATCTTCAGGTTCTGAAATATAATTAGCCTCATTGAAGGCATTGAACATATTTTCACCCTTTTCCACCCGTCCTATTAGGATTTCTCGAAAACCAAAATATACTTGTTTCTTTATGTTTAAAGGAGATTCTAAGTACTAATTTTTACATCTATAAACTTTAAAAGTTTTGTGATATAGATACACTCATTTTAAATATTCACCCCCTCCCACCCCCTCCCATTAATTGGATTTTCCAGAAACAAAAAAATGCGTATTTCTTTATTTTTAAAGGAGATCCAAAACACCAATTTTCAGGTCTGTAATATATTCAGTTTCTGAGGTATAAGTACCCTCATTAAATGCATTCAACCCATTTTTCACCCCTTTCCACCTTTCCTATTGGGATTTTCCGAAAACAAAAAAATACGTGTTTCTTTATTTTTAATGAAGATTCTCAATACCAATTTTTACATCTGTAAACTTTCAACGTTTTGAGATATAGATACACTGATTTTTAAAATTCACCCCCTTTTCACACTCCCATTAATTGGATTTTCCAAAAACAAAAAATACGTGTTTCTTTATTTTTAAAAGAGATGAAAAGTACCAATTTTCAGGTCTGCAATACCTTTAGGTTATGAGATGTAAGTACCGGTATCCTGATTAAAGGCATTCAACCCCTTTTTCACCCTGTTTCACCCCTCCTATTGGGATTGTCTGAAAACAAAAAAATACGTATTTCCTTATTTTTAAAGAAGATTCTAAATACCAATTTTCACATCTGTAAACTTTTAAAGTTTTGAGATATAGACACAGTCATTTTAAAATTTCACCCCCCTTTTCACCCCCTTAGAGACGGAATATCCAAAAATCCTCTCTTAGCGAGCACCTACATCTTAATATGAATATATTCCCAAAATTTCATTTCTTTATGTCCAGTAGTTTTGGCTCGGCGATGATGAATCAGTCAGTCAGTCAGTCAGTCAGTCAGTCAGTCAGTCAGTCAGTCAGGACAAGCTATTTTATATATATAGATTATAAAATTAAAATCACGTTTGTTATTCTTTCTTTGCATATACACAACCTAATTTCTTAAATTCTTCCCCTAACATGGCCGATCTATTCACAAGTTTTCGGTTAGATTTGCTTGCATCTATCTGTCAACATTTTATAATTACAATTATATCACGTTTATTAACTTTTCGTATAAGAAAACATTCGGTTCTCATTCATTTTTGTAACGAGTATTTCAAATTATATGTCCCTTACATCCATATACACAAGGAAGAAAAGATAAAGAAAAGTTATTGAATTATCACTTCATTCTCAAATAATCAAAATTACCATTATTGGGCATTATTTAAGTCATTCATCAAAAATAAAATATAAATTTCAAAAATTGATTTGAGTGCCAATTATATTTATCATATGTGATCTGTCATCATGTCATCATTTACACCTGACATCTTATTGAATGTTATTTTTGGAAATTCTGTGGTCTGTCATCTAAGAAAACTCTGATAACCAATGTCATTATCATACAATTACGGAGAACCTCTTCAGTGATACCATTAAATATGAGCGAGCAAGCTTCCTAACCCTATTTATATGAATAAACACATTGTGGTTAAAAATTCGGGATAATATGGGATAATTTCATTTTAACTTCCTTATATGGATTCATTTTTTATGCTCTGCATGTACCTAACTGATATATGAAAGTTTAATGGCTAGTAATTAGTATTATATGGTATACTGAAGGATTAATATACGTTATGGAATCAAATACATTTACTCTCAATTATAACCGCGTCGACTAACTTAATATCATCAATAAAATATATCCATCTTGTCCATCTCGACGAAAAATAATCATCACCATCATTATTCTTACTACTCGACCATTCTTCAGAAATATATTATCTGTTTCACATTTCTCATATCATATCTCATCCTTCATTACAATAACCGCAGTAATCTATCGTAACTTGACGCATATGACTTCCTAATTATTATTCATCCACTTATATATTCCCTTTCCTTCTCAATTTTCTTCAGATTCCTCTCATATTCTTCATATGTCTTCCTGTGATCACGATATAACCCGTAAATGGCATTACATTATTTTCATTTCCTAGTATAATATCCGAATATAATCATGACACTAACCACAATGTCGTATCATATCAACTGCTGAAGTAAGTTAACCTCTTTACTTAATATAGACAATATTAAGAACGCATAACCTTGTTATATCTGATTAAATACATCCTCAGCCAAAGGATTTGTCATTTTGGTCAGATGATTACCTATTATCCTCCTATGTTGTTAAATCAATTGCCTTTCCACATGCAACATCACTTCTTTTGAATATAAATTCCTGACAGCACTGCACACACTCCTTAGATATAAAAAGAAAAATAGCACTTCTCAAAAACATGTTATTTAAATTCCTTACGGTAATGTTATTTCAATAAACTTATCTTTTCTTCCTTGTATTCCCTCGCTGGTGTGTGACCAAATGCTTAGGACATCTCGCCAGTACGACTATAACATCATGTTAGTCTTTGGGAAACATCTGGGTAGGTCTCTCCTCCTTCTCCGTCATCTGGGGATAGGTTTGCCGGCTTAAGGTCCCCATCTCCAGACAGCATTGCCTCGGTCTTCTTAGTACATGGTGTTGCCCATTTCTTGTGCAGTTAAAACAGAAAAATAGATTAAAACGGTCAGTTTCGTCAACGTAGTATTCAAAGCCTTCTATGATTTATAAATATATTGAGACTAATGCTTCTTTCAATTGAATTATGCTTACGTTTTGCAGACTACTAATATGGCTATAAAGATTTCAATTATTATCTAATTTCCTATAGTTTGTTTCAAGTCGCCGTAGTATTTCTTATTTTCTTGCGAGTAGCTTATGATGCTGTGTATTTCTTCGCCTGGCATCTCGTGACGTAGCTGGTTACGTAACGATTCTGATAAGTCGTTTTATATCCACAGTTTATTAATATGCGAGTATGCAGTATTTCCGTTGTCACGCTTAATTTCCTTGATATTATTTCTATTCTTCTTTAATTTAAGCCTTCTTATATGAACCTTGTCTCCTTTCCGTGGACGAAGCTGTTCTGTCCGTTACGGCCAAGCGGACAAGATTGCGGTCATCTCGCGCTGTGATCACGTTGTGTTGTCCAGTACCCTGTCGGCATTTTGTACGGCTCTCTTCTCTCCACTGGTTCCACATATGCCTCACTGTTGAAGCAGTGTACCCTGTAGGAGCCGCAATATCACGGAACGACAGATACATCTCCCGGAGCCCTATCATTCTGCCCCGTTCGAACGCACTCACATACTGACATTCCCTCCTGTAATGTTGGCGAGGCATAGTGGCAATTAGGTAGGTACAAGTTTCCACTTTGTATGATGGCTCTGCACTGACTCAGCGTTGAGTAACACTGCCCTGGCCGTTCATATATTGTAGCGATCTGCTCGAGTTGCTTCTTCTGGAATGAATTTTTGTAATAATAAATTTGTAACAATCTTTTATTCTTGTTCAACGCCTTCTAGATGTTATTTCTCAACTTATACCTGATGAAAATAGAATCTTCTCGACATTTTCGGTTAGATTTGTGTCTTGCTTTTAATGTTCCCGCGGCATAGCGTCCATTTTTGTTCCTCGATGTTCAGTGCTAACAGGGAAATGGCTCAGTATGAAGAAAGGTTCGTGCAGCTCTGTATCCCCTGTCGTGACCTACCTGTCCTGCGTGACGGTATCCCCTGTCGTGACCTAACTGTCCTGCGAGACGTGTTCTAGTAGGTTGATCACCGGCCGATGATGTTGGCGTATTACCTGTCCTGCCGAGCGGTTATGTAGGGAGGTAAAATGTAGGTGCGAACTCTGTCCCAGAACTCCCGAAATAAAAGATGAAATAACCTCACTGTCCTTTATTACCCAGGACGACTATGTACACTATATACAAATTCATTTACAGGTTCTGAATACGTTGGTCTGACGAGAGCTTGCTTCACGAGCCTAGCCTAGAGTTACGCGCTGAGTCCGAATTCTGCCCTGCGGCACTTATGTACAACCTCACTATCACGACTGACTGCTCGAAAGAGCCTGGTCTTAAGAGTACGAATTACTGGTCGAGAGAGAGCCCCCGCGCCATATTGGCTTACGGTTATATCTGCTCTCCTAGAAACAGAGGTCGGTCCCTTCCCACTACCTTAGGTGTTGGGCCCACGGGCGTTACCTGGCTGATCGCCTTGTAGGTGGCGCCCTCATTAACCATTCTGAACTAATTGTCTCAGTAGGTGCTGCTCTCTGGGCACTACTATCCCTGTCCTTCTCCTTGCAATTTTGTTTCCTTGTCTTCAGTAGAGTACAACTGTACTGGCCTTGAACTGTTGGCGAGCCGCCTGCTCCAATACCGACTATTAGACTCTGCCTGTCAATAATAAACAAGCAAACATCCTCTTGTGTTGTCAAAATGCTTTTGTAGGCGCGTTTCGCAAACTCTCCGCCTGACTAAGACTCTACTACTTGTAACTTACTGAAATGTTCCTTCTTCTTTCTCTATATAATTAA
This sequence comes from Anabrus simplex, assembly GCF_040414725.1. Taxonomy (NCBI): domain Eukaryota; kingdom Metazoa; phylum Arthropoda; class Insecta; order Orthoptera; family Tettigoniidae; genus Anabrus; species Anabrus simplex. The sequence continues at coordinate 1,594,989,584 of NC_090265.1, read as the reverse complement.
TATATAATGAATATAATGTCCCATATTACTGGTTATTACTCTGATACTGATTTATTTCCCTTGATACTCTAAGATCGAATCTCGGCTGCGAATCCTGGCTGCCGTTCATCTGACAGTCCGTCGTTTCGAACCTTGGGGAGGTCGGTACACGACACCCCTGAAATGTAAAAATAACTATTTTCTTCAAAAACTCAAATTAAAATTAATCTAAGCACTACTATTCCCAGTTTTAGACTACTGTGATACGGTACTAATCAATGTAAATGCTGAACAAGCTGTAAGACTTCAACAAGCACAAAACCCACGCATACTGTACGATACGCCTTCAAGCTGCGATATGACGTTGATGTTACACCATATTTCCAAACATTGGGATGGTTACGCATAAATGAACGAAGGAATTTTCACCTAATAATACTTGTTTACCAAGTTCTCTCGACGAACACTCCTACTTACCTACCTTCTAACGAACATACAGTATAACAGAGTTGTGTGAGTCATTGTGTGTATGTTGTGTGAATGGGTTTTCTTTATTACTATGCACTTATTATTACTGTATAACCTCTTTATAGTATTATCATTAGTATTGTCACATTAATTGCCGTGCTGATATGTAACTTAGTAAACTTGTCCTTTCCTTGTAGAATTACTTTCTTTCAAGTTGACATTTTTAATGTGTCTGAAATCGTTATGTGTAGGAGAGGGCCGTGAGTCCTAACTTCGCCACAAATTTAAGTCAGGAATGAATGAATAAGTAAATAAACAAAGTCAATATTTCGCCTATATTACACTGTGTTAATGTGCCAAAGGGCCTAAATCTAGCGCATAGAAAGGACTGTTAATTTTTTTGTAGACAGGGTAACCCGCAGGGTCCTGAAAGTTGTGTATATGGAATTTGGTTCGGAATGGTGGAACGGTATGGATTAGTAGTATAAGGAACGGACAGACGGACTGAGACATTCCGCTTATTATAGAAAGACTCTGAACTCTTCGCTCCTTGACCATGGCCCTATGCACATTGGAATATGCACTGTTGGCCTCCCCTACATAAAAGAAGCGGTGACGCTGCTAGCCCTATTATATCTATGTGTACGTCTGCTAACTACTCGTTCTCCGCTTCTTATGTACCCTGAACCTCTTCATCCTTTCAGATGGGGCAATTACGTGGTGCATTTTCGTTTTAATTTCAATGTCTATGTCCAAAGATACCTGATTTCTTCATTTCGACCTGACTTCTTTGTAAGTCTACGTCCGTATATTTAATTCCAGCTAAAACACACATTAAAACAACTCGACGAAAAAATGTTCAGAAATGAATCACACCTCCATCGATCTACGCTTTGGGATAATATGAAAGTTCGTACTTAACCGGGGTTTCTAATTTTTCTCCGACCTTATACATGGTGGCGTGTAGGGAAGGAAACAAGGATGGAAATTATATCAGTCCAACTGATTCATCCTTCTTTTAACCCCTGCTACCTAACACCTTTAGTAATTACAAATTTCGAAATATTTACAATGAAAATATCCTCATTTTGCGCAACACCCAAATGATTCTCACCATATCAAAAGGTAGCAGGTTACTGAACTCTAGCTTTTCAAACCTAACCCCCAGATGTTTGTATCAGACTATTTTCTATTCGTTTTACGTCGCACCGATACAGATATGTTTTATGGCGACGATGGGATAGGTAATGGCTAGGAGTGGGAAGGAAGCGACCGTGGCCTTAATTAAGGTATAGCCCGAATGCAAGCTGGGAGATAGTGGGTTCGAGCTCCACTGTCGGCAGCCCTGAAGATGGTTTTCAGTGGGTTTTCATTTTCACATGAGGCAAATGCTGGGGATGTACATTAATTAAGACCACGGCTGCATCCAATCCACTCCTAGTCCTTTCCTATTCAATCGTTGGCATAAGACCTGTCAGTGTCGGCGCAACGTCAAACCAATTGAAAAGATGTATAAACACCATGAACTATTTTCATTTCTACTAGGATGTGAAATTTCCAGTCGCAACGATCTGACTCGTATGAGTTCCTCTGGAATTACTGTGGGATACGCTTTTTTTATTAAACGTCATAGAAATATAACTTTTCTACTCAAAACGCATTTATTTATTTCAAATGTGCTTTTATAGGGAGTCCGAGACTTCGTCTCAACAGCAACGCAGGCATTCCGAGTCGCCTGCATCTTCTAAGAATGATGGTGATGTTATTAGGATGATGAAAAAATGTGCTTTTATGTGCAAGTTATTCTCGTAATGCCAACTGGAATCGTGCTGAGGAATGGAGAGATAGCCTGACATCTATGGGTACTATTTGAACGGTCGCTCGTCTATTAAATTAGTACTTGAAAAGACCCTGCATGCAGAGGCCTTTACTTATCTCGTAGACAAGGTCCCGGTTCACAAGATCCACTGCATGAGCATGCCACTACATTACGTACCACAACTTGAAACTAAGGCTCCCTGACCGAAGTTTTACGACCTGCTTCGATTAGTTTCTTACAGCGCTATGCGGCAAAACACGAAACTATTGCTCTCTTGTTGCATTTAATCCTGGAGATAGCACGTGGAATGTCATATCCCAACACACGTTTTCCGACGGGTTTTCGTTCATAAATCACCAATGAAAGCGAAAATTTAAAATCCGGCCCAACGTACATTCGGACTCCCTTCCATCTAACTATGATCACAATGTTAGATCTCTGCATGCCGTGGATTCGGCTGGACTTCGCTCCCACATACACAAATAAACACGCAGAGAAAAAAACTTCCTTCTATTATTATAGACTTGTGTATTTACCTATCTACATAAATAAAGTCGTAACGACCGTGTATCCATGCAATGACTATTTTAGAGAAATTTTCATTCAGTTATCGCATTCAGGTGTAATAATGACCATCAACACACTTTTTAGCGTTGGTGTCTGTCTGTTTGTCTGAGTTCTTATAACTTGAAAACTACTGGATGTATTTCTACCAAACATCATATTTAGAATCCTTCTGTCTTTGGATAGGTTTTAGGGCCAATATTGTTTCTAAATTCCTGAATTGACTGGGAGTTTATACGAAACCGGAACCGTGATTTGGAACGCAAAAATATATACACAACCAAAGTTATTGGAAATATATCTGCCTTAATGAAATAAATTTCCAAAACCTTTTCCTCGATACGAGGATTAATAAGAGAAATATCATTACCGGACCGTTTTTCACTCTAAGTTCGAGCGGAGTTGGCCTAAAAGCGGCTCCGTGTAATGCGTATTTCTTATAACTGCAAAACTACTGGAAATATTTTATCCAAAGTTCATATTAGCATCCCTCTGCCCAAGCGTAGTTGTTAAGGCTTATAGCATTTCAAATGCGCGGAGTGGACTGGGGGTGTATAAGAAACCGAAACCGTGACTTTACTCTCCCACAAAATACACCAGACCAATCTGGACGGGGATCAACCAGCCTTGATGTAAATCCCTTTCTAAAATATATTCCTCTTCAGCACTTTTTCGATAGAATGGTTAAGGACATATCATTAACGGACAATTTTACAGGCTAAGTCTAGCAGACATAGCCCTAAAGGTGTTGTACGTTGAGCAGATTTCCTATCTTCTATATATAAAAGGCTAACGAGGGAACGGTACGAAGTCGGAGGGCGAATTTCGATTTGATTTTTACATATTCGTGAAGGGCTTTTTAAGCTGAAACAGGTAGTGGAAGTCTAATTTTTCGCCGGTCCTTTTTAAGGGGCCATTTGGGAGCTCAAAGTTGGCGGTGCGCGCAGAGAATTGTACAGTACATCCCGGCACACGTCAGCGCTCACAGCCAGCGGCTGTCTTGCCTCGCCTTCCCTCTCCACTCCTTCGGTTCTCCTTTGTCCCCCACCACATACGACTGCCTACAGTTGTGTACACGGGATTGCGGGTGAAGACTGACGTTAGTTGGGACATTTTATTTACAATGATGAATTGATTATGGAATAAATAAACAATAAAAATAGTTTACAAATCACTACTTAACATACAAATAATACATAATCAAATATTATCTGCATCATCATGTAATTCAAAGTGTTCAAGAAATGGCTTTATTCTAACACAGCCTGGCATTGGTTCATTGTACATGGCATGATAGTTTAAATCTAACACAAAGTGTTAATAACAAAACACAAGACAACAACGTGCGCACCTTATAAACGAAAAATTGGTACAATCATTTCCAGCACACTTTTTATCAGTCAAATCATGAAAATTCTCTTGCGAAACAGTATGGAGTTGTGGTATATTGTCATTAATGGAATAACCACCCGCTTTCCACCCATATTTCCGCATCGGTACAAAACAATCAGATTGTAATTGGTTATGTGCTAGTATTGTATTAGTTATAATGAAAAGTCTGTTTTTGGGTTTTAATTTTGACTGGCCGTGTAAATTCCTTACCCGGAAAATGTTTTCTATTCGACGGACTAAACATTTTAGTTGTCGGAAGAGTCCAAGATCACACGGCTGGCAAAGATACGTAGTTCCTTTCGGTACGTATTCAATGTGTACATGTTTGTTCGTCAGGGATTCAAGTTGTGCATTTTTGCCCTGGCCACTGAATGAATCTATGAGAAGAAGATTTCTTCCATCTTCCTCTAACTGCGGATGGAAAACGTTTTGAAACCAGTTACGTACATGCCCTTTCCCCATTTTTCCGGAAGATGAACAAACAATTACGACATATTTAAAGGCATCCTTGTAGGCTTTGATACTTTCTTGTACTCTAGGTCCAAACTTTCCATTAATTTCTTGGAAAACGATCAAGAACAAATGTCCCATTTCTCCGGCTTTAGAAATGTGATATTGCTCTGTGTGGGAGTGCGTAAAACTATTTCGGCAAACAAGCGTAGCAAGAACGTCTTTCACACCACGAAAATCATAACTTCTCTGTGTTGCCATTTCGTACTGAAATCGGGACTGGTCCGAATTCCAGATATTGGCATCCGGAATCTCTTTCTTTTGTTGCAATTCATTAATGAATGTTATAAACTTATTAGCCACTTCGTGTCGTACTTTTTCGTCCCTTTTAAACGTTTTACTAACTAGTTTGGTTACTTTTCGGAACCGAATTTTCAAACGCCTTTTAAGGTTTGTCAAGTATGAGTCGCTTTGGAGAGAGTGTTTGGGGCAATACAACTCTCTACCCTCACCAATCCAACGCTCAATGTCCGATTTTGTGACATATAAATAACGCACCCTTGCCTTGGTGAACTCTTCTTTCACATAAGCTTGAACCATTGCACATTTCCTAATTTCTCCATTGTGTTCAACGTGGTTCACGATTCCATAAATTTGTCTCCGAGTCTTCTCATACTTCCGTTCGGCGTACATAGCAGTGATTCGGAATCATAATCTTCCACTGACTTACTGGGTCTTTCTCGGCCATCACAAGATTTATTATCTTCGTTAAACTCATCTCCGTGTTTGCATTTTTTCGGTGTTGTTGTTCCCTCCTCAACGCCATCTTCGTCTTCTGAATCAACGAAAAGGCTTCTTCCTGCTGAATAAATTCGCATTTTCCCTTCAAAATTGCATCACACGTTGTCTTTATTTGTGTATACATGATTTGCTCTTCATCAGAAAGCTCTGTGGCTTCCTGAAAAGGGGGGTGAATTGTACAAATGAGTACCTCTGTATCTCAAAAACTAACTCGTTTTCAGGCGTGTTGAGAGTACCAATGAAGGTCCAATATTCCCTAGTAGAGTTAAGAGAAGGTGACCTGGAATTACTGTATGTTAGCGGCTAGACGAACAGCTAACGTCTCCGGACGAATTATATTTCTAATCGTTTCACTACAAACTGGAGGTGCTCCTTGTGGAACTATGTGAGCGAACATATGAGTTGTAAGGTTGATTCACCCATGTAGTATGAAAAATAATCACAAGGGTAGTGCTAATGCGAGTGTTAATACCAAATGTCTGGATCTTGTAAAAATATAAGGAAATAGTCCTAAAATTTACTCAACACTCTCTATCCTACTTATTGCCCAAATACTTTTAATAACATTAGAATCAGCTGTAGCAATTATTCAATCATATGTTTTTGCTATCTTAGCCACCCTTTATTCTAGAGAAGTAAACTATGATAACACATTCAAATCACCTGTATCATCTAGTTAGTCCAAGATCTTGACCTTTAACCGGTGCCATTGAAACTATAGCAACTACCACAAGAATAATTAAGTGATTTCACCAATATGATAATTCCCTTTTGTTTTTAGGATTAGCTCTAATTACTTTAACTAAAATTCAATGATGGCGTGATATTACACGTGAAGGAACTTACCAAGGCCTCCATACCTTGCCAGTAAGGAAAGGATTACGATGAGGTATAATTTTATTATTTCTGAAGTATTTTTCTTTATCTCCTTTTTCTGGGCTTTCTTTTCCACCGAAGTCTTTTACATAGAATTGAATTAGGAAGACTTTGACCACCTTTAGGTATCCAACCCTTTAATCCTCTCCAAATCTCCCTTAATACCACCATTCTCCTTGCTTCAGGAGTAACCGTCACCTGAGCACATCACAGTTTAATAGAAGGAAATTATAGTCAAGCTGCCCAAAAATTACTTTTTAATAATATTATTGGGTATTTACTTCACTATTCTACAAGCCTATGAAGATATTGAAGCCCCTTTTACCACCACCCCCCCCCCCAGTTAAGTGGATTATCCGAAAATAATAACATACGTATTTCTATATTTTTAAGGGAGATTCCAAATACCAAATACCAAAATCAGATGACAGTAATACGTGACGGGATTAGTCAGTAAAGGAGGGTAAGTATTAAAAGTCCAAGAAATGTTCTTAGTCAATTGAGTGATAAATATATAATACTAGATGTAGGGTCAAAAATTGAGAAGAGGTTATTTATCATTTTCAAATCATGGAGTTTGTAGTTATTGAAATGTTATCGGTTGGTGTGGGAATATTGTATGTAAAAATATAATAGTTTATAATGGCAAATAAAATAAGGGTGGTTGAGAATAAAAAAATAAAATTAATCAATTTATAGGTATTATCTGAAGAATACAGAAATACTGAAGTTTTTAATTATTTCAGCATGACATACTAATGTTATGAATTGACTAATTTCTTCATCAGAAGTAGGCGTTAATTACTATAAAATGGTTCAAGAGACCAGTACTTACTTTCAGTCATCTGATGATGAGTTTATTATACTATTAATTCATTTAATGAAAGAGTTAATATTAATTCTTTCAATTACGATAGGTATAAATCTATGGTTGGCTCCACAGATTTCTGAGCATTGACTATAAAATAAGCCAGGTCAGTTTATAAAAAACGTGTTTGATTTAATCGATCCTAATGCTGGAACAGTTCAAGAGTGGAGAACGTCAGCAGCAGTAACCAGTATTCGAATAGGTGTGTTTATAGGGAGGACTGTTCGGTTATCTACATCTAATAATCAAATGCCGTCCACATGCATTTCGTTATAAGGGAGTATATATGAGTCAAATTCATACGGAGTATTAAAGTCTGTGTATTCATAACTTCAATACCATTGGTGTCCGACAGTTTTTACTGTGATGAGTGGATCTATGGATTCATCAAAAAGATAAAGAAGTCGGAAGGATGGTAGAGCGATAAAAATGAGTGCGATTGCAGGGAGAATTGTTTAAATTACTTCAATTGTTTTTCCTTCAAGTAAATAACGATGTGTGAATTTATTAAATAACAAGCTTCCTATAATATAGCCCACTAGAATAGTAATTACTAATAAAATGAAGAGTGTATGATCATGAAAAAAATAATTATTCTATTAAAGGGGAGGCACTGTTTTGTAGATTTAAATTCGATCAGGTTGCCATGTTCTAATAAAAGGGTGAACTTTATATGCAGAGCTTAAATCTACCTCACTATTCTGCCATATTAGAAGTTAGTTAGTAGAGATGGGCACTATCGACTGAAAACCGCTATCGACTAGTTGGGCGATAGTCCCTTCAAACTATCGACTAAATAGTCGAATGTTTTCAGTCGAACAAAAGTATTCATTACTTCCTGTCGAGAAGACTGACCAGTCGAATGATTTCAGTCGAATGAAAGTAGTCATATAACGCAAGTAGTCAGTCCATGAAAAACATTCGAATGTTTCCAGTCGAAACTCTCCGTATCAAAAGTGGAGAGTCGTACTTTTACGAATTCGACTCATTTTAAAGCAATTTACCAATAATTAGAAATCACTTGTATAGACACCCATTAAAATCCGATTTACGCACTCGTTCGTACACGGGGCTAATAGATGGAGAGATGCCCATAATACGAACCAACATCATACGAATGGCCTTTCTTGGTGCTAAATGGACAGTGAAACGTAGAAAGACGACAATGAGGCTCTATTCCCGAACAATGCTAACAATAATAATATGTAAAACGCGTTCCTGTAGTACACAATCAAGATATACTGTATATGAGAACAGCCAAACACAATACTACCGTATTTTCTAGATTATTATTATAGTTATTCAGATTATTATTATTGTGTGCTAGTGGCTTTACGTCGCACCGACACAGATAGGTCTTATGGCGACGATGGGATAGGAAAGGCCTAGGAGTTGGAAGGAAGCGGCCGTGGCCTTAATTAAGGTACAGCCCCAGCATTTGCCTGGTGTGAAAATGGGAAACCACGGAAAACCATCTTCAGGGCTGCCGATAGTGGGATTCGAACCTACTACCTCCCGGATGCAAGCTCACAGCCGCGCGCCTCTACGGCCAACTCGCCCGGTAGATTATTATTATTATTATTATTATTATTATTATTATTATTATTATTATTATTATTATTATTATTATTCCTTATGTATGAATAGGGCTTAACGTAATTAAACAAATATGCAAAGAAATAGAGCATATAAACGAAAAGAAAAAATCGCCATATATCGTAGGTACATATGAAGTTAACATAATTATATATTACATATCTAAAGTGACCATAAATCGACAATTCCATTCACTTCCATGTCGCTGTGACTTGAGCGCGACTGAATTCAGTCGACTTGTTTTGTGCTGACTGGACAGTGAAACGTGGAGAGATGCGTGACGGAAATGCGACTGAATTCAGTCGACTTGTTTTGTGCTCACTGGACAGTGAAACGTGGAGAGATGCGTGACGAGAAGGCGACTGAATTCAGTCGACTTGTTTTTTAAAGTAGTCGACTATTACGATAGTTTAAACTATCGACTAGTTCGATAATTATCAGTCGATAGTGCCCATCTCTATTAGTTAGTATAGACAACTCAGAGTAGGAATGTTCAGCTGGTGGATGGGATTGGTATAATTCTAATGAACTTACTATATTTATAGGGAATAATGCAGTTCGGTTTGAAATTATACTTTCTCAGATAATGAAAATAAGGAAGATAGTACCAATAAATGAGATAGTTGATCCTAGACTTGAAACAATATTTCAAGACGTATAACTATCTGCGTAGTCGGAATAGCGACGTGGTACACCAGCTAATCCTAAAACGTGTTGGGGGAAGAATGTTAAGTTTACTCCTACAAATATAGTTGTAAAATGTACTTTTAATTACATGGGGTTTAGTGCTAATCCTGTAAATAAAGGGTAGCATTGAATAAATCCAGCTATGATAGCGAATACTGTTCCCATGGATAGAACATAATGGAAGTGAGCAACAACATAATACGTGTCATGTAAAATAATGTCAATTGAGGAATTAGCTAATACAACTCCTGTCAATCCACCAACGGTAAAGAGGAAGAAAAACCCTAGCATTCAAAGTAAGGCTGGGCTATAAGTTATGAATTCCGTGTAGAGTGGCAAGTCAAGTAAAAATTTTAATTTCCGTGGGAACAGCAATAATTATAGTGGCAGAAGTAAAATAGGCCCGTGTGTCCACGTCTATCCCTACAGTAAATATATGGTGTGCCCGTACAATAAATCCTAAAAGACCAATTGCTATTATTGCGTAAATTATACCTAAGGTACCGAAGGCTTCCTTTCTTTCTCTTTCCTGGCTAATAATATGTATGACTACACCAAACCCTGGAAGAATTAAAATGTATACTTCAGGGTCCTCAAAGATTCAAAAAATGTGTTGATAGAGAATAGCATTTCCTCCACCGGCGGGATCGAAAAATGAGGTATTTAAGTTCCGGTCAGTAAGTAGCATGGTGATAGCACCTGCTAGTACGGGTAAAGAGAGAAGGAGAAGAAAGCGATAATAGCTACGGCTAATACGAATTGAGCATTGAGCATTTCTGATTCGAACCCACAAACTTGAACAGAACTGCACTATATAACCTGGGCAATCTTAAGTTATTAGATCCTTACTCAGTTAATGACTTACAGATATATGTTCATCATCGTACAATCAGTTCGTATATAATGTAATCTATTTCCTGACATTTTCCTCACTTTATTGGGATCGGCAGGTGGTACGGATTTGGCCCTGTTTAACGGCCTGAAGCCAATCCACACCACATCCCTATGTAGAAAGATGTATTCACTATTCCGTATTCCTGTGGTCATTGTAACTACGGTATGTTCTATGTAGGAATTATCATACGCAGTTAAAATTCAAGCCCGGTAGGGAATGAAACTCGAGAGAGGAACCGGAGGCCATTATGCTGACCATTCGGCCAAAGAGCACGTCGTGAGCCATGCAATATAATATTAAAAGCTTACCATTGATATAGAAATGTAAAAACAGATGGACTTCACCGAAAACGAGAGCTGACTATAATCTAGTACACCATAGGAAACAATGTAAGAGCAACACCCGTACGTCTGACCGGTTTGTCTCAGTAAACCACCGCACACTGCTAACTCTCGAAAATAAAGCAAAGTCAAATAACGAGAACGACTTAGGAGAGGACGTACCGGCAGGAAATAAGCAATATACTCTAGTTGTGAACACTAAGCAAAGTGGACTTTGGCGTAAAGGACAGTATCGGAGGTTGATCGTGTTCGCATAGCCATTGTACATCAGGGAAGACGATCATCAGGAAAAGAATTACATTTTACTTTATTGTACTTTATTTTGTTTTATGTTGATACGACTTTTCGGTGTTCACTATTCATTTACTTCCAAACCTAAACTCACCGACTTAATACGTCAGACGGTAACAATAATTGGTGATTCAGTTGCGGGGATTCATAAGCAAGGAGTCGGTTAGCCATGTAACTTAAAATCAATATCATAAAACATAAAAGGAAAAGACCATACTAGACAGGAGAATAAATGGTCACCTTAGTTTTTCAAATCTAAATATGTGGCTCTGAGAAGAATACAATAGCTAAACAATGGATATTCTACAAGAAAGATAACAAATCGAGTTCTTTTATTTTTACAATTGGGTTTACGTAGCACCGACACAGATAGGTCTTATGGCGACGATGGAATAGGAAAGGTTGAGGAGCGGGAAGGAAGCTTTTTTCTTGCTTGTTGTTTTACGTCGCACCGACACAGATAGGTCTTATGGCGACGATGGGAAATGGAAGGGCTAGGAGTAGGAAGGAAGCGGCCGTAGCCTTAATCAAGCTACAGCCCCAGTATTTGCCTAGTGTGAAAGTGGGAAACCACGGAAAACAATTTTCAGGGCTGCCGACAGTGGGGTTCGAACCTAATATCTCCCGGATACTAGATACTGGCCGCACTTAAGCGACTGCAGCTATCGAGCTCGGTCGGGAAGGAAGTATGTTTTTTTTTGCTAGTTGCTTTACATCGCACCGACACAGATAGGTCTTACGGCGACGATGGGACAGGAAAGGGCTAGGAGTGGGAAGGAAGTGGCCGTGGCCTTAATTAAGGTACAGCCTCGGCATTTGCCTGGTGTGAAAATGGGAAACCACGGAAAACCATTTTCAGGGCTGCCGACAGTGGGATTCGAACCTACTATCTCCCGAATACTGGATACTGGCCGCACTTAAGCGACTGCAGCTATCGAGCTCGGTCGGGAAGGAAGTGGCCGTGGCCTGGTGTGAAAATGGGAAACCACGAAAAACCATCAACAGGGCTGCCGACAGTGGGGTTCGAACCCACTATCTGCAGAATGCAAGCTCACAGCTGCGCGGCCTTAACCGCACGGCCAACTCGCCCGGCAAACCAGAATGGTGTAGGTAAGCAGCTATTATATTAGACGCCTTGACGCCATCCGTAAACGCTCAGACTACGCCTCTCGTGGAAAGGCGGTATTATTATCAAACTGGGAAGGTGTATACTTTGATGGAAGGAATTTGAGAATGCTTATTAAGTATCCATTAAATTTGCAACAACGCTTGAATCTCACATTCCTTGTTGTGTTGAAAGTCAATCTGTGCATTCTTTACAAGCATTTTTAAGTTTATCAATCATGAACTTTAAAACAATCACCATCTCACTCTAAAGGTCAGGCCTTGCCGCGGCGGCAGTAGATTTGTTTACGTGCTGATCGGTTCAACTCTGTGCACTATTTGCAGTTCACGGTTTTCAATAAGTTCGTAAAGCAAGAGTATCTTGGCCGTCCTCTCTCTCAGTTCCCAGCAACTCTTCTTTCAAATAGGTTATAAACGGAGTTGTTATACCACAGAATGTCGTCAAGATTCTTTACTTTTGTTTTCCCGATAATCTTAATGAGACTGCTCTTTCAATCTACTCCTTTCAACACTTGATTATTGCTTGCCAACTTTCTCCACCTCGTCCACTTAAGTCTACTCCATATTCCATTTCTGCTGTCCCAATCCCTATTCTTCTTGCTATTCTAACGTCCAGTCTTCTCTACCCTACAAAAGCACATTCCGAATAGAAGTTTCTAGAAGGGCCTTCAGTGTTCCTATGCTTTGGTGCTTTTTGTTCAGTAATTGTTTCTTGTCCAGAAGAGTATATTTATGCCGTTGCCACCCTTTCCATATATATATGGTTCTGTTTTCAAAATGATCACGGTTTGCTAACTTGATTTTGTCCTGGACTCTGGTAGTTTGTTACATGAGATATTCTTCACCCCACCATCGGAAAAATTAACAGCTGTTGATGCTATATTTAGACAGCAGTTTTCTGTTTCAGGTGGATCGCTGGGCATTGGAGGAGGAGGTGGTGGAGGATTCTATGGCGGTCTTGGTGGTGGTAAATGGAAAGGTGAGTTGTCCCAACAGGCATTCGCATTATAATCTCAGTGCCATTGAGCGTGACCATCGGCAAAATTGTTAGAAGTAGTAGTAGTAGTAGTAGTAGTAGTAGTAGTAGTAGTAGTAGTAGTAGTAGTAGTAGTTGCTGCAATTGTTTGCATAGATGCTAATTATTATTTGTAGATAACAATCAATTCCACCTCTGTGGTGTAGTGTTTAGTAAGATTAGCTGCCACCCCCAAATGCAGGAGTTCGATTCCCGGCTATCCCACGAAATATGAAACGTGGTACGGACACTGGAACGGGTTCCCCTCAGCATAGAGGAGTCTACTGTGTAGAGGAGATTTCAATTTTCATGTAAGCCATCCTCGAAATGGATTTCCGTGGTTTCCTCACTTCTCCTCCACGCAAATGCCGGGATGGTAAGTAAGGTAAGGCCACAAATATTTCCTTCCTTCTTGCTTGTCTATCCCTTCCAATATTACCATCACCCACAGGGCCCCTCTTCAGCACAGCAGGTGAAGCCGACTGGCCGAGGTATTGGTCCTCCTTCGCAGTTTTAGCTAAGTTCCGAGTTTTATCTACGAAACAATGTTTCACACTCCAGGGCACCGTCCTTGAGGCGTTAGAGTTTAGATCTCTCTCTGCATCCAGGAAAAAAACCCTGGATGGTAAACAGATTAAAAAAGAAAGAAAGAAGGAAGGAAAGAAAGAAAGAAAGAAGACAAGAAAGAAAGATAGCAATCAAGTCATTACTTACAGGTTGAGAAGTGTACACAGTAGTTTGCCTCTCTATTTCGTTGTTTTTATTTTATTATTACTGGAGCTTGCTGTTTCAGGTGGATCGCTGGGCATTGGAGGAGGAGGTGGTGGAGAATTCTATGGCGGTCTTGGTGGTGGTAAATGGAAAGGTGAGTTGTCCCAACAGGCATTCGCATTATAATCTCAGTGCCAATGAGCGTGACCATCGGCAAAATTGTTAGTAGTAGTAGTAGTAGTAGTAGTAGTAGTAGTAGTAGTTGTTGTTGTTGCTGTTGTATTCTTGCACTCGGGAGACGCTGGGTTCGACCCCCACCGTCGAACAGTGGGAGATTTCAACAATCTAAGGGACCTGTAGACATTTTGTTTGTTAAAATTCGCCTGTGTCGGGTTTTGACACTCCGTTCGACTAAAATAAACTACTCCTTTTTTAAATAATATATTATTTGCAAAAAATTTGTTACATTGTTCCAGAGCCATCTACAGTTAAAGCCGGAAGGTACGCTTGGCAACGCTGTATCTATGTCAAGCGGAGGCCGAGAGAAAAGGGGGCGTGTCCGATTTTGAATGACTTCACTCATATCCACTACATTTTGAGCAACACGATGATTGTGATAAATGCACACTCTTCGTAAAATGGTACTAAGAAACACACATACCAGTAAATGCATTCACTGATGTTAGATATACACGTTTTACATGAATAAAAACAAAACGCTTTAAGAACAGTACTCACAAGCTCGATTATTGTGAAGCGTCGACAGCTTCCTCCGCTTAGTGTTTTTATCCTCACTGCTGACAAAACTCGTGTTCCTCCTCTACTTTCAGCACTTATTTAACGCGACATTGGAAAATGTAGACAATAAACAATCTATCGCACCATTATTGTCACGCCCACAATGACGGCGTTCAAACCAGAACTGTTGATTGTCATCTCTCCCTAAAGCAGCTCAGAATAGAGAGAACAGAAATAATTCTTTATATTTCCACAACCCAGATGGTCTTCGTATATCACTGTTCTGCAGACACACACAGTACAATGTGATGTCACCACTAATCCACCTCTCTGAAGTTCTTCAAAATAGGGATCACCTGTTTCATTACTCTGCAAGAGACCTAAACAAGTGTCACAGCTTATCCTTCTGGATATTATCCTTATTGTATACCCAGAGATGTACAGCATATTACCCCCTAACATCTCAAAATGCCCACCAAAATAATTCACATGATAAATGTGAGTCTAACTTGTTTATTATTTCCATATTGAGCCCAATAACATCTGTCTTGATGGAATCAGACATTTCTAATTGGCTACAGCCAAACCTCACTTTTCCATACAATCACCACCACCGCAACCCTAGACCACCCTTAATCATAATTTTCATCTCACTTTCTAGGACTTGAGGTGCAGTAACATTGTAGTTTCAACCAATTAGCTATAAGTACTGACTAAACCTTCTTTCTAAGTTATCACTTTGAAAGTTTCTTGGCAGTAAATAGTTTGCTTTCACAGTTACAAACGAAACTTTTTGAGTAGGGCCTAACTCTTTCTCCTTTTAGTGCAAATAATAATAACAATGTTCTTTGCTTTACGTCCAAATAACTACCTTTGCGGTTTTTGGAGAGGCCAAGGTGCCGGAATTTAGCCCCTCAGGAGTTCTTTTACGTGCCAGTAAATCTGCCGACACGAAGATCTTTTCTTTTAACACTTTTCGATTATAAATATTTTGGAAAATTTGGGAAAATAATTGGACATGCATCAGGGAGAAGCTCATTAGGTTTAGGTGGTAGTATAGTTACGTTGACTTTCCTATCACAAACTTTATCCCCTGTTGAAAAACTTTCGTATGTGACATGTTTTATACATACGAATGAATCCTTCCCAGGTTCCCAATTATCCCGTTTAAAATGATAGATCCATTTTTGTTTTAAATCCTCGTCTGAAGGAAAACTAAACGAGGTAACAAAATGCTTTTTAATGCTATGGTTGTTACGATACACGGGAACACAACATTTTCTGGGCATCTGCAAATACGCGAAACATTTTATTAATAAGCGAAATTCAGTCCTAACCATCACAAATAATAACGTTATTGATTTAACGTCCCACTAACTACTTTTACGGCTTTTGAGAGACACCGAGATGCCGGATTTTTTCCCGCAGGAGTTCTTTAACGTGCCAGTAAAGAACACTGACGCTGACGTATTTGAGCACATTCAAATACCACCGGGCTGAGCCAGGATCGAACCTGCCAAGTTGGGGTTAGAAGGCCAGCGCCTTAACCGTCTGAGCCACTCAGCCCGGCTCAAGAAGGATAAGCCCACGTACATGGCATTCGTAGATCTAGAAAAGGCATTCGATAATGTTTACTGGACCAAGCTATTTAAGATTCTGAAGGTGATTGGGATAAGAAACCGAGAACGAAGAATTATCTACAACCTGTACAAAAATCAGTCTGCAGTGATAAGAATCAAAGGCTTTGAAAAAGAAGCAGCAATCCAGAAAGGAGTGAGGCCAAGCTGCAGTTTGTCCCCCCTCCGTTTCAATGTTTACATAGAACAGGCAGTAAAGGAAATCAAAGATAATTTTGAAGACCGAATCACAATCGAAGGAAAGGAAATCAAAACCTTGAGATTTGCCGATGATATTGTTATTTTATCTGAGACTGCAGAGGATCTCGAGAAGCTGCTGAATGGTATGGACGAAGTCTTCAGTAAGGAGTACAAGATGAAAATAAGTAAGTCCAAAACAAAAGTAATAGAGTGCAGTCGAAAGAAGGCAGGTGATGCAGGAAATATTACATTAGGAAATGAAGTCTTAACGGAAGTTAATGAATATTGTTACTTGGGTAGTAAAATAACTAACGATGGCAGAAGAAAGGAGGACACAAGATGCAGACTAGCACAAGCAAGGAAGAGATTCTTAAGAAAAGAAATTTGATCACTTCAAACATTGATATCGGAATTAGAAAGATATGTTTGAAGACTTTCGTGTGGAGCGTGGCATTGTATGGAAGTGAAACATGGACGATAACTAGCTCAGAAAGAAAGAGAATAGAAGCTTTTGAAATGTGGTGTTGCAGAAGAATGCTGAAGGTGAGATGGATAGATCGAATCACGAATGAAGAGATACTGAATCGAATTGGTGAGAGGAGATCGATTTGGCTACATTTGACGAGAAGAAGAGATAGAATGATAGGACACATCTTAAGACACCCAGGACTTGTTCAGTTGGTTTTTAAAGGAAGTGTAGGTGGTAAGAACGGTACGGGTAGACCAAGATATGAATATGACAAGCAGATTAGAGCAGATGTAGGATGCAGTAGTTACGTAGAAATGAAAAGTTTAGCAGAGGATAGGGTGGCATGGAGCGCTGTATAGAACCAGTCTATGACTCAAACAACAACAAACGTAAGGGTAGATGATAAGTGAGTAAATTATATGTGTGCAAGTGTCTGTGTGATAGAGAAAGGAGGACTGAATTAACGAGCTAATAAGCTGCATATTGTGTGGGTGTGTAATTTAAGCTTAATTAGGAAATAGTATCAGTAGTATAATTAGTAATAAGCAGCCTCAAAATTATTATTTTTTTTTTATTAGGGTTGTTTATAGTCGCTTTAACTCCAAGGTCTTATCGCGACTCTTACATATGATTACAGAATAATGGTAATAATAATAATAATATTGTAATTATAAAAATGTAAAGAAAAAAATAAGTATAATATAATTACATTTTGGAGTGCAAGCCAGTGTCTTTGAGGAAGTTGATGACTTGATGACTCAGTGCTGGAGAAGACAGTGTCAGTTCCATTCCTTTAGGTATGTTGTGGTGTTGGCGCCAATGGTCATACAGTTGACATTCTGAGATGATATGCTTGACAGTGAGAGAGCAGTTACATTTGCTGCAGGTGGGAGGTTGTTTCTTTTCTAGGAGATAGTTGTGGGTGATCTTCGTATGTCCTATCCTTAGTCGGGAGATTAAGACTTGTTCATGTCTGGTGAGGTTTTGGAGAGGATATGTTCTTGTAGATATCATTTTAATTTTTTGGAGGTTGCTAGTGGAAGTTTTAAGCCAGTTCATTTTCCATTGTTCGTGTAGTTTGATTTTGATATAAGCGATGATATCAGAATGTGGCGTAGCAATTTGACGGTCGTTGATTGGGAGACTAGTAGCTTCTTTTGCTGCTTGATCAACTGATTCATTGCCTGGTATTCCTCTGTGAGATGGGATCCACATAAAAATAACATTTTTTCCTGCGATCTTGATCTTGTGGTACAGCATTTGAATTTCTTTAACAAGTAGGTGTGTTGTTGATGGATTTTGTATTGAAGTTAATGCACTTTTGGAATCAGAGAATATTATGAATGAGTTTTTGTAGCTTGCTTTTGAAATATGAATCATGGCCTGTTTAAGAGCATACAGTTCACTTGTAAACACTGTGAAAAGATCTGGTAATCTGTATAGCTTACTATAGTCTTTATATTTCACTGCACAACCATTTCTCTCATTGAATTTTGATCCATCAGTATAAATTGCACTATATGATGAGTATCTATTACAAATTTCATTAAATAACTGTTGGAATTTTGCTGTGTCAGTTTGAGCTTTAAGATTGTTGTTCAATTCCCAGTTGACTGGAGGCAAATGAGTTTTCCATGGAGGGGTATCTAGTGAGTTGTGTGGAAATAAAATGGGTGGAAGGCTGAGGTTTATTTCTTTGAGAAGATTGGATATTCTGATGTTAAAGGGTTGGGGTTGAGATCCAGTTAGTTTTCCTTTATGTCTCTTTGAAATTAGGTGTTTTTTCAAGTGTTGGTTACTTGTACCAGCTATCTTGAGTGCGTATGTCAAACTCAGCTGTTTACGTCTGATTTCAAGTGGTGGTTCGTTGGCTTCAATCTCTATACTAGCTATGGGGCTGGTGCGGTGGGCTCCTAGGGCAATTCGAAGAGCTGAAGATTGGATGGTATCAAGGATCTTAAGAGTAGATGGTCTGGCAGAACAATATACTATACTGCCATAATCCAGTTTGGCTCTGATTGTGGCTCTGTATGTGTTCATTAGGACATGGTAGTCTGCTCCCCAGTTTTTTGCTGAGAGAATTTTCATGATATTCATTCTTCTTTGACACTCGTCTTTAAGATTTTTAAGGTATGGGGTCCAGGTGAGCTTGTTATCAAATAGAAGTCCTAGAATTTTAATAGTTTTAACTGATTCAATTTTATGGTCTTCCATATATAATTCAGGGTTAGCGATAGTATGTTTATTTTTGGAGAAGAGAATACATTTGGTTTTAGTTTTAGAAAATTTGAATCCTGTGGTTTTAGTCCAGTTTTGAATATTTACAATTGATTCTTGTAATAGGAGTTGAGTCGTTGTAATGTTTTTCCCTGGGCAGAAGATTATCAAATCGTCAGCAAAAAGGCAACACTTAACTGGTGAGTGGATGTTAGAGACTATACCATTAATTGCCACAAGAAACAGTGTTACACTGATAACTGATCCTTGTGGGACTCCATTGTTGATTACTACTTCCTTTGACAGCATTCCATTTACTCTAACTTGAATTCGGCGCATTTGGAGAAAATTATAAATGACATATAGGATATTTCCAGATATATTATGTGTCATTAGAACTTTGATTACATAGTCTTTCCATACCATGTCATATGCCTTATTAATATCTAAACTGACTGCTATTAGGTGTTGGTTATTGAGAAACGCTTCCTGTATTTCAGATTCCAGACTTATCAAAGTGTCTGTTGTGGAGTGTGCTTTACGGAACCCGTTTTGCACATTACTGAAGAAGTTTATGTGCTCGAGATACCAGCGTAATCTTTTGTTGACTATTTTCTCCATGAGTTTACACATCGCATTAGTTAAAGCAATAGGGCGATAATTTTCTGCAATTGAGTTGTCTTTCCCTGGTTTGGGTATTGGAACTACAATGGCATTTCGCCATTGGTCAGGAAATGTCTTAGAACTCCATATGTGGTTGAAAATGGCCAGAAGATAATTTATTGCACTTAGTGGAAGCTGTTTTAGAAATTCATAAGGGACTGTATCTGGGCCAGGACTAGATTTGCCACATTTTTCAAGTTCAGTAATTATTTCCTGTAGTTGAAAAGTATCGTTTAGATTATAGTTAGGGTCAGAGATAGCTTTCCTTAGATCAACGGATTCACTGGATTTCTTTGTATGGAGAAATTCAGGATCATAATTTTTGTCACTAGAGATCTCGGCAAATGTGTCAGCTAATTTATCAGCGATGTTTTGAGGTTTGTTTATGAAGGTTCCATCAACAGAGTTTCTGAGGGAAGTAATGTAGAAGTGATTATATTTGCCATTTATTCTTTGAAGTTTATTCCACATTTCCTTTTGTGGGGTTTGGGAACTTAGCGAGGAGACAAATGATAGCCATGAATTCTTTTTGCTGAGTTTAATTTCTTTTCGAGCGATTGCTCTATATTTCTGAAATTGGGCTTTATTTTCAGGTGTGGGTTTTCTTTTGTAGAGGTAGAAAGCACGATTCTTATTCTTAATAGCCTCCTTACAAGTGTCATTCCACCAAGGTACTTTTTTCTTAAAGGAGTTTGAGGTTACTTTTGGAACACTCATGTCTGCAGATTTAACAAGAACTTCTGTGAAATCTTGAACAATGATATTTATGTGCTTAGAAGGGAAATCATTTGGAGGGGTTAAGTCTTTTAAGTGGTTATTGACTGTCTGCCTAAATTTTGTCCAATCTGCCTTATTTAAGTTCCATTTGGAGTTGTTAATAAATGAGGAGTTGACAGAAGAATTTTCATTATTGATTAGTATCGGGAAGTGGTCACTATTTCCTTGGAGTGTTGAATAAACAGACCAGTTGAAAAGGGTTGCAACGTCCGGTGTGCAGATGGTTAGGTCTATACTACTACAGGTGCCGTGGGCTATGTCAAAGCGAGTTGGAGCAGTAGAGTTCATTAGAATTAAATCAAATTCATCAAGTATCTTTTCTATCTCTTTTCCTCTTGCATCAGAACTATGGCTACCCCATAACGTGT
This sequence comes from Anabrus simplex, assembly GCF_040414725.1. Lineage (NCBI taxonomy): Eukaryota > Metazoa > Arthropoda > Insecta > Orthoptera > Tettigoniidae > Anabrus > Anabrus simplex. Next base: position 1,594,968,657 of record NC_090265.1, on the reverse strand, counting down.
TGTGGCTGTTGAAGTCGCCTACTAGGATGAATGGTTTAGGTAGTTGGTGGATAAGGTTTCGTAGATCGTCACCTTGAAACAAATAACTGTTTGGAATATAAACATTGCAGATACATAGAGAAGGTAGTAGATGGACTGAAATTGCTACAGCTTCCAAATTAGTGTTAACAGTAATTTCCTCTGCATAGATATTGTTTTTGATATAAGTAGCTACTCCTCCACTCGCATGATTCACATTAGTTCTATTTTTGTGGTAGACACTGTAGAGTCTTAGATTGGCAGCAAAGTCGTTCTGAAAGTTTGTTTCTTGGAGACAGATAACAGATGGTTGGTGTTTGTTTATTAGGAGTTGTAGATATTCTAACTGTGATCGATAACTGTTAAGATTCCATTGGAGTAATGTTGCCATAATAATGATCAAAAGCAGAACGAGGTTTATCTCCATTGTTATACTGGGAAGGAATTGTCGTCGCTGGAATAGTCTGGCGTTACATTGATATGCGTTGGGTCTTCACTTTGACTGGCGGATTTCAGTAGTTTTTTTACTATTCGAGTGCTTTTGTTTTTTATGCTTTTATCGGTATAGTAAGGATAGAGTTTTTGAAGGGCTTTAGCAAGACCTTCTAAGTCTTGTGTGTAGTTTGAAGCAATTTCTGATATGTCCTTGGCACCAACTGTATTTTCAAAGAAGGACTGGAGCTGTAGGTAGCTGAGGGGGAATATTGATGGGTCAGCTTCCAAAACTTGTTTTACTGGCAGGAGCATATCACTTATTGATTTTTGCGTGTCTGTCTTGGGTTTCTTGGAAGTGTGATTTGTCTTACGGTTTTCTATTTGCTCAGGAGAGGCCAGTATGGATTTGTTGCCATCAGGAGGATTTGGATTAGTTGTTTCACTGCTAGCTAGTGAAATTGGCCTTTTACATCCAGGAAAATTCACTGTTGTAGGGGTGGCGTGTGTTTCCATAGGTGCTGCAATTTCTCTCTCAATTTGAATTCTGGAGGAGGGAGGATCATTACAGACTTGGCTAAGTGCTAAGTCAGGGTTGGTCATTGAAGTGGCTTCTTGAGTAGGCCTATCTTTTGGGAGTGAGCTAGAAGAGCTAGAAGTACCGATGTCTGTTTTGGGGTTTTCGACCTGTGACTTTTGTGAAATCTCTTGGAGCTGAGGAAAATTATTGGAAGAGGATTCATCTTTTGGTAGTGATACGTTGTTAGGACAATCTTTGGCCAGATGTCCTTCGGTATGGCAAAGAAAACAAGTGGGTGAATCAGATGATAGGTAAATCCAGTAGTTTGTACCATCGTATTCGAGATGAAGGGATTCGGGGAGTTTATCAAAGTCTTCATTCTGAATGTACATTTGTCTTCGAAAGCTTAAAATGTGGGAGAATCCAGGAATTGACAAACCTGCTCTGATTGGGGTAATCCTAGACATGATTTTCACACCGAGTTTTAACAATTCCTCTTCAATAACATAGTTTGGGATCACAGGACAGACGTTGGATAATATAATACGCTTGTTTTTTGTTAGAAGGGGTCGTATTTCCAGTGATACATTGTTTATTAAGATCTTAGGGTTTGTCAATATCAGATCTTCGACATTTTTCTTACTAGAGAGAAAGATGCATATCCTTCCGTTCGATACACGTGAAACAAACCGAATGTTGCTAGGGGTTGTAAGTTTACCTATAGCTAGCACATAATCCTTGATACTGATCCCGTCATGAGATTCGATTACAATAGCTTGTTCTTTGGAGGGGTACGACTGTATTGCAGCAGAATAGCTTAACCTTGAATTACGTTCGTTACTAGGCCTACTTGTGACGGTTGTCATTTGGTTACCTGATGCACTGTTAGGATGTGGAGGGTTATTTACGGTGTTGTTATTATTATTTGTTGGCTTGCATGGTGTCTGTTGAGGAAAAATATCATTGATTTTTTCATTCATTGAATTCGATAAATGCCGACCTCTATCAAGAGAGGTGGCCATTTTGAGTGGGTCAGCAAAGGGTTTTAGGTTATCTCTATAGTTCGTCACTTCACACAAGGACCACGGAAATAATGTCAGGTATCTTACTTACAAGAATATAGTAGGTGATCTAAATATTTACTTCTGATCACTCTTACACTAATGTAACGATTATGAACATCTATTAAATACCAAAACTTGAGCAAGGTATTTACTCGCGAACATCATCAGTCACTGCCTTCTCGATCGCCCTCAAAATTATTTGTTGTATTGTGATTGAGTGTAAGAGAGGGCCGGATGTCCTAAGTTCGCTACATGAAAGAAATCATCTATATAATATTATAAAAGGAAGTGTCTGTCTGTCTGTCTGTCTGTCTGTCTGTCTGTCTGTCTGTCTGTCTGTCTGTCTGTCTGTCTGTCTGTCTGTCTGTCTGTCTGTCTGTCTGTCTGTCTGTCTGTCTGTCTGTCTGTCTGTCTGTCTGTCTGTGCGCGATGCCCAGCAAAATCTACAGCACGTAGAGATCTGAAATTTTGAACATAGATAGATGGAAAGGGGTCCGAATGCACCTCGAAGCCGGAATTTTCATTTTCGGTTTCGTTGGTAAGTTATGAACGAAAAACCATCGGAAAATGTGCATTGGGGTATGACAATCCAACGTGCTGTCACCAAGATTAAATGCATAGAGTCGCTGTCGCTAGGCAACGTACATAGAGATAGGTAGAGAACACAATATTCAAGGAGCCATTTTACGTCCAGGACGTAGGAAGCTGTTTTTGGTCTTATATGGTGTGAGGGCATATGACGGTGTTGATGATGATTCGTCCGTCGGATCGGGACGTTAAGTCTTGAGCTATTCGAGAGGAGTGGCATATGTGCCGGCGCCGGGTTTCATCCTCTTCATTCTTGCTATCATATATCATGCCATTCATTTCTTTCAACAAGCAACTTTTATAAGAATTACACCGGGCGAGTTGGCCGTGCGTGTAGAGACGCGCGGCTGTGAGCTTGCATCCGGGAGATAGTAGGTTCGAATCCCACTATCGGCAGCCCTGAAAATGGTTTTCCGTGGTTTCCCATTTTCACACCAGGCAAATGCTGGGGCTGTACCTTAATTAAGGCCACGGCCGCTTCCTTCCAACTCCTAGGCCTTTCCTATCCCATCGTCGCCATAAGACCTATCTGTGTCGGTGCGACGTAAAGCCCCTAGCAAAAAAAAAAAAAATATAAGAATTACCCGATGTTCTACACATTTACAAGTCAATCGACTACACAGCAGAGCTTCGAAAGACTTGAAGTCACCTGGAGTACCCTCGAACATCTTAGAGCGGACGATTGTGGCACCAATTATCCTTCTTAAGAATAAGAATCCTGCCCTCTGCAATGAACACGACTCTGAAACTGATGACTAATATTATTGAAGCCATACTCATGATTGGGCATGCCGCGAGCAAAGTAATATTCATTCCTCGGATTCGAATAATTTCTTCGGATATACAGTTTAAGTTTAGATCTCTGCAGTGTTCAAAATAAAATATATCTGTGTAATAATAAAGCAAGCATAATCTTCTTCTTCTTCTACTTACTAAATATAAAAATGGATGTATGCATGGTGTGTGTGTGTGTGTGTGTGTGTGTGTGTGTGTGTGTGTGTGTGTGTGTGTGTGTGTGTGTGTGTGTGTGTGTGTGTGTGTGTGTGTGTGAATGACACATCTCCTCCTAAACCACTGGAGCAATTTCATCCAAACTTGGTACACTTATGACTTTTATCTGGAGACGAGCACTGTGGGGGTAAGCCATCCGTAGCTCCCTTAGGGGTGGGGAGTCAGGGGGGGGAAGGTATAAAAATAATCGAAAAAAGTGCCGAATCCACAGTTTTCGGGGTCACTGAGATGAACAGTGACACTCCCCATTTTTCAAATGTCAAAGTTCAGCTCCCTTTCGCATGGGGGCGGGGGTGAGTGATATATAAAATTAAACGAAAATAGTTTCGAATACATAGTTTTCGGGGGTCGCCGAAGTGAATTGTATACTCTGGATTTTTAGTATCAGGAGACAAACAACGTGGAGGTATGAAAGCCCAGGAACCCTTAGGGGCGGGGGGACGAGGGGGGTCAGATATACAAATTAACGAAAATACTGTCGAATCCATACTTTTTGGGGTCGCTGAGATGAATATTGACACTCCGGAACGTTTTTTAAGTTCAAGTTCAACCCCCTTTGGGGTGGGGGCGAGGGGGAGTGATATATAAAATTAAACGAAAATAGTGTCGAATACATAGTTTTCCGGGGTCGCCGAAGTGAATTGTATACTCTGGATTTTTAGTATCAGGAGACAAACAACGTGGGGGTATGAAAGCCCAGGAACCCTTAGGGGCGGGGGGGCGAGGGGGGTCAGATAAACAAATTAACGAAAATACTGTCGAATCCATACTTGTCGGGGTCGCTGAGATGAACAGTGACACTCCGGAATTTTTTAAAGTCCAAGTTCAGCTCCCTTTCGCATGGGGGCGGGGAGGAATGATATATAAAATTAAACGAAAATAATGTCGAATACATAGTTTTCCGGGGTCGCCGAAGTGAATTGTATACTCTGGATTTTTAGTATCAGGAGACAAACAACGTGGGGGTAAGAAAGCCCAGGAACCCTTAGGGGCGGGGGGAGGGGGGTCAGATAAACAAATTAACGAAAATACTGTCGAATCCATACTTTTTGGGGTCGCTGAGTTGAATATTGACACTCCGGAATTTTCTTTAAAGTTCAAGTTCAACCCCCTTTGGGGTGGGGGCGAGGGAGAGTGATATATAAAATTAAACGAAAATAGTGTCGAATACATAGTTTTCGGGGTCGCCGAGGAGAATTGTACACTCCAGAGTTGTAGTATCAGGAGACAAACCACGTGGGGGTAAGACAGCCCATTAACCCTTAGGGGCAGGGGGGGGCGAGGGGCTGAGATATAAAAATTATCGAAAATAGTGTCGAATCCATACTTTTTGGGGTCGCTGAGATGAATATTGACACTCCGGAATTCTTTTTTTAAAGTTCAAGTTCAACCCCCTTTGGGGAGCGAGGGAGAGTGATATATAAAATTAAACGAAAATAGTGTCGAATACATAGTTTTCGGGGTCGCTGAGATGAACAGTGGCACTCCGGAATTTTTTAAAGTCCAAGTTCAGCCCCCTTCGTGGTGGGGGGCGTTGGGAGAGTTATATATAGGAATAATGATGATATATAGAAATAATAGTGTCGAATACATAGTCGCTGAGATGAATAGTAACATTCCGATTTTTTAAAACTCAAAGTTTAGCCCCCTGTAGGGTAGGGGAAGGGGGAGTGAGATATAATAGTAATCGAATATACTGCCGAATCCATAGTTTTCCGGGTCGTTGAGATGAATAGTAACATTCCGGATGTTTAAAGTCTAACTTCAGCCCCCATTGGCATAGGGGGTGAGAAAGGGCGAAAAAATAAATTGTTAGAAATGACCGAGATAATGGACGTGTGTATGTTCCAGTATGACTTTCAAGTATGACTTACTACCTGGAAAACGTACTGTGGGAGCAAGACGCCCCTAGAAGCACTAGGGAAGCGGGTAAAATATTATCCACACTAATAAATGGAAGTCTGTTTGGCGCGATCTATATATACTGTACTATATATATATACATAAATTAAGGCATAAAAATGAAACCAGACGTAAATTAGTGAGACCATTCTAGGCATCTTAGAAATTTAAAACTTGGTACCAGACAACCTGATGACTTCAGGATCCCTAGAAAAATCTCAAATTCTCATAATTCTCTGAGGGGTACATGCTGGGAGTTTCAAACCTGCATAAGAACACAGTCGGTGATATTTATCCAGAACCTACAGGTTTTATGGGCTTAGAAGCTTCCTTAAAGTCCTGATTTTTAACCCACTCCCCCATATCAAGATAGCAGCACAATCTCCCAGACAAGTTAGAAAATAGAAATTTGGCAAATTTATAGCTTTTAGCATGTAACCGACGGAAAATTTACGAGATGTTTAAAAATTTTATTTTTACCCCCGAAAAAATATCGAAATATGGAGGCAATTTTAATGACGGTGCAGTCCTTCCTTTCGAGGTATTTCGTGGCTAAACGGTAAGTCGTATCACGAAACGGATGGCACAATCTCCGTTCAATTTAGAGTAAACTACAACTTCGGTCCTAGGACCTTTTGTCGTATCTCTATCCCTTTTACATTAAATGTTTCTCTATTTCTGGATTTACCTAAATTTTGCACTTTGTACACGTACAATTGATGTCTTGATTCACTTATAGGAAACATAGGATCATCAAATTCCACACGAATATTGGCCCACCCAGTAGCCATATGTGAGCCAAATTCTATGTTTGAAGCTGTCGCAAAAGTATCTGAAAAGTAATGCACTGTGTGAAAATCTTACACAAATTTCACCCTATTCAACGTTTCTAAAACATAATGAATTGTGGTAGACAAGTGCACCCGTCGTTATCATCACAACTCCACAACTCGCACTTTACATTGGAAACATCGTCTGCGGACCTCCTTATGCTTTTTCTCGGATAACGCCAATTTACATGCAATTTAAAAATTATTATTCACTTCATGTACAGTAATTTACTTCGATATCCGTATACAATCTGGAATACCGTAGCGAAGCACGGGTACAATTGCTGGTAATAAATAAAAATGAACTCACTTCATTGGGATCGGCAGGTGATATGGATTTGGCCCTGTTAACGGCTTGAAGCCAATCCTCACCCCAGCCCTATGTAGAAAGATGTATTCACTATTCCGTATTCCTGTGGAGATTGTAAGTACGGTATTTTCGATGTAGGAATTATCATACGCAGTTAAAATTCAAGCCCGGTAGGGAATCGAATGCGAGATCCCCTGAATCGGAGGCCATTATGCTGACCATTAGGCCAAAGAGCCCAGTGAGCCATGCAATATAACATTAAAAGCTTACCATTGTTATAAAAATGTAAAAACAGTGGACTTCACCGAACACGAAAGCTGACTATAATCCAGTACATCCTAGAAAACAATGTAAGAGCGTCACCCGTACGTCTCACCGGTTTGTCTTAGTAAACCACCGCACACTGCTAACTCTCGAAAATAAAGCAAAGTCAAATAACGAGAACGACTTAGGAGAGGACGTACCGGCAGGAAATAAGCAGTATAATCTGGTTGTGAAAACTACGCAATTAAGGTTGATGGTGTTCGCATATCCATTCTCCATCAGGAAAGACGACCATCTGGGAGAGAAATACATTTTAGTTTATTTTATTTTAATACGACTTTTCGGTGTTCAGGTTTTGTATACTTCCAAACCTAAACTCACCGACTTCATAACTCCGACTGTTACAATGATTGGTGATTATTCAGTTGCGGGGGTACATAAGCAAGGCGTTGGATGGCCACGTAACTTAAAATCATGATCATTAAACATAAAAGGAAAGGACCATACCAGACGGGAGAATAAATGATCACCTTGGTTTTTCAAATCTAATTCTGTGTCTCTGAGAAGAATACAATAGCTAACCAATGGATATTCTAGAAGAAAGATAACAAAACGAGAGGTATTTGTTAACAATCGCATTTACGTCGCATCGATACAGATAGATCTTATGTCGACGGGGCCGAGGAGTGGGAAGGAATTGGCCGTGGCCTTAATTAAGGTACAGCCCCAGCATTTGCCTGGTGTGAACATCGGAAAACACGGAAAACCATTTTCAGGGCTGCCGACAGTGGAGTTCGAACACACTATCTCCAGCATGCGAGTTCACAGCTGCGCGGCCTTATCCGCACGGCCAACTCGCCTGGTAAACGAGAATGGTGAATGTAAGCAGATGTTATATTACACGACTTCATGCCATCCGTAAACCCTCGGACTACGACTCTCGTGGAAAGGCGGTATTATTATCAAACTGACAACGTGTGTACTTTGATGTAAGGAATGTGAGAATGCCTATTAAGTATCCATTAAGTTTGTAACAACGCTTGGTTCTCACATTCTTTCTTGTGTTGAAACTCAATCTGTGCATTCTTTACAAGCATTATTAACTTTATCAATCCTGAACTTTAAAAGAATCATCATCTCACTCTAAAGGTCAGGCCTTGCCGCGGCAGCCATGGATTTGTTTGCGTGCTAATCGTCCAACTCTGTGCAATATTTGCAGTTCACGGTTTTCAATAACTTCATGGCCGTCCTCTTTCTCAGTTCCCAGCAACTCTTCCTTCAAATAAGTTATAAAAATAGTTGTTATGCCACAGAATATCGTCAAGCTTCTTTAGTTTCTTCCCGATAATCTTGATGAGATTCCTATTTTCATCTACCCCTTTCAACACTTGATTATTGCTTTCCAACTTTCTCCAACTCGTCCAGTTAAGTCTCCTCCATATCGCGTTTCTGCTGTTGTAGTCCTTATTCTTCTTGCTATTCTAACGTCCAGCCTTCTCTACCCTACAAAAGCACACTCCGAATAAAAGTTTCTAGAAGGGCCTTCAGTGTTCCTTTGGTTTTGTGCTTGTAAGTCAGTAATTATTTCCTGTCTAGAAGAGTATTTATTTGCCGTCAGACCATTTTGTAATTTTACTTTAGATATGGTTCTGTTATCGAGAATGATCACGGTTTACTAACTCGGTTTTGTGCTGGACTCTCGATGTTTGTTACATGAGATGTTCGTCACCCCACCATCGGCAAAATATAACAGCCATTAATGCTATATATAGACAACTGTTTCCTGTTTCAGGTGGATATGCAGGAGGCGATTATTATGGATCATACGGCGATTATGGTGGCGGTACTATGGGAGGTGAGTTGCTGCAATAGGCATTCGCATTATAATCTCAGTGCCAATGAGCGAGACCATTGGCAAAATTGTTAGAAGCGCAATCGTACTCCTGCTGCAATTGCTTGAATAGATACTAATTATTAACTGCGGATAACAATCATTTCCACCTGTGTGGTGTAGTGTTTAGTATGATTAGCTGAATTGAAAAATTAGTTGAATTCTTTGTGTGAGGAAACTTATATATCAAAAAATTAAAAATTTTGTCCGGCTCCATAGCTAAATGGTTAGCGTGCTAGCCTTTGGTCAGAGGGGTCCCGGGTTCGATTCCCGGCAGGATCGGGAATTTTAACCATCATTGGTTAATTTCACTGGCACGGGGGATGGGTGTATGTGTTGTCTTCGTCATTATTTCATCCTCATCACGACGCCCAGAACGTCTACGGGCGTCAAATCAAAAGACCTACACCTGGCGAGTAGCCCTCCTCCTGGGATCTCCCGGCACTAAAAGCCATACGCCATTTCATTTCAATCAAAAATGTTAAAGACGTGAACACTGGTATTTGGAATCTCTTTCAAAAATAAAGAAGCACGCACTTTTGGGGTGGGGGAATAAACTTAACTGGTAGGAAGAGGGGTGAAAAGGAGTTGAATTACTTTCATGAGTATAATTATATCTCAAAAACTGAAGCTGTTACAGACCTGAAAGTTGGTATTTTGAATTTCCTTTCAAAATAAAGAAACAAGTTTTTTTTTATTTTTTTTCGGAAAGTCCACTTAAGGCGGGAGAGGGTTGGAAAGAAGTGAGGAAGAAGAAGTTGAATAATTATTATGAGTATACATTTATCTCAAAAACTGAAGGTTTTACAGACATACAGGCATGAAAACTGGTATTTGAATATCCTTTAAAAATAATGAAACACGTATATTTTTTGCTTTCGAAAAATCCAATTGAGGGGCTGAAAAGAATGGGAAAAGCGGGTGAATTTTTAAAAGGAGTACCGGTATATCTACATTATATGTCGTCCGGATCCATGACTAAATGGTTAGCGTGCTGGCCTTTGGTCACAGCGGTCCCGGGTTCGATTCCCGGCAGGGTCGGGAATTTTAACCATCATTCGTGAATTTCCCTGGCACGGGGGCTGGGTGTATGTGTTGTCGTCATCATTATTTCATCCTCATCACGACGCGCAGGTCAACTACGGGTGCCAAATCAAAGAACCTGCACCTGGCGAGCCGACCCCGTCCTGGGACCTCCCGGCACTAAAAGCAATACGCCATTTCATTTTACATTATATGTCAAAAACTTAACATGCTAGAGACAAGAAACTTGGTATTTGGAAAGTCATTTAAAAATAGAGGAACCTGTACCTTTTAGTTTTCGGAGAGGGCACTTAACAGTGGGTGAAAAGTAGTGAAAAATAGTTGAACTGTTTTTTATGAGTTTATGAGGGTACTCATATCTTAAATTCTGAAAATGTTACAGACGTGAAAAATTGATATTTGGAATCTCCTTTAAAAAGAAGTAAACATGTACTTTTGTTTTCGGAAAAAACACTTAGATGGGGGTAAGAGAAGGACTGATCAAAGGGTTGAATACTTTCTATGGGGATACTTATGTATATCTCAAAAACTGAATATGTTACAGATGTGGGAATAGGCATTTGGAATCTCCTTTAAAAATATAGAAACATGTATTTATTTTTTGACTTGAGAGAAGACTGTTTCTCGCATGTACAGTTCTATGTCGCATGGTCGTCTTAGCCCCAAAAGGTAATACCACAAACATGGTTTACAAAGAATTTCTGGGGTAAATGTAACTCAATTTTTGGTGAGATTTTATACTTTAGAAATTTTCAGATAGTCCCTTAGTACAATGCTGAGGAACGATTACTCTGATCAAATTACGGAATCCCCGCGAGGAAGCCGCGGGTAATTGCTAGTGTATGTACAATGCTTCGTGCAGCTCTGTATCCTCCGAAACGTCACAAGAATTATTTTCCTCAAGATCCCAAATTAAAATTAATCTAAGCTCCACTATCCCCAATTTAGACTACTATGATTTGGTACTAGTCAATCTAAACGCTGAACAAGCTTTAAGACTTAAACGAGCACAAAACTCACGCATACTGTACGATATGCCTTCCAGATGCGACATGACGTTCATGTTACACCATATTTCCAAATTTTGGGATGGCAACGCATAAATGAACGAAGGAATTTTCACCTGATGACACTTGTTTACCAAGTTCTCTCGACGAACACTCCTACTTACCTATCTTCTAACTTTCATTTCCTTTCCTCTTTCCATGAAATTAGTACCCGTTCTGGTTCCCTACTTCAAATTCCACTAAATCGAAGGAATTCCTACAATCACTCCGTTTTAGTTACTGCATCAGGACTCTGGAATACACTCCCAACGGACATTTGACACGTTACTTCCTCTCATAAATTCAATTCTGCCTGCCGAACGTTTTTCCTGGGAACATACAGTATAACTGAGTTGTGTGGGTCATTGTGTGTATGTCGTGTGAATGGGTTTTCTTCATCTATTATGCACTTCAGTCGTTATTCTTATTATTACTGCATTTCCCCTTTATAGTATTATCATTAGTATTGTCGCACTAATAGCCATGCTGACATGTAACTTAGTCTTAGTGTATTTGACCGCAGTAATATTATTTGTAGAATTACTATGTCTTTTTTATGTTGACATTTTTAAAGGGTTTAAAGTTTTTAAGTGTAAGTGAGGGCCGTGAACCCTAACTTCGCCACAAATGTAAGTCAGGAATAAATACATAAATAAACAAAGTCAATATTTCGCCTATATTACACTGTGTTAATTTGCGAAAAAGGGCCTAAATCTAGGACATAGGGAGGACTGTTAATTTTTATGTAGACAGGGTAACGCGCAGGGTCCTGAAAGTTGTGTATATGAAATTTGATTCGGAGTGGTGGAACGGTATGGATTTGTAATATAAGGAACTGACATACAGACTGAGACTTTCTGCTTATTACAGAGAGATTCTGAACTCTTCGCTTCATGACTATGGCTCTATGCATATTGGAATATGAACTGTCGGACTCCCATAAGAAGAGGTGACGCTGCCAGGCCTATTTAATCTATGCGTTCGTCTGCTAACTACTCATTCTCCGCTTTTTACGTACCCTGAACCTCTTCATCCTTTCAGCTGGGGCAATTACAGTACGTGGTGCATTTTCATTTTCATTTCAATCAGTCTAAGTCCAAAAATACCTGATTCTTTCATTTCGACCTGACTTCTTTGTAAGTCCACCCCTGTATATTTAATTCAAGCCAAAACACACATTAAAACAACTCGTCGAAAAAATGTTCGGAAATGTATTACACCTGCACCGATGTTCGCGTTCGAATCAATTGAAAGTTCGTATGTAACCGGGGTTTCTTATTTTCCCCTGATCTTTTACATGGTGGCGTGTAGGGGAGGAAACAACGATGGAAAGCACATCAGTCCAAATCATTGATCGTTCTTTTAACCCCTGCTACCTAACACTTTTAGTAAGTACAGGTTTCGAAATATTTACATTGAACATACCCTCATTTTTCGCAACACCCAAAATGACTCTCACCATATCAAAAGTTAGCGGGTTACTGAGCTATAGCTTTTCAAACCTAATCCCGTGATGTTTGGATCAGATTACTTTTTACTCAAAACGCATTATTTTCTTCCTAATGTGCTTTTATAGGGAGCCCGAGACTTCGTCTAAACCGCAACGCAGGCATTCCGAGTCGCCTGCATCTTCGAAAAATGGTGGTGTTGATGGTGGTGTTGTTATAAAGATGATGAAAAAATGTGCTTTTATGTGCAAGTTATTCTCGTAATGCCAATTGGAATCGTGCTGAGGAATGGGGAGATAGCCTGAGATCTATGGGTACTATTTGAGCGGTCGCTCGTCTGTTAAATTAGTACTTGAAAAGACCCTGCATGCAGAGGCCTTTACTTATCTCGTAGACAAGGTCCCGGTTCACAATATCCACTGCATCAGCATGCCGCTACAGTACGTACCACAATTTGAAACTAACGCTCTCTGACCGAAGTTTTACAACGTGCTCCGATTAGTTTCTTAAAACACTCTGTGGCAAAACACGGAACTATTGCTCCCTCTGGAGCTAAATTCTTGTTGCATTTAATCCTGGTGATAGCACTTTGGAATGTCATATCCCAACACACGTTTTCCAACGGGTTTTTGTCCATAAATCACCAGCGAAATCGAAAATTTAAAATCCGGCTTCAAGGTGCATTCGGACTCCTTTCCTTCTATGATCACAATGTTAGATCTCTGCATGCCGTAGATTCGGCTGGGCTTCGCGCCGACATACACGCACAAACACGCAGGGACAAAAACTTCCTTCTATTATTATGGACTTGTGTATTTACCTATCTATATAAACGAGATCGTAACGACAGTGTGTCTGTACATTGACTATTTTGGCGAAATTTTCATTCTGTTATCCCTTTCAGGTGTAATAATGACCATCTGCATACTTTTTAGAGTTGGTGTCTGTTTGTTTGAGTTCTTATAATTTCATAATTACTGGATGTATTTCTACCAACTCTCATATTTAGAATCCGCCTGTCCTTAATAGGTTTCAGAGCCAATATTGTTTTTAAATCCCTAACAGACTAGGGGCTTATACGAAACCGAAACAGTGATTTGGCACTACCAAAAAATTAAACAACCAAAGCTAACTGAAATATATCTGCCTTAATGAAAAAAATTTCCAAAACATTTTTTTCTGTGATTTTACTATCCGTGGGATAGTAATCTCTTACAATATTCTATACGAGGATTAATAACAGAAATATCATTACCGGACTGTTTTTCACTCTTAAGTTCGAGCGGAGTTGGTCTAAAAGCGGCTCCATGTAATGCAACATTATTATAACTGCAAAACTACTGGAAATATTTTATCCAAACTTCATATTAGCATCCCCCTGCCCAAGGGTAGCTGTTAAGGTCCATAGCATTTCAAATGCGCGGAGTTGATGGGGGTTTATAGGAAACCAAAACAGTGACTTTACTCTCCCACAAAATATACCAGACAAATCTAGATGGCGATCAACCAGCCTTGATGAAAATCCCTTTCTAAAATATTTTCCTCTTCTGCACTTTTTAGATAGAATGGTCAGGGACATATCATTAACGGACGGTTTTACAGGCTAAGTCTGGCGGATATAGCCCTAAAGGTGTTGTATGTTGAGCATATTTCCTACCTTCTATATATAAAAGTCTAAGTCCGACTGACTGTAATCATCACCCAGCCAGAACTACTCTCCATAAAGAAATGAAATTTTGAGGATACATTTATATTACCGTGTAGATGCTAACTAAGGGAGGATTTGGGGAAATTTCGCCGCTAAGGGGGTGAAAAGAGGTGTCAATTGTTTAAATGAGTACCTCTGTTATCACAATCTAAATCGTTTTCAGGCGTAAAAATAGTATTTACAATCTCCTTTAAAAATAGAGAAACAATTATTTTAATATTTCCGGATTATCCGCTTAACGGGGGGGGGGGTGAGCCCGAGAGAAAATGGGTACATTTCAGAAATGAGTTATTAAGAGTATATGAAAGAAATATAGCATGGTACAGACGAAAAAATTGGATTTCAAATCTCCTGTAAAATTAAAGAGACACACATAATTTATTTTCGGAAGGTCCATTTAAGGGGAAGTGAAATAGGATTTGAAGTATTTTTATTACGTTACTTATCTATACAAAAAAATCGTAACGACCGTGTGCCTGTACATTGACTATTTTGGCGAAATTTTCGTACAGTTATCCGTTTCAAGTGTAATTATGACCATCTGCATACTTTTATCCATAGTTTTCTGAAAGCCCTTATGTTTCCCCCTTCCCCAAATCAGAATGGCGGCACAATCTGCCAGACGAGCTAGAAAATTGAAATTTGGCAAAATTATGGATTTCAGTCTGCAACTGACGGAAAAATTCCAAGATGTTTAAATTTTTCAATTTTTACCCCAGAAAATATCGAAATATGGAGGCAATTTTATAGACGATGCAGACCATCGTTTAGAGGCATTTCTTGGCTAAACGGTAAGTCGTATCACAAAACGGATGGCGCAGTCGAACTCAGCATGAAAGTATCTATAACATTGGTCCCGTGACATTTTGTATGTACGTTATAAAGAGCAAAATTTCCCGATTTTACTAAATTTTCTAAATTTTACGGGTTTATTTTATACTTTGGCACAGTAATAGGAAAGAGAGTCATAAAATTTGGCGCGCACATTGACACGACAGATGGCCATATACGATCCAATTTTCATTATTCTAGCTTCCACAAAGTATGTGAAAAATAATGTAATATGTTAAAAAAATGTACTCAAATTTCACCTCTTCAAAGTTTCTAACTCAAACTAACACACACAGTAACTATTGGAGATACGAGAAAATGTTATATAAGCAACCATGTAGAACGAAAAAAGGGGCGTCTTATGCGCAGTCCGTTTGTCGATATGGTGTACCGTTTAGGAGTAGTAAATCTTGAAGTGAAGGTCTGCACTTACAAACGTGCCCATGCTTAGCAATAAATGCAAGTCCATTTGGTGCGATCTATATCTATAAATATAAAAGGCTATCTCCGACTGACTGCAGTCAACGCCCAGACAAAAGTACTTGCCATAAAGAAATGATATTTTGGGGAAACGTTTTTATTACAGTGTAGGTGCTCAGTAAGGAAGGATTTATGGATATTCCGTGGCTAAGGGGGTGAAAAGGCGGGTGAATTGTTTAAGTGAGTACATCTATATCTCAAAAAGTTAATACTTTCCAGACCTGAATCTTGGTATTAGTAATCAATTTAAGAAATAAAGAAACACGTATTTTGTTTTTTTCGGATAATTTACTTAACAGGAGAGTGAACAGGAGTGAAAAATGGGTGAACTTTCGAAATGAGTACCGTATATCAAGAGTATATCTACAACATTTAACACGTTACAGGCGTGAATATTGGTATTTGAGATCTCCTGTAAAAGTAAAGGAACACGCATAATTTATTTTCGGAAAATCCACTTAAGGGGAAGTGAAAAAGTGGGTGAACTTTGAAAATGAGAATATCTACAATATATCTCAAAACGTAACATGGTATTTTATTATTTTTAAAGAAAAAACGTTTTTCTTGTTTTCGGAAAAAAATTAAGTGGGGCTTGAAAAGAAGTGAAATAAGGGTTGAAGTATTTTTATTACGATACTTACCCATGTAAATAAATGTTAATGACTGTGTATTTATACATTGACTATTTTGGCGAAATTTTCGTTCAGATATCAGTTTCAGCTGTAATAATGACCAACTGCATAACATTTAGGATTATTTTCTGAAACTCCTAATTTTAGCCACCCCACCCTCAAAATCAAGATGACGGTGCAATCTGCCAGACGAACTGTAAAATTGAAATTTGGGAATATTTGCCTGTAACCGACCGAGAAATTCTAAGATATTCCAATTTTACGCTTATTTACCCCAGGAACATATTGAAATATGGGGATTTTAACGACGGTGCAGACCTTCGTTTAGAGGCATTTCGTGGTTAAACGGTAATTCGGATCACTTAACCGATGGCACAATCTCAATCTCGATTTGAAGTATAATTCTTAGTTTGACATGTTTGTGGCAATTATTGTAGTGTAGTATAGTAACTTATTAGAAATTAGAGTGCCTATGCTATAATTTTGAGTAGTTTTGCGAATTTCGAAATATAATGGTAATTTTCTTTTCTGTTTTTGCCTGGTAATAACCTGTTGTAATTAGAATACGTAGTTAATTAATTAGAATAGTAATTAGAATACATAGTTTAAAATTATTGTAGCGTATTGTAGTAACGATATCTGTACTTAGTCTGAATGTAGTTTAAAAATTATTGTAGTGCATTATAGCATCTTATTAGAAAGTAGTGTGTTTATTCTATTACTGTGAAATATTTGTATAGTATAGTACCGTTTCTGTGGTATCTGTAGTAACTCTCTTACTAAAATTCTGTTGTATTTAGGGTAGACTAAACTGCAGGTAAGAATTGTGTAATTCTTGTGTATTATTCTGTTTCCAGTAATTAACAGCAATTTTCACTGCGTTAGCGTGTTGTAGGAATAAAAATAGTACAATTAAGTAGTGTAGTAGTAGCCTATATTAAATAACTTACTGTCGTGTGATCTTCGTGAACTAACCTAGACAAAAGTACTTTCCTTTCATTTTTATTCTGCACAGAATAAGTTATCTTATTTTCCCTTTACTTTTCATTATTTAGTAAAAATGGCTAAGCAGTGCGATTGTAGGGAATGTGGGTGTGGCCAGGCATTAAGGAGTATGAGGGAGGAGTTGGAGTGCTTCAGGGAGATAATTAGGATTCTCTCAGAGGACAGGAAGGAAAGTAGGCCTCCAAACAATGTACAGGATACAGTAGGTGTAATAGAGGGATTGGTAGGAAAAGGGGGACTTGTAGAAGACAGATGGTCTAATGTTTTAAGGGGAAGGAGATTGCAGGCTAAGGACTCCATTCAGGATCAAAATTCAGGACAGGTGTCAGTGAGAAATCGGTACGAGTCACTGCAGGTAAAACAACCGAGGGAAGATGAGGAAGATGAGGAACAGGGAACTGTTGCCGAGAAGTTTGGATGCAGGAGAAAGGGAAGAGGTAGGAAAGGGACATGGGGAGTAGTGGATCGGAAAAGGCAGATGGAACAGGGTCATGGGATGGAGGAAAGGGAGGAGGAAGTAGATTCTGCAGCTGTCAGGAAAGATAGGACTGACCAGGAGGGGAGGGCATCAAATGAGGTGGGTAGAGTTGAGGCCCTGGTCATGGGGGTTCTATCGTTAGACATGTCTGGAAAGTGTGTGGAGGAAAGGGTACCAAAGTAGAGTGTTATCCAGGAATTAGGTTAAGGCAGATGTTGAGGAAAGTAGAAGAGAGGGAGGAGGGAAAGGAGAAGGTGGTAGTGTTTCACGTTGGTACTAACAACGTAAGACAAGCAGGTATAAGTACCAACATAGTTGGGGATGTGTGGGATCTGGTAAATGCAGCACGGATGAAATTTGAGAAAGCGGAGAATGTTATCAGTGGAATTCTGTGTAGGAGGGATACTAACTGGAGGGTGATTGGGGATTTAAATGAGACTATGGAGTGGGTATGTGGGAAACTGGGAGTGAAATTTCTAGATCCTAAGGGGTAGGTAGGTGATAGGGATCTGCGCTCAGATGGCCTTCACTTAAACCGCAGTGGCATATATAAGTTAGGAAATTTGTTTAGAAGGGTTATAGGGAGGTACATTCAGGGAAACAGAGTGGCCTAGGGAGCAGTGTTAAAGGAACAGGGAACTGTAAATCAAGTAGGGATGACATAAAACTGTTAGTGCTCAACTGTAGAAGTATTGTAAAGAAAGGAATAGAATTAATTTAATAGATATATACTTACCAGATATTGGAATATGAGTTGAATCATGGCTGAGAAGCGATATAATGGATGCAAAAATTTTCTAACGGAAGTGGAGGGTGTATCGTAGAGATAGGATAGGAATGGTAGGAGGGGGAGTATTCATTCTCGTGAAAGAAGAATTTGTAAGCTACGAAAAAGTTAAAGATGACAAGCACAAACTTCTAGGGGTAAGGTTCATTTCTAAAGAAAATAGGCAACTTGATGTCTTTGGAGTGTACAGACCAGGAAAGGGTAACGCAGATGCTGATTCAGAATTATTTGATAAGATAATCAGCTATGTGGGAAACGATAAGGAAAGGAACGTGATTGTAGCGGGTGATCGCAATTTACCAAATTTCAATTGGGAAGGTAATTCGAACGACAGAAAACATGACCAACAAATGGCAAATAAGTTAATATGGGAAGGGCACCTGATTCAGAAAGTGATGGAACCAACTAGAGGGAAGAATATTCTGGATGTGGTGCTGGAAAAACCAGATGAGCTCTATAGAGAAACTGAAGTAAATATTCGTTTATAGGAAGGGGAGTTAGGGATTGGAATAACTTACCAAGGGAGATGTTCAATAAATTTCATATTTCTTTGCAATCATTTAAGAAAAGGCTAGGAAAACAACAGTAGGAAATCTGCCACCTGGGCGACTGCCCTAAATGCAGATCAGTATGGTAGTGATTGATTGATTGATCAAATTCGGAATGAACATCGGCACATGCAGTAGCCGCATGTGAATCACGTTCTATGATTCTAGCTGTCACATAAGTATCCAATAAGTAATACAGTGTATCAAAACGTTACTATAATTTCGCCTGTCCAACGTTTCTAAATCAATCTAACCCGTATAGAGGAGATACGAGGAAATGTTATGCGATAAAACGTTCAGGCTACAAAAAGGGGCGTCTTATTGTGCAATCTCTTTGTCAAATTAGTGTACCGTTTTGCAGCAGTTAATCTGCAAATGAAGGTATGCAGTATGGTAAACATACATATGCTTTCGTATGTCGATATATATAGAGTATATATACTTTGAAGTCAATTTGTAGCGATGTAGAAAGAGTGTGCCCGCCATTATAATTATTCGGTTCCTTTACAAATCGATAGTGACTATCAGTAGGAGGTCGCCTGTTGTTGTAATCAATACCCCCCACTTCGAATTTGACTGGTAGTAGGAATGAGGTCCTTGTCCATTAAGGAGATCCTACCATTGTAATGAATAATTCCCTTCTCGATTTGACAGGCAGAAGGCAAGGGATCATGCAATTTTCTTCAAAACTCCTCTAACTGATTGCATCTTGAAGCAGGACTGCCATTTTAACGAAAAACTCCCAAATAGATTGTGACCGCACAGCAGATAAGGGGGTCCTCTATTACAGTGAAAGCTTCCAAACACAATAGGGAATGGCAGGAGACAAGAAGTGATGATAATAGTAATCGTATGGCCTCAGCTACCGTGCAGGCATTTTAATTTGGCACCATCTGGCAGTCTGCTGGCCAATTTCGAAGACTTCCGACTACCTCTGCCTGATTTGAACCTACTATCTTGGGATCGGAAGGCCAACACACTACCACTGATCCACAGAGGCAACTAGCAGGCAAGTGAGCCTGCTGTTATCTTCCCAACTACGCAACTCACACTTTACATTAGAAAAAACGTATGGGGACCTTACCATGCTGTTTATCGGATAACGCTAAGAAACATGCAATTTAAAGAAGTTGCATTCACTGTGTGTACAGTAATTTACTTCGATATCCGTATATAATGTAAATAAAGGTTGAGAATTTCTGGTTCGATCCCACAAACTTGAACAGAACTGCACTATATAACCTGGGCCACCTTAAGTTTTTAGATCCTTACTCAATTAATGACTTACAGATATATGTTCATTATCATAGAAGCTGCCTCTGTGGATCAGTGGTAGAGTGTTGGCCTCCGTATCCCAAGATAGCGGGTTCAAAGCCGGCAGAGGTGGTCGGATTTATGAAGGGCGGGAAAAAGTCCATTCGACACTCCATGTCGTACGATGTCGGCATGTAAAAGATATCTGGTGACACATTTGGTGTTTACCCGACAAAATTCATTACATCTCAGCCACACACGCCCAAGAGAGTTTCGGTTTACTTGGTCTGCCATCTAGTGGGCCTAGAGTAAAACGGAACGTCGAAATTGACGAGCAGACAGCCAGATGGCGTCAAATTGAAATGTCTGCACACGGTAGCTGAGGCCATACGATTATTATTATTATTATTATTATTATTATTATTATTATTATTATTATTATTATTATTATTATTATTATCATCATCATCATCATCATAGAGTCAGTTCGTATATCATGTAATCTACTACCTGGCATGAATAAGACGGCCAGTCACGTGTAAACTTGCTCCGCACTTACCTGCTTAATTATCAAGATAACTAGCAGCTGGGATTCCTTGAGTGTGCTCAACCGTCATCATTAGGTTCACGTTTTGATTTAAAATGGTCAAAATGACTCTCAAGGACGTCGAGAAGAGGTTGTCAGAGTACGAGAACCGTATGGCTTCCGAGCGCAGTGCAGACAGCCAATCCCCAGGAGCTGCTCACCAGCCTAAGCTCCGACTTTAAGAACTTCCGAGACTCCATGGGTGCTGAGATAGCTGACATAAAGCAGGCCATTGCGGAGCTCCATCAGAGGATGGATAAACAACAGTAGATGGCTGATGAAGCAGCCCGGTATATTAAGCGAAACTGCCTACTGATACATGGGGTTAAGGAATCACCTGAGGAGGACATCTATGGGGCTGTCATAGACGTCATTAAAAGCAGACTTGGATATTGGCATGGACAGTATCGATAGATGTCATAGACTGGGAGGCCAGCGTAGGACGACTGCCAACGTAGTTGCCACTGGGAACAGGTCAATAATTGTGAAGTTCCTGCGTTACCATCAGCGGGACGAAGTCTGGTGGGCGAAGCGACTACTGAAGGGCACTAACATCATGGTCACGGAATCCCCCACGGCAACATGAAAAGGGATTATGATTAAGGCACACGACGCATTTGGACTGCGGAATGTGTATACACAGGACGGGCGTGTGACTGTAACTACACTAGACGGCAAGAAAACCACTCCGAACACTCCTATTGACCTAATAGTTCTCATCAGGAAGCGTAGCGGAGCACAGAATCAGTGTCAGTGAGTGAATGTGTTATAATAGGGCTAGTTTTAAACTAAGTAATAGGACTCTTGTTTACTACGAGTTCCTAATTTGACTCAAATAGTGTTAGTTATGTGCATATTTTCTTTAAATGTGAGGGTGAATGTGTGTGTGCAACAGTTAGCGGTCTCTTTCAGCAGGAGGCAGCGGTGAGTACCCGTTGTTTCTGTCAATCAAAGTTAAACAGAATCCCCTTGTATTGTACTTGTACTGCGGAGTCTGGCTCAGGCCTGCAACCTCCTGTCGCAACAGGTCTCTTGTTGAGACAGGCTGTCTCCTCCATGCCAGCGAGTTTGCAATGTTGCCATGTGAACGCCCTCTCTCTCCCTGCTCACATAGATGAAATACCTACAATTGTTAACGACAATGACATACATGTTTTTTGTATTGGAGAAACTTGGCTAAGGCCTACCATCCCTTCCGCCATGATAAATATTAATAATTACGAAGTCCGCTGGGACAGAACGATGGTAGGAAAGGCGGCGGTGTAGCCCTTTATTTCAGAAATGACCTGAGAGGTAGAGTAATGTGCACATCACAAAATGCCACTCAGCCGGGACCAGAGTTCATGTTCGTGGAGATCGCCGTTAAAGAGATGAAAGTCGTCTTCGTCGTAGTTTATAAATCTCCAGATATAGTGAACATGACGGAGTTGGAAGCTTGTTTATTTAACCTAGTACCAACTTCCGAATATTCCGTAGTATTAGGAATCAGCCCAGGAGGACAAACTACTTGATATACTATTTTCCTGTAACCTTGCGATTCTCCCAATAAATCCCGCCACCCATATATATAACATTAATCACACTTCACACTCACTAATTGATCTATTCATAACTAAAAATCCACAGAAAGATTTAAATCACGGCCAAATTCCAGTTCCATCGACCTCAACACACGACCTAGTCTATTTATCCTATTCTCTCCGCATACCCAAATACAAACATAAGTTCACCACTTGTAGGAATATAAGAGATATTAATCTAGATCACCTGATGTATGACGCCTACAACCTACCCTGGAATGAAATAGACAAAATAAATTCCCTCATTATTAGCCTATACGACAAACACGCTCCCAAACGACAAGTGAAACTGAGCCGCCCCCACTGCCCATGGTTAAATGACGAAATTAAGCTTTTGATGGCTCGCCGTAATTCATGGTTCCGGCGGTATAAACGTACCCCATTTTGTAAACTATCGTGTACTCAGGAACAGAATTAAGCAAGAAATCAGAAATTTAAGTACTTCAACTGTCCTTCAGCTAAACTGAATGCAAGGAATTCCTGGAAAGAACTACTCTCACTTGGTATTGTAAAAAGCCAACAAAAGCAACGAAAAGCAACTGTTCCCCTAGACGAGCTTATTACATAATTCTCTCAAGAACGAATTGCGTTTAAACCAATCAATCAGGCAGAATTAAATACGAATCAATCAGCAATCACTCCACTTAACCGTCGTCAATTTTCTTTCCAAGAGGTCATTAGCAACCAAATTTAAAAAGTACTATACTCTATTAAATCTAAAGCAGTAGGAGTAGATGACATCCCTATGCATTTCATACATAATATAATAGGCGCTTTTACCACACATATATTCAATTACCGTCTCAGAAATGGAAATTTCCCTGAACTCTGGAAACAAGCTAATGTCACCCAGTGCTCAAGATAAACGATCCTAAACTGATCTCTGACTATCGCCCGGTTTCTATTCTTAAAGCGCTTTCCAAGGCTTTGGAAAAAACTGGTGTATGATCAAGTACTGAAATATTTAAATAACTATTATCTCCTTGACCCAAAGAAAGGGCACAGCACTGCGACGGCTCTCATTAAAGTGACAGAAGATATCAGATTAGATATGGAACAACGACAAGTTACAGTACTACCGCTACTGGAGTTCAGTGGTGCAATTGGTACAACAGATTTACAGCTACTAATTAAGAAAATGGAATCTTACTTGTTTGACCCTTAAGTACTGAAGTTTTTACGTCATATTTGATAGATCGGAGGCAGCGGGTGATAACTCGCCAAACAAATTCAAAATGGAGTACAAGGAAAGTGGGCACGCCACAAGGTAGTATTTTAGGACCGTTGCTTTTTACATTGTATATCAATAACATTTCATCTTCTCTAAAGACGTATAATTATCACCTATATGCTGATGATCTCCAAATATATTGCCATTGCAGTTTAGTCAATTACCAAGCGCAGTAAAATGCATAAATGATGACATGAAACAACTCAGTGAATATGCTCTCGCAAGCAGACTTCTCATAAATCCATCAAAATCGCAGGCTATCATTGTCGATCCCCAGAAGCTCCTACACAAGATCAACGATTCGATCATTCCTCCTCTACAAGTAAAAATAGCACAATCCCGTACAGTAAAACAGTGAGAAATCTTGGAGTGACTATGACTGAAACTCTAAATTGGACAGAACATATCAAAAACGTACGCCAGAGGTGTTTGCTACTCTACACCCACTGAAATTAAATAGATATTATTCCACTAAATATGCGGCAAAGACTAACACAGACCATAATTCTTCCTATCCTTGACTACTGTGATGTAATGTTGGTAGAAGCTACTAAGGAACAAACTAGGAAACTGCAACGTTTATGAATTATTGCCTTAGATTCAACCTAAGGTATGATGTGCATATTACTCCTTACCATCAGGCACTGAACTGGTTAAAACCTGATAAAAGATATGAATATCATATACTTGTCTTAATACACAAACTTCTGCATAGTAACTCCCCCCAGTATATTTCATCTAAACTTCACTTCCTCTCTTCCTTCCATAGCCGTAACAATCGCTCGGGCTCCACTCTAGCTATTCCTCTTCACCACTCTTCTGTGTAAAATAATTCTTTTGTTGTAAACGGTTCCAGGCTTTCGAATTCCCTGCCAGGAAGTGTCAGGGGCATTGACTCTTTCTTCAAATTTAAATTGCCGAGACTTCCTGTTGAGAGTTACCGATTGAAGTGTGTATATGTGCGTGTGATTGGTAATTGAAAAATTAAAAATTGTTCTGTTAATTTTATATCACGTAAACGTAAGGGTGACTTCATTATGATTAGGCAGAGATTCAGAAACCAGTTGTTGGATTGCAAAACGTTCCCAGGAGCAGATGTGGACTCTGACCACGACTTGTTGGTCATGAAATGCCATCTGAAGTTGAAGAAATTGAAGAAAGGAAAGAATGCAAAAGATGGGATCTAGACAAATTGAAAGAAAAGAGTGTGAGGGATTGTTTCAAGGAACATGTTGCACAAGGGCTAAAAGAAAAGGCAGAAGGAAACACAATAGAGGAAGAGTGGATAGTCGTGAAAAATGAAGTCAGTTGGCCTGCTGAAGAAATGTTAGGAAGGAAGAAAAGTTCAACTAAGAATCAGTGGATTACTCAGGAGATACTAGACCTGATTGATGAACGACGAAAATACAAGAATTATATAAATGAAGAGGGCAGAAAAGAATACAGGCAATTAAAGAATCAAGTGGACAGAAAGTGCAAGGTAGCTAAGGAAGAATGGCTGAAGGAGAAGTGCAAGGATGCCGAAGGTTGTATTGTCCTAGGAAAGGTAGATGCTGCATACAGGAAAATCAAGGAAACCGTTGGAGAAAGGAAATCTAGGTGTATGAATATTAAGAGCTAAGATGGAAAGCCACTTCTAGGGAAAGAAGACAAAGCAGAAAGATGGCAGGAACATATCCAACAGTTGTTTCAAGGTGAAGATGTAGATAATTTGGTTCTGGAACATGAAGAGGCTGTCGATGCTGATGAAATGGGAGACCCAATTTTGAGGTCAGAGTTTGACAGAGCTGTGAGTGACCTAAATAAGAACAAGGCACCTGTAATTTATGACATTCACGCTGAATTACTGACTGCCTTAGGAGAAACCAACATCACAATGTTGTTCCATTTAGTGTGTAAGATGTACGAGACAGGAGAAGTCCCATCCGATTTTCGGCAGAATGTTGTTATACCTATTCCTAAGAAAGCCGGTGCTGACAGGTGTGAAAGCAACCGCACCATTAGTTTAGTATCTCATGCCTGCAAAATTTTAACGCGTATTAGTTACAGAAGAATGGAAAAAGAAGAAGAAGCTGAGTTGGGAGAAGATCAATTTGGCTTCAGAAGAAATGTATTAACAAGTGAAGCAATCCTGAATTTACGTCTACTCTTAGAGGATCGAATCAAGAAGGTTAAGTCCACGTACATGGCATTCGTAGATCTAGAAAAGGCATTCGATAATGTTTACTGGACCAAGCTATTTAAGATTCTGACGGTGATTGGGATAAGAAACCGAGAACGAAGAATTATCTACAATCTGTGTAAAAATCAGTCTGCAGTGATAAGAATCAAAGGCTTTGAAAAAGAAGCAGCAATCCAGAACTGAGTGAGGCAAGGCTGCAGTTTGTCCCCCTCCTTTTCACTGTTTACATAGAACAGACAGTAAAGGAAATCAAAGAGGATTTTGAAGAGCGAATCAAAATCTAAGGAGAGGAAATCAAAACCTTGAGATTTGCCGATGATATTGCTATTTTATCTGTGACTGCAGAGGATCTCTAGAAGCTGCTGAATGGTATGGACGAAGTCTTGAGTAAGGAGTAAGAGAAGAAAATAAATAAGTCCAAAACAAAAGTAATAGAGTGCAGTCGAAAGAAGGCAGGTGATGCAGGAAATATTACATTAGGAAATGAAGTCTTAACGGAAGTTAATGAATATTGTTACTTGGGTAGTAAAATAACTAACGATGGCAGAAGTAAGGAGGACATAAGATGCAGACTAGCACAGGCAAGGAAGAGATTTCTTAAGAAAAGAAATTTGCTCACTTCAAACATTGATATCGAAATTAGAAAGATGTTTTTGAAGACATTCGTGTGGAGCGTGGCATTGTATGGAAGTGAAACATGGACGATAACTAGCTCAGAAAGAAAGAGAATAGAAGCTTTTGAAATGTGGTGTTACAGAAGAATGCTGAAGGTGAGATGGATAAATCGAATCACGAATGAAGAGATACTGAATCGAATTGGTGAGAGGAGGTCGATTTGGCTAAATTTGATGAGAAGAGATAGAATGATAGGACACATCTTCAGACACCCAGGACTTTTTCGGTTGGTTTTTAAAGGAAGTGTAGGTGGTAAGAACGGTACGGGTAGACAAAGATATGACTATGACAAGAAGATTAGAGCAGATGTAGGATGAAATATTTACGTAGAAATGAAAAGTTTAGCAGAGGATAGGGTGGCATGGAGCGCTGTATTAAACCAGTCTATGACTCAAACAACAACAAACGTAAGGGTAGATGATAAGTGAGTAAATTGTATGTGTGCGAGTGCCTGTGTGATAAGGAAAAGAGGACTGAATTAACGAGCTAATAAGCTAATAAGTTGCAAGTTGTGTGGGTGTGTAATTTAAGCTTAATTAGGAGTAGTATAATAAGCGGATTCGGCCGCCACCTCCACCTCGGGCTCCCAGAGGCCTCCTCCACCTCCACCTCCACCACAGCCAGAGGCCTCCCAGAGGCCTCCTCCACCACCACCACAGCCAGAGGCCTTCCCAGAGGCCCGCTCCACCACCCACGGGAAATTTGAATTGGTAAACAAAGCCACGTGCTTTTTGACAGCTATCATCGACAACAACGCATCGCTAACCTGAGTACTGCCATCTTGACGGGCCTAAACCTCAGTAGTACCAACTTAACCTCACTAGCGCGA
Source organism: Anabrus simplex (assembly GCF_040414725.1). Lineage (NCBI taxonomy): Eukaryota > Metazoa > Arthropoda > Insecta > Orthoptera > Tettigoniidae > Anabrus > Anabrus simplex. Next base: position 1,594,941,483 of record NC_090265.1, on the reverse strand, counting down.
GATTTGAATCGGTAAACAAAGCCACGTGCAGTTGTCATCCGCCATCTTTAAACTACAGGGCACCGTGCTGCCCTCTTTATCGCAGTAGCTGCAAATTCGTCACCTGTCATCGGCAGTGCTGCCATCTTAACGGGCCTAAACCTTAGTGCTACCAACTTAACGTCACTAGCGCCAGGTTTGAATCGGTAAACAAATCCACGTGCTTTTTTGACAGCTGTCATCCGCCATCTTGAATCTATAGAACACAGTGCTGCCCTCTTTAGCTACTTACCTTTGAAATGTGGTGGCAGATAATTTAAAAGGAAAAATTCTACAACAGCCATCTCTCGACGCTAATTGCACAAGATAGTGGCTATACATGACTCCTTAAAGGTGCTTATGCAAGATGACCGCTATACATAGGTTCTTATGAGACGCCCTTGGGATGCTTGCGCAAGATGGCAGTTATAAAAACTCTCCTTATGAGACGCCCTAGGGATGCTTGCGCAAGATGGCGGTTGCTCTTATGAGGCGGCTTAAGGGTCCTTGCACAAGATGGCTAGAGACGCGCTAAGGATGCTTGCACAAGATGGCGGACACAAGATGGCGGCTATACACGACTCCTTACGAGACGCCTTAAGGGTGCTTGCGCATGATGGCTGCTGCTCTTATGAAGAAAGATAGCTTAGAGGCTAACGTGTCGTGCTAGTTCGATTCGTTAAATTTGGGGCTTAAATGCAAAATGTTAAATATCTCGAAAACGGTGCATCGTAGAGCAAAACGGACAAAATTAATCTGCCCATTACCTAGGTTCGCAGTATGAGGAACATGATAGCATAAGAAAAACATAGTCTAATGATGGGATCAACGGTTCGGTTCCTACTTAGACCCTTTGGCATTTGCTCTGTTTTAGCTTGTATTGAAGCGAGTCTTCGTAACATGATCAGGTCTAGCTATGGCGGAGAGTATGACGTACCGTGCTTGTTCGATTCATTAAATTTGGGGCTTAAATGCAAAATGTTCAATATCTCGAAAACGGTACATCGTAGAGCAAAACGGACAAAATTTTTCCGCCTAATACCCAGATTCATGTTTGTGGGTTACTGTAGTCACGTCCTAGTTCGTGAACCATGGGCAACGGCTGAGTGGCCTAGTAAGTGGTCCTGAGAGTCGGGATACCAGTTGCTATGGAATGGGAGTGGGCATCTCGGACATATTCTGAGTCGTGGCCCTCCTTGTGCTCAGGCGGCTAGGACTACACAATTCACCGGTGGTCCATAACCCGTTAGAGGAGAGATCCTCACTTGGACTATGTGCAAGTAGGGCAGCATCCTGCTTCATGAATTTACCGACCTCAGAACACTTTAAGCAAGCCTCGGACCTATGGGAGTAATGGAGTCCCACTCCCATTTGACAGGCGAGGGACTCCTTGGAAACAACTTGACGAACGAAATGGAATTCGATGGGGAGCTATCAATATTAATGGGGCATATGGAAGAAAGAAGGTAGAACTGGCTGAGTCAGCAAAGAGGATGCATCTGGATGTGCTAGTAGTAAATGATATTCGGGTAAGGGGAGAAAAGGAGGAAGAGATAGGAGATTATAAAGTGTACTTGACGGGTGTTAGAAAGGGAAGGGCAGAGTCTGGGGTAGGGCTCTTTATCAGGAATACCATTGCACGCAACATAGTTTCTGTTAGGCACGTAAGTGAGCAAATGATGTGGGTAGATTTGTCAGTGGGAGGAATTAGGACAAGAATTGTGTCCGTGTATTCACCATGTGAGGGTGCAGATGAGGATGAAGTTGACAAGTTTTATGAAGCATTGACTGACATCGTGCTCAGGGTCAACAGCAAGGATAGAATAGTGCTAATGGGCGATTTCAATGCGAGAGTTGGGAATAGAACTGAAGGATACGAAAGGGTGATTGGTAAATGTGGGGAAGATATGGAAGCTAATGGGAATGGGAAGCGTTTGCTGGACTTCTGTGCTAGTATGGGTTTAGCTGTTACGAATACATTCTTCAAGCATAAGGCTATTCACCGCTAAACATGGGAGGCTAGGGGTACCAGATCCATAATAGACTATATCTTAACAGACTTTGAATTCAGGAAATCTTTTAGGAATGTACGAGTTTTTCGGGGATTTTTCGATGATACAGACCATTATCTGATCTGTAGTGAACTAAGTATCTCTAGGCCTAGGGTAGAGAAAGTGAAATCTGTCTGCAAACGAATAAGGGTAGAAAATCTCCAGGACGAGGAAATTAGACAGAAGTACATGGATATGATTAGTGAGAAGTTTCGAACAGTAGACAGTAAGCAGGTTCAGGATATAGAAAGTGAATGGGTGGCATACAGGGATGCTGTAGTATAAACAGCAAGGGAATGACTAGGAACAACTGTGTGTAAAGATGGGAAAAGGCGAACATATTGGTGGAATGATGAAGTGAGAGCAGCCTGTAAACGTAAAAAGAAGGCTTATCAGAAATGGCTCCAAATAAGGGCCGAGGCAGACAGGGATTTGTACGTAGATGAAAGAAACAGAGCGAAACAAATAGTTGTTGAATCCAACAAGAAGTCCTGGGAAGATATTGGTAATAACCTGGAAAGGCTAGGTCAAGCAGCAGGGAAACCTTTCTGGACAATAATAAAGAATCTTCGGAAGGGAGGGAAAAAGGAAATGAACAGTGTTTTGAGTAATTCAGGTGAACTCATAACGGATCCCAGGGAATCACTGGAGAGGTGGAGGGAATATTTTGAACATCTTCTCAATGTAAAAGGAAATCATCTTGGTGGTGTTGCAAACAGTCAAGCTCATGGGGAGGAGGAAGTGGAAAGGATAGTAAATAAACACCATTGTCATAAGACAGCAGGAATAGATGAAATTAGACCTGAAATGGTGAAGTATAGTGGGAAGGCAGGGATGAAATGGCTTCATAGAGTAGTCAAATTAGCGTGGAGTGTTGGTAAGGTACCTTCAGATTGGACAAAAGCAGTAATTGCACCTATCTATAAGCAAGGGAACAGGAAGGATTGCAACGACTATCGAGGTATCTCATTGATTAGTATACCAGGCAAAGTATTCACAGGCATCTTGGAAGGGAGGGTGCGATCAGTCGTTGAGAGGAAGTTGGACGAAAACCAGTGTAGTTTCAGACCACAGAGAGGCCGTCAGGATCAGATTTTCAGTATGCGCCAAGTAATTGAAAAATGCTACGAGAGTAATAGGCAGTTGTGTTTATGTTTCGTAGATCTAGAGAAAGCATATGGCAGGGTACCGAGGGAAAAGATGTTCGCTATACTGGGGGACTATGGAATTAAAGGTAGATTATTAAAATCAATCAAAGGCATTTATGTTGACAATTGGGCTTCAGTGAGAATTGATGGTAGAATGAGTTCTTGGTTCAGGGTACTTACAGGAGTTAGACAAGGCTGTAATCTTTCACCTTTGCTTTTTGTAGTTTACATGGATCATCTGATGAAAGGTATAAAATGGCAGGGAGGGATTCAGTTAGGTGGAAATGTAGTAAGCAGCCTAGCCTATGCTGACGACTTGGTCTTAATGGCAGACTGTGCCGAAAGCCTGCGGTCTAACATCTTGGAACTTGAAAATGGGTGCAATGAGTATGGTATGAAAATTAGCCTCTCGAAGACTAAATTGATGTCAGTAGGTAAGAAATCCAACAGAATTGAATGTCAGATTGGTGATACAAAGCTAGAACAGGTCGATAATTTCAAGTATTTAGGTTGTGTGTTTTCCCAGGATGGTAATATAGTAAGTGAGATTGAATCAATGTGTAGTAAAGCTAATGCAGTGAGCTCGCAGTTGCGATCAGCAGTATTCTGTAAGAAGGAAGTCAGCTCCCAGACGAAACTATCTTTACATCAGTCTGTTTTCAGACCAACTTTGCTTTATGGGAGCGATAGCTGGGTGGACTCAGGATATCTTATTCATAAGTTAGAAGTAACAGACATGAAAGTAGCAAGAATGATTGCTGGTACAATCAGGTGGGAACAATGGCAGGAGGGAACTCGGAATGAGGAGATAAAGGCTAATTTAGGAATGAACTCGATGGATGAAGCTGTACGCATAAACCGGCTTCGGTGGTGGGGTCATGTGAGGCGAATGGAGGAGGATAGTTTACCTAGGAGAATAATGGACTCTGTTATGGAGGGTAAGAGAAGTAGAGGGAGACCAAGACGACGATGGTTCGACTCTGTTTCTAACGATTTAAAGATAAGATGTATAGAACTAAATGAGGCCACAACACTAGTTGCAAATCGAGGATTGTGGCGACGTTTAGTAAATTCTCAGAGGCTTGCAGACTGAACGCTGAAAGGCATAACAGTCTATAATGATAATGTATGTATGTATACCCAGGTTCGCAGTATCAGGAACAAGAAAAACATAGTCTAATGATGAGATCAACGGTTCGATTCCTACTTAAACCCTTTGGCATTGGCAGCTATCTAATTCTACAAGATGGTGGCTGCTCGTATGAGACACAAGATGGCTTGAGACGTCCTAGGGATGCTTATGCAAGATGGCGGACACAAAATAGTGACTATACATAGCTCCTTATGAGACAGCCTAGGGGTGCTCGCACAAGATGGCGGCTAGTCTTATGAAGAAAGCTAGCTTAGATTCTACTGCGCAAGATAACGGCTGCTGTTATGCATGCGGTGGAGGGCAATTTGAAATTCTATGTGCAAAATCAACAGAGCACCCTGCTGCCCTCTTTAGCTGAAATGTGGTGGCGGATAATTTGAAAAATTATTTTGACAGCTGTCATCTTTAAACAATGGTGACTATACATAGGATGTTAAAGCCTTATCATTCTCAACCTCCTCCTCCTCCTCCGCCTCTTATGACAAGGCATAATTTTATATCGAACAAGTTTAAACCTGCATTTGCGAATTCAAGCGTGTGCAGCGATAACATTATTGTGCATGTTTAGACTTGCGAAACATTAGAAGAGTAGAATCAAACGCTGTACTCGATACAACATGTGATCAGAATATTGATTGATGTGTTCAGAACACAAAATAAGTGATCAAGACTAGAATCGAACACTGTACTCAATACATCATGTGTTTAGAACATGTCAGGGGATACCCTTGTTCTAAGAAGATCAGATTGAAACATAACAAGACTAGAATCGAACACTGTAATCGATGTTGTTAACTTCAACATATGATCAGAACATTGTTTGATGTGTTCAGAGCAAAAGTACAATTTTAATGATTTGCTTAGTGTAAAATCAAAAACTATGGAAACACACTGTGCACATATCGCGTAGCTAACTCGCTCAGTAAACGATATTGCAAAACTACAACTTCAATGATTTGCCTAGTATAAAAATTAAAAACACTGTACACATACTGCGTAGCTAACTCGCTCGGTAAACGATATAGCAAATTTACAACTTCAAATGATTTACCTTCCATCATTCGTCTTGTGTGAAACTCAGTCGAACAAATTATCGCATAAACATGTAACATGAAATATCAGTCAATCTGTTGGCATGGGTTACAAGCATGTAGCTTATGCGGGAAGTAAAATTAAACAGAACGCTAGTGCTATAAGAAATACTCTGCTTACATTTAAGTCCCTTAGCTGTTGAACAAGTTGTTACATAAATATGTAACATGAAATATCGGTTCGGAAACATATTGTTTCAATCTGTTGACGTGGGTTATAAGCATGTACCTTGTGCAGGCGAGGGCTACTATGCAAAATGCTGAGCCGAAAAAAAATAATCGTGATAGGGTATGGAACCCAGGGGTTACGTCTTATCAGAAGGGCAAAAAAGGATGAAAGGACTCTTCCGCCTCCTTACTGCACATTCCTTGGCTAAAGGGCTAATTGGCAAAAGGGCTAATGGGCTAAAGGGCTAATAGGCAAAAGGGCTAAAGGGCTAAAGGACTAAAGGAGCAACAACCTCATCGATCGCTATCAGCAAGAACGCTTGTACTTTGTTAAGTGTAGAAAATTAATCTTTATTTGTAAATCGTTTCATGTTCAGAACAAGGAATGGAACCTAGGGGTTACGTCTTACCTAATAAAATCCCCGAGGTGCGATGAGTTACGTTTTTTCGAACTAGTGTTTGGAACACTGAACTTTTCAAGATGATAGCAGAGAGTTTAGCAATGTTCTGTTGTTGGATTATAAATTCCGCGCTACAACATGCATAAGGTGGCAGCCTTGAGGTTTACCGCCGTAAAGATGACAAGAGGGAGGTTAGCAATGTTCCGTTGTTGGATTTTAAATTCTGTGCTATAACATTCATAAGGTGGCAGCCTTGAGGTTTACCGCCGTAAAGATGGCAGCAGTGAGGTTAGCGACGCTCTATTGTCCTTCAAAGTGAGGTTAGGGTTCGTCAAGAAGACAGTTGTCAAAAAAGCACCTGGCTATGTTTACCAAACAAGAGCACGTGGTCGTGACCTCACGGTCACGTAATCAATCCTTAGCTCTACATCGTTAAGAGCAGCACTAGGATTAGCTATGTTTAAAAATCTTGGGAACAGAGCAGCAGTATGAATAGCCATGTTTTAAAGCGTGTACACATCATCTATCGATTTTGCATGCATCAAATATCGCACTAATCTTCTTCCGCTATCTTAGCATAACATATACGCATGAAATTAATGTACAAAGAATAGTCATGTTTCAAAGCGTGTACACATAACGTATTGATTTTGCATATATCGACTATCATACTAAACTTTTTCACTAGATTGTACTGCTATCTTAGCATAACCTATACGTATGAACTTAAGGTACAGAGAATAGCCATGTTTCAAAGCGTGCACACATTACCTACTAATTTTACATGAATCGACTATCATACTAAACTTTTTCACTAGATTTTACTGCTATCTTAGCATAACATATACGTATGAACTTAAGGTACAGAGAATAGCCATGTTTCAAAGCGTGTACACATTATCTATCGATTTTGCATGCATCAAATATCGCACTAAACTTCTTCCGCTATCTTAGCATAACCTATACGCATGAAATTAAAGTACAAAGAATAGCCATGTTTCAAAGCGTGCACACATTACCTATTGATTTTACATGAATCGACTATCATACTAAACTTCTTCCGCTAGATTGTACTGCTATCTTAGCATAACCTATACGCATGAACTTAAAGTACGCAGAATAGCCATGTTTAAAAGCGTGTACACATTACTTATCGATTTTGCATGCATCAACTATCACACTAAACTTCTTCTACTAGATTGTGCTGCTATCTTAGCATATCCTATACGCACGAACTTAAAGTACAAAGAATAGCCATGTTTCACAGCGTGTACACATCATTTATCGATTTTGCATGCATCAGCTATCGTACTAAACTTCTTCCGCTAGATTGTACTGCTATCTTAGCATAACATATACGCATGAACTTAAAGTATAAGCAGTAGCCATGTTTAAAAGCGTGTTCACATCACCTATCGATTTTTCATGCATCGACTGTCATACTAAATTTTTCCGCTAGATTGTGCTGCTATCTTAGCATAACTTATACGCATGAACTTAAAGTACAAAGAATAACCATGTTTCAAAGCGTGTACACATCACCCTGAACTTCTTCCGCTAGATTGTACTCCTATCTTAGCATAGCCTATACGCACGAACTTAAAGCAAAAAAATAACGATGTTTAACAGCGTGTACACATCACCTATTGATTTTACATGCATCGACTATTTTTTACCGCCAGAGTGTACAACGTTCGCATATGTGTATTGCTAACGTATGTGTATAAAGTTAAAGCACAAAGAATAGCTATGTTCCAAAGCGCGTACACATTACCTATCGATTTTGCATGCATCGACTATCGTACTGAACTTCTGCCCCTAGAGTGTACAACGTTCGCAATTGTGTGCTGCTACCTATGTGCGTGAACTTAAAGCACAAAGAATAGCGTGTACACATCACCTGTCAACTTTGCACGCATTAACTCTTGTACTAAACTTCTTCACTAGAGCGTGCGATCATTGCTTGTGTGTGCTGCAATTTTAACATAACCTATGTGCACGAAGTTAAAGCACAAAGAATAGCCAAGTTCAAAGCGTGTACATATCATCTATCGATTTTGCATGCATCGTCCTTCGTACTAAACTTTTTCTACTATAGCGTGCAACAAGCTTATAAGTATGCTGCTAACTTAGTGTAACTTATACGCATTAACTTAAAGCATAAAGAATAGCGATGTATAAAAATCTTGTGAACATAGCAGCGGCAGTAAGAATAGCAATGTTTTAAAAGCGTGTACGCATTGCCTATTGATTATACACGCATCAACTAGAGTACTAAACTTCTCCCGCTAGAGTGTACTGCTATCTTACCATAACCCATGTGCACGAATTTAAAGCACGAAGAATAGTTAAGTTTCAAAGCGTGTACACATCACCTATCGATTTTGCATGCATCAACTATCGTACTAAACACATCCCGCTAGAATGTACAACGTTCACATGTGTTTATCCTGCTACTTTAACATGACCTATGAGAACGAACTTAAAGCTCAAAGAATAGCGATGTTTGAAAATCTTGCGAACATAGTAGCATACATAGTGTACATATCACCTTTTGACAATGCATACACCAACTATCGTACTAAACAAATTCTACGCGAGCTTGCGACCATCGCTTGTACGTGTGCTGCTACCTTAACATAACCTATGTGCACGAACTTAAAGCATAAACAAAAGTGATGTGTAAAAATTTTGTGAACATAGCAGAGTGTTTACTACGTAGGTGTAGACATTGAACTTTGCTTGCTGAAGCAGCATACTACGTGACCGTGACGTCACGACCACGTGCTCTTGTTTGGTAAACATAGCCAGGTGCTTTTTTGACAGCTGTCTTCTTGACGAACCCTAACCTCACTTTGAAGGACAATAGAGCATCGCTAACCTCACTGCTGCCATCTTTACGGCGGTAAACCTCAAGGCTGCCACCTTATGAATGTTATAGCGCGGAATTTAAAAACCAACAACGGAAATTTGCTAACCTCACTCTTGTCATCTTTACGGCGGTAAACCTCAAGGCTGCCACCTTATGCATGTTGTAGCGCGGAATTTATAATCCAACAACAGAACATTGCTAAACTCTCTGCTATCATCTTGAAAAGTTCAGTGTTCCAAACACTAGTTCGAAAAAACGTAACTCATCGCACCTCGGGGATTTTATTAGGTAAGACGTAACCCCTAGGTTCCATTCCTTGTTCTGAACATGAAACGATTTACAAATTAAGATTAATTTTCTACACATAACAAAGTACAAGCGTTCTTGCTGATAGCGATCGATGAGGTTGTTGCTCCTTTAGCCCTTTAGCCCTTTAGCCCTTTTGCCTATTAGCCCTTTAGCCCATTAGCCCTTTAGCCAAGGAATGTGCAGTATCCCCTGACATGTTCTAAACACATGATGTATTGAGTACAGTGTTCGATTCTAGTCTTGATCACTTATTTTGTGTTCTGAACACATCAATCAATATTCTGATCACATGTTGTATCGAGTACAGCGTTTGATTCTACTCTTCTAATGTTTCGCAAGTCTAAACATGCACAATAATGTTATCGCTGCACACGCTTGCCTTCGCGATGCAGGTTTAAACTTGTTCGATATAAAACTATGCCTTGACATAAGAGGCGGAGGAGGAGGAGGAGGTGGAGAATGATAAGGCTTTAACATCCTATGTATAGTCACCATTGTTTAAAGATGACAGCTGTCAAAATAATTTTTCAAATTATCCGCCACCACATTTCAGCTAAAGAGGGCAGCAGGGTGCTCTGTTGATTTTGCACATAGAATTTCAAATTGCCCTCCACCGCATGCATAACAGCAGTCGTTATCTTGCGAAGTAGCCTCTAAGCTAGCTTTCTTCATAAGACTAGCCGCCATCTTGTGCGAGCACCCCTAGGCTGTCTCATAAGGAGCTATGTATAGTCACTATTTTGTGTCCGCCATCTTGCATAAGCAACCCTAGGACGTCTCAAGCCATCTTGTGTCTCATAAGAGCAGCCACCATCTTGTAGAATTAGATAGCTGCCAATGCCAAAGGGTTTAAGTAGGAATCGAACCGTTGAACTCATCATTACACTATGTTTTTCTTGTTCCTGATACTGCGAACCTGCGTATTAGGCGGAAAAATTTTGTCCGTTTTGCTCTACGATGTACCGTTTTCGAGATATTGAACATTTTGCATTTAAGCCCCAAATTTAATGAATCGAACAAGCACGGTACGTTATACTCTCCGCCATAGCTAGACCTGATCATGTTACGAAGACTCGCTTCAATACAAGCTAAAACAGAGCAAATGCCAAAGGGCCTAAGAAGGAACCGAACCATTGATCCCATCATTAGACTATGTTTTTCTTATGCTATCATGTTCCTCATACTGCGAACCTAGGTATTGGGCAGATTAATTTTGTCCGTTTTGCTCTACGATGCACCGTTTTCGAGATATTTAACATTTTGCATTTAAGCCCCAAATTTAACGAATCGAACTAGCACGACACGTTAGCCTCTAAGCTATCTTTCTTCATAAGAGCAGCAGCCATCATGCGCAAGCACCCTTAAGGCGTCTCGTAAGGTGTTGTGTATAGCCGCCATCTTGTGTCCGCCATCTTGTGCAAGCATCCTTAGCGCGTCTCTAGCCATCTTGTGCAAGGACCCTTAAGCCGCCTCATAAGAGCAACCGCCATCTTGCGCAAGCATCCCTAGGGCGTCTCATAAGGAGCCTTTTATAACTGCCATCTTGCGCAAGCATCCCAAGGGCGTCTCATAAGAACCTATGTATAGCGGTAATCTTGCATAAGCACCTTTAAGGAGTCATGTATAGCCACTATCTTGTGCAATTAGCGTCGAGAGATGGCTGCTGTAGAATTTTTCTTTTTAAATTATCTGCCACCATATTTCAAAGTTATGTACCTAAAGAGTGTAGCTCTGAGGTTTGCGATGTAAGATGACAGCTGACAAAAAGCACGTGAGTTTGTTTACCAAACAAGAGCACGTGGAATTTTTCAATTTGCCGCCACCACATTTCAAAGGCATCTAGCTAACGATGGGAGCACGGTGCTCTCTTGATTAAAGACGGCGGTTGATAGCTGACAGAACTTTTCAAATTGCCCGCTACTACAGAGGGCAGCACGGTGCTCTGTGGATTAAAGATGGCGGATGACAAAAGCACGTGAGTTTGTAAAGCACTTCGAATTTGCCGCCACCACATTTCAAAGGTATCTAGCTAAAGAGGGCAGCACGGTGCTCTCTTGATTAAAGATGGCAGATGACAGCTGGCAGAACTTTTCAAATTGCCCGCTACTACAGAGGGCAACACGGTGCTCTGTGGATTAAAGATGGCGGATGACAGCTGACGAAATTGCCCGCATGGTAGCAGCACAGTGTTCTATTGATTAAAGATGGCGGATGACAGCTGTCAGAGAAAAGCACGTGGCTTTGTTTCCAGACAAGAGCACATAGAATTTTTCAAATTGCCGCCACCACATTTCAAAGGTATCTCGCTAAAGAGTGCAGCACTGAGGTTTGTGATGCAAGATGGCGGATGACAGCTGTCAGAAAAAAGCACGCGAGTTTGTTTCCAAACAAGAGCATGTGGAATTTCCCGCCACCACAAAGAGGGCAGCACTGTGCTCAAAGATGGCTGCTGCCACGTGGAATTGTCTGCCACCACATTTCAAAGGTATCTAGATAAAGAGGGTAGCACGGTGCTCAAAGATGGCTGCTGTCAAAATGCATTTTTCAAATTATCCGCCACCACATTTCAAAGGTAAGTAGCCAAAGAGGGCAGCACTGTGTTCTATAGATTAAAGATGGCGGATGACAGCTGTCAAAAAAGCACGTGGATTTGTTTACCGATTCAAACCTGGCGCTAGTGAGGTTAAGTTGGTAGCACTAAGGTTTATGCCCGTTATGACGGCAGCACTGCCGATGACAGGTGACGAATTTGCAGCTACTGCGATAAAGAGGGCAGCACGGTGTAGATTAAAGATGGCAGATGACAGCTGCACGTGGCTTTGTTTACCGATTCAAATCTCGCGCTAGTGAGGTTAAGTTGGTACTACTGAGGTTTAGGCCCGTCAAGATGGCAGTGCTGAGGTTAGCGATGCGTTGTTGTCGATGATAGCTGTCAAAAAGCACGTGGCTTTGTTTACCAATTCAAATTTCCGCGGGTGGTGGAGCGGGCCTCTGGGAAGGCCTCTGGCTGTGGTGGTGGTGGAGGAGGCCTCTGGGAGGCCTCTGGCTGTGGTGGAGGTGGAGGAGGCCTCTGGGAGCCCGAGGTGGAGGTGGCGGCCGAATCCGCCTATTATACTACTATTAGGAAATATTATCAGTAGTATAAGTAGTATTAAGCAGCCTCAATATTATTTGTTGTATTGTGATTGAGTATAAGAGAGGGCCGGATGTCCTAAGTTCGCTACATGAAAGAAACCATAATAAATAAAAATTAACTCACTTTATTGGGATCGGCAGGTGATATGGATTTGGCCCTGTTAACGGCCTGAAGCCAATCCTCACCCCAGCCCTATATAGAAAGATGTATTCACTACTCCGTATTCCTGTGGAGATTGTAAGTACAGTATTTTCGATGTAGAAATTATCATACGCAGTTAAAATTCAAGCCCGGTAGGTAATCGAGTCCGAGATCCCCTGAACTGGAGGCCATTATGCTGACCATTAGACCAAAGATCCTGAGTGAGCCATGCAATATAACATTAAAAGCTTACCATTGATATAGAAATGTAAAAACAGTGGACTTCACCGAACACGAAAGCTGACTATAATCCAGTACATCCTGGGAAACAATGTAAGAGCAACACCCGTACGTCTCACCGGTTTGTCTCAGTAAAACACCGCACACTGCTAACTCTCGAAAATAAAGCAAAGTCAAATAACGAGAACGACTTAGGAGTGGACGTACCGGCAGGAAATAAGCAATATAGTCTGGTTGTGAAAACTACGCAATTAAGACTTTGGCGTAAAGGACAGTATCGGAGGTTGATCGTGTTCGCATAGCCATTCTCCATCAGGAAGGACGATCATCTGGGAGAGAAATACATTTTACTTTATTTTAATACGACTTTTCGGTGTTCAGTTTTTGTTTACTTCCAAACCTAAACTCTCCGACTTAATAACCCCGGCGATTACAATGATTGGTGATTCAGTTGCGGGCGTACATAAGCTAGGCGTTGGATGGCCACGTAACTTAAACTAATGATCATTAAACATAAAAGGAAACGACCATACCAGACGAGAGAATAAATGATCACCTTGGCTTTTCAAATCTAATTCTGTGGCTCTGAGAAGAATACAACAGCTAACCAATGGATATTCTACAAAAAAGATAACAAAACGAGAGGTATTTGTTAACAATTGCATTTACGTCGCATCGATACAGATAGGTCTTATGGCGACGGGGCCGAGGAGTGGGAAGGAATTGGCCGTGGCCTTAATTAAGGTACAGCTCAAGCATTTGCCTGGTGTGAAAATGGGAAAACACGGAAAACCATCTTTAGGGCTGCCGACAATGGCGTTCGAACACACTACCTCCAGCATGCAAGCTCACAGCTGCGCGGCCTTATCCGCACGGCCAACTCGCCTGGTAAACGAGAATGGTGAATGTAAGCAGATGTTATATTACATATCTTCACGCCATCCGTAAAACCTCAGACTACGACTCTCGTGGAAAAGCGGTATTATTATCAAACTGACAAGGTGTATACTTTGATGGAAGGAATGTGAGAATGCCTATTAAGTACCCATTAAGTTTGTAACAACGCTTGGATCTCACATCTTTCTTGTGTTGAAACTCAATCTGTGCATTCTTTACAAGCTTTAATAACTTTATCAATCCTGAACTTTAAAAGAATCATCATCTCACTCTAAAGGTCAGGCCTTGCCGCGGCAGCCATGGATTTGTTTGCGTGCTAATCGTCCAACTCTGTGCATTATTTGCAGTTCACGGTTTCCAATAACTTCATGGCCGTTCACTTCCTCAGTTCCCAGCAACTCTTCCTTCAAACAAGTTATAAAAGGAGTAGTTATGCCACAGAATACCGTCAAGCTTCTTTACTTTCTTCCCGATAATCTTGATGAGATTGCTATTTTCATCTACCCCTTTCAACACTTGATTATTGCTTTCCATCTTTCTCCAACTCGTCCAGTTAAGTCTCCTCCATATCGCATTTCTGCTGTTGCAGTCCTTATTCTTCTTGCTATTCTAACGTCCAGCTTTCTCTACCCTACAAAAGCACATTCCGAATAAAAGTTTCTAGAAGGGCCTTCAGTGTACCTTTGGTTTTGTGCTTGTAAGTCAGTAATTATTTCCTGTCTAGAAGAGTATTTATTTGCCGTCAGAACATTTTGTAATTTTACTTTAGATATGGTTCTGTTATCGAGAATGATCACGGTTTGCTAACTCGGTTTTGTGCTGGACTCTCGATGTTTGTTACATGAGATGTTCGTCACCCCACCATCGGCAAAATATAACAGCCATTAATGCTATATATGGACAACTGTTTCCTCTTTCAGGTGGATATGCAGGAGGCGATTATTATGGATCATACGGCGATTATGGTGGCGGTACTATGGGAGGTGAGTTGCCTCAATAGGCATTCGCATTATAATCTCAGTGCCAATGAGCGAGACCATTGGCAAAATTGTTAGAAGCGCAATCGCACTCCTGCTGCAATTGCTTGAATAGATACTAATTATTAACTGCAGATTATTTCCACCTCTGTGGTGTAGTGTTTGGTATGATTAGCTGCCACCCCCGGAAGCCAGGGTTCGATTCCCGCCTCTCCTACGAAATTTGAAACATGGTACGAGGACTGGAACGGGTTCCCCTCAGCCTCGTGGAGTCTCCTGAGTAGAGGGGGTTTCGATTCGAACGTAAGCCAACCTCGAAGTGGTTTTCCGTGGCTTCCCTACTTCTCCACGCAAATATCACGATGGTAAGTCAGTTAAGGCCACGAATGTTTCTTTTCCTCTTCCTTGTCTATCCCTTCCAATATTACCATCACCCACAGGGCCCCTGTTCAGCACAGAAGGTGAGGCAGACTGGGCGAGGTAATGGTCCTCCTTCCCAGTTTTGTCAATGTTCCCAGTTTTATCTACGACACAATGTTTCACACTCCAGGGCACCGTCCTTGAGGCGTTAGAGGTTAGATTCCTCTCTGAATCCGAGGGAAAAAACAACCCTCGACGGTAAACAGATTAAGAAAGAATGTAGGAAACAGAAAACAAAGAAAGGAAGAAAGAAAGAAAGAAAGAAAGAAAGAAAGAAAGAAAGAAAGAGAGAAAGAGGACGAGAAAGAAAGCAATCAAGATAATACTTGCAGGTCGAGAAGTGTACACAGTAATTTGCTTCTCTATTTTGTTGGGTTTTTTATTATTATTTGAGCTTGCTGTTACAAAGTGATCACTTCATGTAGTTGTATTCTTGCACTCGGGAGATACTGCGTTCGACCCCGACCGTCGAACAGTGGGAGATTTCAACAATCTAAGGGACCTGTAGTCATTTTCTTCGTTGAAATTTTCCTGTGTCAGGTTTTGACACCCCGTTCGAATAAAATAAGCTATTTCTTTGTTAAATAATATATTATTTGCAAAAATTTTGTTACATTTTTCACAAACGCAAACACATATTTGTTATGACCAATCTTTCAGACAGTCAGTGAAACTAAAAATATCTGATTGCTGATTGCTTTTATCGGCTTTAAACAGCAACACGAACCTCTGGTGACAATTAGGTCATAACATGGGTTTTCCGGTGCACTAGGAACATAACATAGTCACAGAGTATGCAAAGCTTTAAGAAATAGATATAGATGATAATTAGTCTGAATCACTCCTGTAATCGGAATGAACATATGAATCATTCATACAAGGCTCTTTTACTATTCGTACAAACTCGCCCATTATAATATCTTAGGCCTAGGCAGGAGAACGTTTACTACCTCTAGGGCAGATATGGATCAGAGGTGATCACCAATCTGTGAATTAAATCCGTGTTTGTGATGATTTTCTTGTAAAGACTTGTTTGTATTTTCTGCTGTCTTTATTTCTGACTTCCTGTTGTTCTTGTCAAAGCTGTCCTATTCGCACAGTAATATCTCTTGTCTGAAATAATACTTGTACACGTTTATGGACATGTACAGGAGTACAATTTGCAACGAGCGTACTTACTCAGTTTGTCCGCATCAACCGGGAAACCAAAATTCGGGCATTAAGTCTACATTTCCCCCCGTTATTTCTGCCAATTTTTCAGCATTTGTAAAAACTTACAGGTTGTATTGCTATCATCGGGTTTCCTGCTTGTTGTTTAGGCTTATCTTACAATAGTCCGAGCTCACTACGAAATTTTTCTTGGACATGATTGTTTTTCCTTCTGCCACGTGGATCCGAATTTTCTTCCCCGCAAACCTGCTGTGCTTTAAAATCTGGTCTGTAAGAAATGTAGAAAATGGATTCCAAAAATGAAGTGGTTAGAGTCCAAAATTCAAAAAGTTTTGATCTACATTTTTCCGAAAGACAATAACCAAGATTGTTCATCTCCCTCGGATTTGTTCCTCATAAATTACATGTTTGCATAAACGCACATGAGGATAGAGAGATACAGACTTTTCCAGCAATCGTACAAAAATCATCTTACGCCTAACAATAAATTCCTTTCCACTCACAGAGACTCACAAATCATGTCCCCTTATGAATAATAGAATGCGCCTCAGAAGATTATTGGAGAGCTATAGTGGAAGACAAGTGAAAGAAAGGAAAAAAGGGATTGTGGGCACCGTTGACGTAAAAAGGGATAAAAGTGCCGTAAAAGGGGAAAAGGGTGCAAAAATGCCTCCTTTCTCGACTAGAGAGAAAATCTCACATTGTGGTATCTTGCCGAAGAGCTTTAATTTACTATAAGAGAAAACGTGTACATCTAAAAATACTTTTCTTACTTATAACCGCATGCAACGCATTACGCCATGCATATGATATGCACAATTCCAATTGTCCTTGGAACTGTCATCGGTCAGACCTGGGATACCAAAAACTATGGAATCAACACACTTCTCGGTCATATTGGACATTTTCTCTTTCACTCCTTCTGGGCCGCCATGCCGATGGAGGCTGAGCTTGGACTCAGCGGCATCCAGAGTGTCACATTTCATCTCAGCGACCCAGAATACTAAGGATTCGCCAATATTATCCATTACTTTTACATGTTATACCGTCCCCCATTGTACCATGTTTGCTTGAGAACTATGCTAGAATGTACATACATACCTGCATACATCTACAATCTCGGTCATTTTCAACATTTTCCTGTTCACTCCTTCCCACCTCGTCCTAATTCCGTTGGGGAAGGGGGGAAGGTGCTGAACTCGGACTTCAACGATATCCGGAGTGTCACTATTCACCTCAGCGACCCTATAAGCTACGGATTCTACATTGATACGTTGTTCCTATTATTTTTATCATTTTCCCCACCCCTTTCATCCCCCGCGCCTAGAGCGGTGTCTTACACCCACACCACTTAAAACTGATATTAAAAATTGGGAAATTGAACTGAAAGCAGTGCAGAATGAACTTAAAAGGAGTACTCTGGAGAAATACTAATGTACAGGAGGTGAGCGTCTGCTCGGAATTCCCGAATCACCGAATTCTCCACTGACGAACTTACAGTCAGGCTGTTTAAAGATAAACTTGGCCTTCACATTGCCGTGCAGGACATTGATAGGTGTCACCGTGTTTGCAAGTGGGGACCAGGAATGAGTTGGCAAATAATTGTGAAATTTGTACGCTATAGGAAAAGGGGGAACCCTATCGGAACAAGCGCAGGTTGACAGGCACTGGAATCACCATCAGGCAGGACCTGACTGCGGCTGGCGCTCTAACATTAAAGGCGGCTGTAGATAATTTTTTAGTGAGAAATGGCTGGACCATACAGGGATGCATTGTTGCAAAAAGAGGGGAAACCAGGCACAATATAACAACAGTGGATGAACTCAACTCTCATGTAAATGAACAATACCAATACCCTGTGTCTGTAGATTCTACTGTGAAATAGCTTTCTAGTTCCTTAACTGTTTCTTCCAATGTGACTTCTTAATTTGTAACAAATTCGTAAAATAGTCGTATAGCATTCACAAGTCCCACCCACACCTACAAGCTCTTTCTCTTCTACTTACTTTTCAAATGCTCGCCGGCAGGACCACTTAAGGCCTAGGAGTACAACACCTTAGCAAAACCTTACTCTAGGCTAACTATTCAACTATATATTGGTGTAATTTTATTAATTTCTTTATTTTATTATTTTTATTATTTTCTTTATTTAAATGTTCAGACATATGCTATCTGTATGTAATAATTTGCGTGTGTCTGTCAGTGTGTGTGTGTGTGTGTGTGTGTGTGTGTGTGTGTGTGTGTGTGTGTGTGTGTGTGTGTGTGTGTGTGTGTGTGTGTGTGTGTGTGTGTGTGTTCTCAGTGTTTTTCCAGGAATGTGTCACCTACCCTTTAAACATGTCAGCAGCTGGTGTCCTTGAAACTACTATTGCGGTAGATGTGGCATTTCTGTATGTCATTGATCCGAGTGTTTCCCAAGACGACAATTATCCTCGTGTAAATTCCCCAACTGCCTCTAACCCTCAGCCTACTGAACTGCTATAGAATCAATCACTGTCTCAGTTCTCGCGAAGTGTGCAATGTCGCTATATAAATACGCTCTCACTCCGCAGTCACATAGATGAAGTTCGTTCGATGCTGTCAACCTGTAAATGCACATTATGTGTATTTCTGAAACCTGGTTTCCTAACAAAATGAGCTCTACCTTGGTAAAACTAAAGGGATATACTCTCTATCGGCATGATCGCACTGCCAGGCGCGCTGGTGGTGTAGCAGTATATTGTAGAGATGATATCAAATGTAGAATAATTATTAAATCATCATCTGGCATCACTCCACAAACGGAATATATGCTTGCTGAGAGCATAATTAACCGCCAAAAAGTACTGAAAGGAGTTGTCTATAAACCATCTAATGTTACTAACATCTATAACCTTGAATCTCACCTTCTCAAACCAGTACTAACCTACGAGCATATACTACTTCTTAGTGACTTTATCACAGATATATTAGCAGATCTGACTGGCAAATCAGACCTAATCAGCAACTAATTTATCACCGTCGACTTGATGATCTTACCGTTAGATGCAACTAATCATGTTCATACACTTAGATATACAAGCTATACTGGAATTGACCTCCTGATTACAAATAACCCGCATAAAATTCTTAAGTACGGCCAGTTCCCTGTACGTGCGTTTCATCTTACGACTCAGTTTACCTAGGCCTATTAGTTACAGGGATCTGAAAATTATCGATCTTCAACAACTCCAAAATAATGCGTACAGTTTACCTTGGGAAGACATCAAGCAATTACACGACACAGACATGAGCGTGACAAGATTTAACTCTCTACTTATAGGACTATGTGACAAGCGTGTTCCAGTTAGGCAAGCTAGAGTCACTCGCTCGCCTGCACCTTGGTTAACTAGCGATATAAAAGCAACGATGGCTCACCGTGACGGAATGTTCCTCCGATACAAGGAAACAAATAATGAACTAGATTTTGAACAGTATCGTCTTTTACGTAACAGAACAAAGCAATTAATTCGCAATAGCAACTTTAATCACATTAAATATGTAACAAGGAACTTAAATGCACGTGAAACCTGGAGCCAACTTCGAGTTATGTGAGTTGGAAAATACAAAGAGCCACATTTGCCAACTCTATCTCTCGATACGATTAACTCTTATTTCGTAACTAACCCAATAAAGGAATCTTAACTACAGAATCATATCCATCTAAATACAAGAATCGACAGAAAACGAACATACTATTTCTTTTCACCCCGTCAGTGTAAATGATGCAAAGCGTATTTTGAACTCAGTTATGCCACAAGATAAAGGACTAGATTACATCCCTACAGGCTTTAAAAAATTGTTGGCGCGATCCTACCAATTGTTACCCACATTGTAAACTCTGTCTTACCACAGGGGCGTTTCCAACCGCATTGAAGGATATTAAAATTAATAGTCCCCACTATGCCCTAGACGATGTCCCCAAATAGCCATCATATTCTGATGAATCCTCGACTAGCCAGTCACTCAGGCGTGTCCGGCCCTAACTCTCTAACCAAAGTCTAAATGTTACCGCTAGTACAAATTCTGGGGAACATATACTTCGACAGACGAGCATTGCATAACGGGTGAAGCTGTCTACTAAAATAATGTGCAACATTTGGTGAAAAGAAATTCCTAATTTATTCAAATTATCTACAAACAATAGTAAAAGCAAGAAAATCGATTAAAAAATGCAGATTAAACGTCCTAAATCCAATAAGTCTCAATCTCACTGCGTTTATAAACGTCCAGAGTCCTTTACGACAACCTGAACCTGAACCTGAAACCTGTACATTATTGGCTTTAACATATGTGGTGTTGAGTTTTAATCGAAGTGAACTTGTATTTTATTTCTCGTCGAACACATGAGTAGGTAATTCCATATCCAAAAAACATACTGGTGAAAATCTAACCGACCTTTACGTGAATATTTAGGGGATTACTAACAACTAAGCTCTAATATTTGGTTAAATGATTCGCATTAGTTACTTATTATTAAGGCTCAGAAGTTCGTGCCTTAAAAACTAAGAAATATGCATGCAAATATCCTCTTAAAAACTTGAAAATATGCCAGTAAATATGCAGTATTAAAATTTTAAAAAGGCAGTAAACAAATCAGTTTAGTATTGATAATAATCAACTTACAATTAACCGTTGGAGGTTGAAGCAGAAATGGTCCCACTGTCAATGCTGAGTGATGAATTACAGTTCACAACCATCACTTTGCACAAATTTTCAACTAAAAACATCACCTTTGGTCTCGCAAAACACTTTTGTTAAGTGAAAAACTTCTTTCCACATCACAAGATGTTATTGGAGCATATTGAAATGATGATAACTGCTCCACAGAAAGAGGCAAATCGATCTACCAATGGGAAAGAATTGCGTATTGTCTCAGCAATGCGATTAAGAGCATGTGCCAAACAAGTTATATGAAGTAAGTTAGGAAAAATGCCGTTCAGTGTGTGTCCAGATTTTAACAAATAAGTTCCTGCATCGGTAATAAATAAAAGTAGCCGGCCGTATTTGATTCCAGATGGCCAGTAATAATTTCAATGAGTCCATTACACACTGCGTTACAGTTACATTGTCAGTGGCCGGCAATTCACACATTGAGACGATATGGTATCGTCTTTTGTTCCTTATTTAAGGCACCCACAATTACATTAGCAATAAATCGGCCCTCAGAATCAGGGGTTTCATTAATACACAACCACACAAACTAATCCGCTAATTCGACTTGTGAATTCGAAAATACGTTAATGTTACAAGGTCCGACGTAAGTCTTACGCAATGTACTTGCTTCAGGCATAAGTTGTCGGGTGTATGTGGCAAGAAAATGTTGTAATGTGGGGTTATTAATTAATACAAGGGAATATCAGCAGCTAAAAATGCTTAGCACAAGTCGTAAAAAAATTCACTAATCCTACCTCCTACTTTTTGAACAGGCTCTTTATTTGCGAGTTTGCTAGTTAAATTCTCCGTATGTTTTGCTGTGTTTACGTGTTGAACTATCTTTTCTCACTCCCTATGTTTTTCTCACATGCTCCACAGAACAGTACCCTATTATCTGCAGATATTAAGTCACCTGAAATCTCCTGTAAATTAGTTCATCTACAACTTGAAGTTGCTGTTATTTTCAGCATTTAAAGAAATCTTTAATGGACACTTTATACGCGAGACATAGTTTGGTCACAACCAGTTCACAACACCGTTACACGACTCAATGGAAAACCAGTCGACTGCACAGCACAAAATTAATATGAGGGTAGATGATGAAACAGGGGATTCACTGCGTGACATCATAACTCCTCACCACATGACAAGTTGCATAATCATGCGCAACATTACTGCCAACATCAACCAGATGGAAAAACTGATTTAAAAATAATATAAAACCCTTAAATAGATTAAAATATGCGGTAAAATACTAAAATATGATGCATTTATCAAAATCACTAAAATATATAGTTATATGCACCATAAAAGCATGTTCAAATGATTGAAAATTCTATAATTCGTGCACATAATGTATAAGTATACATTTTAACCCCTAAGAGAAAACATACAAATGCATGAACTTCCGAGTCCTACTTATTATGCACAACACAACACCTTACAATCACGTATAGAATCCCTCACGTGGCTTTCAATTCACCACGGACACAAGTTACTTACAACACAAATTAAATCATCAAATTATTCAGAATGCACTCACAATCCATGAAAACAGAATGTCAGTCGGACCAAAACACACAACATTAACACTCAGCTATCAAACACCCCTCGCCTGTCATGCCGGCCGACGATGATTAACACGGATATGAACATGAGATATACTCTTCCCGGGTCTGGAATACCGAAATTCCCCCGGGATGTCTATCTTTCGACGGGATCACGTTCACTACACTCCTCAACCTATTAAATGACGATGCGGACAATTACTACACATAGGCCTACATTTTATAAAATCCTTGGCATTTTAATTATTACCTCGCCAGTCAACACACCAATCCTAACGGCATTACTCACTAGGAGGTCACTCATGCTCCCTACTCTCAGTAATACATTCGACGATATTGTCTACGCATATCACTGACCATGGCCAACCAAGCCGTGTCTATAACTTGAAGAACTCAATTCTCAATATCACTCCCATGTTCCCAAGGCTTGTCAATACATGAATTTATTCATATCGAAAATTTCTATGCACTCTGCTACATTCAGTATTACAATTTTATTACCCACGATTATTGTAGCATTAAATGAAGACTCTCTCCACATCTATCTGTAACATTCCACTTAGTTCGGTGACCCCTCACCGTGTTAATTACTCCTTCGACTACGTCACTTATTTACTGATTTTGTATCTTACTGCTAGGTTCATTTCTTGATGACATAAATTTAATAATTATCAGCACACCTGACAACTGAAGACATTTTCTGAGTTAATTTAACACTTTCAAATTCCCTTGACGATGTTCCTATCGATTGTATAGAAAACTGAACAGTGGATATAACAACCAATTTCATTCTCTAACAAACGGAGAAATTTCACACATTTCCATGCGTATGATCATTAATTTCAAAAGCATGCACAGTACTCGATTACAGCAAATCTGCAATTACATTTGAGGCTTGTCTGCGCGTTTATTAATCAAACTTTCTCTGAATGAAATAAAGTTGTGAACAACAATCTTCCCTTACTTACATTTCTTTCAAAATTACATGCATCTTTAGGTTATTCTACCCAAACGAAACAAGATGAAATGACATGAAATGGATCCGATTCATTAACCAGTTTTATATTTTGACCCTTATGATATTGGCGGTTGCCTCTTAGAAATGAAAATTCAAACAAACAAAGAAGACTATTTACAAAACCCCTCTAAATATCTACGTAGAGTGCAACATAATTAAAATGGTATTTGCTACTCAGCCTTCATGGTACGCCTCATCTTAGGCTGGAAAACCCAATCTTTCTTACACTGACGTAGGATATCCAGGAATCAGGTCCATCTCCAGTCTGGTCCACTTGCTGCTATCCATCGCTGTGTTCTCGTACCGGATCTGATGATTCTGCGACTGGGCCAGCTAGTCCACGCGTTCACCTACAATACCTCGGCGGTAGCCTGGTAACACTTTATAACAGTAGTTACGTACTGAGCTATCTATGATTTAGCTACTAAATTTATGGGTACTATAGCATCCTAAAATATTGATTGGCATTAATCTAGGTGCTATCCTAGTCTGTCTCCGTTTACTCACAGTTCATAGGTTTATCAGTTGATTCGCGCCGCAGTCGCCTCACAGGACCTTTCCCGCACTGCTTATAACACTGTTCTGTTCTCTCGAAATACGATCTCGGCACCTTGACGTTGGCCAAACACACGCGTACTGTCACGCCGCTAGGCGAATTACAACTTTCCAGTAACTAACATGTTCCGCACCACTCAGTCGGGAAATGAGACCTTTAGTTGCGACTGACTGTCTAGCCGAATAGTATTCTATTTCACGTCTAATTCATCATGACACTCATAGTCCAGCGACACGTTCAGACCTAAATTCTTTGAAGGGTTGAACTGTAGAAGTGCCCACTCCAAGCGTAAATGTTCAAGATAGAACTGCTTCATTAGTACAAGTTCAGACACGTGCGTTCATACGCAAGTGAAGTTAAGAGTGCCTACACGGCTCAATAACACAAAGTTAAAGAGTAAACAATATGTAAGTGCTAGTAAAATGTAAGAATGTCAGAATCCCGAACTAATGTCAGAATACCTCAGACAAATGCCGGAATGTCCCAGAATAATGTCGGAATGTCCCTCCATGCTCCGTGCAGCTAAATTTATCATGTCGGTTACCTCCTTCCTGGGTATACTACACTTCGGTTTCTCTCTGTCTCCTCCAGTCACCAAGGTGTCATTAAATGACGCTTCCTCTCATTGGTAGGCTGGTTGTGCGATATCTCCTGGGTCTTTTGGATTCAATTCCTCCCCTGCTCACGTAGGCCAGCGTTAGAGACTTTCTAACCTTATGTTCGAGCTTCCCATTTTCCTTCAACTAAAATCTATCCATCCCCCCGCCGTTGGTTCATGTTTGTTGTGATTTTATAACTGGGCTCAATTGCGTTTCTTTACAAACTTTATATACCTTTTCGTCAAGCTTTTTGCCATCGTGGGCCTGGATATCGGGTGCATTGTTTCCCCTAATCCTTTTGCCTTGCCATGAGCCGACATTTTTTCGTGGTTCACGTCGGTTTCTTAAGAAAATTTATGACTGGTATGTAATTTTTATCACCCACTTGTTATCGCTCAAGCCGCTGGTAGACCAACCCTCGGCTTTCTCTCATTTTGCTATACAAATTTTATTTCATTGTCCAACTTTACCGAATAAATATAATTGATACCAAGATACTCTTTCAATGAGCTCGTATTGATACGGGTTCAGCGTTACACCAAGCTATTTCGGCAGAGGGTTAACAAATATCGTATTAACCCTCGCCGGAATCAGCTGCCGTACCGATCAAGGAGGCAGTGACTAAAAACCAGAGGCTATGAACACACTTCTTGCGTGTTTCTTTTGTTTATTTCTTGCACAGTATTTCGTTTTATTCCTCAGTTACGTGGTAGATGTCAGTCTTTCGTGATAGTGATAGAACTGATTGCATAGATCGAAAAATGGAAGAAGTTCAGAAGAGAAAAAAGCGCACAAATGTTTCTGCTTCAGAAAAAAAATTACTAATTGATTTAGTCATCAAGCACCAAAGCATTATGGAATGCAAGAATACTGGTGATGTAAAATTAAAAGAAAAGGAGGACACATGAGAAAAACAACAGGGGAATTTAAAATTGTTACCCACATTACAGACCATCTTGCAGCAATATAACGAAATTTGAGGTTGGAATCACTGATTACTTGACAATTACAGTAAAATGAAAATGTTAAAGGTCCACCTTTTGAATACCATGAATGTTAATTGATGTGAATATACATCGCATAACGTCTAGAGAAGGTTGGTACTAGTTTCGACGCTCATTGCGCGTCATCATCAGCCAACAAATCAATTGAGCAAAATGCAACTTATCGAATAGCTATATATAACACATGATAGCACCTACAAGACAAATGTTAAACTATGACTAGTTGAAATATAAAACACATGACAGCAAATACAAGGATTAATGTTGAAAGATAAATTGTCAAAAGTTAAAACAATGAAATCAAAACAGAGAAGGTAACAATAGTTAGGGTATGATACACGAGAAAGTAGTCCAGCTCGAGGTTTGTAGAACATAAGGTGTATCTATATACAACATTTAAATGCACCCACTAAGGCAAATTTTAAATGTAACATTAAAATGATGAGGGTATGGTGCGTATAACCATCTAAAACATATGACAGCATTTATAAAGTCACTGTTAGATTATAACCAGTTGAAATGATGTGGTGTGTATGACTGTAAAACATAACATTTTTGAGAAGGTATCCCAGTTGTTGACTCTTGATAAACAAGAGAATAGTCCAGCTTGAAGTGCATAAAACATAAGGCCTCATATGTTATCAGTGGGAAGAATAATCTTGTTCTCTTAAGTTGCGGTAATTAACAGGCTTAATTCAGGTGGTTTTGAAGCCAACAATGTGGTATTGTGAAGATCATAATTTGAATTAACGTCACGTTTCCCAGTTTAGTATGGAAACGTGGAGACCTGACGAAAAGATTGAAAGCCAAATTAGGCGTGATATAAATGTACATAGCCAAAAGAAATGTAAGGGAAAGGAGGCGAACTCACCTTGAGTAGCGTGATGGCATAGATGTTGAAAGGAGGGGAGCTGTGCTAATGAAGAGAGCAGTAATGGAGGCCGAGTAGCGGAAGGGAAGGGTGAGTGAGGGGAGGGGAAGGAGGAAAAGGAGGAGCTAAAGCAGAGGAGTAGGGCTATGGTGGGGCGGAGGGATGAGGTAGTGCGGGCAAGTGACGGGGATGTGGATTGCACATGGCTTGAAAGATAGTGCTATTGTTTGGAAATCTGATATTTTTAAACAAGTTAATTAAGAAATCAAAAAGGATATTAGGCTTGTCAGAGATTTCATTTAAGTTGAAGTTAGGATTAAAGTATTGATCGAAATAGATGAAACAATTTTCGATTATGTTCATGAGAGGCCCTTTATTGGCCATTTGAAGGATCTCTCAATCGTGTTCAATGTCGGTAAACTTGTGGTTGGAGTCAGAGATGTGTTGACCTATTGCATAAAACCTATTGTATCTTATAGCGTTGACGTGCTCTGAATATCTAGTGATGAAACTGCGTCCTGTTTGTCCGACGTATGAGGAATTGCAGTCATTGCATTTGAATCTGTAGATTCCGGACTTTAAGAAAGTATTGGACATGTTAACTAATGGGGAATTGTGCAGAATTTCAGAGTTCCTGTTATTTGTTCTGAAAGAAATTTTTCGTTATGTTTACTGAAGAGATTGGTGATTTTGTAGCCATCTTTGTTGAAATTAAAGGTGGAAGAAGTGGCGTCTTTAGATTTTTCTTTAGTAAGAGTGGTTTTAGGTACGTGTCTGAATTTGTTGATAATCTGTTCTATAAAGGGTTTATTGTAACCGTTAAATTTAGCGATTGCACGAATAGTATTGAGTTCTTTGTTCAAGTCTTCCTTTGACATGGGTATTGTGAAGGTACGGTGGACTAAACTATTATAGTTAGCACATTTGTGTGCTTGGGGATGTGTGGAGTCTTGACGAATGGTAGTTGCAGTTTGTGTGGGTTTCCTGAAGATTTTGTAAGAAAAAGAGCAAGGGTGTCTATGAATGGTCAAATCTAGAAAATTGATTAGCCCGTTTGTTTCAGACTCGAGTGTAAATTTAATGTGGGGACCGATGCTGTTAAGATCGTGAAGGGTAGAGGCCGCGTTCTTAATTTATTCGGTCATAATTACAATTGTGTCATCCACGTATCTCACCCATAGTAGAATGTTGGGAAAGTTGTTGTTGATTTTAGAGTGACCCAGATAATCTAAATAAATCTCCGCTAAGATACCAGAGGCAGGTGAACCCATTGCCAATCCGTCTTGTTGATAAATAGTTTTGTCAAAAGTGAATACTTGACAATCGGCAGAAAAATAATCTTTATTGTCTCCGACAGTTGTATGAAACGACCCTGTGGTATAAAACCTTAATGCAATCAATACCGTTTAGGAGGGAGAGCCCTGTTTCGGTCAGTTGTGTATTCTAACATCTCCCAAATTTCACCGACCACTTCACTGACGACGGCTTTTGACAGTCTATACCTCATCAGAAATTGTTCCTCCGATAGATTTTTGAAGTCTTTCCTTCTTATTATAGGCAAATTTCTGTTAGGAACCCCATTTAACAAATATAATGAAGCAACTCGGCATCAAACGTATGATTTACGGCGACCAAACCTCGGTTAACAGTGCAACAAGGTGAAAATAGGGGTTAACATAACTCCGGTCTTAACCTAGAGTTAAAATTAACCCTCTTTGATGAAAAACAAGGAATAGTCAAATTCAGAGTTATATCTCTATAACTCGGAGTTAAAGTTTAACCCACATTGATGAAACCGGCCCTAAGAGGAACAATAAACTCAGGTGGGAACCATTACAGGAGTTGAAACAACCAGGGGGAAACTTTATATTTTATATCATTTAAGCCCGACCATTCCTGGTCATTCCTCATTCATTTCCAGTCCAAAATTCACCGACATTAGTCAGATGGTAATGATTGGTGATTCAGTCGACGGGAATAAATACATATTTAATGCTCTCCGTATCTTAAAAAGTTAGTGTTCCAGTTCCTCTAAATGGCCATAGCACAGTGCCTTCACCTTCAAGTGTAATTTTTCTGGACTGAGAAGAAAACAAGATCTGACCGGAGAATATAGGACAAGGAGGGTAACAAGTAGAATATTGAAGGTAAGACGATCGATGAAAAACGAGCCTTGAATATCACATGGAATTACATTAATCAGTTTATCAATTCACAAACCACGACTCCTGAGGATAGCTGATAACATTGTCAAAATGAGAGCTTGTATCTACTAATGCGTTAGTCCTCATCTTGAGAACGGTAACCCTCAGACTATTTCTTCCGTTCCATGAAATTTGAAGAACGATATGGGGCACCTTACACGTAACACACACTATATATTATTCAAAATCAATGGCGCAGATAAATACCACAGCACTTCAGTGATTCGAACTATATATTAGTTAAAATATTGATAGCGACCACGTTGTTCCCTGATGTTAAAATGATTAAATACAAGGACAACAGAAGTCTAGGAAAATAGGAAATTTAGACGGCTAGGCTTTCACAATTATACATTTTCCTTCTAACGACATCTACAATATTTGCAGGACCAAGTTATGGTGTCGTTCTCTTGTGCTTTTATTAATAATAATAATAATAATAATAATAATAATATATTATATTATACTACTTTTACGGTTTTCGGATACTTCGAGGTGCCGAAACTCTGTCCCTAAGAAGGTATTTCACGTGCTAGTAAATCTACTGACATTTGGCTGGCGATTTTGAGCCGGGATCAAACTCTCCAACTTTCCTCCAAAGTACAGTGCTCTACCACCTGAGCTACTGCTTGTGGTCTTACAATTAAATATACCATAATCATGGGCAGAGTTATTACCCATACGGCGTGGAATAGAAATGCCACTGTCTAAGAATAAGACTTTTAGCAAATATTTCCCAGTTCTCTAAGTTCCTATATTTAATTCAATATTTTCACGAATCTGATGCCTTAACATATTTTAATATGGTTTACAGTCGTAAAGGTTTATTCTCGTATGATAAGGAAATATACTACCCACATAAATACATAATTCGACAGAAAGAATATGAGCCTGTCAAGAAAGAATCCCTGAAAATTGTAAACATACTTTAATCTCACGTTCCTTCTTGTGTTGAAAGTCAATCTGTGCACTCATTACTAGCACTTGTAAGTGTATGAATAAGGGCTTAACGCACATAATTCTTGCCTTAGGTGGAATGGCGGGCGGTGTTCCAGGATACGGCCTTGGAGGATACTTGAGTGATGGCGGCGGCGGTGGCGGCGGTGGCGGTGGCGGCGGCGGTGGTGGTGGTGGTGGAGGTGGAGATGGCGTTTGGCGAAGGAGTCTTGTTGCTCTTCAAGATCCGAGTAAGTTGCCTCGTACTTTGGAGGGAGCTTACCGAGACTAAGCTAAGCAGACAGCCTTTCGAAGACAAAGACGTACAAGAAATGGTGGGTAGTGTCCTCTCAGGCGCTGACGCGCCCAATGGTATTCTGGACACCGAGAAACTGAAGGAAATACTGAACAATTTAAAACAGCTCCAAGCTCAGCCAGATGCACTTCTGTCAAGAAGCAAATTCAAGCACTACTTGCCGAATTGAGTAAGAAAATATCGAATATTACACAGCAAGTACTCAATACACCATGGAATAAAGAATATTTCATGGAAACTTGTTATTTTCAGATTGCGATATTAATGTAAGATTGTATAATGTCTTTCTTGTAAGTTGAGATTTGAATATCAATAAATGTGGTTACAAAACATTAGTTCCCTTCTATTTGGCCAACTTTGACATCATATAAATGATTATGAACGCGCATACCGTTACATTGATATACAGTTCATTTGAACTGAATAAAAGTATAAGATGATGAAAGTTGATGCAGGTACTGTATTTTGAATTCTGCTTCGAAGAGCCACACAGTCTACCATGTGACCTCCCCACAATGTAGTGTCTTGTGTGTCCCAAGAAAGCGGGTAGACAAGTTCTAGCTGCAAACCTATCCCATGGGTTTCAGTCGAGAGACCAGACTAATGCATGGTTCATCGAAACCGGGGTAGTAGCCTTGCGGAAACTGCAAGCGTGGCGATTTATATGATTATATGAAATGACTGTACAGTAGTATTTTGAGTTAGCTATACTAATATTGATGAACGGCGGAAAACTACAGCTGCAAATCTTGATGACATGCGCATCTCTCTCTGCATAATTGAATGAATTCATCTCGGGTGAAATTTTCGGAGAGAAAATAATTCCTCATTCGTATCCCTGGTTGAGGACTCCACAGGGGGTGGGCAGTGATTATCAGGAACATGACTAATGTCATTCTCCGAGTTGGAGCGTAGAATGTTAGAAGTTTGAATCGTTATTATGAGTCAAAAAGCTGAAGAAGAAAATAAAATAAATTTAAATACAGTTGGTTGAAGTACATTGGCATGAAGAGCATGATTTATGGTCAGGTGACTACAGATATCAAGTCAAAACAAGGTAGGCGTAGTACAGGGGTTGGTTTAATAATCATTAAGAAAATAGGACAATCTAATTCTGATGGAAGACTGGAATATAGTAGTAGGCAAACAGGAGAAAATAGCGTAGGAGGACACGGACCGAGACAAAATAATGAAAGGGGAAGTTGGCTGGTAGAATTTTGCATTGACCATAACTTAGTCCTTGCTAACGCTTCGTTCAGAAACCACCAGGACGACTGTTAGAGATCATACCTCTTGCTCTTGATCTACTAACAGCGTGCGAGAGTGTGGTCATACTTTCGGTTGTAACTTAATCCATAAGGTGAGTGCAAACTGCATTTTCCTGTGCAATGCCTAAAACCATCATGATGTTGTGAGGGGGACAGTGAAAGGTAATATATACTGAATTTTAATTATGAATTAATTGAGAAAAATTGACCTATGGACGGAAGAAATATGAAATTCATAAGATGTTAACGAATTCGTCTTTATGGATTCGTAAATAATTACAATGATGTTTTTGTTTGCAGGAGATACCTCGACAATCGCAATTTCCACCATATTCAACACGTAAAACCCTTTCATGGAACATAAGCTCATCGGGCAAAACATTTGTCATCCCTGGAGAAATATTGCAAGCATCATGTAATACCGTGTATCTCCGCCTTTGGACTTAATAACCGCCTGGATTCTGTTAGGAAAAGAGTCCAGAAGGTTTTGCAGGTACGTCGCATCGCTGAGGATTTGATCCCACAATTCCACCAAACTGCGACGACACTGATTTCGGCGTTTCACTCGCTGTTCGAACATGTCCAACAGATTTTAAATGGGGTTCAAGTTAGGTGATTTTGCAGGCCAATAGAGATATAATAGGATGGGGGATTGTTCATAAAACCAGTCACATATGCGTCCAGCCTGATGAACGTTGTTGTTGTCATCTTGAAAACTCGGTGTGTCAATAGCATACTCATCATGCAGATGTTGACTGAAAAGCAGCTCTTGATTATCTAGAATGTTTAAATAAACATGCTGGTTCATATTAGTGGTCACCGTAGTGAGCCGGCCCAATCCGTGACACAAAAACATCTCCAAAACATCACAGACTCATCTCCGGCTTCAACCTGACCTTGCACACATCCAGGATGAAATGTTTCATCTGCCCCTTGGTGAAGACGACGAAGTGCGTCATTGGAATAGGGCAAAAATGTTATTCATGAGACCGCATTACGTTCCGCCACTCAGCTATTGTCCACGTTCGATGATTTCTAGCCCATTGAAGAAGTGCAGCTTTATGTGCCTGTGTGAGCAATGGTCTATTGCGAGGTGACCGACTGCAAACGTTCATTGCATGCAGTTCCCGTCGCAATTTTCTCTCGCTAACAGGTTGGGATGGGCCTTCATTCACTGGCTGCAGCAATTCCTGTCGGGTTTGGAAGCGATTTTGATTCATACGTCGTGAAACGCGTCTCCGGTCCCTCTCAGTCAGGATCTTTTTCAGATCATAATTCTGGCGTAGTGTGTCATGGCCACGTGTAGTACATCACTGCTTGTAGACACATTGAACAGTCCGCTGTGGAACACCAAGAAATCCAGCAACATCACGCACCGTATGGCCATGGGCACGATCACACACGATTGCCCGTCACATCCTTACATCCACCCATCTTGACTTAAACTGTCCTCGTGAAACATCAATGTATCACTGATTGATACTGCCTTATGCTCACGTAGAGGCAGTACGCGTGCGGTTGAGCACGAGACTCGTGAACTTCGCCACCTGTACAGGCTTAATGATCCAACTGTGCGTGCCCATTAGGGTGACCTTTCTTTTTTGTCCTGTGAGCTTATTACACTACTTGCATCCTCTTCAACTGTGTGCTAGAGAAGATCGTCAGGAAATGGACTGCCACATTGTCATCAGAAGCAGGACTGAATCTTAGGTATAAGAAATACATCCTCAGTGTACCCTGTCTAGCCTTTGCTGATGATCTCACCCTATTGGTCAACTGCATGGAGGAGGCTACTCACCAACTACAGAGCCTCTACAATATTGCAGCAAAATCCGGCTTGAGGGTTAACCTACAGAAGTCTGAGTTTATCACTAACATAAAGCAAGCTCATTCTGCAATCCCATTAGAAAACGACACCATAAGTAAAGTTTTGCAATCAAATACTTAGGAGAATGGGTCTCAGCAAGCGAGAGAGGAACTTAAACCAGGTGCACCATGTTAGAGAGGACCTATCATTCCTGTAAAAGCGTCTACACCCTCAAGTACCTCTCCAAGAACCTAAAGTAGTATTTATTTATTTATTTTTTTATCGTATGGCAAATACATGAACAGTGCAATAAATTACAGGTTTATATCTACATTATTTACATAGGTTGTGGCGTCGCCAGGAAAAATTCACTCGTTTCTCCATTGAAACGTCTCAGTGGGCATTCTTGTGTGATGTGCTTCACAGTTTGCCTCTCAGCACCATAGTTGTAGCAGGATGATGACTTTTTCCTTCATTTATACAGCAGATCTGCACATACACACCATGGTTAGTCCAGATCCGGTTTAACTTGGACCATACTTGCCGAGGTTGTTCAAAGCCAGGTACCTTATGTGTAATGCACGGCATATCTAAGGATTCTGCTGAAGCAAATTTTCTCCATTCATTAGACCATCTCTCAGTCAGATTGAAATGACTGGTTATACGGTTCTCCGCCGTACAGATGGGTGGACGTCTTGACTTAAGTCTGTCTATATGTAGGTGGGGGATATCATCATGAATGGGCAATCCCTGGTTATTCTGGATCTTATTGTATTCATTCATCAGAGCAGTGCATCTACGGAGGTTGAACTGGAGTTGATCTGATCGTGCCCGTGATCATTCTCATTGTGTCATTAAACTGTACTCGACGCGTCTGAGTGCCTCTTGATTAATCGGAACGAAAGGGCACCCTCAGGAGACTAGAATCTACAGAGAGGAGGATGTTCAGGAGGATACTAGGACACTTAAGAGAGGAGGATAACACCTACAGGATCAGGCACAATAACTATCTCTACAAACATCAGGAAGACATAGTCACATGCATGAGGAAAAGGCGACTGATGTTCTACGGGCACATGACCCGCCTGAAACCATGCAGTCTCACCAACAGTATCATCATAGTGAAAAGCAGGCGAAAAACTTCCAAGACCAAGTGGATCACCTCAGTAAAATCAGACCTAGGGGAACTAAAGATCCCATTAGAGACCACAGAGAACCGATCTCAGTACCGACAGGGAGTCTACCCACCGTCCCTCACAAGGAAAAAGAGTACAGGGACCACCAGACCTTAGTGGGTGGATGGAAGGAAGCAGGCACACCGCCAGAAAATCAAAGCGGCCAAAACGAACCAACAAAAAAAGACTACGCATATAGGCCTACATCATCTTACATCCCTATTTCTAGGCTTGTACATTGGAAATGAATATATACTGTAATAAGACGCAGAAGGAGTCGAACAAAACTTTCGTAAATGGAATAAATTGCATTTAACAGAGTAAAACGAAGGCTTTCTTTGATTCACTTAATATTGTTAAGGAATTCACAACGTACAATATGCCATACAACAGCAACTACTTAAACAACAATTATTTGTGTATTATCAATGTAAATATTGCCATTCAGTTTTACTTAGTTAAATTAAACAAATTAAAACAGATACAACATAATAGCAATTACAGGCAAGAATATCATTATAAGTAAATATCAACATACATAATAATATTCATCCATTGCATTCGTTCCATGATCTTAATGATACATAAACATCGAGCTGGAGGAATTTTATGTCTGCAGTAAGACGAATAGTAGTCTATAGGTACTTGTCAACACTTGTGCTTGCTCTCCTTTCCACGCTGTTCAAGACTCATTCTACCTACGTGGCGGAGATGGTGGTGAGTATTCGTTTAATAGGAAGTACAACTGAGAAACCATCCTCTACCTACGTGGCGGAGGTGGTGGTGGTGAGTATTCAATCAATCAATCAATCAATCAATCAATCAATCAATCAATCAATCAATCAATCAATCAATCAATCAATAAATCAATCAATCAATCAATCACTACGGATCTGCAATTAGGGCAGTCGCCCAGGTGGCAGATTCCCTATCGGTTGTTTCCCTAGCCTCTTCTTAAACGATTGCAAAGATATTGGAAATTTATTGAACATCTCCCTTGGTAAGTTATTCCAGTCCCTAACTCCCCTCCTTATAAACGAATATTTGCCCCAATTTGTCCTCTTGAATTCCAACTTTATCTTCATATTGTGATCTTTCCTACTTTTAAACACACCACTCAAACTTATTCGTCTGCTGATGTCATTCCATGCCATCACTCCACTGACAGCTCGGAACACATCATTTAGTCGAGCAGCTCGTCTCCTTTCTCCCAAGTCTTTCCAGCCCAAACTTTGTAACATTTTCGTAACGCTACTCTTTTGTCGGAAATCGCCCAGAACAAATCGAGCTGCTTTTCTTTGGATTTTTTCCCGTTCTTGACACAAGTAATCCTGGTGAGTAACCCATACACTGGAACCATACCCTAGTTGGGGTCTTACCAGAGACAAATAAGCTCTCTCCTTTACATCCGTACAACAATCCCTAAATACCCTCATAATCATGTGCAGAGATCTGTACCCTTTGTTTACAATCATATTTATGTGATTACCCCAATGAAGATCTTTCCTTATATTAAGACCTCGGTACTTACAATGATCCCCAAAGGGAACTTTCAACCCATCAACGCAGTAATTAAAACTGAGGGGACTTTTCCTATTTGTGAAACTCACAACCTGACTTTTAAGCCCGTTTATCATCATACCATTGCCTACTGTCCATCTCACAACATTATCAAGGTCATTTTTCAGTTGCTCACAATCTTGTACCTTATTTATTACTCTGTACAGAAGAACATCATCTGCAAAAAGACAGACAAGCCTTCACCTACCTCTAATTCTCTGAGTTCTATTTTCTAGAAACATAGCCACCCATTCAGTCACTTTTTGTCAAGCCCAATTGCACTCATTTCTGCCAGTAGTCTCCCATGATCTACCATATCAAATGCCTTAGATAGGTCAATCGCGATACAGTCCAATTGACCTCCTGAATCCAGGATATCTGCTATACCTTGCTGGAATCCTACAAGTTGAGCTTCAGTGGAATAACCTTTCCTAAACCCAAACTGACTTCTATCAAACCCATGGGCGCCCGCAAGGGAGGCAAGGGGGGGCATTTGCCCCCCCCTGGAATTCTAAAGATGTTGATGTTCAATTGTTTAATATAATACCAGATTATTTCATAAACTGAAATTACTGACAGTCATCTAGCATATGTTATAACTGGAAGTTTCTATAAACAATTTAATGTTGCTGACGTTATATTGGTTTTTATACTCAAGAAAATTGTTAATGTGCCCCCCCCCCTGGAAAAGATCCTGCGGGCGCCCATGATCAAACCAGTTATTAATTTCGCAAACATGTCTAATATACATAATGCACGTCAAACTGACTGGCCTGTAATTTTCAGTGTTACGTCTATCACCCTTTCCTTTATACACAGGGGCTACTATAGCAACTCTCCGTTCATATGGTATATCTCCTTCATGCAAACAATAATAAGTACTTCAGATATGGTACAATATCCCAACCCATTGTCTTTAGTATATCCCCCGAAACCTCATAAATTCCAGCTGCTTTTCCAGTTTTTAAACTTTTGTATCTTACGGTACTGTAAATGTCATTGTTGTCATAGGTAAATTTTAATACTGCTTTACCATTAGTCACCTCCTCTATCTGGACATTATCCCTGTCCCCCACAATCTTTACATGCTGCTGACTGAGCACTTCTGCCGTTTGAAGATCCTTGCATACACACTCCCCTTGTTCATTATTTTTTCCTGGAATATCCTTCTTGAAACCTGTTTTTGCCTTAAGGTACATAAACATCCTCCTCCGCTTTCACTAAATTTTGTATGCCCGGCAATTATGCTTGCCATCATGTTATCCTTCACTGACTTTTTTGCTAGATTCAATTTCCTAGTAAGTTCCTTCAATTTCTCCTTACTTCCACAGCCATTTCTAACCCAATTTCTTTCCAGCCTGCACCTCCTTCTTAGTCTCTTTACTTCTGTGTTATATTATAGTGGATCTTTACCATTCCTTACCACCTTTAAAGGTACAAACCTATTTTCACATTCCTCAACAACTGCTTTAAATCCATCCCAGAGTCTTTTTACATTTTTATTTACCGTTTTCCACCTATCATAGTTACTTTTTAAAAACACCCTTATGCCTGATTTATCACGCATATTGTACTGCCTAATAGTCCTAATTTTAATACCTTCTTTTCTTTCCCATTTACTTTTAACTACTACAAAAACAGCTTCGTGATCAATTGTACCATCTATTACTCCGGTTTCTCTACAGAGCTCATCTGGTTTTACCGGCACCACATCCAGAATATTCTTCCCTCTAGTTGGTTCCATCACTTTCTGAATCATCTGTCCTTCCCATATTAACTTATTTGCCATTTCTTGGTCATGATTCCTGGAATTCGCATTACCTTCCCATTTGACACTTGGTAAATTGAGATCACCCTCTACAATCACGTTCCTTTCCTTATCGTTTCCCACATAACTGATTATCTTATCAAATAATTCTGAATCAGCGTCTGTGCTACCCTATTCCGATCTGTACACTCCAAAGACATCAAGTTTTCTATTATCTTTAGAGATGATCCTAACACCTAGAATTTCATGTTTGTCTTCTTTAACTTTTTCATACCTTACAAATTCTTCTTTCACGAGAATGAATACTCCCCCTCCTACCTATCCTATCTTTACGATACACACTCCTGTTCCGTGAGATTATGTCTGCATCCATTACATCCTTTCTCAGCCATGATTCAACTCCTATTACAATATCTGGTGAGTATATATATCTATTAAATTGTTTAATTCTATTCATTTCTTTAAATATTTCTACAGTTGAGCACTAACATTTTTATGTCATCCCTACTCGATT
Source organism: Anabrus simplex (assembly GCF_040414725.1). Taxonomy (NCBI): domain Eukaryota; kingdom Metazoa; phylum Arthropoda; class Insecta; order Orthoptera; family Tettigoniidae; genus Anabrus; species Anabrus simplex. The sequence continues at coordinate 1,594,903,453 of NC_090265.1, read as the reverse complement.
TCAATTTCCCTGTTCCTTTATCACCGCTCCCTAGGCCATCCCCTTTCCCTGAATGTACCTTCCTATAACACTTCTAAACAAATTTCTCAGATTATATGTACCACTGCGGTTTAAGTGAAGGCCATCTGAGCACAGACCCCTATCTCCTACCCACCCATTAGGATCTAGAAATCTCACTCCCAGTTTCCCACATACCCACTCGATAGCCTCATTTAAATCCCCAATCACCTTCCAGTCAGCATCCCTCCTACACAGTATTCCACTGATAACAATCTCCGCTTCCTTAAACCTCATCCGTGCTGCATTTACCAAGTCTCACACATCCCCAACTATGTTGTCTGCTTGTCTTACGTTGTTAGTACCAACGTGAAACACTACCACCTTCTAGTTTCCCTCCTCCTTCTTTTCTAGTTTCCTCAACATCTGCCTTAACCTAATTCCTGGATAACACTCTACCCTTGTTTTGAGAGCAAGTACAACTGGGAAATCATCCTCTACCTACGTGGTGGAGGTGGTGGTGAGTATTGTTTTCAGGGAAAGTACAACTGGGAAACCATCCTCTACCTACGTGGCGGAGGTGGTGGTGAGTATTGTTTTCAGGGGAGGTACAACTGGGAAACCATCCTCTACCTACGTGGCGGAGATGGTGGTGAGTATTGTTTTCAGGGGAGGTACAACTGGGAAACCATCCTCTACCTACGTGGCGGAGATGGTGGTGAGTATTGTTTTCAGGGGAGGTACAACTGGGAAACCATCCTCTACCTACGTGGCGGAGGTGGTCGTGAGTATTGTTTTCAGGGGAGGTACAACTGGGAAACCATCCTCTACCTACGTGGCGGAGGTGGTGGTGAGTATTGTTTTCAGGGGAGGTACAACTGGGAAACCATCCTCTACCTACGTGGCGGAGATGGTGGTGAGTATTGTTTTCGGAGGAAGTACAACGGGGAAACCATCCACTACCTACGTGGCGGAGGTGGTGATGAGTATTGTTTTCAGGGGAGGTACAACGGAGAAACCATCCTCTACCTAGTGGCGACCACACCCCCAGCGCAAACAAATACACAACCGATGTGTATACGCCTGCAGGATGGGTACGGAGACAGACAAGTCGAGTCCGTGCAAGTATAATTTGGACAAGTTCGGAGGTAGGAAATATGGATATGCTTGGCGAATTTTCAATGGGTACAAGAAGCTGATTTCTTATTTCTACAGGATGTTGAAGAAGTTATGGGAACACCTTATGGGAAATTGAGTAAGTTACGCGATTCACATCACAGAATACGTCGCTGCATTCTTTTCAATACATGTTGTAACGTTTGTGGAAGGACTGGACTAAAATATTGTTCAATTTCTCTCTAAAATTTAGGAACAGTGTGAGCGTAAGTTTTGTAAGCAGCATCTATAAGGTTTCCGCACAAGAAAACGTTAAGTAGCGATAAATCAGGAAACCGAGGGAACAACAGTCCCTTAGAAATCATTTTTCCTTGAAAAGACATCCAAGGAAGTCATGAAGTTGTTACCCGTATGAGCCATAGCCTTGTCCTGCTGAAACCACGTGTTCTGAAGCTGGCCTTCAGGTATAGTTTTTACAAATTGTTGCACCATCCGTATATAGCGCTCACTGTGCCGTGAACAAATGTGATGAAGAAAAACATGAATTTGTTGTGTGCGCAGAGGGGGTTTGTGAAGGTGGCGTGAATGTTCCGTAGCCCATATGCGTGAATTCTGCGCATTCAGATATCCAACAAGATATAATCATGCTCCGTCAGTCCGGAACCAATCATCGAGTTCATTATCTGATGTTACAGATGACACTATCTTCAGGTAACAATTTCTGAACAGCACGAATTTTGTGCGGATGCATCTTTAAAATCTTGCGCAAGACTGTTAGGGCAATATAACTGAACTCTTATCCCCGCCGTCAATCGTCGGTCATTTGCCACAGCTGTTTTGGTAGTAATATTCAAATCTTGATCTCTGGATCGTTATGGTTCTTTTCTTGTCACTTCACCGACAGGTCGACAGGGTTCAGAGAAAGTAATAATTTCTTCAAATCAAAGGCAAAATATGTTCATTGAAATTTATTGTATTTGTATTTATAAATGAACAAAACAGGCGTTCAGCCCCGAATACATGTTCACAATAATAATAAATAAATAAATAACTAATAAAATTAATAAACGTAGTCCAACCTAAGCCATCCCTCTCCACCCTATACAAAATAAAATAAAATAAAATGAACAAAAAAAGACCTAACGCCCCGGTTCTATACCAGAACCAACTCCATCTACACCAGTTAACAACAGCCTGGTCAATGTTTACATTCTACTGCTGGTGTTGCAACTTTCTGCTTTTTATCACTCACACGTACCCACTCATCACGCAGCCTTCTTGCTTCAGCATTTTCATCACCTCTATTGTTCCCTGACCTACTCCAAAATAAGCTACAACAGCAACATTACAAGATTGCATACCAAACCAGCCATAACACTAACATTGCTTTCAATCTTTCAGATTCCACCTCCTATAGTAAAAGGCTAAATAATAACAACAATATTCCGTCATTGCATTCCAATCCATCATACCACAGCTTTTACCAATCCGCGTTAACATTGCTTCCTTTCATTTCATTCCGCCATAACACTCCATAATAAAATTACCTCTCCATCTCCAAAAATTTCGGCAATGAATAACAAATACCAATCACGCATACACCAACACCTCTCCAACATCATATTTCTTCCTCCTCTCCATACAAACAAACCATAATTTACAAAATGATAATAAACTCACCTCTCTCCAGCTCCAAAAATTAAATACTCGTACCAGACACCAATACAATAATACCACCTCCCAACTCCCACGAAATCAACCGTAAATAAACCATCTCAATACCAAACCATACATCACCTAATCATAAATACTAAGCCTCCAATACTTCCAACACCACATTTCAGCAATACAACACCAACTCCACACTATATACCACCTCTACTTATATCACCACTTCTCCCACACCACATTCCAACGATATAACACTTTTCCAACACCACATTTAGCACCACTCCTCTAACTCCAAATATCAACAATAGATATACCACTTCTCTATAACTCATATTCAAGCCTTGAAGGCATATACTTCGAGACACGTAGTGCCTTTTTCAGAAACGTAGCTTTCACTTTTTCTAGTTGCTCAAACTGTTCCATTTTTAGATGCGATGATACTTCTAATCCATAGGTGATCACTGGTGACACTTTGAGGTCAAATAATTTCAGGGCTTTGTTGATAGACAACTTATTCAAATTCTGTATGTCGTTGATGGCTCTGATTGCTGCATTTGTCCTGTCATTGATGTGGTTAGAGAAAACATTACCTCTAGTTTGTAGTGTGACTCCCAAATACTTGAAGTTCAATACATTCTTAGAGGTCTCCCATGTATATGAAACTCTGATGCTTTACCTCCTTTCCTAAATGTCATTGATACTGTCTTTTCCTCATTTAACTGAAGTTTATTCTCTCGAGCCAATCACGATATCGTCTGCATGCATATGTATGCTTGTTTCTTCAGGGATTACTTCTATAATGTCCGCCGTAGCAATTATAAATAGTACTGGGCTTAGTGGATGCCCTTGTAGTACACTCAAAGTGTTCAAGGTACAGTCAAGTGAAACAGTGAGGGATAAATTTATTGTACAACTTTCAGATGTCCGGTCAAGAGGATTTCAAATTTAATGCCTAGAGCTTCTTTCAGTTGTAATTTCAGAATTTTATATTATCACCTATATTACCGCAGCAAAACCTCGCCTTTTAATTTAAAGAATATATTTTGTTTAGTATCAAATACATTTAATTATTTTATTTCAATGGTAGATCAGATAACTTCAAATTTTAATTGGGAAAACAAACGACAAAGTCCTTTTCCCAGAACCTACATGTTATGCTGTCAAAGTAAGCTTATTACCTCATACCCTAGGAATATTAAAGATTCTCATTCTATTATCGTTACATTTATTTGTATCTGGTGCCCATCAAATTGTACGCGTAAGTAATCAGGTAAGTACCTAGTGAGACTACATAGTCCGACGATGGTATTTTGTTTCATGAATATTTTAAGTCTGTTTCATTTTTTTATTAATACTGGCTCTATTTTTATTAGCAAGACGATGTGCAAGTGACTATACTGTTAGGATGTTTTTTCTTGGAGTCTCTAGTGTGCGGCGCTGAAGACTTCGAACGTCAAGTATTAAAACTAACATTACCTTACCTTGCTGTCGGGGGAGGGCCTGCAGCTCCGCCCAGCTCCCAGGACTATGAAGCTTCAAGTGCATGCGTCACCCAAGCGACCGTAAGGTTCACTAGGGTAGCTCTCTTTTGCGCCGGCAAGGAACCCAGCTCGCTGGAGAAGCCGAACTGCGGTAATGCGAGCGGATTGTCGGGGTAGCTGTACTTGGCTTGACTTAGATGTTCGAAAATTGTGATGATGATGATGATGATGATGATGATGATGATGATGCTTGTTGCTTAAAGGGGCCTAATTCGAAAATTGTAAACGTTGTAAAAAGCACTCTACGGAATATTTAAAAAATATTAATACAAAGTTCTTTACCCCAGCAGTGCTGGGGTAGGTGGGGTTCAGTACACGCCACTGCATGGTGCATACCTTGTAAGTTAAAGCCGCCAGCCAACACAGGCCACCCACAGCACGCCCAGTCGTTAACTACGTTATCATTGTTATCAGTGAGATATGAGAAAATTGTGGAATACTGTTGGCGGTTAGTGCTGTTCATACTTCATAGCGTTGCTTTAGGTGATTCATACGAATACGTATTTTAGTGGTATATAATTTTCAACAAGTAGTTTCATAAATGGCTCCAAATAAAAGTGATGTGTGGAGATACTTCACAAAAGTCAATATAACTGAAGTTAGGTGTAATACGTGTGCCAAAATTTTTAAAAGTTCCGGCAATACTACATGTATGAAGGCTCATTTGAAGATACATAGATTAAAACATGAAATACTATATACGTCGCCTGTTAAAGGAACTTCAAGCACTATAGGAATGCTTAAGTCGATGGCAGGTAGCAGTAAATTGCTCTTTAAATCTGGCGAGGCTGGAACCCCTTCTATAACATCCTTAGCAGCGTCTGCGACTGTATCATCACTGGGAACTGATAATGGAAAGTTCACTACATCCACTATATTGGTGACCAATGCTGAGTTGTCACTGAATACGCTTACAGCTATCCAGCCATCTATCCGGCAATCATCACGAGACATTACGAGAAATTTTCAGGTTTTACTAAACATTTTTGCCCTTTATTGTAGCTACGCAGCCGGTATTTCATTTTAACCATTTACGATATTACCGTGTTTTACAAATAATTAATGTACTTTTTAGACCTGTTAATCAGAAAGTAGGCCTATTTTTTTAAAGAGCCGTCAGCTGTCTATTTTAAATTTACTCTTCTGTGCTCTGTAGTAATACTTTTCTGGTTTTGTTACAGAGGGCGTTTCGGAGCACTGTAACATCACTGAAGGACATTTATACCTTATTTGCAAAGATGGCATGCCTTTATCGGAGGTTGATGGGAGAAGGATTCCAGCGTCTTATGAAGGAAGCAACTCCTCTCTATAAAGTGCCCACCAGAAACACTGTGAAGAGCGTGATTAACAAAAAATATGATTTTCTAAGATGTAATTTTAAGAAGATGACCAAATACGTGGAATACTTTACAATTACAACGGATGTTTGGTCTGAGATGATGACAACCACCAGCTTTCTTGGCTTAACCATTCATTTCATTGAACAGTCTTCAGTCGAATCAATCGCACTCGGCGTGTTTCAGTTACAGCAATCCCGTACTGCTGTTTACTTGAGCAGCCAAATTTTGTCTGCATTAATTGAGTGGAATACCCCCATAGATAAGGTGTCGTGTGTTGTTACAGTACTCCTACAGCTCTCCAGCCATCTATCCGGCAATTGTTACGAGACATTAAGAATTTTTCAGGTTAGTTTCACTAAACATTTTAGCCCTTTATTGTAGCTCGAAATTAAATACTAAATAATAAAATTGCTATATCTGTAAATAATGTGGGCAGAGAATTAAAACTCGTATGTTTGCGCGTAGTGATAAAATATACGTGTGTGAGGGGCTAGCTCACAGCATTTGCTTGTCCTGCTGATTATTGCTTTAAGAGAAAGTACAAATGTACTTCTCCGTTCCCTTGTTCTTACAATATAACATGCAATTACGTTTTAAATTAATTACTGTGATGCATGTTCACGTTCGAGTTTACATCTTTCTACTATCAATGGTGGTAGTGATTATTGTTTACTTCAAAGGTAAGTGTATGTATGTATATTTACTTCAATATAATCTGGGATTAAGATGTGTTCTGTGCTCATAGTAATTTTTTGTGCTGTGTGCCTTTCGATTTATGGACTGGTCGGTGATTTTTTCACAGTATCCCCCACAAGCGATTCGGCTACGCGGTTAGAGGTGTGTAGTTGTAAGCTTTGCAATTAGAGTAATAATAATTTTATAATGTAAAGTTCAAGTAGCATTATGTGTTAATGATATTCTAACACACCTATACCGAGCGAATTGGCTACGCTGTTAGGGATGTGTAGCTGCAAGCTTTCCATTTAGAGTAATAATAAACATATTTCATAATGTAAAGTTCTAGTACCTAGCATTGTGCCATTCCAACACAACTACACCGAGCGTATTCGCTACGCAGTTAGGTCCTACATTTTATATGATTCTTTTTTATAATGTATTTCTCTTTTCTCGATTTATAGTCAGGTCAGAGATTTTTCCCCTATAGATTTATCAAGGGGAATGACGAGAATGTCCTTTTATCAAACGAAAAGTGTAAAATAAAAATGGTCAGTAAAACTTACGCAACACATCTTGTCAGGAGGTAAAAAGAACAAGAGGACAACACAACACCATGATTCCAGTTTAATAGCGTAAATGAATCTGTACTATAAAATTATTTTTGTTGAGAGACTTTCAATTCTGTGTTTCAAGCATTGTATTTTTTTTTGTAAGCTTTGATCGGTTGATGTTGCAGGGGACGCAGATAAACTCACTAAACTTCCATTAGCCGGGCCTAAAAATCCCCGCAGTAGTGTTAATGGAAGTTTCCTTACCCTCTAACGTCCTGTTTGGCACACAATCATATACCTTTAGAATGTTACTGTTACAAAATAAAAAATGTTAGAACTCATCTCAAATTATATTTTACACAAAACTAGAAGAGCTTAGGGGGATACGCCATCTAGCGCAGGAGGGCATCTGTCCGTAAAACTGTAAGGATGAAGAGGAGGTGGAGGGATTGAGCTGACCTCCGTAACTGTGAGGAGAAGGGATTGTGTAAGGAGGAGGAGGCGGCATAGAACTGACCTCCGTAACTGTAAGGAGGAGGAGGAGGAGGGGTTGCGCTGACCTTTGTAACTGTGAGGAAGAGAAGGGATTGAGCTGACCTCCGTGATTGTGAGGAGGAGGAGGAGGTATTGAGAAGGGCAGCTAGCCTTAATGCCCCTGTCTATGCCCCGCCAAGATAATAGCAGTAAGGTTAGGATCATTCCCTTTCAAGAATTCCGCAACACACAAAAGCACGTGACTAAGTCTCGTCAAGATAATATCAGAGAGGTTATAGGGATCGATGACTCTTTCAAAATTCCGCGGCAAAACAAGTGCACGTGCTAGGACCTGTCAAGATGGCAGCTATCATCGTAACAGCTGTTACGTATCTAAATTCTGCGCCCCCTACGTCGTTAAGATAGCAGCAGTGAGCTTAGGCCCTGTTAAGATACCAACAGTGTGGTTAGTGACGTTGACTTGTTAAAAAAATGCGCCCACGTGGTTAGTACCTGTCAAGATAGCAGCTGTCAAAAGCAAGTGGATTTCAAATTTCGCGCCTACGTGGGTTAAGATGGCAGCAGTGAGGTTAGGGCCTGTTAAGATGGCATCAGTGAGGTTATCCACGTTTACTTGTTCAAAATCCGCGTCCCACGTGGGTAGTACCTGTTAAGATAGCAGCTGTCATCTTAACAGATGTTTAAATTCCACGCCCACGTAGTTAGTTAAGATGACAGCAGCGAGGTTCTAACCTGTTAGGATAGTAGCAGTGAAGTTATCCACGTTCACTTGTTCAAAATCCGCGCCGAAACAAGTGCACGTGGTTAGGACCTGTCAAGATGGCAGCTGTCATCTTAACAGCTGTTCAAATTCCGCGCCCCCACGTGCTTAAGGTGGCAGCAGTTAGGTTAAGCCCTGTTAAGATGGTAGCACTGAGGTTAGCAACGTTCACTTGTTCAAAATCCACGCCCACGTGGTTAGGACCTGTGAAGATGGCAGCTATCAAAAAAGCATGTGGATTTTAAATTCCGCGCCCCTACGTGATTAAGGTGGCAACAATGAGGTTAGGCCCTGTCAAGATGGCAGCAGTGAGGTTAGCAATGTTCTTTTGTCCGATAAAGTGAAATCAGGGTCCGTCAAGATGACAGCTGTCCGGGGTCAATGACCTCGTGGAAAGGGGCTGATTCAGCTCCCGTTGTATTAGAACTACCTCAGCTCATACTAGGCAATACTTGAGCATTGTAGCAACTCTGTCCCAGCAGAGAGACTGTTTTTAAGGGCCGGTAACAACACGGAAAAGAGAAAGCTACTAAGTGGCAAGCTTTTTGCTAATTTGCTTTCCTAGGAGGTATTGGGAATAGAGCTAAGGTCATCCTTATGGTTTTTTTTTTTTTTCACGAACAAATGGAATTACAGTGCTGAGGAAGAAGTTGGGAAGAAAATGTTTTACTATTTTACGTACTAGCTGTTACCCACGGCTTCGCTCGCGAGGATTTGGTAAGCTGAAAAAAATCATTTTTCCTCAGTATTTCACTAAGACATTATCTGAAAAATCACTGAAGTATAAAAACTCACCAAAAATGTGCATTTCATTTACCCCAGAAGCTCTTTGTAAAGCACGTTTGTGGCATTGTCTTTTGGGACTAAGATTACCAGGCTACTGGCAGAGCTGAATCTGAAACATGCGACCTGGAAGTCTACATGTGAGAAAGTCGAAAAAAAAAAAGGTTTCTTTATTTCTAAATGAGATTACAAATACCAATTTTATTATCCTCATACAAAGAATTCAACTCGTTCACTTATTTTCGATCTCCAGCTCAAGTTGATTTTCCGAAAACAAAAACTACGTGTTTTTTATTCTTAAAAGGGATTACAAATACCAATTTTTACGTCTGTAACATGTTAAGTTTATGAGATATACTGTAGATATACTCATTTTAAAAACGGCCCCACTCCTTGGCTGAGTGGTCAGCGTTGAAGTCTTCGGTTCACATGCTTCCAGGTTGGATTTCCGGCTAGGTCGGGGATTTTAATCGCGTGTGATTAATTCATCTGGCTCGGGGATAGGTTGTTTGTGTTTCTCCCAACACTCCCCCCTTCATATTCACTCAACATACCACATTACCAACCACAACGGGAACATGCAATAGTAATTTCATCCCTACACACGGGGTTGGCGTCAGGAAGGGCATCCAGCCGTAAAACAGGGTCAAATCCACAATTGCTACACAATTCTCACCCGCGACTCCACAGGTGAGGGAAAAGCTGTAGAAGAAGAAGATGAAACTCGATTTAAAAATTTATTCGTTTTTTTATTATTTCACCCCCTTAAGAGGATTTTACAAAAAAAAAGTGTTCATTTATTTTAAAAGAGATTCCAAGTACCAGTTTTAACGTCTGCAACATCTTCAGTTTCTGAGATATATGTATCATCATATAAAGAATTCAACTCCTTCCTCTCTTCTTTTCACCCCCCCACCATTCACCCCTTAAGTGGATTTTCTGAAAACAAAAATGTATGTTCTTTTATTTTTAAAGGAGATTCCAAATACCAATGTTCATGTCTGTAACATGTTAAGTTTTTGTGATATATTGTAGACTAGAAGAAGTACCCGTTCTTCGTACGGATTATCAGAAACTGGCTTTAGTTACTCATACTATCGGTTTGACTGACTTCATTAGATATCTATATCACTGGTGTATTTACTTCAGTACGTAGAAATTATTTGTCATGTTTGGAATTATAGTGTATCTTCTTCTTTTCTTCATGGGGGCCTATAAATATTAGTTCACCGAGCTCGATAGCTGTAGTCGCTTAAGTGCGGCCAGTATCCAGTATTCGGGAGATAGTAGGTTCGAACCCCACTGTCGGCAGCCCCGAAAATAGTCTTCCGTGGTTTCACATTTTCACACCAGGCAAATGATGGGGCTGTACCTTAATTAAGGCCACGGCCGCTTACTTTCCACTCCTAGCCCTTTCCTGTCCAATCGTCGGCATAAGACCTATCTGTGTCGGTGCGACGTAAAGCAACTAGCAAATATATATACACTGACTGACAGAGCAAATGCAACACCAAGAAGGAGTGGTCAGAACCTTATGCCAATTGCAGGGTAGACTGACGTCACTGAGGTATGCTCATGATGTGAAATGCGCCGCTGTGCTGCGCACGTAGCGAACGATAAATGGGACACGGCGTTGGCGAATGGCCCACTTCGTACCGTGATTTCTCAGCCGACAGTCATTGTAGAACGTGTTGTCGTGTGCCACAGGACACGTGTATAGCTAAGAATGCCAGGCCGCCGTCAACGGAGGCATTTCCAGCAGACAGACGACTTTACGAGGCGCATGGTGATCGGGCTGAGAAGGGCAGGTTGGTCGCTTCGTCAAATCGCAGCCGATACCCATAGGGATGTGTCCACGGTGCAGCGCCTGTGGCGAAGATGGTTGGCGCAGGGACATGTGGCACGTGCGAGGGGTCCAGGCGCAGCCCGAGTGACGTCAGCACGCGAGGATCGGCGCATCCGCCGCCAAGCGGTGGCAGCCCCGCACGCCACGTCAACCGCCATTCTTCAGCATGTGCAAGACACCCTGGCTGTTCCAATATCGACCAGAACAATTTCCCGTCGATTGGTTGAAGGAGGCCTGCACTTCCGGCGTCCGCTCAGAAGACTACCATTGACTCCACAGCATAGACGTGCACGCCTGGCATGGTGCCGGGCTAGAGCGACTTGGATGAGGGAATGGCGGAACGTCGTGTTCTCCGATGAGTCACGCTTCTGTTCTGTCAGTGATAGTCACCGCAGACGAGTGTGGCGTCGGCGTGGAGAAAGGTCAAATCCGGCAGTAACTGTGGAGCGCCCTACCGCTAGACAACGCGGCATCATGGTTTGGGGCGCTATTGCGTATGATTCCACGTCACCTCTAGTGCGTATTCAAGGCACGTTAAATGCCCACCGCTACGTGCAGCATGTGCTGCGGCCGGTGGCACTCCCGTACCTTCAGGGGCTGCCCAATGCTCTGTTTCAGCAGGATAATGCCCGCCCACACACTGCTCGCATCTCCCAACAGGCTCTACGAGGTGTGCAGATGATTCCGTGGCCAGCGTACTCTCCGGATCTCTCACCAATCGAACACGTGTGGAATCTCATTGGACGCCGTTTGCAAACCCTGCCCCAGCCTCGTACGGACGACCAACTGTGGCAAATGGTTGACAGAGAATGGAGAACCATCCCTCAGGACACCATCCGCACTCTTATTGACTCTGTACCTCGACGTGTTTCTGCGTGCATCGCCGCTCGCGGTGGTCCTATATCCTACTGAGTCGATGCCGTGCGCATTGTGTAACCTGCATATCGGTTTGAAATAAACATCAATTATTCGTCCGTGCCGTCTCTGTTTTTCCCCAACTTTCATCTCTTTCGAAACACTCCTTCTTGGTGTTGCATTTGCTCTGTCTGTCAGTCAGTGTATATATATATATATATATATATATATATATATATATATATATATATATATATATTAGTTCTTATTTCGAGTCGACTTCTAAGATCTTTTGCTACCATGTGTGCCATTTCACAGTTCTTTATATGGGCTGATCGGAATAAAAATGGAGTTCAAGTTACTAAAACGTCAATGTTAAAACAGCAAGCGTCAATACGAGCTGGAATGGTAATCTTCTCATCAGGCATTTACCGAAGGAACCGTACATAGAAGGCGGTGAAAAAAGAATGACGAATGGAGATTATTTGAAGCTATTATTAAAATGAAGATTTTCTTCTGACATCCATTCTTTCAACTGACCTACAGGAAGCAAGTCGCAGTCGACTACGGGAAGAGAATTCATCTTATTTGGAGTAATCAACGAAGATTGACAGGAATTTTAATTCACGGCAACACGCAACAACATTAGCTGCATAAGTTACATCGCTGCGCGAAATTAAACTACCTGTGAAGATAGATATGAAGATTACTACAGTGATACGTCACAACAGTCCTTAGACGACGTATATTTGGCCGATACTGCCTATTTCAAACAGCTGAGAGGTTATCCAGCTGACAAGAACATTTAAAACAAGGAAAACATTGAGAAATCATTTTTTTGCATTCCAGTCAAGAAAAATAGTTACTACCTATCCCAGCTTATTTGAGACAACCTTACCGAAATAAATTGTCCCAGAGCAATACGTAGATATTGTAGGCATATTGAAACAGATTTCAACCAGAAGATGACGACATTGAATAAAATGTTTTTTTTATTCTGTTCCAAATGCACAAGCCTCCACCATGATGCTGTAAAAGGAAAAGGCGATACTACTCGGATGATGGCAGTGCGATGCGATGTTGACAGTCCAGGATGACCAGGAATCAGCTGAGAGGAACAAATATGTACCCAAATACCTAAGAGAGAACCATGGAGCGATGTCCGCATATCCAACGACCAGATGCGATATGGCAGCAGGATTCCTTAAGCAAAGTTAAGTCCCCTATAAGTCGCAATTGTAAGTAAGAAATGTTTCTCTTCTTTTTTTTTCTTTTTTTTTGCTATGTGTTGTCATAATTTATGACAGTGTGAATATGTGCGTAAGTGGTTATCAAAGTGAGGTTACAGGATGTAGGTATTCTTCTACCTTTAATGTCAAGTCCACATGTAGGCGTAGTCAGCCAGTGATAACCGTTCGTAATGTTGTCAATGCGATGTGAGAGAAGGTAATTCGTATTTCTCTCGTTGTCAGTGAAGTGCACAGAGTGTGAAATAAAAATTAATGACACATGTGTGGTAATTTTACCAGGCGAATATGATAAGAGATCGTATATAGAAAATGTTTACGGTAAAGATATGAAATAGTACAACTCAGAATTATGATACGTTTTTGACACTATGACAGTAGGAATACATTTGTAATATGAAGAGATTGTGATACATATACGTTGAGATTAATGAAATAATATGTTTATTGTGTAATGAAATGTTTTTACGTGAAGTATGGAATGATGGTTGATGAATAAGAGTAATGATATAGGATGGTGGTGTTTAGTGATGGTGATATTTACTATTTTTCGAGAGGTTGATCATAGTAGTCGTAGTTGAGATGATGTTATTTCCAATTTATGCATTCTGAGGTAGATATTGAAACCGTGCTACTTTCAGTCGATGACTTTAAGCCAACGTATATTCGAGGTAGCTTAGGATACGATCTCAGCACTATTGGAGCAGTGTTATTATAAATATTAAGGGTCATCAAACGAGCCATGATGTGAGCGATGACAATAATTTAGCCTTCACTGAAATATTTCTAACGATTATAGAGAACTTTCTCACATGATAAGCCAATTTCAGATTTTATTTAGACACTCTGAAATATCACTGGTGACTTAGTTACACATATAAGGAATATTAGTTGAAGATAGAGTCTTCTGACAAGATAGATTTTCTACTTGTGATATGTTTTGGTAGAAATATAGCAAGATACGCTCATTAATGCAACTTTAGCTAAAATATGCACTTGAATTAATTGATAACCTTGAAATAAGATAATAATTTCTTAGAATTTGCCACATATGCCATATGATTATGCTATTTTAAGGTAAATTTCGACTTAAAGCGGAGATAGCTTTGCTTATACTGAGATAAAACACCAAGAAACAGGTAGCTTGAATACCATGAAACCTTATGTTAACTATCTGATGTTGTAAGAAAGATGAGAACGATTATCCATGTTATTGTCAGTTGTGTATGGACACAAAACGTTAAGTGCAGCACAGGATAACGTTTCTCGTTAATCAAGTATGAGTTAAATAATAGCTGACAGAACTTTTGAGTTAATTGATGGAGCAATTTCGTTCAAGAGAAAGTGATTCCAACTCTTAAAGAAATATTTACCAAATTTTTAAACTACGTTCTACATTCTCATAGACGACCTCGATCGGAAATGATGTACATAGTAATTGATGTAATTTTCTTTTCATTTTTACTTTGTTAGAAGCATCTAATGTTTTCATTGTCATTTAGTATGTTTTTAATCATTTAATACTCCAATTTTTAGCTGATTTTCCAAATATTATTTAATATTTTACGTAATTATCAAATGATTTCAAGTGGCCAATAATTTAATGGACTGATATAATTATGGCCTAGGACTTTATTACTTGTTATTAATTTCACGAACTTAACTTTTCTTTTACTCCAATTTGACAGTACTAGACTACTGTACCTTAAATTTAAGGTCGATAGAGATCGAGATAACTTCATTTTCAAGCGATTTTGATTAGATAAAAAGGAATTCTATGAATACGATGAGGTACATTACTCAATGCTACATGATTTAATGAAGGATTAGGGAAACATTTCTTCATTCTTTGAACTGAGTGGTCAATAAATGATGTGTTATGAAACCTCATAATTCTTTAAATGTCTTTCTAGGATAGTTATTAGTTGTAAGACTGCATTTTTTTTTTACTTGCGATTTCTCTGGTGATATATATGGAATCTAACTAATAGCGTGTAGGAGACGTCCTTCGACGTAAGTTAGGATTTACCACGAAGTATCCGGCGCGCTTTCTCCAGCGGAACTCATAGCCCATAATTTTGAACAACAAGTACCATTTACAATTAGAGCTAGTCTGGATCTTGTGCGTCCTTACCTGGACGCGGGAACGGCGTATATCCTTCATTCCCACCTAGATATACTATCCGCACACTTTATCTTGGTGCATTTACATCCTAGTACTGAATCGGTCGACCTCGGCGATCTTCGAGATTCATACTGGCAACCTCTGAAACACAAACTATGAATCGCTTAAGCATCGTTGTGCGACATCTGGCGTAAACGTTACGTACTGGTACTGTTGTTGTTTACACATCAAAGTCAAAGTATAGAATTCATGCTAGGAACAAGATTCGCATCGAGAGATATGTTTTATAATGTTATATAATGTGTATGTGACATAGTTGTTGGCTTAAGATGATAACGGTTTAGAAATTTCATATCGATCGATCATCTTCTCGATTCAATTCAGATTTCATTTTCATTCACTTGGCAGCACCAGGCAGCACTATCGATACCGGGACAGCTCCCTCCTTACTCCTCACCCCGTACACAAATGCATCAAGATAAAGTGTGCGGACAGTACCTGCTCCCTTCACAAAGCTGCAGGTTTAGTGTAAGTATACCTCCGCTAGATAGTACCACAAATATACATATTATTGAACGTATTTGTTTGATCCGACATTTCGTAACTATTACAAATGATCAAGGACATACTCGATGCATAAAAACTACTATAATTATCGAGAATTATAATTCTCAGGTCTTGTCACTCATGTCGCACATCATATAATGAATCTGAGTATAAATGTTGAGAATCTTTTTCAAGTCATGGGCGCACCATCTTGACAATTGTGTACAGTATATAGGTTGTTTTCATGGTTACATTGATCATAAAAGTGGACCAAAATATCGGCACTAATAACATCAGTGTTACTACTACTCCATGATTTGATAGAAAATAGTTTAAACTATAGGTAAGAGACTCCGAAAAATGCTGAAACCTAAGCCAGTACGTAAAAACGGAGGCCCGTCGGCAACCGCTGGTCGCTGTACTACAGAGATCTCCGGGGCTATTATTTTTATACTTCACTCCCTTTCCATCCCCGCCCAAAGGAGTGCTATGAGCGTCTTACACAACAGTTTACTTTTTCCAGATAGTAAGTCATATGTGTATCAATTTTGGTTGGCAGCTATGCCCAAACGTACATGCATAATCTAGCTGCTGTAGAATCCTGGAGCTGACGTTGCCATGGTTACGGCCGCTCGTTTCTTTATCCGATTCCTAGAACAGGGGTAGTGTGTTTCCAACATTTCCATAACGATTGGTTTTAGGGCCTTAAAACATTGTTTTCGGACCCGTAGGTTTTACCGAGTTTTGTTCTTTGCGCCAAGGGTCTTAAAATGAGCTTTGTCTCGTCCTTGTACGACAAATTCGATTTCGCCTATATTAGCCTATTATTTTAATATTTGTATATCTCCCCCCCCCCCCCGTCGAATTGTTTTGAAAATGAAATACAACCCATGTTACTCACTGACAATGGAGCTTTCTATAGGAAGTCATTTTTAAAATCGGTTCAGTAGTTTTTGAGTCTATCCGTTAAAACAAATATACAATGTTTTCCTCTTTATAATATTAGTATAGAAGTATAGATTACATCCCTACACATACGGTTGCCGTCAGGAAGGGCATCCAGCAGTAAAACAGGGTCAAATCCACATGTGCGACGCAGTTCGCACCCCCAACCCCACAGGTGTGGGTAAAGCGATAGGAGGAGAAGACACTCATTTTAAAAATTCACTCGCTTTTTTATTCTTTTCACCCCCTTAAGTGGATTTTCCAAAAAAGTGTGTTCATTTTAAAGGAGATTCCAAGTACCAATTTTAAAGCCTGTAACATCCTCACTTTTTGACATATATGAATCCTCATATAAATAATTCAACTCCTTCCTTACTTCTTTTCACCCCCTCCCCCCCCCCCCCAATTGAGTGGATTTTCTGAAAACGAATATTTGTGTTCTTTTATTTTTAAAGGGGCTTCCAAATATCAATTTTCATGTCTGTAACATGTTAGTTTTTTGTGATTTATTGGTAGATAATTTCGCTGCTGTAGAATCCTGAAGCTGAGTTGCCATGGTCACAGCAGTTCATTACTTTATCCGATTCCTAGAGCACGGGTAGTGTGGTGGCAATATCTCCATAACGGTTGGTTTTAGGGCCTTAAAACATGGTTTTCGGGCCCGTAGGGCTTACCGAGTTCTGTTCTTTGCGTCAAGAGGATTAAAAGGACAAGCTTTGTCTCGTCCTTACACGACAAATTCAGTATTTTGCCTATATTAGCCTATTATTTTTATATCCCGCCCTCCGTGCCTCCCACCTCGAATTGTTTTGAAAATAAAATACAGCCCATGTTACTCACTGGCAATGTAGCTTTCTATAGGTGAAGTAATTTTTAAAATCGGTTCAGTAGTTTTTGAGTCTATCCGTTACAAACAAATATACAAATTTTTCATCTTTATAATATTAGTATAGATAGAGCTCTGATAATTATTACACGTACTTCGTACACAAACTATACGTTTGTAGTTTATTCTATGTTTTTACGGTGTAAGTTAATAGCTCGTTAATTGACACCTTGCCTATACTGTTTTCTTATGTATCATATCATCTTTCGGCTTTAAAAATGGTTACAATGTGTCATTTTATTCAAAATTTCCTGTTACTTGGTCTTTGATTTAAGCTTGTTTTATGTCCTGTGTCAAGACTTATTAAACCTAATGAATCCTTTAATCATTGTGTTAAATGTAAAACTAGACTTACAAAAATGGATAATAGCACCAATATTGCAAACGGATATATCGGTGATGTATCGATATTTTGAAGACCGATATATCAATGACATCGATATTTTGAAGACCAATATATCAATGACATCGATATTTTAATAATGATGTATCGAAAAACCGATATATCGATATTCTGGGAAGTATTTCCATCACTACAGTAGTTATTTGAGAGTGCAGAGAATCCCTGCGCGAAGGCGACAATGAAATACCGTATTGTTATTTGTGTGTTATCCTTTTGAATAGTGTACGCAATCAATGTATCATTTTCTTTATTTGTGACAATTCGGACATGGACTGCTAGTAAAACAAGACTGACACCATCCGGTCGAAACTCTTTGGAGTGAAGTAGGCCCCTTCGGAAACTTAACGAATCTTTTAAACTTTTTAAAGCGTAAACCGTTCTCATCCTGGACTTGCCTTACGAAGAGAAGTGTGAATCCAAAACCAAAATATGTATGCCTAATTTGGAAATAATTTTGACGGTAAAGTAGCGAGTAAATTTCAACTTTCTTGGTATTCCGGTACACGATATTCATGTTTAACAGCCTGTTCCGAAAGCAAGAAGTTTTCATGTTATATGAGTGTTTTATTTGGTGGTGAAATGGGGTAATCGTTACCAGTAGCGTAGCCAGGATTTCAGTTTGGGGGGGGGCCCATTCATCCAGAATTTTATTTTGATAGGTGTCCAAACTTCCATAGTTTAGGTGGTGTAGAATACCGAAAAAGGAAATGAGTGTCCTTGGATCCAAGTAAGAGTGGTGGATTCGTGCGGATTCCGGAAGCTAATAGTAATTTCCTTCTTCTTCTTCTTATTCCCCATTTTCCCCACATCTGTGGGGTCGCGGGTGCGAAATGTGTCACACATATGTGGATTTGGCCCTGTTTTACGGCCGGATGTCCTTCCCGACGCCAACCCTATATAGAGGGATGTAATCAGTGTTGTGTGTTTATTTGGTGGTTGGTAATGTAGTATGTTGTCTGAATATGAATATGTTGGGACAAACACCCAGTCCCAAGCCAGAAGAATTATTCAGGCGCGATTAAAATCCCCGACCCAGCCGGGAATCGAACCCGGAACCGTCTGAACCGAAGGCCTCAACACTGATCATTCAGCCAATGAGTAGGACTCCGGAAGCTAATATTAATGCACATTATATATAAAATGCTCAATAAAAGAACTTTCGTTAAAACTCCTGGGGTGTCTGGACTCCTTGGACGACAACCCTCGGTCCCCCAGCTATCTCTGTTACTCCCATCCCAACATAACTGCAGCATTTCATATACTCCGCGTAGAAGTGAAATGAATGCAAGAATAAACACTTTGAGTAAGGATGCAATATTCTGGTTTAGAACAAATACGGTAATGTTATAATAATAATGGTCATGTGATAAGCAATAAAGAAGTGACATTTTATACAAATAATGCGCGTCGAATACAGGTTTCTCGTCCTTCTTGTCCATGGCTAGATGATGAAGGCAAGAGAATGATGGCCCACCGTGACTCGTTATTTCGACATTATAAACAAACCCTAGATGACACAGACTTCGAATCTAACCGCATCTTAAGAAATCGCACAAAGCAGTTAATCAGAAATTTAAAAAATGCATATATTTTCGGATTTTAGCTAACAACTTAAATTCTAATCGCGCATGGGACCAACTTAGAGCTCTGGGAATAGGAAAACATCAACAGAGACAGACAACTCCTGACATTCCACTTGACGAACTGAACGATTACTTTAGTAGAATAAATATTCATCCTACCCAAATTAAGTGCACCGACTCACCGCCCTCCCCTCCAGCCAATCCGCCATTCACATTTCACAGTGTCACAGAAAATCAGGTTAAAAGGCTTTGTACTCGATTAAATCAAAGACTGCAGGTGTATATGATATTCCTATTACTTTTATACATAACATTATGGGTGCTATCTCGCCTATACTGACGCACATACTGAACTACTGTTTACTAAACGGAACTTTCCCTACTGTATGGAAAACAGCCAATATTATATCGGTACCTAAGAGTTCAGATCCACAATCACCCTCTGACTATCGTCATATGTCCGTACTCCATGCGCTTTCTGAAGACTTTGAACGTTTAGTATACGAGGAAGTTCTGGAATACCTAAATAAAAATGCTCTTTTGGACCCTTTGCAATCTGGATTTGAGAAGGGTCACAGTACCGCGACAGCACTTTTGAAGGTTACCGAAGATATTAGAAACGCTATGGACAACCGACTGCTCACTATACGTATCCTTCTTGACTTCAGTAGCGCCTTTGACACTGTACTAATTCCGACTATGATACAGAAAATGGAACTGCTAAATTTCGACCTGGCTGCGCTTAAGGTTTTTAGTTCTTATTTGAGTAACCGTCAACAGCGTGTAACAGTAAACGACAAGGCCTCTAAATGGAAAATGAAACTTAGTGTTGCCCCACAGGGCAGTATTCTACGGCCCCTAAGTTTCTGTATTTATATCAATGACATACCATCTGTGACAGGAAATAACACACATGACCTCTGTGCTAACGATCTTTAAATAGGCTATATCGACACTGCAAGACAAGATATTAACAGGGACCTCCGACGACTCAGTGTATATGCACAACGAAGCTCTCTTATACTAAACTGCAAAAAACTCAGACAATTATAATTGGATCACGAAAATTACTGAGCTTCTCAAACAATGTCGCAATCCCGCCTATCCTACTGAATGGTAACATTATTCCCTACAGTAAAACGGTTAAAAATCCCGGCGTAATGATGAATGTAACAGTTGATTGGTCTGATCAAACGAAAGAAATACGTAAAAAGATTTTTGGAGTTCTTCACCCTCTTAAACGACAGAGGAATGTATTTCCATTTGAGCTACAGGCCAAACTAATACAGACACTCATTCTCCCTATTCTTGATTATTGTGACGTTGTTTTAGTTGACATGACGAGAGAAGAAACACTTAAACTTCAACGAGCACTGAATTCCTGCCTGCGATTTATTTACAATATCGGGTACGATGTTCATATCACCCCATACTATCAGGCTGTCTCATGGCTGATGTCTGATAAACGTCGGCAGCTACACACTTTAACGATGGTGATCAGAGTGGTAGCTGAAAGTCAGCCAATGTATATTTCTTCTAAATTCATCTTTTTATCATCATTTCACAACATTAATACACGTTCTAGATCCATTCTTTCTATTCCACTGCACCGCACAAATAAAATTATTAGATCATTTGTGGTGACTGTCGCCAGATTGTGGAATTCCCTGCCAGTTCAGGTCAGAGAAACTAGCTTTTTTAAATCACGATTTAAGGTCACCTGCCGAGACTACCTGCTGAGGACAGCTGACTGAATGGTTGAAGTATGAATGTGTGCGTTCCTGAGGATTAGCCATGTTTAAGAGTTTTTAATATTAATTAGTTCTAATATTAATTTAGTACGTAATTTATTTAAATTTATTTTAAATTCTATTAATTTATGTAGTTTTAACTATTTTAAGAATCTCAGTATTTTATTTAAGATTTTGATTAGTATGTGGTTAAGTGTACAAGAGGGCCTGGAGCCCTAACTTCGCCACTGTACTGAAGGCACTAATAAACAGACAAGTAAATAAATAAATAAATAAATAAATAAATAAATAAATAAATAAATAAATAAAATAAATAAATAAATAAATAAATAAATAAATAAATAAATAAATAAATAAATAAATAAATAATGTAAAACGTATGGGTATAGATATTTTGTTAGTTGGTAAAGAAAAATACACGTTACAACAAATGCTATGTAGGGTTTACCTTGTCCTGTTAGTTTCCAACGCGGTTAGGGCCACGCAGCTGTGAGCTTGCATCCGGGAGATAGTGGATTCGAACCCCACTGTCGGCAGCCCTGAAAATTTTTTCCCGTGGTTTCCCATTTTCACACCAAGAAAATGCTGGGGCCGTACCTTAATTAAGTCCACGGCCGCTTCCTTCCCACTCCTAGGCATTTCCTATCCCGACGTTGCCATAAGACCTACCTGTGTCGGTGTGACGTAAAGTAAATTGTTAATTACTTTTCCACGCAAGTCTGGGATACAGAATATAGTAGTATAAAGTTAGAGTTTCGTGACACTAATATTCGTATCTATAATTTTTATTAACGTGCCAGAAATCAACGACACTGATATGTTGCCATTTCAACAACGTTTTAAGGGTTACCGATCCAAGCCGGGATTTGAATCTGCGAACTCAGACTCAGAAGGACAGCGACTCACCAACTGAGCCACATGAAAAGGAGGCATTTGTGATTATTGTTATAAATAGATGCAGCTAGTATTTTTACAAAGGTTTTATGAGGAGCATTTATTAAGGCGTACGTTTTTTTACTGTCCTAAACGCACGAGGCCGGACAGAAGAACTAGCTGGAAGCTAACGAGCCTTGCAGGGGTGTCGCTTCCTTCTCTGTTCACTTTTCCAAATCAAAGTTCATGACGTAACAGCCCCGAAGCGCCATCGCCTACCAAGCGACGGCTGCTCAGCCCGGAGGCCTGCAGGTTACGAGGTGTTGTGTGGTCAGCACGACGAATCCTCTCCGCTGTTATTCCTGGCTTTCTAGACCGGGGCCGCCATCTCACCGTCAGATAGCTCCTCAATTATAAACACGTGGGCTGAGTGTACCTCGAACCAGCCCTCAGATCCAGGTGAAAGTCCCTGACCTGGCCGGGAATAGAACCCGGGGCCTCCGGTAAGAGGCAGGCACGCTAGCCGTACACTGTGGGGCAGACTAGTACTTTTAGGTCTCCTTATTTTCGAATTTGACTTAAGACATCCTGCATTCGATTCCCGGCACTGACAGAGTTAAGAAAGGCATGGGATGGGGAGGATACAGCCTTGTTTTTGGGTGCAGTAGAGTTTTCCTTGAGTCTCTCGTAATCGAAATATATACGGCCTGGAAGGTAGTCACCTTCACGGGGTGTAGTACCAAAGTGGTTCCTTTTTTTAAGAAGACAAATTAAATGAAGATTCTACTTCCTCACAAACGAAGAACGATATTATCAATTTTACGAACAGTTTCAATAATGCAGCCGGTTTATGTTAAGAGTACAAAAGCTATGATTGTACATGGTAACAATCAAATCCAACAATATCTACTGAAGATGCGTCACCGCACTCGGTAGGACCGGCTTTCTTTTCATATTCACCGGGCGAGTTGGCCGTGCAGTTAGGGGCGCACAGCTGTGTGCTTGCATCCGGGAGATAGTGGGTTCAAACACCTCTGTCGGCAGCCCTAAATATGGTTTTCTGTGGTTTCCCATTTTCACACCAGGCAAATGCTGGGGCTGTGCCTTAACTAAGGCCACGACCGCTTCTTCCCACTCTCAGCCCTTTCCTTTCCCATCGTCGCCATTGAAGACCTACGGTGCGACGTAAAGCAAATTCTAATTAAAGAATAAAAAATATTTTCACAACCCCTTCCAAGAAAAAGTTGTATCCACACTACTGGACACTACTGGGTACGCCACTGCATCCACTCACCATTTAAGGTACAAGGTAAGTCCGAAGAATGGTTGGATACTCAAAATACACCATCATAAATGATACGGTTCTGGCTAAAAAGTATAAAGAAAGGTAGAATCCGTATCAATAGAACGTGACTACCCATTTTAAAAATGTTTCATGCATCGACTACGATTCAAGCCTGGGCCGTCCTGATGAGAAGATAGAAGCATTGGAACTGAGTTATCACGCCCGCCAATTACAAAGTATTTACCAGCACTTTTGATGGTGCCATTTGAGGTTCCAATCAGTCCCCGGGCATTTGACAAAATATATAGGCCTACCTATCGAACTTAGGCACGCATCCGCGATTGTCTTGGCACTGTAAGAATTAAAAAAAAAACTTTTTCATAACTTACCGAGGATGCACATAGTGTTGGCTTTTCAGTGACAAAACGGTCCCTCTTCAAAAAAATGTTACTTATATGGCACAAAATGAGGAACTAACGTGCAGATCACAATCCTGTCACAGTCTTCCCACCGCTGCAACTCAAACACAGCACATCTCTCAACCACGGCGCAACCCGAGGATCCGTAGGACATTGTTGTTTCCTGGAACCGATCTGCAAAAGCTGACACGATGTTGTAAGCTTGCAGCTGTTTCTGGACGTGGCCCCCGTTATCTCGGTGGTCACGTTCCGGCCCCCTACTGAGTAATCCCTTGCTAATTGGCCCTTTCTTCATGTCTTGACATTTGTCAATACACGGTTTCATTCCCAATACTGAGGCCTCTACAAGGAAATATCCTCGCGCATCACAATCCTAAGTGTCTTCCTTTCATTCAAGCAGTACAAATATGGAGAATTATGTATGTCCCTATTGAGCCCTACTAATAGATTCTTGTAGCTACGTTAATTTAACATTTCGGCGTACGTTTTTAAGTTGTTCGTACCGTACGTAAAACAACGGCTAATCCTCGCTCTAGTTTCAGGAAATATTTTGGGGGGGGCCCGGCCCCCCTGGGCCCCCCCCCTGGCTACGCCAGTGATCGTTACAAAAATCTTTCTTAGAAAAAGCATAGAAGCATCAAAATTCAAATAAATATTTTCAGAATGAAGAGAGATTCCGTTTACTGGGGCGCGGGAGGATAGAGCATTCTTTATCTGAATGTGCAAGAATTCAAGTCGTAAAACACAACGAAGTCGTCAAACAAAATCGGCTTGCTTTTGAGAGACTTGTTGACATCGTGCGTTTTCTTGGGAAACAGAAGCTTGGATTTAGAGTTCATTTTGAAGGGGAAGACTCGATCAACAGGGGCAATTGCCTAGAGTTGTTAGATCTTCTTTCAAAACAGGAAGAGTACATTCGAAATTATCTCCAGTCCACATCGGGCTTTAAAGGCAGATCAAGCGAAATACAGAATGAATTAATTGAGTCTGTAACTGTTATAATTCAGGAGGCAATCAAAGCAGATTTAGATTCTTGTGATTTCATTAGTATTCAGGCTTTAGATGTATCAAACAGATCTCAAGTTAGTGTAATATTCCGGTTCTGCTTTAAACAGGGTCCTACAGAAAGATTCATAGGCTGTTATGATGTTTCGATTAATAAGACTGCATCAGGCTTATCTATTAATTGTCGGCATTCTGCGAAAGTGGTGAGTGATTAATAAAATCGTATGCCAAACATATGACGGGTGCTCCACAATGGCGGGAAAGCACTGGGGTGTTCAGCATTACGTTAAACAAGTTTTCCCAGTTTCTACACTGGTATGCCCACAAGTTAAACCTCCACTCTCCATTTTTCGAAAACAATAAAATCAGTCAGGCTCTTGATTCATAATCTGACAGCGTTTCATTAATTTTTTTTAGTAGATCCTCAAAAATACATTATCTTCTGGAATCCGCCAACGGCCGTAGCCGTGTTGAAACACCGGATCCCATGAGATCTCCGAAGTTAAGCAACATTGGGCGTGGTCAGGAGTTGGATGGGTTGCCACGCGCTGTTGGTGGGGGTAAGGGAATGGAGGAGCGGAAAGGAACTGGCACCCTACCGCACGTAAACTCCGGCTCAGGAGCACCTCTGCGGAGGTTCGGACCTGTCTTCGGGCAGAATAACCCTTACCTTACCTTCTGGAATCCAAAGGAATCAGACTTCCACAAGCATGCACTACCCGTTGGAGCGTTGGAGGTTTCATTCCAGAGCAGGCCGCACACTATAATGATCTACGACAGGTTTTTGAAGACATTGCGTAGAATGATGTGGTTTGGGACAATGAGTCGTACAATTCAGCTGTTGGATCGCTTACCATACTCAAGAATGCTCCATTCATTTATTTGATCTGTCTCTATAGAGATAGTTTTATTCATACAGACCATCTCCTTGCTCTATTGCAACATAAAAGCACATCTGATGTAATTCTGTGCAATACTGAAATTAGAAAAGCCACTCTATCCTCAAGCAATGAGATCAAAAAACACAGTTATCCTCTTGTGCTGAAAAATGTCGCAGAATAAATAGTGAGGTAAATGTACATGGCAGGACATTACAAACGCTCAAAATATATACATATGAAGTTCTTGATACCTTAATTATGCAAATGAAAGTAAAGTTTGCCGGCCCCGCACCTGGATCTCAGGGCTGGTTCGAGGTCAACTCGGCCTTCGTGATTAGAATTCAGGAGCTATCTGACGTTGAGATAACGGCTCCGGCCTAGAAAGCCAAGAATAACGGCCGAGAGAATTCGTCGTGCTGACCACACGACGCCTCGTAATGTGCAAGCCTTTGGACTGAGCAGCGGTCGGTCGCTAGCTAGGCCAAGGTCCATCGGGGCTCTAGTGCAATGGGGTTAGTTAAATACGGTTCGGCGATTTTGAAAGCATCCAGTTTGTTGGGTTGATGGATTCACCTCTCTTCATAGTTTACAAAGAGAGCTTCCTTGCTATTAAAATGAACAGTCTTATGAACATTTACCACTGTTTTAATAGAGAAAGATTGGAAAATGAATTAACACTTATTCCAAAATAGAAAACATGTGTCCCCTCAGAAACGTTTACATTATATTAACCTCAATGACCTCAAAGTGTCAGAATTGATCCCTTTAATATTAACATTTCCTGTAAACACGACTTCATCTGAAAGGAGTATGAGCACTCTGAAGAGGATAAAGATAAACTTACGTAATACAATGAACACTGAAAGACTCAGCAGTCTCAGTACCATTTCCATCGAGAAAATGCTTGTGAAGTAATTGATGAGTGATGAAGTATTGAAGGACCGTGTGATTGACCATTTTGCAACCAACAAAACTCGACGTTTGGAACTGCTCTACAAAAACTTTAAGGTAATATTTCCTGCCTACCCATTCATTAACTATTAGCTTCGCCACTGTTTAATTAGGCCTATGATCCTCCGCTGTCACTGAGAAGGTGCTGGCATTAGGGGCGAGGAAAAAGGAACATTCCCAGAGGGGAAGCGAGGTGGACCGAGGTTAGGGAGTTTTCCATCTGTAAATTCATCCGTCATTTATTCAAAGGGAACAAATATTTACAATATCATAACTGAAGCACCCTTCCAATAATAAACCAATAAACGTCTATCGGCCTCGTACATTCATCACAGAACAGAAGATCTTTTACCAACAGGCAATATAAAAGAAATACAAGTATTACCAGAATGTAACATTAAAGACATATTACGAAAATGAAACGGCCTTCAACTGGCTCATAGACCCCTGGGCTACGAACCTGGCATATCCACACAGCACAGCACACACAGAAGCACAACTCTTACCCAATCATACATTCATTCGTTGCCACAAGCATTAACCTTTCACTCAATATACACATGCAACATTCACTCACGACTTACACTCCGATGCTCGCAGCCCAGCAGCCTCGGGTTCGAAAGGAACCCCATAGTAGATGCTCAGATAGAGTGACAAGTAAATAATGAGACTCAAACGCTGGACACAACCAGCCACCAAGACTACGCTTGAGAAGGAAAGGGGAAGAAACAGGAGGGAGGAACAACCAATGTTGAAACAGCAAATCACATACCAATACACTCAAATCATAGCGCAGGCGCACTTCAAGAGTCTGTAAGCGTCTTTTGAGTCTGACAGAGTAATTCGAGTTTTCTTGTTACACAATTTTTTTAAATAAATGAAAAACATCTGTGATATCTCCCCGCCTGAGACTGGGCGAAGCCCATATGATTCACTTCACACAGTTTTATCCCTGGTCGATTATAGATACAATATACACATGTGCGTGGCACAGAATATAGTACTAACACTTCACACAGTAGCTGTCGATATAACACGTAGCTTAGCTTGTAGGAGTGAGTTGACGAGGTCAGTCACTCAACCGGTTTTGCAGCACGCGACACACACACAACGCCAGGTGTGCCGTCTGCCGATACGAGTTCATAGAATGTCAGGTAAACAGAGCGGGTAGCACACTCTGCACAGAGGAAACTAAAGTCTCCGAAAGCTGGACAGCAGACTAGATCACAGTAGTGGCAAGCAGTGTCCCAGGACAGCACACAGCATATCCTCGATGAGGCAGCGGGTAACAGGTATAGAATAATGACGCTCCAACATCACTTAGCACAGCACCAAACACCAAAGAGGGAGGCTGCAAACTTCTCCCAGCGGATCGACTAGCCATCTCGAATCATTAGGATCGATTTCAGGATTCTCCAGTCTTGTTAACACCACGATTACTCCCAGAAGAATTCCTGCGACATAAATCAAACACAGCAGAAAGGCGGCACCAAAATGAGATAAAAGGATTGGAGAATTGGAGAACAAGGACTACTTCTTAAAGTACATTACACACACAGTACATATACTTAATCTAATATGAGGCCTCAAAACAAAGAATTGACATGTCAAGTTGAGACTAATATACACAGAATGTTAGGGGTATACGTGCAAATATTCCTTGTAGCAATAGAGAACGATGTGACGAACCACTATATATCAAACTTTCAGTAATCCTCGGAAATTATTTTCGAGTGCAAAGGAGGATACGATGTTTTTAGAATAGGTAGCATGCCTGGTTCTTTAGAATGAACAACTTTCCTTTGATAGCAGGCACGTCACGCGCCATCCGTGCCAAATTGGTTTCTGTTTGTTTAAGAGCAAATGTACTACAGTAACAGCTTAACGCTACATAAGCAATGCAACGAGATGTTACGTAATATATTTGCCAAACTGGTTTTATGTTTACGAGCAACTGAACTACGATAACAGCTGAAGGCTGCTACCAGTGTATACCATGTTGCGTTACGTTCACGCCAGACTGGTTTTGTTGTTGTTAGTATTTAGTTTCCGTCTTAGGGGCTTCACATAACCCTAGTCATTGGTTTCGGATCCTGAAGATGTATCGAATTGTCAGCGTTAATACTTGTTCATTTGCTGTTACGTCCTGTAGGGAATTGGGATATCTGTGGTCGGCAGTCCCGTGGTCTAGTGAGTATGGTAATAACCTGAAAACCTGAGTCGCCGCCGGACCTGTACGAGCGTGTGATATAATTATTGGTTGGGATATGCACATCGGGACGTGAAATACGGTCTGATCCCCGATGTGCATTGCGTCAAGATAGAAGAAAGAAGGCAGTTCCTTGCGCCAACGAAAGCATGCATGGGATAGGATGTCCAAATGAGTTGCATCGGAATTGAATTATCGAAGCACAACGAACATTTTGTTTCAAACGAATAATGGGCATGTTATACAACTAAATAAATGAAACGTACCTACATTTCGTGTTTCCTGCCGGCCTGAGTGGCTCAGATGGTTGAGGGGCCAGCATTTTGACTCCAACGTCGCAGGTTTGAATCTGGCCCAGTCCGGTGGTATTTGAAGGTGCCCAAATACGTCAGCCTCATGTCAGTAGATTTACTGGTACATAAAAAGAACTCCTGCGGAACTAAATCCCGGACCCCAGTGTCTCCGAAGACCGTAAAAGTAATTAGTGGGACGTAAATTTATTATTATTATTATTATTATTATTATTATTATTATTATTATTATTATTATTATATCATTAAGAGCTTAAAGACGTGGAATAAAATAGTAAAATATGCGTGGTTTAGGAAGAAACAAGATGAAATTTACGTCACGTGAGGCAATATCGGTCGCAGTAGTTAACTACAGATTACTATGCGTAAGACGAGAACCAGCTACAGCTCTTGGGGATGAGTCAGCTGTAAACTCGTATTGTGGTTAGCACGAGAGGACGAAGTGTGACACAACAGGTTTTGTGTACAAACATCAGACATACACATCAACAAATCTGATAAACATAAACAAGGTTACACGGGGGAGACATGTAACTATTAACCTGAACGCCAGGCTGACGGTCGCTTTCATGAGTACAAGATGAGTTATCAAATTATAAACAATTCACAGATGTCGAACGTATCTAAGAGGATTCCGCCACGACTACATCCTACATTTAACTATGATAGTGCCTATAAAAGATCGCAGCAGATTACGCTACTCCGTGTTAAGACGAAGCCGGTGGAATACATCTGTTAAGACAAAAGGCTTCAGTAGAAGAATAAGAAGATGGTAGCGAGAGCCACATAGTCAAGGAGGATATAGTCGAACAAGGTTCACATTAAGGCCGGTCTCCACTGATTAACATTTAACACCAACATGTTAAATTTAACATGTTACAATTGACATGTATATTGTGTTTGTGTCTTCCAATTGACTTTGCATGTTAATTCAGAATGTTGAGGTTAACACTTTTAACATGTTGGCGTGTTTTCCGCTCCAAGTGGAAAACATGTCAAGTCAATTCGTTGTTCGTGAGATGTTGGCACAACTTCGGCAACTTCCTTGCCGTTTCCATGTCAACAGATAGCCAAACGACGCAAACGACGTGCTTCTCGTGAAGTAGGATTATAGTTTCAACACTCCGCAACACTCATTATCTTTGTTATAAGCTACAAATACAGTACCAGTACCGGTACGCGTACGCGTGTCGTTCTGTCTATACTATACTAAAATTTATGGTCAGAAATGTAGTGGAGCAAGATTCCTTTGGACTTAATTAATGATATAATAGAAAGGCCTTGTTTGTGGGATGTCTCATCAAAGGAATACAGAGATAAAGCGAAGAAAGCCGACAGTTTCCACGAAAATCTATATAATTATTCCCGCGAGTGCATCGAAAAATACCTAGCGTACCTCCGCTCCCAGTACAGTCGAGTATTGCAAAAAATCAGAAAAAGTCTGAAGTCGGGGGGCGGGAACGGACGAAGTTTATACTTCATAGTGTTTTGTTTTCGAAGCAATGAGCAGGATGAGGGGAGGAAATGTGTCTAATAAAACTGCATTTGTAAATCATAACAAGAAGCAACAGTGGCAATAGCAAAGGCCAAATCTTTTTCATCTGAGTCCATTGTCCTTGTTTGAAAATACTAGACACCACCTAAATTTATTACCGCAAACTGATATGATGAACTACCTACATATAAACAAAGAAAGTTAAGTTTAACATGTTTATTAAGTGTGGACACAATGTTAAATGAAACAGTATTCAACATTTAACATTTAACATGTCGATGGTGTCACCAGTTAACATTTAACACTTTTAGGCCCGGTTTCATCAACACATGTTAGTACTTAACAAGGTGTTAAATCATTTTAACATACGATTTAAGAAAATTTGCGTTTCATCAACAAATGTTAACATTAACAAATGTTAAACTGCGTATTAAAGTTAACATCAGCCATTTCCAATGTTAAATGGCTAACATTAGCATTTAGCAACCTGTTCCAAAATGGCTGCTGTGAATCTCGCTTTCGAGGCGGAATTGCTCTATTTAGATCTTTTACAAAACAATCCTGATCGAAGAAGAGTTCAGCGACGTAATGACTTTGAAAATTTGACGGATCCGAAATTTCTTCATAGATACAGGTTATCGAAAACAGTCGTTGCTAAGGTTATTGACGAAATTCAAGTGAGGTTAGAATATCCTACGAAGAGAAACTTACCTCTTTCTCCAATGTTGCAGGTACTGATAATAATACGAGTTTTTGCTACTGGTTATTTTCACATAATGGCCGGAGACAATGCTGGAATTTCTAAAGCCACTGTTAATAGAGTTGTTTGTCGAGTGTCTGCAGCAATAGCATCCATGAGAAGGAGGTATATAACTTTCATTTCAGTAGAAGAGCGTCAGCAAATTATCTGCGACTTCTATGAAATAAGCCGTTTTCCTGGTGTTTGTTCTACGTGCAATAGATTGCACATATGTAAGAATCCAATCACCTGGAGGCAATTGGGCCGGAATATATCGTAATCGAAAGGGATATTTCTCTGTTAATGTTCATGTTCAGGTGATTAGTGAGCCTAACCTCCAAATCAGGGATATACTTGCTAGGTGGTCTTGTTCTGCACAAACAATACAATATTTAATAACTCCCATATCGGAACACAGTTTGAAGTGGGACAATTA
Source organism: Anabrus simplex (assembly GCF_040414725.1). Classification (NCBI taxonomy): domain Eukaryota; kingdom Metazoa; phylum Arthropoda; class Insecta; order Orthoptera; family Tettigoniidae; genus Anabrus; species Anabrus simplex. The sequence continues at coordinate 1,594,871,730 of NC_090265.1, read as the reverse complement.
ACGAAGTGATTTTGTTAGGTGACAGCGGATACCCGCTAAAAAAAGTATCTGTTTACCCCATTGAAACCCTCGCGGACTTTTTCCGCGCCTCGTCCTTTTCTTTTATCGTCAAGCCATCTGTGCGCTTGCACTCAATAACTTACATATATTTACTAACTAATTCAATTAACAACTCTTTTTCGAAGGAGGAAAAATTAGAACTACGATTCCGTTTCACTTCACGCGCCATATTTTACAGCTGTGCTCAAACAAAAGCGCATCGGAGCGCGCTGTAAAACAGCATGTTCGTACCACTGCCTCCTTGATTCGCACCAGTTCGCAATATTGGGAGAGTTAACAGTCGATTAGTTAACATTTCACAAGAAAAGTTTGATGAAACGCAAGAAACCTAACAAGATGTTAAATTTCTAACTCCGTATTAACTAACTACTTGTTAGTATATATTTAACATGTGTTGATGAAACCGGGCCTTAACATTTAACATGTTGTTGTTAAATGTTAATCAGTGGAGACCGGCCTTTAGTGACACAGACATAAGAGTGGCGTGGTCGTAGGAAGTACAGTAGTTGTTGTAGAAAAGAATGAACTAACATACAGTAGGGGCTCCGTAATTCCAGGTGGACGGTAACAAGACTATCTTGAATAGAAAAGCACGGATTTACGAACGTACAAGGAAACGCCTGTGTACATAAAAAATTTACCTATGTTAAACATTACAGCACAACAGTTCAGAAAACAAAAACATACAGATTGCCTTACACTAAAAGAAATTGTAAATTGTCTTTTGTAAATAAAAAACGCATATTAAGCATTACAGCACAACGGTTCAGAAAACAAAAACATACAGATTGCCTTACACTAAAAGAAATTTAAATTGTCTTTTCTATATAGAAAAACGCTCTAGGCAACCTTCTTCAGTTAATGCTAACTTATATTTCCTATTTTAGTAGTGATGAAAATAAAACAAGCATTTTATTGAATTTTTAAATGTGATAATGATGATAATGGTGATGATGATGATGATGATCGCTGTTTTTATGTCATTGGCCCTTAAAAACGCGAAGTGTCTTCTGTTTTAACTCATAGTGAATAAAAAACAAAATATAAACTGCTCGAACACACGTAATGAACCCAAACCACGTGAAGTCTAGGAATGAGGAACTGCCGAACTGCGTTCAAGTTCAATGTCTGGCGTTTTAACAAGCACTTCTTCCGTCTGTTGTGTTCAGCTTTCGCCGCGTACAAGGCACTCGCGCACTGAAACTCTTGATTTATAATTTTTGTTACAGTTACATCAATTTTTCTGCTCGGATTTATAAGAATATCGAACTATCTAGTCTCAAAATACTATATCGATTCTGTAATGTACTCCCAAGTAAATACGCTGCAGAAATGGCGTAACATCTGACATACCAAAGTGAAACTCGTAACAATTGTTCACAGTGTCCACCCTGGGCTTCTCTGCAGGCTTCACTTCTCCGAATCCAGTTGCGACGCATTCGAGCCAAGACACCAGTGTTGTTCAGAATATCCTCTGCTGCTTAAAAAATACGTTCACGGAGGTCATCCGAAGTGGTTACTTCAGTTCGATATACTTTGTGTTTCATGTCCCCCCAGACATAACAATCCACTGGAATAAGGTCTGGCCAATTTATAGTTCCACATCGTCCTGCCTACCGTTGAGGAAATATCTGCACCATCGTGTAAAATCCACGTGGTTCGGCGTAGTCGAAGCGACACGTCCTCTGAAAGCTCTAGTAACGTACTGTATCTACAGGAGCAAGATAACATTAATAAAAAGATGATTAGTCCATGTAACCGATCTCCAACTACACCCATCCAGATATTAATTCAGAACCGACGCTGGAAATTGCCTTGTCCTACTGAATGGGGAAATTCCACAGCTCATGAGTGGGATATAGTGGGTTCCAACCCCTCTGTCCTATTTTAAGATGGTTTTCCGTGGTTTGCCATGTTCACACCAGGCAAATGCTGGGGCTGTAAATTCATGACGGCCACGGTCGCTTCCTTTCCGATACTAGCCCTTTCCTGTCCCATCGTCGCCATAAGGAAAGCTACACCTATCAAATTTATGTAAGGTGATTGGTACCTGTCTGAGTGTCTGAGACGGTTGAGGCCCTGACCTTCCGACATCCAACTTTGCAGATTCAATCTTGGCTCAGTCTGATGGTTTTTGATGGGGCACAAATATGTCAGCCTCGTGTCATAGAAATACTGGCACGTAAATTAACTCCTGTGATATTAAATTTTGGCACTTTAGCATCTCAGAAAATGGTAAAAATAGTTAGTGGGACGTAAAGCAAAATAACGCTAATAAACAGACGACTGGTCAAAGAAACCGACGTCCCACTACATCCATCCAGATATTAATTTAGAGCCGGTGCTAGAAGTTGTCTTGGTATACTGAGAGGGGATGTTCCACATCCCATGAGTGAGTTATTGCCCCATGTGTCACTAATACACTTGACAGAAATTATGGATTGCATGCTTGATCAATTAACCGGCGGCAGAAATCCACTCTTAATTCATCACTGAGCTTAATAGCAGCAGTCGCTAAAGTTCGACCAGTATCCAATATTCGGGATATAGTGGCTTCGAGCCCCTCTGTCGGCAGCCCTAAAGATAGTTTTCTGTGGTTTTTCATGTTCACACCAGGCAAATGCTGGGGCTGTACCTTAATTAAGACTACGGTTGCTTCCTTCCCGATACTAGCCCTAGATATATCTGTCGCTGTAAGACCTATCTGTGTCATGGCAACGTACATCTACTTGTAAAAAAAATGGTAATCAGCTGGTGAAAAACACTGCACCCTTTGAATGAGTAACAATGCTGAAAAACACTGCACTCTTTGAATGAGTAACAATGCTGAAAAACACTGCACCCTTTGAATGAGTAAGAATGCTGAACATATCAGAGTTGAAAAGATTTTGGAACTTATAATAAAAGGGTTGTGAGGAAATGTAAATATTAAGATAATGGAGAAAAGTAGTGCAGCGGAAGCTAGAGCTTGCAATAAGAAGTATTTTAGGGAGGCTTCTGTTAAGGATTATGATGAGGTATAATTTTATTTATTATTTCTGAAGTATTCTTCTTTATCTCCTTCTTCTGGGCTTTCTTCCGTAGAAGTCTCTCACCTAGTATTGACTTAGGAAGACTTTGACCACCTTTAGGTATTCAACCTTTTAACCCTTTCCAAAAAATTCCTCTTCTTACGAATGGAACCAAGGTGCTTTAGAATGGGCTTATTAGGGTTGTAGTTAATTATAACATTTGATTTGCACTCAAAAAGTACTGATCTCTCAATCTTCCTTAAATAAGAAGCGATAAATTGCAATCAGTTTCGACCTGATCTTAGATGATTACATCCTTATTTACCATTAATAATTGAAACCAGCATAGCTCTTAACCAAACTTGATACTCATATAACCTACTGTCTCAAAAAATTACTGTAGGGGCAATAAAACCCCAGCACCCTAAAGGAATGGGGTGAAATATTAAAATATACAAAAATGGCCAATATTAGTTTCTGGGATAGCTGAGATGAACTGTGACACTCTAGATGCCATTTAAGTCAAAGTTCATTCCCAATCGGGATTGGTTTAGAAAGCATGAAAAAGAAAGTAAAAAATTGGCCAAGATTATGGATGTATGTGCGCATGTTCCAGCATAGCTCTCAACCAAACATGGTACACATATGAATAATTTGAAAAAGAAAACTATGGTCTAAGACACCACCTACGGGCGGTGGTGAAATACAAAATTATAGAAAACGACCAATACTAATGTAGAACCCATAGTTTCTGAGATCGCTGAGATGAATACTGGCAATCCAGCTATTCTTTAAGTCCAATTTCGGTCCCCATCAGCATTGGTTTGAGAAAGGGTGAAAGAGAAAATTTCCAACATTATCGAGATTTCGGATGTACGGTACTGTATGTGTGTATGTTCTAGAATAAATCCCAGAGACAATAAACACCCAAAATGATCAAGATTATGGATATATGTTTCAGCATAGCTCTCAACCAAACTTGGTACACATGACTTACTAGCAGGGAAAAAAGAAAAAAAAATACTATGGACGTGAGAAATTCCTACCCTCGCCAGGGGTGAGGAATGGGAGAGGATGACATGTACAATGAAAATGAACCAATATTAATGTCAAATCCATAGTTTATATGTCACTGAGATGAATTGTGATGCTCTAGATACATTTTAAGAAGTTCACATTCAGGCTCCATTGGGCTGAGATGGGGTGAAAAGTAAATAGTTTACAATGATGATTAGTGTTGAATCCACAGTTTTAGAGGTCATAAGGCTGATTGGCGACAGTCCTAATGACAGTTGAAATCGTGTACACCATATCTATAGCGCGACGGGTAAGTACATACCTTTCTTTTAAGGATCAAATATTTCCCAGTCAATTCAGGCTTTCACAAGGACAAAGTTTAACTTGAAAATTAAACAATCGAATGCATATAAATAGCTCTAAAATAACATAACAGATCATAAAATATCAATCAACATTTCAAACAGGAATTCTGCAAAAATTCACTTCACGCGTAATTATTTGCTAGTGGTTTTACGTCTTATGGCGACGATGGGATAGGAAAGGCCTAGGAGTTGGAAGGAATCGGCCGTGGCCTTAATCAAGGTACAGCCCCAGCATTTTCCTGGCATAAAAATGGGAAACTACAGAAAACCATCTACAGAGCTGCCGACAGTGGGATTCGAACCCACTATCTCTTGGATGCAACCTCACAGCCGCACGTCTCTAACAGCACGGCGAACTCATCCGGTCACACGTAATTAACAGGCAATACAAACCTTTAAGGTAAACATTCAAAAACTATCTGGGTAACACCGGGTACTACAGCTAGTAAATTATTATTATCATTATTTATTTATTTTAGCTGTTATTTCATTGCATTCAGTTATGGTAGAAGGATTAATATCATTATTATCATTTTTTTTTTTTTTTTTTAATTTTTTGTGAAGTTACAATAGTCACGCAAGTGTGAGGTAACTGTTTAGTTTTTAAAGTTTCACTTTTGGGGAATAATTAAATCCAGCAGATTGTAACTGTGCCTAAAAATGGCCATACTATTTAATTTCTAACAGAGGATGAAGTACTTTGTAAGAGATACAAAATTATTTTTACTTTCATCAATGAGTTGTAACATGGCATTGTGTGACTGTTTCCCTCTTTGGCTTCTTCTCTTCCTTCAGTTAAAGAGATTTATAACGTTCCCCCTAAAGTGTATTCAAGATTCTACGACATTTACCTTTATCATCTACTCTTTACTTTTTAAAATGATGCAATGTACATGTGAATTTACAGATTCATAGACAATATTTCGTACTTCAAACTTAGACATTTTCATTGACTGTTTTTTTCAATCATCGGCATCACGATCTGTTTTAATCTCATTCATATATTCAACCACATTCTATAATGAATATTATCATAACGCACATATAGTCTACTCTATTAGTTTTTATTACTTCATAAGAGGGTAATGTTCCAGGACATCCGATAGAAAAGTGTAATTATTTTTAGGCTGATGATGACCTAAATTGAAGTCAAAACTAGTTCCTAGAAAAGCATTATGATATAAGCATAGGCAGTGCAAATAATGTATAGTATTGAATAGGTGGAATAAAACATTTTAATAATAATACTATTTGTTTTACATCCCACTAACTACTCTTTTACAGTTTTCGGAGATGCCATAAGACATTTTATAACTACCCATACAGTAATTATATTTGTGATCTTTATTATTGGATTTCACAGGAAGACATTTGGTGAGCAAAAGAATTTCTAAATTCTAGATTCCCATAGCCTAGTCAGGGTCCTATTACTCACCTCTCTGTGTATCAGTGTTTTCATTTCCCACCCTGAAGGGGTGGGGCAGGCCACCTAGAGGGTTACACCCTCTTTCTTTCTCTCTGACCAAGAGATGCGGACGGATTGAGGAGATGTGATGGAGGTATTAGGTGGGTAAAGGATGTGATGAAAGAGGAGATGAGAGGGGGTTTGGCCTCTTGGCTAATGGTTTTTCAAATTTATTTTATTTCATTATCATTTACAGAAGGCTTTTGGTTGCTTTTATTGATTTTTTTGTTTTTTCTGGTCTAGAGAATGGGTGTTGTTACCAAAAGAGACTTATATTCCGATCTGGGGAAAAATAAAGTAAAAATAAAAAGTGACATGACTGGATATGAAGTAATCAAATAATACAAAGTAGGAAAGATTGATAGATGATCCTTCTGTAAGTGGAAGAGTGATGGGAGGTTGCCTACAATGTGGTGCTGGAACTTTCTTCCTCCATCACTGTTCTGTTTGCTGACTAGATGCTGCAGTATTCACTGAAGAGAAGAGTTACGGGCAGGAGCGGAATGAGGGACAGGGTTCAGACAAGAGTTTCAAATGGGGTGAAATGGAAGTGAAAATTTAGCCCAGAATACAAAGTTTGAAAGTGGACATTGAGGGTTTGGTTTGCGGCAGCTTGTAGGTCTAGGGACACATATTGCAGAGGGCTATGGTGATGAAATCGGATTAAATCCTCGAAGGTAGGAGATAGGAAAATAAAGTGCCTAGGACTGGTAGGTGAATCGACTGTGCGGATAGGTGCGATAAGTTCAGGGTTATCAGGAGGAGGGGCAGGACGAGCTTTATATCTGTGGGCGTAGGTCGGCTGTGCTTCTCAACAGGAGTTGCAGACAGAAGGTTGTGCAGTGTTAGGGAACTTATAGGTTGGATGTTCTCGTAGACAATGCCCGCCCTTAGGGTTCGTTGCTTGATACTTGTTGGTCGTGTGCGAGTTGTATATCAGACATCTTTCACAGTGAGTAGGTTGCGGTGGTGGGGCACGTGAAGATTCAACTTTGTAGTGGCGTTGGTAGTTGGACACACCTGAGATCTGTGGTGGTAGGCAGTAGAATTCTCATCATGTTCCATTCCGGATTCGGTAGGCTTTACGAGCTGGAATACCTTTGGAAATTCGGTGATGATTTCCTCCTCGGTGATAGTTAGATCTATACCACACAGCTGAAGAGGCTACGTCAGGGTGGCGAAGGTGGTATCTTGAGCGCTCGTTGTGATAAAATCTTCAAAGGACCGGTGGAACCGACCTGATCTGCTCCAATTGACAGAGTGAGTCTTTGTGCAGTGAGGTCTACATTCAACTTGATGATAACACTGTTGGTGGTTGGCCGTACGTCTGCAATCTCTTCACGGAGCATATTAAACTTATGGAGGGTGAAAAGGATGTTGCGTGGCGAGCAGAATTACCGAGTTGGATTTTCAAGGAGATAGACATTGGTACCTGTTGGTGGGGCCTGAAGAGAGCGTGAATTCTTGAGAGGATGGCGAGCTCCTGCAGGAGGAAGTGAGTCGCTGGTGTAAAGAAGAGAAGGTTCAGATGCAGTTTCCGTAGGGAGTGCTGGAGATTGATCCAGATTGACCTATCTGTCTGTCTGACTGCCAAGCGTCAGGTTGGTTGTGCATCTTCAGGAGGGGTGGTTGGGGCAGACCTCCTATACTGAAGGCTGTTGATGTCCCACGTCAGAGATGGAACTTGTGGTAGAAATCTCGCAGTAGCTGGGATCAGTGAAGGAGGATATGATAGCAGCATGGTTGGCTACAGTGGCGGAGTCGAGGGCGGCTTACACATCAGAAGTCATCGAGGTAGTGGTGGTGCAGGCATAATGATACATGACAATCCAGTTCACTGCTCTGTAATATTTGGTGGAGAAGGCAGAAATGTTGATTGTCCTCTCAGTGAACTTGGATCAGGAAATAGATTTTGATGAAGCAGTAATACCAGTCCTGAGATGAAACTTCAATTTGAGCACCACTCACTTCACCTGTCTAAACACTTTTTAAGTGACTATAAATCACCGTGTTTAGAGGTTGGTGTGCGGATTTTGATGGACATAAAGACTTATGTAGTGGTATAAACTGCCATTAGAGTCAGTGTAGTCGACGAAAGATCTTACTTGCCTCTACTACTACTAAAAATGTTCATTCCTCCCCTGAAGGGGGAGGCGGGCCTCTTAGATGATGACACCGTCTCTCAGGCCAGGAGATTTGTTTAGTGATAGGCAAACGATACCCATGTTCGAGCGGGATTCAGCCGACCCAATACGCGCCGAGGTTTGAGTCTGTTCGAAGGAAGCTTGAGCAGTCACGTGACTGAAGGCGAAGTCTGACTCGGGCTATAGGGCGAACGTGCAGATAAGCAAATAACATATGAAGTAAAGCACCATTCATGCAGGTGTATGTATGATATTGATATTGGGGAAGATGTGAAAGGGTTGAAAATTAACTGAAGGAGTGTCGAGTTTAAGTCAGTATGCTATACATAGTGCAAGTCGGTCATATTTAAGAAGTTTCCAGTATTCTAAGGGGTGAGTATTAACCCATGTCAAGGAAGCATAGGTGAAGACGGGGAAAATGAAGGATTTATAAATATTTATGATTCGTGGGGGTTTGAGGCTCCAAATATGTCCAGTGAGGGAACAAAGGGCGCAGAATCGGGTAAGGGCATCATGGTGGATAGAGGAAAGATGAAGGTTCCATTTGAGGTTATTTTAATACTTGCCTCAACTCTAGGGATCATATATTGACCTCTCACTGTGTAATGACTGCGAGTGCTGTGATTAAACATTTTTAATGTAAACTTTGGAAATTGAAACATCGTAATGACTGACTGTTAGAATTTTCTAAGTACTATTTTCCCTCAACACTTCATGTATTTTTTCACCATTTATTCCATTGGGTTCTTTTCTTTTTTCAGGTGTTATGACTTGTTCTGTTTTGTTAAGTTGTGTTTTTGATGTTTAATTCTGGTTTGTTATCCTACTTCTTGTGGCTCTTTATGGTTAGTGTTCTCTCGCCTTTTAAAGCATTGAAATCAACATGTTGTTATTCACTCTTTGCAACTTGTCTATCCTCCCCTTTTTCTATTTGCATTTTGCTGGTTATCAATCTTGGTTTAAGACTCTCATTTTGATGTACCTACCTCGGAAGCTCTGGGTATCCACACGCTTGCTTGAGCTGTTTGCTTGGTATCTCCAAAATATTCTTCTTACTATTATTATTATCAAACATTACAGATTTCATCTAAATTTTAATCTAAAACAAAACAGTTTACTATGTGTAAATTGTATCTAGGCCATATGGTGTTAATGTCTTCATGGCAATAATTATTTGGACAATGTACATGTAGCTTCTAGGATTTGCATACATTTATCATCTTCTGTATTTAGCAAACAAGGCAGTACGTTCCAAAACTCGTCTTATCCATTTAAGAAAACTGAGTTAGAGGTAGCGTGGCCTTCTTGGTGAGGTTTGTGATAGTTCTATCACAAAATTAAGCACCAAAACTCACCTTTTCCCATAGATATCTGTCACCAAACTTAGGCTATTGTTCCATACTCACCTTATCCATGGCGCTCATCGTTCCAAAACTCGCCTTATATAATTAACCAACAGGAAGGGATAATTTCAGCACGTGACTCATGCTACAATTTACCTGCGTTTTATGCCAGTCTTTCCCTCTGAGTTGTTCTTGAACTGAGTTTCTCTTTCATGCAGTTCTGTGCTGTGAACAGAGTGTATTATGTTGACGGAAAATATTGCTCTTGTTGCGGAAGGTAAAGGGAGAAGAAGGAAGAGTGATTCTGATTCATGGAGAAAAATTAAAGAAAAAAAGTAGGTATGCTATGAATGTTACATCCTAATAGTTTAGCTAAGAGCTGCTACTTTTAAAATACAGTGAAACCTCATAACATATTTCCACAGAGGACAATCTTGTCTACTGGAAGTATTTTAATTTTGTTTTCATTAGTTAACGATTTAACAATTTCTCTTCTACATCTCAACTTTCTTGTCAAAACACTGAATACACAAACCCATAGGTACAAAGGGTTATAGTATTCACAAACTCGATGAGCTTCAATATCAAGCTACCTGCTTGTTATCTTTCAAACTTCGCCCATCCTGTGGCCTAGACAAGAGATCAAGGGAGGTTCACATTCCATAAAGGATGGACAAAGAATGCTTTCAGGGCCGTGTGAAATGTGATCATACTAAGCAATAAAATATATGAGGAAGGAATGAGGTTTCACTGTAATGAGAAATAGCATATTGTTGTATTATGAAATCTTAAACATCAGCAATTTTGCAATATACAGTACCTTGATGAGAAATCATTCATTTTCATTGCAGGCATGGTCCTACTATTCCTCCAGACTACCCACAATGTAGTCACAATGGTCCAACCTTCAAATGTCGTAAATTGCGGATGATTCAAATTCAGCAGTTTCATGGAAACTTTTATGTATGTAACAATAAGATTCAACAAGATACATTCGTTTTAAAGTATCTGAGTGTAGAGAAGCTCAAAAGGGAAAGATCTGTCAAGGAGGGGAGTTCAAGAAAAGGTGTCAGTGTTCAGTACTATATAAAACTAGCTAATACAGAACAGTTTCACATTCAGGTCTGCCAAAAGACATTCTTGAATCTATTGCATGTCAGCAAAGATCGGGTTCAGAGGACTGCCAGAAATCACTTCACGACTGGGAAATTTCCAGCAGAAAAGAGGGGAGGAGCTAGGATCAAACCAGAGTACACTGAAAAGAGGCGCTCTGTGACACGTTTCATTGAAAGTTTGCAATGTTGTGAAAGTCACTATTACCACAGAAAGTCACCGTTCAGACAGTATCTACCCGGAAATTTAAGCTTTCTTAAGCTTTACAAATGTATAACAACAAATCGCCTGAAGAACTCAGGGTGAAGCGGTGGTTCTTCCGTGAGATTTTTATGCATTGCTATAACATAGAATTTGGAACACCAGTTACTAATGCTTGCTCAAAGTGCACAGAGTTCAAGGAGAAAATTAAACTTGAAAGTTTGAACGTATCACTGAAGAATGATTTAATCTTGGAAATTACAGTAGAGTACACAAACTAAGGCCTGGAGCTTTTTTCAAAAAGCTCCAAGAAGAAAGAGACAGCATGGCAATATTTCCATTTGACTGCCAAAAGAATCTTGTGAATCCAAAAGTTCCAGATAAAATTGCCTATTACAGTCTACAATTGTACACTTATAATTTTACCATTGTGAGGGGTACCTCACATGCCAGGTATGTTTTTACATACACATGGATGGAGCATGAATTCAAGAAGGGGTCTAATGAAATGTTTACCATCGGTTATCACAAACTGATTTGTCAAACTTCACAACTATATGACTTTGTGGGGATGGCTGCGGAGTACAGAACCACAATTCTACAATGATTGCAATGTGCTCATATTTTTCGACACACACAGTTCCACCTAATATAGAAAGTGTTGAATTGGTCTTTCCTATGACAGGTCACTCATTTCTGCACTCTGAGAGGGTATTTGCTCAAGTCGAGAAAGAGATACGGAAATGCCCTATCATCTGTAATCCAGCAGAATATGAAGATATATTTAGCAAACATGCTGAAGTCAAGTTTGGCAGAGACTGCTCATTGAACAATTGGAAAATGGTTGCTGAAAATATGATGAAAAAACCTGCATCTTGGCACTTTAAATTTTCTTCAGTGAAACAATTTGTTATTAGCAAACACTCACTGGGAAATGTCACCCTTAGGGGAGAAACTCATTACAACTCAGACATCGGTTTAGGAAAATCGGTAATGAAAAAGGGAAAACGCCTGCGAGACAGGCAAATGTCCCCGCCGAATTATGCCAGGAGTAAACCTGAATCTTGCCAAAGTAAAGGATGTAAAAAGTTTGCTTGAAAAGCAGCTTGGAATGGTTTGGGAAAGGAATGAGTTGCTTTCTTTTTATAAGAATCTGTTCACCACAATTTCTGTAGACGAAAACAATCTTGTTGAAGAAAAAAAGTTCTTTGTGATGAATCTCAAGAAGAGGGAACAGATTTCAGAATGAATGAATGAATGAATTAATTAATTAATTAATTAATTAATTAATTATTAATTAATTAATCAATCAATCAATCAATCAATCAATGATCTGCATTTAGGGTAGTCGCCCAGGTGGCAGATTCCCTTTCTGTTGTTTCCGTAGCCTTTTCTTAAATGCCTGCAAAGAAATTGGAAATTTATTGAACATCTCCCTCAGTAAGTTATTGCAGTCCATAACTCCCCTTCCTATAAACGAATATTTTCCCCAATTTGTCCTCTTGAATTCCAACTTTATCTTGTGATCTTTCCTACTTTTAAACACACCACTCAAAATTATTCATCTACTGATGACATTCCACGCCACCTCTCCATTGACAGCTCGGAACATTCACTTAATACCAATATAAATGGTCCGCTATTGGACATTACAAATCTTCCAGCTAACTCATTCCTGGCTGCCAGCGTTTCGCCCTCCGTGTGCTAAGTAGGGCTCATCAGTTTGTACAAAGCAGACCCACCAAGACGCATGACTAGTGCACACCGTACATACTACTTCGCCAAGCCGCTTGTCTCCTTTCTCCCAAGTCTTCTCAGCCCAAACTTTGCAACATTTTTGTAACGCTACTCTTTTCTCGGAAATCGCCCAGAACAAATCGAGCTGCTTTTCTTTGGATTTTTTTCCAGTTCTTGAATCAAGTAATCCTGGTGAGGGTCCCACACACTGGGGCCATACTCTAGTTGGGGTCTCACCAGAGACTTATATGCCCTAACCTTCACATCCTTACTACAACCCCTAAATACCCTCATAATCATGTGCAGAGATCTGTACCATTTATTTACAATCATATTTATGTGATTACCCAAATGAAGATCTTTCCTTATATTAAGACCTAGGTACTTACAATGATCCCCAAAGGGAACTTTCACCCCATCAACACAGTAATTAAAACTGAAAGGACTTTTCCTATTTGTGAAACTCACAACCTGACTTTTAACCCCGTTTATCATCATACCGTTACCTACTGTCCATCTCACTACATTATCAAGGTCATTTTGCAGTTGCTCACAATCTTGTAACTTATTTATTACTCTGTACAAAATAACAACATCTACCAAAAGCCTTATCTCTGATTCCACTTCTCTACACATATCATTGATAAACATAAAGTAAACGTAAAGGTCCAATAATACTGCCTTGAGGAATTCCCCTCTTAATTATTACAAGGATAGATAAAGTTTCGCCTACTCTAATTCTTTGAGTTCTTTTCCCAGAATCATAGCCACACATTGGGTCACTCTTTTGTCAAGTCCAGTTGCACTCATTTTTGCCATTAGTCTCCCATGATCTACCCTATCAAATGCTTTAGATAGGTCAATCGCGATACAGTTCAATTGACCTCCTAAATCCAGGATATCTGCTATATCTTGCTGGAATCCTACAAGTTGAGCTTCAGTGGAATAACCTTTCCTAAACCCAAACTGCATTCTATGGAACCAGTTATTAATTTTGCAAACATGTCTAATATAATCAGAAAGAATGCTTTCCCATAGCTTACATGCAATGCATGTCAAACTAACTGGCTTGTAATTTTCAGCTTTATGTCTATCACCCTTTCCTTTATACACAGGGGCTACTATAGCAACTCTCCACTGATTTGGTATAGCTCCTTCATGCAAACAATAATCAAACAAGTACTTCAGATATGATACTATATCCCAACCCATTGTCTTCAGTATATCCCCCAAAACGTTATCAATTCCAGCTGCATATCTAGTTTTCAAATTTTGTATCTTACTGTAAATATCATTGTTGCCATAGGTAAATTTTAATACTTATTTAGTATTAGTCACCTCCTCTATCTGGACATTATCCTTATAACAAACAATCTGACTGAATACTTCTGCCTTTTGAAGATCCTCGCATTCACACTCCCTTTGTTCATTAATGCTTCTTGGAATATCCTTCTTGGAACCTGTTTCTACCTTAAAGTACCTATACATACTCTTCAATTTTTCACTAAAGTATGACTACCAAATATGCTTGTCATCATGTTATCCTTAGCTGACTTCTTTGCTAGATTCAATTTTCTAGTAAGTTCCTCCAAATTTCTCCTTACTTCCACAGCCATTTCTCACTCTATTTCTTTCCAACCTGCACCTCCTTCTTGGTCTCTTTACTTCTGTGTTATAATATAGTGGATTTTTACCATACCTTACCACCTTTAAAGGTACAAACCTATTTTCACATTCCTCAACAATTGCTTTAAACTCATCCCAGAGTCTGTTTACATTTTTATTTACCATTTTCCACCTATCATAGTTACTTTTTTTTTAAACCCTGATGCATGTTTTAACAGCCATACTGTACTGCCTAATAGTCCCACTTTTACGGCCTTCCTTTCTTTCACATTTATTTTTAACTACCACAAAAACAGCTTTGTGATCACTAATACCATCTATTACTTCGGTTTCTCTATAGAGCTCATCTGGTTTTACCGGCACCATATCCAGAATATTCTTCCCTCTAGTTGGTTCCATCACTTTATGAAACAGATGCCTTTCCCATATTAACTTATTTGCCATTTGTTGGTCATTCGCATTATCTTCCCAATTGACATTTGGTAAATTGAGATCCCCCGCTTCAATCACATTCCTTTCTTTATTGTTTCCCACATAGCTGATTATCTTATCAAATAATTCTGAATCAACATCTGCACAGTGCATTACTAACTTGATTTACAACAAAGTGATGTTTTATTGTTCCAGTTACTAATATTGTGAGAGCAGTGTAGCCTACAAAGGAAGAATTCTCTCCAAATACTATGGTCAGGATGCTGTGTTTAATTTTTTAGTGAATATCATTATAGATAGCAAAAAGGTGTATTAGTGTACTAGTGAGTTTTATTACAACATTATATTCTCAATTCTTTCCTTTTTTTTTTTTTTGTTTTCAAGTTATGTTTTGTAAGGTAATATATTCTGATGTGTTTGGATACTCCAAAACTCATCTTATTGAAAATACAAATGTAATTTATTGATGTTCTTCTAATTATATTTCTAATTCTTCAGTAAGATGACCGTACGACATTGGACTTGAATGCGTTGTAATACATTTAAACAAGTGAGACTTACAATACAATAATTACAGGTTTTACGCTTTTCCTGAAAAGTCACAAATGGTGGATAAGACGAGTTTTGGAACGGACCACCTCAAATATCACCCTTATTCATAGATAATTAAGAAAAAATTTGCACTTGAATCCAATAATTTATAGTTAACTTTGTTTACCTGCAATACAAGTATCTCTAAAACTAGAAACAGCAGTACATGTTTATGTAATGCAAACAAACAATAGTACGCATGACGAGTTAAATCTACCCAACTAACTATACAAAGTTTTAGTAATGCCTCATGGAGTAAACTCTGCTGGGGAATTTTGTTACATGAACTACACTCATGTCCACAAAAACCAGAACACCTTGAAAGAATGGAGATAGGAAGTTCAAATTCACAGTACATGTGCATTAGTATGTTCTGAAGAAATGGTTAACATTTGAACTATGTCGGCCCTCAGGTTCAAGGTCTACATCGATATCTCGGCACACCACCACCAACTGGTAAAGTGTGCCTGCGGCTTTCGTTATCGCTATAAATTGAAGGTAATAGATCAGTGTGACTTGAGCAGACATGCAAGATGCCTCACAGATGTATGAGAGAACTGTGCCATTAAATGAGTGAGTTTGAAAGAGGGTGCATTATTGGGATGAAATGAAATGGCATATGGCTTTTAGTGCCGAGAGTGCCCAAGGACAAGTTCGGCTCGCCAGATGCAGGTCTTTTTTTATTTGACGCCCGCGCGTCGTGATGAGGATGAAATGATGATGAAGACGACACATACACCCAGACCCAGTGCCAGCGGAATTAACAAATTATGGTTAAAATTCCCGACACTGCCAGGAATCGAACCCGGGACTCCTGTGGCCAAAGGCCAGCACGCTAACCAATTAGCCATGGAGCCGGACGCATTATTGGGATGAGAGAACGTGATGCATCCATCCGGGAAATTGCTTCTCGTGTGGGATGAAGTGTGTTGGCAGTGCAATGTGTATGTACAGAATCGTTCACAGAAGAGCGTAGAACATGACGAGATGGGTCTGGTCCCGCCACCAAGACCATCCCTTCCCCCCACCGACAAGATTGACACTTCATCCAAATGGCATTGCAGGACAGATCTGCATCCTCCTCAGTTCTGGCATTACAGTGGAACAGTGTAACACATCATACACTACCAGGAGTGACAGCCAGTCTCCAGTTGTTACAGCCTGGGTTACAGGTGCGTCATCCACTTCTCCACTTACCTTTGCCTAATGTACGTAAACATGCTAGACTGCAATGGTGTGTGGAACGATGTCACTGGGGACAAGAATGGCAGCAGACAGTGTTTTTGGACGAATCCAGCTTCTGTATGTTTGAAAATGATGGCCGCATTTTGGTTCGCCGCAGACAGGGGGAGAGGCATCACATTGACTGCATTCACACAAGACATACAGCGCCAACTCAAGGCTTTATGGTGTGAGGTGCTGTTGGATACAACCACAAATCACAGTTGGTGCGTGTCAAGGGCACAGTGACCAGTTTGACCTATGTGAATGACATCCTGCGACCCGTAGCCATACCCTTTCTGCACAACACCCTGAACGCCATATTTCAGCAAGACCATGCACGAACATGTGTCTTCTTGTTGTCACTGTATGATAGACTGTTGCCCTGGCCCGCCCGATCACTGGACTTGTCGCCAATCAAAAATGTGTGGGATATGCTGAAACGACATGTGTGGCTCTGTGACCCAATGCCAACCACCAAAGATGAACTGTGGAACCAGGTGAATGCAGGATGGATGGCTATACCCCAGCACGCCTTCACACCTTATACACACCGATGCCATCATGCATGGAAAAAATTATCAGTTCCCATTGACGACCCAGTGCCTACTAGGCAACAGGACACATGCTGAACCTATGTGACTTAAATGCTAATTGTTTCTGCAGAACATACTAATGAACATGTCCTGTGAATATGAACTTATCTCTAGTCATTCAAGGTGTTCTGTTTTTTATGAACATGAGTGTAATTTCGTGAGTTAACTCAATGTAACAGAGTTACATTTTATGAATGCAAATCATGATAATAAAAATTATAATACATGAATAAAGTAAAACTCTCAAACAATTTCTTCAGCTGCAGTAACCTAATGTGTAATTGTATAGAAAAGACAATCTGTAGTTATGTATGTGTGAAGAATACTATCACTAGATCTTGAGAAAAATTGCTTCATCTTCAGTTCCTGGCAACGAGCTGGAAAGAAGACTATACAGTGGCTAACATGGCTGCTAAAGCACTCTGGGTGGTGCCAAGGCAAAATAGGGACTCCATAGTTTAAGCGCCATCCATATAATTTCTCCCACTTGCAGTGCATAATTTTCAATAGATTAGATCGAATTATGCTCTCTACTTGTGCAGCATGCATTTGCATAAATTGTAGACAAAACAAAACGGATTTATCATATTTCAAATAAGTTTTCTTTTTTTTAAAAGGTGTACAACTTCGCTTCCGCTGTTTTGTCCCCAACATTGGAGGCTTTACTGAAACATATTACTTATACATGTATCATTCAAAGTAGTGTCCATCACTGGCCACAACTTTCTCCCATCTTTCAGGCAGTGTTCAAAACCCGTGTTGAAAAAATTATTCATCTTTTGAAGCGATCCACAAATCGATCCAGCCAGGCCATGTGCCATTGATCGAAATAGGTGATAATCAGAGGGAGCAATGTCTGGAGAATACAGCGGGTGGGGTAGGATGTCCCATTTTAACATTCCCAGGTATGTTTTGACCTATTTTGCAACATGGGGTCGAGCGTTGTCGTGGTGCAAAATCACTTTATCGTGCCTCTGGCTGTATTGCGGTCGTTTGTCTTTCAATGCTCTGCTCAAACGCATTAATTGTGTTCGATAACAAGCACCTGTGATTGTTTCACCGGGTTTTAACACCTCACAGTACACGACGCCGAGCTGGTCCCACCAAATGCAGAGCATGATCTTGGAGCCATGAATATTCAGTTTTGCCATCGACGTTGAAGCATGGCCGGGATATCCCCATGATTTTTTGAGTTTAGAGTTATCGTAATGAACCCATTTTTCGTCCCCGATCAACGTCTCTTGGTTTCAACTCATTCGGGACCCAAGTTCCTTCTTTCTGAATCATGCCCATGGTCTTGAGACGTTTTGAAATGGCTTGCTGTGTCACTTTCACTGATCGTGCCAATTCTTCTTGAGTTTGACGCGAGTCTTCACTCAGCAATGTCTCCGGTTCTGCATCTTCAAAAACTTTCTCTCTTCCACCACTATGCCGGTCTTTGACGTTAAAATCACCGTTCTTGAAGCGTTGAAACCACTCACAACACGTTATTCCACTAATAGCGTCCTCACCATACGTATGTGAGAGCATTCGATGAGACTCAGCGGCTGTTTTCTTCATATTGAAACAAAACAGTAACACCTCCCGCAAATGCCGAGAATTTGGCTCGTACACTGCCATGCTCAATCGAGAACAACTTTATGATGCAGACACACATCGACTAAGTTTGAATGGGGTTATGTTGACCGAGGTCCAAGCTAACTGCCTGACGTCTGCGATCTGTTTCGTTCGACCGCTACGTACCGTTGTCGCCATCCATCGGCAAACGGCGGAAGCAAAGTTGTACACCTTGTACTAAAGTACACAATTTTGGGTGATTAGCAGAATTACGTTGCCTGTGTAGCACAATCCAGCACGTGTAGATTAGGCCTACTTTATTTTCTTGTAGGATCTGACCAAACAGTGAAACACGATAAAC
The DNA here is from genome assembly GCF_040414725.1 of Anabrus simplex. Taxonomy (NCBI): domain Eukaryota; kingdom Metazoa; phylum Arthropoda; class Insecta; order Orthoptera; family Tettigoniidae; genus Anabrus; species Anabrus simplex. The sequence continues at coordinate 1,594,852,890 of NC_090265.1, read as the reverse complement.
GGTATCCTGCCTGGCTGAGTGGCTCAGAAGGTAGAGCGCTGGCTTTCTGAACCCAAGTTTGCATGTTTGGTCTTAGAAGATGCTCAAATACGTCACCCTTGTGTCAGTAGATTTACCGGCCCATAAAGGAACTCCGGGACCTCAGCTTCTCCAAAAACCGTACAAAGTAGTTGGTAGGAAGAAAACCAATAACACTATTTATTATTAAATGATATCCTACAGAGCACAGTTCCCCAACATTTTGAAAATAAATATATAGAGAACAATGGCGATACAACGCGCTTACTGTCCAACGCCACACCTACAGTGTTTTGAATTTCCTAGTCACCTCATCACCTCTGCCAACGATACGGAGTAAAATGAGGACTTTCAGTCCTACATCACCACCATCACTGAGTGAGTTGGCTACGTGGTTCGCGGCATGTACTTCTTAGCTTGCATTCAGGATATAGTGAATTTTAATCCCACTGCCGATAGCTCTGATAGCTGGTTTTCCATGGTTCTCACTTTCACATCAGGCAAATACAGGGGGCTGCTGTGCCTTAATTAATGTCACTGCCACTTCCTTCGCAGTCCTAGCCTTGTCCTGTCCCATCATAGCGATAAGACATGTCTGAGTGGGTGCAACATAAGGCAAATTTAAAAAATCGGCATTACCATAATAGTTCATAAAACAATAAAGGTGTTTTATAATCCACCTATTCAATACTTTGATTTTCACTTATAGTGGTTACATAAACAGACTATCAGTTAAATGGGACATGTTTCGCCCTCACTTTAGGGCATCTTCAGCCTAAAAACAAACTTCAAGAGTACATCTAATATTAAATATGGAAGCTAAAAGTTTAGCCAGTTATTTAAAATTTGGGATATAAAAATGTGAAAAATGATACATTATACAAACATATTAATGGAAACACAGTCAATGATTAAACTATGATCTTGTCGGAGACTAAAACTTCTTCCATTAAAATTCCAATTAAAATAGTTATTTAAAAATATTAATGGAATATAAGAGTGATAATAACATAATGCCAACAACAGGAGGGTGTGAACACAAGCACAAACATGAATGTCATAAAAACAACATGTTCAAGGCCGCTAAAGAAATTCGTGAGCATAAGGTGAAACAGAAGCAACAGTTGAAATATTGTAGAAGTAGCCTTTAGCACTGGTAGGCAATACTATTGGCTGAAACCTTGTCAGCAAATGTCAATAGGATACTGAAAAATGTTCTCTGAAAGAGAAGGAAAGAATGAATTTAAAAGTTGAACGCAAGGAGAGAAATTCAGCTTATGTAATTTGGAACAGATGAGGACTTACATGTTAGTTGAAAGTTGTTATTTGTTAACAACTTACATTCAAAGATAAAGGGTAGAATTCTCCACCTGTTCAATACTACATTAAAATGTGATATAATTAAAATGTCACATTTTTATTGTCAATTTTTTGGTACCGGTTTTGGCATTTTTTTATGCCATCATCAGCCTAGGGTTAAGCAAACAAGGACATTGAGTAAATTACATATGTATGTACACAAATAAACCTTCTCAAATACCTAGCAATTTATAATCGCGTCACAACATAAAACATTTGACTGCACAAATATCTCCTATATATATCATAATAAGTTCTAGGAAAGAGGTAAAGTTGTTCTATATACAGCTCAGTGCATTTCTATCACCTGGTAATGTTAAATGCTGTAATTGTGTATAGAATTACAGTAGCCACAAGTTTGTGTAAAACCTTCTTTCTTGACTATCTAAACAGCAGATTAAAATTAGACTATTGACCTTGAAGCAATATATAAAATCTTTTTGAATGTTGTATCATGAGAGATTTTAGCATATATACATTATTAGCTAATTTTTCAGAGTATTATTATATAGTATACTAGCTGTACTACCCGGCATAGCCCGGTTGGTTTAGGATGTTTACTTTTAAGATTAGTATCACCAGTTAGTTATGATAAAGTGAATTTTTATAGAATTCCTTTCTGGGATATGGATTTTTACCATCTATTATATAGTTTTAGAGTTATTTAGATGTGTTTGATTTCAAGTTTTAAATGATTTCATTTTTGAGTAAAATTTTATCCTTGTGGAAGCTTGAATTGATTGGGAAGAATTTGATCCTTTCAAAAAGATAATAAGTGATAACTTCATGTATTTATCAGTCACAGTATAGATATGATCTACACGCTTTCAACTGTCATTGAGACTCTCACCAATCAGCCTTGAAACCCCAAACGCAGTGGATTCAACACTAATCTCAGTCATTTTATACTATTCACTACAAAACCCCTTGCAGTGTACCGTCCCAATGGAGGCTGAACGTCAACCTTAAACGATATTTAGGGGGTCACAACAATGAATTCAACATTAATATCGGTTATTTTCTATTATTTTTAAATAATGGAAAATGTCATGCCCTCCCGTTCCCCACCCCCAGCGGGGATTGGTGTTTTATCTCCATAGTATTCTTTTTTCCAGGTGGTAAGTCATATATATACCAAGTTTTGTTGAGAGCTATTTTGGAATATACCCACATACACCCATTTTTGACGGTTATTTTTACATTCATTTTCACCCCTTCTCAACCTCCATACCAATTGCGGTGAAGTATGACTTATCCATCCAGAGTGTCACAGTTCAACTCAGCAAACTCGTAAACATTAATATCAGACATTTTCGTTTATTTTTCTATTTCACCACCTCCATGAGGAGTGCTACTGGTGTTTTACCCAATAGTAATTTTTTCAGATAGTAAGTCATATGTGTACCAATTCGTATGAGGGCTATGTTGGAAGAAACATACACACGACGACGCCCAGAGTATCAATATTCGTCTCACTAATCCACACTATTTTTGATTATTTTTACATCTCAGCCCACCCCACCCCTATGCGTGCTAGGTCTACCACACCTCCTCGCAGTTTGTCTCACGATAGTAAGTCATAAGTGTACCTAGTTTGGCTGAAATCTCTCCTGTAGTCAAGAAAACTATGGATTCAACACTAATATCGGTCGTTTTTAGTTTTAATTATATTTCGTCCCCTTCCCTAGAGCTTCTAGAGGTGTCTTGTCCCTGCAGTATCTTTTACAGATAGTAGATAATATTTGTACCAAGTTTTTAACACCTATGCTGGAACATACATACAAACACCCAAAATCTCAGTCATTTGCACATTTACTTTGCTTCACCCCTTTTCACAACCCTGCTTACTGGGGCTCAACTTGGACTTAAACGACATCCGGAGTGTCACTATTCATTTCAGCGATCCCGAAAACTATGGATTCGACACTATTTCCGATTATTTTTATATATCATTCCCCTCTAGTCCCCACCACCCCAAAGGGTGATGAACTTGGGTGTCAACAAATTCCGGAGTGTCACTATTCATCTCAGCCACCCTGGAAATGATGAATTCGGCTCTATTATTATTATTATTATTATTATTATTATTATTATTATTATTATTATTATTATTATTATTATTATTATTATTCTATATTTTTAACAGTTTCTGAAATATTTTACACGCCTAATACACAACTACATTGTTCAAAATGGGCAGACTTATCAAAGTTGTCAAAGTTGGTACTATGACATGAAAGTACATCTCGATCACGGCATGTTAGATTGCTATTTCAAAATAATAGGCGTAAGAATGCACCTCCTATCAAGAAAGGTACTTTGTAAGTCAGTGCGGCGTGTTTTCATCCTCCTATATACGGCAAACATTATCCTCATCACGACGCGCAGGTCGCCTACGGGAGTCAAATTACAAGACCTGCACGTGGGGAGCCGAACATGTCCTCGGGCACATCCGGCACTAAAAGCCATATGCAATTTCATTTAGCGGATTATCATGATATAGAGTAGGCTGCTGTCGCCTAGCGATAATCTGTCCATCAAGTCGATCCAGTCTTGGTGCGGCTTTGCAATTTAATGAAATTACATAAAATTACTCATAATAATAAAACTACCTTACCGATTTCGTTCAAATCACTTCATAATCCCTTTCAGATGCAATAAGAACAAATTGTGAAAATTTCAGCAAAATCTGTCCAGTAGTTTTTGCGTCTATTAACGTAAAATATACCAATATCCAATTTTATATATATAGAAAAGGGAAGACCATTTTATTGTCCGATGTTTGTAAAAATAGTTCCTCATAGAATATAATCAGAGAGCCATCATAAATTGGTCGGACTTTTAAAATCAAGTGAACAAATTTTTCATGGCATGTATCTTGCTTAAATCTTACTGAAATAGCTTGACTTAGTAGGGTATAAAATGGTTTTTGAACGTATATTTCAGTAGTATATTCAAAAATGTGAGTGGACTGAGGCAGTAGGTTGACAGGTGAGGTTTCATGAAAAACGATGTTTTCAGGTGGTCAAATGAAGTTTTTAACGTTAAATTGTTAACTACTGTTGTGTTGGTAGCTGCCCTTCTGTTGGCTCTGAGTCTCGTATTATAACTGTGCTGCAGAGGCGGCAGTGAATTCGGAGGGGATGGAATAGGGAAGTGTGGAAGGGAGGAGAGAATGGGTGGAATTAACTGTGACGAGGCTGACAACGGGGCGGAGTCATCCGTTTTGCTGGAAGTAGGCCTAATATCTGTAGGTATGGGTGGAGTATTAGAGTATGAAGAATTAAATATATTAGGTATCCTAAATTTATTTGAACTAACTGTCTTTAATAATGTCGGCGTTAATTCATGTAACATGCTTTTACTGTCTGTGATTTCATTAAGATTTTGTTCCTTATTATACGTCAGATCTAAATAGATATATACACTTTCTAGTTCGTTCAACGTTCTCCCTTTTTCTATGTTTCTAATTATCGCTAGTACTTTCTCTATGGATTCAAATTGGTGCCCAGTCTCCCTCATATGTAAACTCATCGCTGAGTATTTCCTATGTTTTTCCGCATTAACATGTTCCATGGATCATGTCATAAAGCTTCTTACAGTCTGTCCAACATATGAAAAATTACACTGTATACATTTGAGTCTCTATACTCCTGATCCCAAATAACTATTTTTGTCATAATTAACTTTTTTCTGATTAAAGAATATGGACTGGTTAGTATTAATAGTTCTAAAAGCTATATTAAAATTATGTTTCTTGAACACATTAGTAATCTGGTGTATAGCTGGATTATTAAAAGTGAATGTAGCATACCCAGTTTTTTGTTTTTTCTGATATCAGATTCGTGGATAACTTGTTCTTAATTTTATTGATCAATTTATTGATCATTTCTATTTTGAAACCATTCTGTTTAGCAAGGTACCTAATATAATTCACTTCTTTCTTCAAATTCTTGGGAGATAGAGGAATTCTAAGATGCTTGTTTATGTGAATTCAGGTGTAAAGAAAAATTGTTTATGGTTGTAGATGATTGTATCGGTTTTCTAAATATTTGGAAATTAAGAGTGTTATCCTTACGCGTAACGGTTACATCTAGAAAATTCAATGAGTTATCGACTTCGTCCTCTTTCATGAATTTCAAATTAGGTTCGATTTCATTTACCTTATTTAAGATTTCTTGACTATTAGTGACATCTTTGTTTATGATTACAAACGTATCATCTACATATCTCAAACATAAATCAATTCCTTTAATTTTTGCTATTATTTCATTGTGTTCGATTGAATCCATAAATATGTCGACAAGGATGCCCGATATTGGGTCACCCATTGCTAATGGAAGAAGTTTTAGTCTCCGACAAGATCATAGTTTAATCTTTGACTGTGTTTTCATTAACATATTTGTATAATGTATCATTTTTCACATTTTTATAACCCAAATTTTAATAACTGGCTAAACTTCTAGCTTTCATATTTAATATTAGATGTACTCTTGAAGACTGTTTTTAGGCTGAAGATGCCCTAAATTGAGGGCGAAACATGTCCCATTTAACTGATAGTCTGTTTATGTAACCACTATAAGTGAAAATAAAAGTATTGAATAGGTGGATTATAAAACACCTTTATTGTTTTATGAACTGTAAATTTTCAATAAGGACCAAAAATGAGATTTATATCATGTAATTACCATAATATTCGTCCAAAAACATTGAAGTGAATTATTCAGGAAAGTAAACGTATGTGATTTAAGAACATTACCACAAGAAGAACTGTTCTCTTTTAAAACAATTATTTCTAATTGTTTGTCCTGCAACTTCTTGTTTTGATTTTTTTATTATTATTATTGAAATGAAAATCCACAGCGTTTTCCAATCATTCGACTGGGTCAGGAATGGAATGAATGAAGCCCCCATCTAGCGACGAGGATAGGAAATGTGTTGGCTGCCGAAGCCTGTCACACTCCTCTAGGGCAACGATAAATGACTGACAGAAGAAATGAAATGTTAATGGAGAGTGTTGCTGGAATGAAAGATGACTGGGAAAACTGGGGTACCCAGAGAAAAACCTGTCTTGCCTCTGCTTTGTCCACCACAAATCTCACATGCAGTGACCGGGATTTGAACCACGGTATCCAGTGGAGAGAGGCCGGTGCACTTCCGCCTGAGCCATGGAGGCTTTATTATTATTATTATTATTATTATTATTATTATTATTATGGGGTACCGTACTTTATTACACTATTGTTCACTGCAAACCTTGTACTCCATCGCTCTATAATACTTACTTTTCATGAATTATTATTAGTTTTATGTCCTACTAACTACTTTTTTGGTTACGCCGAAGTGACGGAATACTGTCCTGCAGGAGTTCTTTTATGTGCCAGTAAATCTACTGACACGAGGCTGACGGATTTGAGAACCTTCAACTACCACCGGACTGAGGCGGGATCGAACCTGCCAAGTTGCTTAGTGTCCGGCTCCTTGGCTGGATGATCAGCGTGCTGGCCTTCGGTTCAGAGGGCCCCGGATTCGACTGGGTTGAGAATTTTAACTGGGTATTCGACACTTAATTCCTCTGGATTGAAGACTGGATAACCTTCTTCATGTACACACAACAGAATATACTAAAAGCCACCACAGAGACAAGCAATTGTAAATACATCACTCCACCTTGGGTTGGTGTAAGGAAGGACATCTGGCTATAAAATTAGGCTGAATCTATACAAAATGCCAAATCTAGGTAACTGGGAAGAGACCAGGAATTATTATTATTATTATTATTATTATTATTATTATTATTATTATTATTATTATTATTATTATTATTGATGTTATATTATTTTGCTCAAGGTTTGCTGTTTTATATATTCATTCCGTGTAAGTAGGGCTAAACTTGTTCAGTGGCAATATATTGTGATTTCTTTTGCAATAACTGGAATGCATTAATTTTCTTTCCTTATACAATATGTAAGTATGCAGTCTGTATCCTGCATCTTGTATTTTTAATGTCATTTCAAACAGACATTAAGCCTATGCATCTTTGAGTGCTTCCCTAATAAACAAAACTGTGAAATTCCCTAATTAAGAAGACTGTGAAACAGTATTTATTCCCGCAGCCTCTGTAATTGCTTCATCACCATGCCCACTTGATTTGATCGCTTACAATATGGCGGACACTGCGCTCAAGTGGATTCAAATATGGCAGTCAAATAGCCACTCTATAGTCCTCTTTCTAGCTTGTTGATTCCTAGATATCCCTTGCAATTTAAAATGAAATGTCAATAGCTAATATTCACCAAAATAAGGCCAGAACTATTTTGCTTCCTTTTCATATGACTTTTTTTTTTTTTTTGCTAGGGGCTTTATGTCGCACCGATACAGACAGGTCTTATGGTGACGATGGAATGGGATATGCCTAGGAGTTGGAAGGAAGCAGCTGTGGCCTTAATTAAGGTACAGCCCCAGCATTTGCCTGGTGTGAAAATGGGCAACAATGGAAAACCATCTTCAGCGCTGCCGACAGTGGGATTCAAACCCACTATCTCCCAGATGCAAGCTCACAGCCGCGTGCCTCTACACGCACGACCAACTCGCCCGGTCATATGACTTACTGTTCATCACACAAAACATACAAATATTGTGGATAAGAAGGATAAAGGACAGTTCATGGCATACATTTGGGGTGGTTATGGGGAAAACTGAAATAAAAGTTTCTTTTAAATCCAATAATTTAATGCATTTTCTTCCCTATATACCTAATACTTTGTACAATCTCTCCTTAAGTTTTATATTTACTTACATATTCTCAAGGATACACCATGCATTCTATTGCATCCAACAGCTGAATGCAATAAGTCTCATTTTTACATACCAAATTCAGTCGTTTTTTCCACTACGCACTCAGTTTTATTCATTGACTAGTTACTAAAAGTATTCGACTTTATGCAGGGCGTAGTATAGAGGAATTGGTTTTGACACTATAGTTCATGTTTACATTGCTGTGTGATAATTACATTGCGACACCCTTCACCACATAAATTAACCTGCACCATATATAAAAATGTGACTGAATACCTGTGTAACGGAAATTGCATTTCAATAGCTTTCACTCACTCATTTATTCATTCATTTTGTTATTTATCTGTAGATTTAATTGATTATAGAAATAGTCTTATTTCTTCCAGTCCCCATGCTAATTTCTCAAAGCATCATTGATTTTGCAACACACATTTATATTAATATAATCATTAATACAACTTCTCTGCTTGATTTAATCACAAAGGAGAATAACTTAAGTAAGTACTTTGGGTAAGAGAAATATTGGTGGTGAAACTCTCATAAGGTAAATATTGCTAGAAGTCATCCAGAAACTATATTGTATAGAATATTTTAAAATCTTTGTTTTTAATTCACTAATCCCAAATTTTAAGAAAGAAAATGTTGAAGATCCTTTAACTCTCCTAAAAACTTCCCAGTGCTCAGACATATTCAAATTGCTTCTCATTGCAATTATTGCCATTTATATTGTCTAACATTTAGCACATTTACAGCTTTGTGACAACAACCAAGATGAGAAGTGGGCCCTGATCCTACTCTTATCCACCCTAAATAGTGTTCCACTATGATGGTACCTAACATACAGGCCATGATTATTTCTTAATTCCAGCCTCATAAATGCCCACAGCAGTACAGACACTGCAAACACACGGGTTATCTGACAGCACTAAACACATGGTGCTGTTGATCAAAGCTCAGGTGGTGGTGGTGGTGGTGGTGGTTGTTGAACTTGAATGAAAACCTACAACCTGTTTTCCAGTCATAGACCGGATCAGGGATGGAATGAATGAAGCCCCATACTGCGGCGAGGATAGGAAGTGTGCCGGCTGCCAAAGCCTGTCAGACTCCTCTGGGGCAATGATTAATGACTGACAGATGAAAGGAAATGATATTGGAGAGTGTTGCTGGAATGAAAGATGACAGGGAAAACCAGAATAGTACAGTTTACGAACTTCATTATAGATCCGTACTGATACAGTTAAAACTAAGAAATAATATTAGATTTGGTCCACCCAATCAATTGATTGTATTGATTCGGTGGACCAAACCTAACATTGTTTCTAGTGTTAAAACCGGAGTACCCGGAGAAAAACCTGTCCCGCCTCCGCTTAGTCAAGCATAAATGTCACATGGAGTGATCGGGATTTGAATAACGGAACCCAGCGGTGAGAGGCCGACGTGCTGCCGCCTGAGCCATGGAGGCTCTAATAATTGAACTTACTTATTTATTTATTTTATTATCATGGTTGAAGCTGCAAGTAGGCCAGCCAATCTACATTTCTGTCTTATTTCCAGTGTATTTTAAACCAAATTCAAGAAATCTATCTGGACAAAAGAATATTTCAAGAATCACTTAGCAGGATGGTCACCAAACATGTCTTAATGGATAATGTAAGTAAAAATGACTATAATTTGTAAAATCATATTGTTTCATCGTTTCATATAAGATGTTCAGAATCATCAGAATCATCATCATCATCATTTCCCTTTATCCAGCTGTAGCCGGGTAGGGGCAAATATGGTTCCTCTCCACTTTCTTCGGTCTTTCCACCACTCCTCCTCCAACACTGTGTCCCAGTCCAGGTTTCTTTCTATAATGCTGCGTTGGATGGTATCCTTCCATCTCAATCGTGGTCGTCCACGGCCTCTCCTTTCTTGGTTTTGCATTTCCATCACCTTTTTTGGCATTCTTTCATCGCTCATTCGCTTTATGTGCCCAGAAGATGTTCAGAATATAATCCCAAAATATTCCATTTCAGGAATTTCATCTCCAAATGTACCTACAGAAAACTGATGGCAAGATGCAACAGTCCCTTTTCTGTTAACCTTGACAGTGTTCTTTATTCCTAGAAGGAATTCTTTCAGTTATCTGATCTTCAGGCTTGAATAGTGTGTTGCAGAGTCTATTAACAAGACATTCAAAATATTTTAAAAAATAAGCTACTCTGTAATTTATACAACAGTATAAGACAACTGCTGTTCAGCCAATGACTTGGGGTACTGGAGTGTGTTGTGAACTTAATAAGTATCTGTTTAACATACAATAATGTAATTTTGCATACCAATAATAATGAGAACATCTAGTGAGTAATAAAAATATGTAACAGGACAGCTATGATCCAAAATCCAATCCAAGAAAAAAACTACAACCAGGGTTGAGCCATGTAAAAAAGCGATGCTTCCTTTCATTTAATCATTTTGACATGACAATATCTCATGAACAGAAGGTCGGCATTACAAAAGTCAGCCTGTTTTTCATGTCATAAGCTACCTCTGCCAAACTGTAAGGGTACATTTGATATTCTGTTATTGTGATTCAAGGCTTCAAGGCTTCAGCTAATGCTGCAAGGATAAATTTACTGTGAACCTCTGTAGGGGACTTGTGCTTTGAGCACTTGATTTCATACATTCAGAACCCCATCAAAATGCCATAGGGGGGCGAACACACCAACCGATTTAAAAGATTCCAGTCTCATTTTGTTTGCAAATAGGCAGGCTAACAAATGTGACATGATAGCAAATAAAAGCAAAGTTTATGACTGTGAACGATGAAAATTTGCAACAATTTTTTGAAAAATTGGCAATTTCATTGTTTAAATATTAATTATTGCAGGTAGCAGGTAGAGATCCTCCTTGGAGGCAGCTCTACCCAGGGAGTGGTTCCCCCGCCTATGTGAGTTCCAGAGCACACTGACCCGGTGTGTAGTATCTGGTAAGGGTCCCAGCTCAGGGTTATGAGTGAAGACCTCAACAACATCAACGGCGGAGAGGGTGACCTTCTGTATGGCGGAGATGTTGGAAGAGGCAGCCCTGTACTTGGGGATTAATACGAGTAGAACACACAAAGGGCACGACGGTTCCACATGTTAGTGGTGGTACCCTGACAGTGTCTGTTCCCCATGTTAGGGGCAGCTGAATCACAACTCACCAACACGTCTGGCAAGCGTGGTGTTTTATTGCCGAACACCTTCCATAAATATTAATTCTGGTGCTTCATACTATGGGCTGAATTCATAGTCAGCACTTATACATAAGTGGAACCCTTAAGTAATAAGGGATCATTTATAATAAGTATTCACTTATATGAGTTTACATTTCATAGACAGCACTTAGAGAGCACACTCATTGACACAGTATCAGTGGAGATGTGGCAGTGCTGTATATTAAGCCCATGCTTCCTGGATCGTGTAGTTCTGGCTACTGAATAGTGGGATGAATGATGATCTATTGTGTTTTCTTTATCGAAGGACAGCGCGCGACAGCGTGCACAATTTTTTAGGTTAAAAGATCGTCTATATTGTATTTGGTTATCAGAATGGATAAAAAAAATAGCAAGCTGAGATGGCACCTGCAAGAACTTGTGTCAAAGTACATGCACATAATATAGAACAAGTAGACTGACGCAGTTTGATGCCATAATTTCAGAAACTTCTGATATAATCCGGCAAACGATTGATTGACTACCCTGATATAATTAGCACAAATCAACCTTAAAATAAATGGTAGTAGTGCAACATGTTCATTTTTCTTATAATTCAGTATAGTTCTTTACTATTCCATAGGCCTACAGTCTTGATAACTTATCAACTTGTAACACGTTTCCAATTAAGCGAAATACCGTTAGGCCTAATGATGATGATGATAATAATTATTATTATTATTATCTGAAACTAAGAGGTGGCATAAAATATCTTCATTAATGGTGAGATAGTGAGTCCTCGAGAGGTTATGTTCTCTCTCTCAATCAAAGGAACAAGAATATTCATAATTCTCACTTTACCAAAACAAAACCTTCTTTAAATTGTTGGTCACATTACATTTCGACAGGATTTTCCATCTTTACTGTGTTCACGGAAAATATTCTGTGAATGAAATGCAACATATTCAGCAAAATCATCCTTCATCTTGCAGCAACGTAAGTGAGTCACTTAAGTGTGTATGGGAGGTCCACTTATAACAATAAGTGGGACACTTAAGTAGGTAATATGAAATGAAAGGTGGCTTATAAGGGGCACTTATGTATAAGTGCTGTCTATGAATGTGGCCCTAGGTATCATTAGAAATTTCTCTCTAAGCCAGAGAGTACCTACATCAGTTGCCCTATGATCTTTAGGGACAAAGTTATTTGGGGTCAAAAGATAATTTCTTAATTTGCTTCATATCAGTTTCTGAATGTAAATTGTGATCCATAATGTGAGTTATTATTGAATAGAGAATCTTACACCTGACACACCAAACAGGTAGAAGTTACTTGGTGTATGAAATTTTGAAAGCTACCAAGTATGCTATATAATTAGCCATTCATGTTGTCAGGTGACCAGCCAGATTAAATAATATTGCAAGGAATAACATAACAGCCATAAAGATAAAATCAGTTAATTGGTTTCTATTTATTCCTATTTACTTACTGATGTAACAAGTACCCAATACCATGCCATTCGTCTCTTACTGTAGTTATCATCGGCCACTTGTAAATAAAATTGTACTGCTCAGATACTATCTAATGTGCCTTTCACTTCACCCAAAGTCAGACTTTTGCCGGGAGATGTTGCCACCAAAACCCAGTGGGACAGCCGCTATTATTTTTTCTTTTTGTTTTCCTACTAATATAAAAATTATTAAGCTTTGAAATAATTTTTTCTAAGCCTACCACGTGGTGTTTATCTTGGATGATTCTTACTTATTGCAGGCAATCTCATTTCTTGGAAAATGTGGGCACTGATTTGTGTTCATGCTCAGTCAGCTACTTTCGGAGCTTGAAAATACTCCCTCTCTATGCAAGTAAGCATTCATTTGGTCTTGAGATTATAAAGTACAGTACTGTACTTTGGTTGGAGTTACCTCTAAATAGCTGTTTACCGAGCTCGATAGCTGCAGTCACTTAAGTGCGGCCAGTATCCAGTATTCAGGAGATAGTGGGTTCGAACCCCACTGTCGGCAGCCCTGAAAATGGTTTTCCGTGGTTTCCCATTTTCACACCAGGCAAATGCTGGGGCTGTACCTTAATTAAGGCCACGGCCGCTTCCTTCCCACTCCTAGCCCTCTCCTGTCCCATCGTCGCCTTAAGACCTATCTGTGTCAGTGCAACGTAAAGTAATTAGCAAAAAAAAAAAAAAGCTGTGTTATATTATTATTTTAATGATACATACAATACAAAAGTGTTCCTTACTCGTATTGCATTTTAGTCATTCCTCCATTAACTAAGTAGCTCAATTTTAATAGTATGCTTTGTGAAATTATGAGTTTAGAAGTCATGACAAGAAGTGCCCACAGAAGTTTATATCCACCAAATCCAGCAAAGCTGTACAAAAAATGTTTAAGTTGCAACAACAAACATAAAATTGTGTTATCAAACCTTTTCTATGGTGTAAATTAAGTTCTATTTCTTTTCAATAAATGGTCTACACACTCTCTTACAGTTTTAATCCCACAAAGACATGTTGGAGAATCATAGATCAATTGATCAATCAATCAGCCAATCACCACTGATCTTCATTTAGGGTTATTATCCAAGTGGTAGATTCCCTATCAGTTGCTTAGCTAGTCTCTTCCCAGCCATAAGACTGCAACATTTTCATAACACCAATCTTTGGTTGGAAATCACTCAGAACAAACTGTGCTGCTTTTCACTGGATCATTATGAGATCTCAAATAAAGTAAGCTAATCCATGTGGGGGTCCCTTACGCTAGAACCACACTAATTGGAATGTTAACAGTAACAGGACTCTAAATATCTGTCTACCTTAGCTGGAATTAAATCTGTAATTTTGGCCACATAAGACAGGCACTCTACTAAGGAAGTGAGAACATTATAATATTGCAAATCACGCTTTTGTAAATTACAAAATGAACTTTAGTCTTTTATTTTGTAGTATCCTTCAAGCTTCTTCATTTAAGCTGTAATTATTTCTTTCAAAGTACATAATGTTGGCTTTTACATTGTGTATCAGAATTGACTTTGAAAAATACTTTTACACAATACAAAGCAGATTTCAGTTCTTTGCTTTATTTACATCCTACACACGTTAAATGAACCACAATTTTTCCTTGCAGCAAGCAGGATACAATACAATATTTTTATCCCTAAAATTTCAGAGGTGGTTTCTGAATGACACAACACATACTTCCCTTATGAGGAACATAAGAAACAAAAAAGAGCAAAGCATAAAAAGCATTGAAATTAAAGACATCTCTGAATGTATAAGAGGCCAAGGAACTTCACACTCAATTCAACTGCAAAAGCAGAGATATTCTGTACAATTACTTGTATTGTCAGGAACTGTAGTAGTAGAGATTTTACAGTAATGATTGTTTCTTCTGATTCTTGCAATTGTTAACATACTTCCTTCCTCCTTTTTTTTAATTTTTAAACTTTACCTATTTCCCAAACAATTTTTCAATATTTTTTCTTTATATATAATCGTTGGTTAACATGAATACTAAATACTAAAACACTCAAGTTATATTATTTTGAAACCTACCACAGACATAACTGACTAGCATCATGTCCACTCACACAGTCTCTAAATTCAATAGTAGAAAATATTTCACTCAATCAATTACAAGGATGGACAAATAACTATTCGTACATGACAGAAAATGCCCTACAATTCACAAAGTTTTTATAATCGTAGAAAAAGTTTTCCCTTCCTTTTAAGACCTTTCTTTCTTTCTTTCTTTCTTTCTTTCTTCATTAAAAACAAGTGAAGCTAACTTACAGCTCATTTACAATAATGGTGAAGAAAACTCTACAGTTTTAAATTTATTTAGAAATGTTTACTCCACTCCAAACCACTAAATACTTTCTTGGATGTTATCAAAATATTATGCTTACTAATAAAAGATTATAGATAAAGATAATACAATTCACATTAAAAAAAGATACTTTTAAGCTCAGTTTGAGGATATTAATACATAATACCTTGTCATACCGTGAGCAGAGACTTATTCAATTTAGTATACTCTTGGGGGTTATTCCTCACTATCAGGTAACCATATTCCACAATTCTTCAAACAGTTTGAACCTTTAAACACATAAACTCAGCACCATCACTCATCCTTGCTTGATATTATATTATTTACAAGCACTCATTCCATCTGGCCATTATATTCATTATTGATAGTTGAATTACTTTCTTAATCTAATATTAAAAATGGGTTTGTTTATATATATATATATCTTTGTCTTTTTTTCAGTTCTGTTGCTCTATATTACATTATGAGGTATAAAGTTCTGTTATTCAATCTTTTGCATAAGTAGTAGCTGGATATGTGAGTGTGTGATGTGGCTGGTCTTCCCGTTCCTGCCCTGGTGAACCGCTCATGTAACCTGGAGATGGGGACTCTGATTTCTCAGGAACAGGTGTGATATTGGCATATGGTGCCACTAGACCTCGCAGTTGATGCGGAGACTTCTCTGGAACTGTACAATGAGGCTGAAAATGAAAAACACAGAATTTGAATAATATCTGTTTCGAATGTTTTTGTTAGTAATTCTTATTAACATAGCAAGATTAATGCTCACTCTACTAAGATGTCTGAGAACACTTGTACACCTTGTATATTCATGTTGCTGAATCAGGAGTACACATTTACAATGTTGTTATTAAAAGGTACCACTTAGAGCAGACTGTCTCTTGCCTGTGATTTGTGTCATGTATTCATAGTTAAGTTAACTGAACAGTGCACTGATCAAATCAAATCAAATCAAAATCTCTTTATTTGCAAATGAGGTGTCTACCTCGGTGGCAAATGGTACACTAAAATACATTATTGTCAAGCACTAAATTTTAAATTAACAGGAGACGAAGAAAATTTTCCTAGAATACAATATTATACAATTTACGCTAATAATTTTTTCTATTAAACACACACATCATCCTTAATAAATTTATATTGTTTACAAAATTCTACTTATAATATCTTACAAACATAGTCATCTCATATACAGTACGGTATGTGAAATTACTTCTAATAATACTATACAACTGGTATAAGATTAAAATTAACATTGAATTTATTTACATATAGATATGAATTTAAAACAATCAGCGGATCTGACCCGCAATGCCCCACCTTCCCAGAAACTATCAAAAACAGTACTATTACTGACCAAGGGACTGCTTCTAAAGCATGATCCTGAATCAAGGATGCTTGTTGTCTACAGGGGTCCAAAATCCAGGTCAATGGCCTCACATAATGGTACTTATTGCTAGTAAAGTAGTACCATGGTATTTGTCATGTTGCAGTACTAATCAAAAGTAGCATAGACTCACGGTGTTCCACATATTATGGTACTACTCACAAGTATTGTACGTCACACAGATAACGCAGACCTATGGTGTTTCACACATAATGGCGCCACTCATAGGCGGCGCCTGTGTATACTAATCACGGGCGCCGGTATTTCCGTGGTGTTCCTCACATAGTGAACAGTAATCACAGGCAACGCACACCCACAGTGTCGCTCATGTAATGGTACTAATCACAGGCAACGCCCAGACCCGTGGTGTTTCTCACAATGGTACTAATCAAGGGTACTGTACAACCCATATTGATTTACCCTCTGCTGCTACTAATCACAAACCTATTGTGTACTTAACATAGTGGTACTACTCGCAAGTAAAAAGTAACCCATGGTGTTCTCCGCATGATGGTACTAATCACAAGTAGTTTCATGGCTCTAATACAATCATCCCTTGGTTGCCCCTTTTAGCTGCCTCATGACAGGCAGGGGATATCATGGATGTATTCTTCGTCTGCTCCCCCCACCCACACGGGGTCATAAAAATTTTGTATGCAGAAGATAGTGGTAGCCTCCCACAAGGACAACCCCTTGTCCACATCATGGGAGGTGGGCAACGACATGAAGTAGGGGATTGCCTGTTGGGGTGATGTACAGTGGGGACTATGTATGCCCCATGACCGCTACGGTAGCTGTGAAGGCCCTACAGGAACCCTGAAAAGTGATGGCTAACGGGGCTCTGGTGAAAACCTCAACAGCAGCAATGGCGAAGAAGGAGTCCTTTGGTACGGCAAAGCTGGCGGAGGAGGTAGCCCTTCTTCTTGGGGATAAACAAAGAAGAAACCACTGCCTTGTGGTAAAGAGGGATCTTTAAAGGCTAAAGGAGATAACCCCTACAGAAAAATCTTGCGGTCTAGCATGGGCAGGAGGCAGCCCCTCCACTGGACTTAGGTTGCTGTGGGCTAATAACTCACATACCTGAATTAAACTCATTACAGAAACCAGACGAAATTTATGCTGGCCAACTTTTGCAATGAAATACAGGACATGAATCGGATTCTGGAATGTGAAAACTATGTTTGAAACTGGCAGACTGAGAGAAGTTATGGCAGAAATGAAAAGGTATAAACTGGAGATACTTGGATTGAGTGAAACAAGATGGAGAGGTGAGGACGGAAGAGGGTGGTGCCTTCATTTACTCTGGAAGAGAAGAAAATAATCAGCATTCAAGTGGAGTGGGTGTTTTACAGAGAAAGAAAAAAATAGCATAATGGAATGGACCCCTGTATCACACAGGATAACTGCTGTACAAACAGAACCAAATTAGACCTGTGACCATAGTACAGTGTTACGCACCAACAGAGGTAACAGAAGAGGAAGAGTTTTATGATAGGCTGACATCAACACTGGAAGGGATAAAGAAGAAGGACATTGTGATATTGATGGGAGATCTAAATGCAAAAACTGGTAGTGAAAATTAAGGAAGAGAAATCATCATGGGTAGACATGGAATAGGAGAAGAAAATAATAATGGCCAGAGATTAATAGACCTATGCAGTAATTTTGGATTGGTTACAGGTTGATCATTGTTTCCGCATAAGAACTGCCACAAGATCTCATAGGTGTCATGTGATCTCCAAACAGAAAAGCAAATTGATCACTTGGCAATAAGTAAAAGATGGAGACATTCACTCTTGGATGTGAGGAATAAACGTGGAGCAGATGAAGACAGCGACCATCACCTTATGATTGCTGATATTGGATTGAAGGTGGCAGCAACAGTAAAACAGGCAGAAGTACAAATGAATCATTTCAACTCTGGGAAATTTGGGAAACTTGAGGTGCAAAATGAATTTAAGATATATTTGAAGAACAGGTTTGAAGCCCCCACTGAACAACCAGATGAAGAGGTAAATAAAATGGAATACAGTCAAGGAACTCTTTCATGACACATGTGAAGAGATAGTGGGCTACAGAGAACCAGGGAGGAAAGAATAGACATCGGATGATCGGATGACACTAGGGAATCAATCCAAAAGCGAAGAGAGTGCAAGGCACTTGTCAACTCCAGTAGAACAAGAAACCAGAAAGCAGTAGCAATGGAAAAATACAAGGAGGCCAACAAGGAGGTTTAGAAGAAAGTGAGGAGAGATAAACAAGTGTTTACAGACCAACTGGCAACACAAGCAGAAGAAGCAGCAAGAGTTGGCAACAACAAAGAAGCATATGCCATTACATGAAAACTTTCTAGGAGGAACTTTTCAGGGCAGAAACCAGTCAGAGATGCAAACGGAGTAGCCTTGACATCTGAAACACAACAACTGGAAAGATGGAGACATCACTTCATGGAAGTACTCAATAATCTTGGAGAGGAATCAAGAACTGAAGAAGTTGAAACCATTTTGGAGGATCCAGACATCTCGGTAGAACCACCAACATGGCAAGTGATTGCACAAGCAGTGAAACAAATGAAGAGTGGCAAAGCACCAGGTGTAGATAACATTATCCCAGAAGCCCTAAAGGTAGATCCAGATTTAACAGTGGAAATCATGGAGCCACTTCTAACACTAATATGGAACGAAGAACATCTTCCTGAGGAATGGAAAAAGGGTGACCTCTCAGATTGCAATAACTGGAGGGGAATAATGCTGCTCTCATATGGGGGAAAAGTGATGTCAAGAGTCATGCTGAACAGAATAAGCATAGCAGTTGACAGACAACTACGTCAAGAACAGGCAGGTTTCAGAGAAGGTCAGTCTACAGTCTACTAAGGCTAATCATTGAACAACATGCTGAGTATCAGACATCTCTGTATATACTTTTCATTGATTCTGAAAAGGCCTTTGACTCTTTCAACCGCAGGAAAATATGGAAGGCTATGGATGGATATACTTGTCAAGTAGAATATAAAGGGAAGCTGTCTGAACCTTTTGCTGTAAAATCTGGAGTAAGACAGATGACACTGTGACACTGGATTGTATGATGAGAGAGGCAACGAACAGAAAGCGTGGCATTCAGTGGGGATTAAATAACCGATTGGAAGAACTGGATTATTTGGATGATCTCTGTCTTCTTGCAGAATGTTTTCGGGACATGGAAATCAAACTGAATGACTTAGAAATAGAAGCTAAAGAAGTAGGCTTAAAGATTAATAACAAAAAGACTAAGGAAATGCGAATAAACCATCGTAACAATTGTAGTTTCACTGAAGATGGAATGTATATAGGAAGGGTAGAGGAATTTTGCTACTTAGGAAGCATGGTAAGCCAGTATGGAGGTGCTTTTAGAGATGTGGTGAGTTGTATAAATAAAACCAAAGGAGCTTTTGCACAGTTATGACCAATATGGAGATCCCCTCACATTCATATAAAAACAAAGTAAAGAATATACAACTCAAATGTTAAATCTGTGTTACTGTATGGAAGTGAGACCTGGAAAGTGACCAAAAATATTACCACAAGGTTATAGACTTTTATAAATTGGTGTTTGAGGTACATTATGAGAATATGGTGGCCAAAGACCATCTCAAACAAAGACCTTTGGGAGGCCACAAGTCAAAGTCCCATACAGGAACAGATAATGAGAAGAAAATGGAGATAGACTGGGCACACCCTGAGAAGACCACAAGAAAGTATCACAAGGCAGGCATTGAGTTGGAATCCACAAGACAGTCGCAGGCACGGTAGACCGAGGATTACCTGGAAGAGAACCACAGACAAGGAGATTGCTGGAATTAACAAGACATGGAGGGAGGTGAAAGCATTGGCGGCAGATAGAACAAGCTGCAGAAATTTCGTCGAGGCCCTATGTTCCTCCTGGAATTAAAGGAAATAAGTGTAAGTGTAAAAAGATAGTGGTAGGTGCTCTTAGATTTCAAGGATTAGATTTTGCCTAGCCCCTACCCAAAAGATGATCAAGGAGCTACCTTGCAGAAGACAAAAACTTCTTCGTCCCATCCTCTATCCTGCAAGGCTTGGTCGTTAATAGAGCTCTATACTTGTACTAGTAAGACATATAATTTACTTGGTGCACTCAGCAATTGTCATTATGAAGTGCACAGTACCAATTAGCGAACATGGTTAAGTACACTATTGAGCAAGGAGTGTGTATTGTTGAAACATACCTTTTCAAAAATAAACTGTATGGTAGGTGTGTACAGAGATATTGCAAATGATTTCCTGAAAGTTCTATATCATCAAAACCATATGTCCATACTATGTCTATTGCCTGGGGCAATGAGGATCTTAGCAGATGAAAACTTCAAGATATGCAACCCAGGCTTCAAGTTAGCCCTTGTAAACCGACTAGACAATTAGCAACAGGAGTGTGCATTATTGAAGGTGAATTCATGACATAGCTAAGAACAATGGATACAAGAAAGAAATGGTTAACAAAATCATTCATAAAATAAAATCCCAACCCAAAACCAAACTAACAAAAGTAGACGAATCCAAGAAAGATTACGCATTATTCACCTTCAATAATGCACACATATACCCCATAACCAACATTTTTAAAAAACATAACCTAAGAATAGCTTTCAGAACTACACACAATAGTACCAACATCATACACAACGTCAGAACAATCAATAGAAACAACAAATACAACCACTCAGGGGTATACCGTATCAAATGTAATAATTGCGAGACAAGCTATGTCGGACGCACCGGTAGAAACTTCCTAACCCGATATAACGAACACATAAATGCGGTAAAACACAATCATTTTTCCTCAATAGGACAACATGTCGCAGACTATAAACACAGTTTTACAAACATCGATAACGATATGCAAATCCTAAACATAAACCCCAATTTTACATTACTCTAGATCAGTACACCAATCCAAATGACAACATAAATGAAATCACAGAAAAAACTAACATCATCTTCAATACAGTTATCCCCGCTCTAAAAAACGCTTACCTTAAGTTAATTGACAAACAGAATGCGACACGTAACAGAAAAACATCAAACAACACACCCAGCTCCACCCCTACCCCCACAACAACAACTCTCCCTACCCCTCCTTCCCTTCCCCTCACAGCAGCTAGTATGAGCCCAAGAAGAACACGAAGTAGTACACTACAAGCTCGCACGTCAAACGCAACTCGGCTACACCAACAATAGTAAGTACATATTCAAATTTACACACACAACCTTTAGACATTCCTCCAACATAATATCTCTCATAGCTCAATCTTATCTTCCACAGATAAACACAACACCATTGCACAGCTACAAATGGGAAAGGAGTCATTACTTTGAACCCAATTTTACGGACGCCACAGGACAACAAGATTTGATTCTAACATAAGGCAACATACATAGCAGAGCTGAACATATTTTAGCCGAATTTTATCCATACATCTGGCAACCATTTTTAAAATTTGAAAGTGTTTTATCCCACATGAAGAATAATCTTTTACTCATGCAATTTTACAACCATATCTTTTAAACTCCAAGAACAGCAGCTAAGTGTACAAATGTAAATGGGACTTAAATACGAGAGTTGATGAATTGACCAACAAGCAAGATACGAATGTTCATGTGCACGAAATGTTTTTTATATATTGTATTTTATCCTGTACATATATATATAAGTTAGTTTAAGTGAAGATATGTTTTATACACTAATTTTAGGACCTCAACATAATATTTTAGACATACAGTTGCAATATTGTACATACTGACATATATGCCAATTCACGATAAGACATGCCCCATTTGTATGTGACTAAATGCACATCATATAACATTCCTTTGACAATGCAATTTGATCAAGGCTTCATCATATGAATATGTATTCATGGTTCAGCTGAAGATGACCTTGTATATGGGGTCGAAACCGGTCCTGTAGCTTAATATAAGCAATAAAAAAACAAGTATTGATTGGTGGAAACCCTTTCCTATTTTTAATAGACTTATCAATCGGTCTTGCCATAATCATCTGAAAACGTGTGAACCTTTCGAAACAAAACTTAATGACTAATTATACCACACAACCACATGAAACGTTTGGTAATTTATGAAAGTTCTTGGATGCAACTTTGTACTGGAACAAGCTCCTGGCCAGGTAGTCCTTGATCGGCGGTCGGCAATCCGCATTCCACGAGCACGCTGTCCCCTTGTATGGGTTCCTCTAACCGTGCCGTAACCATCATCTCGCTGTTGGCTGCTATCACTTTGTCACTGGCCAGCGTTAATCGCGCTAATCGAGGTTGCGTCCTTGGGTGTCGGAGCATTACCTCTTGTTTGCTGAGCCACAACACATGTCGTCCCACGTCAACACTCGCCTCGTATGCCCGTAGCGCGTCTAGGCCCAGGATGACCTCATCGGTGATGGCGGCGATGAAGGCCCAGATTTGTAGGTGTCGTCCTAGCGTCAGTTGAAGTGCCTCCTTCAGGACAGGGGTGGTGTCTCCTGAGGCCGTTCGCAGCATGTAAGGGCAGTTGGGTTCCCTCTCCGGCTGTCTCTCAGTGATGTCCAGCCTGGCGATGGTCAATGCTACCCCCGTGTCTATCATGACCCGGCACGGCCTGTCTCTGAGTCACCTGTCGGCAATCAAGCTGTCGTGGCTTCACTCAGTGACCACATTTAGCGTGAAACGAGGGGACGGTAGTGATGGTGTCGACGAGCCCCTCTCCTTGTTGGCGCTTACTCGTTACCCTGATCAGGGGCCGCCTCCATATGGCCATTCCTCCGCAGGTGGCCATGCTCACCACAGTTCCAACAGGTGATCTCGTTGGTGCGTCGGCATCTCAGCGGTGGCGTGTCATTCTCCTGTAATGGCGCGGGTCTCTGGCGCATCCTTGCTTTCACAGCTCGTATTCTTATTGACGGTGCTTTTCTTCCCTTCAGTGTCTCCATCCTCAGGGCAAAAGTAAGGGCTTCCCCGAGATTATGTTCCCCACTGAGCATCAGCTTTTGACGGATCTCAGTGTCACAGAGACCATCAATGAATGTATAGGCTGCCTCCCGATTAATGTGGTCCTGAGGCAGCCCATCCAGAGTCTTGTGGGCTAACTGCTCCACATCTTGCACGAATTCCTGCAGTGTCTCATTAGTGCGCTGGGTCCTCTTCCCCAGTTGGACTCGGTAGGCAGCTGCCAACTGGTGGTCACCATATCGGCTGTTGAGCGCTCTAACAATCTCCTCATAGGTGGCACCCGGCTGGAGGCTAATACTTCCACTGCTGGTCCTTGGAGTCCGGCGATTAGGTACACAGTCCTTTCCTCTGATGTCCAACCATTTTGCCTGCATGCGGTCTCGAATTGGGCCCGGAAGGTCCCTCAAGATGTTTTCTCATCAAAGCACAGGGGTTTTACCTTCCTGGCGCTGGAGCCGCTGTCGCTGCAGGTGGTCCTAGCATGAGTCTCCATGGCTGTCGCTCTCGTACACAGGGCACTTACTTCCTCTTTCATGTCTCGAACCCCTGACTCTACAACTTGAGGTATTTCTTTGATCTGTTTTCCAATCAGTGCCTGTACGTCCTGCATAATGTCACTCTTTAATTTTCTTTCGACAGAACGTCATTCCTGTTCTAATTTACCTTGTCCACACTTAAGTTCAGTTAATTCTGGTTTCAGTTTGCTCTTAATTTCATTCTCTTTGGATTAGAGTTTGGTGAACTTATTGAGAAGAGCATGAAACTGTTCACTAGCCATTTTACTATTCACTAGAAATTCCTAGTTACAAAATTACTGCTACCAGTCGATCCCGATTCTAACTCCAGTTGTGACGAGTTGGCGGGGTAGTAGGATAAATTAACACTAGACTGGTAGCTTCTATGCTAAGATTTATTAACTAAGCATTAAACAACACAGGACAACACATAACTTTTGCTCATACACACACTTACACAGTTTGTGCGCTCTGTCTCTCTCTCTCTCTTTCTCTCTGTTCTGTGTTCATAAACCTGTATTGTGTTATAAGAAGACGCTACATAAAGGGGCTTTTCAGCCTCAGTGGCATGTAAATCACGACCAATAAATTCAAATTCTCTCTCTCAAAAAGGTGGAAGATTTTCAATTATTGTAAGACCCTGTGATTAGAATTTGATATGGAAAATGAAGCCGATTATTTAGTCGAGCAGCTCGTCTCCTTTCTCCAAGTCTTCCCAGCCCAAACTTTGCAACATTTTTGTAACACTACTCTTTTGTCGGAACTCGCCCAGAACAAATCAAGCTGCTTTTCTTTGGATTTTTTCCAGTTCTTGAATCAAGTAATCCTGGTGAGGGTCCCATACACTGGAACCATACTCTAGTTGGGGTCTTACCAGAGACTTATATGCCTTCTCCTTTACATCCTTACTACAACCCCTAAATACCCTCACAACCATGTGCAGAGACCTTTTACAATCATATTTATGTGATTACCCCAATGAAGATCTTTCCTTATATTAATACCTAGGTATTTACAATGATCCCCAAAGGGAACTTTCACCCCATCAACGCAGTAATTAAAACTGAGAGGACTTTTCCTATTTGTGAAACCCGCAACCTGACTTTTAACCCCGTTTATCATCATACCGTAGCCTCCGTGGCTCAGATGGCAGCGCGTCGGCCTCTCACCGGTAGATGCCGTGGTTCAAATCCCGGTCACTCCATGTGAGATTTGTGCTGGACAAAGCGGAGGTGGGACAGGTTTTTCTCCGGGTTTTCCGGTTTTCCCTGTCATCTTTCATTCCAGCAACACACTCCATTCTAATTACATAGCATCTATCATTCATTAATAAATCACTTTGGGAGTGGCGACCCCATCGTACTAACAGCCTATATCTGCTTCATTCATTACATCCCTTACCCGGTCAATGACTGGAAAACAGGTTGTAGGTTTTTCATTTTCATCATCATACCATTGCCTACTGTCCATCTCACAACATAATCGAGGTCATTTTGCAGTTGCTCACAATCTTGTAACTATTTATTACTCTGTACAGAATAACATCATCTGATCAACTAAGCACGTGTCATTTGTTTGTTGCCAATGAAAGCTATTCCTCTACAGTGAACCTGATATCAAATGTATTTTCATATTACCTCCAATACTTGGCAGAAATGTATTGAAAGCACCATTAGGTATTATTGTGATGGAATTTGAATGCAAATTTAAATGAACCTCACACCACAAAATGAAGACGCATGATGTCAGAATAGTCTTCTAAGAAGAAGCAGCAGCATTGAGACATCAGCACTTACACACAAGTTTATACCTTCATGTCTCCATCCAAGATCGAGCGGTCAATCAGTTGATACTCCTTCCCTGACCTCGGCCTCAAAGTAGTTGTGGCTGGGCGCCCTAGTCTGCAACAAAACACATATTTGAAAACACTGAACTATCACCTGAAGGAAACTATGTAAATATGGATATATTAATTTCTTATTATACTAAGCATATATGGCAAATATCAAGGAGCCTGAAAATCACTGGACTTGGAAGTTGAATGCAATCAGGGCAGACAAAGACTAAAGAAACATTTTTCTCTCTGTAAAAGTACGAGAATTACACTGGTACAGAGAGGCCTTTTGAGGAAAAGCTCACTATCACAGTATATTTTTAAAATATCTATTTTGTTGATTCCAACAGAATCCACTCAACATGACAAGGAAATACCACAAATTATAGAGCGAACAGATCACACAACCATTTATTTAAACAGAACAACAATGTAACAGGCCATCTTGGCCTAAAACAAAAAGGCAACAAAATTATACACAGAGTAAACAGAATAGTCTTTTTTGTTCCATACCTACCATATCTATAAAATCACTCCCACCTTGCAATTTTAGGTATGTGATAAAATTGCACCACTCCTTTATGCGTCATAAGTCTAGTCTTTTAGGGACAATTTTTCTTCCTGCCCTGGTTGTAATCACTTCTGGGGTGTCACTAGACACATTACAACCCACTTCGAAAGATCCCATCTGCTGGATGAATTTGGGATCATCACAGCTTGAGGAAACCTCCAGGGGGTACAAGCATTGCACAGGTTTCAATTTCTCTCCTTCAGCAGTCTTCACTCTGGCTACCCGGCTATACGCACCCTGCCCTGGTCTGACTCATTGGCTGAATGATCTGCGTTCAGAGAAGCTCTTTCAGGGTTCTTACTAACCTCTCCCACCATTGAAGTTCCATTTAATTTCGTGTACTGATGAGAAAGATAGTATCTTCTTTCAGTCCACAGTTTTCAAAGCATTATACATGCCAACGAAGTTAGTGCCATTATCCGTGTACACGGTGTTGATTCTCCTCCTCCATGCTATAAATCTTCTTTTTTTTTTTTTTGCTAGTTGTTTTACGTCACACCGACACAGATAGGTCTTACGGCGATGATGGGACAGGAAAGGACTAGGAGTGGGAAGGAAGCGGCCATGGCCTTAATTAAGGTACAGCCCCAGCATTTGCCTGGTGTGAAAATGGGACAATTAGATGATGAAGAAATGGATAAAGAAATTACAATGAATGAAATTGAAATGGCAGTAAGAAAGATGAAGAATGGAAAACTGCTGGAATAGATGAAATTTCTGCGGAGATGATAAAGGCAGCTGGAGCTGAAGGCCTGTAGTGGACATATCGAGTTCTCAGGATTGTCTAGGAGAATAAGGAGGTTCCTGAGAATTGGCAGAAAGGAATAATCATCCCAATTTTCAAGAAAGGCGATGAAGTATTGTAGAACTACAGGAGAATTACTCTGATATCTCATGTTGCTAAGATAATGGAGAGGATACTGGAATGTAGGATAAGGTTGAGGGTTGAAAATCAGATACAGGAAAATCAGTTTGGTTTCAGAAGTGGAAGTTCAACAATAGAGTCCATTTTCATTATGAGACAACTAATGGAAAAGCAATGAGAGTATGGGAATGATGTGGTGATGACATTCATTGACATTGAAAAGGCATATGACAGTGTCCCCTGGACTAAAGTTTGGGACAGTCTAGTGCAAAAAGGAATTGGGCAGGGATTAATAAAAATGATCATGGCAATGTACAAGGAATGTTGTAGTTGCATGCAAACACAAGTTGGCAGGACAAGTTGGTTCAAAATCACTAGTGGGCTGTGACAAGGAAGTGTTCTATTGCCAATCCTGTTTTCAATAGTAATGGATGACATCATGAGAATAGCAAAAGCAGAATATGGAGGAAGAGAAATGAACATGTTGTTATTTGCATATGATACTGTGATTTGGGGAGAAGAGGACATGAATGTTCAAGAACAGTTGGATGTCGTGAATGGAAGATTGAAAATAAGTGTAGAAAAGAGTAAAATCTTGTCATGACTAGAGGGAAAAGAGAAGAGAAAAGTCAGATTAGACTTACAGACAAGCCTCTGGAAGTAGTGGAGATGTTCAAATACCTGGGAAGTGAATTAATGGAGAATGCTCGACTGGATGCTGAAACTAGTAAGAGGATTCAAGCTGGAAGCTGTTTCTATCTTAGTGTAAGAAACATGTTATGGGTCAAAGTTGTGCCAATGGAAGCAAAGGAAACTAGGTACAAGATGTATTACATACCCATAACAACTTACGGAGCAGAAACTTGAACAATGACAAAGAAGGATGAGAGTTGAATATAGGCAGCCAGAATGAAGTTCTTGAGGAGTATGATACAGAAGAGTAGAAGAGACAAAATAAGGAATGAGAAAATCTGGTAAGAAATTGGAATGGGAAAAAATGGATGATAGAATAGAGAAGAGCCAATTAAGATGGTTTGGGTACATAAAGCGAATGAGTGATGAGAGAATGCCAAAAAAGGTGATGGAAATGCAAATGCAAGAAAGGAGAGGCCACGGATGACCACGACTGAGATGGAAGGACACAATCCAATGCAGTATTAGAGAAGGAAACCTGGACTGGGAAACAGTGTTGGAGGAGGAGTGGTGGAAACACCGAAGAAAGTGGAAAGGAACCATATTAGCCTCTATCCGGCTACAGCTGGATGATGGGAAATGATGATGATGATGATGATGATAATGATGATGATGATGATGATGATGAATGATTATAATGTTGATATACCACTTACCTTAGGCTATCTGGTGTGTCTGATGAGCTATGTGATGACAATGAAAGTGTCTCAATATAATCTGACATATCAGATGTCCCGCTACTTGTACTGCGAGAATCCATATACGGCACCACCATAGCACCATCACCTCCTGGACTTTGGAATCCTGGGAAAAACAAGTAGACTTTTGTCAGTTTCATTGTGGATTTGATGAAACAAACCTATCAGGGGTAGTTTACTTGCTATCAATATGCATTTAATATTAGTATCAACATCTGACAATATTCACTGGAAACAATAATCTTTGGTTAAAATAACACATTTGTATAATGCTGGCTCATGACAAAATATTTTGAAAGCTAAGAAATAAGGGCCTAGAAATCATGTACATTTAATCTGATAGGTCAAAGAAAGGTTAGAAGTTATAATTTAGTTTTGTTATGTCATTAATTACAGAGTCATTTGAATGAGCTTGATATACACTTAGTGAAGAAGTTATCCACATTAACTTTTCTGTTACAAAACAGCATGTTGATTCTATAAAGAGCGACCAAGAAGTTTCTGTTCAACGGCTGTACAATCCTGAATCGTGATACCAATCAGGCATAATCGCTGTGAACATTGAGGCACATATCCCACCAACACATCAGGTTGAAGATCCCCGTGCGATAAAACACCGTGTACTGCAGCTTGCAGAAGTCCATTACTGCCTACTGCATATTCTCATCCGAATGGAAGTGTCAAACCTTCAAGGCCTTTTTAAGGGGACCGAAGGTGTGATAATCACATGGGGAAAGATCAGGATTATAGGGTGGGTACTCGAGTGTCTCCCACTTGAGTCGGCGTACCTTCTGCGCGACATCATTTGTGTAATGAATGAGGCTGGCCTCCCAGATCGACCGGCGCCTTGTTTTGAAATGCGACCCACATGGAACTTGGTGCACCATTCCACAGCAGTGGTTTTCGACAGACATGCTGCCCCATACACAGTCTTCATCCTCCAGTGGATGTCCACAGGTGTTTGCCCTTCAGCAGCCAAGAACAGAATAACAGCATGTTGGTCCTGTTTGGACGCATTTGGTAATAACGTTGCCATAAATCACGTGGCCACATTTAACGCACGCACCTCAGCACAACATAACTGCCACACTAATCCCTTTGCCTACACGTTCATGCTTATATACTCGCATTGGAGTCGCACTACATTGCATGTCTGCTACAGCAACATCCTCAAACAGAAACTTTTTGGTCATGCCTTACAAATAAATGTGACTCATTGTGCAAGAACAAGCAAGAAGTGGATTTATCTGGACAATTCTCTTGACCCTTGTATAGGAAAGTTCTCATTTAACCTCTCAGGCAAGTTCTCCATACACGTCTACTCTCGCACTTAATATACATTGCAATGATGTACCATATTTGTGCATGCTTTTCACAGTACTAACCAATAATAGCACTTTATGGTATCTGTGGAACGTTCTTGGAAATTGCATATACCAGCAAGTTCCAGAAATTTTGTTCTTCCTGACCACCTATATTTCACCAAATATATTTCATAAGCTTGTTACTTTATACATCATTGAAGTGAGGAATAATTTGCCTTATGTCCTCTGTTGAGACAAAGTTGAAACTATTAACTTGAGGGGACCTTGACTGCCATTTGTGCTAAGAATTTAGTAATGTTATCGACTTTACATCCCACTAACTAATTTTATGGTTTTCGGAGACTTCTTATAGTCGCAAGAGGAAGGTGAACAGGTTTCATGAATAATGGTACGTTCTTTGCATTGTCTTTTGGGAGAGCAACAAAGTAGTGTAAGCAGTTTTGCCAGCAATTCTGATTATGCAGATGGTGGCATAGGTTATGTCCAAGAAGAATTTTTACACCTTGAAGAAAAAGACAAAGACGTGGAACATGTCAGTGTAAATATCTCCTTATAATGACATGCAGAAAGTGTGGTGTGAGTTGAATACCTATACAGTGAATGGAAAATTCCTGTTACTGGACAATCATGACCTCTGAAGGATTCTGCTAATGTTTAAGATGCATTTTTACCCTTCTTTGATGAGGAAGTTATAAATATATCATAGTAGAGGAGACAAGCTGAGATAGGTACTGAGCAAACCTTACAAGTGAGTATCTGGAAGCCAGGGTCATATATTAGGACCTGGAAGCCACTCATAGGTATCAAAATTTATGTGGTGCATTGCCTCAATATGTTGATGTGTATGGTGCAGAAACCTATTTCTTGAGTTCCTACACTTTCAGCAAAATATGAAATAGTAATTTGAGCTCATACTGCAATTCCTGGATTAATAGAGCAGCAGACTATTACACAAGCCCTCCAAAACTTACTCAATATTCAAAATCAGAAAACATCACAATCAATCTTTGATCTGTGGAAAGGTTGGTTAAGCCTAGAATGGTATATCCTTTTTAAAGCTGTGAAATTCGGAATAAAATGTTATAAACTTTGCAGATCATCTACAAGTACCTGTTATTTACATGCAGGGACATTCAAGACACCACTGGTAAGTCATCCTGAAAATGTTGTGTTACTGACTTGTAAAATTTCTGAAATATGCAACGTTTTATGTACTGCTACAAAATCTGGCTCGGCTATTCATTTAAATATCACTTCGAGTGCAGAAGCTAGGCCATTTAAATTCCTGCCTGAGAGATTAATTAATTGTTTCCACATTTTATCATTTTGCTCAAAACTGGGATTAATTGTTCTATTATTACAACATTTAGTCAGAGAATGTTTATTTTCCAATGAGATTCTGTATACAGTAGAAGTCCGCTATAATGAGTACGGCATATAACGAGAACTCCGATATAGCAACAACATTTTTCTGTCCCTTCAAAATTCCTATATTAAACTGTGTATCGTCCTTCGGTTACAGCGAGAGCCATATCACTGACGCATCCGTTATTACGAGCGATTAAGTGCATACGATTTTTTCCGTAAGCGATATTTATGCACCCCAGCGATGATATTGCATACGATCGATTACCTTCGGCATCGTTTCCTCGCTATGTGCACTAGAGAGTTCTCTCGTCGACATTCGAAGGCGATGTCGTAGTCGAATAGTAATACCCGTCGACTGCTGTTCCGTAAAGAAAATTCGAATGAAAGAGAACATATTTTCGTAATAAATGCGTACCGGTAAATAAACGGTTGTTAACTCGTTAAAAATTAAGGCGGGCTAAACAACCACTTAATTTTGAGGCTAAATACTAAATTAAGTAGAAAGGGATACACCTCGAGGTATGGCAGAGTGCTTAATTTGGATTTCGGAGGTTAGTTTATATTTTCTCGCGTCTGGTTAAATTACGGAGCGGCTATTATGAAAATGTATATCGAGAAGGTTATCATTTCTCTACTGGCGCTTGAAGTGTGTTTTCATCATATGTATAGTACGGTTAAGTTAGGATACGTGATGCTGTTTGAATAAGAAAACTGAAACGTTTGCAACAAAATGCGATCGATCTTCTTCGGTACCGTACGGTATAGTTTTCTCACTTTGTGCATTTGCGAGTTCTCTCGTCGACATTCAAAGGCGATGTTGGAGTTGATTAGTACCTAATACCCGTAGACTGCTGTTCTCTAAAGAAAATTCAAAATGAAAGAGGATGATAGGTTTCATAATAAATGCATAAATAACGTGGCCGATAGCAGTTGTTAACTCGTTAAAAATAAAGACTGAATTAAACTATATCTTAATTTTAATGTTATATACGGAAATTAAGTAAGAATGTGATACACTTCAAGATATGGCAGAGTACATCACTGATTTCAGAGGATATTTCAAATCTTCTCGCATCTAGTTAAATTTCGGAAAAGCTATTTAAATGTAAATTTTTTGCGAGGAGGTTATCATTTCTCTACGTGCGTTTGAAATATGTTTTCATGATACATATACGGTTAGGTTAGGTGACGCCGTTTGAAGAAGAGAACTGAAGTGTTTGCCACAGAAACCTCTGGAGTGATACCGTATTTCTCAGAATCCAAGACTTTTTTTCTCAGAATCTCATGCGAAAACTCAAGGGTTGTCTTGCATTCGCGGCCTAACAGTAAGTTAATGGATACCACTGGCAACTACCGCGGAAACCACGCTACTTCTTTTCACACGTGCACAAAACTCGTTGACAAACGACCGCCTCCTTACTATAGCCTACATCGCCAGTGAAGTTACACACAGGATCGCAGGAAATAGTGAAGTGAGTATGGCGTTCTATTAGCGTTTACAAAAACGTTTCTCAAATCTGTAGAATGACATCAAAACATGCGAGCCTTCCAATTCTTAGACAGGCCATGGCTACTCAGTGGCAGAGTTATAACGCGTCTATTGTACTTGACGCTTAGCAAAATTAAGTCTTATAGACAGCAGGAATATTTTCAGCATAGGCCTAACTAAAGCCAACATTTGGCATTAGTGTGAAGACAAATAGCGGAATGGCCATACCGTGGCGCAATAAACTCGTTCGTTGACTTTCGACGTCCGCGATTAGGCCTACACATCGCTAGCCGCTGAAGTTGACCAAACCTGGCAAGTGAGACGTGCGTGTAGCGGTAGCCGGTTACATCTGACGCTGAGTAAAAGTAACAGTTTCATAGACAGCAAGAATAATTTCCTGGTGGATCGTCGTAATGTACAGACGCATGGAATAGGTACTGGCGGCAAATTTTCAATGGGTTCTCTTCGGTATTATGATGCCAATTTTAAGTTAATGGCCCTTAAACCCGCGGAAATAAAGAATAATTGTGCAACCGCAAAAAAAGGCATAACGAAATTCAATGTTCGGTGTCTAAAAATAGTCTAAAAATGCGTAGGCCTACTGTACAACAAAGGCATTCATATGATTTTACAAAGTACTTTTTGAGCCTGATTTAAATTTTTTGAAGGAAAAAGTGGGGTTCATCTTGGATTCGGAGAAATACGGTACTGTATTTTTTTTAAGAAAGAAATTAAACATACAGTTTCATGTAGTACCGGATTTCGACAAATAACAAACAAGTAAGCCGTCGTGTGGATAACATCTGCGGAAACGCAAGTTTTGAACAAACTGATTGCCGTTTCATCCCGATTTTAAAATGCATGGGGGGTTTTCCGACTTTTATACAAAAATCGGATATAACGACAATCCACTATAGCAAGTAAATTTGCCGACGTTATGAATTCTCGCTATAACGGACTTCTACTGTATAAGGTTGCGAATCCATTATTGATCCTTTTGTAAACTAATACTTTCCTTATGTTTGAAGGTATATGGATGAAACATAAAGTTGTTTCTACAAAAATACTAGACTTGTCATACACACCTTTTGTTCCATCTCTTTTTGTTGGGCAGATAGGAACTTCCGCTTCAGCTGAAGATGATTTGGCTGGTATCTTGATCTTTTGGAACTGGAAGCTGATCTCTCTAAGAGGATCTACAGACTTGGATCTTCTTGGTAGAGATGCATGGAGGCAATTTGTCAGAGCTCCTGGATGCCTTGATACAGCATGATGATGCCTTCTTGTGGACATGGCTGTTGTGAGGGGGAGCTCAAACTCGGCAAAGTCAGCACCACGATGTTTCAGTGAACCAGTCGATACACCTGAATCATTAGAACTGGACGAGTCTCGGTTATTGCCCGATTTGCACGGTACACTTGAAGAACGCCTAATGTGCACAGCAGATTGTGAGATTCCTTGTTGCTGCTGTTGAGGATCAACCAGACACTCGCGAATCAGTGTACGCAATGACCCACTGCTTGTGCTTCCATCATCTGTCAAGTTCTCAACAGCAACCACAGCCTCCTCTGGTTCATTTCTTTCAGTCTCAGTGGTTTCAATCTCTTCTTTGGTCTCTCCTGTAACAGGTGGAGTTGGCTGAATTTCAACTTGTGGCTCTGCAGATTTCTTTGGACTTGTTTCACTGCTGGCAGGAATTACTACTGGACTTTTCCTTGAGCATTCAGGTGTACTCAGTTTAGTCTGAGACAGTGAAATTCCTCTTTCTGTAACACTGTTCCCTTCAAAGTCCTCAAACTCATCGAGGTATCTTGAAGAATCAGCTGAACTTGATCGCTTTCTGCTCAGCAAGTGCTGTCTCCTAACTTCATCATTCGATTCCATCAACAATCGTCTTAAATATGGGCTATTAGCAGAATTATACATCATAGCCGAGCCAGGAACTCGAGGGAAGTCAACTTCAGATCGCTTTCTACTTCTATCAACTGCAGGGGCAATTGGAGCAGCCAAGCTGGGAATACTGGCAGCTTTTTCAGACGGAAGACCTGCAGAATGGTGGTCAACTTTCAATTTCAGAACTTCAGTTTTATTGCAAGCAGTATTCCCACTGGTAATTGGTGACATTGGTAAGTAACCAGGATAGTTCTGCCCACTGCTTTCACTTGCACACCCTTGTGGTGTTTTCATAGTTTTGGCTGGCTCCATCATCAAATAGTCATCTTGCTTATTGCTATTTGAATCTAAGCTCTCAGATAATGTGGAGGTCTCCATGTCTGGATTGGGTGGTTGCTGATGTTGCTGTACAGGAGAGAACACATGACAGGCATGCCCACATTTATTACAGAACTTAACACCATTGCTTATCGTATAGGACACAACACTATCATCACGAAACCTAGAAGATTCGGAGGACAGTTCACTTGCCATATTGTCTATTTCCTGCTGACTAATACCAGCTCGCTGAAGCACATCTTTGGAATTCTCATAATATTCCAATGAATGCGCAAAGTCAATATTCTGATAGTTAGCACCAACACTATTACTGTCACTATTAGGAGCACTAGGGACTAACATACTACTATCACTAGTGTTCACAACCTCTGTACCAGGTTCCACATTTACATAATTAGCACACTCGGATTGGTGTTCTGGTCTTAAGCATTCATCCCCATGGTTAGCACTACTTGCTGAGCATGAACAGGGGAGTTGACCTTTCCTATTGGTTTTCTTTGATTTGTCAACAGTGGCATAAATTGCAATCTCCCCACTTGCATTTACAACCGGCATCTTACCCTCACCACTTAATTTCACTTTATGGATTGGTACACCAGTATTTTCCATACCATTTCCTCGACGACAGTATGGTAACATCATCCAGTTTTCAGCCCAGCACATAACACGTTGACATGGACAATCTGCAGTAACATCCTCGTGTTCCACAACCATTCTTGTTGATTCAACAGAGGAAGTCACGACGACAGATTTCTTTGCATATTTGATGATACAGCCACAAGCTTTGCGTAATGTTTTCATTGTAGGAGGTGTATCGTAGTTGCCATATTGAGGATTTACTGCTGGATCAGTACTTCCTGAAATAGCGAGGCATTCCCTGATATTTTTAGGGGTATCATAGTATTCTTCTGATGGCTGTGCACTTAGTGATAATCTGTTTTGTGAGTCTGCAAGTTTTGCCTCTTCTCTGGAATCCTAGAACAAAGAATAATATTTTAAATCAACTACTTTAATTACAATTAATATTTACATTAGTGTCGTATAGCTGATTACTAAATTAATTTTAGAGTACTTGTAAAGTTACAAGTAAACTTTTTTTTTAAAAATTTATTTTATAAATTCCTCGAAACACCCGAGACAAAGGGAATGAAATCTGAAAAGTACTGTATAATTATACTTTTTTATAGATGAAGTTCAATTGTGTAGTTATGAAGCAAAACAAAAAGAAAACTTGTAGTATGTGGCAATTCTAGATCTGGGCTTCTGAAGTGACCATTTTATTTTATTTTCTGTAATGTTAACCACAGTCTGGTTACTAT
This sequence comes from Anabrus simplex, assembly GCF_040414725.1. Classification (NCBI taxonomy): domain Eukaryota; kingdom Metazoa; phylum Arthropoda; class Insecta; order Orthoptera; family Tettigoniidae; genus Anabrus; species Anabrus simplex. The sequence continues at coordinate 1,594,816,411 of NC_090265.1, read as the reverse complement.
AAATATTTTTTTCTCTCTTTACAAGAGAATATCTTTCAATATAAATGACAATAAATAACATAATAAATACACCATTATTTTTGCTTGAATGTACAAATAATATGTACAGCTAGGAGCTAGAAATGACTGTATGCCACCATCAACGTCAGTGTTTATACCACTTCATACTGTTATCCATAGAAAGAGAAGAGCATGAACACCTTCTGAAGAATTGTGAGTGCATAGACGCAGCATTTAGTGCTTTTGGTCAATAACGGACACACTTTTAGGGTGAGTGTTTCTTCAAAATATATTTAGGTATTTTTTTGAGGTTCAGTATTGATTCTCTTTTAATTTGTAACTGTCATTTCCAAAATGTTACACCTTATTGAGTCCAGAATTCTTTTACCATTTTATTTACAACCATGTGCTACCCACCCAGTTTTAGGCACCTACTTCTAGTGTTACGTGACCTGATCCAGTTTTAAATGGAATGCCAATCAAAGGGATATGACTTTCCATTTCATAAATTCCACATACATTATTTGAGATTAGAACTGCCACCCAGACATCATCATCATCATCATCATCATCATCATCATCATCATCATCATCATCATCATCATCATCATCATCATCATCATCATCATCTTCATCATCATCATTATTATTATTATTATTGGCTTAAGGCAATACGCATGTATTATGTAAGTTCATTAGACATAAACACAATACTAATAAAAATACAAAAACAATGATGAAACACTGAGACAATTTAACAACTCAAAAGAGTATTTCACAAAATAATGTCCAGATTGTCCAGCAAAGTTGTCTGCTCCACCTCACCACATCCAGAGCTACTTCGTTTATGGGTTGGGGAGTTAGGGATTGGAATAACTTACCAAGAGAGATGTTCAATAAATTTCCAATTTCTTTGCGGTCATTTAAGAAAAGGCTAGGAAAACAACAGATAGGGAATCTGCCACCTGGGCGACTGCCCTAAATGCAGATCAGTAGTGACTGATTGATTGACTGCGATGAAGCACATCATCCATGTTCAGTTGAAACCCTGTTAATAGCAACCCAAGTTTTCTGTGGCAGATCAAAACCAGGAGGGGGGTGGTGTACATTAAATAAAGGCTGCCACTCATGTGAAAGTTTGCTGCGCCAATCGCTTCGGCACTAATTTGCAGCACTGAAGTTGCTTGAAAAGAGCTCTCAAGCTGTTTGAATTAGTGGGGACCTAGACTTCAGGAGATGAAATCCACCAGCTGTATCATCATGGGTAGGAAGAGACTGGTTGGTTCATTGTTATTTTTGAGTATGCACGGACCAACCTGTTTATTCTCCTTATTCTAGGAGTTTTGGTGTTACCGAGTACAGGCAGCCAGAAAAGATGGTGCCAGGGACAATTTGCCATACGACAAAGTACACTAGGTGAAACAGCTGCCCCTACCAATAGTATTTTATGCAAACAACAGTTTAATGTACATTCTGAAAACATCTGTCCTTCCGCTATGCATAGTAAACACAGTAAAACAGATAAATCTGTATTTACAGCTTACATAAAAATACCAAAATAATGCCGTAATAGGATCATAAGTATCCTTCGAGAAAATTGAGATCATGCCCATGAAACCCCTGAGCATAAATAAAGTCTTCATAAATTAACAAAAATTAACATAGTTTTGTAATTTATATACCTTCGAGAAATCATCATACACAACTCAAGCAAGAAGGAAACATTGATAAATAGAATCAACAAAATGAAAAAAGCCCAATTTCTAACCTGGTCATTGTATAATAAGAACTACCTGTCAACAGATATCAAGATCCAACACTATAAAACCATAACTCTCCTGGAAGCCACTTACACTTGTACAACCCTGATCCAAATTAAAAACAAAAGAAGATCTGATCAGCTCCTCAAAACTGAAAGAAAAATCATCAGAACTTGAATAAGTAAAAAATACCAAGTTAAAGGAGTCTGGAGAATCCCTCCTAATGAAACTGTCTATTAAGAGATTGACCAAACCACCAACACAATGAAGAAGAAAAGAATCTCATATTTCTTTCAATCTTGCGACTGCCAGGAAACCGGATTTAATGACAACTAGTGATGAGAAATCTTGGAAAGAAGACAGGAGGACAATGGATCCATGAAATTCAGCAAGATCTCAGAGCAGTTTGACTCGAGACAGCAGATGCAGAGAACAAAATTAAAATTAACGCCCTACTTAAGACTCACTAATTTTCAGCAGAAATGATACATAGAAGAGCCTTAGCAATTTCAGATGTAGTGAGAAAATTACAAACAGAACGAATGAAAAAATACTGGGTAGATCACAAGAATCAAACAGTACAACCTCCAAAGAGAAAGTGAATGTGGAACAACTCAAGTGGTCGAATGTGGCCAATAAAGTTAGTAATAACAATATTATTAAATAATAGAAATCACCAGTGCTCTCTTTAAACGATCTGATATATAAATGAAATGTCTGTGAAACATGAAGTGAACATTGCGACCACGTTAAAACTAACATGAGCTGTAATCTACATGCACTGTGCTGTGGTGCAGTATAGTATAGACGGTAAGAGTAAGCTGAATACTACATGTGATAGATTCAAGTCCAGGGCAGGGATACTCTTTTATTTTTGATTCACTTAGTTTCTACCGTCTCTTAATGTATGTGAAATATCTGCTTTTATGCACATTTTCAGTGAAATAAAGTGTATGTGGTCCTAATAAGGGCGAGTATGTCATCAGAGTCAGACGAAGATAGGATAGGAAGTGGTGGTGGGGAACCAAACTGCTCTAACAATGGTTGGTTATGTTAGCAAGTGCTCGAAGTGATGACCCGCTTGGTTTAAGCATATCTGGGCACACAACTGACCGGATATTCCAGCGCGCTGTAGCAGAGTCAGTGTTATAGATCTGCTGGTTTTGGTGGTGAGTTGTTGAAGACGCTTGGGATTTTCGACTCCTGAGTGTAAATTTTTTGTTTCAAATGCCCCCAACAGGAAGAGGAAGAAGTGTAATGGCAATGAATTCAGTGACCTGGCAGGTCAAGAGACAGGTTCTCCTCTTCCTACCCATGGTCATGGACAGCTAACATCCAATGTGGTGGAGCTCCATCCTGTTGAAATCACATTGTTAAACATTCTCCAAGTGGCACATCCTCCAGAAGAAGTGGGAGTTCATGGTGCATAAACTGCAAGAAGCATGTGACAGTTACATGGCCCTCGAAGAAATACGTTCCAATAAGACAATCACCCAAGATTCCACACCATACATCCATTCTTCACTGCACTTGATTGGTTGCCTGTCGCACCCTGTGGGGATTGTCAGCACTCCAACAGTGCATGATGGGGTGGTTGGCAGTACTGTTATTGCTGAATCACAATTCGTCTGAAAACAAGATTTTCAACAGGAATGCTGCATTATTTTCCAGATTTCCTAACAACCATTGATAGAAATTCATTTGAGCTTCAAAATCCCGCCGGTGGTGCCCCTTTTTTAGCTGTAGATGGTAGGGGTGATATTTATGCGCATGATGTATTCATAGTACAGAAGTCCAGCTTATGTTCACCAGTAGTGCAATTGCCTGTGTACTAATGTGTGTATTAATGGGAGCTTGTCTAGAACAGCCTCCTCATTTTTGCCAGAAGTTTTGGTCTTCTCGGACAGGTGTTATCATCTAAGTACCCCTGGTGTTTGTAAACACTTTTTCAACACTGTGGGAAGTCTTTGCAGTCAGATGTCGCCTGTCCGGATACACTTCCTGATACAGACGTAGTGCCTGTAATAAATTCTCTCTTGCTTTCCTGTAGATAAGGAGAATATCAATGAATTCTGCTGTTTTCCCCTTGTGTAAATCAGAAAAGAATTATAACTAAAATAGCGAGAATGCAGGCACAAGGAATCGAGCCTGGCAAAGTCCCTCAAACATGGTGCCAGACTTGGAAGGGATCCTTGTCTGGTGCAGTTGTTTGTGACGGCATTAATGTAAATACTATGGACAGGAAATTTTAACAGTGAGATTTGGATTATTAGAATATTCTAACAGTTTAATCATGTATATAATAATTATTTAGTATTAATTTAAATATTCTGTACATTGTAATTAACATATTACATTAGACAAAACCAAAGAAAATAAGTAATGAAGACCATGGAAGAGTAAAATATCTAAGCTGCAACAGTACGCTGGTAGAAATCACATTGTTAAACATTCTCCAAGTGGCACATCCTCCAGAAGAAGTGGGAGTTCATCGTGCATAAACTGCAAGAAGCATGTGACAGTTACATGGCCCTCGAAGAAATACGTTCCAATAAGACAATCATCATCAGCCTAACATTAAACATTTTTAATGTATTGAATAGGTGACACAATAAACCCTTTAGCATCCTACATTCAGTATCTTCAATACGGATTAACAATGATATTTATCGCTTGCGACCCATATAGGGTCGAAACTAGTACCTTGATATTATATACTGTAATGTATTTATAAACATTGCAATTACTGTACAGTATTGAGTAGGTGGAATAAACTTTGTATATTATAAGTAGTAACAGATTCTTCGAGATATGTCAAATGTATAGATTATATCTGAACTTTAACTATGTGCATTTAGTAATGAAGCATGGTATGTGTGAGATGTTCTTGAGTTTATGACATATTTTAGGTTAATCCTGAATGTTTGGTGTTCCTCATTCGAGTCCCTGAGTTACGTTATACTTATTTTGACACATACATCCTAACGGGAGAAGTTACCCCTTATGTCGCATTCATGTCCCACACAATAGAGGCCTCGAGCATATGTATTCTTCACTTCTGTACATGTTGGGTAGCATGTTGATGGAACCGAGATCATGATTTACCATTTATAAGCTACCATCAGTCCAACTGTAGGGTCATTTACCTGTTAATCCCATATTTTTACTGTAGATGACACATTACTTGGTTACTGCCCCTATATCTGGGCCACAATATTTAATACTAAGATGAGGTTTGAATGGCACCATCACTAATTAATTAAATGGTGCATGTAACTATGAGGACATCTGCCATTTATTTAATTATAGCTTAATTGTAGTTATTTCTGGGTTATGTTGTAGTGTGCCTCAGAGATGTGCTGTTGTGTTGTTTTATTATTTTCATTTGCCTAATGTGATTGTATTTTCTTGTTCTTGTTTCATGTTAGTTTAATTGTCATTCCATTTAATTGCTTCATTAGGGATATATATCCTCAGAGGTATATGCGCACACCATTGTGTGTTTGGTCTTTCGTGGGTGTAGACTTCCTCAGGGCAAATATTTGTTTATAATAGGTAGATTAGATTCAGTTACCTTTTATTTTGATTGCAGGAAGAACGTTATTAGGTAGGATCTTGTTACAGAAACAAATCTGAATAATGGAAAGTTTATGTGATTTGGTAAACGAGATATATAACAGGGTAATTTTAAATCTGAAGTAGCTTATGTTTATATGATAAAATTACTATACCTATATTTACGAATTTCTACATATATTATCCGATGTATGGATAGAAACTGAAAGAAGGCAAATTAAAGATTGATGAAAACTAGTGTTCGTGTAATAGAACAATGATACTTGCTACTAAACAATGCAATTTATTTTCTACTGCATTGTGTTGTAATAGACGAATATCAAAAATCATTATTTCTTATTTTGTGAGAGTAACTTGAATGATAATTTCAATTATGGAGTTGGATATTATCAGAGTAATTAACTCCTATTTTTATCATTTTTCTCTTTTAACCTTCAATTTAACACTATTCTTTGGTTTTGTCAAAGTGATAGTGTAGGATTTATTGAATATCTCAGTTGTGTTCTGTGTAGAATAGAATAGAATAGAATAGATATATTCAACCATCCATGATCATGTATAACATTCTTCCATCCATCAGTATATAATATATTATGAACATGGAAATTTGGGAACGACGGTCATGATTAGATACAACCACCTGATATATCATATAGTATCAGAATAAGTTCACAATAAGTCATCACATATGAAATCATCAGAATTATTCATTCTGTTAGACTAAATCCACGATGATGAACAGGTGATCGCCCAATAGGACTCCTAATATAGCCTTGTGGGCCGATGACCTTCGATGTTAGGCCCCTTAAAACAACGAGCATCAATATAGCCATGTTTTCACGTTATCTTGAATGTTTATCAACTTGACATTGTGTGTGGCGTACATAAATTTCAAACTGTTCTCATTGGTAAAAAGGACCTGTGAAAGGCTCTGAGTGCAGAGACCCATGCTGCCGACTGTATGGATGCAATATTTTTCTGTGAAATACATAGTGAATGACTGAGTGACTTCATGCAGACCACAGTGTTTGTGTTGCACAAATACAATAACAGTGTCGTTTTAATGCTTGCTTGTGTGGCACACACTAGTCTGTGTTTAAGCACTTAAGCTTCATATCAATGTAAACATTTTTGCATGATGCAGGATTCAAACTATCAATACTGTGTTCTGTTAATTGGTAGGCTAGTGTTTGACCACATGCGCTATGCCGCAGCTGTGAGCGAGACTTGTATTAAGAATGCCTTAGAGTACGTTACTCCTTCAGTTCGGTGTTTCTTATGCTTTGCCTGGTCATTTTGACACAAAATCATAACATGGTTGAATGGTGGACTGATATACAATAAATGAATGAAGGTAAGGGTGTATTCTGCCTGAAGGAAGGTCCAAACCTCTGCAGAGGTGTGCCTGAGCCAGAGTTTACATACAGTAGGATGGCCAGTTCCTTTCCGCTCCTCCATTCCCTTACCCCCCACCAACAGCGCGTGGCAACCCATCCAAATCTTGACCACGCCCAATTTTGCTTAACTTCGGAGATTTCACAGAATCCAGTGTTTCAATATGGCTATGGGTTGGCAATGAATGAAAGGATGTCATATATTTTAAACTGTCTATAGTCTCATGGCAGGGATGATAATAGTGTTCAAAATGTGCTTACAGTGCATTAGAACCATACAGGATGCTAACAGAGATATATCAACCTCACAATGATCTCACACATGTGTTGGGCTGCAGAACAAAATATTCACAGAGATGGCTCATTCACTTGGTATATTAGCTTTGTTGTAAATGTGAAGGACTTTCCTCTACAAAAATAAACATGTTGGTTACTACTATTGCTACAATCTATAAAAATCACAAGGTTCTAGTGGTTTTATATTTAAACTGTTACTTACTTTTGAATAGGAGCTGCCAAGAAGTGATTTGGGAACATCGTAGTTTTCATAGGGTCCAATAAGAAGGCTGCTGTCTGGTCGCTGTGGTGGCTGTGCTTGCTGCTGTGGCTGATGGAAAATAACCGCAGGATGGTGATGGCACGTACATATCGGCTGCTGATTTATTGGCATTGGCTGTGGTGTTGGTAGTGGTAAAGGCATAGGAGGTTTCTTAATTTTTTTCTTTGATGGAGAGTCTGTGGTAGATGGTGGAGTTCCTCCTGCAGACATCTGTGGTGGTTTGGGTGGGCGGGATGGTGGACAGCACTGGCATCGGCAAGGGTCAGTTGCTGGAACTGGATATGGCTTATTTGTATGACTGAGAGAAGGAGGATGTCCACTACTTGAGCTGGGTACAGAGGACGTTTTTGGACTCTTTGGAGGAACGGGTGGGAGTGATGCTGCATGAGGAGGTGGAGGGTTGTTTGAGAGAACTGTCCGGGGACGATCATACCAGCATGCTTCTGGAGGATTATTGGTGGAGAACCTGGGAACACAGTATTCTGAATTCCCACTGCTTCCATGAGATGAGATGGACACTCTATCACAGCCACTACTCCCTGCATTACTTCTTGTACTGTATGCATGGTGGTGACAAATGGCTGCAACACCATCCATAGTCCAGGCTGGGCTAAAGGGCACAGTGGGTGTGTTGGTGTTGGTGGCTGTTGAGGAACGAGACATGGAGGGTGCTCCCAGCTTGCTGATGCAACTAGCACAGCGCTCCAAGGAAGGTATAGGACCTGAACCATCTGATGCCATCACTGGCCAGCCAGAATCTGGATGATGATAGTGTGGATCAGGCAGTTCACTCACAGATGCTGTGTCACCACAACCATAGTTGCTGTCCAGATCTGTGTTATGATGCCCTGCAGCAGACTCAGCTGATGACCAGAAAGGAGAACTGCTGCCATGATGCAATCTATGGAGAGGAAGAAGAATGGTTTCATTTTCTAAACATAACTGTAACGTAACGTAGGTGGTCTTCAATTCATATTTTTTAAACCGCGAGTGGTCGCTAGCCGAAATGTAACATGAGTGGTCGCGCGTGAGACTTTCTCTCACATTAAAATATATATGACATTTTTTACAGTTTTGTGGGTGTAAGGCTGAAATTTACTACTGAAATGAAATGCAAGACCTACCTTATATATTTTAGATAAAAATGAAATGATTAGCTGTTTATTAAAGACACAAATTACTACTTAAAATAACATATGCAATGTATATAAAAATAACTTCCGTTCTGAAGTTGTAAATAATAAAATCTCACACATGCAATATATCTAGTAATATTTACGTACAAAGCAAGGTTTCTGAACACAATAACATTTTCAAAAACAAGAAGTGCTCATAATACAAATACTAACGCGTACAACAGGAGTAAGTTTCCCGCTCCACTTCAAAATAACACCAACGTCATTAGTCGCATGATGAGAGAAACTCTCACGCAGCGTGCCCGGACACATAGGAACCTTTCTTCTGACTAGGGGAGGTGGTGCTTACCCTTCAAATGTGAATTGCTCTACTCACAACAGTTATAAACTCAGCTAGAAGAGGGAACAGTCACCTCCCTTTCATCACTGTGAAGTAATATCACAATAAAAAATAATGTGAGAGAAAATCTCATATAGCGACCACGAGCGGGTTAATGTCTAAAAAAATTAAACGTATTGTACAACTTGGCAGAGAAAAGCTCATTTATAATTGAGAATAGAATAACCCTCTTTCTCAATGTTACACCTCCAATTCTTTTCCACATGTTACTAAAAAATGTAAACATACAACTTCTATACATCTAAATGTAGAATATTTTAAGAAGTTTCAACTTGATAGGTACTAAATTCAAGTAAAGGTCTACTGAAATACTTATTTTATTTAGCCAGTCATATGGCCAAGATAACTCCTGAAGAATTATCTTTATGTCTACAAAGGTCCAATTGGCTTAGGGATATTTTTTCCTGCCCATAAAGTCTGGTTGAAGATTTGATCTCGTCAATCAGGTTTTGGATATTTGGTCCTGTCCGCCATGTTCCATCGGATATTTTTCCCTGTCAGTAAGATCCTGGTCTTAACACTCATTTCTCTTAGAAAATGCATTATGGAATGATTTCTTGAGCACTGCTGAGTTTCCATATTAGATTCTGTATCTACATATGTACTCAGATTAATAAGTTTATTAAGCAGTAACTCGATGTAGGTAATATATTTAAAGTAATTGCACAAAACAGCATAATTTATTACCCTCTCTTATATCCCAGTTAATAATCAGTATTTTTAGTATAGTCTATATCACCTCATCCTATTCTGCATTGAGCTAACCTCTAACAGCTTGTACACTGACAGAGTAGTGGTGAAGTGAAGTGAAGCTAAGTGAAGTGGTAATAATTGCATTCCTTTACTATACTAAGTAGAACTGTAGCATATAGAAGGAAAACATATCATGTGTAAAGTGACTCCCATCTACTTCAACTATTAAATTATCTCCATTTTCTTGTCACTCTTGTTTTACCAGCCACACTTGAAAACAACGAAACAGAGGAGGGAGATACTAGTGATAAGAAAGGTCATCAAGAGAGCAAGAATATAGAAGAATATCAAGAAAAGATTATTTATGAGCCCAAAATAAATTTCTTCAAAGATAAATAACACTTGGAGTCAATTGATGTCTATGGTCTTTTACTGGGAGCTCAACGTGCTATACCAATGTTCTTTGAAGTCTTTACACGGAGATTCAGCTTACCATCCTGTCTTATGGATGAGATTGTAGTCACAGTGCTGAAGAAATCCTGCCAAATCTTAAATTACAATCGCAATCCAAATATATGAGTATGATTTGCTATAGCTGATATATAAAATTTCTATTGGTGAGTATACTGACTCCTATGAGGCTACCTTCTATGGAAGGGAGTTTCACAAATAATAAGCCGGCCCTGTGGTATAGGAGTAGCATGCCTGCCTCTTACCTGGAGGTCCCGGGTTCGATTCCCGGCCGGGTCAGGAATTATCTAAACCTGAGGGCTGGTTCGAGGTCCACTCAGCCTACATGATTAGAATTGAGGAGCTATCTGACGGTGAGATGGCGGCCCCAGTCTAGAAAGCCAATAGTAATGGCCGAGAGGATTTGTCGTGCTGACCACATGACACCTCGTAATCTGCAGGCCTTTGGGCTGAGTAGCGGTCGCTTGGTAGGCCAAGGCCCTTCAAGGGATGTAGTGCCATGGGGTTTGGTTTGTTTTTTTTCAGTAATTATGGGAACCTTACCAGGATTACTGGATTCAAGAACTGGAAAAATCCAAGGGAAAGCTGCAAGATTCGTTCTGGTTGATTTCTGACAAAAGAGTAGTGTTGTGAAAATGTTGCAAACCTTGAACTGGAAAGGCGTGGGAGTAAGGAGACAAGCTGCTCGACCAAGCAGTATGTTACAAGCTGCCAGCAGAGAGATGGTGTGCACTGACATTAGTAGATGAATAAGCATGAATAGAGATTTTAAAGTAGGGAAGTTCATAACATGAAGATAAAGTTGGTATTCAGGAGGACAAATTGGAGCAAATATACATTTATAGGAAGAGGAATTAGGGATTGGCATAATTTATTGAGGGAAATATTTGATAAATTACCAACTTCTCTGAAATCATTTAAAAAAAGAGACTGGGTGAACAAATGAAGGGAATCTGTGATCGGTGGTGGTGGCAGTGGCGGCGGTGGTGGTAACAATGACTATCATAACTTAGAAATGGTTTACAATTTTTGGGAGTAAATAGTTTCTGCCAACATTCACCAAAATTTAGAACCAAATTTTCAGAAAGAGTGCATAATTATAATTTTGAATACCTAAGCAATATTAACAACAAGACAAGGACAACTGACAACATTTGAAAAGTAAGAAGCATAGAACAATTCATGATCGGACATTTATGATGAGGGGAAATAATAATAATAATAATAATAATAATAATAATAATAATAATAATAATAATAATAATAATAATAATAATAATAATAATAATAATAATAATAATAATAATAATAATAATAATAATAATAATAATAATAATAATAATAATAATAATAATAATAATAATAATAATAATAATAATAATAATAATAATAATAATAATAATAATAATAATAATAATAATAATAATAATAATAATAATAATAATAATAATAATAATAATCGGGTCCTAGGAGTCAACCTAGGAAGGGACTTCACGGCCCTGGCAAATGGGAGTGAAATGCGTCGTTGCGACCATCTGCAACAATAAACTATTGGATTCAGCAAGAGAATCCAACTAGCCTCTTTCACTCCAACTCCAGCACGTAACAAGATGTGCCCCTGTTAAGCCAAGCAACCCAGTGGAAGGTTGGGTAACCAATCCCAGCGGGAAACTGGGTCGGTGAACCGATCAGTGCTGGGGGCTCCAAGGCTCACAGCCTTGGTAGTACCTTGGTCGGTGCGAAATATCACCGATCCCATTCTACAGTTTTTCAACTGTGAAAAAAGCATGGAGGAAATATCAGCTAAAGCTACTACCCCAGGTGGTAACCAATCCACCGTCGTCTTGTACGATGTTAGCGGGCCTTCGGATTCTGGGGAGCCTGCACCGACATGCTTGGAGGTATCGGAGACTCCACGAAAGATCAAACATAGAGCCAAGAATTTCTTTGCTACCTTTAATGCCAATTCTCTCCAGAAGGTAGGAAAACTGATACAGCTCACAAATATCCTATCGCAACAGCAAATTTTGATTGCAGCAATTCAGGAAACGAGATTTACAGATGAGCAGGCCTTTGAATCTGAAGGTTACAGGATCTTCAAGGGTAAACCTGGTAAACGTGTCATACAATCTGTCCCCCACCTTGGCACAGAATTTGTAGTCAACAAAATGATTCTGGACTCAATAACAAATTTCACCTCTGTGAATAGCAGAGTCTCGACTCTGTCCTTTTAAAGCACAAACAAAATGTATACCATTGTGAACGTTCATGCACCGATCAACCAAGCGAACAAGAGAGACCCAGAGGGAACTGATAGATTCTGGGAAGAACTTGAGGAGATTTTATCCAAGATTCCAGACAAACATACCATAATCATGCTTGGAGATTTCAATGCCCAGGTAGGCAAAGAGAGAAAGTTCCGAAACATCGTTGGAAACTATCCTGCTCACCAGAGAACAAATCGTAATGGAGAAAGGCTAATAGAGCTGTGTTAGGCATTTAACCTCGTAATGAAGTCTACTGCTTTTAAACACCTGCCCAAGAAACAGAAGACCTGGAAATCCCCAAATCACCACCTTGGTGAATTCCAGATTGATCATGTCGTGATCGCGCGGAAGGCTCAAAGAGAAATTCAGAATGTTAAAGTTCTAAGACAAGCAAAACTGGACTCAGATCACTATCTATCCAAGATAAAAATCAAACTGCTCCCGAGAAACACAAGGAGAGTTCAAGCCAAAAGGATTGAAAGATTTGATAGAGAAAAACTAGGATCTAACCATGAATTCATTCAGAAACTACAATCGGTGGATGAAGAGAACTGGGAACAACTGCGTGAGGCCCTGGTCAAAACAGCTAAAGAGACGGTTCAGCTTACTAAGCCCAGAAAGCATGCTTGGTGGAACAGTGAATGCGATGCAGCGACAAGGCAAAGATAGTTCGCCTGGCAGAAATGGAACTCGCTAAAGAACCAAGTCAACTGGACAAACTTTGTGAATGAGAGAAAGTGTGCAGCCAAAACCATCCGCAGCGTTAAACGTGCTTTTGATAAACACCAGCTGGCTCAAATTGAGCAGGATTTCAAGAAGAACAATACACACGACTTTTATAAAACATTTAAAAGCAACTTGAGGAAATACGATCCACCAAGCCTACAGTTCAGAGATTCCAATGGAAACCTAGCCCATAATGACAAGGAAAACTGCCAGATCCTTGCAAAATACTTCGAATCCCTTCTTAACTACGAGGCCCCAATGTCCAGATTCACATTTGAAGATAAAACAACAGTTCACCGAGATTCAGCTCCACCTATGAAAGAGGAAGTCGGACAGATTATCCAATCCTTGAAGAATAATAAAGCGCCGGGTGAAGATTCGATAATAGCTGAATTGTGGAAGTTTACTAGTGACAATGCAGTGGAAAAATTAACGGACATCATACATGAAATCTGGAACACTGAAAGACTTCCAAGTGACTGGACATCTGCCCTAATCCACCCACTTCATAAGAAAGGTGACAAGTCGGATGTTAACAACTATCGAGGCATCTCCCTCCTACTTATAACCTACAAAATTCTCTCGAAAGCTCTTCAAATCAGGGCAGAAGAACAGCTAGATCCAGAGCTGGGTGATTACCAAGGAGGTTTCAGAAAAGGATGGTCATGTGTGGAGCAGATTATGAATCTGAAATCTGTCCTTTCACATCTTAAACTAAGGAGCAAGCCTTTTGTAGTAACGTTCATCAACTTGAAGAAGGCCTATGATTCAATTGATAGAACTACTCTACTTCAGATCTTAAAGGAATTTGGCTTGGACGGTAAAACAAGAGTGATCATCCAACAGACTCTCACCAACACCATCTCAAAAGTGAAGTTTAGAGGAGAGATTTCAGAGGCCTTTGAAATACGGACAGGAGTTAGGCAAGGAGATGGTCTCTCGCCTCTGTTGTTCAACTGCGTTCTTGAGAAAGTGATCCGTGAATGGCGCAGAGAAATGAGTTATGAAGGAGTCGAAAGCGGAGTCAGACTAGGCCACAAGAACAAGAACCTTTCAATTGACTTTTTAGCATTTGCAGATGATCTTGCGGTTTTTGCTGATTCCTTGGATGTGGCCATGAAGCAGATCAACCAGCTTCAAACACAAGCTGCAAAGGCGGGCCTCCAAATCTCCTTTGAGAAAACGAAATTCATTACAAACATCAAACTGGCGCCAAGTGAGCTAGAAGGACTCACAGAAAAGTCAAGCGAGTTGAAAAATTTAAGTACCTTGTGAATGGATAGAACCTAACTTGTCCGAAAAAGAAGCCTTTTCTTCACGCATGAATAAAATGGAAATGGCTTACCATCTGACTAAAAATGTCTATAACAAAAGATCTATATCTCTGAATGCAAAAATCAAACACTATTGCACTGTTATCCGGCCAGAGGCTCTATATGCTGCGGAATGTCTCGCCATGAACAAAAAAGGCATGATGGAGAAATTGGAGGCCAAGGAGAAAAATCTTAGGTCCAGTCAAAGACAACGGCGAGTTTAGGAGATGGCACAACCAGGAGTTGTACTCGCATGTGGAGAAAATAAGTGATGTGATGCGAAAAAGGAGGATTATTTTTTATGGACATATGGCCCGAATGAATTCAACACGGTCAACCAACCACATTTTCACTTTCCTCCACGAGAAAAAGGCAAAGGGGGCATGGTTCAGTGAGGTACAGAAAGATCTGCAGGAGATTGGGATCTCATTTGAAGATATTCAGGAGCGTGTCCCACTTAAGAAAAAACTCCAAGAACATCAGAGTTTCCTACCAAAGCCGAAGATGAAAACTGGAAAGGCATGGACGGAAGAACGAAAGGAGCAACACCGTATACGAATAAAGGAGTACTGGACCAACATTGAATCTCAAGGGAAACAGTTGAAATGATGTGGTCCTTAGTTGGCCGAAACGAAACAAGAATAATAATAATAATAATAATAATAATAATAATAATAATAATAATAATAATAATAATAATAATAATAATAATAATAATAATAATAATTTTATTCGCTTTACATCCCACTAACGTTTTCACGTATTTTGGAGATGCTGAGGTGCCAGAATTTAGTCCCGCAGGAGTTCTTTAACGTGCCAGTAAATCTACCAACATGAGGCTGTTTTATTTGAGCACCTCCAAATACCACTGAACTGAGCCAGGTTTGAACCTGCCAAGTTGGGGTCAGAAGACCAGTACCTCAACCATCTGAGCCACTCAGCGTGGTGAAAGGATCTTTTTGACAGGGCCAAATATCTGCCTGGACATTAGTGACAGGACCAAACTTCCTACAAGGGTCCAATTTTATAGTTATTGGTATTTAAATATCAAGCATTATGTATTACCCCTATGAATTAAGAAGGCTCAACAACATTGTGGTGAGTTAATGTCCAAAGTTCTCCCTATCCTATTTGGACACCATTAATCTATAGTCACTGTAGTTCAAAAAGGTTGGATGGACCTGTACTTGCTATTAGTGATGCAGTCTGTTCAATTATAGTCATTAAATTACTTTTCACAAAGTTTTCAGTCAGATGATGATGTTGATAGTCAGCGAGGTGGATTTCTTGACAACGAAGAGTATTCTTAAAATAAATTCACAGCTCTAAGTAAATTTCCTTATAATTCTTGTTTCCTTTATTGACCCGTTATAATCCTCAGGTAATTTAGAAGAGTTAAGTAATTCTATGGATAGCAACAACTTACAAGTTAAGAATATGATACAGTATATAAAAGATCATATGATCTAAAATTGCTGCTATGATGAGTCACTGTTTAGTATCAGGTTTCCTACCTGAGTGTATAAGAATTCTACTCACCTACAAGGACAGAGAAGGTCTTCAGCACTAGGGTGTCGAGAAGAATCGTGAACACTTTCACTGCAGCAGATGTCTTCGCTACACATACTCCGACTCAATTCTGCCAGAACTTGTTGCTGTTGGAATGTCTCAGCACAGCTCAGATCTGAGATGCGAGTTTCTGCCCTTGAATGCAGCTGCTTGCGAGGGCTGTCCATTGCTATGGTATAAAGTCAAATTTATGAAAATTAGTTTTGCTTGTCAGCAATTAATTATTCTAAGGAATACTTCATAACTTGTCCATGCATCCTCATTAACTTTCATAATTATGTTTCAAGAGGCAAAAGTACTGTAAAGGATATTAGAGAGGAGAATGAGAAAAAAGACAGAAGGAGAGTTGCAAGAGGAACAGTATGGCTTTAGAAGTGGAAGATCTACAGTGGACTCAATCTTCAGCATGAGGCAATTAATGCAAAAGAATTGGGAATATGGAAAGGATATGGTCATGACATTTATAGGTCTAAAAAAAAGGCATACAATTGGTGTTTTCAGGGAGGTTTTGGAAACCATGGTCAAAAAGAGACTAGGTACACAAACTGTTAAAATGGTGCAAGCAATGTACAACAATTGCATCAACAGCGTACAGATTTCGGTTGGAAAGAACTGTATAGACGGATTGATACACTTCAGTTCTTAAAATGGGAGACAAGCAAGAATATGAAATGCAAAACAGTGAATTTCAACAAGATGGTGGTGATCAACAATTTCAGCAAGACGAACAAATTATTGGTGATGCAGAGGGTGTAAATGAGAGTGGCGGTGGTGATGCTTCTGCTCCCGCAGATAGTGGTAGCGGAGAGGCGCTGGGTCGTGATGATGACAGGAAGATATTTGTTGGTGGCCTGAGTTGGGAAACTACCGACAAGGAACTGTGTGAACACTTCCATGCGTATGGCGAAACTGAAAGTATAAATGTTAAGACTGACCCTATCAATCAATCACTACTGATCTGCATTTAGGGCTGTCGCCCAGTTGGCAGATTCCCTATCTGTTGTTTTCCTAGCCTTTTCTTAAATGATTGCAAAGAAATTGGAAATTTATTGAACGTCTCCCTTGGTAAGTTATTCCAATCCCTAACTCCCCTTCCTATAAACAAATATTTGCCCCAATTTGTCCTCTGAATTCCAACTTTATCTTCATATTGTGATCTTTCCTACTTTTACAGACACCACTCAAAATTATTCATCTACAGACGGCTTCCCATGCCATCTCTCCACTGCCAGCTCGGAACATACCACTTATGATATAGATATTGATTCCCATACGGAATAGGGAATAGTGCATTGGCAATGCCGGTGGCTCCAAGTAGCCTACGCAGTGGCCTCCACGGTATGCACTAGCCAGCGTATTGGTACGTGTGCTAGGTACCAACTTACGAGCCCACCCTAGCACACGAGGGCGAACCGCTGGCAACCAAGAATGACTTAGTTGGAAAATTTATAATGTCCAATAATGGACCATTTATTTGGTATTACATACCACTTTGTCGAGCAGCTCGTCTCCTTTCTCCCAAGTCTTCCCAGCCCAAACTTTGCAACATTTTTGTAACGCTACTCTTTTGTCAGAAATCACCCAGAACAAATCGAGCTGCTTTTCTTTGGAATTTTTCCAATTCCTGAATCAAGTAATCCTGGTGGGGGTCCCATGCACTGGAACCATACTATAGTTTGGGTCTCACCAGAGACAAATATGCTCTCTCCAGCAAATCAAAAGGGTTTGCATTTATAGTATTCTCTTCAGCAGAATCTATCGACAAGGTTCTTTTAGCTGGAGATCATGTCATCAACAGTAAGAAAGTTGACCCTAAAAAGGCTAAAGTGAGGCATGGGAAGATTTTTTTTGTGGACTGGTACCTGAACTTTCGCACGATGACATTAAGAACTTCTTTGTGCAATATGAAACATTTGTGAAGGTGGAGATGCCATTTGACAAGACAAAGAATCAGAGGAAAAGATTTGCTTTATCACATTTGACTCTGAACAAGTTGCCCAAGAGCTCTTGAAGTCTCCAAAACAGTCCATTAATGGAATGATTTAGAAATGAAACTGGATTCAGACAGGAGAGTGTGCTGTCACCTCTTTTGTTTCTAATGGTTATGGATGAAACTAAAGGAGACAAAGGAAGCAAATGGGAATAGGGAGATGAAGTTATGACTATTTGCAGATAATATTGTGATCTGGGGAATGAACAGCAATGTACAAGAACAACTTGATTCAATGAACAAAAAAATTGAAAATTATGGTACGAAGATCATCACAGAAGAAAGCAAGACCATGGTAATTTCAAGAGGAGAAAGACAAGGGAAGGGCATTGTGAAACTTGGTGGTAAAAACATTGAAATTGTTGTCAGTTACAAATAAGTGGGGAGTGAATTAATGCAGAAAACAAGGCTGGACATGGAGATTAGCAAGAGGGTAAAGTTGGGACAGGCAACCAATCCTCAGCCAGCAGCAAAGGAAACGGCATGCATTTGATCTCTTGGCCCCTCGCTTGCCCAGTAGGGGGTAATTTATGACAGTAGTGGACTTTAAAATGGAAGTTCTCATTTCCCAACAGAAATTCTTACAGCCCTGTTGCCAATGCACCTCTTATTACAATAGACGTCAGGCTCCCTTTTCAGCTCAGACAATTCGCATGGGTTTTGTTCGCTGTTTGAAAGTCTTGTAATATTTGCTTCATTAATTAATAATTTGTGTAATAACTTCATGCAATAATGTAGAGGCCAGGGAATTAAACCTGGAAATTAATATGCTAGAAGATCCTGAATTAAATCTACTAATAAACGCAAATGATCCTCAACTGAGCACCAATAGCAGTGATTCGCGACCAACTAGTTCTGGTTCCATGGCAATGAGTGATACTCGACCGCGTAGCAGTAGTTCCATGCCCGTGAGTGATACTCAACCAAGTAGTAGCAGTAATAGTTCTGTGAAGAAAAGGAGGCAACTAAAACTGTAAGTAAGCAAAGTCAACAACTGGTATATAATGCTTATGAATGCATATGCATTACAGAAAACAACAAATGCAAGGGTTATATTTTGGATACAGCTACAATTTTGAAACTTGACAGGAAAAATATTAGGAAAATTGTACAAAGAGGTCCTACAACTCCAAAAAAGTATGGTAATATGAAGATTATTTTTAATAAAATTGATGGTTTTTGGTGTAATTTGATGAGACACGAGGTATATACATTCTTTACCACCCGTACAGGAAGTATTAAAACATTTGGAAAGTTCATGTGGCTTTCTTTATGAAAATACTCTACAACAGATGTTAATAAAACTTGGGTTTTGTTTCCACATTCCAAGGAAAAAACAGACTGTAATGGAATCTGCTTGGTGATATAAATTCATAAGCCATCTCCGGAAGTTGTGTTCTGAGGGGTGCAGATTTGTCTACCTAAATGAAACTTGGTATGACACTGTACATTGTGAAGAAAGGGTGAGATAACAGAACTTGTAATTGCATATTGATGGCATCAACATTGCGAAGCAAGCATATTATGGTATTGCATGCTGGAGGCAGTGAAGGCTGTGTTGAGAATTGTCTTTATTTGTCAGCTAAACACACTGGACACTGCAAAGCTGATAGTCATGATGAAATGGCAGCTCAAGTTTTTTTAAACTTGTTTAGATTCCATCTTCTAGAGAACCTACCATGTGACTGAAAATGTGTAATCGTGATGGACAATGCAGATGATTTGGTTTCCATTCAATGAACAGCATTACTAGCCAATAACATTCAAGAAGCCAGAAATCAAATAAGTCCACAGAATATATACGGAAAATGATATGAAAAGGAATGTGACTGTAGCGGGAGATCTCAATTAACCAAATGTCAATTGGGAAGGTAATCTGAATGACAGGAAGCATGAACAACAAATGGCAAACAAGTTAATACGGTATGGGAAGGACAGCCGATTCAGAAATTAAAGGAACCAACTAGAGAATATTCTGGACATGGTGCTGGTAAAACCAATGAGCTCTATAGAGAAACTGAGGTAATAGATGGCATCAGTGATCACAAAGCTGTTCTTGTCATACTTAAAAATAAATGTGATAGAAACAAAGGTCTTAAAAGTAGGACTATTAGGCAGTAGCATATGGCTGATAAAGCAGGCATGAGGGAGTTTTTAAAAAGTAACTATGATCGGTGAAAAATGGTAAATAAAAATGTTGATTGATTGATTGATTGATTGATTGATTGATTGATTGATTGATTGATTGATTGATTGATTGATTGATTGATTGATTGATTGATTGATTGATTGATTGATTGATTGATTGATTGATTGATTGATTGATTGATTGATTGATTGATTGATTGATTGATTGATTGATTGATTGATTGATTGATTGATTGATTGATTGATTGATTGATTGATTGATTGATTGATTGATTGATTGATTGATTGATTGATTGATTGATTGATTGATTGATTGATTGATTGATTGATTGATTGATTGATTGATTGATTGATTGATTGATTGATTGATTGATTGATTGATTGATTGATTGATTGATTGATTGATTGATTGATTGATTGATTGATTGATTGATTGATTGATTGATTTTGTAATTTTGAACTGAAAGACATGTTCAAGGTATTGTAGTTTTAATTTCATTTATGTATTTTTTAAATTCCTTGAATTAGCAAAATATTTTAAAAAATAAAATAAATCAAACAACTCAGAAAGCTCAGAAGAAAGAGATCTTTATTAAAAATAATAAAAGTAGATTATTTGAGGAAAGTATGTACTGACTACATTTACTCAGCCAAATACATTTTCTTACCCGACATCTTCCTGGTTACAGGTCTCCTCCGTGTGACAAGTTTTCCTTGTGCAGCCAGGGAGAAAGCATTGGTGATTTCCTCACCCTGGTCAGTGACACACACATGTAATCCTTCACCCTTTCCACATCTAGAGCCACCCTCAAAGCAGAACCTGCCCTCCACAACTCCATACCTCCTGTAATCAAATACAATACAATGCAATGCACAGTTAGCAATTTAAATTTCCATCAAAGTTCTAAACCTTGTCACTGGTTATATTACAACATTTATAAACTAATCTGTAACATTCATATGTAGACTAGTTAATGGAAACTCCCATATTTTCTTATTTCATTACTTATACTGTACTACCGGTAATTATTTCTAATAAAGAATTTTCAAATATTATTAAACAGGTTACAGGGACTTACAGTGAGCAGTGTCACACCAAACAAACATATGGTTAACTACACACATTATAGCTCTCCTCTGCTTTATATCAATCTGGAAGTTAAGAGCAGATGCAGAAAACAAAAATACTGATAAGGTCTCCATCTGTTTCCCTTACTTGTACAGTTTTGCTCTTCTTAAATCTCATAACAGAGTTTTCAACCTCATATTAAGATATTTAGAGACTTTCATGATATATCATACTCCCACATTTCATTACCTTCAAATGTCAACTGGGGATAGTGAACTCAATGTTAGCCCCCTTATAACAACAATGACGGCATCAACCACCACCACCACCACCACCACAATCATCATAACAACCATCATCTAATGTCAATGTTTTTCATACTTCAAAATTTGCCATAAAAAATATAATTTTTTGAAATGATAAAAGCACTTCTGAACACAAAAGACTTTTGTTTCCTAAGAGCCATGGCTAGTAGTTAGCATATTAGTTTCTCTTTCAGTTATCTTGGATCTTCCTTATGCCTCCATCATGAAGAATTTGAACTGTTGTATATGAAGTATCGGCATGGAGAATACCATACTCATCCTTACAAGCACAATTTAAAGGAGAGGAGGATTTATTTTAAACTCTTTTGCTAGTGGTTTAACATTGCACTAACACATCAAAGGTTTTTGATGAAAGGATGGGTAAGGACTACAACCAGGAAGGTAACAGCTGTGGCTTTAATTTAAGGTACTGCCCCACTATTTGCCTAATGTGAAAGTGGACTACAGGAAACCATCTTGAGGACTGCCAATGATGGAATTCGAACCCAAGAGGAAGGTTTAAATCCCTATCCTGGTCATCTTTGAAGTGAATTTCTGTGGTTTTCCACTCCAATTCAAGGCAAATGTTACAGTTTATAGTATACAGGCAATGGTACTAAGTACTGTGGTAATTCAAAATCAATAAAGATACTAAACCCACACATTTATTTTTTTTTGCTTTATGTCACACCGACACAGATAGGTCTTATGACGACAATGGGACAGGAAAGGCCTCGGTATGGGAAGGAAGCAGCTGTGGCCTTAATTAAAGTACAACCCCAGCACTTTGCCTGGTGTGAAAATGGGAAATCACGGAAAACCATATTCAGAGCTGCCGACAGTGGGGTTCGAACCCACTATCTCCCAGATGTGAGCTCACAGCTGTGCGCCCCTAACCGCACAGTCAACTCGCCCGGTGCACACACACATTATTAGATAGCTTCCTAGCCAAAGGGTCTGCAGACCATGATATTTCAACCTTTCACAGTAAGCAACAACAACAATTGCATATGCGTGAGGGGAAAATTAAATTAAATGGAACAGCAACAAAAGTCAAAATAAATGATGAAGCTTTTTACAGTGATTGTTCAGTCTGGTATCTTGTAGAGGAACAATTATAACAGATTTGTTTAGGCTAGTATACTGATACAGAACAATTAAACCAGATTTTTGTTTTTATAATGACAAGCTCACTAAAATGAATGAGCCATTTCCACTGTCCATAACTGAATAAACATATTTTAAGAGTTATGTTATTAATATCCCACATAAAAGAAAACTGAACATGACTGCAACTATTTCCATGACTTAATGGCCAGCATAACTTTCTTATAATTTATTAAGAGAATCTTGGGTTCAATTCCTTGCCAGCCTGGGGAGTTCAGCAATTATTTCCTCTAGCTTGGGGATTGGATATTTTTGTTTGTCTTAAAAAACACCTCTTCATTTAAATACAATACACCACACAGCCAACCAATACAGGTTATATATTACTTGAATACATTCACATTGCATTGGCATCGCCAAGGGCATCTGGTTGTCAAACTTGGCTTCATTCACATGTAGTGCTGAACTGGGAGTGCTCAAGTTAAAGACAAATGCATGGTCCGGAAGGAGGAAAGAAAAGATACATGAATACCGGTATTTATTTTAATTTTTTAGCCAACATAGAACTACTTTAGTCAGGTTTATGGGGGTTTTTCTTCTTTTTGTCAGCCCAATACTGTTTCATCTTTTCTGAACATAATTTTCTTTCTGCTTCTGGAATCACTCTTCCTATTCTCTGCTTGTTGATTTTTGTCTAGTGTGTTTATCTTTCAATATCTTGAGTGTATTTGTTTTGTATTTTAAATCTTCTATTGTAATATGTAATGCTCTCATGTCTTCCTTAAATTCTGTGATCCATCTAATATTATTCTTACTCTTCCATAATTTTTCTACTGATTCTATTTTCTGGTGACCATATTAGATGCCCTAAGAATGATATTCACTTTTTTTTCATTGTGCTAGCCACAGGTTCTATTTCTTTATAGACTGATTCATCAGAAGCTAGTTTCCAGACTCAGTTTACTTGATAAGTTTTATTTAAATAGGTTCACACTGTTCTTCTTTCTAACTTGGGTACTCTATCTATTACAACTGTGTTTGTTGTTTTGAATAACGTTTCACATGCATATGTAATTTGTGGCTTGGTGACTGCTTTGTAGTGTTTCAATTTGGTTGCTATTGAGAGACACTTTTTATTATATGTATTCTTGGTAACATGGTTTCTCGTTCAAGTTATATGTGATTATTTCACCTACAGGTAAATATTTATATTTTTCTACAATTTTTATTTCTTGGTCTCGCAGCTTAATTTTGTTTGCAAGTGGAAGTTGAGTTAGCATAATTTCTGTTTTTTCAAATAAAATTTTCAAACCAATATTTTGAGCTATTTCCTGTAAAGATTTTATTTGTTCATTTTGTTTCCTTAATATCATTGGCCAGAAGAGCTAGATCATCAGCAAATCCTAGACAGTTCAAATGTATGTTATCCTTCCAGGTTCCAATTTTTATATTTTTTGAGTTGTTCTTGTACCATTCCCTCATAACGTACTCTAGTGCACAGTTGAAAAGAAGAGGTGACAATCCGTCACCCTGTCTTAAACCAGTTGTTACCAAGAATGGTTCAGAAAGTTCTACTCTGAACTTAATTTTAGAAATTGTATTAGCTAGAGTAAGTTCAATCAATGTGATTAGCTTTGGATGAAGTCCAAAATGTCTTAAAATGTTAATGATGTTGTCCATTGTTCTGGAAATTTTTCTGATATCTAAATCTTTTGTAATATCACAGGGAGGGATCTCTGAGTTGCATTGTGGGCATATTTCCTCATCTCCACAAAAACCCGGTCTTCTCCACACGCTTTGTAATTCTTCATTTCCTTAAGCACTGTTTCAACTTTTTTTGCTGTAGGTGGGGTTATATTTTCTGGTTTAGTTTTTATCAGGATATGTGAATCAATTAATAAGAGCTTTTCAGATTCATCACTGTTCAAGAGCTTGTTAAATGCTTCCGCCATGATTTCTGCATTTTCCTTATGCGCAACTTTTCATCTTTATTATTCAACAATAATAAGCGGCGGGGGGGGGGGGGGATTGTATCTTTGCAGAAAGTTCTACTCTGAACTTAATTTTAGAAATTGTATTGTAATAATCTCTAGAATTGGTTTAGTAATAATATTCCCCAATAGAGTTTATTCAGTCTCTTTGATATTCTCTCTTAATTCTTCTAATACAGTAGTTTGGGTGAATTATTTTCTGACATTCTTGAGGTTAGTGGCATTTTCTTCTGTTTTGTGGGCTTGAAATTTCAACCAATCTTGATATCTTTCTTCATGCATTCTATCACTATCAGAGGTACACCGGGCATGTCATTTCCTTTGATTTAATGGATCTAGATCTTCTGAATTCAGTTTAAGAATTGGTATTAGGTCATCTAAATTGTCTGTTAGTCTTGTAGTTCCTGTTCTTTGCCGATACTGGGCATTCTGGGTTAACTGACGAGGGTCGTATGCCCTTTCCTCTCCAACTCTATTTTGTTATTTCTTATTAATGGAGTAAATTTAATCTTGACATTAATTAAATAATGATCTGAACTAGTGTCTGTTCCTCTTAGAACTTTGACATTGTGGATTTCCTTGTGAAAGATTTTGTCCATACCTCCTTGGTCTAGCTGCCATTTCCCTCTTGTCCAATCAGGATGTTTCCAAGTTTTAAGTTTGTGTGGTTTTCTTTTGTAATATGTAGATTTGGAAATTAGTTCATGGGTTCTTCAAATTTCTACGAGTCTTCGGCAATTTCTGTTAGTATATTTATGGGGAAGAAACATGAATATACAAGACAAAATTTGCACTAATTCAAATAAAATAACATAAATTCAGAATAATATACGAATCATTGTAGCTTTCTTTTCAACATTGCTTTTTCCAAGCATCTCAAAACAGTAAGTAAATTTTTCATCTGGCACATATTTTGTTAACACGCGAGAAGTTGCACCCGTTTTAGAACGTGAGAGGTCGCGTGAAGGCAAATTGCTCACGCTTAATATTTTCATGAGCTACTATTTTCCTTTTGCAGTGAATGCTCTGATAAAAATATAAATATGTATCATGTTTGACTGCCTTTCAACTAGTACTAACATAATTACCCAGTAAAAATATTTTCTCAATCTAAAAAAAAATAATTTTTGGAATATTTTGGTAAAGTTACGTGAATTTTTAAAGAGCGCGAGACGTCGCGCGTGAGCAAATTTCCTCATTTGCATTTGTACATTTCAATTAATGATTTGGTCACAATTCAAGTACAAAATGTATTCTGAAAAATTAACTACAAAATTTAAAAGAAAGTACTGCACAAATTTACAACAACAAAAAAATTACAAAAAATAAATTTCATTGAAGAATTATTTTTTACACTGGATAACTGTTCTAGTCAGTGTCCATAACTTCATCTGCACATTGTGTACAGGCTGCTTTGGTGTGCTCTTTACAAATCGGAATTCGGCAGGAACTGCATGTTACAGTTGTCTTCCTATTTTTCCTTCGAGGACAAATTCTACCTCTTTAGGAGGTTCTTCAGGTTTTTCTTGGATAGGTTTCAGTTTTGAAAACGTCCATTATTCTCTCATTTTCACTTGTCGTGCAATATTGTATTAAGGGCTTGATCAAGAAGCAGTTGCAGCCCTAAATTCATTAGAAGTGATCGGCATGGGAGAACCTTTTCGTGATCTAATGTCTGGTTGTTAGCTTTATAAATTACATAACCATTTATTCCACCAATATTCAGCATTAAAAAAAAAACATAGTCAATGGCCACTGGTTTGATATTCTTGCCACACTATATTGTTTCTGCATAGCATCACAAACATTGACCCCAGATGAATGATTGGTTGTAAAAGGTCACCATACTGGGCTTGAAGTCTTCTCCAGAGTCCTCATCAATCTCATCTGTCTCGTGCAGTGTTGAAAGGAAAAGAACAAATTTGCTTTTCTTGGGCTTGTAAGACACCAGTGCTTCGTTGCATGAAAACGCAAAACATTGAACTCTTGATTGGTCATTTGCTTCCTTGTGGTTCTGTTGTCAGCTCTTTTGGAAATTCTTTTTCATTTTTTCTGATGGTCCCTATGAGAGTCAGATTTCTTTTTAGCAAGTCTTGCGCCAAGGGAAGGGAGGTAAAATAATTGTCACAAGTGACATTTTGTCCTGTGTTTGAAATAGATGTCGTGAGCCTGTTGACAAGGGCCCTAGCAGAGTTGTCTTGTTCATAAAGTCCTCTTCCTTGCTTTGTAATGAATACATCCATGTTGGAAGTGTAGAAAGTCTTCAAATCTGATATTGCCCATACTTTTATGCCAAACTTACCAGGCTTTTTTGGCATGTAGACTCTAAAGGTACATTTCCCTCGAAAAATAGGTAACATCTCGTCTACAGTAACAAATTCACTATGGCTATAGTTCTCCTTACACAAACTGACAAACTTACTAAATAATTCTCTCATGCAATACAACTTATCCTTTGATTTTCTCTCTTGACGACTTTCAATGTCTCTGTCATCAAATCTTATATTTCTCATCAAAAATCTAAATCTACTGACACTCGTAGATAGTCTGAAAATTTTGATTCCCAAACCATCATCCTGTCACAAATCAAAAATATTTTGATGTCCAGAATGTACTACACCAGCTAAGTATAACAGACCTACTAATGCTTTTATTTCCACAATGTCCGTTTCCTTTGCATCTCTACCACGTTCGTATCTCATTTTTGCCTAATTTTTGTCATACGTGATCCGGGAAAAATAGTGTCCAGCATTCTAATTCAGTTTTAGCAAGTCTTGCATTCCTAATGGGCTCTGGAAGTTCAGTAATAATATTACGCTTTCTAGTGCGATTAGATCCTTTTTGTGGCTTATCTGACCAAATCGTAGGATTCGGTATGTCTCTGCCGCTGTAGATAGGGTTTGAAAGAACCTCACCTTGTTCTGGTTCTCCTTCAATTTCTTCTTCGATAGGTCATTCTTCCCCTTCAACTAAACTGCGCTCATCCTGTTCATTTCAACTTTCTTCTGAAGCACTATCCCTCTCAAAATTATTTAGAATTTTGCTTTCATCTATGTCACTGTTATCTGAAACCTGCTCAGGAACAGATTCCAACAACTGTCTAATTTTCCTCTGCTTCTCTTCAAAATTAATTGTTATACATAAAACTATAGCATCACACTTCACTGAAAGCCACCATAAACCTCACAAACTTTACTTAAGAAACTTTCTTGGAAATAAAGAGTCATGTAAGAATGCACTACGCGATGGGTCGCATGAAGTAACTTGCCGCGGCAGATGCGAGAGTAAAAGAGAAAAAATTACTGTACTCCAGAACGCAGCAGGCAATACACTGACAATAATCAAGGTCAGGCGAGAGAGAGAAAGGGGGCCCTAAGCCCTACAGCGGCTAGCAATGAAATTATTAACAAATATTTTAAAAGTATGGCAAACTGTCGCGGGCGCGACCTATCGCGTGTTATTATCTTTACATATGTAGGCTAAGGAAGCATTATCTTTGAGTCCCATAACACATATTAATCTGTTCTTGCAAAGAGAGAAAGGTAGCATATTTACCTGAGTTGTCCAATCTCCCAGAAGCCTACAAGTCGTGGTGGAACCCCAGTTGTAATACAAAACCTCTGATCCAGGACATGGATTCTTGCAGGTCCAGAGGCTATTTTTGCCTTCGGTGGAGCAGACGTGATTTGAATGAGGAACTGCTGATCTGTAATATAAGAAAATACATATTAATGTGGATTAATATTAATCGTCAACCATTTCTCTCGTGAGTTTAAAAGAATAAAACACAAATATTAATTTGGTTGCGCCAAGAGCTTTCTAAGAATGTCAGATCACTAGACGATTGTACGGGATTGTAGTTATGATTTAATAAATTTCGTGTGGCTATTTCTAGCCGAGTACAGCCCTTATAAGGCAGACCCTCTGATAAGGGTGGGCAGCATCTGCCATGTGTAGGTAACTGCTTGTTATTGTGGTGGAGGAGAGTGTTGTGTGTGGTGTGTGAGTTGCAGGGATGTTGGGGACAGCACAAACACCCAGTCCCCAGGCCTAGAGAATTAACCATTTAAGATTAAAATCTCCGACCCGGTCGAGAACTGACAACTCCTTGGTAAAGATTTTCTTCTCTGGTACTATACCAATGATACATATCTGAAGAGTGAGTAGCAGAGTTTATGGCCTCTCTAACTGAGTATAAAAGCAATTATTTTCATTAGTTTAGCACAATTTAACCTGGTGATGCTGTCATTAAAATAGGCAAATAGCCTAGGTATTTAAAAAGTGCATTTAAGCAGAAAGAAATTTAATGAGATTTAAAAATAATATACTTGTACATCACAAAGATTGAATAACAAAGCTAGCACTTAGCATAAAGTACAAAAACCTATGCTACAGCACGACTGACATGTGTTAGGGTTACGAGTATGTATTCGCTTTTTAATCCTTTGAAATACTCACTGCAGATACTTGGTATTAAATAATGAGACTCTGAGTGTATATAAATTACTGGCATTTATGATAATATACAATTAGACTAAAGGTTATGAATTATTATGATCAGTATTAAATTTCATTTACAGTCTTTATAAATACTGTTGAAAACTGAAACTTCTTTTCTAAAATAAGAGGCTGGCCAGAAAGTATGAAGAAAATAGAATCCTATTCAAAACAGTATGTATCGTCACCCTATGTATGACAGATAGTAGTTATACAATGATCATTTTCTCAAGGACTTGCCCAGGCTACACGGAACTTAGAAAAAACACTACTGCTCTACTGCTTCTCCACTTCGACAACTGATCATTGTCTGGAATTTCAAGAGTCAAATTTTGACTATGAAGTGTTGTAGTTATCAAATTATCTAACAGGGAAGTATAATGATTTTGTTCACTACAGAATACCATGTGGGAAAATCTATACTATGAAACTCAAAGTGGATAGTCCTTGTTTTCTTTGGAATAACATCAGTAACGCTTTTTACATTTTATATGTCCTAACACACAGGAGCACCTAGAAATATTCTGACAACAGGGTTTGTTTACATACACCCTCTAAGCAAAACAAAATTGTAATTCATCGTCTCTCCTAACTCATGGACTACCTGATCTTCACTTAGAAAATGTACTGCACTGCATTTCATTAGATAGGTAAATCGCTCTTTTGGTGTACCTTTCAGGAAGTGTTGCAAGTAAAAGTATTTTGACTTTAACATAGCTGCAGGCTACAACTGTAGCTTTTCATAATCAAATAGAACATCATAATAGAAAAAACACTACTGCTCTACTTCTTCTCCACTTCGACAACTGATCATTGTCTGAAATTTCAAGAGTCAAATTTTGACCATGAAGTGTTGTAGTTATCAAATTACCGTATCATTTTCTATTACCGACTCTTTTCATAATCAGACCATATTATGTTAATTAGCTTAGGGTGTGGTAGAATAACATCCACAGTATCCCCTGCCTGTTGTAAGAGGTGACTAAAAGGAGGACCAGGGACTCTTAATAAGAAAGTGTGGGTTAGTGAATATGGTTCTCTTAGCTGAGTCTAGCATTGCTTCCACCTACTAGTGTCCGGCTCCTCAACTTCATCTTTCCTATCCAACTTCCCTGGGTCAACTCTTGTTCTCTTCTGATGACCCGAACGGTGTTTGTTTTTTGAGGCCTAGGGAGTCTTTTTTTCATGATCTTCATGGCCCTTCCCTTTCTTTCTCCGATATCTTCATTTTTCAAAGCACTGAACCTCCTCCATTTTCCACCTGATTACTATTAATAGAGGATAGTTGCCTAGTAGAACTTCTTATTAAAACAATAACCACCACCACCACCACCACCCCTTACAAATGCTCACACCATGCAGAGAGTGAAGGAATTCTCCGAAGACCTGAAAACGACTGTAATCATTGCTCTAAGACAAGGCTGTTCTCAAATAAATGTATTTGGTGATTTCAAGGTATCTGTAAAAATTGTAAGTGTATAGAAACAACTGCTTAACTGTTTGCAATAAACAAAGGTGTGGATGAGCAAGGAAAACCTCCCATCGAGTACATGTGCATGCAACTACATAAACGTGTCAAAAACCACAATTACACAGATCTAGATCATACTTTGAGGCTTTGTGTAGGGGGAATACATGCAAAATTTTATCTACTGACTTCATGAAGAATTTGAATGACACAACGCCAAGATGTTGCATGGTTATCATAGTTGCAGCTCATTATGAAAAGAAAAAAAAAAACAGTTGACAAGGAAACAGTTAATGTGACTGTCAAAATATTTTGGTTCTTAAAGTCTACAAAAAGAGATTGTTCAGTTTTGATGTCTGAAGTATCTTACATTACTATTTATACCATCTGTACTGCAATACTACAAATATACAAAAATGCACCAAATAGTTTGTCAAAATATTTATTATAAGAACATCCGGTACATTTGTGGGCTTTGAAGAACTTACCATCACCAAGATTGTTGGATATCTTAACTTGCCACTGAATGAGCCTCTCTCTTGTGTCGAAGGCCAAAATAACGGTAACATCTTGGCAGATAATTGCTATTGTATTTGACTCTTTGTCTAGTGTGAAACCTGTAGACAGAAAACAGAATGTTAATAACCAATACTCTGCCATACACTGACACTGGAAATAACTAAACATAAAATAAATTTCCAATTTCTTTGCAATAATTTAAGAAAAGGCTAGGAAAACAACAGATAGGAAATCTGCCCCCTGGGGGACTGCCCTAAATGCAGATCATTAGTGACTGATTGATTGAATAAAACAAAGTTATATTATATCTAAGAAATACAAATCATTGCCTCATAATTCAGGCATAATGTAGTAAAAGAATCCACGGTCCTGTAGGTTTCCTGATCACTTACGATCATTTTTACAGTCATGAATGCCTGAATGATATTCTATACCTTTGTCTAGATCAAAGGTTCTCAAACTTTATTGATTGCTGGCACACTGTTTTGCCTTTTAGAATATTGCAGTACATCCTGCCCGCTTTAGAAGGATTTCAAACACTAGGAAACCATCCTAATACATCGCAGACCCTGAAACTATATAAACCACTGGAATGCTTGAAAACATGTTGATCAATCAATCAATCAATCAATCAATCAATCAATCAATCAATCAATCAATCAATCAATCAATCAATCAATCAATCAATCAATCAATCAATCAATCAATCAATCAATCAATCAATCAATCAATCAGACCTGACCTGCATTTCGGGCAGTCAAGTAGGGGGCAGATTCCCTATCTGTTGTTTTCCTAGCTTTAACTTAAATAATTTCAAAGAAATTAGAAATTTATTGAACATCTCCCTTGGTAAGTTATTCCAATCCATAACTCCCCTTCCTATAAACGAATATTTGCCCCAATTTGTCCTCTTGAATTCCAACTTTATCCTCATATTGTGATCTTTCCTACTTTTAAAGACACCACTCAAACTTACTCATCTATTAATGTCATTCCACATCATCCCACCACTGAAAACTCGGAACATACCACTTAGTCGAGCAGCTCATCTTCGTTCTCTCAAAAGTCTTCCCAACCCAAACATTGTAACATGTTTGTAAAGCTACTCTTTTGTCGGAAATCACCCAGAGCAAATCGAGCTGCTTTTTTTTTTTTTCAGTTCTTGAATCAAGTAATCCTAGTGAGGGTCGCATACACTGGAACCATACACTAGTTGGGTTCTTACCAGAGACTTATATGCCCTCTCCTTTACATACTCACCACAACCCCTAAATACCCTCATAACCATGTGCAGAGATCTGTACCCTTTATTAACAATCATATTTATGTGATTACCCAATGAAGGTCTTTTCTTATATTAATACCTATGTACTTACAATGATCCCCAAAAGGAACTTTCACCCCATCAACACAGTAATTAAAAATGAGAGGACTTTTCCTATTTGTGAAACTCACAACCTGACTTTTAACCCCGTTTATCATCATACCATTGCCCACCGTCCATTTCACAACACTATCGACGTCACCCTGCAGTCGCTCACAATCTTGTAACTTATTTATTAGTCTGTATAGAATAACATCATCTGCAAACAGCCTTATCTCTGATTCCACTTCTTTACACATATCATTGATATATATAAGAAAACATAAAGGTCCAATAACACTGTCTTGAGGAATTCCCCTCTTAATTATTACAGGGACAGATAAAGTTTTGCCTACTCTAATTCTCTGAGTTCTATTTCTCAGAATCATAGCCACCCATTCAGTCACTCATTTGTCTAGTCTAATTGCACTCATTTTTGCCAGTAGTCGCCCATGATCTACCCTATCAAATGCCTTAGATAGGTCAATTGTGATACAGTCCATTTGACCTCCTGAATCAAGGATATCTGCTATATTTTTCTGGATTTCTACAAGTTAAACTTCAGTGGAATAACCTTTCCTAAATCTGAACTGCCTTCTATCGAACCAGTTATTAATTTTGCAAACATGTCTAATATAATCAGAAAGAATGCTTTCCCAAAACTTATATGCAATGCGTGTCATACCTGACTGCCTGTAATTGTCAGCTTTATGTCTATCACCCTTTCCTTTATACACAGGGGCTACTATAGCAACTCTCCATACATTTGGTATAGCTCCTTCATGCAAACAATAATCAAATAAGTACATCAGATATGGTACTATACCCCAACCCGTAGTCTTTAGTATATCACACCCAGAAATCTTATCAATTCACCCAATTTTCTGGTTTTCACCCTTTGTATCTTATTCTGTCCGAATACTTATGAATTTTGAAGATCCTCACATACACACTCCCCTTGTTCATTAATGATTCCTGGAATGTCCTTCTTGGAATCTGTTTCTGCCTTGAAGTACCTATATATACCCTTCTATTTTTCACTAACATTTGTATGACTGCGAATTATGCTTGCCATCATGTTATCTTTAGCTGATTTCTTTGCTAGATTCAATTTCGTAGCAAGTTCCTTCAATTTCTCCTTACTTTCACAGCCATTTTTAACTAGTTCTTTCCAATCTGCACCTCCTTGTTAGTCTCCTTATTTCTCTGTTATAATAAAGTGGGTCTTTACCATTCCTTACAATCTTTAAAGGTACAAACCTGTTTTCACATTCAAACACAATTGCTTTAAACCCATCCCAGAGTCTGTTTACATTTTTATTTACCGTTTTCCACCGATCATAGTTACTTTATACAAACTCCCTCATCTTTATCAGTCATATGGTACTGCCTAATAGCCCTACATTTAAGACGCTCCTTTCTATCACATTTATTTTTATCTATGACAAAAACAGCTTTGTGATCACTAATACCCTCTATTACTTTGGTTTCTCTATAGAGATCAACTGTTTTACCAGCACCATATCCAGTATATTCTCCCCTCTAGCTGATTCCATCACTTTTTGAATCAGCTGTCCTTCCCATATTAACTTATTTGTCATTTGTTGGTCATGCTTCCCGCCATTTGCATTACCTTTCTAATTGACATTTGGTAAATTGAGATCTCCTGCAACAATCACATTCCTTTCCATATCATTTTTCACATAGCAGAATATCTTATCAAATAACTGTATTGTATTTTATTTCATCCAACTTATCATACAGTGATATGGGACATGTCAATAATCATATTTACAGTAACAAACGATAAAGCAGTTATATACATGCCATGAGAAATAAAGAGAAATATACAATGTGATAAAGAAGCACAGATAAACATAAAAAACAAAAGACTATACATAAGTTAAATTTCAAGAGATAAGTATTGTTCAATAGAATAAAAACAATGGTTGGAAGCAAATTTGAATAATTCTTTCTTAAATTTTGAACATGGTTTTATATTCTTATTGATGTTTGGCAATTTATTAAACAAATGTTCTCCTGCATAACTCAAACTTCATTCATAAAGCTTAGTTTTGTGTATTTCTATATACAAACTATCTATTTAGTATTTTACCTATGTACATCTGAGTTTGTAGTGAAATTGTTTAGATTCTCTTTCATATATACAAGTGTATTGAAATTATTAAGGCAAGACAATGGTAAAACAGAATAAAGTTTAAAGTATTTCTAGCAGCTTGTCCTCCTGCCGACACCAACCATTCCTCTAATTATTTTCTTTTGTAACTTAACTTAAAGACGACTTCTCTATATCGTGAAACCCTCCTGTAAATGATTCCATAGGTTAGTATGGGATGGACATATGCAAAATACATTATTTTGACAGGCCTCTAAACTAAAACTGTTTCTCAAAGATATTATCGTGAAATAAATTCTACTTTTCTCCCTAAAAACTTGGTATGTTTTTCCCAGGTTAATGATTCATCCATTCACAAGCCAAGAAACTTTGTTGATAATGAGTACTCAACTATGGTCTCTCCAAATGATATTGGACAAATTTCTATACTTAGATTAATCTTTTGGTGAAATCTAATCACAGAAGTTTTGTGTTTACTTAAGATTAATTTATTATCTTCAAGCCAGCTCAGGATATTACTCCCTAAATTGCCTGCCTTTAATTCTAACCCTTTAGAACTTTCATCAGCTACAAAAACAGTAATATCATCTGCAAACAAAGTTCATTACACTCCTTGCATATCATAGACCATTTGGACTATATCACTGACAAATACTAAAAATAATAATGGTCCTAAAACTGACCCCTGTGGAACACCATGATCTATGTTTCTTGCAGAGGAATACACATTCTTAATTTCAATTTTGCTCAAATCAGAACTGGTATATGATATTTAAACAATCTGTTTTACATCCCCTAAAATCAGCATCAGCGCTACCCTTTCGTGGTCAGTACACTCCAAAGACATCAAGTTGCCTATTAACTTTAGAAATGAGCCTTACACTACAATTTCATGTTTGTCATCTGTAACTTTTTTGTAGCTTACAAATTCTTCTTTCACCAGAATGAATACTCCCCCTCCTACCATTCCTATCTCTACGATACACAGTCCAGTTCCGTGAGAAAATTTTTGCATCCATTATATCATTTCTCAGCCATGATTTAACTGCTATTACAATATCTGGAAAGTATATATCTATTAAGTTACTTAATTCTATTCCTTTATTTACAGTACTTCTACAGTTCAACACTAACATTTTTATGTCATCCCTACTTGACTTCCAGATCCCTGTACCCTTATCACCGCTTCCTAGATCACCCCGTTTCCCTGAATGTACCTCCCTATAACCCTTCTACATGAATTTCCTAACTTGGGTGGTTTAAGTGAAGGACATCTGAGCACAGATCCCTATCTCTTACCCACCTATTAGGATCCAGAAATTTTACTCCCAGTTTCCCCACATACCCACTCCATAATCTTATTTAAATCTCCAAACACCTTCCAGTCAGTATACCTTCTACACAGTATTCCACTGATAATAATCTCCACTTCCTTAAACTTCACCCATGCTGCACTTGCCATATCCCACACATCCCCAGCTATGTTGGTACTTATACCTGCTTGCCTTACTTTGTTGGTACCAATGTGGAACACTACCACCTTCTCTTTTCCCTCTTCCTTCTCATCTACTTTCTTCAACATCTGCCTCAACCTAATTCCTGGATAACACTCTCTACCCTAGTTCCCTCTCCTCCACACACTTTCCCCACATGTCTAACAATGGCATCCCCCTTGACTAGAGCCAACACCCTAGCCACCTCATTTAATAGGCAGACTTTCCACGTTTCTGGACTATGGTACTTTACCTCAAATCGATCCATTTGCGTCCACCATCATCGCTGAAATTTTGTAACATCATCACGGATACACCCTCTTTAACCTTATTTTAAAACACACACACCATAAACATTTCTTCATAATGTTTGTTATGTAATAGAACACTAAAACACTTATACAAAAGGTCAGCTGGTTGTTCTTACGTAAAATATGAGTTTTAGATTATTTAATTTTCGAGTAAAACATCGTCCTTGTGGAAGCTCATTCCCTAAACGACTGAGTCTCACTTGAGATGGATCAGGACTTCAAAGTGAAAGGCATAATACACTATCGATGGCAGAAGTAAGGAAGACATAAAATGCAGACTAGCACAAGCAAGGAAGGCCTTTCTTAAGAAAAGAGATTTGCTCACTTCGAACACTGATATAGGAATTAGGAAAATGTTTTGAAGACTTTCGTCTGGAGTGTGGCATTGTATAGAAGTGAAACATGGACGATAACTAGTTCAGAAAGGAAGAGAAAAGAAGCTTTTGAAATGCGGTGTTACAGAAGAATGCTGAAAGTGAGATGGATAGATCGAATCACGAAACTGAAATAAATTGGTGAGATCAATCTGGCTAAATTTGACCAGAAGAAGAGATAGAATGATAGGACACATCTTAAGACACCCAGGACTTGTTCAGTTTGTTTTTGAGGGAGACAGCTGCAGGTAAGGGGGTAAGACTGGTAGGTTTAGACCAAGGTATGCATATGACAAGCAGATTAGAGCAGATGTAGGATGCAGCAGTTATGTAGGAATGAAAAAAATAGCACAGGATAGGGTGGCATGGACAGCTTCATCAACCCAGTATGTGGACTGATGACTCAAACAACAACAACGAGAGAGAGAGAGAGAGAGAGAGAGAGAGAGAGAGAGAGAGAGAGAGAGAGAGAGAGAGTGTGTGTGTGTGTGTGTGTGTGTGTGTGTGTGTGTGTGTGTGTGTGTGTGTGTGAAAGTAAAAAAAGTCCACCTTCATGAAAACACGTGCACGGCCCGTGCAATCGTACTGCTATCAGAAAAAAAGGTATTATATATTTAACGTCGATACCGTTAATACTTAAACATAACAGAAATGCAGCCAATCAGCTTAAATGAAAGGTTTAGTGGTTGCAATATAACACTGAAGTAGTGGAGAAACCTGTTTCCCATTTAATTGGATACCGTGCCAGTGAGGGCATGTGGTTGGTGGATGTTGTGGAATATTTGTGCAAGAGGATTGGCGCCATAATTAGCTTCACTTTCCTAATTGCTCGTCAACCCTAAACACGCACACACACACACACACACACACACACACACACACACACACACACACACACACACGTACGCTTTCTGGCATAAAAATGTTATATTATGTTTGTACGTGTTTTCCCATCATAACGTGCATCGGTTAACAGAGAGACGTGAATGAAGGTTGGTCATACAGTTCCTTGATTCAAACAGAATGAAACATATTTGAAAAGAACGACCGTTTAAAATAAAGGCAACTGAACAAATATATATTTAACATCCCGAATGTGTAACATAAATGTAGTTATTTCGGTACTTAATTTTATTTCTTTACTTTATTTCGTTGAATTAGCGGCTATAATAGAAGTTTCGCCGATGCCCTGAACTGAAGCTTGCTTTTAAATTAAAATGCAGCGTACGGTATCTAGTTTGCCCTAAAAGATGCATATCTACTATTATTATTCGTTCTTTTTTTTGCGTTGCACCGACACAGATATGTCTATTGGCGACGATGGGATAGGAAAGGCCTAGGAATGGGAAGGAAGCGGCCGTGGCCTTATTTAAGGTACAGCCCCAGCATTTGCCTGGTGTGAAAATGGGAAACCACGAAAAACCATCTTCAGGGCTGCCGACAGTGGGGTTCGAACCCACTATCTCCCGATTACTGGATACTGGCCGCACATAAGCGACTGCAGCTATCGAGCTCGGTATTCGTTGTTTCAGTTTTCCAAAATTTAATACAGACATTTACTAAAAATGGACTCAATTTATTAGTTCCTGAACTGAGGTTGACATTAGGAAGGGCATCCTGCCGCAACACATGCCACATAAATTATTAATTTCACCTCATCCCCGATCCTGTATCAAGAAATGGGACTAAGGCATAGGTTTTCAATCGGTGCGCTGTGGCACCCTGGCGCGACTTGAATAACCTCCAGGGGCGCCGTGGAGTTTTCCGTGTTAGCGATGAAGAAAACAGCTGTCAACTTACAAAGAAAATGTATACTTTATTAATGATGTTTTGTTTCTTTTACAATTTTACTTTCATTTTTATTTCAGTCTGTCCGACTCGTTGGCTGAATGGTCAGCGTACTGACCTTTGGTTCAGAAGGTCCCGGGTTCGATTCCCGGGAGGGTCGGGGGTTTTAACCTTCATTGGTTAATTCCAATGGCTCGGAGGCTGGGTGTTTGTGCCGTCCCCAACATCCCTGCAACACTCAAACCACACATAACACTATCCTCCACCACAATAACACGCAGTTACCTACACATGGCAGATCCTACCTACCCTCATCGGAGGGTCTGCCTTGCAAGGGCTGCACCCAGCTAGACATAGCCACAGGAAATTATTATTTCAGCCTTTAATGTTCAAAAGTATTTTTTATAACTTAGTAATGTTTTTCCATATTTCACTTCATGTGTACGAGATTTTTTTCTTGTACGTTGGTTCACAGATTCTTAGAGTAACTGTTAAAATATCGATCGTTTTAACTGGGTATCCCGGAAGGGAGCTGCGGAAAGAATGTTGGTTGTCAGGGGATCCATGGGATCTATAAGGTTGAAAACCACTGGACTAAAGGGTAGGCATACATACTGAAGTGAAGTAAACAATACGCCAGAATCGAGTATTACTTTTTTAAAGCTGAGAAAATTGGGGTGTTCCATGAAAGGCAATAATATGCTTTTCTTTTTAAGAGATACCTGCGAGAACCGTGATAATAACAACGATCAGAAGTGTAACGAAGTAAACAGGGAACTTACTGAGAGACGGCTGACAGAAGACAATAATTAATTAATCATTAACAACGATTTGATAATCACTAACTGTAAGCATCAACATATAACTATTTTCACGGTAACAATTATTGTCCTTCATTACAACACTAATTTATTGATAATAATCCGGAGACATAGTAAATACTCGTAGCATCGAAATAAGTAAATATAATTGCGTAGTAAAGCTTTTTTATTTTATATCAGAATGAAACTAGTTACACTGGGATAGGTCTATTCGGCGACAAATTCCTTATGCTTCCATGCATTTAATATGACGTGATGAATGATAAAGCTTCACCTGATTCGACGCCCAGGAAATGTTGTAGAGACAGCGACGCCTTGGTTTGTCCCTGCTTGTAGCGATCTTTGCTGTCCCGATAGAGTTGGAGATGGAGACAGTCTGAAACAATGAAAATAAGAATTATTAGAGAGAGTGACACTCAAATTTTACAACCACTATGAGGTAGTCTTCCAATGACCTCGCAAAGCTAATTAAAGCTATATCAAGCCATATCGAGTTCTTTAAATTGCTGGAAATATTGGAAACTGAATCCCTATGTATTGGGCAGATTTGGCTCCTAAATAGCTGATTTGGCAACAGAATTAGCACAAGTTTGCTGACCTATTTTTAATACAGTTAACAAAATGAATCATTAACGAACTGAACACTCCTGATAGTTGAATGAAGTCTATGGCCAGTTGTTATTATTAAGAAAATGTACTGCTGGTCAATGAATGAGCAGCTTACTTCCTTGTTGATCGTTTCTTAGGGACAAATAATCTCACAAAAAATAAACCGATGGATATATATATATGGTGCTGGTAATAGGATTGTAGTTTAAAGAAGAAAACATAGGGATTGTCAGCACATCATACATACAGTGTTTGGTTAGCTGGTATGTCCAATATTCATATCCCGGACAGGTATGGGCAATCGACCAAGCGAAAATCGTTAGCTGTCGATTAGAAGTAGACTGCTGATTTTGCGTGTGTAGTTATATTGTGCTGTATTATTTATATCTACGAATGCACAAATGTATGTTTTAACGGGACTACGGAGTAGGTGTGCAACAGCCTCGGCATTTGGCACGATGCTTATACCTTGGTGCTAGCTGGAGTTCTTGGCTGAAAAGATGTCAAGAATAATCTAATTTTCAAGCATGGTTGCCACCTCATTCGGATATGATTTTCAAAATGAGTTTAATTCTTATAAACAATCGGAGATACATTTAACTCTTGCAAATCTTCGAGAAAACCACCCACTGTCATTATTAAACAAAATTCAAATTTAGCATATTATTTTTTAAATACTGATGCTATGAGGTTCTGGCAGTAAGGATTTTTCTAGTTCACATTTACAGATATTTCAGATGTGGAGATTAATTGTATCGGATAAGTTTT
Organism: Anabrus simplex; assembly: GCF_040414725.1. Taxonomy (NCBI): domain Eukaryota; kingdom Metazoa; phylum Arthropoda; class Insecta; order Orthoptera; family Tettigoniidae; genus Anabrus; species Anabrus simplex. The sequence goes on along the minus strand of NC_090265.1, from coordinate 1,594,775,789 downwards.
AAAACTGTTATGCCAACAAAAGGATTTTATCAGTAGCATACATTTTTACATATAATACAAGAGGACTAATTAAATTTGCAAATACGAAAGGTGGTAAAGTGAGTAAGGGTAAATACTACTGTGTGGCATCCCTCCCTTCTAGAGGGCATTAATGAATTTCCAAAACAGGATCCTTGCGAGAAGGCGAGTTCTGTTATTCATTATTCAAGCGCCCTCATAACTTGTATAAATAATTTAGCAGATTAAGAGAGAACACCTGCATCAATTAAATAATAATTCAATTTGGTGAGGAAATATACTCGCTGGCCAACTCAGTATGAGGTGCATCCCCAGGTAGATGCCTAAGAAGTTGTCTTGTTAGTTCAGAAGTTAGAAAACGTTACCAGTTAAACTTCATGAACAACTTTTAGCGGAGGCGTGCACATCTGAGGAGCAGATTTATTTACACTTTTTTTTTGAAACAAAGAGAGGCAGTCTAATATAAACAACTACAAAAATGAGAAAAATTCTTGGTATTTATCTGCAATTTCTGAGTTTTGTTGATTATTTTAGAACGAGCTCGAAATTCAGAGAGTTTACTAGGATACAAAGGATATATATATATTTGCTAGTGGTTTTACGTCGTACCGACACAGATAGGTCTTATGGAGACGATGGGATAGGAAAGGGCTAGGAGTTGGAAGGAAGTGTCCGTGGCCTTAATTAAGGTACAGCCCCAGCATTTGCCTGGTGTGAAAATGGGAAACCACGGAAAGCTATCTTCAGGGCTGCGGACAGTGGGATTAGAACCCACTATCTCCCGGATACAAGCTCACAGCCGCGCGCCCCTAACCGCATGGCCAAATCGCCCGGTACACAAAGAAAACACAGGGTGGTAGTTAACTCTAACCAACAAACTTTCAGAGGTTGTCCAGGGATGTTGATCGAGTATTTCGATGTGAGGAACCCAAGGTAACTCGTTTCTGAGTAACTGCATTTCTTTTCTTTCTTTCTTTCTTTCTTTCTTTCTTTCTTTCTTTCTTTCTTTCTTTCTTTCTTTAAGCCCGACTATATTTGTGTTCGTTTACACGGAATTTCTTTTATTTTTCGAACTGGACTAACTTTCCATATAATGATCACATCCCCCCTGTGGGTGGGGGCGGTAAAATAACACCCACAGTATCCTCTGCCTGTCGGAAGAGGCGACTAAAACTGGCCCCATGGGCTCTAAATTGGGAGCGTGGCTTGGCGACCACGAGGCCCGTAACTGAGTCCTGGCATTACTTCCACATACTAGGGTCAGGCTTCTCACTTCATCTATCGTATCTGACCTCACTTGGTGAACTTTTGTTCTTTTCCGATTCCGAGGTCCCGAGGGCCAACGTGGCCCTTCGTGCCCTTGACTTCCTTCGTCAGAATATATTCATTTTTCGAAGTGCCGTACCCCCTCCCATATTTTCCTCCGATTAGTGTTAATAGAGGATGGTTGCCCAGTTGTACTTCCTCTTAAAACAGTAATCACTACCACCACGACCACTAATGATTACATTGCAGTTCACATTCTCGCCAAGGGCCTTGAACTCTGTGGTAACAATACAAACACAGAGCTCGACAGCGAGTTGTTAAAAAGGCTCGCTTTCAGAGCTTAAGGCTGCAGGATCGAATCCCAGCATAGTCGGATGACGGTTGAAAAGTGGTTAGGGCTGAATGGCTCCGACGGTTGAGGCGCTGGCCTCTGACGCCAACTTGGCAGGTTCGGTCCTGGCTCAGTCGGGTGGTATTTGAAGGTGCTCAAATGCGTCAGCCTCGTGTCGGTAGATTTACTGTCACGTAAAATAACTCCTGCGGGAGAAAATGAAGATGGTTTTCCGTACAGTACAGTGCGAGATTTGCTGATTATTACAATATATGTATTTATTTTGCTAAACAACGTTTAAGATATTGCGTGACGTGGTGTAATACTGTCCCATACGTCATTGTTTTCATTGAGAAATAGGAGGTGCTACAGGGAGCTCACCCAGCCTGCGGCTATTTAAATATCAGGTCCAATACGTCGACTCTTGGTTTAAGTGAAGTCACGGACTGTTTCAACCATGACGCAGGTGTAAACGATGTGATATTTAGAATATATAAAAGGAGCTTCCATCCTATAGCTGAGTCAGTTATACTTGGGGACAAAACATGACGGCCTCAGTTCCTGGAAGCTAGCTGGAAGCCAGCAGTCAATCACACCCTGCACCTGCTGAGTTAACGAGTACTAAGTGATCCTTGTTTGGTGTGAAGAGGTTGCCAAACCACTTTCTTCCACACTCTCTTCAGTATTTACCCTTTCTTCGTGTCGAGTGCAGTAGACGATTTGGCTACTCCGGCTATAGTAGACGTAGTAGATCCTATAAGCCGCCAATAAACACCAACTGCCGCTGCCAACTGTTAGTGGTGTGAGGCGAGGTCGTCATGTTTTGTCCCCAAGTATAGATGGATAGCCTCGATCGATGAAGAGTTGTAGTGAGATGGTAGTGAGGAGTCAATCAATTGGATGGAGAAGAAGCAGTTATATGGATACGTAGTCTTCAGTGATCAGATGTAATATATGTTCGGAGTGTGTTTTCGTGTATGTGTTCGGTCGAGTTCTTGTGTCGGTTCGGTAACAGCCGAAGATTGAATCTTCGTAATGCAGACTAACATTTCAGTGGATTATGGGTAAAATCGATTTACAGTGTGGTTATGTTTTCAACACAAGCTATCTCTCGTTTGTGAAACTAAAAGGATACGCCACCAAATTAGGTGTGAGATACCTACAGCTGATGCCAATTCCAAAGAATACGTCATAATAACACTTAAATTGTCCAAGGTACTGTTAAGTGAACCAGTGAGGGATAAATTTCGTGTACGGATTTCAAATGTCCGGGCAAGAGTATTTTAAATTTAATGCACAGAGCTTCAATCCGTTTTAATTTCAAAGTTTTATATTGTAACTTTATTATCGCAGCAAATCTCACATTTCAACTCAAAATTTAAAGAATATATTTTGTTTAGTATCAAGTAGAGTTAATTGTTTTATTTCATGGTAGATCAGGTAACCTCAAATTTTAGTTGGGAAACCAAACGTCAATATCCATCCATCCATGCTGTCAAAGTAAGCTTATTACCCTACACCCTAGAGATATTCAAGATTCTCATTCTGTTACTGTTATATTTATTTGTAACTGGCGCCCATCATCAATCAAAGTGTTAGTATTTCTGGTTACTGTATGTGGAAACCAAAGGTAAGTACAACGTGAGACCACATAGTGCGACGATCGAGTATTTTATATCATGCATATTTTATTTACATAAGAGTAACAATCACACTAGGTGTCAGCAGATTCTCAGGCTGAAATAAATAAATAAATAAATAAATAAATAAATAAATAAATAAATAAATAAACGTAATATTTCTGTCTTCGAAACACTTGTATCATGGAAGAAAATCCATCAGTTTCACCGTAATTAGATTACATAGCTACAAAACACAATCTGTACAAAAACTAAACAGAGTTAAGTTTTATGAATATGTTGGCGTTATACAAGAGTCCATTTGTTTCAAAATTTGTCAAACTAAATGTAGTGTACACAACAACTTACAAAATTTAAGAAAATTATTAAAATGCTTTTGTAACCAGCGTTTTAATTCCACTGAAGAGTATTTAGCTCTTGAAAAATTAACTTGTATTTAATGTTTATTTATCTTTATTTATTTACAAGACTCCCAGTACTAAGTCTGCACACAGGTACATAGAATTAAATATATTTTAAAGATTAATTAAACCTATAGCCTTATTACAATCATCCTTATTAAAATCATGGTTATATGTTTTTTGTTTGTTTGTTTTTTTTGCTAGGGGCTTTACGTCACACCGACACAGATAGGTCTTATGGCGACGATGGGATAGGAAAGGCCTAGGAGTTGGAAGGAAGCGGCCGTGGCCTTAATTAAGGTACAGCCCCAGTATTTGCCTGGTGTGAAAATGGGAAACCACGGAAAACCATTTTCAGGGCTGCCGATATGGTTATATGTTAGATGAATCATCCATGAACATTTGACCCAATCCGTACAAGTGGTTCTTGATTGTAAGGAGGAACCCTCCAGAGTGCCGATTGCAACGTCCCTTATTAGGCCAAACTGTCGGCGTAACTGGACAGAACGCTGGATGATGGTTCCTCCGGACTCTACCGTGAGGATAATTACAGAGATACCTGACAACTAGCATTTTTCTTTGTAGCACGGAATTGTAGCGCTGTAGGTGCTATTGTATATTTCATATTATATTGTATGTTTCTTGGGTGTGTTGGATATTTCTGTTTTCTCCTTAGTTACTATGAATGTGATCTTTTACATGTCCCATATCACTGTATGACCAGTTGGATAAAATAAAATGCAATCTGTATGTGTAATTTATACATTCTTTCTGCTTGGATCCCAATACATGTACGACCTGCTGCAATTAGCTAGTATTCGGTATACAATGTAAAACAAGTGAAAGAAAATGCTGAAAGGTAAAGTAAAAACTAAGTCGACAAATAGGATGAGGAGGATTATACAATTTCTGTTCCACTTATGGAATATTTCTACGGTAGTTCATTTGCTTCAGTATGAACAGTATTACATGCAAAGTAGCTGATAGGATGAAACAGTGACATAGGAATAGGGTTTAATAATGTGGTGTATGCCGCTTACTGGGAGGAGACAGGAGAGGGCGCATCAGATGTACTAACCGTGATGTCCCCAGGGAAATAAAATTACAGTGGGAAGCATTTCAATGATAATGGTATATAAAGGAGTGTAACCATAATGAAGGGCCTCTTTATGAGGATACTGTATCGTATATATAATCTTAGAGTCGTAAAAGTGGTAACAACCTACTTCCCTAACAATTTCAAGTAATTATGACAGTTTCTGCACCTCACAGTCCCATCTGAGGACATTATTTCCACTGCGGTACTCCAGCGTCATTGTAATAAAAATAAAGATGAGAGTGGAAGTTTTGTTGTGTAATTATGGACAGATTGAAGGGAAGCGATATTTATTTCTGCTTAACTGCAATTCTCTATAGTACAGATCAAACACCGCCTATCAAACGGCCAATGGACTCGTATCTAACTACATGGGCATCAGAACACACGGTGTGAGGAATTATTTCTACTGTTAACTTGGTTAATGTCACACTAACACATACAGAATTTTACCGACGATATGACAGGAAAGAGCTAGGACTGAGAAGGTAGCGGCCATGGTCTTAATTAAAGCACACCTCCGGTATATGTCTGGTGTGGAAATGTAAAACCACGGCAACCCATCTTTTGGTTTTTGTACGATGAGTTTCAAGCTATTGCTATACGAGGATACGGATGTGTATAACACGACAAACGTATTATACTGTACGACTACAACGATTAAACGTTTATGTGGTGAGACGTTTATACTGTTGTTATTCACTGTGTAAACGTTTGTCTGTCGAAAGAGTTGGCCATGCGGTTAGAATCACGTAACTGTGAGTCTATATTCGGGAGATGGTGGGCTCGCATCCCACCGTCGGCAGCCTTGAAGATAGTTTTCCGTGGTTTCCCAATTTCACGCCAGGTAAATGCTTGGGGCTGTACCTTAATCAACGCCACGGATGCTTCCTTCCCATTCCGAGCCCTTTGTCGCCTAAATACTTATCTGTGTCGGTGCAATGTAAACAAAAACAAGTTTGTCTGCCACGGCGAAAGTTGTTGAATCTGTCTATGTGTCTACAGTGTACCTTGCCAGTGTCTAAGTTAAATCTTTGCACACAGCTATCAGACATTAAATAACAAATTGACACAAATGTTAAACACTCCACTAGTAAGTTTGTAAGAGTAAAGATGGAGGGGAAACAGCTCCGCTGGTATGGTCACGCCAGAAGGTGAAATGAACGCAATTTAGTAAAGAAAGCTCTTCCACCGAAGAGAGGAAGAGGGCATCCTAAAAGCAATGATCAATATATCATAAAGTGTCATTAAAAAGTACTAGGATGGTAGCCCTCGAACGAAACGCTACTATTCGGTCAGGTAGCAAGCCGAACTCTAACCTACCTGTTCCTGATATTCGGACGAAACGTTACGACACCCCTCTACTTATTCCAATTGTAGTCTAAATAACTTTTTTTACAACTCACTACTAAAAACACTCTCAATATCCAACTTTACTACAACGATATTTCTACATAACATATGACTCGTCCATGTATCAGAAATGTAACAGGGTAATGATAATAATAATAATAATAATAATAATAATAATGATAATAATAATAATAATAATCTTATGGCTTTCAGCTACCGTGTGCGGACATTTCAGTTTGACGCAATCTGGCTGTTCGCTCGTCAATTTCGACGTTCCGTTTTACTCTAGGCCTACTAGACGGCAGACCGAGTAAACCGAAACTCTCTTGGGCGTCTATGGCTGAGATTTAATTAATTTTGTCGGGTAAACACCAAATGTGTCACCATAGACCTTTTACCTGTTGACATCGTACGACATGGAGTGTCGAATGGACTTTTTTCCGCCCTTCAAAAATCCGACTACCTCTGCCGGGTTTAAACTCCTATCTTGGGATACGAAGGCCGACATTCTACCACTGAACCACAGAGACAGCTGTAACAGAGGAAATTGGTAGAAACGTCTTACGGCTAATCCTCAGGGGATAAATTCATGATTTTTCTTTAAATCAGATAAAAATCGCTTTTTAATTTATAAGTCTGTATAAAGTCCCCCCAAAAAAGTTTCAAAATATAATAACCTAAATTTCATTTTCAGAAGGTTTTGCAAATGGAAGTCAACTTTGAAAGGAATTGCATCTGCATCGACGGCCATCTTGATCAAGTTCTAATTTTACCCTCAAATACCACCGGACTGAGCCAGGACCGAACCTGCCAACTTGATATTCGACTTCCATCGACTTTTACAATCATGATGACCAGAAGTTTATACTTTATACGAATTTTCTCGAATCATTTACAACTTCGTTACTGTAACGGTCGAGTCTTGTTACAAACATACAGACAATGTTCAAAACGATCAAGTACTCAACATCTTCAGCGTCCGTCAAATCAAATAACTCTCCATCCTCGTGGTTATCTTCATTGCCAAGTAGGCGGCCCTGTTCGTTGAAAAGGTCCAAAAAGAACTTCAGTATTTCCAACTCCTCGCAGTATAGTATTTTTAGTAATGTTTTGACGTTATTCACTTGGGTCTTCAGAACAATGCCCTCGAGAATGGAATTAGGAAGAAGTTTGTTCCGAACAGATTTCCCTCGTTTGGTTTAGCTCTTCTGCTGTGCGATGGGAAAATTAAAAAACGATTGCCCTTGAACGAGGCAAAGAGTTTTACCTTTGTTCTTCGTTATCATCAGTTTCTTAGATTTTCGAAACTGGAAATGCCATAGTCAGGTTTCCTTCAAGGTACTGTCCGACCAGTGTTTCCATTCTCGAATAATACATAATTGTTATAGATTTATAACTTAAGCATATTTTTCGTGATATTAGTGTAGATTTTATGACTCTGTTGAAATTTAGCAGGTTTTGCAATGTGTATCCTAACGAGGGGCCATGTTGCTTATATAATTTAGCAGGTTATTCATACATATTACCTTTTAGCAGGTTTGACAAGTTGACGGAACATTATTTTTGTCATTTCAATCTATTTTATTAGTGTTGGCAAATTAAAATTTTCACACCCACGTAGAGGGCGCTTAGAGCTTTCAATTGGTGTCAATAAATACAATTCGAAAGAAAAATCTTCGTTTAGTAGAGTTTGCAAGTGGACAGAAACATCGAATTGGTCTCCAAATATGCTGTATGTCTTTATAATGAATCTTCGAACAGGCAAGGATTCAAAATATTAGAAAGAACTGTCCTTGACCAGAGTAAAGGGCATCCCAGTGTGTTAGAGCAACATGTAAAATAGGATGTTCAGAAAATGGACATCTCTAGCCCAAAATCCTCCATTTTGGGATAATGTGGTAGTCCATGGCTATAGTGGGATATTCATATCAGGTTAAGAATTCTATTTCTTTCAAGAGCAATTACAATTATGTGAAGATTTCCTAATTAAATGCGACACTGACGCAAAACGATTGTGAAGAAGTAGCAAAGTTCCTGTTGTGTCATACAAAGTAATACTTTGTAAAAAAAAAAAAAAAAAAAAAAAAAAAAAAAAAAAAAAAAAAAAAGAGGAATATTAAAATGGAGTGCATTAATTTTTCATTATCTAAAACGGTGGTGGAACACTAACAGTTAACAGACCAGTGCCCTAATTCACATTTCTGCTGCGTCTAATAGTAAGTGCAAACATTGGAATGTTTCTAAGACAAGGAATTTATATAAACCTAACTTTTCAAAGGATGATGTTTAACTAGAAGGTACTCCAGGTACAAGATAACAGATGATGAAATGATCACATAAAACATTTAATTGTAATAATTCTAATGAATGACCCAAAAATTGCAACCGATTTCTAAATGTAACACAAGCTGTAGATTCGACGATATACACATCAATTCCTTTTGACGTCATTAATTTTGGAATAGTTATTTCCTCGTCCCTACCACCACTTCCTAATCCTATTACCATAACAGACACGTAATAAACTGAGCAACTTTTCTCATCCGATTACAAGCAAATCAAAATAAACAACACCAGTAATCCCTGACGTAATACTTGGGTTAGGGATCTCAAAATTCGTCCTACTTTTAATTGGTTATCACTTTTATCGATCTCTGTGTAGTCCCACAATGCGGACAACGTATTACTGCTGCCTCAATGTTTACGAAAATTGAAAAGCATAATTGTCATTTCTCCCCTCCTCCAATCCTTCCGGTCAATAACAGTTTCATTTTCAAAGCACTGCCTCTATAATTGGTTTATTTTATCCCTCTTCTTCTTTTCAAAGCTTTCTGTTGTATTCCTATCGATTCATACACCCTCTTCCTGTCTGTACGATAACTAATTTGATTGTAGGTTATCTGACAGATCGAATTACACAGTCAAATAATTCCTCATACAAAGCGTCGAGGAAAGAAACATACTTAGATGAAAGAAGATAGAATCTGAGTTCATCGCAGTCTCCGTCTGTTGTTACTGTAAGTACGAGGAGAGCAGAAACAAACCACTTAATACCAATCAAGATAACAATGATAAAAAGTTTTCTCGACAGAATCTTGAAAGAGATCTTGTAGAATGACGAATGAATTAAGTTCCTTCTCAAAGAAACTGCTCGTGCGTAAATTTTCAGCAGTCTATCGAGAGGTCAGAATGGCAGGAACAGAAGATTGTGATGAATGAGGTACTGCTAAATAAGGTAAATAGTGTAGGTGGATTTCATATATTCGGTACTGTCGTGGTGTGTTATATAGTCATCAATCCGATGCGCTGAACCGCTATATGCTACTAAAAAACCCGCGATCTGATAAATGGAAAGTACGCCTTTCAGGGTCAAAAAATTGCATTTTTATTTATGAATTATTTGAATGAATAATCTTTCCTCTTTCATATGGTGACCAAAAAATGAAAATATCTTCAACGCTTCGAGTGATATGTCCCTGAAAGTAAGTTGCTGTCACCTAAGTTCTCTTTCAATTTCAGACCACCACGCTCACGTACTGATCTAGTATGTTACTCCTCCTTTAATTTCGCACTGTTTCTGTGTTTCAATGGAGAGAACACTGAATTTCTTTTACTCCCTGAGGAACTGGACTTTCGATTTTCTATTGTCTGTACTTGAGAAATATGGCTCCTGCGAGTGCACTAAAATGTTTGATGACTGGACGACGATAACATATGGGTCTTCAAAAGAAGAAGAAGAAGAAGAGGAGGAAGAGGAAGAAGAAGAAGAAGAAACATGTTTCATGCGACATTTCTGCGTGTGTAGTTGATTGTAAGTGTAGTCGTTATTAAGAGAATATAAATGGGGAAACGTAAGGCTGCATATAGGCCTAAAAAGGTGAAGTTCCATGGAAACAAATACGTAACCATTGGAAAATCTAAAGCACATGGTTATCTTAATCTAGTTTGTAGCAGTACTTCAGCAAGAAAACTTTCCAGCAACAACAGTTTAGGTAGAGACTGTGCCAGTGACGTAAATATGGCTTTTAATTTAAATATAATGTTTCAGAAACTTGAAGAATGCCTTCGTTGTATATGTGGAACTAATGTAAATATTAAAGTAGATTGTAATGTTGTAATAATTTGTAACAACTGCTAAGAAATTTGTTCTTTTGACAATTGCTGTAAATCAGGGAAGAACAATCATGTTTATTCCATAAACAGACATTTATATCATGAGGTGTTTGAGACAAAGTTTGGCATGTTTGACTGTACCTATTAGGAAATACATTCTCACTGCTACATTTCAAGCAGGTAAAGAGCCCCTAAGTAGGGCATCTGAAGAGAAAGCAAGTCTCACAACAAGCAGGGTGATATCTGAGAGTTGTGACGGATCTTGGTTGGCAAGGGGACAAAGTTCACAACACGGGGTATGTACCGTAATTGGTGCGAAGATTGGTAAAGTGACAGACACACAGTTACAGTAAAAAAAAAAAGTGCAAGCACTGGAAGGCCAAGACTGATACTATAGAGCATTATAGGTGGTTGAAATGTCAAAAAGGAGTTAGTGATATAAACCATGAAGGTAGTGCAGCTAACATGGAGGTGGAAGGTATGAGAAAGATGTTCAGGCGTAGTGTCGATAATCACAATTTGCGATACCTGAACTACACTGGTGATGGAGGTACGAGCATTATTTTTGTCCAAAGGATTTTAAATAATAATAATAATAATAATAATAATAATAATAATAATAATAATAATAATAATAATAATAATAATAATAATAATAATAATAATAATAATAATAATAATAATAATAATAAATTTATTTTACAGAAATTGTAGATTCAATTCAGGGATGATGAATAGAGAAAGGACATAGCCCAACATGCACGAATATGCCTCCATCCCTACTTAAAATTACAATATTAAAATAAACCATTATATTCTACATAATGTGCTTATATACAGTTACCGTATTTACTTAGACATGTATTTACATAATATTCACAAGACCTGTTCAACATTCAAGTAATTCGACACACACACACACACACACACACACACACACACACACACACACACACATTTGAATCCTAGCATATACTTCAGCTAGGCCGGCTCACTCGTACCCATCATATTCATACTCATCATGGTGTCCATATCAAAAAACTGTTGAAATAGCAGTTAATGATGCTACAATGACCTTCAGGAAATAAACGTCCACACGAGGCCACAAAAGAAGAAAGTAAATGCAGAAGAAGATAGACTAGACAAAGCAGCAAAACCAACCAGAAGTAAGACAGTGTATGCAGTAGGGCCATTTTGATCTCATTTTGATCTCATTTTGAACTCATTGGTGAGTTAGAAGCTCGTTTCCCGAAAACTTTATTTACACACAGCGTTTGCGTGGTAACTCAAAGAATATTCAAGATATCTCAATGAAAGTTTACATGTACTAATATGAACAACGTGCACTAAAATATTTTGTTAGCAAGTATAATTTCCATTTAAAAAATCATCCAAAAATGTGAAAATACAGACAAAGTAACAATGTGAAAAAATATTTTCCTGAATCGGTATGTCAGTAATTGTAGTGTATATTGTCACCTTGAATCTTGCCAACAGGTCGAAATAAAATTAATGTCAAAAATTAAAATTGTGGTGTACTTATCACGAAAACGCTGCCCAACTCTAAAAAAAAAAAGGCTAAAAGTTTAGTGGTGTAATGACGCATGACTGCAAGTATATTATAAAATGTGTTTTATGCATAACAATGAGCTAGCTGTGCTTAATAATTCTACCAAATTTCATTTCTTTAAAACATATAGTTTATGAGATATCCAAGAATTTATTCAGTAAAAATAGTCCTGCGAAAGGTGTACCTCTCTATTTTTAATCCGATGACATGAGATAGGTTCACAAAAACAAAACATACATACAGTATGTCCATCATTCAGTAATGAATGGGCTTTGCATGCTCTTCGTTTTTGAGAGGTGTTTCAAAAAATTCTCAAGAACTGGCGGAAAATGAAGTTCCAACACCAAGAAGATATGAGGTTTTTTTTTTTTTACTGATGGCTTTACGTTGCACCGACACAGGTTGGCCTTACAGCGATGATGGGACAGGAAAGGCCTAGGAGTTGGAAGGAAGCGACCATGGCCTTAATTAAGGTTCAGCTCCAGCATTTGCCTGGTGTGAAAATGGGAAACCACGGAAAAATCATCTTCAGGGCTGCCGATAGTGGCCAAAGCATCTGGTCGACATGCTGTAGAGCACTCTGGGTGACAGTAGCGGTGCGAGGACGTGCGTTATCCTACTGGAAAACACCCTCTTGATTACTGTGAATGAATGACAGCACAGCCGGTTCAGTCACCAGTCTGACGTACAAATCCGCTGTCAAGGTTCTTTGGATAGCGACAAGAGTGCTCCTGCTGTCAAAGGAAACCTCTCCCCAGACTATAGCTCCTGGTGTACGTCTAGCGAGACGACACCCCAGACAGGCTTGGTTCCTAACCCCCTTTATACCAACCTACGACTGTCACTGGCACAAGACAAACACAGCTCTCATATGAGAAAACAAATCTCCACTCCGCCCTCCAATGAGCTCTAGCTTGACACCACTGAAGTCGCAGATGGCAGTGATTCGGAGTTAGTGGCATGAACGCTACAGGACGTCTGGCTCGGAGTTGTACCTCAAGTAATCGATTTGCTACAGCTAGCTGTGTCACTCTGGTTCCAACTAAAGCTCTCATGGTTGCTGCAGATGTGGCCGAACCTCGGCCTTCTTGAGACAGTGCCTTCCCATGACCATGGTTGCCAACACCGATACACTGTGGATACACCCGTGCCAAGTCTTTCTGCAATATCGCGAAAAGAACATCCACCTTCTCGTAGCGCTATTACACGGCCTCGTTCAAACTCAGTAAGCTATTGATACTGCCTTCTTCGACTCCATAAAGGCATGTTTGACTGACACCTACCTCACAACGTCAACACCGGACGAAGTGTACAGTGTGTATTGAAAGCAAACATGCTTTGCAAGGTCATAGTGACGCTACTAGCACCACCCTCCGTCGACTAGCGCGCAAATTTGTATAGACGTCATCTTTCGGACGTGCAAACACACCTCCCCAATTTCGACAGTCTAGTACAACTCATTCTTGAGGTTGAGATTTCATTTTCCGCCTAAACACATATATTATTATAAAAATGAAGAGTGAAATTACAAATCAATCAATCAATCAATCAATCAATCAATCAATCAATCAATCAATCAATCAATCAATCAATCAATCAATCAATCAATCTCTACTGATCTGCATTTAGGGCAGTCGCCCAGGTGACAGATTCCCTATCTATTGTTTTCCTAGACTTTTCTTAAATGATCGCAAAGAAATTGGAAAATTATTGAACATTTCCCTTGGTAAGTTATTCCAATCCCTAACTCCCCTTCCTATAAACGAACATTTGCCCCAATTTCTCCTCTTGAATTCCAACTTTATCTTCATATTGTGATCTTTCCTACTTTTAAAGACATCACTCAAACTTATTCGTCTACTGATGTCCTCCCATGCCATCTCTCCTCTGACAGCTCGGAACATACCATTTAATCGAGCAGCTCGTCTCCTTTCTCCCAAATTTTCCCAGCCCAAACTTCGCAACATTTTTGTAAAGTAAGTATAATTAAAATGCAAAATACACCACCAATTATGTGATATTATTAGCTGTCAAAAAGGTCAGGCATCGAGATATTCAATTTATCATATTTAAGTTTGTCTTATAAATGTCATTATTGTCAAACTTTAGTGTAGCCTAATGCTTGCAATTATAAACTAAAAAAATAAGAATGATAGGGAAATGTATATAATTACCGTTATCGATATATGATTGTCCATTTAATGGTCTTTGGACTAGGGCTAGTATTGATAGCTTGTGGACCCTCAGTTCATCTATTATGAGCCTCTGAGGGAAACGAAACGTGGATTTTTAACAACTCGCTCATCCTTGATAGACTCCACGGCACTACCCCGCAGTGCTTCCTAAGGAAATATCATCCAGCTATTGGAAACAGGCTTTAGTGCAGAATCTATTATTCAAATCAGTGATGTGAAATTGGAAGAATAAACACCCCGTAAGCCCGCCTCTTTCACCTTCCATAAGGCGCTTGAAAGGGAGCAATAGACTGCAGTAACGATGTATGCCACTTACAGTCTACTTCCAGCAATATGAATAGATGTCACCTTCGTGGCCGATCGGTATGACTGAAAGGTGCCAGGTTCGAGTCCCGCAGTTCATAACGGCAATAATTTACCCTTGGGTTTTCTCTCAACCCCTCTAGGACAATGCGTGTTTTTTACCCTTAAGAATCATGTCGATAATCGATTATGAATGTTTCAAATTAGAAATGAGAACTCTAGATTTGTATGTAGTTTATTTACAGAATATAGGTGAGTTGTGGTGGTGATTATTGTTTTTAAGAGGAAGTACAATTAGGTAACCATCCTCTATATAACAGTAATCAGAGACAGAAACTGGAAGGGATCCGACACTTCGAAAAATGAAGGTATCGGAGAAAGAAAGACAAGGGTCACAAAGGCGTGAACATGAACAACTCCCTCGAATGCTCTAATAACATCGGAGTAGGAAAAGAACAAGAGTTGACCAAGGGAGGTCGGGTAGGATAGATGAAAGTGAGGAGCCTGGCACAAGTAAGTGAAGCAACGCCAGGACTCAGTTGAGGGCTCCGTGGTCGCCAACCCGCGCTGTGAAAGTTGAAAGCCCCTGGGGCCCTTTAATCTCCTTTTACGACAGGAAGAGGATAATATGGATGTTATTTTTCCACCCCCACCCACAGGGGATGAATATAGACGAATCGCAATCATGATTGTATTTCTAGAAAATCGGTTTGGACAATATGTTACGTGTGATGACAGCTGCCTTGTGTATGGGTAGTCTCTTAACCAGAAGCCTGAGGGTTCAATTCCCCACTAGTTAAAGAATTTTAATCCTGGACTGAGGTCAGCCTCTTGAGTTCAATTGAGGACCTCTTTGATATGGGAGTCAGCGGACGCTAAAGGAAGTCAAAGGATGAAGTCACGCTGAGCACATGACACGCCAACATCTGGGTGTAAAGCAGTCGTCTTGTCATACAGAGGTCGTTAATGGGTTGAGGTTACTTTTCGATGATTCGCGGATGGTCAGCTTAAGGGGTATAAAGGAGGAAGTTTATCATTACTCAGACTGATGAAAAAGGTCGCCTTCCGACGCTCTCGAGGCACGAGAATATCGGGTAAAGGAAATAGTATAAATGGCGGAAAAAATAAGTTCTGTTAATTCTAGTCCACGCAAACTCAAACCCGTCGGGTTCGGAAAGGAACAAGAGTTGGTCGGAGCGAGTTCAGAGAGTAATTATTAAAGAAAGAATTTAGCGCAAATAATACGACGAAATGCCAGGCTCAGCTTCCATACACGTCTCACAAACTCCGTGACCAGTGCATCTTGGCGTACAAAAATGTACTTTGTTGCCCTGCTAAATTTAAGATAGTGTTAACTACGCAATGTTCCAATTTTGTACCACTATATCGACTATTACAATAACTCTGAGAAATAAACTTTTATTTAAATGGTGCCCGGTTTATATAACAACTTATAATAACGTACAATATACAGAACATATACAGGCTCTTTCAGTATAACATTTCCAACTTCTGCTAACAGAGGTTCACAACCAATTTCCAATGGAATGTCGTAAACTTTGCAAATGAACCTTTAGAAACTTTCCTTAACAAAGCTCAACCGCAACAAATGAGCTATGCTTTTGGTTTAAAGTAAAAATCAAATTTTACGAAATCTCTTTTTATATTGTTTTGTTAAATCCCTCTTCATTTTGCTTAGAACAATCCTACTGTTTGAAAAACAAAGATAGGCTACGGCCTGACTGCGAGCGTTCAAATCGCTACTCTATTGTTTCAGAGCGTTCATTTGCATATTTATTGGCATCAGGGAGAAGTGATGAGAATAAAAACAAACAACAGGCAGAGTGGCTCGCATGAGTATTAGGAGCTGCCAGCACTTCTCTAACTTCTCTACAGTTGAGACTAGATAGCTTCAGTCTCGTGAAACCGAGTCGGGAGAAAGTATGCATTGCAGGATCATTACAGATTTTGCTTTTCAATTACAACTTCTATATAAATAAAAACATTTCTCTGTACATTATTGGGAATTCAATACAAGTGTTATTTGTGTGTCTGTCATATCCAGAATAAGAAGGAAATGCAATATCTAAATTTAATATGTATGTATGTATGTATGTATGTATGTATGTATGTATGTATGTATGTATGTATGTATGAGAAAATGAGATCAGAACTGAATTAAACTCTGCATTTAAGGTCAGGGGAGAAAGTGATACAATCTAAGCTGTAAAATAGTAGTTTAGGGGAAGTCCAAAAAATGAATTCTTGAAATATCTCTGCTAATACTGGTCCTATCGATAAATGCTATACAGAAAGTTGTAGAAAGTAACATTTCCGGTTTTATAGGCAATATAAATTCATCCCATGACGAATCGTCGCCATAAGAACTATCTGTATCGGTGTGACATAAAGCAGATAACTAAGGTTAAGTTATAAGAAGATTCCCACCTTCCAATACTTGTCAATTTCTATATAATGGTTTTATTAATTGCATGATATAATCGAGCGTAATCTCTAGGACATGTTTCGTTCCGATTACGGAACATCTTCCGCTAAAACAAAAGTCATATAAGGCTTCTTTCTTAGTTTCCGGTCAGTAGCGGACATAATTTATGATAAACTCCGAACCTACTTATAAACTTATTTACTTTCCGATAGTGCTGGTTGCATGACGTCAATTCTTTTCCGTGCGTCAGTATTACAAATTTATTGTTCAAATTCAGATTGAAACCAAAACGTAAGTTTTGTAAACCGAGATAAATTCTATGGTGAACACAGAAGTGAGCGTTACTAGAGATAATGATATTATCCGAGAGTTTTAAATCTAAGATAACAGCAAATGTGAATGTTGATAAATACGGGCCTAATTACTTCTGCCTTCTGCAAAATCCTCCACTCCCCTTGTTCATTAATGATTACTGGAATGTCCTGTCTGGAACTTGTTTCTGCCTTAAAGTACGTATACCTACACTTCCATTGTTTACTAACATTCATATGACTGTCAATTACGCTTGGCATCATGCTATCCTTAGCTGACTTCTTCACTAAATTCAATTTCCTGGTAAGTTCCTTCAATCTCTACTTACTTCTACAATCTTAAGAGAACTTCTAGATTCACGTTAATTAGTAACGTTAGCTACCTGTCGATGATGGGCTAGTTATCTCAATTGCAGCAATAATGCCATCTAACGGATAGTGAGCTTCTTATCCGACTATCTTCTCAGAAAACCATAATAATTGTTTGTAATCTATTTTTGCTCGATTTGATGTTTAAAATACAGTATACATCCCGATAATATTCGCAGCCATCCGTAATGAGCAAGACAATTACATTCCAAGTACATATCTATCAAAATCCACTGAAGTCCTTATTATTTTATTACTGATTCCCTCGGTGGTGGGCGGCGGGAGAGGAATGGGGACTGGCGCAGGTTCATTTTACACTCGGTCCTACCCGCTCCGACATGAATACAACATTAGCAGCTCGAGGTAATGGTGCTATACGTGGTGTCTTGCTTTATGGGCAATCAGCTGAGTGCTCTTCGTGCGGATTTCTTCTGTGACACTCCTGGTATCCCAACAGTCTCGATTACGGTAGGGAGACCAGGTGAAATCCACAACCTCAGTTGGAAGTGTGAGTTCACACCACATAGTATTATACTATTAGCAAACTACTGTTAATTTATGTTGAAGTAGACTTCTATGTTACCTAAGTCATCGGACTGGAGGCGGGTTGGACCCTCATAATGACCTATAGGCCTACATTAAACCTTGGAGCAAAATTAATACTTTCATTTAGTTGTCGTAATCTTGATAACTGATAAGTGTGTGAATTGCTCATCTTAAATCTACTAGTGGTTATGCCAATGGCTCAGCTCTGATAGCGGCACAACAGTGGGCAGCTTAAACGTGCTTGGTTTTTGGCTTTGGGTTATACAGAGACAACAAGAAACCACGATTTTTTTCTTCAAAAAATGAGCACTAACATTCGTCTTTTATTGATTCACAGTGTTAGTATAAACTATAGTAACAAACAACACTGCTACACTACTAGGGCAAAACGCTGGTAGCCTAATTTCACGACTGAAAAGATCTAAAGAGTTTGAATATTCTGTGAAACAAGACAAGTTCTAATTGTGGATACGGGTGAGAAGGTCCCAGAATACAAAGTATGTTTTACATGAAATTTAATTTCGATTCTTTAGGATATTCTACCTTAACTTTCAAACAGGTGCAATAATTCAAGGTGAAGGTTGGTAAAAGTCCTATAATTCGGGTTAGAAGTAGAATGTGGTGGTTTTTTTTTTTTTTTTTTTCCAATGCATACAGAACTTCAGACATGCTGATCATGGGGGTTGATTAATACAAGATGAAGAACCACGAAAAACTGAAGATAGTTTGCTTTGCTTAATCCTATCTGGTCGAAATATTTGTTATTAAAACACAAAACATTCTTGCCTTGAAGGACATACAGCTTTATTTTATGCTTCTTTCTTTCTCTGCCAGTTTTCCCACATCTTGGTGGAGTCGTGGGTGCAATTTGTGAGAACATGTGGTTTTGGCGCGGTTTTACGGATGAATTCCCCTACTGACGTTCACTATGAGGAGAAATGCAGTCAAGCATTACGTGTTTCTGTGGTAGTTAGTAGTATGGTAAGTTGTTGTGTTCATTAGCAGGTATGAGACAGCAAAAATACCCCTCTCTCGAGCCAGAAGAAGTAAACAGACGCGACCCGTGACCGTCTGAACCGAAAGCTGCTACGCTGACCATTGAGCAAATGAGCAGGATGAAATGTAGCCGTGTACGATCTATGATTTTACATTCTTCTGGCACTCACAAGATGGAACCACATTGAGGGTTTCCCACTTGTTTGTGCTACTATCTTGTGGCGATGAGGAACACTTGCATGGAGCTCGACAGACACGTTCAAACAGCGACAAACCACACAGTAAAATCGAGGACATAAGATGCAAAAGCCGCCAGGTCCACATTGACAACATTTTCAGAAATTGAGAAAAACGTGCCTCTGCTTTACAATTTGTTCTTATTGTTTGAGAATTGGACAAGAGACATGCAAGGGGTTTGGAAATATTATGAGCAAAGAAAAATAAACATATACCTATTATTTTTTCTGTAAATGTGGATTTTATTTTGAACTTGGAGGGTTTTTGTTGGAACATGATAGTAATTATCAATTCAAAATTATGTTATGTAGATGAATGTAGATGAATGAGACGCTAAGTCTCTGCAATCAAGTATTTTGCGTTAACAATGAAATATTTCAATAATAAAAAGCTTTTTTTTACAAATGTAAATTCAAGAATAATGTTTTAATTTAAATAGTTATGGTTCACCAGACAGATGTTCACAATCGAAAAACATTCACACTGTTTTAAACTCTCAGATCAGGCACACATTCACTCCCGTTCCCTCCACAGGCAGGCTCATCTTCCACCAATTCATGTAGAGTTTCATTGGAAGCATCGATGAGGTCCTTGTAGAATTTGAGGCTCTCCATTTCTTTCTATTCCATTCTATTGCTTTTTTCAATAGGTTTTCTCTGTCTATGAGCTTTTTGTTTTTCACTTGGACACCATTTGGAAGAATATTGTTTCCTAATCTCTTTCTCATCTTGAGAATAAGGAAAGATCTTCATTGGGATAATCACATAAATGGGATTGTAAATAAAGGGTACAGATCTCTGCACATGGTTATGAGGGTGTTTAGGGGTTGTAGTAAGGATGTAAAGGAGAGGGCATATAAGTCTCTGGTAAGACCCCAACTAGAGTATGGTTCCAGTGTGTGGGACCCTAACCAGGATTACCTGATTCAAGAACTGGAAAAAATCCAAAGAAAAGCAGCTCGATTTGTTATGGGTGATTTCCGACAAAAGAGCAGCGCTACAAAAATGTTGCAAAGTTTGGGTTGGGAAGAACTGAGAGAAAGAAGAAGAGCTGATCGACTAAGCGGTATGTTCCGAGCTGTCAGCGGAGAGATGGCGTGGAATGACATTAGTAGACGAGTAAGTTTGAGTGGTGTTTATAAAAGTAGGAAAGATCACAATATGAAGATAAAGTTGGAATTCAAGAGGACAAACTGGGGCAAATATTCGTTCACAGGAAGGGGAGTTACGGATTGGAATAACTTACCAAGGGAGGTGTTCAATAAATTTCCAATTTCTTTGCAATCATTTAAGAAAAGGCTAGGAAAACACCAGATTGGGAATCTACCACCTGGGCGACTGCCCTAAATGCAGATCAAGATTGATTGATTGATTGATTGATTGATTGATTGATTGATTGATTGATTGATTGATTGATTGATTGATTGATTGATTGATTGATACTTTTAGGGATATACAGATAAGTACAGTAATGTGCTTCACCCTGAACTGTAACTCCACTGCTTGTTTTTCTCAGTATTATTCTCTTGATCTGACATGGAATTATTTTAACAGAACAATATTACGTTAGCTTATTCGTTCGGTAGGCTGGTAAGGTTCCAATCTTAATGCTGACAGCGGCCACTTCCCCACTAAACGGAAACTTCTAGGAATATGCAGGGATAGTAGGTTGTCTGAAGTAGTATAGATATATGCATCTTCATTATGCCTTTCAGCGTTCAGTCTGCAAGCCTCTGTGAATTAACTACGTGCCTCCACAATCCTCTTTCTGCAACTAGCTCTGTAGACTGGTTTAGTTCCACACCTCTTATCTATATATGCAGTAGAACTTTGTTATAATGACATTCAAGGGACCTGAAAAATTGTGTCGTTATAAACAAGTGTCGTAGTAAACGAGATTCGTATTATCAGTCCAGTGAGGTGGAAAATGAAAAATACAGTAACATAAACTTAATTAGGCTTCATCCACGTCGCTCCGTTCAGGTTTTCGTAGCCGCTTAATTTTCGAACCATTCTCTTCAAATGCGGAAACAATTTTATTCTTGCAGTTCCGAATGGTTTGGACTATGGAATTAGCAAGGCCAACCTCGAGACACACGTCAGCTTTAAAAAAAAAATTCCATTCTCAATTTGGTGAATCACTAACTTTTCCTTCCGACGATAAAACTGTTCTTTTAGTAGTCATACTGCGTTAAAATGCGTGCACTTAGAGGAAACTTCCAATCGAAACTGACCGCACACAGGTACCGTTAATACCGCAAAAATTCGAGCGGGTTACAATGGGGTGGGAAATCAGCCTGAATTCCCGAGGTCTATGACAAAAGGGGACGGGAAAGAATTTGCCGGATTACCAGATTTCAACAAAATATTTCTTAACATTTATTTATTTACTTTTTTTTTTTTTTTTTTTGTTCTTAGAAAATCTTATTCCAAACTGAGGTTGAAAATGACATTATATGTGAGATAGACGCATATACGTTTGTCGTATTAGGCAAGGCTTGAAAACACATTTCTTATGAGGAATATATCCGTACCACAGAAAACATAACGTTATAGACGAGTTGTCTATAACAAGTTCAACTGTAATGGGAAACTGAGTAACTATTGTCACTTTGGTCTCTCTCTCTGCTTCTCTTAGTCAAGTTCATTATTTTTCAAGGTAATTCCAATCGTCTCATATGACCCCAACATCGGAGTTGGCCTGGAATCGAACTCAGGTTTCTCTGAACAAACACCACTACGCTGACTACTCAGTCGAAGAACCGGCCCATAATAACACAGGCAATAAATATTGCTATTTGAGTGCAGCTCCAATCAATACAATGTTATGTAACTAATTCAAAGAAATAGGAGGTATGCTTTCTGTATGCGAAATAGAAGACAGGGATGGCTGTGGCTACCCACCTAGTTACGTAGTAGTTTAATTAATTTACGGTCTGTAATTAGCCTCCTCTGACCACTGTTGCTTAATTTAATTTACTTATGACCTGAACTGTAAAGTTCCATACGCAAGCCGGCGTAACAGCTTAACAGCATCCATCATCCCACTCTGTGACACTGACATGGTTAAATACGTGCGACGGCGATGTTCAATAATGCTCGAACATAGCGCGGATACGGATCACTACTGTTACCAAGTGTTGAGATGACGGATTGTACTGTTGTGTACAATTACGTTCCTATTACCAGAAGCTTGTAATTCAACCTACATTTAATGGAATTTACTGGTTCAAGAGAGGGACCGAGGAGTTGGGAAAATCGGATAGAGACGACTTTTGAATCATACAATTATTATTAAGGCAATTACAAAGCAAATATCATATTACACCTGTGGTTGGTGTTCTTAGATTTTTTCCTACTGTGGATTACCATAGGCATGGAAAGAAAAAGCAGGTTTTGATCATGATTATGCTTGTTGTTTAAAGCGGCGTAACATCTAAGGTCATTGGTCGCTAAGCAGGCTTTTGAAAGCGTAAAAAAAGCATAATTTCAAAAAAATGAAGCATGCATTAAAAAACATTCTTGCACCTAACTGAAGGTTTAAATGTACCGGGTCATTGTGAACAATAAAGACCCATACTATCAGCAGCACTGAATATATATAATTTGCTTTACGTCGCTCCGACACAGATAGGTTGTATGGTGAAGATGGGATAGAAAAGGGCTACACAGGGCGAGTTGGCCGTACGGTTAGGGGCGCGCAGCTGTGTACTTGCATCCGGGAGATAGTGGGTTCGAACCCCACTGTCGGAAGCCCTGAAGATGGTTTTACGTGGTTTCCCCATTTTCACACCAGGAAAATGCTGGGGCTGTACCTTAATTAAGGCCACGGCCGCTTCCTTCCCACTCCTAGGCTTTTCCTATCCCATCGTCAACATAAGACCTACCTGTGTCGGTGCGACGTAAAGCCAATAGCAAAAAAATGGGAAACCACGGAAAACCATCTTCAGATCTGCCGACAGTGGGATTCGAACCCATTATCTCCTGGACGTTTCCTGAGGCTGTATCCTAATTAAGGCCAAGTCGCTTCCTTCCCAGTCATAGCCCTGTGCTATAACGTCGTCACCATAAGACCTGTTTGAGCCAACGCGGCGTAAAGTCGATAGAGAGAAAGAATAGTAATCTGATCTAAGCATATTTCGTCAGCATTCCTGAGAGTAGTTTTCCCTCGTGCTTTTCAACAACCACTTTAGGAAACACGTAGGAGAGTTGCTTATTGTATTTCTCAGGCGCTCTGCACACGCGCGTGAAAATGAAGATTCGAATAGCCCTTCTTCCGATTATGAAGTAAAATCAACGACAATTATCACATAATTCGCATAATTTCAAGAAATACGACACACCGGACCATTTTCCTAAACATAATACCTAAGAATCTGCTTGAGAAACGGCTTAATATTACAATTACAAGCTTACTTAGGCAGCTGTGTATATTTATTCAATTTGCAAGTTGGTAATATTCAATTCTCCCCAGGTCCACTTACTGGGCTGCCTCCAAGCACTGAATCTTATCTCCTTGCTCCTTGCTAACATGTCGTTAACGTAATTTCCGCCGTAGGAGTTTCGGTTAATTGGTCGCTAACTCCACCACCCACTCAAGTAATGTTAGGTTAAGTTAGGCTCATTGTCTTCATATTACCATCGCCAGGGCACTATAGGGTGCGACTTCAGCTTCGTATACGAGCAGGTTTGATTAGTATACATAGCACTGGATACTCTGATGCATTTGTACAGACGGTCTTTTAACATTGGACAAACCTAACCTATTGGGATGACAAAAGTTCAAATACAGACTTATATGAGGACGAGTCGAGTGACAGTTTTAAACGTTTTATTAATGTATTTTATTAACTTGAAAGTCGTACACAACTGTATCACTGGTCTACGTAGCTCCGTTACGTTCAATGCAAGTCGTCCAGCTCTTACAAAGTGCATGGATTCCTCTAGAAAGAAAAGTCCTCTGGTTAACTGCGCAGCCACTCGTGCACTCAAATAGAACGTCCTTTTTTCCAGTATCTCCTTGAAAGGCCTAAACGTGTGGTATCACTACGGGTGGAATCTGGTGAATGTGGTGGACGGGGAAATCACGCAAAATACAGGTCTTGGAGGTCACAACAGTTGCAAAGGTAGCACGCACGCGTGTTGTGTGTGTGTGTGTGTGTGTGTGTGCTACTATTACAAACATGCATACAAAATCGTTATTCACTAACGAATTTCAATAGATTTCACACATTCACTATTCAAAAACGAAATAATAGATATCTGTTCTTTCGCGCATGTCTAAATGGGGGAGGTGGGGAGAAAATCATTGTTAAAGTGATACTTTGATGGTGTTTGTCGACACGGTGCTGCCACCTATACAATATTCGTTAAAGCCTTTGTAAAAGTACTGCCAACGGACAGAACCTTGGCGCGACATATAGAAATTTATACAATTTTATTCATTTGACTCGCCTTCATTTACCACAACATTAGCCCTACACACTCGTACATGCCAGAAGAGATATCCCATCAACCATGACCATAAAGGGACATTCAAATACTCTGTAAATACACAAGGTTGATGAATCCAAGTCGGATAAGTGACTTACTTGTACTCTTCAGGTTTTTTAGTATGCCAACGCCGAAGCTCGTTCCTTACACATAAAACGAAATGAGATATGCTCTCATTCTCTGAAAACATCGAAGGGTATTTTTTTCAGAAGAATTCCAAAGCATACGCGAATTCAAATTGGTTTTCAATTGGTTCCTTTGGAGGTAATATTTGATCAGCTTTAACAAGTAAATCCTATACCAGCTACGAGCGAAAAGTGAAGAGTACGTTTCCGTAGTTCTTGGTAGTTGAATGGATAAAAATAGGTCAAGATAATAACAATGTTTATTTCGGCACCACTCTCATTGAGATGATTAAGGCTAAGCCGTGAGGCGAGGCTGGAATTTTGATACGAATACGTTAAATACATTTGCCCTTATAACGTACAGTATTTTAATTTATACACTGTTGAATTTATTTTCAATTAAATATTAAAATGAACAAATTGTGTTCAGTTCGGAGCACACCATTCAAACAGTATTCTCAGTTCAGAGGCCATCATTCAAACAGTACGCTCAGTTCAGGGCCTATCATTCAAACAGTATTTTCAGTTCAGACGTCACCATTCAAACAAAGCGTACAGTTCAGAGCCCACCATTCAAATAGTATGCCCAGTCCAGGACTCACCATTCAAACAGCATGCTCAATTCAAGGCCCACCATTCAAGCAGTATGCACCGGTCAGGGCCCACCATTCAAACGGTATACGCAGTTCAGGACCCACCATTCAAACATTATACTCAGTTCAGGACTCACCATTCAAATAGTATGCTCAGTTTAGGGCCCACCATTCAAATAGAATGCCCAGTTCAGGGTCCATTATTCAACGGCACGAGTTCAGGACCCACCATTCAAACAGTATACTCAGTTCAGGGCCCACCATTCAACGGTATGCGCAGGTTAGGGCTCACCATTCAAACAGTGTGCACAGGTCAGAGCCCACCATTCAGCAGTTTGAGCAGTTCAGGGGCCACCATTCAAACGTTATGCGCAGTTCAGGAACCAACATTCAAACAATATGCTCAATTCA
The DNA here is from genome assembly GCF_040414725.1 of Anabrus simplex. Classification (NCBI taxonomy): domain Eukaryota; kingdom Metazoa; phylum Arthropoda; class Insecta; order Orthoptera; family Tettigoniidae; genus Anabrus; species Anabrus simplex. Next base: position 1,594,749,977 of record NC_090265.1, on the reverse strand, counting down.
GGACCCACGATTCATACAGTACGCTTAGTTCAGGATCCAGCATTCAAACAGTATGCTCAATTCGGAGTCCACCATTCCATCAGTATGTACAGGTCAAGGCCCACAATTCGAAGAGTGTGCACAAGGTCAGGGCTCACCATTCAAACAGTACGCAGTTCAGGGGCCACCATCCAAAATGTATGCGCAGTTCTGAGGCCATCATTCACACAATCGACACCCTGAAAGAATGAATATTAATCAGGAACCAGTCAACACGCAGTGTAGGCATCTGGCAAGCAGTAATGGTTTTAGACGCTCTGCAGAAGAGCTCTGACGGTAGTGTTTTTATATTTGTAGAAGATGAGTGAGGTAAGCAACTACAGTATGGTAAAGTTCCACTTTCCACATTATTTTGAAGAATGTAAACATATGAAATTCGACATACTATTAAATGAAAGTAGTTTCTCGATTCCCTGACGATAGAATATGGCATCCAGTTCGTTGAACCATTCTTTCACTTTGTCATCCCTGGAAAATACTCCGCTTAGCAGATGTTCATCAATGGCAATAATGAGTGCCTCTGATGTTTGATGCAATTGTTGGTCAGAGTGGTGGTGGTGATTGCTGTTTTAAGAGGAAGTACAACTAGGCAACCATCCTTTATATAACACTAATCAGAGAGAAAACATGGAAGGGATCTGACACTTCGAAAAATGAAGGTATCGGCCAAAGAAAGACAAGGGCCACGAAGGGCGTGAACATAAGAGACTCCCTAGCCCTCGGAAACCTAATAGCGTCGCGGTCGGAAAAGAACAAGAGTTGACCAAGGGAGGTCGGATAGAATGGATGAAAGTGAGGAGCCTGGCATAAGTAAGTGGAAACAGTGCCAGGACCTAGCTAAGGACCCCGTGGTCGCCAACCCACTATTGAAAGTTCAGAGCCCCTGGGGCCCCTATTAGTCGCCTCTTACGATAGGCAGGGATACCGTGGGTGTTATACTACCGCCCCCACCCACAGGGGGGTTGTTGATCAGATATCACTTACTCTCCGGATACTCACAATACTCCTATGAACGCTGACAGATTCCCTGTTTACTACCTACACAGAACAGAACTCTGTGTACAACTCCTGCCGTGACCATTCGTCCAGTACCTTCACCATTCTTCAATTATCTCTGTATCATGATTCTCTTGCACACTATCAATCGATGGAACTACAAACTAGTAATACGCAAGTTGCACCGAGCTCCATTCCTTCGTTTCTGAGCATTAGCTTACGGAATCCTACTATTTTGACTTACTCTGGTATTTCGGTACTTGGTTTATGGCATTATTTGAGAATATATTGGAGGAGAATATTTAAATATACATTGCCTTCAGGGCAACCACAAAAATTGAATCTCCTGGAATTAGGGAAACAATATCTCAAAAACTGAAAAGACTGACACATTCCTTACACCAACGAAAAGCATGTAACAACGTCGTTATTTATATCACAAGATACAATTCTCTGTAACAATTCGTTGTTGCTATACAAATAGTCAAACACACGTTTGCATGTAAAATGCCTGAAATTAAATTTCACTACAGCAATTATTTCAGAGAAACAATGTCAAGCCTACTTCCTTCCTTGGTCCACTCCACATTTATTAGATGGAAGAGTCTTCCTGAACTGGAATTGTGACCAAGTACAGCAGAAAGGAATTAAGCCACCTTCACAACCTCTGCATATTGCCTTCACTTTTACAAAGTTTAATATAGGCCTAGTCACTCCGTTTTTCTTGGCTTGACTTTGGCTATATGACATCACATCTCGAAACTAAAAACATCGAACCGCAGAATAACAGAACCATCAAACCACCGAAGTTACGATTTGATTATCAGTCCCATGGGTATATTGCCAACGTCTGCGTTCTCATTCGCGCTAAGTTATCAACAGTTAACACAAAAAGAGCGCTAAATGTCACCCTTCGTATGTACGAAACAAAAAATGAATGAGTTAGACTCAAATATGAAAAATGCGGACAAATTCGAGGATTTGCAAAAATATATATGGACGTAATTTTTATTATCAAAGAGCGGGCACATGTGCATGAATGCTGGCGTATGGTAACCCTACATGGAACAAATGTTTAGGTTGACGGTGGCAGTAATGGTGGAGTCCTAACCCCTTTATATAAAATGCCTTAGCACGATTAGTAACCAAGTATATTTCAGTCACCCTGAAGTCTTAGCATGGAACAGCATACGTAACATCCCACTGGACGACAAAAGGCACAACTTTAAAATAATTTCAGCTGACTTTTGTAGAATTATTATGATTATTATTATTATCATTATCATTATTATTATTATTATTATTATTATTATTATTATGACTACCACCACCAAAATAGAAAGTCTGATACAGGTTAAGGTCGATGGTATTTGCGGATGTGTACCGAGCTCGATAGCTGCATTCGCTTAAGTGCGGCCAGTATCCAGTATTCGGGAGTTAGTAGGTTCGAACCCCACTGTCGGCAGCCCTGAAAAGGGTTTTCCGTGGTTTCCCATTTTCACACCAGGCAAATGCTGGGGCTATACCTTAATTAAGGCCACGGCCGCTTCCTTCCCATTCCTAGTCCTTACATGTCCATCCGTCGCCATAAGACCTATCTGTGTCGGTGCGACGTAAAAAAAAAAAAAAAACCGGATGTATGAATATGGGAACTCTGTGTTGATGCTTCAAAGAACTCCTACATCATGACATCTCTTAAAATCTATAGCAATTAATCGGACGTTAATCAAATGACGTAGTAGTAGTAGTAGTAGTAGTAGTAGTAGTAGTAGTAGTAGTAGTAGTAGTAGTAGTAGTAGTAGTAGTAGTAGTAGTAGTAGTAGTAGTAGTAGTAGTAGATGATTTCAGAAATCGTGTTGTTCGAATGGAACAAGATAGGTAACATCCCAAGGACTATGAAAACACAACTTCAAATTAATTTTAGCTGAATGAATGATCTTTCACAATTTAAGGAATCCTCAGTCATAACGAAAATAGTCGACCCACAAAAGAACGGTATTCCTTCATTCCAAGTGCTTTATATCTACCGAGTTTATTTCAGTAATCGAGTGGTCTTCAATGGAACGACGTACAGTACTTAGTAATGTTACTGTTTTTATGTCCCACTAACTTCTATTACGGTTTTCGGAGACGCCGAGGTGCCGGCATTTTGTCCCACAGGATTTCTTTAATGCTTCAGTAAATCTACCGACACGAGGGTGACGTATTTGAGCACCTGCAAATACCACCGGACTGAACCAGAATCGAACCTGCCAAGTTGGAGTCAGAAGGCCAGCACTCCGGCACGTCCAGTACATGATATATCTTTTGGACTATAAAGTGTGTCATTAAAATAATAATTTTCGTTGATTTTTAAAAATCATGTTTCATATTTTACTGAACATCTATTCATAGCTGACAACAAATTTAAAATTTTAACTAAATCACACACATCTCTGCTAGCGTATGTCACGAGATTAAAGCTTGCGACTCCACCCGGTAGGAAGCGCCATGAAACATTACGCCCTACTGAATAACTAACATGAGAAATACGACGTGCTTTGGAGGCCACTTAGCTCCCTCCCAGAAGAGGATATATCAGGCGAGCAATTACTTAAACTCGTAATTAGACAGCTAACATACTAATTTAAAATACATACGCGTCTTAGTAACGTTACCTGAAATGTGGTGGCGAGAGATTACCGGTTACGGAGAAACATATTAATACAAGGTTTTCGTTTGATATTGGATGATCAAATATCTACGTTCCCACAAATAATAATAATAATAATAATAATAATAGTAATAATAATAATAATAATAATAATTGCTTTACGTTCCATTAACTACTTTTACGGTTTTCGGAGACGACGAGGTGCCAGAATTTAGTCACGCAGGAGTTCTTTTACATGCCAGTAAATCTACCGACACGAGACTGATGTATTTGAGCACCTTCAAATACCACCGGACTGAACCAGGATCGCGCCTACCAAGTTGGAGTCAGAAGACCACAGCTTCAACCGTCTGAGCCACTCAGACCGGCACACACAATTAATTCGGGAGTTACATGTTTGCTCTCGCTACTTAGGCGGTATTAGACACAAATACAACATTCAATTATTTTTCGTCAGCAGGTGGCACCTTGTGGTCTTAGCGCTCATATCATCGAAATCAAGAACTTGTCCTGCTCAATGTCTAAATGGTTAGGGCGCTGGCTTTTGGGTCAAGGGGCCCACGTTCGATTTCTGGCCGAGTCGGGGATTTAACCGTAACTGGTTTAATTCCAGTAGCTCGGTAACTGGGGGTGTGTATTGTGATATTTCAGTATAAGTTTCATTTTATCACGTAGTTCAAATAATGGCTCGTTACAAATATAGGCTGGCTACATGGTGAAAACCAAATATTTCTATTTTAAAAAAAGGACATTTATCAGATCTGTTTAAACACATAAAGTGTCATGAGAGTTCTTACACAGAGTGCTGTTAAACTGTCTACACAAACTGGTACGGTAGATAGTACACAGCAACACGAAAATATATACTGTATGTCCACCGAAGTCAGCTGTCGGCTCCAAGGAATATTTACAAAGTTGTTGGTGGAGGAAGTGTACATATATAGGAACAGTCGTTTGTTCTGAGAATTCGGGACCACCAGCTGGAATGCAGGCGTTACAATGTCGGAGCATTTGCTATCGAACTCGTTCGAAGACTTGAACGGCTCCAGTGCTGACAACAATACTTCCGACTATTCTAGGTCGTTTTCTGATTAAGTGGGTGTCCCATGTACTTGCTGCTTCATATGAATCCACAGTAAGGAATCGAGGCATGTCAGTTCTTTTCTGAATAAGTGGGTGTCCCATGTACTTGCATGTCAGATCACATGACTACGTGATGAGTTCTCCTCGGGCTATCAATTGGTTCGAAATCTGGCTGTCAACTGACCACTCACAGCGTTGACGTTCTCTGTAAAGTGGTTGCGATATCAATGCAGACGACAGGAAGAGGTAAACGTCCCCACTTTACTACTAAGCCAATAGTAGCCGATGTAAAGACGCCCAAACGTATAACTTCTCGCTCCAACAACGAACGCCAGTTAATACATAAACAGTATTTTTATGCAGAGTACCGTGCATTGGTCTTGGTATTACCTATCAACTGTATCAAGTTGTACACATCGTTGAAACAACCCGTATAAATGTCAACAGAGAATGTAGGGCTATCTATGGATTCTCCCTCTTCATAATTCGAAGGACTGACAGCCTTGGATGTAAGAAGCCAACTAAACTATAACAGATTATTGGTACTGGGAATAATGCTTAGCATTGCCGTACTCAAGACGGTCTCTAATGTCTACCAAGGCCGGGAATCGAACTACTTAAGTTTGGTTTCGTAAACGCATATCATATATTTTAGTTGTTCTTCTTCTCTCCCTTGTCTTTGTAGGATTTTGTCTATTTATTTTACCGGGTTATACAAGTGCAGGCCTTCATCCAGACGGACCTCGGAAAGAACTACACTTGACATTGTGTGGAGGGAACTAGTTCCTGCCTATTCAAATGTGCTATGTGTGTACGGTAATATTATTTAACAAGGAATTATTATTATTATTATTATTATTATTATTATTATTATTATTATTATTATTATTATTATTATTATTATTATTATTACTCCAATAGTCCAATATATTAATACCAGCTGACGTGCTCCTGCTTCGCTACGGAATTCTACATTGTATACAGAGTTGTACATGAAATAGTCTAACGTTGTAAGATTTAATCAAATTGCATGGCTCTTTGTCTTGCCCGAGAAACACCCTGATGTTCTGGGATGATAGCACTATATCACTGCTTGTGTTACTCCGAATGATATAATCTTTTAGATGGTGAAATAAATTTCCAAATAGGTCCGGTAGTTTCTAAGATTACCCGTTATACATCAGTATTTTAGATATAGATAGGTAGGTAGATATATATAGGTACCGTATTTGATTATTAGAGTTACGAGGAAAATTCATATAAACTTTTTTTCTGGTAAATAAAATTTTAAGTATACCTGCTCTGCTCCAATATTTGATAGGACTAACCGTTCAGGCAGCTTATTCTCTTTTAAGGGTCCCAGGCGTACGTTTTCCTCTGACTTGCTTCACATTTTGTTTCCGTGCAGGGCACCCTTAAGATACACTGTCATAGTAATCAGCCTGCATATTAACCAAAGGTTCCAGCTATATACTTGCCAAATTTGAGCACGGTCGGTCAAGCAGATTTTATGTGAAAGAAACCAAGACAAAGAGACCAAGGATAAAGCATGCACCAAAATATACTGAAATATTTTTATCTCGCAGATTAACGCAGCTACGAGTTTAAAATATCTGAACAGAATCTCTCCTTGGCCCTGCCTATGCTAACACACGTGCCTACTTTGAGTACCAGGTCTGTATTCTAGATTCCCCCTGTGGGTGCGGGCGATAGAATAACACCCACGATACCGCCTGTTTGTCGTAAGAGGCGACTAAAAGAGTCCCAAGGGGATCTTAACTTGAGAGCGTGGGTAGGCGACCACGGGGCCGTTAGCCGAGTCCTGGCATTTCTTCCACTTACTTATGCCAGGCTCCTCACTTTCTTTTATCCTATCCAACCTCCCTTGGTCCCTCTAGTTCTTTTCCCACCCTGGCGGTATTAAAACATTTGGGGACTAGGGCGTCTTTCACAACCTTCATGGCTCATGTCTTCTTTGGCATATCCCTTCGTTTTTCCGAGTGTCGGATCCCTTCCATTTCTTCCTTCTGATTGCTGTTAATAGAGGACGGTTGCCTAGTTGTACTTCCTCTTAAAACAATAATCACAGCCAACACCTGTATTCTAGAACCCTTGAGCTGATGTTGCCATGGTTACGGTTATTTCTTCATCAGATTCCTACAGCGGGGGAGTATGATGTCGGTATCTCACTAACGGTTGGTGTTAGGGCCCTAGAACCTGGTTTACCGGGCGAGTTGGCCGTGCGGTTAGGAGCGCGCGGCTGTGAGCTTGCATCCGGGAAATAGTGGGTTCGAATCCCACTGTCGGCAGCCATGAAGATGGTTTTCCGTTGTTTCCCATGTTCACACCAGGCCACGGTCGCTCCCTTCCAACTCCTAGGCCTTTCCCATCGTCGCCATAAGACCTATCTGTGTCGGTGCGACGTAAAACCACTAGCGAAAAAAAAAAAAAGACCTGGTTTACCGAGTTTTGTTCTTCGTATCGTGAGACTTAAAATGAGCTCTGTCCCGTCCTTGTACGACAAATTCGACATTTCACCTTTATTAGCCTATGCTAGTGTGAAAGGGCCCAAATCACTCTTTGATATTCCGGGATGATATATAGCCTACGTTACCCGGATTTATGGTATCTTTCAAATGGTGATAGAAATTTCAAATTTGGTTCAGTCGTTTCTGAGATTACTCATTATAGCACGAACTCACACTCTCTCTTTGGTAGTATAGATACGGTATATTACATCTAAGCATTGATAAATGTCATTTGACCGCACTTGGATCTTATTCCGCCACGTTGAACATAGGAAGAAGTGAGTGTCTACCAAACCACTGCACAATCGATCGAACTAAAAACAGTGGACTATCCAGGCATTTGCTCAGTGTATGCTGAGTGATAACACCGAGGGGGCAAGGTACGTGAGTGTGTTTGAACTGCATGTGAATGAGGCAGTATTTTTAATTTCTAGACTACAAGTTGAGCAACCAAATCGATATTTAAAGACGACGTCTCAAGATGACAAAGGCATCATTACTCGCTCAGTAATAAAATTCTTGTTATCAGTCACGTGTCTCCATCCATCAAGTGAAAAGAAAGGAATACTGGTGACATCTATTCACTTTTCAATTCCATGCCTTATCTAAGTACACATTCTGAAGTTATTTATTACAGTAATTCAAGGATATTTCTATTAAAAATAATTTTAAAATGATCAATTTATGATTTGTTAATTGATGATTGTTGTTTAAAGGGGCCTAACAGCTAGGTCATCAGCCCCAATTTTTAATTAATTTCAAACATACATCATGATGTTCAGCTTTAGATTTACACGTGAAATAAATTCATTTCCAAGAAAAGATTAACTATGGGGATGTTAGTAACATCGTATTCATTAGATTGCTTATTCCAATGTAACGGAAAAGGCACCTTAAAAGCTTCCTTCTTGCGCTTTAAATACGCTCAATATGATTGACCAAGTAAAAACTGGCGTTTTAATAATTTATTTGTTTATTTGTTTATCTGTTTGACAATACGCCTCAATAAAGTACCTTCTTGACACAGGAATACTCATAATATGTAATTTAAAAATACAAAATAGAAACTAAGGAGAATAACATACTGCAGAAATACAAAACAAAAACTACGGGAAAGCTTTTTCCATGTTGAAAATATACATAAAATAAAACAAAGACAGAATTAAACAAACATTAAGTGAATAAAAACTGCAATAGTATATCTTAAAGGAACACAGATCATAAATTGTTTAGTAATTTAGTGTTTGATTCCGAATATAATATAAATAATAAAGGTCCACTCCATGTATTTGGTTCCTGTATTTTTTTTTCTTTTTTGTGTGTAGATCATTTTCTTCGGCCCTTTAAAACTACCTCGGTGGACATCTAAGAAATATAGGTGGATGCATTTCCCTGATGTGAAACATTAATACATGATGCCCATCTTAAGAATGATATGATACGTTTCAGTTTTGAGCATTATACTATTGTTGCTCGCAATCTTCTATCATTAACATTTCTGATGAAGAATACAGCAAATAATTAATAACAATGCTCCTTCATAAGCTATCGATACGTTCTTGATTTGTAACAGCGATCCCAGCCATTCCCCACAATGATTTGTGACTGTGATTAGCCGTTAGAAGCAAACAGCAGTTAAGATAGCTGCATTCACTTCTTGCCAAGTTGTGCTGTGGATTGAAAGAAGGGCGAGTGATACCTCCCCGACCCCTTTAGCCTGGCAAATGTTCGAACAGTATTCTACATCGGGTGGAAAAAATATAGCGGTATTTTGTCTCGCGACAAGAGTTCCTTCGCCCGCGAAACACTTCGCTGCTTGGCTTTAATTTAAAGCAAAGTTCTGCAGCACATTCCCAGTATGAAAAAAAGGGTGACTTTTTTCTACTTTATACGCAAAATCAGAGTTGGAAAATTACTAAACTGAGAGAAGAGCGAGCCTCAGATTCATCCCACTGCGTTCGATAGAACGAAGGAGAAAAAGAGCAAACATCTCTGATAACATCAGAGGATATTTAGTTCTGAAGAGAAATTCTACTGCAGTCACAATGATAAAATGCCTAACGTATATCTGCATATGTAAACATGCATAACGGTTGTACCTGAAATAATTTTGAAATTAAAAAATTCTGAGCTAGTATATATTTCAGAATTTCAGCATTTAAAAGTGGCTTTGAGGCTGACTGCTTGGACTTCGCGCATCGAGGTGCCGGATTCAATTCCTTAGTGGGTCGTGGAACTTCAATCAGTCACTACTGATCTGCATTTAGGGCAGTCACCTAGGTGGCAGATTCTGTTGTTTTCCTAACCTTTTCTTAAACTATCGCAAATAAATTGGAAATTTATTCAACCTCTCCCTTGGTAAGTTATTATAATCCTTAACTCCCCTTCCTATAAACGAATATTTGTCCCAATTTGTCCTCTTGAATTCCAGCTTTATCTCCATATTGTGATCTTTTCTACTTTTAAAGACATCACTCAAACATATTCGTCTACTGATGTCATTCCACGCCATCTCTACACTGACAGCTCGGAACATACCACTTAGTCGAGCAGCTCGTCTCCTTTCTCCCAAGTCTTCCTAGCCCAAACTTTGCAACATTTTTGTAACGCTACTCTTTTGTTGGAAAACACTCAGAACAAACCGAGCTGCTTTTCTTTGGACTGTTTCCAGTTCTTGAATCAAGTAATCCTGGTGAGGGTCCCATACACTGGAACCATACTCTATTTGGGGTCTTACCAGAGACTTATATGCCCTCTCCTTTACATCCTTACTACAACCCCTAAATACCCTCATAACCATGCGCAGAGATCTGTACCCTTTATTAACAATCATATTTATGTGATTACCTCAATGAAGATCTTTCCTACCGAGCTCGACAGCTGCAGTCGCTTAAGTGCGGCCAGTATCCAGTAATCGGGAGATAGTGGGTTCGAGCTCCACTGTCGGCAGCCCTGAAGATGGTTTTCACACCAAGAAAATTTCGGGGCTGTACCTTAATTAAGGCCACGGCTGCTTCTTTCCACTTCCTAGGCCTTTCCTATCCCATCGTCGCCATAAGATATTTCTGTGTCGGTGCGAAGTAAAGCAAATAGAAAAAAAAGATATTTTCTTATATTAACACCTAGGTACTTACAATGATCCCCAAAAGGAACTTTCACTCCATCAACGCTGTAATTAAAACTGAGAGGACTTTCCCTATTTGTGAAAATCACAACCTGACTTTTAACCCCGTTTATGATCATACCATTGCCTAATGTCCAACTTCAATTGTGAACGGTTAATTCCCCTGCCTCGCGGACTGGGTTTTCGCAATGTCCCAAACTCATAAACATATTCCCCCACCACCGCCACTACCGCCAAGAACAACAAATTAACACGTTGATTCCTATATATGGCAGATGTTTCTCGTCATCTTTTCAATCTTAAAAGGCCTGCACCAGGTTAGTATTTCTTTCTCTACCACATTTTTCACACCCCTGTTGGAGTCGCGAGTGCGATCTGTGTCACATATATGGACTTGGCCCAGATTTAGGAACCACACAAATGCCCAGTCTTCTCAAGTCAGAAGAATTAACTAAACGTGGCTAAAATCCCTAGTCTTGCGAAGAAGGAATCGAACTCGGAATCCCCTGAAATGAAGATCATTGTGCTGACCATTCAGTCAAGAAGCCCAACTGCCACATTAAATTTTTATAGCAGTTTTTTTCTGCTAGTGGCTTTACGGCGCACCGACACAGATAGGTCTTATGGCGACGATGGGATAGGAAAGGCCTAGGAGTTGGAAGGAAGCGGCCGTGGCCTTAATTAAGGTACAGCCCCAGCATTTGCCTCGTGTGAAAATGGGAAACCACGAAAAACCATCTTCAGGGCTGCCGACAGTGAGATTCGAACCCACTATCTCCCGGATGCAAGCTCACAGCCGCGCGCCCCTGACCGCACGGCCAACTCGCCTGGTATTATAGCAGTTAAAACTCAAGTGACACCGTGTTATTAAGTAATACATCCCGGAGGGAACGAAAAGTTCAAAATATTTGAAGAATTGAAATATTGTATAAAGTAAGTTCTATCAAGGGAAAAATAATCCTTGGGTAAAAAATCGAATAACTTCGGGGTTGGAAAGGAAATCATATCAAGTAGCAGTGGTGCCCAGCCAGAGACTTAATGAACAACCATGTAGAGCTACCAGCTACAATAGCTTGCTTGCTTGTTTGTTTGCTTTTCTTCGCTTTACTTAAACCTTTAATGTGCATCACAAATTAATATCTCTATGGACCTTCCGTACTAATTGAATAGCATACGCCCATCGCCTACCAGCCCGCCCGCTTACAGTTCTGTGCGCTCACGGGACAAAATGCCCAGCGTGAGCGCCTCTGTTTTAGGGTATACTAACTGATGTACCCGTACTTCGCTACAGAATTCTCAGAAAGACTGTCTTTGTGGTTTTCCCAACTGAAGTCAACATAGGTCATTACTTAGTAAAAATGTCGCGATTAAAAGCAATGCTATCATATGAAATACTCGATCAAATGTAAACCGCGCTTTTTCTCACTTTGAACGAACAGCAAGCACTACGTTGCCTATCTAACAGTCCAAAGTTCCAGAGTTGGAATGATAGGTAATTAAAAATTAAATGTTAAGCGCCTTCCCCTAAACTACCATTTCAACCAGGGTGAATGGAATTATTTGTAGCGTAGATTGTAGGTCTTTATTCCCCGACTTTATATACCTATTTTCATTAGATTTTGTTTACTCATTTTCTCGTGGGTGGTAAGTAGTTCGAAAGGTGTAGGATATCGAGGAGGATTATGTGTGAAAAGAGCTATGTCCGCTGAGAATTCCAAGCGGTTATAAATGCCACCGCTAGATGGCATTAATGCCAAGTTGCCTCATGATTTCTTAAGAATGATGCAATGTGCCATTCAATTGCCTTTGTTTCTCTTTCCGGGCTGGTATGCATAGACTTATTTTGTCCTATTTTGTGAATAATTATTCTTCAAATTGTAGGGTATGTGTGTGAATATTCCCTGTGCCTCTGGGTTTGCTTTGATAGAAAGAACGAAGTCAGTGACGAAGGCATTTGTACCCAGTGACCTATGTAAAATGGTCGAGGAAGCAAGGGCTGTTAAACCTTTCAAAGTAATTTTTTCCATGAATAGTTCAAATTGTATTAACATTCAAGCTGTGGCAGACGAGATAATCTCTACCAAAAAAAAATATCTGAACATTTCAAAAGCTGTCAGCATCGCAATCGATGCCCGGCTCCATGGCTAAATGGTTAGCGTGCTGGCCTTTGATCACAGGGGTCCCGGGTTCCATTCCGTCAGGGTCGGGAATTTTAACCATCATTGGTTAATTTCGCTGGCACGGGGGTTGGGTGTATGTGTCGTCTTCATCATCATTTCATCCTCATCACGACGCGCAGGCCGCCTACAGGAGTCAAATCAAAAGACCTGCACCTGGCGAGCCGAACATGTCCTTGGACACTCCCGGCACTAAAAGCCGTACGCCATTTTTATTTTTATCGCATACGATTCATCAGATGTAGAAAGTTTAACAATAAACGAATGCTACACCGACGTAGAAAAAGTCCTTAAAGTGAAAGTCCTAAACGGGATGGGGGAGGGGGGGGGGAGAGACATTCAATCCGCTATCTTTGAATATAGTTCCTCAATGGACTCAATTAGAGATGAACAAATATATAGGCTATGATCCCTTACCTGGAAAGGAATGAGCATAAGGAATAGTATATGCAGATCTGTGGAGAGTGGCTGAGAACATAGCACCTAGAATAAGTGGATGGGACTTAGTATCTTTCATAAATGTCAAAGTTTGAATTTCCTTCAGCACCAAAATATTCCAACTTTGTCATGTAACTGCAATAATGTATGATAAACTCTCATTTGTAACTCTGAAACGTTTGAGGAATAAATAATTAAACACTGCACTACCGACAGTTGTTTGTAATAACGTTTGTTCATAAATTCGGCACTGCACCTTCCTACAGTTAAGCATCCAATCACGCTCCTCCCCTTATTTGATGAGCTGAAAATACTTTCCCCGGATAGCCGCTGTTCGTTGATGACATATTAATTCTACTAGTATCGGTCAGGCGTGAATTAGAGATTTCTCATCTCATAATTCTGTATTATCAAAACTCCTTGCAATCACTTTATATGTTATTATTTATTCTACATGATTACTTACAATGGTTGTGTCTATGCGCTGATAAACAATTTTTGGGTTTCGAAATGCAAATACTACGTGCTGATAGTGTTGATATTGCCTGCTCAGCTCATCTCTCTCTGGCTATGCTGAGAGAGCTGTCTAACTCATTGTTTACCGTTCTTGCGCCAGACTAACCAACGTAACCGAGCAATTAACGGCTGGCTAATGTACCTGTAATAGTTAGTTGGGAAGGTTGGTACTCCACTTGTTTGTCTTGTGTCCACTGGCGGCAACAGTACTTCATTAGCTGTACTCTGAAGGGATAGAATCTACCCCTCTTCCCACACCAAACTTCTTGATTGCTGCTCTGTCTTCCTTGCAAGAACTTCAAAGCAATTAAGATAACGTGGGACATTAGATATGTGCTTTACTTTGAGGACTGTTTTGGCAGGGATTGTTAATTATTAACTTAAATGGATAATTCATGTAAAAGTGACGACATTTCGCAGTAATTTATAATTATCAAATTTATCCAAACATTTTGTTCTAACTTTAAAGACGAGTTTTCTATACGTGTCCTAGAGAACGCGTCATCAGCTATCCATGAAGTGTCACGACGATCACGAGACCGCAACTGAATCTCATATTGTGTCAACGATTTTTGGATACATCGAAATCCACATACTGTAATTTAATGAAGTACGTTAGGTCCATAGAGTTATTTGGAATATATATTGAAGGTAAAGCGAAGAAAGGCAAACAAGCCACTGCAACTTGTAGCTTTACATGGTTATTGATATCGTGATCATAGCCATGCATAAAATGTGAACCACAGGAGAGTGACTTAATATTTTAAATATCCCATATGCATTGGAAAAGATTCACTTTGGTGAGAGGACAGTGATGTCACACAGCTTTCGCGGTCCAATGAAAGGTTTGAATTTTTCTTATAAAAATTTCTGGTCCTGGTGTACAAGTAGCGCGTTTGTCTCTCCCTTAGCGGCTCTGTTTTTGATTCCCGGCCAGTCCAAGGATTTTAATTCTGGAGTGGAATGAGGTTCACTCAGCCTCGTGAAACCAACCGTGGAGTCGTCTGTTATTAGACGGTTGGTATCTGGCTGCGAAAGCTAGTCAATATAGTGGAGGATATCACGCTAAGCACGTAGAACTCCAACAATTACAGGCCATCAGGCAAGGCAGCAGTAAGTACAGTTATCAACATATAGGTACCTCTTAAATTAAATTATTTCAACAGGATTTCCAGGTCATTTAATTATTTTCTGAGAAATAATGCCATTACCGATGTCAGTGACTTGGTCAACACGTACATGTATTAAAAGAGGCGCAGCAGAACAAAACATAACACAGCACTTACTGTAACACTACTAATACCACAGGATTTAATTTAGGATTAAACATCAATTTAAATGGCATTTGGATTAAATTATAATTCATTTTCCATTAACAAGAGAGGTACTGCAATATATTTTATAGATAGACAGTATTAGGGAATTACTAGCCCCCTCTGTGGATTAGCACTGGAGTCTCGGACCCCAGATCCCAAGATCGCGAAATCAAGGGAGGAAAACGGTACAATCTGTGTATCTAAAATATGTCTGGTGAGGGAGTCAGTGTATCTCGGCAAAATACATTCAAAATTAGAAATGGATTATTCAAACAGAGGTCCGTAGGACAAGATGGAACGTTGAAACTGACATTTATAGGCAGCTTACAAAGCGTCAAATCAAAATGCCCGCTACATGAGGTAGGGTTGAGAAGGAAATAGCCTTTATCTATGCATTAGGTACTATTCCGTAATACATAAAATTCCTGTTAAAATAAATTTACTGCCCGTTGGATAAACTGAGATTTTCAGTACAAGATCAAGCTAGCGGATAGACAAATACAAAAAGACCATACACGTACAAACGGATATTTCCTATAATTTAGTGTCCTCTCGGTAAATATTACTGTTGTTTCATACGTGGGTACTGGATCTACCTACTACTAAAATTCTGTTTGATAATATGCCTTCTGTAGTGTCTAATATGGTTATTAAATGTATTACTGAGCGAATTGGCCGTACGGTTAGGGGCGCGCAGCTGTTAGCGTGCATCCAGGAGATAGTGGGTTCGGACCCGTACTGTCAGCAGCCCTGAAGATGTTTTCCATGGTTTCCCATTTTCACACCAGGAAAATGCCGGGGCTGTACCTTACTTAAACGTCCGACCACTTCCTTCCCACTCTTAGGCCTTTCCCATCCCATCGTCACCATAAGACTTATCTGTGTCGGTGTGACGTAAAACACATTGTACAAAAAAATTTAAAAACATTTTTTTCCAAGCCAGGAAAATAAAGCAAGTCTGTAATTTACGTAACTGTTCTTATCGTGTTCGTAGCCATGTACCTCCAATTATACGTCGAATCTGAACCACAGGGACATTACCAAAATCTCACATGCCTTGGCCGCCTAGGTAAGAAGCTAGTGATGACGTCACCCGGCTATAATGCCCATAGTGGAAAGATACCAGTCTCATAATAGTTATATACGTCCGACTCGTTGGCTGGATGGTCAGTGTACTGGCTTTCGGTTCAGAGGATCCCGGGTTCGATTCCCGGCCGGGTCGGGATTATAACCTTCATGGGTTAATTTCAATGGCCCGGAGTCTGGGTGTTTGTGCTGTCCCCAACATCCCTGCAACTCACACCCCACACATAACACTATCCTCCAACACAATAACACGCAGTTACCTACACATGGTAGATGCCGTCCACCCTCATCGGAGGGTCTACCTTACAAGGGCTGCACTCGGCTAGAAATAGCTACACAAAATTATTATTATTATTATTGTTATTATTATTATCATTATTATTATAGTTATTTACGTCACGTACGTGTGAACTGAGATGTTTCGAACAATGTTATCTCATACTTTGCTGACTTTATTTTTACTTAAATAATATTAAGATGAACCTATTGTGTTCATCTCAGGGACCACAGTTCAAATCGTATGCTCAGTTCAAGGTCCACCATTCAAAGGGTCGACGCCATCCATGAAAGAATGCAGAGTGAGTTGGCAAAGCGCTTCCATCACGCAGCTGTGAGCTTGCGTCTCGGACATAATGGGTTTGAATTCCACCGTCCATAGCTTTGAAGATGGTTTTCCCTATTTCCCATTTTTGCACCAAGCAAGTACTAGGGATGTACCTTAATGCCATGGCCTCTTTTCACCTGGTCGTGGCCCTTTCCTAGCCCATCGTCGCCAAAAGACCTAACCGAATCGGTGAGATGTTAAAATACTAGCAAGAAATATTCAGGAATAATTGGATATATGCGAAGACTCGCCCACATAACGTAGTAACCGTTTAACATGCAAGGTTTCTGGTGGTATATTTCTATGTTGGTAGAATTTGAGTGCAGTAAATAACTACAGTATCCTAAAGGTCCAATTTTCACGTCATGTTGAAGAACGCAAGCATTCAACATCGGACATAGTACGAAATAAAATAATTTACTGTACTAAAATTTGCCTGGATTAAGAATATGGGGGTATTCAGGGATTGAGGATTTTAGTAAGGATGTAGAGGAGAGGGCGTATAAGTCACGTACAGTTCCAATATATGGAATCCTCACCAGGATTACTTGAGAATTGGAAAAGAACAACAGGAAATAAGTTCGATTTGTTCCGAGTGATATGCAACCAAAGAAAATGCTTTCAACTTTGGGCTGGGAAGGTTTGGGAGTAAGAAGATGAGCTGCGCGACTAAGCGGTATGTTCCAAGCTGTCAGCGGACAGATAGCATGGAATGATATTAGTAGAAAAATAAGCTTGAATGAGGCTTTTAAAAGCAGGACATATCACAATATGAGGATAAAGTAGGAATTCAAGTGGACAGACAGGGGCAAATATTCCAGTTATTTTATCTGAGTCTGCAGAATATGTGGAGAAACTGATGAATGGTATGGACACAGTCTTAAGAGAAGGATCACAAGATGAAAAATAAACCCAAAATAAAAGTAATGAAATGCAATCGTATGAAGTCAGATGATGCAGGAAATTTTAGATTAGGAAATGCTATATATATTGCTATTTGCTTTACGTCGCACCGACACAGATCTGCCTTATGGCGACGATGGGATAGGAAAGGCCTAGGAATTGGAAGGAAGCGGCCGTGGCCTTAATTAAGGTACAGCCCCAGCATTTGCCTGGTGTGAAAATGGGAAACCACGGAAAACCATCTTCAGGGCTGCCGACAGTGGGGCTCGAACCCATTATCTCCCGATTACTGGATACTGGCCGCACTTAAGCGACTACAGCTCTCGAGCTCGGTGATTAGGAAATAAATTCCTGTAGGAAGTAGATGAGTAGGATAGTAGAATAACGATAGCAGAAGTAAGGACATAAAATGCAGACTAGCACTAGCAAGGAAGGTCTTCATTAAGGCAAGAAGTCTGCTCAATTCGAACACAAATGTAGGAATTAGGAAGATATTTTTGAAGGCTTTCGTCTGTAGCGTGGCATTGTATGAAAGTGAAACGTGGACAATAAATTGACCAGAAGAAGAGATAGAATAACAGGATGTATCTTAATTCAGTCAGGACCTGTTCAGTTACTTCTTGAGGGCAATAATTTTAATTTCGTGTGGCTATTTCTAGCCGAGTGCAGCCCTTGTAAGGCAGACCCTCCGATGAGGGTGGGCGGCATCTGCCATGTGTAGGTAACTGCGTGTTATTGTGGTGGAGGTTAGTGTTATGTGTGGTGTGTGAGTTGCAGGGATGTTGGGGACAGTACAAACACCCAGCCCCCGGGCCAATGGAATTAACCAATGAAGGTTGAAATCCCCAACCCGGCCGGGAATCGAAACCAGGACCCTCTGAACCGAAGGCCAGTATCCTGACCATTCAGCCACCGAATCGGACTTATTGAGGGTGATATATGCGGTAAGAACGGTAAGTTTTGGCCACCATTCAAACAGCGGACGCCATCCATGAAAGAATAGTTATCATTCAAGAATCAGTGCACAGCTGCATCAAACCGTATATACAAATACAAATCGAACGACAGACAGAAATGGACAGTGTAAATGCTATAACTCGCTAAAATGAGCTCTTATTACAGTAGGACAGGGCCCTGATATCGTTCAGAACCAAGGTATGGATATGACAAGCGGATTAGAGTAGATGTAGAATGTAGTAATCGCGTTGAAATGAAATGGTTAGCACAGGATAGGGTGACATGGAGGGCTGCATTAAACCAGTCTATGGACTGATGACCGAAACAAAAATACACCGTTCTAGCCCTTCAGGCAAGCAACTCAGTATTGAAAACATCCTAGGGATATGAGCTACGAATATCAGGTAAATAAAATATAATAAAATATAATAAAATATGAGAATATAAGTTTTATTTATTCCTGAAAATGACAACGCTTTCCTTAATCATCGTTACCCGGTCGATTAGATTAGCAGTTTTCCTGTTTCTACCACTACGAGCGCTAATGTGAGTCAATGCATTGTTTCACTTAAGCACCACTACGAGCGCTAATGTGAGTCAATGCAGACTTTCACTTAAGCCCTTATAACTACATTCGGTATGGACATTTAAAAAAAAATCACTAAAGCCTGAGGGTATTAAACCAGGCAAAACATTACAGAAATCATTATGTAAAAAAATTATTTTGCTAAGATTCGAATAAGAAAGAAAAAGAGTAAATAAACAAGCGATTTTAGGCTCTTTTTACGGAACTGTACTTAGACCGGAAGTGATTTTCTTTTTTTTTTTTTTTTTTTAAGTTTGATAGAGATATCCAAGACTCACAGTTGGAAACCTTCCCTGGTCCTTTAGCTCTTCGAAAATTGAGGAAATTGCTTAATTTTACGTTTTTCGTAGTATTGTTGCTTAGAAATGTTTTCAATATATTTTTTTTTATTTGCTTTACGTCGCACCGACACAGATAGGTCCTATGGCGACGGTGGGATAGGAAAGGCCTAGGAATTGGAAGGAAGCGTCCGTGGCCTTAATTAAGGCACAGCCCCGGCATTTTTCTGGTGTGAAAATGGGAAACCACGGAAAACCATCTTCAGGGCTGCCGACAGTGGGGTTCGAACACACTATCTCCCGATTACTGGATACTGGCCGCACTTAAGCGACTGCAGCTATCGAGCTCGGTATTTTCAATATTAAAATACACGGAAAGTAAATAGGGACTGAAATAATTTACCAGGGGAGATGTTCGATAAATGTCCAACTTTTCTGAAATCATTTATCAGAAGATATGTAAGCAACTGATAAGGAATATGCCATCTGGGTGATAGTCATAAATGCAGATCAGTGGTGATTGATTGATTGATTGATTGATTGATTGATTGATTGATTGATTGATTGATTGATTGATTGATTGATTGATTGATTGATTGATTGATTGATTGATTGATTGAAACTATTTGAAGGTTGGCTGATGGTGGGATTCAACGCAAGTGCCTCCTGAATGTATGATTGCAGCGACAACGCGGACTGAGCCGCCAGTGAGGAGTTGCTGTTGAAATGAGCGCTACGATATGTTCCTCCCCTCAGTTCGTTACAGGCTCGTTTGTTTACATTGCAGCACTCCTCAACGTCAAGGGTCGAGCTCGTGTACGGCATGCCAATGCAATTACAACTTTCCTTTGATACAAAAGAAAGAAGAATACTATTAATTCATCACTAAATTGATTGTCTCACGGTTTCATTAAGAGGCCCTGTTAACATCAGCTCAGCTTACCTTTGCGGAAAATGACACGGGATTAGCAATGCAAGGTACCGGTACCTGATAAGTTGTTTCGTGCATCCTTGATGGAAAGATAAATGAAAGAAATAATAATAATAATAATAATAATAATAATAATAATAATAATAATAATAATAATAATAATAATAATGTTTTACGTCCCACTAAATACATTTGACGGTTTTTGGAAACGCCGAGGTGCCGGAATTTTGTGCCGCATGAGTTCTTTTACGTGCCAGTAAATCTACCGACACGAGGCTGACATATCTGAGCATCTTCAAGTATCTCCGTACTAAGCCACGATCGAACCTGCCAAGTGGGGGTCAGAAGGCCAGCGCCTCAACCATCTGAGCCACTCAGCCCAGCAGACTAAAATTTAGCCCAACAAAACTGTGGAACAACAAAATGGTAACAGCTACGAATATAATAGAATTACTTCACGTCTCCAAAATACCACCAGGTCTCAGACATTGAACATACTGAATTATATACTAAGGTTCAAGTTACAGTCTTCGCTTCAGATCAGCAGGGTAGTGCATCGTGGTCAACAGTTCCGAGAACTTGGCGTCTACGAACTCTGATAACACTACAGGGCTAATATATTCCTTCAATGATTCTTAACCCTTAGCACTCGAATAAGTCGGTGGTTACACAACTCGACACGTATTTATTTTTCATCTCATTAACTCCTCTCATGAGGTCGACGTCGAGAAGGGTATCCGGCCATAAAAATCCACCACGATGGATTCATCTCACCTCATACCCGACTCCGTAGAGAAACGGGACAAGGGTTGAACAAACAAACAGACAAACAAACAAACAAACAAACAAACAAAAAATTAATTATTATTATTAACCAAGGATTGCTCTGAGGAGCGAGCTGGATTAGAGACAATGTCATCTTCTCATTTTATGTTTCGCATTCTGGCTATGGCTGATAGGAAAAAGCATCTTAAAGGACACGAAGAAGGAGGTTATCATCTACATGACGGAAAAGGAAAATTATGTATTTCGAATTTTCGAAAAAGTAGGAAAACGGAGAGAAACATAAAGAGTCATTATGACTGGCAAGAAATTTACGCACTGGTCCTCACTGAACTAACATTTTGGGGTTAGAAAAGGTCAATAATGGAACGACATTAGAGATAACAGATGTAAAGTGGTATTTATTGTTTTGAAGGGAAGTACAAGTAGATAAACAGAGAGAAAGAGACCGAAAATCAAGAAAAAAAGACAACAGACAGAAAGATAAATGACAAAAGAAAGCATTCGGTAAGAGAGGACAAGCATCCTGTGAGGCGTGGAAAGGAAAGCCTCTGTTTCGGAGTCGCCGAGATGCCGGAATTTTGCCCAGCAGAAGTTCTTTTACAGTAAATCTACCGCCACGAGGCTGGCGTTTCTGAACACATTCAAATACCACCGCACTGAGCCAGGATCGAACCTGACAAATTGAGCTCAGAAGGCAGTGGTGCAGCACTCTACCGTTTGAACTACCCAGCCCGGCACACAAGAGTTAATTAAGAAACGTCGTACAGGAAAGATGAGCGAGATTCGTTGATTGTGTTAAGCCAAAGCGACAGTAGTGCTCCTCGCTACAACACACACCTCAATGGTTATGAGAATGTGATTATTGTGAACAGTAAAGATTACTTCACGCAAATAGTTCCTCGAAACCTGCTGTATGCAATGGAAGGTAGGCTACATTTTTAAACATGGTCTGGCATACAAGCTAATGATAGGCCTCCTGCTCACACGGTGTATGATCTAGTGAGCGACAGAGCATGTTAGTTTAAAAATGGCGGTGACGGTCAGATTGGCCGATAATTAAATTAAAGCTGGGGTGTGATGTAGCATACAGCTGGTCCGCGTACGGCTCCTTGGGGACACACGTGTGCTTCACAACTTTTCTCTTCTCTTCTGCCCACATAAACTTATTAATACGCTGACTACTGATGGACATTACTCAAAATAACGTTGTTAAAATGCTGCTCGTTTGGTACGAGGAATAAGGCCTACTGGCTTTAAAATACACCGCAGGAATCGTTTCCAACATAGCTGCTATGGTCTGAGTCTTACAAAGGCATCAGTATGTGATACGCTTATATACAAAATTTAATATAAATCGAACGAAATGAAATGACAGAAATGAACAGCCTAAATTATTTGTTTTTTTGTTTCTTACAATCGCACCGTCACAGATAGGTCTTATGACGACGATGGGATGGGAAAGAGCTACGAGTGGAGAGAAAGTGTCCGTGGCCTTAATTAAAGTACAGCCCCAGCATTTGCCTGGTGTGAAAATGGTAAACCACGGATTATAGTGGGGTTCGAACCCGCTTTTCTCAGGAATGCAAGCTCACAGCTGGACGCGACCACAACTGCACGGCAACTTGCTCAGTACAGCCTAAATGTAATAACTTAACATTTATTCGCGATAATAGATCGAACCCCACTGGTCGGGCCTTGAATATGTTTTTCTTTGGTTTCTCGTTTTCATCCAAGCAAATTTTGTGCCATACCTTAATTAAGGCCACCGTCAGTTCCTTCCGAGTCCTATTCCTGTTCAATCCTATAGTTGCTACACGACCTCTCCGAAGCGGTATGACGAAAAACCATTGGCTAGGGGTGGTGATTTTTCCCAATAGCGAAATTATGAAAAATGCTTGTAAAGTTTTGTACGTTCATTTTTCATGACCTGTAAACAACTTTTTAACGTGTTTTGAAAAAGCAACAAAACGTGACATTTATACTAAAATCCTATATAAATGTGAAACTGACGATTTTTCAAATAAACATATATTTTATTCTTCTTCTGGAAACTTAAACCGAGGAGTTCGTGCACCCTTAGACTGCCTGCAAATGCTGTTGATTGTTAAGCTCATATAACACTCAGACCTTTCCCAAACAGCTCTGCAAAGCATTTGGGGTCCTACCAAGATTGTAGATGCTGAAATATGTTTTAGTAAATAAAATTTCATTGTGTTAAGAGAATACGAATGAAAGAACAAAATGTTCAGGTATGTTGAACGATCTCCGTCAACAGTGTCACCGATTCACGATAAAACCTTAATTCTGTATATTTTCTATTTATTATTTTGCACCAGTATAACTGTATTTTCTATGTAATGCTTTGTATCAATTTAAAATAAATTATCATTTCATTATACTTAGTGCATTTTTATTTTACTACTAGCTCTATGCAAATAAGATTTTAATTTCTCACACATATTAAGAAAAGACATTACCTATTTACCAGAATGAACCCAAAATTTTATGTTCAAATTGCAACGAAACACTAAATTACCGATGTATAAACGCAACAAAATGTTCAATGTACAAAATGTTGCATTTCTGCTTTCAGAAACGCTAAATTACCACCCCTATCAATAGAAAAAGAGTAACAGGAAAGTTCCAGGCCATGAAAACTTTCAGCATTCTGTGAAAACAGCATCAAAATACTTTCAGTGTTTATCGGGATTAGTTCACACTAACAGGTAGACACCTACCTAGGATATTTGATTGCTTCTTTCTTATTTACCTGCCCTATTGTTCGCATATTCAGCAGCCCATCATTGTATCACTGCAACATGATCTCCTGTCGCGTAAGAGATTATCACATTTCTTAAGCAGATTTCTTTATAAATAGTGCACCTTTTAATGTGGGTCTGGAACAGTAAGAGGCCGCCTGGCCGAGACGGTAAAGGCGTGCTCGGTTCATCCGTAAGGACGTGGGTTCGAATCGCCGTCAGGATGTCGAAAAATTTAAAAAATAAGATTTCTACTTTCGGAGGTACAGATGGTCCTTAAGTTCACTCAACCTACACCCAGGTTAATTCATGGGGGATAGTGGGTTCGAATCCCACTGTTGGCAGCTCTGAAGACGGTTTTCCGTGGTTTCCCACTTTTACACCAGGCAAATGCTGGGGCTGTACCTCAATTAAGGCCCCGGCCGTTTCCTTCCAATTCCTAGGCCTTTCCTATCCCATCGTCGCCATAAGACCTATCTGTGTCGGTGCGACGTAAAGCCACTAGCAAAAAAAAGTCCTGGGGGCAAATCCGGCTGGGCGTGGAGCTAACCACTCTACCCCAATAAGTGCCGTGGTTACGGATCGTGGAAGCCATTACCTTCCACCACTCCAAGGGTCTTCACGGCCTGTACGGAGATGACTTTGTTTTGCTTTGCTTTGCTTTGCTTTACTTTGCTCTGGAACAGTATTTCCATTCAGCTCATCTTGTTGTCCACTGATCGTGCTACCCCATATGAGGAATCTTTTGAGAATGTGTACACACACCCCCTGTTTAGTGATTAGCTGTTTCACATTCCTCTTCTCATGTGTTTTTCTATAATCGTAGCATTTTAAATTCAACTAAAGTGTGTTATGTTTTGAAGGCTTTTTCAAAAGTATCAATTCTCTAGGCCAACTTAAAATGAAGCTCACATGTGTCATGAACTATTTATGTCCCAAAAAGATACAAGACAAATAAGATGAGCAAACTGATAGTTGCATGCTGGGTTTTTTTTGTTTTTTTTTTTGTTTTTTAGTGAGTTCGACACAGAAGGAAATTGATATAATGAATGTGGGAAATTGGATATTATTGAGCGGATTAACTGAAAATAACATGATTGGTTTGTGAGCTACTAATATCATGGCATATCAAAATATTGTATAGGCTAAGGTGTTGTAAAACTTGAAACAGTCTACATTTTGAATCTCACTGTGGATAGTATTCTCTCCGTCTGTTAGGTCATCAGCCTAGAGGTTGGTTGGAGCCTCAAATAGCATCACCAAAGGCTATGCAGCTACAGGGAAACCACAAAAACCAATGGCAGTACCAAAATGAAGCGTATTAAGCAAGACGAGGGGTGAGGTTTGCCATTGCTTTTCTCACTGGGCCAGACAGTGCTATTGTAGCATAAATAACCTTATGATCAACACCTTTTATGACACTCAGACACACTGGTTGTGCTCTGAATTTCATGAATCAGCACCACCCATACCCCAGCAGCTTCCATATTGTCACTGCCATGGATGAGACTGGGACTTCAGTGGAAGCCAAGAGATGGATGCAAAAGTACTGTATCAATCAAAAAATGACAGCAGCAGACGTATCTATCAATATCTGAAAATTCTGTTGATAACTTGGAAACGAAGTGCCCCATTTTCTGTTGGTATATTTTAAATGTGTAAATACTGAAGATTACTGATAAATAAAAAATTTTAAATGCTATTTTTTTTTCTAGTGGATTTATGTCGCACCGACACAGATAGGTCTTATGGCGACGATGGGATAGGAAATACCTCGGACTTGGGAGGAAGCGGCCATGGCCTTAATTAAGGTACATCCCCAGCATTTGCCTGGTATTAAAATGGGAAACCACGGAAAACCATCTTCAGGGCTGCCGGCAGTGGGATTCGAACTCACTATCTCCCGGATGAAAGCTCACAGCCGCGCGCCCCTATGGCCAACTCACCCGGTGTTTTTAAATGCAATAATAATAATAATAATAATAATAATAATAATAATAATAATAATAATAATAATAATAATAATAATAATAATAATAAACCCTAGCTCACGGCATGAATATTCTACGTTTTAATTTCAACTCTTGAAGCACGCCGTTTGTATTGCTTATTCGATTTCAGACTTAAAGATTACAATCTTGATAATATATGAATGCCATGGCAACATGATATAAATTTCCAACAACTTTGCTGCGTACGTAATCAAGCAAGAAGAGACGCGGTAATATAAGCTTTTTGTTACATTCTAAGTTCAGATGAGCTGCTCTTATGCTATACGTCTAAATATGAACTGACTTATTAGAGCCAGAAATCAAATATCTGCAATATTATACACCTAATTCTTTACCCATTACCTTCAGTATAATGTAGACCAAATTATTGGTAAAATAGGTAAAATATACCTTACACACTATATGTTTTTAAATAAATTAATATTAAACAGTGAGAATGCGAGAAATTGGATATTATCAATTTGGATATATCAAAATATTGTATAGGTTAAGTTGTTGTAAAACTTGAAACAGTCTACATTTTGAATCTCACTAGGAATCAGTGATGGGATATTCGATTCATTTTATTCCGTTCACGTTACTGAATCGATACAGTGATCCGATTCACGGCACATTCGAGTCACCGTTCCTATCGCATCTGTGTAGTGTCTACTGATAAGACAGCAGCAACAACATTCAAAGCTTGCTGCTGCCATCTGTTCTTCATTCTATGAACTGCTTTCCTATGCGTCATCTAGCTTTCAGATTCAGGTTTCTCAAATTTTGATGTTACAAACCCTTTCCCCCACAGTGACAACTCCATTAAATAAGTAGACTATATACAATTAGATGAAAAAATATCAGTACGCATAATCATCAGTGATCTGCATTTAGAGCTGTCGCCCAGGTGGGAGATTTCTTATCAAATGTTTGCGTAGTCTTCTCTTAAATGATTTCAAAGAACGTGGGAATTTCATTGTATTCACGGTAAGTACACAATACAAAAAAAAAAATAAGTTAAAAATGAAATTCAGGGAAAAAATAGGCACTTGTGTGGTACTATACATGCCCGTTATATTACAGTACAAAACTTACGTAGTTAATAATAATAACAATAATAATAATAATAATAAAGTAGAAGAAGAAGAAAAGAACTGACATAACTCAAATTTTATACACTAACTTATGGTTTTCTCTCAGTTCTCTGAAAGTCACAACTCTATTATATACAGAATTAGATATAAAAATAAGTAGCCCACATATTAAATATAAATCAAATAAGTTGCTTTACCGCGCACCGACACAGACAGGCCTTATGGCGACGATGGGCTTGGAGTGGAAAGGAAGCGGCCGTGGCCTTAATTAAGGTACAACACCAGCATTTTCCTGGTGTGAAAATAGCAAACCACGGAAAACCATCTTAACAGCTGCCGACGGCACGATTCGAACCCACCATCCCCCGAATGCAAGCTCATAGCTACGCGATCCTAACCGCACGGCCAATTCGCTCGGTTATCTTTGAAAATATGTCTCTTACTATCAGTAGATTTTTTTTTTTAAATCGTCATATTTTGTATAGGTTGCCCGAGATGCAGAGTAGCCCTGTGGCTTTCTTGATTAAACATCCTTTTATTTAAGCTATTGAATCAGTAGGCTCACTTATTGTCCACGTACACCGGTGATCTCGTGATTCGATTATTGAAGACTTGTGCAATGATGCGATACGAACTGAGAGAATACTGAGCGGTTCCTTCCAATATAAAACAGACAATTTCGAGTGGTCACGAGCATGACTTATAGTCATAAGGTAGGCTAGAGAGTTGAGATGAATTAATTGTCAAATGTCAACTAAGTTATAATACTGATTCATCAAACTAATAAATAGAAGAACCTAACAGCCTACCTATTTACTAGCTAGTTACTTTGGAATTATGTTTTACTGTTACTACTACTACTGTTATTTGTTTTACATCCCACTAACTACTTTTACGGTCTTCGGAGACGCCGAGGTGCCGGAATTTAGTCCCGCAGGAGTTCTTTTACGTGCCAGTAAATCTACCGACACGGGGCTGTCGTATTTGAGCACCTTCAAATACCACCGGACTGAGCCAGGATCGAACCTGCCAAGTTGGAGTTAGAAGGACAGCGCCTCAACCATCTGAGCCACTCAGCCTGGTGAATTATGTTTTGACTACCTTTTTAACACTGCAAATAAAACCATATATTATTTAAACCTTCCTGTAGAAGAGAACAGTGAATGAAAATGGGTGTTATTTTCAAATGAGGTGAGAGCGAGAGCCCGTCTTAGCGTACGATTCTTTCAGTTTGCTATGGCTCTGTATGTCTCACTGCAGAGGAAGTTCGGCTCCCCGCCAATGTCCACTGTGCCGATATGAACTGTGTGTGTTTGTGTCTCACTGAGCCGTGATTGCGTACGATTCTTCCAGTGTGCTATGACTCTGTATGTCTCACCCGCAGCGGAAGTTCGGCTCCCCTCCAATGTCCAGTGAGCCGATAATGAACCGTGTGTGTTTAGTGTCTCACTGATGCCTGAGTGAGCCACTCAGCACTGTCTGCTGAGAATCAACAGAATCGTGTGCCGAGAGCTCGCCGTGCCTGTGAATCGATTCACTCGGACACTTGAATGAATCGATGTATTGCTTCGAATCATACACTCAGTAGCCAACACTACTGTGAATAGTAGGTGAATAGTGAGGTATTACAGAGGATGGCGTAATATAATTTGAATTAAGTTGTTTATTTTTCAGATATAGTTCTGTTACCGTATGTTTTCTTTTTCAGATAGTTCATAAATGTATTTATTCAAAATTAGTTTCGGTAGACTGAAAAACCTAACAGTTATAAACCTATGGAATGTAGCAAAGTGTCTTGAAATCGGTATGTTAGTGTTAAGAGAAAACAGTTTGAACAGACAAATTATGTCGTAGGCATTCGTCGGAATAATTTAACTGAAAGCAGATGTGAAACATAAAAAGTGGAGAATTTTCTTTTCTGGGTTCCTCTCATTGTAAGGACTCGGTAATGGAATTGTCGCTCTCGAGACATCCACCGATTAGAAAGGCAGCGCTCAATGGGATTGTTAAACAGATCCCATTAGAGGAAAGCAATTTGCAATCCCATCTTCTATAGCTTCAGAAGTATTTGATTACGTCAACTTCCAATATAATTCATCACTGAGCTCGCCTAAATGATCGACATCATGGTACACAATGCATCCTTAAGAATGTTGTCTTCATACGAAACGATGAAAGTGTTTTCAGGAAGCCCGTTTCAAAATGTATAGAAAAATTTCTTCACGTCTCATTTCATGGAGGAAAAAATGAAACATGATGAATCAATTAACGGCTGGCTCTGTAGTTCGTCACACCATTTCTTTTAATTAAAGAGCTTCACAAGATCTCCAAAGTTGAGTTGTAAATGGACAAAGTTTCAATCTTTTGGCACATGAAATCATTTTTTATCAAAATGTTATTTAAAAAAAGCCTTGTTTCTTGATAAATCCCTTCTCTCCCTCTCTGATGTCAAGTTGGCGGGTTCAATCCCGGATCAGTCCAATGGTATCTGAAGGTGAAATATACGTCAACCGGGTGTTGGTAGATTTTGTGATATAACGTTATTATTGGCTGTACGTCCAACCAATTACTTTTAGGTTTTCGGAGAAGCCGAGGTACCAAAATATAGTTCCTTAGGAGGTCTTTCACGTGCCGGTAAATCTACTGACGTATTTGAGCACCTTCAAAAGCCACCGGACTGAGTCACGATGGAGCCTGTCAAGTTGGGGTCAGTAGGCCAGTGATCTACTATAAGCTACTTGGCCCGGCACTTAATAATAATAATAATAATAATAATAATAATAATAATAATAATAATAATAATAATAATAATAATAATAATAATAATCTTAGTTTTACGTCACACTAAATACTTTTACGGTTTTCGGAGACGCCATGTTGCCGGAATTTTGACCCACAGGTGTTCTTTTACGTGGCAGTAAATTTAGCGACACAAGACAGGCGTATTTTAGCACTTTCGAGTCGAGATTAAATGTACAATTTCTATATTCGGTAAGATTTGCTGAAATAGTTAATACATCCCTTTACATTGAGTTTGTGCCTGGAAAGGTATCAGGCTGCCACGTTAGTGCCGACCCCAGTAAGTTCGAAAAAGGCTAGGAAGAAGAAGAAGAAGAAGCTGGGAAGTACATTTTATAGTACATAGTACGAAAACCTTTTATGCCCTAAGTGGAAAATGTAATAATTACATTTATATCCTTTCTTAATGCCAATTTTAGTTATTTCGTTATCTATTTGTGCAATAGGCTCTCAGAATATTATAGTAATGCTAACTCACATTCCTTTATCGAGCTGAGTGGCATCACGTGTTAACGCACTGCGGCTATAGAGCCAAGTTCTGCAATCGGCAGACGCGTGGGTTCGAAACCCACCGTCGGCTGTCCTGAGAATGGTTTTCTCCACTTCCAGGTAAATGCCGGGACAGTTCCTATCCACAGGCCACAGCCGATTCCTTCTACATCATTATTTCATTTCATTGACCATCGTTGAAATCCATCTTCATTAGCTCGACAGGGTTAATACAGCCGCTCGCATAAGTATTCGTCCTTCTGTCCTTTTCATATATTGAACACCAAAAGTGTATTACAAAGCTTAAGGTAAAAACATTACATGTAAATTCATCTTACCTCATTCCCGACCCCGTATTAAGAAACAGGATTAAGGGGTAAACAGAACAGATAGCGAATCCACATGCGTTCTGAAAACTGCTTCCATTTATAAATGCTGCTAAACTTTAGTCCTGTGTATTTAATTTAGAGTAGTTCATAGGCTAGTAAGACTTCTGTATGGTCAAGAGGTGGTCGGGAACGGGGTAAATTAATTCCCTTCTTGCGCAGTGAGTTTGTTTCTTGTTGCTCCCCACTGTTGAGAATTAATCTTGTAAACTGACACAGCTTCATTTTCTTCAGAGCTTCCCGAATCCTGGCAAGAGAAAGGTAATAGTCAGATGAACTGTAACATATTCGTACGTAGAATCTAGATTCATTTAGAGAGAACAGTAATCTCCCTTGGCGTCCAGCTTGCATGAGTAACCAATATTCTGCTTACTAAAAGACAAGGAAAAATAGTTGTAAATCTGTGCTGCTTCAGTTGTGGTTTAGAAATTGGGAGTTAGACAGGGTTAATATGCTACCGATATTACAGATATCACAAATGTTCTGTTAATGCAGCGCTTGCACACTAACTTCTATATAACAATCACTTTTTACATCTATTACTCACAGGCTCTGTTCTTGTCCCTGTACTACATGAATAAATCGTGGAGATTTCAGGATATCTCTTCTTCAAGCCACATTTTGCCCACCAGTTTCCATTCTCACCAAACCATCAACTCATTACTCCAACATTCTCATGTAAACCCACTTTTCAGAGGTTAATATTCTCTTTCTTTCCACACCGGTCACCCACTGTATTTCGCTTAATTACATTGCCATGTCCACACAAAAGTCTTCTTCTAGCAGGCACATCTATATTTGAGATGACAAATTTTTAATCTTTAGAAAAGCTTTATTCGACACATTGCCTTCAGTGTCGCGTAGTCGCATTTTAATTACAAGAAAGGGGACGTGTTTTATTTTATTTATTTATTGTCCTATTTATTTACAATGCGGAGTGGCCGCGCGCTACGGCTATGGAGCCAAGCATACTGCATTCGGAAGATGAGTGGATACGAAACTGATCATCGGCTGTCCTGAGAATGGCTTTCCGTGGTTTCTTATTTTCACTTTCAGAGAAATGCCAGGATGATTCCTATTCATAGGTCACAGTCGATTCTTTCCACCTCCCTACCCAGTTTCATTCACCTTCATTCATTTCATCCTCATTAATTCCTCAACTGAGTTGGCGTCAGGAAGGGCATTCGACCGTAAAATTTGCAATATAATTTCATCTCACCTCATTCCCAACCCCGTATCTCGAAACGGGACTAATGGGTAGACATATTTATTTATTTATTTATTTATTTATTTATTTATTTATTTATTTATTTATTTATTTATTTTCATCCAGTGTTTCGCCGGCCTCTCAGCGCTGGGTTTCGTGGTTCAAATCCCGGTCACTCCATGTGAGATTTGTGCTGCACAAAGCGGAGGCGGGAAAGGTTTTTCTCCGAGTACTCCGGTTTTCCGTGTTATTCATTCCAACAACACTCTCCAATGTCATTTAATTTCATCTGTCAGTCATTAATCGTTGCTCCAGAGGAGTGCAACAGGCTTCGGCAGCCGGCACAATTCCTATCCTCGCCGCTCGCTAGACGTGGACTTCATAAATTTCTTCCCTGACCCGGTCGAATGACTAGAAACAGCCTGTGGACTTCCATTTTCATTCCTTCTCTAAGATTGTATCTGTATCTTCAACAACTTTTTCGGATCCTCTGCAGAATTGGAATCTAGACGAATCTTTATAGTCATAATTTCCTCCCCATGAATTGTGATTTTCTTTTCTAATGTATCCTTTAATTGGTTTTCCACCCGTCTCTATATTATTAGCACGAAAAGTAATTACGCCTCTGAACCTATGACCTTTAAGTAGTACCCCTCGGCACTGCGGTAACTGATCTTGAAATGCCACCCGCAAACGACAGGTTCCACTGCAGCGTGAAATGTCTCAATATGTCGTGGTTTGGTCTCTTGCCGGCACACAGAGTGTACACACACAGAGAGGAGACCTGACCTGCCATGGACGGTTGTAGCCGGAAGACAAGCCTTGATTGGTTGCAACTTGGGGTGACTAATGCGTGCTCCAGTCGTTAATAACCAGCCCCCACCCCTCGCCGCCCTCACCATCTGTCATGTTCGCGATGCTCTCAGTCTATAAGCTTGTACTATTTTCCTCACATACATCTCAAGTGAATTTTTTCGCAGTCATCTAAAGCTGATGTGGCACACTTCATTTTCTATGTAAACAGTAACTATTTGCAATTTTCTGAACGAAATTCTAGGAAAATTGAATGACATCACTTTGACCTACTCAGGATTGAAAACAGTATTTTATAATACTCGTAAGAAGTGATGTGATGAAGATCGTTAGGGACCGACTGGACCGACTGGACCGACGGTGTGCCGTAGTAGGTTAGATGCCAAGCTGCAGTATTCAAGATTGTGAGATCGAATCCTAGTTAGTACAATGGCACTTAAGCGTGCTTAACTCGTAATTTGGATAACCTAAATTATGATATATTTAAGGATCACCTGGGTCCATGAGGCCGTCACCAGAATTAGTTGAATACTCTACAATCACAAGAGGTGAAGATAAGTATTTATTAATTGCATTTCATCCCATTTTTGAGAGGTACAAGACGAAAAGGAAAATGTGAACATTTTGGAATATGTTTCTATAAATATTAGCGGCAAGGGATGAAAATTGTGTCCATGGTACATAAATGCACACGTAGGGCGAGTTTGCTACGCGGTAAGAGTCATGGAACTGTAAACTGGTATTCGAGAGATGGTGGGTTCGAATGGCAGCGTTGGCAGCCCTGGAGAGGTGTTTCTTTTTTTTTTTTGTGTGGTTTCCTATTCTCACATCAGTCAAATACCAGGGTTGTACCTTGATTAAAGCCAGGGCAGCTACCTTCTCAGTTCCGTGCTAGCTCTTTTCTATCCCGACGTGGAGTCACCGAAAACCTGGATATGTTAGTACGATGTTAAACAGATAAAAACAGTCGTGATCATAGACAGAGGACCTCCAGTTTTACGTGGAATCCGAACTACAGAAATGTGACTTTTCATTTCAAAAATCCCCACTGCATTGACCTGAATCTGAACCACGGGCGCTTTGGTAAGACCCGGTGACAATGCCACTCGGCTATCACGTCTCAATGTAGAAGGAAAGTAGTTGTGATAGTTATTGTTTAAGGCGTCGTGACAAACCCATTAGTGCGTAAAGTTTTTTTTGTCTTGCCGCCTTCCTGGCTACAAATGTGATTCAACAATGAACGCTAAGAATTTAGAATAATGTATTCTTGTTTCCTGTTAGCTACAACCTTTCTGAAGTGAAAAAAAAAATAGTGTAGGCTTAAAACCATGCATAAAATTCGTACTTTTTATCATTTATAAGACGTCCGATTTTTCAGACGCTATGCACTAATGGGTTAACAGAGCGCGGAAGAGAACCAACCTCTTGAGAAATGAAATTTAGGAAAGAATATCTAGGCCTAGCAAACGAAATGCAGTCAGGAGAGAACTGACCAAAGGAAAATTGGAAGGAAAAGATGACAAGAGAGGAAACTCGTGTACCAGGCTGAGTGGCTCAGACGGTTCAGACGCTGGCCTCCTGATCTTAACTTGGCAGGTTCGATCCTGGCTCAGTCCGGTGGTATTTGAAGGTGCTCAAATACGTCAGCCTCGTGTCGGTAAATTTATTGGCACGTAAAAGAGTTGCTGCGGGAACGAATTCCGGCACCTCGGCGTCTCCGAAAACCGTTAAAAACTAGTAAGTCGGACGTGAAACATTATTATTATTATTATTATTATTATTATTATTATTATTATTATTATTATTATTTGCGAATGAGCCCATTAGGACTACGCAAAGTACTTAGAGACAGGCATTCGCCTTTCTTTGTGCCCACATTTCCTTCATTCGTTTGCTGTGTGCTTCTTTTCTCTCTTGAGACCATGTTGTTCCGGTCTTCTTCCTTGGTTCCTCCTCTTGGTCAACTTGCCACTTATGAACTTTGGCTCTGAAGATAACCCGGCTTTGGATGTCTTCAGGTGTAATTCCTGCCAGTTTGAGATCTGTTTTAATTTCGCCAATCCATTTTATTGTGTCCGTTTTGGCTTTACTTCGGTTTTCATAAAATTCAACTATTTGCTTGGTAAGTCTATCTGGGTTCATCCTTTTAATATATCCAAAGAATCTTAATCTGCGTTTTCTGATGTCGCTGTGAATGTTAGAAAATTGTTTGATTTCCTGTTTCCCTCTAAGGCGGTACTGTTCATCTACGAGTTTTGGGCCTAAAATTTTTCTAATGATCTTGCGTTCCTTTTTCTGAATATTTTCTAGATCAGTTTTCCTGTTCAAAATTAGTGTAAGGCTTCGTGGTAGACATACGTACCTGAGAAGTTGTGAGTCTTACTCTAAGCAGGATGATCGCATAATACTGTCCAGTAATATGACCTTAATTTCTGCACGAAACGTTTTTTTGGTAAACATAAATTCGATAAATAATTAATCAGGTCTCATCCTTGGCTTGGACGATTTGGGAGACTTTCTAGAAACACCATTCCTTATGCAGCCATTCTCTGTGATGAATGGTGTGAAATTGTAGGTCAATGATTCGGTCAGTATACCGTATACATTTCAGTTGGGTTGGCAGATTGGTGTGTAACAACACATCCTGCATCGGAAAGTAACGGGAAACTAACTCACTCCTTATTTCCCTAGCACGTCTCTTCAGCTGATGGTAGATCATCTGTTGAGGACTCACCATACTATGATATGAAGAAATTATGTTATTTGATCATAAAGATTAAAAGAAATTTCACGTTTGTGACGAAAAAAGACTGACATGCTGTACGGTCGTCACTCCTAGCAGTTCATTTGCACTCAAATTAACTCTGCCACATGGAACTTAACCTGTGCATACAAGGAGGACGTTTTCCCACTTGTAGCAGTGAGTAAGCGGACGCGTCGATACTGAAGTCGATAATAGCTGTGGAATCGTTTGGCCCCACTTGAGCTGTCACAGAAAATTAAACGCGACACACTTCAAAAGAATTCCAGCGTCTCTCTCTTCGTTTCAGTTAACACGACGGCAAGCTATCACACAGTCCAAAACAAGTACATATTAAGTGTTTATATACAACAGTATTACGCTTCACTGACCAGAGCAACAAACGAGCTTCCGATATTGGCACAAATGACGACTGCGTGGAAAAAGGGGTGGCATTCAACGCTCACGTCGAACTCCATGTATTTAGGTAGGTCACAAGCTAATCACCTTATCGTTTACAGGGTATTTTAGAACTATACCGACAAAAAGAAATCACGGATGCTCTTCATGTCAAGTTAAGAACAATGGTGCAATCGAACTGGCGGAGAAAAGTTTTCTTTCTTTCTTTCTTTCTTTCTTTCTTTCTTTCTTAATCTGCCAGGGTTGGTTTTTCCCTCGGACTCAGCGAAGGATCCCACCTCTACCGCCTCAAGGGCAGTGTCCTGGAGCGTGAGACATTGGGTCGGGGACTACAACTGGGGATAATGACCAGTACCTCGCCCAGGCGGCCTCACTTGCTATGCTGAACAGGGGCCTTGGTGAGGGATGGGAAGATTGGAAGGGATAGACAAGGAAGAGGGAAGGAAGCGGCCGTGGCCTTAAGTTAGGTACCATCTCGGCATTTGCCTGGTGTAAAAATGAGAAACCACGGTAAACCATCTTCAGAGCTGTCGACAGTGGGATTCGAACCCACAATCTCCCGGATGCAAGCTCACAGCTGCCCGACCCTAACCGCACGGCCAACTCGCCCAGTACACTATGTATGTAGCTTCTTCCGGCACGTAACCCAATTTTGAGCGGCTTAGACTGAAAGACGTACAGTAGCTCCAAAGCTGACTTAAATTTTCAGTTATTAATCTGTGTAATGTTTCCGACACTTCATTCGGTTCATAAACTTTTTAGTCTTTTCAAACGGTGGTAGCATCATCAGGTGGTTTTCGGAACTTCACTGAAAAGTTTTAGTTGCTAAATGACTGGGTGAGTAATACGTTGTAAATACATAATATCTGACATGACGGTTGAGGACATGGATAGCGTCTGAAATTTATATCACGAGGAAAGTACAGAAAAGTTCACTGTATTGAGTAGGGAAACATTGAATCTGGCAGTCGAATGGTTCCCTGCAGATAAGTTCTTGGTAAATGATAAAAAGGCTCAAACAATAGCATTTAATTTAAATAAAAATAGATTATATTGATATAATGAACCGGTGAAATTATTAGAAATCCATCTACATCCAAAACCGGAATTAAGATGCCCACAAAGATGCCATTTCAAGCAAAGTAACAAGGGTAAGTGAAAGTCTTAAGAGCCGCCAGAGATGAAATTATAAATACGTACTTTGCATTATTTTGCAGTATTCTTACACTGTAACGACTCTTTTTGTTCGACTGTCTGCCATGACTGAGTTCAGCGCACTTGTTAAGGCATTAGAAGGAAGAGAGAATATCAAACTCAGATGTGCTGTTCACAAATATAATACTATATTACCTATACAGGTCGATGGAGGCTTCAAAAGACAGGTTCAAGCTGTTTTATCGTTCATTGATAAACATTGCTATTAAATCTAATAAACTACCATTCAATATACTCAGACGTAAGCAACGAAAAAAAAAAAAACAGTTAAGCGTACATCCCTTTTACTCAGTACACGGATATTTTGTGTTTGTTATATACTGAAGGAGCATATTATACTGTAGCTAGTTGCTTTACGTCGCACCGACACAGATAGGTCTTATGGCGACGATGGGACAGGAAATGGCTAGGAATGGGAAGGAAGCGGCCGTAGCCTTAATTAAGGTACAGCCCCAGCATTTGCCTAGTGTGAAAATGGGAAACCACGGAAAACCATTTTCAGGGCCGTCGATAGTGGGGTTCGAACCTACTATCTCCCGAATACTGGTTACTGGCCGCAATTAGGCGACTGCAGCTATCGAGCTCGGTATATTATACTTAAAGGGAATTGTTTTGGTTGGACGAGACAAATTTGAATGAAACTTTTGTGGATGGTTAATTAACAGGTCATCTTAAATGTAATGGTAAGAATCATTTTGCAGTAAAATAGTGTTTAATTAATTGTTGAAAAATGGCAGGGCGGCTCGGAGCAGTCAGCTGATGACATGCACTAAAGAAATATACAGACAGTTCTGTTTTAAAGTTGCCTAAAACATTTTACACAGTGAGTGATATATTGACACAGTTTACAAATTTATTTTACTAACATGCACGTTACATGAATATATTAAAATATTACGTGAAATAGTATGCAGTCTAGTTCATCTGTTCATAAACGTGCATGTTATTAATATAATATTGAATCAGCGCAAACGAGAAAACAGCGAGGTTCATGTTTAGAAACACTCTATTTGGCATGCTGTGAGTAGCCTATGTAACATTGGAAGGCGTGCAGGGTTGTTCCGATATCTTGATGATGATGATGATGATGATGATTATGATTATTATTATTATTATTATTGTTGTTGTTGTTGTTGTTGTTGTTGTTGTTGTTTAAAGGGGCCTAACATCTAAGGTCACTGGATCCTAGTTCCGATTTCTTAGTTGATCATACGGACAATTTTGATTGCAATCGATGCCTTTGAAATGCCACATTTCATTTAAAACTGCAACAACAAACTACCTTTTTTTTTAGTATGTACATATTATTTTACGACAGAATGATAATTACCTTCTTCTTGTTTCCGAATTTGGCCGCCTATGGACCGCCTTGAACTTAAGGCTTCTTCTTCTTCTTCCTTCTTCTTCTTCTTCTTCTTCTTCTTCTTCTTCTTCTTCTTCTTCTTCTTCTTCTTCTCCTCCTCCTCCTCCTCCTCCTCCTCCTCCTCCTCCTCCTCCTCCCAGAACCTCTTGATTCTTTCACTTCTGATCTTCCATTCTTTCTCAGACCGGTTTGGGTTTACAGTTTGGTGGTTTCTCCTGGAATGTTTTGATGCTGTCCACTCGACTTCTAAATTCTTTTCTGTTGTCAACCATATCCACTGTAAGTCCACTTTCTATTGCATCCCTTTTTACCTCTTCCACCCACTTCGTCGAAGCTTTTAGTCCAGTGATGTACTTTAATATTTTCTTAGTTAGCCGTTTCTCATCCATTCTTTCTAGATGCCCATAGAATTTTAGCCTTCGCTTTCACATGGTGACAGTGATTTTTTCGGTGTATTTATAGAGGTCATCATTTTTCCTGTTCCTCCACTTCCCATCAGCATTTTTCTGTGGTCCTAAAATTTTCCTTAAGATTCTCCTCTCCTTTTTTTTCGAGATCTTGAAGCTCACCCTTTTTATTCATTGTCAGGCTCTCTGAAGCGTAGAGACCCTCTGGCTTTACCACTGAGCTGTAGTGTCTAAGTTTCGCCTTGTAAGATATTGCTCGTGTTGTATCTGTTCTGGGTTAACCTGTAAGCCAATTCTAGTTTTCTAATTCTTGCCCTAATCGCCTCTTTATCCAATTAATTACCATAACATGTATTATGACTTAAATGGATACCTTAACAAGTTTCATTGCAATCTGACCCTACTCAAACAGTTTCCGTCTGGATATGTGCATGCGCATTTATGGTTTTATTATATTTGACAATGTGTATTGTATGAAACATACTTAATAACTTAATACATTCTACTTTATTCTCTACAAGCAGGAGCGGCTGTGGAATGTAAAGCAATTAAAGACCGAGCTCGATAGCTGCAGTCGCTTAAGTGCGGCCAGTATCCAGTATTCGGGGGATAGTGGGTTCGAACCCCACTGTCGACAGCCCCGAAGATGGTTTTCCGTGGTTTCTCATTTCCACACCATGGAAATGCTGGGGCTGTACCTTAATTAAGGCCACAGCCGCTTCCTTCCGAGTCCTAGCCCATTCCTGTCCCATCGCCGTCATAAGACCCATCTGTGTCGGTGCGACGTAAAGCCAATAGGAAAAAAAAAGCAATTACAGTGACGGACCCAGGTCAGACCATGTAGAGATCTCTCATTTCCGTTGCGAGCCCTGAAATTATTGAAAATCCACAGCCTGTTTCCAGTCATTCGACCGGGTCAGGAATGGAATGAATGAAGCCCCAATCTAGTGGCGAGGATGGCAATTGTGCCGGCTGCCGAAGCCTGTCGCACTCCTCTGGAGCAATGATTAATGAATGTTAGATGAAATGAAATGATATTGGAGAGTGTTTCTGGAATGAAATATGACAGGGAAAACCGGTGTACCCAGAGAAAAACCTGTCCCAGCTCGCTTTGTCCAGCACAAATCTCACATGGAGTGACCGGGATTTCAACCACGGAACCCAGCGGTGAGAGGCCGGAACGCTGCCGCCTGAGCCACGGAGCTCTCCTGAAATTATTGTTTTATTTTGCAAAGTGACAAGGTGTGTTATATTTAAGCCAGAATATTATGGCATATCAATACACTGTTATTACTGATCACTTTCTACATTTCATTTACCGACCGTGATCCTAGTAGCCATCCTCGCTTTCTCTAAATAGAATATGTAATAAGAAATACCACATGGAAGTCTCAGATTTGAGATTTAATCTATGTCAGTCAAATAATTAAAACACAAATAGTAGTTGGTTGGGATCCATTAATACATCACACACACTGAAACAAGGATTACTTGTAAGTTGGTATAAAGAGTGCAGCAATGTAGTATACGCGTATAAAATGGAAGGTACGATACTTGATAATACCGAGAATCTGAAATATAATTACAAGAATCCGTAGTAACTTTCCTTGTTCACTAAATATCCTTACAGTAATCCTCTTTCTTGCAGGATTTCCTTTTGTGATTTATTATTTATAATTCGCTTTCCTCCAAAGAGCTTCTTAACGCTGCCATAACAGTTTATCTTACACGGAAATGAAACACGCCTCGAATGCATAAGTCATAAACTCTTCCCTTTGTCAGCATTTATCTGTTGTTTCTTATTAATATTTCATTGCTAAATATCTTGAACCAATCCTCGACAACGATACAACTCAAACTCATCCAGATTCGTGTCGTCCGCTTGTTAGTGAACAGAGAGCTTTAAAGCTCAGCTATGCAAGTGTTATCTTGCCTCCACTGAGTTGAAATATTACTTTGTTCTTAAAAGGGAAGTTTCAAAGTGTTGGAACATTCGTAACAAAGTGTAACAATGTATCATTTAAAATAAGGGAACACTCTTTAATACTGAAATATATTCTGTGAATAACTGGACTCAAACGAAAAATTAGAATTAAAGGAACCTTACTTTGTGTTTTCCCCTACAGTTGCCTATCCCCTTCATACATACATACATACATACATACATACATACATACATACATACATACATACATACATACATACATACATTTCACGATGGACTGTTATGTCTCTCGGCGTTTAGTCTGCAATCCTCTGTGAATGAACTAAATGAACTAAGTGCCTCCACTATAATCTATTAGCAAATAACACCGTGACCCATTCTACGTCTACATCTCTTACCTTGAAATCATTAGCAACTAAGTTTAACAATTATTGCCTATACATCCCACCACTTCTCTTATCCTCCATTGTTCTCCTTGGTACCGACCCATAATACAAGTCGGTATCTTTGTCCCCACCTGTTTGTACCAGAAATCATTCTAGTTAGATTCACGTCTGAATAAGAAATGCTGAATCCACCCATCGTTCTCTCTCGTACAGCTGTCACCAGGGACGAAACGTCGGGATACATATCTCACGAGGTTCGAAACAATAGATAAAAATATTAATCTGATTATATTGACGATGCTGATGGGGAAAAATAGAACAGGGTCTGAGTGAAAGCATATCGTCGTTACGCCTACAAATACTTCTATGTGGATAATATTTCAGCTTGGAACTCTGACCAGAAACGTTCTGTCGCCTAATGTTCAGTACTGCATGAACTACATCTACGAATTTTCATTCTAAGTTATACACGTGCTGCGGGTCAGTATTTCTCCCCTCAACATTGCTACGTAACGGTATTTCGGGGCGCAACTAGGATATTCGGAATATTTCTGAAATGATAATGTACATCAACAAAAGAACCAAACAATATTAACAATATGCTGCAGTACAAAATAATTCGCTAATGGCATGCTGTACATAACCCTAACACTCTGAAGACATATATATATATATATATATATATCGATTTATGTGTCATGATGTCATGGCAATATGTTAGTGTTTTACTATAATTAATAAACAAAACTTCTCCCAATATGGACCTCTTCAACTTATTGACAGCATATTGTATACCGTATCAAGCGCTTTACCTGTACTATGATGTAGATCAATAGCACACGTCAATGTACTGGAAGCTGTGCTGTATCTAGACCCTAGAACGTTCAAACTAACAAAGTGAAGATCTTTAAATAAATTATCTCCTATTGGTTACACTCAGAAGTAGTTATTTTGTAGCTGGAACGTGGCTTTTCCATAGCCGTCCGAACTGAAAGTAAATAACGCAACACATTTTTGCAATACCACATTCCAAAATATCCTCCTCGAGCTACAATTCGACACGGTTTATAGCCTTGCTGCATGACTTTTAAAATAAAATTATACTTCAGACGTACTGACACCAGAACATCCGCAGAAACTCGGAGGAAGGTCCCTTTTGTTATGGGATCATTAGAGTTATTTTTAAGAATGAAGCCATTCTTAAAATCTGCTACTTCTGGCAAGTTAGACAATATTAGTTAAACACTTTCGTGTCCTATTAACATAGTATCCAAAAGGTATGGAACTCATCTGTTGATTGCAGTAACCAAGCGAGCTGGCCGTGCGGTTAGGGGCGCGCAGCTGTGAGCTTGCATTCGAGAGATAGTGGGTTCGAAACCCACTGTCGGCAGCCCTGAAGAAGGTTCCCCATGGTTTACCATTTTCAATTGCTGGGGCTGTACCTTAGTTAGGTCCAAGATCGTTTCCTTTCCACTCATAGCCCTTTCCTATCCCATCGTCGCCAAAAGACTATCTGTGTCAGTGCAACGTAAATCAACTTGTAGGGAAAAAATCTGCAGAAGTATCGTTCTATAGATACCAGGTATGGAGAGCCAATCTCTAATTAGTCTTGTAATTGTTTTTAGTTATTATTACTAAAAGACATACGGAATACGGTAGAAGGTAAAGCTATCACCCCAACTGCAACCTCAGCGCCATGAAGAATGACGTGCTTAGCTTTATTATGCCCGACCCAACCATGTTTGCTCCTAGGAATTAACCCGATACTAATTTCAGTTGTAGGATGAATGAACTTCTCGGTCATGTTCCAATTCAGAACTGGAACTCTCATTTTAACATCTGTCGATTTCCCGACGGGTCATCGAACCTACATCCTTCCAGATGAATCGAAAATGTCTCCACCGTCTCGGTTTGGCATTATTATTATTATTATTATTATTATTATTATTATTATTATTATTATTAATTGTACACATATATTTCGAACAATCTTCCACAGTACTAGCAAGGTTTCATTACTGATCCTACATATAACGATGTGCTATTTTCCCGTGGACCTTTGGGGTTGTTGCGCTATAGGGCTTGGTTTTGGACCGATGACCTTAAACGAAAAGTCCGTTAAAATATCAGTGATCATCAATAATCCATCATCATCACCATCCTCCTTTCCTTTCTGTTACTGAACATTACTTAGTTCCTTTCCTTTACGTCATGAATATACATAACATTTCAAGCTCGTACAGTCATGTCACCCATTGAAGTTAATGGAACAATGTTTTGAAAATAGTATAAAAGTAAAGGTCCACTGAGTGCGCGGTTTGGTTTGATAGCCTGCACGTTGTTTGATGGCTCAATCAGGGGAATGCAGTTAGTGAGCAGAATTAATTGTTGGTCAATTTATCTCATGATGACCACTATTCCAATTCACAACAGTTCAAACTATTGTAGTACTCTGCTTCAGAGAAGTAACACTGAAGTAGTACTGGACATGTATACAACCATTTTAGGTCACTCTAATCAGGGCGGAACTGGCCGCTATTATCTTGGACATATGAGTGACAAATTGGCTATCTGTTTTGTTCTAGCGACCTCTGACGTCACACGACATGGCCCTGCTGATTAACTACACGGCTCATGACATGTGCACAAACAAAAGACGGCG
The DNA here is from genome assembly GCF_040414725.1 of Anabrus simplex. NCBI lineage: Eukaryota > Metazoa > Arthropoda > Insecta > Orthoptera > Tettigoniidae > Anabrus > Anabrus simplex. The sequence continues at coordinate 1,594,706,300 of NC_090265.1, read as the reverse complement.
CAACGGTGCAATCAATAATGAGTGGTGAGGGACATGGCTGGTCTCGATCATTTCGACTTTCATTATAAACGAATGCCTTCGGGCGCATCTTTCTTTTGTTCCCGACGCACGCGTTATTATTATTTATCCCCTTTCCTCCCTCACCGCCCCGCTCAGCCCTTGCTTTTAGGGCGCTCCATTTACCAACTTTCGGGAGAGTTAAGGATCATAGCAGCTCAAATTCTTACGAGGAAATTAGTTACGACTGTGATTGAATTGTAGTGCATGTAGATGGACTTGACATAGATTAGTTATATTTCATTTAGCGTATGGATAAATAATTGAAAAGTATAATAATAATAATAATAATAATAATAATAATAATAATAATAATAATAATAATAATAATAATAATAATAATAATAATAATAATGGGGGTAGATGGGGTAGTATGTGGTCCTGTGGGTTCACTTCTTGCTGGTGGAAGTGTACTAATAAAGGACAGGAAATCCCATTTATTCCTACCAAGTCAATACATGCACGTCCACGGCATGGCCCCTGGTCAACGTGTAAGGGCGAAAAAGCGAGTTCCCGACGCTTCAAAATGGGGACCCACCAGCTAAGGGAGACAACCCCGAAAGAAAACATTGGCCCTCCAGAATTGCTGGGGGTTGGCGTTGGGCTGATAACCCAGTCTGCAAAAAAACTCTCGCTACGAAATCTGAAGAAGAAATAGCCGGCCTGACCTCTTTACGGCGATCTCACAAACGTGTAAAGGACTTGAGAATTGGTTCGTGGAAGAAGGGGTGAGAGAGGATGTAAAGATAATAGGAATCAAGAATTGGTGGAGCTCTGCAGTTAACAGGAAAGAATGGGGAAAACTACTTCAGAAGGCCAAGGCCCACAAAGGGCTATCGCACCAGTGAATAATAATAATACACTGATGGCAAAATGGTAAATAATAACAGTACGTGGGCAGTCCACACGGAATAAAATGGAACCCCTGGTACATCCACCAACGTCTCATCGGTGAACGGTAAGGGAACCTGCCGTCAGATAATGTCAACCCATTTGTTCATCTCCAGCACCGTACCGGAACCCTGTACCTACGGCAAGACAATGCGCCGACGCATCGCCTCCGAACTGTGGCCGATTGGTTCGATTTCACGGATATGAGGATTCTTGCCTAGCCCTCAAAGTCACCCGAACTCAATCCAACTGATCACACCTAGGATACTGGCGAGAGAGAGAGAGAGGTAAGCGCCCTGGATCCTGCTCAGAACAACCCATCGTATTCACAAAGACACACACACACACACACACACACACACACACACACACACACGCACGAGATGCTGTCAACTGTGTACACTGTTTTACTTACAAATTATATACACATTATACACACACATTAATGAACCACCATCTTGAACTGAATCGAAGACATTAACATGTCAACCAACTACCAATCACAACATGAGCTCACACACTTAGCTCGAATAACGACTTTCACTACAACTCAACTCAATTCAAGACAGTCCTTGTCTGGCCAGGCTTCTAGAAAAGTATGACACAACATGCTTTCTCGTATCTTCTCGAGTCTCCAATAACCTATGTACAAATGGATAGAACATTCTGTAAAATTCGAGTGACAAAGGTGCGCTGTTCTAGACTATTACCATGTGTTGCAAAACATTACATTGGATTTATACATCATACTGTATTTACAGGTAATTATAAATTATATACTATTCATTACGTGTTCTTACATTAAATAAAGTCAAATGTATGAAAGTACAGCAGAAGTATCGTGACATAACCTCACATGTTACACAAGACAGATCGTACAATACACAAATAATAAATGATACGACCGAGATTTATACCAAATAAAGTCCGTACTGACAACCTGTTGTACATAGCTACGTGGATAGTAATAATAATAACAACAATAACAATAATAACAATAATAATAATAACGGCCCTGTAGTGTAGGGGTAGCGTGTCTGCCTCTTACCCGGAGGCCCCGGGTTCGATTTCCGGCCAGGTCAGGGATTTTTACCTGGACATGAGGGCTGGTTCGAAGTCCACTCAGCCTACTTGATTAGAATTGAGGAGCTATCTGACGGTGAGATAGCGGCCCCGGTCTAGAAAGCCAAGAATAACAGCCGAGAGGATTCGCCGTGCTGACCACACGACACGTCGTAATTTGCAGGCCTTCGGGCTGAGCAGCGGTCGCTTGGTAGGCCAAGGCCCTTCAAGGGCTGTAGTGCTATGGGGTTTGGTTTATAATAATAATAATAATAATAATAATAATAATACCTACTAAAGGAGCTCGATATTTTTCACTATTTACCCATGGGTTTTTGGGTTTAGAGAATTGTTTCCAAGTTATGCTAGTCCATTACACTTGCATCAAACCTCCCGTGCATTATGGGAGGCTGTGCAGTGATTATGGATCAGTGCGGCTCTTCTATATTTCTGGTATCTTATCAAGTCCATGTCTCACCACATCATGAGGACACGCTCGCTCTCTCTCTCTCTCTCTCTCTACATTTTATGATGGTCACACAACACATTAGCCAGCCACACTGAGAAAGATCATTGCCTACTTTACAGATAACAAAAGGTATGAGAGTGGGGGGGGGAGGGATAATTCACCGAAGTGGAAAAAAAAAACCTACAAGAAGTGGGGATTACACGCAGTGAATATTCGGGAGGGTAACTCTCTCAAAACGAGAAACTTAAAGCACACCGGAATTTCAACAACAACAACAAAAATCTCTAAACAGGTAAGTTGTGGAACCGGTATTTATTTATTAGTAAAACCTGGATGATCAAACCAACTAACCAGAGTGAAAATTTACAATTATCATCTTATTACTGAATAAAGATATATAGAGTAAACTATCTGTTATCTGATATAAACTCTATCTGGAAGAGGCCAGATATATGACATTATTGTCATTATAGTCATATAAAAAGAAAAAATGCTTGCTGGTGAGGGTTGTGATTGTACGGAAACAACGATTTTATTTTTGCTACTTCAAAAAAATAAAACAGTAACGCCCACATAATTACCTCTTCCATTGTGTAAACAAATAAAAAAGTTCTCCACTACGACCACTGACAGATAGTACAAAATGATGAATAACCGAAATCAAAATTCAAAAAACAAACCCTACTGCGCTAGTCTGGATGGGCCTTGGCCTACCAGGAGACTGCTCCAAAGCTCGTTGGCCTGTTAGATTACGAGATGACGCCTGGTCGGCGCAACGAATCCTCTCAGCCGTTATTCTTGGCTTTATAGACCTCGGTCACCATCTTACCATCAGATAGCTCCTCATGTAGGCTGAGTGAACCTCGAACCAACCTTCAGATACAGGTAATAATCCTGACCTGTTCGGAAATCAAACTCGGTGTCTAACAGTTGCAGGCAGGCTCGCTATTCTTAGACCGCACGGCCGGCTAAATCAAGATTCTACAGCAACATAATTTACATGGTACTGACGTTCGAGGTACACACAAATATGAGCACATACCTGTTTTCATTACGTCTTGTGAGTTCTGACAGGTACAACAGAAGTTGAACGTCGTGAGAGGCACAGAGTGTACCGTCTTGTAGTGTGCGGTCCACCACACACAAGACTTGATTGGCCTGGCCATTGGAGTATGTGTACCATTCATGGGGAGGCGGCCTCCCCAATGTTCTATGTTAATTGATTTGCTCTCCCCTTCTCTACCCTCCGGCTTAATGACCATACATTTCCTTCCTTCACTCCGCCCCGGGCCCGCTTTCGCTCCACCGGACACACCTATTCATATCTTTCATGCTAACAATAGTAGCGAAAAATACGTCCTCAACGTGTCCTTTCAAAATGTGGTCCTTGAGATGGAGTTCATCTGGATGCTAGGTAATGGCTCTGCTGTTGAGAGTAAGTGATACTTCACAGTCGAGTGGCCAGTGCCAGCAAAGTATAAGCATCTCATCGATTGTGATCGAGTGATCGATTCTGACCAAAAGAAGCAGATGATTGGTAAAGCACTCAGACCATTTACGAGTATTTTTTTCTTATGTGATGCATTAAGCTCTTGAAGGCTAGAATTCATAGTTTTTCTGCTGCACTTGTAAAAACGGGTAAAGCTTTATTAGAGAGGAAAAAATGGGCACGCGAGTAATACCTTTATAAGTACGGAATAACGGATTAAGTGCATCAACGTATAGCCTATAGTTTGTGCCAATGGGAAGCGTTTTGGCTCCGAGAGGATGCCGAAAATTGTTCACGCAAGCGGCTACTATGTTGTCGCGTTATCCCACGTCTCAATGCACTGCGCTCCGTGGATAATTTTTCTATGTTACATATCACTTGCACCAGATCAAAATATGTTTACTTAAAACGACTGCCATGGAAAGAGCTTCCCATTTGCCAAAAGACTATAGGCGTTTGAAGCATTCATGACCGGCTGGCTTTGTATTATGAGTGCCACGAAAACAAGCCGCTGTTCCACACCAGCAGCGATGTCACGAAGTTACTCAGATATCAGAAGGCAATAATGTTGTCTTCAAAGACATCGTTGTTCATTTCACCTGCAGCATTTTCCCCACTCCTCCGTATTCTGCTTCACAAATATGCACGTAAAACCCACAAAGTTAAAAGTGACAGCAGCGCCTTTGACTGTATAAGCACATGCAGAAGGCGCAAAATGTAGAGAGTCATTAGCTCTACTCTGCAAGTGGAAGACATCTGGTTCGTCGAGAATAGTTCATGGACCTACCTGCTGTCATTTCTTGATGGTTACAGTCAGTGATGTAGTTGGAACAAAATATTTACAGGAACTCACCTTATTAATTCAGCAATTTCCAAATGGACTCGTATTAGGTGTCAAAATCAGCGGCCTTATGTTTCCGACAAGTTGTTTCATCAGCTGAACGTTTCCCCTTTCGTAGCCATGACTTGACATATGGTTGTGGGTTAAATATATGCACAGAGGGTCCAACGCTGCTTATGAAAATAAGTAAGCTTGATCTTGCAACCAGCAGCCTATTTCTCTTTTCGGCGTGGATCTCATTGTACACCCATGACGTTTCAGCGCTATGTATAGATATAAGATATTCTAACTGATTGTAAAAATGTTACGTCATTCTAAAGCGGCAAAATATTTTCCGGAACGGCGTTCCGGCCCGTTCCGGTCCAACTAAACCACTGGTTACAGTACTTTTGCATCCATCTCTTGGCACAGGCCAGAGCAAAGTGTAGCTTCCACTGAAGTCCCAGTCTCATCCATGGCTGTGACAATATGGAAGCTGCTGGGGTATGGGTGGTGCTGATTAATGACATTCAGAGCACAACCAGTGTGTCTGAGTGTCATGAAAGGTGTTGCTCATAGGGTTAGTTGTGCTACAATAGCACTGTCTGGCGCAGTGAGGAAAGCAATGGCAAACTACCTCACTCCTCATCTTGCCTAGTACGCCTCATTTTGGTACTGCCATTGGTTTTTGTGGTTTCCCTATAACTGCATAGCCTTTGGTGATGCTATTTGAGGATCCAACCAGCCTCTGGGCTGATGACCTAACAGACAGACAGACAGTTCATGGACACCGAAGATCTACCTTGCCGCTAAAGCGGCGCTTATCCCGACTTGCCTTTCATATTAGAGGTAAACGCTATAAACGACGCAAGTCGATGGCGCAACCGACTTTGCGGAGAATTTTTTTTTCTTTTCGGGAAAACGAGGTTACCTCCGGGTGCGCGATTCAAATTGACGAACTCACCATATCTGAAGTGCCAGAGCGCATACCGCTGCCCGCTGCCGTGCTTAGGGAAGGGAGGGGAAGTGGGGTGATAATGCTCCGCGCGACTGCACAAGTTTCTCCGTTCGCCTCGCGCAGAATGTCCTCGTCTCTTACCAAGGTAGTTGGAGTAAGAGGTAGGGATCACGTGCAGGTCTCCCCGCCACGCTTGGCCGTCGATGACGTCAGCGTGCACCCTCAGCGCCTTTGCCTTCTCTATATGAGGTAGGCTAACACACAGCTGTAAGCTACTCTGTTTTATCCACAAGTTAGAGATAAGAGAACTTCATTGATATTTTAACATTACCTAACAAAAGGCATTCCACTTCACTATTACGAGAGTAATAATAGGAGATCAAATACAGTGTGAATCCAGCAGCGTTTCTGAAGTATTTCGATCTGTATAAAAGGTTGTAACAATGCTAAGACTGTGATCCCAGTGGAATGGCCATTCCGTATGTTCATGTTTTCAACACCCATGATAACAGTAACAATTGTTACAGACTCGAACATTAAAGCTTGATGACTGCAAGAAATATGTCCGTTGTTACAAGCAATATTGGGAAACTATATACACTGTCAACAACACAAACAGCAGATGTTAGGAAACTGTCCACAAAACAAACAGTACAGTAAATGTTCTAGTGCCAGGAACTGACAAATTCCACGTTAACATTAGATAGGCCATATAAATTAATGAGCCTGTATACTAACATTCTTAGCACTGGTTTCATATTCTACGTACCTTGGTCTCTTACAGGCAATATCCACAGTCTGTTTATTAAGCAGCCGTAACTGCACACACAGCGTAAGAACACACAGCAGTTAAGACATACGATGCACCTGATCATTTCTCCTCTCGTCTGTTGGCCGCTGTAATGTTCTTTATTATTTATCATGCGCGAATGGATATTTATCTCTCTTTACCACTTATGAGGATATCAAAGACTTTTCTACAAACACATATCCAGAGAAGAAGCGACCATCGGAAGCTGTAAATTTGAACCTGATTTAGGTTACTCGATTTGTTCTGGAAGATAAAGTTGGAATTCAAGACGACAAACTGGGGCAAATATTCATTTATAGGAAGGGGATTGGAATAACTTACCAAGGGAGACGTTTAATAAATTTCCAATTTCTTTGAAATCATTTAGGAAAAGGCTAGGAAAACAACAGATAGGGAATCTGCCACCTGGGCGACTGCCCTAAATGCAGATCAGTATTGATTGATTGATTGAATCAACAAACTGTTCATGAAAATTTACTGAAGTTTTTATTTCACTATTCGTTTTAAGTCTCAGAGAAATGTATTATGACAATGATGGAGTACAACAAGAATACGACTGAGAAGCAAGCGATCGTGGTCAAAAGGAAACAACGGTAAACCAACCTCAGGGTTTCCGACAATGCGGGGTTCGAGTCTCTTAACTCCCGAATATAAGCTAACAGCTTATACGCCTCGAACCGTGTGGCCAACTCGCTCGGTACTGGAAATGCCTTCAGTCACAGTGTTTTTATAGTACGCGAAACTTTTCTTGATCCCTGAGCTCTTTAGTGCTGAACGGGAACTTGGGATCAAGTAAAGGTTCGCGTACTACTGTATACTTGTCTCAATACACACCTCTTCATATACAAACACCACACTACCAACGATCACAGAAAAACGCAACAGTGAATACACTCATAGTCTTGGCATCAGGAAGGGCGTCCAGCCGTAAAACAGGCCAAGTTTAAATAACTTGGGCCAAATCTGACGTATACAACACAGTTCACGCCTGCGATACCTTCAGTGTGTGGTAAAAGCGATGGAAGAAGAAGAAGAAGAAGAAGAAGAAGAAGAAGAAGAAGAAGAAGAAGAAATAATACCCACCCTTCTCAAATGACATCTCTCAATGCACTGCGCTCCGTGGATATTTTTTCTATGTTACATAACACTTGCGCCAGATCAAAATATGTTTACTTAAAACGACTGCCATAGAAAGAGCTTCCCATTTGCGTTTGAAAACACTCGCGGGAAAGACTGATTTTTGTTTTCAGTCTGCATTACGTCGCACCGGGCATGGGCCGATGACCTTCGATGTTAGGCCCCTTTAAACAACATGCATCATCATCACGTCGCACCGGCACAGATAGGTCTTATGGCGATGATGGGATAGGAAAGGGCTAGGAGTTGGAAGAAAGCGGCCGTGGCCTTAATTAAGGTACAGCCCCAGCATTTGCCTGGTGTGAAAATGGGAAACAATAGTGAAACATCTCCAGGGCTGCCGACAGTAGGGTTCGAACTCACTATCGTGCGAATGCTATGTGACTTAACACCACGCGACCAGTTGCTCGGGGAAAAGATTGAAACCCGTGGAATACTTTCACTTTTTAGTTCTGATATGGTTTGTTCCTTAAACCATTTCTTTGAACCATTTTAAACTAATAACCCCAAGTTCCGGTACTTTGTTGTTAACGGGCAAGAAATCGCAATGAACAAGAAACAACAAAGGGTTTGTAAATAATACGATACAAATTACAAAATAATTAACGAACTAATTTATATCTCAAAATCTGCAGAGTCTATTGCTTCAACAGAGGCTGAGCCACGTGACAGATGTAACCTTTGGCAGTGATGAATAATGTCCGCCTCAGACGTAGACAGATATCAGGAAATCCATACATGAGCCGGCTGATAAGCACTATGACGTCAATTATGTACCTACGATTATCCTAGCGAGAAATCTGCCAGCCTCAGGGCCCCCCAGTTTCCATGTAATCACGACTAAGCTAGTGCACGCTCATGAGGATGAAGTGGCACGTGGACCATTTCTAATGGATGACTCTGTTTGTCTCCGTACTTTGCAACAATTAGGTTCACATACAACCAGTATTCACTGGTGGATGAAAACTGTCTTCCGTATGGGTCGTTCCAACGTGAACAACTAATTAGAATTTATATCATTAAATATCCTTACAAGTTTTAAACTGATAATGATATATGTGTAAACAAAATGGAAAGGATTTTTCATATGACAAGAAAATATATACAATAAGAAATCTCTATCCTGGAACTTGAAATTAAGACATTATCAAACAGAAGAATTATGAGAAAAATACTGGGACCTAAAGAAACAACAATGCTGAATTTAGACTACGATCAAACAGAGAGGTATATTTAAAAGTTGAAAACTGACAACAGCAATGAGAAAAAGAAGACTCCAGTCTTTTGGACACATTTATAGAATGAATAACAATAAACTAACTAAACAAATCTTCAACTTATTGAACAGTTACAAATCCAAGCCAACGTGGTTTGTTAAAATTGAAAAGGATATGAAAAACGCTGGCATTAAAATAGATGTGATGGAAAACGGAACACATTTCAGAGAAGTAACACGAAAGGCACGATTTCAGGAGAGAGAGAGAAATTAACAACTGGAAGAAGAGGAAAAGGAACAAAATTCTCAGAAAATGAAGGAAGTTTGTAAACAAAGAAAGCTAAATGCAAAGAAAAGTAACCAAAGTTGATTTATCGTACCCTCAAAAGGGTCATTCGAATAATAATAATAATAATAATAATAATAATAATAATAATAATAATAATAATAGTTTTACGTCCCACTAACTGCTTTTACGGTTTTCGGAGACAATGTGGTGCCGGAATTTAGACCCTCAGGAGTTCTTTAACATGCCAGTAAATCTACCGACACGAGGTTGACGTATTTGAGCACCTCCAAATACCAGCGGACTGAGTCAAAATTGAAGCTGCCAAGTTGGGGTCAGAAGGTCAGCACCAAAACCGTCTGAGCCAATCAGCCCGGTAAAATGATAACCATTCGTATAACAATTTCTCAAAAGGTTCTGATTAAGAACGTTCAAAATATGCGATGTGTATAATCAGGCTGGTGAGAAGATATGGAGACTTCATCAGCCGTTAGTCAGACTTTCGTTTCCTCAACCTCCCTAGACCCGATTTTTTGTTTCTACAAGAAATGATGTCAATATATATGAAAAGTCTCCAGAAGACTATCTTTTAAGCCAACCGCCCCTATTCCCGGCCATTTTCATCTGACACTGAGTTATATTTTTAATTAATTAATGTATTTATTTATTTATTTATTTATTTATTTATTTATTTATTTATTTATTTATTTATTTATTTATTTATTTATTTATTTGACTTCAGCAGTGGCGAAGTTAAGACTCGTAGTCCTCTGTTACACTTAACCACGCTCTTTAAGATGACCATTCCTCTCCCCGACTAACGACCATGGAATTGGTCATATATCAACAATATCTCTCTCTTTAAGTCCAACCCTTCGTATGTAGTAGCATCACGCGACAAGCCTTTTGGTGATCTGCCTCCAGGAGTCTCTGTTTTGGACATGGTGACTTGCTTACTGTAAGCTCATCCTGGTCTGGTCCATCCATCGCAACGCTGCACGTCCTCTAGGTCTTCGGCCTCCGGCTTTTCCCTCTATGATAAGCATCTCCATTGCATTCCGGTAATATGACCAAAATATCTGAGTTGTTTTTGGTTGATAAGGGTCGACAGTCTTGTTCTGATGCCGATCTGTTGCAGGATCGATTCATTAGTACGGTGTGCTGGCCATAGTATTCGCAGTAATCTCCTATAGCACGACATTTTTAGAGCATCAATTCTACGGCGATACGCCATCTTCATTGTCCAAGTTTCTGCTGCATAGGTCGCGATAGGGCAGATCAGAGTTCGAATCAGGGTGAGCTTTGTCTCGGAAGTGATGGAGGTGTCCTTCCAGATGCGAGTAAGTTTTGTTGTTGAATTTACTGTAATCGCAATGCGCTCTCCGGTATTTGTGACAATATATACCAGATACTCGAAGCGACTGACAATCTCATAATCAGCAATATATCCCCTTTCAGACGACCAGAAAACTGTGAACAATATATTTATAATGCGACATTGTACACCCCACATATACTATTCTTAGCATGTCTGTTTCTTATTGTTACTACGGGAAGAGTGAATGTCTGTAATAAAGGATGATTCAGTGAGCTACCCAAGGAGTTTAAGCCCGGAAAATGTCAAACCCTAGACTGTATTTGCAAACTGTGAACATTATGACGAAAATGCGAATAAATACATTCGAAGACGTGAAAGAGGTGTTTCTTTACACTTAAGTGGTTCAGTCGAGCAGTAGAAAATCCTCTGAGCAATTTGAAGAGGAGGAGGAGGATATTCCATTTAAGAAGATCAACACACTAAATGGCTAATGATTTTTGATTGTTTATCATCTGGTCGGCTTAAAGAGGTATCACTGTAGTTAATGTTCCACAGAATGCTCGAAAATAATTTTCCGAAAATGTAATAAGGAAATCCGCAAGTTTGTTGATTATAATTTTAATAGGTTGAGTTATGGTATCATATAACATCATTTGATACTACAACTAAACACAGCAGATACCACAACGTTTTACTAACAATCGCTAGCAGCAAATCTAAACTTCACGATCTTACATGTTCTAAAACAACATTTTTGTACCCTTAACTCAACAACGGCCAGCCATGTTTTCTTCAACATGTTGTAGTTTCGTACTATACAGTATAGATGGCTGAATCATTGCCAAATTTAGTCTATCTGATGAACAGAATTCTGTACAACACAACTTGAGGCTTCTAAATGGTTACTAGAGACAAATACAAACTTTAAAACCACTGTGCATCATGTACGGTGGGTCTCGAGGGGTTTCACACGGAAAGTTTTGCCGCTGTTTCTGAATATGGTCTATTTGCAAGCTCAGACCCAACCAATTGATTTTTTCTTCCTGCTAGTGTTTTAACGTTGCACATCACAAACAGGTTTTTGCTAACGACGGGGTAGGAAAAGGCTGAGACTGGGAAGGAAATGGCCATGGTGTAGAAATGGGAAATCACAAATAACTATCCTCAGGGCTGCCGATGGTGGGGTTCGAACCCAGTTCACAGTTTTATTTCTTTAAGATTGATGCCATTCTTCACAGACACCGCGTTTTAAGAGTAGAGTGCCTGCTTCTTATACGAAGGACCGGGTTCGATTTCAGCCCAGGTCAAGGACTTTTCCCTGGATCTGAGGGTTGATACGAGGTCCACTCGTGAGAATATTTGAGGAGCTATCTGACGATGAGATAGCGGTCCCGGTCTAGAGAGTCAAGAATAACGGCCGACAGAATTGCTCGCGCTGACCACACGCCACCTCGTAATCTGCAGGCCTTCGGACTGAGTGGCGGTCGGTTGGTAGATCAATGCCTGCTAGCGCCATGGGATTAATAAAAGTCTCTACACACGACCCAATCTGCTGGGCCCGATCTGCAGGGTCCCTGGGTAGTGTGTAGACTTGTTGGGACCAGTCGGGCCGACACAACTCATGTCGAGTTGTTGTTCGGGGCGACCACACAATTTCCCAACTCCCTATTGTGACACACTGCAAGTTGGGTCATGTGTAGGGCGGTTGTGGAACTCGAGCCGATTTGACATCGAAGAGTTCATTGAATGTGCCTATATCCATTCGTGAAAGTTTCTAAAATCGAATAGTTCCGGTTCTTTAATAATATCTGTAGTACTAAATTCTTTTCCCTGTAATACCCACTTTTTGGCCCAAAATTTTCTCTTTCGTATCGACTTCAGTGACAACAAAGTCAGTGCAATTATTAATTTTTGAAACTTAGAAAATGAAGGAACCATGACACGCGTGTTTTCACAGCAGAGCGAGCCAGTCTACTGCAGATCGGACCCAGCAGATTGGGTCGTGTGTAGACCAGCGTCCGATTTACCGCGCCAACTACCCAGCAGATTGTGTCGTGTGGAGAACAGCAGCCGATTTACCGCGCTAACTACCCAGCAGATTGTGTCGTGTGGAGAGCAGCACCTGATTTACCGCGCCAACTATCCAGCAGATTGTGTCGTGTGGGGAGCAGCACCTGATTTACCGCGCCAACTACCCAGCAGATTGTGTCGTGTGGAGAGCAGCAGCCGATTTACCGCGCTAACTACCCAGCAGATTGTGTCGTGTGGAGAGCAGCAGCCGATTTACCGCGCTAACTACCCAGCAGATTGTGTCGTGTGGAGAGCAGCAGCCGATTTACCGCGCTAACTACCCAGCAGATTGTGTCGTGTGGAGAGCAGCACCTGATTTACCGCGCTAACTACCCAGCAGATTGTGTCGTGTGGAGAGCAGCACCTGATTTACCGCGCCAACTACCCAGCAGATTGTGTCGTGTGGAGAGCAGCAGCCGATTTACCGCGCTAACTACCCAGCAGATTGTGTCGTGTGGGGAGCAGCACCTGATTTACCGCGCCAACTACCCAGCAGATTGTGTCGTGTGGAGAGCAGCACCTGATTTACCGCGCTAACTACCCAGCAGATTGTGTCGTGTGGAGAGCAGCAGCCGATTTACCGCGCTAACTACCCAGCAGATTGTGTCGTGTGGAGAGCAGCACCTGATTTACCGCGCTAACTACCCAGCAGATTGTGTCGTGTGGGGAGCAGCACCTGATTTACCGCGCCAACTATCCAGCAGATTGTGTCGTGTGGGGAGCAGCGCCAACTACCTAGCAGATCGGGCCTAGCAGATTGTGCCGTGTAGACCAGCGCCCGATTTACCGCGCTAACTACCCAGCAGATTGTGTCGTGTGGGGAGCAGCGCCAACTACCCAGCAGATAGGGCCCAGAAGATTGTGTCGTGTGGGGAGCAGCACTCGATTTACCGCGCTAACTACCCAGCAGATCGGACCCAGCAGATTGTGTCGTGTGGAGAGCAGCACCCGATTTACCGCGCCAACTATCCAGCAGATTGTGTCATGTGGAGAGCAGCACCCGATTTACCGCGCCAACTATCCAGCAGATTGTGTCATGTGGAGAGCAGCACCCGGTTTACCGCGCCAACTATCCAGCAGATTGTGTCATGTGGAGAACAGCACCCGATTTACCGCGCCAACTATCCAGCAGATTGTGTCGTGTGGGAAGCGCACCCGATTTACCGCGCCACCTACCCAGCAGATTGTGTCGTGTGGACAGCAGTACCCGATTTACCGCGCCAGCTACCCAGCAGATCGGGCCCAGCAGATTGTGTCTGTGGAGAGCAGCACCCGATTTACTGCGCCAACTACCCAGCAGATCGGACCCTGCAGACCGAACCCAGCAGATTGTGTCGTGTGGAGAGCAGCACCCGATTTACCGCGCCAACTACCCAGCAGATCGGACGCAGCAGATTGTGTCGTGTAGAGAGCAGCACCCGGTTTACCGCGCCAACTACCCAGCAGATTGGACCCAGCAGATTGTGTCGTGTGGAGAGCAGCATCCGATTTACCGCGCCAACTACCCAGCCAATCGGGTGCAGCAGATTGTGTCGTGTGTAGAGGCCATTTGTTCTTGGTTTTCATATCGTCGTTGCACCTCCAAATTCTGCTAGAGACGACATTACCAGAGAAATACAGACCCACAGCACATATATCATTAAGACTAAGAATTATTTTATTTATATTGCACGATATTGAACCTCAGAAGACAGAACCATAACGGCCAGAGTTCTAAGCTGAAATATTTCACACAGCGACTTTTCTAGGCGCAACAGTGATATGCGCGAATACCTAACGTGGATAGCGAAGTGCCACAATCACCATACGACTCAGAAACGTGTTGTGAACATACAAGCTGAGCACGCAAGCAACTTCATACTAGAACCGTTGTCATCCAACCGTGACAGCGGTAGGAAATTGTGTTAAGAAAATATCATCTCTTTGGCAACACAAACAAGGGAGTTCTCAATTAATATGGACGTTATTCCAATTACACTAGCGAGTCCACAAAACACAAACCGACTCGTTCACAAGCAGACGAAAAATATACATACTAGCTAATTAAGACCTTTTAACATGAGTAAAACTGACAGAGAAGATTGGTTGTTAAATTAGTAAACAGTGAATAGTGAGTGGTCATCTCTCGTGAGAGAGGACGCCAGAAGAAAATGGGATAATAAATGAGGCTCGACTATCGATGTAACGTCGACTTTTGTTCATACAAGGAACTTCATGCGGGAAACGAAAATGCTTAGAGTGGTAGGTACACTTTTGAAAGTTAGAGAAATGCAATAAGAGACGGGAATAAACACTTTAAGAGAGGTACTGTTCGTGCAAGATAAAACTAGAACCAAAACAAACATTATAAGAGAAGTATAGTCAAAAACAGGCACGACTCATTGGCGGAATGGTCAACGTTGAGGCCTTCGGTTCTGAGTGTCCGAGGTTCGATTTTCAGCCGGATCGGGGATTTAAATCGCGTCTGATTAATTCTTCTAGCTCGGAGACTGGATGTTTGTAATTGACCCAACACTTTCCTCTTCATACTTAGACAACACACTACATTACCAACAGAAACACGAAATCGTAATTACATCCCTTCTTACAGGGTTGGGGTCAGGAAGGGCATCAGGCCGTAACACACAGATGTTGGAAAAGTGTAGAAGAAGAAGATAGTCAAAAATAGAGAAAAATTGGAGATAGAATAGGGGAGACAATGGAGTGCTCAACAAAAGTAGAGGATAACGGGAGACAGGAAGAAAACAAAGGTAGATAAATTTAAAGCTATAAACTAGAAAGTTGATAGGGGAATTGATTGCAAAACACGTAAAGTATACAAAGGCCGTGAAAGATAAATTTGGAGGAAAAACAGAAATGAAAATTAGAAAAGATACAATCAAAATAAGAGAAAACGGAGAGCACAATAAAAGAACCCAAGACCAATACTGGTTTTGTTCACTGCGATATCTTTATCTCCCCTTTCCTCTTTTCTTTATTCATTTCAGAAAAACATACACCATAGGAACCTACGTATATGATCGTCTTTCGACATCTGTTTTAGTACTGGAGAATGGCCTATGTGGGCTTCATTTTATTTTTGCGTGTCTGTTTATCTGTTACAGAATCACGGGAAAAATTGATGTGTGGATTTTCACGAAACTTGGCATGTAAGTTTAAGATAAGGGGTGAAGAGGGCTTCACAGGGACTCAATTAACAAACTCAACGTGTGTCTTTCACGGTTAGTTTTACAAGAAAATAGCTCATGAGAAAATGTATTTAGACTATTATAAAACTTTTCTTTTTGTTCTACAGTATATGTTTTCCGATACTGTGAGAGACAAGGGGAATATCCATGGCTGTCGTGTGAAAGTTCAACACAAAGAGACGATACCTACCTCTTTAGAGAATTGCTATGGAGATCATCCTGGGAACATCTCAAAGGCTATGTTCTCTATCTGCACATTCTGAATATTAAACTGATAGTTTTTATACCGGAAGGGAGAGATCAAATCAAGAAGAGCAATAATGCAAAGAAAGATTAAACTGCAAATGGCCACAGAGAGCCGCGAAGCAAGTACGCCACAAGCCACTGATATGGAGAATAGTGCCCACCCACGTGCCTCAAAATCTCAGGAACAATACAAACGATCGACATGCACAAGCTAAATGACTGCCCCGTCACAGACGGGTACAACAGGTGGTATTTGTTTACAAGTTGCTTTACGTCGCACCGACACAGACAGGTCTTATGGTGACGATGGGATAGGAAAGGGCTAGGAGTGGGAAGGAAGCGACCGTGGCCTCAATTAAGGTACAGCCCCACCATTTGCATGGTGTGAAAATGGGAAACCATGGAAAACCATCTTCAGGACTGCCGGCAGTGGGGTTCGAACCCACTATCTCCCAAATACTGGATACTGGCCGCACTTTAGCGATTGCAGCTATCGAGCTCGGTCACAACAGATGATATAACAGGAAATTAAACTTTCTGCCGCCGAAAACCTAAGATTTGTGAGTGCGATATTAAAACAATAGCAAAAAGAAAAGTAAACAAATTTGACCATTACCGAAGTTATACAATTCCTGCCAAAAATGTAGCCATCTCAAGAGCATTAAGCGAAGCCCACATGTGGATGGACACAAGGTGCAGCAGAAGAGATGTCGGGTTGTCTGCAGTTCGCCACAAGCCCATAAGACTGTGCCGGAATGGAAGTGCCGCATATGGAAGTCCCCTCACGAATCTTGCGACTTCAGCTCGTAACCTGTTCATGAACTTCCAGGTTATCCATTCCTCCCGGTGACCAGAAGGGAGGGATTCCTTTGATTCCAACCAGTCTGATAGCTTCGCGGTTCCACCTGGTGACTACAACTATCTCTGCTGATCGTTCTAGGGTTTGTGAAATGGATAAACGACTCTTTCTGGATATGAATCTACTTTCATCAAGTTGATATCCAAACAGTGGATGTGGGATCATTGTGGATGATTTACGTCTTTAGCGCGAGGTAAAAGTGGAGATATAATATAGAAAATGAAGATGCATATTATATGGGGGGGGGTGCAGTAAATACTATATAAATCTGGATGGGTAGATAGGATGAGGCCTACGACAAATAGGCCTATAAGCTAAAGACTGTCTGTGTGAGAAATAGAAGAAGGAGTAGGCGAGACAAAGAGAAACATCACACGGTAAATGTTGCAAATACCTTTCGATTTGAGAGTTGGATTCAATTTTTTTCTGGAACATTGCTGAAATGGTGAATCAACTCACCCTCTCATTCTGCATGTACTGGGATGACAGCAACAACCACTTTCCCCTCGAACTTAGTCCCGATTAGTGTAAGTGTACAATCAAATTGCACGGGTTAACGGATAGAGAGGACCCCAGCAATACGTACACGTGGCTGGTGACTGCTAACATATGGAGCAACAGCAATCTTAGGGGATGAGTCCGATAGAGAAAACAGAAAGGGAACCGTCTCAGGATTAGAAATGGTAAACACGCGAAATACTGTTTCCAGTAAGACAATGGGCTCTTAACTACCTGTCTTTCAAATCCGTAGATACTGTGACCAGAGCCTAGGCGCGCTCGGCTTAACCCTCAAACACATGCGTATGGGGTGGAATCCACCCCAGGTCATTTTATTTCCTAGTGAAATGCACAAATAACTTTTCTGTGCTCTCCCCGCTCTTGTAACTTTCTGGCTGGATCCCTGCAGAAAGAGTCATTCGTACATAATCTATCTTAAAATCTCCAATTAATACAGTAATTCATATTTTAAAATACAATGATATGTGGGGTGGAAAGCACCCCCACGCGTATGTCTGCGTCCTAAGATCTGGCGCGTGTGCTTGAGGGTTAATATAACGGTTATTCAAATTGATACTTAGACTGGTCTCTAAAAACTTTGGGCAACATATGCTTTACCAAAACGACAGCATACTGATAATAGTTTGAGGGAGACTGCAGATAATCACCCTCACCATTCAGGCACCTGTCCCAATGCTGAACAAGTCTTCTTTATCAACAATTATTCGCTGGATACTTCACTGCTTTACTGGATTCTTAATAAACAGTCCGTGTTGTTATACGGAACGTATATTACATACGCATCACAGGATACTTTTCCTTCTATCTACAGAGGCTACAAATGAGGGGTATAATGGCATAATGGCTATATTACTTCCTGTAGAGACACACAGGTGTAATTTTCAACACACCATTAGCTTCTAATATATGCCGTCCTGGTGCTGCTTTCAATGTTCTCATTTCCTGTTTATTATCGAAGGTACTATAGCACATGACCATCCACAATGGGGCAAGACAGCTCGGAAGATTTGCGTTCATACAGAAATGGATTTTTGCCTTTGGAACGCAAGGAATTTTAATCAAGACGGTGTGAGTGAGCACGACCTGTGTTATTAAGTGTCAAAGAGAGGTGTGAGATCCTTCTTGGCCTGTGCAGAGCTGAGTCTCGGTCCATCTCCTGGCAATATTAATTTCCAACTTCCTCGATAATAAGAACTGGAAAAATATATCAATGCCGTATTTCTCGAATGTTTGCTCCCACAGTACAAGTCTCCAAACGTTAGAAGAAAAGTTGGCAAGGCACATCGGCAGCAATCACAAGGCACCTATCCAAAGTCGTACACACGATATTGCATCAAATATACACAACAGAACATATTGTACTTGAACAACAAATGCAAGCCTTAGCTTAGAGAAAGAAAATGTGGAGTTATGAGAATAGAGATTTTGAACATTTTGTTGAGCGATTTGGTAAGGAACTTGTAGTCTACTAAACTGCACTGGTAATATGATTAAAAATAAAGACAATATGGGAGGTAATAGTCACAAACATTTAAGATCTCACCGATACTGACAAAATGAAGGTCAGTTAAGATGTTCACGTCCTAGGTTTTTCAGTCGCAGTCTTCCGCGGTATGCTGTATTCTGTACAGCACCAGTTATAGGATGACCTTTCAGTAGCTTGATCCTGTCATTTATTCCACCTTTCATTATACTGAGAAGACATTTTAAATATATGCACTGCACCATCGTATACAATAAACTGATGTATATAAATTCTGATGGAAATTTTTATGGAAATGGTGTGACCGAGGGAGTGGCCGCGCGGTTTGGGTCATGTAGATAAGAACTTGCATTCTGGAGAATAATAACCTGAAAAATATATTAATTCCGTATTTATCGAATGTTTGCTCCCACTGTCGGCAGCTCTGAAGATTGTTTTCCGTGGTTTCCTATTTTCACACCAGCAAAACGCTTCTTTCCCACTCCTAGATCATCATCGCCATAAATCCTAACTGTATCGATGCGACGTAGAGAAAATTGTAATTAAAATGGTATGAATATCGTTGGTTTTTTAGTGTTTGTCCTTTTCAATGATATATAATATTATTACGCAACTAACTTTTATATCCAATTGGGATTTATCGAAGGCTATCACGTTGCACCGACACAGATAGGTCTTACGGCGACGATGGGATAAGAAAGGCCTAGGAATGGGAAGGAAGCGGCCATGGCCTTCATTAAGGTAAGCCCCATCATTTGCCTGGTGTGAAAATGGGAAACCACGGAAAACCATCTTCATGGCTGCCGAGAGTAGGGTTCGAACCCCACTATCTCCCAGATGCAAGCTCACAGCTGCGCGCCCCTAACCGCACGGCCAACTCGCCCGGTGAATTTATCAAAGGACTGCTATTGTTAATGTTATTGGCTTTACTTTCCACTAACTACTTTTACGGTTTTTGGAGACGCCGAAGTGCCGGAATTTATTCCCACAGTAGTTATTTCGCGTGCCAGGAAATCTACCGACACGAGGCTGAGACGTATTTGAGCACCTTCAAATACCACCGGACTGAGCCATCATCGAACATGCCAAGTTGGGGTCAAAAAGCCAGCGCCTTAACCCTTAACCGTCTGAGCCACCCGGACTGCTTTTGAACGACAAGGTGAGATTTGATCCTTAGTATTTTGAGACCCAATGATCGCATTACAATTTCGCTCAGATTGTTTGACATTAGGCCTTCTTCTTTTAAACACCACCTTGTTCATTTCGATATCTTCAGAACTGAGAAAATTATATACGGAACACGACTGTCAAAAACTGTCTCCCGCAACCTTCCGCCGCAACCTTCCTACATCCATGTACGGAAGGATGAATTCATTTAAATCGTTGATCACCACCTACTTGTAGTAACCACAGATAACTCACTAGTTCCCTTTATTGCGAATTGCACCGTTTCCCAACCGGTAGTAGGCCTACGCATATCTTTGGGAGTACCTGCAGGGTCATTCAGGGGTACGCAGGAGGGCTCCAATTAATTGGAAATAAGAAGAAGCAGAAGAAGAAGAAGAAGAAGAAGAAGAAGAAGGCTCTTTAAACTTAAACATGAGGTCCACGTTTTAAAATTTACTTTAATACAATCGTTTCCGTCTTCCTCCAAAGATTGTTGACTGTTTGGCCCTCGAAGTCCTATTTATATCTTCGTTAGAAATGCACTTCAAAACAGCCTAATTACTCTGTTCCAAGTAAGAGATAAAATTGCATCAATGATTAAAAGACGGATTTTGTAAATACTTGATCATCAATTAAATTAAATGTTTAGTATGTTCTTTTACAGTAGTGTTGCAATTTTTTCTTTCCCAACTCTCATTACCTCATTTCTCTTATTTTACATTAAGGTACTGAATTAAAGCATCGGGATTTAAAAAACAGGTTTGAAAAGTTTGAGCAGAAGTTAATGAAAATCATTGTTCAGTAACATGGAACTCACGACTGAAAAGCCTTCCAAGGTTTGTTGGGAGATACAAACATACCGGGAGATTTACAAATAAAATGACACCTTTCCTGAGAATGCGGTCAATCGGTATAGAAATTATGTCACTAAAATCTCACGATTTATCACAAATTACTTCAAATTTACCTTTCTGTAAAAAATATTAAAGCTCAAAAGTGCAGATTAGTGAGCAAGAATGAATCTCACAATTACTCTTTACTATATGCCCTCCAATTACCCTATGTTGTAGCAAAATAAAGTTACGTAAACGATGATCCGATTGCCTAGGCTGTATGTGGAGTTCTACGAGGAACTCCATCACTTTTAAGCTTGAACGTATCATCTACTGAGCGGCCGGAATGGGGAGAATTGGAGTGTAAATGGTATTCTTTTTCAATGGCCAGCATATTCACCATACTGAATTCCGTTATATTTGTGTGAGAGGTCATCTAAAGTAATTGGTTTACTAATATCTAACAGGCCATTTGTAATTCAATTTAGGCAAATTTTTAGGTATTCAGAGTGATGTCTACCATCTAAGAACACGTACCCCATCCAATTAGGTATGAATATAAAAAATCCTGCTAAGTAGCCGACAGACATTTCAATAACAAATCACATGGCATAATTGCTCATAATGCTTATTTTGTATCCGGAAGGCTAAGTAGTCCGTCTCTGTGGTGTAGTGGTTAGTGTGATTAGCTGCCATCCTTGGAGGCCCGGGTTCAATTCCCGGCTCCGCCACGAAATTTGAAAAGTGGTACGAGAGATGGAACGGGGTCCACTCAGCCTCGGAAGGTCATCTGAGTACACGAGGGTTCGATTCCCACCTCAATCCTCGAAGTGGTTTTCCGTGGTTTCCCGCGTCTCCTTCAGGCACATGTCGTTATGATACATAAATCAAGGCCACGGGCGTTTCCTTCCTTCCCTCTTCATTGTCTATCCCTTCCAATCTTCCCGTTCCCCCACAAGGCCCCCTTTCAGCATAGCAGGTGAGGTACTGGTCTTCCTACTCAGTTGTAACCCGATCCTCTCAAGCTCCAGGACACTGCCCTTGAGGCGGTAGAGGTGGGATCCGTCCCTGGAGTGTAAACGGATTAAGAAAGAAAGAAAGAAAGAAAGAAAGAAAGAAAGAAAGAAAGAAAGCATATAATTTTGTCGGTTTATTTGAAATTATTCCCTTAGCATATAATTTTTTGACTGTTCGCTATTTCTTGACGGATGTAGTATTATTGCATCTCTTTCTTGACACAGGCCAGAATAAAATGTAGGCTCCACTGAAGTCTCATGGCGTTGACGGTATGGAAGCTGATGTGGTATGTGTGGTGCTCAATAACGACATTCAGAGCACGAATAGTGCGTCTGGATGTTGTAAGAAGTGCTATTCATTGGTCTGGCCATGCTGCAATAGCACTCTCTGACTCAATGACAAAATCAATCGCAAAGTACCTCATTCCTCATCATACGCTTCATCTTTTTCCGCGATCAGTTTTTGCGGTGTTCGTGTAACTGCTTAAACTTTGGTGGTGTTATATGAGGAACCAACTAGCTTCCGAGGTGAAATCTCAACAGGGAGACATATATCCTTTATCGTTAAGTTACACCCCTATTTGTGTATGGACGGAGCAATTTATTAACACTCTAATCTATCAGGAAAAAATAATATTATTGGGAGAAGTCAGAGAGTAGTGAATTTGGATGCATAGCGTTCGTTATATGCGTAACGATCCGAACAGTGATATTCTTTTCATGTCACCTGTTTGGTAAATAAAAATCTATTCTCACTTAATTGTGCATTTTCCATCAGCATTGTGCCAGGCTTTTTTCTCTCTCACCACCATCTCGTTAGTGTATTGTGTGTAATAAGTCGATCCGTTGAAGTGAGTGTGAGGGTGACAATTGCTCGCGCCTTGCCTGTTGTAACGTTTAGATATGTACAGCAATGGGAGGAGAAAAAAAAGTTGACACTCTCGCAGTGCCAAGCGCAATTAGGCTTCTCTTCACAGTGCTGATAAATTCTACCAATTACTGTGGACTCCTGCTGTATCAAGCAGACACCCTCATCAGCTGACAGGGGGGTGGGGTGAATGTCAATGTGGAGCCGTAAAAATACACGTTCTTTTAAAAAACCAGGAACATTTTCAACGATCTATGAATGCTAAAAACGACGCAATGCAAATAGTTACATTTCCTGTCCTTTCCCTTCACAAAACTCTTGTTCTGGCTAATATTTAATTGGAATTGTTATACTATGCTGTTCAATGAACATATCTTGTATACGAGTGCTAAAATGGTTCCATCCTGAAGAAGGCCAACTATCGAAATAAGCTTTCTTCCCCTCCTCTGCTCACATACTTTGAATGGATGGCTGTTTAAACATTCATTATATATATTACGTCACACAGGCACAATTAGGCTTTATGGCGACGACGGGATAGGAAAGGGCCAGGTAGAAGAAGGAAGTGACCGTGGCCTTGATAAAGCACAGCCCCAGCATTTGCCTGGTGTGAGACACCATATTAACTTAACAGGACGACTGCTGTTCAGCAAGATGGCCTGAGAATACTAGAACCCTTCTGCATGTCTTTCGTGGCTGGGTTCGCTGCCACTCATATGAGATAGCCTCTCAGTTGTTCTCACGAGGCTGAGTGAGCGCCATTCACGCCCTCAGTTTAGAATTAAGAACCGTGGACTGCCAAGGAATCGAAGCCGGGTCTCGGGTTTAGAAGTAGACACGCTACCCCTTCACTACGGGGATGACATAAATACGAACCAGTGGAATACAGTATCATCTCTATCTCTTCCCGGGCCGCATGTCCACCCACAGAAAATGAAACAAGCACTCTCGGGTTTACGCAGGGTCGATCGCTCTGACACTCGGAACGTACGTTGTGCGTTCTAGTAGTACCCCGTTTTTCCGTAAGGTAGCTTCTGTTGTTCATCTCCTCGTCACATTCGAGGTTGTCTGTCTCCCCTCTTTGGTTCCTCAAGGTAAGACCTTTCTGTACTTTCTTCTCTAATTTGTCACTGACAGGAGTGATCTTCGAACTAGCTTATTGAGCATTCTCGCAGATTAACGCGTGCAGGAGTTTGCTGCATCCACATGTTGGTGACGTGCATTTGCTGCCCTTGATTTTTCTTTCTCGCCCAGAACGTAATACTTCATTTCGAAAATTTCACTTAGAGTGTACGAGTCTCGACTCATGTTCACCTTGGGGAGAAGCTAGGGACTAAGTCAGTCATCCATCGCGCTCACGTAAAGACCTACAGCCCTGATTACTTACTGGGTGTAAAGTAATCATCTACTTGTTTTTGGTAGTGCTATTAACGAATTTTGTCATTTATTTTGACGAATGCTGAGGAGAAAGCAGGAGAGAGCTGTATGTTAGTTGCCATCGCGGAGCTGAAGAGGAAAACCACTCATTCAAGTTAACCGTTCTCCTGCACTCAAGATCAAGGTGGTGAAGAAAGGGTGAAAGAATAGAAGGAGAGAAAAGAAAAAATGATAATAATACTAGTAATAAAAATAACAATATTATTCATTTTAGTGTAGGTTTAAAACAGAAGTCTGGGTGTCAGATTTTTTCCAACCCACTAAGATCCCAATGACCTCAACCAGAATCGAAGCCGCTATCTTGGGAATGACGAACCAAATGCGCAATTGAGATCAATTCAAGCAGAGTCCTTGCTTTTCTGAACTTCTAGAATTCTTAGATGATGTCTCCTGAGTTTATACAATGTACTTTCAGAATTCTGCTTTCATTTTCACTGTTAGTATTACCCATTATTCAAATTACGAAAATTTCGTTTTCTACAATTTTGCTATTCATATTGAAGCAGGGAATCTTCTCCAAACAAAATGAAAAAATGAAATAAGGTAGAACAGAAAAGAGAATTCGACAACTCAATTTTCCAGCGCCGTGATGTGTTCATTCCACATGGCCAGACGCCCTACAAATCGCAGAGGGCAGTTCTTTGAGGAGAGGGAAAGAGACACAGAAAGACATAGGAAGATACATAGACGAATGACGACGTCAACATTAGCCTACTGTATCAAAGACTAACATTAACAACGACTAGTTGTGCTGTACTATACGTATGTCCGGCTCCTCGTTCAATGGTCAGCGTAGCGGCCTTTAGTTCAATTCTCGACCGGGTCGGGAATTGAAACAGCATCTCATTAATTTCTCCTCCTTCGAGACTGGCTGTTCGAGTCTGTCTTAATAGGCTGACCCTATATAGGGTCGGTGTCGCATCCTGTTATGAAAAGGAATTAAGTCTATGTGTGATACAACTTGTATCCGATATCACACCAGGGTGTGAGAAAAGCGGAATAATAATAATAATAATAATAATAATAATAATAATAATAATAATAATAATAATAAAAATAAAAATATAAAGTGATTCTGTTTTAACTACTGTGTTATAATGTCGTCGTTTTGTTATATAACTTAGTTTTCTTATTGTACCTGTTACAAGTAATTTCGTATTATTATTATTATTATTATTATTATTATTATTATTATTATTAGAAGAAGAAGAAGAAGAAGAAGAATGCGGGCAACGTAGCTGTAAGCTTGCATTCTTGAGATTGTGTGTTCGAACCCCGGCAAATGCAGTCCTTAAGATGTTTTCTATTGTTCCCATTTTTATATCAGGCGTGTGCTGCAGTTACACCTCAATTACGGCCACGGTGGCTCTTTTTTTCCCCAATTGTAGCACTTTTCTAACCATCTGACAGAGGAAAAAGAAACGTTGAAATTGACACGCAGGCAGCCCAAATTGCGTGAAATCAAACTGCTTGCGCACAGTAGCCATAAAATTACGTAGGTCGAATCATAAGTCATGGCAACTATTTTTTTTTCTTTTTTACTCGCGAACAGGAGACAACACGGAAAATCTAAGATATGCATGCGGAAACGTACGGTATGCACTTGAGTATGATGCCACTAGATTGTATATGTAAACAACAGTGTGGGTCTAAGCATGCACCCAAGTTCAGTGTGTGAGTGATAGAGTCACAAAATTGAAGTCAACAAGCAGGAGCAACGATCTATATTAAAATAGCAGTTCTCCGTGACTATGATCTAATCCCCAACGTTAAGAAGTCATTAAGTGGACAACGGTTTGCTAACAAAGAGGACATCGTAACAGCATTTCGGAGAGAGGTGTCACACGTTAGCGATACACTTGCAGCGAATGTTATTCAGCGCCTGCCCCACCGCTGGCAACACACAGTGGAAACCTTGGGTGATTATTTCGAAGGTCTGTAACCAGTGGAGACCTGTCCTTTGTATGTGGTCTTGTGTATTTGCTGTCTATACCATAATAAAACAATGTTTACCAATGGCCTGTGTTTTGTCACTTTCCTACGAGAATCTCCTGAAGTCATAATTTGTCTTCAGACACTATGCATAAATACATGCCCTATATTTCCAAATACATATCTTAGATTTTCCGTGTTGTCTGCTGTTCGCGAGAAAAAAATAGTTGCCATGACTTATGACTCCACCCTCGTATATTATTATTCTTGATTCGGTATGTGTGAGCTCGCATCCGGGATATAGTGGGTTCGAACCCCACTGTCGGCAGCCCTGAAGATGGTTTTCCGTGGTTTCCCATTTTCACAGTAGGAAAATGCTGGGGCTGTACCTTAATTAAGGCCACGGACGCTTCCTTCCCATTCCTAGGCCTTTCCTGTCCCATCGTCGCCATAAGAGCTATCTGTGTCGGTGCGACGTAAAACAAATAGCAAAAAAAAAAAAAAAAAAAGAGAGAGAGAGAGAGAGAGATTCGGTATGTCCAAATAAGAAGCGCGTTTGAACTTATTAGCACCTTTTTGGTTTATCTTCTCTTCCCAATAACTCTTCTTCGTTACGTTATTCAGTTCATCCTGTATTTAGTTGGGTGGGCTTTACCAAAAAATTATGTTCGTGCATCAAGGTTCTGAATTTTATTCCACATATCTTGAATGGTTTCTTCATTAATACAAATTTCTTTTAGGTATTCATTGATTTCTTTTAGCCAATTATTGTGGTTTTTCATTGATAAGGCTAAGTTTAAAATTGTCTTTGTGAGCCTGTTATTATCCATTCTATATCACCGTTTCCTTGATTGAATCTGTAATGTTTTATGTAACTGATAGATTTTATGCGATTTGTTTTTCATCCAAATTCCATATTCGCATTTTTCTCCTAAGGTTTCCCTGAGGATTTGTCTTTCTTGTTTTTCGATCATCTTAATTCGAGATCTGATGCATAAATGTTTCTGTTTTAACTATGGTGTTATAATGTCTCCTTTTTCTTCTTTTCCTACCGCTTTTCCCACACCTGTGGGGTCGCGGGTGCGAACTTCATTGCACATGTGGATTTGACCCTGTTTTACGGCTGGATGCCCTTCCTGACGCCAACCCTATATGGAAGGATGTGTTTCTGTGGTGGTTGGTAGTGTAGTGTGTTGTGTGAATATGAAGAGGAGAGTGTTGGGACGGACACAAACACCCACTCCCAAAGCTGGAAGGATTAATTAGAAACGATTAAAATCCCCGACCCGGCCGGGAATCGAGCCCGAGACCCTCTGAACCGAAGGCCAGTAGGCCTACTCTGACCATTCAGCCAACGTGTCGGACTGTGTTATAATGTCATTTTGTCTTTTTTTATATAGTTCTTTTATTGTATCTGTTCCAAGTAATTTTGTATTATTATTATTATTATTATTATTATTATTATTATTATTATTATTATTATTATTATCAAATTACTCTAGGACTCGAAAATCCTAATACTGTGAGAGTCGGAAGAAAACAAACGTTGATCAAGATAAGTTGGAGAGAAAATCTAAAATAGAGGAGCCTGGCTTAAGTAAGCGGAATGAGTGCTAGACTCTGCCCGTTCAGTTGCTATTTAATGCAGGAATACCCTGTACAAGTTAGCAGACTGGAAAAGTCTTGTCCTTAATCCCTTCTGCGGATGAAGTTCAGCCGGATCCTAGCTGTAATGAATTAAGTATAGTGGAGGATGTACCCGGCACCTGACGCGCCCCTTGCACGGAAAGATGTTTGTACAGCGACGGAGGAGAAGGGGAGAGCCTGTCCCATGCCGATAAATAGGTTTACCAACTCGTGTTCAGAATTTTTGTAACGTCGCTGCGTTGTCGAACTTTCTTCTTCTTTTCCATCTTCCTTGCTGTGAATAAAAGCGCTCTTCTGTTAGCTGCATGTATTAGATGGACAGGCACCTCATATTTTTAAGACTCGAGGCAGCCTCCATACAAAAATAACGTGTCTCTGTGAGAGGCGCGAGGAGAAAGAAAAAAGAACGGCAAGACATACGAGGGGGTACCAAAAAACTGAAAATATATTTTAGAAGCTATATATTTTCAATTTGTTTTTTACAGAACAACCTTATCCCCTTCAAAATACTCTCCATTACAACTAATACAGCTGTCCCACCGGTGCTTCCACTGTTCGAAACATTTTTTGTAGTCATCTTTAGAAATGGCTGACAGCTCCTCCCTTGTTTTCTTCCTCGTAATTGATGACGTATAGTTTATATTTATTGTATTTGTGGGCGTATGTTTGTTGATTTTTAAGAGCCTTTGTTGTTACGTTATTTCGTTCTATGCACCTAGAATTTGTCCACGAATGCGGTTTACGGCCCCAACCTGATGAATATCCCTGTTGTGGGCCTTGATTAAGTCCGTCCAGGCAATCTCTTCGAGGCTATATCCAGGAGATTATTATATTTGTTTCGTGGTATGTTTTGGTAGAATCTACAATGTTGGTTCTATTATGATAATATCTTTGGATAAGGCATTGGTTACCAGTACTGACTTTTGGACCAACCGCAATATTGTATCATTTGGATCTGTGAGAACAGTTCGACTCTTTCGTGGCTCGCTTTCAGGTACGCTTTCTTTGTGATTGATGGCTCTAGTGGAGAGTGGAGTTTGTCTGAATGATAAACTATATGCCATTGCAAATTCCGGGGAGAATTCTTTGTTTCGATTCAATTCCCTTTTTTATTTTACTCATATTCCTACCATAGAATTTTGTGTTTTATTTTCTCTGGGTCATTGATTCATTTATTGTGGTTAGATACTAATGCAAGGCACCATGGAACTATTCGTTTGTTTACCTTTGATTTATTATGTTCGCGCGGTTTCCAGGTTTGTTTTGATCTGCGTAGACCGCAAGTTTTCTTTATCCGCGTTTAGGCCTAATTTTACGTCACATTCCCCTTTCTTCATGTTGGAATGTTCTTTCGGGCATTCCGTGATGCTTATATTATTTTGGGGGTGTCTTCTTTCTGGGGTCTGCTTCAAGAGCTGATGCATCCTATTTTCATTCCCGGTAAGGTCTGAAATGGTCAGGCTTTCTGATTACTGATTATGTTTTGAGTTAAAGCGAGTTGGATCATTGGTGGCTTCTATATATTTGACGTGAATATTGTTCGTGTACGCGTCAAATGTATCATGTTACGAGCATGTGCCCGAGCCCGCCATTTGTAAGTAAGTCAACTGCGTGTCTATGAGTACCCTAGCATCATTTTCATCTGTTTTATTTGAGGCCTGCTCGTTTATGCCCTTATCTTGTTGTTTTTAGTTTTTAATAAACCTCATGTCTTTCGCATATTCTCTTGCATTTCAGCAGGTTGCCTTATTCTAGACATATTTCATTTGTATAGGACAAGCGGGATCAAATTCGAACTGTTTCATATGTCTGCCCTGGTTAGGATCCAACGGCCTACACCTATACTCCGCTCCCTTGTACTGCGTCTGCTATTTCTTATTATGTGCTTTGTGATTTTGACTGTGATCATTTTTGTTCAGTGTGCTGTCAAGCGTCTATACATTTTACTTAATGTGTGTTCAGTTACGTTTCACCCAGGTCAACATTTTTAATGCCTCTATACCGTTGATTTCAGCATTCCCCTCACATATTACAATATGAGATCATTTGGCATGATCAGTTAATATTATGGTTTGAGAAATAGCTGCATTTTTTAACCACCAGATACATACATGTTTTACAACGCTCTTGCAGTGAATATGTCATCTAACCTTACAGGCTAGTTTCCTCTGCAAAATCTACTCAACGCCACGGTACAATATTACAGGCAGGCAAAGGAATTTAGACCTTCCGTGCTTTAGAAGTCTGAAGGGTGGTCGAAGATCTCAAATTCAAAGGGGCAAAAGACTCGCACTGTATTCGCAAAATTATCATACGAATAAATAAATAAATAAATAAATAAATAAATAAATAAATAAATAAATAAATAAATAAATAAATAAATAAATAAATAAATAAATAAATAAATTCCGAATTCAAGTGAATCCTGGGATCGAGTTTTCACTTTAAAAATCATGTTCAGTCAGAAAGGGCATCCGGTCTAACACCTGATTATTTTTATTATTTTATTACTGTAGTATTTTTTTTCTTGTTGCTTTACGTCGCACCGACACAGATAGGTAACAGTCAATACTCATCAATATTTGATATTAGTAAATAAATCACAGTTTGTGAGTGGTGGTGGTGATTACTGTTTTAAGAGGAAGTACAACTAGGCAACCATCCTCTATATAACACTAATCACAAGGAAAAAATGGAAGGGATCCGACACTTCGAAAAGTGAAGATATCGGCCAAAGAAAGACAAGGGCCACGAAGAGCGTGAAAATGAAAGACTCCCTAGGCCTCGGGAACCTAATAGCATCGGGGTCGGAAAAAAGAACAAGAGTTGACCGCGAGAGGTCGGATAGGATAGATGAAAGTGAGGGGACTGGCACAAGTAAGTGGAAGCAATGCCAGGACTCAACTAAGGGCCCCGTGGTTGCCAACCCACGTTAAAAAGTAGAGAGCCCCTGGGGCCCCTTTTAGTCGCCTCTTACGACAGGCAGGGGGATACCGTGGGTGTTATTCTACCATCACCACCCACAGGGGGAACATACAGTTTGTGAAGCGCAACTGTTTACAGAGTAGATCGTATGAAAATGTGAGAACTTCTCAGCAGATCATTGAAACATCTAGGTTACCAGCCATGGTTTAGATATTATTATTAAACGAGAAAACTATGTATGAGGACTTTTTATGTTTGAAATAATTTATTACGGTTTGTAAAGTGAATAAATGAAACAATGCAATTGAAATTTGAATGGAATTTTAGCTTCTAATGTCATGAATGTTTTAATTTCAGTGTATGTCCATGGAAAATACTTTCCAGGAACGTGAAATGAGCATGCTGGCTTTTAGACCGCTCGAGTGAAGTCCAACTTGAGTAGTCCACCCAAAATGAACATTCCACAACGATAGTCATGGGGTTAGTTAATTTATTCGTATGTGATCAAATGAATAAGGAGACGCCCTCTTGAACAATTGTGTGAGGACAAACAGCCTCTATCGTCAGAACACATTAAGACAATTTTCCGGCAAGGTTAACGTCAAAGGAGCTATTATCAAGTTCACAACGACAAGCCGGCCGCGTAAACGTTTTCTCTGTATTATAACTAGATCACGTGCTACGTCATGCAACCACACTACTCATTACTTTAACAATAGGAAATTATAAAGACAAGTTCACAAGGTCAGATAACGAACAAGTACTGTATGTACTTGGTTTCTGTTTCATTTCTCGTATTTTCTTGACTTCATGTCATGTTGTTTCATGTCAGAAATGTCCGGCGCCTTGCCTGACTGGTCAGCGTAGTCACCTTCGGTTCAGAGGGTACCGGATTCGATTCCCGGCCGGTTCAGAGATTTTATCCTGAAAGGGTTAATTCTCCTGGCTAGCGGACTGGGTATCCTCAGCATCACTGCATCTCACACACTACACAACACTATCCTATGCTACAATAACACGCAGTTTCTCACACACGGCAGACATCGCCCACCCTTGTTGGAGGGTCTGCCTTACAAGGGCTACACCAGGCTAGCAATGGGCATGCAAAATTATTGTTAGTATTATTATTATTTTAGAAATATGACCGAAAGGCTCGTTTGCTTTCTATGTTTTCAGGAAATGGTTGGTGCAACCTCACCAAGGGCAACCCTGAAGATATTTTTCCGTGGTTTCCCATGTTTGCACCAGTGCTGTACATTAAACAAGGTCACGGCCACTCCCTTCCCCGCCCTACCATTTTCCTGTCCCATAGCCCGCCTGTTGGCCATAGAATGCTTTAAGGCGTTGAAGTCTATATGGTATGACACCATGGTTAGCCGGTTTGAGTCACGTTGTTCGAAAACATTTTTCACCATCAAAATGTTGGCCGTCAGGGCAGGAGAGGTGGCGGTACATAATTTCTAATCACCAGATTGTGTGCCTAAAGACTAATTCAATTCCAAATCTCTCCGTAGTACTCATATGCAGTGAGAGCATATGACGCTGTTGATGGTGATTTCGTCCGTCGGACGGATTCGTGAAGCTTTGAGCAGACCCCTTAATGTTATTCGACAGGAGTAGGCTACACGCCGACACCGGGTTTTACCCTCTCCCTATCTCGAAATCATCATCACGACGACGACGACGACCACCACCACCACCAGCAACACACATCCACACGCGCAGGTTACCTATGGGCGTCGGCCTGCGCCGAACATGTCCTCGGAGACTCCCGGCACTAAAATCCATACGATAAATAAATCCTGTCCCATAACATCCGAAAATCCATCTGTAATATTACTACTACTACTACTACTACTACTACTACTGCCGAACGACCTAGATGTTAGGCATTTAATGAAAAAATTATGATTACGATGATCATCATCAAACTACAGTGTACGGCCAAACAAACACTACTGAAGTTACAAAAAAATACTCTGCTCTGAGTATCAAGATACGTCATTATAACATTTGCGGGGTGACGACGGCAACACGCGAACGTCCCTAGGTGGGTCATCTGACTGAACAGGGGATTCTTTCATCACTCCAGCTCTGGAACTTTAGACTGTTAGATCGGCACCGTAGTACTGTTCATTAGAAGTGAGAAAATGTGCGGTTTTTCATTTGATTGAGAATTTTATATGATAACAATGCTTTTAATGGCTACATTTCTACTGACGTTTTTTGTAATGACCTATGTTGACGTAAGTTATGAAATCCAAAAACTCAGTCTTTCTAAGAATCCCGTAGCGAAGCACGGGTACATCAGCTAGTGTCCGATAATCTAAAGCACGGCCTCTTAGGGTGCATGCACTGTGCACGGTGCAAAAGACGACTTCGCTTGCTTGACCAGAGTGCAGACCCCCACTCCTCGATTTGGAGTAATAGCGCTATCTCTCTCTTTCCCCACGCTTGTCTCGCTCGCTCCGGCTGTCTCCTTGTTCTTCACTTGCTCCGTAGCGCTCCAAATCAGAGCCGAGTTGAGCCGAGCTTAGCCGAGTAGCCCAGAGACGAAGCGTTGGTCCGAGCCGAGTCGAGTGGGACCGATGCACTGTGCACAGGAACTCTGCGCCTCAGTTTGCACGCGTGAGATTTTGGGCGTTGAGAGGCCCTGATCTAAAGGATCATTATCAACAAAGCATGAGACGTGACGGTGCACATTTTGAACACATGCTGTATCGATGCAGTTAGTTACATGTTGCTGTCGTCATCTTGCATGTTATTATGACATATCTTGATGTTCAGAACATGTTTTTAATTTCACTACTGTTTTTACGCAAGTTCTGTCCGATAACCTACATTTTTAAGATTCTTGTGCAGATTTTCAAACAATCGAGGGACTAAGAATAGCATGACACAGAATATAACCCAAGTACTGTATTTTCCTCTAACGGAAGTGAAAATGGGAAAGCACAGAAAACCATCTTCAGGGTGCCGACAATGGGGGTTCGGACCCAGTACCTCCCGAATGCAAGCTCACAGCCCTAACAGCACGGCCAACTCACTCGGTATTAATTTCTACAATTGGCACTCGATTTCCGATGATCGAACGTAACCAAGGCTTAAATATTAAGAAGTAAAGAAATAATTAACCGTAAAGCCGTAGTGAACAGTTCACCCGGTATGAGCGTAAGTTTTTAGGTTAGTATTTGAAGATGTCTCAGATCGATAGGTTAACTACCACGCAAGAAAACTTCTGAGAGACGAAATTTTGGCTCCTTGGCGTCGTGGAAAATCGTAGTAGTAGTAGTAGTAGTAGTAGTAGTAGTAGTAGTTCGTCGGACGTAAAATTCTTTGTGCAGAATGTTAGCAGGCCATGTGCTATTGACTACAGTAAGAGTGAAAAGAAATGAAAACACATAATAATAATAATAATAATAATAATAATAATAATAATAATAATAATAATAATAATAATAATAATAATATAATTTTCTAACGGCAAACAGCCATTCATTCCAAAATAACAACATGAAATTTGGATAAAATTATCTTGAATAACTTAACGACTCATTGTTCGAATCTTATCTAGATCTTTTCGAGAAGTTGGTTCCATTCCTATCTGTTATTTTCAGTCCAGTTCTTTGCAAACCGAGCGTAACACTTTTTATGAGCGGTGTCGAATCCGTAATCTCACGTTTCGGAAGCGCATGGTTCCACCAATGACCAAATGGTAAAGCACTTCAACTGTATTAAATACAACTTTCATTTCCGAAATAGAAACCCAAGCTCTGACAGTCTGCACTTGGCTGGTTCTCGCGTGTGCTAAGCCGTGGGTCCTGTGGCTGAGCTGTGTCTTTGTAAGTGAAGAAGTGGAAATAGAAAAGGAGCTCAAAGCTTTGATGGTGACCCTCCCCAAGTAGACAGGTCAAAGGAAAGTTGATGAAAGGGATACAGAGGGAGATGGAGAAAGTTAATCGATTCTGAAAAAAAGGGAAAAGAATGTCTTAGGTATCACTGAAAATGGAGAATCACACAAGGACCACTTACCCCGTACCCACATTTATGCAATGTCGTTGATATATCGTACAACCTATGTTATTGAGGTTCGAAGAGGGTATACATTTTTAAATGGAAGGGGAAGAACTGTCAGTAACTAAACTGTATGCTGGGCGTTGTCATAGCTTGAATAGGTGGCCCATGTGCTGTTGGTTACAGGAAGAGTGCAAGTGAACTGGCCACTCACCCACAATTAAACTCCGGCTCAAGATACCTGATCAGTGGATAATGGCTTAGTTGAGGGCAATGACTAGATCGTCAACGTCCAAGTTTAGAAAAAACGCGTCTCTTCTTCTTCTTCCTGGATTTTTCACAATTTATTCGGGTCAGTACTTGATGTGGATTTTCCCCAGTTCTGCGGCCGGATGCCCTCCCTGAAACCAACCCGATGAGGTGGATGGTGTTCACTATTGTGAGTTCCTGCGGAGAATCAGACAATACAAAAACACTGAGTCGATGCCTGGTAATATCCTCTTTGGTCATATTTCTAGGCTGCCAGGGAAAAAGACAATAAGTCAGAAAATGTTAAAAAAATGTCCATTCATTTGGTCCTAACAGTGGAAGTAAACATGTTAATATATATCTAGGGGAGAAGGGTATAAGTCATTTTCTGACATATACTTGTTTTTCCTGCCGACGTAGATTTTTAACAGCATATTTCAACGACTTGTATTCCCAAACTTTCTGGCTTGACGCTGTCATTTGAGGCTTCCCAAGCAGCCAAGCAGAGTTATTTACTGTAGTGGTATAGATTTCCTGCACTTCAACACATTCTTAACCCTTACCAACACACAATTGTGGTTGGTACATGAATCTTAATTGTAAGCTATTTACCTTTCGAGGAAAGTTCTTGAGGATAAAATGAGTTTGTACTATTCTCACGCAGAAACCAAATACTTTACGTGATTACGTAAATACTTGAAATTTTCCACACCATCGACAGACACAATCATGGTTCGATTCGCGAAAACTAAGTACAACACATGCCTTGCGATGAAAGAGGCTCTGACAAAGCTTTGTCGCGAATAAGTTTATATTCTTGCACACTGCGTGCTTTTCCATTTAATAACAAATACTTGAAATAGCAGATGTTGCAGGTAAGCTTCTCTTATTTATTTTCCTTCTTTGCTTAGCACGTCTTAAAAGAAAACACCTCAAACAAGGAGTTTTATAGATCAGATTTTGGAAAGAAAGTGGGTTTAACTTCGTCATTATTTGTTTTGTCTCCTTTTTTTACATTCTTACACTAAGCACAGTCCGCTATCATCATCTGAGTATGTGGCTAGATGAAGTGTGACTTGCCGGTCAGTTGTACTTCGTCTTGACAGGAAAAATATATTCCAAAAAACAATCAACTGTCACTTTATAGACTTCATATTGTACTAGAGTTACTGACGGGTAAATACTGCCCTTAACGCGCGCGTTAAAATAAACATATTAGGCCTCTTATCGTCGTTACTGCTATGCGATCGGATACATACCCGCACGGAGCACATATGTAATAGAGAACGATTCTTTTATGTTAATGCACAATATTGGAACTTCGATGACAGAGCATTACCGGTCAAAAGTTTAAGCTGAAATATGTCACACAGCAATTTCACTAAGCGCAAAGACAATGTGTTGGAAGAGCTGTGACATACGAGCAGAACAGGAGACCGTGTTGTTGGAAATATCGGACGCGGAGTATCCTAAAGCGGAGGTTCGACCCTTCAGGCTTGAGAAGAGCAGGTAAGTGTCTAACAAACTGTAGTACCCAGCCCGCCAATCAGGAGGCTGTTGGAACTTATCAAGAGACAGCAGCGTTAGCTAATTCAGTTATAACGGGAGAACATAAGACACAAAATGTAGAGGAAGTTTGTAGGGTACTCAGGATACATACCAATGAAGCAATTAACACAGGGTAGGAAGCGTGAGCCGCTGTACCAATCCAGCCTGTTACAAGTTAGTACACAAATATGCATTTTAAAATTAGAGTAACTTATTCACATGGGGACCATTTCAAGTATTTGGGATGTGCATTAGCCCAGGATAAGTGAAATTGAATCGCAGTTGCTATCGATGCTTGTTCTTCAGCTACCGAACAGTTTTCAGATCGACTTTGCCGTACGGCAATAATTGCTGGGTGGACTCAGGATCTCTTAATCATAATTTCGAAGTAACAAGAAAGCAGCGAAAATGGTTACCGGTATATAACGAATGGGAACAATGATATGGAGGTACTCGAAATGGGGAATATACAAATAAAGTCGATGGATGAAGTTGTACGTATTAACCGGTTTTGGTAGTTGGGGTCATCTGAGGCGAATAGAGGAGGATAACAATAGGCTTAGTTGTGGAGATTACGAGAAGTATAGATGGGGCTGACGACCTAGATGTTAAGCCCTACAAACAACAAGGATCATCATCAGAAGTATAGATGGCAAGGCGACGGTGGTTAGACTCAGTTGGTTTTTTTTTTTTTTTTTTTTGCTATGGGCTTTACGTCGCACCGACACAGATAGGTCTTATGGCGACGATGGGATAGGAAAGGCCTAGGAGTTGGAAGGAAGTGGCCGTGGCCTTAATTAAGGTACAGCATTTGCCTGGTGTGAAAATGGGAAACCACGGAAAACCATCTTCAGGGCTGCCGATAGTGGGATTCGAACCTACTATCTCCCGGATGCAAGCTCACAGCCGCGCGCCTCTACGCGTACGGCCAACTCGCCCGGTGAGACTCAGTTTTTGATTAATTAATCATGATAATAGGCTTGGAAGTAAACGAGGCCACGGAACTAGCTGCGAATAGAGGATTGTGGGGACAGTTAGTTAATTCACAGTGGCTTTCAGACTGAACGTTGAAAGTCATAAGAGTCTATAATGAAGTATGTATGAATGTATGTATTGTATTGTTTGAAATTCTCACGGTTGAACTCTAGTTTAAACAAAAACAAACAAAAAAGAATCACAAAAACAATTTGACAGTTGGGTCTGCAATGAAATTGGTTACCATGGCGAACCTCTCGAATATGGAACTCAACCGTTCCACACTCGACGATTAATTAACAGAGCAGTGATCACATAGAATAAATGGCGATTTATTGAATGAAACTTGCTTGTCTGGATGAGTGGCTTCAACAGGCTTTAGTAAACAAATGAGGCTATGAATACATAATATGAGGTAAATGAACATACAAAAACGTTGACGGTCCAGAGACGTATGGAGGCTGAAGAGCTTACTTGTGCGGCAAGTACCCGTGCTCTCGGGAGACAAAGTAAGCGGATTCGAATTCTACATTCGACCATACCTGGAACAGGTCCTCCCGATTCAACTGAATATAATGCAGTAACCTTCTCAAGGTAATATCCACCTCCTTCTCACAATTTCATAAGTAAAGTAAACTCGTATGCTCGTCTCCAGGTAGTGCAGCTCTTTTCAGGCACACCCCCAATGGAGGTGAACTCCATGTGCCATTTTAACCACATACCAGCCCTCCTGCCATTCTTAAATCTCCGGTAGTGCGAGAAATCGAACCCGGGGCATGGAGAACGGCAGCTAACGGTTACCAGTCAAAATTCTCTTGTACCGGAAGTACATGGGGCTGTTGACCACGATGTCTCAGTCCCTAAAAGTGTGATGATGATGATGATGATGATGATGATGATGATGATGATGATGATATTGGTTTTTACGTCCCCTAATTACTTTTACGGTTTTCGGAGACGCCAAAATGTTATTCCGCAGGAATTCTTTTACATGTCAGTAAATCTACTAACACGATGCTGACTTATTTGAGCACCGTCAAATACCATCGGACTGAGCCAGGATCGAAGCTGCCAAGCTGGGGTCAAAAGGTCAGCACCTCAACCGTCTAAGCCATTCAGCCAGGTAATAATGATAATAAATATGTATTGAAAAATTAATTGTACGTAGACGGACCCATGGTGTAGGGGTAGCGTGCCTGCCTCTTACCCGGAAGCTCACGGTTCGATTCCCAGACTCGTCAGGAATTTTTACCTCGATCTGAAGGCTGTTTCGAGGTCCACTCAGCCTTCGTGATTACAAGTGAGTAGCTACATGACGGTGAGATAGCGATTCCGGTCTAGAAAGACAAGAATAATGATCGAGAGGTTTCATCGTGCCGACCAAAGGACGTCTCGGAATCTGCAGGTCTTTGGGTTGAACAGCGGTCGCTTGGTACGCCAAGTCCCTTCGGGGCTGTTGCGCTATGGGGGTTTTGAAAGTGTAAGTATTTTTAGATTAGGAATAATAAGTTTAAATAGCTCATTAAGAGTCTTTGCCTGCCAAGGTGACTGCTGCCAAGCCAGATGCCAGGTGTCACGCAACCAGCGTGCTTTCCTTGACCGATTCAGCAGCTTCACATATCGCACAGTTACTCAGTAGGTTGAGTGAACCACGTGCCAGCCCACACTACGGGATAAAATTCCCAGGGAATCGAATCCAAGGCCTTCGGGTAAGAGGTAGACACGTAACCCGTACAGTCACAGAACATATTCATCAAATTAAGACTGTGAACTGAGACTGAGGATCACATTTTTTGCAGAGACTGCAGGTAATCGGGATCATAATCGAAAAGTCTTTCTAATGTGTTAGTAACTAGATATACCTTTTATGATTCATAATCGGCTGACTGTTTTATACTTAACCTTAGTTGTTTTTACGAGGTCCGCTGCAAGTTTAACAACGAACATTAACACTAAATTTTATATTACTTTATATTAGTGAGGCGTATTTATAGAAACCGTGGTGTAGGGGTAGCGTGCCTGCCTCTCGCCCGGAGGCCCCGGGTTCGATTCCCGGCCAGGTCAGGGATTTTTACCTGGACCTGAGGGCTGGTTCGAGGTCCACTCAGCCTACGTGATTAGAATTGAGGAGCTATCTGACTGTGAGATAGCGGCCCCGGTCTAGAAAGCCAAGAATAACGGCCGAGAGGATTCGTCGTGCTGACCACACGACACCTCGTAATCTGCAGACCTTCGGGCTGAGCAGCGGTCGCTTGGTAGGCCAAGGCCCTTCAAGGGCTGTAGTGCCATGGGGTTTGGTTTGGTTGGTATTTATAGAAACTGGTTAATTTGATCCTGTACCAAAACAAATTAAGAGAAGTTTCCGAAACGAGAAATATCCTTGCTTTCGGATGTTGAGATTGCCTTAAAGGCTATTAAATATTTTCTTAATCCTATTAGTAGAAGAAATCGAGAGATGTAAAAATAGTGGGCGGCATTAATAATAATAGGTCTAATAATAATATTAATAGACATGATGCTGTATATACTTTTGGGCTTATTCCGTGTAAAGAAAATAAGGTGAGATTCTTAACGTTTCGCAGAAAACTGTGCTCTGCGTCCTCAGAAGAAATCTCGACTGACCACGGGAAAGGCTTCTTAAACAACGACCCTTTGAAATTTTGAACTTTATACTAGAGTGGAAATAGTACGTTCATTCACCACCAGATAGCCCCCAGAACGTGGCACAACGCTAGCGTTCGAAGCGGTAGCTGACCGAACCCTCACAATCAAACTAAGCGGTTCGCATAACGTGTTTTGCGCAACATATGACATAGACAGGTGTAAGATATAGACACAAGCCTGGAATGAAACATCTGGCCACGAGGAACGTACGATTTTGGAAAAAACGCCGAGACGAAGTAACAATAGTGAAGGGGGCAGGGAAGGGAACTACCTACGTGAATTGTTAATGGCTGGTCACCAGGTGTTACTTAATTGATAACCGGTGTCCCTGTTGAAATTGTTAAGATTTCCACGTATTTCCACAGCTTCTTGTATAATCCTGGACCTGTAGTGTCTAGTGTGGGTCAGAGCTCGAGCATCTTGGAACATGACATCATGACCCGACGATAGAGCGTGCTCAGCTATTGCCGATTTGTCTGGTTGGTTGAGACGAATATTACGTTCATGTTCTTTGATACGGATACCAATGGACCGGCATGTTTGGCCGATGTATACCTTACCGCACGTACAGAGAATTTCGTATACCCCAGGATGTAAAAGTGGGGACAATTTGTCCTTGGTTTTACTCGGACTGTGAGCAATTTTAGTGGCGGTGCCAAACACGGTTTTTATATTGTGTTTGCGGAGGATCTTGGCAATTCGATCTGTAGTGTTGTGAATGTAAGGACTAAGACTCATAAAAAGGATGTTCCTCTCAGACCTATTGTTATTGCTTCAGCCACACATAGGACGTACTGAAGCATACGTCAGGGACTTTCGGTATTTCGTCAACAAGCTGTTAACCATAACCCTTCAACCTAATGCACTTTTGATGAGTTTCGATGTGGAGTCCTTGTTCACTAAAGTGCCGATTGACTCGGTCATGTCTCTCATTGAACACCTGTTACTAAGGTATTTTAACATTGTATGACGTCCAGCTATTTCTTGTGGGGTGGATATTTTTACGAACAGACGGACGGAGTGGCCATGGGAAGTCCACTTTCGCCTGTAGTGGCTAAATTCTTTATGGAGAATTTTGAGGAAGAGGCTATTGCTTCGGCGCCCGTGAAGTCTATGATATGGTGGAGGTACGTTGATGATGTATTTGTGGTCTGGACAGAAGGTTATGAGAAACTTCATCTATTTCTGAACCACCCAAATCAGCAACATTCGTCAATAAAATTCACTATGGAGATGGAGTCGGACGGATGCCTTCCTTTCTTGGATGTTCTGGTAAGAAAGAAACCGGACGGCTCCTTAGAACATACCGTCTATCGTAACCCTACCCACACAAATCGCTATCTGCAGATTCTCACCACCATCGAGCACAAAAAACAAGGCATTCTCACGACACTCGCCAAGAGGGCGAGACGAATTTGTGAGCCATCACATATCCACGTGGTGATGGACACGCTCAAATTCGCGTTCAAGGGTAATGGTTACAGCGATTTGCAGATTCATAGAGTCCTACATCCCAGGGAAACGACCAAGCAAAGCCCACAGAAGGAAAAAGTGAAGGGAACTGCCTACTTGCCTTACATTCACAACACCACAAATTGAATTGCCAAGGTCCTCCACAAACACAATATAAGGACCGTGTTTGGCACCACCACTAAAATTGCTCACGGTCTGAGTAAAACCAAGGACAAAATGTCCCCACTTTTACATCCTGGGGTATACGAAATTCCCTGTACGTGCGGTAAGGTATACATCGGCCAAACATGGCGGTCCATTGGTATCCGTATCAAAGAACATGAACGCAATATTCGTCTCAACAACCAGACAAATCGGCAATGGCTGAGCACACTCTATCGTCGGGTCATGATGTCATCTTCCAAGATGCTCGAGCTCTTACCCACACTAGACACTACAGGTCCAGGATTATACGAGAAGCTGTGGAAATACGTGGAAATCTTAACAATTTCAACAGGGACACCGGCTATCAATTAAGTAATACCTGGTTGCCAGCCATTAAAAATTCACATAGGTAGTTCCCTTCCCTGCCCCCTTCACTATTGTTATTTCGTCTCGGTGTTTTTTTTCCTTTCAAATTCGCACGTTCCTCGTTGCCAGATATTTCATCCCAGGCTTGTGTCTATATCTTACACCTGTCTATGTCATATGTTACGCAAAACACGTTATGCGAACCGCTTAGTCTGATCACGGTCGATTGGATTCCTCGCTGCGCTCCTAAGGAGCTAGCTAGAGCGACGCATCAAGTCGGGCGTGGTCTGATTGTGAGGGTTCGGTCAGCTTCCGCTTTGAACACTAGCGTTGTGCCACGTCCTGGGGGTCATCTGGTAGTGAATGAACGTATTATTTCTACTCTAGTATAACGTTCAAAATTCTAAAGGGTCATTGTTTAAGAAGCCTTTCTCGTGGTCAGTCGAGATTTCTTCTGAGGACGCAGAGCACAGTTTTCTGCGAAACGTTAAGAATTTCACCTTATTTTCTTGACACGGCATAAGCCCAAAAGTCTATACACCATCATGTCTATAAGTACGGGCCGTAAAAGCATTAATGGCAATAATAACAATAATAATAATAATAATAATAATAATAATAATAATAATAATAATAATAATAATAATAATAATAATAATAATAATAATAATATGTCAGAATCTGTAATCAGACTATTAGCTCTCAAAGGACGTGTAATCCACATTCTGTTCAGTGTAGTCCTTTCTATCCCATTACCGCTTGTGACACACTAACAATTATTCCCGTCTTCCCTCATCCATGACGCAATGCCCTTTGATGTGATGATATCTTATTAGTCGCATTAGCCAACCTGAGGGCCATTAAACTTTCTGCGCTGACAATAGCAACTCAACCGCTCTGGCCAATTCCCAATTCATCGAAATCATAACGGACGTTCTTACGCACAATTTAATGCTTTGTGTGGAAAGACATTACTTTTTTCTCTCCACTCTCCTTCCCCCTTGACGCACCACAAAGTATCATGTGTAGTAGCCATTAAAAGGTTCACAGAGCTTGCCAAGGCTCTCTTCAGATCACCATTTTATCTCCTATAGAGGTACTCAGAGTGCTTCTCCTACTTCCGCCAACTTACTGATGTAACTGCCTTCTTCATTGTCCAAGAGTTACGACGCCATTTCACAGTCAAAATCCCAAGAGAAAATGTTAAAGCAGACAGGACGAAAAATCGGCTTTATTCCTTACCGATCCAAAATGGTGATAAAGAAGAAATCCATTGGTTTTGGACGAGGCCAAGGTCTCATCCTTTATTCTGCCAGAGTTTTAAGCCACCCTCTTCCCTCGTAAAGAAGGGTGGTATTGTTGAGGAGCAAAAAGTTTTACAATGAGCAGATAAATTAGAATTTTTTCTAAGCACTTTTTATATGGTGCAGTGGTAAACAACCAGTTTAAATTTGTTTAGAAATCCATGTAAGAATGCCATAATAATAATAATAATAATAATAATAATAATAATAATAATAATAATAATAATAATGCACTGAAGAACATAAGAGACAACGTATAGTTCTCGCAATTTGCACTTTAATGAAGTTCAGCAGTAGGCCGACAATAAACAGATTTACAGCTGTCTGGGATTAGCTCCACCGTTAACCAATATCAGATGGCTCTTCATCAATTTTCTGTTTTATTTTACGTCGCACCGACAGAGTCAGGTCTTACGGCGACGATGGGATAGGACAGAGCTAGGATTGGGAAGGAAGGGATCGAGGTCTCAATTAAGGTACAGCAAACAACATCTCGTAACCTGCAGGCCTTCGTGATGAGCAGCGGTCACTTTGTAGGCCAAGGCCCTTCGGAGCTGTTGCACCTGTTTGCCTAGTGTGAAATCTGGGAAACGTCAGAAAAACGACTGCACGGCTGCCAATAGTGGCTTTCGGACCCACTATCTCTCGAATGG
Organism: Anabrus simplex; assembly: GCF_040414725.1. Lineage (NCBI taxonomy): Eukaryota > Metazoa > Arthropoda > Insecta > Orthoptera > Tettigoniidae > Anabrus > Anabrus simplex. Next base: position 1,594,662,206 of record NC_090265.1, on the reverse strand, counting down.
AATCTGACAGCTACATAAACCAAACCGTGTAGCCAACTCACTCGATGCTCTTGACCAAAAGCATGCTTGCTGTGTCAATGACATACTCCATGCAGAGTCCAGCGTGGACTTCAAAAACATGCCAGTTGTTAACGTAGAAATTGCGAATCTGCAGAGCAAATCCATAATTGTCTTCTGCTGTACCGGGTTCAAACTCAAGTTCTATGAAATTCAGTTTTAGGGTGTGACAGGATTCACTCATTGTATATGAAGTACACTAAAAGTTAGGCTCTCGCCATGAAAATGGACACTGCCGACAGTGGAATCTGCAATTATTCTGAAGTTGTCAGTCAGTAGGTATTAGTCTTACGGACAGCTGTTGTACCACGAGTTCATTTATGTAGTTCATTTCAGCTGTTGTCCGACTCGTTGGCTGAATAGTCAGCGTACTGGCCTTCGGTTCACAGGGTCTTGGGTTCGATTCCCGGCCGGGTCGGGGATTTTAACCTTCATTGGTTAATTCCAATGGCCCGGGGGCTGGGTGTTTGTGCTGTCCCCAACATCCCTGCAACTCACACACCACACATAACACTATCCTCCACCACAATAACACGCAGTTACCTACACATGGCAGATGCCGCCCACCCTCATCGGAGGGTCTGCCTTACAAGGGCTGCACTCGGCTAGAAATAGCCACACGAAATTAAAAAATTAAATTAAATTATTTCAGCTGTTTGACTGTTACCTAATACTCTGTATCGCTGTGGTCTTTATGCCGTTCTTAACAATTATCATAAGTGTGACACTCGGAAATGTTCCCCGATATATTCAAGGACCGAGCGAGTTGGCTGCGCGGTTCGGGCCGTATAATTATTAGATTGGTGGATTCAAACCTACTGTCGGCAGCCTTGAAGATGATTTCCCGTGTTTACACATTTCAAACCAGTAGGAGAGACGCCTGCACTTCCCACATCCTCGCGCATACAATCCAAGTACTGCTTGTTGGGTCTTCTTCTGGGTCGCTAAGAACGAATGGATAAATGCAGGTAGACTCCGCATCAACTCTAGCCACGTGCCCATATCAGCGCAGTCTAATTTCACGCCGCTGAATACGCACGTAACTTATCAAATTTGATAGATTTACCTTAAGTAAGACCGTGGTCACTTCCTTCCAAATACTAGGCTTGTCCTGTCTGACGACTGGATTGGTATTTACAGCACATAAGATGTATTGTAAACCAACCAGTGCTTAACGATCCAGGCAGGATGTTTCGGACAGCTGTTGCGAATCTGCAGAGCAAATCCATAATTGTCTTCTGCTGTACCGGGTTCAAACTCAAGTTCTATGAAATTCAGTTTTAGGGTGTGACAGGATTCACTCATTGTATATGAAGTACACTAAAAGTTAGGCTCTCGTCATGAAAATGGACACTGCCGACAGTGGAATCTGCAATTATTCTGAAGTCAGTCAGTAGGTAGAGGACGTGGGAAGTGCAGGCGTCTCTCCTAACTGGTTGTTGGAAGTAGTAGTCACCAGCAGACCCTAATTTGTCTGCACTGGGACCCAGAGGCTGCTTTAAAATGACTAAATGCACTATCCTATCAATTGTTGCAGGCATTATGTAGACGTTGCTTACACCAGTCTCCGGCAAACACCACGGAATGTTTAACTGTAGCGTGAAGGTTTTACTGTGGATTTCCTCTTCTTCTTTCTCCACACACCACGCTTTGTGAGCGTATAAAACCAAGCTCAATTTAAATTTATCCGTAAATAACACTCGTTTACAGAATGTCATTGGTTTGCTAACATATCGTTTTGCAAACTCCAACCTCTTCCGTCTGTTTACCTTACTTATCCAGGGTTCCGTTTTGAGCATACGGCACCGAGCTCGATAGCTGCAGTCGCTTAAGTGCGGCCAGTATCCAGTATTCGGGAGATAGTAGGTTCGAACCCCACTGTCGGCAGCCCTGAAAATGGTTTTCCGTGGTTTCCCATTTTCACACCAGGCAAATGCTGGGGCTGTACCTTAATTAAGGCCACGGCCGCTTCCTTCCCATTCCTAGCCCTTCCCTGTCCCACCGTCGCCATAAGACTTATCTGAGTCGGTGCGACGTAAAGCAACTAGCAAAAAAAAAATAATCATAAAAAAATGAGCATACGGCCTTTCATACCACCTGTATCGGTGCTGGTGTTCGTCCCACTTCACGATTCTACAGTACAGGACCAGAACATGCGGATTTTGAACCACGGTGCATAGGGTGCGTCCCTCTTCACGTTGTGTGAGCTTCCTAGGGCGTCCTGTTCTTGATTTATTCATCGCAGTCGAAGTGCCTTTGAAATTGTGAATAATACCTTCTACTGTTGATCGCGGTATTTCTGTCTTCTCAGCAGTAATTTCTCGCTGCAGCTGTCCATACTTAATGGAATTCACGAATTCGTTCCAGTTCAACGAGCGTTTTTCCCTGTCTTACACATTCTAGCTTTAAACGTAATGTTTACGAATTGCACCATTAGCATGTACTGCTCGCTAGAACCCTGATTGATGTATTTCCCCATGTTATGATGTCAGACATCACAGAAAACAGCGGATTAATACTTTTGGGTTACCGTTTACTACGCTACGTTCGTACATTACTGGATTATTAACAGAAATGAAGGTACACATAATATATTATTATACCATTATATTTGGCCTTAATGTTACTTTGCTAGATACTAACTTTGGAGCTTCGTGAAGGCATCTGTATGCCCTTTTATCAAAGTGCATTACACCAGCAAGTGGACGGATACTTTTGCGACTATCTGTAGATGTCCGTAACTACATTGTACGAATGCATAGTGGGATGGGGGTTTAACTATTACGACAATAACATATCCTTTTTACATAACAGAGGGCTTTATTGTTGTTGTTGTTTTTGTTGTTGTTAGCGGTTTAACGTCGAACCGACACAGATAGGTCTTATGACGATATAAGGATGGGAAAGGACTGGGCTTGGAAACTTAAGAGCCGCGGTTTTAATTATGCGTGGTGTGAAAATGGGAAACCACGGAAAACCATCTTCAGGGCTGGTGACAGTGGGGTTTGAATATGTACCTTAATCAAGGCCACGGCCAATTCCTTCCCACTCCTAGGCATTTCCTAATTTCCCATCCCATCGTCGCCATAACACCTATCTGTGTCGGTGCGACGTAAAGCAAACTGTAAATTGAAAACTGTAAATTAAAAATAATGATAAGAAGAAAAATAATAATAAGAAGAAGAATATTTATTAGTATCACAGATACCTGCAGCCTTTGCAGTTAGGCGACAAGTTTGAATATCAAGGAATACAGTGTATAATTCTTATTACTATGCAGTTAGTAAAATACGAAAGCGAATTAAGAAGGAATATGAAGACAAACAGAGACTGATTAAAAGTAAGATATTACAATAATGAAAATAGTGCCTTTTTCAGCTGGAGGATACGTTACGTAAAGGAGTTGCATTAGCCGAGAAATGTAAATTAACGAATATAAAATCACTAATGAAATAAGCAAAATGAATAAATGTACTTGTAAGAGCCAATAGCATAACGCAAGAAAGGTGAAACAAACACAAAATCATACAGAAAAAAGTAATTTTACGCACGTTATAAATACAAAACACATAGCTTAAATTAATGGGAGAGGGAGTTTATCTTAAGTGCCGGATACTCTGAGCAAATTTTATAATTTCGTCTTTCTTCTTCTTCTATGTTTATCCTTTTGTGCATTAGCGGTAGAGCGTCGGCTTCCGGGTCCCAAGATCACGAGATCGATACTGGCAGAGGTAGTCGGATTTTTGGAAGGCAGAAGGAGTCCATTCATCACTCTAAGTCGTATGATGTCGGCATTTAAATGATCTCTGGTGACACATTCGATATTCATGCGACAAAATTAATTAAAACTCAACCGTAGGTCAGCCAACAGAGATTTGGTTTACTCTGTCGTCTGGCAGAGTAAAACGGAACATTATTATTATTATTATTATTATTATTATTATTATTATTATTATTATTATTATTATTATTATTATTATTATTATTATTATTATGGTCCGCCTCCGTAGCGTAACGGTTAGTGTTATTAGCTGCCGTCCTTGGAGCCCGGGTTCGATTCCCGGTACTGCCAGAAATTTAAGAATGGCAGGAGGGCTGGTACGTGGTTGAAATGGTACATGCAGCTCACCTCCAATGTGGGTGTGCCTGAAAAGAGCTGCACCACCTCGGGATGAGGACACGAGTTTATTATTATTATTATTATTATTATTATTATTATTATTATTATTATTATCATCATTATAGAAGTTTCTTAATATTCACGTTTTTCCCAGTGCACTATTGTTTGTTAGTTTGATGACTTGCTGAGAACAGAATCGGGGTTAAAATTACGTATTTTATATATTTTCGTAAGTTTCTTCCTGACATAGTTCCTTTATATCGGTATGAAGTGGGGCAAAGTAGTCCTTAACAGTAGGCAAGTCTTTTCTAACTTTTTAACTTGTTGATGGAAAACGAACACAAAGAAAAAAGTTGCTTATATCAACAATATATTGAACGGAACTTTTAAACTTCTCATGTTCAGAGGAAAAGATACCGCACTAAGAGAATTGCAAACGGGTACAATTCTTGTAACAGGATCAAGGTAGTATAACCAAGTTCAAGCAATGCGGCTTCACCTTAAAACTTCATATCGCCATACCCGATGTTAGATGGTTATCAAAGTGAAAGCATTTTGAATCCCGGGCAATACATGTGGGATTTTTGAAATAAAATGGCACGTCTTGTTGTTCTGATTCTCCATAAAACTGGAGGTCCCATGACTACGATCACGCAGAATTATAGCCCAAGGTTACTTGCTTTAGCAACTAAACGTTAAAGATTAAGAAAGCTTGAGTAATACATTGTATTCATTATTATCAAAGCATACAGATTTCTTTCACTATGTTTTGTTTTAAAACCAAGCTTAATCAATGTTTTAATGAATGCCGTACTTTTGATTAGACTGTACAACAAAACGGCAGACTGCATTGACCACCGATCAAGTTTAGAGTATCAGTGAAACTTTTAAAAATATAAAAATAGATATTTTTTGTTCGAGTGATCAAATCTGTAACACATTTCTAACATCAAAATTAATGCATTTTGCACCCATTACGACTTAGTTTCACATAAGCAACATATTTTTTCTCTTAGCAGTGAAGGAAACTGAAATATGACGGTAATTGTTTAAAAATATATTATTAATTTCAAGGACTTGATCGCTTGAACAAACGACGAACTGCATCAAACTTATTAATGCGATCTGTTGTGTAGCTCAGTTCTTATGGCGCTCGTATCCTCTGTTATACAGTTGTTTATATGACAGAATCCTGGTACACTGTCATTTGGCATTTAAGAGTGCTCGAATGACACACATTCATGTTAGTAGATTTATTGAGCCGATAAAGAACCGAATTCAGGCCAAAATTTCGGTATCCCGGCGTGCCTTAACACTGAGAGGAGCGATAAACTTTGGCATTATATTATAATCAACTAGCTGATGTGTACCCGTCGCTCACGGGCCAATTTTTGTAATTGTAGCAGCAGTGCCATCTAGTGAGGACGAGACGCAGAGCGCACTTCAACTTAAGAGAACATTCAGCCAACTGAAGTCTTTGCTTTTCTCCAGTTGAAAGGCAGTATTTTCGAGGTTAAAAATGTAATTTCTCCGCTCCTACAACCAGATAAAACCAAGTATAGGGATATTCTGGATGTCTCTACTTTAATAATGGCAAGATCCTTAAAGAACGAATGAGTAGTTTGTGTGTTTAATCAATTCAAACAGACCGATGGACACACAAAATTTTCAAACATCATTAATATCGTCTCTCCATTAGGCTTATGTATAGTATCAGCCCTCTCAAAATCGTGATAGAAAAAGAAAGTACGGAGAGATAAGGCATTCCGATCATATTAGTAAGACTATTTAGCTCATGGATCCAATGACCAACCGCGTACAAGAATATCAAGGATTTCGACCAATCAACAGCTATCTGTCACTATAGTATTACCACATTCATGTTATCACCTGTGTTCACTTGGTTTTATATCAATTCATCAGAATAGTGCATCAAACACATTTATGGCTACCTTGCTCTAATATCATGCTCCAGTTGTTTTCAATAATACAGTTAAGTAAATGTGATTTTCTGATGAAACCGACAGCCGACATATTTGTAGACTGCTGCCCAAAGAGTTTAAATGCAAACAAAAAAGAACAACAGTAATTTTCTGTGCTGAAACTTCTGTTCTCTGCGGGTCGTATGTATCTGCTTTGTTTTATATTTATGCACTTTTATTATAATTATATTTAATTTTGTAGTTATTCGCTAAAACGTCAAAATAAATAACACTTGATCTCCAGATTCTATCAAAATAGATTCTGGAGTTCTCCTTATATTACCACAAATAATTTGGAAGTTTTACATTGAATGTTAGGCTCCTTAAAACAACAAGTATTAAATTTTCAAGAAGCTCGTTCTCAGAAAAGTTCGAAACAGGACACACAACCTATGAGTCTTTTTTCTAGGAATGGCCTATACTGTCGTTTTCCGGAGTTCTGGTTTTATGTCATGAGTAACTCGTGCTATTTGGGAGAGATTTACTGTAATTCTTTTCCTCCTTATATAGCTTCTCCCACATCTGTAGGGTCACGGGTGTGAACTGTGTAGCTCATAGGAATTTACACCTGTTTTACGGCCGGATGCCCTCCCTGACGTAAACCTTATATGGAGGAATGTATTCGCTACTGTGTGTTTCTATGGTGGTTGGTAGTGTGATGTGTTGTCTGAATATGAAATCGAGAGTGTTGGAACAAACACAAACACCCAATCCCAGAACCAAAAGAATGAATCGGACGCGATTAAAATTCTTGATCCGGCCGGGAATTGAACCGGGGCCCTCTGGACCGAAGGTCTCAATGCTGACCATTCAGAAAAGCAGTCGGGCGAGAGATTTACAGCAATACTTTTTCGTATTCTTTTTCGGTATTTCTCTTACGATGTACTTTTTTCTTGTCCCCAATGCTGTCGAATTTTAACCACAGTAAGACTTGAGCCACATCATGTTACTTTTCAGACACAGACGGTCATATACTAAGCTGAATGGACGCATTAACCTACTTTGGCTTTTAAGTGCCATTTGTAATGTTTAACTGAGACTGAAGCAGGCCCCAGAGGCAGACCCTACGGCCGAAGAAGTAAAAGGTATGCCACTATAAGCATCGGATAGCGTAATAGCGATGTTTCATCGCCCATGCAGTGATGCATTATCTCCGTGTGTCTTTATTTCATTGTTTAATGGCGAAAACTCTTCTAGTGCTTTAAGATCTAACCATTAATGCTAGACGAGAACATGCCCCTATTTACGAAAACGATTCATAAAAGCTATAATGATAAAAGCATTTCACAGTTCCTGGCGCAAAAAGTGAAGAAAAAAAATGATCAGGTAATAATTTATCGGTCGCCGAGTACAAGAATGACGTAAATGAAGGAACAAAAGAGATTCCTAGATTATTTAACGTGCGTTTGTTCTTATACAAACTCATCGGAATAGCGAGCTCAAGCATCTTTACTGTATAGCGTCCAAAATGTTCACACCTTTTCAACAGAAGGATGCAATCGATGGTTTTAGAATGAGTTTAAATGATGATGATAAACACTAAGAGCTACTATGAGCCTAAATGCTTCTTGTCACCTTCCTAACACAACAGAACTGCACAATTTTATCAACATAAACGTGCACTGGAAACATACACACTGAAGATATTTCTATGCGACTATTTGAATCAGTTCATCACTTTCATACCAATCAATGCAATTTTCGAGACCGCTTTTGAATAATATTTTTCCTAATTTTTAATAAACTTCTGGTAATTTTAACCATGCCTTTATCGTTATGGTGGTATGATGTGAAATGAAGTTTAGAAAGTCACGTAATTATCTCCAGTAAAACGATATCACGTTATTTATTTCCAGCATATACATAACGTAAAATGTTCGGTATGTTTAATAATAATAATAATAATAATAATAATAATATCAATAATATTTAATTATTTCGTGTGGCTATTGCTAGCCTCGTGGGCCCTTGTAAGGCAGACCTCCCGATAAGGGCGGGCGGCATCTGCCGTGTACGGAAAACTGCGTGTTACAGTAGTGGAGGATAGTGCTAGGTGTAATGTGTGAATTGCGGGGATGTTGGGGACAGTATAAATAAACAGTCCCCAGAGCCAGAAGAATTAATAATTTAAGGTTAAAATCTCCGACCCGGCCAGGAATCGAACCCGGAGCCCTTTGAGCCGAAGAAGACTACGCTGACCACTCAGACGAAGAGCCGGACGTCTCAGTAGTAGTAATCAATCAATCAATCAATCAATCAATCAATCAATCAATCAATCAATCAATCAATCAATCAATCAATCAATCAATCAATCAATCACCGCTGGGTTCCGTGGTTCAAATCCCGGTCACTCTGAGAGACTTTTGCTTGACAAAGCGTAGGCGGGACAGGTTTCTCTCCAGGTACTCTGTTTTCCCTGTCATCTTCCATTCAGCAACACACGCCAATAACATTTGATCTGCATTTAAGTCTGACGTCCAGGTGGCAGATTCCTTATCAACTGTTCACGTAGTTTTTCCTTAAATGATTTTAAAGAACTTCAAAAGGAATCGAACATTTTCCTTGATAAATTATTTCACTCCTTTATTGCTCGTCCTATAAATGAATATTTGCCCGATTTGTCCCCTTGAATTCCAACTTTAATCTTCATACGATCTTTCTTAATTTTAAAAGCTCTATTCAAGCTTATTTGTCTATTAATACCATTGAATGCTTGGAACATACCACGTAGTCGGGTATCTCGTCTCCTTACTCCCAAGTCTTCTATGCCTAAAGTTTGCAACATTTTCGTAACACTGCTCTCTTGTCAGAAATCACCCAGAACAAATAATGCTGCTTTCCTTACGATATTTTCCAAAGTGTATGATAATGTTACAATTTAAAACGTGTATTTGATTTTTTTGAGCACCAGCTTAGTTATGATCATCAATTATTCACCATAGGTGGTGTGGAATATCTAGTGTGAAATGGAAGTGAAACGGAATATCCACGTAAGAAAGGGATATTAATATATAAAACTATAACCCAATTATATTTTCTCGCTATTATTCTTCGCAGAAATTTTAAAATTCCGATCAGGCAGAGTTTTGAGGTGAAGTGGTTTTTTTTCCATAAAGCTGAATTAATCAAATGATTTTCGGTTCCATGTATTGTGCAAAATCTACTTGTGGACGGACGGAGAAAACACAAAATGACAGGAGAAGACATTTTAGTGAATATCGTGTAACTTTCTACGAATCATCAACAGTGGATTTTTGGAGAGACAAATATTTTATTAGAATCTAGCCGACTTAGTTGTGACGCAATAGAAGTAATTTGATTTTGTGATCCCACATTCCTGTAAGTGAGACAATGTCACTCAGTTATCAGCTCCCAAGACATCCACATAACTGAGGCAGTAAACATCTCAGACTACAGAGCTACAATTCCCGAAGGTCAATAGTTCAGTTTCCTGCGAGTTAAACGATTTATACTAAAATTGCGATTCCTTTTTTGAACTATAAAAATCTATCAACTACAATTATAACACGTATGAAACAGAAAAACAATGTGTGAAGTTGAGAACTGCATGTAAAACTCCATATCTAAATGCACAGTTCGTTTGCCTAATTTTGTGGATATACCATTAGAAATGAGACGAATTTCATGAAAGATGTTAATATATATATATTTAAAAGGTAACACTTACTGAGTAGGATGCTACAGCAGAATAGTCTATGTCCATACCTGCAAAGAAAGGAAAAACATGTAAACATTTGGGAATGAGAGTTGTACACAATTTCTAAAGTAAATAAAATACCTGTTTAATGACTACAATCAGGTGATGTACACAGAATACTGAGATGCTCATGAATCAATGAAATTCATACAATCTCCATTATATAAATCACTCAATTTCATAAGAATGCAAATATAAATTACATCATAAATTAGGGTCCAAATCAAGTCGCATTTTACCACATCTGAACTTTATAATGCTAGACTTCTTTCAATCAAGGCATATTCACCGAAAATTACAATAGAACACTTAATTCTCGTTCGAAAACTAAGATATCCTTTCATAACCAGCAACTCATCCTCATCGCTAGTTTTAAAATGTTGTTTTCCTCAGCGGTCTTCGTAGGGCATGTTATAAGATCTAACCTGGCATTTGAATCACTATTTCCAAGTGAAAAATAGAATGCCATGTCCAAATTAATCAAGCAAAACTTGAAGAAGAATGATACAAACCTGATAACTCGTACTTTGTCAACCGCTCTTCACGCCAGTCAAATTGTCCGTGCGGTTCTCTTTCACGAAGTCTTGTCTTACATTTTTCCCTGATTTTCACGCGCAATTGATTACCCTGTCCTAGAGATACGAGGTCAACACTAACAATAAATCAAATTTTGCATTAGCATTTTATTACACTGTATAAAGATTTTTATGTAAATATTTCAGATTGATATTTTAAATATTTTTTGGAAAAACGTTGTTAAAAATGTCAAGTGATGAGTTCAGACATACAGTTGTAGGCAAGTGCCAACTACCTCTAATGTACGAGTATTGTCATGAAACGTAATGGTGAGTGTGTAGACCAAACATAATTGCAATTGACAGAGGAAAGGAACGTCAGAAGTATTTCGGTCAACCATTAGGTTCGTGGACGATCTTAAAAGCCACGCAGAGTAAATGGAGAATAGTAATATTTATGAACTCGTAGTTCCATATCTCAAAGGAAAGCACATAGTCAGTTACAATATTGAGATTAGAGAACAGATAACAGTAGTGGGAGAAGGGGGGGGATTATTAAAACCTTAATAGATAGCAAAATGTACAAATTTAGGATCAGATATTACTGACACCACATTCAAAGCTTCGGCAACTCTAATCTAGAGTAGTGATGAATGTATAGAAACTTGACAATTAATTAAAATGTCCAAAAGCATCTAAGGCTACTTTGTCAAATGCTGTTACTATACTATCTGCGTCTTACGAGAAGTCGCGGCAGCTCGTAGGTACGGCACAGGTAACAGATACTACACTCTAAGCTAGAAACATTCGTCGTGACAGGCAATGCGAACTCTCTGAAACAGATGCATGTTCACTATTAACTTGTTCATATGCAGTACTTACAGTAAATGTATAACTAAAGCACAATTGCACTACCAGTTTGAAGTTTCAGAATAGTATCTCACTTCGCAAGAATAGCCGCGGATGGAACACATGTTTATTGTCAGGGCTTGAGACTTGAGATACGCGCATGCGCGGCAACCATGTTTACCCCTCGCAACCGTCACCCCGCAACACGCGACTTCTCGTCAGGTGACCATAGTACACTGTCATTTGGCAACCTCTGATTGAATACTGCCTGAGATGCTATGCGGCTTGGGCCGTATAGTTGTTAGTTTGCATTCGGGAGAAAGTAGATTTGAATCCCACAGTTGGCAGCCCTGAAGATGATTTTTGTAGCTTCCTACTTTCACAGCAGACAAATGCTGGGGCCATATCTTAATTATAACAAGTGTCACTTCCTTCTTAGTCCTAGCCCTGTCTCCCCCTGTGGGTGGGGGCAGTAGAATAACACCCACGGTATCCCCTGCCTGTCGTAAGAGGTGACTAAAAGGGGCCTCAAGGGGCTCTGAACTTTGGAGCGTGGGTTGGCGACCACGGGGCACTCAGCGGAGTCCTGGCATTGCTTCCACTTACTTGTGCGAGGCTCCTCATTTTGATCTATCCTATCCTATCCGACCTCCCTTGGTCAACTCTTGTTTTTTTCGGACCCCCACGGTATTACGTATGGAGGGCTAGGGAATCAATCATGTTTATGCCCTCCGTGGCCCTTATCTTCCCTTGGGCGATACCTTCATTTTTCGAAGTGTCGGAACCCTTCCATTTTTTTTTCTCTCTGATTAGTGTTATATAGAGGATGGTTGCCCAGTTGTACTTCATCTTAAAACAGTAATCACCACCACCACCTAGCCCTGTCCTATTCCATCTTGACCATAAGAACTCTCGGAGTCGGCACGATGGAAAAATATATAAAAGTTGAATATACATAGTATATTTCATATGCCATATACCGGTAATTCAGAGCACGAAACTCGCGAGTCTAATTAAGCCGAATGTGACCAGGTTCAGAAGGTGAATGTATCCTTAAATTTCGCGGGTGAATATATCTAGCATGGCCGGGCTGTCTCATGTTCCAGAGCAAGATTTCTACCCCTTGAATCTACCCTCTTAGTGGTCTTTGAGTTCACCGGAAAAGGGATGCAGGCAGGCAATGACACGATCTAACTAAGATGGCGGCTGCGTCTTCATCTCTAACTCCACCAAAGGTAAACAGACTTCCAGAAGGAAGGGAGGCAGAAAAAAGAATTCTCTCCGTTGCTCAAAGAGGCGCGCCGCTAGACGTCTTTCATAAACGACGTGACCAGCACACATCTACCCCCGACTAGGGTAGGGGAGATTTAACTGGAAGTTAGCTCGCGGCCAACCGAGTCGTGAGGAGCAAGTCTAGTTAGCACACACACCCACACCACTGTAAAAACACCTTCTCTTTCTACGTGTAGTTCTACTATGATCAAACAGTGGACATGAGTCCCAATTACAGGGTTTCAGATGATTTTACTTACTTTCCTGTTGAGAAACCCTGATAGACTTTTGTTCTCTCCCGACACTGTTCGTGACAAGTTTGCAAGGCCAACATTGGTTTTTATTTTCTTGGCTCCATTTCTCTTTACTATATTTATGGATACTCTCCCTTTGAGCGAGATAGCAACACGGTACGAGTCCTGTAATTATAATAATAATGTTATTGTTTTTACGTCCCGCTAACTACTTGTTTGACTGTTTATGGAGACGCCGAGGTGCCTGCATTTTGTCCCACAGGAGTTCTTTTACGTGCCAGTAAATCTACCGACACGAGACTGACGTATCTGAACACCTTCAAATACCACCGGACTGAGCCAGGATCGAACCTGCCAAGTTGGGGTCAGAAAGCCAGCGCCTCAATCGTCTGTAGACTCAGTCCGGCCCTGTAACTATAAGCTTTCAAGATTGTGAAATTCGAACCATCTAAAAATATTTATTCATTGTCACGCCAAGAAATGTCACCTGAACACTGATTAGTGAAGTTCTGTGATCCCAATGTGAGGAAACTAGGAGAAGTGATCCGAATCTCATCGTTAGAAATATTTCGAATGTTTTCGAAACCTTTAACATCGCAAATTGAGAGACAGTTCGGGGTACATTGTCAGTCATGGGCCTACACAGGTACGTTTGCATATCTGCAGACACCAACGACAACATATTACACAAAATCAAGTACACAAGTGTGACGATCAAATTGAATTAAATCTCTGACTATGAAGTCTCAATATGGGGCGAAGGAATAACTTCGTTGATCACCATTGAAATGGCTTTCCATCGTTTTATCTCTTTCATAAGCAGACGAATTACAAATACGAAAATGAGAAACGACACTACAAGAACATAAATAATTAGATAAAATTCAAGAAACAATAATAATATGATCGAAAACGACTTTCAACCTATTGGGTCGTGTTACGTACATATAGTACAGGTTGAAGAGATGCTCAGCACAGAACAAATATTGCCAACCGGACACCAGTGGAATCCGAACCCACAACCTCCTGATTCCGCGTCGGTTGTTTTACCATTGAGCTATGGTAGCCTAGGTGATATTTGTTCTGCTGGAAAGGATCTCTGTTACAGATCCATCACAATGGAGGGCCAAATCATTTCGTTGATCAATTCTCTAAAATGAAGGTAATTACGAAAGTAACAATAACTGAACGCATGGACAAAATCTTTCCCAATATAACAAACAGAAAAATATCCCTATGCTATGTCTGTTTGGTGTTTCGATTACTTTTGCGTGAGTTTTTCATACTGCGCTCCAGGAGGATGGTCCTTTCCGAAGGGCACCCCACTTTAAATCACTTAATGCTATGCTAGGATTGAAGTTACTTATCGATTATTCCTTGTATATTCCGTGAGTGGGAATCAAATGGAGTATGGCCATTTCGTTTGTGTAAGCAGGGGAAGAGAAGAAACGATGCAGAAATATTTATTGAGTCCATTATGCTGATGGCGAAGAGAGAAGCAGAAATGGCATTCCTAAAGATGAATGGAAGTGATAAATCAAAAACTGAACAAACCACGAGAAACAGAGAGAAAGAGAGAGAGAGAGAGACAGGCAATGTCTTAATGTGGCTGGACCGAGCTGTGCTGAGGCACTAGGTTACAGGCAAGAAGTACGCGATCGACTAAAGTGAGGAGGGCAAGAGAACTCACATTTATTAGAATACTTTGTTGCAAAGTTTGCCAAACATTTGACTGTTGTATTTTATTTTTATAATCTGCTTTGCGTCGCACAGACACATATAGGTCTTATGGGCTAGGAGTGGGAAGGAAGTGATCGTGGCCTTCATTAAGGTACAGCTTCAGCATTTGCCTGGTGTGAAAATGGGAAACCACGGAAGACCATCTTCAGGGCGAGATAATCGCGTTTAAATTTGGTTCTATGTGTAAATTCGAGCGAACATAATTTTGCTAAATATGGTATTACTGGTGTTGTAGGATAATAAATTGTACCTTCTCACCAAATTTCAACATTTTTATACTCGCACTGCATAGATTTTCTTGAAGAAATGGCGCTTAGTCTACTGATGCAATTTAAGGTTTTTCTCAAGTACGAATAATGCATCACGATGCTACACCGATAACCCCTTACTGTTGAGTATCTACTGAGTAAAACTTTTTAAAATGTGACGTGGTGGCAGCCATGATTAAAACCTGAATCTCCTACTGTCTGGAAAGGCCCGCTAAGTGCTTGATCCACCGCGAGCCGCGCCACAACTCCGGTACATTATTCAAGTTTTAGATGGAGAAATTCAGTTCTGCTGACCGGAGATAGAGGCCGCCCGCCTCCTGCTTACCGCACACACTGAGATCGACGACGATCAATTGGCCAAGAAACGAGAAAAGCCGCAGTTTATAAACATACAGGGAAGGTACGAGATCATTCAAAATGAATCAGGACACGTCCTCTTGATTTTATTGGTTAAACACAAAAGTGCCACTCATAATCGAGGAAGAAGCCTGTGATAGGCTGAAAATTAATTACAGAAATTTGGGATTGGCTAGATTAAAAATTGGCGGAAATAAAAAGGAAATATTGCCAACCCAAAAATAAATGAACATAATTCAGTTACAAAAACCTAGAAATACAAAACTTCTTTAAATTATAACTTCTTACAACTCGCACCAGGGCGCGTGATCATAGTTTTTAGTAGTGTCATCTGTGGAAGAATGTCCAAACTTCTTGATGAATGGCGAACAAAACAAGGAGAAATTCACTCAGTTTAGGAAACTGCACAATAACAAAATTACAACATATTTCTGTGGTGACATCTTCTGAGTAAAGTTCTAAGTTGGTGTAGTTTCAGTTTCACTGTTCTACCAATTGAGGAGTTCATTCAGGCGCTGAATTTGAATGCGCGGCGATGGGGTGTACCTCCCGGTACAACAATAATAATAATAATAATAATAATAATAATAATAATAATAATAATAATAATAATAATAATAATAATAATAATAATAATAATAATAATAATAATAATAATAATAATAATAATAATAATAATAATTTTATAAAATAGCCTATATATAATTTTATATATTTTTTAATTGATAGATGCACCACACAAATCGTCAGAACATCGGAGCCATGTCGACTCCTAACCTGTTACCAAGGTAATTTTTCGCCCACTAAGCTGGTATTTGTGCAAGGGAATTTCGCTCATTGTGTATATCATTTCTCCCATATTCACAAAAAAGGGTACAATAGTTTCATTATTATTAGTAGTAGCTGCCTGACTGGATACTTTGTGTAGTCCCAACCATGTTATTTATGCATGCTTTGTGGGAACATTAACCACCACTCATATGTTTTGTTGTATCACTCTGGTGGGTAGGTGAGGTACAGAGCTGTGGGTGGCACGAATATTAAAGCATTTCGTACATAAAATATAATCACCAATGAATAATTGATAAATGCCAGTTTTTAGCTTTGTGTGCTGGTATTACTCGTGTGAAGCATTCCACAGCTACTGTAGCTCTAGGTTCTGTTTTACTGTTTAGTCCTTCGCCTTGGCATATTATCCTCTTGCCCGGTTGATTAGGATTCGATACGCGGGACCAGCTACACAGCGTAGTTGGTTGAGTTGTGTACCTTCTATTCTTAAAGATGTTGAATGTCGAATCCCTGCGCAGCCACTTGGCGTTTAAGATGCTAATTGCAAGAGACCTGAGTCAGTAGATTGAATGGTACGATAAATAACCCTCCCCAGGGCAATATTATGACATTCAAGGATCTGGAGCCCTTGCCGTCCCAAGTATAGTGGTGATTAGCCTTATGCTTGAACAATATATTCCTGACTTCTAATCCCATACTAACATGTAAGTCCAGCAAAAATATATATTTTGCTGTACCTGTTCCAGGTGATTTTGTAAGCTCTTTCAAATTTAGCATTTAAAACATGTTATTTGTTACTTCATGATTTATACCTGCTCGTTGAATAATTTCGTCTAAATACTTGAATTTTTCTATTTGAACGATTGGTTTCTTAATTTGGTGGTCGATGATTGATTGTATTATCTTGGTTTAGTTCCCTCCACATACTGCGTTGTTTCAAATGAAATTTGGAGTTCAGCTTCTACCGCTTTCACGAAGTGTTTCTATGCTTCTTTTCGATCGCAAGTTCAGGTGACTGTTGTTTATTTGATTTTGCGAATTTGTAGGATATTTTTAGGTTTACGATTTTATTTTGTGTAGGATCTTCCTGTACGGAATCCTGGCTGTGGTCTATTTGATTTATTTGTGTTAAGTGAGTGAATTAATGCACATTTCCAATCCACGAGAATTTCTTCAGTATGACAGATGTCCTATAAGATTTACTGAATGCATTAGGCCCGTTTGTTACCACTTATTTTCAACATATCGGCAATTATTCCATATTCTGCTGATGCTTTGTTTACTTTTCGTTCTCAGATTTATTGTTTGACTTCATCTAATGTGAATTCGTAAAAATATTCTTGAAATAACCAGTTAGGCGTTTACAATTTCTCCGATTATTTCTTTCCAGACTCCCATCAGGACATTTGAATTTCGGTCATTATTCTCTGAATGTTCTATAAAAGTTCCGTGTTGCTTTTCTTGAAACTTTGATCGATTTCTATCAATCTGTTTTGTTCGTATCTTTGTTTTTCGGATCTGATAATTTTTGTGGTTTGTTTCTGGATTTTGATCAATACATTCCGTTCTTGATAAGTTTTATACGAATTACAGTTTTGCCAGGCTCTAAATCTACGTTCTATGGACTTGTCACAGGTGTATTTCATCATCTCTGTTTGTGTTTCCGTGGGGGAGGGGAGTTGGAGGGAGTTGGTAATGTTTTGCGAAGCTTTTAGCTGTTTGTTCTAGCTAGCTGGAAGGAGAATGGTTCGGGATATCCGCAAGGATAGTGCCTTAGTGTTGTTTAAGCAATTCGGAGTCGATTCGTAGGTTTCTGATTGTTCAGGATTTGTGTCCGTTGGGTTTAAACTTCACGATAAGAGATAAGTGGTGGTCGGAGTCAATGATTCCTTTTTTAAAAATTTAACAATCATAATTTCTTTTTGATTTTTTTTGGAAATGGCCACTGAGTCTAGTTGAAATTATTATTATTATTACTAGCAAATGTACCCGTGCTTCGCTACGTTTTCTACATATATGGATATCATCGAAGTAAATTACTGTACATGCAGTGGATAAGGTTTTTTTTTTTAAATACATGTCTCTTCTCGTTATCCGAGAAACAGCATGGGGAGGTCCCCATAGGTTGTTTCCCACGTGAAGTGCGAACTGCGGAGTTCTGATGATAATGGCAGGCTCACTTGCCTACTGCCATTCACAATGGAGTTGGGAAGTTTACATTACAATGGCAGGCCCCATTGCCTAATGCGGGGTCACAATCGATTTGGAAAGTTTTCATTACAATCGCAGGCCCACTTTCCTACTTCCAGACAGATTACAGTTGAGGAGTTATTATTATAATAGCGGGCACATCCCTGCTGCCAGTCAAAATTGAGTTGTGCTGTTATCGTTATAATGACATGTCCCTTTTCCCAATGCCAGCCAGATTATTGCCAGTCACACCGAGTTGGTGAGTTTCCATTTAAATAGCAGGCCACTATGCCTAATGCCAGTCACATTTTAGATGGGTACCTACATTTGTTCGTAATAGGTGGCACCTTTGCCCACAGCCAAGCACAATCGGGTAGAGGAGTTTTGAACAAAATTGCACGCTCCCTTGCCTTCTGCAAGTGAAATCGAGAAGGGAATTATTGTTTACAATGGTGGGCACTCCTTACTAATGCCACTTATGCAGGAGTTGGAGGACTCCATGCCTACTTACAGTCAAAGTCGATGTGGAGAGTACTGATTACAATAGCAGACACACCCTTTCTTGATCACTACAAATCGACATATATACATATATCGACATTCAAAAGTATATGCATGTTTAAAATATTGCAGACATTCATTTACATATTAATTACTTTTTTGCTACTGGATTTACGTCGCACCGACACAGATAGGTTTTTTTGGCGACAATGGGATAGGAAAGGCCTAGGAGTTGGAAGGAAGCGGCCGTGGCCTTAATTAAGGTACAGCCCCAACATTTAGCTGGTGTGAAAATGGGAAACCACGGGAAACCATCTTCAGGGCTGCCGACAGTGGGATTCGAACCCACTATCTCCCGGATGCAAGCTCAGAGCCGCGCGCCTCTAACCACACGGCCAACTCGCCCGGTCATATTAACTACCGCTAAACGGTACGTCATATCGACAAACGGATTGTACCATAAGACGCCGCATTTAGCGGTCTAAATGGCTGGCCCTATGAGATTTTATCGTACCCCATCTATTCATGGGTCAGATTAAGTTAGAAACGGTGAATAGGGTGAAATTTGGGTAAGACTGTCTCACAGTGCATTACTTTTCTGGTAATTATGTGACAGCTACAAACGTAGCATTTGGCTCACATATGGCTACTGTGTGGGCCACTGATCGTGTAGAATTTGATGATTCTATCTTTCCTATAAGTGATTCAAAGTATGAATTATGCGTGTAAAAAGTGCAAAATTTACTTATAATTAAGAAATAGAGACAAATATAACATATAAGGGATAGAGATACGACAAAAAGTCAGGAGACTAAAGTTGTAGATCACTCCAATTTGAGCCATCCGTTTTGTGATAGGAATCACCGTTTAGCCACGAAACATCTTAAAACGAAGGTCTACGCCGTCACTCGATATTTCGATATTCTTTGAGGATAAAGAGTGAAAAATTGAAAGATCTTGGAAGTTTTCCGTCGGTTACAGGCTAAAACGTATAATTTTGCCAAATTTTAGTTTTCTGTCAGATTGGGGCGCAATACTGATTTTGAGGGAGGCGGGTAAAGATGAGGACTTTCAGGAATCTAAAGCAAAAAAATATGCAGATGGTAATTATTACCCTTTAAACGGATAGCTGTACGAAAATTTCGCCAAAATAGTCAATGTATGGACACACGGTTGTTACGATTTTATTTGTATAGATACAGTGGATAAGGAATCTGCTCCACGTACAACACCTTCTGGCTATGTCCGCTGGACTTCGCCTGAAAAACCGACCGTTCATGCTATATCACTTATTAATCCTCCTATCAAAATGATGCACATGAGAAAAAAGTTTTAGAAATTGATTTCCATTAATTTTGGATGTGCATATTTTGCGGGAGTGCAAAATCATGGTTTCGATTTCGGATAAACACTCAGAAAATTTAGCTATTCAGAAATAATGCCTTAAAACATACCCAAGGATAAGTGGATTCTAAATATCAAGTTTGGTAGAAATATATCCAGCAGTTTTCAAGTTATAAGAACTCAAACAAACAAACAAACAAATAAACAAACAAACAAACAAACAAACAAACAAACACAAACAAACAAACAAACCGACAGGTAGAAACCAAAGCTAAAAAATATGCAGATGGTAATTATTACACCTAAAACGAATTACTGTAGGTATATTTCGACAAAATAGTCAATGTACAGACACACGGTCGCTACGATTTTATTTATATAGATTATTATTATTCCTTTTACGTCTGACACGATGGTGCAGTTTAGATCTCTTTCTAAAAGTATGCCACGCTGATGAGTCTGTTTTGCTGCGTCAGTCCGGAATGCAGTGTTTGTGTGGGTTTTGGAGATTGTGCCTGTATAGTTTCCGTTGCTGTGGTTGGTCATCAGGTGCGTGGCCAGTACCTTTCCAGAACCTTTCTTCTTTCTCCAGTATTCTTTAATTCGCCAGCTCCCTCTTGTTCATCCTTCCCAGAATACTCTGTTCGTTCTCCTTGGCTACTTTTCGTACCGATCCTTTAGCGCCGCAGTTTTCCTTCCTAACACTTCTCTGTTTGATTCCACATTTCTTTTTTTTTTTTTTTTTTAGATCTTGATGGACTACTCTCACTCAATATATTTGTATTATTATTATTATTATTATTATTACTTTGCACTTATTTAAAAGCCATCACTAATGTCTATCAACACCACAATTAGCAACACAGGATTATAAAATATAAGGCAAATTTACATAGAGTATAAATTTATTTTAAAGGGAAACATGTTGGTTTCCATTCATTCATTTAGAGAGATTTTTGTGCACAAAGGTACTAAGGATGTGGTTGCTGTTCTGATGCTGTTAAAGCCTTAGCTACAATATCCTTGACCTTATGAGGGTGAGAGCTGAGTGCGGAGTGCTTACGTGAGGATATCGACAGCAGCAAACATCAGCCAAGAAGCAAGCAAATACAGAGGAGGGATCTTCCCTCTTCATTCGAGGTGTTGTGCTGTTTACAGAGAACTTGTTCACTGTCCCCCTTTCTTTCTTATTTTATCAAGAGACAAACTGCTTTAAATAGAAAAAGACCCCTACAACTAATAGCTGGGTGTATTCTCTTTGCTGAATTCCTCATGGCTATTGAAAATGGGAAATAACAATTATGTAGTCCACATAAGTTTGTTGTTTCGAAGTCCCCGAAGGCGTTGTAGAAAAGAATTGGTTGTCCACAAACGGAAGAGATATCCTTAATCCTTAGGGAGCGAGATTAGGAACCTGGAGAATTTTTAAAAAGAAATATTAATTGGCTTTTGGACCAATGACCGTATACTTCTTTACAACTTGCTTTACGTCGCACCGACACAGATAGGTCTTATGGCTACGATAGGATACGAAAGGCCTAGGGATAGGAAGGAAGCGGCCGTGGCCTTAATTAAGGCACAGACCCAGCATTTGTATGACCATATAGTCAATTTTATTACATACAGGACAATTACACATTACACACTATGATCATTAGATAAATCGATAGAAAGATTCAAAATATAGTATGCAAACCTTTACACAAGAAAATTCGGCTTACTGTCACTTACTCTGTATTTTGCATATAATGTGTAGTAATTTGAAGACTGAAGGAAGTAAAATATATTTGTCACTGACACGTGGTCACGCAAACAAACAAACAAACAAACAAACAAATAATCTGTAACGTTCATCAGCTTTCGGAAAATAGCACGTAAATTATACGTCACAAAAAACTTAGAAATTGTGCCGTTCACAGATTCATTTTTCTACTAGTTTAATGGCTCCTCAGATACGTTTTCAGTGACAATGGCATATGAAAGGGATAGGAAAGGCAAGGAAGCGATTACGCGGGCTTGATTTAGGAGCAGCCCCAGCATTATCTGGTGTGGAAATGCGAAGCTAAGGAAAACAATCTTCAGCGCTGCCTATGATAAGTTTTGAACCCATGATCTCCCGGATACAAGTTTATAGCTATGAAGTCGGTACCACGCATCCATCTCGCTTATAATTAGTCAAAACAAAATTTACACATAAACATTTTTAAATTGCTTCCTCTACTTTTTTCCTTATGGACGACATTCCGATATGAATAATATTAACGGGAGATGTTTGCGAATTCAGTTTAGATCGTTCACTCTGCAGTAATCAAACTATTTTTAAGGTCGAATTCCTGTTCTTTCAAAATGAAAACTGAAGTCCTTAAAATTGTGTGTAGCCGTTTTCAAGTGACGGTATGACGGTCAAACAGATAAATACACATATTATCCTATTTATAGATTTTGTTCACTTAATACGACGTAAATACAAAGTAACGGAGGACAAATCGAATTTTACAGTCGGAAAGTCAATTATATACATATTGTATATTGCTATTCTAGTTCAATAGCTTATCAGATTATTACACGTCAACTTCAACCTCAACTTCACTGGGATGCAGATGCTGTGCTTTATTTTGGTTCTTGTATCAAGCTCCAAAGCCCGACGCCTTATCCGTTAGGCCTCAAGGCCTTAAATGTAAGCAGTGCGTTTCTTTGAACATTACTGTAGATGATGATACTAGTCCAGTTTTATATAATTCCATTAGGAACATGAAATTGCGGGCGAGCGGTATGTCATAAAACCTTGCGATATGACTCAATCATCAGATCATAATTCAGAGATATCTGTGAAAATAAGAAAGTCCTCTATGCATTATGTTCTTAAAATTAAAAATAAATAAATTAATATGAATTGTTCAATAACTTCTGAACAGATTCATATGTTTGGTGCCTTAAATAAAACCTATGAGTTTCCATATCACAACTGAATCAAAATCACGACATAACAGTTTTAAATATCATATTTATCACAAGACGACCAATGACCGCCTGAACTGGAAGCCATTACGACAACAAAAGACGGCTAGCAAGATTCCTCTCCCTTATAATAACATAAGGGTATCGTGTATTCAAAACAGCACTAATACATAGACCCATTTGTCCTCTTTCCAATTATATCCGATAGATGATATATGAGGGGATATTACGCCACAAGCAGCCACAAAACTCGCAAGAGTACGTGTTTGGGCTGATACCCTGCCGACTGCAAGCGCGGACCGAGTACGCACTCGCGCTTATAGCAAAGTAGTTAACGAAACAAGTGATCAAGGTTAAGATGGTGATACGGCGTATACAAACCCATATAGGCCTGCACAGAAATACTGTCACATAACGACGACGCGACCACCTACGCTGCTTTACTGACTTCGGTGAAGAACAATTCAAAAAAGTCTTCATTTTGATCTCTTTCCTCAACAAAACACTATTTATTATTATTATTATTATTATTATTATTATTATTATTATTATTATATTATTATTACTTCTACTATTATTATTATTATAACATTGAGATCGCAGGACCTCAAAATTACAGTATAATTATTTCATGTAACGAACAAATGCATGTGAAGTGTATATGATAGACAATGTCGCCTTGGTTTCCACACTACTGTGTGATAATAATCAACTGTGGCTCGAACTGGAAAGAAGGCGAAAGTGTCCAATATACCAGGAACCCCTCCGGTTTCCACCGGGGGGGTTGAAGTTGGAAATAACCGCAAAATAATTTCTAGGTAAGCGAGTATTGAAATTACTTTCCTCTGGAACCGTCTTTAACTCATGACAGGGCCGGAAATCGGGTGCAGGCAGGCCAACTTGTAATTGATTTCAACAGGTTCATATTTTGTCCCCGGCGATTCGCTAAAATGAAGTCATTATTTTCTGGCTGTTAAGTCAACATCACGTCCAGTCGTCGAAGCGCCTTGTTTTTCCTTTCCTTTTGGGCTAGAATACGCTCGCTGCTTTATTCCTGATCCGTCTCCACCCCCGAGATCAGTTGAGTAGACGGGATAACACAAAGAAGTGGTGCGTGTGTGAGGTGGGGGAGATAGAAAAGGGATCGACAGAGATTAAATGTGCGGTGGCTGGGAGGGAGAAGAAAGAGAGATTTCCGAATACTAAGGGATGATGTGCAGCTCAGGAGAAGTCTTAACGGCAGGGAAGGTTCCTTGGACACAAGGAGACTCACAAGTAGAAAAGTAACCTATGCTAACATCGACGGTTCAGAGCAACGCTATCGTAATTAGCATTTGTCAGATTTTACATTAAAGCAAATTAAAATCTTGTGTATGCCAGAAAACACCATGGAGACTTATGGCTGCCAGCATTCTAGTTACGACTGCTCTGAACCGTCAACATGTCTGTACTTTCAAGATATTTTTAATACAATGAAACATGTGCAGAACGAAAATCTGGTGGAAATGGATATATTTCATGGTTCCCTGAAATTAACGCTAACATGCATACTAGCGTTAATGGCCCCCTGAAATCAGGGCTACAATACGTAACAAAATACCTGTAGCAATACCTGTATATAGCGGAAACCTGGTGTTAATGGGAATATTACCTGGACCTCTGAGATTAATGGCCCCCTGAAATCAGGGCTACAATACGTAACAAAATACCTGTAGCAATACCTGTATATAGCGGAAACCTGGTGTTAATGGGAATATTACCTGGACCTCTGAGATTAATGCTAAAATACATACTAAAATACTTGCACTTAGCAGACCCTATACATAGCGGAAATCTAGAGTTAACGGGAACATTCCTTGGTCTCCTAAGATTAATAACGATAAAATACAAACCAAACTACCTGTAGGTCTACTAAGCAGAAAACTGGTGTTAACGGAAATGTTGTCTGGTTTGGTGAGATTAACACTGAAAAAAAAAAATGAAATGGCGTATGGCTTTTAGTGCCGGGATATCCCAGGACGGGTTCGGCTCGCCAGGTGCAGGTCTTTCTATTTGACACCCGTAGGTGACCTGCGCGTCGTGATGAGGATGAAATGATGATGAAGACAACACACACACCCAGCCCCCGGGCCATTGGAATTAACCAATTAAGGTTAAAATCCCCGACCCCGCCGGGAATCGAACCCGAGACCCTCTGAACCGAAGGCCAGTACGCTGACCATTCAGACAACGAGTCGGACAGATTAACACTAAAATACATACATACCAAACTATCTATACTTAGCGGAATTGTACACAGCTGAAATCCAGTGTTAACGGAAATAGTTCCTAATCTTATGAAATTAAGTGCCTGTACTTAGCAAAACCTGAACACAGCAGAAACCTATATTGAAAATATTTCATTCTTTCATGAGATTAACTATAAAATACGTACAGAACTACTAGGAAATAGAGAAAAAAAGAAAAATAGTTTCAATGTATATAGTAAAAATATTTAACAATATAATTATATTTTCACGATGAAAGCTGATTTGTTTACAGGTTTAAGTCTGTACTATTTGAAGCATTAAAACATACAAAAATATTGGCAAAAAGTCGCGGCGTAGTGCTACAAATTACTCATAAATTAGTTCTTGATTATTTAGAAAATTAATTTCTACAATTTTTGCAAGGGCAGTAGTTATTTTTAGAACGTGCAAAAAAGCGAGATGTAAATTTCTCTGTTTTACTGCTAGATAAGAAAAGAATATAGCTCTCTTTAACTGATATATCCGATAGTTTGTAGTCGCACAGAGAGATTCCACGTAGATGCAGTAGTCCAAAATAGTGGCACTGCACAAGTTGCAAAATAGCGGATACCGAACGAGTGGCGACGCAAGGAGGTCCGTATAATGGCCCGCTGGCCCGCTTCTGCAGGCAAAAGCATGGAAGTGAAGACGAAAAGTGGCGAGGCCTTCCATCTTCATCAAACACATTCGTTAAAGCTTTGATATCGGGCGAGTTGGCCGTGCGGTTAGGGCCGTGCAGCTGTGAGCTCGCATCCGGGAGATAGTGGGTTCGAATCGCACTGTCGGCAGCCCTGAAGATGGTTTTCTGTGGTTTCCCATTTTCACACCAGGCAAATGCTGGGGCTGTACCTTAATTAAGGCCACGGCCGCTTCCTTCCCATTCCCAGGCCGTTCTCGTCCCATCGCCGCCTAATACCTATCTGTGTCGGTGCGACGTAAAGCAAATGGCAAAGAAAAAAAAAAGCTTTGATAAAATTGTGCAGAACAGACGTCACTTTCTATCGTCTCAAAAAGGAGACAGTTATTTTACGCTACGACAAATGCCTTAATGTTTTGATGATTATGCCGACAAATAAAGGAGTGAATGAATGTCGTATGGCTTTTAGTGCCGGGATATCCCAAGACGGGTTCGGCTCGCCGGGTGCAGGTCTTTCTATTTGACACCCGTAGGTGACCTGCGCGTCGTGATGAGGATGAAATGATGATGAAGACAACACATACACCCAGCCCCCGTGCCATTGGAATTAACCAATTAAGGTTAAAATCCCCGACCCGGCCGGGAATCGAACCCGGGACCCTCTGAACCGAAGGCCAGTATGCTGACCGTTCAGCCAACGAGTCGGGTAAAGGAGTGACACCGAAGCAGTACTGTTTATCTTGATCAACTTTTACATATTCACCTAAAAACATTAGGAGGTGCATATGGCTCTAAGGTTTGCTCAGCCTACACCAACAATTAGTACCAGTTTAATTCTTGGGGCCACAGGCAGCAAAGCTAACCATTCTATCCCACCAAGTGCCGAGATTACAGATAGTGAAAGCCTTTACCTTCCATCCCTCCAAAGTCCTTCTTGGCCTGTGCGGAGATGAATTTGCTTCGACACCACGTAATCTGCAGGCCTTCGGGCTGAGCAGCAGGCGCTTGGGGCTGTTGAGCCATGGGGTTTGGTAAAATGATTAGATGAACTTTCGTTCTGACATCTCCACGCGTGTCTAGTAGGCTGAAAATATTTGCAGTCTTCAAATTTTTAGGAATTTTAATTCCTACAATGTTGTTTGGCTCTGACAAATAATTCCTTCAAATAAATAAATAAATAAATAAATAAATAAATAAATAAATAAATAAATAAATAAATAAATAAATAAATAAATAAATAAATAAATAAATAAATAAATAAATAAATAAATAAATAAATAAATAAATAAATAAATAAATAAATAAATAAATAAATAAATAAATAAATAAATAAATAAATAAATAAATAAATAAATAAATAAATAAATAAATAAATAAATAAATAAATAAATAAATAAATAAATAAATAAATAAATAAATAAATAAATAAATAAATAAATAAATAAATAAATAAATAAATAAATAAATAAATAAATAAATAAATAAATAAATAAATAAATAAATAAATAAATAAATAAATAAATAAATAAATAAATAAATAAATAAATAAATAAATAAATAAATAAATAAATAAATAAATAAATAAATAAATAAATAAATAAATAAATAAATAAATAAATAAATAAATAAATAAATAAATAAATAAATAAATAAATAAATAAATAAATAAATAAATAAATCTCTTTCATATTTAACCTTATTCGCCATTACTTCCTCAAATCTGGTATTTTACTTACAGTCCAATGATAAGACAACAGCCTGATCGGTGGATCACCCTGTCTCCATCTACAGTATTCCCCTTGTCACACACCCACACATACTAAACGCACGGCAATGATCTGACTGAATGTGAGAGTATCATACCTCGTAAGGAAGCAGGGGTGGCAGAAAGAAGGGTGAAATAATAGAAAAATTGCCTTGAGTTAAAACGACATAAATTCCTTCCCTCTAAGCCATATTGTTTGAAAACATTTTTCCTTCCTGGCACTGAGGGGGAATGGATTCCTGACTTACACGCGGATATCCTTTATGTGACAGAAAATATACTGTATTTTACAATGACGTGTGGCTGGTAGAATATGAGATTTTTGTAATACTTTCGGGCATAAATTCATTTTTGTGAGATTCCTATAAAATAAAATTTAAGGTAGATATGGTCGGATTGTCATGAAGAAAAATTATTTCTCACCTTTACGGAGATCCCCAGAAGTCTATGCAATTGCAATGTATAATATTATGCTAGACCTGTGTTACACAAAGGTTTCTGCACCGCTCTGTACACAATGAATCGAATCGAACAATCATGAGATGCACACTTCCTAACAAAGAAAAACCCCGTAGTTTTCATTAAAACATCATACGTAAATTACATTTCTACTTAGTATACAATAAAAATCTTTGATTCTGTCTGTCTGTCTGTCTGTCTGTCTGTCTGTCTGTCTGTCTGTCTGTCTGTCTGTCTGTGAGGGCCAATCTCAAGAACCACTGGATGGATTCTGATGCAGTCTTCACCATTCTATTAAGCATTTCTCGAGAAGGGTTTCTGTACAGAAACATTCATCTATGACCAAAGGAAGTCGTGAAAAAACAATTTCAGTGAAGCAAGTGGAAGAAAATACTGTTTTTCGTGCGCCTTTCTAGCTTACACTGGCTAAACCATTTGATATATCTGTTCTATGAGGGTAAGAATTGTTCAACACAAGAAGTTCTACAAAAAAGTCCGCGACAGCGTAAATCTATCTTTAATACATAATCCAGTATAACTGTTTTATGTAAGAATTTGCAGTAAAAAACGTCAAATTTAAAAACAACTGTTTATATTAATTAGTAAATCCTTATCAAAATAAATCGTTTATTCTCCTCAAGTACCTAATGTAGAATAAAATTCAATTTACAGAACGCTATGTTCACCTATACTTTAGTCCGGCTCCATGACTAAATGGTTAGCGTGCTGGCCTTTGGTCGCAGGGGTCCAGGGTTCGATTCCCGGTAGGGTCAGGAATTTTAACCATCATTGGTTAATTTCTCTGGCACGGGGGCTGGGTGTATGTGTTGTCTTCATCTTCATTTCGTCCTCATTACGACGCGCAGGTCACCTAGGGGCATCAAATCGAAAGACCTGCACCTGGTGAGCCGAATATGTCCTCGGACACTCCCGGCACTAACATCCATACCTATAGCCTACTTTCAGAGATATTTTAATTTTCATTTTTTCACGTAATCTCCATTCTGAAACAAATATGGAAAAGCAAATGGCCAGCTTCAGAGTGACAGAGTAGATTGCGAGTCAGCGCGTGAGCTATCAACGACTTCGTCCAGCATTCGTTGAACATGCTGCTATACGATTAATAGTTTTCCAGTGTTTTTTCGTTATCTATATAAAATCTATGATGACCCATCATGCCTAGACGGAAATATAATATAGTCGAATACTGACAATTGAAAAAAAAGTGCGTTTATCAGGTAACTATGACACTGACCAACAAAGGGATTCTCGAACGTCACAGGACAGATAAAGAATTACATCACAACGACAAAGGGAGTCATCTTTCTGCAAATTCACTGCCCAGCTTCAATTAAATTACTCACTATACACAGCAGTCGACAGTGAACAAGCTGTTTATTACACTGAAGAATCGTTAAATTATTTACATCCTTCCGGCTTGCCACCACACAAGCGGATTTTGAAAGTCCCTATCATACTGTATTGTTACGTAATCTACACCCGCCAAAATTATGCACGTTTTGAAGAACTGTTTAACTGAAACTACTAATTTAACTGGCTGTGACACAGTAGAGGCGGTCTTAATACTGACAATCCATATGATTCCTTCAGATCTGCCTTTCGATTTTCAAACGAGTCGAATTCCCGGTGCAAAGCACAGTGTCAGACACTTAGCGTGGCTGGAAATCACCTCAGTGAAAGCTTTAGGTGTCCCTTTCACGTTTTGCATCAAAACAAATTCTTTTCGTGTTCATTACTGGAGGAAAAACGACTAATGTCGTATACAAGGAAACCATTTAGGTCCTCGGTTAAAAGTAACCAATCGTTTTAAATCCATAACTGCTCCCCTACGAAGCCAGAGCGGGTAGCTACTTTCATATAATAATTAAATGGCATCAACTAGTAATTGAAAAATGTCATTTATAATATTTTATTATCCGAATTCATGCACTCATTTTTAATGGATCTGTCTCGCATCCCAATTATAAACTACCAAGGGATTAAGCTGGGATTTTACTGTTTGTATTAATATTATTTGCAAGGTGTTTAAAATTATTGCCACTATTACTATTTTATTGTAATAAACTATTATTTGAACAGTGTCTATATTGCTCAAATAGCTTTTTTTTTTCCTAGGGGCTTTACGTCACACCGACACAGATAGGTCTTATGGCGACGATGGGATAGGAAAGGCATAGGATTTGGAAGGAAGCGGCCGTGGCCTTAATTAAGGTACAGCCCCAGCATTTGCCTGGTGTGAAAATAACCACGGAAAACCATCTTCAGGGCTGCCGATAGTGGGATTCGAACCTACTATCTCCCGGATGCGAGCTCACAGCCGCGCGCCTCTACGCGCACGGCCAACTCGCCCGGTTAAATAGCTTAGAGAAACAAGTAATATATACAGGGTGTATCACAACTATACCGACAAAAATATCTCATCATACTGTATTGCTACGTAATCTACACCCGCCAAAATTATGCAATAGGACGTGATTGGTATTGAACGTTTTGAAAAATGTTTAACTGAAGCTACAAATTTAACACAGTAGAAGCTGTCTTAATACCGACAATCCCTGTGATTCCTTTAGATTTGCCTATCGATTTTCAAACGAGTCGAATTCCCGGTACGAGTTTGATTTGCCATGAAAAAAAACATGGCACTACAGCCCTTGAAGGGCTTTGGCTTACCAAGCGACCGCTACTCATCCCGAAGGCCTGCAGATTATGAGGTGCCGTGTGGTCAGCACGACGAATCCTCGGCCGTTATGCTTGGCTTTCTAGACCGGGGCCGCTATCTCACCGTCAGATAGCTCCTCAATTCTTATCACGTAGGCTGAGTGGGCCTCGAACGAGTCCTCAGGTCCAGGTGATAATCCCTGACCTGGCCGGGAATCGAACCCGGGGCCTCCGGGTAAGAGGCAGGCACGCTACCCTTACAACACGGGGCCGGCTTTGCCATGGCAGTATGTATGTATTTATTTATTTACTTATTATGATTTCTTTCATGTGGCGAAGTTACGGCACCCGGCCCTCACTTACACTAAACCATAAAGCTCTTCGTTCAATTGGATTGTGCTGTTACGGCTGTTTAATAAAAATAACTGTGGATATTGCCTGTAAGAGATAAGAACAATCCTGTGCGCGTGGAGCCAGAAACTTGTGCATATTCGCGGAGCATTATCTTTGTCTCCATCATACACCTCACTTCCCCTCCCTTCCTCTCTCTTCCCAGCAGTAGTGCAGCGGCTTGTGCTTTTGCATTCGAGAAAATATGATTTCTTTATTACTTCCGGGCGCAATTAAAACCGACGAACTTGCATGATTTGCTATGTCAGAGAACCACCTCTGCCTGTTGCTATGTGTCAGAGGAGGGAAGGGAAGGGAGGGGAAGTGGGAGACAGAGGTGCGAATGCATAAGTTTACCCTTCGTTTCACATAGTCGCTTCCGAGCTCCTGTAGGCAGTGTACAGTTTGTTCTGCACGAACTGACTGCTACACGAACCCTCTAGAAAGAGCAAATGTACCAAGAATACAGGCAGCTTTCCAGGTCGTTCGGACACACCACACATCCTGAACAGAGTTCAAAGGTCACTACTGCAACGTTGTAAGCTGTGCATCGAAGTAGAAGAGGGGCATATTGAACATATTCTGTAATCAAACTATCGGACGTATTGTTTCCTTCGTTAAGTATTTACTTCCATTGACAATGTTGTGAGTGAAGGAATACACAATCGTGGGGCGGCTATGTTGCATCTTCGAGGAGAAACGATCTGGGGCATTCCTTGACTGACAAGTGTGTCTTAATTACAGTGTGTTCTTGTACTGTGTGTGCAGTTACGGCTGTTTAATAAAGAAACTGTGGATATTGCCTGTAGGAGACAGGGACAATCCTGTGCGAGTGGAACCAGAAACTTGTGCATACTCGCGAAGCATTTTCTCTGTCTCCATCATACACCCCACTTCCCCTCCCTTCCCCTCTCCTCCTGAAGCACTGCAACGGAAAGAAACATTTTCTCCGCCAGTCCGATTATTCATCGTTCTTAACATAACACGAAGAGAATCCCTCAATTTTTATAGGTATAGTTCTGATACACCCTGTGTAAAAGGCTTATTTTTAACACTCTGAATTTAACAGTGATAAATGATAACTATGACCACAGCTGAGTACAAGCCGCACTTAAGCGACTGCAGCTCGGCAATACCCATCTTCAGCGCTGCCGACGTTGTCTGTATGTCGCTTCTGACCAAGTATGCCGTTCAAAAAACATGTTCTACTTTAAAACTTAGAGGACTCGTGACTCTTGCACGGAGGAATCAACGTTGTGTACAACGTCCTGTGGTATAGACTCCCATAATATAATATTTATTGTCTTAATCCTACTCATGTTTTACGTCACCCTGACGCAGGCAGGTCTTATTGGGTCAGGGCTAGGAATGGGAAGGAACCCCCTGCGGTCTTAATTAACGCAGCCTGCATTCCCAGCACATGCGGTGTGAAAACGGCAAACGATCGAAAACCACCTTCTTCTTTCTATTTTTTATTTTTTTTACAAGTTGCTTTACGTCGCACCGACACGGGTAGGTCTTATGGCGATGATGAGAGAGGAAAGGGTTAGGAGTGGGGAAAGAAGCGGCCGTGACCTTAATTAAAGTACAGCCTCAGCATTTGCCTGGTGTGAACATGGGAAACCACGGAAAACCATCTTTAGGGTTGCCGACAGTGGGGTTCGAAAACACTATCTTCCGAATACTGGATACTGGCCGCACTGCAACTACCGAGCTCGGTAAAAGCCATTTTCGGCGCTGCCGACAGTGGGCTTCGAACCCACCATCCTTCGAATGCAAGCTTACAGCTACGTGACACAAACCGCGTAGCCAGTTCACTCGATTTCTTCCGTTTTAATAAACATCTGTCCAATACATAATTTGTCCATAATTTCTGTTTGGTTGGGAACACGACGGGTAGTGTTTGGCGCAATTTGTGACGAATGTTATCATTTAAACACGTTATAGAAGTACTGAAGCGCACGGGTGTGTGTAGAAGAACCATCGTGTGACAATGTACTCCTTCCTTTCAGTCGTGCTTTCTCTCAGGGTCTTGCGAAATTTTCAGCCGAACAATTTCTGCATCAGGAATTTTACGTTGGAATTCTCAATGTATTAATGGTACAATATCTCTAGTTGTTTCGTATGTTTACGTACTCTAAGCAGTCATCAGCATTGTGTGCTTACAAACTTTGCCGGGCTGAGTACCTCAGATGACAGAACTCTGGATCTCGGAGCCCGAGGGAGTCTGGTGGTATTTCAAACCTCGTGTAAAAGGTTTTCCGCGGGACTTAAGTTCCGGCTCCTTGATGTCTTCGAAAGCAGTGAAAGTGGTTAGTAGGACGTAAACCCAGTAACATTCTTCTTCCGAAAACACTTTGTTCATAGATATGATACTGTATAGGCTTTTGGTCTTATGGCGTGTCAAGAAAATAAGGTGAAATTTTTTACGTTTCGCAGAAAACTGTGCTCTGCGTCCTCACAAGAAATCTCAACTGACCACGAGAGAGGCTTCTTAAACAATGACACTTTGAATTTGGACGTTATAATAGAAGTGGAAATGGTACGTTCATTCGCCACCAGATGTCCCCCAGGACGTGGCACAACGCTAGCGTTCAAAGCGGAAGCTAGCCGAACCATCACAATCAGACTAAGCGGTTCACATAACGTGTTTGCGTAACAAATAACATAGACACAAGCCTGGAATGAAACATCTGGCGACGAGCAACGTACGAATTTGGAAAACACCGAGACGAAATAACAGTAGTGAAGGGACAGGGAAGGGAACTATCTACGTAAATTCTTAATGGCTGGCAACCAGGTATTA
Organism: Anabrus simplex; assembly: GCF_040414725.1. Lineage (NCBI taxonomy): Eukaryota > Metazoa > Arthropoda > Insecta > Orthoptera > Tettigoniidae > Anabrus > Anabrus simplex. The sequence continues at coordinate 1,594,628,267 of NC_090265.1, read as the reverse complement.
CTTAATTGATAGCCCGTGTCCCTGTTGAAATCGTTACGATTTCTACGTATTTCCACAGCTTCTCGTATAATCCTGGACCTGTAGTGTCTAGTGTAGGTAAGAGCTCGAGCATCTTGGAACATGACATCATGACCCGACGATAGCTCAGCTATTGCCGATTTGTCTGGTTGGTTGAGACGAATATTACGTTCATGTTCTTTGATACGGGTACCAATGGAGCGGCATGTTTGGCCGATGTATACATTACCGCATGTACAGGGAATTTCGTATACCCCAGGATGTTCATACCTTGTTGGGGTCATGGATGAGAACTGTCTCTCACATGTGGATTTGGCCCTATTTTAATGCCGGATGCCCTATCTGACGCCAACCCTATATGGAGGGATGTGTTTGCTATTGTGCATTTCTGTGGTGTTTGGTAGTGTGGAGTGTTGTGTGAATATGAAGAGGGGTGAGTTGGGACAAGAAAAAACATCCTTTCCCGAAATAGGTTAATTAACCTGACACATTCCCGACCCGGGCGAGAATCGAACCAGGGGCCCTCTGAACAGAAGGCCTCAAAATGACCATTCAGTTAAGGAACAGGACAAAATACGTATAATAATAATAATAATAATAATAATAATAATAATAATAATTAATGAGAAATTATTATTATTATTATTTATCGCCTTACAATTGTGTTCATGAAAATATAGTCTATCACAATGAGGCTTACTGAAAAGAAGCGAGTGCGACTGAACAAACTTCGCTAACATGATTTCAATCGGTTTCCCAGAAGGCGGTACATGTTTGACACGATTGCCAACTTGCTAACTGCTATTGTTCCCTCCAGCCGAGCCCCTTGCGGTCACATGACCGCACCAAGTTCACCCCCTTGTTTGAGTTCTAATACTTGCTACAATGTTTGACCATACGCTCTGGTGATTGGCCAAGTTGATGTAAAGTGTCAAGTTGAAAGAAAGATTCTCCAGAAATTCAATATGATATTGTTACACACACAACCCATTAAACTTACTCCCCAAACTATGTAAAGTAAACCATTGGCAAGGAAACAGAGTTTCAGGCGTACTGTGTAGACCGTGTTGGATGAGTCGAATTCATACTGAAATTCATATTGAGAACACCCTATCCATATTGCCAGGATGGACATACAACTTTATGGAACGACCTATAGGAGAATTGAACCTTGGACCTCTTTCAACCCCAAAAATTGTACCGATCACTGAATAACTGTGATATGCCATTTAAGTTCGATATCAGACCTAGCAGTGTTCTTTTATCTCATAATGTTAATGGTTTTACGTTCCACTAACTACTGTTGCGAATTTCAGAGATATCGAGGTGCCGGAAGTTTGTTACGCAGCGTTCCACTAACTACTGTTGTGAATTTCAGAGATATCGAGGTGCCGGAAGTTTATTACGCAGGAGTGTTTTTGAGTGCCGGTAAATTTACTCATGCAAAGCTGACGTGTTTAAACACCTTCAAATACAAACAGACTGAGCTAGAATCGAACCTGCTAACTTACGCCCAGAAGGCCAGCATTTCAACCGTCAAGGCTACTTCACCTGATCGCCACTTGAGCTCTGTGTCGAACGTCTGTACGAAAAAATGTGTATAACACAATCATAGTCCAAACACCTATATGCCGTTTAATGTTTAGGTATTTCTGATTAAATCTTTCTACCGGAAAGACATGCAAAATGCTATCCCTCGCAAAACCTAGAAAAGACATTTCTTTCTCATCTTTCGAAATGATATATACAAAGTGATACAAGTATTCATAGAAGGAAAGACAGAAGAGAAACATGGACGTAGGTAGGGAATATTATTCTGCAAATGGGGCCTCGACAGTGGTTCGACTTTTGTGATACAAACAGGAAGTCCAAGACAGAAATAAATACTCCACGATGGTTGCCAACCTTCTGTGAGGAGGAGGAAGAAGACGAAGAAGAATATAATACATGCCCATAGAGCAATTATTACTTTACTTCTGTCCGTCTCCGTAGCGTAACGTTTAGTGTTATTAGCTGCCGTCCTTGGCGGCCCGGGTTCGATTTCCGGTACTGCCAGAAATTTTACAATGGCAGGAGGGCCGGTATGTGGTTGAAATGGTACATGCAGCTCACCTCCATTGCGGGTGAGCCTGAAAATAGCTGCACCACTTTGGCATGAGGACAAGAGTCTTTTTTTACTGTACTGTTTCATTTAGGGCGAAAAATGTGGTCAATCAGCATTTCTGTGCAGAAGTTTCCACAATGTCGGAATGTGTTATTAATTAGGTGCATTATTTCGTACGCAAATGGACTGAGAGATTTGATATGGCCGAGATAAGAATGCTGAGGTTTTCAAGTGGAGATAAAAGGCTCGATGAATAATGAATATTCATCCTGACTATCCGTAGAGGTTGGTGTTCCACAGGAGTCTGTCCTAGGACCGCTTCTATTTTCTGTCTATATCAATGATATTACGTCGTTGGTAAACAGCTGCAGACACCACACGTATGCTGACGATATACAATCATACAATCATACAATCATACGTGCATACGGAAAGACAAACCAATGAAATTAAAAATTTCAATGAAGACTTGCAAGAAATCTGTAACTGGACTGACATGCATGGACTTATATTAAATAACGTAACATATCAAGCTATATTAATTTCTCATCCTCGGCTTTGTCTAAAAACAATAAGCAACTTCACTTTACCAAAACTCTACCTACAAAATTCACCCAATGATTTCAGTGAATCTGTTAAAAATCTCGGTGTTATGATATTATGATATATGAATATCTTTCTTGGAAGCAGCAGGTTAGCAACATCTCCAGGAAAGTATTTGCGACACTTAACTCACTTAAAAGATTCTGCAACATATTTTCTCTAGTATTAAAAGAACGCCTCATTTGCACTCTGGTATTACCTCATTTCGACTAATGTGACACCGTATACAACGACCTGACTGCTGCTGTTAACGACAAACTACAACGCGCGCAAAACGCCTGTTCGCTATGTATGTGACCTACGTTACTTTGACCATATTACACCTGCCTACGATGAACTCGGTTGGCTAAAACTAAAACAGCGCCGTAATCATGCTTTATGCCTTCTTCATAGAATACTCTCCTCATGTTCACCTCCCTACTTGTACAGTCAATTTCACCACCCCTCATCCAATCACAGTTTCGGAACACTGTCAAAATCTGATACACTCTTATCTATTCCACCTTACCGCACCACACGATACACAAACTCATTTGCTATTTTTTCGGCACGACAATGGAGTACACTACCCGTCTCTGTCAGAGGAGCCTCACCTGCTAATTTTAGGCAACTTTGTCACCGATACCTACTAAGTAATAGATGAAGTCCTTAACTGTTATTCGTATGTTATGGAAATATTGTAGATTTAGTCTTTCTCAAACTATAGACTTTATACAATCACACTGTTATTATCAGGGTTAATAGAAATTAGGTAATCATGTCATCGTTGTGTAAATAATAATAATAATAATAATAATAATAATAATAATAATAATAATAATAATAATAATAATAATAATAATAATAATAATAATTTTCCTATTTTTTATTCTTGCTCTTTATCATAATATTGTATCGTTTAGTAGTTGCAAGATGTTTCAATTGTAAGTCTATTTGTTTTAATTTTGCACATGTAGATACTGTGTTTTCTGGTTAGATGGAAGAGAGGGCCTAAATGGCCTTAATCTTGCCAGACAAAATGTATCCATTGTATTTCATTGTATAAAATAAGAAACGAGATAGTGATAGGAAGGTTAAAAATAATGGAAGATCCCCACTGAAGAAGAAACTTCATTCTAACAACCACCCTAGCGGGACTAATTATGCCAAAGATGGAGGAGAAGAAGAAGAAGAAGAAGAAGAAGAAGAAGAAGAAGAAGAAGAAGCTTCATAGAGACCACAGCTTGTTGCAGCGTTATTACCGTTGCCGTCGTCGCAGTTGTTGAACTAAATGGAGATAATTAACAGCTGCTAATTACTGTAAGTTAAGAAGATTACAGAATCTTGATTTTACTCTAAACGTTTTTAATTTTCTAGCTTTCTTGCGTTTAAAGTCTTATGGCTGTAAAATATGGAATTTATGTAATACCTTCGGGAATAAATTCATTTTTGCGAGATTACTACAACCACTGGAATATATTACTGGATTTAGGACTAGTACTGACATGGGGCTCAAACAAGAAACAGGGTACTAGATCAGAATTTGCCTTACACGTACTCCTGAGGAGATAACTAAACATATGTGGCCAGTATCAGAATCGGGAGTGGGTACCTAGTCTGATGCTCTTTCCGCCAGATAATCAGAACTATAGAAAGTCTAAATGAAAAAATGTGTGTCGCACATGAAGTTTACTAGATATCTGGACTCTAAAACTCGAAGTGAACCATTTTCTTTTAATTCCCTTTCTTGAATTTTCCCCTCACTAAATGTAAAGAAATATTTAGTTATTACCTAATACCCACGTCCTCTTTTCTAGGTCACAAATCCAAATATTACAATGTCGTCTACAGACAACTCTTTAACAAAATCTACAATATATAGCAAACGTCGTCAACCGCTCCAAGCGATTATCGAACGGAAAATGGTAACATACAATCGCAGCCAATCAGTTGCGCAATGTACTAGGTTGTGATATTCATCTTCCATGAAAATGAAAACCTACAACCTGTTTTCCAATCAATGACCGGGTCAGGGGACGGGCTGAATGAAGCCCCCAACTTGCGGCGAGGATAGGAATTGTGCCGGCTGCCGAGATCTGTCGCACTCCTCTGGGGCAATGATTAATAACTGACCGATGAAATGAAATAATACTTGAGAGTGTTGCTGGTATGAAAGATGACAGGGAAAACGGGAGTACCCTGAGAAAAACCTGTCCTGCCTCCGCTTTGTCCAGCACAAATCTCACATGGAGTGACCGTGATTTCAACCACGGTATCCACCTGTGAGAGGCCGGCGCGCTGCCGCCTGAGCCACGGAGACTGATGGTATTCATTTTCCATAGTGAAATTAAATTTCAGAGTAGTTAGTTGGCATTTAAGAGTGTGCATGGAACTTCATGTCAGCAGATTTACTGACATACTACAGGACCGCAGGCAAAGGATAGAGCGAGATGAAGCTTTCTCCGATGTGATGATGATGATGATGATGATGGCATTCTATAAATAGTAGGAAAACTACATGTTTCACAATAAATGTCAACGTCTGCTCTCGCTAATGGACCTTAATGGACACCAAAGTGTTGCAATTTTGTACCACAAGAGTTCTTTAACATTTTAACTCTTAAATGCCACCATCCAATGTTGGAATCAAACATGTGATCTTGGACATGAAAGGCGAAGGATTCACCAACTGAATCACTGAGACCGTTGACCTGATTATTCCACTTTTGAAAGCGATTTCTAACCTGTGCATGAAGGACTGCACAATACACATTTATTCCCATACCTGTATGGTCTTACGTAAAATTATCACGAAGCAATTTATGTAGAAGATAGAACATTCCCTGCGTTCGATGTTAAAGTAAAGCTAAAACACGCACTACCATACATAATGTCATGTGACGTGCTTTAGGCGATAACGTCCTAGAAACAAGTTATAATACATACAATCTATTTCTTCGCCTGAGTAAACTGTATGTTACTCCTTCTTATTCTCCAGCTCCATCCAAGTTATGTCACGCAAGAGTACTGATACAGTGGGCCTAAGTACTCTGGAGGTAATTAAAAGTCTCAACGTCACTTGTAGGGAAAAAAGCGTATTGCATGACTGCGAGAGATATATATCGTCCAGAACTATTAACTGCTACAAGACGACAGAATGCTTACACTAGAGGCTTGATAATTTCACTCCAAACATTGAGCTATATTGTGTGGGCTCTCAAGAACATATCAGTGAAACGCTTGGAAGCCACTGAAATGTCGATCCACGGTAGGATGCTCAGGATTTCGTGGGTTGCACGATTAACGAACCAAGAAGTATATACTCAAAACGGCAAGAGCAAGTCGGAAACTCGTTCAAACATTAAAACACCGGATGATCTCTTACCTTGGCCATATCCTTAGAAATGACAGTTACCTCATCTTACAGCGAATTGTTCAAGGCATAATACAGGGTCAAAGAGGTGTCGGGAGGAGGCGACCATCATGGCCTGGAAACATCAAAGAATGGACTGGAATTCACTGTGTTGAAAGACTTCTCCACCTAGCAAGAGATCGTACTGCATTCGCCACAGTGATCGCCAACGTCAGAGGGATCTGATATGGTACTGTGAAGAAGAATAAGAACAAGAATAAGAAGAGATTACTGCCAGTTTGGGGTTCTGTTACAAACCCTGTTCATCACTGAAGAAGTTTGTAATAATTTTACATTTAATACAGAGTAATTCAGGGGGAAATGCAATCATTGAGAGAGCTCATTACTGAAGGAAGGCTCACAAACTATATTTCCAATGTTCACAGGTTTACACCAAGTAGAAAATTTTTTGACCGAGCGGTACGGGTCGTGTAGTTGTAAGTTTGCTAGTAGGAGATGGTGGCTCGAAACTCATCGTCTTCAGCCCTGAATAATGTTTCCCAAGATTTGCCATTTCCACACCTGGCAAATGCTATGACTGAACATTAATTAAGGTCACTTCCTGCCCTAGCCCTTTTCAACCCCATCGTCACCCATAAAAACTATGGTGCGACTTTGACTGTGTAGCTCAAAGATTACATGTTTGAAAAACATTTCCTTCTGTGTCAATGGTAGAAGGAACGAACTTTTCAAAAATATACATTTTATTTCAACTGGGTCATTTTAGTGTAATACGACGAGACTTCGTACTCTATTTGCAATATTTCTGTATAGAAATGGGTCCTTTTGTTGTTGTTGTTGTTGTTATTGTTGTTGTTGTTTATAAAGAGGCCTCACATAGGCCTCATGGAGTCTCATTGGTTATTATTATGTATCTTGGACTATTACACTGCAAGCATTTCCCACAAGAGAATACACCATTCGTTCTGTGAGGGTGTGATAATAATGATAATAATCATTAAGAAGAAGAAGAAGAAGAATAAGAAGGAGAAGAAGAAGAAGAAGAAGAAGAAGAAGTAGAAGAAGTAGAAATGTACACCGATCAAGTAGCTGTGCTGTTTGGGTCACGTAGCTATCAGCTTGCATTCGGGAAATAGTGGGTTCGAAACCCACTGTCGGCAGCCCTGAAGGTGGTTTTCCTAGGTTTCCCATTTTCTCACTATGAAAATTCAGGGGCTGTACTTTCATTCGGCCATGGTCGATTCCTTCCCACCCGTATCCCATCGTAGCCATGAGACCTATCTCTGTCTGTGCGACGTAAATCAAATTTAAAAAATAATTTAACGAAATACAATAACTGACTGTGTGACAATATCTTAGCATCTGCCTGAAATTTATTCGGAGAAATCCAGAATACATCAAATCCAGGATGGTGAACTTGTAAACTGACGTATTAGTAAACTACGAAGGTGGACTATAAGATTTGTGAAATTCCCATCAATATCAATTAATCGGATTCAACCTTTGGGGCTATCAGTGCAATTATTGATCATTACATATATGGGCGGTTTAAGCTTCAACAAAATTAAGTATTTGTACACTTTAAACAGAACTCCTTCAGTATAATACAGTAGCTTAAACATTAATTTTCTATGCCTTTTCAGTTAAACAAAATTCTCCCACAGCAAAATCACTGCCTTGTATAACTGTTAACTTAACGCTAAAGAAAATTTCTTCGTTATGTTAGTCACTGCGTTATGTATTTGTTCGCTTTGTGTTAAAATTCCCTCGTTGTATTAATCACTGCATTGTGAATCTGTACTCCTTGGATCAATATTTTCACAATTATCAAATGGCGTATGGCTTTTAGTGTCAGGAGTGTCCGAGGACATATTCGGCTCGCCAGATCCAGGTCTTTTGATTTGATGGCCGTAGGCGACCTGCACGTCGTGATGATGATGGTGATGATGAAGGCGATACATACACCCAGACTCCGTGCCAACGAAATTAACCAATGATGGTTAAAATTCTCGACCCTGCCGGGAATCGAATCTGGTAACCCTGTGACCAAAGGCCAGCACGCTAACCATTTAGCCATGGAGCTGGACTTCACAATTATTGTACATAAGTTCGCCTTAAACTACGCAGTCACTCGATCGTAAACCTATATTAGAAAACATTTGAGCCGTGCGAATATATTAAGAATCCTTCTGATTTTCTCAAAGGAGCAGTAACAGAATGAAAAGAGGCTAAAAAATTAAACTCAATTACATTTATGAAGTATATTATCGTCTAGAAAGTTGCGAACTAAAAATCGTTCTAAACTAGCATACATAGTGCAACTTAAAGGCAACGGCAGTCCTCACAGACCTACAAATTTTATTAATATTTTTACTCAAGATTTTGCTCTCAAATTAGTAGAATATATTAGCGGTATGAGGCGTAATATAAAATAGACTTATCGCCTTTGAAAGCACAGTAAGTTTCTATTATCTAGAAACACACTACGGAGAGTTTTACCCCGCGGGAGAAGTACTAAGTGTGTTCTTTGGGATTCCAGAGCAGTAAATCTATTTTACTTTCGTGCCATTTTCTTTAGAAAGAAACCAAAGCACTGTACTTTTCTTTTGTAGTTTCACTGAAGTACTAGACGGAGTAACTATTTTCATTGCAGCCTGCATACGTGGCTCGGGGGCAAGTAGACAGTGCTGCAAATCAGGAACGGACAAATTGGAAGAAAAAAGAGACGACACTACACGATACAGAACACAAAGTGAAAGGGGCATGTATTCATCAATTGGCAGAATAAAGGTCATGTGTCCGGCAGACGAGACGAATTTCCTCTTTGTCAAACGAAAGAGGATCACATAGGGTATTTCCTTCTTGTTCGTTATGTTTGTCTCCGAACTCTTGACACTCTTAACAAGCGAGAGAGAGAGAGAGAGAGAGAGAGAGAGAGAGAGAGAGAGAGAGATAGAGAGAGAGAGATATATGTAGCCCGACTTACTGGTTCACTACAAAGTAGCAACAGCAGCAACAACAGCAATAACAATACTAAAATAATAATAATAATAATAATAATAATAATAATAATAATAATAATAATAATAATAATAATAATTTGCCGGGCTGAGTGGCTCAGACGGTTAAGGCGCTGGCCTTCTAACCCCAACTTGGCAGGTTCGATCCTGGGTTCAGTCCGGTGGTATTTGAAGGTGCTCAAATACGACAGCCTCGTGTCGGTAGACTTACTGGCACGTAAAAGAACTCCTGCGGGACTAAATTCCGGCACCTTGGCGTCTCCGAAGACCGTAAAAGTAGTTAGTGGGACGTAAAGCAAGTATCATTAATTATTAATTAAATAATAATAATAATAATAATAATAATAATAATAATAATTGTACCGGGCGGTACACCTCTACACCGTTTATTTAAAAGTTGCGCCAGTTGAAACTCCTCTTCTGGAGGAAGGTTGAACTTTATCTACTCTATTAATTCTCTACTTTCTCAGAAGATGTCACCACGTGGAAAATTTTGAGTTTTTGAACTGTGTCACTTTTGATGTGTTTTTGTTTCGCTTGAAGTAAGAAGTGTGAACTTTCTCTTCTAGAGGACACTACTGAAGATCAACAATAGCGCACCCTAGTGCGGAGTCAAAGAACTATTTTGTTGGAGAAAATTTTATTTCAAAAGTTTGTTTCTTGTTAAATTTCTTTCTGTTATTGTTTAAGTTGGCTGTATACCCCTCTTTTCCCCTTGTTTTAGATTTATCCAATCCCGAATTTCTTTTAGTAATTTCTGACCAATCTGGTGTATCTTCCCCCAACTTGTATCTGTTGCGGGGTCCTATCCAATAAAAACATTGTGGGCGGGTGTTTTCATTCCCCTAACGCCTAGAAACTTCCGCGAGAGTATATAAACTGCTGATTTTAGGGTCTCCGGGCCACTTCTGTTCCATCTTTCAGTGTATTAAGTACATAGCAGGAGGCGGGAAGCGCCTCTTTCCTCGGCGGCGGTCAACAATAAGGTAATGGCCGATTAATAAATTTTTTCTTTTCTTGCTCAGCAGTTTAACTTTCGGGGCGGGTTCTAAGCGTTCAACCATGTAACCTTTTCCTAAAATGTAAAAACAACTGGTATCTATTCTATTTTAAAACGACATATCGGGATAGAGAGTGCTTATCCCTCTCGAGCTCCCACTCACATCGTCTTGAGGTGAACTTATTCTCTCAACCAATTCTTCCGTAATGTAATGTAAATTGCTATTAAGTCACCTCGGTAGTATGGGATTAGCCCTTGTAATAACGGCCTAGTGCCAAAGTAGGTTTTAAAATCAAAGTGTATTAGGAGTGCAAGTTCGCCTCCTCTCAAATTGTTTTAGAGGTCATTCAATTAACCTGCTTTTCATTTAATAGACCTCAGTAGATTGGGTATTTTACCCCTGTGTTTATGTCCGTTGAGGACAACTGGAAGGTGGAGTTTGGTGTGGCCTAGGAGAGGCTTAAATTAAAGAGTGTGTGGCTCTTTTGGAAACGGAGTGTTGTATGCCTCGAGGAGGCTTTACTGTGTAATTTGGAGCAAGTGCTCCAGGGTTTGATTGGGGTCTTCTGCCCCTTTGTTAAAATTTGTATATCGGAAAGTTGGGCTAGTTGCTCAAAAATTGTGAACTCAGGGCTCGAAGCCCAAACTCTGTAATCCCTGTAATTGTACATTTCAAATTGTGTTTCGGCTACTAAGTACCTGTTCTTTGTTATTACTTAATATTGAAAAGGAAATATAACCTTGTTAACTTTTACATTAACTTTGATTCCGTAGTTTGAGACCCATTCACGCCCGCACCTTCTTACACCTCTACCTACCACCAAAACTCGGTAACAATAATAATAATAATAATCATAATAATAATAATAATAATAATAATAATAATAATAATAATAATAATAATAAATTACTTAAATTATTAGTATTATCATTCTTATTATTATTACTACGAGTATATTATCTAAAACTAGGGTGTGGCTACTTGGCTGAATGGCCAACGTTAAAGCCATCGGTTTATTATTATTATTATTATTATTATTATTATTATTATTATTATTATTATTAACAAATACATCGCAACTGGGAAATATGTCGGTGGCAATGGTCACTTACAGTAGTATGATAGTAAAGTAAGGTTAAAACATAATTACCCAACAACGGTTCGAACCCCACTGTCGGCAGCCCTGAAAATGGTTTTCCGTGGTTTCCCATTTACACACCAGGCAAATGCTGGGGCTGTACCTTCATTAAGGCCACGGCCGCTTCCTTCCCACTCCTAGCCCTTTCCTGTCCCATCGTCGCCGTAAGACTTATCTGTGTCGATGCGACGTAAAACAACTAGCAAAAACAATAACAACAACAACAAAAACAGCAACAAGAGTACAACAAGCAATTCCATGGAAAGAAAATATTACAATAAATACATTCTAATTCCAGCATCATCGTATACAAATTCACACACATCTTAAGTATTTCTAATGCTTAACACTCCGGCTTACAATACTATATGTTAAGGGTCCCAGTTCGATTTCCGCCCGGGTCGGTGATTTTAGACGCATATGGGCAATCGCCCACAAAACAAAGGCAACTGCACATGTATCACAAAGTTCGCACCGAGTAGTGTGGGAAGAGTGGAAGAAGAAAAATTGAAAGCTAGGATAACGAAAGTTTTCCGGATATCTGAAGTTTCAGCATATTATAGTATCGACTAGAATGATGGGAGTGGAAGATACAGGAAAGGCCACAGTTTGAAGAGATAATTAAGACTTTTCCCATACTGTGCCCGGGGAGATTTGTGTAAAGATTGATGGGTGCCGGTACTCGGGGTGTTAGGTATTATCGCCGTTATTATTTTGATGTAACAAGAAGCTATGTACCACTAATTACAGCAATGGGATAGCGCGGTGTTGGTTGACAGTCGCAACGATCCTCTGAGCCACCTGAACCGTCCCGCTGATTATGCTAATCTGCATCATGATATCACTATGTAATGCATTTGGATAGCCCGGCACACAACAGCGAGCTGAGGGGTGGCAGCTTCTATTAACTTTAATTCGACCCCTGACCTATAGTTCACTTCAAATCATGTACATTCTATCTGAAACCTTTCTATTTTATTTTGTTTTGAACCAGCTCTATGATTACTGTTTACTCCCACAGCGCGAGACAACGGAAATGGACCAGCACGTCGCGTAAAAAATAACAAGCTTAAAAACTCAATTTCCATGCTATATTCCGTTCAAATTCTGAAACAAGAATTTTATTTATGTCATACATTTAACTTCTGCTCGTTGCCAGCCTCGATTACGTCCGATAAAAGGGCAGTATCATATACTGTATAAAACAGATTATTTTGATCAAGGTACATTGTCACTTCTTGTAAGCATCCTTTGAAGACAATTTCCGTCATCTGAAAATATATAGGGATATTCAGCAAAACGTACACTTCAAAGAACTTCAGAACCATCTAAATATCGAGAATCTATTTTCATATTTCATCAATAGCACTAAGGAACTCGTAACATAGTGTACAATGTTTTCCAGGATGTCTATAAGTGTAAAGATAACAGTACCTTTCTCTTATTGCTATTTGCTTTACGTTGCACCTACACTGATAGGTCTTATGCCAACGATGGGATAGGAAAGGCCTAGGAGTGGGAAGGAAGTGACCGTGGCCTTAATTAAGGTACAGCCCCAGCATTTTCCTGCTGTGAAAATGGGAAACCACGGAAAACCACTTTCATGACTGCCGACGGTGGGGTTCGAACTTACTATCTCCCAGATGCAAGCTCACAGCTGCGCGACACTAACCACACGGCCAACTCGCCCGGTGATAACAGTACTAATATGGAGAATTTGAAATAGCTTTTGCAGTTGATCGAACTCTATTTACAACGTAAACCACGTATATCAGCGTTCGAGGGTTGGTCATGCCAATAAATAATTTCAAACAAATAATTAATACGATATCTCACGCCGTTGTAATTTTATCAGCGCGTCTCCGAAGACCATAAAAGTAGTTAGTGGGACGTAAAACAAATAACATTATTATTATTATTATTATTATTATTATTATTATTATTATTATTATTATTATTATTAATTTTATCAGCTGTTCAAGTTAACCAATGAGATCGTTTCGCGGGCGAATTCAAGTGGGCTTTGCGCGCCAATGTTGCTAATGCCTGTTGCTCACGGTAAAATTTTCTGTCAAATTTATTGTACAATAATTTCATTTTATAAAATTTCTGTTGCTCACGGTCAAATTCAAGTTTTATAAAACCTTTGATAAAACTTTTCATAAAATAGGACATGTTCTATTCCGTAAAATTAATTTTACGAAGCTAACCAATCAGCGAACTGACATCACGATGATGCTGGCGCTACGTCGTGAAAAGATTGTGAAGCTCGATTGTAAACAGACACTTCTTTCTAAAATGGCAGCATCCGGGCGGACTAAGGAAGCTGTTAGTGTTTTACTGACGAATACCAGAAATATCCTTGTTTGTACGAAGTTAAAACGCCACTTTACCACAACAGAAATGCAAGAAGAGGGGCAGAAAACACAATCGCCGAATTCCTATATGAATGCTGGTCTTCTAACCTCAACTAATTTCCGACAAAGGACAGCAATCCTCTACCTTCTCTTCTTTTGATCCAATCCCGAGTCCAGCATTTCCTGGCATTTGTTTTCTTCCTTTTTTCTACTGTACAACATATAATTGCAGCTAAAGCAGCAAGCTTTGCTTTGTTTGTTGGAGCCATACTCTCAAACACACAGTAAGTTGAACAGCTGATTCTTGGTTTAAAAGTTTATCGATAGATGGCAGCACGTACACATCTTAGTTCAGAAGTGAGTCCATAGATGGCCATCCTGATGCTTCCACTGATTTTATAAAATAACTAGCAAGATACCCGTGCTTCGCTACGGTATTATACTGAAATTTATAATTGAATGCTTATTGTTTTAGATATATAATCCGCCGAAATTCGCGATCTGACTCGTTTTCTGCGAGAATCCACCGAAATTCCCGATCTGACTCGTTTTCTATTAGATTCCGGCACGTTTCCTCCCATTTTTCAATCTTCCTTTCCAGCAATCGATTTCGTACTTCCCGGGCTAGGCTCAGGTATTCCTCCCTATAATCATTTTAATATGTATAAAATCCTTCAGGAGATCCGGCGTGGTGTCATATTGGGTGCTTTGGCGGCACTGAACCCGCGGACGGACTGCATTCTTAGTCATTACCCGTCCAGGAGCCGTTTCCAGCGCGGTCCGCACATTTGACGACGGTCCGGAACATTATTATTATTATTATTATTATTATTATTATTATTATTATTATTATTATTATTATTATTATTATGTGTTGCTGGAATGGCTGATGACAGGGAAAACCGGAGTATCCGGAGAAAAACCTGTCTCGCCTCCGTTTTTTCCAGCACGAATGTCACATGGAGTGACCGGGATTTGAACCACGGAACCCAGCTGTGAGAGGCCGGCGCGCTGCCGAGGATCCTTATAAGTACATTAAGAACAGTAAAATCAATTGGTCTCACCTCCTTCTACACCCCACCGCCGTTAAGTTTATTTACCGCCACCCCCGCCCCCCCCACCCCAAAATAAAAGAAGGCTTGTTTCTTTATGTTTAAAGGAGATTCCAAATACCAATGTTCACGTCTATTGCCTTCAGTTTTGAGATATAAGTATCCTCATAAAAATAATTTACTTTTTTCACTTCATTTCACACTACTCTTCCCCTCCGCCCCCTAAGTGAATTTTCCCGCAAAAAATACTTGTTTCTTTAATAGTAAAAGATCTTCTAAATACCAATTATCACGACTCTAACTTCTTCAGTTTTTGATTTATGTGTCCCCATGAAAGGAATTCAACTACTTTACACTCCCACCCTCCAAGATGGTTTCCCCACCAAAACGCGTTTTTCTTTGTTTTTAAAGGAGATCTAAATACGAATTTTCACGTCTGTAACAACTTTAGTTTTTATTAGATGTATGCATTCTCATACAATTAAGTCAATTAAATTTTTAATTCTTTCACCCCCCCCCCTTTCATTGGATTTTCCGAAAATACGTCTTTCTTTACTTTTAAAGCAGATTGCAAATATCAAATTTCACGTCTGTAACATCTTCATTTTTGAGATATCAGTAGCCTAATTAATAGAATTCAACACCATTTTTAGTCACTTTTACCCACCCCCCACCCACCCAAGTAGTATTTCCGAAAACTAAAAATACACGATTCGTTATGTTTAATAGAGATAAAAAATACCATATTTCACTTCTGTAACATGTTAAGTTTTTTTAGATATACTGTAAAAATTCTCATTTTAAAATTTCACCCCTTTTGAGTTCCCCTTAAGTGGAGTTTCAAAATACAAATCACCTATGTTTCTTTACACTTACAGGATATTCCAAACACCCACTTTTTACGTCTGTAACATTTTACGTTTCCAAGATATTCTGTAGATATAGCCTTTCAAAAAATTCACCCCAATTTGTCACTCCTGTTTAAACGCCATTAATTGGATTTTCCAAAAACTAAAAAAGACGTGTTTCTTTATTTTTAAACGAGGTCCCATATACAAATTTTCAGTTATGTAATATCTTCAGGTTCTGAAATATAAGTATCCTCATTAAAGGCATTCAACCCATTTTTCACCCTTTTACACCCCTCCTATTGGGATTTACAGGAAACAAAAAAATACGTGTTCCTTTATTTTTAGAGGAGATTCTAACTACCAATTTTTACATCTGTAAATTTTAAAGTTTTAAGATGTAGACACACTCATTTTAAAAAATTGACACCCCCCTTTTCACCCCCCATTAATTGGATTTTCCAAAAACAAAAAATACGTGTTTCTTTATTTTTAAAAGAGATCCCAAACACCAATTTTCAGGTCTGTAATATCTTCAGGTTCTGAGATATGAGTAGCCTCATTAAAGGCATTCAACCCCTTTTTCACCCCTTTTCACGATTCCTATTGCGATTTTCCGAAAACAAAAAAAAATGCGTTGTTTCTTTATTTTTAATGAAGATTCTAAATACCAATTTTTACATCTGCAAACTTTAAAAGTTTGGAGATATAGATTCACTCATTTTTAAAATTCGCCCCCTTTTCACCCTCCCATTAATTGGATTTTCCAAAAACAAAAAAATGCGTGTTTCTTTATTTTTAAAAGAGATCAAAAGTACCAAATTTCAGGTCTGTAATATGTTCAGTTTCTGAGATATAAGCAGCGGTATCCTGATTAGGCATTCAACCCCTTTTTCACCCTTTTTCACCCCTCCTATTGGGATTGTCTGAAAAACAAAATACGTGTTTCCTTATTTTTAAAGAAGATTCTACATACCAATTCTCACATCTCTAAACTTTTAAAGTTTTGAGATATAAACACACTCATTTTAAAATTTAACCCCCCTTTTCACCCCCTTAGCGACGGAATATCCAAAAATCCTCTCTTAGCGAGCACCTACATCTTAATATGAATATATCCCCAAAATTTCATTTCTTTATGTCCAGTAGTTTTGGCTCGGCGATGATGAATCAGTCAGTCAGTCAGTCAGTCAGTCAGTCAGTCAGGACAAGCTACTTTATATATATAGATTTTACCGTGAGCAGCGCAAGTTGTTTTCACCAAATTTTTATAAAATTTATTGTACAACAAATTTTACGAACCATTTTACCGTGAGCAATAGGCATAAGTATGATCGTAACTGAAGGCCGGCTTGAGAGTCATGCCGACAAATCAACATCAAACACACCGTTGGGTTCAACCAGTGTCACCGCAGCGCGTTCTGTCATCTCGGAGGTCGATATTCAAATCCCCTCCCAAGGCGACGCTTTATTCTTTGACTGGTTTTCTCATGCCGGTCTCAAGCCACGTACAGGTTTAGCAACACCGCCTCGCGAAACCTATTCGAATTCACCCGCGAAGTGACCTGACTGGCTAACTTCAACAGCTGATAAAATGACAACGGCTAGAGATAGCGAATTATTTCTTTCAAATTATTTATCAGCACGACCAAGTCTCTAACGCTCGCTCATATACCCGGTTCATGTTGTTTCCGACCACCCTGTACCAAGACGTGTTTCGTATTGTCTACTTCAAGTTTCTCAGATCACATAAAAAGTAACATAATCATATTGAAATATATTAGGCTTACCAGGAAAGGCGTCCATTCGATTCGCCACCAGAAAGTCGAAAAGTTTATAAACGAGATTTCCACTTCTGAAGAGGCGCATTGCCAAAGAAGTTAACTCAACCTGTTCTGAAAATAAGTACCAGGTTAATTCCTCGGGCAAAGGAGACCGACCACACAGCTAACCACTTTTTCCTACTAATTGCCGAGGTTTTGAATAGTGGAAGCGTTTACTTTCCACTCCTCCTACAGCTTTCGTAACCTATAAGGAGATGGCTCTGCGTTCACTTATCTGCGGTAAATGTGATCATTAACGAAAAAAGAAATGAAATACATATATACAAAGCAATAAAAAAGCAAAACAAAACAAAGTCATCTTCCCACAGACCAGGCAGATCCTTGGAGTGTTTTCCACTATCTGTAACTCGGCACTTGCTGGGGTAGAGTTGTTAGCTCTACGCCCAGTCGCCTTTGTCCCCAGGATTTAACCTGGTACTCATTTTTAGCGTAGGCTGAGTGAACCTCAGGGCTATGTGCACCTTCGGAAGAGGAAATCTCGTTTCTTAAATTTTTCGACTTCCTCACGGACAATCGAACATACGTCCTTATAATTATATACATATAATTATTAATATTATTATTATTACTAGCCCGCCTGGTGGCCATAATCGTTATGGCGTCGAAAAATTTTCACCATCAGAATGTTGGCCGGCAGGGTAAGGGAGGTGGTGGTACACAATTTCTAATCACTAGATGGCGTGCCAAATGCCTGAATTAAATTCCAAACCTCTCCGCAGTGCTCATTTGGAGTGAGGGCATATGACGCTGTTGATGGTAATTCGTCCGTCGGATGGGGACGTTAAGAACTGAGCAGACTCCTTGGTGCTATCCGACAGAGTAGGCTATGTGCCCGTTTCATCCTCTCCCTTTCTACTATCATATGACACGTCATTCATTTCATCCCATTAACTCATTTGATGAGGTTGACGTCAGGGAAGGCATCCGGTCATAAAAACCCGCCACGACAGATTCATCTTACCTCATACCCGACCCCGTAGAGAAGCGAGACAAGGATTGGACAAACAAACAAATATTATTATATGATGATACGAGTTTTATATACAGAAGTGTTTGCAAATTTTTTCTTAGCATGCTGGAAAAGTGGGTTAACTGGTTGTAAATCTTACATGTGTTCAGTGCTGTATGAATACTCACTCAGCTTATAATAAATAATTGTTGCACGGCATCTCGTCGTGCTCAAATATTGAGCTAGTTCGTGTCACTTAGATTAACGTTGACAGCGAAAAAGCATGGCTTCCAACCTATGAGACATCAACATGATTTTATGTGCTGTTCTCCTCCTCTAACACTGAAATAATATATTCGTATTGGGAAAATAGGGCGCGGGTTTTTTCCGGTAAGTACTTAATGGAACATTAATTTATTCAAACGTACTGTATTTCCCAGTCGCGAGCTGTCCTGTTTACATAATAATAATAATAATAATAATAATAATAATAATAATAATAATAATAATAATAATGTAATCCCTTAAAAACCTCCACGTATTATTTGTCCTTTACAAAGGTTCCACTAAATTAATAAAGGTTTCAAGTCGTAAAAGGCACCATACTGTACAGTTGGCTATATATATTTGTTTACAATTTGTTTTACGTCGCACCGACACAGATAGGTTGTACGGCGATGAAGAGACAGGAAAGGGCTAGGAGTGGGGAGGAATCGACCGTGCCCTTGATTAAGGGACAGTTTGCCTGGTGTGAAAATGGGAAACCACGGCAAACCATCTTCAGGGCTGCCACCCACTATCTCCCGAATGCAAAATGACAGCTAAGTGACTCAAACCTCGTAGCCACTCGCCCGGTCGTACATAAATTACGGATACAGCACAACAAATACTAATTTGCATATAAAATGACGACGGACTGGCACAGTGGATTGGCAATTATAAGTTAAATACAAGGTACGCGTAGATTAAAACGCAAACTAGGTCACTATTATTAATCATAGTTACAATGGTAAATAAAACAGTTTCTCCAAATTATTTAAGGTCAATGGTTAAATATAAGTAAATAACAAAGAAAAAATAGTTTTTCGACAACGCTCCTCTATGTTTCGGCATGTTCACCAACGTTACTGAAGTATTTGCTCGAGAGTGAAATGAGTTTTTCATTCGCTGAGTAGGAAGTGGCATTCTATTGGCTGAGTCATGGGTATAAAAGCACCTTTAACCGTCTCATTGTCAACTGTCCCGTACTATTTCGTCAATGACATTAACTAATACATTTGATATTGATGGACAGCCACACCACTCCTTCAATTACGTTGTCATTTCAGTATTAACAGCATCATATCCGTGCTTGTTGGACAGGCATTACCTTTTTACCACATGCAGACACAATCCTCTTATGAATATTGATATGTCCTATGTTTTCTGCCCACAGTAAACGGATCATTCCTCCAGCGACCATTTAATCAGTAAATACCGTCAGTATGCAATTATCGAGCATTTCAAAGTTCGGTTTAGCGTTTTATATACCAGTGTGTTATCTATCGGCAGGACTAAGAAATGGTACACAAGTTGGAATAAACTCTGTTTCTATGTTTTTGAGCGATAAAATAGGAAACTTACTTCCTGACTTTCCATCGTACAAACACTACCACGAACATGGCAATAACTCAAGTTATCGTGCTGGATGCTTACATGTAAGCAATAAATGAAAGTGTTTGTCGCCTCTCCGAAACCGGTAAAAGTAGTTCGTGGGATGTAAAGATAATATTGTTGTTTGTCTCCTCTAGAGAAGACAATCAGACGTTATTCAGTTATTTTAAATACAGTACAGTATATTCTTGATTTTTTGCGACTGCCTACTAGTGGTCCAATGAGCAACGTAAGCCTGTTGTTAAAGGTGATAGAAAGCAATGATCAAAGGTATGAATTCTTAAACTTAATAATTAAAAGTACGAATTAAATGCGTTAGACAATCCAGTAAGACTGCATGAAGACATAAGAGCCAGTCGGTAGCAGCTCGCGTGTGAGAGTCAAGGTCGTCAGAGGAAATTAGTTAAATTACTTATTGATTCGATAATGACTCTGAACGAAGCACATACCCCGATCGAGACCCGCAATGCTACCAATACTGCAATACACAAGTCTATCCTAACCAACATCATAATGTTATTGGTTTTGCGTATCACTAACGACTTTTACCGTTTTCGGAGACGCCGAGGTGCCGGAATTTAGTTCCGCAGGAGTTCTTTTACGTGCCAGTACATCTACCGACACGAGGCTGACGTATTTGAGCATCTTCAATTACCGCCGGACTGAGCCACGATCGAATCTGCCAAGCTGGGGTCAGAAGGGGCCCGACGCCAAAACATTTGACTGCCCTCCAAATAACTTATCTACTACCTGTTTACCGAAATGAAATATTGAGGTTCGCTTGACTCTGAAATTTTCAAAATTTCAGAGTCAATGCCCTAATAAAATATAACACATATTCTACAGTATATTAGGCATTTATAACCGTGTGAACACTACACATCTCGAGACTCGAAGCCTATGGAAGTACGATTTGATATGATCGTATTTGAATAAACTCTGCAGAAGTTACGTGCAACAAATAATGCACAGTTTGAAAATGAAACCCTTTAGAAAGTAAAACTGCTCGCCCAGCGATTTCATAAAAATTAATAGTAGTTCCACATGTACAAAGGAGGATAAAGGTTTTCAATAATGGATTGGAATGGTACATTGTTTGAACTCGTGATAGGGAAGCTGTTTGCATATGAAGAGCTGTAATGGAGAGAGGGATGAGAAGAAATGAAATAAAGATAAGAGAGTGGAGGCAGATAACAAGCCAGGCAAGGAAGATAAATAGTCAAGGAGACAACAGAAGAGAGGGTGGAAGGAGCAAGGAAGAATAAATAAGAGAACAAGATGTAAATACGAGAGACGCAAACAACACAAGGGAAAACGGATCAAGAAAGGGAATAGCAAATAACCATGCAGGAGGGTGGGGAGGATCCCTAGAGGTTGGGAACAAACAGGTCTAAGTCCCAGGAGACTAAGGTACACTATCGATATTGAGAGATTTTTGCTGCTAATATCTTGCTTATAGTGCAGAATGCACCACCTGATAGATCAGACAACACATGCCTCTACTGAATAATAATTTACGATTAATTTAATGAAATTACCGGCCCCGTCGTGTAGGGGTAGCGTGCCTGCCTCTTACCCGGAAGCCCCGGGTTCGATTCCCGGCCAGGTCAGGGAGTTTTACCTGGACCTGACGGCTGGTTCGAGGTCTACTCAGCCTACGTGATTAGAACTGAGAAGCTATCTGACCGTGAGATAGCGACCCCGGTCTAGAAAGCCAAGAATAACGGCCGAGAGGATGCGTCGGGCTGCCCACACGACACCTCGTAATCTGTAGGCCTTCGGGCTGAATAGCGGTCGTTTGGTAGGCCAAGGCCCTTCAAAGGCTGTAGTGCTATGGGGGGTTAATGAAATTATTCATAATGATAACAAACATGATTTTAAGCCCTTCCAAATACTTTTAAGCCTTACGGAAACGCGGATGTGCCGGAATTTAGTCCCACAGGCGTTTTTATTTAGCATGCCCCTGAATCTACCGACACAATGCGGACATATTTCAGCCTCTTCAAATAGAACCGGACTGAGCTGGGATCCAGCTCGTCAACTCGGACTCGGGAGACTGGTGTTCTGTCGTCCGATCTACTCACCCCGGCAATTTAGTGGAATTAGGCGTAAAACTTTCGTCATAGTGATTTTGTTCATACTAATCGCAAATATATACAGTATATGGAGAAATTTAGGTGAAAATCAAGGTTCTTCTACATATTCAATAGTACTATCTAGCTAACGTTATTTTCCATAGTGATCTTGCAGACATCTGCTGCTAATCATTCATTGGCTGATCTAATATAATTTCAAAACACCCATATATGTTGGTTTCTCCCAGTTACGAGAAAATGTTAATTCTCTCAACATTTACTTTATTCTTTCGAGAGATCGTATGGAGCCGTTCGTGAGAGTTGCAGCGGTGTTCACTCAGCCTCGTGAGGCCGTATGAAGAGCTACCTGATGTGAGAGGCAGTAGACTCGATCAAGAAAACCAAGCAATGACTAAAATGCCGTCAAGCTTATCACGTTACACTCAAATATCTGCAGAACTTCTCGCTAAGAAGCAGCTGCCTTGCCAATTCAAGGCTATTAACGGTCCCACTAAGTAATTCTAAGGTTTCCAGACACGCCGATGTGCCAGAATTTTGTCACAAAGTCGGTTTTATTTTACGTGACCCTAAATCTACCGACACGAGGCTGGCATATTTCAGCACCTTTCGGATAAATAAATAAATAAATAAATAAATAAATAAATAAATAAATAAATAAATAAATAAATAAATAAATAAATAAATAAATAAATAAATAAATAAATAAATAAATAAATAAAGTACAATTACCATCACGGCATTCGTATTGTTACGAATAAAACTCCATCTTTTTCATTACTCTATTTTATTTCAGGATGACCTAATAAATACACACACATATTTCAACCACACACAATTCCAACCAGTTGTGAATGGCCACACTTATTAATTACTGTCTATTTACTAATTGCTCTTCCTTATGGCGCAGCAGGAGGTCCAGCCCGTTACTATACCTGCGGACGTTTAATCCTTACTTTCACTTTCCCCTAGTCCAGCCACCTCATACAGCAGCTGTGTGTAGACCGCTAGATCTGGACACGTGGCTATGGGCCACTCGACATACGACGACTGTTCGTAGGTTCGACTCCACAGACAGTCCTGTAATTCACACAGTCACATGCAGCGAATAACTAAACAGCTCAACAGTATTTAACAGCAAGACGATACTCACAACAGCGAACATTAACACAGGTCCACTTATCCTCGCATTCACGATAGCGGGTTTCCTCGCTGATTCACGGCGATCCTCAGTCCACAGAAATACACAAGCGCACAGTACTTTCAGGTAGTACACGTCTTCCATTCCGTCGTTCCCAGTCCATCTACTCACTGGTCTCTCCGACACCACAACGACAGCTCCTCGTTCAGAGCTCGGTGGGACACTGGCGAGAGCCAACACCTCTGTCGCCCTCAGCACAGCCACTGAACCCCAACTCACTGAGTCTCACACTGACTCCACCACGGAGTCCAACACTGACTGACTGCCTGCGGCTAGCCTCCCTTTTATAGCTCGGGTGATTTCAGCCAGAATTTTCGCGAGGTCACCAGAGACAGAACATTCCCGTTGAATCTCCAAGAAACTCACAGGTAAGCCGGCCGACGAGAACAGTACACGGAAAGGCCGGCACCACCCTACAAACCGACTGGGAGATCCCAGGTCGAGTGAGTCACTAGCCCCTTCCTGGAAGTACCGAAAGGGGCCACCGCGGGGCTGGCACGTAACAGTATGTTGACGAAGAAACCATGGAAAACCACTTCTAGGATGGCAGAGAGTGAGAGATTGATATTTCACTTGTGTTATGTTAATGACAACGTTATTGGCTTTACGTCCCACTAACTATTGCACTTTTACCGTTTTCGGAGATGCCGAGGTGTCGGGATTTAGTCCCGCAGAAGTTCTTTTACTTGCTAGTAAATCTACCGACACGAGGCTGACGTATCTGAGCACCTTCAAATACCACCGAACTGAACCAGGATCGAACCTGCCAAGTTGGGGTCAGAAGGCCAGCACCTCATCCGTCAGAGCCCGGCTTGTGGTACGTAAAGCTGGATCGAGCGGAGTGGCTGCGCGTGTTAACGCGTTACGGATGTGGAGCCAAGCTCTGCAACTCGGGAGATGAGTAGGTTCAAACCCCACCGTTGGCTGTCCGGAGAATAGTATCCCGCAGTTTCCCATTTTCTATTTTTTTTATTACACGTTGCTTTTACGCCGCACCGACACAAGACAGGACTTAGGGTGGCAATGGAATAGGGAAAGGCTAGGAGTGGGAAGCAAGCGGCTGTTGCTTTAATTAAGATACAGCCCCAGTATTTGCCTGGTGTGAAAATAGGAAATCATGGAAAACCACCTTCAGGGCTGCCGACAGTGGGGTTTGAACCCACTATCCTCCAAATGCAAGCTCACAGCTGCGCGCCCATAACCGCACAGCCAACACGCTCGCTATTTGCTATTTTAGCTTCCAGGTAAATGCCGGGATAGTTGCTATTCAATGGCCACAGTCGATTAATTCCACCCACTTACCCACTTTAATTCGTCTGCATTCATTTCATCTTCATCATACCACCTCATCCCTGACTCCGTATCAGGAAACGAGACTAAGGGGTGTGCGAATCCGGCCCCGCGGTGTAGGGGGCAACGCGTCCGCCTGTCACCCGGCGGTCCCGGGTTCGATTCCCGATTAATAATTATTAATATCCCTGCCTGGGGACTGGGTGTTGTGTCGTCCTTAACGTTCCTTTTCTCACATTCAACACTTTACACTTCCGCAATTTCTAAATACACGCAGGTTCATAACATATGGTGCAAGTAGGGGCAAAAGATCTTTCTAGGTCGACGCCCTGAACAAATAGCATTTAATAAAAGGGGGAGTGTGAAGTTGTTACCTCTGTTATTGGTATAGCCAGTAACCGAACCGAAGTCAAGCAGGCGGTAATGGCCTTCTGAGCCCAAGTTAGCGAGTTCCATTTTATTGGCTCAGTCCGGTGGTATTTAATAATGCTCGAACACGTATGCGTCGTATTAGTGATTGGTACGTAAAATAACACTTGCGGGGAAGCATTCAAGCATTCCGGTGTCTCAGAAAACCGTAGAAGTAGTGAGTGGGACGAATAACCAATCATAACTATCTTTGATGAGTGTCCATACCTAAGAGCAACCGTCAGTCGAAGAATGAGTTATATGCCCCGAAACATGAAGCACAATACTAAACCTGTCGTGAGAGCAAATATTCGGGCAGAAACTGCACTCTTCCCAGAGTCGTCTTGGTCTAAAATCGAAAAACTTCAATTTGGTTTCCTGAACTTCATGGCCCACATATTACTACCTCTTTTCTCCTCATAAGAGTAGAAAGATATACCTCATAACACAATCGGTTGGTTGACCTTCTATTGCGAAGATAGCGGGTTCGATACCGGTTGAGATCGGTGAATTTTAATGGTGTTTTTATCGACAACTACGTGTTATTGGCTTCCGGCAAATATTAAACACGGTTTAAGTGTCGATGTCCTAGTCTCCGTTTAAACCTTTGGAATGTATAATAGACGTTAAAAATATATAACAAAAAGAGAATATATATATGCATTTCCAAGGACTACGGCATGAAACAATATATGTTTGTCCAACTTTTAATGCTCGATTACCTGAGTTGGAATTGAATCATAAAACTTGGAATTATGAATAGGAAACTCTACCCCCGCAGACAGTATTAGCAGTAGCGGCAGTAAATGGAAGTAGCGGAAGCAAATAACTAATGTGTGACCAAAACTGATACATAAAATGATTGTGTACGACACGGGTGCATGCGCCCGTACGGCAAGGAGTGACAGTGAAGAGCTCTCAGAAATGCGATAATAAAAATGGAATACTATTTCCTGAACTTGTGGAAACTGCCCCGCCATTAAGGTCGTTGATTAAACAGAATCTGGTTGCTGAGATGCCCCTGGCTTAAGCCATCGACCTGAGGGTAGAGGGACAATGCGTTTAATGGGGCGGCTCAGCTGATGGCGGGGAAGATGCCTGGCTAACGCAGTACAATACACGGGGCTATCGACCAGAGATTACTAGCCTCGAGGAGGGACACAACACAACATCCACTCCTCTTCAAGTAGTAAGTTTCTTCTTGAGGGGGTGAGACGACTCGCGTGCGTATATTCACGAAATTCTCGCAGTTGACAGCGGTTTTCAACACTGGAGGACACTGAACACTATTGGGCTCCCATATCGACAGCTTATGGCAGTGTCTATAATCATCATGACAACTTCAACCACTATATTTTGCTTAATGAAATACTTCATAAAGTTGTTGACCTTGTTTTGCACTGAATTTCTAGAAATTTCGTGTCCAAGATATGGTTGTCCAGAGGGCAACACGCAAAACTTCAGATACTATTTCTCATCCTCACTGAACTTCGTAAAAAATATGTCAGATAAATGTCAGGTATACAACTACAGTCAATAAGTTCGTTGACTGGAGCTCACAGTGTAGGCAACACTGCGTACACTTACGTACCACACTCAACAAATTCGTGGTCTGGGGCCTACAATGTAGGCAACACTGTGTCCACTTACGTACCACACTCAACAAATTCGTGGTCTGGGGCCTACAATGTAGGCAACACTGCGTACACTTACGTACCACACTCAACAAATTCGTGGTCTGGGGCCTACAATGTATGGGTTGATATGGTTTGTGATTGCGTCTTGGTTTAACGAGTAGGTTTGTAGTGACATATCCATTGTGGGAGGTGTGGTTTGGATGGGGGGGGCGGGGGAGTTGATTTGTTGGAAGAAGTCGACTGAGGGAGGAGTGGCTTTTGAGGAGATGTGATTTTCTGAGGGGATGGTTTGGGACTGTAAATCGTCTGTGGGTGGTGTGGCTTGTATGGATATGTTTAACTGCAGGTTCGGTGGGAGGGAGGCGGGAGGTTTGGGTTTGCTGATTGACGGTCTCGGGTTCGATGGTAACTCGGTGGTTGGATATGTTGTGGATGGGATTAATAATGATAGGAGTGGGGATGTTTGTTGTTTCCAGAATTTTGAGAATTGTTCGGATGGAGGTGTTACGGCGGGGAGTGACCAGTGAGAGGTTATTGTGGGACTCTTCTATGACTGCAAGGTGTTCGTCGAATATGGGCATGAGGGGGCTGATAATACTTTGACGGGTTAAACGAACTGGGTCGGGGTTAAGAATTGTCACAACACCATCCTGTTGGGCAAGATATCAGCTGCAGTGCACCATAGTGTCACTAGGCAGCCAATCCACGAACTTAATGACTGTACTACGTATATCTCACCAAAAACAGAATCTTTGAATGCGATGTGATAACTAACACACTAAGTCGCTTTGATATGATGTATACATCAAACATTATTGTTTGTAACATAATGTATACGTCCAGCGCTATTTTAAGTCCAAATCTCTTATAATAACTATTCGCCCTAAATTTGTATGTTTTTATGCAAGCAAGCAAACTTATATTATTATGTGACAATTGACATAGTTTATACCTAGACTAAGGACCTCTAGTTTTACGTGGGATTTAAACTACAAAGACGTGAATTTTAATTTCGAAAACATCCACATGCACTGATTGGTATTAGACCCGCGGCCACCTCGTTTAGAAGCTAGTGACGATACCATTAGGTTATCACGCCCAGTGTTTTATATGACTAGTCTCTAGAAACTCTCTCCAGTTCTGAGAATTGCGAATGATTTCTGAAGACGTCGTGACAGACATTCAAACAAATTTCATATTTGTTGACCACAGAATCTTTTGTGTTTCTAATTATTTGGTTTTGTATTTTTTTTTGTTATTGCTTTACGTCGCACCGACACAGATAGATCTTACGGCGACGATATGACAGGCAAGGCCTATGAATGGGAAGGAAGCGGCCGTAGCCTTAATTAAAGTACAGCCCCAGCATTTGCCTAGTGTGAAAATGGGAAACCAAGAAAACCATCTTCAGGACTGCCGACAGTGGGGTTCGAACCCACTATCTCCCGGTTGCGAACTCAAAGCTGCGCGCCCCTACCGCACGGCCAACTCGCCCGGTAGTTTTGTAATATTCACACCATTATTTTATATACATCAATTCCCTGTAGATGACAAAAGAAATGAATCTTTGCTTGTCCCCAGCTGTATGTAAGACACACAGATAAGGGAAACCCCTCGAGGGAATGAGATGTCATTCATCTACATTCTATGACAGGGGGAAATATCGGAACGTAGACAGAAGTACAGAAAATATCTTCAGAGTAAGAGAACATAAAAGTTTGTCGTCGTTTATTACATACACAGTATTGAACATTACCTGGAAAAGTTCTAACCTGAAATAATTAATTTCACATAGCGATTTTCGCAGGTGCAACTACGATATTAGAGCATTTAAACACTCCCCGACTGGGGCCGCTAGATATTTAAACACTGAATTAAAGGGTTAATCTCATGTTGCTACTTCATGGAGCCTACCGGCTTCCGTGGCACCTAAAACGTTGGAATGTAACATTTTATTAAATTTGACTTCTACTGACTACTATTCGAATGGAAGGGGGCATATATTACATTCGAAGTGTCTTCTGTCATAAAAGGTGATTACATAAAATAGAAACTCAAAGGGAGTTCTCAACTGGGGACCGTGGGTTGTCGAACACGGGACTCGCAGATGAGCTTGGCATTGTTTCCATTTATTCCAAACTTCTCATTTTGATATTTCGTAACTAACCTCCTGTGGTACACATATTTCTTCTCCCGATCTTGAGTGTATTAGGTTAGCAAATTCTAAGGAATTTTTCAATTTCACGTCTTTCTCTTTCCTTCGAACAATCGGATCTCTTTCTTTTCCCTATTATTATTAGCATTAAAAGATAATATTTGCCTAGTTACACTTCCCCTTGAAACACAAATCACTATTTTCATTGACTACAATAAATACGAACAACAGCCGTCATGGTAAGAAGCCAGCGACAAAATCATTTAATTTGAGTTAGAGCTGGCATACAATTCATTGGTGAACAAGACAAAATCGACTATGACAGCATTAGGGTCCTGAAGGTGAACCATTCATTATCATGTGACATGGTCTTTAGCCGATGAATACTCTTACAGGCCAACAGATCGTGTAGGAATTCGATTATGTAAAAATCATGGCCGTAGAAAGCAAGCGCCTAGCCATTTACGCAACGCAGCAACCATATTCATTGATTAATGAATATTCAAAGCACAACATTGAAATGAGAAGAAGTGGAACATATCAACACGTCTTGTTTATACCCTCTCAACAAAAACACTAAGAACTTACTTTGCATCTGTTTTCTAGAGTTTGTTTCAATTCGTCCAGAAACACTGCTTGAAGAAGACAAAGAAGATGTGGTTAAGACTTTAAAGATGATATCTCTCTTTAAGAAAGTCTGGTCAAGTCGGTTCAATTTCACGGCTGGGGTATGCTGATGACATATTCATTACAGATATGAAGGGTTACTACGAACTGCCTTGGGATAGCGTAAGGTCGTGTTCCGCCTGCCTGAGAACTTGTATTATTTTACCACAAATATCCCGGGCTGATATTTTCAATCTTTTAAGAAGAAATGGTTTTCACACAAGCGAGAACCCAGAGTAAAAATGTGGTGTTGGAAACTTTCCTTTATTAGAAGGAAAGATTACCGAGTGGGGTGGCCGCGCACATTAACGCGCTACGACTATAGAGCCAATCTCTGCATTCGGGAGCAGAGTGGGTTCGAGCCCCAAACGATGGCTGTCATGGGAATATTTTTTCTGATTTCCCATTTTCACTTCCAGGACCAGTTCCTCTTCATAGGGCACATATGATTTCTTTCATTTCCTTACTCAATTTCATTCGCCAGAAATCATGTCATATAATTTAATCTCACTTCATCCCCGATTCCGTATAAGGAAATTAGACTAAGGGGTAGACATATATTAGGAAAGTAGAATGTCTTTGCAAACAGTCCAATGAATTTATAAGTAAATTATTCCCGATAACTATTAATGTGCAGTCCATTATTCTTCTTTCCTGGATTTTATTCCAATTATTTGGGGTTAGCACTAATGTGAATTAAGTCCAATTTTAGAGCCAGGTGCCCTTCATCACTCCGACCCTGAAAGAGGATAACTTCACTGGTGATTCTGCGGTGGTTGTAGCCCTCGGGCTATAGGTTATCCGCGAAGTTAGTGTCTTGGCGGATGAAAACTGCATGGCACTGCGGATAATTTTGCTGATAATGATGAACTATATTGATATTCACTCAGGTATACTCTTAATTTTGCTTGTGGTTAGGCGACCCTTGACATTGGTATGGGAGAATGGTGATATATAAAGAGCCTTGAGATCATTAAGCTGTAAATCTGACCTGAGCCTAACTGGCTTCTGCCTGCAATTAGTGGAAGGAAAGAACAAAGTTTCTGAAAGGAAACCGCTCAATACATCCGTAGTTGTCGCAAGAGGAAACCGCTCAAAAACCTGTCACTGTAGGGAGCTGGTGCCAGGCTAGCCTGTTGTATTATATTAATAGATCTCTCCTTTTCAATACCTTGTAGGTAATACGGTGAAATATTTACATTATCCGCGGATAACCATTCGCGATGCGGGTGCGGATAATATTTTATATATCTACGCAGCTATAGGAATCAACCAGGCGCGGCGAAAATGGGAGACAGTTTTTACTTTCATTCCAATTCCATTGTAAAAATATACACTATTTTTTTCCTTGAAACCCAGTAAGAAGTTGATCGATCTTTACTTTTCCGGTGTTCAAGAAAATCAAATACACGTTTAAAGTTGTAACTTTATATCATATTCTGGTAATATACATCATATTACATAACTTAAGAGTCTCCTCATCGTCCTTAATACATCCATTCCTAAAATTCTAGTCTTTATTATTTTATTTTTCTAGCAGTTTAACGTCGCTTTAACTATCGTAGGACCGAGCTCGATTGCTGCAGTCGGCTAAGTGTGGCCAGTATCCACTGTTATCAGCCGTGTAAATGGTTTTCCGTGGTTTCCCATTTTTGTGCCAGGCAAATGCTGGGTGTGTACCTTAATTAAGGTCACGGCTGCTTCGTTCCCAATCCTAGCCCTTTCCTGTCCCATCGTCGACAGCAACATGTAAAAAAAAGCTGCGTTAGGTTTTGGCACGGCGGATAGGAAAGGAACTGGACTGGAATGGTAGATGCTGAGGCTTTAATTAATATAAAATCTTAGCCTGATATGAAAACGGGTAACTAGGAAGAAACATCTTCAAGTCTGCTGACAGTGGAGCTCAATTGCAACATTTTTTCGAATGCAATTTAAAAGCTACACGACATGTACTGTGTAACCAACTCACTCGAGATGATGGTGATAGTGGCGGGGCGAGGAGGGAGAAGGGTCAACATGCACTGCTTACGAGGTAATTAGCTAGAAACTCATATGCAGTATATTAAAATGTCACTCACATTTGTTTCAGTGATATAGTGTGGTAGGAAGAAATAGGAGAAGGAGCGAAGCGTTCGAGCCTACCAGTACCTGAAGCAAGTGAGTAAATATCTGATCACAACTGTATGCCCAGCCATCTGTGTAACATCGAAGTGAACATTACCCAGTAGTACCAGTTATGCACAACAAATAAGCAACTCTAAAAAATACCCAAAACAGTCTGAAATGGAATCAGGCCTTCCTTATCCGCAGGTTGCACTTGACCGTGGAAATAGGTCGAATTTTATTTAATCGATCAACAGGAATTGAGATAGGCTGCATCATAATACACATAAAAACAGTAAAATATATTAGCGTTTATTTGAAAGACGTTCAAGTTAAAACCACCCGTGGACTTTTAAGTGTGTATTAATTTACGTCGGGTACCCCCGCCCCGCCCCCGGAGAATTCCTGTAAGCTGCTGTAGCTAGAACAGGCCTGATTTAAAGAACCATTTAAAATATAATTCAGAAATAAAAGTGAGACAGGATTTAATTTTCTCTCGCCATTCCATTCATGTCAACATTTTATACGACGCGCGTGAAGAGAGACAGAAGCCAGGAGAGGATTATGCAACTTATCGCGCGAATGTGTACTGCGGGCAGCCTCTAGCAAGCGCTCCTGTCAACTCGCTGAGTCCAGAGAGACAAGAGGCTTTAGGCCGACCTCTGTGCCGGGGGTGAGAGACGGAAATTTGTGGGATTTTATTATGCATAGACCTTTCTGTTTCACTTCCTGTACAGGGAAGTGCGAGAAAGCATTGTACGGCGGAGTTTTATTTGACACATTTTTAGTGAAAGAATTTAAATCTGTCGAGTGTAGCAATATTGCAGATATGATGTAGAACAGGAGTCATGCATGAGGTGTGGGAGCAGGGAGGATACCTTGTTCTGTTATTAACTATAGCACTTTTTAACATCCCTTGAACAACTACTTGTCTTGAGAGATGACGGGATACTGGAATTTAGCCCTGGATAGTGGTTTATTGACGTTTCAATCAATCTTCCGAACGCCATCCTAGCATATGAGCACTATCATATCACAATCATATCGGTTTCCTGGTAGCACTCTTCTTACCTAGACGACCTCGGTTCGAGTCGCGACTTTTCCAAGAATATAGATACTCATCTGTAGGTTGAATGAGGTTCACTAGGCCTTGTGAGAATAAGTAAGGAGTGACAGCGGATCAAATAATACGACTGAGTACATCGTCTCGCTGATCATGTAGAACCTCATTGTTTGTTGGTCAACCAGTTGAGTAGTAGTCATTTTATCAGGACAAAAAACAAACATGAAGACAGAATACATCTCGATACTGCAACGGTGAGATTTT
Source organism: Anabrus simplex (assembly GCF_040414725.1). Taxonomy (NCBI): domain Eukaryota; kingdom Metazoa; phylum Arthropoda; class Insecta; order Orthoptera; family Tettigoniidae; genus Anabrus; species Anabrus simplex. The sequence goes on along the minus strand of NC_090265.1, from coordinate 1,594,595,448 downwards.
TATTTAGGCACAACATTCACACTGGTAAGTTTAAACGAATAAATAGTAATAACAACAACAATAATACTAATGATAATAATATTCGGTAAAATTAACCAAGTTCAGGTACCAAGGAGAAGTAATTCAGCCATCAGGCTTGAATCGTGAAGCAAATAAGGAAAAGATCGCAAAATTACAGAAGGCCTACAGACTCACCTGGAACAGATATAACAAAAAATCAATATCCAGGAACGCAAAATTAAGACATTAAAGCTCAGTTATACTATACGCCTCGGAAACATTGATCATTGGAGGAAGATCACTTATTAAAGATATAGAGAAACAGGAGACGAAAATATTGTGGAAAACCTTTGGTCCAGTCTACTCAGAGGGAATCTGGACGAAACAAAGGTCTCGGGAGCTTCATCAGCATTCCGAAAAGATCACCAACACCAGCAGGAAAAGGCGATTAAGTCCTATGACCGCATTCTCAGGCTCATCAAAAGGATTCTCAACCTTTCTCTCCTACTGAAAGTCAAGAACAACTGGCTTAGTGAAATAGAAATATACCTTCTCTTTAAAAAATCAGTCAAAAACTATTATTTTGCGGAGAAAATGAGAACGAGGACTAATAAATCATGGGCTGTAGAACGGAGGAAAATGTTCAGTGCCCAGGTGAGATTTTGGGAGAAGAAAAAATCAACATCAGCTAAATAAATTCTATTGCGCCCCATAGATGGGCATAACGCTGTACTAATAATAATAATAATAATAATAATAATAATAATAATAATAATAATAATAATAATAATAATAATAATGATCTTAAGTCCCTACATTTACGGTTTCCGGAGTCGCCGAGGAGCTGGAACTTTGTTCCACTGAATTTATTTTACGTGTCAGTAAATCTACTGACAAAAGGCTGACATACTTGAGCACCTTGAAATAGCACTGGACTGAGCCGGGATCGAACTCGCCAACCTGAACTCATGTCATAATTCTACCGTCTGAGCTACTCATTCCGGCACAAAGGAAATAGGTACGTGAAATATCCACTAATACCTAAGTGAAAGAATTGTTATAATTCTGAAATCCGTGGTTGAAATAGTTGCCATTACAAATAAAATACCACGCGAACATTTCCATGTAGTGTCTATAGAAAACTTGGAGAAATTCATTATGTGTATGAAATGCTCTCACCGAATGGTTTAGAGAAGTCGGCCCTTGAGTCCTCACATGCTAATAAATCAATGCTACATTACATTGCAACACTATATTGAATACTTTTTTTTTTTTTGCTATCTGCTTTACGTCGCACCGACACAGATATGTCTTATGGCGACGATGGGATAGGAAAGGCCTAGGAATTGGAAGAAAGCGGCCGTGGCCTTAATTAAGGTACAGCCCCGGGATTTGCCTGGTGTGAAAATGGGAAAACACGGAAAACCATCTTCAGGGCTGCCGACAGTGGGGTTCGAACCCACTATCTCCCGATTACTGGATACTGGCCGCACTTAAGCGACTACAGCTATCGAGTTCGCTATATTGAATACTACGGGGTGCCAGTGTCACGGCAGAGTGAGCAGTACGCAACACGAGTACATCACTGGCTTGACACCGTTGGAGGGGATCTGCCCCCACACAACAGGTATTTAGCTTGTCAACGACGCAGACTGGTGTGTCATCACTTTCAGCGTTATCTTCATTCAAACTGGAAAATAATAATAATAATAATAATAATAATAATAATAATAATAATAATAATAATAATAATAATAATAATAATAATAATAATAATAGAGTTACTCCGAACAGATTTTACATTCAAAGGGCGCCTAAAATGAACGCCCTGCTTGATGCTACATCGCACCGTACAGCTCGTACCTGATTTGACTGAGCTGTGAGTTACAGATGTGTGAATAATTTGTTGAATACTTAGAACAATCTAGATATATTGTCAGAATGGTCTTAAATCAAACCCTCGTATGTGTTCCTCAATATCACTCTCCCTAAGTCTGTGATTATTATCTCCTTAGTGATCTGTGATGAAAGTGAATGTATATGACTTTGAGCTATTGAACAAGGTTATTAATAGTCTCTTTAAACTGTCAGAATCATTATTTTTCTCGTATTTCAGCAAGAACTGCTACGATAGATTATATTTATTTGAGAACAACATTTTGTAGGTGAACCTACCGTACAGTAACAGATCGTTGTTTGTCACATATACCTACTATCACATCACCATGGTCTTCAGAAATCACGGTCGTTTTGTCTCTTGAATCTTAAAAATTGTTGAGTACTCATCTCCCGATGAGTTTTTCTAACTAGGCTATACTCTATCGTGCCCTATTACTTTTTCCCTACAATAATAAGAGTTCATATATCGCCGTGCTATAACTTGAAAAGCCAACATTATTTACGGAATGTAAATGACTTTAAGCTGCTGTTACAAGGTTCTTGCTGGCCTCTTTAAATACCAAAGTCATTCTTTTCTTCCCGTACTCCAGCTCGAACTACTACGATGGATTATATTTCGCACGTTCTAACTCGGAGGTACTCACGCTCGACATTCTGTTCCAAGGGGGCCCAGAAATGTAAGCTGGCGGACTGGCAGGCGATGAGCGCAGCGTATACTAACAGTGGCGTTCGTCACAGGCCGTGAAGGTTGGGCGAAGTTCTCCCAGTCACTCTCCATCACTGCGGTGATACCCGAGGCAGGAAAAGGTGAAAGAAAGAGGGCAGGAATCCACGTCATTTTCAATTTACGTTGTAAGAAATAACTTATGTTCATTTCAGTTTAAGTATTTTGACCGGGTACAATAAAGAGTTAGGCCTACAACCTCAAATATTTTTATAATGTACGTAATGAATTACAATTTTCACTATTGAAGTTTAAGACGTGCTTTAGAAACATGTCTAATATAATACCGAGTTAAGGTGGATAAGCTGTGGCTTGTGGTTGTTTGGGTTTAAATTATCTGATAAACTCACCAACACTCCAATCATGCTTACCGGGAATAACATCAGTTATGTTATTTATTTGAAGGCTTACTGTATATCTACCTGCATTTACATTGTTGTTGTACTTTAATCTTGGATAGTAAATACGTCCCCATTCGTTGTGACGTACCCACTTGGCCCACAGATGTATGACAAAATTATAACGTGGCGGGTCACTTTAATATTAAAATAAATAAATGATATGTCATTGTTTCTCCATAAACAGTATCCGAAGGGCGCCAGTCTTCAAGCTTATGGCTTGAAAACAAAAGTAGATAAATAATAATAATAATAATAATAATAATAATAATAATAATAATAATAATAATAATAATAATAATAATAATAATAATACGTAATGAGACTCAAAAACCTCCCAGGGGTGAGGTGAACGGAACACAAACCATTAAGTACACTAACTTGGAATTTAAGGATCATTAATAATCATTTCATAAAATACAAATTAAAACAACTATTTATTAAGATGAAAAACGTGACGTAACGGCGTTTTAACGACATCTGAACTTACGGAAGCAAAAGAAAAATTGAATGAAATTAATTTTAAAAATGAACTGTTGCGCGAAGACTTGCAGTAACTTATGCCATAAGCTCACCATATGTAGACTCTGTTGTCTTGAAGCTGATGATGTGTGGATCTCGTACCGGCTGCCTTCTCTGTTGTTGGATTCCAGCCCTACTTCTACATTTCCTGTCCTTAACACTTCCTACTGTACTCCTTACATAAAGTCGTAACGAGTCCTAATTTTAAATGCAAAACCACCATGGGTTATATTCATGGAGAGAATACACTTGTATTCTTCCGTATTACGGAACAGTAGCGTAGCTAAATTCATAATAAAAGCTCTCCTCCCCTATACTAGTCAGAACCGGTCTCCCGTTGACTACCTCTCGTCATTGAGATAACTAGTCCCAATGAGAGTAACTTTTGAGTAGAATATACTCAGATACGAAGTGAACTAAGTTAAAATCTTCTCCGATGTGCAGACGTAGAATCATAGTAAGAGTGTCTTCCAAGAGTGAGAATCAGAATCAGAATGTCCGAATACAAGTGACAATCTGCTCACGAGTAAGAATAAGAGTATGAATGTCCTCTCCAGCTCTTGTCGGTGGTATATATCGGTTCAAAAGTCTCCTTCCATCAGCCATATCACATGGTCCAGTAAGATTCGAGGTCTCATCCCTTCTCCTATGTATTGCTGTGAATCCATCACGTTGCTTCATTACGTTCATTCACATGGGCTGAACTTTCCCGCTTAAATAACGCGTCTCGAAGCGGAGTTTGAAAAGTGGGTGTTAATAATGTATCAACTGTCTCTTCATGAGGTAGGGAGGGTAAGGTCTCTCGTAACCTAGATGTACTTTTCCTGGAATTGGGCTGAAATTAGCCTGCTGACTCTGGTCACCTCACAACGGCTATTGGAAAATTTACTGCAAGTTATAAATATGCATGATGTTGAAATACTTTACCCAATAATTTGTTCGTTCAGAATACGTTATAGTCGCGATACAAAGAAATGAAATGATGATTGAAATGGATGATAAAAACCATATATATATTAATTTAAACATGACCTATCAGTGATTAAATACATACCTCTTATCAATTAATTATATAGTTCAATAATTGAAAACATTCAGTGATGTACCAAACATCACATCGTGATGAAACTCCCTCTCGCCATTTAGCGGCTATTTATTATCATTGGACGCCTGTTAAACTTTAAATACCATTTTCAGAAATTCAGTGAACACAGAAAGTCACACAACACTACAACACGGTGCAAAATCAAGCAGTAAACTTGTTGAACTGTGCAATTATATTACTTTTTGCTCAGTGAACAACAGGAAATTTACTTTTTTAATGGAAATACTATCATATCCATCCAAAGAATTGTAAATCGTAGCTTGAATAGTTCAAACTTTACCATCCACTTCCTTGTAGACAGATTGTAACAAAAAAATTATAACGTATCGGTTTTCTTTGAATGAATAAATATAAGAAAATAAATCTGACTGTTTATATCGAGCGCTGTATAAATCAATCCATAATATCTTGTAATGGTAAGTTTTTTTGCGATTATAGCGCTTTGTTTTAAATACTGCACCCCAATCAGCATTTCGCTGTGTAGTAAAACGAAATGGCGTATGGCTTTTAGTGCCGGGAGTGTCCGAGGACATTTCGGCTCGCCAGGTGCAGGTATTTTTATTTGACGGCCGTAGGCGATCTGCGCGTCAGGGTGAGGATGAAATGATGACAAAGACGACACATACTCAGTCTCCGTTGCCAGCAAAATTAACCAATGATGGTTAAAATTCCGGACCCTACCGGGAATCGAACCCGGGGCCCCTGTGAGCAAAGGCCAGCACACTAACCATTTAGCCATGGAGCCGAATCGCTGAGTAGTGGAGGAGAGCTTAGTAATCACAAGTGAACGTCAATACTCCCTCCCTTCCCTGCAAAGTGCGTTCACTCTCTCGCTTCACTGTGATGTATGCTTGCTACGTAAGCTGCCCGCATTTACGTCAAACCAGCCCGGCCGCACTCGGCTAGCCTCAACGGGCGCCCAGCTGAGTATCTCTGTACTAAAATCGCAATTTTCCCTCCGTTAAAGGCCTCTTTCACTCTTCAACAAGTTTCCTTGAAGACGAATACTTAAATTACCTCGACCTAAAACCCTCCTCCTCCTCCTCCGACATCACTGATGTATCTCAGTGTATTAGCAATATTTTATACCATAATTGTATTATGACTGATCGGTTGATTGATTTATAATTTAACAGGATCAATGCAATTCCGCCTAATGCTGTAATCATTTCCAAGTAAAGAGAGAACGAAAAGAATGAAAGAAAGAAAGAAAGAAAGAAAGAAAGAAAGAAAGAAAGAAAGAAAGAAAGAAGGAAGGAAGCTGAACTTCCGTAAGATGTAATGTAACTGCTGGTGTTCGCAACACTTTTGTATAAAAGCTAATTTTTTGTAACATCCTATCTTTGTTCAAAACCAGAATAAAGTGTAGAGGGTGTAGAGTCTGTGCCTCTTATTCAGAGGAACTAAAGTCGATTACAAGCTTAGGTGAGGATTTTAGCGCTCGTCTGAGCGCTTGGCCTGGGTCTACTTAACGTCGCAGATACAAATGAACATATAAGATGCACTGAACCTGTGTAAGTCAAGCATTATAGCTGAGGAAGACATCACGTCAACCATGCGACACCCCCATAGTTGGAAGGTAATTGGTTAAATATTTGTCATCCTAGGATATCTAAGAGTATTATAATTTTGCCCTGGAAGGGAGTTTTTTTCATGCAGCAGTAAATTTCCTAACATGTTTCTCAAATTATAGAATTCTGAAATGCCTACCGCGTGCGCCATTTCTAATTTCAGATCCTTCATAATGGAAGACTAGCACATGAATAACTTCATCATGGAGGTGACCTAGCAATAATAACCATAATATACAATTTGCTCACAAGAGCAAACAGTCAGCCTATTAAATCAACACTGTGGAATCACTCTAGTCTTACCACATTAGACCTCAGCACTTCTCTTCTGAGATAAGGGTGAGAGTTCGTCATCAAAATAGTTTAAACTTTACCATCCACATCCTTGTGAACGCAAACGGACTATTACACATAGAATAGGAGCTGAGAACTTAAATGTCCTTAGCTCCTAAAATGAGATAGATACCAACAACATTAATTTACAATAGTTTTGTTTTAATTTTTGTTGAATGAATAACATGACGCTCTGTGTTAAATTACCAACAACTGTCAAACATTACATTTTAATAGGTTTTAATGTTTCATTTAAATTGAACTAATTATTCGTTAATAATTGTCACAAAAAGGATATTACAGATTATAATTAATGTTCGAAAACATGTAGGTACTAGAAAAAAATGACTTCCATACATTATTGATTTTATAGTCCATTTAGTAAAATGGTTACAAAACACATCATGGAGCCATTATCGTCGCCCTCATCATCGTCATTACTGAGATATCATGTAACAGCCCTGCACAATCAGTACGCATGTGAGATATCGCAGCAGCTAATAGAAAATCGTATCGGCATGAGAGCGATGTAAAGTGTACATTTTGATGGAGTGAAGAACATCTGCAAATGAATAGGAGAGTTCTGAAAATAATTACATCATAATTTTAACTTGCACAATCAGCAGCAAATGAAGAACGAATTGCTGCAATGTTAGTATTAGCAAAGCAAAACTACGTATCACTGAACAGGCCATAAAGGCTCTTGAAGGCCTACGCGTAACACGGGCACTTGGAGCTTTTTGCCGCTTTAGCTCCCAGGCATTAACTTAGTACTCATTTTCGGTGCAGGTCGAGTCAACCTCAGGACAATATGCATCTCTAGAAGTGGAATCGAACCCACGACTTTCTCGGTGAACCGAGCACGCCTTTACTACCTCGGCTAGGCGGTCTGTAGTATTAGTAGTATGTATTTTATTTCCGTAATACAGTGTGGCCTATATTACGGGTGATAATGTATACACGACTTACACACTACTGTCCAGTGCTACATTGTCACACTATTCTAAATATAATATAAAATCTTATAACCTAATATTACAGATAATTACAATTTACGATATTTGTATGTTTACACATATACATCTTCCACTTATACTCAAATTTATAATTATTCATCAATATCAAACGCGAACACTTTCGAAAAGGTAAATCATTCAGGAATAAAATATCTGAACAGTCTAGCGCTGCAGTATGTTGTTCAAAAAGTGGTTGGACGACGTCGGCGTGCTTTCCCAACCCCAAAGTTGGATTGGTTCCTCATCAGGAAATGATTTCCTAAAGTAGAATGTATTTAGGGGTAGGTGACCAATCCCCTTTATGTCTGCATACAGCACGTAATCATTTATCCAAGTTCTAATCGCTCTTCGCGCTCACAGAATTACACAAATCAACAATGATAGCAATCGGGTTCGCTTACATATTTAATAGTAACAATGCTATATCTTCACCTTCTTTGGCACCTCCCCACATTACGACTTAACCGGTAGTTTTAAGGGAGGATGCCATTATTTTTCATCCTTAATTCGGTATTCGAACTTACGTAAATTCAGGGATGTCCCCAACCATAACCATAGTATATACGAAGAAAACGACAATTTTTAATAATGGCTGTACACTAAAATTCGAGCATATATATATATTTAGTTCATACCATGTAAAAATAAACTTTATCAGAAGAAGTTTGCAGTTTGACCCTAGACCACAACAGTTTTCTAAGGTTACCCTAAGTGAGATTTCAGTACCTCATTTCGTGTCTCAGTACGTCTAATTGATCCAAATTTCGACTGCATTTTTGAATAATAAATCAGTACTGCACGGGATACTGCAAATATCACGAAAAATACGTCGTGGATTAGACTGACTTATACCCACACAAGGGTAGAGAATGACTGAGGACAGACACGTCGCTATATTGTACATTATATTTCTGTAAACTTAGCAAATCATAGTTACTAAAATATACAGTGATTTTTAACGCATAGGTCACTACATGAGATTTGATTGTTTGGAGCAGATCCCACCACTTTCTCTGCTTAGACGAGGGGTAATTGATGACCGTAGAGCAACATGGGTCATTAATGAAGAGGATGATGGAATGTAATATACACATGTAAAAAGGAATGGTGGTGGGGGCTGACCACAGTAGAATCCATCCCACCACAATAATAGTACTGACTACTGTATGACTGATCTGTAAGCTAAACCAACAGAGGGGTTGAGAGGTCGTTATATAAACCCTGAGGGACCATCTGTAGCAGTATTGTCCCCTCCACGATATCAGGTGGTGCAAGGGGAGGTAATGAAAAATGAAGGAAGGGGTCAGAAAGCCACGAGAATGGAGGAAGAAATCCTAAGGGAATATTATCTCATCCTCTCTTCGTTCAAGTGGGATCACCACCGCTTCTACAGTATCCTATTTCTCTTCTTACATTTATTTGCTGTTCCTTCAAAGTTGCGTTACAGGGACAGATTTAAAGAGAAAATAAATTCAAAAAAACTATTTCAGTACCTGGAGCAGAGTTGTGGGAAAAGATGATAGTAAAAAAATTATTATATTCCGCAGGTTCCTTTGCTGAATGCTCAGCGTAGTGGCCTTCAATTCAGAAGGCCCCGGGCTCGATTGCCGGTCCGGCCGGGAATTTTAACATTGGGTAATTCCTCAGCTCGAGGCATGGGTTTTGATGATGATGATGATGATGATGCTTGTTGTTTAAAGGGGCCTAACATCTAGGTCATCGGCCCCTAATGGTACGAAATTAGATAAAATTAAATGACAAATTAAAATCCCCAAATCCTCCACTGACCACAATTCAAAACGTGAGGACGAAGAATGAATGGATGGATAGATATGAATTTAAAACGATCAGTGGAACCATCCCACAGTGCCCCACATGCACAGAAGCTGGGGTAAAACAAAAGTATTACTGACCAAGGTACTGCTTCTATAGCACGATACTGAATCGATGATGCTTGTAGCCGAAAGGAGTCCAAAATCCACGTCATCGGCCCCTCATAATGGTATTATCGCTAGAAAAGTAGAACCATGGTATTTGCCAGGTTGCGGTACTAATCAAGAGTAGCGTGGACTCGCGGTATTCCACAAATTATGGTACTATTCACAGGTAATGAAATTCGCATATGTATTACGGACCTACTGTGTTTCGCACATTGCAGCGCCATATACAGGCAACGCAAACCTATGGTGTTCATCACCTAAGTGTACTAACCACAGGGACTCGTAGTATCCCGTGGTGTTCCTCGTATAGTGGGTACTAATTCACAGGCAAGCCAGAACCATGGGTTCCGTCATCCCATGGTGTCGCTCATATAGTGCTACTAATCACAGGTACTGTAAAAGCCGTCGTTTCATAGTTCTACTATAAACATCCCTTGGTCGCCCCTTTTAGTCGCCTCCTACGACAGGCAGGGGATACCGTGGGTGTATTCTTCGTCTGCGACCCCCACCCACAGGAGGTTGTGTGTTTGGTCCGCAAGAGGTATTTTATTTCCCTCAAGTCCGCCGGCAAGCCGGTTTGGACCCCCCTATCCGCCACCTGGGACGCGCCACGTGGGAGTATCACCTCTCCTCCTGCTACACCAGCGTTGTAAGTTCGTGGGGGCATGGGTTTTTGTGTTCATCTTAACTTACATACAAACATCACACTACAAACCCCCGCAGAAGCACGCAATAGGGACTATGTTCATGATACAGGCAAATTCGTGAAAATATTCGATTAAGCATCATATATCCGCTAGAGCAAAGAAGACCAATGCAAGTAGCTAGAGGCATCTGTTGGGAATTCTGGGAACTAGTAACATTGTTGAAACGCTTAGTCTGCAATAGGAAGTTCATGATACTTATCCAAGGATTTATCAAGAACATATCACTAATATACCTCCCTCTACCCTACATTCCTTCACATTGAATTGGCGACGGGAAAGGCATCCGGCCGTAAAAATGGGCTAAATCAATAAAATGCGTCTACACCAGGAAATTGGGAAGAGGCCAAGAAGAAGAAGATACTCGTTTAATTCTATTCAGTTTCCAAGTGGGTTCTTATGGCACAGATAGTCTCTAATGTTCAATTTAGGATTGCAAAGAAATCACAAGAAGTTTTTCATTATCCTGAGTCCAGTAAAAAAAGACTCAAAGGCAAAAGTTTTACCAGGTCCCGTTATAGGGCATTTGCCTAGCACAAAATGTTATAGATTTACCGCAGAAGTTACTGCAATCAATACTGAGAGGGAGAACCACTTTAGCCTGGGTTGTAATTTTCAGCTGACAACTGATACTTTACGTCAATGTTTTAAGAAGATGGCGAAAATTCTACAATCAACCACCCTACATATGGTTTGCCATGGTTTAAATGATAGCTAAATTTCAGTCAAAAATATATTTTTAAAATTTTACTTCAATTTATTATAAAAATGGAGACCAGTGGTCACCATCACCACATAACTTCGCAAACAGGAAGTAAACGGAGCATACAACTATCAGGTTACATGTTATTACAAGTATCAACAACAACAACTTCTTTCAGCATTTATCTGAATTTAATTTTTCAGAAAATAACAATTTATTTATTCAAATGAACTACAAGGTTCATTTCTATTAAGAATTTTCAGAAGAGACTAAAAAGTCTTTACGAGAAGTACCTTCTGAAATAGAATTGAAAACAAAATCGATATAAATATAGCTGTAGGGTGTCCACTGACTATAATTCCGTATATTTTACCAATTTTTCATATATATTTATCCGTTTCATGTCAACTCAAGACCATATCAGTGGTTGTTTGCCTATCTGTACGTCTGTCTGCCTGACTGTTTGTTCCAACATTACGGCGAAACGGATGGATAGATCTATATGCATATGATATACAAACCACGGAACAGATTGAGTTTTTATAGGGAGAACAAAAGTGTTATTTAATATTTTTGTAAAAATCTGTAGGCTATGTGTTAGAGCAACATCTGATGCAAACATTAAATGAGGTCTGTCGTAAGTGAATGAGAATATTATAATGAAAACTCCGACATTCTATGCTTTTCAGAAAGGGGACGAGCATGTAAAGTCCTTTCTGCATATTTCAAGAAGTAAAACTGACAAAACAATCCAGTGAGAGTGGAAAGATGTCTGAGATTTCTGAACAGAATGTAAGGACCTAATGATTAATGGAAGAAAACGAATTACTCAATTTTTGTTAGATATGCCCATTTCGCATCTTGTAGTTCAAAAGACGACACCTGACATTTACAGGTTCACTGCCTGACGAAATGTTCAAATGAAATGTTATACATCCTTCTGTCTTCAAAGAAGTAAAAACTAATTTAACAAATCGAACAGGAGAATCGTAACGTTGTCACCAGCGGGGTGAAAAGCAATACTCAATAATGAAATAACTTTTAGATTTAGCTACACGACACGCAACTCTGCAGAAGTTAGATTATATTAGCTATAAAACCAACAAGTAAAACTTCAATTCTCGGAGGAACAAACTTACGTATTATGCAGAAGGAGGAAATTTGCGATGTCAAGCTGATGAACTTGTAGCTAACATTACTAAACGGAGAGCAGCGCTGAGTACATAATTCCTTTAATTAATGGAATTACAGACGCGCACAGATGGATTCCGATCTGCTTATTACAGCATCTTCAAGATTACTACCAGCGGCGTTAAAATTGAGTCCTTCATGCTTTTCACCGAAAGTGATCGAGAAATTAAGTTAATATATTTAAACATTTGTAACAAAATGTATCAAACTGAAATAATAATAATAATAATAATAATAATAATAATAATAATAATAATAATAATAATAATAATAATAATAATTTTTAATTTTCAAATATATAACTTGATTTTCGATCACCCAAAGACTACATAAAGGACTCAAAAAGTATTTGTGTCACACATCACGAGAGAACTCACACAATTCATACTCATTACACTGATGTAAAATTATTCAGAGAAAAAGTTCTTTCTTCCATGTGTAACAGCAATGAACGTAATATCTGCATCATCAAAACCAACTTTTATTTTTTTAAATTTTGTTTCTAAAATATATTTTTCAATGTTACTCATAACAACATGCCGAAGCCATATTATTCTAAAATGTTCACAGTTTTATGCATTAGTGATTTTCATTCATTTTAATAAGCGTTAAATTGTTTATGCATTGATCTATTATATTTTGTTTGCAAAGACATAAAATTTAGTCTGAAACTGCAGATACGCTCAGTGCAAAAGGGTTACATTTATTTATTTATTTATTTATTTATTTATTTATTTATTTATTTATTTATTTATTTATTTCTTTATTTATTTATTTCTTTATTTATTTATTTATTTATTTATTTATTTATTTATTTATTTATTTATTTATTTATTACGTTTTGGAACCGATATCATGTGTTATTACGGATGCATATGACAGAATTTGTAAAATTCTGAAACATGCAATGGTTTTGTAGTTTTCATAATTCATAATTCATATTTCATAATTCTCCATGGTTTTCTTAGTTTGTTTTCAATTATTTGATGTGCTGCAAGTAGCACTGTGCTGACTGACATCTAACAGAGAAGCAAAAACATGCATATGTATCTCATGTGTTAGTTACTTGCTAAATTCATCATGTAATATTCTGAAATACGAGATTTGTAAGATTTCCTTGTCAACATTGAACGTGTCCGATCCATGTTCATCTCCACATACCATATCAGAGGGTAATACGCACAAAGATGGCTATAAGGTATAGGAAATTCATGATTAACATATTAACCATTGTCAGTTTCATCATGAAAGAGATCAAATAGTAAGCGAGATCAAACCCGCCAATTTGAGCTCAGAATTCGTGCCCTCTATCACCTGAGTTATTCAGTTCGGCTGAAAGAGCTCACCTAATGTGGTTCACTAAAAGTTAGACCTGAGCGAGTTGGCTGCTCGGTTAGAGTCACGTATCTGTGAGCCTGAATTCGGGAGATAGTAGGTTCGAACCCATTGTGGATGACAGAATATAGTGTATTACAATTTCGTCGCTCAACACATTACGTTTGAATCACACTCAGACGATGTTTGTCCAGAAAATATGATTTGTGAATTATAAAGTTTTATTCCCTCACCATCAAGCTTTTAACTGCATAAAATAGATATCATGCCCTCGCCCTGCGGAGCCTAGATGCTTCAGTGCACGAAAGAAAATCAGAAAATACTTCAGACGAGGGCGGACTCCATCTACTATGCATGCGGTTTATTATGGTGGAGGAATGTGTTGTGTGCGGTGTATTAGTTGCAGGAATGTGGTGCACAGCACAAACTCAAGGGGGACTAACCTGTTGAGATTGTAATCGCTCGACCTGGCAGGGAATCGAACCTCCAGGTCCCGAGAACCGAGGTCCCAGACACTGACTACTCAGCCATGGAGCCGGAAAGTTCAACGTTGATGCGAAACGACAGAACGTGTATACTGCAAGAGAATTACTGCACGTGTATATGTGTATGTGTGCCCGCAGGCTGCTTCAACAGTGCGAGTCTCAGTCGAGTTGTCGGTGGCCTCAGCTAATCTACGATAAGCTTCCGTACAGTGTACAGCGTAATTGCTTCTAACAAAACAGTAACTGATGCGTTTAGCGTGTTTCATGATATGTTGAGCACCGTATTTTCGTGTATTGCAGATTTTTAAAGCACGAATCGGTTAGGAGATTGAGAAGAGAATTCCGCGAACGTTCTGAAGCGCGAGTGTCTGGCGTTACGGAATTGGGGAAAATTGAAAAAGAGGCACAAGCCACAAACCATAATAAGCAGGAGTGTGGAGATTGTGTAAGTTCTATGCGTAAACATGAGTTATGGAATGGAAATTACTGAAACTATTGAATATTGGCTAAAATATAATCGTATACTACACGACTGAGATCATTGAATCTGTGCATGTGCCCATGGGTGTACATAATACTTTGTTTGGAAACGAAAACGTTTCAGACATCAGTATGATTTTAAATATGGTGGGAATTAGAGTAGGAATTAGTTTTTGTTGACGAATTAAGAACCAGAAGGTCAACAAATAGTCTTACAGAGCACTATAAATATTGGGTTTCTCATGTATATTTTCCAGTGCGCGTCTTCCTGTAGTGTGGTACAAACTACAGTAAATTCTGCAAATCCCTACATATTGTCGTCCATTGGGATATTTCTCTCGAACATGCGCAATCTGTATAAACAAGTACCGTTTTCATCTGTTTCGTAGTTCTTTTATTTGTTTTACACGTTCATTTCTAATTTATTTCTTGTGTCAAATTTTATTTGAAAGATTCATTAACCTCTTTGTCTCTTGTTTATATCTTAAACTATGTCAGCAACTCGAGTAACTCGTTCTGAGTGGTGGTGGTGGTGGTGGTGGTGGTGGTGGTGGTGGTGGTGGTGGTGGTGATTACTGTTCTAATAATCTAGCGAGTGGCTGCGCGGTTTTGGGCACGTAACAGTCAGCTTGTATTCGGGAGTTGGTGGGTTCGAACCCCACTATCGGCAGCCCTAAGATGTTTATCCGTCACTTCCCATTTTTACACCAGGTAAATGGTGTAACTGTACCTTAATCAGGGCCACAGATGCTCCCTTTCTAGTTCTAGCCCTTTCCTATCCCATCGTCACCGTAAGACCTACATATCTGTATCGGTACGACGCAAATCAATTTACAAATTATAATAATCAGAAATTAAGACGAAGTAAAACTGAGCAACCATCCTCTATTAACACTACTCAGGAGGGAAATGGGCCAGAATGAAGGTATAGGAAAAACAATGGGAAGGGTCATGATTGGAATGAAAATCAGACTCCCTCTCAAACACAATTCCTTCGGGGTCCGAAAAGAACAACAGTTGACCAAGAGAGATCGGATAGGAGATTTGAAAGTGAGGAGCCTGACACAAGTAAGTGGAATCAATGCCATACTCAGCTAGGGAAACCGTGGTCACCAAACCATTCTCCCACGTTCAGAGCCCATGGTCACTCCTTAGTCGCCTTTTACAGCAGGCAGCGGATACTATGGGTACTACCGCCACCCACAGGGGATTTTCAATAATACTGGCCAACGAAAAACGCTGACGCATAAGAGTTTCAGCACATGAGACATGGGCCTCTTCTTTACTACATACAGGACGTCTGAAAATCGTAAACGATACATTTTGTTCAGCTTATCCACAGGGAATTGGGTACGAGCTACATACAGTACGCCTGAACATCGTAAACGATACATTTGGTTCAGCTTATCTACAGGGAATTGCGTACGAGCTACATACAGTACGTCTGAACATCGTAAACGATACATTTTGTTCAGCTTATCTACAGGGAATTGGGTACGAGCTACATACAGTACGTCTGAACATCGAAAACGATACATTTTGTTCAGCTTATCTACAGGGAATTGGTACCAGCTACATACAGTACGTCTGAACATCGTAAAACATTTTGTTCAGCTTATCTACAGGGAATTGGGTACGAGCTACATACAGTACGTCTGAACAACGAAAACGATACATTTTGTTCAGCTTATCTACAGGGAATTGGGTACGAGCTACATGGCTGAGGTTCGTAAATATAACAAACAATGATGTGGCTACGTAAAGGCACAAATATCTTAAAATCACAAGCCATCTGACATGTGCCTTCTTTTCACTCGCCCCTAAATTAAGAAAAATGTGGGTTCAGTGCTAAACAAAAAGCAAGTTGATGAATCTACTGTCTTAGCTGACGAAAACATTGAGAATGTTTGCGAAAGACTGGATAATATTGGCCAACGAAAAAGACCAGCCCTTCCAAACCTGTTTAAGGAGACTGGCTCGTCAAAGTGAGGTTTCATAGATGGTGGGCGGCAAGAAAAGTTAAAAGTAATCCTTAAAAATGTCAGAGAAGTGCAAAGTTTATGGCTGAATTATTTGTGTTCCTTCAAATACCACCGGAATGAGCCAGGATCGAGCCCGTCAACTTCCGCTCAGGTCAGCACTTCTACCGTCAGAGCCACTCAGTATAAGTGAAGGGAGACTGTTACTGTTGATGATAACCAATTTCGGACTAGGAATTTTTTAGAAAGAAGGATATCAACTGAATTTTATTTATCGTGCCTATGAATAGGACCACGGAACCGTGACCTCCCGTTCACCTTAAAGTGTGAGAAGCATTAAAACATAAACATCTGATTAGTATTGTATAAGAACGTAAATTCTATGAAGGATGAAGTAGATGCACCACGGTGCAAGAGAACACGTCCTAAGAATTGATGGCAATGCACTGCCCTCCCTTTGATCTAACGTCACTGTGTCAGGATGATTTGCATTTACCCCAGAGAGTGCTTAATCTCCACAGTAGTCATTTGAATAACAGTATAAACGCTGTGGAGGGG
Source organism: Anabrus simplex (assembly GCF_040414725.1). Taxonomy (NCBI): domain Eukaryota; kingdom Metazoa; phylum Arthropoda; class Insecta; order Orthoptera; family Tettigoniidae; genus Anabrus; species Anabrus simplex. The sequence continues at coordinate 1,594,578,505 of NC_090265.1, read as the reverse complement.
ATGAAGGGGAGTAGATCGTAGATCGTACCTAGTAGTGCAAGGGTTATTAGCCGAGCGGGGAACTATGTCGAAAATTTACAATCAAGAAGACGCTTTGCTATGGTCGCTCATTTTACCTTCCAGAATTTCATTACTCACTTGTAAGCTGGTTCATACAATCTTCCAATTCCAATTCACTTGGTCCTGATTCGATCTCTGGCTCTGCATGACTGAGGGTCTGGAATGAAATGTACTGACAAGGGATGTGTCACACCTTTCATGTCAGAACCTATTTTGCAGTGTTGCCAATTTAGCGATTTTATAACTAGTTATAGCTATTTTGAAACGTCATTTGCTACAAATTTTGAGCTAAGCTATTAGCTACATTTTAGCTATAAAATTTTCGTTACGTGAACTTATTTGGCTACCTCTCTTTTCAATAATTTTCTTAATTAAGGATTTTTGTATTCACGGCAAATGACACACGAGTCGTATTGCAAGTTCAGCTTATAGGCGACTTTTGACGAAATGGTGAAACGGTTATCAATTGCTTCACTCACTACACTCTGGTTTCAAGACTACATTGTATCATTACAGGCTATCATAGAGTCCTGCACGGGTGCGGATATCCGCGGATTTATTGTCTTGACGGATGCAAATTGTATGGCAGTGCGGATAATTTTGCTGATAACTTCTGAATAATGAAGTTTATTGATTTTCAACCAGGCATACTCTTATTTTTGCTTGTGGTCAGGTGATCCTTGGCATTAGTATGGGGCAATGGTGATACATAAAGAGCTTTAAGACCATAAAGCTGAAAATCTGACGTAAGCCTAACTGGCTCTTGCCGGCAATTAATGAAAGGAAGGAACAAACGCCAATACGTCAGTAGTTGTTGCAAGGGAAATCCCTCACGAACCTGTGACTGTAGGGGTTCTGGTGCCAGGTATAAGGCCTATTGTATTATGTTACCTTGGGTGTAATATACTGTAGTTATCTATCCGCAGATAACAATTCGTGGGTGCGGAGGCGGAGCGGATGAGGATAATATTTTGTATATCCGCGCAGGGCTCTAGCTATCAACCAGTCCATCACTCGGTAAATTCCTGACTTCCATCGGTTAGCTTCCTGGCTGGCTAAGTGTCACATATTCAGATTGAAACAACATTTAAAACACTACAATTCCTAAATTAGTGATGCATACGACTGAAAGTGATCGTGAGTAGTTTGAATAAATAGTGAAAATGCCTCCTAAGAATTCGCAACAGTACAGAATGGGAATCTTGGACGGAATTTAAAGGGTGGCTTCAACCTTTTTCTAACTTATTAAACTAAAGCAAATTGCAAATACTGTAAGTATGAATTAAAATCTAAGTTATTTGATTTAAGATCACGTGCAAACCACGATAAACATAAAAGAATGCCGTTAGCTTAACCTGTCAGCGTCAGCGAACAGTAGACTTCCAAACGACAAGCTCATTATGCGTACGCAAGGCACAGGGTAAAATAGCATTGCTTGTGTCAGAACATTGTGCTCTACTCGCCAGTGACCACTTGTCGGAACTCGGTGAGTTCATCTAGCCTTTTTTAAGCTATTTTAGCCGGTAATTTTAGCCATTTTAGCTACATTTTAATCCAGTTTAGCTACTTTTTTGTGTGTTGAGTTGGCAGCACTACCGTCTTGAATCTTCGGTGACATACGCGATGTCGTACAAGAAGACTACATGCAAACAAATAGCTGCTCCTTTTCACTACAAGGGTATAGTCCAGCTCCTTGGATGTTTAGTCAGTATACCGGCCTTCAGTTAGAGGGCCCCGGGTTTGATTCCCGGCCCGACATCTTAATTACGTAGGGTTAATTTCTCTCTCTCGGGGACGGTGTGTTTTTGTCCGTCTAAAATACCCTTTCTTTTCACGTACATACAACACACCACACTACCAACCACCACAGAAACAAGCAACAGTGATTACATCCCTCATCATACGTTTGACGTCAGGAAGGGCATGCTACCGTAAAACTGAGTTAAACCCACATCGACTATCGACCCGAATATATGTGGATAAGGTCCATTAAGAAGAAGAAAATTACACTGCAAGGCATCAAAATAAACCCGTGAATTACGCATACAAGTAATGGAAAAGTGATACTAGTACGTACAGGTTGGTTCGTACAGCTCTCAATGTGAGCAAGTCAGCGGTAGAACGGCGAGCATAAAACCATGAGTCAGTTTGCCAGTAGGTGAGCCAAAATGTCCGGCACCTTCCCCCTGTTATCGTTTGGACAAGCAGGATTCCATCTTCGATCCAGATACCTTGTTGTGGAAACGGGCAGCTATTCTTTTGCGTACTGTTTCCTCGTAGCACATGTTGTTTAGTCCTCAGCCCGAAGGCTGGTTGGATCCTCAACAGCTCCGCCATCAGCTGTCATAAATGGCCTAGGCATCACTGAAGAGGTGTACTAGGGAAATGAGGAGTGAGGTAGTTTCCCGTTGCTTTCCTCACTGAGCCAGAAGTTGCTATTATATATCAGTCTACCAAGCCCACTGAAATGGATGCACCAACTGACCCTATGAGCAACATTTTCACACCATTCATAGCAGGGACTGGCTGCATAAGGAATGGCATTACTAGCATCACTCATACCTCAGTCAATCTTGTCAAAGCCAAGGATAAAGCTGAGACAAATCAATGAAAGAAACAAAATTGCTCTAGCCCATACCAGAAGACACAGTGCACTGTAAACACTAGGTCCTGCCAGCAAAGGCATTCGTAGCACATATTATGTCATTAAACTTTCAAGATAAGTTTCGTCATGAAGGGTGTGACATTTTCTTTGTTCGCCTCGCGAACGTCGACATAGAAAGTGAGCCCACTGAAAAATCCTAAATCCAACTGTCCAGTGACGAACAATGTCACATCCAACCGTGATGTTGAGGTTCCTAGTTCGATACTCAGCGACGAAAAATTACTCATATAGAAGCAAACAGATAGCACTTTTTCCTGTAAACGGCCTTAAATACGAGTGAGGTGGAAGGTAATACGCAGAATAATAGGTGTGCTGAAGCGTGCTTGGGCGGGAAGCGACGTAGCCCAGCGGGTACGGACTCATGTTTACAGTGGTAAGGTGGCTGGTTCGAATAGCCTTGGGATGTTTTTCCCACTCCGCCAGCAGCAGCAGCGGGAAAAGCAATCAGATTTCAGGATGCTACCACCACGCTTATTACATACTGGTAGGCCATTCTACCGACAAGTATGCCTGAGTGGGTAGTTGTTCTCCTTGAACAAGAAAATCAACCGCAACAGAGGCTGGACGACGCTACGGCATCCCACAGCGTACGGCGAAGCGTTGGTAAAGACGTTTTCGAAAACTCTGAAACGTAAGCATATTTAATATTCACTCAAAATGTTTTGACATTTAATCCGCCTTAAATAAAAAGTGATGCACTGCAACGTGCTGACTCGGGTTCGTGGCGGATCTCGAACCGGGAACAGAACGATCGCTTGAACTCTGAGGCCTATTCGATTCCGTTCATGAACGCCAGGCAGTTCGAGGATGACCATGAGGCGCCTGCATGAGACAAAGTTACAGTCCCGGCGAGCGGCTAAGAAATGAAAGCTCAATGATGAGCAGAGGGTATAGGTCGGCCGCTCGTTCTTGGCCGGCCACTTGCGCGCGGGAACAATAGAGCGAGTATAGAAGATCATGTGACTTATCATGTGACTTACCCATTCCAGTCTTCGGGCACCCTTCGCCCCGCTCGTCTGTCCGTCCGTCGCCATGCTGCAGGCTGTATAAGAAGCGGTCAGAGCAAAGCAAAGCAAAGCAAAGCAAACCAACTTTCCGTTCACACGAAATCTTTATACACATTATTCTTTACACTAAAAGATTCACATCGCTAGTAGGCATTACTGTACGTTCCAGTTAACTAAAAAAAGAATAATATATTTCTAACTTTCTACTGAGATAAAGTACTAATACTAATATTCACAGGAGCTAATAGTGGAGGGTTTAATTAAGTTCCTCTACACCTGACATCGCTGTGTCTTCACTGTCTCCTGATTGTATGTTCTCTTCTGATTCACTGTCACCGTTACTGTCACTAATGTCACTACTGCCATTAACTGTGAACGCTATTCTTTCAATAGCATCTTCGATTAGTCCTTCCCGTGCATAATATTCTAATTCATTTTCCTCTGTGCGACGGCAAACCTTTCTCCATTCCTCTTCTCCGATTTACGTTTGCCGTGGACAACGTGCTAAGTGATTGGTCGAATGTCACACTGTCCGATGAGAACACGTTTTCCTCAGTGAACAGTCGGTGTGCCTGTTTCGCCATCCCACAAAATCCGGTATACGTGGTCGAGCATTGGCACTTTGTTCCCTACAGGGTTGGACGTGCTCTCGCGGTATGGGAATGTTGCACAGAATCGAACAACGTCTCATCACTGGGCAAAATGTGCAAATTTTTGAGAATATAGCTCCCTTCAGTTCGGGTGTTTCAGGAAGACCTGTCTCCGATCCATACGTCTCGATATAGGAATGATTCGCAAGGCAAGATGAGATCGAGCTTATCAACTGGCCTCATAGTGGGGCAGACGTGAATCTCATCGAGAAAGTGTGGACTGAGATTAATAGGGTAACAGTGGAGACCTGGCACTATCCCGCGCCAAATACGAACGACGCAGTCTGGGTTGTTGTCAGCGGGGCCTGGGACGAGGTGAAAGGAGACGACGGTACGTATGCTCCTGTCCTATTCGATTCAGTGGCCACACGCCTGCCTGGAAAAAGTCATGCACAACGGCGACGTGTGGTCCACCAAAAATGAGCCCACTCACTATCAATAATGGCGTGGTAAGTCCGACTCGTTGGCTGGACTGTCAGCGTACTGGCCTTCGGTTCAGAGGGTCCCGGGTTCGATTCCCGGCCGGGTCGGGGATTTTAACCTTAATTGGTGAATTCCAATGGCACGGGGACTGCGTGTATGCTGATACTGATACTTTATTATTTTTTCTCTAGATCTACAGTAATAATACCCATTTGATCCTTTAAATATGGTATGTATGTATCATGTATGCGTTGTCTTCATCATCATTTCATCCTCATTACGACGCGCAGGTCGCCTACGGGTGTCAAATAGAAAGACCTGCACCTGGCGAGCCAAACCCGTCCTGGGACATTCCGGCACTCAAAGTCATACGACATTTCATTTCATTTCATGGCGTGGTAAAGCAGCGGAGCTTACGTGACTCTCTATACAAGTTAGTGTAAGAATAAACATAATAAAATATTTTACCCTACCGAGACTCGAACTCTCGGCACCAGAGGAGAGCGGCAGAATTCACGATTTAGCACGTACTGCATGGCCGGAAGAGCCTGCACGTTCGGAAGCACTTCACAAAAGTATAATACGACCACCGGACGAAATGCAGTGCACACGTTGCGACATTACAACTAATGTGGTCACTGGACGAATATATCATGTCCCACGATGAGACACGTAACAAGCCATGTCCTTTGGCCGTACAAGGTCAACACGGTCATGTTGCATGTGCTATCCTCCCGCCTGTACATTCGAGGGGACGCTAAAGTTTCTGTGTCGGCAAGCGTACATGAGAAGCTAAATGGGCTGAGCGACAACCAAGACAACTTTCAGCGACCCTAGAAGGTTTCTGAACTTCTACTGTGGGTAAAGGTTGTGATGGTACATGTAGCGTAGTGGCGGAGAGGCGTTATGATTGGCTTCTCATTGAGGCTGCTGTGCTTCGAATCCCGGCTAATGGCTGCTGATTTTATCAAATTGAAAAGTCTCCTTTTGTGGTTAGAAAACTGGAGGTCCCGTGAGGCTATGATCTCGATATCCACAGTCATGTAGATCTGCAAGTTCGCCTACTCTTTTCAGGATGGCACTACCTAGACACAGCTCACAGATACCTACAATTGTACAGACACAGCTGCAGAATGTGTTATCAATAAGTTTACAATACTGTTGACCAGTCTACCCTCACAAGAAGCAACAGCAACTGTGAATTTAATTGTTTGAGTCACGAGTTTTATCTTTCCAGTCAGGTCCACGATCGCGCTCAGGATGTCTTTAATTCACACATACAGCTTCACTGAACACTCGTCTGAACTTCAAGGGCTTTATTGTATTTGCGAGAGAATCTTGTTATTCCCAAATGCTTCTTCAATATTAATCAATTTCTTAAGCCTGAAATACATTGGCGACATTTTCTTTGCCATAGAGTCTTAGCAGATGTGCTACTGAATTGAGCCGATTTTGAAGCTAAAACGAACAGCCCCAGTACGTCGCTACTTGTCCCCGCCAAGCTGCCGGCTTCAAATTGCAGCTCTGAATTAGGGAAGAATTTTCCAAAATGTTTGTGTGGAGTGTTTTGTTGTATGGTTGCGAAACATGGGTCGTGGCAAAACAGGATATAAAACGCCTGGAAGCAATGGAAATGTGGATATGGAGGAGGATGCTGAAAATTGGTTGGACAAAGAAAAAGTCAAACACCGAGCTCGATAGCTGCAGTCGCTGAAATGCGGCCAGTATCCAGTATTCGGGAGATAGTAGGTTCGAACCCCACTGTCGGAAGCCCTGAAAATGGTTTTCCGTGGTTTCCTATTTTCACACCAGGCAAATGCTGGGGCTGTACCTTAATTAAGGCCACGACCGCTTCCTTCCCACTCCTAGGCCTTCCCTGTCCCATCGTCGCCATAAGACCTATCTGTGTCAGTACGACGTAAAGCAACTAGAAAAAAAAGTCAAACAATACGGTCCTTAAGGAAATAGACGAAACAAGGGAATTGTTCAACACTGTAGGAAAGAGGAAAACAAAATTCCTTGGCCACATACTTCGACTTAACACATTCCTCACGACTATGCTGGAAAGAAAATGTCTGAGTAAGAAGGGAAGAGGAAGGCCTAGGGAGAAGAATCTGAATTCCGTGATGGACAGGCTGAATTTGAAAAAAATATGTTGACCTGAAACGCTCAGCAGAGGAGAGACAATTGTAGTTGCAGCGACAAGACCTTGCCTTTAGAATATGAATGAATGAATGAAGCTCATACTGAAGTAGGCCAACTGCATTCGTTTCTCGGCTGAAGTACAAGATGGATGTAGAAACAAATGTATTCGATATTGAGCCATTTATTTATGAAATTCAGAAACGTCTATGCTTAAGGACTTATTGTTAAAGCGAGTCGTACAGTAATCGAATTGAAAGAAGTAATAACTGGAAAATGATCTGTGAGAAGTTTTAGGGAAATTTTAATAAAAAGCATAAAGGAGAAAAATCAAACAGATAAAAATTAAAATAATTAAAAACATGATTTCATATTGCCTATGGTCTGAGAATAAATTGGAGAAATGACTATCTTGACTTCTGTTTTGTAAAACTGGATGCACCCAGATCGTTCTCATTTTCCTAAGGCTCTTTCTTCTCCTCGAAAGAAGTAGCAACAACGATGCTTCTACTTCACACTCCATCCTTATAAACGATTTCTGCAGTCAAGCTGGACAGCACAATGCGATAAGCAGAGCTGCAAATTCAGTCGAGATGGACGGCAGTTTGCAGTCAAAAAGAAGTAACACGAATTGTAGGTCGACCGATATTGCTGTCCATTTCAGGTGCAAAATTCCGCCAGTGCATGTAGACCTTAGTTTTACGCATAGCTGAGATTTCCCTCTGGAAATACCCACTCACCTATCTGTACCTTCAGAACAAAGAGACGTAACAAAAGAAGGAAGTAATATCCAGACTCGATCCCATCCTTACATCCTCGAACCTCCGTCGCGCCATGTATCCGCTGGGAAGGGTGAATAAGCTGCAATGTATTCTAAATATGTTCACACTAGCTCCTGAATACACGCCACCCTGCCCACACTATTCATCACGTAGCAGGCCTGTGACTAAACAGAATACAAATGGACTAGCCGTTCACTTCTCCTTTTCCATCGCCCGATATCTAACTGGAGATGGCGCCTCCGATAAACATTTCCTTTACACTCCCCCAGATTCTATTCAATCGCGTTGCAATTTGAAATCCATTCAGAAACTCATTACATTACTTGTCAAGAAGATTACACTGTGATCCTCGGGCAGTCCCCGTCATCATCCCTTTGATCCCACTTACCTATTCTCTTTGAACGCCCCGTTTATTCTGTGTGCGTGACGTAATAAAATACGCTGGATGACCTACCCTACTTTGCCTCATGTACGATAACAAGAGGAGTGAAAGGAAGTCTTGGAGCTAACACACGAATTATTTCAGGCACTTAGCTATCCCTTCTGTAATGCTATCCTCTGGGAGATGGTGCATCTCTAACCAGCTAGAGTTCAAAAGGAATAATGGAACATTGTGCTTTGAACATTGTGTTAAGTAAAACGACAACATTTCACTGAAAAAGTACTGTGCTCTGCGATACTAGACAAGAAAAATGGGACTGTGAATGCATCTCATTTCATTTTTTCTCATAATAAAACAACACTAATAATAATAAGAAGAAGAAGAAGAAAGGAAGAATCCTGAGGCAAATTCTCGGCCCCCGAAAAACAGAATATGGATATAGACTGAGGTCACGCAAAGTGACAGAAGAGCTTTCCAACATTGCAGCAGGCATCCACCAAAGACGTCTGAAATTGTAAGGGCACGTTCGCAGACTGCCGGCAAGTAGACTGACACACACGATTCTCACCTACATAGAACATCTAAAAAATATTACATGGGTACTGGAAGTGAAGAAGGATCTGGAAAAAGCCCATATGGACTCAACTGACACCGCAGACAGAAACCTCTACAGGAAAAAAAATTAATGGATGGAAAGTGCAACCAGAGAACGAAGTGAAAAAGAAGACTGGAGCAAAGTGGACAGAAGAACGAAAAAGGATCCACGGAGAAAGGATGAGAACTGTTTGGCAACTCAGGAAACAGAATCGTTAGAGCTTTGCGTGATCCATTGGGTCCATACGCACATAATAATAATAATAATAATAATAATAATAATAATAATAATAATAATAATAATACCATGCGTCTAACATAAAATTATCTCCACAATATCTTATGTGACGCTAGAATCCGGACTTCAGCCTCATGCTTGCTTCCTAGCCCTTTTAAACTTTTAATATTTTCCAGAGTTGGAAAACCATTTGTCCTCGCCATAAGACCTATCTGTGTCGGCGCGACGTAAAGCAAATTGCAAAAAGACGACTTATTAAATATAATCCCGTGAACGGACACCAAGTGATAACCATACGCAGAAATGTGTTTGAAAATGTCAAGTAACATTTTTAACATGTACATCTTCATATAAAAGTTACAAAACTTATGATATGCGGTGGACAAACTGTATCTTACATCAAAAAGTGGATTTATATTCTGCAATCAATCAATCAATCAATCAATCAATCAATCAATCAATCAATCAATCAATATTGATCTGCATTTAGGGCAGTCGCCCAGGTGGCAGATTTCCTATTTGTTGCTTTCCTTACCTTTTTCTAAATGATTTCAAAGAAATTGGAAATTTATTGAACGTCTCCCTTGGTAAGTTATTCCAATCCCTAACTCCCCTTCCTATAAATGAATATTTGCCCCACTTTGTCCTCTTGAATTCCAACTTTATCTTCATATTGTGATCTTTCCTACTTTTATAAACACCACTCAAACTTATTCGTCTACCAATGTCATTCCACGCCATCTCTCTGCTGACAGCTCGAAACATACCACTTAGTCGAGCAGCTTTTCTTCTTTCTCTCAATTCTTCCCAACCCAAACTTTGCAACATTTTTGTAACACTACTCTTTTGTCGGAAATCACCCAGAACAAATCGAGCTGCTTTTCTTTGGATTTTTTCCAGTTCTTGAATCAGGTGATCCTGGTGAGGGTCCCATACACTGGAACCATACTCTAGTTGGGGTCTTACCAGAGACTTATATGCCCTCTCCTTTACATCCTTACTACCATCTTTACACCCAATATCCTTACTACTAATATTATATCTAAAACAATTATCTTGATTCACTCGGCACATGTTCTGCCATGTTTGAAAGATGTTGCTCATTTGTTATACTAATTCATATAAGTCCTAAAAGTAGATTCAAAGAAGTCTATGAATACGCAGAAGATATTTCATTTTAAACTGGGGAGAGATATTAGAAACAAATAAAGTAGTGTACATTACAATGGATGCTAAGTCTTGATGGGTTAGTGTACTAAGATACTAAATGAAACGAACTTCCATGATCAAACATTACCCGAATAAGCTGTTAGATATTAGGTTTTTAAACAATGAATTATGCCCGTTATTGACTCAGTTTTCCTACTTTCGTTGTCTTTTTCTCAATTATATGGGGTTGGCACTAAGGTGGATTAAGCCAAATTTTACGACCGGGTGCCCTTCCAGATGTGGAGGGGTGTATTTACTTTTGCGAGTTTCCGTGGGGGTTGATAATGTGATGAGTTGTTTGAAAATTTGTATTAAGACGATCATAAACACCCAGCCCCGGAGATAGAAGAATTAAATTATACGCGATTAAAACCTCCGGAACGGTCAGGAATCGAAGGTGGGGCACTCTGAACGGAAAGTCACAACCCTGATCATGCTGCCAGGGAGCCTAATCCTTATAATGTATGAAGAGTGATATTTTGATCAATATAGGGAGCTGATTGGTCCACTTAGCACAACTCAGTGTGTATACATGCTGCCGGCTGCTGTCAGAATGACAAAACACAGCAGACGTTAGAGAGCAATACCGTGGCTCGCGGAACAACTGAACAAACATCAGGCGAGAACTGAGGTAATTAAAAGAAAGACCACAGCGATCTGCTACTCTTGATAGATAAACACACAACATTTTAGTGCCAGTAAAATGAATGTAAAAGGCGAACTGTTCAGAGAGGGAGAGTTCGACCAGAGTTAATGAAGACTCTTGTCCTAAACGCTCGGTGACCAGACCAGCACCAGTTAGCAAGTAGCTTAATTCTACGATAATATTCACGCTGAACGATTACATTTTTCTGTAGATTAATTTGAACTTCATTTAATTTCGTCTAGGTCAGGTATGCTCAACTTAATATACTTTTTTTTTTTTTTTTTTGCTAGGGGCTTTACGTCGCACCGACACAGATAGGTCTTATGGCGACGATGGGATAGGAAAGGCCTAGGAGTTGGAAGGAAGCGGCCGTGGCCTTAATTAAGGTACAGCCCCAGCATTTGCCTGGTGTGAAAATGGGAAACCACGGAAAACCATCTTCAGGGCTGCCGATAGTGGGATTCGAACCTACTATCTCCCGGATGCAAGCCCACAGTCGCGCGCCTCTACGCGCACGGCCAACTCGCCCGGTGACTTAATATACTATGACGTCATATGACACCCAATATTCTGAAACGGACGGTGTGCTAATGATAATATTAGCAATGCCGGCCTGCTGCATTTTTGAGCAAATTAACTGCTCTCATTTCTTATTCTTGAATATGGTTGCCCATTTGTACTTCTGCTTAAAACAGAAACCACCTCCACCACTACAACCACAAATCTCCTCCGCCTCTTCTTCTTTTTCTTCCTCAGCGTTTATCTCGTATACTAGCGGGGTCCACATTCAAGAAGCACTGCATGAATTGTAAACTCAAAGTGTCAGAAAGGAATAACCTACTTCGTAAATTGGCTGGTTCACAGTGGTGTAGTCAACCGCAAACCCTCCGTTCATCTGCAATGGCAATTTGTTATTCCGTCGGAAAATATGCATGTCCTGTTAGGTATTGTTATGAAGTTCAGTGCGTATAATTGAACTGTGTAAATGATATATCTGATACGATAATAATAATAAGGCGAAGAAAAGGAAGAATAAGAAGAAGAAGAAGAAGAAGAAGAAGAAGCGGGCTCCACGGTTTTGGCTCTCTGTCGCCCCTTAAGACTGTCTCCCTGATCAGAGTGCAGGCCTGTAACCTTGGGATCTTCGTACAGAGTGTCAAACCAACGTTGCTTCGTCTTCCTAGTGGAGGTTTCCTATACTTTTGCAAAGTACATGCCCGTACAAGCGTAGACTGCTTTCTCTTACATTTTCAAAGATTGGTGCCACTCCATATCGCCTGCGAACTTCGTCATTTGTAATTTAGTCATGAAGTGTCCGGCCAGAGCGTTTATATTTCCATGGCGGCAAATCGTCGTTCAAATTCCTTTGATGAAGGCCGGGATTCAGCACCATAATTTTACACTAATGTTAATATTTAATATACCATTCGTTCATTTAAAAACGCCCATCTTGAAGAAATTTTTCTTATTTTCGTTTTCAGTTTCTTATTGAGGAAAAAGAGAAGTAAATTTAGCATTGGTTGTGAACTTCCCTCTCGAAAACTAAATTGACGATCTTTCTCAATAAGAACCAATAAAAAAAAAAGAGTCACTAAATTTATTCAAGGTGGGAAGTACTGAAATGAACGCATGGCATATTAGAGATATATATTACCGGGTGAGTTGGCCGTGCGGTTATGGGCGCGCGGCTGTGAGCTTGCATCCGGCAGATAATAATAATAATAATAATTTCGTGTGGCTATTTCTAGCCGAGTGCAGCCCATTTCGGGCAGACCCTCCGTTGAGGGTGGGCGGCATCTGCCATGTTTAGGTAACTGCGTGTTATTGTGGTGGAGGATAGTGTTATGTGTGGTGTGTGAGTTGCAGGGATGTTGGGGACAGCACTAACACCCAGCCCCCGAGCCAATGGAATTAACCAATGAAGGTTAAAATCCCCGACCCGGCCGGGAATCGAACCCGGGACCCTCTGAACCGAAGGCCAGTACGCTGACCATTCAGTCAACGAGTCGGACATCCGGGAGATAGTAGGTTCGAATCCAACTGTCGGCAGCCCTGAAGATGGTTTTCCGTGGTTTGCCATTTTCACACCAGGCAAATGCTGGGGCTGTACATTAATTAAGGCCACGGCCGCTTCCTTCCAGCTCCTAGGCTTTTCCTAACCCACCGTCGCCATAAGACCTATCTGTGTCGGTGCGACGTAAAGCCACTTGCAAAAAAAAAAAAAAGAGATATATAATCTTTTTCTAACGCTTTCCCCACACCTGTGGGGTCGCGGGTGCGAATTGTGCCACGTATGTGGATTTGGCCTTGTTTTACGGCCGGATGCCCTTACTGACGCCAACCCTATGTGGAGGGATGTAATCACTATTGCGTATTTCTGTGGTGGTTGGTAGTGTAGTGTGTTGTCTGAATATGAAGAGGATAGTGTTGGGACAAACACAAATACCCAGTCTCTTGGCAAGAAGAATTAATCAAAGGAGATTAATATCCCCGACCTGGCCGGGAATCGAACCCGGGACCCTCTGAACCGAAGGCCTCAACGCAGAGATATATAATATGAATTGTGAGTGTTCTATGAATCATCTGTTTAGCAGGGTACTGAGCTTACGAACACTAAGTCGCAGTGAGCTTATAACGCTATCACCGCCGGTAGTCCGGCTCCATAGCTGAGTGGTTAGCGTCTAGGCCTTCGTTTCTCGGAGCTCTGGGTTAATTGTTAATCGTAATAGTTCATTCAATTCGCTCAGAACTGGGTGTTTGTGCTGTCCTCAACAATACCGCAACACACGGAATACTATCCTCCACTGCAGTAACACGCAGTTTCCTATACATCGCCGAAGCCGCCACCTCCGTCAGAAGGTTTGCCTTAAAAGGGCTCCATCTGTCTGTATAGCCACGCGAAATTATTATTATTATTATTATTATTATTATTATTATTATTATTATTATTATTATTTAAACTGTACAACGCAAGATATTGAAATTATAAAATCTGAAAAGCATTTTACGACACATCTTAAAACAAATGTACCTAACTTTCAGTTGAAAATAGCTGGAACATCTTCAGTCGCCAATAACTTATACCATGAAAGAAAACAGAGTATGAGAAAAGTTTTCAGTTCTGGAGTGTTCGTATTTGTCAAGTGCAGGGAAGTTAGATGAAAAATCGTAAGAACTATTTCGGTGGCAAATCCATGACGGTATATCATGACCCATCAGTCCAAATCGTACAGTCAACCCAATTAGACGCGTAATCTCACTCAAAGTCCATTGGTAATAAGGATCAAGATTATCAGTAATTACAGCTACGCGAATATAAACTGAACCCATAACGGCTGTCATCCAACACTAATGCATCCTCGATATGGCATCTGATAATATCGATTGTTTGAACATGTATCGATGCAGAAGGGGAAGAGTGAGTGCGCGAAAGGCAGGCGCTTGTTTGTATTGTTAAGATAGTAGAGGGAGGCCTTGTTTGATCTGATCGTTATGTTCTCACATAAGGTGAGGGTGATTACAACGCACAGTTCGCAGCTTATCTGCTACATTAGAAGCTCTCTGAACAGCTGGGAGACGTTCTAGGGAACAAAATGTATCCGGCATTAGCAATAGATACAACCACACTTCGCAGCGAAGTATTCACGGTGAGAGGGTAACATTTATAAGAACATTTATAAATTAACATGACAATGACATTGCATATCTCTCACCATCTGAAATCTGAATTAAATTTAAGTTTAGAGCCTTGGACACTTCCAGAAAGTAGACGACAACGAACGGATTAGCGCTTTGAGATGAGCGAAAGATTTAAATTATTAGGTATTCTCTTCCTATTTGTGAGTTGTTTGAAGGAAGTAGACCAATATTGGGTATATAATAATTATTACTGAAGAATTAAATGTAAAATGCAGACTAGCACAACCAAGGAAAGCCTTTCTTAAGAGAAATGTTCTCACTTCGAATATTGATATATGATTTAGGAAAATGTTTTTGAAGACTTTCGTCTGGAGCGTGTGGCGTTGTATAGAAGTGAAACATTGACAATAACTAGCTCAGAAAGACAATATAAACTTTTCAAATGTATTTTCTTTTTTGCTAGGGGCTTTACGTCGCACCGATACAGGTAGGTCTTATGGCGACGATGGGATAGGAAAGGCCTAGGTGTTGGAAGGAAGTGGCCGTGGCCTTAATTAAGGTACAGCCCCAGCATTTTCCTGGTGAGAAAATGGGAAACCACGGAAAACCATCTTCAGGGCTGCCGACAGTGGAATTCGAACCCACTATCTCCCGGATGCAAGCTCACAGCCGCGCGCCTCTACACGCACTTTTCAAACGTAAAGTAGCAGATTAATTCTGGAGGTGAGGTGGGTAGATCGAATCTCGAATCGAATCGAATTGATGAGGAGAGAATGATTTGGCAAAATGTGACATAGAATGAAAAATGTTAGAACACCCAGGACTTTTTCCGTTAGTCTTTGAGGGAAGTGTACGCGGGAAGAATGGTAGAGGAACACCAAAGCATGAATATTACAAACAGATTGGAGTAGATGTAGAACGCATCAGTTACGCAGAAATGAAAAGTGTAGCACGGGATAGGGTTGCACGGAGGACTGCATCGAACCAGTCTATGGACTGACAACTCAAAAAAAAAAAAACAACACAGTTTTCTTAGCGCACTAATGAACTGCGTAGTTTATGCGTCCATTTTGGATGTTGTTTAAGGGATATCTGACTTCTGAAACTATTGAGTTCTTTTGCAATGTTTAGTATAATCTCTTGTCTGCCAAGACGTAATCTCAAATGGTCTATTTTATATCAGAGTTCTTAGCGTACGTTACAGAAATGAGTAAAAGTTGAATAAAAAGTAAAAGCAAAAGCCGCACATCAAACTGCGATTGACGTTCTCTTCTAGACTACCGCATATAATATTTCGCATCATCTCGCATAGAACATTCTCTTGACATTTCAATATCGGATAGAATGAAGGTTAACTGAACTGTGAATTTCATTTCATCAGCAGATCTGTATGGTAAATCTGCTTCTAGGGACGGAACGATCTTGATGACAGGTCGATATTGTTCATAAGTTATCTTTCTAATCTTGATGTACATCCTGTTTGACTCTTCATATACAGTAGGATCGACACGGATGCTATACTACAATGAGAGTTTGCAAACAATGCCCACAGTCAAATAAGGAATCTTGAAATAAAAGATCTAGAAAGCAACGGGCTCGTGGAGTTTCTGTCCAATCGTCATCGGATTCAGTGAGCCAATCACCACTGATAAAGAAGGAGAGGTTCCAACAAAACATGATACCATATTACATTTCATTATATGGCTACGAATAGATGACAGAGTTTCCAAGGTAGAGACATAGTAATAAGTGACCAGCACGATTAATACATTCAAAAACCACTCATTTATAAATCTGAGAGTAAGTTATAAAATATACCGCGAATGATGTTAACACCAGAAATAAGGCTCGATGCTGTTCGAGAGATCCAGATTGAGGCAATACAAATTGTAAGTGAAGTTGAGAGAATATTTCCTGCTAACTGCTTTCAGGTGAATCATACACTTGCCGGTTGCTTTTCTAAGGATCCGTTTATGGATGTGTGTTATATCTGCTTCTCACCCTACGCAGTGTGATTGTTTGTTTGTAAAATTGGTTCATAATTTATTTTCATTTAATGTTTCTATGGCCGTAATAATTGATCTGTAGGATCCTATATTTGCTCTAGGAAAATAAACAATCTGCCAACCCGGCATTCTATTTGAAAAGATTGTGCGAAAAGTTATGGCCATAACTTTCACCATAGAAAATTGCCCCGGTCCAAGATCGAAGCACGCAACTTTCATTCCGGGTTAAATAATGAAGTGCACTTTACTGTGTACAGCTATGAAAGCAGATTTTTTGTGCATTATTATCTGATCCCGTTGCAGGCTGCGGGATTCTGTAATTTCGAGCATAAAAGCAGCAGCTGGTAGACATCACATGCTGTTAATTATTTTGAAGCAAAATTGCAGTAATATTTTTTAAAATCCATTACGAACTATACTTCTAACATTCTAGCGTTGAAACTGTAGATAAATACGTAACTGCCAGGCTATCAATATAAAGTCATCACAAACGACGCAGCCATTGAAATTACACACAGGGAAATCGAACTACCGGTCAATAATACGATACAGGAAAAATCCAATGTTTAATAAATCATCTACCTCTTGCCAAGTCTAAAGGCAATCAAGTTAAATTATTACAGATATGTCAAGGAAATAAAACACATATTCTATAAATAAATTTAAATAAATAAATAAATAGTAAATTTATGAGTATTACTGCATATTTTCCACGTCCGACTCGTTGGCTGAACGGTCAGCGTACTGGCCTTCGGTTCAGAGGGTCCCGGGTTCGATTTCCGGCCGGGTCGGGGATTTTAACCTTAATTGCTTAATTCCAAAGGCACGGGGGCTAGGAGTATGTGTTGTCTTCATCATCATTTCATCCTCATCACGTTGCCTACGGGAGTCAAATAGAAAGACCTGCACTTGGCGAGCCGAACCCGTCCTGGGATATCCCGCCACTAAAAGCCATACGACATTTCATTTGTGAAATAAATTCGTGCTTTGTTTGCCTACATACCAGGGGTCCAATTCAAAACATTGCCGAATTTATTACGTGTTGAACCTTATGTCAAATTCTTCATTTTTGCAGATATTATTTTAAAATTAGATAAAAAAATATTGTTGCTTTTTAGTTTCTTGTCCACATTTACGAACAAAAAATACGGATTTCAGGTGAATAAAGCGGAAAAAGGGAACAAATCATTTCATTTAAATTTTATCACGAAATAGACACAGATATAATCAATAGAAATGACCAAACTCTTAACAAAATGTAATAGAAAATTGAAAATGCTTGCCTGTAACAACATGACCTGACCAACGAAAGACCATTTCTTGAAATACTTGATAATGAGTATTTAATTGTGGCCGTGAAAAATCGGCGATAGGGACTGATGAGCAAAGCGTTTTGAATTATGGTGTTACTGAAAGAAATTGAAGTAGGCAGGTAAAATTAAAAAGAAGTGATAGAACGGTGAGCACATGAGTGTGAAGGAAAATATGGACAAAGCAATCAGCAATGAGACTGAAAACAATAGAAGAACGTCCTGAGGTCTAATATGAAGCAATACCAGAAACTGAGAGGATGTAGCATTTGAGCGGCCGATGTGACCCATTGCGGCCCATGACAGTTTGACAACAGCGACTAAAGCAGGGGTCCAATGGAAAGGATGGGAAAATCAAAGAATAAATGGCTACCATGTTTAACAGAAACAAGGAGCTTTGGCAGATGTGATGTACCAGCATTGCAGCAGAATTTGTGGTTCTAGAATTGGTCGCTTTAGCCATCTAAAAACACGTAATCGGCGACTTCTGATGCACACAGAAGACATCATTACACTCTCCAGCCAGTGAACGATGGTCACGATGATGACGATTCTACAGACGTTTTACAACTGTACGAGAATTGGAGAACTGAGTTGAAGAGAAGGTATTTTTACTTTGCTATCTGATTTACGTCGCACAAATATAGGCAAGTCCTATGGCGACAATGGGATAGGAATGGGAAGAATGCGACTGTTACCTTAATTAAGATACAGCCTTGACTGGTGTGAGAATGGGAAACTATGAGGTTTGAACAAACCATCTCCCGAAAGCAAGCTCACACTGTCATGACCCAAACCGCATAGCCGACTCGCTCGGTGGAAGGCGTTTCGAAGAAAACCAAGGTTACAGTAACTACGTCAGGCTAATAATGAGTGATTTAACTACACGAAGTATGAGAAGAAAAGGGGAGCTTAAATGCGATCAGAATGGAAGGTTGCTTCGTACCAATCAACGGATTCGCATCACAAGAGCAGAATAATAATAAGAAAAGAAGAATTCGTGTCAATATTCAGTGTGAGAAATATTTTCCCCTTTTGCATTAATGTTGTTGTTGTTGTTGTTGTTGTTGTTGTTGTTGTTGTTTGAGTCATCAGTCCATAGATTGGTTTGATGAAGCCCTCCATGCCAGCCTATCTTGTGCTAACCTTTTCATTTCTAAGTAACTACTGCATCCTACATCTGCTCTAATCTGCTTGTCATATTCATACCTTAGTCTACCCCTACTGTTCTTACCCCCTACACTTCCTTCAAAAACCAACTGAACAAGTCCTGGATGTCCTAAGATGTGTCCTATCATTCTATCTCTTCTTCTCGTCATTAATTGTAGTGCATTGATAGTAGTAGTAATAATTAATAGTTAATTAATAGTAGTAGTAATAAATATTGCAAAGCATGCCCTCAGCTACCAAGTGCAGGAATTTTAATTTGACATTACCTTGGCTGCCTGCATCTCAACTTCGACGTTCCCTTTCACTCTACGAGATGGGAGAGTAAAGTGCATTTTTCTTTGGTTGAGTTTCAATTAATTTTGTCACATAACACCAAATAAGCTACCAGACGTCTTTTACACGCCGACATCGTACGACAAAATTCCGACTACCTCTGCCGGGTTTGAACCAGCGAACATGCAAATCAGCGACGGACACACTGTCCTCATCCACAGAATGAGCTGTTACGTTGAATGGCCTTTATACAATGAATAGACAAATTGAAGGAGCTGATTCTAACTAAGACAAGGGCATACCTGAACTCCTGAATTGTACTGCACAGGTATGTGTAGAAACACTCAGTCTTATGGCTAAGGGTTTCAGTTCCGGGTATATCTCATCCTACACACAATTAATCCGGAAGAGTTTTCTGCCTTCTATCGCTTCTCTTTGTCCAACTTGTTACTCTGTGTAACGATCATACCCTTAAACTCTCAGCTCATTACCAATGTTTTTCACTTCCCTTTACCTCCAGAATTATCATAACAAGGACAGCCCAGCCACGCTGATTAATTCGTCAGCACAAAGGGGCACCACGAGAGGCTAACGAAAACTATTAAAAGACTCCTTCTTACATAGCCTTCAAAGGATGTCTCCAACCTCATGCTAGGACAGAAATAAATTGCAACACACAACAAAGAGTCTTTATAGTGTCTTTAGTTTACAGTATTGACGCATAATAATAATAGTCATCATCGAAATAATAATACATTTTTACAATTCGTTTAACGTCGCAACGTCACAGATAGGTGTTATGGCGACGATAGGATAGGAAAGTGTTAGAAGTGGAGAGAAAGCGACCGTGTCCTTGATATACAGCCCAGCATTTGCCTGCTGCGAAAATGGGAAACCATGGAAAACCATCTTCAGGGCTGCCGACTGTGGGGTTCGAACATAATAATAATAATAATAATAATAATAATAATAATAATAATAATAATAATAATAATAATAATAATAATAACGCTATTTAAAATAAATGAGCATATTAGTTCGTTCTAAATTTGACAATAACCTCTACTGATTACTTTTAAGGCTACACTGAAACTAGATTTACATTATTTTTTCCCATATATATTGTACTCAGCCCATTACGGCATTGCCGTGCCAAAATTACTGCTGCCCAGCCACATGGTTTGAAGACTGGGACCATACAAACAACAGTTTGAGCACAATAAGTTTTTTGTATTTAGACACACATAAGATTTTATACCAACGATGGGATAGGAAAAAGCTAGGAGTCTAAGTATGGTACAACAAAGTCTTCTAATAGTAGACCGTGACTCATGACAAGGCAGTTGCGCCGCGATTTGAGTTTTGAAATGTTACTGAATAATAATTTCGTTGCTATTTCTAGCCGGGTGCAGCCCTGGTAAGGCAGACCCTCCGATGAGGGTGTGCGGCATCTACCATGTGTGGGTAATTGTGTGTGTTAGTGAGGTAGAGAGTAGCGTTATGTGTGGTGTGTGAGTTTCAGGGATGTTGGGGACAGTACAAACACCCCGCCCCCGAGCCATTGGAATTAACCAATAAAGGTTCAAATCCCGACCCGGCCGGGAAACGAACCCGCGACCCTCTGAACCGAAGGTCAGTACGCTGACCATTCAGCCAGCGAGTTGGACATGTTATTGAATGATCACTGACGACTAATTATAATTTGTGTGGCCAATGACATCCAGGTGTTGCCTTCCAACATGGGTTGGCGGTGCCTGCCATGTATAGGAAACTGCGTGTTAATGTTGTGCAGGGTAGTGATGTATGAGTTGCAGAAATGATGGGGTCTGCACAACGTCCCCCCCCCCCCCCGCCCCGTTCAGCCCTACAGGCAAAGGAATTAAATGTACACGGTTAGGATTACACGCCAGAGTCGTACCTGAGACTCTAAGGCACTGACCAGTCATCCACCGAGCCACCGAATACTGCCAATGGACACCTCAGCAAAGTTCTGTAGTATAAGTTGCGTAAAAAAACAGGTACACTAAACGCTATGCCACTGGTATGTAATGAAAGTTGGATAGTCTCGAATGTTCGTTGAAGACTAGAATACATCCTAATAATGTCTAAGCATTCGCCTCTTTGTGCCAGGAGGTGCTACAGAAAAGTTTCTGTACACACTGTATTGATCGTATTTCGCAAGCAGAAAAAAAAAAAAAAACATTTCGTCCGTCATAAATAAGGCAACATGGAGAGAATGCAGGTTGTAACTGCTGGTACGAGCTTTCAGTTCTCAACATTCAAATATATTCGAGCATTGGAATTGAGTAGCTTGTTTTGAGGCTGCAGCTGCATCTGAAAGCATTTCAAGCCAAAGGCTTAGTCTGCCTGCCTGCCAATCCGTCAAACCTCCACTCTAACTTTCTACAGAGGGAAAAGAAGGCAGGATTAAAATCGAACTTCACGTACAATCAATGTGGCCCATACCGCTGTCACTGGAACATCACACGTTGTTATCGACAAGAAAAGTGAAATTTTGTGAAGATCTAATTTATGTAGTGTATATTCAATTAAGTAGCAAACTGTATGTGCATATTCTTAACGAAATAGCCTTAGTGGTGTTGACTGAACAAAAACGGGTGATAAGGTTGGGTGGGGGGCGTGTTTAACTCTATACGGTAAAAGTTCGGGACATATAATGGTACACTGTATATTCAAACTAATGCTCTGTACTTCAGTTACAGTACTGATTAGATTAGTTGGGACACACAACAATGATATGTTAACACTGTATCGCTTGCATTGTCACTGAATACCTTTCATTTAAGAACATTACAACAATTAACTATTGATAATTTGCTTTATAACGCGCCGACACATATAGGTCTTCTAGCCACGATGGGATAGGAAAGGGCTAGGAACGGGACGGAAGCGACCGTGGCCTTAATAAAGGTACAGCCCCCGCATATGCCTTGTGTGAAAATAGGAAACCACGGAACACCATCTTCAAGGCTGCCGACAGTGGGGTTAGAACCCACTATCTCCAGAATGCAAGTTGACAGCTACGTGTCCCAAACCACACAGCCACTCGCTCGGTACAACAATGAATCAGTCTGTCTGTCTGTTAGGTCATCAGACCAGAGGCTGGTTGGATCCTAGGGGTTGTTTATTAAATAGACCTTTCCTTCATCGACTCAGTCTGTGTTGGCATCTAGTGATATTAGGTCTGATTTCCACCTCATAGTAGGCCTACTTTTCAAAGGAATGTTTTTATTTTTGTTTGCTATGGATATTACATCCCATTAAAGAGGAAGGATTGGTAATTCAAGTAAAAATACGGAGATGACCGTAAGGAAGATAGCAGAGACAGCTGGAGTAAGGAAATGCAATACTTCAAGTTGCGTGAAGACATGGGGCTCATGGATACGCCAGGAAATGGACGGTGTGGAAGAAAGAGAAAACAATGGCTGGGGATGAAGCCTTGATCCGCAAAACCAGGACCAAGAACCCATGTTCTTCGAGAGAGTAGTCATCAATCCTGGTTGGAAAAATCATTACTTTCAGTATTCCCTACTACTGGGAAAATAGCAATCCCTTGGAAACAAAATGATTTCATTAATACATTTTATGGAGTAAAACGGTATCTCATAGTGGTAAACCAAGAAATGTCGCAGTCTTCACGAAGTCATTGCAAAGAATATTCAAATAAAATGATCAGTTGTTCTGTCGAAAAATAAATTGCGGGGAAAATTATTTTCCTGAAACTGGACGATGCAGTAATTATATCAAACTTGCATGAAAATAAAAATTTGTTGTTGTTTGTTTAAAAAAGGAGTCTGAAGTACATCAGTTTCGAAATTATAGTAAAGTAAATGACGAGCACACATGATCATACTTTTCACTTATAGTCTTAAAATAATTAAATTTTGATTAGTACTAATTATCAGGTTTCATTTCGAGCAATATGGTTCTGTTTGAAAAATATTTTAAACACACAATTCTCCCATGAAGCAACAGACCCTAAGGGTCATGTCCTTTGAAGCTGCTCAACCCGAAGGCCTGCAGATTATGAGGTGTCATGTGGTCAGCACGACGAAAAACACACAATTGAATCATTGAAAAGTATTGTATTTTAGACTTAAATTATTATACATTTTTCAATAATTTCGTTTGCCATTTGTACTGTGACTGTGCCAGTTTTTTTAATGTACTGTCCCAATACGAGCATTAGCTCTTGGGACCCTTGCAATAATAAAATAAAGAATAAAAAATAAAGGTGGCTGATGTGTTTGTGAATATTAAACAGACGTCAGCCAGACAATGTGTCTCCTAATTCAGGTTCACTTTATACAGCAGTTTTGGTCACTTAAAATTATCAATCAATCAATCAATCAATCAATCAATCAATCAATCAATCAATCAATCAATCAATCAATCAATCAATCAATCAATCAATCAATCAATCAATCAATCAATCAATCAATCAATCAATCAATCAATCAATCAATCAATCAATCAATCAATACATACATACATACATACATACATACATACATACATACATACATACATACTGATCTGCATTTAGGGCAGTCGCCCAGGTGGCAGATTCCCTATCTGTTGCTTTCCTAGCCTTTTCCTGAATTATTTCAAAGACATTGGAAATTTATTGAACATCTCCCTTGGTAAGTTATTCCAATCCCTAACTCCCCTTCCTATAAATGAATATTTGCCCCAGTCTGTCCTCTTGAATTCCAACTTTATCTTCATATTGTGATCTTTCCTACTTTTATAAACGCCATTCAAACTTATTCGTCTACTAATGTCATTCCACGCCATCTCTCCGCTGACAGCTCGGAACATACCACTTAGTCGATCAGCTTTTCTTCTTTCTCTCAATTCTTCCCAACCAAACATTGCAACATTTTTGCAACGCTGCTCTTTTGTCGGAAATCACCCAGAACAAATCGAGCTGCTTTTCTTTGGATTTTTTCCAGTTCTTGAATCAGGTAATTCTGGTGAGGGTCCCGTACACTGGAACCATACTCTAGTTGGGGTCTTACCAGAGACTTACATGCACTCTCCTTTACATCCTTACTACAACCCCTAAACACCCTCATAACCATGTGCAGAGATCTGTACCCTTTATTTACAATCCCACTTATGTGATTACCCCAATGAAGATCTTTCCTTATATTAACACCTAGATACTTACAATGATCCCCAAAAGGAACTTTCACCCCATCAACGCAGTAATTAAAACTGAGAAGACTTTTCCTATTTGTGAAACTCACAACCTGACTTTTAACCCCGTTTATCAACATACCATTGCCTGTTGTCCATCTCACAACATTTTCGAGGTCACGTTGCAGTTGCTCACAATCTTGTAACTTATTTATCACTCTATAGAGAATAACATCATCCGCAAAAAGCCTTACCTCCGATTCCACTCCTTTACTCATTACATTATGATCAGTTTGTTCTGCTCAAGTATTCATACTGCTATGCAAACTTGTAATTAATTGGGATAGAGTTAGGAAAGAAGAGATCGTAGATTGTGTGTTATGTATCATCTTCGCATGCGCTTTCTATTTACGAAGTGGTACAGTCGGTCAGTTGTAGTCCTGTTCCAAGACAGCGAGTCGGATCCAGGTTCAGGTTCTTGCATTTGAAGTGTTCGAAATTGACAAGTCCGTGTTGTTGGTTCGTGGTACTTTCACGAACTCCTGCGGCATAAAATTCTGATTATGATTTTCGGAGATACCGAGGTGCTACAACTTCGTTGCGCAAGAGTTATTTTAACGTTTCCTTAAATCTGCGGACATGAGTAATGATTATTTGAACGCTTCGAATACCACTAAAATGAGCCAGGATCGAATACACCAACTTGGGTTCGGAGAAAAAGCGCTCTAACACCTGGGACACTGCGCCCGGCACTAAGAAAGAAATGAAACGTGCCCAGGCTAGAAAATTATTTCCAACATTTTGACTTACGCAAATCTGAGGGCTGGTTCGAGGTCTGCTCAGCTTACATGAGAAAAATTTAGAAGCTACCTGATGGTGACGTAGCTGCCTCGGTCTTGAAAGCTAAGAATAACCACAGAGGATTCGTCGAGCTGATCATGCGTCACCTTATAATCTACATGCTTCTTGGGCTGAGCAGCGGTCGCTTGGTAGGCCAAGGCCCATCAGTACTGTAGCGGCATTGGGTTTGTTTATTTATTAAAGACTAACGGTATCGAATAAGAAAACAAGAGTTGATATAGGAACATCAGGCAGCGCAGATAGATGTCAGACGCAAGTCATTATCCAATTGATAATACTTATGTTTCACTCGGTCTGGAAACTCTAAGTACTCTGTTTGTCAAAGACCTTTTTTTTTTTTTTTTTTTTGCTATTTGCTATTTGCTATTTGCGGCCGTGGCCTTAATTAAGGTACAGCCCCAGCATTTGCCTGGTGTGAAAATGGGAAACCACGGAAAACCATTTTCAGGTCTGCCGACAGTGGGGTTCGAACCTACTATCTCCCGAATACTGGATACTGGCCGCACTTAAGCGAGCGCAGCTATCGAGCTCGGTTTGTCAAAGACTTGTTCAGAAAACATCCATATAAAGCACTATTAAGAGGTGGGTAATAAACGTGTACTTTTGTCAGCGATACAACAATTTAGGGTGAAAATAATTCCAATCTCAACGTGACAAGCCTAATGAGGACAGGCTAATGTAAAATGTGTGTAATTAATTTAACCAGCTTAATATTTTCATCAAAGTCTCAACATAAACAGGGCAAAATTTCCTCTAGCAAATTATTCTACGTGCTAGAAGCATATTTATATTTTTAAAACATGTATGTGTACATTAGTAGAAACATAAACACGGCACCAGCACACATGTATGTGTCTAATTAGTAACATGGGTGGGGAAGTTACCATGACCATACGTAAAGGTTTAATTATTTGGTTGATTGGATTTTGATGTAACCCAAAGGGTCATTAGAGCTGGCAGGCTTGACAAGAGAAAGCTCGGGGAAGATGTAGCACATGCTTGTAATGGTGGCACTCGTTACCCTCACTGATGTATGGACTAATTATATTTATTTGATGAAAAGAGAGAAATATAGCGTAATACAAAACTTTTTTAAAGGAATACATTTGTTGCAGCACTTTAAATTAGAAGGTATGATCATAACTATACCAAGAAATAAACATTATATCATTATACAAATAAACAAAGTGAATATTCAAGCCAGAGAGAAACAAAAAATACAAGTTCCGCTCTGTATAAATGTGTATGCTCACAATGCTTCCTGAATTATACATTACGATCTTCATATACACGAGATGACCTTTTTATTTTTGTTTACACTCATGGCTATTGTGTGATGAGCTTTCCTGCTACAAGGATGAAGGACGAAAAATTGTATGTTAATGATGATCAACTTCTTTATTCCAGAACAATACTTTTCAAATAACAAAGTGATCTCAGCTGCAGATTTGTACGTTTTCTGACATGGTTCCATTTAGGCATTCTGCGTACCAGTTTAGACGTCCACATTGCAATGCTATGTAGCAGTGAAAGTGAAACTCTACTGTACGAGAGTGAATTTTGACGGGTAGACTCTGGGGGAGTTTTCCAATACATTGGAATAATGATAACAACAGCAACAATGCAATATCAAAGGCTATAGTAAAAGTTTAATACCAAGGATATTAAATGTCGACATTTTTTTTTTTTTAAGTTCCGTTGGGGCCTGCTATGGACCGCGTGGTTTTTATCTCTAGCAGCTTTCTTCTTTGACCAGAACTCCTTCATTCTTGCACTGTGAATGTCTTTTCGCTCCATTTCACACCTCCCCCCCGGACGTACTGTTTTTCCTGTTAGTGACTGGAGATTGATTTTCTGATCAACGTTCTCTACCTTTTATTATAAGGCAGATCTTTTTATTTTAACTTGCTTTACGTCGAACCGACATAGGTAGGTCCTATGGCGACGATCGGCTAGAAAAGGACTAGGAGCGTGAAGGAAGTGGCCGTGGCCTTAATTAAGGTACAGTCCCAGAATCTGTCTGGTGTGAAAATAGGTAACCACGGAAAACCATATTCAGAGTTGCCGAAAGTTGGATTCGAATCCACTATCTCCCGAATGCAAGCTTACAGCTGCGCGCCCCTAACCGCGTGGCCAATTTGCTCGGTGTGAGAGAAAGCGTCAAAACTGGACTACCTCAGACGGGACTGAACCCGTAATCTTGAAATAATGAGTAGGAAATATTACCTCTCGTCCACCGAGTCAGCTAAACTTGAATTACATCTAAAATAAACTTGCTTCAATATGTAAAAATTCACGAGATAGCTATTTCTCAAGTTTTCAATCGAGTACTGATCAACTTACTGAATTAATACATTACCATGTTGGTACAATTTTTTAAAAAATGTTCATATAGCGAATTAGCTTGTAGTGGTACCAACTGCGCCAAGATTGTAACATGTTATGTTATTCACTAAGTTGGAAACCGAAACAATGTTTCGAAATTCAAGAATTCAAAATTGTATTAGAACAATTGTTTTAACTAATATCCAAGTTTCTGGCAAGAAAGCACAATTCTAGGTACTCCTCCAGGAAGAAAGATTGTAAAGACTGTTTCAGTATGGTACAACATACAGTATTTGTGAAACAGGGAAGGCTGAAGGCGTTAAAGATGCACGATGCCCTAGAAACGAAATATCTGTTAAATGTGGCGGCACGGTGGATGGGAATTTAAATAGTAGCCTTTGAGAATTAGACGGTCATAAGGAAAGATAACACGCTTTAATAAATAAATAAATAAATAAATAAATAAATAAATAAATAAATAAATAAATAGTGAGGATGATCGGCCCCTAATGGTACGATATGAGACGAAATGCAATGAAAATTTAAAAGTACAAAATTCATACACTGACCAAAATTCAAAAACGTGATGATGAAGAATGAATGGATGAATATGAATTTAGAAGAGTCAGTGGATTCGACCCGCAACGCCTCACCTTTTCAGAGACAATATTACTGACCAAGGGACTGTTTCCAAAGCATAGCCTAATCTTGAATCGATGATGCTTGTTGGCTGAAGGAGTTCAATATCCATGTCAACGGTCCCTTATAATGGCACTTATCGCTAGTAAAGTAGAACCATGGTATTTCTCAAATTGCGGTACTAATCAAAGGTAGCGTAAACTCACGGTGTTCCAAATATTATGGTACTACTCACAAGTGTCGTACGGCGTACAGGTAACGCAGACCTATGGTGTTTCTCACATAATGGCGCCACACATAGGCAACGCAAACCCAGGCAAACACAGGCGCCGGTATTCCCGTGGTGTTCCTCATATAGTGGGTACTAATCATAGGTAACAAAGGCCCACGGTGTCGCTCATATTGTGTTACTAACCACAGGCAACGTCCAGATCAGAGGTGTTTCTCACTGAATAGTACTAGTCACGAGCAACGGAAGCCCGTGGTGTTCCGCATTTAGTATTACTAATCACAGGTACTGGAAACCCACAGTGAACCACTCACTGCTGCTACTAATCACAAAACTATTGAGTACCTAACAGAGTGGTACTACTCGCAAGTAAAGGCGACCCATGGTGTTACCGCGTGATGGTACTAACCACAAGTACTTTCATGTTTCAATCATCCCTTGGTCGCTCCTTTTAGTCTCCTCTTACGACAGGCAGGGGATACCGTGGGTGTATTCTCCGTCTGTTTCCACCACCCACAGGGGGTAGACAAAGAGAAAAAAAAGAAGGGATCCGTCACTTCGAAAAATGAAGTAATGGACGAAGAAAGGCAAGGGCCACGAAGGGCGTGAAAGTGAAAGACTCCCTCGGCCTCGGATGCTCTAATACCGTCGGATTCGGAAAGGAACACGAGTTGACCAATGGAGGTCGGACAGGATAGATGAAAGTGAGGAGCCTGGCAGAAGTGGAAGAAATGCCAGGACTCAGCTACGGGCCCCGCCGTCGCCAACCCACGCTCCCGAGTTGAGAGCCCCTGGGGTCCCTTTTAATCTCCTCTTACGACAGGCAGGGGATACCGTGGGTGTATTCTTCATCTGCGTCCCCCACCCACAGGGGGTACTAAATAAATAAATAAATAAATAAATAAATAAATAATAAATAAATAAATACGTAAACAATACAACATAGCATACTTGAATTTGTCACCTCTGAAGGGTGGTCAAAATAGTCGTGGTATCTTGAATCCCGGGCATACGCTACACTCGCTAAGTTCCCTCTGGACAGGTATGATAGATTATTTTTCCCTGGTGATATATCGGCTTTAAGTATTTCTAATCGAGCGAACTGTGGTGTTAATGGATGACATACGAGACGAGTACCATTAGGGTTGCTATTAGCTTCATTACATGTGCCACTCATACAGTAACAACATCAAATTAAGATCTCCGACATCACAACATATCTGCTTACAGTCGGACCCCTTCTGTCTCTCACCAGCTCGCTCCCTTTCACTTCAACTACTTTATGAACAGTATAAAGTAGAACATAGTTTTATAATGTACCAAAATAGGTCTGATGTAATTTGTTATCGTATTCACGACTGAGTTTACTAGTAAAATGAATAAGCAATATTGTGAGGATCGCGGAATGGGAATGAATCATTTTTATAGATAATTCTTTTGTTACGTCATGTTAACATTTGAAGGTATGGTAGGTTGCGACCGTAGCAATCAATTTAAGTACAGCCATAGAACTTTTCTAGCGTAAAAGTGGGAAATTATATAAAACTACCATCACGGTTCCTATCACTGCGTTTCCCCACCCGCCGGATGTAAACTTGCAGGTGTATGTATGTATGTATGTATGTATGTATGTATGTATGTATGTATGTATGTATGTATGTATGCATGCATGTATGTATGTATGTATGTACGTAAGAAGCTAAATAATATCTCTGGGTTAAATTTTCCACTCCACTGCTGTATTCCATCAAATTATCTCGTCCCTGAAATATTCGAAATCGACAACACTCTTAGGAATAATGTTAGGCAGGAGAATAATAGTTAAATGTAGAGAGAACTGCAGAGGCGGAAAGAGTAATTGGTATTTTAGTCTCCATGCCTGGGGCATGGCAGAGCCAAAAGAAGGCCCAACCCTCTCCATGGAACACAAACCGATCTTGTTTTCAAATGAAATTAGTATTCTAACTGGGTAGCAAAGGGGCGGCTGGTTCATTATCAATTTCTTGGTGGAGAAAGGAAGACTTTCAACAACATTCCTTCTCTTTCTTCACGAAAAATAAATTACAATGAGTCGTCGTAAAGGAAACCTTCTGTGTGAGACACAATCTAATGGTGAGATCATTTAATTTCAGTTTGAGCCCTGTATGAGCGAGTAATTACGAACAAGATTAAGAGAGGATTGGTCAGTTGCTCGTGGAAAAATGGATCAAGAATATAAAAGAGGACTGTGTTCAAAGATGTAACAAGTGGAATGAAATACGATCGTAGAAACATGATGATGATGATGATGATGATGATTGATGCTTTAATCTACGAACCCTATCAACGACCTGTCTCATGCTCATGGTAGACATTGACAGTATAAAACCACTGCTAGGGAATATATTCCTGAAACAACCATTCCCTTTGAGAAATGATGTGAAGGTGTCGCTTGGAGGGCCAGTTGTTGTACGCATTTATGTGGGATTTTATCGGACTGGTATGCAATAGAAACCTTCTGGCTCGACGGCGAAAGCAATGGAAAACTGTCTCCATTCTCATTTCCCCAGGCACTTCAGTGACGTTAAGGATTTCTGTGACGGTCGATAGTGGAATTGTTGGGGATATGACTTATCTTTGAGGTGAGGGTTTAACATGCATGTGGCATTAATGTCTCTTCAGTTTATACAGTTTATAAGACACACCAATGTGCCAATATTCTGCCCCTAAATAGAGGATCGTTAACATGACAAAACGTCTACGAACAGTAGTCTATATTATTTAAAAACCCGTACATACAATCGTGAATATAGCAAGCAAGCCACTCGAACTGCAAATGAGATAGGCAGTGCCGAGAAAAATTTCAGTAAATGTATGCCTCAGCTGGTGAGACCTAGTGTTTACAGTTACATGTGACTTTCATTGACCGTTCTATCTCATCCTTGGCTTTGCCGATACGAAAGGCACCAAGATATGAGCGATGTTAATAATACCATTTCTTATGCAGCCAGTCGCTGTGATGAATGGTGTGAAAATGTCACTTATGGGGTCTTTTGGTGCGTGCATTTCTAGAGGCTTGTCAGATGTAATGGAAACTCCTGGCTCGACTAGGAAAGCAAAGGGAAACTACCTCAATTCTCATTTTCCTAGTATGCCCCTTAAGGGACGGCTAAGACATCTATGACAGATCATGCCAGAGCTGTTAAGGATCAAACCAACCTTCGGACTGAACACTCACTGTAAAATAAATGCATATCCGTGACGTCAGTGTTAAATGTTACGGCATGTTTACGGAGCAGTTACTGCAGCTTGATATCCTAATCAACAGAAAAGTCATCACAGGTAATATAAAGCACCGGGTGAACCAAAAGGCCGTTAACATTTGACGAGACAATACTTCACTGAAAATTGGAGGTAGAGAGATAATAATTGACACACATGATTGGCATGATATGTGGTTTTATTGACACCAAAAGAAACTAAATAAAGCTTCACTAACAGTGCCTTTTCTGGTAATGTCAATATGTTGCGATTGCAGGCGCATCTGACGCCCTCTCCCAGGACAGCTCTTTTATACCGTACACGGGACTCATGCGGTATCACAGACGTGTTGCGATCCAGCGCCATCTGTTGGCCTGTTTGTGCACTCGTTGTTGGCGTTAACGGAATTCGGGTCAGCCTGTACTACGTAATAAAAGCAGGTTATTATATAAATTAGGTATAGGCAATACATTATAAAGTACTTAATTACGCGCCCAACACTATAATGTGCTCTTCAGCAATAGGACCGCCAAGGGAGATAGCGGCGTGCTACGAGCAGCGTAGCTGTAACCTTGCATTTAGAAGATGGTGGGTCCGAATACCACCATCGGAAAAAGGCAGATGGTTTTCCGTGGTTTTCCCTTTTCCATTCCAGATAAAATTTGAAGTTGTACCTTAATTAAGACGACAAGTGCTTCTTTTCCAATCCTGGCTCTTTCTTATCCCATCTCACCGAAAACCTGTCTGGGTTAGTGCGACGTTAAACCAGTAAAATAAAATCCAATACGGCCAGAGCGAGGCAACAGAAGGGACTTCAAAATTAAAACCCTAGAAAATCCAATCAATCAATCAATCAATCAATACTGATCTGCATTTAGGGCAGTCGTCCAGATGGCAGATTCCCTATCTGTTGTTTTCCTAGCCTTTTCCTAATTGATTTCAAAGAAATTGGAAATTTATTGAACATCTCCCTTGGTAAGTTATTCCAATCCCTAACTCCCCTTCCTATAAATGAATATTTGCCCCAGTTTGTCCTCTTGAATTCCAACTTTACCTTCATATTGTGATCGTTCCTACTTTTATAAACGCCACTCAAACTTATTCGTCTACTAATGTCAGTCCACGCAATATCCCCGCTGACAGTTCGGAACATACCACTTAGTCGAGCAGCTCTTCTTCTTTCTCTCAATTCTTCCCAGCCCAAACTTTATAACATTTTTGTAACGCTACTCTTTTGTCGGAAATCACCCAGAACACATCGAGCTGCTTTTCTTTGGATTTTTTTCCAGTTCTTGAATCAGGTAATCCTGGCAGGGTCCCATACACTGGAACCATACTCTAGTTGGGGTCTTACCAGAGACTTATACGCCCTCTCCTTTACATCCTTTTTACATCCCCTAAACACCCTCATAACCATGTGCAGAGATCTGTGCCCTTTATTTACAATCCCATTTATGTGATTACCCCAATGAAGATCTTTCCTTATATTAACACCTAGATACTTACAATGATCTCCAAAAGGAACTTTCGCCCCATCAACGCAATAATTAAAACTGAGAGGACTTTTCTAAACTGAACCTGGCCGATATGCCAACCCCTACATTAACGTTGAATATCGAGATAGTTCATGAAGTCATCAAAGATCTCAATTGTGACATAAGACGATCAAATTACTGATCAGGTTATTCTTAAGCGCAACTCACATAAACATACGTTGAAACCTAAGTCTGCAAGACCATATCTTTCTACATTAAGCCAATTTTCCACCAAACGGCGAGAATATATCTCTTCCACAATATGCCTAACATTCAATGAAACCTTTCTGCTCGCGAGATATCACCAAAGAAGTACGCTCGCCGCAATATTTTTCAAACGAGTTTTAATAAAGTCATTTTTTCTAACCCACAATTCGAACGCATGTGAATGATTAACTTGTCAGGCGCGTGGTGTGTTAGTACCCTATTAAAGCAGTTGGACGCATCTGCTACTCGCCTGTCTATTCGAGGAATCCCCTCCGCGGCTCAATTGTTTTCGGAGCCACAACTTCCGGAAGTAAATAATGAAAGAAAGAAGAGAGGACGAGGAGGAGGGGAAGATTAAAATAGAGAAAAAAGGAGCCTCCTTTCCTTCCTTTATCACCGACGAAGTGGAGTGTGATTATTGTGGGGTGTCGATGGCATCCTGTATTCTTCGCACTGCAGCAGCATAATATCATACAGGAAATTTGAATACTACTACTAGTACTACTACTACTACTAATAATAATAATAATTATTATAATAAATGGCTGTATGTGGGTAGCCTTTTTGTTGAAACAGAAGGATTTATGATCACAGAAGACCAAGCGGCAGCCACGAAGAACTAATCATCGAGCACGGGGCACGGAGAGAGATGGTATGAGTCTTTTGACAAAATGAGAGCGAAAACTACCAGTGGACGTTTTTGACAAGTCTGTTGTAGACATCAGGAATGCTCAGTATTGTCACCACACATCATCCTCATGATCATTGTTCCTGTCCCAACAATTTCAAACACTAGTTTGTCAATATTGTGATTATGACAGAAGTGGGTATAAATTATGGTATAATTCTCCGTGCTCAGTGCTTGATTAGGGCGATTCCGTCCTGGGTATTAATATTACCAGCTGCTAGTTGATGACCGCACTATAGGGGGTGGTACTATTTGTACTATTTGAGAATACATAATAAAACAGCAAACAGCAGTAGAGAAGCGCACCATTAATTTCGATGGACTAGCTCTCCCCTTTTGGCTAAATAAACCCTTGTTTGTTTTGTACCAGTTCGGTAATTGGCCCAGCAGAGCAACAGATGTAAGTACAGGTGGGGTAACATAAACTTCGTAGTTAACTCTTCTGAGATCAATGGTTATAAGCGCAAGAGTTAAGGAATGCACTTCAAAACATGACGATTTTAATTTTAAATTACAATTCTTACATATTTACAACAGGGACCTCAACACATTTTTGAACATTTAATTAGTTAGTGAACAATATGTTCACACCAAATATTGTATTAGTTAATTCGGTAAGAATAAATAAATAAATTAATTAATTAATTAATTAATTAAATTTCCTACAGGGAAATAAATTAATGCTCGAGAGTAGAAAGGATAGCAAAAATGCCTATTGATCACTGATTAGACAAGCTGATGTTATTCAGCTGAAAATCTATTAATTCATCAAGAATATCACGATGTTTTGATTAGCAATGTCACTCCTTCGTTTGTCATTTTAAATATCGATAGAATTAAAAATATTCTTGGATTAAGCCTATACATGAGAAGACAACGGCAAAACGTTATTATTTTTCAGACTAAAGGTGAAATTTTCACATAATAAGTCAAACAGCATAAGGAAGATTACCTGACCATAAACCTCCAAAAACAAAGATGATCTAGCTTCTCTAGAGAGATATTTTAGAAATGTCTGGAATGAATCGAGAACGATTTTGGTAAGTGTCCGTCTATCATGTTTTCTAAATACACTATTTCGGATATAGGTTTCTATAAAGTGCCGAGAGTGCTGGTCATCTGAGTCCAACTTAGCAGGTTTGATATTGGCTCAGTCGAGTGGTACTTGTAGTTAGTGGGACCTAAAGCTAATAATAACTATTTTTACGATTTTCGGAGACGATGACGTGCCCGAATTTTGTCCCGCAAGAGTAAATCTACCGGCACGAGGCCGGCATATTTGAGCACCTTCAAATACCACCGGACTGAGCCAGGATCAAACCTTCCAAGTTGGGGTCAGAAGACCAGGGCCTCGACCGTCTCAGCCACTCATCCTGGCGTGTAAAACTAATAATATAATGTATTGTCCCTGTAAAGTAGAATTATTACAGAACTAGCAAATGGACCCGTGCTTCGCTACAGTATGCTACATTGTATACGGATATCGAAGTAAATTACTGTACATACAGTGAGTAATATTTTTTTTAATTGCCTGTCTCTTAGCGTTATCCAAGAAACAGCATGGGGAGGTCCCCGTACGTTGTTTCCACTGTAAAGTGTGACTTGCGGACTTGCAATGATAACGAGTTGGGAAGTTTACAGGCCCCATTGCCTAATACGGAATCACAATCGATTTGGAAAGTTTTCGTTACAATTGCAGGCCCTCTTTCCTACTTCTAGACAGATTACAGTTGAGGAGTTATTATAAT
The DNA here is from genome assembly GCF_040414725.1 of Anabrus simplex. Classification (NCBI taxonomy): domain Eukaryota; kingdom Metazoa; phylum Arthropoda; class Insecta; order Orthoptera; family Tettigoniidae; genus Anabrus; species Anabrus simplex. Next base: position 1,594,542,674 of record NC_090265.1, on the reverse strand, counting down.
GGCGGGCATCTCCCCTACTGCCAGTCAAAGTTGAGTTGTGCTGTTATTATAATGGCATGCGCCTTTACTAATGCCACCCAGCTAACTGCCAGTGACATCGAGTTGGTGAGTTTCCATTAAATAAACAGGCAACTATGCCTAATGCCGGTCACATCTTAGATGTGTGTGTTCATAATGACGGTTACCCTTGCCCACAGTCAAACAAAATCGGGTAGGGGAGTTTTGAATAAAATTGCACGATCCCTTGCCTTCTACAAGTGAAATCGAGAAGGAACTTATTATTTACAATAGTGGCCCCTCCTTACTTATGCCACTTACACAGGAGTTGAGAAAGGACACCATGACTACTGTCAAAGTCGATGTGGGGAGTACTGACTACAATAGCAGACACAACCTTTCTTGATCGCTACAAATCAACATCGATAAATATATATATCGACATACAAAAGTATATGCATGTTTAAAATATTGCAGGCCTTCATTTACAGATTAACTGCTGCTAAACGGTATCATATCGACAAGCTGATTGTACAATAAGACGCCGTACTTAGCGGTCTAAATGGCTGCTCTTATGATATTTCCTCTTATTTTATTCATCGGTCAGATTGAGTTACAAAGGGTGAATAGGGTGAAATTTAGGTAAAACTGTCTCACAGAGCATTACTTTTCCGATAATTTATGTGACAGCTACAAACACAGCATTTGGCTCACATATGGCTACTGTGTGGGCCAACGATCGTGTAGAATTTGATGATTCTATCTTACCTATAAGTGATTCAAAGTATGAATTATGCGTGCAAAAAGTGCAAAATTTACTTACAATTGAGAAATAGATACGAATATAACATATAAGGGATAGAGATAGACAAAATGTAACAGACCAAAGTTGTTTTGTGATGGGACATACCGTTTAGCCACGAAGTGTCTCGAAACTAATGTCTACACCATCATTAGAATTGCCTCGATATTTCGATATTCTTCGATGATAAAAGAGTGAAAAATTTAAAGATCTTGGAAGTTTTCCGTCGGTTACAGGCTAAAACGTATAATTTTGCCAAATGTCAACTTTCTAGCTCGTCTGGCAGATTATGCCGCAATCTTAATTTGAGGGAGGTGGTAAAATGAGGTCCTTCAGGAAACTAAAGCCGAAAAATATGCAGATGATCATTATTACCCTTTAAACGAATAGCTGTACGAAAATTTCAACAAATTAGTCAATGTACAGACAAACGGACGTTACGATTTTATTTGTATAGATAAGGATACAACACCTTTCGGACTAATTCCTCTGGACTTAGCCTGAAAAACGGACCGTTCATGTTATCACCCTTATTTATTCTCCTATCGAAATGATGCGCAGGATAAAAAAGTTTTAGAAATTGATTTCCATTTAGGAAATGTACATTAATTTTGGATGTGTTTTCGTGAGTGCAAAATCATGGTTTCGGTTTCAGATAAACCACTAGCAAATTTAGGTATTCAGAAATAATATTGGCACTAAAACCTACCCAAGGACAGGTAGGTTCTAACTATCAAGTTTGGTACAAATATATCCAGTAGTTTCACGTTATAAGAACTCAAACAAACAAACAAACAAACAAACAAACAAACAAACAAACAGACAAACCGACAGACACCAAAAGTAAAAACTATGCAGATGATCATTACTACACCTGAAATGGATACCTGTATTGAAATTTCACCAAAATAGTCAATGTACAGACACAAGGTCGTTACGATTTTATTTATATAGATGACGCATAAGCATGGGCACGTTTATAAGCGCAGACCTTCGTTTCGGGATTTACTGCTCCTAAACGGTACATCATATCAACACTTTACAGTTCTACATATTTGGTCACGAAACATTTTCTCGTATCTCTAATATTTATGGGTTAGATTGAGTTCGAACATTTGAATTGGGTGAAATTTGGGTACATTTTTAACACTTTACATTACTTTTCGCACTCTTACGTATAAGATAGAATCATGAAATTTGGTTCCCATATGACCTTTGGTCGTAACAATGTGCGTACCAAATCTGATGACTCTACCTTTCATATAAGTGTGTCAAACAATGAAACATACGCGTAAAAATCATAAAATTTACGTACGATCGAGAAATGCAGGCAAATCTAATGTATAAGGGAGAGAGATACGAAAAAAAGTCATAGGACAAAAGTTGTAGATCTCACCAAATTGAATGGAGATTGTCCCATTCGTTTTGTAATAGGACTTGCCGTTTAGCAAGGAAATATCTCGAAACGAAGGTCAGCAGCGTCTTTAGAATTGCCTCAATATTTCGATATTCTTCGGGAATAAAAAGTTAAAAATGTAAAGATCTTGGAAGATTTCATTGGTTACAGGATAAAACGTATATATTTGCCAAATTTTAATTTTCTAGTCCGTTTGGCAGATTGTGCCGCATTCTTGATTTTGGTGGAGGGTGGTAAAAATGAGGACTTTCAGGAAACTAAAGCCAAAAAATATGCAGATGGTCATTATTACCCTTTAAGCGGATAGCGGTACGAAAATTTCAACAAAATAGTCAATGTACAGACACACGGTCGTTACGAATTAATTATATACGGAGATGAGGAATCTGCTCCAAGTGCAACACATAGAATATGAGCTATGTCCGCTGGACTTAGCCTGAAAAACCGACCGTTCATGATATTTCCGTTATTAATCCTCCTATCGAAATGATGCACATGAGAAAAAGCTTTAGAAATTGATTTCCATTAAGGTTGGTAGATTCCCATTGATGTTCGATGTGCATATTTTGCAGGAGTGCAAAATCATGGTTTCGGTTTCGAATAAACCCCCTATAAGTACGCAGAAATAATATTGGCCGTAAAACCTACCCGAGGTTAGGTGGGTTTTATATATGAAGTTTAGTAGAAATATATCCAGTCGTTTTCAAGTTATAAGAACTCAAACAAACAAACAGACAAGCCGACAAACAGATACGAAGGCTAAAAAAATATGCAGATGGTCATTATTACACCTGAAACCGATAACTGTATTGGAATTTCGCCAAAAAAAAGTCAATGTACAGACACACGATCGTTGCGATTTTATTTATGTAGAAATAGGTCATTAAACTTCCCTTTGGGAAAATCAAATTAAAATTAAATATACATATTTCATTAAAACGTATTACGCTACGTTACCCTAGCAACCATGCAGGCTGTGATGTGAAGTATTGATGGCTCGGCGTGACATACAGATCCACGGCCTGTGTAGCTTCTCTTTATGCACATCCATGGCCTCTGCAGCTCTCAACGTAACGACACACATTCTGTTACATGACACAATTCTGTTACATAAATTTTTGGATGAGCACTAGTTCTAAGGTAAATTTATGTCAAAACGCCTGAAAGTATATCAATTTGAAACTAGAAAACATGTTAAAAATCCTGTCTTATTTCTATTTCAATCCAAGCTGGCTGTAGGAGTTTATAGATTTAAAATCTAGGCTATATACACCACCTTCATTTCCCCTAATGCACATTTAATATGATTCGAATTCGAACCCAGGTGCAACCATAATCGTGTGACACAATCGAGCAAGCAACTTTTCGGATTATTATTTTCATGCAACAGAGTTGAATATCGCACAACAGTCGACAGCAGCACGAACGCCGTGAGGTACACATTGATGCAACCTATTTTACAGTAGTGCCACGCAGGTTGCATACCCTCCACAGTTTTACCGCACAAAGCTTATTTGTCCCGACACCACTCTAGTGACGTTCCAGTAAGTGAAACAATAATTTAACACAGTAATTCTAAAAGATCTCGTCTGATTTAAGGGAATTGGTATAAGATACAACCATCAAAAACTGATTCTTTTTATTTTTCTTTAAATTGATATTCCCCGTATTTGCTTTCTTAGTCGTACTGCTTAAAGCCACAGTTAAAAAACTGACCACTTCAAAACACATATTTCCATAATTAGTAATTTTAGTAAAAAATCATTAAGATATAACATAAAGAGCAAAAAGTCTGGAAATTACCGTCTACGGAGAATAGCTGGCTCCGCGATATTGGGATAGCGTGCCTGCCTCTTACTCGGAGAACCCGAGTTCGATTTCCAGCCAGGATAGTGACTTCTGAACGGATCTGAGGGCTAGATAGAGGTCCACTCAGCCTACGTAATTACAATTGGGGACAGTTGAGTAGCTATCTGACTGAGACAGCAGATCCGACCTAGAAAGCCAAGAATACATATATTTTTTTACTATTTGCTTTACGCCGCACCGACACAGATAGGTCTTATGGCGATGATAGGATAGGACTGGCCTAGGAATGGGAAGCGGCCGTGGCCTTAATGAAGGTACAGCCCCAGCATTTGCCTGGTATGAAAACGGGAAACCACGGAAAACCACCTCCAGAGGTGCCGACAGTGGAGTTCGAACCCACTATCTCCCGGATGCAAGCTTACAACTGCGCGCCCCTAACCGCACGGCCAACTCGCCCGGTGAAATCCAAGAATAACGGCCGAGATGATTCGTTGTGCCAACCACACAACACCTCGTAATCTACAGGCCTTCAGAATGAACAACGGTCGCGTGGTAGGCCATGGCCCTTCAGGACTGTTGCGCCATGAGGTTTTGTTTTGTTTGGTTTGGTTTGGTTTAGATTAGTTTGGTTTCATCTACGTAAAATGTTATACATTTCTTAGATATGCACTAATAAACTAATCTTCCACAAGCCCACTAAAACACAGCAGCTTGCTTTTGAATTCACAATATCAAAACTAACGCAGATATTCACAAAATACTTTCACCAGTTCGTACTACTATAGTTGAGCTATGCGGTACATAGAAAGCTGTTTGAAAACTTGATTTTTCGAAGACTGTAACATAAACAAAGTCATTGCAAACTCGCGTCCTCATCCCGAGGTGGCGCAGCTCTTTTGAGGCACACCCCCACCGGAAGTGAGCTGCATGTACCATTTTTACTACATACCAGCCCTCCTGCCATTCTTAAATTTCTGGCTGTACCGTGAATCGAACCCGAGCCCCAGAGGACGGCAGCTAATGACACAAACCGTTATGCTACGGAGGCGGACTATTTAAGTAATAAACAGGCATCTCCGAAAACCGTAAGGGTAGTTAGAGGGACGTACAATCAATAACAATAATTAGCAACAATAGTTTGTCCGGCTCCTTGGCTGAATGGTCAAATCTGAGGCCTTCGCTCGAGAGGATCCCAGGTTCGATTCCCGGCTGGGTCAGGGATTTTAATCGCGTGTGATTATTTGTTCTGGCTTGAGGGCTGTTTGTTTGTGTTTGTCATAAAACTCTCCTCTTTGCATTCAAACAACACACTATACTACAAAACCACAGAAACATTAGTGATTACATCCCTCCACATAAGGTTGGCGTCAGGAAGGGCATCCGCCTGTAAAATAGAACCAAATCCACATGTGCAACACAGTTCGTATCCGCGACCCCATAAGGTGTGAGAAAAGTGGTAGAAGAAGAAGACACAACTTAGTTTATATTGTTCTGCTACAAATACAAACCCATATAATTACATTTAATGTAGGCTACATAAGGTGCTATCATTGCTTTGGTTATTGATAAACCCTCAGAGGAAATCATTCGCCTGGCAGTAGAACTCCTGTACTGTCGTCTATGGGCGAGACTTGTGGTGGTCATCTTACATGAACAACCCTAAAATTACACTCAAATTATTTTCTGCCTTCTTCCTCAACTACTGTAGGCAGGTACAGTTTGACGACCAACCATATGAGGCGGAATGTATTCACTGCTGAGTGTTTCTGAGGTGGTTGACAGTGTGATGTGTTGTACAGAAATAGTGTATTAACTTACTAAGACAATAACAAACATCCATCCTCCGAACTGGAGGAATTAACCAAACGCGCCTGAAATTCGCGTTCCAACCGGGAATCGAACCCGCGGTCCTATGATCCGAAGACCACTATACTGACCATTTAGGCAAAGAGTCGGACCCTCAGAAGCATACCTGAACAATAATGATTTGACGTGTACAGGAATCAAGTACTGAACTGTAGGCTGCAGGGCAGCTGCAATGCTCTCACGCAGCACCTAAATCACGCGTGAGGAGCTCAGAGCTTGGATACGGGTAATTAAGTTACTGGCTTTGTGTCTGTTCCTTTGTACTTCCAGCTCTGAGTATGTTTTTCATATTCTAGAGCCCGTTCTTCGCCCACATCTTCCGATCGACCATATTTTCAAAAATGCCGAATGCTTGCCCGGAAGTAATGAAATGTCTTGTCAGTTGTGTGAATACGAATGCACTGCAAACTCAAGGTATCAAGTATCTACGGTTGCTGATTTATGTGGTTAAATAATCAAATCATAAGCCCTCTAGATTTTGGGGAGTGAGAACCACGTTGACATAACTTCACATTTCGAAAACCTTACACGTTTTGACTAGCGTTCCAACCATGGTCATCTGGCTGGGAAGTGGGTGACGGTATCAATGTGCTATCACACCGTTAAAAAATTATTATTATTATTATTATTATTATTATTATTATTATTATTATTATTATTATTATTATTATTATTATTATTATTATTATTATTATTACCACCAAACCTACAGATTATCCTGAGGCACACACGATCACTAAGTTTTCCCATGTTCACCGCACAATAAACGCAACCCCTCGAGCTTGCCTTTATTTTAGGGTGTAGTATATTGGTGTTGAAAATATACTGTAGACAAAGAATTGCCATAGCCTTTTAACAGTCTTTCTGTGTAGAAGTAGCTTCTTCAGTAACATCAAATTATTTAAATTTTCGACTTGGAATGAAATCGCTCACCAAGACCAACTAATCAGCAGCAAGTTAGAGAACCTGGCCTCCATGGAGATCATTCCCCCGATAAAGGCTGTTATATGTGAGATTCTCTCGACTGTGAACTCCCTTTAAGTGGCTGTAACTCGCAAACTTTATCGCTGGTTGCCCAGAATATGAATGTTGATTCTGGAGCCGACCCTTCTATAGCTCGATATATGACCCGGGGAGGAAGCTAAAGCAAAGTTGGCTGCCCTGTGTACTTTATGACCCGCCCGTGACGCCATCCTAACAAGTAGGAATGTTCAAGGGCCACACAACTACACCAGGGAAATATTAGGCTGTGTAGTTGTAGCGATAGACTTCATAAGTTTTCCTAGATTATTTCGTGTAATGCAGAAAATACTAAGATATTCAGTGAATGTGTAGTATGTTTTAAAGAAAGGGTTTTTTATTGTGTCTAGCGTTTTTAGTATTAAGATTTGGTCCACAGTGATAACAGTCGATGAAACTTGAAGTAATTGCGCTCACAAGTACATATGCTCGATCTCTCTTTCTCTTTCTCTTTCTCTCTCTCTCTCTCTCGTCCATTTCGTTCCAAGGTGGGAATGAGAAGTGTGCAGTTGTAGTCCATCTATTGAAAAACATGTATTAGAAGATGTACAATATTTTCTTTTTTTGCTAGTGGCTTTAAGTCGGACCAACACAGATAGGTCTTATGGCGACGATGGGATAGGAAAGGCCTACGAGTTGGAAGGAAGCGGCCGTGGTCTTAATTAAGGTACAGCCCCAGCATTTGCCTGGTGTGAAAATGGCAAACCACGGAAAACCAACTTCAGTGCTGCCGACAGTGGGATTCGAACCCACTATCTCCCGGATGCAAGCTCACAGCCGTGCGCCCCTAACCGCATGGCCAACTCGCCCGGTTACAAGAATAATATACTAAAATATAATAATAATAATAATAATAATAATAATAATAATAATAATAATAATAATAATAATAATAATAATAATAATAATAATAATAATACTTTAAAAATTATTTTAATATAAGCTGATCGCTTTCAGAGAATTTAGGTGTTCGGGGTTTGGACATATAGGATAATGTAGTCCACACAGACATGACTCTAGATGGTAGCTACCCTAAAAGTTGCTTTTCCAAGACTAAATTGCTGAAAACATGACCGTTGTAGGGACTGGAAACCGAATCCCTCAATCTCCAGAAGGCAGTGCTATTATCAAATCTTTCGTACCGAGCGAGTTGGCCGTGCGGATAGGATCGCACAGCCGTAAACTTGCATTCGGGAGATCGTGAGTCCGAATCCCACGGTCGGCAGACCTGTAGATGGTCTTCCGTGGTTTCCCAGCAGGCAAATGCTGGGGCTGAACCTTAATTAAGGTCACGGACACTTCCTTTCCACTACTAGCCCTTTCTTATCCCTTTGTCGGCTTGAAACCTATCTGTGTGGATGCGACGTAAACCCAATTGTAAAAAAAAAAGTTTGTCTTGGAACCAATAAATACTTGACTACATTTTAAGACATGTACATGCAATCGAACTAATATAGGTTTAAATCATGAAACGAACTCTCAGAACAGTGAAGAAAAATAATATAATGATGGGGTTAATAATGATTTAAGGCAAGGATATCAACTAGGAACCAAAAAAGGTACATCTAAAATTCGTAGACATGGTTGGCTGGTATGAAGACAATGTAAGCTTTCAAAGAATAGTGCACAGGAGCAGAACTTATTTGCTAATGATGATGATGATGATGCTTGTTTAAAGGGACCTAACAACTAAGGTCATCGGCCCCTGAACTTATTTTCTATGAGATAGCTTTAGTCACCGAAGAATTTCCACTTCTCATATTCATATGCCTGTTGTTCCACTTCCCGTACTTCAGAGAGCACTACACATTCACTAGAAATGAGGAGAGTCAAGAGCATCACAGCGAATATGTTAATAATAATGTTAAAGGTTTCACTTTTACGATTTTTAGAGACGCCTGAGCGCTTCTATCGTCCAAGCTTACAAGGGCTGCACCTGCCCAATAACAGCAATAATAATAATAATAATAATAATAATAATAATAATAATAATAATAATAATAATAATAATAATAATATCTAACCCTTAGTCCCGTTTTCCTGATACGGGGTCGGAGATGAGAGGAGATGAAATCATATGGCATGTTTTTTTCACGAAAGGATGGCCCTCCCGACACTAACCTCAGTTTAGGATTTAATGAAGACTAATGACGGTGAATGAAATTGGGTAAGAAGGTGGAAGGAATCGATTGTGGCCTATGGATAGGAACTGTCCCGATATTTGGCTGGAAGTAAAAATGAGAAATGACAGAAAACCATTCTCTGGACAGCTGACGATGGGGTTTGAGCCCACTCGCCATCCCAGTGAAGAACTTGGTTCCATTGCCACAGCACCTTAACGCGTGTGGTCACTCCGCTCGATAATAATAATAATAATAATAATAATAATAATAATAATAATAATAATAATAATAATAATAATAATAATAAACATAGCAGCCTCCGTGGCTCAGGCGGCAGCGTGGCGGCCTCTCACCGCTGTGTTCCGTGGTTCAAATCCCGGTCACTCCATGTGAGATTTGTGCTGGACAAAGCGGAGGCGGGACAGGATTTTCTCTGGGTACTCCGGTTTTCCCTGTCATATCTCATTCCAGCAATACTCTCCAATACCATTTCATCTCATTTGCCATACATTAATCATTGCCCCAGAGGAGTGCGACAGGCTTCGGCAGCCGGCACAATTCTTATCCTCGCCGCTAGACGGGGGCTTCATTCATTCCATACCTGACCAGGTGGAATGACTGGGAAACAGGCTGTGGATTTTCATTTTCAATAACGAACTTACCAAGCATGTGGCCGTGTGGTTTGAGTCACGTAGCTATGAGCTTACATTCGGGAGACCGTGGATTCGAATCGCACTGTCGGCAATCCTGAAGGTGGTTTTTCGTGGTTTCCCATTTCCACACAAAGCAAATGCTAAGGCTGTATCTTAATTAAGGCCATGGTAGCTTCTTTCCCACTCCTTGCCCTTTCCTATCCTATCGTCACCATAAGACCTGCCTGTATAGGTGTGACGTAAAGTTAAAAAAACAGAACTTGCGATGATTACATGAATTATTACGAGTTTTTTTAGCGTACGGCTTTTAGTGCCGGTAGTGTCCGAGGACATGTTTAGCAGCCAGTTCTGTAGTTGCTTTTCCCAGTACACCGCATCGTGGCGAGCTACTGTACCGCTGTGTGAAGATGTCTGTGGGTGTATGTGACGGACTAGCAATAGGAAGGAAGTGACCTTGGTCTTGAGAAAGATGCCATCCCGGCATTTACCTGGAGTTGAAATGGGAAACCACGGAAAAGCATTTTGAATATGGCCGATGGGAGTGGGGTGGGGTACAGAGCTAGCAACCACAACTGGTTGTGCCGCAACGCAGAACTAACCTGTCCGGTATAAGATATATGTTCGTGTACTAAATAAGTCATTCTATCCCTGATCTGTCGGGAACGGTACGTTAAGTATTATGGAAGGTAGTATTCTCATTACACGTAACTATGTGCAGCATCTTCAAGTACAGGAAGAAATGTATAAGGAAATCAATGCCTTATCAATAATTACGGAAGTGATGTGCAGGTAACAGATCAAGACCAGTCAGACAATGACTCATTAATGCTCACTCAGCCCTTGTCTACCGCCACCCCTTGCACGGACGAGATCTGTGCGCAAGATGCTGGCTGCTGTAATAAACGCACCCAAGGCGGGGTGAATGTTAGATAAGCAGCCTAACCTATGTCTAAATCCCTCGCCATATATCCGCGCAACACTCCTGCTCCATAGGGGCACATACGAGCCGTACAACCAGGGCCACATCACAGTAGCTACCTCGCTCCTTGAGGTAATGCCTTACAGTGCTACTCGTTAACATAGACGTATCATTCGCTACCTGTTTGATGTTGCGCAAACATCTCAACGGTTTTCGCTAAGTCCTCGCATTTGTACATGAGTATGGAGAGCCAACTCCCTTGGAGTTTCAGTTCTTAAGGGCACTTACAAGTGTATTCAGAAAGTATTCTATCCTATTAAAATGGGCTCTCAAGGAGAAAATATTATTTCCATGAATAATTAGTAAGTGGTTATTGCCTTAATACTTTCTTGGAGAAACATTTTCATGATGGGATAGGGCAGGGGTAGGACTAGGAAGGAAGTGTTTGCGGCTTTAATTATGGTATAAGTCTAACTTTGCCTGGTGTGAAAATCATATCAAATGTAAGGCTTTTCACGCGTTTGCTCTATTAACCAGCGTTTCGACCAGCCTTACATCTGATATGTTTTCGACATGCTCTATTGGTGAAAAATATCTAATTCCCTCCATGGGAATTTAGAATTTTCCATTTGGTGTGAAAATGGAAAAGCATGGAAAACAATTTCAGGCCGACATTGGGGTTTCAAACCGCTATGTTCAAAATGCAGTCCCACAGAAACGTAAAACCACGTAGACAACTCGCTCGGTTTTGGGCAAATAAGGAACAGTACTGAATTTTATGGTACCCGAGGGAAGTTTATCTAATATATTAAGGGTGTCATATTCGAAAATGTTAGCCGGCAGCTGAGCGTGAGTAGCAATGCTGCCACTATATTTAAAAAGTTATTAATGAATGATTGTTGTTGGAAAATACACATAGCCTATATTTTGTTTTGTTTGTTTGCTTTTTACTCTGGAAAGCTTAGTTTCTTGAAATGAGTGAAAAACCAAAATTTGAAATTTTGTTAATTTTCGTGTCGAGGTGCCCTTAAGACGTACCGGTATACTAATAAATAGATATAGGCTATATTCATACAGACCAAAATATGGTCATTCAATATCAAGCAAGATAGACTTTCATTTTTACTACAATTACAAAATGTAACCGTGAATTTCACCACCGCTGTAGATAATATTCGAACAGTATAACTTTGAGCGTGTAGTGAAAGGCCAATATTAGTGTTCCCAAACGACTCGGTAGCTAGTTGTGGGGATATTCTCTTTGTTCTTACAACAGTCGACTTACAAGGCGTAATGACGCCCCTTTGTGACGCTGGTCATTTGTGGCTGGAGACGTCTCAGTCTGCACAAGGAATTGGGCACCGCAACTTCCGACCCATTCAAGCGGTATGATATCTGGTCCCTAGTGCTGCTATCCTGCTGTCTCCCAGCTGATGAGTGCACAGTTCGATCATCATCAGCTTTTGAAAGTAACTCTCTAGATCCTGGCACATATTTCAACGTGTTATATAACACGAAATTTCTTCTCTGGTCTCCCGTACAAGTTTAGCCACAAGGAGCAATTGTTTCATAAGCCTGAAAAATTAAATTATATTGTATATTAATGCACATATGCGATCAGATTTTTCGTGAGTTGAATTCCATTCAATACTGTCAGGCAGGTTTCATTCCTTTCCTAGAAAAATGGAAAGGCGTATGGCTTTTAGCTCGGGGAGTGTCCGAGAACAAGTTATCCCGTAGGCGACCTGCGCGTCGTGATGAGGATGAAATCATGGTGAACGAGACATACACCCTGGCCCTGTGTCAGCGAAATTAACCAATTATGGTTAAAATTCCCGACTCTGTCAGGAATCGAACCCGGGACCTCTGTGGCCAAAGGCCAGCACGCTAACCACTTAGCCATGGAAACGGCCTTTTCTTTCCGATGAATATCTTATATCCTATGTCACGCTCCAAGCAAATGACTTTTCGATTTTTTTCCTGACATTTGTTAGGCCTATTACTTGTTTACTGTATTTGAATGCAAATGAAAATCCACAGCCCGTTTCCATTCATTCGACCGGGTCAGGAATTTATTTTAATATTCTATTAAAATTTACTTGGCTGGGATAAAGGCCAATTAACCCAAGGATGGCAATGCAGAGGACAACATCTACGAACCTACCGTTGAATATCTGGAAGAAAAGTATCACCTCGCAGATATATCAGTCACTGGCTTGATGAACTGAGCGACAGGCACCACCCTGCAACGTTTTTCAGACTTCCGTAAGCAGTTCGAGGTTTTAAAATCCTTCATCACCAACATTGCAATTAGAGCCCTAATAGGCTCAATCTCAATTTTCACGAACCACGCGTATCGACCTTAAAATATTACTCGTTTATTTTTTCTTTGATAACGGGCATTCGATTTCTAAACGGAATAAGTTCATGCCTAACAAAAATTCATATGGTATTCTTTGTTTGCAGATGCTGTAGGAAGAACTTAAAATTACAACTGTCCGCCTCATCACACGAATGCTTATATCTGCTTATGAGAAGAGTCACAGGCTTCTTATCCTCGCCGCTATATGGGGGCTTCATTATATACATTCCTGACCCGGTCGAATGACTAGAGACAGGCTGTGGATTTTCATGTTCATGTCTGCTTACGTTACAGAATTTGACGATTTATTTAGTTCTGACATTTTAACTAGGCCTGTTACATTTTATGATTATTCTTCAAAAACTATTTCACTTTTATTTTCCTATACGTAAATTATAATAACTCTGGGCATCAAACCGAGGGTATCCATCATTTATGTTTAACCTCCATTATTGATATGGCTCTCCCAAGGATGGTCTACTGAAACTATTCCTCTTTCAGATGACTCATCTGCAATAGTGGCAGACATTGTTAATGATGTTGCGGCCTTCATTGATGTTTCATTCATGCAGCGGATTTTTTTCTTATACTAACAGTCACATCGACCACCAAAGAACAGTGCACTTGAATTACAATAACTTGTGTTTGTTGACAACGTTTTTAACTTCCTTAAGGTTATCCCAAGTATTTCTGGGGGAGTGGAGATTTCCAAGCAGAAATCGATCAAGATTCGGACCTAACCATCCGGTTGGAAAGTTAGCAGCTAAGTTAATAACGTATTATTATTATTATTATTATTATTATTATTATTATTATTATTATTATTAGCAGAGTATTTAACAACTTCGATCATCCACTTCATGCATTTGTATAAATTGTCCGTAAAAATTGGTATCGCGTAAGATAAGAACAAATTCTCAAGACGTGAAATGTTGTACCACTTGAGTATTAACAGAGGATGGTTACCGAGTTGTACTTCCCCTTAAAACAATAACCACCACCACAACCATCACCCAATACAGACAATGTGAGAAATCTTCACACCCGGTATAGCAGCAGTGGAATTGCAATTTTGTATATCTGGAAGCTATAGCTCCCTAGTCCTTTATCGACGTTTGATCTGCTGCGGTTGGCTATGAAGGTACAGTATATGCATCCAACTATACAATATGTAACAAATATGAAGTAATAGCTGTAGTACCCGGCGTTGCCCGGATAGTTTTTGAATGTTTACATCTAATATTTGTATTACCAGTTAGTTAAGTGCGAAGTGAATGCTTATAGAATTCTTTTTGAGATGTTGATTTTACGACTTATCATGTAGTTTTATAGTTATTTAGATGTATCTGACTTCAAGCTTTAGATTATTTAATTATCGAGTAAACACTAATCTCGGTCATTTTATACTATTTACTTTTAAGCCCTTCTCAGATCCTGCCTCGATAGAGGCTGAACGTGGACTTAAACGCTATCCACAGCGTCACAGTTCGTATCAGCGACACATAAACAATGGATTTCGACATTAATATTGGTTATTTACCTTATTTTTGCACGTCAGCCCCTCTCATTCCCGAACACCAGCGGGGGCTAGGTGTATCTGACCTCCACAGTAATGTTTTCTATATAGTAAGTCATGTGTATACCAAGTTTGATTGAGAGATATGCTAAAACATACACACATCCTTAAACTCTGTCCCTTTGGACGTTTTCAATTTTTTGCCAGTTCTCATCCGCCTGCCGAGTAGGACTGAGCTTTATCTTAAACGGCATCCAGAGTGTTACAGTTCATCTCAGCGACCCCGAAAACTATGGATTAGACATAAATTTCGGTCATTTTCGGTTAATATTTACATTTCGCCCCTACTTTAGAGGCTAGGAGTCTCTTACCCCTAGGGTATATTTCTCGAGACAGTAGGTCCAGTATACACACATACATCCATTCTCTCGGTCATTTTCAAAATTTTGTTTTTCTCTTTTTCTCACCGCTATGCGAAAGGAGGCAGAAATTTGGCTTCTAAAAAAATTGGAGCGTTACTATTCATTTCAGCGACCCAGAAAAGAATGGATTCGACACTATTTTCGATTATTTCTACATCTCATCCCGTCGTAGGTGTGCTAGGGTTGTCATACCTCCACGCACTTTGTCTCCTGATAATAAGTCATAAGTGACGAAGTTTGTTTGAAATTGTTCCCGTAGTCCCGAAATGTATGGATTCAACACTAATATCGGTCATTTTCAGTCTTAATTACATTTCGTACCCTTATCTAAGGCTTCAAGGGGTGTCTTTCCCCCTTAGTATTTTTTTCAGGTAGTAGGTAATATTTGTATTAAGTTCTGCTGACAGTTATACTGGAACGTACAAAAAACATCCAATCTCGGTCATTTGGATATTTTCTGTTCTTGACTCCTTCTCACCCGCCTGGCAATTGGGGATCAACTTGGACTTAAACGACAATCGGAGTGTCACTCAACATTTAAGCGACACCTAAAACCATGGATGTGACATTATTTTCGATTATTTTATATCTAACTCCCTTCCTAACTACTCACCACAAAAGGGGCATTAATTTGGACTTTAAATGTCCAGAGTGCCACTATTCACCTCAGCGACCCTAAAAACTCTGGATTCGACACTAATTACGATCATTTTTATATATCACTCCCCCTTGCCCCCCACCCTAAAGGGGCCTGAACTTGAAATTAAGAATTTCGCGGGATGTCACTGTTCATCTAAGCGACCCCGAAAAGTATGGATTCGACACTATTTTCGTTTATTTTTATATATGACCTCCCCTTGCCCCCCGCTCCTAATGGTTCCTGGGGTGTCTTATCCCCACGTGGTTTGTCCCCAGATACTAAAAATCCGGAGTGTCGCTATTCACTTTGGCGACCCGAAAACTACGTATTCAAAACAATTTTCGATCACTTCCCCCTCGCCCCCACGCCAAAGGGTCTGAACTTGGACTTAAAAAAAATTGGAGTGTCACCATTCATCTTAGCAACCCCAAAAAGTATATATTCGACACTACTTTGATGATTTTCATATCTCAAGCCCCCCTCCCCCACCCCTAATGGTTTCTGGGGTGTCTTATTCCCACGTGGCTTGTCTCCCGATGTTAACATTCCGGAGTGTTACTATTCACCTCGGCGACCCCGAAAACTGTATATTTGACACTAAATACTATTATTTTTATATCTCACCCCCTTGCTCCCCGCCCCAAAGGGGGATGAACTTGGACTTAAAAAAATCCCGGGGTGTCACTATTCATCTAACCGACCCCAAAAGTATGCATTCGACACTACTTTCGATGATTTTTATATCTCACCCCTTCGCCCCCCGCCCCTATGGGTTCCTGGGGTGCCCTACCCCCACGTGGTTTGTCTCCTGATAGTAAAAATCCGGAGTGTCAGTATTCATCTCAGCGACCCCAAAGAGTACTCGACATTCTTTTCGATTATTTTTCTACATGACTCCTCCCTTGTCCACCACCCTAAAGGGGGCTGAACTACGAATTTAAAAATTCCCGGGATGTCACTATTCACCTAAGCGACCACGAAAAGTATGGACTCGACACTATTTTCGATTATGTGTATATATCACTCCCCCCTCGCCCCCACCCCAAAGGGGGCTGAACTTGGACTTTTTAAAAAATTCGGAATGTAACTATTCATCTCAGCGACCCCGAAAAGTGTGGATTCGACACTATTTTCGTTTATTTTTATTTATGACCCCTCGCCCCCCCGCCCCTAAGGGTTCCTGGCGTGTCTTACCCCCACGTGGTTTGTCTCCTGATACTGAAAAAACGGATTGTCGCTATTCACTTTGGCGACCCCGAAAACTATGTATTCGACATTATTTTCGATTATTTGTATATATCACTCCCCCCTCGCCCTACCACAAAGGGGGCTGAACTTGGACTTTAAAAAAATTGGAGTGTCACTATTCATCTCAGCGACCCCGAAAAGTATGGATTCGACACTATTTTCATTTATTTTTATATATGACCCCCCTCGCCCCCCGCTCCTAAGGGTTCCTGGGATGTCTTACCCCCACGTGGTTTGTCTCCTGATACCAAAAATCCGGAGTGTCGCTATTCATTTTGACGACCCCGAAAACTATGTATTCGACATTATTTTCGACTACTTATATCACTCCCCCCTTGCCCCCACCCCAAAGGGGCTGAACTTGGACTTTAAAAAAAAATGGAGTGTCACTATTCATCTCAGCGACCCCGAAAAGTATGGATTCGACACTATTTTCATTTATTTTTATATATGACCCCCCTCGCCCCCCGCCGCTAAGGGTTCCTGGGGTGTCTTACCCCCACGTGGTTTGTCTCCTGATACCAAAAATCCGGAGTGTCGCTATTCACTTTGCCGACCCCGAAAACTATGTATTTGACACTATTTTCGATTATTTGTATATATCACTCCCCCCCTCGCCCCCACCCCCAAAAGGGGGCTGAAATTGGACTTTAAAAAATATCGGAGTGTCACTATTCATCTCAGCGACCCCGAAAAGTGTGGATTCGACACTATTTTCGTTTATTTTTATTTATGACTCCCCTCGCCCCCCGCCCCTAAGGGTTCCTGGCGTGTCTTACCCCCACGTGGTTTGTCTCCTGCTACTGAAAATCCGCAGTGTCGCTATTCACTTTGGCGACCCCGAAAGCTATGTATTCGACATTATTTTCGATTATTTGTATATATCACTCCCCCCTCGCCCCCACCCCAAAGGGGGGCTGAACTTGGACTTTTAAAAATATCGGATTGTCACTATTCATCTCAGCGACCCCGAAAAGTATGGATTCGACACTATTTTCATTTATTTTTATATATGACCCCCTCACCCCCCCCCCCCCGCCACCAGGAGTGTTTGGGATATCTTACCCCCACGCGGTTTGTCTCCTGATACCAAGTCATAAGTGTATCAAATTTGGTTGAAATCGCTCCAATGGTTTGGGAGGAGATGTGGTACAAACCCACCCACCCATATACATACAATGACTTTTATATATATATAGATTATGACAATGCGATCCATTACAGTAAGTAGACCTGTATTTAAGAAGTAAATCATTATGTTAGTAAATGTGTATCTCAGGTTTAGTGCTTTGTTGCGTGTCCCGAGGGGCCTATGCTCGTTCCTCTTTAAACACCCCAGGACGCTGCTCTGATAAGTTGCGCTAAATAAAAATAATAATATTAACTTAGGAGAATTAAGAGCTTTACCCATAAATCTGTCACATGATTCTGAGCTTAGCACAAAGTAATCCATTAAATCCCTTGTAAAAACAAGTGCTTCGTTTAAAAAATAGTGCACTTGCTTTCAGAGAGCCGTATGTGGCTTCCTATAATAATATTCATATCGCTGAAGACGAGACGGTACATGAGGCAGTACAATATAATAATAATAATAATAATAATAATAATAATAATAATAATAATAATAATAATACGCTCAAAAAGGAAATGTGGTCACTTGATTATATACCCATACCTCCGTGATACGCAAACATCTGAAATGGAAAGAGACACGTTTCAATTAAGAATCCTTTGCATCAATTCATAATCTAAATGAAAAGCGTTCTTTGGACTCTCACTACACGACGTCACTGCACAACGCGTCATAAACAAGGTGGTCCCTGGCCATACACCAAAATGTCTACGTGGTATTTAGGTGTCTTAATACGGTGTATTGCCACTCCTCACATGGGGAACAGCTCCACAACGCCTTCACATGCTTATGACAACGCGCAGAAGGTTCAGTTGAGGCAGACGTTCCCATTCTTCCAAAAGAGCGCGCTCAAGGGCTTGTAGTGTTCTTTGTCAGTTGAAATTGACATGCAGGTAACCAAAGGGATGTCAAAGAAAAATACCTGCATACGGTAGCCGAGGCCATTACTGTTATTATCATCATCATTTCAACAACTGAAAATTTCATGATTTATACATCACGTCTGTTCGATCAGTTAGAAACCTGTCACCATGTATTCAAGTAATCTTAAAGCATTTGTAATGAAATCATTCGGGTAACTTTGTACTTCAAAATCTGCTAGATGACAGAATTCTTAAACTATTCCTTTCCCCAAAACATTAAATTATACACCATATGCGTACACGACGTACAGGAAAATTGCGAGTTGAAGTTTGAATCCTGTTGGTATTTGGCCATCATGAGTCGTGATTTCAGAAGAAATTTAAATTACAGATGAAAATTTACATGTACATTTTGAAGATCCACTGCAAATATCATCTAGATCAGGGCCTCTCAAACGCCCAAACTCTCACGCGTGCAGAGCGAGGTGCATAGGCTCTGTGCACTGTGCATCGGTACGCTTCGCCTCAACTCGGCTTGACTCGGATGGTGTAGTGTGCTGAGAGCGACGAAGCGTTTGGTGGTAGACGACGTGTTTATTCTGTTGGACGATAATTACGTGCGTAAAAAAATCGTCTACTGAAAGACACTACAACAGACTACATTCGGAAAATTATTGTGAAATCATAGGACACGTCAGAGAGAAAGAATTAAGGAAGTTGAAACATCTTGAAGAAGAACATTCTATATCCACAAATGAGGTTTGTTCCAGTACTGTAGCATTTTCATTTTGGTTACGGGTTCTGCATTTTTTAAAATTATGTTTACATTCCTCTCAAACATGTATGTGTATTTCTAATTCACTTTTTTTATTTTTTTAATAACACTGGTAACCTTGTCCCATACAACTGAGCGTCTCCGCTCACCACACGTAAACATTTCGCAGTGGAGGAGAAACAGCAGTGAAGGTGAGGAACGCGGAGACAGGCCGAACGGTTGAGACAGGTGTGGGGAGAGAGGAGTGGAGGGGTCTGCACTCCGGTCAACCAAGCCAAGTCGTCTTTTGCACCGTGCACAGTGCATGCACCACGCGCATGCACCCTGAGAGGCCCTGATCTAGATGAACGTCTACTACTTCTTAGCTGAAGGGTATCTATAGAGAAGAAATATTTCTGTCGTGCAGTTGTCACTCGCACTTATGTTGAAGAGCGGAGCCCGGTAATCTTTCCACTCAGATGGCCGCGGGGGGAAGAGGGAGGAAAAGAGCGACGGGCTGGATCTTAATAAGCCAGGGATGGCAAATGTCAATTAGTCTTCTGCTGCTTCTGCTTCTTAGGTTCTTTTCTTTATGACAAGCAGATGAGGAAGTGAGGGGGAGATAATACATCCCAAGTTTTGTGGCTGTGTCACCAGTAATGGCGATCATAAATAGAGGCATCAAGTGCCAGGTTGCCGCCTCCTGTCTCCTAAATGATGATGATTATGATACGCACTTTTCTTGGAAAATGGAAGCGGCAGATTCTCTCCATTCCTCCGCACCGTTCATATTGCTTAAACCTTACATGGTCTGGAACGTAATTGGAACTTTTACAACCAGCATTCCTTCCCTAAATGCATTAATTTTTAAAAATCTTTGTTCTTCTATGGTGGTTCCCCTCACCCAACCTCGGGTGAGATGTAATCACTCTGCTGCATATTGCTCCAGTGTCTTAACGCTGATGTGGTCTGACAACTTCAGTGTCAGACAGTGAAGATCAAATGCTAACTCTCAGCAATTTCTAGGTGAACAGGAATTTGAAAGTATCTTCATACGGACTAGTGATGCACATGAAAATCAATGGTACACATTTCGTTCAATATATGAGGAAAGGCTAGTTGATATATGGTCCTAACTTTATTATTATTATTATTATTATTATTATTATTATTATTATTATTATTAGTGGTATATTTTCGGCCTCCGGAACCCAAGATAGCGAGTTCAACCCAGCAGATGTAGTCGGATTTTTTAAGGGCGGAAGAAAGTCCATTCGACACTCCATGTCATACGATAATAGGCCTATATGATTATTATTATTATTATTATTATTATTATTATTATTATTATTATTATTATTATTTTACTAGGGGCTTTACGTCGCACCGACACAGATAGGTCTTATGGCGACGATGGGATAGGAAAGGCCTAGAAGTTGGAAGGAAGCGGCCGTGGCCTTAATTAAGGTACAGCCCCAGCATTTGCCTGGTGTGAAAATGGCAAACCACGGAAAACCATCTTCAGGGCTGCCGATAGTGGGATTCGAACCTACTATCTGCCGGTTGCAAATTATTATTATTATTATTATTATTATTATTATTATTATTATTATTATTATTATTAATATGATGCCCCCTCTAACTACTGTTACTGTTTTCGGAAATACCGAGACGTCGGTAGTTTAGTCCGTGCAAGACATTTTCCGTACTAGTAAATCTACTGACATGAGGCTGTAATATTTAAATACCTTGAAATACCATCCGTTTAAATCAGGATCGAAACCTCAATTTGAACTCAGAAAACGAGCGCTTTATCTCCTGAAATTCGGGAACTAACAGATGTATAGAGGAGACGGGTCCTAAAGATCACAAGTATATCCCTCAACTCGTCATATATTTTTGTAACGTAACTGGGATTATGGTGTCTGTCAGACTCCGTAAATTTGCTACTAAATTACACAATGATTTCTTACTTTGTTGTTGTCTACTGAACTTAATTACTTGAAACATGTGTTTTCAAACATGTCACAGCAAAACTTAGGAGAAAAAGAATTACAAATCCAGAAGAAAATACCAAGATCCTCCGTGGCTCCGGCGGCAGGGTGGCGGCCTCTGACCCCTGGATTCCGTGGTTCAAATCCCGGTCACTCCATACGCGATTTTTGCTGGAGAAAGCGGAGTCGGGACAGGCTTTTCTCCGAGTATTCCGACTTTTCCCTGTCATCTTTACATCCAGCTACACTCTCCAATATCATTTCATTTCATTTCATTTCATCTGTCAGCCATTAATCATTGTCCAAGAGGCGTGCGACGGACTTCGGCAGCCGGTACAGTTCCCATCCTCGTCGCTAGATGGGGGCTTCATTCATTCCATTCCTCACCCGGCTGAAAACTGGAAAGAGGTTATGGATTTTTCACGAAAATACCAAATTACTAAAATGAAGCTCCGAAAATATGCACCTTCATATTTTTCTCAAAACTAGAAAACAAAACTTTCAATGATTAATTCTCTGCTACGTCAATCCTTTACGTGTATATGTATATTTTACAATCTGATTTACATCACACCGACACAGATAGGTCTTATGATGACGATTGGATATGAGAGGCCTAGGACAATCATTTCGATGTCCAAAATGCATGCTTGTTAGGTCATGTTCACCTGTTTCTATGTCTCCCCTCCATCATTATCAACCGCTTCCTGTTCTGAATCCGTTTCATCATCACTTTCTATCTAGTAATCAGTATCAATATCACCGTCGTCCAACATTTTAGTAATAATTTGCTCTCAGAACTCGTTGAGAATAATGATTTTGAGTTTCCACGTTATCAGTCTGTTCTGATTATTGAGATGGACTTGGCCGTGGCTCCATATTGTACAAATTAATTACACAGGATTGTAACTAATAATAATACTACACCAATACAAAATAATCACAAAATATTGATCAATACGGCTCAGGAACAATAGTCACGTAATTGGTATTATACGTCTGCCAGACGGAGCAGCGGTCTTGCCGTGCTGTTGCTGAAGGTCCAACAGAGTAAACAGCACTCCAATGGCGTGGAGCCAACACTCCTAACAGAAAGGTACACAGAGGGAAAAAGAAGTAGGACCCCGCAAGGAGAGGGAATGGCCGCCAGAAACTTTGGCAGCTGTCTCGCAGACGTATGATACCAGTTGAGCGATAATCAGAGTGCTATATGATGGATAGTGTATTATTCTGTTGTACACGAAGTACGTTTATGATCAAGCGAATTCTTACAGGAATTCCTCTGTATTGTATCCAATTATTAGTACGGCTAGAATGTGGTTCGAAAGCATATTGTTCATTAATTGGCATTCCCTGGAGACTGACCTGTAGACCTTGCAGTTTAATTTCAGAGAATTTTCTACTTTTGTAGTGATTACCATATTTTGATACCATTTTACTTCATATTCTTCTCCTTAAAATGTACGCCTGCATGTTCTACTCCTTAAGTCCTAAATATTATCCATAAGCTTATCTTTCTTGAATCGGAGGAAGTAATTTAATATATAACTATTAAAACATGTAAGGTGCTTTTCTCAAATACATAAGCAGGGCCTGTATACAGAAATAGTTCAATGAACACGCTGAAATTTTACGGACATCTCGTCAAAATGAATGACAACCGCCTGACTAAAGGAATATTTAAATATACAATTGGATTGAGGAGGACAACGAAATAGGTGGAGGAGGTTAAGAAGGACGCAGAAGACATTAAAATAACACCAAAATTGATCCTCAACAGAAAGAAGTTCAGAACTCGAGTAGATGACCATAAATTCCATGAAGAGCAGCGGAAGAACAGGCACAAATTTGTAATATCTGAGGAGCAGAGAAAAATAAGGAGTGAACGAATGAAGAAGTTCTGGGAAGAGAAAAGAAGAAGACTGGCCAGAAAGCATTAAGTTTTACGCGGTCCACAGTTGGCCAAATTCGGAAGCCAGAAGAAGAAGAACACGCTGAATCTGGTGATTAATATGATCATGCGTATTCTTCTGAGCGGTTGTAAAATAACATACATCACCTCAATTAACTCACAGCTCCTAAAATCCCTAAGGCGCCTTTCTTAAGAAAAAGGTAGCGTCTCTCTGCAGAAACCACATTCTATTTACCACTAACCATCAATGGATTAGTAGAGAAATATTAGGACTTGTGTATTACACGCGGATAAGGATCCAGTACGGAAGAACAGAAACTATGTAACTTACTTTGCTACCAGACTGTACTTGCTGAGATTTCGATCTTCTGCCACTAACAATATCTCCAGCAACAGCAGCCCGAGTCGTGGTTAGAATTCGCGGCTTGGAGAACAGATTCGTCTCCGTTATTTTTATCAGATAAATCAATTCCGGTTCGCGCAGACAGAAGGAGAGAGGAGCAAAGACTTCCGCTCCAGATGGAGAGCACCCAACACGAAAACAATGAGGACGAGCGTAATGGCGACAGAATAGTGTTAGCTCAGGGGGCTTTGGAATTATCTTCCAAGAAAGTGGTGCGCAGGCCAGTGACAGAACGATCCGACTGTCAAATTACAACAAAGGCTATTTAACGACAACAATCTTGGTGTCTACTTAACGGAAGTTAACTACATCTAATTCTCTACTGTTCAGAGAACGAACCTATTAGAATTAGCAAAGTTACTTCAATTTCACGGTGGTAAAAAGACTATTTTATCGTTAATTCATCCATACTTTACCATTCCGGGGTCATGAGCTTCTAAGCCCGAATGGTGTTAGGAGACGAGAAAGATATTAATAGTATATACTAGCGGATAAAGATATACAGGAACTGGGAATAACAGAAGGAATCTTAAAGGATCGGACAGCACTCAGGAAGATGCTTAAACATAAGAAATTCCAGGACAGAGTACCAACAAAGAAGACTAGCGCTCTTTGGACAAAGGAAAGGAAGGAGCAACAGAGCCTGAGGATGCGCAACTACTGGGCAAACATCAAAGCCCATTCCAAAATGCAATAGTTGAATGTCGTGGTCCTTAGCTGGCCTATACGAAACAAGAAGATACTAGTTTTTTGTCTTGAATTAAACTGATTTATTTAAATGAGCTATTCCGTAATAATTACATGTCCTGCAAAGATTACACACGTTTGTTGCAAGTAAATTAACATAATTATTGCGTGCATTTTCTTACAATGACAAGTTGTCATTAGATGAAAAATGAAATGGCGTACAGCTTTTAGTGCCAGGAGTGTCCGAGGACAAGTTCGGCTCACCAGATGCAGGTCTTTTGATTTGACGCCCGTACGCGACCTGCGCGTCGTGATGGGGGGATGAAATGATGATGAAGACGCCACATTCACCCAGCCCCCGTGCCAGTGAAATTAACCAATGCTGGTTAAAATTCCAGGCCCTGCCGGGAATCGAACCCGGGACCCCTGTGACCAAAGGCCAGCACGCTAACCATTCAGCCATGGAGCCGGACGTCATTAGATGATTTTATCATATTGCAACACACATTATTATTATTATGTGCGTATGGACCCAAGCCAGCCCCGTGGTGTAGGGGTAGCGTGCCTGCCTCTTACCCGGAGGCTCAGGATTCGATTCCCGGCCAGGTCAGGGATTTTTACCTGGACCTGAGGGCTGGTTCGAGGTCCACTCAGCCTACGTGATTAGAATTGAGGAGCTATCTGACGGTGAGATGGCGGCCCCGGTATAGAAAGTCAAGAATAACGGCCGAGAGGATTCGTCGTGCTAACCACACGACACCTCGTAATCTGCAGGCCCTCGGGCTGAGCAGCGGTCGCTTGGTAGGCCAAGGCCCTTCAAGTGCCATGGGGTTTGGTTTAGTTTGGTTTGGTTTTATGGACCCAATGGATCACGCAAAGCTCTAACGATTCTGTTTTCTGAGTTGCCAAACAGCTCTCATCCTTTCTCCGTGGATCCTTTTTCGTTATTCTGTCCACTTTGCTCCAGTCTTGTTTTTCACTTCGTTCTCTGGTTGCACTTTCCATCCATTGATTTTTTCCTGCAGAAGTTTCTGTCCGCGGTGTCATTTGAGTTCATATGGGCCTTTTCCAGATCCTTCTTCACTTCCAGTACCCATGGAATATTTTTTAAATGTTCTATGTAGGTGGGAATCTTGGGTGTCAGTCTACTTGCCGGCAGTCTGCGAACGTGCCCATAAAATTTCAGACGTCTTTTGCGGATGTCTGCTGCAATGTTGGAAAACTCTTCTGTCACTTTGCATGACCTCAGTCTATATCCATCTTCTGTTTTTCGGGGGCCGAGAATTGTCCTCAGGATTCTTCTTTCTTCTTTTCAAATGTTTTACTAGTCATCTTTCCCATTTAATGTAAGGGTCTCGCTGGTGTATATTATTTATTATTATTATTATTATTATTATTATTATTATTATTATTATTATTATTATTATTATTATTACTGCATGATCGTTCAGTATTTCCGAGACAGGAGTGGATAGCCGAGTGGTATTTTCACTGATATTTTCTCCAAGGTAGTTGTGGTTCGAATTCCATGTAAAGCTGGATATCCTGTGCTTATGACAATTTTCAACAGTCACGTAACTACAAACTTGCTTAGATTTTATTTCGGAGACGCTGAACGCTGACGCTGAAACTAAGAGAGTTGTCACCTTTTACTATATCATGACAAAAAAGAGCAACAAATCGTAGACGGAATAATTTATATTTTACAGAATTAATATCAGATCTCATCATCATACAACAAAATACTTCAATATAATTGGAATGTTGTCTGACTTTTTCTTGGTCTTAAGCGGTCTGCCTTTGTTTCCTTCGTGTTCTCCGAAATGTCAATCATTCGTTCTCCAAGTGCGGTCTCCAAAGCAAGAAAAAGGAACGAAAATATCTAGTGTAAACAGAAGGAGTCACTTTTTACTTGAAGGTGATTTTTTCCCTCCTTGAAGCGAGGAAGCCAGCTAATTGCCAGATTCCTTCCCTCACGTGCCCAAGAACAAAAGGAACAGAAAGAATGAATGAGTAAGGAAGGGGACTAGAGTAGTCATTCCAAGGGAGAAGAGAAGAGGGCGATAAAGTACCACTTCTTTCAGGGATGAACAAGTCTTCCGACACTACCATAAAAACAGACCATTCAAACTGAAGATGACCGTAATGGCACAGTAATTGATTTTTTACGGAAGTATGAAATTTATCCAGGAGAAAATCTTGTTAAATAGCAGAAAACTGAAGCAAATAAGGAAGGTGCTGAATCATGAAGAAGATTGACAGATTCACATTACAGAATTTAGATTAGAGAATAAATTTAGTCGAATTTCATTTCAGAAATTCTTTAAATGTATTATTATTATTATTATTATTATTATTATTATTATTATTATTATTATTATTAACGTTATGTTTGGACTATGTGGAAAGAAAGTGTAAGGAAGATCGGAGAGCTTGGGCGCTGGTCATGAGGATAAATGGCTCATTTGGAAAACTCTGAATAGGCCTACAGTCAGTGTCGCAAGATCAGGGACAATTTAAAGGAGTGGAACATGTCTGAGTCAGGTACATGTGACTGTAGAGCAAAACAAACAATTTAGCATCTATACCAACGCAGTGTATGCCCCACATGATAAACACTGAAGGATCTGTTCGAAGAAAATCATGAAGCCATCACAGTAGCCCAGTATTGGGCTGAAGTTGTCTATTGCGAACTGATTGTTTGTTTATATAATTTTCAATTTCCTTTTTTATTTATTGAATTCTTAAATTATGGTATTAGTTCATTAACTTTAATTAGTTGTTAACATCCTTAAGACATGTTTCATTTGTTATTGTGAAGATTTTGATTCGAATAAATGTATTATTAACACAAATAATTTTAACCATTTATGGTTTTGATTAATAATAACATACTATATTAGAAACTATCAGGTGTTGATGTAGAGTATGTTCCTAATATTGTCAAGAAAAATAAATTCCCTACCTATCTCTCTATCCGTCTTAAGGCATGAATAATGCACACTTTCCCTTCTCCTTTCCTACCTGGTTATAGTATGAGGATATTCTGGTCAGCCCTGCACAACGCCCCAGCATTGCTTGTGTCAGCTACACGTCGAGAAGTGAAGACGACGCGACGCGCAGAACCACGACGACCTGTATTCCCACCCCCATATCCACTTGGCTCGTCGGAGCTTTACTGTAGATTGCAACTTTTACTGCACACTTCTTTTTTTTTTTTTTTCAGGGGTGGAGGTGTTCCCCTTGTCTCCTCCTCATAAGCTTCATCGCGCGAGAGATTTGTCTGGAGCGTCTTATCGGCCAAAACACATTGGCAGAATGTGTTACAGAAGGAATCTGTCCTTAACACCCATTGTAACATGTCTTAAGAAGTTCCACTCCTAAATCCTAAAGTAGAACATTCATCTCTTACAAAAGATACTTTGTCTTCTGTAAACTATTTTATTTTGTGCCTTCAAGAAGAATCTTACTATTTAAAGAAATTAAATAAGCACAGATTTATTATTTGCCCACAAAGACAACGTTTAGTTAATTATATTATCTCTGAAAATAGTTTGCCCCACACTACTACTACTACTACTACTACTACTACTACTACTACTTTCTCCACATCTGTGGGGTTGCGAACTGTGTCGAGCATATAGCTCTGGCCCTGTTTTACGGCCGGATGCCCTTCCTGAAACCAACTCTATATGGACGTGATGAACCCGAGTGACTTAGGCCCATAATCAATCATGATTTGATCGGTAAAATAATATGATACATTTATTGAAATACAGAGGAGTGTATTTGAAAATATTTCGTTTATGTAATGTTGAAATCAGAGCGAAGGAAGGACGACAGACTGGAGCCTGACGGATTAGCTCAACCCGACAACTTTTAGCTACTTCACAGCAGGGAATATCATTAGTTGGCGTACAAGGAAATACAGAGTCCACAAATAAGTCTTGGTCAGAAAGAGGAAGGGGGAGAATCATACAAAGAAAACTCACCACATGAGTAAGACCTTGGGATATTTTTGGTAGGACGGAAATTCCATGACCTCATGGAAAATTACAGCGGCTGAGTGTACGTTCGCTAGCCTAAGTTCGAGCAGGTGGAGATTTAAATCACGTGACCGCTTGCCGGCCAATAGTAAAAATTTGATGGGAGACTCAGTGATACCATCTTAAGGAATGATGGATGAGATATTTTCGTAACTACAAAAGTATTCAGTAATAAATTAATATGAGTACGCGGATGAATGTAATGAATTTATTAGAGGTCATGCATGGAAAAATAATCAATACTTATTGGCAAATTAAATAAATTGAAGGCTGGATTTCTTGGAAACCGGACAGCTTGAATCTCATTGGCTGAAAGAAGACCACGTTGCCAGGGACGCTTACAAAGGCGCGAAATGTGAGGAGCGAAATCCATCCATATCTCCTAAATCTGTGATCACCTGGAGTTCATATTTTATCCAGCAGATATGCTAGCGGAGTGGATTAATTTGATGTAAATTTTAACTTCCAATTCGGAGTGCAAGTACCGATATTAAAAATCCACCCCCTCCCTAAGGGGCATGACGTCAACAAATCCGCGGGAAAATGGCTTCATCCATATATACGGAGCTGAATTGACGGTCGCCAGCCACTTGTCTTGAATCGTTGGAGCTGAATTGACGCTCGCCAGCCACTTGTCTTGAATCGTTGGAGCTGAATTGACGCTCGCCAGCCACTTGTCTTGAATCGTTGGAGCTGAATTGACGGTCGCCAGCACACGTGAATTGAATATCGGGAGTTGAACTGTTGGTCGCCGGTAACTTAGAATTCTACGGACGTACAGTCATTTAATGGCGCGAGCATCCGCCAGTGTTTGTAAAGTGTGATCGCGCTCAAGCAACATGTTAAATCTGGAAATAGTTAACGTAGGATAGTGTTTGTTATTTATGAATAATCAGTGACGTAAAGTAATTACCCTGCAAGAGAGTAGTATAAAATATATCACCATAAGTACGTACATAATAGACTGTGTGACGAACAGTACTTTAAGGAAGTAGTAGCCTGTACTTAGCTATACCGAACCGATGTAATGAACACGTCAAGAATGCCGTATAAATCGGGCGTATCGCGACGGGCGAAATAGTTGACACCTCGTCGTACGTGTCCAGGTCCATTGTGCGGTAGGTGGACGAAGATTAAATAGTGTAAATATATTAATATCTTGGGTCTAGGATAGAAATTTGTTGTATCCAAATTAAAGTATACAGTGTTAACGTAGTAAATGGTGAAGGTTTGTGGCAGTCAAGATATGAGTGTAAAATAATAATAATGTGCCAGGAAATCTTTTGTGAAACTACGCCATCAAGGATGGAGGAGTAAAACGCAGAGAGGGGCTGGATGAAGCCTCTCGTCTGCAAAGCTGCAATGGAATACCGATAACTAAGATGAGTACTAAACTGTAAAATATATTTGGGAAATGTTATCGTGATGGGAAAAATGGGAATAATTTGATTATACTTGGTTACCTTCTGTAACAAGATGGGTCGCTTAACGACCCCATCCTAAATTTGTAGCACGGACAGTAGTAAATCATAATAATGTAAATAATCGGGTCTTTTAGGTATTCAGTTTGTTGGAGATGTAAATTTGTATATATAGTGTAGTACGTTAAGTCATGCATGCATTCATAGTTTCTTTGTAGTCGATAATTTTCTTTACATTTGATTTTGATTATGCTAGTTAAATAAGACCCGATATGTGCTTTTATGTTTTGTCATTTTAACGAGCCATTTAATGACATGGAAGGAAAATCCAGCTTCGCCATACCAAGAGTGTTTTGTTGAAATTAATATGGTCATATTTTCAAAGTGAAGTTGTTAAATTTGTGAGATGCGATTAATATAATATTTCCAAGTAAATCATATCTGGAGTGATTAGTGCCAGAATAAATTGAATTTGTAAAAGGGGTTATGCGTTAAACATAATAAGAGTGGACTACCGAGTAACAGGCGAATTAATATTTTTTAAATATTAATAATAATAATAAATAAGTAATATAACTATTTTTTTTAAGAAGATATTTCTTTTTTTTAAATATGATTTGGAGATAATAATAATTTATGTGATCAAGTGTTGAGTTTATTGGGAATCATTTAATGACGGGAGGTCGTTTTTTTTATTATTTGGAATTAAAGTGCGTGATAACTTAATTTGATCGATTAATAATATTGAAATGTAGATCGGTGTTAATAATCCGTACATGTTAATGAACGTGTGGTTTAAACTACGGTCCAATTTTTTTTTACGTATAAATGTCGCGTTTTGAAGTTGCGATTCATTAGCCGGAACATGTAGTGCTAATATTACGAGACCGTGATTGTCAAATTTTGGTAAATATAATTTCAAGATGTTACGATTATTTGTGGAGAATGAACTAAGGCATAGATCCAAATGAGATAGAATATGTGAAAGAATTTGCAGTCAGATAATAAAAGGTCGTACGATGTCCGAAATGAATAAATAAGTCAGTTGATAATTCTGTGAGGAATAAATAAATGAATCGAGGAATATTGAGATAGAGAGGAAAATAAATTCCGTACGAGAGACACTTAGGATATTGATATGAGTGTAAAATGTACGGGCAGTGTCACAGAGAAATACTGAGTTACGCAGCGGGTAGAATTCGAACCCGTGACAGCATGTACGAAATAAATAGACTGCACAGTTATTTCGTTGAGATACAAGGGATCTAAGGATAATGAGAGTTCAGATTCCACAGAAATGGTCGTATATTGTATTCATTGTAATGACGAGTGAGGACAATCATGATGTCGTGATAATAATAATAATAAATATTGCAGATAAAGGATTGGACCGCCTTAATTAAATGAGCGTTGATAAGGATGTTAAACGGGAATCTAAATGATAATATGCAACCGATAATAATAACAATGTAAGGACGATGTTAAATCACCGCGGTCGGATTAATAATAATTGTCATAATAATAACTGTAATGAGGTCGTTGGTTGATCAGTGAAATGTTTGTAATTGCACCGATATCTTAATATATATGTTTTGGCGTAATTGACCGGTTCATTAATGATAATAACCTTTTTAAGTGACGTGAATAATAATAATATCTTGAGTCACCTATTAATTAATAATAATAATAACCACGAGAGGGATATAATAATAATAATAACAGTAATAACCATTTGTGTTTGCATCCCGCATAATAATGATGATATTAATCAAACGTGACAGTGCCAGGAACCGTTGCATAATAATAATAATAATAATAATAATAATAATAATAATAATTTCGAGGATGATAATTTTGTGGATTAAATTATTTGGTGACAACGTCCCTCTATTCGTATGTTGAATAACGAGAATGATAATATTAGAGTCTTTTGGTATCTTTTTATTGTACGGTTTCCGTATGGGACGATGTGACAGTCATACTTGCGTGTTTGTTTACTTCGCTCGCGATGCGAGGGGGGTCACTGGCCACGGTATTTCCCACCGCTTCTCGTTATCTCATCTGTGTCAGTAGTCTACTGAGGCTAACTGGAAACAATTCAGATCACATGTAAATAAAATGTAAATGCTAATTCATTGGTATGGTATCAGCTGGATATCGTGAGATAGGGACTGTCCGTGGAATCCAGTTTTCGCACTTCACGAGAAACATTACCCAGTCCGAGTACCGGTCTCGGAAAAATGTATATAGCCGGAGTACATCATCTTAGTTAAATCGGGAAGCCGACCGTAACATGGGTTATGCTCGGGCTCCCGATAGACGGAAGCTATATCCTTGAGTAACGGTTCGATTCAAATGGAATCGATCCGTAAATTATACCTCCAAAATGTCATTTTATTTCAGAAGCAACGCAGCAAGATATTGATACCACTTGCGGTATGGCAAGTGATTTATATATGTAACATGTGTGTAAATTCAAATATTGTTGCCACGTGTATCAAAGTTTTATACGTCAAATGGCGTAATAAACCGCTCCTTCTGGCAAATTATTTCAAAGGAAACCACTCTCATAATCTTTTTATTGTAGTTAGATGATGCCCTTTTTAACGTAACAGTCACTTCCTAGTCCTATCATGGAGTCCTTAAATTCAAGTTACAATCGAGCCTTCCCCCTTTTAATTTTAAGTTGCTCCGTTCATCCCCGTGTTCTATTATGCCGTTATATTTATATTTGATGATTTAAATAATGAACCGACACCCCTGAGATAAATGCTAGTCTGGGACTCGGGAGGTGGACGGGTGCAGTATATGACCACTATTGCTTGTTTCTGTGGTGGTTGGTAGTGTAGTTTGTTGTGTGAATATGAAGAGCAAAGTGTTGAGACAAATGCAAACACCCAGTCCCCGAGCCAACAGAATTAATCAGACGCGACTAAAATCCTCGACCCGGTAGGGAATCGGACCCGGGACACTCTGAACCGAAGGATTCAACGCTGACCTTTCTGCCAGTGAGTTCGGACAGTCTGCCACAGAGCGTTTAGTTAATTACATTTTCTCTATAGCTTACCGGAGAGCATTGTTAATTAGTGATCATAGTTCTTAACGTACATACAGGATATTTATTAACACATATTTACTTGATATTCATCTATTTATTTTCTGACGGTATCATGTATAATTTGGGCCGATGGAAGTGAAAATTCACTGTAATTAATTTAGAAACCGGAAAACCGATAGGTATTTCAAAACACAGCTCTAGAAAAGTTGAATAATTTCCAACACTGAAGTCATAAGCTTTAAACACAGTATTTTAGCAAATCGAAAAATTCTTTAGATGACTACACCACTTACTGTACTTTGACACGTCTAAGAGCTCGAAGGAATTTTGTCATAATGTATGCTACTGCATCAGATGGTATAATTATCAATACAGTAAAAATGTTAACGCATCGTCCAGCGAATGAATGGTTAGTGATGTAGGGGTTAAAAAAGATATATGGTGCAAGAGCCCAAGAAGAGTCAGGCGTGCAAAGACAACTCCTGCCAAGTGTGATGACCTGCAGATGATGAAATGTCAAGTGGCCAACTTAAGTCTGAGTGGATGCTCTTACAGCCCTCGTTCCAGAGTTAAAATTCCTGGACTCACCGTGGATCGAACCCAAGGTCTCCGAGAAAGAGCGTGACACGATATCCCTACACCACAGGATAGGCTAATATTTTTACTGATATTATAATATCACTCAGCATTTAATAATAATGTTACTGGCTTTCGTCCCACTAACTACTTTTTCGGTTTTCGGAGACGCCAAGGTAAATCTACTGACACGAAGCTGACGTATTTGAGCACCTTCAAATACCATCGGACTGAGCCAGGATCGAACCTGCCAAGTTGGGGTCAGAATGCCAGCGCCCCAGCCGTCTGAGCCACTCAGCATTTAGTAAATTACTATTAGTTACATATGTCATTGAGAACTCTGATGAACAGAGCACGTGAACTAATGCGTCATTTCAGGATCAGAAGATAATGAAATCCGCCGAGTGGTCGAAATGATTTACTTGGCATATAATATAGTGAATAATACTTCATAGTGCTTAAAATGTTACGCAGTACGTAAGCAAGCCCAAAACTTCAACCATGCATTTGTGGATTTCGAACATTTGTGCAACTTTGTATTCAATACTGTAATAGCATTGCCGACATTACTGGCTAATCTTCATAACTTTGGTAAGCATGCGGGAGGTAGTGGATTCGAACCCCACCGTCGGAAGCCCTGAAGATGGTTTTCCGTGGTTTCCCATTTTCACACCAGGTAAATACTGGGTCTGTACCTTAATTAAGGCCACGGCCGCTTCCTTCCAATTCCTAGGCCTTTCCTATCCCATCGTCGCCGTAAGACCTATCTTTGTTAGTGCGACGTAAAGCAAATAGCAGAACAAAAAGTCTAAAATTGTCAATCAGGATCAAAGCGGCAATTTTGGCTATCGAAACCAACTCAGAAAAACATGTGCTCACCAGCGGTCACCAATGAGTCGACAATTACGTGTTTTCCTCCTATTTATGACAATGGACCTGGAAATCATTTTTCTCACTTGTTATAGACATTCAAATTCATAAAGTACCGTTCTGTTTTAAAATATTTTTATAACCTTGACAGGCTAACAGATTTTAAACCGTGCATAGAATTCACGGCTGAAAACTTAAGAGAGAAGTGTAATAAGTGTATATGGGTCAGAATAGACTAGAATCACGATCGCCATCAGGATGTTTCTTCTGCCCCTCTTTTGAACCTTCCCTCGTAGATCTCGATTACGGTATATTGATTTCCTCTGTATTGTGCAGGTTTGTTGAGGGCTCGTCTGACCTGCTTTATTTTCTGCTCGTCGTCTCATCGCGACAAGTACTCATTCCGGCGTTCCAGCTAGTTACGGCATACAAACAGAAAGCTGGCTAAAGCCAACACATAGTGTGTGCGTGTGTGTGATGTGCTACATTCTGGTCTTTTGTGTACTGTGTTTAATGGGAAGAGTCTAGAACTAGTTTCGCTCATCAGGATTCACAAAGTGGAGAGAGTAATAAAGTGCTTTAGACTAGAATAGGTTGGCGTTACAACATTACACTAAAGTAAAGCTCATTTTCCGCTTTTATTTCACAAAAAATGGTTAATACAAACGTCCATTAAAAACTTTATATGTGCCAAAATCATAGTTTAGCACTGAACGAAAACCTGAACACTTACAGTCTAGATCCCTGCAGAAACAATTAACACCTGCCGAATTATATTAACTGAGCATTTTAGAAATAATAATCAGTGTTCGGGATATAGGCCTACTGGGGTTTGAACCCCACTGCCGGCAGCCCTGAAGATAGTTTCCGTGGTTTCCCATTTTCACACCAGGAAAATGCTCAGGCTGTACCTTAATTAAGGCCACGGACGCTTCCTTCCCAGTCCTAGCCCTTTCCTGTCCCATCGTCACCATAAGACCTATCTGTGTCGGTGCGACGTAAAGCCGATAAAAATAAATAAATAAATAAATAAATAAATAAATAAATAAATAAATAATAATAATAATAATAATAATAATAATAATAATAATACAGACGTGTTCAAATTATTTGACTAAGGAATGTACTTTTATTATTCGTAAGTTCCATGGTATAAAGATAGGAGAAAATGTATAATACCTTGTTGATTTTACTTCATTCTTGATTGATGCTCATTATTCCCTTTCAGTAAACTCAAAGATGAATATATTTTTCACAGTTGGCAACAGCTATCAGTTTCTCTTCAAATTGTGTCAGTGTAGGCTTGAAGTGC
Source organism: Anabrus simplex (assembly GCF_040414725.1). Taxonomy (NCBI): domain Eukaryota; kingdom Metazoa; phylum Arthropoda; class Insecta; order Orthoptera; family Tettigoniidae; genus Anabrus; species Anabrus simplex. The sequence continues at coordinate 1,594,506,852 of NC_090265.1, read as the reverse complement.
ACATGATTTGAAATTACGTTTGGTTTTCATTTGGCATACCTCTTCCTACATTATCAAGACATAATGAAGCCTGTGAACTTGACTGTGTTTAATCTATCTCTCTATCTATCTATCTATCTATCTATCGATCTATCTATCTATCTATCTATCTATTTATTTATTTATCTATCTATATATGCCAAAATCATAGTTTAGCATTGTACGTAAAGGACACATCTCCTCCTAAACCACTGGACCAAAATCAACGAAACTTGGTACACTCATAACTTACTATCTGCAGACGAGCACTCTGGGGGTAAGCCATCCCTAGCACCATTGGGGTGGGGTTAATGGGGGTTATATATAAAAGAAATCGAAAATAGTGTCGAATACAAAGTTTTCGGGATAGCTGAGATGAGTAGCGACACTCCGGATTTTTTTGATGCCCAAGCTCAAGCTCAGCCCTCTTCGTGATGGGGCCGAAGGGGAGTGATATATAAAAATAATCGAAAATCGTGTCGATCCATAGATTTCGGGGTCGCTGAGATGATTAGTGACACTCCGGAATTTTTTAAAGTCCAAGCTCACCCCCCTTCGTGATTGGGGAGAGGGGGGTCTGATATATAAAAATAATCGAAAATAGTGTCGAATCCAAACTTTTCGGGGTTGATGAGATGAATAGTGACACCCCAGATATTTGTAAAGTACAAGTTCGGCCCGCTTTCGGGTGGCAGGCGTACAAATATTACCTACCATCTGGAAAATATACTGTTGGGGCAACGCCCCTAAAACCCCTAGGGAAGGGGGTGAAATACACTGACTGACAGAGCAAATGCAACACCAAGAAGGAGTGGTTCGAAAGGGATGAAAGTTGGGGAAAAAACAGAGACGGCACGGACGAATAATTGATGTTTATTTCAAACCGATATGCAGGTTACACAATGCGCACGGCATCGACTCAGTAGGATGTAGGTCCACCGCGAGCGGCGATGCACGCAGAAACACGTCGAGGTACAGAGTCAATAAGAGTGCGGATGGTGTCCTGAGGGATGGTTCTCCATTCTCTGTCAACCATTTGCCACAGTTGGTCGTCCGTACGAGGCTGGGGCAGAGTTTGCAAACGGCGTCCAATGAGATCCCACACGTGTTCGATTGGTGAGAGATCCGGAGAGTACGCTGGCCACGGAAGCATCTGTACACCTCGTAGAGCCTGTTGGGAGATGCGAGCAGTGTGTGGGCGTGCATTATCCTGCTGAAACAGAGCATTGGGCAGCCCCTGAAGGTACGGGAGTGCCACCGGCCGCAGCACATGCTGCACGTAGCGGTGGGCATTTAACGTGCCTTGAATACGCACTAGAGGTGACGTGGAATCATACGCAATAGCGCCCCAAACCATGATGCCGCGTTGTCTAGCGGTAGGGCGCTCCACAGTTACTGCCGGATTTGACCTTTCTCCACGCCGACGCCACACTCGTCTGCGGTGACTATCACTGACAGAACAGAAGCGTGACTCATCGGAGAACACGACGTTCTGCCATTCCCTCATCCAAGTCGCTCTAGCCCGGCACCATGCCAGGCGTGCACGTCTATGCTGTGGAGTCAATGGTAGTCTTCTGAGCGGACGCCGGGAGTGCAGGCCTCCTTCAACCAATCGACGGGAAATTGTTCTGGTCGATATTGGAACAGCCAGGGTGTCTTGCACATGCTGAAGAATGGCGGTTGACGTGGCGTGCGGGGCTGCCACCGCTTGGCGGCGGATGCGCCGATCCTCGCGTGCTGACGTCACTCGGGCTGCGCCTGGACCCCTCGCACGTGCCACATGTCCCTGCGCCAACCATCTTCGCCACAGGCGCTGCACCGTGGACACATCCCTATGGGTATCGGCTGCGATTTGACGAAGCGACCAACCTGCCCTTCTCAGCCCGATCACCATACCCCTCGTAAAGTCGTCTGTCTGCTGGAAATGCCTCCGTTGACGGCGGCCTGGCATTCTTAGCTATACACGTGTCCTGTGGCACACGACAACACGTTCTACAATGACTGTCGGCTGAGAAATCACGGTACGAAGTGGGCCATTCGCCAACGCCGTGTCCCATTTATCGTTCGCTACGTGCGCAGCACAGCGGCGCATTTCACATCATGAGCATACCTCAGTGACGTCAGTCTACCCCGCAATTGGCATAAAGTTCTGACCACTCCTTCTTGGTGTTGCATTTGCTCTGTCAGTCAGTGTATAATCTATATTAATAAATGGAAGGTATAAAAATTAAAATAGACGTGAATTAATGAGGCACTTATAGGCATCTTAGAAACTCTAAACTTGGTACCAGAGAAGCTGATGACTTCAGGATCCCTAAAAATTCGAACATTTTCAAAATACTCTGAGGGGGCCACGCTGGGAGTCTCAAATTTGGGGCTCAGATAAAGAACGCAGTCGGATATATTTATCCAAAACAATAACTTATAGGTTTCATGGGCTTAAAAGTTTCCTGCAAGTCCTAATTTTTAACCTCCTCCCCCAAATCAAGGTGGCAGCACAATCTGCCAGACGAGCTAGGAAATTGAAATTTGGCAAAATCATAGCTCTTAGCCTGTAACTGGCGGAAAAATTACGGGATGATTAAATTTTTCATTTTTCACCCCGAAAAATATCGAAATATGAAGGCAATTTTAATTATGGTTCAGACCTTGCTTTCGAGGTATTTGGTGGTTAAACGGTAAGTCGTATCACAAAACGGATGGCACAATCTCCGTTCAATATGGAATGACCTACAACTTTGGTCCTATGGCCTTTTATCGTATCTCTATCCCTTACACGTTAAATCTGCTCCATTTCTGGATTGTAAGTAAATTTTCCACTTTTTACACGTGTAATTTGTAGTTTGATTCACTTATCCGAAAGATAGGACCATCCAATTCTACGCGAATATTGAACCACCCAGTTGCTATATGAGAGCCAAATTCAATGTTTGTAGTTATCAGATATGTATTCGAAAAATAATGCACTGTGAGAAAACCTTGCCCTAATGTCACTCTATTCAATGTTTCTAACCTAATCTCGCCCATAAATAGATGAGATACGAGAACGTATCATAGGAGCAGCCATTTAAACCGTTATATGTGGCGTCTTATCGTACAATCCCTTTGTCGATATGATGTACCGTTTAGAGTAGGTAATCTTCAAATGAAAGTAAAAATGTACATACTTTCGTACGTCGATCTATATTTATTCACTGAAGTCGATTTGTAGCGATCTAGAAGGGGTGTATCTGCCTTTTATTAATACTTTACAAATCGATAATGACTCTCAGCAGGAGGGCGTCTGCTATGGTAATCAGTACTCCCCACATTGACGTTGTACCACTGTAATGAATAATTTCTTTCTCGATTAGACTGGCAGAAGGCTAGGGAAAATGCATTTTTTCAAAACTCCTTTACCCGACTGTGTTTGGTAGTAGGCAAGGGTGCCCGCCATTATAAACAAATTTGCCCATCTAAAAAGTGACTGACGTTAGGCATAGTGGCCTGCTGTTATAATGGAGACTCACCAACTCGGTGTGACTGGCAGTAAGAAGATTGGACTTACTATTTGTTTTGCACACTAAACACGGATCTTTTGTGGGGTGAAGGGGTCTTTTATGAATACCGTGTGGGTTATGTGTAGCCCGAATGCCGGTCTTTTGAATTGGAGAACTAACAACTAGGTTGATGATAAAGAAACAAATCAAATCAAATCAAATCAAATCAGATCAAACCAGTCAGAAGGAACTAGACCTCATCCGTGAACCACGTGATGTTCAGAATTATCGGTAGCCGTACATTAAAATCCAAGAAACCATGTGTAGGAACGGACTCATTTTTCGTTATCCGACTCCTGCAATTCGTAAATAGCAAACGTCTTGTATGGCTGAAGTTAATTTACCTTGGACACTCTTTGACAAATGGAATACGAATATTCCGCCGTCTAACAACGTTAACGATATTCCAGGAGACCGAAGCTAAGGAGTCTGATCATTTTCTGCCACGTCCGCTAAACCAGATGTGCGTCATTTTCCAGACTCACTCAACAAAGACCTAGCTGTTTCCTACTTTCTCACTATAGCCAGTACTGGGCATCTCTTAGGAGGCTCGCACACACCATGGTTCCTCCAGAACGTCCTTCACGTGGCTTCGAAGGACTTCGTAATCCAATATTTTTCATTAAAAGCATGCGCTAAGACAACGTATACTGCACCTCAAACAAATGTACGGTAATAGAAAAAGCAAGCCAGCAACAAGCAAAAGTGAGAAAACAACTGACGCCTAACAAAGAATAATTTGCATCTTGTTGGTAAATGAATCTCTTACCGGGCGAGTTGGCCGTGCGGTTTGTGGCGCGCAGTTGTGAGCTCGCATCTGGGAGATAGTGGGTTAGAATCCCACTGTCGGCAGCCCTGAAGGTGGTTTTCCTTGGTTTCCCATTTTCAAACCAGGCAAATGTTGGGGCTGTACCTTAATAAAGGCCACGCTCGCTTCCTTCCCATTCCTAGGCATTTCCTGTCCCATCGCCGCCATAAGACCTATCTGTGTCGGTGCGACGTAAAGCAAATAGCAAATGAATCTCCCAAAGTTTCTTTTATTTAGAAAGTAATCGCATCTTCCCATTTGCTAACGGAAATTGGGTCGTTTGGAAAACTACCCGCTTTATATATTTTTTGCTAGTTGCTTTACGTCGCACCGACACAGATAGGTCTTATGGCGACGATGGGACAGGGAAGGGCTAGGAGTGGGAAGGAAGCGGCCGTGGCCTTAATTAAGGTACAGCCCCAGCATTTGCCTGGTGTGAAAATGGAAAACCACGGAAAACCATTTTCAGGACTGCCGACAGTGGGGTTCGAACCTACTATCTCCCGAATACTGGATACTGACCGCACTTAAGCGACTTCAGCTATCGAGCTCGGTCCGCTTTATATAAATCTCCCTGTATATAACACCGTCAACTTCAGTTTTTTGTTACAGATACATTACTGGCAAAAGATTAATTAAACGTCAAAGTATCCTACAGTTAATTGCTTTCAACAGAACAATTGAGTTTAGTGTCCGGCGCCATGGCTTTTGTTCACAGGGATCCAGGGTTCTTTTTCTTTTTTTTTTTACAATTTGCTTTACGTCGCACCGACACAGATAGGTCTTATGGCGACGATGGGGTAGAGAAGGCCTAGGAGTGGGAAGGAAACGGCCGTGGCCTTAATTAAGGCACAGCCCCAGCATTTGCCTGGTGTGAAAATGGGAAACCACGGAAAAGCATCTCCAGGGCTGCCGACAGTGGGATTCGAACCCACTATCTCCCGAATACTGGATACTGGCCACACTTAAGCGACTGCAGCTATCGAGCTCGGTGGTACAGGGTTCGATTCCCGGCAGGGTCGGCAATTTTAACCATAATTGAATAATTCCGCTGACACGTGGGCAGGATGTATGTGTCGTCTTCACCACCATTTAACCCTCATCACGACGCGCAGGTTGCCTACGCGCGTCAAATCAAAAGACCTGCATCTGGCGAGCCGAACTTCTCCTCGAATACTCCCGGCACTAAAAGCCAAAGGCTATTTCATTTATTACGTATAGTTTGGATGCAGCAGTTATGATTTTAGCTAAAATACACATGACTTTTCTTGATTTGTTCATTCGTATAGACTACACTAAAACGATGCTTTCATTTGTGTCTCAGTATCATTTAATGTAATAACAGTATGGCGGCAGGAGGAATACGGAGCCGAGCCGAATAATGGTATTTGTGGCAAGTTCAAAGTACCAAAAATATACTGAATGATTCCGTTGAAAGCACTTAACTGTAGGTTACTTATTCGTTTAATTTTTTTTTTTTTTGGCACTAATGTACCCACGACAAAAATCTGCATATGTTACATATATATTATTTTCAAATTTATAGTGATTATTAACGGTTCTTAATCTGAAAATTTATCTCATCTGTATGAAATATTCTGGGCAGAATTAGAAAAGAGACGATGAAACTACTGCACCATACGACTCTGCGGTATATTTCAAAATCGATTAGTAAATTTTAATGAACCGGTATCACAACAACATTAGGATATACTTCAGAGTCGTTACTGGCTTTTGCGAAATTGGCGGTTCGTCTTTAATTGTTCAGTATGGCCTACTGCACGAGTGAATTATGTACATTTACCTTTATAGTGTCTGTTTTACAAAATATATTTATAATGAATTAGGGCTAAGATCGGAAAAAAATTGGCCGTAGTCTTTCGAACGACACTATCCCAACAATTTTCCGAAGTTATAAAGGCTGATAATGGGAAGAGAAGCTACTTCTCTCCACCTCGTTAGAACTTGGTTCGGAAGTCTGTCTCTTTACCTATGTTGCACTATGATGCCTATTCTCGTGTTATAGGCATGAGTGATATCGACAAATGTTTACTTGTTTGGGAAGTGACCTGCCGGGCACGCAGCGTGCGCTATCCCTGGAGTTGCAGCAGACATTGATTAGTAGCCCTAGACAGGAGCAGGGCTCCACAGAGCACTTTACAACCACTTTATATCACCGTGGAGCCAGCAGTACACAATTGTTCAACAGTTCAGTGAGTGTAGCCGTCGAATATGTGCTACTTCCAAGAAAGGATGTTCCAATATGCAAATTTATTGTAGTTCTATTTTCCATTTTATTATTCCCATGTCAATTCATAGGTAATAATAATAATAATAATAATAATAATAATAATAATAATAATAATAATAATAATAATAATAATAATAATAATAATAATAATAATAATTTGATGTGGTTATTATAGCTTGGTGCAGTACTTGTAAGGAAGATCCTCCGACTAGGAAAACAACAGACAACCAACCACCAAGCTTCACGAATTAACCATACATCGTTAAAATCCCATGACTCTGCCAGGAATCGAATTCTCCCCACAGTCCGAAGACTGGAACGCTGACCATTCGGGCACGCAATCAGATGATTCATATGTCGTTTTCTTCATATATACGGGTCCACTGACAGGAAGGAAGTTGATTGGAATATGATACATAATACTGCTATTATTGCAACGGATCTATACAAGGAAAGGCAGGTAAAAGTTACCGCACTATGCAGGGGACGTCGGGGGAGGAGATTGCCTGCAATCCATTGCTACACTCACCGGTAATCTGTTTTTTTTGTTTTTTTTTTGCTAGGGGCTTTACGTCGCACCGACAGAGATAGGTCTTATGGTGACGATAGGATAGGAAAGGACTAGGAGTTGGAAGGAAGCGGCGGTGGCCTTAATTAAGGTACAGCCCCAGCATTTGCCTGGTGTGAAAATGGGAAAGCACGGAAAACCATCTTCAGGGCTGCCGATAGTGGGATTCGAACCTAGTATCTCCCGGATGCAAGCTCACAGCCGCGCGCCTCTACGCGCACGGCCAACTCGCCCGGTAACCGGTGATCTGTAGCAGCGCAGGCGGGCGCTCGGTTTCGTTACAGTAGGCCTAAATTATTATATGTTAAGAGCTAATAATGAATGAGCGGGCGAGTTGGCCGTGCGTGCAGAGGCGCGCGGCTGTGAGCTTGCATCCGGGAGATAGTAGGTTCGAATCCCACTATCGGCAGCCCTGAAAATGGTTTTCCGTTGTTTCCCATTTTCACACCAGGCAAATGCTGGGGCTGTACCTTAATTAAGGCCACGGCCGCTTCCTTCCAACTCCTAGGCCTTTCCTATCCCATCGTCGCCATAAGACCTATCTGTGTCGGTGCGACGTAAAGCCTCTAGCAAAAAAAAATTATGAATGAAGTTGAAAACTAAAACGGGGCTATTAAAAATGATGCCCATCGTTCTCGATAAAAATCTGCATCGACGTAAGAATTTTCGAAACAGTCTTTGTATCTCCGATTCAGAAATTTCCCGTTATCAGTCATCTGATTACCCAGCAAGTTGGCCGTGCGCTTAAGAGCGCGCAGCTATGAACTTGCATTCGGGAGATAGTGGGTTCGAACCCCACTGTTGGCAGCCCTGGAGATGGTTTTCCGTGGTTTGCTATTTTCACACCGGGCAAATGCTGGGGCTGTTGCTTGATTAAGGCTACGGCCGCTTCTATCCCACTCCTAGCCTTTTCCTACACTATTGTCGCCGTAAGACCTATCTGTGTCGATGTGGCGTAAAGCAACCTGTAAAATAGTCTCCTTTCTCCAGGGCTTTAAAACAAACACTGTTTATCACCATTTTCTGAATAATTTGGTTACGTAGTATCGAAGGCATTGCAGCGTCACGGAAACGACGTAGATATCTCAACTAGACCTATCCCTCATCCAGCACTATACGCCACCACATCGATAGCTAACATAAATAACGTTCAATAAAAAGTGTAGGAGAGCAACACTAATTACTTCAGTAATATCCGCTCAACGAGAACTCAACTTGTAAACTAAACATTCATTCGGTACACTTGCCACTAATCATGCTCGCTGTCCTGCCTGACCGCGGGCTCTCTCCCCGTTACTCGGAAACAAAGCAAGGATTTCCCGAGTCCATCTGCGCACTAACACTGGCTAAAGTGCCGGTAACTTTTCGCTGCCTCTCCCTGTATAATTTGGAAGAGTCATTCTCTCACAGTGAGTGTGATCTTCAACACGGACTAGCTGAACATAAACATTGCCTGACTGATCCTGTGACAAACACAGATAAAAGGGAGTAAATGATCCATTACGCAATATTACTCGGTGACGCCGACTGAGTAGTTTATTTGGTTACTGCGTCAGTTCTCGTGCCAAGTTTACGGGATGGTTTGCCGATTGACTCGGTTTGATCAAGAGACCCATACCAGTATATTTCATTATGGTTTAAACAGACTCTGTATACGGAAAATGAATCCGGTTTCAGTGACGCACTCAGCTAGCCAAGCCAGTGGCTGTTATGGTTGTGTAAATGTCACAACCAGCCTTGGAGCTTAATACTCAACATAAAAATGCCACAATTCCGTGTTGTTACAGCACGTTAAAAAACTTTTTTGTAGTTGCTTTACGTCGCACTGACACAGATAGGTCTTATGGCGACGATAGGAGAGGAAAGGCCGAGGAATTGGAAGGCAGCGGCCGTGGCCTTAATTAAGGTACAGCCCCAGTATTTTCCTGGAGTGAAAATGGGAAACCACGGAAAATCATCTTCAGGGCTGCCGACAGCGGGGTTCGAACCCACTATCTCCCGGATGCGAGCCCACAGCTGCGCGCTCCTAACCGCACGGCCAACTCGTCCGGTGTAGAATAAACTTTTGTGGTGCAAAATTCAGATACTCGAGCCCCTGTGAAAACAATTAGCAGTTAGAACGGTGGTAAAAAGTCCTCTTCAAAATATGTTTTTTTGCTGGCAGTTTAACGTCGCACTAACCAATCGAAGGTTTTCGGCGACGAAAGGATGGGAAATCACAGGAATTTAATCATGACGGGTGTTCTGAAAAGAATACTTTTAATGACACCAGTGTCTTTATTTTACGGATACTTAAAACTCAAACATCTCAATCATGGTTGACAGTTCAACTATATGACATGATCAGTGTGAAATGAAGGGTGAAAAACTTTAAAATAACAAGCTAGTAGTTTGAAATGTATATGGATATCGTGATCATAACTACCTGATTTCTAATGAAGGAAAAATTCCATTTCAAGTATACCACATGCATTGGCTGAGATTCGAATTCGAGCTGCCTAGGTGAAAAGCCGGAAACGATCTCACTTTGACTGAGTGTGCTGACTGGGCTGGTTTTTTTTCATATTAGACAAATAACAGGCGTTGCAACTCAGTTAAGGCCACGACTGCATCTTTCCCTGTCCTCCTCCCTTCCTATCTCACTATCGCCAAAAATCCTATCTAAGTTGGTGCGATGTTAAAACACTAACGAATGATCCTACCTTACCACCAAAATGTGACACTTTACCAGAAGAGCAATGCCAGTACGAAGCGAGGAAATATTTCGTTACAAGTCGGTGGTATCGAACGCGATTTTTTTTTTTTTTTTTTTTTTTTGCTAGTTGCTTTACGTCGCACCGACACAGAAGGTCTTATGGCGACGATGGGACAGGAAGGGGCTAGGAGTGGGAAGGAAGTGGCCGTGGCCTTAATTAAGGTACAGCCCCAGCATTTGCCTGGTGTGAAAATGGGAAACCACGGAAAACTATTTTCAAGGCTGCTGACAGTGGGGTTGGAACCTACTATCTCCTGAATACTGGATACTGGCCGCACTTAGGCGACTGCAGCTATCGAGCTCGGTGAACGCGAAATTCATTGGTGATTATTGATGTTTCGTGTACCCTCATATCGCTGCACTATTTATGAGAGATTACAAGCGAAACAAATAATGCAGCGGTTGTTCCATCTGAGTGTTACATGTGCGTGTGAATTAATTGGCTCACGAATCTCACTGCGGGCAGATGGACCAAGCCACGGGTAATGTTCATCTCTAAAAAGCATCCAAGACTACACCACTTACTTCCCTTCAGATACAAAGAAGCTCTCTCCTCTTTTATAAGTGATCCAATTTGTAATGGAAGGGGCCTTTGCAGCAGGGCTCACTTTATCTTTCTTCAATATAACAAGACATACAGTAGAACGCTAATTTCACAACGCTACAAAAACCTCCCTCTTCTCTCCTTTACTACTTGCAGTTTCAAAGACTTGCTTACAGTCAAGTTTTCAAAAGCAACCAAGTTTCAGATTTATTGAAATGTGTTGCAACCTCCCCAGAATGTGTCTCTAATTCAGACAAATCTTAAGATTTACAAGCGAAACATTATAAGCTTTAGGGACATACGGAAGTAAGGGAACAAGAATAACAAAAGCTAAGTATATCTATGCCTAGGAGAAAAACATTTGTAAAGCTCAACGATTAATTGTTGCCAACATGCACTCAGGACAGACGTAAGAAATATATCCTTAAAATAGGGGGTATTAGATAAGTCTCCCCAGAGGGTGAAGTACACTCACTATGTTAAAATATTTTACTTGACAACTTCCGAAAATACTGCGAAGAGGAAAACCAACATAGCGACCACTTCAAAATAGTACACAGGTTAGTATAAAATTGTAATTGCGAAATGGATTGCTAATTTCTTCCCCTGTAAATAGCTACTTGCTTAATGCCCCGATCATTATGACTGTTGTCATTACCGAGTGACTTAGCCACGCGGTTAGGGGCGCACAGGTGGAACTTGCATTCGGGAGATTGTGGGTTCAAACCCCACTGTCGGAAGCCCTGAAGATGTTTTCTCCGTGGTTTCCCATTTTCACACCAGCAAAGGCAGTACAGGGCATGTACTGTACCTTAAATAAGGCCACGGGCGCTTCCTTCCCACTCCTAGCCCTGTCCTGTCCCATCGTTGCCGTAAGACCTATCTGTGTCGGTGCGACGTAAAACAACTTGCAAAAAAAAAACACGCTTTCCATTAATTTCCTCTTGGAGTATTACTTGAAGAAGGTGGTATTTACTGTTTCACATCATATGACCAAAGTATTCTAGCTTCCTTCTCTTGATAATAGTGAGAATTTCTGGTTCTTTGTTCATACGGTGCAAAACGTCTATATTGGTCATTTTAGCTGTCCAAGGTATCTTCAACATCCTTTCTACTTCCGTAGAGTATTTTACTACTTTACCCATTATTGATACAGTAACATTAGTTACACGAGGAAGATGTTTGAAATTATGAATAATTCTGAGCACTGATGAGTTAAGCGCTAGTAAAAAATAAATATTAGTGGAGCACACACAGTTTCACGCACTTCTTCAGTCAGTACAACAGGGCATGTACTTGTTGTACATGGTAAAATGTGTCATGAAGGAAGGCAGGAGTGACTTGCTGTCAGCTGCTCTTATCCTCACACCTCGCTCCATTGACTGTCCAGTGTTGAGTCGGCGAAGTGTATGAGCGATGACATCTCCACTTGTTAACGAGGCCTGGCGAGCTGACAGGGATGTATGTGGTAAGTTAGGACTTAACAGTGGTTATAAATTAACATCAACCCTGTACTCATTAGCGGGACCATCACAACTTACAACTCAACCGCTCTCTGGCTCTGTAACAAGTTCTATTTCGCCTAAAGGTCATACACCATGCTTCACTCTCATTACTGCGAACGTCTAGCGACACCTTGATCGCAATTCATTGTATAATTGAACAAGTTTAGGAAATATATTAATCTGAGCACTTAACGCCACAACAAAAACGAAGGACATATAGACTAATAATAATAATAATAATAATAATAATAATAATAATAATAATAATAATAATAATAATAATAATTCATATCCCTTCAACTGCTTGCGATATTAAATTTATAGTTTCCACACTAATTTACAAGAAGTTGATTAGTAGGCCTGTGGCTTAATTAAGAAAACATTTATATCTAGTAGGTATTATAACAGTTTTGTTAAAACAGAGAACACATTTTTGAAATTTGGTTCTCTTTGAAAATAATTTGGTCCATTTCAAAATTTCTGAGGGGGCCGATGACCTCGATGTTAGGCCGCTTTAAACAACAAGCAACAACAACAAATGTCTGAGGTGCAAAATCTTTTATTTATTACTGTGAAATACAATATATACATGGTGATTGTAGAAGAGGCTATATTTACATTTTTAACAACAAAGCAAAGCCATCTCCGCACAGGCCATGGAGGCCCTAGGAAGATACTTCCTCTATCCATAACCTCAGTACTAAGATGGATAGAGTGGCTAGCTACATATATCCAACCGCCTTTGCCCCCAGGAATTAACGTGGTACTCATTTCTGTTATAGGCAGAGTGAATCTCAGAGCCATGTGCCGCTCCAAAAATGGAAATCTCGTTCTTAAACTTTTCTACTTTCTGACGGGGAATAGAACCTATGTCCTTCCAGATACACGTTTATTAATTAATTACTGATTCAGAATTAAAATTATCAAAGGTAATTTCCCCTACTCAAGGCCTCCCAATCCCTAAAATAGCACGTTCATTTCCTTTGTATTCCCTGCCTTTAGATATTTCCCTGCTATTATAACTAGAATGAGTTTTAGTTAGCCTACAGTACATGCACATTGTATTATAACTATGAAAACCCTCAAAACCACAGGTCTGATTTGAACGTCTATAGAGGACACTTGAAAGTGACCACATGTGAAATAAGAATTATGATATTGTTACGTGCCAGCCCCGTGTTAGCCTCTTTCGGTACTTCCAGGAAGGGACTAGTGACTTAGACAACCGAGGATCTCCCAGTCGGCTTGTGGGGTGGGGCCGGCCTTTATGTGTATTGTTCTCGTCGGCTTGCTTGCCTGTGAGTTTCTTGGAGAATCAATGGGCATGTTCCACCTCTAGCCACCTCGTGAATGTTCTGGTTCCCATCACCCGAACTATAAAAAGGGAGGCTAGCCGCAGACAGTCAGTCAGTGTAGGTCTCGGGGTCAGTGTTGGGCTCCGTGGTGGAGTCAGAGTTGATGCTGGACTCAGGATCGGTGTTGGACTCCGTGGTGAAGTTCAGTGTGAGACTAAGTGTGTTGGGGTCGGAGGCTGAGCTGAGGGCGATGAGGTATTGGCTGTCTCTAGTGTCCCACTGAGGTCTGAACGAGGAGCTGTTGTTGGTTTGTCGGAGTGTCCAGTGAGTTGCTGGACTGCAGACGACGTGCGGAACGGAAGACTGTGTACTATCTGAGAGTACTGTGTGTTTGACTATTTCTGTGGACTGAGGAGCGCCGTGAGTCAGCGAGGGAAGCTGCTATCGTGAGTGTGAGGGTAAATGGACCTGTGTTAATATTTGCTGTTGTGAGTATCGTCCTGCTGTAGAATAGTTGAGCTGTTGCTCTCTGGTTGTTAACTGCATGTGAATAGGTGAATTACTGGACTGTCTCTGGAGTCGAACCAACGAATACGTATCGTGTGTTGAGTGGCCCCGAGCCCTGTGTTAAGATCGAGCGGTCTACACACAGCTGCTATATGAGGTGACTGTACTTGGAGAAGTGAAAGTAAGGATTAAGCGTCCACAGGTATAGCAACGGGCCGGACCGCCTGCTGTGCCGCAAGGAAGAGAGAGACTTGTAAATAGACTTGTAATTAGCAAGTGTGGCCATTCATAGCTGAATATACTTGTGTGTGTACATTTATTGTGTCATCCTGAAATAAATTAAAGTAACAAAACAGACTGAGTTTTATTCGTAACAATATTATTGTGAGCCCCAAGTTCTGGAATATCTATCACCACCAAAATCTCATTTTCGGTTTCCAGGTCATTTCTGGGCCAATATTTTAGTTGGGTTCCCCTTAAGGGAAGTCTGATTGTTGGAAGTTGGTCTTTAAAAGGGTTCTTTATCGTGCCAATAAATTTTCTCATATGGGTTTCTCGCATTTATGTAACGTATACTTCTTTGCCGAACAACTGTGCAGGAATTCAATTCCGCTACCCCGAGCATACAAGGCGAGCAGCCGAACAGAGGGTACTAATGGCATTTTAGCTCTTTAATTATATCAGTGCTGTCAGTAATCTATCTCACAGAAATAACATTTCAATTATTGATGTGATTTCAGAAAATATTTTGAAACCCAAGCATTTTCCTAGAAGCGAGCTGGAAGCCAGCAGTCAATAACACCCTGCACCCTGCTGAGTTAACGAGTTCTAAGTGATCATTGTTTGTTTTGGAGAGGCTGCCAAACCACTTTCTTCCTCACTCTCTGTAGTATTTACCCTTCCTTCGTGTAGAGTGCAGTAGCCGATTTGGCAACTCTGGCTGCAGTAGAGGTAGTAAATCCTAATAGCCCCTAATAGACACCGAGCTGCCGCTGGAAAGTAGTGGTGTGAGGCGAGGTCGTCATGATTTGTCCCCAACTATACTTCGAAAACGTCGCTAGCAGCACATTACTGACGTTCTTAAGTTCAAAAAATGTGATTATTTTATAACATTCTGAAACATTGATGTCCAAATTAAACTTTCAGCTGCGCAAATCTGGGACTTGGCTTTTCTAAGCGGTTGTCCTCCCAACCGCGAAACAGTATATTATACCTCTAGTGCTCCTTTTAATGTGAATATTTAATATCGACCCTCAAAACGTTACCTACTTCATATCTTATGGGGAACCAACATAGACACTAGCATTACTACCAGATTACGGAAAATATGCCTGTCTCTTTACGGAGGCCCCGGATTCGATTCCCGGCCCACTCGGCCTACGTGATCAGAATTGAGGAGCTATCTGACGGGGAGATAGTGGCCCCGGTATAGAAAGCCAAGAATAACGGCCGAGAGGATTCGTCGTACTGACCACACGGCACCTCGTAATCTGCAGGCCTTCGGGCTGAGCAGCGGTCGCTTGGTAGGCTATGCCCTTCAAGGGCTGTAGTGTCATGTTTTTTTTTTTTTTTTTTTTGCTGAAAACGCATTAAACGATGGGCAAGTCTCGATCAAATGTTCTAAATAAAATAATTATTTTAACCAGCTAAAAATGAGAGTTTTAGTGAAATGTGAACGTAAAGAATGTATAGGAGCAATACTTTCACAGGGCATATACATGGAATAAGGATTCTACTATACAGCCAACTGTAGGAAAACGTGAACAACTACTCTGGAATATTTATTTTTATATTGTGTTATCATTTAAGTCTTGTCATTGACAAAATAAATAACCTTCTTAAAATATTAGGTCGTTAGTAAATAATCTGGAAAATCACGGATAAGTCCAAAAGAAATATCCGAGACAATGTGAAAACTGAATGAGTTTGTGCTAATGATAGCGTGAGCTTTCCAATAGCAGAGTAAACTTCTCTGTCGTTAAATGCATCACGCGCACTCAACAGTAGCGCCACATGTCCCTGATGACGCCATGTGAGGCTTACCACATGTTCCCACGAAGCACTTCGATCAATGTTCTCGGCTCAATTTGTGTTCCTATACATTCCTGAACTTTCATTTCAGTTTTATGGGTCAAAAGTTTCCCTTTATAATAACAGGTGAAATATACTTGGAAATATATCAAACAAGACAATTCTTACGAACGAATAAAAAGCGTGTAAATTTAATATAATTTTTATTGCAAGATCTTAATTGGCCTTAAGGGGATAGTCTGGAGATAAAATTGACATTTCGGGCAGCAGAGGAAAGTACATCTATATTCTTCTTTTCTTTTCTTCAAATTTCTAATTTTACATACAGTCTAAAATACAGACTTATGTTGAGGACATTAACTCACATGATTTAATTAACTATGATCTGCAGTGTCCATTCGAAACAACATCCAGTTAGAACGTGGTGAAATTTATTAATAAAGAAAGCAAAAACACCTACGATCGAAGTATGACTCGAATTGACACCAGTTACATTACACAGCCTAACAGCCACACACGTGGCTCTGAGGTATGTTTGTCTACAGGCAATGTTGTCATAAATTGAGTATGCCAAGAAAATTGCGTTCATTAAAAAGCATAATTACCCACCAACTACACACGCAAAACAGAAAGGTACGTACAGTACATGCTTGGAAATATATGAAGGTTGGAACTCAAATAGTGGCAACTATTTATTTACAACAGATACAAAAGAGTTACATGTTAGCAACCTTTACTGTCCGTCAATGTAGTCACCAGCGTTGTGTATAACCCGTTGCCAGCGATGTGGAAGTCGTAGTATACCTTTAGCAGAGCCTGTTCTGTTGATGGTGCGAATGGAGCGGTCTACTGCCTGTCGAATCTCTGCAACAGTTCTGAAGCGAATGCTCAGGAATCGTCTGGTTTCGATCACCGTTCAGTAACACGGCAAGAGCATGCACTTCTTCTTCACTCGTAGGACGACCTGCCCGATGAATATCCGCCACAGTTCGCCGACCATCGTTGAAGGCTTTTATCCAACGTGCCACTCTTCTGTAAGGCAATGCAGATTCCCCGCAAGCCTCTTGAAGACCTTGATGACACTGTCGTGCTGTACGACCTCTGGCACATTCAATCTTGCTCCAACTCCGTTGTTCCTGTTTGGAAAACATAGTGACAACGTTACGTTAGACCGCTAGCTCACAAGTGACTGTGTTTCTCTCGCTTGTGCGCAAGCAGGTGATGTGGGAAGGGCGAGTCCATTTGCTCTGAGGTAAGGTAGGTATGTAACCAGCGTGTGCTATCAGCGACAATATTAGATTCCGTTACATAGCGTCTCCACAGCAGTGTTGCCACTATTTAAGTTCCAACCATCGTACTGTAAGTTAAAAAACTATTTTCGAAGTAGAGAATAGGAATTTGTATTTTGAAAATGTTTTCTTTTCAGACACTAGGAACACATGGCCATGCGTGATTTCTGAACTTCCCAGGTAGTTTTAAAACCTTACTACGACAGGTCGATGGTACTGAAAGAGTAGTAATTTCGAAGTAGTTTTATATGTCACTAGGAGAGGTCTACGGTGTTAAAAAAGGTAATTCTTTCAAGGTAGTGTTTTAATCTGAAATAATAGTTATTTCGAGATGGGATTCAGGTAGTAGGCCCAGGACTTGAAAAAAGCATTTCATCTGAGGCACGATGCATGTACATTAAAAGGGCAATGTGTACGGTTGCTGAATGTTCAAATGGTACATATTGGCCAGGCCAAGGTGGTACATTAATGTGGACTACAGTCAGGCCCCGATTTCAAGTAGTTAGCGCCCTGGGCAAACAATATTTAGCCGCCCCCCACCCTACCGCTCGTTTATCTGTTCCTCTAAAAAATAATTGTTTAAAAATTAAATATTACAGTTTTCAAGATTATGAGTTTTAAAACAGCACATTATGCAAATACAGTTCTCATAATTAAACTTATCAAGCCAAACAAAGATAACAGCCAAATAAGAATGAGGCTGCTTTTATTTTAATTTTAAAAAACCGTTGGTTCAGTTTGATAGTTTGTATGTAAGTAAATAATTTTAGAAATAAGACACGTTTTCTTCATAAAACTTAAATATATAGATTAAATTCAGGTTTAAAAGTTAGAATAGGTTAAAGTGTTTTATAAAGTCTAATAAAATAATTGGAATAATTTGTGGAATGTAAAAGTAATTTGAGGGAAATGAATTTAAGACGTAATTCACACAGTCCATAATTACTCGATCCGCCGGCCGCCGCCCTTCAAAAACTGGCGCCCTGGGAAAATGCCCAGTCCGCTCATTTGTAAATCGGGGCCTGACTACAGTGCTTTCGTCGGTATCTTCTCAACACTGGGCCGTAAAGCTGTTCTCGCAGCCACGTTGTCCTCCACATAGCACACACGTGTCTAAACAGAACACAGTACTGGCGGCAGACTTCACTCAGGTGGTTAACCTATCTACCACCAAGTAAAGTAATTAACAGCATTTTTCACCGTCATTAACACCTCATGAAGCAAGATAGCCAAACTTGGAGGGGCTTGTTAGCTGAGTGGCTTCGTCACTACCTTCTCACGAAGGCAGCCGTGATTCGAATCTCGGTCAATGCACGTGAGATTTTTAAAATGAAAAGTTGCACCCCAGTAGTTCGAATTCGACGTAGCGATGCAGGACTCGCTATGATAGCAGTATGAAAGCTCACGTAAATTTGCTTGTTTGCGTATTACGGAAAATATAACTGAGGAGTGTCTGTTCAGAATAATAATAATAATAATAATAATAATAATAATAATAATAATAATAATAATAATAATAATAATAATAATATTTGTTTACGTTCCACTAACTACTCTCTTAAGAGGTTTTCGGAGACGCCGAGGTGCCGGAATTTAGTCCCGCAGGAGTTCTTTTTACGTGCCAGTAAATCTACCGACACGAGGCTGACGTATTTGAGCACCTTCAAATACCACCGCACAGAGCCAGGATCGAACCTGCCAAGTTCGGATCAGAAGGCCAGCGCCTTAACCGTCTGAGCCACTCAGCCCGGCAGTGTCTGTTAAAAAGGTGCTATTTTATCGTTAAGAAAGTTGTGGTAAATGCACAAGAAACGTACAATAAAAGACACATGGAACGTACCCATTCTTGGGTTTGGCACAACATTTAAGGAAATACATTTTTCTGGCCTGGACTTCTCATGGCAATCGAAATTATTCAGCTACGGTAATGTATGTGGACAAAATATCGATTTATTTCTGAGAAGTGGAAATAGCACCTACTCAATGTTATCGTTTGGCTATCATTAAATCAACTGTTCTTAAATGAAAATGTGTACCTAGTTCGACAAATGTGCACATTACGTACATCAGTGTGCATTTAGAAAGAAATGTGTCATACAATCTCATCGTTCATAACGTTCTCATTCGATGATTTAGACCACTGGTTCACAAAGTGGGGATGCAAATCCCAGTGCGGCGTGAAATATTTACAAACTGGACACAAACAACTTACTCAGAAGAAAAAGAAACACAGGAGGTATTAAATAGAGACATTAGTATAAACACGGCATTAAAACTAAATTAGCGTGAGTGCAATTAATTAATTAACTTTAATTAATTAAGTTACACATTTATTTCGACTTGCCGATATCTCGACACTAAGGAGGATAGAGTGATTTGCTCCAAGAATGAACCTGGTACTCATTATTGGTGTA
The DNA here is from genome assembly GCF_040414725.1 of Anabrus simplex. Lineage (NCBI taxonomy): Eukaryota > Metazoa > Arthropoda > Insecta > Orthoptera > Tettigoniidae > Anabrus > Anabrus simplex. Next base: position 1,594,487,328 of record NC_090265.1, on the reverse strand, counting down.
GTCCGAGTGACACCTCAGGGTAATGTCCTGATCCAGAAGAGGAAATCCCTTTCTTAATTTTCTGACTTCCTGGCGAGAATCGAACCCACGTCCTTCCAGAACAACACAGCACGCCTCTACCACTTCTTCTCTTCAGGGCATCACTTTGAATTTGAAGCAGCAGCTTGACAGTGATACTTTGTAAACGTACGATTATTTTTATTTATTTATTTATTTTTACGTTGATTTTTCAGCCACTCATTCCAGTCTTTGTTAACCTTAGTTACGGTACTGCCACAAATTTTGAAATCCTCTCATTTATTCTTTATAACAAATTTAAGTGTTTGGTGGGGGATGGGGTATGGAATTAGCTTACAACGAGGGGCGCCAACTTTGATTTAGATAATATTTTTTAAATATTTGTTTTACGCCGCATCGACACAGAGAGGTGGGATAGGAAAGGGATTGGAGTGGGAAGGAAGCGGCCGTGGCCGTAATTAAGTTACAGCCCCAACATTTTGCCTAGTGTGAAAATGGGAAAATACGAAAAACCATCTCCAGGGCTGCCGATAGAGGAGTTCGAACCCACTATCTCCCGGATGCAAGCTCACAACTGCGCGCCCCTAACCGCACGGCCATTCGTCGAATTTTCATGATATGGAACACATATCAAAGTTCATACCTGAATAATAAGCTTTTTATGACACGTCGAGAAAACGTGACATCGAGAATTATCTACCAGAAAATGGTAATTAATTATCGACAAATAAACAGCAATATGCAGATGACATGGCACTGATCGCTAAATATCTCCAAATGTTGGTGATTCGGGTCAACAGTTCCGGAAGAAAGGCGGCCAAAGTGGGATTCCAAGAGTCAAGGTAGAAAACTGGGCACCAACATCGAAGAGACTTACAAAGATATGTCACTAGAATAGAGTAAAATGAAGTGAATGGAGAAATTTGAATACCTCGGTAACTGGAGTGAACCCAATTTGTCTCGGCGAGAGTTAATAATCTCGAATTGGCCTACCGACTGACTCAAAACCACCTACTACAAGCGATTCTTGCCACGCAGTCTGAAACTGAAACACTTAAACAACAGTCATCCGCCTGGAAGCCCTTAGGTCACGGAGTGTCTGTTCCTGGAAGTGAGAAAGGGAAGGCTTCTCAGAAAGATCCTAGGCCCAGCACTGGAAAATGGGGTATTCAGGGGACACCACAATTCAGTTTATCACACTCTAAAACATATGTTCTCACACACTAGTAGAAGCACTGTTCTCATGCAAATGTATGCTCTCTAACCCGTACTAACAAACAAGATTTCCTAACCAAAGGCTTGTAATATCTATTACCACATTAAATGTAACTCGAAGTAATGCTCTAAGGACTAACTCGCTGCCTTCTGAATAACATTTTCTCAATGGAATAATTTGAGAAACAGTGTTTTGTGAATATCTAAGCTTTCGAAAACAAGTAATAAAAACATTGAAGGTTTGTGGAAGAAGAAACTGTCCTCCTAACATCTAGCAGTGTCGAAATAAATTAAATATATTAATTTTAAAATTTGATGTTGAGAATACGGCCCTCGGAACAATATCTCAGCCTCTAGAGCATTTTATTTCACGTCAGAGTAGCAAGGACGTTTTTTTCAGGTTCTATGTTTCACTCTCACTTCCCTTGTTTGTTAAACTAAACACACATACAGGACTGCCATTTGAATAACTGTGTTACTCTCATTCCTGAGTGGCATATTCATGAAGAGTTAGTTTCAGAGATACATTCTGTTTTCATTATGCCTTGTATGTTTAGAAGAGTAAATTTATCACTAATATGCATACTGGTTGGTAACGTAATTCCCGACCAAGAACAAGTCATTGGAGGGTTTCAATTCTCTGAAGAGATAGATGATCTCAAAGAATAATAAATCTACTTGTTTTACGTCGCACCGAAACAGATAGGTCTTTCGGCGACGATGCGACAGGAAACGGCTAGGAGTGGGAAGGAAGCGGCCGTGGCCTTAATTAAGGTACAGCCTTAGCATTTGCCTGGTGTGAAAATGGGAAACCACGGAAAACCATTTTCAGGGCTGCCGACAGTGGTGTTCGAACCTACTATCTCCCGAATACTGGATACTGGCCACAGAATAATAAATCAAGAATTGCTCTAATAGCTGGAGAGTTTCGTATCAACCTAGACGTTGATGTTTGAAAGGATTTGTATGAAGTTATTTCTGAAGGAACTGGTGATGCTTAAAGAATTTTTCTTGCCGGGCTGAGTGGCTCAAACGGTTGAGACGCTGACCTTCTGACCCCAACTTGGCAGGTTCGATCCTGGCTCAGTCCGGTGGTATTTGAAGGTGCTCAAATACGTCAGCCTCGTGTCCGTAGATTTACGGACACGTAAAAGAACTCCTGCGGGACAAAATTCCGGCACCCCGGCGTCTCCGAAAACCGTAAAAGTAGTTAGTGAGAAGTAAAGCAAATAGCATTATTATTATTATTATTATTATTATTATTATTATTATTATTATTATTATTAAAGCGTATTTGAGATATGCTGAGTACGCCACATTACTTGCAGCTTTAGAGGATGAATGTTAAATTTAGTGAACGAATTTAAATACACCAATAACGATGTGGGACGAAAAATACATAGGGATAAAACTAAAATAATCATCATCGACATAAGACGCACTAATCAAACCACAAGAAACTTGAACAACTTTGTTGACCACATAATATACCTGGGATCATGAATAACATTTGTGGGTGAATGCACTGAAGGGAGAAAAAGTAGAGCAGGGATAACTTAGCTAAAACTGCAATGGCACAAGTGATAAAGATATGGAAAAGCCATGGTATCACCATAAACAAAATAAGTTTGTGTTCCAGTATGCAACAGAATGCTTGACTTTCAATACAATAGCCCTAAAGCACATTGATGCCTTCGAAACGTACTGTTGAAGGCGGTTTCTCAGAATAGGGTGTATAGATATGAGACACAATCAGTCAATAATAAAGCTCAAACTGACAGTACGCTTAAATACAACTGTACAACAGCGCATTGCCAAGCACTTCGGGCACATTATTAAGCAAGATGGCCTATGAAAAAGTATAATTTAAGGGTTGGGGTAGAACTTCTATAACATACGCGGGTCAAATTAAATTCACCATGAAGGCCACACGTCAGCGATGCATGAGGATGGAAGAAAGCAGGGCTTTATGACGAGAAGTAAGAAAGGCCGTTACTCGGTAGTCCATGAGATCACGATACTCAAATAGAGCCCTGACGAAGAAGAAGAAGAAGGAGAAGAATAAAAAGAAGAAGAAGAAGAAGAAGAAAGCGTATTCGGCATCTACTTTAAATATTTAAATCGGCATCGTTTCAACTTACACGGCCTAGGAGGCTGTGGCGGAATAGTCTTAAAGAAGAAGTGTGAGGGGCTTATCGAACAATACGTTAATCTTGCTAGCTCAATTGTTGCAAATAGAATAACAATAAAATAAATATTATATTTTAAACAAAAAGATAGACACCTACAAGTAAAATGATAGTATATTTTCCAGCAAGAAATGCCCCACGATCTATTCTAAGAAAAAGGTCTTAACAAACAATTACACTTAATGATATTCCATACAATTGTAGAATGTCTCGTTACAGTGCCACACATCAGATTTTCATAAAATAATTATATAAAGGAATAGTATTTGCGAAAAGTGCGCAAAGCTGCAAGTACAACTTGCGAAAATACTGAAGATCTAGAGAATAAGAATACCGTCCAGGTGAATGGAGAATGTGGAGGTTGGGAATTGTGGATTCTAATTTCGTCGGTTTTTGAAATTTTCAGTAGGAATGTACCAGCATCTACTTGCACATGAAATCCCAAAAATATACCTCCATAGCAAGCTGAGTCCGTACGAACACACGTGGAGCGCATGAAACATGATGAAGTTTGTCGAGTGAGTCTAGAAACTAACAGGACTATAACCTGGGGTTATAGTTATTTCAAAGCAATGCTACTACAGCTACTGCTACTTTAAAATGTTATGCCACCCTGCAGTGATTTTTCTTATGCTCTAACATGCTGAATTACCATCTGCTTTAGTAAGGCCCCACGGTCCACGTGAAAAGGAAACAGCAAAGGCATTTCTGTTATAAGACGGGGAACAGTTTCACAATGAACCGTAGTAGAATTGGAAAACCAGTCCTGGCCTGCGTTTTACGGACATGCTCGATATATATTATTAACAATTTTCAGGAGATATTTAAAATTGAACAAAAGTGCGTAAAATACTACGAGGGTTGTAAATAAGGTAGTAGCAACGTAGTGCAGATACTCACAGGAGATCTGACATGAGCAAATGGGATATGGGAGCGTTCAGGTGGTGCTGTTGGCGATGCGTAGTGTGCATTTGACGGTCATCCAGTAGGGAGTATTTTGGCTGTGTGGCGTTGAAGTGAAGAGTGTCGATTTCACCGCACTGAAACTCACAGTTCGTGGAATAAAATCGAGGTTGTCCGTGACAAATTGCGTCAGAATGTTATCGAGGATTACGTGAAGCGTGTGGCGAGAATGCATTGCCGTATAGGACGATTGTAAGATGGGTCAAAGTGTTTCGTGTGTGTCGGAATGAGGCTGCGGATTTGCATCGCACATGTCGACCGTCCATTCCTCGAAATCAGAGTGACATTGTGAGTGATCTCGTTTCCGTAGACCATCGATGGACTGTCCGGGAATTATCCGTAGAGGCAGTAGCGTGTTCCGCCGCTGTCATCAACAGAGAACGCCTTCCCGACATTTGGTAACTTTGCGGGTGACTATAATGAAGGAATGTAATGCAATTGTACTTGTTAGTTCATTAAATACTGCGTTCTATCAGTATTCCAACTACATTATTTGCAGCTCTCGTATTTTAATATAATTTTTTAAAAAAGACAAAGACAGCTCCGTACAGGCCATGAAGGGCCTTGGAGGAGTGGAAGATAAAGGCTTCCACCATTGTTAACCTCGGCACGTGATGGGATAGAGTGGTTAGCTCTACGCCCGGCCGCCTTTGCCCCCAGGAATTAACTTGGTACTCATTTTTTGTGTAGGCTGAGTGAATCTCAGGGCCATATGCACCTCTGGAAGTGCAAATCTCGTTTCTTAAATTTTACCACTTCCTGACGGGGATTCGAACCCACGTCCTTCCGGGCGAACTGAGCACGCCTTTACCGCCTCGGCCAGGCAGCCTCTATTTTAATATGATATCTTCCTGATTTGGGAACTATATTTCGAATGTTTGAATTCGGAAGTTAAGGGTGGCGGAAGGAAAGGAGTAAATTGCAAATGAAAACTTTGCAGGCCGTGTATTTTCCAGAATGGTTGGATGGTATTTAAATAGATAAGAAATCGCTCGACGAGAGTTTCACGTGAAATACCGTACAGTAGAAGTATGGAATTTAGTTAAAAACCTTCGAATGTGAGTGAGTATCACTGATAATGAAATTCACGAAATTTTCAGTACCTTCTGAAATACCGTATAATAATAATAATAATAATAATAATAATAATAATAATAATAATAATAATAATAATAATAATACCGGGCGAGTTGGCCGTGCGGCCAGGGGCACGTGGCTGTGATCTTGCATACGGGAGATAATGGGTTCGAATCCCACTGTCGGCAGCCCTGAAGATGGTTTTCCGTGCTTTCCCATTTCCACACCAGGCAAATGCTGGGGCTGTACCTTAATTAAGGCCACGACTACTTCCTTCCAACTCCTAGGCCTTTCCTATCCCATCGTCGCCATAAGACCTATCTGTGTGGGTGCGACGTAAAGCAACTAGCAATAATAATAATAATAATAATAATAATAATAATAATAATAATAATAATAATAATAATAACCAAAAGCAAAGCCATCTCCGTACAGGCCATGAAGGCCCTTGGAGGAGTGGAAGGTAACTGTTAACTTTGGCACATGATGGGGTAGAGTGCTTGCCCGGCCGCTTTTGCCCCCAGGAATTAACCTGGTACTCATTTTTGGTGTAGGCTGAGGGAACCTCAGGGTCATATGCACATAATAATAATAATAATAATAATAATAATAATAATAATAATAATAATAATAACAATAATAATCATTATCATCATCATCCTGAGAGTTCAACATGAATTCAATTAATAAGCTCCTCTGTGGATAAGTGATAGTATGTCGGCCTCCGGATTCCAAGATTGCGGATCCAAACCCGATAGAAGCAGCCGGATTTGTGAAAGGTGAAAGAAAAGTCCACTCGATACTCTATGTCGAACCATGTCGGCATGTAAAAGACCTATGCGAACACATTTGGTGTTTATTAGAAAAAAATAAACTCAGCCGTAGATCGCTCAAGAGAGATCGGGATTTCTCGGCCATCTGGTACAATAAAACAGAACGTCGAAATTGGCAAGCAGGTAGCCAAGAAGGCGTCAAATCAAAATGCCCGCAAAAAGTAGAATAGGCCTACGATAATAATAATAATAATAATAATAATAATAATAATAATAATAATAATAATAATAATAATAATAATATATTATTATTCATAATCTTGTATCTCGAGAGTCCGGCTCATTGCCTGGATGGTACATAGAGGCATGGCATAGAGGGCCCTGGGTTCAATTCCCAGCCGGATCGGGGAATTTAATCGCGTCTGATTAATTTCTCTTACTCAGGAACTGGGTGTTTGTCCTAACACTTTACTCTTCATATTCAGACAACACACTACGCTCCCAACTACCACAGAAACACGCAACCGTGATCAATTTCCTCCACACAGGGTTGGCGTCAGGAAGGTCACCCGGCCGTAAAAGTGGACCAAATTCACATATGTGACACAGTTCGATCCCGCGACCCCACAGATGTGGGAAAGGTGGTAGAGAAAGGATACTACTAGCGAATTACGAGACATCAAATAACTGAAATTCTTCCCTGAAGAGGTAAATCTACTGACGTTAAGCACTCTTGAACGCTGAGTGCTCACTGAAGGATATGAACTCAGGCGACTGCACACGCAAGTACACCACTGACCATGTAGTTTTATGTAGCTGTTGATATCGTGATCATAGCAATGGGACTTTCAGTTTTTTTTTTTTTTTTTTTTTTTTTTTTGCTAGGGGCTTTACGTCGCACCGACACAGATAGGTCTTATGGCGACGATGGGATAGGAAAGGCCTAGGAGTTGGAAGGAAGCGGCCGTGGCCTTAATTAAGGTACAGCCCCAACATTTGCCTGGTGTGAAAATGGGAAACCACGGAAAACCATCTTCAGGGCTGCCGATAGTGGGATTCGAACCTACTATCTCCCGGATGCAAGCTCACAGCCGCGCGCCTCTACGCTCACGGCCAACTTGCCCGGTGCTTTCAGTTTTAAGTGGAATTCGAACCAGAGGGACTTTTCATTTAAGAAATCTCAGATGTATTAGCCGAGAGTCGAACTGTGGTCGCCTTCGTGAGAAGGCAGTGAATATGTAACTCGACTATCACGACGTTCAATGTGAGTGCTCAGTACTCACCGATCTGACAAAAGCACACGGAGATGGTGTTGCAGAAAAAAATATATTGTAATGAAGCTATTCATGTTGGTGGTAACTACAAAGCTGACGTAACATTAGAAAAATGCCACACAGGGAATAAAGAGAGAGAGATACTATATACCACAAAAGATAAGACGAATCGTAATCTGAAAAGTCATTTTGCAAATCTGACTCAGAGCTTAATGACAGTCACAATTACGATTATATCAAAGCATCGTAAGTGCATTTTCCAGAGTATGGAGCTAAGGAATAATAAAATGTTTAATACTTTTGGAGGAGCGAAGTTTCCTTCATTTCCATGTAAATCTGTGTTTCATTCACGCTGCACCCTCTAAGCCTCATGATCACAAGTCCCAGGCCGCACATTACTTAACTTATCTCAGTCTTACATTACGATATATATTATAATTTTATTAAAATGTTATAATCCCGCTCGCACTATGTCCTTCTTAAGCTATCGGCCAGGACGGGCCCCAACTGGCCCGGGATTAGAAGCAGAAACTCGTCCTCCCTCTGGGAGGGGGTCACGTGGCTTTAAGCCAGTACTGGAGGCGACCTCACACCCGTGACGTGGCTCAACAAACAGTGAATGCAGCCTACTTGTTTCATAATCCCCAGGGCGAATGTTGATTTGAAAAGTACTTTCATAACTTAGCCTACAAAAGTTTTTGACTGAAACATTATAAGCGACCGTGCCTTCAAGAAATATATACCAAACACAAGCATGTTAACTGATGATTTACGAATAGAAAATGAAGTTGCACCGTTCTATTTTTCTTGGTTTGAACCTCAACTTTACTGTAGTCAATTCGTTGCCTCACACCATACAAATAAGGGAAAATGCCTTATTGTTAAGTCCCTGGGAAGGTAGTTCCGAACTAAGACCAAAATTATGCCAATTACAATCTCATTTGCCATTTGATTTCAGTGTGACCTCATGAGAATTCTATTTGACCCTCCAGATTATTTGGAAGTAAGACTAGTAGGAATCAGGCGGGAATAATGGGAAAATAAATAATAATGTTATTGTTTTACGACGCGCTAACTGCTTTCGTGGTTTTCAAAGACACTGAGGTGCCGAAAATTTCGTCTCGCAGGAGTCAATTGATGTGCCGGTAAACCTACAGATAGGAGGCTGACGTATTTGAGCACTTTAAATACCACTGGACCGAGCCTTGATCAAGCCCGCCAACTTGGGCTGAGAAAGGCAGCGCTGTATCATATGAGTTATTCAACTCGCCGGGACTTCATACAGGCTCTCTTTGATCCACGTCAAGTGATGATGGCGAATGCCATATTAAGATCTTTTTTTTTTCTACCTGCTTCACGTCGCACCGACACAGACAGGTCTTATGCCGACGATAAGAGAGGAAAGGCCTAGGAATGGGAAGGAAGCGGCCGCGGCCTTAATTAAGGTACAGCCCCAGTATTTGCTTGGTGTGAAAAAGGGAAACCACGGAAAACCATTTTCAGGGCTGCCGACAGTGGGGTTCGAACCCACTATCTCCCGGATGCAAGCTCACAGCTGCGCACCCCTAACTGCACGGCCAACTCGACCGGTAGGGAGGGATTCAGTTAGGTGGAAATGTAGTAAGCTGTCTGTTCTATTCTGATGACTTGGTCTTGATTGGCAGATTGTGCCGAAAGCCTGCAGTCTAATATCTGGGTGCAATGAGTATGCTATGAAAATTTCAAAGACTAAATTGCAGTCGGTAGGTAAGAAATTCAACAGAGCTGAATGTCGGGTTGGTGATACAAAGCTGGAACAGGTAGATAACTTCAAGTATTTAGGATGTGTGTTCTCCCAGGATGGTAATATTGTGAGATTGAATCAAGGTGCAGTAAAGCTAGTGCAGTGAGCTCGCAGCTGCGAACAACAGTATTCTGTAAGAAGGAAGTCAGTTCCCGGACCAAACTATCTTTACATCGGTGTGTTTTGCTTTATGGGAGCGAAAACTGGGTGGAATCAGGGTATCTTATTCATAAGTTAGTAGTAACAGACATAAAAATAGGGAGAATGATTGCTGGTACAAATAGGCGGGAACAATGGCAGGAGGGTATTCGGAATGAGGAGATAAATGCCCAAGTTAGGAATGAACTCGATAAATGGAGCTGTACGCATAAACCAGCTTCGGTGATATGGTCATGTGAGGCGAATGGAGGAGGATAGGTTACCTACGAGAATGTTGGACTCTGTTATGAAGGGTAAGATAAGTAGAAGAAGACCAAGACGACGATGGTTAGAATCAGATTCTAGCGATTTAAAGATAAGGGGTGCAGAATAAATGAGGCCACAACACCATTTGCAAATACAGGATTGTGGCGACGTTTAGTAAATTCACAGAGGCTTGCAGACTGAACGCTGAACGGCATAACGGTCTATAATGATGATGTATAATAATAATAATAATAATAATAATAATAATAATAATAATAATAATAATAATAATAATAATAATAATAATAATGAAATGAAATGGCGTATGGCTTTTAGTGCCGGGAGTGTCCGAAGACAAGTTCGGCTCGCCAGGTGCAGGCCATTCTATTCGACACCCGTAGGTGACCTGCGCGTCGTGATGAGGATGAAATGATGATGAAGACAGCACATACACCCAGCCCCCGTGCCATTGGAATTAACCAATTAAGGTTAAAATCCCCGACCCGGCCGGGAATCGAACCCGGGACCCTCTGAACCGAAGGCCAGTACGCTGACCGTTCAGCCAACGAGTCGGACATAATAATAATAATAATAATAATAATAATAATAATAATGGTTTTATGTCCAGCTTGTTACTTTTACGATCTTCAGTGACGCCGAGGTGCCGGAATTTTATCTTGCAGGACACAAGGCTAACGTATTTCAGTACATTCAAATACCACCGGACTGAGCAATTAACGAACCTGCCAACCTGAGCTCATAAGGCCAGCACTCTACCGTCTGAGTCATTCAGCCCAGTGTGAGTTCAAGTGGCGAGAGCCACGTCAAATAACTTACGCAGTTGGGAAAACAATTAGTACTGAGATCACCCGTCACGGTCATTTTTAGACTGCCTCAGATGCATTACCCGAAAATGGAAGCAACTTCACTTGAACTCTGCTTCAAGAAAACGCCGAGAATGTTGTGTCAAAACCAAGAGTAACGTCTTATTCACTATGGAAGCTCATCTGGAGAGTGAATCATATTGTGTGGAGGTGAACAATAGCAACAAAATTCGCCTTCACCAGGGTGTTTGGCTGCAAGTTTCGCTTCACAGACTTCATTGAAGCTTCCCTCCACTTCTCTAACATGCAACATTCATTAATGGAACAGTACGACCTAAGTTCTCATTAACGCGCAAATTTTGCCTTCTCATTCTCGAGCCCCGCATCCTCAACCCTCCTAATGTTAATATCGACAATAATGGAGCATGTCGTGAAGTGAGGCTGTCTAGACCATATTTATTATCACTTAATTCAGTCATTTGTCTAAGAAATTGTGAGAAAGTCGCTTAAAATGCCTGAAAATTTCACAGCCTTTAAGCAATAACAATAGGCCTATCTATAAAGTCAATGTATGCAAGGAAGAGTCTGAACGGTCTCTGCTTCCGAACTTTAAAGATTGCAATATATTTCTTCTTCTTCTTCTTTCCGATGAGGACCACGTTCCAATTTCAATTCAGTTCTTCATACTGTGTTGTTTTCTCTTCCGCTCCTTCCAATATTCTTTCATCCATTCACTATGCTGTTTCCTCCTGCCCTCGGACCACTTCCCACCAGGCTTCTTGTTCAATCTTCCTTGGAATCCTCATTCTAAAAATTTCTCTGTCCATAATTTCTTCTTCTCTTATATTATTTCTTTCTAAATCTTTCCTTACTTCTTGAATCCAGCTAGTCGTTGCCATTTTGTCCCAAATGTACTTGAAAATCCTTTTTGTTAATCTGGAATCATCCATTCTGTAAATATGTCCGAAAAATTCCAATCTCCTTTTCCTTATGGGTTCTGTTATGTTTTCTATGTTCCTGTATATTTTATCATTAGATATTAATTTCCATACTTCTGTTGTTTTCACAGGGCCTACGATTTTTCTCATGATTCTTCTTTCTAGTACCTCAAGTTTTTTCTAATCTATAGTTTAGTACCAGGCATTTACTCGCATATAAGCATTCCGGTTTCACCACTGTAGTGTAGTGCCTTATTTTAAGATTTTTAGATAGATACCTTTTGTTATAAAAATTATTTGTGATACCATATGCTCTTTCCATCTTCTGTACCCTTTCTTCTACTGCAGATTTGTCTAAACCATTTTCTTGAATTATTTCTCCCAGATATTTGCATTTCGTTACTCTTTCTACTGGACCAATATCTGTAACCAAAAATTTTGGAGCATTCTTGATGTTTGTAATAAATTTTGTTTTTCCTACGGAGATTCTCAAACGTGTCTTGTTGGCTATTTCTTCCAAGAGATTGATTTGCGTTGTTGCACTTGTTAGGTTTTCTGACAATATAGCGAAATCGTCTCCAAATGCTAGGCAATTTATTTCAATGCCCGTGTTTTTTCTCCCCAAAGTTACCGGCAAAATGTTATGCTCTTTAAGCTTTACGTTCCAAATTCTTACAATTTTCTCTAGAACACAGTTGAATAGAAGGGGTGACAGACCGTCACCTTGCCGTACCCCTGTATTTATCTTAATAGGTTTGGATATCTCACCCATGAATTTCACCTTTGAAATTGTGTCGGTAAGGGCTTAACGTATTACGTTTGCCAATTTAGTTCTCACGAATTGAAGAGGAAAGGAAATGGCCTTGGCCTTAAGTACCATACCATCCCGACATTTTCCTGGAGGCGAAGGGGGAGAATACGAAAAACCACTTCGAGGATGGCTGAGGAGGGAATCGAATCCCGTCTACTCAGTTGACCTCGCATCAATTTTCAAATTTCGTGGCAGAGCCGTGAAACGAACCCGGGCCTCCGGAGGTGGCAAATAATTACACTAACCACTCCACTACACAGGCGAACTCAATAGTATTCGTTATATTAAATCAACATAAAAGTGCATAAAATCGGACCCAAGAAATTCATAATAATAATTATCAGGAATCGCGAGGCCAATCACGAAGCTGAAAGGATGAACAACTTTACCCAGGAAGTTTCTTATATAACGTTTCAGTAAGACCAGATCTCTCTCCTATAAAAGCATCTTCAAATATCACCGGACTGAGCCGGAATCGAACCCGTCAACTTGGGTGCAGCCCGGCATTTATCAAGAGAATAGCAGCCATTAACCTCTTTGGCTTTTGTTCTTTTTTAAACAATTTGATTTACGTCGTATCGACATACATAGGTCTTACGGCGACGATGGGCTAGGAACCGGAAGGAAGCGATCGTGGCCTTAATCAAGGTACAACTCCAGAATTTGCCCGGTATGAAAATGGGAATTTACGGAGAAGCGCCTTCAAGGCGGCCGACAGTGGGGTACGAATCAACTACCTCCTGAATGCAAGATGATAGCTACGTGACTCAATCCGCACGGCCACTTGCCCGGTAGCATTTAACTCTTCAGAGGTCTGTGAGCACGGTGAACTTAATTAAGACTACGTGGATCTTGTTGGTCCTGGCATCACATCAAATCTGGTTTGACCTTTATCAAACTGGAAAGGTCTATAACTCCCAGTGGCATTCAAGGTCCTGATCTCTAGTAACAATGCGGTGTATAATTAAAACAGACCACAAACACCAGCATGAGAAAACTGAAGAAAATTCAAGGACTACCAATCTTCTACATAGAGTACTTATTATGAAATTACGATCATTTCCACTCCCACATTCCCTGAAAGCAAGAACTCAAATGGTGTTTTGCTGAAGATAAGAAAAATAATATGATGCACAAAAAATAACAAAGCTACGCACGGCCTCAAGTTTTGATGTATAAGATGTAATAAGATATCAATTTTTTATGGGAGTGACATTTTTCGAAGACTGGAGCTGTGTACAGCTAAGGCATCACCTGCACCTCATTACGCACGGACACCTTAACACTGAAAAGCTCCCTATAAGGATTTTGACGCTCGGCCTTGGTGATTATCGACTTATTAAAATTTGACAAGCGATATAATACATCAACTTCTAATATTCAGCAAGAAAATTCAAAGTCGCAATAGTCCGGCAGTCTCCACCACTGACGTGGTAGATCGTACTGCAGTAACCAACCTGCCGGTTACTTCACTGCGAGAGGACTAGGAGTATCTTGTTTCCGCTCTACAGTGATTTCGTTATCTCTAGCTCACGGATTTCCATGACAGTTATATCTTTATCTCTATCTTTTTTTTTTTTACAAATTCAAGTTAAATTATATACTTTTCCAGATTTTGTGAACATGATGACGAGGTTTTTATTGCCCATATAAATGCATTTTCTGTTAGGGGCTTTACGTCGCACCGACACAGATAGGTCTTATGGCGACGATGGGTTAGGAAAGGCCTAGGAGTTGGAAGGAAGCGGCCGTGGCCTTAATTAAGGTACAGCCAGAGCATTTGCCTGGTGTGAAAATGGGAAACCACGGAAAACCATCTTCACGGCTGCCGATAGTGGGATTCGAAAATGCATATTTTGTTGTATTTTACAATTAAGTCCATTTGACCACAAGTGGTGACATAATTTTAGTTATATTATTACAGTACAATAATCAGCTGTTCTACAGGTATTATACACATGGTTTGCGCCGATAATGCCGAGTGGTTTTGTTTGTGTTTGGTAATTTTGGATTTCCTTAACTGAGAAATAGTATATGGTGAATTGAAGTTTGAAAGTAGCAATTTTCGCGCGCACTAAACCGAAAACCCAATGTTAGGAATGTGTCCAATTTGCTGCTCGCCTTATTAACAAACTTTGTACAATATTTCTTTTGCGTCATAGTTCCCTATTTTATGTCATATTTTGATATTTTAGGGTATAAATGCATGCATATTTCCAGATATTTTAGGTCATTGAAATCCGAGCCCATATCGTCACTATGCCAGACGATGTATTTTGTTAAGTTTGTGAACATATCAGATCTGAACATGTAACTATAGATATTTATTTTGTGTAGCACATTTCTAACAATAAGAAAATTAATTCTCGAGGTAAAACTATAAAATACAGGTAATCTGACAAGCCAACTAAGTGTAACAAGAATGAAAGTGACGCACAGACCAACAACACCAAGAAATTTTATCTTTTAATTACACCGTCTTCCTTTGAGAATTTTAAAATACGTCTTTAGCAGACGTGAGGGGGAAGTTTTCGTCATTTCACAAGAGAATAACAACAGAAGGGGAGACTGACTGTGGTAAAGACGGTTGGGACAAGAAAAAAGAAGGGAACTACTATAATTAAAGCCACCAAGATTACACATTTTTATTAAAAATGCCAATATCTTGATACATGAGGGGTGAAAGAAAGATTCAATAACGGCAAAGAGAGCAAAATCCAAGACGTTCTCTAAGCCAGAGACATTGCAGGATTTTAGTGTTTACTAAAGTTTGTTTTAAAATATGTTCTGCACCGAGGATATGGTAAAAACTCGTAAAATTAAATAACAAGAAATGTTGATGTCCATATATCTTTCATGATATCCTTAAAAATTTCTAATCAGAGCACATTGCTGTGTGCATTGTCTGTCTCGGGGTTGGGGCGAGGGGGGGGGGGGTGTATAAAAGAAGACTGGTAGTACGTAACTCTTTTTTTATGTCAAAAATCGGCTGCAGTTGCTCAAGAAGAGTCAACCTCAAGGAAACAAGATGTACAGGATAGAAGCAGGAGGGATTCCATTTATTAGTGGTCAGATTCTCATGGAAAAAAGGTTGGTAATAAGACATTGTTCCACCGGGCGAACTGGCGTGCGGTTAGGAGCGCGCAGCCGTGAGCTAGCATCCGGGAGATAGTGGTTCGAACCCCACTGCCGGCAGCCCTGAAGATGGTTTTCCGTGGTTTCCCATTTTTACACCAGGCAAATGCTGGGGCTGTACCTTAATTAAGGCCACGGCCGCTTCCTTCCCATTCCTAAGCCTTTCCTGTCCCATCGTCGCCATAAGACCTATCTGTGTCGGTGCGACGTAAAGCAAAAGAGCAACAAAAAAGGCATTGTTCCAATAATATAAACACTTCAAATATTCTATAATAATTATAATAACAATAGTAAATAGACGATGAAGAAGTATTAATTTGTTTAACGGCCATTTTAATAGGTAACAGGGTTTTGAGATTGTATCCCACAGGCCTTTTTTAACGAGTAATTAATTAATACAGTTTGTGAATATGCATCGTTAAACTTTTGATATAAGTTAGGACTACCTGCAACAACATTCCGGGAACTGCTTGAGATAAAGCACATCCCTAAAGCATCGAACAGCTCAGTGATCCCCGGTTTTATGAGCTGAATCTATTAATTCCATCGAAAGGATTACGAACAGAATGTCTTCATATGCTAATTCAGTCAAAATGGTTGTTGGCTACTAAGCAAATGGGAATATATATCAAAGATCTATACAGCCCAATAACAATCTTGAGCCAGTGAAGACGACTGAGGGTCAGCCAGATGGTCTGTACATACTTGAGTGTCACGTGGTCAGTGTGCAGTATGCATGACAAGAATTTCAAAATTTCAAAATGTTACTAAAATTTCTAATAATAATAATAATAATAATAATAATAATAATAATTTTTTAAAATGTTATTTGTTTTACGTACCACTAACTACTCTTTTACGGTTTTTGGAGACGCCGAGGTGCCGGAATTTTGTCCCGCAGGAGTTCTTTTTACGTGCCAATAAATGTACCGACACGAGGCTGGCGTATTTGACCACCTTCAAATACCACTGGGCTGAGGCAGGATCGAACCTGCCAAGTTGGGGTCAGAAGTCCAGCGCCTCAACCGTCTGAGCCACTCAGCCCGGCACTACAATTTCTAAACGTGTGCATTTTGGAAAGAAAGGACGATCAGTCATAGAAGTTGATGTACAAGGAAAAATTCAGTTAAAGATCGAGAATCATAACAGGATTGTCATAGTGGAGCCTACGATACATTTCCCACTTCTTGATGATGTCTATACGAAAACAGCAACCAATATTCCAAAACCTCGTATCTCCCAATGCTCTTTCTAGCCATTATTTCCCTTAAGACTGGTCACGCCTCCCAGCCACATACGGATTTGCATCCCATAGGAACAATTCTCTTGGGTTAATTTTCCTATGTTGATGTGTAAGTGCGTAAATTCGCCAGCAAACATCTTCCTTACAATACGGTATGGTAAGATCCATTTTCCTTTGAACATTAGCATAGGGAAATGAACACAAAGAAAATTATTCTCATGAACTGCATTTAAATGTGTGCCTGAGAGGCGTGACCAGGTTTTTTAAAAGGAATATAATGGGTAGAAAGAGCATTGGAACATATACGAGGTCTTAGAAGTAAACCACCGATATGGAGCGGTGCTTGCAGTTTATCCTCTCATGAAGCAGGTGAACATAATCTCTACGGTTCTCAATTCTCTCTCTCTCTGTACAGGGGCAGCGAATGGTGCAGAAGTAGAGGAAGGGTGGGAGGGGAAGGAATGATTAAATGACAAATGCAATGCGGGTACCCTGCTTCATGAGACAGAGTAAACAAGAGAAGAACTCATTATCAAACATTAGCAACTGTGTAGCGAGCATCACGGCAAACAATACGACATTTTATGGCATCATTGTTCTTGGCATAGAGCTGCAAGTACACCACAAACACCTGTGCATTATGTGAGGAAAATCGAGAACATATGACGTGTCTATTCAAAGCCGGTTGCTACTGAAGTTACCCTCGAGTCTACAATATTATTATTATTATTATTATTATTATTATTATTATTATTATTATTATTATTATTATTATTATTATTTACAAGTTGCTTTACGTCGCACCGACACAGATAGGTCTTACGGTGGCAATGGGATAGGAAAGGGGCTAGGAGTGACCATGGCCTTAATTGTAGTACAGCCCCAACATCTGCCTGCTGTGAAAATGGGAAACCACCGATCAGGGCTGCCGACAGTAGGATTCGAACCCACTATCTTCCGAATGCAAGCTCACAGCTGTGCGCCCCGGCTAACTCGCTCGGTATTATTGTTATTATTACTGAAAACCTACAACCTGTTTTCCAGTCATGATAATAATGGCGTATGGCCTCCGGAGAGGCTTGGTGCAGGTCTTTTTCTAGTAGACGGCCTATTAGGCGAACTACATGTCTGTGAAGATGAGGGTGATTTGTAATGTTGAAAACACCACACACACTCAGCCCACGAGCCATTGGAATTAACCAATTAAGGTTAAAATCCCCGACCCTGCCGGGAATCGAACCCGGGACCCTCTGAACCGAAGGCCAGTACGCTGACCATTCAGCCAACGAGTCGGAATTTCAGTCATTGACGGGTCAGGGATGTAAATAATGAATCATATATTGGCTATTAGTACGATGGGGTCGAAATTCCTACAGTGATTTATGAATGACTGATAGATGCTATGGAATGAGAATGGAGAGTGTTGTTGGAATGAAAGATGACAGGGAAAACTGGAGTACCCGGAGAAAAACCTGTCCCGCCTCCGCTTTGTCCAACACAAATCTCACATGGAGTGACCGCGATTTGAACCACGGTATCCAGTGCTGAGAAGCCGACGCGCTGCCGTCTGAGCCACGGAAGCTACAGTTAATTTATTATTACTGCAGAAGAATAAGTAGTTAAATTACAAAATTGCAATATTTTAACAAGGTTTAGTCTTAACATTTCCGATCTAGAGGCACGTTTTCTATTTTCTATTTCAAGTAGAATTTAATGAATCTTTAAACAACATCTGAAATGAATGAAACTGTTCTAAATTTGAAAGTTTTTTGACCGTGTAGTGGTTTTTATGTACGGTACCTAAAAATGGCTAAAACTGAACAGTGTAATTATAATTATATTATCATAAGATGAAAATGTATCTAAACTTGTTTAAAGAAAAATTTCGAAAATGAAGGGAAAGGCATGTTATATAGTAGTATTTGCTCTTTTTGAAATGATATAAGAGACAATTTGACGACATATCACAGCAAATGATATAACTGAAATAGGTTTCGTTTTAAAATGAATGTATAGTTTTCGTTTGCATAGTTAGAAAGTAAATCAAGTGATGTATATTAGCTCTCGTATATAACTGTCTTATTCAATGAACAGTAGGCAACTACTGGATTAGTGAGCGGCCAGCCTGGATACGATGCGCATTCGTATCCCTGAAATATCACTATAAAATTTGTCAGAAATGGAACATAATAATGAAGGCTTGTAGACAGGACTGGTTTATGTCGTACTCCGCTGCTGGTGCCGTCTTTTGTTACTGTCTTCAGGTCCAGGGCTAGCACCGTGGAATGGGAGTGCTATGTCTGTAGATTCTCATTATCTTTGTCCATATGACTAGAGCGGCCAGTTCAAACAGCAAAATGGAGGTCAACAGAAAAATAGCATGATCCCTGGACCAAGAAATATTTTTATTTTTGTTCGAACGACTAATAAATCACTAGTCCACAGAATTCTTCTTATGTACATTGGCCATACCATTTTGTCGCCTGTTAAATGTTGCATATCGGGATACAATTCAGGAAATGATGTCATTGACAACTGAAGCAATGAAACGAAAGCAAAGAACTTCAGTGAACACAGAAATCACACACGAAATTGTTGAAAGTGTAAGACAAAAGACATACGTGTGTCACTGTGAGCGTAACACCAAATGTACTTGTAAAGTGGTAAAGTACGTATACATAATATTCCCCAAAAATCAAATATTTCTTAATTTGCCGCAGATTTTTCACTTGATATGTGTAAAAGCAATTATTATGTTCCATTTGTGACAAATTTTATAGTGATATTTCAGGGATACGAATGCGCACTATACCCGCCAGCCTTAAAGCGGGTTGCTCGTGGTCAATGGCAAAAAAGAAAGAAAATGTTTCCTACAAGGGCTCACAGTTCACGGTTCATGGCAAAATAGAACTGATCACTGGAAATATTACTTTTGTTGAAAGTCAATTTCAAAATCCATTCAATCATATTTTTGCGACTGGTTTAACGTCGCACTAACTCAGAGAAGTTTTCGCCAACGACGGGATTGGAAAGCTTTGGGAAGGAAAACGCCACGACGTTAATTAAGGCAGATCTGGTGTGAAATTGAAAGAAGAAACAGATAACTATTTTCATGGCTGCCGATGATGAGGCTTTTTTTAAATGCTATTTATTCGGGGCGTCGATCCAAGAAGATCTATCGCCCCTACTTTGCACCATATGTTATGAACCTGCGTGTATTTGGAAGTTGCGGAAGTGTAACATGTTGTATGTGAGGACGACACAAACACCCAGTCCTCAGGCCAAGGATATTAATCATGTACAATTAAAAACCCTGACCCGGTCGGGAATCGACCCCCCTACACCGTGGTGCCGGACATGGTGAGTCTAGAACACATGATCTCTCGATAGCAAGCTTACCACATTGCGGCCAAACTAATCAGCCAACTCGTTTGGTAGTAATAAAAATATTAAGACGTAAATGTTAGCGATGTTTCTTAAATATCTAAATATGTGTGCACTACAGGAAGTATTGAACATATTTGGAATATACTTATCCATAAATATCAGGGCTCAGGAAGATACTACTGTAATTATTGCCGGCAACAGCATAATAAACAAATTTAGGTACAAATCCTCGCCCTGGTTATAACAACGCGTTTTATCAACTTTGATATTGATTCCCAGTATAACGTTTATGGTAATGTAAGAGTGAATTGATCAACGGCGTGACCATGCTGAAACAACTAATCTCGTGAGGTCTATAAGTGAAGCAACACTGGGCGTGATTATCATATGGATGGATAGCTCACATGCCGTTGGCTAGAAAGAGGGGCAGAAAGGAAATGACCACCATACTTCATGTAAACTCTGACTCAGAATGTCTGATCAGTGGCCCGGGGACAATGTCTTGGTCACTAAGGTCCACGTCTGGGTAAGTCACTTGATCATTATCTCAAGCTATACATCTTATTCATTTTCTTGCGGATATTTTACAATGTGAAGGTCATTCCCTCACTTGTTTTGCAGATTACGGGGAACGTGAGGCCAATATAACGACACTCTCAGGTGTAACATTATTTTGCCCACAAGAGGCACTTATAGTGGAAACCCATTTCTCATTGTTCTCACAGAAATTAGTCATCCTCGTCCCAAACAATCTATCGATTTTATTCATCAGGTCCAAGAATGAAACCCGAGGTTAACAGGATGGAATTCCACAACGCTAACCGATATACCACAACAAAAAAATCTCCTTTTATCATAAATTTAATCATCTAAGGAACTTACACGACTGGATCTGCAGTCTAATTTCTTTAGGCATGATGTCCTCACTTCTTACCTGAAAATAAAATAAACAAAATTAATAATAATAATAATAATAATAATAATAATAATAATAATAATAATGGAAAATCTTAGCACCAAAATCGAAAATGGCATTTGGATAGAAAAGAAATCACATGAAATCCATCAAGTTACAGAAAAAAATCACAGGTACAATCAGAAAACGGTCATTTATACAGAATGGATAATAGCAGGCTCACAAAGAACATTTAAAGCCGTATCAATTAAACCCACAATAATTAGCAAAAAGAAACAAGTTAAAACCTAAATGAAATTGCCATTAATGAAGAAACTATTCAATACATAATAAAATTCAGAACATTAATTCACAAACACAAATTTTCCGTAAAGCCCTCCCTACTAAATTCAGGATGGACTAAACAACGTAAAAGGGAACACAGCGAGAGGAAGAGAAGAAGAAAATCAGAAAAAGTGCTAATAAATTCTAACGCACTCCTTAGTTAGGCATAACAAATCAATAATAATAATAATAATAATAATAATAATAATAATAATAATAATAATAATAATAATAATAATAATTATAATAATGGAATTCGTCATGAACGCTGTACCCTGAATCCTTCAGCATCTGAGAAATGGCGCTATGTATTTGATGGTGCCTGACACTGGGCATGAACTTCCAGTAAATTCATTTCCTCAAAACATGAGCAAGAGTAAGCCAAACCAACTTGTAGTTTAACGTCCCTGATGATATCGTGATTACAGCTATAGAACCTCAAATTATACATGAATTTCGAACCACGGAGTGCGATCGCCTAGGTGAGAAGCCAATGACAACGCACCGCATCCTTCTGCCTCATGAACAAGAGATGCTATCTAGCCGCAACGTTGTCAACAACAGTTATTGTCAGGAATCCCGCCATGAAACGCACAAAATATGACGCCAAATAATAATAATAATAATAATAATAATAATAATAATAATAATAATAATAATAATAATAATAATAATAATAATAATAATAATAATAA
Source organism: Anabrus simplex (assembly GCF_040414725.1). Classification (NCBI taxonomy): domain Eukaryota; kingdom Metazoa; phylum Arthropoda; class Insecta; order Orthoptera; family Tettigoniidae; genus Anabrus; species Anabrus simplex. The sequence continues at coordinate 1,594,465,358 of NC_090265.1, read as the reverse complement.
TAATAATAATAATAATAATAACAATAATCTTAGATATTACCTTGAAGTTTCATATACAGCATAATGCCTCTCAATACATAATAACGGCTTGGCAGAACAACTGAAAGCCAAAGAACGGAAGATTCTAGGGAAGATCTTGGGCCGAGTAAAGGAACATGGAGAATATAGGAGAAGGCACAATCACGAACTATATCTGCATATAGAGAAAATAACAGACAATATTAGGAGAAGAAGGATTTCTTCCTATGGTCACTAACAAGAATGAGTCCAGAAAGATTGTCCACTCGAATCTTTGCCAAACTTTCTGAATAAGAAAACTATACGGGCCTGGTTCACCGAGGTGGAAAAAGATTTACAAGAATTGGGGATATTACGTGATGACATCTAGCAACGCGACCCTTTAAAGAATAAACTTGAAAGTCTACAGAGTTTTCGGAAAAGAAAGAAAAAAAAAAACTAAAATGAAGACAGTCAAGCGAAGAACGGAATGCAGCTCACCGAAGAAGGATGCGGGAGAACTGGGCGAGTGTCAAAGCTCAAGTCAGAAAAACAGTTGAAATAGCGTACCCCATAGCTGGCCGAAACGTAATAATAATAATAATAATAATAATAATAATAATAATAATAATAATAATAATAATAATAATAATAATAATAATAATAATAATAATACTAATAATAGCAAATGTCCAGCTCCATGGCTAAATGGTTAGCGTGTTGGCCTTTGGTCACAGGGGTCCCGGGTTCGATTCCCGGAAGGGTCGGGAATTTTTATCATAATTGGTTAATATCGCTGGCACGGGGGCTGGGTGTATGTGTCGTCTTTATCATCATTTCATCCTCATCACGACGCGCAGGTCGCCTGCATCTGATGAGCCGAACTTGTCCTCGGACACTTCCGGCACTAAAAGCCATACGTCATTTGATTTCATTTGATTTCATTTTACTAGCAAATGTATCCGTGCTTCGCTACGGTAATCTACATTGTATACGGATTTCTCCGTAAATTACTGTAAAGGCAGTGAGTAAGATTAAATTAAATTGCATGCCTCTTAGCGCTATCCTAGAAACAAAACAGGGAGGACGCCATACGTTGTTTCCGATGTAAGGTAGGCATAGGGGAAGTTCCGAGGATGACGGCAGGCAACATTTCCTACTGCCAATCACAATAGAGATGGAGAGTTTTCAATATAAAGAGAGGGCCTTTTCTCTAATGAAAGTCACAACAGAGTTCGAAAGATATCATTATAATCGAGAAATGCAGCGCTATCCAACGTACCAACTATCGAGACACGACAATAAGTCATAGGACCAAAGCTGATGATCTCTCCAAACAGAACGGCGATTGTGCTGTCTGTTTTATGATACGACTTACCGTTTAGCCATCAATTATCCCGAAACGAAGGTCTGTACCGTCATTAAAATTGCATCCATTTCGATATTTTCCGGGGCAAAAAGTTATACATTGGAATAGCTTGGAATATTTTCGTAAAGAAACGAGTGTTCCAGGTTTAGGGATTAGCACTCGCATACATATGGAGTAATTAACGAAGAAACTAATACAATTAAGCAAGTTGAAATTAATAGGAAATACGATTTTAACAGGACAGCCTGTATGAGTTACAGATATAAGAAAACGGTAGCAGGGGAGAAATTTAGGTGCAGCGATTCTTAGGTAAACAGATAAGAAGATTTATGGTGTTATTACTTAAGCTATTCGAGGACGGTTATAACCTCCAACGATATTCCGCCAATATCCCACAGAATGGCCGATTGACGTCTCTCTTGCTTTCTAACCAATGAACAGCCACGAGTTTACAGGAATGAGGACGAAAATGACAATACGTTACTTCCCTGCTTTGAAACAGTCAGAGACGTTGCCATGGTAACCTGTAGGTTCGTTGTCCGTCTGTCGGTCACTCAATACAGAGCACGATACCCGCGGAAGTAATTTTCTCCGTCATTTGAAGAGTAAGCTAAATTACGAACGTAACAAAAGTTGTTTATAACGAAGAAACGTTTCCATATAGCCCACGTATTTCACAGAAAATCAATAGTATAAGAAGAAACGGAGGAAAACTGTTTTGTTTTCCTATAAACCCCCCGTCTATTCAAAGATTCTTAAATCATATGCATATCAAAACCTTCCGCGGGATGAATATATTCTAAATACGACGTTTGGTCGAGGTCTATCCAGCCGTTTCACCGTGATGGTGGAACACACAAACAGACAAAAAAGTAAAAACCACCGATACGGTCTTAAGTTGGCCTAAAACGGATAAATATCCGCAAAATTAGCAAAAGAAACGAAATTACAGACAGCGGACCCCCTACATCTTTATTTATTTAGATAATAATAATAATAATAATAATAATAATAATAATAATAATAATAATGACCGGGCGAGTTGACCGTGCGTGTAGAGGCGCGCGGCTGTGAGCTTGCATCCGGGAGATAGTAGGTTCGAATCCCACTATCGGCAGCCCTGAAAATGGTTTTCCGTGGTTTCCCATTTTCACACCAGGCAAATGCTGGGGCTGTACCTTAATTAAGGCCACGGCCGCTTCCTTCCAACTCCTAGGCCTTTCCTATCCCATCGTCGCCATAAGACCTATCTGTGTCGGTGCGACGTAAAGCCCCTAGCAAAAAAAAAATAATAATAATAATGCACTACCGTAATACGGGTATACTTTGCATTTTAACGGTTTAATTTGCATCAAAAGTGACAAGAGATTTACCTCCATCTGCTGGACAGAATGCTAACTGAAGTTAATTAGTCTTGGCATAGAGTTTTTGTGTTTTTGTTTTTGAGAATTTGCTTCACACACAGGTCTTAATGCGACGATGGGATAGGAAAAGGCTAGGAACGGGAAGGAAGCGGCCATGGTCTTAATTAAGGTACATTTGCCTGATGCGGAAAAGGGAAACCATGGATAACCAGATTCAGGGCTGCCAATAGTGGAGTTCAAACACACCATTCCCAAAATGTAAGGTAACTGCTATATTATTGGAACTGCGCAGCTAACTCTTTCGGTATTATTATTATTATTATTATTATTATTATTATTATTATTATTATTATTATTATTATTATTATTATTATTATTATTATTATTATTATTTCTATCCAACAACTAGTTTCAGTTCACAGTAATATTCTTTACTCGAAGCATCAATTACGTATTTGGTTAAGAAACCAATAAATTGCCTCACCTCGGCTCACTGCTAATACTCATCTGAAGACAACAGTGCAGCTCGAAGCGCAATCAGAGAAATAGCCCGACTACTGTTCTCAACATAATTCAGTTCCCACTCGTAATTTACTCCACTCTTTCCAGTACAATTAGCTTAGTCGGTACACGACACATCGGAGTGTTCAAATTGGGCTCTAATCAAAATTGGATCTAACTGTATTGTAGAACTGGCGCTTGGTGCATTTGCAATCAGGTGTGTTGTGATACAGAAGCAGCACTGAGTAAATATCAGAATCTTGCAGCTTCATTAAGGGCTAGATACATTCTGGTCAACAGGTCTGGTAGGAAAACGACCAGCAGCGAGTATCACCGTAATTCCTCTTTTTTTTTGCTAGTTGCTTTACGTCGCACCGACACAGTTAGGCCTTATGGCGACGATGGAACAGGAAAGGGCTAGGAGTGGGAAGGAAACGGCCGTGGCCTTGATTAAGGTACAGTCCCAGCATTTGCCTGGTGTGAAAATGGGAAACCACAGAAAACCATTTTCAGGGCTGCCGACAGTGGGGTTCGAACCTACTATCTCCCGAATACTGGATACTGGCCGCACTTAAGCGACTGCAGCTATCGAGCTCGGTACCGTAATTACTAATGCTCGAGAAATATAGAGCAACACACTGAAGATTCTTAGCAATGGGATTCAAACATTTGAACGCTGCCGATTTTCAGGAGTGTCACCGGTGTCTGAATTACGAGAGTGAGCTCTCATGCGAGGACTAGGCAAGAGGTGAACTGACCTCTATACATTATTAGGAAATATAAAAAGGGGCATCGATTTCCATCTCATTGTACAATGTGGGACTATACAGGGTCATGGAGGTATCGTGAATGGTAGTAGTGGTAGTAGTAGTAGTAGTAGTAGTAGTAGTAGTAGTAGTAGTAGTAGTAGTAGCAGTAGTATCAGGCGAGTTGGTCGTGCAGTTAGGGGCGCACAACAGCGAGCTTGCATCCGAGAGATAATGGGTTCGAACCCCACTATCCGCAGCCCTGAAGATGGTTTTCAATGGTTTCCCATTTTCACACCAGCAAATGATGGGGCTGTACCTTAATTAAGTCCACGGCCGCTTCCTTCCCACTCTTAGCCCTTTTTATCCCATAGTTACCATGTGTCCGTGCGACGTAAAGCAAATTGTAAATAAAACAATAAATAATCGTTTTAAGTCCCGCTAGCTTCATTTTTATGATTCTGAAGACGCCGAAGTGCCAGAATTTTGTCCCGCAGTTGTTTTAAATCTACCAACACTAAGCTGACCTTCAAATTCCACCGCACTGAGCCAGGATCGAATCTGCTAAGTTGGGCTCAGAAGAGCAGCGCTTAATCCCCTGAGTTACTCAGCCTTGTTGTTGTTGTTGTTGTTGTTGTTGCCGATGAAACTGGTTCTAAGGACTTCGTCGTTTTGACGAACCATTCTCATATTTGGTTTGCCTCTACAAAGATATGCCTTCATTTGATTATGCTCAATGCTGTGCTTTTGGCCTCTCAAATGGTATCCAACCCCCAAATTATCAAGAAACTGTCTTGATAAACGCCTTCCTTTACAGTTTTCTCGAGTGCTTCCTACATATTTACTCTTCCTGTTGCACCATCGCCATCAAGAGGCAAGCGCTCTATACTGTGAGCCACTCCGCCCGGCTCGTATTTTAGGAAGAAGTACAACCGGACAACCATCAACTCTTAAGATTAATGAGAGGGGTAAATGGAAAATGCCTGACACTCCTAAAACGTTTTCGGCGAAAGAAAGGGAAGAGTCAGGAAGGGCATGAAGACAAAATAATCCCTAGGGCCAGCATAGTTAATATCGTCGGGGACGAAAAGAAACAACTGTTGAGAAAATGAAGGAGAATAATACACGTTAAAAGGTGACTGAATGGAGGGAAATTTAAAATCTGAGACAAGATTTCCAAAATTCACAGGTTGAAAACTTTAGCCAACCAGCTCAAAAGTAGAAGGGGAGAGATCCGAGGGTCACCACTCGAGCAAGCGGAAGCAAAATCTCAACCCACGTTCCCAAGTTTAGAGTTACTGATCCCCTTTAAGTCATCTCCTTCAAAAGGCACAGGATGCCGTGGATGTATTATACCTCGCCCTCACCCACAGGGAGACCCGAATCGTAAGTTGTACATATATAGAACTAATTTTATGTTTTACAATTTGCTTTACATCGCATCGACACAGATAGGTTTTATGACGACGGTGGGATATGACAGGCCTAGGAGTGAGAGGGAAGCGGCCATGGCCTTAATTAAGGTACAGCCCCAGCATTTGCCTGGTGTGAAAATGGGAAACTTCGTCATGCTATATGTATATCTAATAGTGATCACCACACGAGCATTCAGAATAAAATTTAAAAATTCAAATGTAGATAACAAGCTGATTAGGAACCTGAGCGCCAGACGGTGTTTATTTGCTGTGCATCAACATCATACTAACGCGAACTGGGCTTGAACTGGAAAGGAAGAGGCAGTGGCGTTAAGTAATTCCAAAGTGAGTTTGGTATGAAAATGGAAAACCACTGTAAATCATCTTCAGGGCAGCTGGTGGAGGCGTTCTAAACCGCCATATCCCGTATGCAAGTTTACAGCTACACGACACACTTGGTGCCAAAAAAAAAATAGTGTAGCTATTGTTTGCCTGGTGTAGCCCTAGTAAATACCCTCCGAAGACGGTGGGTGGCATCTGCCATGCATGAGAATCTACGTGTTACTGTAGTGGAGGAGAGTGTTTTGTGTGAGGTAGGAATGCTAAGGAGAGCACAAATTCCCTGCCCCCGAGTCGAAGGAATTCGCCATATAAGATTTAATGTCGCAACTCGGCCGGGAATCGAACCCGAGGCCCCGAGGACTATTTGCTAAGACAATGACCACTCAACCATGGAGAATAATAAAAAAAGATAGGTTGCTGTTATGGTACTGTACCTACCATAGTTCAGCACCCCGTTGTATTAAGTGTATCTCACCATTTTGAGCCCGTCATGGGATAGATTATGAGTCCAAAATCCCTTCTTATCACAAATTGTGTACGACTGCCATTATACCTTTACGTCATGCCACAGAAGGAAGAGGATATCACAGATGCCGAAAGATTCACCGCTAAACATTATGAATGTAGACATTATTTTTTCCTGTGGATATTGTAACCGTGATTTAAAAGGATTTCTTTTTTGTCCAGCAGCACTCTCCCCTCTCACCGACATAACTCTTCACCCTCACCGATAAGGGGAGGTGAAGGGGTGCAATGAAGAAGCGATATTGAGAGCTGAGTTTCCCTCACCTCCCCTCAACCCTTAACGATGTCGTATTTTCATATCCACAGGGTATGCACACTCGCCCGCAGCACATTTTATATCTGTCTCGACAATCGAGGTATATCATCAAATCTCGGTTCCAATAAATCGCGACGCCTTCTAATTGAAAATTCACCGGAGGGCATATCTTGTTTTATTGAGTTCGTTCCGTGCTAAAACCCCTTTTGCACTATTTAGAAAAAGAAGTAGAGCAACGCTGGAAATGACTCTCCATAACACTGCACTGTAAATGACTAATGACAAATATCTCCTGCTCAGATATTGAGAAAATTTGGGATTAGTTCTGAAAAATGGTATTTTTTCCTTTCTAAGCTATGGTTTCCCTTCTACCCACCTTCGAGCGAATTTTGACAGAGGTAAAGGTTGACAGTTCACCAACTTACGTGTAAGTGCGGTAATAATAGATTTTTGAGATTTGTATTGAATGAAAATGAAAACCTACAGCCTGTTTTCCAGTCATTGACCGGGTCAGGGATGGAATGAATGAAGCAGATATAGGCTATTAGTACCATGGGGTCGCCACTCCCAAAGTGATTATTAATGACTGATAGATGCTACGAAATGAGAATGGAGAGTGTTGCTGGAATGAAAGATGACAGGGAAAACCGGAGTACCCGGAGAAAAACCTGTCCCGCCGTCGCTTTGTCCAGCACAAATCTCACGTGGAGTGACTTGTATTGAATAGTATACAATAAAACTTTCATCACAAGAACAATAGCACACATGTATTACAATGAAATAGAAGTACGGCGTTATGATACAATAAATATAATTTAGTATTTGACTATACACCAAGAAACTAAGAGACACTAAAGAGACTGTCAGACTGAGTGTGCCCATGACCTTGGCATACAATGTATACCACTGTTACCCTTCTTCACAGCACAAGCAAAGTCTTCACTCCTTGCTGTGGCGCAATACAAATCATTTAGCTGCGACGAATGGCATTTTTGCGTATTATCGCTATTAATTGGGTTAAGAGTTAATTAAAATAAAGGAAATAATTAGCTCTAAGGCAACAGAGCTCGTACAATTTTTTTAAATAATTCCTATAATTCCTTGCTTCAGCCGGCTAAAATGGAATAAAAATGTACTGTTTTCTCCACAAAGTGGAGGGGGACGACTGCCCCCGCCCCGTCCCCATAACCACCGCTACTGTTCGAGGCTGGGTGCAATTAATCCCGTTAGGAATGAGAAGCTACACTTTCGGGCTGCTTTATCCTCATTCAGGCTGGAAGGACTCCAACAAAGGGCCGTGATTCAAGCCTCAAAGTACTAATTATTATCCTAGATTTGAATAATTATAATTGTCTTCCCGAGGCCCACAACATTTTTAGGGTCAAATAGAATAACAGTGGATATTTTGAATTAAATTAGCCACTGCCATTCACGCAACAAGCGAAAGAAAGTATTCGTCCAGTTCATTTATCTCATACAGAAACCTGATGTCCTTTTAAACGTACATGCTTATTTATCACAATGTACCGAGATTTACTTGAACTGGCAATTCACATACAAATCGCCATAGATACAGGGCCTGGGCTGAGACTGGCAAAGGTTCCTCTTATTGTACCAAACTTCTACTGTCGTCTTTTATATCTGACATCCTTAATTAACTATTGTTCTATTCCAACCGCGGATAACTATTTTGAGGTTGAGGGAATATCTTTGCTGAGTGATTCCTCTCATTGTGTACACTGATGCAAAACTCCTTCATACTCCGTATAATACACAAGAGATAATTGATGCAGATTATTTACTTAAGTAAGCATTTGCTCTACGGTACACAAATACATCTATTTCGGCACAAATGAAATCTGGGTCTAGCGTCAGACGTCGGCTCATGACGGTTTGCTGAACTTCATCCCCAGCTCCTAATCATCTTCCACATGGATGCTTCTTCAATGGACCAAAAGGATAGATTTGTGCCAGTCCTAGGTCAGGAACATACAGTACCGTACCTCCGAATAGGCTAGTTGCGCCGTACTAATCTACGTGTACGCATGTTTGATTGTTATTATCATCTCACTAAAGAAATAGACGTTGCTGGAACTAAGCAGTCAAGCTTGCAGTTTTACGTGAATTTTGCTACCGTGATTACAGCCACGAGACCTCCATTTTCTCGTGAAGTCCGAACCACAGGGACATGATATTTCAATTTCGGAATTTGACATGCACTGGATGGATTTGAAACAAAGCCACCTTGGTGAGACGCTAGTGATAATGTCACCGATCACTCTCTCTTGAAAATGTTCTATCTTTTTCCTTCAAAAATTCTTTCTTTTACTTTTTACCGCCAGTTGGAATTGATGAGCAAATTATTATTATTATTATTATTATTATTATTATTATTATTATTATTATTATTATTATTATTATTATTATTATTATTATCATGACAGCATACTCTTTGAATCAGATGTATAGTGCTGGCCTCTGCATTCCAAGATGGTAGGTTCAAACCCAGCATAGGAAGTCAAATTTTTGAACGGTAGAGAAAAGTCCGTTCGATACTCGATGTCGTACGATGTCGGCATTTAAAAACTCTCTGGTGATACACTTGGTATTTACGCAATGAAATGAATTAAAAGTCAACCACAGGTCGCCCAAAAAAGATATGTCGTCTGGTATTGTAAAACGGAATGTCGAAACTGGCACGCAAGAAGCCTAAATGGTGTCAATTCAAAATGTCTGCGAATGTTTGCTGAGGCCTTGACATTCTTCTTCTACCACTTTTCTCACACCCGTGGTGTTGCGGATGCGAACTGTGTCGCATATATGGATTTAGCTCTGTCATACGGCCGGATGCCCTTCCTGGCGCCAACCGTACATGGAGGGATGTAATCACTATTACGTATTCTGTGGTAGTTGGAAGTGTGGTGTGTTGTCTGAATATGAAGAAGAGAGTGTTGGGACAAACACCCAGTCCCCGAGCCAGTAGAATTAATCGACACGAGATTAAATTCCCGACCCGGCCCGGAATCGAAGCGAGGACCCTCTGAACCGAAGGTCTCAAAGCTGACCATTCAGTCAATGAATCGGACCATATTATTATTATTATTATTATTATTATTATTATTATTATTATTATTATTATTATTATTATTATTATTATTATTATTATTATTATTAAACTTAAAAACAGTTACTGAAATTTCTCCGGTCACTGTACTGCATATCTCTTGTCGAATATTGCACATCAGAGCTTGAATACACTGGTCCACAAGATAATCGTTCCCCTACAAAAGGCAGTTTTGTAAGGTTGTCCGTCCCTTTATAAAGTGTCCACCCCCCTCGATTACAAACACGAACGAAGGAAGAAGATTTGTTCTGTCTGAGGAGGATCAGATGCGCGCCATCTCGCTAATCGGATTATTTGTCAATGAAAGACCCGGTCCAGGAAGCTTGGTGCTGCGCGGCGTGGTGCGGTCCAAAGGGGTTCCTCTGATTGCTACCAGCAGCAAAGGGGTTGATTTGTCACCGGAAGCAGAGCTGGGTGAATCATCGCTAACGGCGCGGAGGTACCAGCCACGGTTCAGTAATTAGGAGGGATTAGACTCTGGTTTCTTAACGAGATGAATGAATGAATGAAAGGCTTATGCAGACTAAATTCATTCCTATTATATCGTTGGTAAATAATAGAAATCGATACTTGGTTATAACTGACAAAGAAATCACAAAGCAAGCAAGTACGTAGTTTTACGTGACAGTTGTTATAGTGATCCGGCCACGTGGTTTAGGGGTAGCGATCCTACCTCTAACCCGGATATCTTGGATTCTATTTCACGTATTTTTACATGCATCTGAGGACTGATTCGAGGATCACTCAACCTATGTGAGAACTATTACCAGATGGTAAGATAACGGTCCAAGTCTAGAAAGCCAAGAACAACGACCAAGAGAATTCGTCACGCTGACCGTCCATCACCTCCTAATCTATAGGATTCCCGGTTGTGCAGAGCTCACTTGGACGGCCAAAGACTATCAGGGTTGTAGTGGCATCAGGGTTGCTTTATTTTTGTTTGTTTGTTTGTTTGTTTGTTTGTTTGTTTTCTGCTAGTTGTTTAACGTCACACTAACACATCGAAGGTTTTCAGCGACGCGAAGATGGGACAGAGTTAGGATTAGGAAAGTTGCAGATGTGGCCTTGATTAAGGCACATTCACAGCATTTGCCTGGTGTGAAAATGGGAAATCACGGAAGACCATCTCCAGAACTGCCGACGGTGCGATTCGAACCCACTTATCTTCCGAAGCTCACAGCTATGCGACCCTCACCGCGTGGCCAACTCACTCTGGTTGGTTGGTTGGTTGGTTGGTTGGTTGGTTGGTTGGTTGGTTGGTTGGTTGGTTGGTTGGTTGGTTGGTTGGTTGGTTGGTTGGTTGGTTGGTTGGTTGGTTGGTTGGTTGGTTGGTTGGTTGGTTGGTTGGTTGGTTGGTTGGTTGGTTGGTTGGTTGGTTGGTTGGTTGGTTGGTTGGTTGGTTGGTTGGTTGGTTGGTTGGTTGGTTGGTTGGTTGGTTGGTTGGTTGGTTGGTTGGTTGGTTGGTTGGTTGGTTGGTTGGTTGGTTGGTTGGTTGGTTGGTTGGTTGGTTGGTTGGTTGGTTGGTTGGTTGGTTGGTTGGTTGGTTGGTTGGTTGGTTGGTTGGTTGGTTGGTTGGTTGGTTGGTTGGTTGGTTGGTTGGTTGGTTGGTTGGTTGGTTGGTTGGTTGGTTGGTTGGTTGGTTGGTTGGTTGGTTGGTTGGTTGGTTGGTTGGTTGGTTGGTTGGTTGGTTGGTTGGTTGGTTGGTTGGTTGGTTGGTTGGTTGGTTGGTTGGTTGGTTGGTTGGTTGGTTGGTTGGTTGGTTGGTTGGTTGGTTGGTTGGTTGGTTGGTTGGTTGGTTGGTTGGTTGGTTGGTTGGTTGGTTGGTTGGTTGGTTGGTTGGTTGGTTGGTTGGTTGGTTGGTTGGTTGGTTGGTTGGTTGGTTGGTTGGTTGGTTGGTTGGTTGGTTGGTTGGTTGGTTGGTTGGTTGGTTGGTTGGTTGGTTGGTTGGTTGGTTGGTTGGTTGGTTGGTTGGTTGGTTGGTTGGTTGGTTGGTTGGTTGGTTGGTTGGTTGGTTGGTTGGTTGGTTGGTTGGTTGGTTGGTTGGTTGGTTGGTTGGTTGGTTGGTTGGTTGGTTGGTTGGTTGGTTGGTTGGTTGGTTGGTTGGTTGGTTGGTTGGTTGGTTGGTTGGTTGGTTGGTTGGTTGGTTGGTTGGTTGGTTGGTTGGTTGGTTGGTTGGTTGGTTGGTTGGTTGGTTGGTTGGTTGGTTGGTTGGTTGGTTGGTTGGTTGGTTGGTTGGTTGGTTGGTTGGTTGGTTGGTTGGTTGGTTGGTTGGTTGGTTGGTTGGTTGGTTGGTTGGTTGGTTGGTTGGTTGATATACCTACGGGACCTCCATTATTACGCAAAATCTGAACTACTGGAACGTGAGATTTCATTTGAAGCATTCTACACACATTGAACGGGAGTCGAACCGTGGTCACCTTGAAGAAAAAAATGACTATATTACTCGTCTATCACACATCTGTAGTCTTAAGTGACAAGTACTCATCATATTCATCAACTCGGGAGACATGTGAGCTGAAAAGCCATCTTTGAAATATTTTCCTGGTGCTGTTCGCAGAGCCTTGCCGTGTTCCACCCAATTTTGTAATTGCACACTTACTGTAGGTCTCGTTAGGGTCCACAGTAACACACACTGGCAGAAATGGGGTTGACGAACATAAGTGTCTAAGTTCGTAAAATGAAACATTAACATACTGTTTGAATATAGCAACTATTCAAGGTAAACAAACGGAAGAAAGAGACATTTGAGTGACTGACTATTTAAGTAATACACCCATAAGACTTAGCAATAATATGCCCACTTTCGTACAAAATACAACATACCTGAAGAAAAATTAAAATTATTTTTCAAAGGTGAACAAGAGGCAAGAATTCTAGCTCGAATGTATCCCTGCACCCTTGCCCTTAGCCGCCCACAAAGTTCTCGGAGTTGGAGTGAGGAGTTTTTTTTTTTTTTTTTTTTTTTTTTTGCTAGTTGCTTTACGTCGCACCGACACAGATAGGTCTTATGGCGACGATGGAGTGAGGAGTGCCAACTCTGGGCGGCTATCACTGAGTCCGGCATTACTGCTAATTATTTAACACACGGTCCTCACTTGTATCGTTTCTATTCGATTTCTCTTGGTCATAGCTTGTTCTCTACCGACTCTGATGGTACTGTATTAGGTTTGCGAAGCCCAGGCAGCACTTAATTTTCTCCTTTGTTGTCAAATTCATAGCCTTTAATGTAGGACTCCTTTCTACTGTGATTTCGGTTCACACCATCACCATATGTAAATTTCATTGACGTTGACTCTCCAGCTGGAAATATTTGGGTTAGAATCTCGAAGGAGGTCATATTTTCAGATCCTTCATCTCAAAACACTACTAGGAAACTCTGGTCAATGTGTATAAGGCTTCCACAAGACAGGTCTGTCTATAAAAGGCCGTTTTCTAAGCTAGAATTAGTTAATTAACTATACGGTGATACAAAGAAAATAAAAAGTAATCTAAATATATTTCACGATATAGGCTACTTGAATCTTTTTCTAAACAACAATTATATAGCCGGTCCTTAATGTCTATAGTAAGTGTAAAAAATATTCTTACGACCCCGCACATTTTAGAAAATAAAATACGTTTAGGTTGGTTTATGGATTGAGAAAGTCATTCATGTATTATTCGAGTACCTTTATTCATTCCACAAACAATATGAAAACAACAAAATGTCAAACTTGTAAAAAGTCACAGACAAAAAATTTTCGTTTGAGGACCCACAAAAAGTATTCGTGCGACCCCAATTTTCGCGTGTAAAATCAGCCCCCCAGTCCCTGCTAATGACGTGCATGCTGCTGTGGATCAGACGTATCCCATTCACTCATTTCGATTCAGATGTTGACATAACACCGTTCGAGTGCATTCATACGTTGTCAGAATCGGGCCAAAGAGTGCAGAAACTACTCCCAGCAAACGAAAAGTCACCATCCGCCTTCACAACAAGACATGGTCACTCAAAAGGCTCGCAGAAGCAGTTGAGGGGCCTAAATCAACCGTGCAGTCGATCATCGACCGCTTTTCTGAGACAAAAAGCTACGATAACATGCCTAGAACTGGACGTCCCCGGACCCTGACCCAGTAGCTTCATTGTCCGAGAAGCGAAGACAAATCTGTGATGTAGTGCCCAGAAAATTGCTGCTGAGCTGGAACGGCGAGGTGCTAGTATGAGTGAGTCGACAGTGCACAACACCCTTCGTCAAATGGACTTCCGCGGGCGGCGTCGGGGACGTAAGAACTTCTATGTAACCAAGGTTAATGGCCTGAAACAGCTACGCTTTGCCACGGAGCACCAAAACACTGGTCTGGAGGTCTTCAACAGGACTGCCTGGACTGATGAGAGCAAGTACAACATCTTCGGGTCAGACGAGTGGCGGTAACCTAACACCGAGCTACAGCAACGGAACCTGATTCCTACTGTGAAACATGGGGGTAGTGTGGGGGGGGGGGGTGAGCGCTAAGGGAGTGGGAAATCTTCATTTCATTGAAGGCAAGATCTACCATCGAGTGTACAACAATATTTAGAAGCAAAACTTGTCTGCCAATGTTGATAAAAATGGACTGGAAAGTTATTATTCTTTTCAACAGGACAATGATTTGAACACAAAGCTCTAGTTGTTGTACAACACTCCCAAACGCATGGAGATCCATCCCCAGTCCCCTGACCTAAACCCAATTTAATAATTATGGCATTACCTTGCAACAAAAATTAGGTCTGGACACATTTCAATCAAGATAGTTTTACGAAATGCTCTCAAGGGGCAATGGGAGAAAATACCCCCTTCGTACTGTGCTAATTTAGTGATATCAATGCCCGATCACATCCAATCTGTCAAAAATACTGATTACCACGGACTGATGGAGAAATGTACAGAAGACAGGGGTTGTACGAATACTTTTTGTTGGTCCCTAAAGATATATTATTTGTTTCTTACTTTTTTTACAAGTTTATGACAATGTATTGTTTTCATATTGTTTATGGAATGAATAAGTGTATTTGAATACTACATGAATGATTTTTAAATCCATAAACCTACCTAAACGTACGGGAAATTCAATTTTTTCTAAAATATGTAGGGGTCGTACGAATACTTTTTACACTCACTGTAGCAAAGTGGTGCTCAGATTCCTGAGTGTTGCTACATTCTGTGACAATACAGATGAACAAATAAACAACAAATAAACGGCCTATGTATTTTGATCAGAGCTTGCATTTGGGAGATGGTGGATTCGAATCCTACCGTCGGTAGCCCTGAATATGGTTTTCCGCGGTTTCCAATGCTGGGGCTGTACCTTAATTAAGGCCACGGTCACTACCTTCCTGTTCCCACCCTGGCGTTATCGAAAACCTTCGATATGTTAGTGCGACGTTATACATCTAGAAAAAGAAATCGTTATAGATGTATTGAGGGAATACTGAGAGGACAGTCACAGTTAATGTTATTTATGGTGTCCTCGGCCCTTTAACTTTAGACGCTGTAACTCAATGAAATAACAGGTTCCGCGTTCATCTGTATGAACATGTGTAACAAGTTTTCATACGTCTTATAACTGAATGATGATCTAGAAAATTTGAAAACTGAATTCTGTGTGATGTCTAAAGTTAAGAAATATAGGACATGGACAACTTTACTTCAATTACTTCCAAATTTATGGGTTACGTTTACGAAAAAACATATCACACACCCAAAAAAAAGAAACTACATGACTGAGATAACAGAGGAAATAGATATGATGTGATTTACATACAGTAGGTGATTCGGAGTGTACAAATGATTTCTCAAAATCTGAAGGGAGCTCCTTGGTGCCAAAACTTGACTGTACCTTTAGAATATTGCACACATTTAATATCAAGAGATCCTAGTTTTCCTCCACCCCTTGCGATGATCTACTGCCCAAGGGAAGGGAAGAAAGACTGAAGGGGTTAGGTTCATCAGTTTATACTCCGTACCGGATTAGTAGAAAATGAAACCCCTGTGAATCAAAGGGAAGAATGTGTTTCAGAAAAAGCTCTAGTGTAATGGAATACTCCGATACTCAAGCGATAAAACATTAGACACCCTCTCCACGTATGTGTGTCTTTGTTCTTTAGTGTTGATCCCCAACCCCTTGGGTTACGTCATGGGGTAAGGGGTACATTAAAAGAATTATGTTACTTAGTAGCGGTTCTGTTTCACAGTTTCGAGGTCAGAGGGAGGGTCTCAATGTGGGGGATTAAAACAATTAAAAATGATTGAAAAGTTCCCGGCGGTACCACCAAGACTAGTCGCCATCTGCCACCTTCCTGCCCTGATCAGCGGGGGGGGGGGGTGGGCGTAAGATACTGATGTTTGTCTCTTTGTTAGTTAGTTTGTTTGTTCTGTTGATTAGTTTTAAGGCCTGGGGACATCATCAACTGTCCGACTTGTGTCTCGGTCTCAATTAAAATGCTCTGATATGCCTAATATCTTAAGTTATGTTCAGAAAAAGAAGCTCAAATATCAGTCCCCTTATAAGGGAAGTTCTTGACGTGTTACATTCCAATTTTGTTCAAAGTTTGCATGCTGGTAGCTGAGTTGGTGTACATTCCAAAAGTGAAAACGTCCGTGCCAAGATTGATATCTGATGTTGCTCTTTAACGCTGAAGGATGAAAGTACGGGAGGAGGTGGGTCGTGCAGTAACTTGGAGCTACTAATGAAAACTGAAAGTACACTGGCTAATGTACTGGTTTCGTGCCCTAGTTGTGAGTCAAGAACATAGTATTTGTAAACATAACCACATATGCTGTGTAGTCAAATATATCACATTTAATCTCATTCATTTCGACCGTCACCCTATCGAACCGGTGGATGTTTTTGTTTATGCCGTGCCTTTTCGTTAATTCAGTAGTGTACAGGCCCTAGTGGTCAGCCGACAGTCAAATGTATGATTATGCTTAATCCCTCTCAAGTTATCTCAGCCAGGAGCTACTACACGGCGCATCTCCACATGTATTTTCACTCATTTAAACATTAAAATTTAGCATTAAATATTAATCTGGGCACATACGCCTTTCACTTTTGGAATGTATTCTGGCTCAACTACCAGTATGCAAACGTTGAACAGATGGGAGTGTATCACCTCAAAGACTTGCCCTGCTAGGTATTATTTTATCACTGGGACAATAGAGAACCATATTAAATCTTGTTAAATTTGGCAGTGATCTTTGCTTTCGTTTCAGCCCAGAACTGCCTCACTCTTTGTGAGTGGGCATGCTTGCGTACCTCTGTCTAAGGGACGCCGTGTCTACACCCTTTGACAGAATGGTGATGTCGTTGGCAAAAGCTAAGACAGTCCACCATGATCCCCTTGGATCTGGTCCCCATTATTAGTAGGGTATAGTCGTTTTCCATTAATCCATAAATCTCGATCCTGTTGATCTTCTCAAGAACGCAGTTGAAAAGCATCGGAGTGAGCCCATCGCCTTGTCTGACTCTTGTTTTTACCTCGAAGGAATCCGATTTTTGGATTTTGTATCCGTCAGGGTGGCTCTATTTAATGCCAGCAGTTTCAGGTCAACCTCGAATTCATTAAGGACGTTTTAGAAGGACCTCGCGGTCTATCGAGTCGTACGATTTCTTGAAGTCCACAAAGACTGACACGTACTGTTTGGACCGTAGAGTACAATACCTGATGATCGTTTTGAGGTTATGGATCTCTTCGGCTGCTGAGCGATGTTTCTTGAAGTCCCCTTGGTATTCACCTATTTAATGCTCAACTTGGACATCTAAACGGTCCAGGATGCAAGTGAGATAATTTTGTATGTTATATATTTTTTCTAGTAACGAATCCAGAATACTGGCCAATTCCTATGTCTGAGTTAATTTTGACAGGTGACACAGAATGCGGCACCAGAGATGCCGAAAATGATATGGAGTAACAAGATTTTTTATCACTTTCAAAAATCGACATCCACATCCAGAACCGAATCCGCGAACTTAGGCGGACGCTCTACCAATGATCCAAAGTAGAAGCTTATAATACGACTGAATGATCAGGTTCATCCACGCAGAAGTTGCTTCAGTGAACTGCAGAGATGAAAGAATATGCCAAGTTGATCACTAATTTTATCTGGCGACAGGAATAAGACAGAAGATGATCTTGAACATTGAAAGTTCCTTCAAGTCCTAAGCTACTAAATGAAGCAGCACCAACAGGAATTGAAGCAGCTCTTTGGTGATTTATCTATATGAAATCTTAAAATATACTGTTTCACGAAATTAGCAGAAAGGATATATTAAAATCTTGTTATCCTGGAAGCAAACATGTAACTGAATAGTAATAAATATTATTTAAATGCAGTCTTTACTTTAACTGAGTTGCCTGCGACACCTAATTAACTGAAATGTTGTCAGTGAATACAAATGAGAAGTGTGATAGCGCGGGCAATCCAAGCTTCGTGCCGGCTCCTCAGTGACATGCCAACTACAGCAATCCGGAGTCATGTCGTACATCTCACAGATTTGAAAGGGAAAACTCCACCCTGCTACTTCAAAATCCCTCTTATGAAAGGGGTACGGGGTGCAAATTGCAGAAGTAATAATATGTGTCTACCCCGAGGGCTAGGGGTAGCACGCCTTCCTCTTACCCGGACACCCCGGGTTCGATTACCGCCATCGCAGGAAATTTAACTATATCTGAGCGCAGGTTCGAGGTCCAGTCAGCCTATGTGGAGGACTACTGAGGAGCTATCTGACGAAAGAAAGAGCGGCCCCGGACCAGATGGCCCAGAATAACGACCGAAAAGATTCGTCGCTATGACCACCCGTCACCCCGTAACCTGAAGGCCTATGGACTAAGCAGCGGTCGATTGGTGGGCCAAAGCCCATTAGAGCTGCAGTGCCATGGTTTTCTTTATAACTCTAAGCGCTTTGAAACATATTTTCTCAACGACCTACTATCAAAAAAGCATCTACCTGATTTTTACACATGTATCTACATTACTTCTGTGCCAATATTTTATTCCTTGATTTCTTCATAGAAGTCCAAATAGATTTGACCAGATTTGATCTGAGAATGTCGAAAACTTCGAGAATTGAAAGCGAATGCTTTTGGTGCCTAGGTAATTGAAATAAATTCGACAGGCAGCGCTATCTTGAAATGTTATTGTAATTCAGTGAGCCAGATCGTCAATCCAACAGAAAGTTGCTGCGTTTGAATATTAAATGTTTGAATGTCCGCAGAATTAGTTCTCATGAATATGAGATTATAAGTACAATATTCTGAACGTGACTGTACGATCGTTACCAAACTAACATAAGTTTCGTTCTTTATCTCGAGAAGATATACGCTTCACACAATTTTAAATTTTTCAAGTAATCTACTCTAGACCTAGCAAACCTGGCATGCTTATAGCTCTCAAGGGCTATTCAAGAACATCAGTTTGAGCCGCCTGCCAGCTCCAGGATATCAAAACAAATGAATGCCCAAGCCGAAGAGTGGATGGCGACCAGCACGAAATTCGAGTAGTCCATGACTAATTGGCTCAGAAAGGAGAATTAATTAGGGACTGCCGATGAATGGAAGATTTGCCACCAGACACGCGTGTTGGAACAAACGTTAAACAATGCATGGATTCATAACACAATACTTCAATGGATTAAAATAAATAAATAAATAAATAAATAAATAAATAAATAAATAAATAAATAAATAAATAAATAAATAAATAAATAAATAAATGTAGCCAAAGGAATGAGCACTGGTACATTTAACAACTCAAACTTTACTAAAAATGATTTTAAAAAAGGAAATGGCGTATGGCTCTTAGTGCCGGGAGTGTCGGAGGACAAGTTCTGCTCGCCAGATGCAGGTTTTTTGATTTGACTCCCGTAGGCGACCTGCGCGTCGTGATGAGGATGAAATGATGATGAAGACGACACATACACCCAGCCCCGGTGCTAGTGAAATTAACCAAGGTTAAAATTCCCAACCCTGCCGGGAATCGAACCCGGGACCCCTGTGACCAAAGGCCATCACGCTAACCATTTAGCCATGGAGCCGGACAACTTCAATGAATACATGCGATGTTAAAAAACAACAAATGATAGAAGCAGATACAACGAAACTTGAACTTCGATAATATCGGGCGTCTGTCTAAGAGTCGCCAGATGTGTTTTCTTTCGTGTTTCGGAAGGTATTTTCAATTATGTTATTGTAATGTGTAGATAGAATCAGCCCAAACAAAAACTGCTCCTCGGGTATGCCATCGACATCCAGTGTCAACGGAAAACATCGTTTAGGTTCTCACTGCAAACCAAATGTTGTTTAAAGTGTAATTTTACATGCCCAATCTAGTGTGTTGCAATATTGCGTTCAAGATTATTTAGTGACGGTGACAGTACAACTTCCCTGGTCGCGCAGCCTTGTAGTGCGCCGTGCTTCCTCCACACTACTGTCATACAGCTGCTCACTCAGCGGCTACTGGAAATACTAACCATTCCTCTCGTTGTACTCTCACCGTCAATAAATATCCTTGAACGGAATATCCCAATGGACTAATTTGAGAACACTCTACCAATTGGGAACATAAAATCCTGATCATAGATCCCACATTGTAGAAATGCTAATTTATTAGGTCATTTCTTGTCATATTTAGGTCTTTTATAAGGTGATACGTCATTATTTGGTCATTTCATGGAATATATTAGGATATTTTTAGAGTCATTTTCTTACATATTTGAGGATTTTGAAGCATTTATGCGAGTGATATTTGTTAATACCGCAACTTTAAATGAGGATGAATGTGGAGACTAAAAAAGCGTTGTTCGCCATTTACTTCTTGGAATTTTCTATATTCCAACTGAGGAAGACTTTCCCGTGAACAGTGGAGATTTTCTTCTGAGGACGTGGAGCAAATTTCTCTGAGGGATGTAAAGAATTTGCCGTATTTTCTTGACCCGGCAAAAGCCCAAAATCGTATTATGAGTCTGTAACATAAATACGGACTATACCAACTTGATTAGTAAATTGACTAACATTTCATTGAAAATGAAATGTCGTATGGCTTTTAGTGCCGGGATATCCCAGGACGGGTTCGGCTCGCCAGGTGCAAGTCTTTTGATTTGACGCCCGTAGGCGACCTGCGCGTCGTGATGAGGATGACATGATGATGAAGACAACACATACACCCAGCCCCCGTGCCATTGGAATTAACCAATTAAGGTTAAAATCCCCGACCCGGCCGGGAATCGAACCCAGGACCCTCCGAACCGAAGGCCAGTACGCTGACCGTTCAGCCAACGAGTCGGACAACATTTCATTTAAAATGCATGGTTTTTTTTTGTTTTAGGATCATTTTACTGTATTTCTAATGTCATTTTATAGATCATTTTTAGACATTATTAGGTCATCGAAATCCTGGCCCTGTTGATGAGTAGTTCGATCTGTTTGATTGCATGCATTACGAGAAGAAATAATATATAACGTCACATTCCAAAGTAAAGTAAACTCGTGCCCTCATCCCGAGGTGGTGCAGCTCTTTTCGGGCACACCCCTAGTGGAGCTGCATGTACCATTTCAACCACATACCAGTCCTCCTGCCATTCATAAATTTTTGGCAATACGGGGAATCAAACCCGGGCCCCCGAGGACGGCAGCTAATAACAGTAACTGTTACGCTACGGAGACGGACCTGCACTCCAAATTTAATATTCAAAATTCTTGTATTACAAAACAGGAGTGTTTATTATGAAAAAGAAAGAAAGAAAGAAAGAAAGAAAGAAAGAAAGAAAGAAAGAAGGACATCTGATATTTTAAGCACCAAAAAATCGAAGAAGGAACTTATGGATGTATCTGCTTACTAACCATATTAACTACCAAAACATAACATTCAACTGAGCACATACAGGTCGTTAAAGGTCTTTGGTTGCAAGTTGACTGCTGCCCAACAAAATGGCTTGCTTGTCAGCTTGTCAGCATGACTATTTCTTCAGCCACCTTATGTATTTTTTAACCCGCTCCATTGAATATCATATTAGTAAGCACGTCAGTTGACCTCACGAGCTGACTGATCTCTATCCCAGAGAAATGAACGAGTCGGGAATCGAACAAAGTGCTTCCAAGTGACTGGCAGACAAGCTATCTCTACACCATGGAACCGGCCCGTCGATTGTAGGCCTAGTCAAAACGTTTGATCAAATGAAGCTTGCGTTACCCGGTATCAAACTCATTTATTTCGAATAATAAAATAGTGTCATATGTAGTTTCTTTGTTAAGCGGGAAATAGAGTACCCCAGCATATATATAATTTTTGTGATATTTCCTTGCTTTTGAAGAGACTCAGAACAGGGTATATGAGAAAGGGAAAATGTATATTGGCACTGACTAGGATTCCCATTTTGATTGTATTCTGTCGATGTGATGTTCGGAGAAGCGAACCGAGATCTATATAATACAAGGTTTCAAATTGGGGTCACATTCCACGAGTGAATGTCTGTGTTTGAGAGAAGTCAGAGCATATCGAGTTGCGGCACAGTATCGCAGCGCCTGACAAATCCCGAGTTGATCAGGAAAGAAACAACCATTTCAAAATGATGCCAATCTTCTTCTTCTTCTGCTCTTCTTTTTTTTCTTCTTCTTCTTCTTATTCTTCAGCTACAGCTTCTCATACCCTGGTGGGGTTTCCGGTGCGAAATTGTCCCACATTTCGATTTGGCCTCGTTTTATGGTCCGATGCTCTTCCTGATGCCAGCTCTGTGTGGACGGAGATTTCAGTATTGCGTTTTTCTCTGGTGGTGGTGGTGGTGGTGGTGGTGGCGGCGGCGGATTGTGAACGGAGAGAAGAATATTGGCACAAACAACAACAACAACCAGACTCCGATCCAGAGAAATGAATCATACGCGATTAAATTTCCCGCAGGAAATAGTACCCAAGACCTTCTGAACCGAAGGAATATACGCTGACCATTCAGTCTAGAAGTCGGAGAAGATAATAATAATAATAATAATAATAATAATAATAATAATAATAATAATAATAATAACCTCCTGGCGATATCGGCCCCAAAGAGCCTTTGAACTACCAAGCGACCACTGCTCAGCTCGAAGACCTGCAAATTATGAGGTGACGCATGAACAGCGGGACGAATCCTATCGGCTGTTTTGCTTGGCTTTATAGTCCGGGTCCGCCATCTCATCGTTAGACAGCTTCTCATCTGTAATCACATATGCTGAATGGACCTTGAACCAGCCCTCAGCTCCGGGTAAAATCCATGACGTAGCTGGGAATCGAACACGGCACTTCTGAGTAACAGGCAGGCGCGCTTCGCCTACATAACGGGGCTGACTATAATAATAATAATATTAATAATAATAATAATAATAATAATAATAATAATAATAATAATAATAATAATAATAATAATAATAATAATAGCTATATGAATACACGTAATGCCATTCCATAAGCAGCTTATACTTGGGGTTAAATGGTGAGAAAGTGTACCTTGTAGGGTTAGCTGGTGTATAAACTGTATTTTTGTAAGTTTGTAAGATTGATGTTGAACAGCACGGTCAACGCTTGGTGAGGAAAGGAATTCGAAAAAACTAGTAAACTTCGTAAAGGATAAGTAGGTTATTAACGACAGCTGATGGCATAACTGGTGAATATTCGACCAGTCTTCGAGCTGTGAACTCAACGTCCGTCCGTCCGTCCGTCCGTCCGTCCGTCCGTCCGTCCATCCATCCATCCATCCATCCATCCATCCATCCATACCTGATTGCCGGAATTTTGTTTAGAAAAAATGCTTTCTGAACATGCCAGTAAATCTAGTCATGGACAGGTCGCATTTAGAAATTCTTAAATGTCAACCAATTACGTCGAGTGTTTGACACCACAATTTTAAACGTAGGTGACTGAGTGTTATTACCTATATTTCTTCTAGTTCTGCGAGCTAAATTTGATATACGTTGTTATATTGACTTAAAATAGAAATAATCATTAAAATGTCTTCAAAATGTACAAACAGAAATATGAATTCAGAATGGTGAGTACAGAAACATGCGGTGCTGCGATCAATTCTGCAACTTAAAGTGAGTAGTGTATGTTTTGAATTTGTTTAACAGATTTTAAACCACACGATCATGAAAGAACAAATAAATATATACTATTGGTCTATTTAATGTTCTAATTATGAACTAACGACTTCAATATGATACACGCCATTGACATAACTACAGTCACTTACACGAAATCTGGTTCCTAGTTTTCTCATTTCACTTTAAACGAACCAATGCACGTTCGGAACGAAACCAATTTGAGGACCATAATATCGATTTTCTATACACACACACATTCTTCACTTTTTTTTACTAGTGGTTTATCGTCACACTAACTCACCGTTGGTTTTTGCGACGATCGTTAGTAAGAAAATAAATATTGCGAGGACCAGGACTATGTGCACAACTGTACATATCTGAATATGTTCTAAGGTCGAGTGTTCGAAGCATATGCCGGTTATACAGAAAGAGACCAGTTAATCCCGTGGTGTAGAAGTGGGGTGCCTGTCTCTTACTAGGAGGCCCAGGGTTCGATTCCTGAACAGCCCAGGAAGTTGAAGTTAGTTCTTGAACAGGGTTCACTCAACCTCATGAGACTAACTTAGGAATTATCTGGTACATGAGGTAGTGGACCTGGTCATGAACGCCAAGTTATACTGCTTAGAATATCGTCTTGCTGACCACTCAGAACTCCAGTATCGAAAGCAATCTGCTGGGTAGCGCTCGTATTGGAAGATTAAGGCTCTAATGGGCTGTTGTACAACGTGCCTGTTTCATTTTGTCTGGAGAAATCTGTCTAATCTACTAACGTAAGTGATCGAAGTGTTGATGTTCAGTACAAAATATACAAATGAAGAATCCACAAGTCACCCTAGATACCCGTTACATTTCCCGGTAGCAACCAGCGCAAAATTATGTGTAAGTATAGAGTTATTCCACGAGCATTCCACATTTCCTCTGCTCCCAGTTATCGACGTGTTTCTTCGCTACAATATTCACTCACATTCTGAACCAGAGCCAATCTTGGCAGCTTCTCTTTCATCAGACTTGTACGCGCTTCCTGAGGTAATAGACTGACATATTTCCCTCACGAATACGTGTTCTTCTTTCCATGAATAGGCCCATTCGCTTACAAATCTCGATAGGAATTCAGTTGGAAATGATAATGCATTGAACTGAAAATCTCAAAGTAAACTAGAAATGGGGACAAGCAATAAAGCTGTTAGCGAGGGATAGAGAGGTGTAGTACAGAAGCATGTATATCACAGTCGAACATACATAGATGGTACGTCATAGAAATAAAACGTTATGGTTGACAAATTGCTTACATGGGACAGAGATCTATTTTAGATTTATTTTGGAATTAATTTCCATTGAGACACTAACGTATACTCAGTGACATGGATAGTATGGCTTACTGTATTCTTTGTACGGTGTTCAACTTACATGGAGTTTGGCGGTTGTTTTAAGGAACATAGAGACTGTTGCTGTACACCTGTCAACGCGTATGGAGGGTAAAGTGTTTCCATTTCTAACCAGAAAGTAGAAATATTTAGGTCCCTGACTTCGTATGTTGCAAACTGACAGTCTTCTTACACTTTGGCTCAACGCGTGATCACAGTCAGAAGACAGACTAATGAGATTTATACCTTTTTATGAACACGTACTCGTTTTACTTTAACATTAACCTGAAAACACTGATAAAGTAAAATTAATACACACTTTCAAGACCTATGATATGATTGCATTGCATCTTGAACCAAGTAATCTTTTGCTAGTTGTTTTACGTCGCACCGACACAGATAGGTCTTATGGCGAGGATGGGATAGGAAAGGCCTACGAGTTCGAAGGAAGCGGCCGTGGCCTTAATTAAGGTACAGTCCCAGCATTTGAATGGTGGGAAAATTGGAAACCACGGAAAACCATCTTCAGGGTTGCCGACAATGGGATTCGAACCCACTATCTCCCGGATGCAAGCTCACAGCCGCGTGCCCCTGACCGCACGGCCAACTCGCCCTGTAACCAGGTAATTAAGAATGTGGTTAAGCATAGGTGTAAAAGAGGTTTGAGAGCCCTAACTTCGCCATTTGTAAATACACCAACCCTATGGAGGGACGTATTCACTATTGCGTGTTTCTGTTGTATTTGGTAGTATAATGCGTTGTATATAAATCAAGATATTTATTCAAAAGTTTGAAAATACTCAGCCCCGGAAATTCCGGATTTAACCGAACACAACTGAAATCTCCAACTAGGCCAGGAATCGAATACGGGACCCTATGAAACGAATGCCACTACGCTGACCACTTATACAAGGAGCCGTAAATTATGTAGTCCAAACTGTGGCCCGCGAACCCCTGGAGGGCCGTGACGATAATCCAAGGGGTGCGCAATAATTTCATTGTACACACGCAATTCATAGACGATTATCCTAAATTTAGTAGCTATGTTTTCACTGTTGTATAATTTGAATACAGTATATGTAGCTCTTAATAATGTTATTATTTGACTTTCGTTCCACCAACTACTTTTACGGTTTTTCGGAGGCACCGAGGTGCCGGAATTTAGTACCGCAGGACTTCTTTTACGTGCCAGCAAATCTACCGACACGAGGCTGACATATTTGAGCACCTTCAAATACCACCGGGCTGAGGCAGGATCGAACCTGCCAAGTTGGGGTCAGAAGACCAGCACCTCAATCGTCTGAGCCACTCTGCCCGGCTATGTAACTCTTAATTTGGCCGATAGATAGTATAAGTTTGCAGTGAAAAAAATTAAATACTTCAAGGAAGTGTATGTGATGTAATTGTGACATACTTGAAACTGTTTGTATCCAATTTTCAGCCTGTCGTTGAGAAAATCTCGTGGATCAGAAACACCTTCTTTGAAACTGAATATGAACTGTCTTCCCTCGAGAAAGATCAACTAGCCTAAGTAACTTGGCAGAGAGAAAGTGAAAAATAAATTGAAGTATGATATGGATGGAGTGGCATGTTTAGCTCGAGGAAGTTCCATGAACGTATCACAACTCCACGTCTCTTATCGACGTTTATGTCCATGTCATAAGTGCGATAACAGGTATAACTTGAATACAATGTCCTCTCATCCATGGGTAACTAATGCAAATATCGAGCTCGAATTATTATTTTACGATTATCATTAGCCTGTTATTATTATTATTATTACTATTATTATTATTATTATTATTATTATTATTATTATTATTATTACTTGTATGTATGGCTATGAAGTGATGTACATCCATTTAGTATTATTATTATTTACGTAGTTGAATGATCGCATTGTGTGTCAGGTTATGTCATGAAACATGTGCTATACACAAATATTGTGCCATTTCACTGTTATAAGAAGTTCCGTCCGTAAGAAGAACAAAGATGGAACCCAGGTATCTTAGAATAATTAACGTCGAAAGGTCTGATCATACCGCAAGCGAAGGCGAAAGTATTCACCTCAGGCGGGAGAGAAAAAGAATTTAGATCCAGAAGGCAGTGAAAAGGATCGAACGGGAAGATTGGTACTAACAATTATTAAAAAAAGAAAAAGACGAGATTTAATTGCTACTTGAAAAATACGAGTCGAAGACGGAAGTAACTACATCAGAATTTTAAGGACGGTACAACAAGAAATCAGCTCAGCGGGAACAAAGAACGGATTTTTAGAAGCTACGTTGCGAATTAAGTGGAAGACTAGTAATTTCATTCCGCGAACCTCAAGATACGTGGAAAGTTGGAAATAAACGGCAACAAGCTTACGTCACCGCAGTCTCTGCTGACGTATTACACGATATTACCAAAGTTAAAGAGTTACAGAAAGGGAATCCTACAATAACCCGGAATAGATTGAAGAAAAAAAATCTGTTCATTTCAAATCATAAAATTACATTACTCCAAGGAGAATATTTGACAAGTAGATCAGCTCTTTCAAAAGGAAACAATCTTTGTATTAGACAGTTTCTCACAGCTGTTCACGATGGAAATGCTAATTTATCTTATTTGCTATTCCATTCCAACTAGTCCAGAGATGAGCAAGATGTTCTAAGAAGATGATAGGCCAGACTGCCCAAATGGGTTCCGCCGGGATGACGTTGCCTACCGAGAGATGACTAAGCCCAGAGGAGAATTATGCCAATATTTCCCGTTCACCTAGGGAAATAAGAGGCGATGTTTCAATATGTCCTGTCAGCTGACATATAACGACGACTGGAGCTGCTGAATTCAGATAAGTCTTACTTTTAAATTAGTGTAATAATGTTTATATTCATATGTAAGTGTAATATGATTTGTTAATTTGTTCCGTGCGAAATAATTAAGCGACGAGAGTGGTGTGATTAGTTAGAGCAAAGGTGGATAGGTAATCTTCAGATATGTATGACAAATCCTTAGATAGGTAGTCAATCAGTGATGAAAGCCTACGTTCGAAATGTGATCCATGTAGTGTGAAATACTGAGTTCGTCAAGGTGACAGTGAGTTGTATGATATGTCAAAGAGCGATGTAGGTACGTGTGTACATTGGTTATGACCAATGAATGTCAAGTTAGGAACCAGCAGTAGGATATGCTTGCTAAATATACAAATGTGTTTATGATAATTGGAGGTTATGACGGAATGAAGGTCATAGTATCTTGAAATATGTCCATGAACCGTGATTAAAATAATAAGGGTCACGATTGAAGGAAGTGAACCCGCAATTAGTAAAGGAGACGGAATATATGTTTGAAAGTATAATAATGATATTTTAAGAGAAGTTGATATGTGATTGATAATTGAGAATAGTGATAGTTATTGATTCTTCGCGAGGATGAGCACGGTGATGTAGTAGTGGACTTAATGGTTTTTCATGTTGAGTTTTGCTAATAAGGAAATGAATATGTAGCAGTTTCATGTACTGTTTATCTTACGAGCAAGCATAAAGAAATTCAAATAAGATCAGAGTGACACCTGTTGGTTAGCGTGCACACTTGGTAGTGTCAACGAAATCTCAGTTAGGAGGATGAACTAAACACATGTACTGTCACAAATGTTTTCTAATTCTAATCTATTCTCAGATGAAAGAAAATGTAGTAACTTCTTAGGCAACATCCTATCACTGATGACTGAATGAAAATGTAGGAATTATATCCGACGGTCAAGTCTTCACACCATGCACCACTTTAGATAGTATATTTCAGATGAGACTAGTAGAGTAGTCGTTAGCAGGTATAATATCGCACGTATGTTCAACTTAAAATGATAAGAGGATTCGATTCTTAAAATCATATGTGTATCTTATTGGTACTTATTGAACCTTTTATGAAAATTACATTGATTTAAAAGAGGACTTATCAATCTTCACGCAGAAGAACAACATAAATAAGGAGCATGAATATTCAACATTGTAACCCAATTATGTGTAAAAGTATTAGGGGACTATCCTCCCAGGTTAATATTCATAGGTGTCTATTGGTATGTTGAGAAAGATAGGAATGATTATATGGCAGTAGATGAATATGAGCTCCGAGGGAGAGCTAATAATTAACTCAAAACCTGATATGCGATAGAGGAGAATTCCAATTCATGAGATATGGTTCTAAATCTCAAATCGCGTCCTGGATACCATGAAAAAGACACCCTCAGTCTATATTTTAGCTTGTTAGGACTCATGTTGTAAATATTTTTCTTTTCCTTTGCTAGGGTGCACCCAGATAAGTTTTAGTTACCCAGATAAGTTTTTAGTTACCCAGATACGTTTTTTTTAGTTACCCAGATAAGTTTTTCTTTTAATTACCCAAGTAAGTTTTTAGTTACTTATACTAATTTTAATTACTCACCTATGTTATAAACTATTTCACTAGTTTAAGTATCCAAACATATTTGACTTCGTCGTTTCAATCCGTTAATTTTACACTTTATTCCGATTTGATCATTTCTTTAAGGGCCTAAGAGGATGAATTTGATATTTTTTTGGACTCATGATTTTTAATTTGATAATTATGAGCTGGATCATAATAATATTCAGCTGAATAATGGCTTATGCGGAACTCAATAATTTGCCGTATATTATATTCTGTCCCCGATTTTGTGGGCAAACAAGACCTAAGCACTTGGTGCAATAGATTTCAGTAGATTTATTGTAAAGGCTGACGAAATCAAGCAATATTTCCTTTATAATGCATAATGGGTGCCGGATGTGTCAAATACCGGCAGATTCTCGATAAACACTGCTTACATATATTTTTACCCGATACCGTCATTTCTTCGGTTCTTTTTTTACCCAGAAATGTGGAAGTGCTGAATGAAAGAGTGATATGGAGCAGTTAGAAGAGGAAAGGAAATGATTAATTATATAATCGAATAAAGAAATAGGTAGACTTATGAGGATAAGTCCATGTTCACTAGAAATAGGCCAAGTGATCAGATGATTATGCAGTTTCCTTTACCAGATTTCCTTGTGGGAGGAAAGCTTAACATTCGTCTTCTGGATGGAAACATTTATATAATAAACAAATATGTAAAAATTTTAAACAGTTCTTTCAATGTGTTTCGTAGCGTAGAGACTTAGACTTAAGTGGATGAATGCGGTAACAACTCGATAGCATAAGAAATAGAATAAGCAACATATGAGAGTCGTTTCTATATGTGATTTAAGTTTTTCTTTGGCTCCGTATGGTATCTCTTTCTCTTATTCGGAACTCATAGCCCAAATGATACAATTATATTAGTCGGAGAGGTCATAATTAAGCTAGCCTGGATATTATGCGTCCTCTCAGGGAGTCGGGAACGGCGCAATATTCATATGAGTTCAGTTAACGTAATACCTGTAAATTAATATTACAATTTACTCTTACCTGTATATAGGGGCTGCCTGGCCGAGGCGGTAAAGGGGTGCTCGGTTCGCCAGGAAGGACGTGCGTTCGAATCCCCGTCAGGAAGTCGAAAAATTTAAGAAACGAGATTTCGACTACCGGAGGTGCATATGGCCCTGAGGTTCACTCAGTCTACGCCAAAACTGAGTACCAGGTTAATTCCTGGTACTCAGTTAATTCCTGGGGGCAAAGGCGGCTGGGCGTAGAGCTAACCACTCTACCCCATCACGTGCCGTGGTTAACAATGGTGGAAGCCTTTACCTTCTACTCCGCCAAGGGCCTTCATGGCCTGTACGGAAGGTGTCTTTATCAACTTACCTCTATATATAAATTGTAATCCATAATTGTGAAACACACTGTAACTTTCAGAATGGTAATAGGCACGAGAACGATTGAGAATATTCCATACATTATAATCTATGTATTACGTACTCTAGAGTTTTCACGAAGGTATTTTTTTTTTGCTAGGGGCTTTACGTCACACCGACACAGATAGGTCTTATGGCGACGATGGGATAGGAAAGGCCTAGGAGACGGAAGGAAGCGGCCGTGGCCTTAATTAAGGTACAGCCCCAGCATTTGCCTGGTGTGAAAATGGGAAACCACGGAAAACCATTTTCAGGGCTGCCGATAGTGGGATTCGAACCTACTATCTCCCGGATGCAAGCTCACAGCCGCGCGCCTCTACGCGCATGGCCAACTCGCCCGGTGAAGGTATTTCTTGTAACGTATCTTTCTGTAAGCCTGGCCAGGACATATATATAAGGAGACGATCTTGACGGTGAACTTAGTCACTGTTAAGTGAGTTGTTGGAAGTTACTGGTTGAAAAGTCATGGTGTAGCAAGTTTATGCTTGTGACCACGTGTGGACATGCTTTTAAGCAGTCAACTGTTTTATTTGTGTTCCAAAGTTGTATTCTCCAGGTGCAGCGATTGGCTTTTGTCAAAATGGCGGTTTGTGATGTAAGAGTTTTTGTGAGAGCAGGTTATGTGTGTGTTTAATTTGTAAATACATGTAAATAAAATACTTGTACCAACTGACAGCTTCTCGTGTGCGTCTTTGTAGATAGGTTAATGTAGAGGCTGATCTGAGGTTTGAGTATCTACGCTTTGTAACACGCTTGGTCTTTGGAAAGCAGCACCTTTAGTCCGACATTATGCAAATCAAATCCAACATGGTATCATTACAAAATTCTGTTTTTTGTTTACTGAATGCAGCATTATGTTCTGTGGCTAAGGGGTCCGTGGACATGCATGCGATATCCTCAGAAAGCCTCAGAGACAAAAGCTTTGGGAAACCCTGCTGTAGACACATTGAAAGAGGATAACAAATTAGAATGCTTGATCTGAGAAGGGATCGAGAAATATCGTCGACAGCAGAGGGCAGTACAGTGGACTCTACTGCGTTAACTGATGAACACCTAAGCAATAAAGAAGTGTAAAAATAAGCTAAATATACGTGTATTGCCGAGATTAGACACAAATAATCTCAGAAAGGTAATGTGTAATCCAGAGTAAAGATAAGTTACATGTACTGTAGTGGAGACGAAGCTGAGATTCACACAGCAATACTCCAGCACTTGCTAATTAATTAAGGAGAGTGTCTCTCCTCACATCAAGACATGGACCAGACGGGGATTTATAGCGACATATTTTATGAGGATCGGTATTCAAGACACTTTCACCTACTCAGACACATTGTTCCTTCATCACGTTCCTCACCCGCCATGGAGGAGTGCGGATCGTGCACGCCACAACCAGAATATTTCAGTAATTCTCTGTACATTACTGTAAAAAACATCTTCAGAACATAGGTAAACAAATATGTACCCCCTGCTTCCTAGTTATTTGGTCAGTACCTGTTTATGAAACGTGAACTGTAACTGTACGAACACTATTATGAAACCCTAATTTAAGGTTCTTTCAAACATGAAGTGAGCTGTCCGAGCGGACGAAATGACCGCAGGTCGTCGCGGACTGGGGCAGTCACATAGAATGCGGATAAGTCAGGGCGAACCAGTGTAAAAGCAGTCGCAATCAAATGCGTACCGACTAATTTTTTCTTCCTTGAACTGGTGTTATCATTTTGTTGTTTTAATCAAATATCCAGCAACCCTTGTGGGTGGGGGAGGCAGACAAAGAATACACCAACGGTATCCCCTACCAGTAGTAAGAGGCGACTAAAAGGGGAGACCAGGCGATTATGACATTAGAACCATGAAACTACTTGCGATCTTTATACTCGACGTGCCGTATGTCGTATAGGTGTTCATGACCGCGCACGAGATCAATTAATTTCTCCGTATCTTCTGGAGACATTGGTCAGTGTTTACCGAACGAACTCTGTGAAAATTTACAACTGTCCGCCAGTCCACTGCGAACTACTCTGGTCCGCTGCGACAGGCTGCCTTCTGTTTGACCAGGATGATGTAATATCACAGTATACAGAGTCCGCGCAGACGAAAGCGGCCAGTCGGCGCGCACAGTCCGCTTCTTGTCTGACAGAGCCTCAAATGAGTATATGTTTGGACAACGTCGCTTTCGACAACTTCCTGTGCGTCACGATATGGTGAAATTATTTCAGATATAATATCCTGGTAATTAATGGACATTATTTAAAATATCATAATTATTTTAAAAACAAAGCCGTCTCCGTCCAGGCCATGAAAACACTTGGCAGAGACGAAAGTAAAGGCTTCCACTATTCGTAACCTTTTTTTAAGTATGATGGATTGGTTAGCTCTGTGTCCGAACACCCATATATGCAGGAATTAACCTGGTACACTAACGTTTATGGTAGACCGACTGAAACGCAAGAGGTGGAAATCCCGTTCCAGAACTTTTCGACATCATGACGCTGAGTCGAGCTAACGTCCTTGCGGTAAAACGGCCAAGCCTTTACCACCTTGTTAAGGCAGCATTTAATATTCATTTATGGGGAGGAGGAATGTCTGCAAAGTATCTGAAGGTTTGTATCCTCTAATATACTTCCTGCACAGATCTGAGGAATACTCTGCCCTTTATATTATTATTATTATTATTATTATTATTATTATTATTATTATTATTATTATTATTATTATTATTATTATCATGCTTGGGAAAATGCTGTTCAATTAACAAATTATTTATTCCGAAACATGTTATCGAAGATAAAAGAGAAATGGTGAGTAGAAACTACGAAACTGGAAGTTAAGAAAAATGGATCGAGAGTGAAGTGGGATGGGATGAGGTGCAGGAGAACATCTGACGCCTTGAGATGCGGCAACTTATTGGCCACCTGCGCCTTGTGGGTTGCTCGACATACGCTGGCAGGAGCAGCACATATAAACAACAGTCGAAGGCAGACAAGAAGGCATTGTATATTGAGCTGAGGATTACCTCCACACGTCAATATGGTGAAGAGAAATGCGACGATATATTCAACTTGCCGTAATACTCCCGACACTGTGCTTCTATGAATCTATAACAGCTTCTCGAATGCTAGTGAATGCAATGACGAAATGCTTTGTGGAAAGTGATTCACAGATTTTTGTTGTGTTCGTAGATCCTAAAATGCTGGCTTAGAAGATATTCATTTAATTAATAACCAAATAGTCACTGCTAGTATGTAACATAATTGAAATTATTTAATATTCGAGGAAGTTACTGGAATTTTTCATGCGATTGAGGAATAATTCTAGAGAACACAGATTGACGGTGGTGTTATTTGAAGGGGTAAAATAATGAGATTATCTGCCCGTCTTAAAAACGAATATGAAAATGAAATGAAAGTTTTCACATGCCTCGAAAACTTACTTTCACTGTCACTGGAAAGAAATATTACGATCACTTCCTTCTGTCTTCTT
The DNA here is from genome assembly GCF_040414725.1 of Anabrus simplex. Taxonomy (NCBI): domain Eukaryota; kingdom Metazoa; phylum Arthropoda; class Insecta; order Orthoptera; family Tettigoniidae; genus Anabrus; species Anabrus simplex. Next base: position 1,594,430,958 of record NC_090265.1, on the reverse strand, counting down.
CAACTATCCGAACAGCTTTTGGTCTTCTGGATAATCGAAATACAACTTTACTGTCTGGGTCTACCAACCTCCTTCCTTTGGACCAAGTTTAATCTGCCCAGTTTCAAGCAATCATGTACCGAATAAAGAGAATGTTGGGGTGTTAGATGCTTCTCTAGATCCATAAGGAGAAAAAGTATATTGTAACAACTTATTTTTGCTATTTGCTTTACGTCACACAGACACAGATAAGTCTTATGGCGATGATGGGACAGGAAAAGCCTAGGAATAGGAAGGAAGCGGCCGTGGTCTTAAGGTACGCCACAGCATTTTCCTGGTGTGAAAATGGGAAACCATCTTCAGGGCTGCCGACAGTGAGATTCGAACCCACTATCTCCCGGATGCGAGCTCACAGCTGCGCACTCCCAACCGCACGGCCAACTCGCCGGGTGTAATAAAGTTTAATAATTATGTTAAATATATTTCATGTTGAATGAATTGTATATTCCATGAGATATTCTAGGCCTAATAAATAAAAAATGGGCAGTAATATCCATATGCCTCGCCTTATAGTGCATAGATATCTTCCATAGCCTAGTGCAGTTCTCTCGTACCTAAGGAACCAATGGCAGTCCATTGTGGGACGTTTTTCCCACTTCATATTGCAGTACATATTGTGAAATTTGTTTTATTTGGGGAAACCAGGGTATCACTGGAATATTTCGTTTGCTAGCGGATTTACGTCGCACCGACCCAGAAAGGTCTTATGGCGACGATGGGATAGGAAAGGGCTAGGAATTTGAATGAAGCGGCCGTGGCCTTAATTAAGGTACAGCCCCAGCATTTGCCTGGTGTGAAAATGGGAAACCACAGAAAACCGTCTTCAGGGCTGCAGACAGTGGGATTCGAACCCACTATCTCCCGGATGCAAGCTCACAGCTGCGCGCTCCTAACCACACAGCCAACTCGCCCGGTATCAGTGGAATCATTTCCATATAAACTTATTCACCAAGTAACTCGTCGTTCAATGTCCACTGTGTATATTTGGATTTAAGTGGAGCTGGGAAATAGAGAGCTGAAGTGGTAATGGCGTGCGCTATCACCACAAAGGGCATGGTGTTGTTTACCAATGACGAACCCAAAAAATTTAGAAACGAGACACTCTTGTAAAGAGCCACATGGCCCTGTGGTTCACTCAACCTGGCCTAGAAATGTGTATCAGGTAAAGTCCTGGGTGCAAAGGCAGACAGGCAAACAGCTCATCACTACATCTTACTTAGTGCTGAGGTTAAGACAGTAAAAGCCTTTACCTTTGCTGTAGAGCTAAGACGTAAACAGCTGATGGTTTATTGAATGGTGCCATATAGCATCTATTACTAGTTGAAATAAGAAATCACGGAAAACAATTTCAGGGTGATGAACAGTGGGATTCATATCCATCTACTTTTTCATGTCTTAGGATGAGCGCCACAATGTACAGAGCAGGTGCAATTAATTACCTCCTTTGTATATTGCTATTGTTGTAAGATATTCTTGTTTCTTCAAGTTGCATCAAACCCCACATGTAGACCTATTATATCCTTCAACTTTCATTTCAATTGATTTTCAGGATTTTTCCGCATATCACCGTGATCTTACACGTGTTTATTTCAAACCAGTTTCAAAACTTGTGGTTACAGTTTCAACGAAGATTCATTCCTCTAGAAATCTCCTCTGTTAAGATTTAGATCTAGTTAGACAGACCAGGACAGGGTTCCAGCAACGGGGTCCAGGAGAAAACGGCTCCGTCCCTGATGCATCGCTGATTTTGTGATGGCTTCCACTTTCCCTAATTCATTAATATTTCACCAGGGTCGGTGAAACATCAGCAGAATGGAGGCAAGGAGGACAGAGCAAAAAGGGAAGAAAAGGAGAGATGGAGTGACAGAGCAGATTGGAGTCCCGCGCGCCGCACTGCAGACTTCCGTCCTGGGAGTGAATACATTCTTCTGGGAGAATGAAAATAACAACAATGAGTGCGAGGTATTGTTGGGAAAGGAGACGTTGTAATATTACCAAGTACTACTGAGCATACGATAAGTACGAGCTGTAAATATGATACTGGTAATGACGATGATGGTGATGATGTAAGATAGTCTAGCACAGACAGGTGTACCATCGCAATACTGTATATTTGGAAAACTAGCAAGTAAACAGACGCAGGCAATAACGCGTGTTAATAATAATTAAGGCTCGGCTGTTTAAAACCTAAAAATAGCCCAAATAAGCAAGCAAATATGACCTCAAGTGTGACGAAATATGACCCAAAAATTACAAAATATGGCCCGAAAATAATTACTCTAAATACGGTCATTTGAAAATAAATTATAAATCGAAACCACAATTCCTTTGATACACATTTGTATTTATTCTTACTTTCATATTGATTTTCTGAATATAAATCCTTAGCAGTTATAAATTAAAATTTAATCTACTTTTAAATTAATTTGGAGTGTTTAAGCCTGGAGTTCATTAATATTATTCAAATGCGTTAAAGTTTAAACTGAGTATCACGAAACGAATTAAGTAGAGGTCTTTCAATACATTACGGCAGGGCGGCAGGGCCCAAGGTGCAAACTCACGTATGTTTTTCATTCTTCTCCGCGGGTGGAATTGAAGTGTATGACAAGATTCATGTTTTGTGAACACTTGTTCGCATTCGGTAAATTGAAGTTGATTTTGCACAGCTACAGCTGTCATCAAACCTCCGAAATATGACGTTTCTACGAAAGCTCAAAATATGACCTTATGACAAAAAATAGCCAAAATATGCTTTTATATGACAAGTAAAGATCACTTAGTTGTGACCATATTCACCTGATTTGCATCAAAATCCAATCAGGCAAGAAAATAGAGACAAAGAAAAAAATATGATTTTTCCGAAACACCTGAGCCCTAATAATAATAATTGTACCGGGCGGTACACCTCCACGCCGCTAATTTAAAATGCGCGCCAGTTAAAACTCCTCTGCTGGAGGAAGTCTGAACTTTATTGACGGTATTAATTTTCTACCTTCTCAGAAGATGTCACTACCTGTAAATTTTGGAGTTTTAGAACTATGTCATTTTTGATGTGTTTTTGTTTCGCTTGAAGTAAGAAGTGTGAACTTTCTCTTCTAGAGGACACTACTGAAGATCTACAATAGTGCAACCTAGTGCGGAGTCAAAGAACTATTTTGTTGGAGAAAATTTAATTTCAAGAGTTTGTTCTTTGTTAAATTTCTTTCTGTCATTGTTTAAGTTGGCAATATTTACCCCTTTCTTCCCCTTGTTATGAATGTATCCAATCCCGAAATTCTTCTATTAATTTCTGACCAATCTGGTGTATCTTCCCCCAACTTGTATCGGTTGCGGGGTCCTACCCAATAAAGAATTTGTGGGAGGGTGTTTTCTTTCCCCTAACGACTAGAACCTTCCGCGAGGGTATATAAACTGCTGATTTTAGGGTCTCCGGGCCACTTCTGTTCCATCTTTCAGTGCGTAAGGTACACAGCAGGGGGCGGGAAGCGCCTCTTTCTTCTCCAGCCGTTCAACACAAGGTAATGGCCAATTAATAACTTCTTTCGTTGCTAGATCAGCAGTTTAACTCGCGGGGCGGGTTCTAGACCTTCCACCATGTAACGTTCCTTTAAAATGTAAAAACAACTGGTATCTATTCTATTTTCAAACGACATATCGGGATAGAGAGTGCTTAACCCTCTCGAGCTCCCACTCACATCGTCTTGAGGTGAACTTATTTTCTCAACCAATTCTTCCGTAATGTAATGTAAATTGTTATTAAGTCACCTCTGTAGTATGGGATTAGCCCTTGTATTAACGGCCTAGTGCCAAGTAGGTCTTAAGCAAAGTGTTTTAGGAGTGCAAGTTCGCCTCCTCTCAAAGTGTATTTTAGAGGTCATGTATTAACCTTCTTGTCATTTAACAGACCTCAGTAGGTTGGGTATTTTACCCCTGTGTATATGTCCTTTGAGGACAGCTTAAAGGTGGAGTTCGGAGTGGCCTATGATAGGCTTGTATTTTAGGGGGAAGTTGCCCTTTCTTGAAAATTGTGTTTCTGCCTCAAGGAGGCTTTTGGGTGTAATTGGAAGCAAATGTTTCTGGCATGTTTGGGGGTTTTCGGCCCCTTTGTTGTATGGTGTTCATTGTAAGGTTGGGCTCATTGCTCAAGAATTATGTTTCTGACTTTTGAAGCCCCAAATGGGGTACCTATGTAAATGTATTTTTCAATCGTGTTTCGGCTACTAAGTACCTGTTCTATTTGTTGTTACCTAATTTTGAAAAGAAAATATAACCTTGTTAAATTTTAAAATTAATTTCACTTTAGTAGCTTGAGACCTATTCACCACCCAGCACCTTCTTTCATGCATAACTACCACAAAAACCCGGTAACAATAATAATAATAATAATAATAATAATAATAATAATAATAATAATAATAATAGCTATATTTCCCTACTGGTTTTGTGAAGGCGTAAAATGGAATACAATCGTCCACTGGCTTTTCAACATGGTGGTCATGGTTCAAATTCCGGCCAGTGCGTCTGACATTTCTGAAATGGAAAGTCATATCCCAGTGGTTAAGTGATTACATGAAACTGGAGGTCTCGTGATCTAAGATCACGAAACTAACAGTCAAGTAAAGCTCTGAACTTGCTTGATTTAAGAGTGCACCACTGAATATATATTTTCGATGAAATTTGGGTATCAAAAGTGCTACGACTAGGAAGAAAGTGGATGTGGTCTGAAGCCATCATCTTCAGCATTTTCATATCATAAAGATGGGGAATTACTCAGGGGAACAAATGACTTAATATACGAAACAACTTGAATCAATAATGGAACCAAGCAATCTGAAGACAAACGCATTATCTCACTCCAGACTTCGTCATATTTTAAAAGAATAGGTTTCGATATCAGTGCGAGAACGAACTTTCTGTTCAATCTCGCTACATTGAAAATATGCGTACAGCAATAATTATTTGTTCACAAAAGATACGGAATTCATAGAATGATAAAAACTGTCCATTATCGTCGTGCATTACTCTCTACACCCGCCATTTTGCGGATGACTGGTTTAAAAGTTAGCAAATTTTCTTCCCTCTCTGTTATCGGGAGTTCGATTCCTGGGTTTGTCACGAACTTAAGATTGAATTATCGAGAGAGTTGGCAACATTGTAAAGGTCGTGTAGCTCTGAGTTTGCATTCAGGAAATTGTGAGTTCGTATCCCAGCGTCGGCAGTCTTGAAAATGTTCTTCTGTGATTTTCTGTTTTCATATCAGGCAAAATTTATGGATGTACCTTAATTAAGACCTCAGGTACTGCTTCCAAGCCGCCGTGACCTTTCCATTCCTCCGTTGCCATAAACCTATCTGAGTTACTGGGACGTTAAAAATATAACAAACGTATAAGGCTGATTTGAGGGTAAGCTTGGCCTTGAAAACTCAACTGAATAGATAAGTGAGTTTCATTGTTACTGTCGGCCATCCTAGAAGCACATCTCGGTGATTTATCACTTCATTTTCCTTTTTATTCCTTATTTTGTTTACAATGTATTTACGTCACGCCGCGACTATGGCAGCATAGGAAAGGTAAAGGGTGGGAAGGAAGCGACAGTGACCTTAGTTAATACACAGACAGAACATTTTCTTGGTGAGAAAAAGGGAAATGATTTTCGGGGCTGCCGAAAATGGGGATTGAACCCACTATATCCAGAATGCAGGGTGACAGCTATGAGAATCCAACCGTGCAGCCACTTGCTCGGTACTTCTCACTTCAAGTCCAGAGAATTTCTGAGATGTTACCTCCTGCACATCCTATTGATCGCAAACACTCACGATCCAATCCTCTTCTCCAATATTATGAGCGGATATTGTTCACAATGACCATAGCTGTAGGAGATGAGTACCACTCATCTAATAGCTGACAATATTTCTGACATTTCATATTCCTGAGCGAGGCACGCAATAACAAGGGGCCACTTTATGGGGGTTTATTAAGATACTTGGAGGGTGCTCCCCCTCTCAGTATTAATAAGGGCTGGGATAATGAAATCGCTTATCATTGATATGATGATCCATAGCTCGGGAGATAAGCAAGTTAACTTGCCCCTAGGGAGCCAGGTAGGCAAAACACAGGTCACCCTCCCTCGATATGCGCCATGAATCACACCTTGCTAATGGCCAGCCAGCCTTCCACCTAATAATGGGCCACGTGGTGCCATTACGACGACCATTGTACCGCTCAAAGTATCCTGCAAGGGCAAACTGTCTCTTGATGGAACTTCGATGGGATATGTTAAGATACTGCCAAATTATATTCTCTGAATCAGTCTGAACTCAGTTTGTTAAATCTTATTCTCCCGAGCTGAGTGGCTTAGACGGTTAAGGCGCTGGCCTTCTGACCCCAACTTGGCAGGTTCGATCCTGGCTCAGTCCGGTGGTATTTGAAGGTGCTCAAATACGTCAGCCTCGTGTCGGTAGATTTACTGGCACGTAAAAGAACTCCTTCGGGACTAAATTCCGGCACCTCGGCGTCTCCAAAAACCGTAAAAGAGTAGTTAGTGGGACGTAAAACAAATAACATTATTATTATTATTATTATTATTATTATTATTCTTATTATTATTATTATTATTAAATCTTATTCTCATAATAGACTGTACATCCTTGAAATAAGTCAGAGAGAGTGTTTAAGTTCTACGCACAAGGTTCGTAGCGCCATTTTAATTTGAAAATATTTCTCAGCAGGCAAGGATGGGGACCACTACAAAAAAACATAAAATTAAGCAATTTACTCAACTGTGCCGAAAGTTGAAGGGCTAAAGAGTCAAGAACGTTTTCAAATTATGAGTCTTGGGTATCTCTATCAAACTACGAAAAAAAAATTCGAAAAACACTTCCGGCCTAAATGCAGTTACGTAAAAACAGCCTAAAATCTCTTATTTCTTTACACGTTTTATTTTTTTATTCAAATCCTTCCTGAGAGTGTGTTCCTTGGTTCAATACTCTCAAGCGTACTTTGATTTTTTAGAAAAATGTCCACACCGAATGGAGTTATAAGGACTTAAGCGAAACTCTGCATTGACTCACATTAGCGCTCGCAGTGGTAGAAAAAGGCAAACTACTGGTCTTATCGACCGGATAACGATGATTAAGAAAAGGCTCATAATTTTTAAGAACAAATAAAGAATATATTCTCATACTTTATTATATTTTACTCAACTAAAATTCGTAGCTCACTTCCCTAACATATTTTCAACATTGAGTTGCTTGCCTGAATTGCTAGAACTGTGGATGTTTTTGGTTCAGGGGAACTAAGAGATTTATTCCGCACTGATCTGAACTTCGTCACTAGTTTTCGCATGTTTGCAAGACACCACGGTGTTCACGCGCATACACATTAACGGAGCTCTTAAAGTTACAACTTCACCTTTGGTCTCCTGTCTTCCTACACTCTATTTTTTCCTACAAGTTGCTTTACGTCCCACCGACACAGATAGGTCTTATGGCAACGATTGGACAGTAAAGGGCTAGGGAAGGAAGCGATCGTGGCCTTAATTACGGTACTACCCCAGCATTTGCCTGGTGTGAAAATGAGAAACTACGGGAAACCATACGCAGGGCTGCCGACAGTAGGGTTTGAACCCACTATCTCCCGAATACTGGATACTGGCCTTACTGATGCGACTGCAGCTATTGAGCTCGGTCCTACACTCTTTAAGAGGCTGCCCCCACGGTAAACAGATCATGTCCAAAACTACTTCTACTAAGAGTGATTATCACCTTGATTTACCATATAAATGGCCTCCTTCGGTGGACCCAATCGTACTAACCAACCTGTTAAGGAGACGGGCGAATTCATCACTGTCCCGCCGACTGATACAGCCACTGATTACAAGGCTATCGTTGAGATAGTGACAGAGATTTTTCTCCCTAATGGAGGACTGATTCTCTGTCACTGGCACAGCTGCGATGGTGTACGCCAGTCCAACAATGAACTTGCTATTGATATCTTGACTCACTCAATGATCTCATCCTACAGAGTAAGAACCTGCCACGTGCTATTAGGGAAGAGAATGTCCAAACGTGAAGTAAATTCTTTTCACAGCAGGAGTGAGGGTAAGGCAACAGAATTACATTACCCAAAGATGCCATTTGCAGACATATCGTGCTGATTCACTGGTCAGTGTATTGTCCAAGATAATCAAGCAGCTCACCACCACTGAAATGTCATATGGATCTGCGTTATAGAGAACCATTGAGAACAGTTTGGTCAAATTTGTGGATGAAATATCGTCTGTTTCGGAATTAATAATAATAATAATATTAATAATAATATTATTGTATTTAGGTCCCATTAACTACTTTCACGGTTTTCGGAGAAGCTGGGGTGCCAGGAAACTTACCGATATGATGCTGACAAAATGTGAGTACTGTCAAATGCTATCCGACTGATCTGGAATCAAACCTACCAACTTGGGCTCAGAATGCAAGTGCTTTGCCGCCCGAACTATAATTTTTCTTAGTGTTTTAAAGTCGTACCAGCAAAGACAGGCCTCTTTGCTTTGGCGACAATGGGATAGGAGAGGCTTTGGACTGAGGAGAAGCGATCGTGACCTTAAATTAAGACAGACTCCCAGTATTTGTGCGGTGGAAAATGGGAAACCATGGAAAATCATCCCCAGGGCTGCTGACAGTTGGTTTCGAACGCATCACCACCACCATTTATACAACGAACGGTGCAACCAACTCAGTCGGTCGTCTGAGTCACTCAGCCTGGTTTAGATTTTCAAGAAGGTGATATTTTTGAGCCCTAGTATATTAGCGACTAGCTCATTCTGTGGATCAGTGATAGAGTGTCGGTCTCTGGATCCCAGAATCACAGGTTCAAACCCTGCAGAGGTGGTCGAAATTTTTAAGTTCGTACGTAAATCCATTTGTCACTACTATGTCGCATAATGTATACAGGCGTGTACATGATCTCTGGTGAAAAAATTAATATTTATCCGAAAAATGAATTAAAACAGCCATAGATCACACAACAGAGATCCAGGGATAGTGAAATTAAGTATGTACCTACAAAGCATCCTTAAGTTGGTATATTCTGAATAATTTAAAATAAAATTTATTTTTTGATACTGATTTAACGTCGCACTAACACACCAAATAGGACCTAATAACTTGAGTACGCTGAGTGCTGTACTCGTAATGGGACCTTTCACTGAATATGAAAGGTATTTTCCATTGGGTTATGAGTTGTTACCGATGGGAATGAAACAGCCGCGGATTTAATTAAGGTACATCCCCAGCATTTGTCTGGTGTGAAAATGGGAAACCACGGAAAACCACATTCAGGGCTGATGGCAGTTGGGTTCGAACCCACTATCTCCCGAATGCAAACTCACACCTGCGCGCCCCTAACCACACGGCCCACTTGCCCGGTGTTCATCTCAATTCACATCTCTTCGTCTACACACAATACATTACACCACGAACCGCCACTGAAACACGCATTACTGATTACACTCCCCTACAGACAGTGATTGTGACAGTAAGGACATCCGGTCGTAAAACAGGGTCAAATTCATAAGAAACAGGGAATGAGGACAGGAGAAGGAGTAAGAAGAAGAAGAAAACGTATAAGGAGGATTTTCGGTCTTGTAGATGCAACAAAAGCAGGTTCAGCAGTGCGGCAGGTACAAATACATTACATTACATTTATTACAAGTGAAATTTTACTCTCTTGCAAATGTTTTTATTCAATACGTTCAATCGTAGGGTAACCAGATAAAGGACAAAATCTAGTATTTGATATATATATTTGATATATTTGATATATTTAATAATATTTAAACTCAAAATAAATAAATAATAGAATTTGTAATTTGTTGTGTGTGAAATTGAAACACAAAAATAAATACTGTCACTTCTATGTTGTACTTGTAATTAATATTTAAGTGATAATAATTATAGTAACAAATCATATTTTATATTATGCATAAAACGAACCATTTCCGCAGGTTGAGGCGCAGTCATTATTCACGTGGTGACAACCTCGACTCACTGCCGTGGCGGGAGGAACTATGTTCGAGCTCAGGCCACGAGGATCTGTGGACAGGAGCTCGTAGCTGAACGGGAGCAAGAACTACCAGTGGCTGTTCCTGACAACGATGCTTGTCAAATTAAACATGCTCGATGCTGATTACGTGAAATGAGATCTTAAGGCTTAAATACTTCTTGGTCATTGGTACTTAGTGAAATAACCCGAGGCAAGAAGCTGCAGTGGAAATAATGTATTCCAGTGTATACAGGAAGCACTCCGCTGATTGTGGGCAGCTTGTCTTGACATATGGCTAGCCCTGGCAGGTAGAGACACCGCAAGTTTGGTAATCAGCAGATTGCTTCCAGAGTTGGTGCCTTTGGGGTTTCAAAGTGCAAGAGTTATACAGAAACTTCGAAACCGGTACACTAGGGAACAACATTCAGTATGACATTTTACAAATCAATGCAAACTGCAACTTAGGAGTTTATGCGAGAACTACATTCATTAGTACTCACTGGTGTTAACAGTGCCCTATCTGACCGTGCCTCGAAGTCCACAAACATATCACCTTTGCTCAAACAAATAAAAATCTGTACTTGAATCAAAACATAAATAGGATTTCTTTTTACATTTTTTTATGAACCCACCTACAAATATAAAACAAGCACATCATTTTCCTACATAATCTCCCGAAATCGACATACATTTTTGCCATCGAATTGGCAACTGCTTGATGCCGTCTCTGAAGAAGGAAGATGAACATGCAGCCATTTTGCGCACGTACTCCCCGACCCCTGCATCGTCATGAAAACTCTTTCCTACTGGGCGAGTTGGCCGTGCGCGTAGAGGGGCGCGGCTGTGAGCTTGCATCCGGGAGATAGTAGGTTCGAATCCCACTATCGGCAGCCCTGAGGATGGTTTTCCGTGGTTTCCCATTTTCACACCAGGAAAATGCTGGGGCTGTACCTTAATTAAGGCCACGGCCGCTTCCTTCCAACTCCTAGGCCTTTACTATCCCATCGTCGCCATAAGACCTATCTGTGTCGGTGCGACGTAAAGCCCCTAGCAAAAAAAACTCTTTCCTCCCACTTCTTCATTCGGCTGTCTAAACAAACGGTAGTCACATGGCAACTAATGTGGACTGTGAGTAGGATGTTCCAGAGGTGTCCAATGCATTTCCTCCAGTTTGTTCCGTGTTATGACAGCAGTGTGTGGCCTTGCACTGTCGTGCAGAAGGACAGAGTCCTAAAGTTTGAGTTAATCATTGATGATGGCTTTAACACTTACAAAGCTTATTCGTACGAGTAACGAAATTTCAGAAATTTTATCCGTAGTGATACCAAAAATTGTTTTGGCCATTCATACGCCTGGGTCTTTGAAAAAGGTGCTTCTCCAAACTGAGCAAGGAGCCTCCTCACAATTTACGAGGTTTTGGTGCCTTCTTTCACCAGAAAATTGATGATGCGCTGCATTATGGACACGTGAACCTCTTGCTCGCTCATGGCGTACTGAAGCGAGTGGTTGTTCTACGGTGTGTGACGCATTATGATCTCCATCAACATCCTTTCAAAGCCCTACCCATTTCCATTCGCTATCAGAGCCGCTTATTTTAAATTCCGCTGAAACAAATACGAATCTGTAATCCCATCAGTAGTACCACAGTTCTTTTCCTCAATGTCTGATTTTCAAGCATTTCAAAAACAATCTTAGCCTTTATGGAAGCAAAGTTCTCTCAATTAGGTCATTAGTTGCTATTTGATTTTCATGGTTGGCGTTGCACAAACGGTTAAGTGTTGTCCTTCGTCATAGCATACCATAATATACATATAACAAGAAGCTTAAGGAATAAAATGTGCCGGACCTATAAAAAATTTAGTAAAAATCTCTAAGACAGATCCATAATCGAAAATTGTTTATCCAGTGCCATAATTGCGCGCTAATCTCACACGGAAGGACGTGAGTTACATTTCTTATCATGAAGTTGATAAATTTTGAAACGAATCCTTCACTTCTAGAATGGCGCACGAACTGGAGTTGACTCAGCCTAGAATAGAAACGACATAATAACTCTACGACATTTAGGACCGAGGTTATGAATAGGGGAACTTTTACCTTCCATTCATTCTGGAACCTTCATGACCTGTATGAGTACAGATGATTTCCATTATCATCGCAGTTAATCGTAATGTTGTTCCATACAGGAATATCTACATTATTTATCAATATACTCGTTATTGATCGTTGAAGGCCAATCATGTTCCATAAACTACTGTCCTGATCCAGAGCTTACGTACTGTAGAGGAGTCAGTTCCTTTTCACTATACAATTTTCCATCACTATCACGAGACTCCACACTAGTTACGGAAATCTTATTTAGCAGAGCTGGTTTATTGACGCCAGAGCCTCTTGGTAATTATTACTAGACCAAGGAGTCGAACATTTATAAGATATTTAGAACAATTTAGTTCAATACAGTTTAGGAGTTTTCTCTAATTCCTAAACTCGACAACGTTTTCATCTAGAGACGCGATATATCTGAGTGACATTGACGAATTGTCACCACGGTGGTCGCGGTTCGAGTCCCGATCAATGCATTGGGATATTGAAAAATGTTCTCATTCCTGAGGCTTGTTTTCCCCTAATAGTATGGGTTCCGTAACTAACGTTTAAAAAATTAAGTCCCTTAAAACTGTAATCTTGGTTTGTGTCTTGCGAACTAACTTAGAGACGATAGCAGAGAGTAAACAACAAAAGACTATCTTTAGAAAAATGTACACGTTTATGCATGAGAACTGAAATAGACCATTCCAAAGTCCTCGCATCCTAGCAGAACGGGTAAGCTAAAACAGAATTCAAAGCGAAGTAACACTGAGCAATGTGATGATATTTTCCTAAAATGAGTTCAAAATATGGATGTCCGCGGGACTCGATCAATTACTGTAACTTCTATTCGACGCTAGAGTGTATCCAGTAATTGTTCTTAACAAAAGAGTAAAATAAGTATTCCTCTAAAGTAATTTATAACTATCTTCAATAAATCTTAACACGAACGCCATAAATTAGGTTCCAATTTTACATGAGAGCATACATATCCACCCTTCTTCAAATGTACTGCAGTCATAACGTAAATTACCCAAGTTGAAAGACAGCAGTCATTGATCCAGTAACGCTCATGTAATTGTTATGTTTAATGATTAGATGGTAATGCTTTCACAGTCAAAATAACTAATGAATAGTGATGTACCACACCATTTAACATTCACAACACCACCTGCGCGCTCGTATATGAGACTGTACAACATAGCTATGGACATTTCATTTGCTACAGTAAATGTCAGTGTAAATGTCAACATTGCTAGAATTTTTCAAATATATTATGTTCTCTACAGTGGGACTAGAGAATAATACAATATGCCTATGGTGCCTCGAATAGGCTATATATTTATTTTTGTCCACAGAGAAGTTTCTCCAGTAAGGTTTACAGTATATGCTTTTAGGCACCGTTTATGCAGGATTTTTAACAAATAAATACGAATTTACTGATCTAAGTTTAGTCATACAACATTATTAACTGGTAGGATCACAATTGTTAGCCAAATGAACATTTACAGACGATTTAATTAACAGTTCAGGAGGTTCTTTTTGAAAAAATGTTCTAAATTTATGGCTATGCAGCATTTTATACAAACTCTTCGTTTATTATTAACGAAAATGCGCACAATGTGCAAAATACAAAAATTGTACTACATTATTTAGTATTGAATTTTTAACTGCATATATTCGTCGTCATCATCATCATCATCATCATCATCATCATCATCATCATCATCATAGGTTGTTCTGCCATCCGGCAGGTCCAGTCATGGCTGTGACCTCCATATCTCTCGATCTTGTGCCCTTTTCTTCTGCTGCATAATCTTCCTTTCTTTTTCTAATGCTGTCTAATAACTGGTATCGTCTCCTTCCCCTTCCTCGTTTTTCTTTTATCATCCCTTCAATTGCTATTCGTAGTAAAGTGTTGTGTCTTAGATTATGCCCTATCCAATTTTTCTTCCTATTTTGAATTACGGACATCATGCTCCTCTCTTCTCCCACTCTCTTCTGAACTTCCTCATTTGATATTTTATCTTCCCACTTTACTCCTTCAATTCTTCGCCAAATCCACATCTCAAATGCCTCTATTCTTCTCTGTTCTTCCTTCCTTAATGTCCATGTTTCAGCACGTGATATTTTTCGCAGTGCTCAATGCACACTTCGCATACACAATTTTCATTCGGGTGATGAAATCTCTTATTTTTTCAAAACTTGAGGTGAAAACCATGTGTTGCATATCGCGTTATTACGTGTCGAAGCTCGTAATTTGCTTCATTCCAAACATCCGTTATTATCGCGTCTGTTGAATAAAAGTCGTTCCAGATATAGCCGCATTTTTCTATGAGAATTTGGAACGTTTTCTCGTGGCCTTAGTGTTTGGTAAGTGTATCTGCATTCTTATGTCTTCTATGAAGACAGTTTCTTTGAGTAATACATAGGTTAGTCTTGATGGTGCTGTCTTTCTGATACCCAGGATTCCTTTCATATAACGAACTTTATCTAGCGTTATCAGGTCGTTAATTTTAAGTTCATCCCAGATTATATGAATCTTATAAGTTGCTATTGGTGCTGCAGATGTTTTAAAATAGTATCACTCCCGTTTTTGTTGAAAGTTTTTGTGGTTGTTCAATGTTGTAAATTGGTTTTATTGATGATGTTGCTCTTTCTTTGATATGATTGTTGAAAGAAGCCAATATCTGAAGAGCAACTCAGAGATATTTGTATTTTGGCACTACTTGAAGAGGTTCATTTTGAAGGATCAATATATCTTTTGGAGAGTGTTTACCACCTCTTCTGAAAGTCATTTGTTTAGTTTTGTTGTGATTTATTTATAAGTCATTTCTTATGGCCCATGAAGTATTTATTCCAAATTTATCTATGATGAGAGAAAGAGTTTGCAATGCACTTTATTTTCTGTTATAGGTTAAAACAAATCTATTAATTTCATTGTCCTGTCTCTTATCTTTGGCTTTGACAATATGAAAGTGACTGAGGTACGTCCTATGCTAGGAGCGCCATGAGTGATAAAAGCTACCCAGCCGAATGGCCTGCAGATACTGGAACGCCATTTCGTCACCGTGACGACATCTTCGGTCAGATCCACTGCCTCTCACATGAGCAACCTCTCAGTAGTTCTCATGAGGCTGAGTGAACTCCATTTCAGCCCACAAGCCAGAATACTGAATCCTTGGGCAAGCTGGGAATCGAACACAATAAGGTGGTCTGTTTGTGTTAAAGTTCTCTTTCTTATCACTTGTTTTACCTGACCCAGAACACACCAAGTTCTAATTTCTCAAAGAAAATGATAGTACTTCTACTTGAAGGAGGACACGAACGGATCCTGCATCAGAAGATTAGTCTCTCTGTTTAGAGAGACTGGCTTGTTTTAAGGACGAGCAACTCTAGCTTCTCCTGTAAGTTAGACTGCTCTGCAGAATGGATGAGGAAGACGGGAAGTAGGCACGGTGCGGCGCAGCACGCATTGGGCTGATGGATTGTCCGCAAGGAGCTCCAACTTGACGCTTTGTACCGCACACAATGCACTCTTGTCGTCACGGGTTCGCATTGTACAGCCAAGGCGATTAATTGTAGGATGGATGCCCCATGCTGCAGAAACAAGACATCCGACCGCGGGGAGCACGCAATCGCTCCTACCTCCAGTTATAATGGAATACCTTACGCCGCAACGGGCAAATATTCTAGCACCGAGACACAAACGACAAACATTTCGATTCCAACACCAAATATTTTACTTATTCCTTACCAAAGAGGTGATTAAGGTAATGTTGTAGGAGTGAGGAAGTTGAAGAACCCCCTACGTCAAACATTTCTATGATGTGTACTCATTACGTCCAGAACACGTACCACAATCGGGGGCTACGTAGTCCAAAGCGTAAATGCATGTTCGGTTCACCTAGAAGAACACGGGTTCAATGCCAAAACAAGAAACCAAGAAATTTAGAAACGAGATATCCAATTGGGGAGAGGCACGTTGCCTAGTGTCTACGTCCAGGGTGAGTGTCAGATTAAGCTTGAGGGCAAAGGCGTTCAAGCTCCATTCCACTGAGTGCCTATATTACAGATAGTAAAGGCTTTTCTTCCTCTAACCGTAGGGCTATCATGGCCTGTACGGTGAGAGATTGATTTGCTTTCCTTTATTCATATCATAAGCCAACGGCCGTAGCCGTGTTGGAACACCGGATCCCGTAAGATCTCCGAAGTTAAGCAACATTGGGCGTGGTCAAGATTTCGATGGGTTGCCACGCGCTGTTGGTGGGGGGTAAGGAAATGGAGGAGCGGAAAGGAACTGACCACCATACCGTACGTAAACTACGGCTCAGGCACACCTCTGCGCAGGTTCGGACCTGCCTTCGGGCAGAATACGCCCTATTCATATTATAATAAACAGTGCAGTTGGAATATTTCCTGATTTTATGCCCATAGCATGGAGATCTCGGAGAAATACCAGAATTAATAACTACTGACTGACTGATGGATCCTTAAATAATAAAATTGTCTATTTGAATGAGCAGCTATAGAAAACGAAACAAAACAAAACAAAACAAATCCAAACCAAACCCCACGGCGCAACAGCCCAGAACAGTCTTGGCCTACCTAGCGAATGCTGCTCAGTCCGAAGGTCTCCAGATTACGATGCGTCTTGTGGTTGGCACGTCAAATCTTCTGTACCCTTATTATTGGATTTATAGAACACGGCTACAGAAAGCCGATTCATCTTAATATTCGTTACACTTAGAGGAGAACTTTTTCATTCTGACCAGAAAAGTTCATTTGCTAAATGTATTTACCAGTCTTTAATTTCATACTGAACACAAACCTTCACACTTAATAGAGTGTTATATGTTTCATGTCATTTCTATTATTCTAACTTTTAACAGATGCCGGAGTTTATAATACCCTTAATTATTTCAGTCTGTCGTAGCAAATAATATAAAATTTAGAATACATACCTGTAAAATAACACATTAATGCAGGTATATTTTAGTGTTCAAAATGCTTCGACAGACCGAAAAATTTAAAGGCTATTATTACTCATCCTCAAGAGACCGAGTGAATCTCCCTTTAAATTCTCAAATAATTAAATTACTTGAAATACTCTTTCAGCTCATTAGATAGTGTCGATTACATACAGTGAGGGACGAAGAGACGTGAAATACAGAGCAAACATTACCAAGTGGACACCTACCGATGGGAATGGGAACCGAACCCATATCTTTCTGAATTTTCACCGGTCTCTCTGGTGACAGTGATCTGAACTATACGTTTGGTACTACGGCCAGCATAATTGTAAAGTAAGCGTTAGTAGTGTCCTATTGGCCACATTAATTCTGTACAGTACTTAACATCTCTTCGGCATGTAACATTGTACTCAACACGATCTAGAAAATGGAAAGTCTATTTCAGGTACAATCCGACGGTAAATGCTAAATATTAAATAATAAATTTAATTTAAACCAAAGATGAAATTCGGCAGAGATGGCACCCCAACATGACGGGATCAACTTCACGTCGATACTGATTAACCAGTTTCCCTTAGCAATGTGTGATATATATTTTACACTACGTTCCCTACCACACAATGTTAGGAAGAAAATATATATACATGGAGGCTGTAATACGTTCCAATACAAAAAGACCAGAGCCTCCATGGCTCAGGCGGCAGCACACCGACCTTTTCCGGTCACTCCATGTGAGGTTTGTGCTGGATAAAGCGGAGGCGGGACAGGTTTTTCTCCGGGTAGGCTTACTCTGGTTTCCCCAGTCATCTTTCATTCCAGTAATACTCTCCAGTATCATTTAATTTCACCTGTCAGTCATTAATCATTGCCCCAATGGAGTGCGACAGGCTTCGGCAGCCGGCACTTAACCTCGCCGCTAGATGGGGTCCTCATTCATTCCATTCTTGACCCGGTCGAATGACTGGAAACATGCTGTGGATTTTCATTTCCACGTAAAAACCATGACAACGATACGATTATACAGAAAATAAGTAAAATAAAGAATAGAGACGTGGAGCAGTTACATAACAGTAATTATATTTGTCCAATAGAATTATTACTTTCAGTGTCAGATGTCGCAGCTACAGTCTTCTGGCTGTCACCCTTTCACACAAAACACTCGAGGTCATAACAAAGACGAAGACTGCTTTCATCATAACGATAAGACGAAAATACTGCACAACCAAGGCGTGAATCGGGCGGATGAAAGAAAGCTTTTGAAACTGAAGATGTCGTTCAAAAGAAAGGCGTGAAAAATAAAAAGAGAAGAAAAGGAGTAGGTAAAGCGAGGAGACAGTCTACGAGAACAATAGCGTATGTTTCAGGAATCTATACCACAAGAGATTCCAATTGCAGAGTACATTTGAAAACACTTGTGATGCTTCAGAAGCCACGCGGTCTTTTATAACGAGGAGACGTTCTCATATTCTTTGACATAAAATAGTCGTGAAACAGCACCATGGCATAATAAATCGCTAACGGATAATAACATCCTGTTATGGTACTTATGTATGAGACAGTACAAGAGATTATACGTAATCATTATTTTATACCTGTATAACCTATTGTGAGTTAAACAGCGCACATGAAGAGGAAATTATCTGTACTTCACGCTCTGCTCCACATCGCAGTTCATTGAACTATAAAGAACAGAAATATATATATATATATAGTATTATGGGCCATAAAATACTATCTGATAAGATCCTAGGCGTCAAAAATTGGCTAAAACAATTAACTGCTATTTCTGTACACAATTCAGTAATCCACTATACGATACAAGTGGAAAGCTACATCGTGAATATAACAGGTGTTCGATACCCGATGCTGTTAGCGACTATCCTCAGTGCAGCTTATAAGCAGATTTTCCCACACTGAATCCAGACAATTGCTTAATAGTATTTTATAACAGTTCCCAGAACACTGCCTCAATCATATGCATGAAATTTGTCTACAATCACGTTTTTACGCACATCGGTACACGATGACCCCATGTATGAAATATAAGGGTTATTTAATGAAAAGTGACAGCTAGCAATACTGCAAATAACTGACGGGACACCCAAGAGGTGGCTGCACTGCATAGTTTGTCGTTTGTTTAGCAGCTGAAAACGTCGTCAGTTTCAAACAGGCGTCTAAGTAGGGGAGAAACTTAAAACAGCATTCATGTTTATTTGTTGCGTCCAAACGAATACAACGTGTCATATTTCAATGATTGTGGAAAGAAAGGGCTTTGACGGAAAACAGTCACGAGTGGTGGCAGTGCTCCAAGGTAATGCACACTGGCAACGCAACAATGAACAGTCGGCTCGGTTTTCGCTGGAGACTTGTGGATCAGCCGCCTTCCATTCAATATCTCTTCTTCGGTCTGCTAAGGATCAAAAGGTTCCTAATGATGTGGAAGTGTGATTCAACCAGTAATCAGCGTCCTTCACTTTGGAGGGTATAGAGAAATTTGTTCAACTTTGGAACAGGGGCCTGAACGAAGGCGAAGAATAGCTGGAGACTGTATCAAACTATAATCAGTTCTGATAGTGCATGTTTAATACATATACAGTTTCTAGACGCTAGTCCATGTTTCACCTGAACACTCTTATATTACTATAACAATAGGAGTTTTTGTAACAGAGCTTTTTCATCTGTGAATGCTTGATCAAAGTTTATTTTCGTAATTCGTATCAAATTCAGTTATGGAAAATTTTAAAAACAAGACGTTTTGCCACGTGATAAACGCCAATTCGTGTCCTGGTCCCGACGTAGTCCAGCTCTTTTCGAGCACAACTCCAACGGAGAAGAGTCGCCACGTTATAAAAGACATCTTTATTTGAAGATTAGGATTGTGTTCAGTGAAATCATAATTTCTTTAATAACGTGAAATATTTTAAAGCTCAGTAATAACGAATTATGCTATTATCACGACCCAAATTCAAAAATGTTTATACTAGTTATCTAAAAAATATTGATACTCAAAATAATCAATCAATGTTTAAAAAAGTACCTCAGTTTTAAGTTAAAACCTCAGGACGAATCTTATATGTAGCTGTTACTGTTGTTAACTGTAATATACCATCCACATGAAAGTACAATTATTTTGTGAGATGTCTTTACTGCTTTGTTCATCCACATCTCTATCGGAAGGGAAGGGGTCATCGACAGGATTGTACCAGCAGTTGAAGTGGGAAAATTTGGAAGAGCATTAATATGATGTCCCACAGTGGAATTTCAACACACTTACCTACCCAGTTGTGCTGCCAGAGGCTGAGCGTATTACACTGTAGTCCTTAAAATAAGGTTCCAATTCACGGCAGAGTGGGGAATCGAACCCAAGCCAACCAAACTGGAAGCCACCATACTACGACATTTTTATTTTAGTAAAATGTTAAGATACGCTGGCATAATTGAACTCATACTGTGAGAAATGGCCTCTGATGGTCAATCAAACATTCTTCATTTATTTTTTGGTCCTGTTACATTTATCTGAGAACGGCACTACTTTTTGATATGGCACAGTTATACAGCCGGATGCATTTTCAAAATTTCGGACTGGGAATTAAGCCTTGTGTGAAAATAGTAAACCATGGAAAACGACATCAGGGATGGTGACGGTGGGGTTCAGACTCCATCTCCCGAATGCAAGCTCACAGCTACATGATGCGAACCGTGCGAACAAGTCGCTCGTAAAAACCTGCCAATGCCAACCCTATGTAAATGGATGCAAGTTATTTACTATTACGTGTTTCTGTGGTGGTCGGGAATGTAACATACTTTGTGTACACGAAGTGGTGTATTGAGACTAAAGAACACCCCAGACCCCGGGACAGAAAAATTAATAAGACGCGGCTAAAATTCCTGGCCCGACCGGGAATCACCACACTGACGATTCATCTAAGGAGACGGACCTAAGGGTCGATCATTTAAGCAATTTAAAATAAAAGTCTAACAAAAATCGATAGACGAAAATACAGTCACGGAAGTAATTTTACCTCAAAGTAAAACGTACATCCTAATTCTGACTTATCACAAGGATCACATGGAACAAAGCTAAATCGAGAGTCACACACAACTTGTGATACAAATTGTTATTCTGTGGAGCAGTTCAACTTCGCGGTTATTACACTTGTTTTGTCTCTGCTTGCGCTGTGCTAACTTAATGAAGTCGTCAAAGTAGACGTAACTTCAAAAATAGATTTCGCTTTATAACAATGTATCTGGTGTTTGAAAGGCAAGAAACAAGCAACGAAGCATAATCTTGAATATTATTGTTATTCTGCTCGTCTACTGTGTTATTATACTGATGCGCTTTTTTATAGCAACAACAAGGGGAGTCACAAGTTGAGCTACGAGAAAATATGTTTCCTGTTCATATGAAGCTTGTCGTAATAAATACAGAGCATTCTTGGCAATAGCCAAGACGTTATAACCCACCCGCGCATAAAAACAGCCATTAACAAATCACGAGAAATTGATCGCTGCCGCCTTCAATGCTAACAAAAAAATTACAAGAAATACAGAAGCGCTCGCTAGATTTCGTGATCTGATGCGGTATCAAGGACGGCTCTAGTGCACTGTCTCGTTCACTGGGACAATACACTGTACTCTTCCATCTATACTAATATTACAAAGAGACAAGGTTTGTGAGTTTGATTGCATTTGTGCCTTTGCTGGCAGGACCTAGTGTTTACAGTGCACTATGTCTTCTGGTATGGGCTAGAGCAATTTTGTTACTTTCATTGACCTGTCTCAGCTTTATCCTTAGCTTTGACAAAATGAAAGTGACTGAGGTATGAGTAATGCTAGTAATGCCATTCCTTCTGCAGCCAGTCCCTGCTATGAATGGTGTGAAAATATTGCTCATAGGGTCAGTTGGTGCATGCATTTCAGTGGGCTTGGCAGACTGATGTGTAATAGCAACTTGTGGCTCGGTGAGGAAAGCAACGGGAAACTACCTCACTCCTCATTTCCCTAGTACGCCTCTTCAGTGATGCCTAGGCCATCTATGACAGCTGATGGCGGAACTGTTGAGGATCCAACCAGCCTTCGGGCTAAGGACTAAACATACATACATACATGGAGGGTAATGTCGGGTACCACTCAACCGAGTTCAGTAATTTCTTCACTCTTAGAAAGCTCATTTCTTCAGAAGCTTCTACTATTCTTTTTCTACAGATTTTCCCACACCTTTGGGGAAGTGGGTGCAAACTGTGTCATACGAACGGATTTGGCCCTGTTTTACGGCCGGATGCCCTTCCTGACGCCAACCTTATATAGAGGGATGTAATCACTATTGCGTGTTTCTTTGGTGGTTTGTAGTGTAGTGTATTGAATATGAAGAGGAAAGTGTTGGGACAAACACAGACACCCAGTCCCCGGGCTAGAAGAATTAATCAGAGGCGATAAAAATCCCCGACCCGGCCGGGAATCGAACACGGTACCCTCTGAACCGAAGGCCTCGACGCTGACCGTTCAGCCTATGAATCGGACCGGATGATTATACTCTATATTCAATTATAGAGCAGGTACAGTAGAAACCGTTTATTGCGATACGCTTATAACGACATATTGTATATAACGGCGAAATCTTACGGTCCCGTTTGAATCCTGTATAAACATTGTATTTAAAAAATCGTTTAGTAAGACATCGCTTATTACGACATATCGTATAAAACGACGTATTTTGATTACAATTTCAGATAAATGAATCGGCTATAATGTCCAATGATGATTTTTTGTTTGTTACGTATATGGGGATTGCTTTCAATAATGTAAGTATTATTATTGTACATTTCAAATCAGTCTGTGAAACAGTTACGGCAAGCATCGCTGTGAAGATGTCGCAATAGAAACGGAAGGTCACACATAATATCGCAATTAGAAAATGGGGTAACAAGTATCAGCATCGGGAAGGAATTAGCTGTATCACACCGAACGATTTCTAGACTTTGGAAGGACAGACAGAAAATACATTCTCTTTTCCTTAATCAAGCGGGCCACATGATCTGAGTACGCCGGGCTGAGTGGCTCAGACGGCTGAGGCGCTGGCCTGCTGGCCCCAACTTGGCAGGTTCGATCCTGGCTCAGTCCGGTGGTATTTGAAGGTGCTCAAATACGTCAGCCTCGTGTCGGTATATTTACTGGCACGTAAAAGAACTCCTGCGGACAACATTCTGGCACCTCGGCGTCTCCAAAAATCATAAAAAGTGTAGTTAGTAGGACGTAGAGCCAATAATATTATTAAAAAATATTATCGTCATTTGAGCGCACATATATTGAAGAATCATTACTTAGATGGTCTAAACAGCAAAGAATAAATAATGTTCCGATCAATGGACTTACTCTTCAAGCGAAAGCCAATGAAAATCCTCGCAGTTCCCCTCCACTAATACTGTACTGTGGATACGGTATTTATTCCAGTTACCGGTACGTATTTTGAAGTTTTAACTTACTTCTGTTAACTAACCATGTAAGTGCGCAACCTAAAATTTACAGATATGAATCTTTTTAGCAACAACAAAAGGCCGGTTTGTGTGACTATCGGCTATAACGAGCGTTGATTGGCGGTCCCGTTGGGGTCGTTGTAACAGATTTTGCTGTAGTTATAAAAAAATGTACACCAAGCCGAAAATGTACGTCCGGGGTCCTTAAAAATGAATACGCTACCGGAACTAGTGGAGCCTCTGCGTCAGCCTAGAATTAAATTTTCTAGAAATAAAGTTAATATGCATTTTCTCTGTAACTCCAAGTGTTTCCCAGGAAAAAATCCTTTCCTCGATTTTAGAGCACCCTCTATCTAACACAAATCAAAATCACTGTTACCGGGCGAGTTGACCGTGCGGTCAGAAGCGCGCGGCGTTGAGCTTGCATTCAGGAGATAGTGGGTTCGAATCCCAATGTCACAACCCTGAAGATAGTTTGCCGTGGTTTCCCATTTTCACACCAGGTAAATGCAGGGGCTGTACCTTACTTAAGGCCACGGCCGCTTCCTTCCAACTGCTAGGCCTTTCCTATTCCATCGTCTTATGGCGAAGATGGGATAGGAAAAGCCTAGGAGTTGGAAAGAAGCGGCCGTGGCTTTAATTAAGGTACAGCCCCAGCATTTTCCTGGTGTAAAAATAGGAAACCACGGAAAACCATCTTCAGGGCTGCCGACAGTGGGATTCGAACCCACTATCTCCCCGATGCAAGCTCACAGCCGCGCGCCCCTGACCGCACGGCAAATTCGCCCGGTGTCTAATCTCTTACATGGCTACCGGAATTGTCACGCTAACTGATTTAGAGGCTTGAGGGCAGAGGAGAGACGTCACAGAAAGGTTCATCAGATATCAATTTTTATTGGACTGTTCACTATTGTTACCAGCAGTGTTCAAATCCGAGTTCTAATTCTGACTTCGAAGCAGGCGAAACTGCGGGTAATGTTAGTCAGATAAACGGAAAATGAGGTTCCGTGTTACATTATTCGCAGCATTACTTCCTGATGCACATGGGTATGTAAGAAAGGCGTAAACTGTATTATAAAACTTTACATCAACGTTCACCACCTGAAAAAAACGCATGCCTTAAACTACAGTGGGCAGGCATGTTAATATGACACCATTTAGGCTGCTTGCTTGTTAACTTCGCGTTTCTTGTTATCCTACCAGACGACAGAGAAACTGGAACTCTTTACACGCCGGCCTACTGCTTAGTTTTAATTAATTAAATCGAGTAAACACCAAGTGCTTCAGCAGAGATCTTTCACGTGCCATCATCGTACAGCATGAAGTATCGAATGGATATTTTTCACCATTCGAAAGTTCGACCATCACCCCCGTGTTTGAATCTGTGGTCTATTGGAAGTATTCACTCTACCACTGATCTATGAAGAGAATTGTATAGAAGTAAATTAATGATAAAAGTCTACGATTTGTAGTACTGTTTGGTTTATTTTATGACAATAATATTCAATGCATAGGAAGTGGGGTGATACAATGATATAGTAAGTCCAAGTCTTCTGATTTCACGTACAGCCATTTAGGGACGTAATTTTTTTGCTATTTGCTTTACGTCGCACCGTCACAGATAGGTCTTATGGCGACGATAGGATAAGAATGGAATAGGAATGGGAAGGAAGCGGCCGTGGCCATAATTAAGGTACAGCCCCAGCATTTATCTGGTGTGAAAATGGGAAACCACGGAAAATCATCTTCAGGGCTGCCGACAGTGGGTTCGAACCCACTATCTCCTGGATGCAAGCTCACAGCTGCGCGCCCCTTAACCGCACGGCCAACTCGCCCGGTAAGAACATAAATAAGGGAATTGTGGCAAAGGTAGAAATAAATACAAATTAGATTTGATGTATGCTGTCACCACTTCTATCATTTTTCCCACATCTGTGGAGCTGAGAGTGCGAACTGTGTCGCGCATGTAGATTTTGGCCCTGTCTTATGGCCGGATGCCCTTCCTGACGCCAACCCTATATGGAAGGGTGTATGTATTTCTGTGGTGGTTGGTAGTGTAGTGAGTTTTCTGAATATGAAGAGGAAAGTATTGGGACAAACACAAATACACAGTCGCCGAGCCAGAAGAAATAATGAATACCAAGAGAGTTGGCTGTGCAGTTATAGGAAGGAAAAGAAAAAAAGAAAACAAAATCTGTGGCATGACTGTATTATTCCTGTTTTATTTTAATTGAAATCAGAGGAGAGTAGAGCTTAAATTGAATTTGTATGGCAATCGCACTTGAAATGTTTAAATATTAAATCATATTATGCCTGTACATCTAATTTCTAGTCACGAGTGCGTTCTATCCAATAGAACGATTCTGATTATAGATATATGCTTTGAGGAGAAGTACTAAATATGGGAATACTATCACTGCCTTGCACACACTGTGCGGAATGAAATATTGAAGAATGGAGCCAGTGATGCATTTGTCTTGTTCGCCTTGTACCGGCGATGGGTTCTCTGGGAGTACAATTGATCTTAGTGAAAGCAGAAGTTGCGTTGCGTCAGAGAGAGAGAGAGAGAGAGAGTGAGTGGTGGGGGGAGGGGGGGGGATGAAACTCTCAACCAAGAATGCGATCGTCCAAGATTTGGAAACGTTACCAATGATGTATTGTAGCAAGAACCACGAGAGGTTTACGGGAACATTTTCAATGGCGAGCTCTTTCGATGTGGACAATACAATGCTTATTTGTATAGCTAACGTTACATAATATCGTATATTAGCACAAATTGGTTGCCAGAATTTTTTTTTTTTTTCAAGCGGTTCCCGTAACTCAAGTCGAAGAAAATCTTCATATAGCAGCGAACTTCAGGACTGAAAGCCAGTAGCCACTGGAAGACACGATGTGAACTCCTAATAGTTAGAATGAATTGGTTAGACGAAAATTACGTACATACGCACGAGTTTGAATGACCCCATTATAAAAAAACATAAATAAAAGAGATAATTCATAAAACTCTATGACCGCTCTGTTACAACCGCCGTGCAGTTAGGGGCGCGTAGCTGTGAGTTGCATCCGGGAGATAGCGGGTTCGAATCCCACTATCCACTATCAGCAGCCCAGAAGATGGTTTTTCGTGGCTTCCCACTTTCACATCAGGCAAATGCTGGGGTTGTACCTCAATTAAAGCCACGGCTGCTTCCTTCCCACTCCTAGGCCTTTCCTGTCCTATCTCGCCATACGAACTTTCTGTGTCGGTGCGACGTAAAATAAATTTAAAAGAAAACACTTTACAACCTTCTTATTTTCCACTGACTCAACAGTTTTGAATTTGTTCACAACTGTTAAAAATTTCAAAACCCGTTGATATAAATACGTTGCGTAACTACTTGCGGAATTCTCTCCACAATTTTCCAAGAGGAAATTAAATAAAAATGCACTGCTAAACAATTAGCCACGAAATTTCTTAGAACTGTACAAAATGCAACTGCGGCTGCTCCGTGATGACATTACCCGGGTGCAGTGCTAGGTATGCAAAATCTGCATCACCGACTGCCACTTATCGGCACAGTAGCACAATGAACAAGATGTCAAGAATCCCACTAGGCCTATACTTAATATTAACACATGTCAAAGTGTTGTCCCCTATTTATTCGCTCTTGCGGGACGAAGATGATACTGTTGGCATACTCCTTTCCAGTCCACAGTGGAGCAAGGGGCATTTCCTGCCATCATATACCTCACACATTGTTTGTTTAGGAAGAGGAAGTGTGACAGTCAAAAGCTTAAGACTTGTCAGAAACAAATTGCTGGGCTAATTATCACCGAAGTCGTACTAGTTCCGTGTATACACAGCTGCTTATGACACAGAGATCTTGTATAATCCCAGTTGTATCTTCGGTGATCTGTATTATCAGCCCAGATGGCAGATCTCATGAGTTGCAGCTGTCGGAGTGTCGATAATGGGACATGCGGCATGATTAACTCCAGGAGGGACAAGCAAGGGGAGTCTTTTACCCCAAGGTGGGGGAAGATTGAGCTATCCACTGATGGTACGGGGTGTACAACCAGACAATGTTATTCTATTAATAACAATATAATTCATGAATGAACTACTTGAAAGTTTGTGTACAACAGCAAAACAGTGTTTCCAAATTTAGGGTCATTTTCCCTCTACTCCGGCTACTTCTTCATAAAATAATACAAATAAAATATATGTTAAACATTTTCCCTTGACTATTACTCTTTGGGTTATACACCTGTTAAAAATTATCATGGTCCGGCTGCATGGCTATATGGTTAGTGTGCTAGCCTTTGGTCACTGGGGTCTCTGGTTCTATTCCCGGCCGGGTCGGGGATGTTAACTTCGTCTGGTTAATTTCTCCGGCTCTGGAGCTGGGTGTTTAATTGTATAAATTCAATTCATCAAGTCAATTCATAATTCATAATCAGAAATGCACACAAGTGCATATTCTCATGCAAGAGGTAGGAAAAATTAAAAGAATAAAATTTAGTACACTACAAGCAAATAAAGTCAAGAGTTGAAATAGAAAAGTTATTGTAGAATGAAATATCCTGTTCAATCAATTGGAAATTTTCATATTCCTGTGAGACAGTACAAAAATCATAATGGAAACACATAAATAGTACCTAAAATATGTGTTTACGAATTTTAAACGTGTTATTAAACTGGAAAATGACCTTTAAATAGTTATAAGCTCTAAACGAGTTCGAATATGGCGTTGGATGTCGGAATACTTAGCTTATTCTACAATTTCTGATAGATGTACTTAATTATTTATTTACTAATATATAGTACTGACAAGGTTATCTGCAATGAATACGGATGAATTCTACAGGTATGAATGTTTAGAAATTGAAGATGATAATTTTAATCTGATTCTTCAGGAAACTTCAGATTTGAAGTTCACAATTTTAGTTACCGCTGAGAGTACACTTTCAAATGACTTCATACCTTCGTTCTCACATAGTGCTCCATGTTATAAAATCCAATGGAACTGTAAAATAGGGTACTACTTCTTCTTTAACAAATTTCACAAACCAATTATAAATACCCGCCATACTTGGGGCAACATTAGCTGTCACAAAGAATTTTCTGTAAGTCAAAAGACAGTTTTAATAACAGTTCCTTCTTCACTTTGTTCTTTCACTGTGGTCGTAGTTCGTAAGCCCAGCAATTTCAATAATTCCTAACCTCATCACAAATTTCCTCAAGGAAATCGGACAAAAATTGCTAACCTTGCTTATAAGGTCACATCCGTGTTTTCATCAAGGCACATTGAGTACCGTACATCAGCTTTCAATTGGTCCGAAACATCTTCACTCGTTCTTGTTATTCTATCACCGGGCGAGTTGGCCGTGCGGTAGGGGCGCACAGCTGTGAGCTTGTATCCGGGGGATGGTGGGTTCAAGACCCACTAGCGGCAGCCCTGAAGGTATTCCGTGGTTTACCATACTCACACCAGGCAAATGCTGGGGCTGTGCCTTATTAAAGTCACGGCCGCTTCCTTCCCACTTCTAGGACTCCCCTATTCCATCGTCGCCATAAGACCTATCTGCGTCGCTGCAACGTAAAACAAATTGATATATTATCCTTGACTGTATTCTGCCGGCTGGCATTTCTTGAATTCTTTAATTCTTCATAAAATAATACAACTAAAATATATGTTAAACATTTGCCCTTGACTGTTACTCTTTGGGTTATACACCTGTTAAAAAGTATCATGGTCCGGCTGCATGGCTAAATGGTTAGTGTGCTAGCCTTTAGTCACTGGGGTCTCGGGTTCGATTCCCGGCCGGGTCCGGGATTTTAACTTCGACTGGTTAATTTATCCGGCTCGGGAGCTGGGTGTTTAATTGTATAAATTCAATTCATCAAGTCAATTCATAATTCATAATCAGAAACGCACACAAGTGTAGGTGGCTGGCTAAAGCCAAAATTAAAAGAAACAAATATTCTCATGCAAGAGGTAGGAAAACTTGAACATGTTAGTTTAATTATATTCTGTTTATTAGGAAAATATTCAAAAATAATGTGTCGGGCGTCAGTAAGAAAACCTGCTTCAAGAACCTACGGTCGGAATGCGGTTTCCCACGCTCTGCTGTGCTGTGCAGTGAGACAGATGGAAACTGCCCACACTGATATTATTCCTTAGCCTTAAATATGATACAAAACGTGTCTGTTTTCTGTATTGTTCGATTTTTTATGAAACGAACTCGCTTCACTTTTCATTTGGCATGGAACAAACATTTGAATGATTCGTTCCGAAATGACGCTTTGCACAAAGTGTGCTGGATACAAATGTATCCGAACACAGGCAACGCAAGGCTTTATTGTTTCCTTCTATCACTCCGCTAACGGCCGTAGCCGTGTTGAAACACCGGATCTCGTGAGATCTCCGAAATTAAGCAACATCGGGCGTGGTCAAGATTTGGATAGGTTGCCACGCGCTGTTGGTGGGGGATAGGGGAATGGAGGAGCGGATAGGAACTGGCCACGCTACCGTACGTAAACTCCAACTCAGGCACACCTCTGCGGAGGTTCGGACCTGCCTTCGGGCAGAATACACCCTTACCTTCTATCACTCCGAATTCCCTTGCCCACTGTTCTGGAACAATACCTTAGTTAATTTTCCGTCTTAACGGGATCCGTGTATAGAACTACCAGAAAATATTTAATACACAGGTACACACAAAAGAATAATTACCACACACAAGTCAGACTTCACAGACTGACTGACGTGGGTGAGCGAAGGGATCACCGGCCGCATGTGACACTGCTACCTCACTTGACTTCCGGACCAACCAGTGTTGCGCGTCAAAACAGAACTTGAATTTAGATTATTCGATATTTATTTCTTACACACGAAACACTGCCGCCTCTGTGGTGTAGTGGTTAGCGTGATTAGCTGCCACCCTCGGAGGCCCGGGTTCGATTCCCGACTCTGCGACGAAATTTGAAAAGTGGTATGATGAGGGCTGGAACTGGATCCACTCAGCCTCGGGAGGTCAACTGAGTATAGGTGGGTTCGATTCCCACCTCAGCCATCCCGGAAGTGGTTTTCCGTGGTATCCTACTTCTCCTCCAGGCGAATGCCGGGATGGTACCTAACTTAAGGCCACGGCCTCTTCCTTCCCTCTTCCTTGCCTATCCCTTCCAATCTTCCCATCCCTCCACAAGGCCCCTGTTCAGCATAGCAGGTGAGGCCGCCTGGGCGAGGTACTGGTCATTCTCCCCAGTTGTATCCCCGACCAAGAGTCTGAAGCTTCAGGACACTGCCCTTGAGGCGGTAGAGGTGGGATCCCTCGCTGAGTCCGAGGGAAAAACCAACCCTGGAGGGTAAACAGATGATGATGATGATGATGATGATGATGATGATGATGATGAAGACATATATAAAATTGTTAATATGTTGCATGTGTCGTGCCACCGAAATCGTGTTCGCTTGTCACCTAGCGACACGCGTGGCATAAATAAATATAAATAATAAATCAGTAATATAAAGAAAACAAAATTCATGATGGTAGACAAAAAGAAGCCTACAGGTAGAATAAACTTAAATAACACACCGATGGAACTAGTCACAGAATTCTCCTATTTGGGTAGTGGAATTACCCTCCATAACAGGTTGCTTTCGGAAATGAAGAAAATAATAGTGGTATAAAAACAAGCATTCCGAAATAAGAAAAACTTATTGCTAAACAACCATCTCACTTTGGAGACCAGGAAATAATTTCTCAAGACCTTTGTTTCGAGTATGTTACTGTATGGATGCGAAACCTGGACATTAGGGAAACAGGAAGAAACAAATCTTGAGGGTGCAGAAATGTGGTTTTGGAGAAGAATTGAAAAAAAAAGTTGGATGGATAAATAAACAAATGACCTCGTTTTAAGAAACGTAAAAGAGGATCGATGTTTATTAAATACGATAAAGAAGAGGAAAACAAAGTTCCTTGGACACGTACTGAGACATGACTCTCTTCTCCAAACCTTCAGTGAAGGTAAAGTACTGGGAATGAGACCCAGGGGACGACCATGGATGTCACACATCAGGGACTCAGTCGGTGAACTGGCATGTGGTTCATACAACAACATGAAGAGGCTACCAGAAGGTCGTCAGATGTGGCAAGGCATTGCCTTCAGTAGATTATGATGATGATGATGATGATGATGATGATGATGATTTCCTGCAGTCATTTCTGGGAACATACACTATGTCTCTATCACTTTATACGTTTACCTAATCACTTTTCATACTGCAAAATATTCTTGCTTACGAGCACCAACGTAATGATGATGACCCTTTTTAAGAGTCTTCGGAGACCCCGAGGCGCCGGAGTTCTGTCCCGCATTTAGTTCTATTAGCTTTTAGTAAATCTGCTGACACAAGGCTAGCGTATTTAAGCACCTTCAATTACCATCGGACTGAGCTGGGATCGAACCCACCAATTTGGGTTCATAAGGCCAGCGCTCTTCCGTCTGAGCCAATCAACTATATCTTACCATTGCCTGCGCTACCTATCGACATTAATTATGGTGATTCGCAAGAGGGTCTACGGAATGTGTAAAGGAACATCAAAATCTGATAAGTCAGTCGTTTCTCCAATTCTTTAAAAGACAGACACTGTAACAGTAAATAGATCGTCCTTTTGCCTGCAGTATGGAACTATATATCAGCCTTCGTTACGTACGCGGAGGGTCTTTGGCTTGACATTATGATGTACACCCCTTACTGGCACAGAGCCTATCACCGATAAACTGAGGGGACAGAGCGGAGAATAATAGAAAATAAACTCAGTCATAAGTCCAGAGGGTAAATTGATTGAGGGGAGGATCTGCACAACAGCGAATGGTATTTTATACCTTTTTAAAATGACTAATCTTTCAGTAATGTACAATAAGTGACACTGTGTGTGTTGAAAAAATAAAGGGACACGCACGAGCATACATAACTTGAAAAGAAACGGACCTCTATGATGCACAGACCTTACAACTGCTCCCACAACACACTACCTGGAAAATGACTTGCGTTCGAAAAACTCCATAATATTAACACCACACCATCGACAATTTGCCAGACAGCAGACCGATATTATTATTATTATTATTATTATTATTATTATTATTATTATTATTATTATTATTATTAAAACCCCTCAAATGTCATGGATTACAAGCGGGATGGAAACTGTGTCTTGGGACAGAGAAAACGGCTGAAAAATGTGCGAGGTAGGAATACGATTTCAAATCTGCATCGCTAACCTTTGAAAACTTTTTTGTATTTTTGTAATAAAACACATTGTTAAATTTCTATGTTCTATATTGTTTCAACCGTAGTCAGTTTTATCTCGTGGCCCCACAAGCGTTGACAATTTTTACTGAAGTATCAACCAAATTTGTAATTCAATATCGTGACATATTGTACCATTATGATATTGCTCCCTGTACAGAGCCGTATCACCCCCATGACGCCATTATAGAAGCCAGTTGGGGGCGCTATTGGAGAGACTGGAGGCGCGCCTATTGTTGGGTGAGGTCAGTGAAGTTGAAGGGCCTTCACTATTGTCATCGCGCGCCTTTCTTTGGACTGGCGGGGGAAAGGGAAGCGTGGCTCACACGCGAGCAAGACAAATGAAATGGAAAATTCGTTATTCCCCAAATTCGTTCCTCGATTTCCATTCTTTCCATCTCGTCTTTCTCGTTGCGTTAGCGTCAAGGGAATATCTCGTTTAAGGAATAGAATCTTATATCAGTACCTTCCTTTAGGGAAGTCACTTGACGTGACAGCTCCCTTAAGTTATGCCGCTGCCGGAGTTCTCCAGATGCAGTTGAGTACAAAACAGGGAATTTAATAATAATAATAATAATAATAATAATAATAATAATAATAATAATAATAATAATAATAATAATAAACAGAATTTATCAGTGCATTCTTAAACGAGAGTCTCTTTTTAAAAACATGCCAATTTTGTCCACTTTTTTACATTTTCGTTTCGTATGTCGCAGATTAGCAACTGCTGCTGTCATCAATATTAATCTTGAAACTGGTTTTCACTTGATTGGAATTGAATCTGATAGCTTGTCTTTATGCGGCGTCTTTTCTTTTAGCTGTGCGCCACGGCCTCACTGCTGGTGACGCTGCCATAGCATCCTAGTGTTTGGCGATGCTTAATAGTCGAATACCATTACCACTGCCTTCTCACCACGGGACCGTGGTTCGTATCCCGGTAAATGTATGTGGGAATTTCGACAAGCAAAATTACGTCCTTACGGTTCGTATTCCACGTCAAACTGGAAATCTCGCAGCTATGATTACGATATTGACACTTACATAAAGCAGGGATGATCAAGCTGGATTCACGACTTTGAAGGCTGTCAACAGTAAGGCTCGAACCAACCATCTCCCGAAAGCAAGCTTACAGCTAGGTGACTAAAACCGGGTTGTAAACTCATTGGATCATGCTTAGTTTAACAGTGAGGATGTTCATTTAGACTTGTGAAGACAACTGTGGAGCTATTTCATCTTCATTACTGAATGAGTGGAAGGCTTGTATTCCGAATATCGTGGACTTGAAATATACTATCGCGTCGGTAGTCTTGGAGGTAGTTTTCTGTGGTTTCGTATTTTCAAACATATGGGCCGATGACCTTCGATGTTAGGCCCCTTAAAACAACAAGCATCATCATCATCATCATCATCATCATCATCATCATCATCATCGTATTTTCACACCAATCAAACGTCGGAGCCGTGTCTTAATGAAGGGCATGACCGATACCTTCTCAACTCAAATTCTCTCTCTCTCTCATGTTAGCGTTGCTGAAAACCTACTTGGGTTTGTACAATGCTAACCAAAGTAATTCATCCTTAACTAGTATTATGACATTGAAGACGGTAAGGTCAGTCAATTGTTCACACAACTTCTAGTCCTTTCACTGGGAAAAGTAGACCACACTCCGGCTCCATGGCTAAATGGTTAGTGTGCTGACCTTTGGTCACAGGAGTCCCGGGTTCGATTCCCGGCGGGGTCGGGAATTTTAACCATAATTGGTTAATTTCGCTGACATGGGGGCTGGGTGTATGTGTCTTCCTCATCATCATTCCATCCTCATTACGACGCGCAGGTCGCCTACGGGAGTCAAATTCAAAGACCTGCATTTAGCGAACCGAACTTGTCCTCGGACACTCTCGGCACTAAAAGCCACACGCCATTTCATTTGATTTCAGTAGTCAACAGAACTTTATTCACCTTCAGAATTGTAAGCCGTTGTGTTAAGCACTGGAAATACTTAAGTTGTGTGTGAATTTGTATATGATGATGCCGGAGTTAAAATGTTGAACTAGTAGGCCTAGTATTTCTTGTAATATTTTCTTTCCATGGAATTGCTTGTTGTACTCTTGTTGTTGTTTTTGTTGTTGTTGTTGTTGTTGTTGGGTAATTATGTTTCCTCTTTATTATCACACTACTGTAAGTCATCCTTGCCTCCGGGATACCAATTTTGACAAGTCGCGATACAAATCACCCATGTTTGACTCTTGCAGCGCTATTTTTGTTATGTTGGGTTTTTTGCTGTGAAAGATGTAGAGGGAATAATAATAATAATAATAATAATAATAATAATAATAATAATAATAATAATAATAATAATAATAATAATAATAATTTGTAAAGATTGTGAGGAGTACATAAAAACACAAAAGAAATTAGATCAAATATTATATATATCCTATAGAATTGTATGTAAACGTACACGCAGGTCCCTGCTGATGCATTGTAGCACTGTACATCCGAAAGCCTAGTAATCAGGTGGACTTACCAGAGGTATTAATCTGAGTCAGAGAGACGGAATGGCTTTGTAATGAAATATTAGGAGCTCGATTAACGAGGTCCAGGTCGGTGACATTTCCTCTATCTTCACACACAACACCTCAAGCCTAGGCTTTCCGATCAATAAAAAATGTATATACATACGACACATAACCATTATGATATTCCAGTAACTTTTGAGTCATGTTATGATTCCATATCAGAGGAAGTATTATCTGCGCACTTTTTATCGATAGATTTGTGTACGGGTTTGAGGAGTAAGGAGGGAGAAATTCCGGTTCCAGTAGTACTGCCAACTGAATGGAAATGAAATCAGAATTGAATCGATAATATGATCGATCGATATGACTTTTGCTAAACCTTTGTTATCTTAAGCCAACAACTGTCACACACACACATTATATAACATTTTTCGATGCGAATCTTATTCCTAGAGTGAATTCTATAGTTTGGCTTTGCTGCGTAAATAACAACAGTACTAGTACGTAAAGTGTACGCCAGATGTCGCACAGCGATGCATAAGCGATTCATAGTTTGTGTTTCAAAGGTTGCCAGTACGAATCTCGGAGATTGCCGAGGTCGACCAATTCAGCACTAGGGTGTAGCCTAAATCTATCCAGAAAAGGTGCGCAGATAACACTTCATATTGAATGATTTTTCTCATTTCACATTGTTAGGTTCTCTCACCAGTAGTGGAAATTATTTTATTTTATTCTATGAAGTAACTGCTTTTCCGTACCGGTACTCAAAAGAGTATGGAAAATGACACTTTACCGAACTGAAATTACTTTCTGCACTGTTTCCTTTATTAGAAATCGTCTCTGATTGCTTGAACTCCACCTTACACAAATGTAAAAAACGAGAGATTATGAATCACTGAACACCATACTTAATCTTGTTGAATTGCTTCTCCGCCTGATTGCAGCACTGTCGCCTCTATATTGCCAGCTGAAGAACTATGCCGCCATCACTATGTCGAATACGGTACAGGTGATATAACAGTATATCATGAAGTTCGTATTACCTTCAATAATCCAGGACCGGAGAACTATGTTTACGAAACTGGACTGTTCACTGCTTCAAATAACATTCATTTTGCTGTTTTATTACCACACAACCCCCTCTACATCTTTCACAGTTAAAGAAAAACCCACACAACAAAAAAGTCACTGCATCAGTCAAACATGGGTCATTTGTACCGCGACGTGTCAAAATCTATATGTAAAAGGTAATGTCCTGACTGACTGACTCATAAATGCTCAGCCAAGAGAATTAAAGTTGGAGACGAAATTTTAAGGATATGTTCGTAAAGTATGTAAGGGAGTGTATTACAAAGTTTTGATACAAAGGATGTAAATTCAATGTTTTCCTATTTTCTCGGCCGCGAAATAAAATACAATGTTTTTGCACTAAAACATCCTTCATATAAATTCCTAAAATACAGTGGAAATTTGACTTACAAGGGGTGCAAAAGGTTGAACATGAGTATAAAATAATATATTAATAAGAGTGATCGTTTTACTTCTGAACATTCTCCAAGTTGACATTAAAAATATTAGCGATATATCTGGAGAACATGTTGTTCTTTACAATACCTCCGCGCCGGTCAGTTATCTTCTGTATCTATAAAAGATGATGTCCTGACTGATTATATGATGATGTTGGATTTACAATGTTAAACTAGTACTGTAGTATTTCTTGTAATATTTCCTTTCCATGGAATTGCTTGTTGTACTCTTGTTGTTGTTGTTGTTGTTGTTGTTGGGTAATTATGTTTTAATTTTATTTTCACACTACTGTAAGTGACCATCGCCACCAGGTTATTGACCAATTCCTATGTATTCGTTAATAATAATAATAATAATAATAATAATAATAATAATAATAATAATAATAATAATAATAATAACAATAATAATTTTTTAAACACCCAGCCGAGACTATTTAAGGTCGGGACATGAAATTTTAAGGACATATTCGAGTGAGTGTGTAAAGGTGTCCTAAGGGGGTTTTATATAAAAAAAGTAATGGGTTAAAATGGGATGTATTCGAAATTTACCTTTTTTCCGATTTCCTCGACCATGAAATAAAATACAACTTCGTTTTTGGACTAAAACTTTCTTCGTATAAATTCCTAAAATAAAATGTCTGTATTTTTAAAAATTCGTCTTACAAAAGGTTTCAAAGTGTTAAACAGGGATTTATTCGATATTTACCTGGCTGGGTTTGTTTTTCAATTTTCTCGGCCGTGAAATGAAACACCACTTTGTTTTTGCACTGAAACGTTCCTCATATACATGCCTACATTATAATGTCTTCATTTTATGAAATTCCACTTCCAAGGTGTGCGAAAGGGTTGAACAACTGATTCTACCACTCATCAACACCCAGCCAAGACTGTTAAAGTTACAGATATCTTCGTACAAGTGTGTAAAGGTTCTAAAAAAGGGTTTTGCAATACTTTTAATTTAAAGGGTTAAAATATGATATATTCAAAATGTACCTTTTTAAAAATTTTCTCGGCTACGAAATAAAATACAACGTCTCTTGCACTAAAACATTCTTCATATAAATATGCATGTAATTTCTTCATTTTTGGAAATACGACTTGTAAGGGATGCAAAGGGTTGAACAAACATTTGTATCCCTAAATCATACAGTGAGTACGACTAGCTCTTTAACGGCGGCTTATTCCGCATTATTGTATGTTGTATATTGGGTATTCAGCCCGAAGGCTGGTCTGATCCTCTACAGTTCCACCAAAGGCTATCACAGACAGCCTAGGCGTCACTGAAGAGGCATACTAGGGAAATGAGGAGTGAGGTAGTTTCCCGTTGCTTTCCTCACCGAGCCAGAAGTTGCTATTGCATATCATTCTGCCAAGCCCACTGAAATGCATGCACCAACCGACCCTATGGGCGATATTTTCACACCAATCATAACAGGGACTGGCTGCATATGGAATGGTATTACTAACATCGCTCATACCTCGGTCACTTTCATATTGTCAAAGCCAAGGATGAGACTTTTTTTTTTGCTAGGGGCTTTACGTCTTATGGCGACGATGGGATAGGAAAGGCCTAGGAGTTGGAAGGAAGTGGCCATGGCCTTAATTAAGGTACAGCACCAGCATTTGCCTGGTGTAAAAATGGGAAAGCACGGAAAACCATTTTCAGGGCTTCCGATAGTGGGATTCGAACCTACTATCTCCCGGATACAAGCTCACAGCCGCGCGCTTCTACGCGCGCGGCCAACTCGCCCGGTGAGGATGAGACTGAGACAGGTCAATGAAAGTAACAAATTGCTCTAGCCCATACCAGAGGACATAGTGCACTGTAAACACTACATCTCGCCAACAAGAGGACGCTAGGAGCATTACTTCGATCGCATTCGACAATACAACGGCTGCTTTCAGATGACATATTTTGGTGGTGATCAGATTGTAGAGCCGGTTTTATGACAACTTTAAAACTATAAGGTCGAGTTTATCGTTTACATGGAAATTCGCTGTTAGATTCAGAAAATATAGTTCAGTTTTTACACATTTATTTTGTCGGTGAAAATGAAAAAGAAGCGCTCTAAGGTGCTCCAACTATCCCAGCATTAAGCATGTGTTAGTCAAGCAACTACAAGGAATGGTTCAATTAAAACAATCGCGGGTGAGGCCGCGAAGGGTAGTGCTAGTTATTTATAGTTACATGTTTGATTTAAAATAAGTAAATTCGCTATAGTATTAAACTAAATATTGTACGTAACAGCTACTAAAGAGATAAGATTACGTTAGTCGTTTCGAAATTAATTTTGAAAATTTCACTCGTAACGTAAAAAGTAACCTTCCGTGCCAATTGCGTAAAAACTATTCTCCTGAAAATATAACAATCTCGGAAATAAGGTGCTATACATACATACATATTATTATTATTATTATTATTATTATTATTATTATTATTATTATTATTATTATTATTATTATTATTATTATTATTATTAAACAATAATTAATTCCATCTGTGTAAACTACAGTTGTGTATTATTATTATTATTATTATTATTATTATTATTACTATTATTATTAATATTATTATTATTCAGTAAAGTAAGTAAATATGACAGATTAATAGAGTTAACGTCGATTATTCAAAATACCTGCTCTGTTTTATTCACATTATGTCATGCAAGTAATTAATTTTGTGATCAGTATTTGGTGTCCATCTGTTTAAATGTTATAAGCCAATTAACTCTTCCAAGCGGTGTACATCAAGTCTAAACAGTGTGTTAGCGGATGTAACAACTGAGGAATATAGTAGTTTAAAAACGGGAAGTGTGTGATTTTGTTTGAAAATGAGTGTCACTCATTAGTTCATACCCTACATAAAAGTATATGTCCCTAAAAATAGGACTTCTTCTTCTTCTTCTTAAGACGCCGTCTCAGAGCGGAGGTTGGCGATCCACGTAACTAACTCTGATCTTGACAGCGCAGAATGGAATGCCATTTCTGAAGTACAGCAGTGCCATCTTCGAAGGTCTTTCAGCCATGAATTTCTTCTTCTCCCAACAGATCTCTTCCCCTGTATCTTCCCTTCGATAATAAGCTGTAATAAGTGATACCTCTCACCTCTCATGATATGTCCTAGGTATTGCGTTTTCCTCTGTTTTATGGTGAGCAGTAGTTCTTTTTGCTTTTTCGTCCGACAAAGGACCTCGGCATTTGAGATTTTCATTACCCAGGATATCCGCAAGAGACGGCGATACAGGAACATTTCGAAGGCATCTAGACGTTTTTCTATGATTGGATCCAGAGTCCAGCTTTCACATCCATATAGAAGAACAGAAAATATATAGCAGTGGATCATACGAATTCGTAGTTGGAGACTGAGATCTGACCTCACAAAGAATTTCTTCATGTTAATGAATTGTTTCCTGGCCTGCTCAATTCTAGATAGTGTCTCCCGTTTGGAGTTACATTGTTCATCCAAGATGGTACCCAGATATTTGAGAGAAGACACTTGCTCAACTATTTTATCTTTTATCGTGAGATTAATATTAATATGTATTAACTTTACACTGTTTTCATTATAAGAAGCTGAAAAGTGGAATTCTAAGATACTGTATGAATTAATCCAGTTGTACTTCCTCATGAACAATAATCACCACCACCATCTGTGTAAATTAAATGTGTGTATTATTATTATTCAGTAAAGTAAGTAAACTTGTAGTTTTACGTAACTGTCGATATCATGATCACAACGACCAGATCGCCAATTAGTCGTGGAATTTGAGTCATGGTTGTTTTGCGTTCGGCTATCATGCTCCCTAAATATATTCATAGGTTCAGTATCATAGGAGGTACCTATTTTTTCGGGAAGAGATTAGATTCTTTCAACCATTAAATACGATGATATGCTAACAGGTGTGTTACAAGCGTGTTAGCGTAGCGGACTAGCCATTCCACTTCCAGCACGAGTACAGTTCTCGCATTTCCTAGTTAACAACGTCAAGCACTACCATCCTCCGGTTCGACTGTCGACCAATAGCAGATGACTCATATACAACTGTCTGGGACCGAGTCGACAGCTGACCAATAGCAGGTGGCTTTTGACCAATAGCATGCTTACCTCGTACATGACAGTCTCAAGCGGATGGCAGTGTGTACTTCAAAAGCATGCCGGGTGTTAACGGGAAAAATGCAAGACCTATATGTTAATTTCGAATTCCGCCGACTTTGGCAGATATTTTCAATAGGGCTAGTACGTGACAACAGGAGGGCATTCGGTATTTTTCCCCAACTAAGACAGAAATACAAATCTGGCAACTCCGCCGTAGGAAGGTGGTGCCGAAAAGGTGGCATCTTTACTATTTCATACTTTAGTCACCGCACTGCTATATCCATATCACTATGATCCATTCTGTGTCCTTCACAGGTTACAGAGGACTTACAACGGAATTCGCGTCGTGTACGATCGGTATTTTTGTACAGATTTAAATGGTATTTACTCGTCCCCTCTTTCAGGAATGCGACCCCTCTGTAACCACAACCGCAGTTGTAATAAAATATACGACCACCATATCTGAGCTGAGCCTAACTGCAACACATGGCCGAATGTGGGTGTGCGTTCAGATATTTTAGTGGGCTACAGCCTGGCGGCGGGGGAGGAGAGAGGGGCATTTCTGGACGCAGTCGGAAAATCAGAGACTAAACTGTGAAATCCCGCCATGGGTGAAGATATTTCCATTCTCAAAGTGTTCACTCTAGATCTTATTTATTCCTTCTCATGCTAGTCGGCCTTGACTTGAAATTCTCACCCTCTGCAGTTCCATTTTTTTACAAGTTGCTTTACATAGCACCGACACAGTAAGTCTTCTGGCGACGATGGGACAGGAAACGGCTAGGTAGGAGTGGGAAGGAAGTGGCCGTGGTCCAGCATTTGCCTGGTGTGAAAATGAAAAACCAAAACATGGAAAACCAATTGTAGGGCTGCCAACAGTGGGGTTCGAAACCCCTCTACAGTTCATTATTATTAGTACTGAAGGTCATCAGCATTCCATGTTCCTCAACTGCCATAATCTTTCTTCACCTTTATAAGAGCGACTTCTAGGGCTGTTATTTCCTAATTACAATAGCATCGTAGCTGTTTTTCGTCTATAGTAGATTTACGTGTATATAGTGAACATACATCATCTGATGAAAAGTATCCGGACACCTAACTCAAAATGAAGACAGAGTTTACTGGAAACATATCCTTCAACAGTTGACATTAGGATGTAAGTTCACCTTTGCCCTGATCACAGCCCTGACTCTGTTGGGGAGACTTTCCACCAGGTGTCGCAATGTTTCCATAGAAATGGCACCTCATTCTTCCCAAAGAGCCATAGCCAGAGAGTGTGCTGATGTCAGGAACGAAGTAGCCGTTCTAACTTCTCCAATTATTTACTCCGGGAAAATACTAAGTTTTGGCGACCGTTTTTGTCAGTAACAAAATGAAAATGACTTACTCTGGTCCAGGATACTATTTCCTAACCGCAGTTCAGCACGCCTACACCTAAATCCCACATTCATACACATCGGTCTGTTTACCAAGATGTAATTCTCCTTAATATACTGTAATATCCATGCAGATATCTCTGTTGAGTTCCAGTTTATCTGGATATCTAAGTGTTAACTATGAACGAATTGTGAGTGGAATAACCCAATAAGAACGCGTATACAGAGAGAGGCGCGTCTCATTATGCAGGTATTGAGTTAAGCATGTTAGTAGCTGGGTTCTCTTAGTTTGCTTTTGTGGGAAGGACCGAAGGCAGACCTACAAAGTGACTGTCCCCACAACAGCTCATGGAGAAAAGCGGACACAGGCTTATTCTCTGCTCCAGTGTTTGAGAGTTCACAAGCGTGCAATCCCATTACAATGCATCATTTTCTAAATATATACTCAGAATGACACACACACACACACACACACACACACACAACGAGAGAGAGAGTCAGAGAGACTAAGAGAAAACCCGTTGCAAGATTCCTATCAGGACTGAACTTGATATGCGCAGGCATTCAGCAGAGGAACAATACATG
This sequence comes from Anabrus simplex, assembly GCF_040414725.1. NCBI lineage: Eukaryota > Metazoa > Arthropoda > Insecta > Orthoptera > Tettigoniidae > Anabrus > Anabrus simplex. The sequence goes on along the minus strand of NC_090265.1, from coordinate 1,594,387,943 downwards.
AATGAAAATCCACAGCCTGTTTCCAGTCAATTGACCGGGTCAGGAATAGAATGAATGAAGCCCCCATCTAGCGGCGAGGATAGGAATTGTGCCGGCTGCCGAAGCCTGTCGCACTTCTCCGCGGCAATGATTAATGAATGGCAGATGAAATGAAATGGTATTGGAGAGTGTTGCTGGAATGAAATATGACAAGGAAAACCGGAGTACCCGGAGAAAAACCTGCCCCGCCTCCGCTTTGTCCAGCACGATCTCACATGGAGTGACCGCGATTTGAACCACGGAACCCAGTGGTTAGAGTCCGGCGCGCTACCGCCTGAGCCACGGAGGCTCTAGGAACAATACATAAAATGAAGAAATTTATGACAATCATACTTCAATCATCAAATCATCATGGTCCCTAGCTTTACATGATGCTGAGAATGATCACTAATAATTACAGTTTGACCTCATCAATAGATAAACCATTTGTAATGGTGGAAATTATTACAACTCCTTTTCCAACTCAAGTTTCATTTGAACTTGAACTAATGGAGTTGCACGAATCAAGTCAAAGTACATATTGTACATTAAGTTTTTTACTTCAGTGGAAGTATCCTAATCCAAGTCACACTTGTATTTACTGTTTCTGGCTGTATCATATCTATGCAACATCAGCAGTACGTGCCTTGCGAGATTAAATAAATGACACGATTTCATAAAATACCTCCTCAGTAAATGTAAACTAAGTTAACAGAAATGGCCCAAATATGATTGGGATGCCTGATTAAATTGATGACTGCGGTTTCAATTCTCATCTTGAGGAAAACAATCCGAAGAAACAAAAAGGTAATAACGGAAAAGTAATAACGGAATATTTACCAGTAGATCGAGTAAATCCACACCGACTCAATACGACACACATGCTTATTATGTGACAGCGCATCTATTCAATATCACCATGAGTAACTCAGAGGAAATAATGTAATTTAAAGACGCAACATATTTCACAGAGAAATCCAAGAAGGTGAAATCATAAAATTCCTTTAAAACTCGATTTAGAATGGTCGAAACGTTACTAAGTAATCGTGGGAAATAGAAAAAGTGAACTTCGATAAAATACGAAATACTCTCACACACTTCAACCATTAACTTCAACAAACAAATGTTGCCCTGTTCCACGCAACACCGAACAATATTATGAGCAACTACGTGTTCACGTTGAGGACTACCGGGCGAGTTGGCCGTGCGCGTAGAGGCGCGCGGCTGTGAGCTTGCATCCGGGAGATAGTAGGCTCGAATCCCACTATCGGCAGCCCTGAAGATGGTTTTCCGTGGTTTCCCATTTTCACACCAGGCAAATGCTGGGGCTGTACCTTAATTAAGGCCACGGCCGCTTCCTTCCAACTCATAGGCCTTTCCTATCCCATCGTCGCCATAAGACCTATCTGTGTCGGTGCGACGTAAAGCCCCTAGCAAAAAAAAAGTTGAGGACTCTGATAACTCGCGCAACTCCACAAATTCTTGTCGCTCTCGAACACAAATTTCTGAACCACCACGCACATAAACAATTCATCTATATCTATCTGCTTAGAGAAATATCCATTTCTATTATACATAAATAACTGAATTTAATTCAATGTGATATCGGAACCCCACTCTACACCCGTAAGTATACAGTAATGAAATGGATTTCGAAGAGGAAACATCGCTGTGGTTTGTTACGTCGGAATAGAGTTTATTTATTCATCCTATTATAGAAAACGGAGCTTTGGCCTTTTCTATTCGGTTGCCATAAGGAGCAGTTGTATAGTCCCAAATGTTTGGGATGTTGCGTACTTCTTCAATAAACAATTCCATACCAAAGATCTCACTTTCTTTCGCCACTATGCAGCACCACTAGAGAGAAAATACGTATCACTGGCTGGACACGACGGGAACGAGTGAAGTGAGTGGGTGTGCGCGAAGTTGACAGCACTATCACTGGCGAATGGTTGGCTTGTGGTTGGTGTGTTGGCCGTGTGAATAGCATTCGACCACTGCCAGCGACGTTTTGGTGGGTGATAACGTCCACAGATTAAGACAGTGGTTGAACTTGACTGCAGAGTGTGGTAAGTGTGAAAGCAATATTGCATTTCCATAAGAGCTTGAGACCGCCCACAGCCAACCACTGTTGTGTGGTTGTGGTGTGGTCGCAAAGTGGTACGTGTGAAGGCAGCCCAAGCAGAAAATGTGTGTGTTTACGACTGGTTCATATGTTTTTGGGATGGAGAGGAAGCTCTTGATGATGCACGACGTTCGGGTTGACCATCAACACGCAGAAGTGCAGAATACATCCAGCAAGTTGCGAGATGCTGGCACACAATCGACGACTGTCTATGAGAAGGAGATCCGAGAAATTAAGGATTATCAAAGACAGTGTGAACACCATAATTCATAATGGGAAGATCTGTTCTGCATTTGTGCAACGCACATTGACTGACGAGCAGAAGGCAACACGGATGGAAATTGCTAGAGATATCATTGACACGTGTGACCGAGATCCATCTTTTCCGAAAACCATCATCACACGCCATGAGAGCTGGTGCTACATTTTACTAACGTTGAATATCACAATCACATGAACCAAGTTAAAGACATCTCTGTCACTCATAGAGTCGGTTACTGCGTGCATTTCCGCGGGCTTGGCAGTCTGATAGGTAATAATTTTTGTCTCGGTGGAGGAAAGCTGCGGGGAACTATCTCACTCATTTTCCTAGTACAGTATGCCTAAGCTATTTATGACAGCTGATGATGAATATGTTAAGGATCAAACCAGCCTTCGGGATAAATACTTAACATACATTTCGCAGTGATATATCGCAGTCTGCTGTGAAATGATACTCGTAGTTAATGTCTGTGCCACTTGGTATCGTATGGATTAAGAGAAAACTTCAAAATGGGCAGAAATCATGAGCGCCTCCTTACGAGTTTCTCCGGACATGCTATGAACACAGGAAGATTTCTCTTTTCCGTTTTCTTACATGTAAAAAGAACCACAATGATATCCTAACAACAAAAATGGTTTTTTCTTGTAAGCGAAAGGAAAGCAATATTATATAAACAAATTTGCTCGTTCTAATATTAATTAGAGTGTATTATCATCAGGATTTGAGCCACTCAACAATGGATTCAGAATTCTTTTTAGTCAACGCTAATTAACACGTACGGCTCCAGAACTCGTATTTTTAAGTAGTGGTGCAATCTTGAAGGAACACAGTATTTAAGATCTGATGTCTCCTTTAACTTGTCCTGGAGTTAAAGCTGCTCAGACACAAATAGCCTGAAGATTAAAATGCGGAGACCTGACGGAGATTCCATTTCTTTGTTCGCTGGCTAATTTAACCGGCATAATGAAACCTTTTCATTCACCGTGACTTCCTCCTCCTTCGGCGGAAAAATATTTTTAATTTAATGAAATGAGTTTTGAAAAGACATATTGCATTTCTCGGATAGGAGTTATTAATACAAAATTTTTAATAAATATCGCACAACACTCCCTCTTTCTATTTACCATATGTCAATGTCTACAATTCGGGGAAGACGCGATACTAGTATACTAAATTCTGTATAACACAATTGTTGTAGGTTACAAATTTCCTAATCTTAAATAAGATACACCTGCGGAGAAGATTCACAGTCGACCGCGACGCTACAACTTTCGAAGTTACAAAGTCAAAATCTCTCAAACATACGACCGAGACACATATGATACAGGGTATTAATACATTATACTGGCTGGATTATTTTGTATTATTCGAGAAACCATTATCTAAAATGGCCGGTTTTGGATCAGTCCATTTATTTTCCATGGCTGTAGAGAATATAACCCCGAGTCTTGGATTTAATTAATCTGGAAATAAATAAATTACACCAATGGGGAGAGAGTAACTATTTACCCTGGTAACATTTTCTGAATTAATATTCTCAGAGAAACTGCAGCAGACAATGAGGCATTTTTATTAATATCATGTTGCTGTCGGTATCATTAAACAGTTCGTAAACGAAATTCCATTTTCCTGACACGCTATGCCTCTCCATCGCACTCATTAATACTGCCTTTGGAAGGGTTGGCTGCTCCTCTGCACTTCAACAGGAAGGGTGGGTGATGAGAGGGTGTGGAAAGGTGTGGTGGGGTCCTTGAAGGGCTTCTTCACATTCTTACAGCTCCCTCACTGTACCAACCAAATCCGACCTGCACTACTCCTCCCTAAAAAGTACTTAAGACTTGTCTACACACCAACCCGAAAACATTCATCATTACTGAACAATCCATGCAGTAGAGTCATATCTAGTGGGTTTACAGTTTCAAGCTAGAGCACGTTAGATATACATATGTTACAGAAAACATAATGGGCGTTTATTGGGTACAACCACAGGAAAGTTGATAAATGCAGATGAATTGTTCATCTTCACAAGTCATTTTACATTACTTTGAAAACGGGATATTTTATTTAATACAGGGTTTATAAAAAATGAGAAATACCATTTTAGGCTCATTGGAAGTATGTATACCGAGCAGAGTGGTTCAGACGGTTGAGGCACTGGCCTTCTGAGCCCAACTTGGCAGGTTCGATTCTGGCTCAGTCCAGTGGTATTTGAAGGTGCTCAAATACGTCAGCCTCGTGTTGGTATATTTACTGGCACGTAAAAGAACTCCTGGGGGACAAAATTCCGGCACCTTGGCGTCTCCGAAAACCATAAAAGTAATTAGTGAAACGTAAAGCCAATAACATTATTGTTATTAAAATACGTATAATTACAAATGTGATTGACATCCTGACTTAAAGACTAAACGCATATTTTAAATATGTGTAAATATGCTTAAAATTAAGTGAATTAAAAGATAACACAGGAGAAATATAATTCTGAAACTAAACGAGATATGCTTGGAATAACGAACGTGTTTTTTTTCTTTAAATCTGGAATATTCTGAACTTTAACAAACACCTGGAACAAAGAAGAACTAACAATGATTGATGATGATGCTTGTTGTTTAAAGGGGCTTAACATATAAGGTCATCGGGCCTAAATATGATTTGGAATATGCAAAAATGTTCTTCTTAATAATTAAATTTATAGTCCGGACCCATGGCTAATTGGTTAGCGTGTTGCCCTTTGTTCATAGGGGTTCCGGGTTCGATTCCCGGCAGGGTCGGGAGTTTTATCCATAATTGGTTAATTCCCCTGGGACGGGGACTGGGTGTATGTGTCGTATTCATCATCATTTCATCTTCATCACGACGCGCAGGTCACTTACGGCCGTCAAATCAAAAGACCTGCACCTGGCGAGCCGAAGTCCTCGGACACATCCCGGCACTAAAAGCCATACGCCATTTCATTTCATTCAATTTATACAAATTCTTCAAATGTTTTCAAGTTTTATTTAAAGACGCAAGTTAACATGTCATTGGAATTTATTATTTCTCTTACACTTGGTTGGTTCTTTGAGTGTGCAGCTCTCTTACCTTTGCCCACATGAAATGAAATACTTTTATATCATATTTTCGTTTCGTGTATCATCAAACGAAATTACGTGTTCCTTTGGCACATCGCTGACATGTGTCGTGACTACGGTAAAATTAGTTAAGGGGGGAGACCTAGCTCAACACGGGGAAAATAGGTCAATATTCATTCGATTGTTATATATGCTACAAACGTTGTTGACAAATGCTGCACATACCCCAGGATTGGCATGCTTCAGAGCAATCAGAAGCAACTTCAATAATGTCAAAATTCTAATTATAACAATTTAAAATAAAATGTTCACAATTTCCCGCCTTTTTAACAATATATTACGGTTTCCTTCATGACTCTCTTACTGATTCACGGATAATTATGATTTTTTCAGAGTTTCCTCCGATATTGTTGTACTACAATCTGTACCTCATTCAGATTAATAGGATTTAAATTCGATTTTATATAACATTTTTATTTAAAAAGCTATTATTATTTTCTGGTGCTCGGAATAAAAACGCGACCAAAGATCCAAATCACAGTCTATGTTAATGATTGAGGTTCATTTTAAGCTGGAGTTTTGATACACACTTTAAAAAAGGAAAAGTATGAAAATTCTTATAAACTTGGAATTTATAAGGGAAACAGGCGGGAAATTTTGAATATTTTATTTTAAAATATTAAAATTATTAAAATTCTGACATTATTGAAGTTGCATCTGGTTGCCAGGAAGCATGCCAATACTGGGATATGTGCAGCAATTGTCAACAACAAATGTATCATATTTAACAATCGAATGAATTTTAACCTATTTTTTTCCTTTGTTAAACTGGGTCTCCCCCGTTGGAACGTAAAGCCAATAACATTATTATTATTATTACTATTATTATTATTATTATTAAAATACGTATAATTACAAATGTGACTGACATCTCTTGACTTTAAGACTAAACGCATGTTTTAAATATGTGAAAATATGCTTAAAATTAAAATATATGTCAATATTTGGGCATGAAATATCAATCACCAAGAGAAGGCGACTATTTAAAATATTAGACAAATATTACTCAAATATGATGCTTTAAAATGAAATTTAATATTAACCTATTTCTTGTTCAATTAAGAAAAAATGTCAGGCTATTGTATAATGGCCAGATTTATCAAGTTTTCCGTAAGATATACACAAGCTTTAGAAGATGAGAATTCTCTTATTATACGAATGTAATACACGTGTTAGTAACATAAAGCAAGGATATCAGATACACTGACTTAGAGTACAGTCAGATCATTCTGTAGTTACGAAAATGCAACTCTCAAAGTAGTGGAAGGAAACAATGCAAACGGTGTGACGAGAGATATACACAATCGTAACGTTATTCATGATGATTTATCACGACGAGTAAACCCTTTGCAATCGGTCGTAACACTATACACGTCACTATTACCCTAGTATGGCACTGAGTGTTCTATCTTGTGTCCTAAGAAGTAAATAAATGTCATATTAAGTCACTGCCAGGAACACGGCTATTTTCCTTCGAAATTGATTTTTTTACTGATTTCATGTCAGGAACATTAGTGGCAAAGGTATTAATTTTGGTGTAGGTTGAATAAACCGCAAGGCCATGTGACTCCAGGAATTGAGATCTTGTTTGTGAATTTTCAACTTCCTGATGGGAAATAGAACCCACGTCCTTCCGCATGAAACAAACATGCCTTTATTTCCTGAGATCGACAGCCCTTAGAAACAATAGAGGACGAAACTATTGATAAATACGGAGGCGAATTGAGAGACCTTCTGTATAATTGATAAGGAAAATGAAGATGGACTTCCTCATTTCTAAGGTCAGTCTACTGAAAGACAAAGCAAATGACGTATCATCTTCAGTGATCAGAAGAAATCTGACACGCTGCACAAACTTCATGTCACCGGGTGAGTTGGCCGTGCAGTTAGAGGAGCGGGGCTGTAAACTTGCATCCGGGAGATAGTGGGTTCGAATCCCACTGTCGGCAGCCCTAAAGATGGTTTTCCGTGGTTTCCCATTTTCACACCAGGCAAATGCTGGGGCTGTACCTTAATTAAGGCCACGGCCGCTTCCTTCCAACTTCTAGGCCTTTCCTATCTCATCGTTGCCATAAGACCTATCTGTGTCGGTGCGACGTAAAGCCACTAGCACACTTCATGTCTACACGAAACTAACCTCCGACAGTCTGTAACAAATTGAGAATTCACACATTTATACTAAAGCTGCGCTATTCTACTCTTAGCGTATATTGCTAAAATATATCAGATCTGTATACGAAAGAAGTGGTTTGCATGGGTAATTTCTGTCGAATTACAAAGAAAAGAAATAACATTTGTCTTTTATTAGAACCTCCGTGGCTTAGGCGGCAGCGCGCCGGCCTCTCACCGCTGGGTTCTGTGGTTCATATCCCGGTCATTCCATGTGAGAATTGTGCTGGACAAAGCGGAGGCGGGACAGGTTTTCCCCGGGTATTCCGGTTATTCCTGCCATATTTCATTCCATCAAAACTCTTCAATACCATTTCATTTCATCTTTCATTCATTAATCATTCCCCCAGAGGAGTGCGACAGGCTTCGGCAGCCGACACGATTCCTATCCTCGCCGCTAGATGGGGCTTCATTCATTCCATTCCTGACCCGGTCGAATGACTGAAAACAGGCTGTGGATTTTGATTTGTCTTTTATTGATTCTGTGACTTGTGTAGAACCCCATTCAAATTAAAATCGTAATTAGACATGTTGGTACACGGCAGTTACTTGAATGCAATAGTGGAGTTCAATACGAACGCAACATATGTTTTCTTCTTCTTCTTCTTCTTCTTTATTATTATTATTATTATTATTATTATTATTATTATTATTATTATTATTATTATTATTATTATTATTATTATTATTATTATTATTATTAATCCCTTCAAAACTATTAAGGGCAAATCAGGTATGATTTATTATTTAAAAAAAGACAAAGCGGTGTATATTTCCTGCATGACCTCTCTACAACAGAAGAACAGAGCACTCCACCCCTCCCTCCTAGAATGTTGTAAGTATGATCACCAGGGGACACACTCCTTTGTCCCTCTTATCTGGGAACGCCGGTCAAAGCCACTCCATTACACCTCACTGATAATGATCTCCAGACCGTAACTTGCACCACACTGACCATGATTGTCCACAAGTGTTGTTATTACAGTTTATACCACCTAGAGGAATAACAGCTGCCACGTGTCCTCTATAAGAAGAGTTGTGTATAGTATACTATGCTATGGCACCCCTTAGGCGTCCTCACCCGCAGAGATGTATTATGTGAATGTAGTGAATCATTCCGAAATGTGCACTATAGTTTCGCTTTAGGAAATTACATTACAAAATAGACAATTAGCTACAACGTCAATTCACAGGGAAATTAACTGTTTTCGTTTCATGTATCGTGCTTGGGATAAAGTGGACATAATCCAGTCATGTCAAGGTCTACGAAGTCTTATTTTGACTATTTAGCTCATGGCTCCATTGAAATATCCGGTCTATGAATATTAGGAACTTCAACCAAACAACAACTGTCTATCGCCACAATTTTATCGTTTTCGTATTATCACCTTCATTTTCTTGCATTACGTATAATATTTTTATATATAAATTCATAAGAATAGCGCACTGAAACACCTTCTAAAAAACATTTCACCACGGAATGCACAATCAACAGGACGTAACTGTGTTCATCTGATGAATCCGACAGCCGACATCTTGGGAGGCTGTGGAGATGTACATATGTATTTAAATAAATACTGTTCCCACCCATTCACTAGAATGTATATATGCCCAAAAGGACAATCCCCTAATCAAATCGCCCGAAACGAAATGCTCGAAGATTTTTCCCCGAATCAAGAATCACAAAGGTTAGACAATCCCAAAGTATCAAAAATCCACACGAACACAAAGATCCGAATGAATAACTGATTCCGTTGCTAGACATCCACACAACGGGAACATGGATGCTCATCTTATTAATTCAGACGGCAAACTACTACTTGACAGATATGTTAAAAGTAGAGTTTCGTCCGATGGGGAAGCGTTTTAGGACTGCCATAAGGTACTAAGCAAGGAAAGGTACAGAATATACCGGGTACTTCATTGAAGAGCACAGGTTAGGAGGTTATGGAGGAAAGTATACTCTGCAACTAAAAAAGACAAAAAGAAGAATAATGGTTGTCACTGCAAGAAAGGAAAAAGAAGACGACTATTGTTGGAAAACAAGCAAGAAAGCGACAGCAGACTGGACTAAATTCATCGCATAGGCACAAATGAACACCCTAACTTCAATATTCAAGAACGCATGGATATAATCATCTAATTATTGATCTGGCAAGTTTAGAAAATTGTCAACACTCATATGACTGTTCAATAACCTAAAATAAAGAATTACTTATATTCTTCTTAGAAAAAATGTCGGTGTTATTAGTTTTCTGTAATTAACGTTCGGGGAGGTTTTCGGGAAAAGCTAACTCGGGATATCGGTATGGAAGAAATATCCATTGGGGTGAATAAGTTCAGACATTTGCCCCGGAAACGTACATAGATTATTTGGAAAGAAAGTGTGTCCTGTATGTAAGGCACCATTTCAGAATCAATCTTTATAATGGGGAAAGCAATTCTATCACAGGAGCTATTTAGCGGTCTGTTTCAGTTTCGATTCCTGCTCTATCTAAATTTAAAATATTGCATATATAACAGTTCCTGCTGTTGAACGTCTATCGTCATTTGAGTAATCGATTAAAATATAATGTTTCAGATAGAAGAGACACCCCTGTTCTTCTTCTTCTTCTTATCCTCTTCCTCCTCCTCACTGAGAACACTACATTCATTTGGACATCTGTGCCGACATAAACAGAACTAACATTCAGTTCTACCATCATAGCCATTCGCGATACGGAAGGCATTTGAAAGCCCATACAATTCCTGATCACAGTGTATCTAGGTATTCAATCTCTCTCTCTCTCTCTCTTTCTTACTACGTACAATTTCTTTTTCTTCTGATGCGTTCTCCTCACAGAAGACTGGCGATCATCATGGAGACAGTATTCCTATCTTATGCTTCTGTATTAAGTTTTCCGTATCTTGGATGTCGAACCATAGTCTGAGGTTATGCGATCAGTGTGATCTCCATCCACATCCAACTTCTTCTTCTACCTTTCCTTTTATGATCATTTGTAATAGACTGTATTTTTCATTTTGGAAGATGTGGCCGAAATAGATTGCACCTACAATCTTAAAAACCTCATGATCGAAGGGAATTCTCAATACCTGTTAATACACAGATAATTCTAGACAGTAAGTCCCCACCATACATTTATAACGTATTTGAACTATGCATTACGTTCACAGCGTATATACTGTAATACGCTTACAATTTCTATCTTTCAAACCGCCACCCAACGTATCCCCATATTCAGAAATATTTTCTTTGTGAATTTGGCACCTTTAACCCCCCAAAATTTCAAAAAAAGTATTTCAAAAGTGTCCTACCTCTGTCATGTTTCGAATCACGTTAATTCCACTAATAATGATGGGAAGATGGAAATACTGTATGGTAGAGGACATGAGGGATAATGGATTGCGCGAGGAGGAAGCACTGGCCAGGAGGAAATGGAAGAGGAAAGCTAGGAACAGAGACCGATAATTAAGGACAGGGGTACAGTGAGGAAGAATCTTTAAAAAATCACTAGTAACTTGAGGGCCCGTGCTTCTCCGCAGCATTCGTTATACACTGATCAGCCAGAAGATTATGACCACCTACCGAATTGCAGGTATGTCCACCATTGGCACGGATAACAGCGGCGACGCGTCTTGGCATGGAAGCAATGAGGCCTTGTAGGTTGTTGGTGGGAGCTAGCACCACATCTGCACACAGATGTCACTTAATTCCCGTAACTTCCGGGGAGAGAGGCGATGAGCTCTGATGCCAGTTCAATCACATCCCAGATGTCTTTGATCGGGTTAAGATCTGGTGAGCTGGGGGGCCGGCACATCAATTGAAACTCATCACTGTGTTCCTCGAACCACTCCATCACACTCCTGACCTTGTGACATGGCGCATTATCTTGCTGAAAAATGCCGCTGCCGTTGGGAAATATGATCGTCATGAAGGGGTGTACGTGGTCTGCAAACAGTGTAGGATACTTCTTGGCCGTCATGGTGCCTTGCACGAACTTCACTGGACCTATGGATGCCCACATGCATGTTCCCCAGAGCATACTTGAACAACAGCCACCTTGTCTCCGTCCCGCAGTACGGGTGCCAAGGAGATGTTCCCCTGGAAGACGACGGATTCGTACCCTCTCATCGGCATGATGAAGAAGGTATCGGGATTTATCACACGATGCAACGCTCTGCCACTACGTCAACGTCCAGTGACGATGGTCACGTGCCCATTTCAGTCGCGATTGCCGATGTCGTGGTCTTAACACTGGCACATGCATGGGTCGTCGGCTGCGGAGGTTCGGTGCACTGTGTGTTCAGACACACTTGCACTGTACTCAGCTTTAAGGACTGATGTTGGTTCAGCCACAGTTCGCCGCCTGTCCTATTTTACGACGTCCAACATCTGTAATGAGGAGTGGCCGCCCAACCTCTCGACGTTCGGACGCGGTTTCACCTTGGTTTCGTCACTTGTTGAAGACACTCACCACAGCACTCGTCGAACACCCGACAAGTCGTGCAGTTTCCGAAATGCTAGTGCCGATCCTCCAGGCCATCACAATCTGCCCTCGGTCAAACTCAGACAGATCGCGCGCCTTCTCCATTCTATACACGGACAGCATGCTCTCCGCCGATACTACATGCAACGCGCTGTGTGTGCCTGACTAGCAGTCATTCCTCGTCGGATGACGCTGCTATCGCCTGGACGGGTTTATATCGATAGTAGGTTCTGGTTGATCAGTGTAAATAGGTGAGATAACTTGTTATGCCTATCATAGTCATATTGTTTTGCCTGCCCTTTTTAATGGGTTTATGAACATTTAATAAGAAGCGCCTTATGCCGCAGCTCGTAGTCAGAATTAATCTATTCTGGCGTCACCATGCCGTCTGTTTGGTAAACATCTTACCATATATTCCCTTTTATTATCCTAGAGATTTCTATGTAAAGCTTGGTATTGTGACGTACAAGCCAATGGTATTTTTAACCGCAGTTATATAAAAAAAGGTCTTGTGAGCTCATAGGTTAGTCTCAAAGGAGCTTTTTTTGCCAGACATAGAAGTTTTTAAGGTACATAACCTTCACTCTTTCTAGTACAGCTGGGTTATCCTTGGATAGGTGTTCCTAGATAAAGCCTAAGGCGTATGTCATGCTGGGGGTCTGTTTGTACGTAGACTTTTCTCACTTCACAGCATGCAAGTGTTTAGGAACGCTCTACCATTTGTTGAATATATTTGGAAGCTGGGAAAGGTTATCGAATCAAATAGTATCTAGCAGGGAATAGTATTTTTCCGTGATCTGAGGAAGTGTATACTCTCTGGCTTGACAGAGAGTAATCAAACATGGCTGCATGCAATGACATTAATAAGGATGAAAATCACCTATATCAGAATATTAATGACAGTATTAGTCGCTTAGCAATCTGCTATGTACAGAATGATTTGCGGGTTAGGGTAAGCCTTCGCCTGCAATTATTGGAGTGGTCATTTACTGTAATTATTTTATTTTATGATTACTCAAAGTTGGCTGAACTTAGAGATCTGTCAATGTCTCATGATCCATCGGCAGGTAATTCCGGAGAGAATGAAAGAGAAATGAAGTAAAACGATCCAGAAGAACAGACGGACGGATTTTCCAAAGCTGTTTTTAGTAAACTCTTAATTTATACAGATAATGTTGTTAGTTTTATGTCCCACTAACTACTCTTAGGGTCAATTCCACTAATATGTGCTACTTCCCTCTTTTTGATCATTCCTTGATATATCCTTATTTTCCTTCTCCTACTTGAACGGTGTACCTTTACACTTGTTATAGTATTTCCCAGTTACATGGCCATCTCTTTCGTTCACACGATACGCTGACTCTTCGTGAGGTCAAAATTCTTCTTCTCCTTGATCGGTAGGTCAAAGGAATGATGACTGTCATATTAATACCTGGTCAACTGAATCATCAATCACATAAATCCACATAGGGTTGGCGTTGTAAACGAAATCTGACAGTAAAACTGGGCCAAGTCCACATGGAATGCCGAACCAGGGCAATTAAAAACCGACCATGGAAGAAGAAGACCCCTAACAACAACAACAACAACAACAACAACTGAATCACCAGTCAATCTGCTTCAACAGGTAACAAGTTAATTGGAGTTGTCAGCGCCTGTAGACCAATAAGATACGTGGATCGGATTAAATATATATAAATGCTCCACTCTAGTTACGCACGAGAACAGCAAAACGCAGAAATTTATGGCGAGAAGGAACAGGCACTATTGAACAACATACTTTAATCAAGTGACTAACTTAGAAGTAGTAGTCTATGGATAAGCTTGCCACCTGGCTGAGGGGTTCGATTCCAGGCTCTGCAACATATGTAAGGGACTGGAAGGGGATGTGATGAGCCTCATGTAACATAACTGAGTAGAGAATGGGTTGGATCCCCTCTATTCGCCATTCTAGAAGGGATTTTCCACACTTTCTCCAATTCAAATCCAGGTGGAAGCTGGGAAGGTGCCTGTCAAAAACAAGATGGCCAATCCTTAGCGAATTCTAGCCCCGTACAAATACTCACACATGAATACCGATACCACGACACAAAACTTCATGACTACCAAGTACGCGCAGTTTTCTAAGTGTCCTACATTGATCAACATCAAAAACAAATACACGTATAATACAGCAATTGCCCAGGGCTAATGGATGTAATGATGAAGGCCCATTACCACGTTCTAGAATTTACAGAGAAATGTAAAACTGAAGATTAATCAATCATCCACTTCGTGAATTTTGAGTCTACATGTGCACAAGCTTACCACAGTTGAGGGTGATGAATAATTCAATCAAATATTTAAACATATTTTTTCCGAGCCTTCATTTCGTAGTTGCCCATTATCCTCGGTGGCGAACATCCTGAAAGTATTAGAATGACTATGGACTTCCTTTGTCGTCCGAAGGAGAATGAAAAGCTCATTACGCCAGGCCAAGTCTACAACATTAAAAAACTCTAATTGGTGCCCTTATTTAAAAATACACAACACCAAACATTTCTTAGAATTTCAAGACGCAGAATATTTTGAGAATGAAAAACTCTGAAATGATGTCTTAAATATTCAAGACTTCAGTTAGTACAACAAATAATATTATATCCACATTAAATTAATTTTATTCTGAAGGAAAATAATTATCTTATTCCAAAACGTGGCTGTTTGAAATTCATTAATGGAACTCTAACCAACTAAAGGAATCGTGAATGACGTCATCATTTAAAGGCAAGGGTATTTTTAATTGCATGTGAGGTCGAAGGTTCTTAAAGTGAGCTTAAATGTGTTCAGCACTGAATGCATACGGGATATTTTCAACTACTCTACACTTTTTGATGTTTTCTTCAAGAATTTCTGTACTAAATCGATCCCCCTCGTCACACATGGCCGCATGGCAAAGCCCTCTAAGAGATTTAATAATGCGGCTTCTGTATAGCATACAGAGGCCTTTGATTCCAGAGTTCTGCCGATAGCCGTTCCGATGCGCTGCGGTCTGACTGCCTCTACCGTACTTAACAGAAAACAAGGCAAAGCCTTCATACTTCATGCTACAACGAACAACAGAAAACTGATATAAGTGGTCTGCAGTGTGCACTAGAATGAGAAATATTCCCGCAAGTATTTCACAAAGAACCGTACATTAAATATGACCCTAGCTTTGAACTTGAAAGATAATAATAATAATAATAATAATAATAATAATAATAATAATAATAATAATAATAATAATAATAATAATAATAAATAACAATCGTATGGCCTCAGCCATCTGAGCTGCTTGCTCGTCAGTTTCGATGTTCCTGTCTTCTTAAAGTACAGTCGTTACGCATTATAACTGGCTGTGATAGAAAGGGAATACTGTACAGGCCTAAACCAAACTTTGCCAGAATAAACAAACTATTATTATTATTATTATTATTATTATTATTATTATTATTATTATTATTATTATTTTGCTAGTTGTTTTACGTCGCACCGACACAGATAGGTCTTACGGCGACGATTGGACAGTAAAGGGCTAGGAGTGGGAAGGAAGCGGCCGTGGCCTTAATTAAGGTACAGCCCCAGCATTTGCCTGGTGTGAAAATGGGAAACCACGGAAAACCATTTTCAGGGCTGCCGACAGTGGGGTTCGAACCTACTATCTCCCGAATACTGGATACTGGCCGCACTTAAGCGACTGCAGCTATCGAGCTCGGTTATTATTATTATTATTATTATTATTATTATTATTATTATTATTATTATTATTATTATTATTATTATTATTATTATTATTATTATTATTATTATTATTATTATTATTGTCCACGTCCTAGGCCGAATGGCCAGTGTTCTGCGTATGGTTAATTCCTCTGGCTCAGGGTCTAGGGATTGTGTTTGTTTTAATACACGTCATTTCGTCTACATTCAACGTACCAGACTACCATTCATCACAGACACACACAATGGTGAATACATACTTCCACAGCGGATTACCGTCAGTGAGTGCATCCAGGCGTAAAATTAGGCTAAATCCACAACAAGTTCCAACCCCAATAGATTTCGAAAACGGCCACGGAGATGATGATGACTATTATTATTATTATTATTATTATTATTATTATTATTATTATTATTAACAAACAGTGGACCATCTACTGTTTGAATGTGCTGCATTTGAAAGGAGAAGGCATGAATTGAACTATCACTTGAATTATTGCAACACTGCATTATCAAAACCCCTGTATCATTTGTTTAAGAAGCCATGCTGTTACAAAGATTTTATTAACTTCATCCACTTCATTTTCCGCCGATTAGATACATGAATTCATTTTCATTGTAAAACTGAATATGTATTTTAACCATAACCCTAGTATACTATGTAAAATAGGGTTCCAAACTGCTTTGGGTATTCAATATTATTATTATTATTATTATTATTATTATTATTATTATTATTATTATTATTATTATTATTATTATTATTATTATAAGAAACGCATATATCTACAATCACTTCCTCTTCAATTATTCTTAATTCGTGTCCGAAGTTGGGACTCCTCACACAATCAACCTTATGCCCAAGAATGACCTCAAAGATGTCATATTTGTACTCTTGGTCGTTTTGTTTCTTAATAGTAATAATAAAATATCATGTGTTGAACTTCGCTCAGCAGCTATACGCCTTAACGGACATCGTAGGGCAGGGAATTTCGCCCTTAAAAAGGGCCGTCTACCATGCCACTGGTATGAATCTAACATCTGAGTACCGTGGATTATGCTACGATGCAATCTCATAAAACTGGAAAGATAAACACTACTCAGGAGGTCAGCACACAACGTAAGTACAATATGTTAACGAAAATGCTGAATAGTAAACGCCATTTCCGTATGACTCTTTTCTTTCTACAGAAGGGTATATAGAAATGGAGCAGATAAATACAGTAGAGTACTACCATCCAAGGGAGTATAATAATTCATCCTAGTCGGTGGTTTAGAAACAAGAAGAGTTCCAATTTGTTTTCTGCCTAAGTTATATTTCTTTTCTACGATGAACTGATCCGTCAATTAATTCATGTTAGAGTACCGTGACTAAAAAAGGTTGAGGAACGAGTGAAGAGGTAAATTGGCAATTTGTCTCATTCGAGGCTAATCAATCATTTCAGCTAATCCTATTATAAGCCATGCTTTCACGCAGTAGAACATTTCTTCCTGCTGGCGGCTTAATGTCGCAAGAACACAGGTCGATTTTCGGCGAAGTTGGTAAGTAAGCGGTCGCAGCGTTAATACATTTAAGCTAGAGCACTGGCATTGGTTTGATGTGAAAATGCTTGCTAGCTGCTTGCTATATTTGTTTTACGTCGCGCCGACACAGATACGTCTTATGGCGACGATGGGATAGGGAAGGCCTAGGAAGTGGAAGGAAGCGGCTGTGGCCTTAATAACGGTACAGCCCCGGCATTTGCCTGGTGTGAAAAATGGGAAACCACGGAAAACCATATTCAGGGCTGCCGACAGTGAGGCTCGAACCCACGATCTCCCGATGACTGGATACTGGCCGCACTTAAGCGACTGCAGCTATCGAGCTCGGTAGATGTGAAAGTTGGACATCACGGAAAACCATCTTTAGGGCTGTCAAAGGTGAAGTCTGAAATTACCATCTACCAAATGCAACTTGAGGGGTATCCACCCCATACCACGCAGCCAACTCGCCCTGCGCACTGGAGCAGAGTTTTCACATTCCCATTCACATGATTTTGTTACAATTTTTTGTTTGATTTATTAACAGGCTTCTGTATACGATATATTGTCTCATCCATTTCATACAGAGCATTATCATCTCATTTACATAGCGTTTTCACATTTTCTTCTTTTTGGTATTTCTATGTTATTTGTTCAAATAATTTGTAAAAGCCACCTATAATTGGAGCGTGTCTCTGTTGGTGGCACATGTATTAAATAAATAAATAAATAAATAATCATAAAGTGAGGACTGTTGAGTTAAATATAGTACTATTTTTAAAAGAGGTGATAAGAATACTTCGTTTGTCTGTAGATATCCACCTGCCTTATTGGGGAGTTTCCTGGAAATGGAAACTGAGAAAACGGCTAAACAGATTTCACTGATCGATCTCATTTTAAAGGATACAATTAGAAGATCCAAGAAAAAGTACAAGTTTTTCTACAGGACTGCCAATTTTTTCCACCATTTTCTACTTTTCCGAAAGTGGAATCAAGATCAAGATATTGTGCAAGGTGTGGCAGCTGACGTATTTCCAAGCCGTCCGCCAGCTGGTATCATCGATAATAGCGCTGAAGCGGAAGAATCACCAGTTTCAAACGGTAGTGTAGTGGCGCACCGTAAGTCGGTAGCATGGTGTTTTTACTAGTTAGGTCTTGAAGTTTTTTTCGTTATGAACTTACAGAGTTACCTTCGGTGCATAAAATTTAATACATGAATCAATGTACGGGTAGGGTTCGTCCTCACAAACACGACCAATCCTACCGGGACACATCTGAAAGAATATACACCCAGGAATTTTCAATGGTAACAGATAGATCGCAAAGATGGACTGCAGTTTTGCCAGGTATATTGGTAGCATGAATTTTTGAAGCATTTTGCAGTATGCCATTCTTCTTCTTTAAAATGTAAATAACAACGGTAGAAAAGCCTTTTTGTGAATTGGAGGCTCCAATTGTGTGCGATACCTGGTCTGCGAACGACCATCAAAAGTTCAGAACTTCCTCCTATACGTTAGAAAAATTGTGATGTGAGTTACAAAATCCTAGGGTACCATTCCCATAAAAAAGTAATTCCTCTAGGTTGAAATGTAGCATACCTCCTTTGTAACATAACAGGCACAGGTGTGTGTTACTACCCAAGTTCAGCTTCATTTTCCGACTAGGCGAGAAATTTTCTTCAGTTTGCTTTACGTCGCACCGACACAGTTCGGTCTGATGGCGACGAGTGGGAAGGAAGCGGCCGTGACCTCAATTAAGGTACAGCCCCAGATTTGCCTTGCGTGAAAATGAGGAAATCACGGAAAACCATCTTTAGGGCTGCCGACAGAGGGGTTCGAACACGCCATCTCCCGGATGCAAGCTCACAGCTGCGGGCCCTTAACTGCACGGGGCGTGAATTCTACCACGACCTAAAGAACCACACCATTTATTGCTGGCAGTGATTGTTTCGAAATAAGTAGGGGCATGATAGTCGAGTGGCATCATTGGCTTCTCACCACGGCAGCTGTGGTTAATCCTGCTGTTATTTGATATGAAAATTCACGGCCCAATGGTTCGTATTCCACGTAAGACGAGTTATAGCCACGATATGAACAATTACATAACACTGTAAGAATGTTTCTTTTATTTTGTTTTAGAGGCAAAACAATTACAATATTAGCCTTTTTATACCAGGAAATATCCAACTATGTAAGTTAATTACATCTGTCTTGAAAAATATGTAGTGTTTAGTTTATTTCTTGTACAGACTACTATCTGCGCACCTCTTCTGGATAGATTTACACCCTAGTGCTGAATTGGTCGACCTCGGCAATCTTCGAAATTCGTACTGGCAACCTTTGAAACACAATCTATGAATCGTTTATGCATCGCTGTGCGACATCTGGCGTACACTTTAGGAACTAGTACTGTTGTTATTTACACAGCAAAGCCAAACTATAGAATTCACTCTAGGAATAAGATTAGCATCGAGATATGTTATATAATGTTATATAATGTGTGTGTGACACAGTTGTTGGTTTAAGATAACAAAGGTTTAGCAAAATTCATATCGATCGATCATATTATCGATTCAATTCAGATTTCATTTCCATTCAGTTGGCAGTACTACTGGAACCGGAATTTCTCCCTCCTTACTCCTCAAACCCGTACACAAATCTATCGATAAATAGTGCGCAGATAATGCTGTATTCTGATGTTTAATACTGTCTTTATTGTGATAGAATAAGGTACTAATCAGGCTGAGTAATAATAACACTCAGGAGACAATCAGTGCCTACATACGCTGCGTGATATGTTACTCGTATGGTCGGGGGTGCTACAATGGCAATTGGATTCTGTGAGGAAAGCAATGGCAAAAATATGAAGTTAGTATGCCCAATAAACTAACCAATCAACAAAAAGAAAAGCAAATTTAAAAAAATTCCAATGGACAAAGTGAAAAACAGAAATAATTAACCAGGTAACAAATAAATAACCAAAATATAGATAAATGAAATATACACAACCCATACATTAACCCTCAAGCACATGCGCCAAATTTTAGGACGCAGACACACGCGTGGGGGTGCTTTCCACCCCGCATATCATTGTATTGTAAAATATTAATTACTGTATTATTTGGAGATTTTAAGATAGATTATATAAGAATAACTCTTTCTGCGGGGATCCAGCCAGAAAGATATAAGAACGGGCAGAGCACAGGAGAGTTATTTGTACATTTCACTAGGAAATAAAATGACCTGGGGTGGATTCCACCCCATACGCGTGTGTTTGAGGGTTAAAATAGATTAAAAGAAGGTTCACAACTAAGTGCCAATGAGCGTACCGTGTTGAAACACCGGATCCCGTGAGATCTCCGAAGTTAAGCAACACTAGGTGTGGTCAATATTTGGATGGGTTGCCATGCGCTGTTGATGGGGAGTAAGGGAATGGAGGAGCGGAAATGAGCTGGCCATCCTACCGCACGTAAACTCCGGCTCAGGCACACCTCTGCGGAGGATCGGATCTGCCTTCGGGCAGAATACACCCTTACCTTACATCTAAGTAATTGTACCTACCAACCTAACAGCAGTAATTACGATATTTATATATTACGAGTTTATTTTTAGAGTGTGCAATTGATTTCAGAAACACGCTGACATTTTATATAACAGATCGAAGTATGTGTTAATGGAATCATTTAAGGATCTGACAACCACAGATTTTTCGTTTCATAATCGTAGTGGTTGTCATTATCCTAATTGGATGTAAAATAGCTACAGGCGTTCATAGAACATAGCGATCCGTCATTAAGTTTGTGCTGTGAACCAGACAGAGATTGAACCCTAACCACAAAGGTAATTATTGTTAGATTCATATCCTCCGTTAGAATCATGTACTTGACAAATTTTCTTAATGACTACATTCCTGGTCTAATCAATCACTTCAGCTGATCCGTGCATAAGCCTTGGTTTGATTGACTCTAATCCAAATATTAGCTCTATTTACCGAGAGTAAGCCCCGAAAGTGACCGTGAAGTAATGACGTACTGATCTGTGTGGACACTAAACATACAATATGCATTAAATACACAAGCGGTTCAGTATAAAGGCTCTGTGTGTCCACAGGGAGGTAGCTTTATTTGGCCAGTATGATGAGTACAGGGCAGGCTACTTCAATTGTACTGTACCACACAATTTACTTATGAGTTATATCATTTTCTCGTGATGAACTACTCCGCTGGACTTGCATTTGAAACACAATACAGGACAATGTAAACAATATAATACAACACAACGCAATACAATACAATACAATACAATACAATACAATGTACGAAGAACGTAAATGTTTCCCTCTCATTTCCATAACAAATCGTGTAATGCAATACAATGCTTCGTACACTTAATTCACAAGCACGTTACACCGGGACTCTTGTTTCCTTCAAGCTGTAATCGCTGTATTTTAACAAAGAAAAGTCGTGGGGAAGGGTGCTTAACAACAATATTGGAGAATCCAATCGACGTGTTTCTTGTCCCAGACACAAAGAAATTAAGGCACTAATGACGTTCCAATTGAATAATAATAATAATAATAATAATAATAATAATAATAATAATAATAATAATAATAATAATAATAATAATATGCG